>NC_141691.1:1516475490-1518875490 GCF_964263255.1 Lissotriton vulgaris
TGCATGGGGCCTAGTCTTTCTGTGGGCTGTCTTGAATTTAAACATCATGGATGGAATGGGATTGTGCTGATTTTGCAGTGTTTTTCGATTTTTGGGGGTGTTCATGGGGAGGGACATGCCATGTGGCTGGTGGCCATTTTGAGTGCAGCTACAGGCACTGGCCATGTGCTGGCAGGCAAGTGGCCATTTTGAATGCAGGCTTTGTTGTTAGGCCTCCAACCATTTTGCCTACTTTTCAACCTTTATTTATGCCAGGGGTAGTGAGTCTTGCATGGGCCTAGTATTTCTGTGGGTTGTCTTGAATTTAAACATCATGGAGGCCATAGATGAATTGGGATTGTGCTGATTTTTCTGTGTTTTTCGATTTTTTTTTGTGTAAAATTTTGTGTTTTTCGATTTTTGACCTGTTGTTGGGGCCTTGACCAGGGGTAGTGAGTGGTGCATGGGGCCTAGTCTTTCTGTGGGCTGTCTTGAATTTAAACATCATGGATGGAATGGGATTGTGCTGATTTTGCAGTGTTTTTCGATTTTTGGGGGTGTTCATGGGGAGGGACATGCCATGTGGCTGGTGGCCATTTTGAGTGCAGCTACAGGCACTGGCCATGTGCTGGCAGGCAAGTGGCCATTTTGAATGCAGGCTTTGTTGTTAGGCTCCAACCATTTTGCCTACTTTTCAACCTTTATTTATGCCAGGGGTAGTGAGTCTTGCATGGGCCTAGTATTTCTGTGGGTTGTCTTGAATTAAAACATCATGGAGGCCATAGATGAATTGGGATTGTGCTGATTTTTCTGTGTTTTTCGATTTTTTTTTGTGTAAAATTTTGTGTTTTTCGATTTTTGACCTGTTGTTGGGGCCTTGACCAGGGGTAGTGAGTGGTGCATGGGGCCTAGTCTTTCTGTGGGCTGTCTTGAATTTAACATCATGGATGGAATGGGATTGTGCTGATTTTGCAGTGTTTTTCGATTTTTGGGGGTGTTCATGGGGAGGGACATGCCATGTGGCTGGTGGCCATTTTGAGTGCAGCTACAGGCACTGGCCATGTGCTGGCAGGCAAGTGGCCATTTTGAATGCAGGCTTTGTTGTTAGGCCTCCAACCATTTTGCCTACTTTTCAACCTTTATTTATGCCAGGGGTAGTGAGTCTTGCATGGGCCTAGTATTTCTGTGGGTTGTCTTGAATTTAAACATCATGGAGGCCATAGATGAATTGGGATTGTGCTGATTTTTCTGTGTTTTTCGAATTTTTTTTTTGTACAATTTTGTGTTTTTCGATTTTTGACCTGTTGTTGGGGCCTTTTCACCAGGGGTATTTGAGTCTAGCATGGGCCTAGTCTTTCTGTGGGCTGTCTTGAATTTAAACATCATGGAGGCCATGGATGGAATAGGATTGTGCTGATTTAGCAGTGTTTTTCGATTTTTGGGGGTGTTCATGGGGAGGGACATGCCATGTGGCTGGTGGCCATTTTGAGTGCAGCTACAGGCACTGGCCATGTGCTTGGCAGGCAAGTGGCCATTTTGAATGCAGGCTTTGTTGTTAGGCCTCCAACCATTTGCCTACTTTTCAACCTTTATTTATGCCCAGGGGTAGTGAGTCTTGCATGGGCCTAGTCTTTCTGTGGGTTGTCTTGAATTTAAACATTATGGAGGGCATGGATGGATTGGGATTGTGCTGATTTTGCAGTGTTTTTCGATTTTTTTGTGCTCTATAACTGAACTGATGTTCCTCTGTCTTCCATTTTTTTTAGGTGCACAAGACTCAAGAGAACCACCAGTGCCAGGAAGAAGTCCTGCAGCGGTGTGTGTGTGCAGCATAACGTCACGCGACGTCACGTCTGGCCTCAGACAACTCTACAATTCGTGCAACTGCGGCCTGCTGTCTGACCTGCTCTGAAGAAGATGGCCCCGCCCCCAAAGAAAGTTCTCCGTAGCTCCTCTAGCAAGAAAGTTGCTAGTAAGGAGCAGAAGAAGCAAGTTACCAAGGAGGCTGGTGTGTCACCCGCCACTTTTTTTGGGAGCAAAAGAAAAAGTACGCCTGCAGCAGCAGGATCTGCTGGGGACCAACCTGAGAGCAGCACCCCTGCTCCATTGGGTTCAGTGCCCTCCACCACCACGCCAACTTAAGTCAAAGCCCTTGAGTGCTTCAGAGGCAGTCAGTGTACTTCTCCAATCACCATCGACCAGTGATGTTGGCTCATCGCAAGAAAGTAGCAGCAATGTCCCTGAATCAACACAGGTTGTTGTAACTCATCTGACAAGTGTTGAACAACCACAGCCGCAACAACAACACCATGTGCAAGTACACGCCCAAGTACATGTGGAAGGAGAGGCAGCAAAAGGAGATGCGCAAGCAAAGGTGCATGGACGTTCACAAGTGCCCACAATAGTTGTTCCTCCCGAAGTAGGGGCACATTTGGAAATCGACAATGAAGCTGAGGTATCATTGGAAGCCACTCCTCCTGATGATCATTCATTGTCTTCCACATCCCTAGCAAGGAAAAGATCAAGGGGGGTGTCTACATCTTCTTCAAGCCCACCTCGTTCTGGTGCAAGTGATCTGTCTTGGGAACCACGACAACTGCGGTCTGACAGTGAGGCAGAGGCACACCATGATCTGCCACCGGTACCTAAGCGTAAAAGGAAGGTCGTCCAAAAACTCAAACCTATGGAGTGTGATGAGGCTCAACAAGAAGTGACAGATACTGCTGGTGATGAAGCCTCTCACGATGACGACGAGGCAGTCATCACAAAGGTCACTGCAGCCCCACCGGGCATGCAGCAAAGAGACATTTTGACCCTATCCCGAGAAGCTGCTGAGCGTGATGATGATGTCGGCGAGGAGGCAATGGAAATGGAATCATTAGATTTGGAGTTAAGTAGTACACCAAAACCTACCGCTTCCATATTTCTTCCTCGCAAGAAGGTACCCACCTCGTCCTCGACCTCAATTCGTGGTGGTGAAAGTGCAAAACGTACTGAAGTTCGGCAAT
The DNA here is from genome assembly GCF_964263255.1 of Lissotriton vulgaris. Taxonomy (NCBI): domain Eukaryota; kingdom Metazoa; phylum Chordata; class Amphibia; order Caudata; family Salamandridae; genus Lissotriton; species Lissotriton vulgaris. The sequence continues at coordinate 1,516,478,478 of NC_141691.1, forward strand.
CCACATCCTCCACTTCATCTGTCATTAGCAGCAGGACCACCACCACCAGTATCGACGCCTCCTCCGGCGGCGGCCCCCGAAGACATTTCAAGTCTCCAGTTTGGGACTTCTTTAGTGTTTGCCCAAAAAAGGCAAACGTAGCCATTTGTAGCCTTTGTAAGCTTCGATATAGTCGTGGTAAGCTTGGTTCTAACTATGGTACCGGAGGCCAGAGAGGTCATCTTGAGAGAAGGCACCCTCTCGAATGGTTTCCGCACCTAGAGGCGGTCAAGAAAGCCGGAATTGCACGTAATGAAAACGTTGATTTGTCATCTGCTGATGACGAGGAGGTAGAAGAAGACGATCCAAACACTTCACTTACACCCAGTTCCCATGTCAGCAGCACACCCCATGGGAGCCACACTAAGAGTGTGGGAGAGAGTGAGACATCAATGCGGAAAAGTTCATCAGCGAGCGTAACTGGGTCGAAGAGATCATCATCCCGTAAATCATTGGTCCAGGGCAACATTAAAAAGATGTTGTTTACAGAAGCGCAATATGAACGCAACCACCCAATGACCCGTCTGTATAACACTAAGCTGGCTAAAATGCTAGCTCTGGACCTTCTCCCTTTTTCTTTTGTCGAAGGGGTTGGTTTTCTAGAATTAGTGGCAGTGCTCTGCCCTAAATGGAAGGTTCCTAGCCGGTTCTATTTTGCCCGAGTTGCGGTTCCAGCACTACATGAAGATGTTCTGAAGGCGATTGGGGCAGCTTTGCAGAAGAGTGCTGTTCACACTATACATCTGACAACAGACATGTGGACCAGTGGCGCAGGCGCTGATTACATGTGCATCACTGCACACTGGGTCTCTTTTTCAGGGGCTAAAGCAAAGCTAAACTCAGGTGTTGACACTAACACTGTTTTTAAAGGTGCTCGGAAACATGCAACACTAGCCATGTTTGGTTTGGAGAAACGTCACACAGCAGAAAACATTTTGGATGTCTTTAACACAAAGGTCCTTAACTGTCTGTCCCCACTAAAACGCAAGGTTGGTTATGTTTCCACGGACAATGGCTCCAATATAGTTAAGGCCATGAGGGACGGTTACTATTTCAGAGTGCCGTGTTTGGCGCACTGTATAAACCTGGTTGTCCAAAAATTCTTGGGTAATAAAGACAGTGCAGCGTGCAGTGTATTGGAGAACTGCCGAAAAATTTGCAAGCATTTCAGGCATTCTTTTAAGGCCCGCAAGCAGCTGAGGAGCATGCTATATCAATGTCAAATGCCAGTGAAAGCACTCATCCAGGAGGTGGTAACACGTTGGAACTCAACCTTCTACATGCTTGAGCGTCTGTATGAGCAGTATACGCAACTCGATCAATATTTCTTGAAAGAGGGTATAGAGGAGCTGAGGATGGGTGGGCCGCAATGGAACATAGTTGAAAGCCTAACACGCATGCTTCGTCCTTTTGAGGTCTTCACGCGTGCAGTCAGCAAGGAGGACTCTAATTTGGGAAAAGCTATCCCATTGTTGTACATGCTGGAGGACCAACTGAAGGAGGTGTGTTCTGTGTTTCGAAAAGATGACAAAAAGAAAGGCTCTTCTTTGCTTCTGGCTGAGCAATTATTAGAGCTCCTACAAGGTGATGAACGTCTTCAAAAGATCCACTCAGAACAGCATTACATTTGTGCTACTATTCTGGATCCACGCTACAAAAAGGCGCTGGCAGGCAGAGCATTCTTTGCTTTTGCTGATGAAGATGTTACAAAGTACAAACGTTGGCTAGCCTTGTCAGCCAAGAAGTTTGAAACAGAACGGCTGGAAATTGAAGGAAATGGCAGTACATCAGCAGGCCATCCCCAGTCAAAACAATCCACTTCTGCACCTGTGGCTGTGGCACAAGTGACCTCTCAGCCGTTAAAGACACCGGCAACCGCATCATCTGCACGAAAGACAGCAGAAACATTGGAGGCTGAAGAGGATTGGCTAGCTCTGCGTGGGTTTGGTTCTCAAAAGGCCAGAGGCACAGCAAGAGCTACGCAAAGTGGAGGAACCTTGGAGGAGGACCTTGAGTCGATGGTGAAGGACTATCTGAATGACTCCACAGAGGTCTATGTTAATTCTGACCCATTGGCGTATTGGCATGGGAAAAAAGAATTGTGGCCACAGCTCACCAACCTGGCTTTAAACTACTTGTCTTGCCCACTCGCAAGTGTGTCTTCTGAACGGGTTTTCAGTGCGGCTGGTGGGATTGTAACTCCCAAACGGAGCCGCCTCTCGCCCAAAAATGTGGAGAGGTTAACAATGATCAAGATGAATCAGCACCTCATACCACCAGATATAAGAGTACGAGAGAGCGTGCCGGATGAAGAGGAGGTGGCCAGCACCATAGATGAGGGAATTTCTACTCTGTCAGGTGGCACTGACCTCACCCGGGCTGAATTCGCAGAGTATGATGACGAAGCCTTATTCTTATTCCTGGACCGTGATTCCGACTTCGAGCCCTGAAAATGAGACAACGAATCAATAACTTTCTTTTTCATCCTTATTCACTTTTATTCCTGTGTGTCTGTCTTTCTTTGTTGTGCACAGTTAATATAATTCAAACTTTAATCAGATTATCACAAAGACAAGCCCATCAGCAGAACTGTCTTCACTTGTTTGCTAATTTATTTGAAGGTGCCGCAGTCTGCATTCCTCAGGTTCACAAGTTCAGAAGAACATGCTCCTCTATCCTCCTCCTCCAGACTCCTATTTCCATCAAAGCAGAGGGCTGGTTTACGCCCAATGAAGAAAGACTCAGCACTTGTGGGGGTGTTGTTCTACCTCTTTGCAGGTGAGTTGACGGGTCTGGGGCCATTGCTGGGAAGCACTAAAAGTGGTTTGTGCCAAATCCGAGGCGGAAATTTTTTTGTGTTTTTGATGACTTGCTTGCCTTTGAGGTGCTCTTAGGGGGGGTTCCGTCTGTTTGTGGGTGAGTTTCATGGTCTGAGAGCATTGCTGGGACACTCTAATCTTGATTGCATTTGCTTTTCAGGAAATCCGTCGTGCCAACCCCGACTTATGGCCTAGCTACGCAGCGCGTTTGGACCGAAGGCCCAGAAATATTGCAAGTATGAGATTTTGCTTTTGGCCTGTTTGGGGGTGTTATGCTTCTTGGCGGGTGGGTTGCCGGGTCTTGGGGCATTCCTGGGAAGGTCTAATACCGGGTAGAAGTGGTTGGGACAAAATCCAGGCCGATTTTTTTTTGGGCTATTTCAGACATTTTGCTCTATGTAGCGTTTTCGGGGGCCTGTTTGGGGGGCTTGCTGGTGTTTGCGGGTGAGTTTCGTGGTCTGGGAGCACTGCTGGGACACTCTAATCTTGATTGCATTTGCTTTTCAGGAAATCCGTCGTGCCAACCCCGACTTATGGCCTAGCTACGCAGCGCGTTTGGACCGAAGGCCCAGAAATATTGCAAGTATGAGATTTTGCTTTTGGCCTGTTTGGGGGTGTTATGCTTCTTGGCGGGTGGGTTGCCGGGTCTTGGGGCATTCCTGGGAAGGTCTAATACCGGGTAGAAGTGGTTGGGACAAAATCCAGGCCGATTTTTTTTTGGGCTATTTCAGACATTTTGCTCTATGTAGCGTTTTCGGGGGCCTGTTTGGGGGGCTTGCTGGTGTTTGCGGGTGAGTTTCGTGGTCTGGGAGCACTGCTGGGACACTCTAATCTTGATTGCATTTGCTTTTCAGGAAATCCGTCGTGCCAACCCCGACTTATGGCCTAGCTACGCAGCGCGTTTGGACCGAAGGCCCAGAAATATTGCAAGTATGAGATTTTGCTTTTGGCCTGTTTGGGGGTGTTATGCTTCTTGGCGGGTGGGTTGCCGGGTCTTGGGGCATTCCTGGGAAGGTCTAATACCGGGTAGAAGTGGTTGGGACAAAATCCAGGCCGATTTTTTTTTGGGCTATTTCAGACATTTTGCTCTATGTAGCGTTTTCGGGGGCCTGTTTGGGGGGCTTGCTGGTGTTTGCGGGTGAGTTTCGTGGTCTGGGAGCACTGCTGGGACACTCTAATCTTGATTGCATTTGCTTTTCAGGAAATCCGTCGTGCCAACCCCGACTTATGGCCTAGCTACGCAGCGCGTTTGGACCGAAGGCCCAGAAATATTGCAAGTATGAGATTTTGCTTTTGGCCTGTTTGGGGGTGTTATGCTTCTTGGCGGGTGGGTTGCCGGGTCTTGGGGCATTCCTGGGAAGGTCTAATACCGGGTAGAAGTGGTTGGGACAAAATCCAGGCCGATTTTTTTTTGGGCTATTTCAGACATTTTGCTCTATGTAGCGTTTTCGGGGGCCTGTTTGGGGGGCTTGCTGGTGTTTGCGGGTGAGTTTCGTGGTCTGGGAGCACTGCTGGGACACTCTAATCTTGATTGCATTTGCTTTTCAGGAAATCCGTCGTGCCAACCCCGACTTATGGCCTAGCTACGCAGCGCGTTTGGACCGAAGGCCCAGAAATATTGCAAGTATGAGATTTTGCTTTTGGCCTGTTTGGGGGTGTTATGCTTCTTGGCGGGTGGGTTGCCGGGTCTTGGGGCATTCCTGGGAAGGTCTAATACCGGGTAGAAGTGGTTGGGACAAAATCCAGGCCGATTTTTTTTTGGGCTATTTCAGACATTTTGCTCTATGTAGCGTTTTCGGGGGCCTGTTTGGGGGGCTTGCTGGTGTTTGCGGGTGAGTTTCGTGGTCTGGGAGCACTGCTGGGACACTCTAATCTTGATTGCATTTGCTTTTCAGGAAATCCGTCGTGCCAACCCCGACTTATGGCCTAGCTACGCAGCGCGTTTGGACCGAAGGCCCAGAAATATTGCAAGTATGAGATTTTGCTTTTGGCCTGTTTGGGGGTGTTATGCTTCTTGGCGGGTGGGTTGCCGGGTCTTGGGGCATTCCTGGGAAGGTCTAATACCGGGTAGAAGTGGTTGGGACAAAATCCAGGCCGATTTTTTTTTGGGCTATTTCAGACATTTTGCTCTATGTAGCGTTTTCGGGGGCCTGTTTGGGGGGCTTGCTGGTGTTTGCGGGTGAGTTTCGTGGTCTGGGAGCACTGCTGGCTATATATACTTTACTTTGCAAGAGGTTTGAAGCAAATCCATGGTGGCTGAGGGGACTTAGGGCCTAGCTGCAGAGCGCGCGCGGAGTGATTTGGGAAATTTGTGAAAAAGTGACTAAGTCCCCATTTTTGTACTTTTGCTCTTTGGCTGTTTGGGGGTCTTCTACTCGTTTTCTCCTGGGTTGACGGCTCTGGGGCCATTGCTGGGAAGCTCTAATACCGGATAAAAGTGTTTTGGACCAAATCCCAGGCGGAATTTTTTTTGTGTTTTTGATGACTTGCTTGCCTTTGAGGTGCTCTTAGGGGGGGTTCCGTCTGTTTGCGGGTGAGTTTCGTGGTCTGGGAGCACTGCTGGGACACTCTAATCTTGATTGCATTTGCTTTTCAGGAAATCCGTCGTGCCAACCCCGACTTATGGCCTAGCTACGCAGCGCGTTTGGACCGAAGGCCCAGAAATATTGCAAGTATGAGATTTTTCTTTTGGCCTGTTTGGGGGTGTTATGCTTCTTGGCGGGTGGGTTGCCGGGTCTTGGGGCATTCCTGGGAAGGTCTAATACCGGGTAGAAGTGGTTGGGACAAAATCCGCGCGGAAAAGCCTTTAGTTTTGGCACTTTTTGTAACTTAGGGTTCGTTAGGGTTAGCCCTAGCACCAGGATTGCATGTGTATCGGGGTGTTCTAGATTTTTCAAACTGAGTTCTGGGGTCTTAGAGCACTCGTGAGAATGTGTAATTTTGGTTGCAAGTCATTTGAAGAAAATCCATGGTGGGAAAGGGGGGATTTGGCATAGTTAAAGAAAGCCTTTGCCACTATTCTTAACTTAGGGTTCGTTAGGGTTAGCAGTATTTCTATTGCATGTGTTTGAGTGGGGGGGATTTCGAGTCTTGGAGCGATGCTGGCTATGGCTACTTTTGCTTGGTTGCTTGCAAGTGGTTTGAATACAATCCACGGGGGGTAATGGGTAATTAGGGTACTTCGGCCTACTTTTACTTTCAAAGTAAGTTTTGTCTCCAGTTTTCTGCTAGGCCTCGTTTTTTGGGTGGGAGCACTGCTAGGAAGATCTATTTTTGTTCTAAAACACAGTTTACAGTACACCTAGCTTGAGGGGCAAGATCCGCTACATTAATTTGCCCATACTTACTTATCCTTCAAAAGGTGACTCAGAGTACGCACTTTCAAAAACATTGTACTGTCTGTCTACTAGGAAAAACAAATTGTGACTTTTTGCACTCCACAGCCTACATACCTTATATTTATTTATCAGTGGTGTTGTAATATTATATCACTTCCTGTTTTTCGTTGAATAATTACAGGCCGGGTTTCAGTCTCTGCAATGGGGAAAAAAGGATGGAGTCAGGCTTCACAGTAGCGAGCCACAATTCAGCATCAGGCAGGCAGTGGACAGGGTGTCTTCTGGTGACCAACATCGGTGGACGAAGCGTCGGCTGCAATGGAGGAGTGCCGCTAATAGGAGGATTTTTTTTCTGCGGGCAACTTACTTACCACTTCCAACAGGACCACTACAACCACACATAGATACAGTATCCCTTGCCTTTTTCTCTGACTGTGACTGCATTTCTTTGCTCTCTCTCGGCTTCTACATTGATCCCTTAACACATCACTTAGTCCACTCCACTATCTGCACCACACATAGTCATTTGTAAGTGCTCCTACGTAATTCGCAAGTCGCAGCACGCCCCAGGCCGTAGAGGACTGGGATGGCCCCAATGATGAAGCATGTCACCAAGGGGCAACCCTGGTGAGTGAGGGGACACCTAGAAAAAAAGCAATTTCTCCTTTTCTATCTACTATACCTTCTGTCAGGTTACGCAGCCCCTAAGCGCCTACCGTACTATGAAACTACATTTCCCATGAGTAGGCGGGAGACTTGCAGACTATTTAGTGAGACTATATGAGAGTACCCTTGTATGTTAGGACATCACTTCACTGATGCCTGTCTTGTCTTCTCTTACAGGTATCCTTTCCCTGCTGACCCTACCTTTACCCATCCCACATTTTTTATTTTAGTTTGTTATTTTTCTCCCTCGCCTAATGCCTCGAACACCCTGTGTTTACACTTCTGGGTGTTGGTGACATTTGGAGGTGGAACCATATTTGCATCGACTGGATCACGGGGAGTAAACGTGACACCTTCCAGACCAACCCCATTGAGTGTTGTTGTGAATGGATTTATAGTGACCAGCAAGGCTCTCGGGTATCTGGCTACAGAGACCTTATGTTGAATATAGTTATCAATAATTCCACACAGGCCCTGTACTGTCGCATTCTTTCTTTCCACAGTTGTCGATGATATATTCTTACTCTGCTTGACAAAGAACCATTGCTAATGTGAAAGAACTTCAACCGAATTAGTAGTTATACTTTACCATTTGTTAGGCTACAATGTGGCACTGCTCTACTGTACTTCTGTCACCTGCTATATTCTCAGTTGTACCGTTGAATTGCTCAGGAGGACAAACCAGATTTCATTTTCTTTTTTTTCATAGGCATGCAACTGCCACTGTGGCACACCACTACTACCACCGCTATGAGGAAATTTTATCCGACCAAGATTGCCAACGTTATTCGGTGTTTCCCGTGGAGCCAGCCCTGGGCCTAGCCCTACTTTCAAACACAAATTACAGGTAAGATAAGCGTTTGGTGGTTTGGGGGTATAATGGAGTATTAGTACGAGAGACGAGAGCCTGAAGGTAGTACTACTAAAGTCCTAGGACTCTTGGATTCACTTCACTTAGTCTGTGAGAGGCACTTAGTGTTGAAAACATTTGGGCATTTACACTTAAAGGAAGAAAATGGAACTAAACTTTCAGGAAAACAGTCAACGTTAAACCCCCACCCACCAGGCAAGCAGTAAAAAACAGGTATGCTCAGATAAAGTTTGAAAAAGTATATTTATATCCCTAACAAAATAATCTCCCGCAAGACCCTCCCTAACCCCAACGATTGTCCTTCAAAAGTCCCCAAAAACCCAACTCCCAATTCCCACCCCCCAAAAGTCTCTAAAAAAGGGGCAAGGGACACTAGGGGTGGATGCTGTTCACTTTTTGGGCCAGGGCATCATGCTCCTCGCGGAGCAAGGCGAGCTCCTGCTGAAGGCGGGACACCATCAGGGTGGTGCGGCGCAGGCGTGCCTTCACTGCCTTGCAGGTGCAAGGCCTGTGAGAAGCAGCTGTTGGCCTTGCTGCTCGGCGGTGGCGTTTGCCTTTGGCAGCCCGGCTCAGTCTCGGTGGACCACTGTGCTGGGTCACGGTGGCAGCCGGTGAGGCCACGGAGGACGACGTTGTCGTTGTTGTCGACCGCACACTTTCCACGTCCTCCAGGGCCACCAGCCGCCGATATTCCGCAACAGTGGCCTCGATTCTCCGTTGCCGGGCCGCTCTAGCCAGCTCCTTCCTCCTTGTTCGTTTGGAAGGAGAACCTATATGAAGAAAGAAAGACATAGTCTGTAACCAATGCTCTTTAAGATTAACTCAATCATTCAGCAGAAATGTGTGCTGCAGTACAACTAGCAACTTGCAAGCGCATTACATAACTATTGAGGCCAGTATCTATCTAACCTCACACTTCTTCATCCTTGCTCTAACATTAGTGGGAGTTTAAGGAACAAATTCTATGAGCACTGTGGACTTCCATTGGAGTCGACTATGAAAGTACACCAGTCTTATTCTTCTTCTTGTCTCTTGTTTTGGAAAATTGGTACGTTATTTTCTGCAAGCCGGCATAATGCCAGCGCGGTAAACTTGCACCCGAGAAAAAGAGACGCACGCCATGAGGAGTGACCTAGACTTGCGTTGCCGTTGCGTTACTGTACCCGTCCAGTACATGCAGGTGGTGAATCTCTTACTTTTCTATTACGGGTGGCACTGAGAATACTCTGTTACAACTCAAGGGCTACTGCTTAATTAATTTAACTTTCACCCTACAGTGGAAATGAGTACTAGAAATGGAAAATTGAAGAAGATAAATAATCTGATTATCTATCACTTCACATGGGATGTTTTTGCTTATATATGGGATGACTTTAGGTGCTTTGCTTTTTATTGAGTGACAGGCAGTGATACATCCACACATGAATGACTGAGTACTACTAAACTTATTAAGAGAGGTAGGGAGTGGCCACCATAATAACCGGATCTATGCAGTGCTTGCAATACAAACTACTGCTACTATTTATGGTAGTATTTGGACAAAATTAAAAGTTCTTTTCCTTGCCTTTCCTACACTGGAACGGACGTGCGGGTGCAGTGTTAGTGTTACATGCTCTTCAAAGTTACACTTACTTCATCCACTGACCGTCTACTCTCTCTAGATCATGGGTACTCACAAACTTTCTCTCAGGGGCTACATTTACAGTGTAGTTTGGGGCCGAGGGCCGCACTGGTGGGGGCGGAGTCAGAGGGGGCGGGGCTAAAGCAAAACGATAACTTGTGACCATGAGGTTGCACACAGGTCCCTGCAGCAGATGCCCTCATCCACTGAGCCACCAGACCCAGCATTTACATACATCTCTCTCCCTCCTGCTGTCCCTCCTGCCCTCCCTCCATCTCTCTCTCCCTCCTGCCCTCCCTCTCCCTCTGTCATCTCACTGTGTGTGTGTCTATCTGTGTCAGCCTTCAGCCCGGGTTGAGACCGCTTCCTCAACGCGCACACACAGACAACAACACCAAAGTACTTAACAGGTCTTTAAAAGACCATTAACATATTATTGAGGCTTTGTTTGTTTTAGCGCCCCTGCTTCTCCACCCTGACAATCACTGCTTGCCCGGCCCCACAGAGCAGAGGCTTAGTTCTATTTCACCTCTTTGTGGCCTTGCATCTCCACTCTGCTCTGTGGGGGCCGGGGGAGCAGTGATTGTCAGAGTGGAGATGCAGGGGCGCTAACAGGTGAAATACAAAAAAGCCTCTGCTCTGTGGGGGCCGGGGGAGCAGTGATTGTCTGCAAGGTCAGCGCACCGCCAACGAAGGCTTGCCGGGCCACCACCGGCCCGCGGGCCGTACTAGGAGTACCCCTGCTCTAGATACACATATGCTATCTAAGAGTCAGATAGTAGCATGATCCAGGTATATGGACACATACAGTTTCTGTGTCACCCACCCAGGCTGTTGTCCTTCCACCCATCATTGCTTCATCATTCACCCAGCCATGCATCTCATATTCTTGCCTTCCCAGCTAGTCTTCAATCTCAATAAGTAAGGAATATATAAGAGCTTACCTCTGGCCGCCACCACCACCGTCTCAACTCTCACAGCTGCCGCCGCCACCTCCTCCCCTGAAGCATCGCCCGATTCGCCCTCCGCCTCGGTGTCGAGCACCACCACCTCCACACTGGCCCCGCCACCAGATGTTCCACCTACAAAGTACATTTAAGAATGTTAGAATAAAGCAGTCACTAGTATTTGGTCTAGGAATGAAGACATGTGAAAACAATGTAATTTGTGACTGTCGTTAAAGTTAAAAAAAAAATGTCCCTTTTTCCAGGGAAGGTTGTCTTGCTGCACTTTTTGGCACAACTGATGAAGGCTGTTTTTTTAACACGCACCATTTTTCTCCACACAGACAGAAGATGGACTTCTAACAACAAGATCAAGTTGAAACCAGGTGAGAGCTCGGCTCGACCACAAGAAATGTCTTCAATTAATCGTCAGCACTAACCACTTTTCCATTATCAGTTAAACGTTTAGTTTTATTATGACTTCATTTTAATAAATGTGTTTACTTTTAATAAAGCTTTTAAACTTAAATACAATCTGTGTTTTTTGGTCCAGACTAGAGTGACTGAGCGAAAGGTTTTGCAATTTTTGCAAGCATGAGTCCAGATAGAACACTTCAAAAGACATTATGGACAATCCCAGAGGACTGCACTAAGTTGATAGAGCTATTGCTGACTAGAATCATGGGAGTTTCGCCAACCGTGCAATCTTAGTTAGCTACACAGACAGACTAATAAGAATAATCTAGTAATACCACAGGGAGTCATAGTAGAGGCAGGATAAGAATTTAGATACAGTCTACAAGAAGAGCAAAGACAATTTTGAAAAAAGTCAAATGAGGAACGCTAGGAAAAATAGGTACTAGTCTAAAATGAAAACTTACTGGGGCCAGCAGAGGAGCCCTCGCCTGCCCGATCCTGGCCCTGTTGATGAACAGCATCCGCCGCCTGCTGCTCCTGTGTCCTCCTCTCGCCCCTGGGGGGAGCTGACGTACAACATGAAAGAAAGAACAGAAAACATGGATGATTGTTGCTTGTCAATGTCAACCAAATCAAACATTTCAAAAGAACAATAACAAAATATTTCTGCGAAATTATATTGATTATGGTTACTTTTCATTTATATGCGGACCTGTGACTTCGAAAGTCACGTAACTCACTAAACAAAGTACTGAAACGTTCACCTAGGACTGGCAGGCAGCAGTCCGCAGGCAAGACGCAAAGTGACAGACAAACTCCATTGTGATTTCAGTCAGATCAGTGACAACACTAACAGTTGCCTGCTACATTACCAGTCATTTAAATAGTCAAACTATCAATCCACCGCCACTATTTTTCTTATTGTCAGGGTTACAAAGGAAGGGGCAGATTTAAGCCCTTGCGGCTCTTTTGCGCCGTTCTTGCGTGACTTTTGTGACGCAGCAGCTAAACAAAAAAGGGCGCCATGGTGCGGCGTATAATATTATAACAACGTGACGCATTTGGGAGATGCATCCCGTTATAAAGCCCTGCGCCATCAGGGGGCGTTCCGGCGCAAGGGAGGGCATTCCTGCGCTGGAACACATCCTAATAGTGGCTGAGGGAAATCTACAAAATATCAATCAGTCACCTTTAGGACAATGATGCGTCACACAAACCCTGCACCTGCTTGAAGCAGACGTACGGCTTGACCCAGCATTGGGGAGATAGGGTACCCCAGAGCATTGATGGAGCTGCGCCATCGTTGCGACGCAACTCCAGCAGTAAAGCTTCGGTGACGTTTTGGGCCCATGGGGCGCCGCCGCCGCATTGCAAATACGGCGCACCATGTTTGGTGGTGGTAGCGGGCCGCACAATTAATGGCGCATCCCTGCTACTTTGCAGGGATGCGACGGTAATTGCAATTCTGCCCCTTAGGGGCATACTTACTTACGCGTTCTGGCGCATCTCCAGAGATGCGCCAGATCAAATGCGTCACGCAAAACTACCCTTGCGACACGGCAGATGTGCCTCATTTACAATGCGGCGCGCCCTGGCGCAAGGGTAGGCACTTGCGTGACGCATCTCGTCACGTAAGAGCGGCGCATCGCTGGAGTCACGTCGCCAACGCAATGCAACTCCAGTAATGCTCAGGGCCACCCAATACTTTACATGCTGTGTCAGTCCTTTCGCCTGCTTCGAGCAGACATAAGGAATTGAATTGACGTAGCAGCGGCGCAGAAGTGCCTGCGTTAAATCTTGTAGATTTCACGCAGGCAATTTTGCGAGGCGCACAGCCGCTGGACCGCCCACCCTGCGTACTAGGAACGCACCCATTGTGGTGCAGGCCCATGGCTTTATAACGTGACGCATCTCCCTAGATGCGTCATGCTGTAAATGACTTGCAGGGATGCGGCACGTTTACGCCGCTGTTGCGTCACGCAAGGCAACGTAAACGTGGCGCAAGGGGCTTGTAAATGTAATCTGCCCCCTAGTGTCTAGCATTACGCAGTTCTGTTAAGTACACTCATACATAATAGTTACTCAGGCCAATGAGACCACGAAATAGAAAACAAATAAGCATAGTAGCAACCCCACTGAGAAGGAGAGCAGTGCACCTGAAATGCACAGAAGATTTTGAAATATAATTTAACTACAATGTAATCGTCATCAGCGGCATTATTGGCTTGCTCCATGTAAAAAACAAATATTTGCAATACAACAACACAGAGCAGGAGAAAACATCATAGTAGTGAGTGATTAAATGCCAATGGCTACTACTACTCACCAAGGCCGGGGATCTCCAAGCCGAGCTGGTCCAGCAGGTCGCGCTCGCGGTCCAGGAGGTCCGTCCAGCGATGGGTGACCTGGCTGTAGGTGCGCTGGACCCCGTAGAGGTGGGATATGGCCCAGCACACCTTCTCCCACCGCTTCCGGCGCTCCCGCATGTTATAGCCGCCGGCCGCGATCCTGCCGCCTCCCGCGATGGTCCTGGGCAGGCGGCGCTGGACAAAGTACACCAGCGCGCCCACTTCCTCCGGGCTGAATATCTCCCGGCGCGTCACCTGCTCCCCCCTCGATCTCACGCCTGCTGTCCTGCCACTGGGTCCAGCACTACTCCCCGCCGCCGCTGCGGCCCTCAAGTGCCTGGGCAGCTTCACGGCGCCTGGCTTGACCATGGTCTGGGCAGGTAAGGTAGGAAGAAGTAGAAAATTAAGAAAGAATAGGATAGGGAAGAAGAAAAGAAAAGAGTTTACAAAAGTAGTTTAAAAGTAAAGAAAAATAGCAGAAAAGACAAAAATATACAGCTAGGAAAAGAGAGGGATAGATAAGAAGCAAAATCGTAAAAAAAAAACTGAAAACAAGCAAAGGATGGGAAAGATATCAAGAGGATTAAACACCATGCCCAGACACAGGAAATGAATGAAAAACAAGATGGCCGGCGCCCGTTTCCGAGCGCGAAAGTCAGTTCGCGCGAGATTTTCCTCGCGATCTCGTGCGAACCTCTAGATTTCCCGCGCGATCTCGTGCGAACCTCTACTCGCAATGCGCTTACTGCGCGAGATTATACATAGCGGGCGGAAACGGAAATACGTCACGCAAACAAAATGGCCGCGCCCGTACTCGACCTTGGGGTAAATTCGCGTGTTGCGCTGCAAGCGGCTCGCGAATACTGCAAAAAAACTCGCGAAACAACAAGCCGCAAAAAAATAAAATGCTCATTCGCACGAATTGGCGGCTTCCGCGGTCGGTTTCGCACGACGCCGCGCCCCGCGAATAGCGCGAAAAAAACCGCAAAACGATTTCAGCAAAAGCAAAAGCAATGAGCAGGTGCAAAAGGTCAACCTCATGATTTGTAACGATTCTTTGTATTGCTTCCTGAGGGGGCCCTCCAGAATTCGGTTGCCTGCTTGCAACTATTGTGTGACCCTGCTCTGACCTTAACTGTATGCCACAAAGGTCCTGATTTACAGCTAAAGGAGCAGACAAGCAGGTGCCAGGCTGGAACTTTAAATTCTTTCAGTGACACATTAATTAGCCCCTAATTCATTATTGTCAGTTGGGGCAGGGCAGGTGTTGTAACTAATTTTGCAACAATGAAAGCACTTAGCAAGTGCAAAAGATCACTAATCAGGGCGCACTAAGGAAGCAGGTGCCAGCTAAAAAAATATTCTGTGACACATTAATCAGCCCCAAATTAATTCAGGTCACTTGAGGCAGGGAAGGTGTGCTTTGCTTTGCCGAAAATAATGTACACTGGACAACCAGAGGGTGTGGTGATGAAACAGAGGGTGGCATGGGTGGGCCAGAGGGTGGCATGAGTAGTCAGAGAGTGGCAGTGGTGACAGAGAGTGGCAGTGATGAAGAAGAGTGTCCCAAACAGGCTGGACATGTAGAAACAACAAGTTCGCAAAACTTGCGACCCGACAGGTAAGTTCGCAAATTGCGAAATTGTAAAAACCCTCGCGAACTGGCAGAAACACGGGCGAACACAAAAAAAAAAAAAAATCCGCAAATTCGCGGGAATTCGCGGATTTTGCGGATTGCGAATCCGCAAATCCGCAAAATTCGCGAACGCGAGATCCGCAAAATTCGCCCATGCTTACACCAGAGCTGACCTTCACGAAGGGATGAAAGACGTAGCCGAGTGGATGACGACCAGCCGCCTGAAACTGAACTCAGACAAGACGGAAGTCCTCATCCTGGGCTCCTCGCCCTCCACCTGGGGCGACTCCTGGTGGCCCCCCGCCCTGGGCACCGCACCCAAACTGACAGACCACGCACGCAACCTGGGCTTCATCCTGGACTCCTTCCTCTCCATGACCAGACAAGTCAACGCCGTCTCCTCGTCGTGCTTCAACATCCTGCGCATGCTGCGGAAGATCTTCCGGTGGATCCCCACCGAGACCAGGAAGAAGGTCACCCAGGCCCTCGTCACCAGCCGACTGGACTACGGCAACGCCCTCTACGCCGGAACCACCACGAAGCTCCAGAAGAGACTCCAGCGGATCCAGAACACCTCTGCCAGACTCATCCTCGACATCCCACGACACAGCCACATCTCCGGACATCTGAGAGACCTGCATTGGCTCCCCGTCAACAAAAGAATCACCTTCCGTCTCCTCACCCACGCACACAAAGCCCTACACGATCAAGGCCCGAGCTACCTCAACAACCGCATCAACTTCTACGCTCCCAAAAGCCATCTCCGATCAGCCAGTCACGCCCTCGCCGCCGTCCCCCTCATCCGAAGAATGACAACAGGAGGAAGGTCCTTCTCCTACCTGGCCGCCAAGACCTGGAACTCCCTCCCAACCGACCTGCGCCTGACCCAAGACCACCTCTCCTTCAGGAAGAAGCTCAAGACCTGGCTGTTCGAGCAGTAGCAGCACCCCCCCCCCCCCAAGCGCCTTGAGACCCTCCGGGTAAGTAGTGCGCTCTACAAATGTCTTTGATTGATTGATTGATTGATTGTGCTCTCTTGCCAGTGTGCTTCTCCCCTCCCCTCCCCCATTACGCATGCCCATTTACCTTTTTTCCCCTGCTCCAAGTTGCACTATATCCTGTTTTATTTGCTTCCCTCCCGCATCCTCTGTGTTGCTTCCCCCTCACTAGTGGCCCGTGTTCCTTCATCCTGCTCTCCTTTTGCTTTCCCCATCCCAATCCTTTGTGATTCCACCCTTCATTTTGCTTTGCTTCACGCTACCCCACATATCTGTCTCACACCTGTGTTTTCCCCTTAGCGTAGACTCCCAGAGAAGCTTATCGATATTAGGATCTGCTTTTCAAGAGAGCAAATGCCCTGCAGGACATTTGAATCAACTTTGCCGGAGGACGAATTCTAAAGCTCCACTTCTAAAGTGATGCGTTGGCACCAAGACCCCCAGGAACTACAACCACAGTCAGGGGGCATCAAGTGGAGGAGGTCAGGCCCTCAGCCTTCTTTCACTGAAGTGAAAGACTCCTACCTCTGGCAGCAACACCAGCCGTGCTCCCGTCCGCCAAGATGCTGCAGAATGAGTGCCACAGAGGAACAACGCAGTCAATCTTTGTTTCTGGGTCATAAGTTTTACATTTGACGCCAAGGACTCCAAATTTTGACATCACAATTGTTAGCTCTTACCTACTAGAAAGCTTTTAGGTGCCTGTAGGCAATGCCTATTCTGAACCACAGAGCTTCAAGTAGGTTGAAAACGTTGGGGAAGACGTCTCTAAAAGATGCATAACCTAAGTAATTAAGGGCATGGCTAAAGACATGTGAACTACAATGTAGTGCTTTGCACAGTATGGTGTCTAGCCAGCATTTAGGTGCCATACTAGTTTCAAAACTGGAATTAAAAAACACCTTTTGGCATTATATTGACCATCTTACCCTAAACTCTTCTTGGGTGGGTTCTCTCACTGCTTCTTTTTTGGAGTTTAATGCTGAATATTGCTTGGAGACTTTCTTGCATGAAGGTGAACCTCTTTTCGTGAAGTCCTTATACATTACATTTTGCATGGGGATTCAACCCATCCATTCTTTTAGTACTGTATGGAATCACGATGGCCCTGATTCCATAAGATACTGTTCCTAATGTCCCCGGGCAGGAGAATCGGCAGAGCATGTTGTACTCTTTTGTCCAAATAATTAACAATCAGAGGGGGGAGAGAGAGAAATCAGAATGGATTCATTCTCCCTGGGCATACTTAAATAAACAGTTAGAATCCACTCCTTGAGATTGAGGGTGTCTCCTCCACAGTGGGGAACACCTTTATGTTTTTAGGTCCCCTCACACACCAACAGGCCCCTTGGTGTCCTGCTTCATCATCGGGGTCATCGTACCCCTCTACGGGGTACGGCATGCTGCGACCTACGGAGACGTGGGAGCACTTGTCAGACTATGTGTGGTGTTGGTGAGGGGGTATTTTGAATAAATGTGAGTGTATTGTGGGGTTTGGGAAATAGTGATAGTTAAAAAGAACCTGGCTCGTGGGGTGACAAAAAATTATTTATTAAGCCCCCGGGCTGGTGCTGTTAAAAAGGAGGGTGGGAGGTCACTACGCTGACAATGTGCGTTACCTCCTTTTTATGTGCGTCGACATGTTTCGGTGCCAGAAGCACCTTCTTCAGGACGGGGTGCACAAATCCCCACCTTACTCACGTTTCTCTAACTAATACCAGAATTTTCTAATAAAAGTGAGGAAAAATTACAGTGCAGGTAAAAGTAATGTACCTAGCAAAAAAAGACGTTGTCTATTGATCAACCTGTAAAGGAAAGTAGACAACATTTTTTTTCTGGTGGTCTCTCTCTCCATATCCATAGGTAAAATGTCCAGTGGTTACAGGTGACATACTCTAGCTGTATTCCAGTGCTTATAGTGGGATAAAAATATTTTACAAAAAACACACTAGACTCACTGACACACAACATAGAGCACACACACTTAATGAGGACATTTTTGATCAGATGTTTTCAAATCATTTCCTGATCATAACACTATTGTTGGTAAAGAGGGAAAGGACAACGTTTGTGTTATATCCCTGTGAAGTGAGGAGGAAAAATGTCAATTTCATGCCATTACATATTTACAACATACTGTTTTGGAGTTGTAGATAAACCTCATGAGCCTAAACTTCAGGATCTGGTGTGCTAACTAGCACCTGTTTGAGAAAGAAAGGCATATTCAAATCTTGGTTTAACTTACATTCAGGTAGTGGTGGCAGTGCTCACAATCATCAGACCTTTCTACTCACGATTTCTACGAGGAAATACCTCCCGATCGATCCCTACGTGGCTCCGGTGATAATGCCAGAAGGAATTTTGAAACCGGGGTTTTATACCTTTTCCCTGGGTGGAGTTAATTAGTAAATTGCATGACTAAGGTTTCCTTATGGCCATATATGGTCTTTGTCGGTTTTAGTTAGTTAATTGCATGATTGTGGTTTCCTTATGGCCATGGCCATTGTCGGTTTTAGTTAGTTAATTGCATGATTGTGGTTTCCTTATGGCCATATAAGGTCATTGTCGGTTCCTTGCTCGTGGTCATTGTTTTCTCGCGTCTTTCCTTCGTGCATGCGTCCATGCAGTGTGTTTTTTCCTGCTGCGCATGCGCTGTTATGGGTAAGAGCATGACAAAACACACTGCATGATTGGCCACATATTTTTTGAGTGTCCGGCCTATGTGGCCCCTCGGGTTAAATGGTTAAAACCGATTTGTCGAAACCTGGGTAGCCTTAAGGGTCCTAAGGTATGATACAAGTGAATCTATTGTTATTGCCGTAGCAACATTTTTAGGATGGGTACGGATTATTAGGTCCAGGCCGGAATCAGTGTAGCATCTATTTTGATTTTTATGAATTTTAACAATTGTTTTATCTATGCTTATTTTAATCGCTAAATGTCTTTTTAGCCTATGGAAATTGTATTTTAACCATATTTATGAATTACTGGTTGTTTTCCCTGTGGCTGTTCTGATTGTACAAACTGTCTTTTATGATGAATCGAATCGAAATAAAGACAATTGAAATTGAAAAATAAATTGAATTGACAAGTGAATTATATACTAACAGTAGCTAAATTCAATTGCAATTGACGCCAATGATCAAAGGTATGTAATATTAAGAAAGGGTTGATACTTAAACAATACCCATTGAAACCAATGAATAAAATGGAAAAAATGTGACGGTTAATCAAAAAACAAAGCCAACTTTCTGGGAGCAGACCTTTACATATCAAGACCGAAAATCCATCAATGGATTGGCTGCAACACAATCAGAACACAACGTTATTATGCGCAGATCAACAAATTTACACAACTTGCATGCACAAGGGGAGGACCGATAAGAAGTTCAGGGACATGAGAGTATTCAACCAAAATATATGTAGATGCGTGAGAACATGGGCAAGGAATAAATGCACAGGAAGACAATACAAATGGATAAACTACAGGCAGATTGGGATGAGAGCACTAACAAAGGAGATAAAAAGTATGAATGAGATTACACAATCAGATGGAGGTGTTTCTCAAAGAAAGCATTCTATAACAGTGACCTGAAGATGGGAACAGTAGAGGCATTCCTCATACGCAGGGGAGGACTAGAGATGTGTTTCCCTTGCAGTGCTGGTTTCCTGGGATTTCAGAAAGAGAAAACTTAAGAGTAAGATATATAGCAATGCAGAGGTTTAATCTTTCTAAGTGATGCTGGCAGTTCTCGTATAGCATTGTGCCTGAACAGGAAGGTAATGGAGAGCAGTGGTATGATCACATTTTTGGTGTTAGAAACCTGGCAGTAGTATGAAGGGGAGTAGCAAAATAAGCCTGTTTTTTTAAGGCTGGTGAGGAGGGCTGAACCATAATCAGGGTGGAAAACTACCATGGCATCTACTGCTAGACAAGGAAACGGAAGTAGGGATGCGGGGGTGCTATTGCAACCCCACTCCTGCTGCACCATCCAGAGAGAAGCAGATTTTTATCTGCATAGGTTCAGCCTGTTGCAAAACACTGCTGCACACCAAAGAACAAGGGACATTGTACAGACTTTTAAAGGTTGTTTACAAATTCCTACTCCACAGGGTGTGCCGTGCTCTCCTGCATCCTCCAAGCTTAGTTGCAGCATTGGGGCCCACACCGGAGAACCTGACCTTACGGGCCAGGCGGCGCAGGGCACGCCTAAGATATCCGGGTTCACCTGCTTTGGCAGACAGAGACACGTGACACTCTGTTAGGCGTAGAAAAGCAGATTTATTAGCTGAGGCTAAGCACAGTCGTCCTGTTAGTACACCAACGGGTATGGTATTAGGAAACTGCCACTTCATTCCGTGGCGCACAGACTATTATAGTACACAAGTTTACAATGCCAACTCCCAAAACATACAAAACTGACAAATAGGAATAGTTTGAAAACAAGCTATCGAATGTCTAAAACACACCCTCCTTTCAGACCCTGTGTGCTCTCCTCCCTTCAGGTTAATCAACACTAGTGCCCGTAATTCAATTTGCAGGTGGTAGAACATGTTGAATGCTTCAAAAGACAGTTTATGTAACAAGAGAACACACGAAGAGAAAAGCGAAGGTCAGTTAAACAAGATAAAGTCGAGAAGAATGGTGGGACCCAAACAGTGGAGTAAGACCTGGATTATTCAGTTTAGACATGGATTTACGAAACTCGGGAGACCCTGACATCGGTTTCATAAACATAGGCAGAAGTTACTCTTTAACGGGAAAGACACGTAGCAGCTGAAAAAGCAAAAACATTGCGTTCACCACGTCCGCCGTGCTGCCTGAGTGGGGCAACACAAAATGGCGGTTAAATACAAAATGGCGGCTAGATACGAAGCGAAGTCGAAAACCACGTAACCTCAGACCCTCCTTTTGCCATACTCAGGCAAAGCACAAAATACTCATGTTAGTCTGAATCGATATCGATGGTCATGAGGTCATTGAGGTGTTGCTGCAACATCTTTCTGATGTTCTCTGTTTCCTGTGTTACTGGCTTAGAAACACACACAGTGGCACAAAGTCCGCAAATAGCTGGACCGCACTGTAAACAAAGACAACAAGAACAGATGATTGCTAGAATCGCTCCAAGGAAAGTTAACACTTTCCATCCCCATGTGGACAGTAGTCCCCAAAACCATCCCATCACAAACCAGTCTCCAGTGTCCTGATGAATGGACTCGGAGATGACATGTAGCTTAGAGATGGCTTGGTATACTGTAGGGGCATTATCTGGAACGTAAACGCAGCAACTGGACCCAATCAGTTTGCAGACTCCGCCTCTATCTGCCAGGACAATGTCTAGAACCATTCGGTTCTGCAAAGTCATAAGGCGATCCGCCTGAAGTTCAGCTGTCAGATTATTCAATGCTCCAGAAGTTATATTTATGGTAGCATCGACCACACAAACTAGGCGTCTGATGTTTATAGTATTTGCCATTGGACCCCAAAAAGGAAGAAATCCTTTCAGGAAATCTCCTCCCTCTTGTCTGGCTGTGTCTTCAGCATCAATAACCCCTCTACCAAATCTCTTTCTATGGTGATCTGCAGGAGCAGTATATGTCGGAGGAACAAGAAAAGCTATATAACATGTCCCCGAGAAATGTTTGGGAAGCCATGTATAAGCTTTATCATGACAGATAAGGTATGTACCTTGAGATGGAACTAACGGTGAAGGAGTCAAGGGTGTATAGACATATGTGTGAGAACAATTACTCCTTTCTTGCTTAATTTTGGCATTCTGGCCATTAATTTGTAAACACAGATTACCTCTCTGGGGTAAAACCCAAATTGGTGCAAATTTCTTCTGTTTAATCTTATCAGTGAGACTAGTGACATACCGAGTCACGTTCCATCCATCATATACTCTCTTTTCATCTTTGGGAATCTTAATAATATCAGCGATTTTTGCCATGGTCACTACTCCCTTTATCAAAGAGCTATGACTGAAATCCACTCCTCCATTATAGGACCCACCAGGAGGATATCGGGGTAGGTTCTGGTATGCATTAGAAAACATAGCCAGATAAGCCCAGGCAGAACCTTCATACGTAAATGGAAGGACTAAATACGGCATCCCTCTCTCTGTGTCGTGTGGTATGAGCCCCCAAACCCAACAATCAGTAGTATTCACTACCAATTAATGTTGATGTAACAGTTGGATAAATGAATTGTTAAAATACTCCATTCTTCTCATCTGCTCATGGTCTGGAAGTGCGTAAAATTTATGCGGTGAAATAGTAGTAAAGGAAATCAAAGAAGTAGAAGTAGGAACAGGTGTTGGCTGCATACTGTGTACGATCCATCCTACACATGCTAATAAACTGCATAAACATACTGAAATACATAATGCTACGCCACAACGACTGAATAATAATTTCTTATAATGATTTCTTTTCATAATTTTGACCTCATTCTCTTTTCCTGCGCTATCCATTACTCTAAAGGCATTGCTCACGATAATCTTCCTTAATCACTTAGCTGTGGTTGTTAGCCGTCCTATGACACTGCAAGTCCTGTTGACCTAGTCACTATTCAGGTCACAGCCTAAGACTCCTACCGTGACCCTGCAACTTGATTTATAGTGGAAAAGGAATCTTTCACTTTTTTTAACACGAGACGAAATTATAAAGCACAGAGTTTAATTGTTTTTAGGCAACCTTTATCTCAGGTTGTATCGTGTCTTGCCAGGTATCGTATGGTCCTTGAATAAAGTCTCTGGATCCGATGTTTTTAGTCGAAGGTGTGGAGGTACAGCTTCCTGCAATACGTTGTCTTCCTCTTTCTCAGAACCAGTCTAATCCAGGCGTGCACTGCTGAACGGGATGAACCTAGGTACTTTTTCACATTCACTGTCCCCAATGCCTTCTCGCACCCACTGGTCGTAAGGTAAAGGCAATGGTACCCGCTTGCAATGCACGCCGTGGATCCAGATTCTTTAACCGACGACCTTCACTGCTGTACGGGTAGTGAGTAGGACTTGTCTCGGCGTCCCCCAACGAGGTTCCAGATTTTTCTTCCTCTGGAAGTTTTTCAGACACACCCAGTCACCGGGTTGGATGGAGTGTCCTGGATCTGAGGAGGCCTCCGGCAAAGCTTTTTGGACCTGTTGACGAATAACACGCTATTTAGTGGTGAGGTCGTGCAAATAATCAACCAACAATGGATACGGAATGTCTGAGTACCTTTTGGGGCGAGGGACTCCCCAAACATTAGCAGGGCACCCGAAAACAATCTCACATGGGCTAAGCCCCAAACAAGAATGGACAGTCGTTCTTGTTGAGAGAAGTGCCAAAGGCAGGGCATCAGGCAAGGAAAGGCCTGTACTGGTCTGGATCTTTGCTAACTTAAGTTTGAGAGTGCCATTATAACACTCTACCAAACCTGCTGACTGAGGATGGTTTGCCGCATGAACTTTCTGCCTAATTCCAAGACCCACACATACTTTCTGCATAATTTGACCTACAAATTCACTCCCATTGTCACTCCAGACAATGCGCGGCAAACCAAACCTCTGGAAAAATTCCTTCAGAAGGACTTTGGCAGTAGACAAAGCAGTATTGTCCTTTAGGGGGTAGGCCTCCCTCCATTTGGAAAAGGTGCAAACCACCACCAGGACATACTTAAGATTATTGAAACGTTCCATATAGATGTAATCTATTTGCAGCGCCTCAAAAGGATACGTAGGGGGAGCAAAGTGACCTGCTGGAGTTCCCTTTCCTGGATTATGCATCAAGCAAACAATGCAATGCTTCGCTACATTTTCTGCACATTTAGGAATATTTTCGTTCTGCCATACTGGAGCTAGGAGTTTACATATACCCCTTGCATTAATATGGGCTGGTCCATGAGCCATAGTGACCACAGGTAATACATACGCATCTGGTAACAACCATCGCTGATGCTCTGTCTATTCCGTCCAACATCCCATCGTATCCAACATTCCCGTACTTTCTTTCCACTTACTCAATTCTTTCTCAGTTGCCTCCTTCTGAATCATTTTCACGCTTTCTACTGTGTCTTCACACATACCAGCATCTGGGACCCAACTTGCCGGTCCTGCAACGTTCATTCAACTCTCAACATTCTGTGCCGTTTCCCTCGCTATTTCATCTGCAAATGCATTTCCTCGACCTACGTCATCAGTAATCTTTTGATGCGCACTACACTTCACAATCGCTATTTGAGTAGGCAAGGCAAGTGATTCAAGAAGGTCAGTCACCAACTGACCATGCTGTATTTTAGTGCCGTGGGAGGTAAAGAATCCTCTTTCTCTCCACAAACGGCCGAAGCTGTGGGTAACGCCAAACGCGTATTGACTATCTGTGTAAACAGTCACTCTTTTTCCTTCCGCCAACACACATGCTCTCGTCAATGCAATCAACTCTGCAGCTTGCGCTGAATTCTGTGAAATGCGTGCAGTTTCCACTATCGTATGAAGAGTTATAACAGCATAAGCTGCCGTCGCCTCGCCATTAGGAAGCTTGAAGCAAGACCCATCTACCCACAGGATCCCGTCCGGATCCGTAAGTGGTGTATCTTGCGAATCAACTCGACCTTTAGTTTCTTCTTCCGTATGAAGAAAACAATTATGCTGATCTTGTACGCTCTTCTCATCCAAAATAGGCAACAATGTTGCTGGATTCAGAACATTACATCTCCTGATATGTATGTGACTTGCTAAACGCGTCAACTCATATCCAGACAAACGAGCACTCGTTAAGTGCTGGGTTTTCGTCCTGGTCAAGAGAGTATCTACTGCGTGTGGCACCATAACATTAAGAGTATGATCCAACACCAATCCAGCAGATTGACGAATAGAAATCGCTGCTGCCGCTGTTGCTCTAAGACAACTGGGTAATGCTTTAGCAACTGGACCTAATGTAGCTGAGAAATAGGCACATGGCCATTGTTTCCCTCCAAATTGTTGTGTAAGGACTGATAATGCACAACCTTCCCTTTCATGAACATAAAGTGTAAAGGGTTTACTGTAAACTGGAGTACCCAACACAGGAGCCGAACACAAAGCAGTACGTAAATCAGAAAAACTCTTTTGACATTCATCAGTCCATGGAAAAGGTTGGGGCGTATCTTTCAGAGTGAGTGCCAACAAGGGTTTAGCTAGTAAGGAAAAGTTCAGAATCCACTGTCTACAATAAGAGGTAATGCCTAAGAAAGCACACACCTCTCTTTGTGTGGATGGTACAGACATTTGCGCAATTGCTTGAATACGTTCTGGGGTCAATCGCCTTCCCTCCTTCGACAAGAGATGACCTAAATAGGTAACCTCTTGTCGGCAATATTGTAAATTTGAAAGCGATACTTTGTGGTGTAGATAAGACAAATGTTGCAAAAGTGACAAAGTCACATTTTTACAGACATCTTCCGAATCGGCAGCCACTAACAAATCATCCACATATTGGATAAGAGTAGCACCTGATGGCAAAGAAAAAGTGACAAGCTGAGACTTCAAGGCTTGACTATAGATGGAGGGACTCTCACAATAGCCTTGAGGTGCACAATTAAATCGAAAAAAACGGCCTCCGAGAGAGAAACCAAAGAGATCCCTACTCTCCTCAGCAATGGGAATGCTAAAGAAAGCATTTTTGAGATCAATGACCGAAAATCAAGCTGCCGAAGCAGGAATCATAGTAAGCAAAGCAGTAATATCTGGAACAACAAGAAACTGAGGAACAACAATTTTGTTGACCTCTCGGAGATCTATCACAAAACGATACACAGGTGGCTGGGAAGGATCAGTACGCTTTAGAACAGGCAGAACAGGACTGTTACAAACATTTCCTCTGGTCTCCTCGACCACACCCTTCTGAACCAAGTCATGAAAAATAGCCAACAGAGCTCTCTCACCATCGTTAGAGATTTTATATTGTGGAATGCGTGGTAACTTAACATCAGGCTTCACAGTAATCACGTAAGGTGGAATTTGAAGCAAACCAACATCATTTGGACCCGTAGCCCAAAGCGTAGCAGGAAGCGAACGCAGTTCGAGTGGCAGTTGGTCTTTAGATACGTACATTGGAGAAGTCAACTTAGCACCTAAAGTAAGATGTACACCAGATGGTGAGCAAAACAATGTGGCATGCAGACGTTTCAATAAATCCAAACCCAATAAATTCTCCCCGCAAGCCGTCGTCAAAAGAAGTGGAGCTTCTAAATCGTACGGACCAATGGAAATAGGCAAAGGACAAGAAACAGGGTTGCGAACTGGGGCGCCAGAGAATCCTACATAAACATTTGTTAAGCCAGACAAAGGTGCCCCAGGGAGTTTAGAATGCATAATATAACTTCTCATTGCACCAGTATCCAAAAGAAATGGTTCCGTAACACCCAATGCTACAACATTAACATAAGGTCCATCCTGATCCACTGGAACTGATACGACTCCCTTACTCTGTCTATGGCTGTCCTAGCAAGTGAGGAAATCAGCATTCTCACCATCTGCGCAATATTCATCATTGTAATACTGTGCAGTCTGAGAATTCCGCTGGTCAAAATAGTTTGCAGAGTCCTGAGGGGGAGAGGGACGTCGTTCCTGAGATGAAGCACCACGCCCTCTACCTCTGGACACTGACCGAGAGTCTCCACGACCCTGTGGCGCTAATGATCCGCCATAACGCTGCAACAAAATCGGACAACTAATCTTAAAATGACCTTCCTCTTTACAGTAGGCACATTGATTAGGACCCAATGGAAATCACGGAGCTGGAGATTCAGGTTTTTGCAACAGCTTCTGAAACTGTGGGGGCTGTTGAAATTGGGGCTGAGCAGAACGAGGAGGATAAGCCTGTTGCAGAAGAACCTTCGTTTTTAATTCTTTAGTGTTCTTCTCTGCTTTTTCCTTATCTTCCTTATCCCTATTCTCATAATATTGAGCAGTAGCTAATATCTGGGCAGTTGAAGAAACAGCCCATGCACTCTCAGATTGTTTCAATTTATGCGATAGTTCTGGAAGTAAATTAAAAACGAATTTATCTACAAATAATCGCTGTCCACCTTCAGTACTCATATCTTGACCACTGTGGTCGATGAAAGTCTCTTCAAAACGAGTAAAGAAATCGGAGACACTTTCATCAACCTTTTTTTGCACGCTGCTAACTTATCCCAGTTAACGCGTACAGCAGGCATCATCGTTTTCATAAGAGCTATTATTCTACTGGGCAACTCCGTAATCAGATCATCAGGTTTGGCACCACCTACTTGTCCTTCATCTGCGGCCGCAATAGCAGCCCAATTACCACCTAAAGCTTGATCATGGTCTTGTCTACCAATTTTAGCCCATAAAGCTTGTGGTACTTCATTTCCCATAAGTAGATCAATATCTGCCAAATTCATAATGCATGCATTAACAGTCTGAGACAATTCTTTATAATATCCTGCAGGATTCTTACGAGGGACCGGTAAGGACTGCTTAAGTGCCAACACTTCTGATCTTTTCCATGGATCATGTACCCATATGCGCTGAAAATGAGCGGGAATAGCTGGATTAGCACCTGCTTGAGGAACTGCATCCCTCCATATCGGAGGAACTTCTCGCATAGGATATTGTGCCATTTTACGACGAACCGAAGGATCAGGCTCAAGAGAACTTTGAGAAAAGAAGAAAGATCGGAAAGTAACAAGCTTCTGAATCTACATCAGAAACCTACAATAAGTCCCTTATCAAATTGATCCCGTATCTCAAATAAACCCTGAGTAGATGACTCCAAATCCATATTTTCCCACTCTTTGATAAGAGTGTTGCACATAATATTAAAGACATACCTCTGCGTAGGCGCATTCCATTGCAGAAAGGTGTCTAAAATATCACGCACACTATACTGTAAACTACTCGTAATCCAATTACGAGCAAGAGAATCTAACTTAGTCCGTTCTTCCAAATCTGGGATCTGACTACGAGATTGTCTTCGAGATGAAGCAGGAGAAAAGGAAAGATATCCAAGAAAAGGTGACAAAAGACCAGAAACAGTTTCAACTAAACGATGTCGAGCTGTCGGAGAATCTGACAATAAAACAGGAGACAACGTATTCTGTAGAGCAGGAGAAGAACCAGTAGCAACAGAAGGTAAAGGAAACTGAGGCACAGGATCTTGAGGTACAGAAGTCGGTGGCAAAGGGGGTGGAGGTGGAATCAATGGAAGAGGCAACTGTGCAAGAACCAGAACAGCTGTATTAGCAACAGGTTGTAATGGAGGTGCATTAGCGCCTAACACATAAGGTGGAGGTAACGTCAAGAGATGGGACACAAAAGGATCTTCGTCAGAACCCTTACTTCTTGAGGCAGTAGGTAACACAGGATAACATCTGTCTATTGCCATACGATGCTGTCTCTCCGAAACCTCAACCATCGGATCAGCTTCGTCATTTTTAAACTGTTGAGCAGCCTATAAAATCGTCATATCCTGCTCTTTCTTATCTTTCTTCATTTGCTTAATTTCTTTCTGTTTGGATTCTTTATGCCAGAGGCGGAAAGAGTCAAACATTGCTGGCCGGACTTTTCTCTTAAATAAAATCGACTCCAAATTGTCTAATATAGCGGGCTCAAAGGTACCATTTTGTGGCCACCGTAAAACACCATCTTTTTTAGTGTATCGAATCCATGTTTCATTAAAAATATTAGAACCTAAACCATGTTTTGAATAGAGCTCATAAGTGGGAGTTCCAACCGGAGGATTCGGATAGGAATCCTCTAGCCGGGAATCCCTAGTACAACCAAAACAACAACATTTCCTAAACTGACTAAATCCAGGCATTTCGTAACGAACTGGACTACTTACAAACGTCAAGGGATTTTAGACAATATAGTCACATCATAAACGTACTTACCCCTTGGCTTCGGTTAGTGCACTAATGGAATAACAAAAAACAAAAACAAAAAGGTGGGCGCTACTCACGAATACTTAACTAAATGTTTTCTCACGACAACAGATGTCCGTCTAACGTCTCGCGATACTAGTCATCACCAGGGGCCAAAGCAGGACGACAGTCAGGGCAGCAGTCGTCAGCAGCCGTCGGGAAGGAGTAGCCGCGCCTCAAAAGACCTTCGGTCCACTTCAACATACAGGGGTCGCTCACGTGGCTCGCAAAATCCTCCAGAATTTTCTTGCGGAGCTCCTCACGACCTTCGGGCAAAACTACTACCGCTGAAGTCACCCACACGTTGGGCAGCCAATTGGACAACCTGACCTTACGGGCCAGGCGGTACAGGGCACGCCTAAGATATCCGGGTTCACCTGCTTCGGCAGACAGAGACACGTGACACTCTGTTAGGCGTAGAAAAGCAGATTTATTAGCTGCAGCTAAGCACAGTGGTCCTGTAAGTACACCAACGGGTATGTTATCAGGAGACTGCCACTTCATTCCGTGGCGCAGAGACTATTATAGTACACAAGTTTACAATGCCAACTCCCAAAACATACAAAACTGACAAATAGGAATAGTTTGAAAACAAGCTATCGAATGTCTATAACACACCCTTCTTTCAGACCCTGTGTGCTCTCCTCCCATCAGGTTAATCAACACTAGTGCCCGTAATTCAATTTGCAGGTGGTAGAACATGTTGAATGCTTCAAAAGACAGTTTATGTAACAAGAGACACACAAAGAGAATAGCGAAGGTCAGTTAAACAAGATAAAGTCGAGAAGAATGGTGGGACCCAAACAGTGGAGTAAGACATGGATTAATCAGTCTAGACATGGATTTACGAAACTCGGGAGACCCTGACATCAGTTTCATAAACATAGGCAGAAGTTATTATTTAATGGGAAGGACACGTAGCAGCTGAAAAAGCAAAAACATTGCGTTCACCACGTCCGCCGTGCTGCCTGAGTGAGGCAACACAAAATGGCGGTTAAATACAAAATGGCGGCTAGATACGAAGCGAAGTCGAAAACCACGTAACCTCAACACCAAACGTGCCTTTAGGCTCACTCACTGCTAGTATTTGGACAAACACACACACACATACAGAATGCAAACTTGCCCTGTCTTGCTATTTTGATCTTACAGTCTTGGCCTCTAGGACAAGAAGTTGAGACCCAGATGCAGCCAGCACTACTCACGGGTGGGGTGGCGGCCGCGTGGTTCCAGTGGGTGGGGGGACGGGTGAGGGGTCGCGAGGGGTGAGGGAAGGGGGTGTCGCGTGCGGAGGGGGTTCATTAAAAAAAATGAAACCCTGATTTTCTGCCGGCCCGGGTTCTGCGTCTTCACTGCCCTTGCTTTCTTGCCTCTGGCAGGAACAGGAAGCAGGCAGCCTCCCTCCCATAAACCAATCACAATGCTCCAGTGGAGCATTGTGATTGCTCGGGATGTCTCCCAGCCAGGGACTGTAGGAGATTACATGTTCTACATGTAGACAGCAATGCAGACTGCATGGAGAGGTGCATAGTACGCATGACTGACCAAACCAGACATGCGTACTCAGGATTGAGCAAACCTGCCCTGCCCACCTAGCTCCGCCAGCCCACCCGCTGGCAATGAGGAAGGAAACATAAAATGGTAATAACCAAACATTATTACCATTTTTTGTTTTGGCTTTCTTGCACTGCGAGAAAGCAGTGGGGCGACGCTCCTCCACCCTTGAGGAGGAATTGCCCCTGATGTCCAGCCATGAGGTTTTGCTTCCTTTCAATTTAGGAGTTGTACAAGCATGTGATGGGAATAGGGACCTGCTCACTGGTGCAGCACCTCTGTGCAAGCACTGTCTGTGAACAGGGGCAGGTGACACGTACTATTGTTAGAACTCAGTTTCTGAGGTAGGTTCTCTCTACTCAGCAGCTCTGTCAGCCCATGACCGCTCACTGGAGCTATGCCATACAAACAGCTTATGCAGATTGACTCCTTTCTCCAAGTCTCCGGGCCAGTACGTCAAAAGAAGTGGTTCACAGACTGGAGTGTAGATGACCAGCGTTAGCTGATGTAGTGTGTGGAAAGCGAATACCCTTTGCAGAGGAGAGTATCAAAAAGATGAAGGCAATACTGTAGATGCTTAATGGGAAAGAATGTAGCCTAACGGAGCTGGGTGAACCACATTCGAATCTCGGGGGGGCGCTCAACATTCTGTGATCTGTGTCTAACAAAAATGAATATGTCCCTCTGTAACGTAACTGATGCTCATGTAAAGTGCTCTGATATCTCTGGGTCTAGTTTGCGCTATATAAAACTCCCCAAAAATAAATAAGTAGAAAATGCAAACCGAAACCAACACTTTAACAAGGTCCGTCCTTTTCTCATAAATCTATGATAAACATCAGTCAATGCTGCATGTATTACGTTGAAACGGTAAAGCACAACAGCTATCGTTCCCAACTGGAACTCAATCAATCAATCATTTATAAAGCGTGGCAAATCACCCGCAAGAGTCTCAAGGTGCACTGAAGCACAAAAAGTGTCAGGGCAAATAGCAAACCTTAGCGAAGTCCAACAGCGGCTTAATCTGGGCTCTGACGCATTATGGTGTGTCTGACCTCTCTCTAGGGCTGAGTGGATCCTGAAGCTGTCCCAAGTAGAAATTGTCTGAGCACTCACCAAAGCTGAGTTAGCTGAAGTGCTGTCCAGAGCAGAGAGGGTGTGGGTAATGTTGTCAGCAGAGGAGGTCTGTGCAATGTCAAGAGCAAAATAAAGCAGATTGGCGCTTTCCAGAGCAGATTGTATGTGTGCAATACTTAGAACGGTGTGAGCCTGGAGAATTGTTCAAAATGATTCTGACCAATAACCAGGAAAGATTTATTCTGTGAACCTTCTGGAAAAGAGTGAGCCCATGTGCATTCCAGAATACTGAGAATCTAGACCAGGGGTCTCCAACCTTTTTTGTAATAAGGAATACTTATGTTCAAAGAAAATCATCCAGAGCTACTAACATTATTAGTGTTGTAATAGCGACCACATCCAACAAGATTATGTTAGTGGCCACCCTATGCAAGATTATCAGCAGCGTTCACCTCAGTGCACCAGGTCGAGTTGCCAACAGAAATGTAAAAAAGGCTTCGGCTCTTCAGAGAGTCTTTACATAGTTAATAGATAAGGGCCACTGTGCAATGCTTGTGGCTCCATGGTAATTATAATGATAGTACGAAGTCTCACTAAAGCCACAGCATTAATCACTAAAATATCAACTTAAAGAAATATTTTGGAAGTTCTATCATTTTTCTTCAAACATCAGTCTGAGTTCTGAAAAATACATTTTCGTCTCAAAAAGATATTTAAATTTTGGTATAAATATATGAATTCAGAGAAGTAAAAGCTTCTACTTTGGTAGGACAGGCTGCACACAGGAGAGGTACATACAGGTCGCTGGAGAGCTACCATTTTCTAATGAGCTACTCTTTGGAGGAGCCTGCTCTCAACTACATTCAGAGCAGAATGGCGTGGATGGTATCAAGTGCTGGGCAAGTCTGTACAATGTAAATTCCTCATAATGCAGTTAGTGGGGGAAGAGCTCTAACATTAGTTGGACTTTCTGAAGAGCTGATGGACTGCTTGTTACTGAGATCTCAGAATGGGCCAGAACTGAGTGAGATTGGGTGTTACCTGCAACTGGGTGAGTCTAGGACTATTCAAAACCTGTGTGTCTCAGCAATATAAAGCAGAGAACTAGTGAGTCTAAGCATTATTTGTTATGAGTCAGAATGGACCTTATTACATCATTTACTGTCATGCTACCACGCAAGGTAATTTGAGACTAACAACAGGCAAAAGAAAAAATGTTCATTCAAATCAATGGTGGAGTTTGGAATCTCCACAGCTGTGGCCCAGAGCAGACGGCCATTGTCCTCTCAGAAGACCTAAAATGTGTGCTTATGCTACAATCCCGCTTTAGTGCAGTGATGCAAGTCTGTCACCAGCAAGCCCATGCCCATAATTTACATCTACGGCCCTTGTCAGGAGACCATGAGTTATATCTAGTGCCTCTCGTGTGACAATCTCCTGCATCCATTGTGCCTCAAGTGTGCTCACTATGTGGATTAAATTGTCCCTTCCACTCTCTTCCAAGCTGCCCTTGCCCAATTTAAAATAATACTTTGGGGAAAATATAATTTAAAATGTTGAGTTGATATGAAGGGGACGGCCAAGTCTGTTTTTGAAAACTTTTGGCACATTTTCAATAGAAGTACTTTAACAATAGCAATCTGTTCATGTTAGACCTGGCATTTCTTGGCGAGATTACCACTGACATTTTGCCTCTACCTACTCTATTTTTGATGCTGTGATGGATTTCGTTTTACTGGCTTAGATGCTAATTGGTTGTCCATTATTGGTATGTTTGGCTTACTAGTAAAGTTCCTAGTAAAGTGCACTATGTGTACCAGGGCTGGTAATGCAAATGCTACTAGTGGGCGTGCAGCACTAATTGTGCCACCCACACAAATAGCCCTAAAGAGAGCTCAGGCCTGCCACTGCAGTGCCTGTTTGCAGTTTGTTAAACTGGTATGTTGTACTGACAAGTGCAACCACTTGCCAGGCCTTACCCTTCCTTTTTATGCACATATGTAGGTCCAAGGTATACCCCTGGGCAGGGTGCAGTGTATGTGAAACGTAGGACATGTACTAAGGTGTGTGCCATGTCCTGACAGTGAAAAAACACTAAATTCGTTTTTCAATGTTGCAAGGCCATCTTGCCCATAGGACAGAATGGGGAAGGCTGTGTAATATGTTTCCAGCCTATCTTCCCACAGGCTTAAGATTGAGAAGTTAAGTTTATTGTGCCTGAACTCACAATTTAATAACACATCTTTTTGTGAAGGTGTTTTTTGCATTGTGTGTTTAGCAACCACTCTTTTAGAAGTGGTTGGTTTTTTGTGTTCTAACATTTCTGTGTGTCGCTGCCTGGTTGTGGATTGACTGTCTGGATTTGAATGTGATAGGCTCTGGGGAATGTTTTGACCCAGGGGAGGAGGTGAGACAGCAACATGCTGTCCTGAATCTGGAGTGTAAGGGGAGGAGTAGCCCCTGGAGGTGAAGAGGCCTGGGCTGCTGCCATAAAACAATGGCTACATCTCCTACTGAGTGATTGAGGATCCAGACCCACAGAATCAAAGGAAGAAGGTGTCACTGGCAGGGAGACACCCAGAACTGGTTGACAGGGGACACGCCCCCCCTGAACACAAAGACTTCAAAGACATTTAGGGGTATAACTATGAGAGCTGAAACCCCTGAACGTAGGAATGGAACTGATCAAGACTGAAAAGGATTGAAACTACTTCATGGTCAAGAGGAACCTCTGCCAAGGAAGAAACAGCTGAAGAGACTGAAGGAAAGGACTGACCCTTGCTGTGTGTTTTGGGGCTGGCCTGCAGTTTGCTGATTTAACCAAGGAGAGGCTAAGGGACTTTGCTGTCACCTGTGTCCCCCTGCTTGAAAGGACTTTGCTGTGTGCTGTGTCTTGAAGTAACTTGTCCCCAAGGGCCCGAGGAGAGCTGGCTCCGTGTTGTGGAAACTCAGGAACATAAAAGTTTCCAAGGGTGTCTCAGTGGCACTGTGTGTGTGTGCTTTTTGCATCCTGAGACCCTTGTAAGAATTGCCCTGTGATTGTGAGCACCTGGAGTCCAAGTGATCTCAGCGACGTGGTGTGATTGTGTTTTGTGCAGCCTGAGACCTTTGTGAGGATTGTCCTGTAACTGTGCGCACCGGAGTCGAAGTGAGTCTCAGCGATGCTGTGTGTGTGTGCTTTGTGCAACCTGAGACCTTCGTGAGAATTTCCCCCGTGAAGGGTCATCACAGGAGCAGCTACCTAGGATGGATTGGGTCATCACAGGAGCAGCTGCTCAGGAGGGATTGGTCATCACAGAAGCAGCTGACCAGGAGAGATTGGTCATCACAGAAGCAGCTGCCCGGGAGGAATTGGTCATCACAGGAGCAGCTGCTCAGGAGGGATTGGTCATCACAGGAGCAGCTGCCCAGTAGGATTTGGGTCATCACGGGAGCAGCTGATCAGGAGGTATCGGTCCTCACAGGTACAGCTGCCCAGGAGGGATTGAGTCATCACAGGAGCAGCTCCCCAGGAGGGATTGGGTCATCGCAGGAGTAGCTGTTCAGGAGGGATTGGTTATCACAAGAGCAGCTGTCCAGGAGAGGTTGGTCGTCACAGGAGCAGCTGCTCAGGAGGGACTGGGTCATCACAGGAGTAGCTGCCCAGGAGGGATTGTTCATCACAGGAGCAGCTCACACGCCCTCTAGTACAGCAGGTGCCACCAAGTCCTCAATTACACATAGCGTGTACCTGTAGAATGAACATTCACCCTTACTACATCTTGGTGCTGACTAAAATATATTTATTTACACAGTGGTGCTTATTTTGTCAACCTCAGAAGGGTGAAAGACTGAGTGAATATATCTGGACTGGAACCTATGATCGGGTAAGACACAAAATGCTTGAATGGATGCCGTAGAACAATAAATCACCAGACCCGACTCTGCAACACAGTGCCTGGCACACAGAGCACGTCAGCTCAGCTTCCTTTCAATGACTTGGGCCCTTTAGAAATCTCAGATGATACACAGCTCTCCTTCTGCCTGTCACACTGGAGGCATCAAGGAGTCAGGACTGACTAACATGCATGGCTGCCGCTTATGTTTGGCTGCTGTTTGTGGTGCCTTGGTGTCTCCTGTGTAATAGTCCGTGAGAGATCTAGACGTGTCTGAGAGTGACTCAGTTGTTGTAAACTGGAGTTTTCATCACTACTATGTCCAACTATACTTCCAAAAACGTTCCCACGTGTGTTGTACAATCAATAAACGATGTACAATTGAGTTTGTTCTGTATGAGCGGCTGTAAGACAAAGAGCTCTCACCACCATTCCTCCAAACATCCCATAGCCCTGTCCATGCAAGAACTCGCCCTTTTACTCTGTGTAGGAAACCTGCAGCTCAGTGATGGCTCCCAATATATTTTACAGCCTTAAATCCAACAGCTTTTGCAGCAAAAAGTGAATTTTCTCCTTAAAGTCAAACATTGTTAACTTTGCAGTCTTGTACAATATACCACAATGAATGACTTTAAAAATGTAAGTATTTGATTAGTGTTTTGAGAAAGAGAACCTCACGAGGAGAAAGAGAACCTTAGGCATTTTACAGTGAAATGGCGTCATTCCTAGGAGTATCAAATAAATTAATGAATAAATATTGTATATGACTGTTAAGCTGGAACTAGCAAGAAATATATGCATTTCACACTTGAATATTTTTTTTACTTCAGGACATATCTTAACCACTTGAAAACCCTCTTGAGTTATGGTGTCTGGGGCTGCATTGTCTATTTTCTTTAAAATATGCTTCATTCATTTTTTCACAAGTAGGAAACAATCTTGTGCAGTCAAGCTGTTTTCAAACACTCGTTTCACACACAAGAAAACACCAGCATTATGTACTGCAACCAACTTCATTTTTTTTTTTAACGGGTTTATTTGTTTGCTAATTTCCGAATTAAAAATATTCTGTATTGTCACTGAAAATGCGAAAACAAAATGCAGGGCCTAATTGGAGGACTCACTTAGTAAGTAAGAGCCTCAAAATATAAGAGACAGAATGTCTTAACTGGTAGACGCGTACACGTACTAGAAGCGATTACAGTGTTAGAATGCGCTAAAGGAAATATTCAATATGACGCTTCAAATATTTTATTTTTATATCTGTGGAACAAGAGGATGCGTGTGAAAGATTTAAAGGTTCCGTTAAGAGCCAGCTCCGCTTTCAGCTTTTTCCCACCCAATCATGTAAATCACATTTAGAAAACATAATTAATTGGCCATTTCAAAGGGTTGCTTGAGGTTTGCAGGAAGTTTAAAAAGAATTAGCTCAAACAAAGACTTCCTGAAAATCAGGGACTATTTGATTCCTTGCCATGGAGCCTCCCTGATCGTCGTCTGACGCTGCACTCTCCCGGAGCCGCGGAAAGAGACAACGTAATTTGACCTTACTCGTCATGGGTGCCAAGCTTCCGTCAAATCCATGAATCACAAATTTGCTAGCATTCGTGCCAAGAATTTGCAATTCTATTAAGGACACGGAGGCGAGGATTATGCTTCTCAATCTTTACTAGAAGCTCACAGCAGCCAATGAAAATGCTTGCTTTTCATTAAAATAACGTTAAACACTACATATCCCATCATGACAAGCACAAGGCACGCCCCCTAGTCCATAAGAGGCCTCTGCCTGCCGCCATCTTCCTCTTTCTTTAAGGCGAACAGCTCCAACAACAACTTGGATAACTTTGCAACTCCTCCAACGTGGAAGAACCGAACATTTTCAGGCGTAGTATCCTGGCATTCTTTGACTTTCAGTCGTTCTTCTTATCAGAACCTGGAATAAAAGATATGAGACCGTAACCACCATAACCAGTGGGTGGGCAAGCATTTATACATAGCATGCCGGGTGGGATAAACCTCGCCTCCGTGTCCTTAATAGAATTGCAACTTCTTGGCGCGAATGCTAGCAAATTTGTGATTCTATTGCAGGACCGGAGGCTTCAGATTATGCTTGTTTAACGCTTATTAAAAACTACAGAGGTAATATCCCCCACCGGCTTATAATAATATGTTTTGAAGGTCGATTCCGACGACCATTCTGCACTACGCATTATATCCTGAATGCTGGAACCCAACATGAATGACTTAGACACCATGGCTCCTCTAACAGAGTGCGCACCAAAAATGGTGATGTCAATGCCTGCTTCTTCCATAACATAACAAAGCCATCTGGCAATGGTGGCCGCAGCCACTGCTTTGAAGGGCTTTTGTAAGGCAATCAAAAGCAGCGAACAGCCCTGAGGCCTAATAGCCGCTGTACATTCCTCTTAAGTTTTCAAACATTTAACAACACATAACTTTTCGTTTTCTTGAAATGCATTATATGAAACATGACTAGATAAAGTTTTAGTGCGTCTAACTATGGTAAAAGAAACTCCTTCCGGAGTAAATACTCTACCTGTTAACTCCAGCGCGCGTACATCAGACGACTTTCTGCATGCCGAAAGGCAGAGCAACATGGCTAATTTAGCCGATAACTGTTTTCTGGATAAAAGGGAATTCGCTGGCCATCTGTTAAATAGGTCCAAAACCAGAGATACATCCCACAATCCGGAGTATCTTGGTTTAGGAGGGTTTGCCACCCTAATGCCTTTAAGTAATTTGCACACGATAGGGTGCATACCTACTGGTTTCCCATCCAGCTGGACATGGCCCGCTGAAATGGATGATCTGAAGTTGTTGACCGATCTATAGGCCAAACCTTCGGATGCTTTATCCGATAGGAAATTCAGCACATGGGGTAACTCCGCCCCCACGGGATCCAGGTGTCGTTCCACGCACCAATCCATCCAACCTTTCCAGGCCGAGGAGTATCTTTTCTTCGTGGATGGTGCCCAGGCTTGCTTGATGAAGTCGTAAGCCTTGCTCGAAACCCCTGGCACTTGCCGCTGCTCCCTGAAAGCCTCCAGGCCATCAGCTGAAGTCTGCCTTCCACTATCAGAGGGTGCCTCTCCTGATGAGGGCCCAGCAATAGCGTCATCGACTCCGGGAGGAGTCTCGGTAGGTCGCAGCTCCACTGCATCAGGTTGGGGAACCATGATTGCGACGTCCACCATGGAGTCACCATGACCACCTCCGCTTGTTGTCTGATCACTTGCGACATCGCTCTGGGGATCAGCAAGAAGGGGGGAAAAGCATACTGTACCCCCTCCGACCAGTCTTGGAGAAATGCATCCGTTGCCTGCGCCAACGGATGCGGCCTCCAACTGAAGAAACGTGGAATCTGGTACATTAGTCTGGTCGCAAATAAATCCGTCCTGAACGGACCCCAGATCGTCTCCAGCCACTGGAATACCCTCGGGAGCAACTTCCAGTCGCTGTAGTCCCTGAGGTATCTCGAGTTCCAGTCCGCCATTGGTTGGACTGCCCCGGAAGATATTCCGCAATTATCGATATTTGATGTTGAAGGCAGTAGTGCCAAAAGTCTTTGGCTATCTGCACAAGCATGTACGACCTCGTGCCGCCCAACTTGTTGATGTATCTCACTGCTGACACATTGTCCAAATGCAGGAGAATACAATTGGATGTTTGCTTCGGGGACAACGTCCGCACCGCGATCGACCCCGCGAGTAGCTCTAGACAGTTGATATGAAGAGAAAGCTCTTCCGGAGACCATCTTCCTCCTGTGGAGATGTCTCCACAATGCGCGCCCAGCCCCAGCGGCTGGCGTCTGACTCTATTGTGATTCCTGGGAGGGAGCCGAAGATTGCTCGGCCGTTCCAGGCATCGACGTGCCCCAACCACCATTGCAATTCCTTCCTCACTTCTTGGGTGAGGGGGATGCTGTCGGAGTACGAGAGACCCTTTTGAAGGTGCCTGATCTTCAACTGCTGTAGAGCACTGTAATGCAGAGGGCCCGGGAATATCGCTTGGACTGATGACGCCAGTATTCTCACCATTCTGGCAATTCCTCTGAGGGATACTGTCTGACTGTTCAGCGGTTTCCTGATCTCCTTTTTTAGATCCTTCAGCTTGTCCTTCGGGAGGCATAGCTGAGCAGTCACAGAGTTCACTGTGAAACCTAGAAAATCTATCACTTGAGTGGGGACCATGACCGTTTTTTTGCTGTTTATTACAAAGCCCAGATCCTGCAGTAAGGTTGTGGTCAACGTGAGGTGTCGTAAGAGAGCCTGCTGGCACTGATCCACTATCAGGATATCGT
Source organism: Lissotriton vulgaris (assembly GCF_964263255.1). Taxonomy (NCBI): domain Eukaryota; kingdom Metazoa; phylum Chordata; class Amphibia; order Caudata; family Salamandridae; genus Lissotriton; species Lissotriton vulgaris. Next base: position 1,516,517,912 of record NC_141691.1, read on the forward strand.
CCAGATATATGATGAGGCGTATACCCCGCTCTCTGAGGTACGCCACTAATGGCTTCATCACCTTGGTGAAGCACCAAGGAGCCGAGGAGAACCCGAAAGGCAGAACCAAATATTCGTACCATTGGCTTCTCCACTTGAATTTCAGGAATCTGCGATGCGGGGGAAATATTGGAATAGAGAGATATGCATCCTTCAGGTCCAGACGGACCATCCAGTCCCCAACCTGCAGTAGGTCTGTCAAAAGGTGGATGCCCTCCATCTTGAAGTGATTGTATGTAAGAAACTGGTTGAATTCTCTGAGGTTCAACACCAGTCTGTTTCCGCCCCCTTTTTTCTGTATAACAAATATATTGCTGCAGAACCCGTGAGGACCTTGAGGACTTGGTGCTATCGCGTGTTTCTGCAGCAAACTTGCGATCTCCTCGTCTATAAAACTGAGATCTAGTTGGGAAAAATGGAGACCCGCCGGTATGTCTGATTGAACAGGACACGAGTAAAACTCCAAGTGAAAACCTTGAACTGTCTGCAAGACCCAAGCGTCTTGCGTAAGCTCCTTCCACTGCTCGAGGCAGTGCTGTGTTCGACCCCCCAAAGGAAGAAGAGAAACATCTGCTATTCTCACCTGAGTTCTGCTGGTGCTTGAAATTCCCCCTGTTATTATTGGATTGGTACCGGTTCCTGCTGAACTTCCTACGGGAGGGGTAGAAGGTTCCACCACGGGTGGAGTCATATTCATTCCTGCCTCTGCCGAAGTCGCCTCTATGGGAGCCTGGAGGACCTCCTCGGCCTGACGAGCGGCCCCCGCCTCGTCCGGCCCTGTTAAAAACTCCCTGGTTTAATGCTCGTTTGATGCCCGATTGGGCCTTGTCTAGTGCCGTGAATGTTCCAATGTATTTGGAGACATCTTTGACGAATTTGTCTCCAAATAACTGCCCCTCAGCAAGGGGCCCTGGCTCTGCGTCCTCAAGTTCCGTCAGGTTGGTATCCATCTTCATAAGCAAAGACTTCCTCCTCTCCGAAGAGATGGCACAATTTGCGTTACCTAACAAGCAGATGGCTCGTTGGGTCCATCCAGCCAACACATCTGGGTCCACAGGAGTAGAAGCCTCTTTGGCCGCCAAGGCCATCTCTAAATCTTGGCCAAAGGGCCTATAGCATCTAGCATCTTGTCCTGACACCCTTTCCAAGCCCTGTCCAACCCTCGCGTGGGATCCTTGGTAAATTTCTTCAAAAAAGTGTGAAGACTTGCGTCTATCTCAGGCGTTTCCGCCACCTTATTAGGGATGTCAGGTCTGGGGCATTCTGATTTTAAACGGTTCCTCACTTCCCTCGGGAAGCTCTTTCGGAGGTTTTCGTGAATGTATGCCGCCACTGCCGTTGCTGGAACCCAGTCTTGTGACCTGGGGTGCATTATTTCCGAAGGGTCAAAGGTAAATAGGGTATGAACCGGTGCAAGACCTTCTGCCTTCTTAGCCTTCTTCGGAGGGGGGCGCTCTTCTGATGTATCCGTATCCGTATCTGTGTTGGTATCAGTGTAAGTGTCTGTGTCCGTATCGTGGACCCTACACTTAGCCTTGGCTTTACCGCTAGAATATGAATGGTCTGCCATGTCTGGCAAGGTAGCTAAGGCCTGAGCATGAGGCCATGTGGCAGAGTCACCCGAAGGTTGCCCCGAGGTGGAAGCCTCAGTTTTCTTCTTCTGTGGCTTGTCAAAGCCATGCTTCTTGGCGAAGCCCTCAAGCTGTTGTCTTATAGGGCGAAGGGCTGAAGCAAGGGCTTGCTGTACCATCTGTGGGACCGTAGTCTCCATAGCCCTATTGACAGAGGACTGGACCGAAGCATCCAAGGCACTCACTAGATTGTCCTCCAAGGCAGCCGCCTGCCTAGTCTCAAAAGTCTCCTCCTCTGCATATTCCTCGTTATAATGCTCCCATTCCGACATTATGGGGTGGCTTTTGGACAATGAATCCACTAAGAGTCCTGAAGCAGTATGTTCAGCCACAAGGAGGGTCTAGGGGGGGGTCAGCCCTCTCAGCACACTCACACTCTAAGTTCTTCAACCCCCTCAGCAAAGCTGTAATCAACAGGGGTCAAAGACCCAGGCCAACACAATATACCCAGAGAGTGTGCACACTCTACTATAGGCCTTCTTTATATTTTACCACCTTTCCAGGCGATCAGAGGGACAACCAGCATGAAAAGCAGTCACAAAACGCTATGAAAGTCAGTTAAGTATCGCGCCGCGACGTGCAGCCCAAACGCGACTGAATCCCTACTAAATAATGCACAAAATCAGCGCGTTTGGGGGCCCGTCGCGGCCGAGAGCCACCCGGCCTCTACCGGCGTCACCGGCCACAGGGAATGCGAGTGCGCCTGCGCGAAGCGCGCTTGCCTACGGGGGATACTCCGGGATACTTAATGCGGCCCCAGTGAAACCGGAGCCCGTCTGTCCCCGGTCAGAGACCGTCGCTACCCTCGCGCCGATGAGCGCGCCTCACAGCTACAAAGCAAAGCAAAGGAATGAGGAAAGGCGGAGCACCGAGGCTTCTCACCAGTGCAATAAACTCCCTGAAGTAAACAAAGGTACGAACAATGACTCCAGAATCACAGTCCCAACTCTAGGGCACAATCGATCCGCACAAAGCAGTAATTAATACATTATTAACACATAACTATGCCATAAACGTATCAACAGCAGAGGGAGTAAACCAAAGTGCACTTAGCTCAGCTGTGAGCAGCAAAGAAAGAGGAAGATGGCGGCAGGCAGAGGCCTCTTATGGACTAGGGGGGCGTGCCTTGTGCTAGTCATGATGGGATATGTAGTGTTTAACGTTATTTTAATGAAAAGCAAGCATTTTCATTGGCTGCTGTGAGCTTCTAGTAAAGATTGAGAAGCATAATCTGAAGCCTCCGGTCCTGCCATAGAATCCAGAGAAGAAATGCGAGATGTGTTAGAGGAGGGGCTTGAAGTGGGGTGAAAAAACTGTGTGGGGTCTCTCAAAGGTGCGTGGCCAATGTAATTAAGGGCGTCGTTTTAAAAACACGTAAGCTAAAAATCTGTGCGTATCATAGTGTGATGCACAACTTGTATTTTGCTGTTTCTGTCATTGCATCCAGACATACGATACAACAAGTAATATCATACCTACAACAAGGCAGGACTATTGGCTTAGTAAATGGTTGTTAGTTGCATAAGTTAAATAAGCAGCAACTATGGCTTGTATATAATATTGAAAAAGCTTCCACCTAAAGCCCTTGTGACACCACTATAATGTTGCTGCTCCTGAGTTTCAAAAAGAAGGGAAATCCAGAGAGAATGAGGATTTGGGGGGGGGATGGCCGACCAGCGGGACGCCTGCCTCCCCCGGAGAATTTTGGGGCAGTAGGGGGGAGGGGGCGCAAGTAAACAAAAAAGGATTTGGGCTTTTTGGGCTAGGGGAGGGCAGTAGGCTGTTTTTGGGCTGTGTTTTGGGCTGGAGGTCCATATTACCGGACATTTTGTGTCACTGCCCACCATTTTGGTGTGCAGTGACACAGAAGCCGGTTAGGGCAGTTGGGGGCACAAGTTTTTTCCCACCCTCCCTCCCTATGTTAGTGGGGGGTTTTTATGGGGGTTTTTGGATTTTGGTTGGTCTGAAGGGGTTTTGTTGGGAGATGGTGCACCAGTGGCTTGCTGTTCGTGGGGAAGTTTTTGTTGTGTTGCTAGAACAGGTGCTGGTGTGCTGCGCTCGTAGGGGCACTTCTCCTAGTTAAGAAAGGGGGGTATTTGCAGGAGGCCTGGGCTGTTTCGGTAGGTGGTGTGGGACACTGAGGTCATTTACAGTTTGTAGGTAGGGGGGTATGTTGCAGATGGGATGTTGTATGATGTTGCAATGTTGGGGATCCATTTAGGGGTGGGGGTGGGGCCTGTCAGGCATTCGTTTATTTAGTGAGGTATAGTTTTGTTCAGCACAAGCCAAGGTGGGGAATCTGCAGGGTGCACCTGATTCCAATAAAGCGGCCTTTATCACACCATTCATGTGTCTGTGGTCAGTGCTCCCCCCTACTGGTGTGCCCCAAAATGACTCTCTTTGAAGGATTTCCCTTCCCCTACAACGCTCACCTTGCATGACGTCATGCCGTAACTTCTCTACTAGGGAGAAGTGAGCAGTGTGAGCATGCACACACCAATGATTTTTTTTATTTGTGTATTTGGTAAAATAATTTAATAATTATCAAATTGCTGTACTTTGTCCTTTTTTAGTTGTATTAAAATCTAAAAATAAGGACATTTTTTAGAGTAGCAGGATAGTGGGTTTTTTATGGGATATGCGTGGGAAGACTTTTAAAAAGTGGATCTTTTAGTGTTAGTTTAATGTCGATTGTTTTAATGATATGTAAATTAATATTGTAAAATGTTTAAATGTATTTTCTTACATTAATAATGTTTTTAACAAAATAATTTATAATTAATTAGACTAAATTAATTATATTTAATGAACAAATATTTTATGTTTGATATTTAGTGTAAAAAAGTAAACAATAAAATATTTTAAAAGTAAATTTAATAAAGTAAAATAACGTTATATTTTTTTTAAATACATTTTGTAATTTCATGATCTTTGTGAAAATCTTGTATCAAAAGAAATATATGTTTACGTTTTCATACATTGAAAATTATAATGTAACTGTAAAAATTGGGGTGCGATCAACGAAAATGGCCTACTAGTCGCCTTTCACAAAGCTCCTAGTGACATCCGAAGAAATCCTGCATTACCCGCCCTACCTAGAACGCATTCCAGCCTGCATTGTTTGGGGAAAAACGGGGGCACCCCCGTTTGAAGAACACAGGTGCCTTTGGTGCTGTTGATGGCTCCTGTGGCCTGCGCTGGCTATCCCCCCTGGTGCAGACCGTCCCGGGGAGAGAACCTACCGAGCTACGAACACCGGCCTGCCCCTAGAGCTGGGTGAGGCCCCTTTGACTGGTCGGGTGCTCGGGCGGAGCTCCGATGCTGAGCCGTGCCGAGAAATTACATTTGTGCTGGATGCCGGCCTGCAGGAGACGGATGGGCCTCCAATCGGGAGCCTGAGCGTACTGCATGGTGAAATGCAGTTTACCTGTTCTGGTGCTGAGGGGAATGAATTGGTGCAGAACAGGCTGTTGTGCAGAGAAATCCAAGCCAGGGATGCCACATATGAGAAGCGTCGCTCTCCAGGGGACTGTTGATGGCCTGGATCCCTGCGATCTGAGCCAGTAAGAGTGCACGGAGCGACATCGGAGGAGGGTCGGCGAGACTCCTCTGAGCTAGCTGTTATGTTATTCAGTGGGTGTGTTCTGTGATTGATGCTGCAGATGGAGGGAAACTTCGCCCAGGGCCTTCTGCAGTCCCCATTGATGCTAAGTTGGACTGCAGCTCTTGACCGCCTGTTGAAGAGGGCAGATAACCCCTGCAACTCTGCTTGTTTACGTGCCTGGAGATATCCGGAAGGCAGAGTGGCCACGTCACTCGCAACACCAAGAGGCCGATACCTGGGGACCTGACTGATCTGAGGCCTCGGGTGGTCTGACAACTCACTGTCAGGGAGGACACTCAGGTGAGGGCCATCCACTGTAACCAAATAGGGTCCTCTGTCCACTGCGTGGTATCCTTTCCTCCTTCTTGCGTCCAAAAACTGTTATTGTTTTGGAGGTGTGTTGGAATGAGAGGGCCCAAAGAGCCTGACTGGTGCCTCGTGCTGCCCACCATATTCCTGGACTTTAGAGGTGAGGGGGCGAGGGGGGCAAAGACCTTGCTTGTGGTGTCCCCCCTTGAAAAACAGTGGCAGAAGAGCTTTCTGGGGACAGCCTCTGAGTTTCAGAGTCTCTGCTGGATGCGGTAGATGAAACCCCTGGCACCACTGTGGGAGCAACAGTGGCTTTGGATCTTGACCTCCTGGTGTGGCAGACTAAAATGCCAAAGTTCGTTGGATAGGTGTGGGCCTTCGGCGGAAGTCTGGTGGCCCTGCCACAACAAACATGGTAAAAGACAAAGCGGTGTATCCCGTCCAGTCCAACAAAATTGTCAATTATGCCCACGTTGGGCCGACAAGTTATCTGTCTAAAGAGGGGATGCCTAAAGATTCAGAGACCGGTCTCAGTGATATACCAGACCAAATCCCATCGCTGTCCAATGTGATGCCGTTCATTAATGACTTGCACACTGGACTAGCTACGAGATTGACTTGGTGGCCATAAATGTTCACCTCCTTCGAATGGATCTCCAGAAAGTGGAAGACCGGGTCACAGTTACGGAAGATGATGTGTGTGTGCAGCAACCGAAAATTTCTGTGTTATGAGAGACAGTGTCATCGCTACAGAAGCTCACGGTGTGCATGGAGGAACACATAGAAAATTTAAGGGAAGATCCAGGAAAAATATTCTCCAATTTCTAGGATTTCCAGAAAAAACAGAGGGTAAATAGGAGAAACTGTTTTTAGATGAATGGAACACAAGTACTCTGCTCACTCTAAGGCCCTCCAAATTCTTTATGGTAGAGAGAGCCCACAGGGTGCTGGTCTCCCGCCCAACCTGACGTGCCACCACGAGCCTTATAGCACGGCTGTTTAACTTTAGGGACCAGATCCCATGCTGTAGCAGGTCCGTTTTCAGGGCCCCCTTTAATTTTATGGTCAACAAATCTCAATTTTCCTGGACCACACCCAAAAGGTAAAAAAAAAAAAAAAAAAACATTTCTAGAGATCAAGAAATGCCTGTTAGACCTGTACTTAAGATATAGTTTGATCAACAATCAGGCTTCCGTAGTAAGCACTCTACTGAAACTGCTCTTATTGAAGTAACTGACACTATAACATCTATTCAAGATGAGGGAAAAAATGCTGTCTTGATACTGTTTGATTTATCGGCGGCGTTCGACACCATATCTCATAACATCCTCATCAACAGATTGAGATGGAATGGTGTCACGGACAAAGCCCTTGACTGGATTGTCTCTTTCCTTGCAGATAGAACCCAGACGATATCTCTAGGACCTTTCCTCTCAAAGGAAAAACAAATAAATGCAGGAGTTCCCCAAGGTTCGATTTTGAGTCCTCTACTCTTTAACACTTATATGGCTCTCCTCATCACTCTTATCGAATCATACGGCATATGCGTCACTTCATATGCTGACGATACACAACTCATCTTATCCTTGGACAAAACTTCCACTAGAGCCGAACAAAACTGTCAAGGTTGCTTAACGGAAATTTTTCAGAGGATGAAGAATAACCACCAGAAATGCAATTCGAACAAAACGGAAATTCTGCCTATGGGGCAAAATAATAACTTCTGCCCTGCCAAATGGTGGCCTGAAGGCATTACCCCACCTCCTGCCATGGTTTAGTCAGCAAGAAACCTTGGTATCCTTTTTGACTCCTCTCTCTCCTTTGATCACCATGTGAGAAATATAGCAGGCAACTGTTTCAATATAATAAAATCTTTGAAGAAGTTCTTTGATTTTCTCCCTATTGAAGCTAGAAAGTCCGTAGCAGTCTCACTTATACTCTCCCGCCTAGATTACTGTAACGGGCTGATGGCCGGAATTAGGAAACAAACATTGAAGAAGCTGCGAAGCACTCAACACGCGGCTGCGCGGCTGGTCCTAAAACTCTCTAGAAGATCCTCTAAATTGGCTCCCGATGCACAAAAGAATTCTCTTCAAGATCCTCCTTAATACCTTTAGAGCCTTAAATGATATTGGCCCAAGGTACCTGTCGAAAAGACTTTGCCGCTATAATCCAACTAGAGTTTTGAGATCAGCGGGGCTCAATCTCGCCAACGTGCCCAGATTTCACCTTAAAACGAAAGGAGGCAAATCCTATGGCGTCCTAGCTCCTAAAGCTTGGAATGCCATGCCAAACGACCTCAGAATGCAACTTACGGAAGCAGCCTTTAGAAAGAAACTCAAATCCTGGCTATATAATCTCCCAGACACATATGTGCTTGCCGCCTTCTAGCATTTTTCCCGCTCACCCTGAGCTACCTTCCTCAGCGCCAGGATGCTCCTTGCGCAGCGACAGTTTGCGCTCTATAAATACCCTTTTACATTACATTACATTACATGTTTCTTGCGAAACTGAGGGTGGTCCACAAGGGAAAGCCATCTCCTTTGTGAATGGCTTGACATGCTGCCCAGTGGATCCAGCCATGAGACGGCACAAGATGTGACTGGCACAAACACACCAAAACAATCAGCCCAGCTGAAAAAATAGAACAAAAGAACAACGGACTGTGACAGCTCCAATCTGACAGGAAGAATTGTGGTTTGTCCCGATGGCACCCTCATGGATACGGTTGTCGGGTTTCCAGGATCAGTTTCAGCACTGTCGGAGTGACCTTGGCTTCGTGAGTCACTACTAACTGATATTCATGAAAGTACGGTCCTGGTGAGAGAGGGGCCCGGAAGGACAGTTGCAGTGTGACTGGGGAGTAGCTCCAACTGCCCTGGACTTACCTGAAACTGTTGGTACACAATCGTTCAATGGGAAGAGGTGGACATCATATCATTTTTGTCTTCTTTATTATTTTAATAATCATATCACAGATTGAAGATAATATTGAGTAAGTCGGTGCAGCCTAACTGTATACAAAATGTTCCTAACAGCCAGCAGGAGCAATAGGGAAGAAAAGGGGTCCAAGCACAAGGGGGCTGCTTAAGTGGTTGGGCCTCATGGTAACCATTGGTCTCCAGTCTTGAACACAGCTTGAAGTTTTCTGCACTGAGAGACTTGTATTGATTTTTTCTAAACTTACTGGTATGGTGCCGAAGATGCAATTTTATGACCTGCCTTGTTTTGGACAGGGGAAGTTAATACTACTGCCCAAGAGTTTGAGAAGATTGAGGGGGGTAGGATTTTGTTTGAATGGTTTCACCAGTTGGGGAACTTAATCACTGCTCTCATATGTTGATCTGATATTTATCTCTGCAGTACCCTGTGAGATTGATGTGCGCCGACCCATTCTGGAGTTCTGAGTAGTTTTTGAGATCTGGTTCTGTATGATAATAGTGGATGAAGTGTTTAAAGCGATGACATGGAATGCCAGTGGCATTGCCCAATGAGAGAAACGCCGTAGCGTGCATGCCTATCTGAAACACTATCATGTCTCTATTGCCATTTTGCACAAAAAAAGGCCTGTTTGGGAAGACTACATTGCTAGCCTCTGGAAGAGATAGGTAGGGCTACTTTATGCCCCCTAATACTCCGGATATGCCTGTGAAGTCATGATATTGGTGGCCTTGGGGGTTCTCTTCCACCTAAAGGACAGGTGATTGATCCAGAGGGGTGCTTTGTAATCCTAGACAGGTGTGAGATGTGCTTGTAAATGTTCATGCCCCAAATAATGACTGTGCAGTCGACTATCAGGGAGTAATAGCAGCTGCAACGCCTTTCCTTGCTGACTGTTGACATTATCATGGCAGGGGATTGTAACTATGTCCATAATGGGTTACTTGACCTCGCACCACCAAAAACTCACCCCAAGCCAAGCATGATATCCATGCTAGCCAACATGCTGCAGGGCCAGGCCTGATAGACCTGTGGAGGTAACAACGCCCTGACACTAGTTTGTACTCCTGCTACACATCAGCAGCGAGGACATACAGCCTACTAGAACATTGTTTTTTGACATCCAACCTGGCAAAAGATGGGAAGGAAATCTCATACTTAGTTGTCTATTTGTCTGACCATTCCTCAGTACTGATGAACTAGGGGAAAAAAGGGCGTAGCCACCCAGTGATTTTGCTTTGGTATTTCAGGGCTGAAGCCCTGCTGGACCCCCCATACGATGCGGAAGTGAGGGGGGGTTATCTCACAACTTTTTTGAAAACTGGGGAAGCGCAGAAAGCAGAACAGGGCCCTCAACTGGGAGGCGATGAAGGGAGTCATTAAAAGCATATGTCTCAAGACCACCTATGGTGTTAAATTGCAACTAGAGGAAGACCAGAGCTACTGGGAGGCACCGCTGGCTAAGCTGGGAATATAACATCTAGCTCAACCATCTAAACTTGAGGAATGGAGATTAGACGACTGGGGTAGACTGGAGAAACACAGATATACAGTTCACCACCAGAGGTTACACGTGGAACGAGACAAAACGGGAGCAATGCTAGCCTGTTTGATGAAACAACAGGAGGGTTGAGAACCAGTGCTTCTGCTCTGGATCAATACGGGGACCCTAGTCAACTCTCAGATGGCCATCAATGATGCCTTCTAAGCCCACCTTTGTGCAACATACACAGCATGGGTGGATGACACAGGTGACCATTGAGCTGCCTTCCTGGCTGGAAAACCCCTTCCAGGTTTGTCTGACGCCAACAGAACCTCACTAGATTTTATTTTAACAGAGTTTTATATAGCGCAAACTTGACCTGAAGGTATTGGTTATAAGAGCATTTTACAGAGCACCAGTTAAATTACAGGAGGACACATTCATTTTTTGTTAGGCATGGGGAGAATATGTTTTGCCCAGAATCACAGGATGTTCAGCGTCATTGCCGAGAAGTGAACCCGGTTCCCCAAATTTGAGATCAACCACCCAAGCCATTAGGCCAACTCCTCTACCCATGGACCCATTACTCAAGAAGATATCCTCTTTTTTTAGCAATCTAACAAGCATTTGAATCATTAAATTGGAAATAACTTTGGCAGGTACTACTAACGTGTGGCTTGGCCTGCACTACATAACCTGGATAATACTATTCTATAAGGATCTGGGAGCCAGAGTACGCACAGGGGAATTGTCTCCAGTAAACTCCAACTATACGGGGGCACACACCAAGGCTGTCCCCTGTCACCTCTCCTGTTTGAACTGCACATGTAGCCCTTGTCAGTGTTAACACGGTATACACTGGGATCCTAGGGGGTTGAAGAGAGTGATGTCATCCATGTGATATCCTTACAAGCGGATGACCCCTTAGTATTTCTAAAAAGCCCAAAATACTTAGACCCCATACTCTCCACATTCTACAAATATTTGGCAAAGCCCCTGGCCTGTATGTCAACATAAAACATATCCTAGCTCTTCCCATTGGGACGTTTGGCTGGTGCTTCGACTGCAGCTCTCTCACGGATGGGACTCCCATGGGGAAAGAAAGGGATACGCTATTTGTGGGTTAGGTTAGCCTACACAGAACAAACCTTTTCGGAGCTTTGGAAGGTCTTCAAGCCTCAGTTCAGTTCCAGGGACCTTGATGGGCAGGGCTGCGATTGTGAAAATGGTGGTCCTCCCCAGGTGCCTGTGTGCAGTACAGGGCATGTTCTACGATATCCCCCGGGATTACTTTATCAAACGTGACCAACTTATGTTAGCTCCCTTGTGGGCCCATAAAAGGAAACGCGTCAGATTACCCATGCTAAGACAGACCTGGGAGAGAGGAGTATTAGAGATACCTAATTTAGAAATTTATTACATGGCAGCACACGTACAACATGCTAGCCCCAGCAGACAATTGGAACAGGAAATTGTTAAGTGGCTCCAATAGATGCAAGCCACTCCACATTCTACTTATGAGTGGAGCGCGAGTCTCACCGGGTATGCTTTTTATAATAAGACAGGTATGCTGAATATGGGAAATAATGCTCAAAAGAGTAATACGGCACACCCCGTGTGCAAGGGATGTGCCGATATAGGATTTGAAACCATTCACACAAATTGCAGCTGTAATGTAAATACAGAAGTGGAAAGACAGAGGTTGTGACGTACTCAGGGACTTATACCTTGGGGGCTAATTTATAACCCAAGATGACGTGATGGACTCCTTTGCTCTTGATATGGGACAATATTTACAATATGTAAAGATTTCCACAACACTACGGGAGATATGGCCTTGTTTCCCAGAAGAGGTACAAAAGGGGGTGGTGATGGACGGAGCATCTGAATCAATCAAACACTCACACCCAGTCAAAAGATCTGGGTTTAATCCATCACCGTTCTTTAACCCACTCTGCCACCCCAGTTCAGACATGGCTATATGCAAATCAGTCTGACCCTGTGCCTCATGGGAACAGTCCAGCCCGAACTGCCAAGCCCTGTCTTCCCGGGACCGGAAACAAGCTTCCGAGGACCGGTTTCTGGCATTCCAGCCGTCTTCAGCCCGGCTTGCTTGAATCCAGTGGAAAAGTGAGCAAGGGACTCACGTCTGAGCATACACTGCCATACTTATGGTGGCCAAAAGCGGTACAAAAGGGGGTGGTGATGGACGGAGCATCTGAATCAATCAAACACTCACACCCAGTCAAAAGATCTGGGTTTAATCCATCACCGTTCTTTAGCCCACTCTGCCACCCCAGTTCAGACATGGCTATATGCAAAACAGTCTGACCCTGTGCCTCATGGGAACAGTCCAGCCCGAACTGCCAAGCCGTGTCTTCCCTGGACCGGAAACCAGCTTCCGAGGACCGGTTTCTGGTATTCCAGCCGTCTTCAGCCCGGCTTGCTTGAATCCAGTGGCAAAGTGAGCAAGGGACTCACGTCTGAGCATACCCTGCCACACTTATGGCAGCCAAAAGCGGTACAAAAGGGGGTGGTGATGAACGGAGCATCTGAATCAATCAAACACTCACACTCAGTCAAAAGATCTGGGTTTAATCCATCACCGTTCTTTAGCCCACTCTGCCACCCCAGTTCAGACATGGCTATATGCAAATCAGTCTGACCCTGTGCCTCATGGGAACAGTCCAGCCCGAACTGCCAAGCCCTGTCTTCCCGGGACCGGAAACAAGCTTCCGAGGACCGGTTTCTGGCATTCCAGCCGTCTTCAGCCCGGCTTGCTTGAATCCAGTGGAAAAGTGAGCAAGGGACTCACGTCTGAGCATACACTGCCATACTTATGGTGGCCAAAAGCGGTACAAAAGGGGGTGGTGATGGACGGAGCATCTGAATCAATCAAACACTCACACCCAGTCAAAAGATCTGGGTTTAATCCATCACCGTTCTTTAGCCCACTCTGCCACCCCAGTTCAGACATGGCTATATGCAAATCAGTCTGACCCTGTGCCTCATGGGAACAGTCCAGCCCGAACTGCCAAGCCGTGTCTTCCCTGGACCGGAAACCAGCTTCCGAGGACCGGTTTCTGGTATTCCAGCTGTCTTCAGCCCGGCTTGCTTGAATCCAGTGGCAAAGTGAGCAAGGGACTCACGTCTGAGCATACCCTGCCACACTTTTGGCAGCCAAAAGCGGTACAAAAGGGGGTGGTGATGGACGGAGCATCTGAATCAATCAAACACTCACACCCAGTAAAAGATCTGGGTTTAATCCATCACGGTTCTTTAGCCCACTCTGCCACCCCAGTTCAGACATGGCTATGTGCAAATCAGTCTGACCCTGTGCCTCATGGGAACAGTCCAGCCCGAACTGCCAAGCCCTGTCTTCCCTGGACCGGAAACAAGCTTCCGAGGACCGGTTTCTGGCATTCCAGCCGTCTTCAGCCCGGCTTGCTTGAATCCAGTGGCAAAGTGAGCAAGGAACTCACGTTTGAGCATACCCTGCCAAACTTATGGCGGCCAAAAGCGGTACAAAAGGGGGTGGTGATGGACGGAGCATCTGAATCAATCAAACACTCACACCCAGTCAAAAGATCTGGGTTTAATCCATCACCGTTCTTTAGCCCACTCTGCCACCCCAGTTCAGACATGGCTATATGCAAATCAGTCTGACCCTGTGCCTCATGGGAACAGTCCAGCCCGAACTGCCAAGCCCTGTCTTCCCTGGACCGGAAACCAGCTTCCGAGGACCGGTTTCTGGTATTCCAGCCGTCTTCAGCCCGGCTTGCTTGAATCCAGTGGCAAAGTGAGCAAGGGACTCACGTCTGAGCATACCCTGCCACACTTATGGCAGCCAAAAGCGGTACAAAAGGGGGTGGTGATGGACAGAGCATCTGAATCAATCAAACACTCACACCCAGTAAAAGATCTGGGTTTAATCCATCACGGTTCTTTAGCCCACTCTGCCACCCCAGTTCAGACATGGCTATGTGCAAATCAGTCTGACCCTGTGCCACATGGGAACAGTCCAGCCCGAACTGCCAAGCCCTGTCTTCCCTGGACCGGAAACAAGCTTCCGAGGACCGGTTTCTGGCATTCCAGCCGTCTTCAGCCCGGCTGGCTTGAATCCAGTGGCAAAGTGAGCAAGGAACTCACGGTTGAGCATACCCTGCCAAACTTATGGCGGCAAAAAGCGGTACAAAAGGGGGTGGTGATGGACGGAGCATCTGAATCAATTAAACACTCACACCCAGTCAAAAGATCTGGGTTTAATCCATCACCGTTCTTTAGCCCACTCTGCCACCCCAGTTCACACATGGCTATATGCAAATCAGTCTGACCCTGTGCCTCATGGGAACAGTCCAGCCCGAACTGCCAAGCCCTGCTCTTCCCAGCATGGCTCTGGGTCATAGCAAACGGGAAAACCTGGCACTTCGCATTTCCAGAGGAAGCCTTGGAATGGCTGGATGTCTGGCCCTTAGTCAGCCGTGATAGAATAACTATCTAAACCACAAACGTGAAACAAGTAAAGGCGGTAAGGAGGCTGGAACCGGGCAAGGCCAAAAACAGACAGCACCAAGATCCGACAACCCCCCCATAGATGAAGAGACTCAAGAAGTGTACGTTGGTGAGGCCATGGCAAAGGCAAGACTGAGGGAGCCGGATGGTCGCCCCGAGGTAGACCACAGGTACGGGCAAGAAAACTGAGATATTGGGGAAATTCTACCCGGTGTACACCCCCCGCACACAGAGACTGCAATCCGGCATTGGGCTTGGACGGGAGGTGGGAAATTGTGGTTGTTTATTGATTGTCTTGGTGAGACGAGCACCCCCGAATTGAACATATAGAGTGGTTATGCAAGTTTTAGGGTGACAGGCGCTCTGCGGATTGAAGAGTTGGGGATGGTACAACCTTAAAAGCAGGGCAGCAGGGAGGAGGTGAGGGGTGAGGGAAGGAGTTAAGGCGTTAGTTAAGTGCAGTACAATGGAAACGTACAATAGGAGAAAACAACTGTTTGGAAGCAGGACAACCAATGTAGGAATGCATGCCCAACATATAAGGAAGGGGCACTTGACCCAAAACTTACTCATGTATGACAGAACATAATTCGAAGATGTCCTGAATTAAAGTACGGCCCTGGAATGTAAATGGACATAATTATAAACTTAAAAGGTCATCAGTCCTGCAATATATAAAAAGTTATACACCAGATGTAGTTCTCTTATGGGAAACTTACTTAAAAGGTAACTAATGCAAAGCACTAGACAGATTTGGGTATAGTATTCTAACACACACAGGGTTCCAGTGCGGGTGGGAATTCTCTGCAGAAGAGCTTTCCCCTTCATCCAGGGCAAAATATGGACCGACACACCAGGACGCTATGTGGTGGTTAATGGGACCTGGGAGTGGAAGAGACTTAATCTGTGTTTGGTGTACTCCCCTCTGGGACTCCAGACCCCTCCACTAGAGGCATTAGGTCCTCATTTATTGGAACTTCCTGAAGGCCAGCTGATCCTAGGAGGTGACATGAATGACATTTTAGCAGCAGAAATGGACGTGGTAAGGGGTGGAGCCCTGTAGAGGAACACAGTAAGAAATGTGGGTCAACTGGCAGGGTTTCAGAGTCCCTGGGTCTGGGTGACATATGGAGGCCCCAACACCCAACAATAAGGCAATACACTCACTTATAAGCTGTGACCGGAAGCCTCTCCAGAATTGTCTACCTCATCACACAGTGTCCGGGCTTAGGGGAATTCATGGACTAAATACATAAAGCATGAGGTGTGTCAGACCATTCCCTGGTGGAAGCAAGGCTGATAGGCCCCCCAAAAAACGACACACTTCCCCCACAAATAGATCTATGATTCTTTAAAGACAAGGAATTTAGGGAGAATATGAGGAAAAGAGCAGAGCAATTCTTTGAAGATAAGATAGGATCAGTAGATTCTAAAGTAACCCTCTGGGAGGCCTTTAAAACAGTCCTCAGAGGTAGGGCTCAAGCAAAATCAGGGGCATGAGGAAGGAGAAACAACACAAATACCACACCCTAGAAAACGAAATAGCAAACCTAGATGCCTAGGCTACGGGGAGAGGCCCGATCAAGTGAGATACGACAGAGCCTGTGAGTGCGCCAAAAGGAATTAAAAGACCTACTAGAGGACAGTGCCAGGGCTCAGGCATTGGCCACACAACACAAGCTCTACGATGTGGGAAACAAGGCGAATAAGTTACTGGCCTGGTTAGATAAGAGGAGGATGATTTGCGGAAGGGTCCCTGGACTGATAGACAAAGAGGGAGGCAGACACGAAACGGGGGTGGCAGTAGCAGAGAAGTTTGCTATGTATTATGAAGGAATTTACACCTCCTCATCAGCGAACTCAGGGAATGACTGCAGTGACTACCTCTGAGACTTTACTCTACCACGACTAACAGCGAAAGATTTGGAAATGCTAGAGAGTGTGCTAACAATTAAGGAAATAATGACAGCATCTCATGCCATACTATTGGGCAAAGCAATGGTTCAGAGCAGGAATATCAACCGAGAAATATCGTGGGACATTAATATCGCCAGAGAAATATCATTTGGAAGAAATATTGACAACACATATATAGTTGACAAGAATATCGACTGCCATGTAAGTAATATCGATTACAAAAATATATTTGTAATAAATATAGTTTACAAAAATATCGATTTATTAATAATGTTTTGTATTTTAGTGTTTTTAATAAGAATTGTTTGTCATTTTATTATATGTTTTAGAATTTTTCTAGTTATTAATTTATTTTAAGTTTAATTTTGCGTTATTAATTCCATAGCAGGTTGTGGGTTTATAGGGGAATAGGGTGGGAAGTAATTCAATTATATAAAATTAATTGATTAATTAATGTGTTAATGTATTAATTAATATTAGTTCAATAATAAGTTGTTAATTCATTTCAATTAGTCAATTATTAATGAATTATGTTAATTGTTTAATTATTTTAGGTGTGTGTTGTGGTGTTTTTATGTGGAAATGGTGTGAAGGGTGATAAGTAAGTAATTTTTTATTGATTAATTATTAAATATTTGAAAATAAATTACTGTTAATTATTTAGTAAATATTAATAGTAATTGTGTAATTAATTTTAGGTGTGTGTTATGGTGTTTCTATATGTAAATGGTGTAAAAGCTGGTAATTAATAAAATTTTTATTTATTAATTACTACATAATAATAAATTAATTTTCATTAATTAATAAGTAAATATTAAATGTCATTGTGTAAATAATTGTAGGTGTGTGTTGTGGATATTATAGTGCTAAATAATGTGTAATTAATTATTTTTTATTATCTTTGATAATAATATTATATTTACATTTATATATTAATTATGTTATAATTGGAAATTACATTTAATAAAAATGTTGATAGTTTTGTTTTTTACTGTTTTGGGATCCTGCGCTTTCCCTACTGTTGCACTCACTGGAGTGGGAATAGTAATGTTTACTGCTCCGCTATCCAGCGCTTTACCTACTGTTGCAATCACTGGAGTGGGAATATTAATTTATACCCCTATCCAGCACTTTCCCTACTGTTGCACTCTCTGGAGTGGGAATAGTAATTTTTACCCCTCCGCTATCCAGCGCTTTCCCTACTGTTGCATTCACTGGAGCTGAAATAGTAATTTTTACCCCTCCACTATCCAGCGCTTTCCCTACTGTTGCACTCACTGGAGAGGGAATACTCATTTTTACCCCTCAGCTATCCAGCGCTTTCTCTACTGTTGCCCTCACTGGAGTGGGAATAGTCATTTTTACCCTCCCGCTATCCAACGCTATCCCTACTGTTGCACTGACTGGAGTGGGAATAGTAATTTTTACTGCTACGCTATCCAATGTTTTTTCTACTGTTGCACTCACTGGAGAGGTAATAGTAAATTTAACCCTCTCGCTATCCTATGGTAAATATATTGTATATTTTTTATTAATACTATGTTTATATATACATATATATATATATATATATATATGTATTAAAAATATATATTTTTATTTATATTAATTATTCCCTACTGTTGCACTCACTGGAGTGGGAATAGTAATTTTTACCCCTCCGCTATCCAGCGCTTTCCCTACTGTTACACTCACTGGAGTGGGAATAGTAATTTTTACCCTCCCGCTCTCCAATGGTTTAACTACTAATGTTATTATTTTGGTATTAAATGTATGCATTTTTTAATAGTTTAATGTGTTAATTAAATATAGAATATTTTATTTTATTTTAAATTATTTATAAATGTGTTTATTTTCTTTTTATATAATTAATAACATTTATAAATTAAATAAAGATAATAGTTAATAAAATGTATTTAAGTAAATATATGTATATGTATACTTTTTTGTGTTTATATTTATTAAATTAAGTTTATTTGTTATAATCAGTTAAAATGTATATTACATTTTATTAAATTTGTTAATAATATTATTATTTAATTAATTTAATTTAAGTTATGTTATTTTTTTAGTCGATATTTTTTACATCGATATTTTTGAGTCACTATAATTGTACTTACCTGTTTAAGTATAGGGAGTCGATGTTTTTGTAATCAATATTTTTACATCAATATTTTTGTTGACTATATTCTTGTTTTCGATATTTAAACATGGAACCCAAAGCAACGGGGACAAATGGTCTCCCGGTAGAGATGTACAAATCCATGCTGATGAAAGAAACAGCAGAACACTTGCTAGATATGCTAGAACAGGCAAAACAAGAGGGAAATACTTCCCCGGGATCAGCAGACCTCGGTACTACTGGCAGTACCTAAAGTAGATAAGCAACCAACAAAATGTGGCTCATATAGACCAATCTCACTGCTCAATTATGAGGTAAAAGTTCTGGCACAACTCTTGTCCATGCGTCTATCTCACTGATACACCAGGATCAGTCCTGGTTCATGCCACACAGAGGACCTAGACTGAACCTCTGGAGGCTGTTCGGAGTCCTCCATTTAACTGAGATGAACAAGGATGACCAGACAGCCCCCCTGTCCCTAGATGCAAGGCCGGCCTTTGACAGTGTGGAATGGAATAATCTCTTTGCGGTCTTAGAGCATTTTGGCACGGGCCCAAATTCGTAAAGTGGGGTAAGCTTCTTTATCAACAACCTTTGGCCAGAGTAAAATTTAATGTCACAGTATCTCGAGTGTTTGCCTTGCAGAGAGAGACAAGACAAGGATGGCAGCATGGAAACGTCAAGACACGTCGAGCGAGGGGATTAGGTAGCGGAGAAATGGGAAGAACAAATATCGCTTTACGCTGACGATATCCTTCTGTATGTTAGGAAACCGAGACAATCGGTTGACAGAATACTGCATATATTTTGCATATACAGAGAGTATTCAGGGTAGTGAAACAACTGCGAGAAATCACTGCACTTCCCCTCGGCAGCGGGAGTACCTGAGTTGACAACGAGGAGCATAGTATCAATTTTAAAACAAAAAAGTAAATACTTTGGGATCTTTATAACTAAGGATATTTGGAGTTCCATCAGATGAATCTGGCCCGGCAACTAGACAGAGTTATAACATTGGTGAAACCTACCCCTAACCTTGATGGGCTGGGCGACACTTTTCAAAATGACAACTCTCCCGAGACTACTATGCACAATGCAAAATACACCATACAAGTCGCCCCCCTCCTTCTTTAAAAGAGTTGATTCAGAACTGAGAATGCTTCTATGGAGCTGTTCGGCGCCGAGGATAGCTCTGGCCAAAGCCCAGAGAGGGATTTATGATGAAGGGTTAGCGGTACCCGAAATCCGAGTCTACTACTGGGCATCTCAACTAGTCGCAGTAAATGGGTGAATGTTAGGAGAGAGGGCCGAACCAGCATATACGGTAGACAGATCGGCCATGGGCATGAAGGGACCACAGGCGCTGCTATACACCAAGGTAGCAAAGATGGGTCTGTCAACACACACTCGTACAGTGACAAAGGCATGGCACACAGCACTGAAATATCAGGGCTGGGAGGGCAAACTTACAGGGATGACACCCCTCTAGGATGGTGATCGTATGAAGGGAGTATGCGACCTGAGGGGCTTCACCAAGTGGGAGCGGCTGGGCCGGCAGACTCTTAGAGAAGCGTGGAGAGGGCGGGCATACATCACATTCGCCACCCTACAAATGGAATTCAAAATGGAAAAAGGAGAATGGCTAAGGTACATCCTGTTAGGACATGCCCTGCAAAAACATATCAGCGAAGGAGAAATTCTGGAAGACGTCTCCCCTCTGGAAGATGGAATACTGACTGAACAGATTCAGGAAAAAAAAAACATTTCCTTGCTGTATAAGAAGATAGTCAATAACACCCCATATACACTGTGCAGGCTGACGAGTAAATGGGAAGGATATGTGGGCCCCAAGAATAAGGAAGGATGGACAAAGGCGCTCCAAATCCCGAGAGAGGTGGCAATACGAGCAACTTAAAATTCTACATTGAGTATATTACCCCAGATCAGTGCTGAGCCGTATGGGACGTAGTGAAAACACACACTGCCATAGAGGGGGTGGGTTAGAACTGACCTTTTATCATCTATTTTGGGAATGCCCCTTTCTACAAACAAATTGACAGAAAGTAAGTGCAGTGATACCAACAGTCGTGGGCAAGGGGGTAATGATAGAAACAAAATGGTTCCTATTATTGATTCCAGGGAAAGAGGACTGGCCGAGACATGTAAGACAATTGCTGGCATTAGCATTCATGGTGGCGAAACAGAATATTGCAAGGAGATGGGGGCAGGTACCATCCGGACAGTAGAAGATTGGAAAGGATCTGTATTGGTGCCGGCAGGCAGAACACACAGTATATCAGAGCAGGGGTGCCCAAGGAAATGGGAAGAGATATGTGGGACTTGGCAGACCTACTGAGAGTTATAGGGATCTTTCAGCAACTGTAATTGTAATAATTGCTGCTATTGTTTAGAATGAATAACAATGTATACCTGATTCCTAACAAAGTGCATGAAAAAAGAAAATGGCATTGCAAAATACCTGTTTCCTGTTTCCTGCATGTATTGCTCACTGAATATGTTCTAATAAAAAGAGGTAAAAATAATGTTTTAATAGTGCTAAAAATATTCTTTATTATGTTAATGTTTAATATGAATATATGAGTTTGTAGTTTTGGTTAGTGTGTTTTTTAGTCAATGTTACTTTATTTTGTAGATCACAAATATGTTTGAGTATGGAGTGTTGATTCTTTATATAACATTTGTAGAAAGTAGCACCTTGTAAGAATGTTTTTGATCATAGTGGAAATAGTGGATTTTACCACTTTAGTGTCCAGCACCTTCCCCAAATAGGCCTAGATTGGAGTGGGAATAGTAAATGTCACCCCTTCGGTGTCCAACACCTCCCCCAAATTGGTATATATTGGAGTATGAATAGTAAATGTTACCTCTTTAGTGTCCATGAGCTTACCCACTTGGGTTAGATTCGAGTGGGAAAAGTAAAAGTCATCCCTTTAGTGACCAACATCTTCCCCAAATTGGTTTAGATTGGAGTGGGAATAGTAAATGTCACCTATTTAGTGTCTAACAACTTCTTATGAAAGGTTTATGTCGGAATGTGAACATTTTATTTTATAATTTTAGTATGAAATCCTTTGTTTGAATTGCATTTTTATGTTGTAGAAATAGTTTGTTATTTTATTAGTACTGTTAATGTTTACAAATCTAATACAAATATAGTTATTTGTAATAAATAATATTATTAATTGCATATTTTGATAGAATAAAGACATGTAACACATTTTTCTTACTTATGTTTTCAAAGTTAATTTGTATATTATTACATTTTTAAAAGTACATTTTGACTTAATATAAACTTTTTAAGATACATAACAGAACCATTTACAATAAATGTTTGTTAGTGTATAAAAATGTAAATCATAGTTAAATAGTATTGTACGTTGTACGTGTTTCACTTTTCCTGTGCTTAACATTATTTTAATATTTGTTATATTGTTTATATACACGTATATGTTTAAATGCATGTTTCGAACATCATTTTAACACAATTTCTTTAAGTGGATGTATGACGGTACCACGCGTACTTTTACAACGCGTACCGTTACAACGCTACTTTTACCACGCAAGTCGTTACAACGACTTGCGTGGAGGGGCGCTGGATAGTAAATTTTTTTATTTACTATTCCAACTCCAGTCCGCGGGGACTCTAGGGAAGGAGTTGGATAGTAAATTAAACTATTTACTATCCTGGAGCGCCCTCCAGCGCAAGTCGTTCTAACAACTTGCGTGGTAAAAGTAGTGTGGTAACAGCACCGCGTTGTAAAAAATGTGTGCTAACCGTTGTATACCTTTTTAAGTACATATTAAACATATTTAGTATTATTTAATTTATACTTTACAATTTTTTTAAAATTTTACAACTTTTTTGACAGGTTTTACATGTTTAAGAATTGTTTTACATTTTTTAATACCTTTATTTAACATTTCTAAATTATTTCCTATTCCTTTCTATGGGGAGATAGTCTTGTTTTAGTTTCATTTAGCAGCTGTGAGAAATTGGGTTGCCGGTTGACTGAGGTGTGAGCCCTGATCAAGCAACAGCCGTGGAAATCCATTTGCGCGAGATCAGGTCAAAGTCGAAAAACGATGGAGCACGGTTCAGATGCACAAAGTGGATTGGGCCCATCAGTGTTTACCTTGGATTTAGAAGAAATTGTGAGAAAAATTTACTGAGAAGGTAAAGTTTAGCAGGGCAAGGCTGAAGAAGATGTCAAAGGAGGGAGCGTCATCATCGGATAACCTTGGGTCAAAGCTGTGGTGAAGATTTCTACATTAAGTTAAATCTCTGAAATCGCTGAAAGACTATACCATGAGGCCAGACACCACTTTGGCAAAGGACCGGTGAACAGGATTTGCTGCTATGGAGAAGAACGTAGTGGGCTAAGCCACAAAGTTAATCCGACCGGCGATGCACCTCATGTGGTGAGCTGGTTGGTCCCAGTCTCCTCCTTGTTCTCAAAGTAGTTTTTATCCAAAATGTTTTGAAGTCCCCGCTTTTGGATTTTGGCAATCTTATCACCTTCAACACCACGTCCGAGTGTCCAGAACTATTTTGGTACCACTTGGAGGGTCAGGACTCACTCAAGCTGGGTTCAGGTGTGGCTATAAGATGAAGGGAGCCTTTTGTTTCCCTGAAGGCCAGATCAGGAGGCCAGCAAACTAAACGTTTAGGGTTACTCTGGTTGTCCTAGGTTCAAGTTGCAAGTGTACTTCTTCTTCCTCAGGCAAGGGGGCAGCAGGGCAGAAAGGCATAAATTCAGAAAGGCAGCATCAGGTCAGCTGTTCAGAAGAGTGACAGTCCTTTCAGCAGCACAGCAGTCCCTCTTCCTGGCAGAGTATCCACAGGTCAAAAAGTGTACTGAAAAGTTGGCGCCTGAGGCCCTATTTTCATAAGTTGGTTCACCCTTCTGGATGTTGGGTGAAGCTTCTAGACAGTGGCTTTGAAGTAATTGGAATTGCATGACTCCAAGCTGCAGTGACAATGTGGATATGATAGGTCCTTTGTGTGAAGACAAGGCACTCCCAATTGCAAGTGGGGTTGTGCAAAGGTGCATTTTCAAAATTGTAATAAAAATAATTTTTTTATTAAATAGGGGGTTCCATTACAGTTCGATAGACAACATACATGATACGGCCACCTGTCCCCCATTGGAAACTACAGCATATTACATGTAAAAAGAAATCCACAGTGTTATCCAATGGGTATGGGTAGGCCTCACAGTTCTAAACAATTAATTTAGGGGTTTTTCACTACCAGGACATGTAAAGCTTAAAATACATGCCCAACCTTTTAATTACACAGAATCCTGCCTTATGGGCTACACAGAGATTCTTTAGGGGTGACTTACAAGTTACAAAAGGGGAGTTTAAGGGTTGGCACACAGGTTTTAATGCCAAGTAGATGTGGCAGTTAAAAACTACTTTCAGGCTGCAGTGGAAGGCCTGGGTCATGTTTTAAGGTCTTACTTAAGTGAGTGGCACAATGCGTGCTGCAAGACCATTGGTAGCATTACATTTACAGGCCATAGGTATATGGTATACCGCTCTACAAGTGATTTATAAGTAAATTAAGTATGCCAATCGGGTTTAAGCAAATTTACCATGATTCAGGGCAGTGGGCACACACACTAGTGGTAAAGTGATAGAATCCTAAGGTCAACAAAAATAAGCCCAGCAAAAATAGAGGCAGAGAGGCAAAAAGTTTTGCGAAAGACCTCCCGAAGTCAGACAGATCTAACAGCAGCCATTTGTTTTACATCTTCCTTCTATGTGTGTCATTTTTAGTCTATATTATGGGATCTAGGTTGTGGGAAGGTACTGCTGTTCGTTGGGAATGTAGGGGGGAGGTCTGGTGGTTAAATATAGTGTTGTTTGTTTGATTTATATACATCTTGTTGCATTAAAAGTAGGGGTGTGCAGTGCACTTAGCTCCGCCGGTGGAGTTCACTTAGTTTTGCCACTCAGCGCACTGCATGTAGAGCAGAGTTCAGCAAAAACTTTGCCAACCACCAGTGGAGTAGAGTTTACCAGCATGCTCATAAGTTGGGAGTAAGCTAGCATACCTTACTGCCTCTTCTCCTGGCCAGCCCCTACCTCCTAGTTAGGACCTCCTCCCTCTGCACCAATGTGCCAACCAGCTGCATGGCTTTGCGATCCAGCTCGGCCGCCATGGCTGTCTGAGCACTGTGAAGTGAAGAAAACAGAACAGGAGTCTTGGCTACACCAGAGTACCCTCTGCATGCTGCCTGATCTGTTCTTCATCATGCTTACGATGTGGGAACCTATGCGGCCTCTGCCACCCTTCCTGGACCTTGGGGATCTCAAGCACTCCCCTGACTCAAAGGGAAAAATTGGAAGATAGGCAGGGGGTTACTATTTATGGATCCCAGTTGGGGACATGTCCTGCACACCAAGACAATTAGCCTTCCAGTAACTAAGGTACGCGCACCCCGAAAACAATTGGGTATCAAGCTTGTTAGGGAGGAAATGGAGCTAAAGGCAGTACCTTGTAATAAGAGGTGAAAGCTCCTGCCTCATTGACCAGGCCTCTGCACCTCGCACCCCCAGGTGGAGCCTCTGTTTTCCCAGTGTGGGGAGGTGAGCCCACGTGGAGCTGTCACTTGCTTCCACACAGTAATGTTTACATACCTGTAACCATGTAAGGTTGCTTTTTATGATTGTGAGCCCATTCATTCCAGCAATATCCATGACTTACAGCATCTTTAAAACTGACAAACACATTGTTTTTTTACAAGCATTGTACAGTGTATTTGACATTTGATTAATAAGCAATAAAAGGTTAAAGGACAGTGTTTTTCTGTGGACCATAGTTCAGCACACTGCAGGTGGGTGACTGGTATGCATGTGCCTGAAGTCATGCAGCAACTTACAATTGGATCACCACAAACTCAGATAACATCACCCGGCTAGTAAACTTACATGTGCGATTACACAAATAAATCATTTATTCTGTTGGTTCAGTTCAAACTCTCCATCGACAGTCACAGGTGTTATCCCTTCTAATCCATCACAGTGCAACCTGAACCACCTGTGAGGGGGTGGAACACATTAGAATGACGATATCGCATTGAATTTTAGGTACCGTAGGTTGCTTTAGGAAGATTGTACCTTTAAATTAGGCCTACATTCCCCAGCCCAGCATATTACAAGTTTCCTCTCTGCCATGGTTTTCATGGAGCTTTCTCTGCCATGAAAACCGTGGTGGAGAAGAAACATGTTCCCTCTGGGCCATGTGGTGCATGCAGGAGTGCACAACATGTGCCCCCCCCCATTGTGCATGCACAGCATGGACTGTACAGTCCATGCCACACAGGAACTCTATTACGGTGCCCATTTTCTGAGGCACCGCCATGGGAATGTCAGAAAAATGCCCGCCAGTCACCAGAAATCTGGCGAGCGGCCCAACCACACCACCAAACTCATAATCAGAGCCTTAGTCCAGATTTTTGGAGGTGTTTCCATATGCTTGATTGAAATGGTAGTAACAGCCTTGTATGGCTGGGGGGGCGTGGCTTAGGCGCCGACCGGGATGGCCGTGTGAGCCTGCAGCTCCGTGCCGAGTCCCACAAAACATCCCGTAATTTTGCCCCTTGGTGCCCCTGGAGGCACGTACCTGCTAAGCGGGGTGCTGTTAGGTCGGAGGGGAGAGATTCGGCTCCAGCGGGACCTTAATTGCGGCGAGCGGACCGGACCTCGGAGATCGGAGGCGCCGGATGGCAGACAAAGGCAAAATGGCGGAGTGCGGAGCTCGGAGACACTGAGTGCTGTGTCCCTGCACTGCGCTGGATCATCGGAGGCAGCCTAGCGGAGCGGACAGAGCGGTGACTGGACGGGGGCTGCCTGCGGTGTGGGCCGGCGGTCTATTAGCACTCCGAGACACGGGGAGTGCGGCGCCCCTCCCCCTCCCTTTTCTTCACTCCCCGGCGAGGGGGCTCAGAGGACAGCGGGCTGCTCCTGGGCAGCGACATGGACATCTGGTGGTAGCTTCCAGCCCCAAGGACCGGTGAGGCTGCACTGCTGGGGGCCTAACACGGAGAGAACAGCCGCTTGATGGTGAGGAGCAACGAGGGGGTGGCGGCCTGTGCTACGGCCGAGTGAGAGTGCCTGGAGCTGGGGTCCCTCCGGTCCTTGTGTCCCCACGAGAGCGACTGGAGCTTGTGGGATCGTCCTGGGTGCCCATTTGGAGCCCGCCTGGAGCGGAGACTGAGCGAGTGAGGTGGGAGAGCTGAGAAGGCGGCCCTGGTGCCGGTGGGGTGCTGGTTGGAGCAGCGGGCGTGATCGGCCTGGATAACGCCCGATCGCCCTGCTGGCGGCATATTGAGGGTTTACTGCCCTGGTCGAGCAGAGCGCTGGTGGCCCCAGACGACACCCGGCCATAGCCCTGCGAGACTGAGCAGCGAGCAGAAGGTCAGCTAGGAGTGCTGTGGGGGCGAGCTAGGGCAATGATGGTGGTTACCGAACACTGCGTGGTTCAAGAGTAAGTGACCAGAGAAGGGCTCTGGGAACAGAGGGCCTGTGCTGTGACTGCGGTGACTTGGAGTGGTCCTCGACAGTGGCCCGAGTGTTCCGCGTATCGCGCCCAAGATGGCTGCCCTGGGCGAGGCCCCGAATGCGCGACAGGGGCGAGAAGATGCACTCGCTCTGGCCCAGGAAGGCGGCAATCCTCCCCCACAGGAAGCCTCGCTGCAAGAACAAAGGCTGAACCAGCGCCTTGACACCATCCTGGATGCGATCACTGCGACAAAGGAATCGCTGCACCAGGATATTGCGCAGGTGGCTACGGGACTGGGACTACTGAGGGCGGACCACGCCAAACTCTCGGATAGAGTGAAAACGAATGAACAACTGCTCCAGGACCTGAAACCGGCGGTGGTGACTGCAGAACATAAATTGACGAATATCCTTGACCGTCTGGCGATTCTGGAGCGACGAGCGGAGGATGCGGAAAGTCGCAACAGGAGGAATAACGTGAGGGTAGTAGGCCTTCCGGAAAAAAATGAAAAAGGGAACGTTGTGTCCTACATGGAGAACTGGTTCAAGACAGTGGTGGCGCCGGAGGGGTTGTCTCCCTTCTTCTCCCTGGAACGGGCGCACAGGGTTCCCGCCAGACCGCCCCTGGAGGGCCAACCACCTCGGCCGATGGTGGTCAAATTGCTGCACTACAAGGACCGCGACCTGTTGATACAGAGGGCACGAACCCAGGGCCCCTTCCAAGTGGACAATAGCAAGGTCACAGTCTTTCCAGACTACACTCAGGAAGTTCAGAGGTGCAGAGCATCCTTTTTGTCAGTGAAAAAGGAACTGAGAGAGGAAGGGATCCAATACTCTTTGCTCTTTCCAGCAAAACTGAGAGTGATCATTGACGATAGGACCCACTTCTTCCAGACTCCTGAAGAGGCTTGGTCGTGGCTTGAACTGTATCGGGCAGGGACTGATCGTACACACACAAGCGAGAGGGAACGGCCTAAACCGGTACGGATCAGAAAATCACAGCGTATCCGCTCCCGGAACAAGCTTAAAAAGGCCGAGCGAGAAACGCAAATGGCAGCGGACAGGAGGGGAGCGCTGGCTGCGACGGCGACCATCAAGGGATCGCAACAGGAGAGGACATCTGGCGGATTGGAGTGGGAGGGGGAGAAGTCCGGGGGCGACGACTCAGAAGCGGGGAGTGTGAAGGGACCGGCGGTCACACCGCAGACCTCGGATGGTATGTTCAATGAGTGAGGCTTGAGAACGCTGGATAATCCTGAGGTATCTGCTGGTACGGACTCTTCGGACATTTCTTGGACTACCAGGTAGGGGACTGCACAAGCAGTATGGGACCATGGGCGTAGGGTTAGGGCTCCGCCTACCCCTGGTCGGCACTCCATCGACCTCTCGAGGCCCTTAAGGCCTTCTGTGGTGGCGACCACAGGTTAGAACAATGTGTGGGATGTTAGTGGTTTGGAACGGGGCTGAAGCTGGGTTATTAGGTCCTGTCCTGGGGAGAGGGGTTTGGGGGGTTGTTTGGGTTGTTTTGAAGGGGTTATACGACTGCTGCAGTGCGGGGAAAAATTGTTGCCTCATGCTTTTGTGCGGAACGGTGCATCATGGGGACATTACCTAATTTGAAATGTATCACATGGAATGTCCGAGGACTGCGTACAATGGTGAAACGTCATAAGGTGCATGCCTATTTAGTGAGGCGGGGTGTACAGATAGCAATGCTTCAGGAAACCCATTTATCCAAAAAAGAGTGCGGGGCGTTACAGAAGAGGTGGCGAGGGCAGGTCTTTGGCACGACCTGCTCAGCATTCGCCAGAGGGGTGCTGATTTCGATAAGAGCGGGCACGCCGTTCCAAATGACGAGTCAGCGGATTGATCCTGAGGGCAGATATGTAGCGGTTGAGGGGCGACTTTGTGGCAGAGAAGTGGTCCTGTGTAATATTTATGCCCCCAACTCTGATCAGGCCAACTTTTTTGAGGGTTTATCGAGCTCACTGGCCTACTTCTTGGCGGGCCCTCTATTGCTAGCAGGAGATTTTAATTCAATAACTGATGTGCAGCTGGATAGGTCGCATCCGCCGTTGGTTGATCCCCCGGTGCGCAGGCTAGCGACCCACAGGAAGGAATGGCAGGAGTGGTGGGGATTGATAGATGCGTGGAGGGAACAGCATCCTGAGAGCAGGGATTACTCCTACTTCTCCACAATTCATGACTTGCATGTTAGACTGGATTCTGTGCTGTGCAGTGGCCCCCTAGCGGCTGTAGTAACTCAGTCTGAATATTTAGCTAGGACCATTTCGGATCATAACCCTTTATTGATCTCAATGCAGTGGCAGCAGGCGAGATCGGCGGTTCCGTCGTGGCGGCTGCGGCCTGATACACTGGGAGATCAGGTGTTTAGCGACACGGTTCGACAGGGCATTGACTGTTATTTTGAGGAGAATGGAGGCTCGGCCTCGACCAGATCAGTGGAGTGGGATGCGATGAAGGTGGTGGTGAGAGGGCTTTGCATGGGCAGATTCTCGAATGAGAGGAAAGCAGTTTTGAACGATCTTGCAAGAGCGGAGGAGGTGTTGAGAGAGCTGGAACAGCGGAGGCCCGAGCGGCCGGACTTGCAGGAACAGATGTTGCGGGCTAAAGAGGCGGTGGCGACTAAGATGGAGCGGCTGCGGTGCTATGATTATAAGTTGTATGTTATTAAGGTGCATGAGGAACGTGATAAAGTGGGTACGCTCTTGGCCAAACTAGCTGATCCAGAGCCTAGGGGGTGCCCGATCATGAGTATACAAAAGGAAGATGGGGAAGTGGTCTATTCTCAATCAGCAGTACTGGCGCAATTTCAAACCTATTACACGGGCCTATATGAAAGCCACCTAGAGGCAGAGGTCTCCGAAATAGGCGAATACCTGGATCCGATTCCGCTACCGGTGTTGGATAGTGAAATGGCAAAAGACCGGGGGGGTCCCATAACATTGACAGAGATCAGAGGGGCGATCAAACATATGGCACGAAATAAAACCCCGGGGGTGGACGGGCTACCGGTAGAATTTTATGCCACATTTGTGGATATATTAGCACCTAGATTGCTGGTGGTGTACTCGGAAGCGGAGAAGATGGGGTGCTTGCCTGAATCAATGAGGGAGGCACTGGTGGTACCGCTGTTGAAGCCGGGCAGGGATGCATTGGACGTGACATCTTATCGCTCATTGTCCATGCTGACGGTGGATTATAAGATTTTGAGTCGCATCCTACCTGCCAGGTTGCTGCCGCACATGACCACGTTGGTGCATAGGGACCAGGCGGGATTTATCCCGACCAGGAACACCTCGATGAACATACGTCGTTTGATCCGCATCATGGATGGTGTTGGGGCGTCGGATCTTGACCCTGTGGTATTGGCGGTTGATATCGAAACGGCTTTTGATAGCCTCGAGTGGGAATATCTGGATGGAGTGTTGCTGAAATTTGGGGTAGGTGAAGGCTTTCGGAGGTGGACGAGGGTGCTTTATTCGTCGGCAACGGCGCGAGTGCGGCTGGGGGCTATTGTGTCATCGGCCTACCCAGTGTGTAGGGGGACGAGGCAGGGCGGCTCATTATCCCCTCAGCTGTTCGCTTTAGCGGTGGAGCCATTAGCAGCGCAGGCGAGGTCGGGCAACATGTACAGTGGGATAGCGCAGGGACCGGAGTCACACTACATATCGCTGTATGCCGATGATTTGTTATTATACCTAGCAGACCCAGTGCAATCGCTGGAGGGAGCGGTAGATATGCTGGGTAGATTTGGGCAATTATCAGGCCTCAGGGTGAACTGGACCAAGACCTGTGTATTTCCTTTGCGGCAAGGTGCGCCCAGTCCGCCGCTGACGAGAGAGGTGGTGTGGGAGTCCTCCTGTTTTACCTACCTGGGGGTGCGCATTTATCATGAGGCTGAGGACCTCTTGGAGGGGAACGTGGAGCGATGTATTCGTGGGCTGAAGGGCTGCATGGATTTTTGGGCCTCCCTTCCGTTGTCGGTATTAGAACGAGTGGCGTTGTTGAAGATGGTGGCACTCCCGCGGCTGCTCTACTATTTCCGGACGCTACCGATATGGATCCCGCAGCGGGTTTTTAAAGATCTGAAGACGCTGGTGATTGGCTTCCTCTGGGGGCAAGGGCGGCGCAGGGTGGCATTGGGCACCCTGACTAGACCTAAGTTTGAAGGGGGGGTAGCAGTTCCTGACTTTGAATTGTACTACCTGGCGGCACAACTTCAGTTATTGACGCAAAATGTTGCCAGAGAATTCAGGGGCCCTGAGCATGACCGGGGGCTAGGCATCCAGAGATGTGTATTGTCCTACATCATAATGCAACAGAAGCTAGACGTGAGAGGGCTTACGATCGAAGAAAGAACGCTTAAACTCTGTTGGCATAGGAGCTTAAAAAGAGCAAAAGGAGACCGCCCATATGCGCCGGAGATACCGCTGGGGATGCTGACCGCGCTACCTCATGGGGGCGACTGGTCCCAATTATTGGCATGGGAGGAGCTGGGCCTGCAGGTAGTGGGAGATCTGTATGTTGATGGAACATTGGCCCCCTATCAGAAGCTGCAGGAACAATTTGGTCTACCGGATGGGACTTTCCTGCTACATGCAGCGGTGGTGGCAGCGATACAGAGATATTGGAGGAAAGGGTTGGAGGAACCAGAGGTGGCCTTGACATGCCAATATGTGGTGATGGCGGCGGGCACTGTTAAAGCAGCGACTTGTCTCCATAATCGACTGCGGAGTGAGGGACTGGAGCCGCTGCTGGCATTGAAGTCGCGGTGGGAGGTCAGTGTTGGCAAGCCCATACCGGACACGGTTTGGAGCCAAGTGTTGCGAAGGACTTGGAAGGGAACAAGGAATGCGCGATTTCAACTAGTGCATTTTTTTATTATCCATAGGGCGCACATGACACCGGAGAGGGTGAGACGGTATTTCCAGGTGCTCGATGCGGTGTGCCCGCGATGCTTGGAACCCGAGGTGGATCTGGTTCATATGCTATGGAACTGCCCGAAATTAGGGGCGTACTGGCAGGCGGTGGGGGAACTCCTGAATGCAGTCACAGATAGGGAGGTGGACTTTGATATGGCAGCGTGTCTGCTCCTCTGGTTTCCCCATACCAAGAGGACAAAAAATACTAGTAAATTTATAGATCTAGGTCTCATGCTGGCTCAAAGAGAGATAACTTGGCACTGGAAGGCTAACGGTGGTCCGTCTGTGAGAAGATGGATGAGTGAGCTGTTGAAGTGGTCAAACTGCGAGAGTGTTATCAGAATGCGGCAGGCCACTGGGACTGGCAATGAGAAGTGTTTGGAGTTGGCTAGGGCATGGGAGATGGTGGTCCAAGCATTGCGTGACTATATGACGGAGGATGAAGAGGAAGAGCTGGGATATTTGGGTTCCATGTGGATTACACGATGGTGAATGGATCCTATAGGGGGTGTACTCTGGTGTTTGCAAGGCTTATTTAGTACCCAATTCGGTAGCAGTTATGGGGGGGGAGGAGGGGAGGGGGGTTGTTCTTGGTAGGGTAGTTAGGCACCGAGTCGTAGCTCAGAGGAATCAACTGGGCCGGTTAGGATATGATTGAGAGCTGATGTTGGCGCCCAGGGTGTATTCTGGGGTCTGCTGTTGCAAGTGGGGGGGGGGAGTTTTAGGGGGTAAAAGCGGATACAACATGATATAACCGACCCGACGCCCGAGCAGGGCATACACTGAGACATCTTCTGGAGCACAGTACTTTTGGTGCGCCGCCCAGCCTCCGGGATGTGGGCTAAATGGCTGTGTAATGTATTTGCTTTACTTTCACCTTCATGATGTCGTAAGTGTAATGCTTGGTCTAATTTTGAGGTCATGTCTCTAACTCTGCAATAAAAACAAATTAAAAAAAAACAAAAAAAAAAAAAACAGCCTTGTATGGCTGCCCAATAGTAAATCTTTAAAAAGGTTTGAATCTTGGCTTGTTAAAAGTATATGATTATTTTTTGTGGGTAGTAGTTATTTGTTTTACATTTAATGTGGTTTAAGGTTCAGGGTAAGTTCTGCTCTGTTTATTTGGTATTTTGGCATATATTATAAAAGGATATTTGTGTTTTGATATTCACCAAGTGTGGTGCATATCTAAGTGAATAGTTTGGGACATATTTTGAAGATCCCATCCATCATTCAGGTTTACCAATGGATTAGTTTTAGTAAGTTATCTACTGAAGAAAATTTTAGTATTAATTTAGCCTTGCTTAGGTTTTCGCATAAAAAGAAAGGTTACTCATTATGTCTCATTTTTAAATGTTGAGATATTTCTGTGTCTTGGTATTTTCTAGGGACAGAAAGAGCTTCGCTGGTGTCTTTTTATTTCATGCTCTTAAACATTTTAAAGTTGGTATAGGTGGTAGTTGGCCTGTGATGTGTTCGAGGACATTAGGTGGTTTATCTTTTAGGATTTTGGTTATGGGCCCTGGGAACCAGTGCTTGGTTCTCTTATATTCTGCAATACTTCCCTGACTTCTATTTCTGTCACATTTTTGGTGGCTTTGTTCCATTACATTAATTACAGCATCATCTTTTGTAGCGGTCCTCCCATAGCATGCATTAGAATAAGATTTGGTACATTTACAATTTACATTTTCTCTCAATGCACTTTCTTGTTTGTAGGTGTAGCCCATGTGACTTAGTAACTGTTTTCCTTTCTGTTTATACGTTTGTTATTTGCATATAAAAGTATTCAACTTCTTCTATTTTTCATACTTACATGTATGTTCTTTTTAGATTTTTCATACTGTTTTGCAGCTTTTCTGTTGGGGCTTTTGTAATTGCAGCAGGTGCTTTCTTTTCTGTTCTAAGAAAAAAAGTGTCCGTTTTATTGTTGGTATTTATTTATTTGAAAAGTTTGATAAAGCGCGAACATGACCAGGCAGGGTATCAGAGAGCTGTACATCATTGCTCGCTTGTTGGGTTAGAGTGGGAAGGTATCATCAAAATCATCCCAACAACAGTAAAAGCAAATTACAGACAGAGGCAAATAGACATCCTTGTTTTGCGTAAAAAGCTAGATTGCAATGAAGGCCAGGTAGGTCAGAAGTTGTAGGGTCATTTCAAATAGTATGTGAGGTTACAGAACTATTGACTCACCAGTCTATTCATGATAAAGCCTAAGATTACTGACCCGATCAGTAACAGAGCAATGTACAACGTCGTCTGCTGGTTGAAGTTTAGCACCTAGAAAACCATAGAAAAATATGCAAAAACATGAAACGCATAAAAAGCTAATGGATATGAACATCTGCATTATGAACAGTAAGCAGATTACATCAAGGTAAGAGAGGACAAGGGTGTAGGGACATTACAAAAGTTTAACAAGTTGCAGAACCTTTGTCTCCAGAGGCTAATCATGAGCAGGCCTTTTACTTCTTTTTTAAAAGAGGTGGATGAAGGGATTTTTCTGATTTCTGGTGAGTGAGCATTCCATATTCTCAGAGCAAGACCGGAGAAAATGCAGTTGTATGTTCTCTTCTTGTTGAACTTTGGAGGCTTCAGCCATAGAGTGTTTGTACTTCTTAGTGCCCGATTCCCACCGATAGTCTCAGCTTATTTGCTAGGTAAGCGGGCGTGTTATGGTGCAGTGCTTTGTGAGTCAAGCAAGCTATATTAAACTTGATCCTTGCGTCAATGGACAGCCAATTCAGTTGGCATAGATCAAGTGTGATGTGGTTACGCTTTCTTGAGCCTGTGATGAGTCTTGCAGCAGAGTTCAGAGTGGCTTTTAAAGGTGCCAGGTTTGATTTGGGGAGTCCAGTCAAGGTTGCAATTCTGCATTCTAAACGGGAGGTCACCAGGGACTGGACAGCTTGTTGCATGTCAGAGGGTGGCAAGAACCTTTTGATTTTCCTTAATGTGCGGAGTTGGTAATTGTCTCCTCTTGTTGTATCATTGATCTGATCCTACATATTTAAGCATTTGTTCAGAAATAGGCCTAGTGATCTAGTTCAGTTAACTATATGTGGGGTGCAGTTGTAAGCTGTTTGAGCCACTCCTGAATGGGTGTAGTATGATTGTGTGGGGTAGCAATGTCTTCTGAAGAAGAAATGTTCATATACAGTTGGGTATCATCACATACATATGGTAATGAATGTTAGATCATTTCAGAGTTTCGGTGAGGGGCTCCAGATACAGGATGAAGAGAGTCCTTGTGGACTCCAATTGAAACAGGAATACTCTTGGAAAGATAATGTTTACTTTGAATCTTTGAGTTTTCCCTTGAAGGAACGCGATAAACCAAGTTAACACTGTACCTGATAACCCCATCCTTGTTTCAAGTAGGTCAATTAGTTTGCCAGGTTTGACCATATCAAATGCTGATGATAGATCCAATAGTATACGTAGGCAAGGTCCATTCTGCTCTAGACGTCTTAGGGCATCATCTACAATGTGAGTTGAGGTGGTTTCTGTACTGTTACCCAATCCTGCAAACAAGGTGGTACGGCTTGATATGTAGTATAGTGTGTTTTAAGTGCCATCCTCAACCTGTGCTTAGTAAACTGAAATAATGGTGATGGGTTGTCATATGGTTACTACGTTTCTATATATTGTGTTAAGTTAGCATGAGCTTATTAAATGTTTAAACGCAATATTTTCTTTCAGCTTGAGTTTGCACACGACACCTAATTGTTATTGTAGCTTTCAACCTAGACGAAAGATGTGATTTATTTGAGAATAATATGTTATTGCTCTAGTATCAGTCGTGCTTGGTACACTTGGTACAACTGTCTGCACACCGAGAACTGCACACTCTAAGAATAACCTAACACAAGGTTGCTGAAGGCCTGATCCTCGCACCACGTTAGACATAACACAAATAATGTTGCTGCCAACATTGGGCTCTACGCGGGTTTAAGATACAGTTACAGGGAATGAATCAACACACTTGATGCTTCGCATGCAGAGAGCTGGTAGCTGTTGATGTGATCTCCTCCTACTGAGAATTAGAGGTATGGGTCCGCCCTGCTAGAACCCAGATGAGACCTTCTTAGATATAATATAATATACTGAATAGGGTGCACGAAATATAGGTGATACAGAATTCTATAGATCTTTG
Source organism: Lissotriton vulgaris (assembly GCF_964263255.1). NCBI lineage: Eukaryota > Metazoa > Chordata > Amphibia > Caudata > Salamandridae > Lissotriton > Lissotriton vulgaris. The sequence goes on from NC_141691.1 coordinate 1,516,554,103, forward strand.
CATCATAACATGCTATCACCTTTTGCTTATTATGGCTTAGTGACTATGCTGCTAACTCTGATTTTTATAATATTTATGTTGATATTATACAAGATACTGCGTTTGAGAATGCTGCATTGAAAAATAAACATTTCAAACTTGCACGTGTGTTCTTTGCCTCCCAGTTTCGGTTTGTAATGATCATATAACGAAAGAGTGTTCATGTGTTCCACGATACCTGAGGTACCCTAAGTTCATGTTCTGGATTGTCTAAGTCATTGGTAAGTTATTACTACCGATGAGACACTGTAGCTAGCTTGGTAAGGGGATTTCTGAAACAAAGCTGAGTTTTGGGTCATCCTAACTCACCCAGGTTCTAGATCTCTGTGCACAGTTCTGTGGGAGAACGGAAACCCTGCTACATGGCGCCCATACGTTGATTGGCCTTATATCATGACACTCGAGTAGTATATCATTCAAACCTTAACGCCTTCATTCCAGTTTCCGGAAAACGGCAGTGTCGGAAAAACCTACCTATTTTTGAAATAGGTCTTTTTCAAGCTTGAATCTATCTGTAAACGGTTTCCTTGAATTACTACCCAGTTGTCCTACAAAGTAATCTTTGTTTTTTCACTTTCCTGTGCTGGCATGGCACAAGCCGTGGCCATCCCGCAGCATAGTCGCATTGCGGTGCGTGACCATTTGCGGACTTATGATGTTCCTGTGGAAGGCTTGGCTGTCGTTCTGGTACTGAGTGCGGAACATGCTTACCCGTACGAACTGTTTTATTCGTGGGTGACATTTCCGCCAGTGGACGCTAATTCTGGAGTGTTCCATTCATACACTGCTTCAGCTGTACCGGCTGCGTATGCTCCGTACAGAGCACTGGAGGTTCCTATTGATGCTTGGCAGCATGGAGTTTGGTTTGGTGGCGCCCTACCACACGCTTTATCCGCTTCGAGGTTAGGTCCTTTGTCCATTCCGGGCACACCTTGGCCCGCTTTGGCTGGATTCACTCCTCACCCTCAACGCGCCACTTGTAACATGGCTGATCTGCGGCGGCTTCATGAAGTCGCGGTGGAAGTGATTAGAGCGCTTGTTCATTCCACTAGCCGTAATGTTCAGGACGCGGCCCCTAGGGGTGCACAGCTTCGTGCAGAACATGCTGATCTGAAAATCAATCCGGTCATGGTGAATTCCGTGATGGGTAAAAAGCCCCAGGACAAGGATGGTTTTCCGTTCTGGCTTGCTGAGAAATTCGGCCAGCTGGAAGCTGTGTTTCCCAACACGAGTCTGGGTGATAAACACCGGATTCTTACACTAAGTTTACCGAAAGATTTGGCACCTGAACTTGTTGACTGTGAGACCTGGGGTAAGACTTTTGCAGCGGTCTATTCGAGGTGCTATGGCACCCCGTCTGTGACCAATCTAGGTGCGGTCCTTAAACGTGTTCAAGACGAACACGGACCGGAGTCGGCTGTTGAATTGGGTATGCGCCTGTGTGGCTCCTTTGATGTAGTTTGCGATCTGATCCTTGCGAATGTCAAGGGGGATGCAGTGAACTTTCAGGTTGCTAACGCATTGGCGTTGGTTCCCGAGGCCGAAAGACCCCAAAGGTTGGCAAGGATAATTGTGGCTGCTTATAAAACGGTTGGCCGCAATGCAATGGGGGTTAAAGCTTTTCCTGATAAAGAGAAAAAGCAACCCCAGGGTCAGACATCGGAAACTAGTGGTCAACAAAAGTCCAAGAAACAAAATTGGCCTAAAAAGCAGAATCAGGGTAAGCAACAACAACAACAAACACAGGTTTCTGCTCCTGCGTCTCCGTTGCCTGCGCAGTCGGATCGTGTTTATGATTTGCGCGACCGCGCGATGATTAAATCGCCTGAGAGGTTTTAGGCTTCTGACCAACGCTCTCCTCGTTCCTTTCGGGACTCATCGGCTCCGTCAACCGGTGATGGAGGGAGCGGCAGGGGCCGGGGTGGCCAGCAAGGACGTGGTCAGCCCCGCCCGCGTAACAGTGGAGAGCAGCAGGAAGGCTCTACGCCCAAGAGACCACAGTTTGCCACGAAGAAAGTCGCCGCCCTGACAGCGCATCGTTATGCCCCAGATAGTGAGAACGCGGCTTCGGAATCTGACGTGGGCTCTGACCTTGCTGGACAGCGCGGCAGAGATTACCATAGTGAGAGAGGCCCTCCGTCCACTGTTGAAGGTGACAGCGACTGATACTTATGTTGTGATTGAAACTGCTGATATGCATGTTGCTCCCCCTGAACGCCTTTTTGAAATTGTCCTGTTAATTGAAGGTGACATGCAGCGAACTGTAAAAGGGGTATTTTGGGAAAATCTCTCGTCTACGTATGACATTTTGCTTTCGGAGGCTGACTGGCCCCCACCTTTTGTTCTCGCAGCTCCGCGAGGGGAGAAGGTAATCCTACCCAGTTTCGCGCACACTGTACCGAGAGTGGAAGCGCTGCATTTTGCAGAAGAGTGGACTCTGGCGCTTGCGCCGGCTGTGTACCGTAATCAGTGTGGCTGGGATAAATTGTCACCAAACCACGAGATTCCTTTACGGTCTCAGCCGCAGCCTCAACCTCAATATCCCATACGGCGTGAAGCTAAAGCTTCAGTCGCGGCTATCCTTGAACAATTGGAAAATCAAGGTGTAATTGAAACGTGTGTGTCACCTATGAATAACCCCCTTTTTACTGTAAACAAGCCTGATGGCTCATATCGTTTGGTTTTGGATTATAGGCATTTGAACTCGCATTGCCGTAACTGCGCAGTACAGAATACTCATGGCTCTGCGTTAGTGAATAGTCTTCAGCGTAAACGGTTCAAAACCACGCTTGACATTTCCAATGGTTTTTATGCCCATAGATTAGACGGTCTAAGTTCCCAATGGACCAGTTTTACATGCGGCGGTGTGCAAAAAATGTTTCGGCGTCTCCCAATGGGCTATAAGAACAGTCCTGGAGTATACTCCGCCCGCATTGTCTCTCTTCTGGAGGGCATCGACCCAGTTGCTTGTTCGTATGTGGATGACAATTATCTCACAGACGACGATCTTTGGGAGCATCTGTGTCGAGTAAATAGCATAATTTGTAACTTTGCTGACATAGATTACAAGTTTAACTTTGCAAAGTCGCACATTGCAGAGTACACAGTGTTGTTTCTAGGTTACAAGCTTAACAAAGACGGGAAGGGTTTAGCACCCCACTTCCTGGAGAAGTGTGCACAATTGCGCTCTCCGACAACACTGAAAAAATTACAATCTCTACTGGGCTTTTTGAATTTCGGGAGGACTTACATTCCGGAATATGCCCAGCGTATCAAGCCTTTGTATGCTTTGATACAACCATCTTTTTCCAAATCATGCTGGCTGCCTGAGCATTCAGCCATTCTGCAGTCTTTGCAGGCTGATTTGCTCGCTTCTGAATACTTACAGACTCGTGATAACCAGACCAACCTGGTGATAAGAATTATCCCTGGGGCGGTGGGTTTCACGTACTTGACTTTTAATGAAGGAGATACAGTACCTATTGCTTACAAGTCACACTTGTACACTTCGGCTGAACTGCGCTTTTCCACTGTGGAAAAAGTTTTAACGGCTGTGCAGATGGCTATTCTTAAGGAACGTGCCCTGGCACAAGGAAAACGCATGTTGGTTGTTACCCCGTGTCCTGCCTTAGAGGCGGCTACGAAAGCCAGTGTACCTAATTCCAAAGCTTTGCACCCTCGGTGGATTCAATGGGCTGCGTCCTTGACGTCCCAGGATGTCACGTTTATTTTTGACGCCACTTTACGGTCGCAGGAGTATTTACAGTATGAATTTGTTCATCCTGCTCCATTAGCAATGCGGCCGTTGGAGGATTTCCATTGCATCATTTACACTGACGGTTCGGCGCAGGTTGCGCATGGCTCTAAACATGCCTACGTTTCCGCTTGCGCCATTGTGGTCGGTGCCATGGTGAACGATGAGTTCAAGTCCAGTGTTGTGCACACGCAGACGCTTGGGGACTGCACCACACAATTAGCAGAGCTTCGTGCACTGATGCTTGCATTAGAGTACGCTGATCCTAGTGTGACGACTTTGATCGTAAGTGATTCTTACTACTGTGTCCAGTCTTACAATGAGAACTTGTTCTTTTGGATTCAGAATGAATTTCGTGACTCCAAAGGTAGCACAATAAAACATAAAATGATCTGGGTCCGAGTGGCGGAACTTAAAGAGAAGCTGCCACTCGTGTTTGTGATTCATACTCTCTGTCATCAGCGCGTGGGGGTCCACGCTGTTGGCAATTCGCTTGCTGATGAAGCAGCGAAGTCAGCGGTATCAAAATACTTAGTTGCAGCAGTCACGAGGTCCAAAAGCAAAATAGATGATGACATCTTGGCAGCTGTTGCTGCAACAGAGAAGGGAAGTAAATATCCTGCGGGGTTCCCTTCTAAATACACATACCACTTAAGTCCCGATAAGGTTCCTTATGTGAAAATCCCTGATGTTGGCGAACGTCTAGTTCCCAACTCGGATCGCCGGGCTGCTTTGATTACAGCGGCTCATGAAGGTGTGGGGTCTGCGCAAGCGGGCGTCTCAGCCACTGTAACTCAGCTACAACAAAGGTTCTGGTGGCGGGGACTGTACAAACAGACGCGCGATTATGTCCTTCAATGTGACATTTGCCAGCAGATTAAACCTTCAACTGCTGCGCGTCTGCCTCAGACACAGTTGTATATCTCGAATAAACCGCTTGGATGCGTTTATTTGGATCACTGCGGTCCATTTTCTTCTGATACTGCATACAAGTACATCTTAGTAGCAGTTGATTCATGCACACGCTTTGTGTGGGTATGGCCACATCGGAGCGCTGATTCACGTACTGTCATCAAGGATTTGCGAGTCTTTGTGGGAGTTTTTGCCTGTGGTACCTTCCATTCGGATCAGGGTCCGGCTTTCGCCTCTAAGGCGTATAAGGATGCTATGGTTTCGATGGGGGTCCAAGTCAAGTTTTCAAGTCCCTACAGGCCCGAGGGCAATAGTGTAGTTGAACGAATGAACCGCGACTTAAAGCAATCTTTGACAGCTCGAGTTATAGGCACTGGCAGTAACTGGTTAGCCCACCTCATGGGCGTGCAGCGTGCGCTTAATAATCTCCCTAGAAGGTCTCTGGGTGGGCGGACCCCGTACGAAATGCTCTTTGGTATCAAGATGTATGTCCCTGACCTCGATGGGCTAGACTGCAAGGCCCAGGCCACGGCCTTTGACGTAGATGAACATTGCAATGTTTTACAGAATCTACAAAAGACCAGAGACAGTCTTGCGAAGGAACATTTGCCCTCCACATCGGATGATGCGCTGCAGATCCCGGTAGTTGGCTGGCTACCCCAAGTTGGAGAACTGGTTCGAGAGAAGATCGATAACAAGAAAGAGTTTGGTCCCTCATATCGAACACTGGTTCGAGTTCTTGGAGTGAAGGGCACAAGAACAGTCATTTTACCACCACTTCCAGGTCGTAAGGAAAACAGATTTATTTCTATTGACAATGTCAAGACACACAGGGTGGCCGATTCTTCATAGCATGACACCGGCTGTATCCTGTCCTTCCATGGTGAGGCACTCTGTGCTAGCAATAACATCTGGTGCAGAACAGGAGGTGTCCCTCGAGATGCCTGCCATATCCAGTCCTTTATTAAATACTATTCCTGTTACTAACATTGATGAGCTGAACTACACTTATCCTGCTGATTTATCGATGCCTGATTTACAGACCAGTTTGGCTGACCAATCCAGATTCTCTTTTGACTCTGTTTCGGAACTTTCAAAGAAACCCTCAACTATTGCAAAATATGCCAAGTTATTTAAAAAACATTTTTTGATTCCCCCATGGACATACATTTGGTTGATCCTATTTTCATTTTACCTTTTTATGTCAATTGGTTTTGTGTTTTATTTTTTCCGCCTGATCGATGGTCACTACGTTAAAGAAAGAACAGGAATTCGGTACCTAAATGGAACATTGGCCCCTCTTTCCTCTTCACATTCAGCGCACAGACTGAAACGAAACTTAAATACAGTCAACATTACTGCTTGGCCTGTCCTTGATGGGATTGTGTGGGATGCGGTTAGGTTTCAGATACATGGGCCCACTGAAGTGATTAATGTTCCAAATGTGCTTAGAGTAAACATGGGAGTATTTTTGTGTCCAGATTAATCAAAGAGAAGGGGCGGTATGACTAACATAGAGATGGTGATTTATCTTTTTTAAGTAATGCAATAATCAGAGCCTGCCACAGTTAAGGCGGTGATATACCAGTTTCATGTGCCTCCGCATACATTTCCAGCAAATAGGGTGTAAAAAGTTCAATATATTCTTTGTAGAATTCAGCTGTGAGGCTGTCCGGCCCCGTAGCCTTTTTATTCAGCAGGGAGCGTATCGCTGCCTTGATATCAGATTTTTCAATTGGTTGACTTAGGTATTCACGGTGGCCATCTGCTAGCTAGGCAAAGGCAATGTCAGACAAGTATTTGTCGAGAGCTGTAGCGCCAGCGCTCCCACACGGCATATACATATTACCGTAGCAGTCTCTGAACTGGTCGACTATATCCTGAGGCGTGAAATGTTCCCCACCCTGTATATCCACTGTTTTGGTGATATAGTGATGTTTGGTGCAAAATTTGAGTCTAGTGGCTTGTTGTCAGCCTGGTCGGCCTCCCTCACCATATGCCTGGGTGATATGTCTACGTTATATATACCGTTTTTCAGTTTCCGCCAGTGCGTCATATTCTAAGAGCAGCTCATGAATAGGAGCGAGTGTAGAAGCACATGGTGTGGTTGTGTATTTTTTTTTAAGCTCCTCTAATGCAGTCTCTGTTCTTGTGAGTTGCCCTCTAAAATCTCTCAGAATGCCGGCTGTTGTATTATTGCAGAGCCACCTAACAGTTACCTTAAAGGCTTCCCAGAGAGTGGCCATGCTATCTACCGAGCCCACATTGAACTTAAAGTATTGTTCTATGGCTTTCCTAATAGTGTCAGCATAAGTAGGATCTAGCAGGGCCTCGGGCGAAAACGCCAGGTGAATGGGCGATGTGTATTGGTAGGGATAGCAAAGACCAGCTTCACTAGATTGTGATCAGATAATGTGCATGGAAGAGAAACAATATCCGTGACCCAGTTATTTGCCCACTCACTCAAAAGCCAATAGCCCAAGTGGGACCAGCTGTTGTGTGCCGGTGTGGGGTGTGCACCCCGTTGGGCCTCAGAATTATGGAGTCACCAAGCGTCGACTAAACTAAATTCTAGCATGGTATCTCTAATACATTGGGCCACCTTAATGGTACGTGTGCCAAGTGGGCTTGATTTGTCCTTACTGGGATCTAGATGGCTATTGAGATCCCTACCCCACATAATGGCAGCATACGGCCAAGCACATAAAGCACTGAACATTTGTATAAATACTTGTGGTTCATCTACTACAGGGCCATGCACATTGGCAATAGTTATCAGGGATATCCCAAGTTTACCGTGCACCATTGCACAATGCCTCTCGTCGTCTATGTATGATTTAAGTGGAGTGAATGGCAGACCTCATTTTAGCAGAATAAGGACCCCTTCGTCATACGATGAATACGATGAGGCCAGTTTGTACCCAGCCCATTTGATAGGTATCATTGCCTCTGTCACCTTGGTCAGGTGCGTGTCCTGCAGGAGAGTGATATCACCCAGTGTCTGTCAAGATAGGAAAAAACTTGCCAGATATTTTTAGGGGAGTTTAGCTCACTTACGTTACCTGTCAGACATGTATACCTATCGCCCATAGGCAGGATTAACAATAATGGGCAGCAGCAAAGTGCGTATCATGGTATGTAAGGATATAGTAGTGTGTAAATAGTGTGGCCAGCATGTTGGTACAATCACAGTAAACAATCTCCACAGAAAAATATTTGAACCCCCCACCCACTTCAGCAGACCCAATTTGCCAAAGCCATTACCTAGAATCAAAACATACCCCAAGATGTGAAACAAATGTAAAAGGTGATATGAGGCACACCCATTGGGGGACACCACAGCACGTCCAACTCCCTAGTGAACAAGGGAGGTGGACACCAACCAGGAACATATGCACCCTGAACCGTTAGTCCAGCGCCAGCAAACATGCCATGACATAACCAGCAGTGCAATTTAAGACAGTGCTACAACCTCAGTGTCACAGGATGGCGGTGTACAGAAAAAGGATACAGGTGCATAAGTGCAGCCAGCAACAACAGTGTTCCATGGCTGTTTAATTACCAAGCCCAGCCCATCAAAGCCATGCCATAGAATTCAGTGGAATAGTGTCAACAGTGTTTCTGGTAGCACCTGTGCTACATGACAGTGAGCGAGTCCGGAGGTAAGGATTCGTCATGTGCATTAGTCCTTGTTAGCCGATGCATTAGGAGAAACATGTTTCTTGTGTCAGAGAGTTTTGGAAAAATCCATGGCCTGCTTGGGGTTGGTAAAGATCCTGGCTTTATCATCAGTACCTAAACGAAGTCGAGCCGGATATAGCATGGCATATTGGATATTTTCAGTGATCAGGAGTTTTTTCACTTGTTGAAATACCTTTTGTGCTGCCTGCACTGTCGCCATGAAGTCAGGATAAAATGACAGTGTATTTCCCTGATACGTGATGGCGCACTTCTGGCGTGAAATACAGAGCACCGTATCCCGATCCCTAAAGTTAAATAAATGGGCGCTGATTGGCCTGGGTGGAGTGCCTGGGAGCAGGTAAACTGCCAGAGAGCTATAGGCTCTCTCCACAATGAGCAGGTCACAGAGATTTTCCGTGCCACAAATTTCCAGGAGCATATTTTCCACATAGGTTTCCAATCTGCCCACATTTGTGGATTCCGGCAGACCCATTATGCGTAAGTTATTGCGCCGGGACCATGCTTCAGGGTCTTCATTTTTAGCCCGAATGACCGCCAAGATCTTCTCCATGTTTTGTTTTTTTTAGGCGACCTGCTGTAGACCATCTTCAACATCTGAAATGCGATACTCCGGCTCACCAATCCTGACTGCCTGTTTGTCCAGTTTAGCTGATATGTGGTCCATAAGGCCAGTAAGGGCCTCAATTTTACCATCTATAGATTGCAGGCTAGCCTGGACAGCTGACAGTGTATTTTCCAGAGTGGTTGGTGACTCGGTTGTGATGTCCAGTTCCGAGTCAGAAGTAGCAGTTTGTTGTGATTTCCCTGAGTTGCATAATTCATAGTTGAGGCGCGGCTGGTTTTTGTCCATTTTGCCCATGGTAGCAGGTACTTGAAGGCACTGGTGCTCGTTGTCTAGTATAGTGTCCCCAAGCCACGCTTGCTCGTGATTATGCTGCATGGGTTATTTATCCAGTACCCCATGCACCAAAGGATTGAAGGAGCCAGGACAGAACGCTGTGCACAACCAGGAATGTATTCATGTCAGACCCCACCACCCCACGCTAGCGAGAGGCCAAGCAGTGTCCGCCAGCCAATGTTAGTGAGGCCTGGTGTGCGCGGCCTCCATGCAGCGATGCAGCGACGAGTTCTGCTCACAGGTGTGACTGGACCACTCCAGCCAGCCCCAGCTATCTGGCGTTGCTACCTGCCAAAGGTCCGGAACACCCACTCTTAAACCTTGGATTGGAGGCAATAAGCATATGGCAGAACAGTGCAATCTGTGGCCAGAACAACGTAAAGCAATGCAGCTCAAGCACCCCAGTGTCCCGCAATCGGGCTCCAATGTGCAAAGCAGGCGGGGAGAACCTCGCTGTAGGTTAGCAGGGGGAGTGCAATTGTAAATTACCAAACAATCCGGCCCTCCAGGACCAGTAGCTATAGGGGAGGAAGACCTTGGACCGCAAGAGTCTCCTGCACCAATCACACCCCGGTCACTCACCATGGGGAAAACAGGCCCAATCTGGCTCAAGTTGCGCACTCCATCCATCGTGCAGTTAGAATTGCTGGTCTCACGCGGTCCGCTATGTGGACCCACATTTAGTGACGGTCTCACCGGGATGTTGGAGTCATAGGAACCGGAAGGTTAAGGAGCGCTGTGGCGTCCCAGCATGCCGTCACCGGCACAGGCCCCACCTCGGTCCCAGCTCACGATCAGCAGCGGTGCTCCTCTGTGTGTCGCTGGTCTGCGCCACACGCACAATGTGTTGTCCGTGTCCCAGAAGCCGGTTGCACACAGTTCTCCAAGTTTGGCAGCCGGGCAAGAAATGCAAGCCACCCAGGCAGTGGGTGGGCGCACCGAGCCGATCTCAGCTCCACGCAGGTAGCGTCACCCACAGTTACTCTGAGTGGCAGTCCCCCTCAGCAGACCACACCGGGGGTGTATAGGCAGGCAGGCGCTTGTGGACTCCAGCCGCCCCAGCTACTGAGTACGACGCTATGTCCCACGAGAGCTCAGGACCTGGCTGGGACAAGTCTGGGAGTTCAATTCCGTCCGCGGTCTCTCAAGCGGCCGCCATCATGCTCCGGAATCGGTATACCAGCGTCCGCTCCCCACGCCTGGTGTGGGTCTCCAGCTGTGATTGAATACTTGTAGGGAGATGCGTGGCAGTTTTACAGGAGCTACCTTACATTAGATGGCTCGGATGGTGTCCAGGGAGCAGGATATGTGAAGGATAATACGCCAGCCGGTGGAGCTGTACTAAGGTGCAGCCATCTTGCAGTGTGTCCTATAGCACCCCTATTAATCCAGACATTGAGACAAAAGGGGGAGAAGGTCTTCTTAGCAGGATGGCTGTGGAGGAGTTGAGTCCTGCCCTAATTACACTTCAAACAGTTCTGTCTGCAGCACACACAAAGGAACCTTACACCAGTCATTGCCCTGCCTTTGTTACCCGGGACAGTTTAGAAATATACAGAACCGGTATTTGGGGTATGTCAGGAAATTTTCCAACCCAAAGGCTGGAAACAGGTATAAAAGTGGAACCTTCAGAATGTCTCATCAGAACACTCCTGGGCCTGTGTAAGATTCAGACGATGGACCACCCTGCTGTCTACAGAAGTAAGATTGGACCTTCTTGCCTGAAACGCAGGCTCTCCTAAAGCGACTGCAAGGGTCAGTAGGTAGAGCGACACAACAAGCTTTCAGAAGCCCCATGCAACTGCCCAGTTGACCAGCAGCAGCTGGACCTGCCTGAGCCTGCTTGTTCCTTGCTGCTGGCCTCTGTTGGAGTAAGCACTGATCACCAACAGATCCCCCCAGCTCCTGGAACCTCGACTGGCATCTGTGTGTACTCATGAGAATCAAGGTGAATATATAGGAGTTTTAGGCTCCTTACGACAGTGAAGTGACCTCTTCAAACCGAGACTGCCAGTGTGATGCTCTAGTGAGACCTACTCTTCGTGACAACAGCATCCATCCACGGTGACCACCAATGGGAGCACGGCATATTACGCTGACAGCGACAGCCCATAACGATCGTCATCACAAAGCTCCAGTGCCAGCTGGCTGTTCGTGCTACAGCAGTGACCATCTGCAATTTATAACCAGCTCTTCGCTTTGACAATAACCTCCTTGCAGCCTCCATCAATGCGAATAACACTCTGTCCGTGAACTCGAGAAGGTAATATTTCTATGGGATGAACCTGGTCCTTGTATCAGATCCACAATCCATCGCGGTTGGCCTGAACTTGTGACTTCCCCTCTGTCAAGCGTTAGCAGATAACCACAAGTGGTGCTTTGTTCTTTTTGTCACTATTTTCACCTAAAACCTTAAAAACTCATATCTCCGATCTACTGATTGGATTATTGTTGTTTTGTTGTCATTGTATTTTATTGAACTTTACTCAGTTTTTCTGAATTGGTTTTCACTTTTCTACTCTTTTAGTGCTGCATAAATACTTTATACATTACAAAGCTGATTGATTTGTGCCAAGCTACCAGAGGGTTAAGCACAGGTTAATGTAATGACTTTTGTGGTTCAACCTGACAAGGAAGGACTTTTGATTATTATTTGAGTGGGGCATTCACCCCACCAACTAATATTCCTATTTCTTACGTAATAATGCAACTCCAATGTTATCCTATGGGAAATATAGGCCTTGCTGTTGTGAACAAAATTTTGAAGTGATTTTCACTACCAGGACATGCAAAACCTAAAAGTACAAGTCCACCTTTCTAAATACACTGCACCATGCCCTCTGGGCTGTCCAGGGCCTACCCAAGGGGTGACTCAGTGAAGTAGTGTGGCTCACTGGTTAGAGGCGGCAGACCCGAGAGCAGAGGACGGCCCGGGACCAGGGTTCGATTCCCGGCGCGGCAGGTTTCTGGACCAGGGTCAGTGGACTCGATAATTCTCTCGCCTCGGTGCCCACTCTGATCAGCGATCACACTCGGCAACTCTGGGCATTAGCTTGCCTCATCTTCACTAACGGCCCCACCAGACCGCCGGGGATGCCTGGTCTCACCCTGGATATACCCATTAAGGGACCATCTCTCAGGGAAGCCAGGAAGGGTTTCGCAGCGGTCGAAGCGCCTTGGGACCCTACGGGTAAGTAGTGCGCTATATAAATGCCAATACATTACATTACATTACATTACATTACATTACACTAATGAGTATTAAAAAGGAAGCTTAGAGCTTGGCAAAAAGTTTAGTTTTCCAGGTCAAAATGGTAGTTTTAAACTGCACACACAAACTGCAATGGCAGGCCTGAGACATGTTTAAGGGCCTACGTAAGTGGGTGGCACGATAAGTGCTTCAGGCCCACTTGTAGCATTTACCTTACAGGCCCTGGATACATGTAGTGCCACTTTACTAGGGACTTATTAATACTTTAAATATGCCTACTGGGAATAAGCCAATGTTACCTTGTTTTAAGGAGTGAACACATGCACTTTAGCACAGGTTAGTAGTAGTAAATGGTAAAGACCTAGGTCACAAAAACAAGATCAGCAAAAATGGAGGAGGAAGGCAAACGTTTAAGGGAAGACCGCCCTAATGCTGACAGGTCTAACAGCCCCCCCCCAGCTGATACTGGGGAGAAGTACCCAACACCTTGGGAGTGCTCATCATTAAGGCAGAAAAACCTGGAAAGACCATCAGCATTGGAGTGGCTTGTATCAGGACCGTGTTCTACTGCAGTTTTATTCCCTGTAGAGAGATGAACCACCTAAACAGTTTGGGATTTTCACCCCTCATTTCGTTGAGCCATCTGAAGATCCTGTGGTCTGTCTGAACCCAGAAGTGAGTACGAAACTGGCATGGTCTCAGTTTCTTCAGTACCCAGACCACAGCAAAGGCCTCCCTTTCAATTGCACTCCACCTCTGTTCCAATGGAAGTAACCTCCTGCTAATGAAGGCTATAGGTTGGTCTAGGCCCTCCGAAATGAACAGTCCCTATGCCATGCTGTGAAGCATCTGACTGCACAATAAACTCCTTAGAGAAGTCACGGGCCTTGAGTACAGATGTTGTACACATGACTTCCTCAAGGGTTTCTAAGGCTTTCTGGCAGCCCTCAGTCTAGATCACCTTTCTGGGCTGCTTTTGTGACATCAGTTCTGTTACAGGGACAACAATGGTGCCATGTCCTTTAACACACCTCCTATAGTATCCTGTGAGGCTCACGTAGGCCCTTTCCTCCGTCTGCATTTTAGGGGGTTGCTAGGGCAGAATAGTTTCAATCTTGGTCTGGAGTGGCCACACCTTGCACCCACCCACCAAATGGCCCAGATATACCATGGACCCATGCCCTATCTGCCACTCACTGGCCCAGATAGTCAGGCTTGCCTGCTGCAAGACCTCAAGGAACCTTGTGGAGATGGTACAGCTGTTCCTCCCAGCTGGACCTGAAGACAGCTATGTCATCTAAGTAGGTGGAACAGAATGCCTTTTTCCCAGCCAGGACACTGTTGACCAACCTCTGAAAGATGGTAGTGGCATTCATCAAGCTAAAGGGCATCACTCTAAATTGGTAGTGGCCCTCTGGGGTCAAGAATGCAGTCCTCTCTTTTGTCCCCTCAGTAAGAGCAATCTGCCAATAAAATAAGTTTGATCAAAGGTACTGAGAAACTTGGCAGCACCCAGCCTGTTGGTGAGTTCATCAGCTCGGGGATGGGGTGTGCAGCAGTCTACCTGACGGAATTGAGTCCTCAGCTGTCCACATAGAACCTAAGCTTGGGAGTGGTGCCTGGTGGAGCAGCCTTGGTTGACAGCACCACAGGGATGGACCAGGGATTGCCGGAGGCCTCAATCACCCCTAACTTCAGAGTCTTGGAGACCTCCTCTTGATACTGGCCCTCACCTTATCTGTCAGCCTGTACATTTTATTTTGTTATTATTAATAATAATAAACATTATTATTATTATTATTATTATTATTATTATTATTATTATTATTATTATTATTATTATTATTATTATGCATTTGTAGAGTGCAGTGTTCCCCCAGTGGGCATCATGGTGCTATCTAATCAATCAGTTTACACAGGTAACTTCTCTTAAGCAATTTTGCACCCAAAAACTGTATTCTACCTTGCCTACTTAGGGAAAAGTCATGTCTTGAGATTCTTCCTAAAACTCAGAAATTTCACAGGTGCTCTCAAGTCATGCAGCAGTTTATTTTAAAGTTGTGCTGCCCTAAACTTAAAGGATCTCCCACCCATGTTGGCCTTTTAAAATCTTGTGGCAAACATCAGATATGCTGAGAAAGATCTTAAACACCATAAAGGTCTATAATAGCAGAATTATTTTGTAGTGACCTAGGCCGAGTTCCATTTAAGTCATTATGAACTATACACATTGCCTTAAAAGGTAGCCAGAGGATTTCCTTTAAAGTACCAGACGCTGAATCAGATATTGTTTTATTCAGTGCCACTTTAGAAGCCATCACTTGAATCCTGTAAGGTCTTTTAACCAGGTACTCTGGAGCTCCCAGCAGAAGGGAGTTACAGTAATCTAATCTGCTTAACACTGTACACTGCACCACCAGCTTCCTAGCTGGCTGTGGCAGTAGAGGGATGGTTTTTCAAAGATTTCTCATAAGTCCATGCCAGGTAGCTACAATTGTATTGACATGAGCTTCCTTAGAGAGCTTCTCATCAATATGGACCCCTAGATTTCAAACTGATCAGGCTTTTATTAAGTCTGAGTCATTTGTAAATGGCCAAAGATTTCTCGGAAGATTATAGTGTATTTTGCCAGGGGAGCATTTTTAACAGATTGACTGTCTCTAGTGTCTGTGTCATGAGTACCCAAATGTGTGTGCAGAGGGATGGGGAGAAAAAAGAGTAACAACTGCCTCAGCAATTGGTGACAGTCACTTTGCTGTTCTTGGGTCAGAGTACAGGAAAGGTTGACACCCTTTACTGACCCATCGCTTTCCTCGGCAGGCAGAAGGTGACGGAAAGGCTCGCTCTCCTCTTCCACCTCTTTATCTGTCACGAGGATGTTGACTTCAGACCTCTCAAAGTGGGGTTTGAGATGATTTATGTGGAGTACCCGTAAGAGGTTACTAGGGGTCTTGAGATCCACCAGGTAGGTGGACTCCCCCTTCCACTCCCTCACCTCATATGGGCCTGGTTCAGTGGTCCTGCAGAGGCCCTCGTAACAAGGTGGCTGAATCCCACTCCCTTCTGCAGCACCTCATTGAAGGCAAACAGAAGGCACAGCAGGCAGACATCCCTCTTACTCCTCATAGGTTAATCCAGGCTCATCACTAAGCCTTTCAGGGTCTTATTGAATCTCTTCACAAGCCCATATGTTTGGGGGTGATAGGGTGTGGATAATTTGTATGTCAATTCAATTCAATTCAATTTGACTTTATTCGGTTAAAAGAATAATAACCATAAAAGTACATAAAAAACTGTTCATAATAATACAGTGTCATACTCAATACATCATACAAACAGGAAGAAATATATAAGTTAAACATGAATTAAATTTAAGTGCAAATTGATTTACGTAATCTAAAAACATTGCTAAAAAATTCCGAGATACAGGCAGCATTAAAAATAACATCTAATTTCTGGAGTTCCAGGAAGGCAACCCTACAACGTCTCAAGCCCATTTCCCTTAGAATTGGAATAATCAATCTTTTCCTGGGTAACGTATAATATTTACAGAAAAAAGTGACATGGATGTCAGACTGTTCCGATTGGTCATCACATGGGCATTTAGTGAGATAGTAGGACCAACTATTCATTGCGGGGAAGCTTAGTGCCCTAAAGAGGATGCCTAACCTAAATCGGGTCAAAATGAACCGCGAAAATTCTGTCAAAGAAAGGGTTAAGTTTGGTTGGATTTTTCCTTGTGTTGATACAGATAGATGGGCTAAGACAGTTTTCTTCTCATGTTCCACTGTCATCCTACGTTCTTCCAGGTGTTTCATACACTTTCTTTTTAGTGCCTTTCTTCCGTCATGTCACTTCTTACTCCTACATGGACTTCATGTACACCAACATGTAGATAGTGCCTCTGTCAGACACTACCTCTTTGGGGAATCCCACATGGATAAAAGTCCACATCATTGCCCTGGGCACTGCAGGTGCTGTCACCAACCTCACAGGAATGGCCTCTGGGTAGCAGGTGGCATGGTCAACCAAGATCAGGATCAAGCTACTGCCTAAAGCTGTCTTGGGCTTCAAGGGACTAACAATGTTGATGTCTGCCCTCTCCAAGGTAGTGACAATGACAGCTCACAATGTCAGGGGGGCCTTGAGCTTTTGTCCTGGCTTCCCACTGGCCTGGCAAGTGGGACAAGACCTGCAGAATGCATCTGAGGCTGTCTTCATGGCATGCAGGATCATCATTCTTGTTGTGGGGGGTAAAATCATACTGAAGCAGCAATCACAATATTTATCAGGGTGAAGTCACGAGCAAACGCCAAGTTAAACTGTGTTCAACCCTTTGGTAGCTTGGGACACAAGAGTCCAGCTTAACTTGGGGGCAATGTGTAAAGTATTTGTGCAACACTTCAAACAGTAATACAATGAAAACACTCCACAAAAAGGATCCCAATTTTGAAAATAGAATATATTTTAATAAATAAAATAGGACCAAAATAACAAATATCCAATCAGTAGAATCAGAGATAAGCAGGTTTAAAGATTTTAATGAAAATACTGCCAAAAAGCACAAAGTGCCATCTGTGGTTATCTGGTTGCACTAGACAAGAAAATAATTACACGTTTAGGCCAACCGCGATGGAGCATGAGCCAGCTACAGGGGACCAGTTAGGCCTGTGTATTGCTTCAGACTTGAAACAATAGGACACGCTTAAACTCAGCACTCTCAAAATGAGGAAAATTTATTTATCACTGTAACTATAAATGACACACAAAAAAAGAAACTCAGGACTCTCAAAACGAGGTGAATAAACGTATCAAGGTGATTTCAAAATGAAATATATGTATTTATTATTACAGCCCTTTTAAAAGGAATTCAAAATATACGTATTAATGCACCCTCCCAGATGTCAAATGAAAGAAGTCAAATATAGATTGCATGTATACAAAGCAGAAAAACATATGAAATGTACACACAGAGCAATGAACCTTAGTGCATATACACACAAAGTAAGTAATAGAAATGCATTACCAAAATAATGTCTTTCATCATTATGGCCAACACTACTGGGGAGCCCTCACAGTCAGGCAGAAGTCTCGATTGGGATCACCAAATTTCCCTGTGGCAATGCATCCGTTCCAAAGCGAGCTCCTATCTGAGAGCCTAGATTCCCTGTCTTTAATACCTTTTACTCAACCCAAGGAGAGATTTATAGAAACCTCTACCCCTCCGATCTTTTGTAAAAGCCAGGCTGACCGTACTGGTCTGTGTCGAGGTCACTCACAATAGCAGCCAGGCCCCTATGTTTGCTTTGAGGCAGAGATGTACATTTCACACATTTCTCTGGCAAATCAATCTCAACCCTGTGAATAGTACCAAGTGTGCATCCCACACAATATGTTCCAGCTTACTCTGCATGGTGTAGACCGAAAACAGGTGAGAGCAAAAACATCCCCTCCCCAACCTGCAACTGCATGAGAGCACAGAAAATGGAGTCAGATATACAAAATGGAGTTGATGGTCAAGTTACGAGATTACCCGCTGCACGTTTCACAGGGATAGTTGAGATATGTGGAGAAGTGTGGCTCACGGTGTAGAGCAGGCAGACCCGGAAGCTGAGGTCAGACCCGGGACCAGGGTTCAATTCCTGACGCGGCAGGGTCTTGAGCTCAAATGTCCCGGACTCGATAATTCTCGCTTCGGTGCCTGCTCTAATCATGGGTTCTCACTCTGCAACTCTGGGCATTAGGCTTGCTTAATCTCCACAACGGCCCCCCGGCGGCGGGATGCCTGGCTTTCACCTTGGGGATGCCCTGTAGGGGCTATCTCACAGGGAAAAGCCAGGACGAGTTCCCAAGGCAAGCGCCGGGAAACCTCCGGGTAGCTGTGCGCTCAATAAATGCAATAATAATAATAATAATAATATTGAATCGCTGTGAATTATTTAAAAACTATAACTGCTGCTTAAATCTTGCTAGTGGGCATTGCATCATTTTTAAAATTACATTTAAAGGAAACCTTTTACTTATTGTTGCACCTACTACTCCTGCTGCATTTAGTCACTTTCCCTTAATGCTCCCTTGATGTGCTGGTGTACTCGTCTGTGAGAGCGAGTCACCGGAAGCACTGCTATCTTGGGTAGCGTTCTAATTGCTCATTTGCACTCTCCCAATTTAACGGATGAGATGCAAGCACGCGGTTAGTTACAAGATTAACCGCTGCACGTTTCACAGGGATAGTTGAGATATTGAATCGCTGTGAATTTTTTAAAAATATAACTGCTGCTTATATCTTGCTAGTGGGCATTGTGTAATTTTTAAAATTACTTTTAAAGGAAACCTTTTACTTATTGTTGCACCTACCACTCCTGCTGCATTTAGTCACTTTCCCTTAACGCTCCCTTGATGCTCTGGTGTACTCATCTGTGAGAGCGAGTCACCGGAAGCACCGGCATCTTGGGTAGCATTCTAGTTGCTCATTGGCACTATCCCTATTTAACGGATGAGATGCAATCGCGCAGCACGCGCGCTCCTAAGGTAAGCCGTTCTGCGCCCGTCCGTGCTCCAGACGTGCTCAGCACAAGCTATGCTGCTCCAACTGCCCCTCGTTTGGTCTACTCTAGAGATGAGCTTGTCCGGCTTGATACTCGCAGGGATAGGACCATGATTAATGAAAGTTGCACCGGCTGTAAGAATTTCCTTAAGAAAGCCATATCAGAGACTCTTAATTGTGGACTGATCAATGTTAGATCCCTGGCTAAACATTACCTGGAGATTTATATATTATTGGAAGATTATAACCTCGATGTCCTGTTTCTTACAGAAACATGGACACGAGCAGACAGAGAAGTTGAGTTGGGTTTAGTCTGTCCTCCAGGTTATAAAATTTGCCGTAAGCCCAGGCTGGATGGGAGAGGGGGAGGAGAAGATCTATTTATAAAGACACCTGGAATATTACCCCACTCTGTGTAGAAGATATTCCGGGGATTGAATCACTGGGGTTCTCACTTAAGGATACTAGTGGTGCTCTATGAACAGGCCAACTTTGTTATATACCCTCAGGTGGAGCTGCCCATGATTATCAAGAACTGATTGATGCGATATATAATTTATCGTACTCTCATTCTAAGTGACTGATCCTTGGAGATTTTAATCTCTGGGAGAATGGTATCCTTGACACAGCTTTTAAAGAGCTTTGCCAGGCCTGTGAAAATGTCAACCTTTAACAACTGGTACTACATTCTACTCATCGGAAGGGCCATGTGCTTGATCTTGTTTTTTCTGGTGAAAAAGACACAGTTGTAAAGGAGATACTTCCGTTATTCTGGACAGACCATTTTTTGGTTCTTTTCTCCTTAAAAGTAGCTAATTGCCAAAAACAAGCTGCTTATATGACCGTTACTTGAACTAGTAGAGAATGGTCTAAAATACAAAAACTAGTGGATCTTCCCGAGCTTGTTGATGATAGATCTGTAATTTATGATTCAGGTGAGGTGAACTACTTGAATCTGTGTCATCAAATCACCAATTCGCTAGATTCGCTAGATAAGCTATCTCCTCTGAGGAAAGCCAAAAGTTGTAAAAAGCCTTCTGCTCCCTGGTATATTGAGGAGCTAAGGCTGATGAAGACTAGCTGTAAACAAGCAGAAAGGAAATAGAGGAGGAATTACCTAGAGATAGATAAAGTAGCCTTAAAAAATCTACTTTACATTTCTTTTTTTTTAATTATTATTTTTATTGAGACCAGACAATAAACAATACAAGTTCCTACTCACACAGCAGCATTGGTTTAGTGCTACACAGTAACATATACAATCGTTAAACAGGTTAACCAAACAATAAACAAAAGCATTCCTGAAAATTAAGACTGAACAAAATAATGCAGAGGCAAATGAGAATAATAACACAAATACGCGGCCTAAATATTAGTTTTCCTTCATGCAATCCATTCCGCCACTGGCGCCCAGATTCGGGTTGCAAGTAGCCACCTCCTCCCCCCTTTACGAGAAAAAACAGAGAATTCTAGCCGATATATAGCTAATATTCTAGCGCGCCACTGCACAAATGTTGGAGCTTCCGGAGAAAGCCACTGAGAGGTTATGCACAACCGGACCTGCGACATAGCAATGAATATGAGGGCTGATTCATTTGCAGTATTACTGCCAGATAGTATATTACCAACCTTTACCCCAAAGATCACAAGTGCCGGGGTCATTGTACATCTAATCTTGAGTGTATTATTGACAAAGCGCTCAATATCATCTAGAAACCCACGAAGAGATTGACAGGAATAAAACATATGTATTGAATCAGCTGCCAACAGCCCACAACGAGCACAGACATTTCCCTTTATGGCACCCCATTTTGCGATCTTAGCGGGTGTGTAATATAATTCAAACATTGCCATGTAGCTTTGAGTCTTGAGTGAGCCGGACACAATAACCTTCCTGGCAAGTTCTAGCACCGGAGATAAATCGATATCAGCAATTCCAAATTTTGATTCCCACTTGGCACTTTGGACTGTCAAATCGTCCGGAAATGTTGAAACTATATATTGGTACAATATTCCTATTCTACTTCTCTTCCTAATTTAATCAATAAGTGGTACTTTCTCCATCATACCAGGTGTTATCTTCAAGTATTTTTGAATAAAGCTTTGGATCTGTAGATACTTAAAAAAGTCACGTGGAGATAGCTAAAATTTATCTCTAATGTCGCTATAGGTTAAGACTACGCCATCCTCCACAAAGTCACCCAGCCTGCAAATACCTTTACTTTGCCAACTGTGCATAATACATTTCTAAAGAGTCGATAGGCAAAGCCAAGGCTAAATATCCCGAGGAGACCATTTTGCAATCAGCTAATAAATCTCAAACTTTATTTAGCCTAGTAAGAGGTTTGTCGAACCCAGACTGCGCAAAATCTAAGATTCCGGCATCAAAAGAACTGTGTGATGACTTGCAATCTTTTTTGAGGAAAAAATCAATAAAGTCTTAACTGTACAAAAATCCTCTACAGATAAAGATGCGCACCAGCACACTGGTAATGACACTTCAATAAACTGTGGTATAAACGATAGGGAACATATGACACTTTTGGATCAATTCCAGGTTCCCTCACAAGATGAATTGAATGCAATTGAAGCTGGCCTCTCCTCAGGTTCACCTATAGACCCACTGCCAAACAAGTTCTGGAAACTGTTTGATAGTGAACTCTTTCTGCATCTGTATCAAATCTGCTGTCGAAGCCTATCCAGTGGTGTAGTGCTGGACTGCAGTGGTGTAGTGCTGGACTGCTTGAAAAGGGCAGTTGTCTCTCCACTCTAAAAAAAGGCTACACTGGATCCCCAGTGTCCCTCCAATTACAGACCCATCTCCTTGCTACTGTATCTAATTAAGATCTTAGAGAGGGTAGTGAGTAAATCCCTTTCAAAATACTCTGAGGATAATGAGTTGCTGGACAAAGTCCAATTTGGGTTTTGCCCTGCACATGGGACCAGGACTGCCTTGGTGGCAGTCCTGGATGACCTGAGAATGCGGGCTAACAGCGGTCAAACAGCCTTCTTAGTGCTGCTTGACATGTCGTCCGCGTTCAATACGGTTAACCACCGGATCCTGATTAAGAGATTGGAGGAGATGGGTGTTGTGGGTAGGGCTCGGGATTGGTTGCATTTTTATCTTTTTAATAGGCAGCAGGCAGTGACCCCGTTGCATTTTGCTTCTCAGAATAGAGATGTTAAACATGGGATTCCACAGGGCTCGGCTATCAGCCCAATTTTGTTTAACATGTATCTTCGCCCACTCATTGTCCTAATAAAATAATTTGGCATTGATGTCATAAACTATGTGAACAACACTCAGCTTGTCTTCTCTGTTGAGGGCAATGAAGTAGTGCCTTTAGAAAAATTTCACAAATGTATGCATAGAACAGCAGAATGGCTGAAAGAGAACTCACTGCAATTTATTGGGGAAAAACTGAAGTCCTGTGCTGTACCGCAGGTAAAATTCAGCGACCTCTCCCAGTAGACTTCTGGCCAGGGCTGGCTAATAACTCCTTATTGCCTGCTAGTACAGTGCGCAATTTAGGAGTGATACTGGACAGAAACTTACAACTTGATTCTAAGGTGAAAAAAACCAGTGAACACTTGCCTATCTCTGCTCCGAGCTCTTCGGAAGATACTCCCGTTTTTACCTACTCTTGCTAGAGCTCAAGTGGTGCTGAGTATTGTTCTAGGCAGAATGGATTATTGCAATACACTCCTTTTACAGACCCCAGATTCTTTGATAAAAAAACGACAAAGAGTACCGATCATGGCGGCTAAGCTGGCGCTAAATCGGCCACGTAGAGCCTCGGCCTCACTGGCCTTAAAGGACCTACATTGGCTGCCCATTGTGTAGAGTCCAATTTAAGGCACTCTGCATTGTCTACATGGCAACACATAAAACGGGGCCTAAACTGCTGCAAAGGAAATGTGTATGGTCCTCTCCTGTTAGACACCTGCGCTCTTCCTCTACTAATCTGGTCTGTGTTCCCCATGTCAATAAAGCTTGTATGGGTGGCAGATCCTTTAGCGTTACAGCATCCAGACTTTGGAATGCTCTTCCTCCGGAGCTTAGACAATTGAACACCTTGTCACGCTTTAGGAAGGAGCTGAAAACCAGATTGTTTCCCAGAGATTAGATCCTTGCCTATCTCAGTTTAGATGCACGCAGTGGCTGATTGGTAATCTAAGTGCCAGGATACCCTTGGGTGGCAATTACGCTACATAAGTGTGCCTTACATTACATTACATGTATCTTTCCTCATAGCATCACACTCCACCCTTTGACCATTGACTCTCAAAACATATTGGTCTGAAATCAACTGTTTTAGGTCGAAACATAGATATAAAATTAGGCATGCATTGTATACAACAGCATAATAATATCAAAATACATATTGCCAATATTATCCCACCTAAGATGGAGGGAAGTTTACCTAAATTTGGTAACCACCCAAATAACCAATCCCATCATCCATTAGCCACATCCTGTCAGACACATCCCTGACAAAGTTTGTTTAAAAGCTCGAATGAAAGAATGAATTGAATTAGAGTTATCTGAAAGATTAAAACAACACATTCCTCTAAATTTTGAACACACATGATCATGTTTTAAAAGCAAATAATCAATTGCTGCTCTATCCTGCAAGCTTTTCTTGACCCCTGCTTATCTAATAGCACTTCCGCCAAAGCAACAGATGTATGATTATTATTCTTAACCATCAAACATGCTAATTTATTAATAATCCTAGTGTTATAAATAGTCAAGCCTGGAACTCTTATGATTGAAGCAGCTAAACATATATATATGCTGTCTTAGATAATAAATGAATTCCAGAGTCACAATCTTCATCAAGCTGGACAGTTTCCCTCGTATTCCGGACATGTGATTCTGGATTCAACGGAAACATCAAAAGTTCCAACTGTGTGAAAGCACACAGTCCACCCATTATATTTGCTAGAATATATGCATATGTAACCATCCCATAGGCAATTTAACCTGCTTGATATGACTAGTGGCAGATACTATATTCTTACATGATATACTATTATGTACATTTTTACACATGCCTTCATTTTGACTATTATGTAGAGTTTGATGTTCACAAGTCATCTTTGAAATGGTCTCTTCAAATCACATCTGAACACATTTATCAATGTTAGCTGGATCACAGGTCAAATTATAACAAACTTCTCACCTATAGTGACATTGTACATCATCCCTTCAGTTAAATTATCCCAGGTGTCATCAATGGCTTCTGGACAAAATCAACAGAATTCATATAATGACATGTGAGTTCTTACGTCACTTTCTTCCATTGCCCCGTCTGCATTTGTGGCAGAAAATGCCTGCAGTAAGATATTAAGGGGGTAGGTATAGCTACTAAGCAAGTGGAAATAATGTCCATAGTGCTCCTCATGTTTGTCATGCAAAAGTACGACCTGTGAGAACAGTCTGTGTTAGGTAAGCCCATACATTTTCAGGTCGATTCAGCAAAGACGTCAGTCTGCACTGTCTGCTAGTCACTTCGGATTTGAGGGATTCCGGTCTCTCTCTGCCCCAGTCAGACACAGGACAAAACGCACTCTAAGTACAGCACCCAGTACACCGACACTTTGCAATATGATCTAGAAAAGAAACAATTATGATTATTCCCACAAATAACATTGTTCACAGGGTACGTGTTTGCATTTCTCTTGGTCTGGTTTCTTAATTAACAGGATATTGTCTTTCCTTGTTGCAATGATCCCTGCATGTTCGGGGGACTATTTGAAGATTCTACCCACACATTGGCCCCAGGATTCTTGTTGGTGGAGCCAAACCCTTCTTCCCTTCGCATGCTAAGAAGGGCTGGGACAGTCCCCTTCCTGACTATCCCTCCATACACTAGAATAATCACTATTTGAACAATTCTGTCTCCAGCTTATATTACCAAATCATTGTCTTTACTGTTCAATAATATCACCTTTATATCTCCTTGATAGTCTGCATCCATCACTCCTCCCAACAGTTGAATGCCTTTGAGAGTCAACCCAGATCGAGGAGCGACCAAGCCAAAGTGTTCATGGGGAATCGATATTTCCAGACCTGTCTCAATGAATTACATATCTCTTGGTTTGGGTACGTACAGGTTTAAATCATGCAAATCAAGTCTTGAAACGTCTGGTGCCAAGGTTCTGGGAGTTGTCCTCCAGTGCAAAATATTATTAGTGGCCATGTGAGACTGAATCTGCAAAGCTGGGGTTTGCATCCACATCTGAATTCACCAAGGGTCTAATGTTCAATATTTGAAACACTGCATTCCATAGATCACTCCAATTTTTCAATGACCCATCTGACAATTTTCTCAACTGGGCTTTCAACAATCCATTCATCCTTTCGAGGATACCCACAGCTTGCGGGTCATAAGGAATGTGAAAGACTCACTCTATACTGTGTTGTGCACAATAATCCTGCAACAATTTGCCTTTAAAATGAGAACCATTATCACTTTGGATCTGCAGTGGAATTCAATAGTACAGAATCAACAAGTCTAATATTTTAAGTGTATTCAATAGAGTAGCACGTTTACATGGAAATGCTCTCAAATTGCCAGAGTAGATGTCCACCGCTCTGCACAAATATTGACATCCTCAACGACTTGGCATGTCCAATGTAAATAAATCTGCCATATCTGTGCAGGTAATTTTCCTCTACCTAGTTGACCTCTCACTACCTGTGGGACTGGTCTGTGTAGTGTATTATAAAAAATAGTGCAGTGCTTGATCCCAGTTTTGATCAAGTCTAGGGGAATATGCATCCCTCTATTCTCTGCCCACCTTTTAGTGGCTTTCTCTCCTAGGTATCCACATTTTTGGTGTGCCCACTTAGCCATTCCCACCACCTCACCCTCTGAGATTTTAGCCTTTTCATCTGTAAGAGAATCAAACCAGCATTCTAATGAGTCAGTGGGACATTGGCGTCTACATGATATACTGAACCTGTGCTTTGCGGTTACATTTCCCAAATCTTCTGCCACAACTCCTTACCCCACACCTCTTTTGAATATATCATTTAGTTATAAGCATGCCACATGGGAAGCCAGGTGGCTAACCCAATTTGCTGTAGATCACGGATATGTATAGAGATAACACTTTCCCAGCAATTCTTGTTTCAAGGCTTGCTTTGTAAAGGGAGTGTCCTACTCTTCAGCATCTGGTAACTTATTTTCCCAAAATCCTAAATGCACCCTCTTCTTTCCATGTTTCTGCCACAAACTGCTATTGGCATACTGCCCCTGGGCTGTTGCATTCAGCTCAACATCCCTCTTTCTTACTGGCCACAAATCGAGGGCACGCTGTATAGGTTCCCGTGCGTATTCAAATGCATTCTTTTGCTGCTCTCCCAAATCAAACTCAAGTTTATTTTGTGTAACCTAGTACAAAGGGGCCAAAATCTGACTCAAATGAGGGATATGCTGTCTTAAAAAACCAAAAAATCCAATGAATCTCTGAGCTTCCTTCCTATTTCATGGCACAGGAAATTCTTTCATCTTTTGTTTCACTTGTGGCACCACCTCTTTGTGTCCACTTGTGGCACCACCTCTTTGTGTCCCTGATGCCACTGGATAAGCAAAGATGTCACATTTTCAGGGGGTCCGTGTGCCTTTGCGAGATTTATACCCCACCGTTTACTCTGTAAGTGTTCCACAACCCTGCCCAGTCGGATCCGCACTTGTTCTTGTGTCTCTCCCTGTATCATGACATCATCAATGTAATGACAAAAGCTGCATCCCGGCAATAACTGATACCTCATCCGAGTGCTCTGCCACCAGCCAGTGACAGATGGTAGGACTATGAAAATACCCATGAGGGAGTCTTGGTAATGTAAATTGCCTACCATTCTAAGAGAAATCAATTTGATCTTGGTTCTTGGGGGCTATTGGGAGAGAGAAAAAGCATTGGCAATATAAATAGTCGCATACCATGTCCCAGTATGTTTCTGTATTTTCTCAATTAAGGTAATCGTATCTGATGCAGCGGCAGTCAGAGGATGAGTATGCTTGTTCAATTTGCAATAATGAACTGTCATGTGTCAACTAGTGTCACTTTTGCACACAGGCCACTCAGGGTTATTTCAGGCGGTAGTGATTGGAATTACCACCCCATCATCTACCAAGTCTTGTATGATCTCATTGATCTCCTCATGCCCTCCTGGAAGTCTGTACGGTTTCATATGAATTATCTTAGTAGCTCAGGGCACCACCACTGGAGGAATCTTTAAATGACCCTCTCTTGGAGTGGTACTTGAGATGTAACTGTAAATTTATTGGGTATGTAGCTAAGCAGCTCCCTCCCCAATAAATGAAAATAAAAAGACCAGCAAGTTGCCAGAGGCTTTGTCCTCTTTCTCCACCACTCTGCAAACACACCTCCTGGCGCACTGTTGGTTGGGGGATTAAGTCCCCTTTGCTCTAGAGTGTCCATAAAGGCCAACAATCCCTACTGTTACCCACACAGTGGATTCGCTAGGGGGTCTTTGGTGGCCACGCCCCCTTTTTTCCCCACTCTGCAAATGCGCCTCTTGCCGCACCGCTGGTTGGTCAGTAATGTCATTTGAGATGTCATCAGTGATGCCACTGACCATGTCATGAGTGATGTAATAAGTAAGGTCATAAGCAGTGCATCGTAAGTTATGGTTAGGTCAGGTAACTATAACTGCCAAATGTCACTGATTGTGTATGAGTGAAATTTGAGCCTAACTATAATGTCCCTGTAACCTTTGTTTTTTCAGTGAATATATATATTTAGAGGTTTCTGCAAGAGAGAAATAAAAGTTTGTAACTGCTGCATCTGCTTCACTTTCCAGGCAAATCGGCGAGTTAAAGGTGGAGTATGACACATATATGTATATATATGTGTGTGTATATATATATATATATATATATATATATATATATATATATATATATATATAAGACTCAAAGTCCCGCAACCTCCAGGCTGTGATGAAGGAGACACAGACCCCGCAGTATCAGGCAAGATGTTTATTAATTTAAATCTTGTTCCCATGAACAACGCCATTGTTCATAGGGGGGCGCGCGCATTGTCCTGCGCTTCCATGGCTTTATGACATCGAGAGTACGGGCTGGGAGTAGGGGACATATGAACATTTATTCCCTGCAACTTCGTGGGTGACTTACCACTGCGACGCTTTCAAACTCCAACCTAATGCATGATGGGAACAGAAGTCTGTGGCAGAGGCTTCTGTGGAACTGGCATGGTAAAGCGCTGCAGCTGAGCCCTTCGACATCACATGATGGGAGGAGCTCTTTAATTACCTGAACGGAGGCATCTTGCATGAACTGCGGCATTTGAAAAAGGCTTGACGCCGAAACCGGTCATGCTGACTTTCCTCAATAAATGTTCACAGGAGCCCAGCTGTGTCCCTTCCTTCTTTTTATGTGAGAGAAGACTTTTGGCATATTACGAGTGCATTCCTGTGGCACTCTTGAAGGGTCCCTCCCTACTTGGGGTGTGAATACTACAGGACATTGGGAAACCTACAAGCTTGCTTCGAGTTATCGAATTTTCACACTCCACCTGCCTGTCGGTGTCATCATTGAAGCTTCTACCCTGGATGGTTCGGGTCTTCCCGAGGGGCGCGCGCATTGTCCTGCGCTTCCATGGCTTCACGACATCGAGAGTACGGCTGGGAGTAGGGGACATATGAACATTTATTCCCTGCAACTTCGTGGGTGACTTACCACTGCGACGCTTTCAAACTCCAACCATCTACCACTCTGCTGCGACTGCGCTGCATTAGCGCTGGGTTATTTTAAGCTGTCCTCGTTTTTTTTATCTCTGTTACTGTTTGCTTTATTTACCCCTGGTTTTAGACTTTGCTGCTTCTAGCTAGCGCCCCGCTCCCCTCACTGCATTTAAAAAGTGCACCTCGGTGCCTCAAATCACCACCACTTTGGTGGGTCCGGGTTCCTGGGTTCCTTTTCAGGCGCCATCTTGGCTTGGGGATTGTTGTTCGGCGACGGCAGCCATTTTGGACCGGTCGCGCACGCCAAGGGCTCATTGGAGAGCCTATTTAAAGTCGCTCCCCACGCGCAGCGGGACGCGCAGGTGGACGCCTTTCGCTTAGCCTGAGTTGTGCCGGAGCCCTGCCCGTCAGCGTCCCGGAGGCGGCAGGGCGGCGCTGGACTCTGGGCCAGGCGTGGGCGAAGAGGATCCACTATACTTCGGCGATGCTCCGCGCCTTGAGCACTATTTCTTGTCAGTGCCGCTCAGTTTTCCCTGGACGATACAAGGGTAAACGACGCTGTCCGGCCTGCGGTTGGTCGCCCACGTGGTCGCTATGTAGCGCCCCTAGGGCCACCGAGGTGCCTGTGAAGCATCTCTGTCTGCTGCTTAATACAAGGTCGGTAGGAAGACATGCGCTGCACATCTACGATCTATTGGCCAGGGATAATCCTCTTTGTCTACTCCTGACCGAAACTTGGTTGGGAGAGGCGTCCAATCCGGATATCTTTTCTGCAATTCCACCTACTTATAACATCTTTCGCCAAGACAGAGCTAAGGGCAGGGGGGGCGGTGTCGCGGTGGTGGTTAGGAAGGACATTTCTTGTTCAGTTCTTCCCGTGAACCCCATCGGGGGCTCTGAATCCCTTGCTTTCACGCTAAGACTGTCTCCAGGCCAAGCGCTCAAGGGTCTGTTGGTTTACAGGCCTCCTGGCCCGGTGGGCTCCTTTTGGGATGACCTACAGACAGCCATTTCGGAGCTGGCGTTGTCTGCACAGCATTGTTTGCTGGCAGGCGACTTCAATTTTCATCTTGATGTCACGGATGATCTGGATGGGGCAAGATTGCTGGATATTACATCTCCGCTTGGCCTGACACCGTTTGTGTCGGGGCCTACACATGAGAAAGGGCATACCCTTGATCAAGTGTTTTCCTCTGTCCCCATTGTCGACATTGAAACGTGGCCTGTGCTCTGGTCTGATCATAGGCTGATCGGGTTCTATGTGTTAGAGAATGGGCGGTTCGACACCTGCGCCCCCATGGTACCCAGATTGGCCTCGAGAGCGCTACATAGTGTGACGCCTGCTATGCTTGAGCAGGCGCTCACGGAACATCCTTGCTCTCTCTCGGGGGATCCGGAAAGAGACACGGAGGCCCTGCAGCTATGGCTGACTGAGAGGTTAGATGACCTTGCCCCCAAGGTAACCCCCCGGTCCTCGGCGAAACGGCAATCTGCGCCTTGGTTTACAGAGGCGCTACATGTGGCTCGTAGCCAATGTAAGGTCGCTGAGCGGGCCTGGCGCCATCAATATGATGGGGAGGCCAAACTCGTCTATAGGGCGGCGGTGAAGGCCTATCACCGTGATGTTCTTGGTGCCAAGCGGGAATACCTTGCCAGGAGGATCGAGGCATCGGCAAACTCTTGTAAGGGGATCTTCACGATTGTGAAGGAGTTCACGTCTCCTACGTCCTATTCACCTCCGCCTGTATTACCTGATGTGTGGGCGCGTGATCTTGCCACTTTCTTTACCGACAAGATTAAGGCTATTCAGGCCTCCTTCTCGGAAAGCACGGAGGAGGGTTGTTGTGATCTTGGGGTAGGACTTGGGACATCGGCCATGCCTATGGCTATCCTGGAGGACTTTCCATCTGTCTCCAGTGACATGTCCCGGACCTGTTGGCCAGTCTTAACTCTGGCTCCCCACTTGACCCCTGCCCCGCCAAATTCTTGGCTGGGATGGCGGCAGTGGTGAATCCCCTGGTCAACCCGATCCTCAATGCTTCCTTGAGTGCGGGGAGTGTCCCACGCGCCTGGAAAAGGGCGATGGTGATCCCCCTCCTGAAAAAGCCTGGTCTTGATGCCGAGGCTCTGGCCAATTATAGGCCAATTTCTCTTCTCCCGGCTTTGGCCAAGATCACCGAAAAACATGTTCATGGCGTCTTGTCGAACTTCCTGGAGGCTAACAATCTGCTCCATCCATCCCAATCCGGTTTCCGTCCGAACTTTAGCACGGAAACAGCGTTGGTGGAGGTCTCTGAGATCATCAGGGAGACCTTGGATGGGGGTGGCAAGGCCATGCTAGTCATGTTGGACCTGTCGGCGGCCTTCGACACCGTTCCCCACAAGGCGTTGCTTGCCAGGCTCTATGACATCGGCCTAAGGGGGACGGTGCTCAGATGGTTTACATCTTTCCTGGAGGGCCGCCGCCAGACGGTCTGGGTTTCCCAGAGCTCCGCCGAGATGCCGCCATTGGGTGTTGGGGTTCCACAGGGCTCGGTTTTGAGCCCGACATTATTTAACATCTTTATGTCCCCTCTGGCGGCTGAGGTTGAGGCTTACGGAGCCCAGATCGTGTCCTACGCCGATGACACACAACTCCTCTTCACATGTGAAAAAGATCAGACATTTGACGGGGAGAGAATCCGGGACTGCCTGGACAGGGTCTTCAGCTGGTTCCAGCAAAACTGTCTGAAGGCCAACTCCAGCAAGTCGGAGGTTCTTTTCTTCGGCTGTGCCTTCGATCCCGAGTGGCGGCAGTGGTGGCCGGCCGCCATGTGTCCTCCGGCACAATCATCCTTGGTTGCCAAGAACTTGGGTGTTAAGCTTGACAATAAACTCTCTCTGAAAACGCACATCCTTGGCCTGTCCGGCACCTGTTTCGGCATCCTCAGAATGCTCCGCAAGTTTCTACCCCTTTTGTCTGCGGAGCACAGACGGATTACGGTGCAGGCGCTCATCGGATCCAGGCTAGATTACGCTAACGCCCTTTTCTTAGGCCTCCCGGATTACCTGGTTCAGCGTCTGCAGGTGGCACAGAACTCGGCAGCCCGGGCAATCTTTGGTCTGCATAGACGAGCACGGGCTTCGGTGTTGCTGCAGACGCTCCATTGGCTTCCTATCCGGAAGCGGATTGTCTTTAAATCCTTGACGCTGGTGCACAAGGCTCTGTTTGGCTCAGGCGCAGGTTACCTGAAGAAAAGACTAGCTTTTTATCGCCCAGCTCGCTCATTGCGTTCAGAATCCCTGTTTACTGCGGTGGTCCCACGCGTGAGGAAGGCCCGTATTGGGGGGCGTTCTTTTAGCCTCAAGGCTTCCCAGCTGTGGAATGCGCTTCCATTGGCACTCCGCAGCACTTCCAACTTGCTTCAATTCAGGAAGAATTTGAAGACTTGGCTTTTTAATCATTCTGTTTAGGTGGGTTTTCTTTCTTTCTCTTTTTTTGGGGTTCTGTCTTACTTGTTATGTTGATTTGACACTGTAAGTTGCCTGTGGAAAGCGCCGGGACACTCTTTTAGAGTAGCCGTGCGCTATAAAAATGCACCGTAACATAACATAACATAACATGGGAACAGAAGTCCGTGGCAGAGGCTTCTGTGGAACCAGCATGGTAAAGCGCTGCAGCTGAGCCCTTCAACATCACATGATGGGAGGAGCTCTTTAATCACCTGAACGGAAGCATCTTGCACGAACTGTGGCATTTGAAAAAGGCTTGATGCCGAAACCGGTCATGCTGACTTTCCTCAATAAATGTTCACAGGAGCCCCGCTGTGTCCCTTCCTTCTTTTTATGTGAGAGAAGACTTTTGGCATATTACGAGTGCATTCCTGTGGCACTCTTGAAGGGTCCCTCCCTACTTGGGGTGTGAATACTACAGGACATTGGGAAACCTACAAGCTTGCTTCGAGTTATCGAATTTTCACACTCCGCCTGCCTGTCGGTGTCATCATTGAAGCTTCTACCCTGGATGGTTCGTGACTTCCTGAGGGGCGTGCGCATTGTCCTGCGCTTCCCTTGCTTCACGACATCGAGAGTACGGGCTGGGAGTAGGGGACATATGAACATTTATTCCCTGCAACTTCGTGGGTGACTTACCACTGCGACGCTTTCAAACTCCAACCAAATGCATGATGGGAACAGAAGTCCGTGGCAGAGGCTTCTGTGGAACCGGCATGGTAAAGCGCTGCAGCTGAGCCATTCGACATCACATGATGGGAGGAGCTCTTTAATTACCTGAACGGAGGCATCTTGCACGAACTGCGGCATTTAAAAAAGGCTTGAAGCCGAAACCGGTCATGCTGACTTTCCTCAATAAATGTTCACAGGAGCCCCGCTGTGTCCCTTCCTTCTTTTTATGTGAGAGAAGACTTTTGGCATATTACGAGTGCATTCCTGTGGCACTCTTGAAGGGTCCCTCCCTACTTGGGGTGTGAATACTACAGGACATTGGGAAACCTACAAGCTTGCTTTGAGTTATCAAATTTTCACACTCCGCCTGCCTTTCGGTGTCATCATTGAAGCTTCTACCCTGGATGGTTCGGGACTTCCCGAGGGGCGCGCACATTGTCCTGCCCTTCCATGGCTTCACGACATCGAGAGTACGGGCTGGGAGTAGGGGACATATGAACATTTATTCCGTGCAACTTCGTGGGTGACTTACCACTGCGACGCTTTCAAACTCCAACCAAATGCATGATGGGAACAGAAGTCCGTGGCAGAGGCTTCTGTGGAACCGGCATGGTAAAACGCTGCAGCTGAGCCCTTCGACATCACATGATGGGAGGAGCTCTTTAATTACCTGAACGGAGGCATCTTGCACGAACTGCGGCATTTGAAAAAGGCTTGACGCCGAAACCGGTCATGCTGACTTTCCTCAATAAATGTTCACAGGAGCCCGCTGTGTCCCTTCCTTCTTTTTATGTGAGAGAAGACTTTTTGCATATATATATATATATATATATATGTCACATGTACTAGCCCGTGAAACATCGTTGATAAAATCCTAACAGACTCAAAGCATTTGGTAAATTGTTGATAATGAAAAAAACTGCAACTGCCTACAACACCCACAATGCATCATAATAGGCCAATTGGGTGTGTGTGTATAAAATTGCAAAGCAAACAAGGGACTACTGTTTGTATACCGTGACCAAGGACTGGGAAAGTCTGAAACGCGTAGGGTGGGAGAAAACCTACAGAAAATAAAGAACTAAAACCATCTTGAAAGTGGTGCGCGGTGTCTTCTTCATT
Source organism: Lissotriton vulgaris (assembly GCF_964263255.1). Classification (NCBI taxonomy): domain Eukaryota; kingdom Metazoa; phylum Chordata; class Amphibia; order Caudata; family Salamandridae; genus Lissotriton; species Lissotriton vulgaris. Next base: position 1,516,588,191 of record NC_141691.1, read on the forward strand.
GAGGATTTTGCTTTTAAAAATATAGCGAGGCTGTCCCATCCCTCGCCGCCAGCGCCAGCTATTGATTGCTCCCCCCGCCTGGGACAATCAGGGGTATATGTATATATATATATATATATATATACCCCTGATTGTCAGGGGTATATATACCCCTGATTGTCCCAGGCGGGGGGAGCAATCAATAGCTGGCGCTGGCGGCGAGGGATGGGACAGCCTCGCTATATTTTTAAAAGCAAAATCCTCAATGAAGAAGACACCGCGCACCACTTTCAAGATGGTTTTAGTTCTTTATTTTCTGTAGGTTTTCTCCCACCCTACGCGTTTCAGACTTTCCCAGTCCTTGGTCACGGTATACAAACAGTAGTCCCTTGTTTGCTTTGCAATTTTATACACACACACCCAATTGGCCTATTATGATGCATTGTGGGTGTTGTAGGCAGTTGCAGTTTTTTTCATTATCAACAATTTACCAAATGCTTTGAGTCTGTTAGGATTTTATCAACGATGTTTCACGGGCTAGTACATGTGACATTACTTCCAATACTGATATTAATTCATACATTTATGAAATTAATTACATGAGTGACAATAAGCAATTGCTTAATATATTATCCCATGTTCGAGTTATATATATATATATTCATACATTACCTGCTGGTGGGAACCAGTAGGTAGTTATAGTTAAGACCAACTTTTCCCATAGAGAAGGCGTTTTTTGTTTTGCTATTAACTTTGGCGCACTTGACGAATCTTGATCAAACTTTTAAAACTATACGCAAGTTAGCTCAGCTGCTGTTTGGAAAGTGTTGGAATGATTTATCAAATGAAGGCTGAAAAAAAGGGGTGGTCCCAAAACACTTTTTCTCCATGCAATATCTATGGGGATATTGCATTTTTAGACATGGCCTGAACCACTACCTGCAAGTCGGAAGAGGTGTAAGCCCGGAAAGCGCGAGGAGGAAGAATTCAAACAAAGCAAGAATTAATCCCCGCTGCTGTGATTAACTCCACTACCAAAACAAATAAGAGCTTCTAAAAAAGAAAGCCTAAGTTTCCCAAAGGGTTAAAACTACCACCCCTATAAATACCGGGCGAGGACAAGGAAACCGACCTCTGCATAAGAGCCTTCTTTGAAGCATCTCAGCTTAAGAACAAACACCCGAATCATAAACCAGGTGATGAAAATTGATACCCTCCAGGGACACAGACTTCTCTGTGAAAATTTGCAGACACGGCCTCGACAAAATTTACCGAGTAGGCGGTCCATATCCATGATGTATACGAGGAAATACCTCTAAAGCAAGAAGTCGAGATATCCGACAAGGTCACATTTCGCCAATTTCTTCAAAAAAGCGACTGACCAAATAACAGCCTAACCAGAGAATTTTTAATCTAACACACTGTCCTGAAGAAGGTGAAGACATAGAATCACCGAAACGCCGCGTCGACTATTTGTGTTGTGTAATAAAATTGATAAGGTTTTGTTTTATTTGACAAATGTGTTTTTGAAAAGGATTAGTACTTTTTAACTGTAAAAATTGTTTAATGTCTGTGGTGCATAATACTGCAACAATAACTGTTTTTTAAACAACCTTTTAATTTTTGAGCTTTTTCCAAATTATGTAGTATGAATAGAGAACAATAAAGAATTGTTTTTGATAAATAACAGTGTTTACATCATTATTAATTTGTTATAATCCAATAGAGGCAAAATGTTGTGTACTAAATGAATGAAGTTTTTATTTACTGTAAATTTGTTGATCTCTGAACATCTTTGATACGTGTTTTGGCTCACCATAGAACCCCTTCTAAAATAACAACCTTCAGAGACGAACGTCTCTCTCTAGACTACACGAAAAGGGAACCTGTCTTTTTTGTCTGAACCACTTAATGCAATTAACCAAATATGGCAGAAAAGTACATCTTGGCCCAGAAAGTGACTTTTTTGTAATTTTGTGTAAATACATTCAGTAGTTTGGGAGTTATTAAAGGAAGACATTTATAGATATCTACGGACGTGGATCCGTTGTGGATCCACCCGCAGATCAGGGAAAAAGCAAAGCCCTGATTGACTGTCCGCAGCCTAAAAGGAAAGTTGCAGCCGCTCTTTTGTTTGTCGCTTGGCCCGGGGGAGGGAAAAATAAAGTGTCAAAACACATAAGGGGTAGGGATACGGGTATCCTGACTCCATTGGACACATGAAGGGGTCTGGCCCCATCATGGGCAAAGAAATGGCCAAATATTTCTTTTGGTCACAAGTCAAGGATCAGCAGGCACCCACAGGGGATCTGTAGGTAGCCTCTGAATCCCATTGGGAAAATAAAACTCACCAACTCACACACCATACACTCTAAAGAAACTCGCACTCATGCCATTAAGGAACGTTAGGTCACGAGTTATTGTTTCATAACATAAGTATATCTATAAGTATAGCTGTAACTGCTGAATTTCTATGTTATGGTAAATGTTATTTTAAATATATTTATAGAGCACTTGAATCCCCAAAGGTGTCCTGACGCTACCTCAGAGTATGGTTTTCTGTGGGTAAAACATCAATCTAACTATAACATCCCTGTAACATTTTTTTTTTTAAAGGAAATATAAATATGGAGAATACATCATTGTACATAGATGATTTAATTACCCCAATGGTGAAAGATCTTAGTTCATACAACGGGATACCAAAAACTTTCTGCGAATCATCGAAGGAACATGTTGGGAGAAAGATATGTTGCTAAAAACGCCCGACATCACAAGCCTTTACACATGCATTGAACATGGACTGGGCGGGTACCAATGAGAAATTGGCAGACAGTGTGGCATTGTGGACACGCTATATTGATGATTTATTCATCATGTGGCGTGCTTCACAAAGTGAGGTGGAGAATTACATTGAGGCATTAAACTCTAATGAATTAAACGTATGTTTCATTGGTACTATCAGTAGAAGGGAAGTGATGTACTCAGACCTCAGGGTATATGGAGAGGAAGATACCCTGCACATTGCACTTTATAGTAAGCCCCCACTGCTGGGAATTCAATCCTTCCTGCTGGCAGCTATCATCCTGGGAGCGTAGTAAATAATATCCCCTTTGGGGAATTTTCAAGGATGAAGCGTAATTGTTCAATCCAACCTGAATATGAAACAGCTAAAATGAAAGCCAGATACAGGTTTCTCAAGAAAGGATACTGCAGGGGAGTTCTTGACAAAGCTGAAGCTAAAAGTGATGAGTTACAACCCAACCTTCTTCCAGTTGACAAGGAAGAAGTAGAACAGACAGGTAAAAAAGGGACGCATGGTGATACTCAATTGAGACTGATCACAGACTACACAGAGAAGTCACCCAAAATAATGCACATTCTGAAGAAGAATTAGCCTTTACTTACAGCAGACAATATAGTGGGAAGAGCAATACCAGAGACACCATTAGTGACCTGTAGAAGGAGAACATCACTAAAGGAGGCACAATAGACCCAAGCCCGAAAGAAAAGATGCCATTAAGGGATTTTTTCCTTTCATGAAATGTAATGCCTGCAGAAACGGCATGAAAGTCAAGGAATAATCTGTCATGGGAAAAAAAGCGAAGACACAACTCACTAAATTCCTGAACTGCAACTCTGAGTATAATATGTACTGTTTAGAATGCTTGTGCGGCAAACAGTACTTAGGCAGTACGATCCACCCAACAAAAAGAAGATTTTAAAGCACCTTCGGCGATCAAAAATAAAGATCAGATGTACCCGGTCGTCCATCACTTTGAACTCCTACACGAAAGCAATGGCAACTTGCAAAACAAATTCTGCCTAGATCAGGTAGAAAGAGGGTAGAGAGGTGGTGATAGGGTGAAACAACTATGTATCCTTAAGTCCAAATACATTATCAAACTGCAGAGTAAGGCTCCAAAGGGGTTAAATAATGAGGAAGAAATGTAGATACATATAGGCTAATTAAGGTATTTCCAACTCCTCTTCTGATAAACTTTTCCCTGCTATTCACAAATGATGCGGACCTTAGTTAACACAATCTTGGATATATATAATGAGGCTGTCCGAATGGCCAATGTTCAATGTGGAAATGATAATGGGTATAATGCTCTTTTTTAGAAACTGTCTAGAATATTATTTGTCAATGGTGTCTGTGTACAGAATTAATTTGTGATTTTTTAGTTGAAACAACTGTTAGTACCGCCCATACAGTGCAGAATAAGACAGGTATAGATAATGCTCCCCTTAAGGAAATTTATAGAATATTATTTCAAGGTGTTCTGGTAGGATACATTTTAATGTCCGGAATATCAAATGACAGTTGCTGCAACCTGCTAATATAGCCCATTTAGGGCAGCATTAGGAATGTGGGAAAAGTAGCGGTAATATCACAAATAACATGGGTGTGAAACTGAAGGTAACAAGGAACAGATTGATTGTGTATATACCTTAGGTATTTTGGGTGCTTTTAGGGCACAATAGAGAATCTGAAGGGTTGCCAGGTTATTTCAATGTAATGCATATTATTTATAATGGAATTTGAAATAGACCAGTACAATTGTGGTGATGTCGTTAATGAATTAAGGGAATGCCATTGATGGCGAAATTTGTTTCATGCACCATATAAATGATTATGTTTTTTTTAAAGAATTGAATAATGTGATCTGCATACAACCTGCACTGGGGCCGGCACGTTTCCCAATTAAAAGATGGCCGCCACTTGTATTAGCTATAACACTGTGATGTATCAGGTAGCCAAGAATGGAGTGCACCCGGATACAACCATAGGAATATATTGTTTTCTTCCCGATGACAAAGCGCTGGTATTGCTTGTAGATTGTGGAATTACAGGAATCATTTAATGACATTCAGAATGAATTAATGTTACGATAATTTGCAAATCAATTTATAAGCAGTAGACTGAATTAATTGTTACATAGCTATAGTATTTAATGTAAATGTGATTGCCCATATGAACGCTCAATATTGTGAATTGAGAGCGCTGTTCCTTTACATAGTGTAACTACACTAAAAACAAAACATGTCTGCAACAGTTCACTAGATTACACAGACACCACGTAAAGTAACCTTTCTATTTCACTGATTTCCGGTTTGAATCCGGATAGGAAAAACTTTATTTAAAAAGCACTTCTTTGACTGTATGGTTGACACTGAGGAACGTGGAAACGCCGAAGAGCGTTTCTTGTCAGTACGACACAGGATTAAAAAATTTCGAAAAGCATTGGCTCCAGAGTGCGCTCCTTTGTGAAAGCAACTCCAAGGACGGGAGAGTTGCGGTGTAGCTATATATATATATATATCGTACATCCACTCCCACGTCTCGAAAGAAAGAACAACACTGCACTCCAGTCTCCGTATGTAATAAACCACTTATTGTTTTATTAGCATGTAGCAAACTCCTACGCATTAAAACTCCTTTGAGTCTTGCTCACGGTCAGTGAGTCTTTCAACTATGTTTCTTTATATATACTGCCCGTCCTACATTTAAAGATGCATTCTGGTAAATGTAGGATTTGTAAACTGTTAAATACATGTGTAAAATACAATTGTGTAGGAACCTCTGACTTTATTACAAATATACTTATTTTGGAAACCTAGATTTGCATACTTTTAGAAAACTTTATAAAAATCTTGCGTGATTGTGATATGCATCACATGCATCAGTAGTCTGACCTTTGTGATTTTGTTCCTATATGGGCTTAGTGCCCATGATGGGAGTAGTGGGTCTAGTATGTACAGGATAAGTACCTGTACTTAACACATGTTATCTCTAGGAGACATGATATTTTGACCACTTTCTACGAATCTTGTCAAAATCATAACTGCAAGATTATTAGTATGCATACAGATTTCAAACAAGATCTTAGTGATCCTGCATTTATGTTATGTCCTGCATTTATTGATTTATGTTATGTTATGTCCTGCACCACAAGTTCTCAAAGTAGTTGTCTACCTGCTTGTTCCTTCATACCTGCATAAATCTACAACACGGTGTTAAACACACGTTTTCATATAGGTAAACCTCCTAGTAGTTCATTCATAGTTTTTACATTTCATATTTCACAAATATACATATAGTTCCTCATCCAAGTTGAGGCCATATGGTATCTTGGTGTGCAGTCTTATTATGTATCTGCTTTCCAATCTTCGTAGTTGTAATGTTTTGTTGCCGCCTCTCTGAATCTTCAGGACATGTGCTTTGCCATAATATCTCAGGGTTTTCCAGTTGTCGTTGTGCTGCTGAACACAATCTTTAGCGATTGCATAACTTATGTCTTTGTTTTGAACAGAACGTGTATGGTCTAAATTCTTTGTTTCAACAGACAAATTGTGCTGCCTATATAGTTGAGGCCACACTCTCATTCAATGGCATACACTACATACTGAGTACTGCAGGTTATTTTGTGTTCAATTGTTATTTCTTTCCCATTTTGATCTCTAAAACTTTTCATATTCTTGGCAATTCTGCAGGCCTTTAAGTGATTGCACTGGTTGCAGCTTACAAACCCCTTGCTTTGTTGTTGCAGCCAGTCTTCAGGTTGTTGATCTGTGAAGTGACTTTTCACTAGCTGGTCTTTTAAGGGACGTACTTTTCTGTAGGATAATTGTGGTCTCTCGCTATGGTTTTCACTATGTCCTAGTCACTTATCAGAATGTTCCAATGTCTCTGGAAAATGTTGTACACCATTTGGTGTTCTTTATTGAACGTTGTTATCATCCTGATAGGTTCTGCAGTCATACTGTTTTCCCCTGGTTTCCCCATGAGCTTTTCTTGTCATGTTTTTTCTTTACCTCTTTTTTCTCCCTTTTCAATATTTGCATTCGGATATGCGCATTGATAAAATCTTTTTTTGACTTTCTGTACCTGAGCATATGTGTCTTCTATTTCAGAACAGTTTCTTATGGTTCTTAAAAACTCTCCATAAGGGATATTTTTAATGTGTGATTTGTGGTGGAAACTACTGCCATGTAAAATACTGTTTCTTGTCGTCGGTTTCCTACACATGGTGGTTTCCAAGTTCTGTTTTTTGATATATACTTTGCTATCTAAGAAGTCAATTTCACTATCACTTATGTTATGTGTGAATCTCAAATTGTAATAGTTCCAATTTAATACTTGAAAAAATTCCAGAAATTGTTCTTTTGATCCGTCCCATATCAAGAAGAGATCGTCTATATATCTTAACCAGATTATTACTTTGGATAGATATTTTTCATTTGCTTCACTCCATGCCACTTCCTTCTCCCACCAGCCCATGGTCAAATTGGCATTGCTGGGGGAGAAGGAATGCCCCATTGCAGTTCTGCAAGTTTGTTGAAATAGTTGTTGGTTAAAGTAGAAGACATTATTCTGTAGGCATATCTCAATCATCTGTAGGAGCATATTAGAGTGTTCTGTTTCCTTGATATGTTGCTGTTTTAAGAAATATTTTACTCCATTCAACCCTACTTCGTGTTGAATAGAAATATATAGGGAGGCAACGTCAATCTTGTCGAGCACATAGGTCTTTTTCCATTAAATTCTTGAGATTGTTTTGTGAAATTCTCCACTATCTTTCAAATATGATGTCAGCGTGAAGACCATATATATATATTTCCGAAAACTTTGGTGCGATATTTTACAAGCATGCCAGAGGCGCGTTACAGAGGCCCCCGCACTACAAGCTGGCCTGGGTGTTTTTTGGCAACTGCTACGGCATCTTCACATTCCGAGGGATCAGATTCTCTCAGGCCGACCTGAAAGGCTCGGAGAGAGATGAAGCGGTGAGGAGGTTATTAACCTCACGCTGGGCGGAAAAGGATTGCCGCTTCTGCCCCTGCTGTAAGGATCGCCGCCAGACCTGTGGTTTGGTGCGGTGTGCGGATCATGGAGAGCGCCAAGATTCCAGCTGTACAACAGGAATTTGGCTACCCTAACATCACGGAGTGTCCAGCTGAGGCCCAAAAACCAGAAGGTATCACAAACACCCCTGCATCACCTACCTGAGATTGCTGTGCATTCTGGGACTTGGAGTTCACAAGGATGACGTGAGGTCTTTGCGGTGAGCGAAAACATCATTGGTTGGGCCAACCATGTCCAATCAGCATGGGGCAGGACATAATTTAATGTGATTGATTGGATAAGTCACCTGAACATTTGTGGGCGCTGATGAAGGCCGTAATGGCCGAAATGCATTCGCCTCTGCAGCATTGAATAAAGGTGTTCTCCAGCCGTCCTTCCGAAGAATTTGGTGCAATATATATATATATATTTTGTAATGATTCTTGAATTACAAGATCTGGCAGGCAAAAAACCCTCTCAGGCTCTTTCCAAAGGGATTCCTTAGAAAAAAAATAGTTTGTGGCTTCAGTTTGGCTAAGAATATAATCAACACTAAATCAAATGTCTAGAATGCGAATGTGTGAGATTTCATGCAACAAAATATATGTTTGCAGGCTGCAAACCCTTGAAGGCCGATTGAGTTTAACAAATATGTTTCATAATAAATACATTAGGACTACTGTCTTTTTCATAACATTTCACAATGCACTGATCATAATTTGTTCCAAAAAAACAATCAGGCTTATAACCTGTGAGGAGGACGAGTGCAGCGCAGACCAGAGACAGCTGTTGGACAGGCAAACCCCTCCCACCCAGCCAATGCCATTGAGTGGTCTAGTCGTGATCAGAGCCAACGGGGAGGAGCCGGTGATGTCAGCGGAGGTGCCATTGATGTCACCGGAAAGGGATATCCCAGGAGGCGGACCAGCGGAGGGGCGAAAGCCGATTCGGAGGAAGAAGCAGACGGAGAAGGTGGAAGCGGGCACGGAGGCAACAGCGGTGAGGATGAAGTGAGCGGAACAACGAGGAGCCCAGAGAATCTCGACTGTGTAACGTGAGAACCCAGCAGGCTGCTGCAGGAAGACACCCTGGGTCACTACGCACGGCCCTGGAGATGAGTCATGGCTCAAGGCGAGTACCGCTCAAGGGATTGATCTGGTGGGAAAACATTGGGAGTTGAGATGCACTAGTGTTGTTTTAAGCACTTACTACTCCCTCACATCCTTTTCCCTTAGTGATGGTAGCACAGATTAGTAAAAAGCCAGATAGGCCGGTATTAACCCCAACTTGTTTTCTCTCCCTTTCCTACCCCGGCCTGAAAAAGTGAAAAGAGAGCGAGAGGCCCAGAGTTCAGGAGGCACTACAGGACCTGGAAAAGTGAGAGAAGACCCCTGAAAAAGAGGAAAGGGGAGAACGTCGCACTAGTGCTTTTTTTCTTTTTTTTTTCGGACCTGTCCTGAAGTGCCACAGCAGGACGTCGCACTAGTGCTTTATGTTCTTTTTTTTTGGACCTGTCCTAAAGTGCCACAGCAGAACTGTTGTTGGCTATACAGGATGTATAGTAAGAGCAGGCCGCCATGCTCATGGCTAATCAACAGGTGCAGCACACTGCAATCTTGAGGCTCACAGACGCTATTATAAGCACCAATGTGCATCCCAATGTCCCGGGGTCAGTATTACAAAAGTTTCAAAAGGGAGCGGACCCCGATTACTTTTTCATAAACTTTGAAAGGGTGTCAACCACCACTGCTTGGCCCCCAGAACGATGGAGCCAGTATACTGTGCCCCTCCTATCCGGAGAACTACAGGCAGCCTACCAAGCTGCCAATCCTGCTGGCACTACGGCTTACGAATAGGTCAAGAGGGCTATCCTTGAATGCAAAACCTATGGAAGTTGGGTACTCAGAGGGCGCATATGTCTAACAGGGAAAGGCCCACATCAGTACAGGAGGGAGTTACTCTTAAATGGAAAAAGCCAACAAGCTCTATTGGACACAGGATGTCATGTCACAGTGGTAGACCAGGCCTTGGTATCCCAACCACAAATAAGGGAAGTTGAACATGTGAATGTCACATGTGTACACAGGGACACTAAGACCCTGTTGGACCTAGCACATAATCCACACCTGCGGAAAGTGGGTGTAATTTCCTCTCTAGCCGAGGCTGTTATCATAAGTACCGACCATCCTAGATTCGAACAGAAACTCCACGAGACCGAAGAAAACACCACAGCCTGGTTACAAAACGCTCCATTTAGCAAGAGCAACATTGAACACACAAGGGTAAGGGACAAGAAGAGCAAACAGGAAAAATGGAGGTAGAAGAATGCCTTGACACATTCACTGCTATTACGCCCTGCCTTTCCTCTCTCTCTTACAGACACGAGTAAAACGGCTCCAGTTAATTTCCGTACAGCCCAGCGAGAGGGCAATACCCTTAAGCATGCTTGGGAACAGGTCCAATAGAATGAGCCAAACCAGGTAGGACTTTTGTATTCAAAAAGACTTATTATACAGGACTGTGCAAGGGGTCACGCACACTGTCACCCAGCTGTTTGTTCCCTTCCCTTTCCGTGAGCATTTTCTACATTTGACACATAACCAAACAGGGGGCGGACACTATGGAAAAGAAAACACCCTAAAGTACCTGTTGGGTTGGTTTTATTGGCCAGGCATCTATCGGGATGTAGCAAGACACTGTGCAGCATGTGTACAGTGTCAATACACCAACCCAGGAGCAGTAAAAAAGGCCCCCTTTTACCCTTTGCTCATCATAGATATCGCGTATAAACGGGTAGGGATGAACTTTGGTTGGCCCTTTGCCTCCTCAGCCAGAGGTCATAAGTATGTCTTGGTCCTAGTCGATTATGCCAGCAGGAATCCAGAGGCATTCCCTCTCTCCAGCATTACCACTCCCACCATAGCAGAGGCCATGTTATCTTTCTTCTCAGGAGTAGGGTTCCCACCTGAAATCCTAACAGACCAGGGGACCCCTTTCATGTCCCGCCTAATGGCACAGGACTGTATAGTCCTGGGTATAGCTCAGATCCGGACAGCTGAATACCACCCCTAGACAGATGGCCTTGAGGAGCGCTATGATAATACCATTAAAAGCATGATTCGCAAGATCTCAGAGACAGGGAGGGACTGTGACCAAAAGCTGCCCCTGGTCCTCTTTGCCATCCGGACACACGAGCAAAGGCCCACCAGCTGCTCTTCATTTGAATTATTGTTTGGAAAAAAAAACAGAACACTGCTGGACATGGCAGCAGAACAATGAGAGGGGGAGGAGGATGAAGGCAAGACCCTGACACGCTACGCAGCTGACCTTAAGTCCATGCAGACCCAACTATGTGGTTTAGTGCACAATAATATGGAAAAAGCACAGGGAACACAAAAGACGTATTACGACCGGAACAGCCAAGTAAGATAATTCAGTCCCGGCGACAAGGTGCTTCTTCTGCACCCATCCACTGAAAACAAACTGTTGACCCAATGGCAAGGCCCCTATGTTATCGAAAAGAAGGTAACCCGGTCACCAATAGTGTTCTGCTACCCCAAAGAGCAGGAGGTAAGCAGATATATCGCATGAACCTCCTTAAAAGATGGGAGGAACCTGCATTGCCCATGGCAACAGCTATGCCTGCCCTCCTTGTGAGTACAGACAAACACCTAGACATCTCCCTGGCACATATTCTAGAACCCAAGACCGAGGCAGTTCCAACTGGGGACGTCCTGCCCCTTCACAGACACCACCACTGCTTTCTCTATTAAATGACTTCCCAGGCCTTTTTTTTTCCACTCCTGGGTTGACCACTCTGGTAAAACACAACATTATATCACTGGACCGTACATCATAAAACAAATACCGTATCGCATCCCTGCAGTAAGAAGATAAGCCGTAGAAAAGGAAGTGACTGCCATGTTGCAGGCTCACATAAGAGAGCCCTCCCGAAGTCATTGGCAATCCCCTGTTGTGATCGTGCCAAAGCCCGACAACAGCCTGTGCTTCTGCATAGACTTCCGGCGGGTGAACAAGATCACCAAATTTGACACCTACCCTATGCCCGAATAGATGAGCTCATCAAAAGATGAGGAAAAGCTAGGTACATGTCAACCCTTGACCTTACCAAATGGTATTGGCAAATACCCTTGAACCCACAAGCCCAGGAGTAAACGGCATTCGCGACCCCCTCGGGTCTGTATCAATTCAAGGTACTCCCCTTTGGCTTACACGGGGCACCCGGGATGTTCAAACGACTGATTCATAATACTCATCAGCCAGGCTATATTGAATACAGAGGCCAAGTGAGCAAGGGACTCACGTCTGAGCATACCCTGCCAACTTAGGGCGAACAAAGCGATACAAAAGGGGATAATGGACGGAGCGTTTGAGCAAATCAAACCCTCACCCCCATTCAACTGATCTGGGTTTAATCCATCACCATTATTTTGCTCACTAAGCCACCCAAGTTCAGACATGGCCATATGCAAATCAGTATGACTCTAAGTTGGCAGGGTATGCTCAGACGTGAGTCCCTTGCTCACTTTGCCACTGGATTCAAGATAGCCTGGCTGATGAGTGTAATGAACCCGAAACCGGTCCCAGGATGCTTGTTTCTGGTCCAGGGAAGACATGGCTTGGCAGTTCGGGCTAGACTGTTCCCATGAGGCACAGTGTCAGACTGATTTGCATATGGGCATGTCTGAACTGGGGTGGCTGAGTGAGCTAAAGAATGGTGATGGATTAAACCCAGATCAGTTGACTGGGGGTGAGTGTTTGATTTGCTCAAACGCTCCATCCATTATCCCCTTTTGTATCGCTTTGTTCGCCCTAAGTTGGCAGGGTATGCTCAGACGTGAGTCCCTTGCTCACTTGGCCAGGGAATTCAAGATAGCCTGACTGATGAGGATTATGAATCCGAAACCTGTCCCGGGATGCTTGTTTCCGGTCCAGGAAAGACATGGCTTGGCAGTTCGGGCTGGACTGCTCCCATGAGGCACACGGTCAGACTGATTTGCATATGGCCATGTCTGAACTGATGTGGCTGAGTGAGCAAAAGAATGGTGATGGATTAAACCCAGATCAGTTGAGTGGGGGTGAGTGTTTGATTTGCTCAAAAGCTCCGTCCATTATCCCGTTTTGTATCGCTTTGTTTGCCCTAAATTGGCAGGGTATGCTCAGACGTGAGTCCCTTGCTCACTTGGCCACTGGATTCAAGATAGCCTGGCTGATGAGGATTATGAATCCGAAACCGGTCCCGGGATTCTTGTTTCCGGTCCAGGGAAGACATGGCTTGGCAGTGCGGGCTGGACTGTTCCCATGAGGCACAGGGTCATACTGATTTACATATGGCCATGTCTGAACTTGGGGGGCTGAGTGAGCTAAAGAATGGTGATGGATTAAACCCAGATCAGTTGACTGGGGGTGAGGGTTTGATTTGCTCAAACGCTCCGTCCAGTATCCCCATTTGTATCGCTTTGTTCGCCCTAAGTTGGCAGGGTATGCTCAGACGTGAGTCCCTTGCTCACTTGGCCACTGGATTCAATATAGCCTGGCTGATGAGTATTATGAATCCGAAACCGGTCCCGGGATGCTTGTTCCCGGTCCAGGGAGGACATGGCTTGGCAGTTCGAGCTGGACTGTTCCCATGAGGCACAGGGTCAGACTGATTTGCATATGGCCATGTCTGAACTGATGCGGCTGAGTGAGCTAAAGAATGGTGATGGATTAAATCCAGATCAGTTGACTGGGGGTGAGTGTTTGATTTGCTCAAACGCTCCGTCCATTATCCCCTTTTGTATTGCTTTGTTCGCCCTAAATTGGCAGGGTATGCTCAGACGTGAGTCCCTTGCTCACTTGGCCACTGGATTCAAGATAGCCTGGCTGATGAGGATTATGAATCCGAAACCGGTCCCGGGAAGACATGGCTTGGCAGTTCGGGATGGACTGTTCCCATGAGGCAAAGGGTCAGACTGATTTGCATATGGCCATGTCTGAATTGGGGGGGCTGAGTGAGCTAAAGAATGGTGATGGATTAAACCCAGATCAGTTGACTGGGGGTGAGTGTTTGATTTGCTCAAACGCTCCGTCCATTATCCCCTTTTGTATCGCTTTGTTCGCCCTAAGTTGGCAGGGTATGCTCAGACGTGAGTTCCTTGCTCACTTGGCCACTGGATTCAAGATAGCCTGGCTGATGAGGATTATGAATCCGAAACCGGTCCCGGGATGCTTGTTTCCGGTCCAGGGAAGACATAGCTTGGCAGTTTGGGCTGGACTGTTCCCATGAGGCACAGCGTCAGACTGATTTGCACATGGCCATGTCTGAACTGGGGTGGCTGAGTGAACTAAAGAATGGTGATGGATTAAACCCAGATAAGTTGACTGGGGGTGAGTGTTTGATTTGCTCAAACGCTCCGTCCATTATCCCCTTTTGTATCGCTCTGACCATAGTGCTATATCAGCCTAACTCTAACGGTGACTTCAAGCCTCTCCTCTACCTAAGTAGGAAGCTGTTCACCTGAAAGAAGCAGTACTCCAAAATAGAGAAAGAGTGCTTACCGATAAAATGGGCAGTAGAAGCCCTACAATATTACCTGCTGGGACGACCATTCATTGTACTCACGGATCACGCCCCTCTCACCTGGCTTGCAAGGACCAAGAACACCAACCCGCGAATCCTTTGATGTTTCTTAACATTACAACCAATTTCGTTTCAGACAGTACACATTCCTGGAACCAGACAAGTCAGCGCGGATTACCTGTCCTGACATCCGTTTATTGAATGGCCCCAACGTCCATTCCTAAGGGGAGAGGTCTGTGAGGAGGACAAGTGCGGCTCAGACCGGAGACAGCTGCCGGACGGCAAACCCCTCCCACCCAGCCGATGCCACTGAGCGGTTTAGTCGCTATAAGAGCCAACGGGGAGGAGCCGGTGATATCAGCGGAGGTGCCAGTGACGTCGGCGGAAAGGGATATCCCAGGAGGCGGACCGGCATCATGGTAAAAGCCGATTTGGAGGAAGAAGCAGATGGAGAAGGTGGAAGCGAGTGACGGAGGAGACTGCGGCAAAGACGAAGTGAGCGGAACAACGAGGAGGCCAGAGAATCTCGGCTGTGTACAGCGAGAACCCGCCAGGCTGCTTCGGAGAGAGGACGCCCCGGGTACCTACGCCACGGCCCTGGAGATGGGTAGTGGCTCAAGGTGAGTACCGCTCAGAGGATTGTTCTGGTGGGGGTGGTGGGGAAACACTGGGAGTTGAGACGCACAAGTGTTGTTTTGAGCACACACTACTCCTTCACGGTACTTTCCCTTGGTGACGGTATCACAGAGTATTAAAAATCCCAGAGAGCTCGGTATTAACCCTGACCTGTTTTCTCTCCCTTTCCTACCCCGGCCTGAGAAAGAGAGAAGAGAGCAAGAGGCGCTACACGACCCAGAAAAGCGAGAGAAGACCCCTGAAGAAGAGGACAGGGGAGGACGTTTCCATAGTGCTTTATGTTCTTCAGGTTTTTTTTCCCTGTCCTGAAGTGCCACAGCAGAACTGTTGTGAAGCCCAATACTCTCTCCCGGGGAAGACCTACAGCCAAACTATAATAAAAGACCAGTTACCCCTTCTATTGCATTCTGTGGTCCCTGCATTTCCCTTCTTGGGCGCCCCACACCCAATATAACCGTTGTAAATGGCTTATCATTATAGCCAACTGATTTAAGCATAAGCTTCCCACGAAGGTAACCATCTGGCAATCAGTCATAAAATTACGGTTATAGTCTTGAATATCTACCACAGAAATTCCACGCTATATGGATGTCAAAATATTGACTAGCAGACTATCATAAACCATATACTCATAGTTTACATAACACAAATATTGTTTCCAAAATATTCCAATGCAAGAATATCTAAAGTTAAAATATATCTAATACAAAAATATAGATTGCAATAAAACTGAGTTTAAATATTAGAATTATAAGTAACAAAATACTGAAAACCAACATTTTGTTAAATTAATGTTGATAATATAATTTAGAAATATTTTGGGGTCGATTCTGATTCGGGAAACGAATCCGTACTACGATTCGTATTCGTAGCCTTTCTGTACGAATCCGTACGAATTGCGTAGTACGATCCGTTGCGAGAAAATACGTCCGAATCATTGCAAACAGTACGAAAATGAAAGGTAAAGCCGTACGTTACCGACCCACACAGTGAATCGTACGATTCGTAAAACTGCTGCACGACCCGCAAAGGACGATCCAGACCGGGGAATGAGTACGCGATTCGTACGGTAAGCGTCGCGTATGATCAATTCGTACGGAGGGCAACACTATCACATACGCACTGTACCCCTAAAATCTAGGGGTGTACACATGTGGTGTACGCACAGTACACCTACTACCTTGGGGTGTACAACCGTACCCCTGTGGTCCGTATACCTACGATCATGGGGTGTACGCACAGCAACATACGCACCGTACCCCTGAAATCCACGGGTGTATGCACCATATCCCAATGCACTGCACCCCTGCAATCATGGGGTGTATGCACCGTACCCGGGGGGTCCGTTTTGTAGGCATTTCAAGGCGAAATCTACTTTTACGGACGTTTTGAGCTCCCGTAGAAAAAGAGTTGTATGGAGTATTGTCAATACGATTCGTACTTGCTGGGTCGGAAAATGCTGTACAAAAGGGAGTGGTGATGGACGGAGCATCTGAATCAATCAAACACTCACACCCAGTCAAAAGATCTGAGTTTCAACCATCACTGTTCTTTAGCCCACTCTGCCACCCCAGTTCAGACATGGCTATATGCAAATCAGTCTGACCCTGTGCCTCATGGGAACAGTCCAGCCCGAGCTGCCAAGCCATGTCTTCCCTGGACCGGAATCAAGCTTCCGAGGACCGGTTTCTGGCATTCCAGCCGTCTTCAGCCGGGCTTGCTTGAATCCAGTGGCAAAGTGAGCAAGGGACTCACGTCTGAGCATACCCTGCCACACTTATGGCGGCCAAAAGCAGTACAAAAGGGGGTGGTGATGGACGGAGCATCTGAATCAATCAAACACTCACACCCAGTCAAAAGATCCGGGTTTAATCCATCACCGTTCTTTAGCCCACTCTGCCACCCCAGTTCAGACATGGCTATATGCAAATCAGTCTGACCCTGTGCCTCATGGAAACAGTCCTGCCCGAACTGCCAAGCCATGTATTCCCTGGACCGGAAACAAGCTTCCGAGGACCGGTTTCTGGCATTCCAGCCGTCTTCAGCCCGGCTTGCTTGAATCCAGTGGCAAAGTGAGCAAGGGACTCACGTCTGAGCATACCCTGCCACACTTATGGCGGCCAAAAGCGGTACAAAAGGGGGTGGTGATGGACGGAAAATGCAGTTTCGATCTGTACGGACATCGCGTACTGCGCGTTCCGAATGCGATTCGTACGGATTAGTGAGTTGGACGGTCTTCGGAACGATTCGTACGGAGAACTGCTTTAGGTACACATCGTACTACATAGTACGTACGGGTACGGTTCTGCATACGATTCGTATGGGAAAAAAGCTCTCTACGGCTATTCGGAGGGCATTTTACCGAATCGGAATCGGCCCCCTAATGTATTTAATAAAAATGTTCAAAAGTTGCACGTTATTACAAATTTTAATTTATATAACTAAAATTCATTTATTTTTTAATAATTTTTTACAATTATATATTTCAATGTACAAATAATCAAAAATAATTACTTTATATATTAAAAATATTGCATTCACATAACATAGATCAGTTGAAAATGTAAAATATGATTTATAAATATCTATATTTCTAAAAAATAACAAATACAATAAATATTTTCACAAATAAATGTATTTTAAAAATTGCGAACTGTGATTTTTTTTATAATCTACAACAATTAAATTTTCCAATAAATTTACATTTTTAATAAATTAACATAATTGGGGAGGGGGCATATTTACTATTTTAACCCCAGTCCAGCAGAAATTGGGGAAAGTCCATCTATTTGGGGGAGGGGGGCAGATTTACCATTATAACTCCAATCCAACCTATATTTGAGGAAATGCACAAATGTAGTGGGGTAAATTTACTATTCTAACTCTGTTTCAAGAAACACTGGGGAGAATGCATATATTTTGGGGTCAGATTTATGATTCCCATTACCTACATGTCTTCCATTAGCCGACAGGACAAAAATGCTTGATGAATGTGTGAATTTATTTAGAGGATGTCCCTTTCCGCCAAAACAAGGCTGATTAATTCTCCCCTAGTTGGGGTCCTACTTCTCCAGCTCAAGGTAAGATACTATGAGTAGATTGGTACTTTCTTCCCTATGGCAGTTAGTTCTAACTTGATGGATCCCACATGCCCTGACTTGGGCAACCAATCGACTGAAAATTGTCAGCAATTAGCTGGATGGTTGAGCCATATTACTCTTTTCACATCTGCCTTGTATATTTTTCATCTTACCCTGAGTAACTGGCAATAATGGAAAAACGTTTGGGTTCAACCTGAGGTAATTGCATGTAATATCTGAATCCCTAGTATGTCCAATAATACTTGTTAAGAACTCTCTCACTCAAAGACTAAATCCACCCTGACAGCTCCATCCTATCAGGGTGGGATGAGGCCACCTATGATGATGCAAGCCACAATAATGTGGGTGAGACCTCCTTATCCAATATAGATTTTGTTGTTCAAAGGGTTTGTTCATTGTAGTATCATGACACAATCATCCCATTTTTTGTGGCTTGGCATAGTGCAAATTTAGCCAGAAATTATATTCTTTGAGATGCAGTTCATGATTTCTTTCTTATACAGAGTGTGTTCTTTATATTTAAAATACTCTTCTGTAGTTATCTGGCTATAAATCAATGATTCATTTGGCTGCTCTCTGTCCCAGGAAGTTCGATACGCGTCGAGACACCCCACGTATTTGTGCGCAATAAAAATCCCCAAAACATAAACATAAACATAAATGGAACACTTGCAAACATCAATAATGTGTCTCTGCAGTGGTAAGTTCCAAATTTGGTATAGTGTATTACATTTAAAATTAAGTATGCTAATTGTGGAACTATCACTACTACTTGGGCAATTAGTTGAAACTATTTTGTTTATGACTAGCTAGTCCTGGAAGGTGGTATTTTGAAGGTTCCACATCTGGCACAGTGTTTTGTCTTAATGATACACTATGTCTCAAAATCATGGAGTTTATGATTTGGTGCATGCTTGATGGGTTTAATTTGTAGTGTTCACAGTGTCATAAACATCTGGCACTTATTGTGTTTAATTGTTGTCACATGTGGACATAATTGCATGGATTTCTCTTCTCATTTCTGCATTTGAGGGTGTCAATAGCTTCAGGTCTTGAATTTTCAAAACACAGCTCCTAAATCCCTTAGCACTTTTGTGCTTAATTCTTTGCTGTGGTTTACAGTTGAACTTAACAACACAGTTCTAACATCAGTCGTGGACCTTTCTAAGTAGTTTACACCATGTACTATTAGTTTTCATGACATGGATATATTTAGCAGCAAGATTTGAGGGAACGTATCCTGATTTAATTTTTGGCTTGAATGTAGCTTGATTGTTTAAGTAACAATTCACTTGATGAGGCATGGTAGCATGAAATGCAGTGAAATTTGATGAAAAACTTTTTAACAACAATTTGACACAAATTTGAAGTATGCATCCTTTTTAATTCTAAAATTCTTTGCACAATAATATAAAAAATAGGAACACTAAAAGCAATCACCTAAACATTTTTGAAGATTTGCTTTGAAAATGTTTCTTGAAGAATTTTAGGAGTCTCATGTAAATCAATGCATTGTATGAATGTCCGAAAGAAATAAGGAGAATAATCAACAGAATGTTGTACAAAGTTGTGTCATTCAGCAAGTGTGTGCAATGGGCATTGCAATTTTCCACAGATTCAAGTGGTTTATTTAGTGCTAAGTATTTAGGGCCCTATACCTATATACCCGAAATTATTTCAAAACGTTTAGCAAGATTTAAGTACAATAATCCACAAAAGTAATAAGATTAAGTCAATGAGGATAAGAGGTGGAACCGATTCTCTAACATTTAGGTTAAATTTTCTAGCATCTTTTAGCAACTTAACCAGCCATTTTATTTGTGGTTTTAGAAATGATTTCATAAGAAATGTAATTTAAGGAGTCATAAGTGAATTTATGAGTGAATTAACGACTAGTGCAGGGCAGAGGGGAGCGTTATGGTTTGAGTATTGTACAAATCTGGGCGAATTTCAGGTCTTTTTTCTTTTAAATGTGTGATTTTTACAATACATTTCTTAAGTTTTTTCAGATGGAAACGTAAACATGTTTGCACTTCACGAATCATAACTTATTGTAACTGCCTTTTTTAGGGAATTTCAGAGGTGTTTACAGGAAGAGTTTTCAAGAGTTATTTAAAACATTTGACTAGTGGTTGTATGGATTTATGTTGTGGAAATATGGCAGGTGGAGTGGTGAATACAAATGGAGGATTATGAGGTTGCAGTCTACCCCATGTTCAGCCGCAGCAGGTGGTGGGAGTACCTGCTGAGGGTGACGTTGGGAATCAGGGAAGGGACAGGGTGCGGGGTAGTAATGTATGTATTACGGAGTTTAACAGGTAAGTAAACATATAAATAAATAAAACTAATTTTGCTGCGCGCACTGCATCGCATTTGGTGATGCAGTGAACATAACGAAATTTGTTTTATTTATTTGTATGTTTACTTACCTGTTAAACTCCGTAATCCATACATTACTATCCCCCACTCTGCCCCTCCCCCTCCCCACATCACTGCCCGGCAGGTACTCCCACCACCGCCCGTGGCTGCCAGTGTTGTGCATGGCCTTCAGCTGTGTGGAGTGACACCAACTAAGGGCAGGGAGCAAACCCACTTTATGGCTAATCCCCACTTCATGTAGTCTTTAGCTGTGTGCGGAGGGGATTTGTTGTAGCCGAATAATATCCCAGGCAGCCAATTGACATGAAACTGATTTCTGATATAGCAATGTTAATGCAAATCCATAAAATTGTACCAAAGGTATAAGAAAATCTAAGTTTTTTACCCCCTGCATCAGGTCTGCATGAAACTGGAATCCAATCACTGTGCTTAACCTGATATGACGACAAAAACACTAAGCATGCACATTCCTGATACATTCCTGATAAATTTGTCGAGACAGCAACGTTTTTAGCAAGCTCCTTGTTACATTTCTCTAATATTTCTATTTTGTCCCCTTTTATTTCTTTCTCCCTTTCTTTCCCCTGCCTGGAACGTGGAATGCTGTTCCTGCGTTGTACAACCTATGTTCCATGTTCTAGAGATGACAGTTGTATTTTCCTCTTGAAGCTGTTGGACGTACTGTGCCTCCTGTGATTAAATTTTCAATTAAAGCACTGAAACATACCTGTTTCTGGATTTCATACTTTACAAATGGCGACGAGGGACTGAAGATTTCAGCTGCTACGTTTATTCATGCGGCACAGGTGCTGTGATGTCTTCTTCTAAACCTGGCTCCTATCCTGTTGTTTTGAGGCCTTTCCTGTACGTCTGCTTTGTGCTGCTCTGCCTGTGGTGCTGTTCTGCAAAAATTCCGCTGTTTTCCTCATCTTCCTGCAGCTTCCGCTGATTTATCTTCATTTTCGCCTCTTCACAAGCCTGGCCGTCATGTGCGGGGACGTCATTGGACACCGTTGCTTAAATACCGGCTGTGACGCTTCAACCTGTTGGCATAGTGGTTTCCTGGATACCAAATGTATGCGCACTGGAACAATGCGCATTAAGGTTTTTTGTGTATCTCCTTTTCATTGGTTACGTCATGCATCATCACGCCGGTGGCCATTTTTATAAAGGCTGATACGATAAATCCTTCATTGGTAATGTGTTCTAGCATTTATTTTGTCAAAAGTTCTGTTGCTTGCGCAGATTTCGAGCGGCAATTTCGGAACGAGTCAAAAGTTCTGTTACTTGCGCAGATTTCTAGCAGCAAATTCAGAACGAGTTAAAAGTTCTGTTACTTGTGCAGATTTTGAGCTTCAATCTCAGAAAAGAGCCTCAATCTGTTACTTCAGTCAAATCAATTAATCAATCAGTCAGTACTTCAGAGGTTCACAAGGTACGATTTCAGCGCTTTTATATTCATTTTTTTCTGCTGCATTCTTCAGATTTGAATTCTTGGTGATATTTGTTACACATAAAACCTCAACTATTTTTGCACACTGTGATGTGCACACTTGACTATGTAATCCTTCTTTTGGCACACCTGTCTGTGTAATTCTGCTTCATTGTTTGATTTCAACTGCCATTGCACACGGTGATGTGCACATCTGACTTTCTGATTCATTTTCATTGTTTCAACTATGTGGAAAATGGAAAAAGCCTGTTTTGTTCGGTGACAGGCACACCTTTACTATTACACTTTACTACTGTAACTCAATATTTTTAGGGTAAATGTATTTATATTTATATGACTATACATTAAAATGTTGCCTTATAACTTGTTGTACTGTGTCATATTCTTGTTTTCTTTGCTTGTCTTTGGGTCAATACTTACAACATCATCATTATGCAATTTGACCCACCCTCTAAATTTTTTACAATCAAAAGGAGAACCACCAATTCCTTGGAAAAGATGGAAGTAAGAGTTTTTTACTTACCTGAAAGCCGTTGATGGAGAGCGCATGTCAGCTGAAAGGAAAAACAATATTTTTCTCCACTGTTTAGGTTCAGAAGGACAATTAGTATACAGAACTCTTCCTCCTGTCAGGTCCAGTGGTGATCACAATGTGTATGTCGAAGCAGTTTTGCGTATAGTGGGTAGATTTAAACCAACTACTAGTGTAGCTCTTAATAGATTAAATGTTACACTAGAGTTCAGGATGATACTGAAAGTTTTGATGCATTTCTCACTGCTCTCCGTGCATTGTCTTTACATTGCAACTTTGGTTTAATGACCGATGAGATGATCAGGGACCAGATCATTGTACATGTAAAAAGTAAAAAGGTCCATGAACAGCTATGGATATTAGGTGATCCTAGTTTAGAAACGGCTATAAGTACAGCCAAGGCTTTAGAGCAATCTGATAAATGGATTAAGTCTCTTAATAAAGAAACTAAGTCTATTACGTCAAGTGAGGTTAATGATGTCCACCCTAGTACTTCTAAGGGGTATTCCAATTACAAAGGAGAAGGTAAATCTAAACAGTTGTATTGTTATAGATGTGGTACACCACATAGCTTCACTTCCACAATGTCCTGCGCTTGGTAAAGATTGTAACAAATGTGGGCATTCAGGACATTTTTTGAAAATGTGTAAAAATGTGTCTAAGTTTACATCAGATTCTAAAAAATTCTCATCTGCTTCCTCCAATATAGGTAGAGGTAAAGTTTATTGTGTTTCTCATGATATTTCTGTTGATGATCATTCTCGTGGGGATGTAGAGTCTGGCATTGTAGTTTTAATTCAAGATTTATTTTATATATCTGAGACTGACAAGATTTGTTCCCCCAAATGTATTGTTAATATCATGGGGTAGAAGTTGGAACTTATGGTAGACTCAGGGTCTCCTTGGACTATAATTACACAAGATTATTGCTTACAATGTTCAGGAGAATTTGTTGATTTCAATTTGCTGTGTAAACCTGTTATTGTTGTATTAAATTTTGATGGTTCCAAAGTTGATTTTATGGGTTTCAAGAAAGTACCTATTGCATTCAAAGGAAATTCGGCCACCATCAAATTATATGTGGCAGTCAAAGGTGTTAATGTTTTAGGTTGGCAGGACCAAGCCAAGTTAAGCATTGTTCTGAATCCCAGGAACAAAGAACCTGTATCTATACTTGCCTTATCACCATCTAGTATGGTTGTTACTGAGTTATTTCCTCATATGTTCTCCGAAAATTTAGGCAAACTGAAGGGTTTTAGTCACAGAATCAAAGTCAAAGAAAGTTCTGATCCTGTAAAACAAAAGTTAAGAGGAGTTCCCATCAGCATTAGAGTGGAATTAAAAGACATGTTGGATGCCATGGTTAAGGAGGACGTTATTGAAGAAATCAAGACATCTGAGTGGGTTTCTCCCATTGTTTTGGCCCTAAAACCTGATAAAAGTATTAGGTTGTGTGTTGATTTGAGACAGTTAAACACCAATTTAGTTACTGATTGTCACCCTCTCCCTAATATTAATGAGATGGTATGAATGTTAGATGGTGCTCGTGTTTTTTCCACTCTTGACCTTCGCTCAGCCTATAATCAGATAGAGCTTGATTCCAAAAATTATACTGCTTTTATTACACCCCACGGTCTTTTTCAATTTAAAAGGATGCCTTTTGGCCTGGCTTCGGCCGCATCTGTATATCAGAGGGCCGTGTATCATATTTTTAAATATCTGAGCATGTTTGTTAAGTAATTCCATGATGATATCCTTCTTTTTCCAAAAATGAGGATGAACATTCTCATCATCTTAAAGAAGTTTGTTTTAGATTAGGAGAATGTGGACTAACACTCAAAGCTGGTAAATGTAAATTTTTTTGTGAATCCGTGAAGTACTTAGGCCACGCTCTGTCTGGTAAGGTTGTGGTGCCCAAAAAAGCTTTGGTTGATGCTATCATAAATATTCCAGCTCCAGATAATGAAGAGAAACGTCTCTCTTTTGCTGTGTGAGTACTAGAGCACATTTATACAGAATTTTGCCACCAAGATGGAGCCCCTTAGAGTGTTGACTAGAAAGTCTTCTGAGTGTATCTGGTCAGATGAACAAGATGCAGCCTTCAAGCAGATCAAAAAAGAGAGTATTAATGCTCCTACTCTCAAGTCTTTTTGCCTTAATGAGAAATGCATTATTACGGTGGATGCTAGTCTCTATGGACTTGGAGGAGTTCTTAGCCAATGTTCAGGAAGAGATGAATGGTGTGTAGCTTTTGCTTCAAGGACCTTGTCAGTAACTGAAAGGAGATATGCTGTAATTGAAAGGGAATTATTGGCATGTATATGGGCGATCAAACATTTTCGTAACTATGTGTGGGGAAGCAGATTCACACTTAGAACTCATCATAAGCCCCTAGTTGGCATATTGTCTCCTGGGGAGGGTGGAATTCTACTGCCCGCATAGCCCGTCTTACATCTTGCTTACAGGAGTATGATTTTGAAGTAGTATATGTTCCTGATAGAAGCAATGTCACTGCAGATTTTCTTTCAAGACTACCCTGCACTGATAACTGTGTTTCTACTATTGAAAAGGATGTGGATATAATTGCTTCCATAAAAGTTTTTGTTTCTCATGAATTTGTTATTTGGCTGAAAGTAGTGGACATCGGAAATGAATAATGATACTTTATGTCAGCAGATTTCTGATTGTGTGAAAAATGGATGCCCAAGGGAAAGATCTGCTGCTGTTCACAATGCTCCCTTTTGTCATGTATCTGCTGAGATTGAAGAAATTGGAGGTTTGCTTTTCAATTGAGGTAGGATTATTCCTCCTGTCTCTATGCAGAACAAGATTGTGTCACTTACTCATCAAGGACATTTAGGTATGTCCTCTATGAAACAATTTATTAGAGCCAATTTCTGGTGGCCTGGTCTTAAGAAAATGGTTGACAGGACAGTTAGAGAGTGTCCAGAATGCATAAGTAGTGATAAAATGCTTCAAGTTTCTTAACCTCCTCTCAAACCTGTATCCTGGCCTGTTTACCCATGGCAAAAGGTGGCTTTTGATGTTTCAGGTCCCTTTAAACACTTGCCTTGAATGCTCGTTTTGCTTTGGTCATGGTGGACTACCACTCTAAGTGGCCAGAAGTTAAATTTGTAGCTAATGGTTCATCTCATGTTATTATTACCTTTTTCAAAGACATTTTTTCACTGGAAGGGCCCCCTGAATGTATTGTAACTGATAATGGGGTACAACTCATATCACATGAAATAGAGGAGTTTTTTTGTTTGTGTAACATCAAACATCTTACCACATTGTTATATGAACCAGGAGAAAATGGCCAAGTAGAACGCTTTAATCATGTTCTTAAAGATGCTATTCAGTCAGCTAGCATGTCTAGTGAGCCTTGACTGGGTATGGTGAGAAAGAAGTTGTGGATGTATCGCATCACTCCACATTCGGTTACTGGTATAAGTCCTTTTAGACTATTGAAAGGCAGAGAACCTTCTTTAGAGATTTGTCCTTGGTGGATAAAAAAACTTAATAAAACCACTGACAGTGTTGATGTCAATCTTATTGCAAAACGTGTGGAAAAACACAAGACAAAATTAAAGTATTATTTGATTCTAAAATGAATGTCAACATTCCTGACTTTGTAGTGGGAAAGTGGGTCAGGATTTAGAAACCTGGTTTCTTGGTGAAGGGTTATTCCAAGTTTTATCATCCTATTAAGATTTGTGAAAGTTTGTAAGAACAGTGTCATTACTCAGGATGGGAGAGTATGGAATGTAAGAAGAGTTGCAAAATGTAAAACCTCACAGTGTAATAAGCCTCTTGTGTTACATGAACGTGCCAAGGCATCTTGTGATGTTGCTCATTCTACACAATCTGTAGCATCCAGAGTTTAGAATAATATACAGCCAAAGAAAATACCTGGAGATATTTAACTTGATTTGTTTTTGTTTTTGTGTTAGGAATAAGATGTGTTACATTTCTCTTTTATTTCTCTTTTTGCCCCTTTTATTTACTCCTCCCGTTCTTTCTCCTGCCTGGAACATGGGACGCTGTACCTGCATTGTACAACCTATGTTCCATGTTCCAGAGATGACAGCTGTATTTTCCTCTTGAAGCTGTTGGATGTTCTGTGCCTCCTGCGATTAAATTTTCAATTAAAACACCAAAACTTATCTGTTTCCTGGATTTCATACTTTACACTCCTCCTATTTAACTATCCCTCTCCCTTGACAGATGTACATAGAATTAAACATATCACTAATATGTTAAATGTGCAAAGAAATGATTATTGATCTATTGCATGGAATGCCACCTTTTCATCCAGTATAATGGCTTGGAGGTTATATATTTGTGCAGTTGTAAGTGGAGTGATGTGTGAACACCCATTGTAGATACAAATACATTTTAATCTAAGGAACTGAAAGGGAGTTTCAAACTACCCAATGGAACATTAAATACTCTTATGGTGGTGTTCTGGCAATTCCTTTTTCCTCTCCTCCCTCGTCATACCACTGTACTATTTAATTACTTCATAGCCATATATAAAATAAAACAGCTTAATGTAAACAGTGATTGGACGTGATAGAATACTTTAAAAGTGTATTGAAGTTACAGCGCAGGTATTATCCACCATGTTCTTCTTTTGTTTAGAACATCTGTACCTGCTAGCTTCCATTCTTTGAACCAAAGTAAACAACTGAGAAACAAGCAGAGTTGACCTACTATCTTCAAATGCAGAAAATGCTTTTTTTTAACAAACTGTAAATGACCTTTTCACTCAGGCAACTGCTCTGT
Organism: Lissotriton vulgaris; assembly: GCF_964263255.1. NCBI lineage: Eukaryota > Metazoa > Chordata > Amphibia > Caudata > Salamandridae > Lissotriton > Lissotriton vulgaris. The sequence continues at coordinate 1,516,615,491 of NC_141691.1, forward strand.
AAATAGCACCACTCCTCAATATACAGAACTTAGTCTGAAAGTAAAACACTTGTTCGCTCTTGTAGAAAATAACACTGCAGCCTTTTCTGACATCAATCACTGCTAACAGGAAGGGAAGGGAAACATAACAAAAACACAGGAATAATGTATTTCTTTGTACTTGTGGGAATAGCAAAAAGACAAAAACGTTGGGTAGGATTGAAATACGACAAATATGTAAAGACTTTAAACATTTTAGAAACCACTGCAAGGAAAACAAGCATTAGCTAAGGCAACAGGTCAGGGCTCAGGCTTTTAGTTTTATCGGTGCTTATTTTGTTTGCCACGATGTTTGTAAAACGTTATTGCTGCGAAAGCTGCTGGGTCACTGACAATATACGAATATTGGCAAAAAGCAAATATATATATATATATATATATATACATATATTTATCTCAAAAAGCACCCATTGCCATAGTAGTCCCTGGCACTGAAGAAAACCACATGTTGTACAGGTGATAGAGCAAAATGGCGTCACTCACTTTGAAGCAATGGCAGAAGTGCGCTGACACATTGTTCTATGTTGACTGCTGTACTAGGTGGAAAAATAAGAATGACACAGCAATAAACGTATAGAAGAAGAAGGCTGGCTGAAATCCCCCACAGGAAAGTGTGTGTGTCTGTATGTATTACCTACTGGTGCTTGCAAGTAAGTAGGTATAGTTATGACCATGTTTCCATAGGAAAATCATGTTTTGACCTACCTATATCTTTGGTGCCGGTTGACAAATCTTCACAATTCTTCCCTAAAAAGTGTCCTGTGTTTCTTGTGCATGGAAGGTTTTGGGGCTATCCGTCAAGTGGGGGACAAGGAAAATGGAGGGTCAGAAAACATGCGTTTCCCATGTAAATTCCCATTGGAATTTTAGAAATACTTACTTTTTGTAAATTGGTGTAAATCCGTTCAGTAGCTTTAGAAATATTAAGGAAAATCAACATTTTCCTTAATATTTGGATCTGACAGTCTCCATGCTCAGATCTGATTGGCTGCCAACACCTCCTCAAGGAAGTGTTGGTAGCCATCTTGGGACTCAGATTGAGCCGGGTTCCACAAGAAAAGTTTTTTTTTAAACAAGAAAAGGGGGCAGGTAGGGACACTCTGAGCCTTAGTTATAGTAAAGGGGTCACCCAGACGGCCTGCCATGGCTAAGACAATCTCGCAAAACTCAGCGCATGGATACACACATTTTTCTGAGATAAAAAAAAACACAGTGTCACATGCAGTTCATTTCATTTGCCCTCAGGTAGGCCTGGTCTCGGGGACATTAGGGGCTTATAAAAGGAGGTGCCGCATGGGGTCCCCATCCTAGGGCTTATGGTAGCACCCGGGACCACCTCCTCTGTGGGGCTACGACATTAAAAAATGCGGGAGAGCCATGCAGCCCTCACGCACCATTGAGACCAACACCTCCTTGGGGCAAAGGTTAATAAATGAATGCGCCTCTGCAGCCCTAAAGATCGACACCTCCACAGAGGAAATTTACTTTATTAGAAGCAGGGGCCCCCTCAGCCCCCGGCAGCCCTGGGGACCAGCACCTCCTTGGGCAACCATTAGAATGTATGGGGAGCTGTGCAGCCCCCTGTTCATTTTGGTGACCGCATCTTCCCGGGGCTAAAATAAAATAAATAAGGGGGTCGACTGTGGACCCAGGGACCACCACCTCACCAGATCTAAAATAAATATTGAAGTAGGGTCACACAACTTCCCCTGAGGATCCATAGGTGGCCCTGAGAACTACCACCCCCCAGAGCTGGCTCCTGCTACCTCCTGAGGTGCCCACCCTTGGGAGGTAGCTGTTTGCTTTTTGTTGGTTGGAGCTGACAGATTCCACAAAGCAAAAGCAAACATAATTCCACTTCCTGCAAGCAGGAGCTGTCAAACAACTCTGGGTAGCAGAGAGCGGAGTTTTCAGCAAGCAGGGAAATTGCATTTAAAGTAACTCTCTCCTTCTGGAAGCAATGCCGGCACATGCAGGAGACAGGGGGCGGCTGGGACAGTGGGGGCCTTGAGGCTCCCCTGGGGTCCCAAGGAAAGAGCAGTAAGACACATGGTAAAGGTCAGACATGAGTAGAAAGAGGCAGAATAAAGGGCGGAAATGGGCAGAAAGAGGGAAAATAAAGGTTAGCAATGAGCAGAAAAAGAGACCAAAATAGAGGCAGTAATTAGCAGGAATATGGCAACATTGACATCAGCATATAGTAGGAAGAGGCAAACTATAGGTCAGATAAGAGCAGCAAGAGGCAAAACGAAGGTCAGAAATGAGCATAAAGAGGCAGAATAAAGCTCAGCAATGAGCAGAAAGATGCAAAATAGAGGTCAGAAACGAGCAGCAAGAGGCAGAATAAAGATCAGCAAAGAGCAGAAAGGGGCATGCTAAACAGGAGAAACGTTTGGAAACTGGCAGGTTAAAGGTCAGAAATGAGCGGAAAGAGGTAGAATAAAGGTCAGAAATGAATAGAAAAGGGACAAATAAACATCAGCAATGAGCAGAAAGAGGCTAAAGAGAGGCCAATAATGAGCAGGAAGAGGTAAAATAGAGATCGGCAATGAGTTGGAAGAGGCAAAATAAAGGTCAGATATGAGCAGCAAGAGGCAGAATAAAGGTCAGCAATGACAAGAGAGAGGCAAAATAAAAGTCAGCAATGAGTAGAAAGATGCAAGATAAAGGTCAGCAATGAGTAAAAAGAGGCAGAGTAAAAGTCAGAAATGAGCAGAAAGAGGGAAAATAAAGGTCTGCAAAGAGCAGAAAGAGGGAAATAAAGGTCAGCAATGAGCATAAAGAGGAAAATAGAGATCATCAATGATCCGAAAGGGGCCAAATAAAGGTCAGAATAGAGCAGAAAGAGACTAAATAAAGGGCAAAAAGAGCATAACAGAGATCAGAAATAAGTAGAAGGAGGTGAAATGAAAGCCAGTAATGAGCAGAAAGAGGCAAAATAAAGACCAGTAATGAGCAGAAAAGGAAAATAAAGAAGAAAAACAAGCAGAAAGAGGCAAAATAGTGATCAGCAACGAGTAAAACGAGGCAAAATGAAGGTCAGCATTGAGCAGAAAAAGGCAAAATAGAGATCAGGAGCTAGCAAAATGTGGCAAAATAGAAGCCAGAAACAAGCAGAAAGAGGCAAAATAAATGTAAGAATCTAGCAGAAAGAGTCAAAATGGATGTCAGAAACACACAGAAGAAGCTAAATAAAGGCCAGCAACAAGCAGAAAGAGGCAAAATAAAGGTCAAAAGTGAGCAGAAAATAGACAGAAAACAAGCCGAAAGTAGTAGAACCTACTCATACACCCACTAACAGAACAATTCAGACACTCTCACACCCACTCACAGACCCAGTCAGACACCCATACACCCACTTACAGAATCACTCATACTCTCAATGACCCACTCACAGATCTAATCAAAAACTCACGCCAGACTCACAGACCCACTAGGAGACTCCCGCACATACTCACAGACCCAGTAAGACACTCATTCACCCACTCACAGACCCATTTAGACACTCATGCGTTCACTCACAGACTGAGTCACACACATGGAGGTACTTGCAAAAACCACTCCAACACTCTCTTACCCACTCAGACCCTCACTCAGACGCTCATGCACCCACTCACACATCCAATGCACCACTCATGTAGCCACTCCCAGACCCCCTCAGAAACTCACAAAACAACCCACACACATTGATACACTTACACACTCTTTATGAAATGCTCATTGAAACACTCATGCACTCAGTCATTCACTCACTCTAAAAGGTTACAGTTAGGAAATAAAATAAAAAAACATAGAAATACACTTAAAAAACAAAGGTTACAGAGACGTTATACTTAGAAAATAGAATTTTAGAAACCATTAGAAATTCACTTAAAAAAAACAAAGGTTACAGGGATGTTACAGTTTGGAAATACAATTTTAAAAACCTTAGAAATTTACTGAAAAAACAAAGATTACAAGGACTTTATAGTTAGGAAATAGAATTAAAAAAAACCTTAGAAATTCACTTAAGAAACCAAAGGTTATACGGATGTTATAGTTAGGCTCAGATTTCACTGATACAAAACCATAGAAATTCAGCAGTTATAGTTACATGTGCTAATTATAGCTTGCAACCCCACAATGCACTGCTTATGACCACACATATTACATCACTCCTGACATGGTCAGTAACATCACTAATGACATCACTGATGAAAATGCAAATGATGGATTTGGGATTTTAGACACAACTACAGCCCGAATCACTCAACGGAATTACGCTAAATTTGTCAGAAAGCTAGATGTTGGTCCAGAAAGTGTGCTTTAAGTAATTTGGAATAAATCTGTTCAGTAGTTTTGAAGTTAATAAGGAAAATAGATTTAAGTATATCTAGAGACACATATCCACCGCAGAGGATCCACAGATCCACACACCAACAGCAATCTTATGATTGACTGGCCACAATCTGAGAAGAAATTTGCGGCCACCAATTTGTGAATTGGGACATGGTTCCTGGGGTGGGGGTAAAGTAAATATAATATATAAGGAGTCAGGATAGAGGTATTCCTGATCTTACTCCTTAAATTTCCAAAGTGCTAGAGTGTTGCGTACTAAAGTGACACATGACAGATTTACTTACATTGTTCAAATGCCTTGGCGTTTACCTATAATTAATATAGAAACCGAAATAATTAAACTCGCAATCTCCTATACCCTTGATTCTAGAGCACTGTTCAGAAGAAATAGCAATGTAAAACTCGATCCAAGAAGATTAGACATTGTACCTACAAAATAAACTGTAATATTATAGTGCAGTCGTGCCATTCCTTAGGTATATGCCAGAAAAAAGTGTAATGTGCTAAAGTGCTCCCCAACACTTCAATGCAAATGTCTAAAGAAAAATAATATTACCACCATTGTTTTACAATTTTCAAAAAACTTCAAAACAGTTTTAAATGTTCTTGTTGCGACAACCCTCTTGGCATAAGCTTCTTCAAACCTCATAGTTGGTTGCATTTTATTTAGCCATTTAGAATAGGAAGGTATGTCTTCAGACCTCCAGTTTTGGAGAATTAGAAAGCGAGCAACTAAAGAGCTAATCGCCGTATAGGTCTCTTCGGCTTTAGTCAGGTCAGACCTTGCTCTAGAAATGCCAAAGAGAGCTGCCCCTACCTCAGGGTCAAGCCTCTTCTGTATTGCCTGGCTTATAGCTGAAAAGAATTTGGGCCCAGAATAACTGTAGTTTTGGACAAGTAAACAATGTGTGGAGCTTATCTCCTTCGCCTTGTGCCTCACATCAGAAACATCTATTTTCCACTTCCAGTTGACGTTTATTAAGAGTTTTTGGGGTGTAATATGCCGACCACCTAGATAAAAATGCCATCCTTTTAAAGTTGGCTGCTCTTAGTGCCTTACTTTCTAACTGGGCTATGGACTGCAATTCCTGGTGGGAGAAGGAAAAATTGGTTTCCCGGGTTACTTTTTCCAAGAATTCTTCTACAAGGGGGCGCTCATTACACTTCCTCAACTGAGAATACCAATGTCCAACCCCCTTTAATTTAGCTCTATATAGAGCATTTACGGGCTTTGTTGGAGCACCGCTTGACAATAGATCATACCGACTATTAAAATATACAATCTACAAATACTCCAGAAAACCAGGCTTATTTCGGTTACCATATCTGTTTTGAACTTCTTGCCAGGAGATTACTTTCTTATTAATTAAGAAGTAACCCAATTCCTCCAAACCACTGTCCTTCCATCTTTTAAGCCGACTGGAATGGACTTGAAGACTGAGAAGTTTACATTCCTCTAGCTTTAAATAGTTAAACCCTGTGGAACTGGCCTGTTTAAAAAAGGATTGTAATCTGTAGAAAAAGTCTCGTACAGACTTGTATAGGGTCTTTTTCGGTATTTTGATGTTTTTAAAAATATTGTGATTTGCGAGCCTGACTCCTGAACCATTCTGTCAAAAAGGAAATTGTCTAATAAACCATTTGATTCCAGTAAGCGTGCTGTAAGATCCAAAACCGCTGCCCCATAATAAATTTGTATTTTTGGTAGTGCTAGACCACCCTGATTAGTTTCCAGCTGCAGTACAGCTAGCTTAACCCAGGAAGCCTTCCTACTTCAGACAAATTCCCAGAACATTCAATACATCTCTTTAAAATAGTTGGAATTGATCATCAAGGGTACATTTATAAAGAGGAAAACTAGTAGGGGAAGAATAGACATTTTTATGAGCGCTACTCAGCCTATTAATGTTAGAGGTAAAAGAAACCACTTATCGAGCAGGGCCTTAATTTTATTCCGCATTGCAAAGTAGTTTAGACTGTGGTTAGAGACATATATGCCCAGATATCGTAATGGTTCTGCTTTCAAAGCTTGGGATTTTAAATTGAAGGGTCGAAAATTACAGTCAACATTCAATATTAAAATTTCAGTTTTATTTTGATTTATTTTGTACCCCCTCTATTAATTCAAATTGGCTAAACTCTTAAAGTCTGATCCAAATTCAAATTATTGGGGCTCAACTATAAAATGATATCATCTGAAAATAGTTTTAGTTTCGCCATCCCTTTTATTGGAGCTTTAATTTCCAGATTTCCACGAATTCTAATGGCCAGGGGCTCGATGAAGAGGGTGAACAAAATGGGAGACTTCGGGAAACCTTGTCTGGTCCTGCGATTGATATTGACTGTCCCTATTTGATTGCCATTTATCGCCACCCGGGCCTGGGCAGGGATACCAAATTGATCCAGTCCAAAAAAAAATGCGTCCCAATTAACCAAGTCAAACGCCTTTTCAGGGTCCACCATCATGATAAGAGTTGGAATTTTGTTATTCGTAAAGCCTGGATTGAGAACCCAGTCCAAGACATAGGCTTCCCTGCAAAAAACCCGGACTGATCACTATGAATTAGTTCCTGGGCTATGGGTGAAGCTTTGGGCCCAGACTTTCATTAAAAGTTTAAAATCCACATTGAGGAGACTGATCGGTCTATATGCATTGACATCCTTATGATTTTTTCCCTTCTTCACAAAGCCAACGAATATGGATTCTTTGAAACTAGGGGGAGCACAACCTCCCAATGTAATAGTGTTGAACAGCTTCACCAAGAACGGAGCCAATTCCTTCGAAAAAGTTTTATAAAATTCGATTGGTAGCCCATCAGTTCCACAGGTCTTTGCCCCTGCAATACATTTCACCACTTTTAAAACTTCTGCTTCTGATATGTCTAGATGGATTTGTTCCACTAGCGGCTCAGACAAAGTGGGAAGATTTACTCCCTCAAAATATTTTGGGATTTTATTCAATAGTACCTCGTATCTAGTGGCCTAGAACTGTGAATAGTATTCAATAAAGACTTGGCTTTTATCCATTATAGTGTCTCTGGTCTTAGGATCAATATTTTCAGAAATCAGGTCTGCTTCCTGTTTAGTTTTTGTTGCCCCAGCTAGCATTTTACCAACCATTTGGCTATCCTCATACACTTGTTGTTGGTATGTTCTAGAACTATTTTTTTCGTTAATTAAAAAAAAACTCCTTCATTGCCTGCTTCGCCCTTTCAAGTTGATCTCCAGCTCCCCCCGCCCCCTGAGATGGGGCATAAAGCACTGTCCACAGCCTGCTAGAATTTAGCTATCTCATCATGTGTTTTTTTAGATTGGGCGGCTGAAAAAGCAATCATCTGCCTACGTAAGGCAGCTTTAAACCCCCCCCAAACAGAGAAAACGTCTGCTGTGTTTTCATTTATCTTAAAGTATTCTAATATCTGATCTTTTATATTGGCAACCAAATGAGGATCCTACAGGAGGAGACGATCCATCTGCTACCTGGATCTTATCCTCCTTCCCTCCTCAATCTCCAGCTCAAGCTTTACGAGGGAGTGGTCCAAAAATGAGTTGCGGTGTTTAGATCAGCAATGGTCGCGGAAGGTTGTACCTGTGTGCCGCTTTCATCTCGTACCTCACTGCCACCTAATCGTAATGGTGAGGTCCCAACGAATGCCGTCATCAGAATTGGTAGCCGCTGGGGACAACACGTTGCATGAGCCTTTACCGAACCAAGTAAAGTATCAACATCCATAGGCACTGCTGATGGAAGTGTGAGACAGACCTCTAACACGCATTCTTCTCCGCAAAGCAAGCATCGTAGAACAGGTAAGATGCAATCCTGCCAGATTGGTCTGAATGAAAGAAACCAGGTAGTATTCAGATCTCGTAGCCGAGCCAAGCTGAGGACTTTAGTGATCAGCTTTAGGTATTGTACAGCTAGGATTGTGTCTTCCATTGTAGCCTGAGTTTTGTCTGTGACTTGACTTGCCATATCGGAGCAGAAGGAACAAAAATAAGATTCCTGCTACGAGTCCCAAGATGAAAGGCAGGCCGTTGAACACAGAATGCACAAAATTCGGGAAGATGCCAAGAACTGCTTCGAAGGGTGTTAGCAGTCCCGAAAAAATTGTCTTAAATACATGCGCGATGCCGCTGGTATCAGACATGTTTAAGATTTGACTTAACATTTCTACAAAATGTACAGGGCAATTTGTTGATAATAATGCATGTATCTCTGCTGCTGTCCTTATAACTTGCAGATCATACGTTTCTCTAGACGAGGTTAAAGGCACAGTTTTTTGTAAAAGAATTGACTTCATTCTGCTTAAAGTATCAATTTGAATAGAAGAGATATTCAAAGAAGGCCATATTTCCACCTCCATGTCTGGTTTGATGTTTGGATACAATACTTGCATACAACAAGTGACCATGGAAGTAACGCTCACGAGATAGGCTTTTCCTGGCATCATGCCACAACAGCTGTGGTCACTTATTATAATGTAGCTGCCGTTGGAAAGCTGTCAGAAAAAAGGCTCTATCTGTGTAGCAGGGGTGCCGTGCAGGTGACATGAAAGGTTATTTGATGAACCTTCGTAGGCGCCACGCAAGTTAATTCCTTGACACAGAAGTGTACCGCTTAGTGACTTTTTACAGTTGTTACCACTAAGAAATACCTCTTACTTGCCCCACTCCAACATCTATGTGTAGAAGGCAAATTCCAGGTTGACTTGATTTATCCTTTACCCAACCTTTCATACAGGCCTGCTGTTATATACTTTTGGCAGTATTGAAACTGAAAAGTTGTTAATGGGATTGTAATGGTGCCATGTATTATCCATTCAATGACCGGTCGTTCTGACATTGTCAATGGTCATTTTTCGAGTTTTTCAATGCTCAGCACCGTATAGTTTGCCCCTCTTTTTGCCAAAGAGATTTGTCTATCAGTAAGGTTATAGATAGAAAATAATGATGTTGTGTTGATTAGACGCCATGGGACATTGCCTGAATGCAAATTTTGTAACGTCCAGCCTAACTGTACAATAGAACGTAATTGGGACTGGCCATGTTGTAACATTAGCATATCCTGTTCTATTATATCAATATCAGAAGATACAATGCTGTCCAGTGAATAGATTCTGGAGGACAGAGTCGTTAACCCATTGTCCACTACAGAAAGTGATTTTTAAAAATTAATAAGATCAATTTCTCGTATTTTTTCTGCAGTTTCAATTTGTGTTATTTTCCAAGCTTTATTGTAAGCTGCGTATATACCGGCGTATATGAAATGTTTTTGACGCTGTTTACGAGGTCCCAGTAAGAAATCTCGCAAGTCAGCACCTTCTTTAAGTAAAGTGTTGCTTAATTTCGGGTAGTGTGGATTTCTGTAGTCATTTGAGGCATAGTTTTCCTACACTATAGGTTGTAATTATCCCTGGATGTTGTCTCTGGGAATATCTTGGGTCTGGCCTATTCTGTTTGAACCCCTGTATTTTGTTCAGGAATCTATCTTGACAGTCATTACTGTCTGTGGGCCAGACCAACCATTTGTTCCAATTAGGATTTGTTCTGTTTTGTTTTAAAATATGGGACACGTCTAACCCCTCACCTGTAGTGTTGTTTCTATCAGGCATAGGCTTTGGTATAGACAGGTTGTTTAAATCTTTTATCTTGGCTAGACCAAGACAGGTTGTTTGTTGAATGGTATCATTCAGGAACATTATTTGTTCTGGGATCATGCAGGCTCTGAATAATGATTCTAAACCTTGCACCTGCCATTCTTTTGTACCCCAGACAGTTTTGTCTCAATGTTGTTTTTCCAAAATTCAAAACCATACGTAGACATTTTTTCATAACATTTTTCAGAATAAATCAGTTTAGTATTTGTTAACATGTTTTTCATTCTTGTCTTATTCATAATTTTAAAATAAAACGTTTCTGGATCAGTGACATGAAACCCTGAGAAGTATGGGAATTTTTCATAGAATGGTTTCAAACTACCTTTTGACGGAGTTGGACAATGTTCCCACTGATTATAACTGAACACATTTCTAGGATTAGCAGATTTATGCAAATAATGATGCCCAAAATGATTAAAGCAATACATTTCTTCATAATTCGATGAACCCTGTAAATATTCATGTTCTGTAAATGTTGCTGACATTTCTAAATCTGACATCATATTATTAATATTTTCAAAGTCCCAGTCATCAGAGAAAGTACTAGGTGATACAAAGTCACTTAAAGAAATCTTGAACTGATGTGGATATTTCAAGAGTTCAACAGGGCCATAGATTTCGTAATCAGTATTGTCCCATGCTACACCACCAGGTATAGGAATTGCTGTGATGTTCAGTGATGACAGTTCTCTTTTTTCAACGTGAGAGGATCTGTGAGGTTTTAGAACCAAGTTGATGTTCTGACTTGCTGTGTCCATTGTACTGTATTTTCCATCAATCATTCTTCCCAAGCTTAAAACTAAGATGAGCCAGAACAGGATGAAAAGTACACCTAACCCAATCCACAGTTCAATCCAGGGTGAAATCAGATATGTTTACCCAAGTTGATGAAAGAGTTCTGTAATTTTGTCTTTGAAAGTTTTGTTTGCTGGCTTGTCTCCATGTTCACTTGGATCATCGGAAAAGTCATTGAAATTGATAAAGTAGCCAGATGCAGTTCTGTCAATTGTTTGGATGGCATCAGGACTGTTATTAATCTTTGTAGTTGCTTCTTCCTTTTTCATATTAGAATAGTCCGAGGCTACATCAGGTGTTTCTTGACGAACTGTTGCAATTTGGGTTTCAAGAGGCACAAGTTCCATGTTGCATAGTCCTTTTTTATTCACTGCAGGTTTATCAAATGTGATTAGTCTCTCAGTTTGAACCTCTTGGATTGAAGCAAGGTTTGGTCTTCTGCTACTTCTTGGGAGTCCACTGGGCCTACTACTTATTATTGGCCACATGGTTGTGGTTTTACCAGGTCGATTGATACAACTCGGTTCTCCTTTTTACCAGCAAGGGGCGGTAGTACGACTGATCTTGTTCCGCTGATAGCTAAGACAGGTACTGCTTTTCTGTAAGAAGGCCCAAATTCCTTCTTCATCGCGATTTTTTTCTCTGACCAGATCCCCAATCTTTGGAATCCAGACAGGTCTTGCTGGGACAGGTGGTTTCTCTTCAGTGGATGTTGGCTTTAGTTTTGTGTTACTTAGACTTCTTCTTGTTTCATTCAAGTCCTGTAAAACAGCCAAACGATCTTTGATATCAAAAGCTTTTTGTTCCACCACTGAAGTCTGACAATCGAGATCTTCAATTATCATTCTTGTACCAAACAAAAGTTCATACAGAGTGATTCCACCCAGAGAATTTCTTGGCAGATTGTTAAGACTACGTTGGACACTTATTAGATGTTTGAACCACCCATCACCGAACCTAATACCCTCGCTGTTATAGATTGCTTTATGTCACAGTTTTTTCTCTCCACTACCGCATTTCCCTCAGGATGTAATGGACTAGAGTACCGCAATGCAATGCCCATGCTGGTCATTGACTCCTTGTAAGCTCTAGAGCTAAACGCAGGACCCTGATCAGAATGTAGCATGCCAATTGCGTATGTGCCGATAAAGACTCGCAAATCTTTTATAACAGTTCTGGCGTCAGCCGAGCGCTGGGGCCACATCCAAATGAATCTCGTCTTAATATTTATGGGATCGCATTTGTCCGGTCGGACGGACGCCTGCATGTAGATAGTCTAATGCTGTCTAACAGGGGTGTCTGGGCTGGTCTTACAGTGATAGAGTCAGATATCTGGTCCGGTTCATAACTGTGATCTCTATTGCAGTCCTGACACTCCATTGCAAAGTTATAAACTTGCACGCTCATTCTCAGCCACCTGTATCGTGATTGCAATTCTATTAGAGATTTCAGGATCTCTTGGTGCCTCAGACCCAATCCCATGTGTGCTTCTAGAATCAAGAAGACCCTCCGGTTTGTGTTTGGAATTACTCTATCCCCCACTCCAGGGATTTGAGCAAAAGGAACGGAGTTCGCATCAATTATGTATGTATTTCTGAGTGGATACTTCAGAGGTAACGCTGCATAATTGCCTTCCATGGAGGCTTTTACTGCAAGCAGCGTTTCCCCATCTATTTGTTTTTTAGAGCGCTTTTTTGTAGCTACGGAAGCCGATTGACCAGCTGCCGCTATGGCTTTATTAGCCAATGAATTCCCTGCAACGTGAACGCGATCACGTTGAAGACTGCGTATGTATCACGTGAGTCTTTTGTAGTTCTTTCTGCAAAAGAACTACTTGTTTCCAAAGTTTTTTATGTTTTATTGTGCCACCTCTTTCATCTTTGTAACCATTTTTAATCCAGGTCTGAATGGAATTATTATAAGATTCGACGCAGTAATGCGAGTCGCACACTATTAGTGTGGAGAATTCGCGATCTACATTTTCAAGCGCCATCTTCAAAGTTCGTAGTTCAGCTCACTGAGCTGTACAGTTTCCAATTGATTCAGTTTTAGTAACCATTGGTCCGAATTTACTTAAGCGCCAGCGACCTTTAACAATCGCACACGCTGAATTGTAAACCTTTTTATCCACAACGTAACGTTGTGCAAATCTATCTGTGTAGATTATACAGTTGTACTGTTCCAGGGGTAGAATTTCGATCGACAGAGGACATTCTTGTTCGTATTCTAGATGTTCTAGCTTTTTCATTTTGGGATCAAATGCGTGTATCACTTCAGTTGTATCAAGAGAATTAACCCATTGTATCCATTTTGGATCTAATGCCATAGCATTTGGAATGCTCGGTCTTGTTACTGCTTCAAGGGCTGATACTGCTGTTAATACAGATATCCTCTTCCCAAGAGCTTGGGCTTTTTCTTTTGCTACAGCCGTTTGAACCGCAGTTAGAATTTTTTCAGTAGTACTGAATTTCATTTCAGCTTGTGTGTACAAGTGCGATTTGTAAGCTATTGGTACGATTTCTCCCTCATTGGAGGTCAGGTATGTAAATCCACATCTTCCTTGGATGACTCGGATTACAAGGTTGCGTTCATTTGCGCATGTTTGCAGTTTTGTTTTAGTTAACATGTCTGTTTGTAATGATCGTAAAATTTCTGTGTGTTTATGAGTCCAATTAGTTGGTTTGAAATCAGGTTTTATTAATTTGTAGAGTGATTTAACCCTCTCTGCATAATTTAGAATGTAGGTTCTTCCAAAGTTCAGGAAACCTAGAATTGATTGTAAGTTTTTCAGCATTTTTGGAGCTTGGAGTACTGCACACTTCTCTAAGAAGTTGTCAGCTAGGCTTTTGCCTTCACTTGATAATTCATATCCTAAAAATAGGACTGTCTGGTGGGCAATTCGTGATTTTTTAAAGTTAAACTTATATCCTTCAGATGCGAACCCAAGTATGATGGTGTTCACCCTTTTCAAGTGTGTCTCCAGGGCATTGTCTGTAAGATAGATGTCATCGACATAGGATAATGCCTCATCATCATACATTTGTAGTAACTCTGTTACCCTGGCTGAAAATAATCCTGGTCTATTCTTGAATCCCTGTGGGAGACGACAAAATTGCTTTTTGGCACCCATGCTGGAGAAAGCGGTCAAATACCTGCTTTCTGGTACAATGTTTTGACAGAAAAAAACCATTTGAAATATCTAATGTCATTTTATTTTTTTTGCGCATGATATTATTCATTAGTGCTGCACTGTGTGAGTTTTGTACTGCAAATGTTTTGCAACAAGAGTTTAGGTGTCTGTAGTCCAAAACTAGATGATATGAATCGTCTGGCTTAGGATTGTTCATTTGTGAGGTGCATGTTTCAATCACCCCCTGATATTCTAGTTGATCTAAGATCTCCCTGACTTGTTATTTAGCTTCTTGCATAACAGGATACTGCCTTTGTGCAGTAGGTTGAATTTTTAACTGGATTTTATGGTGAGGAGAATCCTCATCCCATCCTACATGATTTTTATATAATGCAGGAGCTTGGGTCACTGCCCATTTTCTAGCATATGTGTATTTTTTATGAATTGGAATGTGATTTGAGAAGGCAGGCATAATCATTTCTTCGCCATGTCGGCACTCCCTGACAAACTCTGGTGGCCAGTCCTTTTCTGGTAGAAGGATATCATAACCTTTAGATAGATTTTCCCAGAAGAGACCTCTTATTTTCCTAGTTTTATCTCCCTCTATACGTAATGTTATTTCATATAGTTTATGGGGCACGCTAACTCTGGTGTCTGCAGTTTCCACTTGAATGTATTCATTCGTGTCCACTGTCTCCAGAAGATGCATCAGGATCTTGCGAGCTATTGTCACTTCTGCTGCGCTGTCTAGCATTGTTTGGGCCCACTCTCCCTTCTTGAGTTGTGTCCTCAGGATCTTCGGCATGTTTTATTTTAATACTGGCTACCTTCTTTTTGGGAAATTGTAATTTTTTACTTTGATAAGCAGGTTCTTTGTCTTTGGACTTGACGCGCTCTTCTTTATGTTCTCACCGTCCTCTTCTTTCCGATTTCTGTCAGGAAGTCTGAAAATATCGAGAGGGACGTGTATCAATATCTTGATATCTGTCAGGTTTTCTCAAATTTTCCCTATTTCTAAGGTGTTATCTTTTTTTAGAGGGCTCCCGTTGTGGAGACTTGCCCCCCCTTCTGGAGATCTATCTCTTCGTTGGGGAGACCTTCCTCTGGTCTGAAAATGTTTTACTCAGGGAGTTGTTTGCTTATTACCCTCCCACTTCTTCTTTTGAGAATTGAGATTATTTGTTATGAAAGTTTTTTCAGGATTTTCAGTTAGTTGTGGTTTTAGTGGTTTCCCACCCAAACTATCTCTACCTAATTCTTTTCAATTATTCTGGCAAGTTCAAAAGGTTGGTCTGCTATATCTGTTTCTTTTAATTTCTGGTGGTAGGTTGTACCGTCAATTGAACTAATTGCCTATATGCATTTGTTAATTCTTTTATTTAAACTAAAAGTTCTTCGCTTGACATTTTTTCATCGTCAGGATGTGGTGTTGGCTGGCTAGAACCGGCCATGTGGCTCCTGGTCTACCTAGTGGACCGAGCCTGGTAATGTGATTTTGATGTTTTAGGGCGCCATTAAACCAGAGCTCATGCTCTTGGTAAGTTAGTGGAATTTCAACTTCCTCAAAAGGTGTGTATTCTGCTGGAGGTTCCCCTACTTTGTAGTAGTGGAAATCGTGTGTTACAGCATTTGCTGCTGGAAAAGTTATCCATGAATAGAATACCTCTGTCTGCCGATATTCATGTGCCTCGACAACAAATATGACTGTACCACCTCTTGATGATACACCATTTTCTATGAGTTTTATAGTTAAAGTTTTCCTTACATTTACCGGGATGAGTATTGCATCCGGTTGATCTTGTTGGAGACTTGTGTCTTCCGTCAAAAGTTGAGCTGTTAGTCTAGCTCTCTCCCTTTCATCGTCACTCCCTGTCATTTTTCTGACAGAAAGTTTGCAGAGCAAGCTTCAAGGAAACAAAGATTAGGTGCACAATATTTTGGAACACTGTATCCTTCAACGTTGAATAAATCAAAAACTAATACATAGGAATCTCTTCTTACTAAGATTTTGCGGATATTAACCTTTTACCCACTCCAGACGCCTATTGGAGTTTTTACGGGAAAAGAGGTCTGTATTGAAAAGCAAGACTGAGTTACTCTAGTACTTAGCGTTAAATTATCGCCTTACCAAACGTTGGGCGCCATGTAGTGTAGTTCCTATATTCCCAATAGGCTCTGCGCCTTGGAATAACATAAACGATAGTTTAGACGTAGGACTGAGGTCGACTAGGTCTTTACTGAATATGTTAGACTTAATTGTGTGTGCCAGCTAGCTCAGAGGTCACTAGAAACTTTCTCGAGTAAACAAGAAGGTGTTTAGCTTTCCTGAATAGACAAGAAGGGATTAGCTTCTGACAACATATCACATGACAACTTTGTTCCCCCTGCAATAAGGAATATATCTCTAGAGTCGCATAAACAATAGATAGCTATTTTACTCAGTCAATCGTGCATGCTTCGTTTCACCAGAGATGCAGAGAAATAGAGAGACAGGCGTTTTCAATAAAAGGGTTATTTATTGAGCAGTCTTCTTTCTCATGCAAGAGAAATGTATTGCCACAATTGCAATACTTGTCATAAAGTAAAGTGCGTACAGTAAAAGGAGTATTACGAAATAATACTGTAAAAGCATTTATATGGTTTCTAAGCCATAAGATACTTAAAATGGATAAAATACATACAATGATAAAATAATGACTAAACGTACTCAACTGGTGTTTCTAAGATACGCCTACCCCAGTGTACCTAACCTAAGCCTAGTACGTGGGAAGGAGTAGATGAGTTACAGTTTTTTGCCATGAATCTGAATCAAGAATTCTCTATGGATCTGATCAGCTCTGCACCTTAGGTATAGAATGAAGGAGGTCTTGTATCTCTCTCTCAGGACTCGATCTCCCAGAAACCCGCAAGGGTGACCGGAAAACACTGGAGCTGGATTTTCTCGGCAGGAGAAAAGACAGCGTCTTTCTCAGTGCGTCAGCAGGGAGGGTCGGCTTCCTTCGGCACTCGCAACAGCAGGGCGTCGGGCAAGTAGATAGCCGATTCTGCTCCAAACCACCGTGTGTTGCTTAAGGCAGATGCTGGTATATTTATACCTGGAAGGTGCCGAGTTTGACGTAAGGTTAGACATAAGACGTCACTAAGAACTGGCAGTTCTTTCAGGACTCGCAGGAGTTCTAGGAGAAATCAAAACAGAAGCAGGGGGAATTCCAGGGCTGCTGGAGGCTTGGTTTGTTTAAGAACGCGTTGTACTTTCTAGGAGACTACAGGAGTAGCCTTGCCGTATTTGGACTGCATTGGCTATGACTTAATATAGATATGATTCTTATGCCTTTACAAGGATATGATTTATTATAACCACACAAGGGCATACATCGGGAATATCTAATTAGGGTCCTAGATACATTCACAACACTATTACAAACTAATATTTCCCATCAAATGTCAATCATTGTTCTGAAAAGAAAAGATTATCAAATCTCAAAAGATGTTTTTTTTTTAATTAATAACCTCACTGTGTATAAAGTGCTCTGATATCCGCAAGGGTCTTGTTTGCGCTCTATACAACTTTCAAAATAAATAAATAAAAGGTGAATCTCACCTTTCTTTTGTGAAAACTGGCCATTACACCGAGTTATGTGTGTATTTCTTATACTCTATCACACATTGTTATTAAATAGATTGAACTACCATGATTTGTATTTTTATAAAAACTTCTTTTTAAATATTATTTTTTTCTCACAATTGTTATGTGGCTTTTTATCACTTATTTTTAAATAACAGTTAGTACATTATTTTATACAATTCATATAGATTTCTAAACATAGATATATATCTAATCACAGTAATTTATCATACATGCGTGAATACATAAGTCAACAATTGATTATCCTTGCCAAATACGAAACTAAATCCAACGCGTTTCGGCGAGTAGCCTTCATCAGGAGTTCTGTATTCTCAATTGTTGGTTTGATACTAAAATAGTAGAAAATACTCAATTAATTTTTCTTAAAAACGAAACAATCTATATAAGACAACATGTGACAGTAATTATGTCTATATTACACTAGTTCTCTCTGCTATGTGATTTGTTCATGGGCACCCTCTTCCGGCGCCGAAAGCTCTCTATCCTGGAAAATTACAAGCTCTATCTATACATTTCATTATCTACATATTTACAATCTACAAGTACATATTATTATCTACATATATACAGTCTATATCTACATAAATATACATTTTCATTACCATTACATTCAACATTCCCTTTATGTACCTTTTTCCGTTTTTATTCCAAATCTCTGATCTTAGTACATATTTCATGTGATTTTAAATGTCTGCAGTTGGTACCCAAAATGTGGCACAAAATCTCTGATCTTAGTACATATTTCAAGTGATTTTAAATGTCTGCAGTTGGTACCCAAAAAGTGGCACAAAATGTTAACGACTAACTTGAATAAGGTAGAATTTAATATATCCTACCTTAGGTATCTACTAGGTGTTTTATGTGCGGTGAATGTATGCAGTATCTGGGTGATGGCAAAACATGAGGATCCTGGACAAGTTTAAAATCTGTAGCAAAAATTATATAACAAAGATTCAGTGGTCATAAGAATCTGTCTGTTTGTCTACTTAATTAAGAAACCCTGGTTTAAACAATAGTACCTGTAATGTGGTCTGATCTGACAGAAGTATAGGGCCTCAATTGCACGTCACGTTCTATAATGTGGTGTGCGATGCTCCCCTGATATTGGGTTCTGATGAGATATGAAGATTTCTGCCAAGATGTAAAATAAAATATAAAGGTACTTAATACTATAGGTTATTATCTACTACAGCAGGAGCCTACAAAAAGTTGGATGGAGAAGCACCTACTTGTCAATCTTGTATTTAGATATCACGGCTCAGACGGATGGCTATGCGTGTTTACATGGCACAGAGGCAGGTGCTACAACAGGAGAAAGTTAAACAAAATATGAGGACTCTATTGTTAATTTAAAAGGTTACCTTCCTAGTATGAGAATCATACAGTTAATTATACCTTAAACAAATCGGCAGTCTGTTATTATCCCTGCTCAGAAGCTGAAGAGTGATTCTGGGACTGTGCTAGATGATAAGGCGACACTCGATAGTAGTGATGGAATCCTGTCTACATGGAAAAATAGAGAACAGAGAACGAAATATTTTAGGGCTCATGAATACTTCTATAAAGAAAGACAGTTGTGTCTTCATACGTGCGAGTACTGGTGGCGTACACAATGATTACATTGCATTTACAAACTAACGCCTAAGTACTCGGCTCTGTTTGCTGTCGGCTGAACACTCCGACATCTGCGCAGATAACAATACTACCGGGGCCCATATCTAATAGGTTTAGCTGGCAGAGTCCTCACTTACTTGGAATAAAGCCGATACGAAGTTCCGTCATGCCCGTACTGCTGCACTGGAACGAGTGTGTTTGTAGGGTATTTAAACTATTTAGTCGCGCTTTCGTACGATACTTTGAAAGAAGTCTTGCGATATTCAAGGCAGCGAGACGTAGAATCAAAAGTAAGGATCCTTGGAGTAGAGCAACCGCCATCTTAGAATGTAGTCGTGGCTATTGGTTTGCTTAATTATACCTCAACATGTTGGGGCCTGAGATAAAGATTTCTATGACTGGTGTTAAAAAAGGGAAATGAGACAACGATTAAGTAATTACTTGCTAGATTGTGTATATCTAGATAACCCAGGGATTAAAATATTATATTAGTGTGATAGGGCTTCTTAGTGTATGTGACCTAATGCAAGAATATTTAAATTCACATGATTGCAATAGTGTATGATCGAGAGCGCACGAAGCGCAAAATATAATTACAAAAAAGCTCCAACATATTATACAAGGGATGCCGCCATCTTGGAGTGGTAATAGACCTATGATATTGGAATGATTGACATATAAATTCGTGAAGAATATGGCAATGTGTAGCCAAGTGAATGACTTAAATTACAATCTGCAAACATTTAAAAAAGGAGCCTGTAAAAACAACAGAGTAGTTCCACAGTTCTATGGATCATCATAATAGGAAAATATGCAGTGCCAACCTTTTGTGCAGACAATTTCATAATGGACTTTCTCATGAGTGTATCAACACTAGTTAAACATACAAATGTAAACAATTTTTTTCTCCTTTTCCTCCCTCCAGCATTTCACCTTTCTGGCAGTTATACTTTCGACCCAGCTGGTTAATACATCCAAAATGGACTATGATCCAAATTATGAGGACGATTAGTAAGCCCAATCTTAAGGGAGTAAAGGTTGAAATTATGCCATTCTCTTGCACTTATGTGAACAAATCATATACTACTGGCAAAATCCGTTGATGGGAGCCCAACCCCTTACCTTATCATTGGACTGGAACCACAGAGCTGAGTGCGGTGGCTTGTCCAGGGCCTCCAATTGAATTAGAATTTGTAAATGTGGCAGTCCCTGTGGTCGTAAAAATTGAAGTAAGATCCTTAAGAATGCATTGATGACCAGTAAAGTATCAATGCCGGTGTCACGAAAAACGAGTAACACATACCTGATGTGAGTACGCAATCCTAGACATCTGGACACCGGATTCTCGTTCTGAACCAGTAGTCTAAGTAGTGGCAGAGAACCTGGGCACTAGAGCGCGTACCTGCCAAGACGAATCAAGGGCCAGAAGTAGTGGATAGTGGGAAGTCTCTCTGTATGTGGAGAGATATGGACATGTACGCATTCACAATATGTTTGAGAAACTCTGCGACCCGAGTTCTCATTTTGGAATGATCACTGACATGTGCAGATTTGCATAATGTTGGAATAATATTGCAGTCTAAGTGCTCACCAATCGGGTCTGGTTGACTTACTTCTGGCCCTTGATTCGTCCAGGCAGGAATGCGCTCTAGTGCCCAGGTTCTCTACCACTACTTAGATTACCGGTTCACGGATCTGACCGCTTCTGGTTCAGAATGTGAATCTGGCATCCAGACTCTGTCTAGGATAGCGTACTTGAATCAGGAATGTGTTACTCCTTTTTTGTGACACCGCCATTGATACTTTACTGGGTATCAATGTATTCTTAAGGATCTTACTTCGGTTTTTGCGCCCACAGGGACTGCCACATTTAGAAATTCAAATTCAATTGGAGCACCTGGACAAGCCACTGCACTCAGGACTTTGGTTCCAGTCCAATGATAAAGTAAGGGGATGGGCTCTCATTAACGGATTTAGCCAGTAGTATATGATTTGTTCACATACGTGCAGGACAATGGCATAATTTCAACCTTTACTCCTTTAACACCTTGGCTGCTTGAGATATTCCCCTGATGTAATGAAGGTCAATAGAAACGGGCGGGGTCATAACGGCTCCCGAGCACCGTGACTCATGACGACTGGGAGCTGTCATCAGCACCGAAGGGGTTAAGGTTGGACTTACTAATCTTCCTCATAATTTGGATCATAGTGTATTTTGGATGTATTGACCAACCAGGTCGGAAGTATAACCAGCGGAGAGGTGAGATTCACCTTTTCTTTTGAGATTTGATCATCTATTCTTTTCAGATGCAATGATTGACATTTGATGGAAAATATCAGATTGTAATACACTGGATTTACTTAATCCCATGTTTCAGACGTCAATTTAGGACTTAAAGAGCCATACAGAGAGGTAGCCTGCTCTGCCAGGCACTTTTTTATATGCCCCATCACTTGTGCATGGTTTACAGGCCTGACACACAGCCTTTACGGTTTGAGATTCATATGGGTGAGCATTTTGAGAAACACAGAATAATGCCTTGTGGTTAGAATCACCATTTGTAGGCCTAACGCACTCCATATATCATATCCCATCACATGAAGAAACAGGTGTTGACTGGGCATTGTTGGATTAAAAGAAAAAAGAAAAAGACAACAAAACTCTATTCCTCATTTTGTTCACACTTACTGTAATTTTGAAATTTCGCTTGTGAATAGGATACGAATTGTCACAGAAACACACCTTCCCTGCAACATTTATTTCTGTAATAGACTCTCAAACATGACACACATTAAAAAGTAGTTTTGGGAAAATGTTAATTCAAACAATCTGTTCAAGGAGTATTTCAAGGTCATTACCGAAAGACTCTCTGTAGAACTGGGTTGGCTTAATCAGAGGGCACCTTGAAAGTCTGGCTCCCTGAGCCAGAGCTAACTTTGCCCATGCCTCTAAACGTCTCTGTGCACAGGCCCCTGGCTTCATGTATATCAGGGACAACCAATAGCATCACTAAGTGTCATGGATATGTGTGTCATGTGTAAGTGCAAGATATAAAAACAAACGCATCAGTAACACTGTTGTGTTCTTATCTAGGACCCTAATTCGATATTCCCGATTTATGCCCTTGTGGGGTTATAATCAATAATATCCTGACAACGACATAAGAATCAGATTCATATTCAGTAATAGCCCATGCAATCCAAAGCACAGCAGGGCTACTCCCATCTGCTCCTAGAAAGCACAACGCGTTCTTTAAACAAACCAAGCCTCCAGCAGCCTGGGAACCCCCCCCCTGCTTTTGTTTTGATTTGAACAAGAACTCCTGAAGTCCTGCAAGAACTGTTAGTTCTTGGTGACGTCTTATGTCCAACCTTACGTCAAACCCGGCACCTTTCAGGTATAAAATACCAACAGTTGCCTTAAGCAAACACACGGTGGTTTGGAGCAGAGCGGCCATCTACTTGCCCGAGAGCCCAGCTGATGCGAGTGCCCACGGAAGCCGCCCCTCCTGTTTGACGCACTGAGAGAGACGCTGTCTTTTTCTCCAGCCGAGAAAATCCAGCTCCGGTGTTTCCAGCCTACCCTTGCGGGTTGCTGGGATATCGAATCCTGAGAAAAGAGATACCAGACCTCCCACATTCTATTGCCAAGGTAAGTGAAATGACTTCAAGTAGAGCAGAGTTGAAGATAAGTTAAGTAGTTTATTTGTAGTAACAACCCCAGGGAGATCCAAGACCAACACATCCAGTGACTGCTCATCTGTGTACTGCTCCCTGGATTCCACACTCTGGAATCCAGTGAGCACAGAGACCATGGAACATTGCATCATCATAAGGATATAACATATCTCCCTTTCTATAAAAACAATAAAACAAAACTTAAAAGAAAAAACAAGAAACTATACTGTAACCCAAAATCATGTGACAGAATGTTATCAAATCATGAACAAACATAATCCTTCATCCACATAGGTTTACCTTTAGGCCTAGTAGATAAAGACACTGAGGTGGGAACTGAAGTGGAAACAAGATTACATTTGGGCACAGTGGATAAAGAAGTGGAAACAGAAACAGGAACATCATTTCTCTTCTCAATAGATGTTTTTTGAGAACGTACAGCCTGACCAAGAATGTGCTTACATTCAAGATCATTACATCTTGTAATGCTTCTTATATTCCATTGTTTCCCATCATCTAGTTTTACAACATTACCAGTAACTGAGACAATTTGCTTGGGTTTAGACCACTTAGAAGAACCAGGTTTCCGATTCCCCATTAATTGTGAACGTACCCAATCACCAACCTTAAATGTCCTACCACAACAGTTGATTTTTGAATTGTGACAATTAACATATTTGTTTTGATATCGTTGAACCTTACTTGTTAAAATCTTGCTGTCGACTACACTTGGACGAATTCTGGACATCCAAGCGGGCTTGACTTTAGATCCAGCCGCACGTCCTTTTAATAAAGAAAATGGAGATACTCCAGTAGCTGTATGGGGAGTATTCCTGTAACACCATAACATTTCTTTGACAGCATTTTTGCAATCATCATCATTATTGCTGGCCAATTGAATGCATTCTTTCAACACTCGGTTGAATCTTTCCACTAAACCATTTTCTCTTGGATTATATACAGACGTTGTCATGTGTTTAATGCCAACTTTGTTAAGGTAAACTGAGAATTCCTCTGCTATAAATTGAGGGCCATTATCAGATAAGATGATACTTGGATAGCCTTCTCTGCGAAAGATTCCTTCACAGAATTCAATAATATTGGAGGCCCTAATATCCTTGACAAAAGCCACTTCCGGCCACTTTGAATGAAAGTCCATCAAGACAATTGCAAATTTATTTTCAATGCCTTTAACATGAAATGGACCACAAATGTCGATAGCCACTTTGTCCCAAGGTTTGTCAGGAAAAGGAGTAGCAGAGATGGTAGTTTCTTGGGACTTATGAGACTTGTCACTAGACATACATGCCAAACAATTTCTGACACACCTGTCTATGTCCTTGTCCATTCCAACCCACCAAAAATCATTTCTAGCCCTTCTTTTCATGCTAGTCATACCACTATGTCCTTCATGTAACAAATTCAATAATTTGTCACGCAAAACTGCAGGTACAACTAATCTGTCACCTCTCCTAAGAATTCCATCATAAAATGATAATTCCGGCCAGACCATTTTATAGTCTGCCAAGATGGACTTGTCAAGAGAAGACAGATCTACACCAACGTGTAGATTGTTGATAACTTGTTGTAACAAAGTGTCATCAGACACAGCTTGAACCCATTCCTGGTTGCTGATTGCATTGTTGCAAGAATCTTCAATGCTGGCAATTAACCACTCATCATTGTCCTCTGTTGTATCACTTTTGACACAAGGCAAAGGAAGGCGAGATAAACAATCCGCACTTATATTTTTATGACCAGGAACATAGTTAATTTGAAAATTATATCCTTGTAATCTATACAACCATTTTGCTATTCTAGGTGTAGCCCTTGAAGCACCTTTAGTGGTAAAAATGTCAATAAGAGGTCGATGATCAGTTCTTAATTCGAATGAAGTTCCCCAGATAAAAGTCTTAAAATGGTCTACACCCCACCAACATGCTAACGCTTCCTTTTCAATTACTGAATATGAAGGTTCAGCACCCTTAAGTGTGCGAGATGCAAAGGCTATGATTCGTTCACTTCCATCATGCTTTTGCATAAGAACAGCACCTAAACCATAAGCGCTGGAATCCACTACAATAATAGAAAGGTGTTTAGGATCATACGGTTTAAGAGCTACAGCTTTTGTGATATCATTTTTGATGTTCTCAAAGGCTTGTTGACACAAAGTTGACCATACAAAAGAGGTACCTTTCTTCATTAGTAGTCTTAAACTATGTACTTTATCAGCGAAATTTGGGACAAATTTAGAATAGTATTCCGCAAGTCCCAAAAATGATCGTAATTGATCCTTGTTAATGGGGTGAGGTGCTTTCTCAATGGCATCTAATAATATACAGCGTTTTTCAAGTAAGAAACGTTGGCAGCGTTGGCAGCGCATGAAGATCTTTAACGTTGCGTTTTAACGTTGCGTTTTGTTAAAAATGTCAAAATTGCGCTATACTTCAACAAACGTTTAGGCAAAGATATTAGAATTGCGCAAAAAGATAAAATAAAGTGGCAAGGTTTTACCACGGAAAGTCTATCAATTAGTTCGGATTTTAAACGCAAAACGATAAGTTTAAAAAGTGAAACATTAACACGATGTAGGTAAACAAAATTGAATACATACATCAGATGCCTTGGAAATCCACAGAAATGTTCAATTATAATCTGGGGTTGTTGTATTCATAAGATGAAGGAAAATCTTCAGTTCATCAATTGATTTTCTTCATGAAGTCTTCATTAGTTCAGTTGAAATTCTTCAAAATATCCCATCCTCGTGGCCACTGAAATGACTTCAAGTAGAGCAGAGTTGAAGATAAGTTAAGTAGTTTATTTGTAGTAACAACCCCAGGGAGATCCAAGACCAACACATCCAGTGACTGCTCATCTGTGTACTGCTCCCTGGATTCCACACTCTGGAATCCAGTGAGCACAGAGACCATGGAACATTGCATCATCATAAGGATATAACAGTAAGGAGCTGACTAAACCCTTAAGAGAATTCTTGATGCAGATTCTTGGCAAAATTATCTTAACCAACTTAACTTAAAACTGCTACTTGCTCATCCCTTCCCACGTATTAGGCTTAGGTCAGGTACACCGGGGTAGGCTTAGTTAGAAGCACCAGTTGAGCCTTTTAGTCAATGTATTTATGTATGTATATATTTTATCCATTTTAAAGTGTCATATGGCTAAGAAACCGTATCAATGCTGTTACAATATTATTTCATACTACTACTTTTACTGTACGCACTTTACTTTACTTTAAGTATTGCAATTGTGGCAATTCATTTCTCTTGCATGAGAAGGAAGACTGCTCAATAAATAGCACCTTTTTATTGAAAACGCCCATCTCTCTATTTCTCTGCATTCTGGTGAAACTAAGTATGCACTGCTGACTGAGTGAAATAGCTGTCTATTGTTTTCACACAACTCTAGAGATATACTCTTATTCTGAGGGAGCAAAGTTGTCATGTTTATGCGGTTGTCGGAAACTGAATCCCTTCTTGTCTGAGCCAGGGGAGCTAGTCCCTCCCTATTCATTCAAGAAAATTTCCAGTGACCTCTGAGCTAGCTGGCGCAAACCTAAATTAAATTTAACATAGTCAGTAGAGACCTAGATGACCTCAGTCCTACGTCTACACTGTTGTTTATGTTATTCCAATGCGCAGAGCCTATTGGGAAAATAGGAACTACACTACAACACAAAATAATGGACACATGTTCAACAACATAACACAAAAGTGTGACAGCTACCAGGCCTCTAGGTGTGAATAAACAATTAACTAACTTGCAATATTAAACACATATCCAACATACATCATAAGGAGAAGTGCAAGCAAATGATATAGAAATTGCTCAAGAAAAGCTGAAACCTTTACCATATGAAATACCACCCAAATCCACGTCTTGCCCAATTTGGATTCACCCCACATATCCATCAATTGAACATTTCCCTTTGCCCTGTGTTACTCTTGCACTGGTTCCAAGCTCTAAATATACAACCCTGTTCACATTGATCACCAATTAGTGTGAAACAAACTCACCTGTAGCCACACATTCCAATGTATCACATCATGTCAATTAGATGGTGCAAGTGGTAAACACTATGATGAACGCCAGCCCATAAAAAAGTATACACCATCAAATACCATATGAAATTGTGCATGTACATAACAAAGAACTCTCTAAAAATGTATGTAGTATAACCTGCCATAATGTGTAAACACAATAACACAATAACATTGCATCACAATTTAACCTCTGTATCACTGCTAGGTTCCCAAAAATAACTTGGCAAAAGTAATGCCAGGGCTAATGTGTTAAAAAAATATAGCAGATTTTATTTTGTACAAATAAACTGCAGGGACAAAACATAACAAAAGGCCAATGGCTGGTTTATGTATAAATGGTGTGGCTTAGCACACTGCAGTGCCACAAAACTTGCCCTGAATGACACTGCTAGGGTAATCTCCTCACCAAGGGGTATCCATTGGGCGGGTAAGGAATCTCATAGATGTCATTTGGGATAAGGATGTTTGGTTTGGGTTGGAAAGGGTGGACTTAAATTTATGAGGTGGAGTTTGAGAATGTGAAGTTGAGGGACATTTGGCAGGGGTGCTTTGAGAAGTGGAAGGCATGGATGGGGCGATAAGAAGGGTGGTTTTGGAGATGGATGGAGCTGTCTTGGGTGTGGGAGGAGTAGTAATGTCCTTGTTAGTGGTGGTTGGAGGTTTGGGAAGGTTGGCAAGTGAAACAGAGGGATCTTTACTAGGGTAATTAGTAGTGGGAATGGTAAGGAGTGGGGTCTTGGAGGTAGAGGGAGAGACTGTGTGTGAAGTTCTTGGGTCCGGTGCAGGTGCATGTGTGTCAGGTGTATGTACTGCAGGTATGGGGGATATCTTGTTTCTGTGGTGTCTGTTGAGTGCTTGATTGCATGCATCTGCATTTCTAAGGTGTGTAGAATGTGACTGTGGATGCTGCGGCAGTAAAAATGCAGGGTGTTGGTGTCATGGATGCTGATGTGGTGGTGACAGAAGGTGTGGTATATTTGACATTACTCCCTAAAAAATGTTTGCAGTTGATTTCCATAGATGTATTAGGACATTAGCGCTTTGTGTGCTACTGCATGATGTATTTGTGTACTTTTTTTCTGCACTTTTGTGGTAGCGTTTGGGCTCATTTGCAACGTCGGAAATTGAAGCACCCACTTAAGGAAGCAATGTGCTGGTTTTCAGACATAAATGACAATAACAAGCTTCTAGTGTACTACAGCTCAAAAAAGATGCAGAAGAACAGGGAGGACTGAGGCCTTTTAAGGGTCTGATTTATAGGGCACAAACGGGTCCGCTTCCCATATAACATGAAAAATTATTTTAAAGTGGACTGTTAATAGTCAAACAATCCTCTGTGCACTGGACACAATAGACATTTGGACACGAGTAGCATTATTAGAGCAGCATTTCCCGTTCCCGTCAAAAGCACATACAGTGCCTCATTGTGTTGCCTCTCAGTCCTTCCAAGGAACTATTGCAGTGTCAGTAAGTGTCTCATGGTCAGTATCCTGTTCAATTCTGAAGAAAGTGATGGAAGCGCTGTAGAAGCTTGTGCTACTTGTCACCTCCTTCAGAGAACCAGCTGAACCTACAGCTAATAAAGGAGAATGTTTAGCCCTCACACTTTTCTCTGATGTGGTAGGCTTAATACATTCTAAAAGTGTGTGTTTGGTTTGGTACCACCACATCCATGTGTACAAATGTTCCAGAAATGGAAAATACATTGTTCCATAGACGTTCTTGGACCTGCAGTGCAGGCTTCAAGGTCATTTTACTAACCTGTGGTCAGTTCAGTAAACATTTGTCTATGATTTCAGAAGTAATACCCAGTCTGCCACATGATCAAAACTGATTACTTAGTGAGTGTCATTATTTGTACTGTTTTTTATTAAATCTACAGTCATATAATGCTGAGGTTGATTCAGCAAATCTGAGAGCTTCAATACTGAAAACAAATATTGTTGACTGCATTCCAAGTCCTATCATAGTCA
Source organism: Lissotriton vulgaris (assembly GCF_964263255.1). Taxonomy (NCBI): domain Eukaryota; kingdom Metazoa; phylum Chordata; class Amphibia; order Caudata; family Salamandridae; genus Lissotriton; species Lissotriton vulgaris. The sequence continues at coordinate 1,516,644,422 of NC_141691.1, forward strand.
AAAGCAGCGTTATGAAGCAGAAAGGTGATATAATACAATATTGTAGTTTTAACATTGGCCTGACAAAATATCATATCAGTGATACTGTGATGCTGACTGCAGCATATCTTCAAGACTAGTATATGTGGGATTAAGAAGTGTAAATCTATTCTTCACTTTATGTATTTACCTTCACAATATGGTAGTCAGTATCATGCATACAATATTTGACCAGTTCTATATTAAACCATGATTTTCTGATCTACAGGCTGAAACTAGTCTGAGGTTGCTTGTGTTTACTTTCAGAGGGGACGTGACCTGACAATTGCAGCATGACCATATTAGTGCAAAGTAACATTTCTAGTCAAAGAGATACTCAATAGCATGAACTTTGCGCTGACATCTACTCAGTGTATGATCACTAACTACATTTAAAAGGGCTGCCTGATAAATGATGTCAAAATAGGTTTTACAATAATAATGAGATAAAAGGATAAATAAAGTTGAAAAAAAGATCATCACATAAAGGGGCATTCCCAAACCATAATTGATAGTGACTGTTAATTATGTATAATTAGCGGATGACAGACTTTTTTCTTTTCCCTGGATGGCCCATTAAAGGAGCATAAGGAGGTTAATGGATAATAGGTAGAACTAGCAGCTGGTTTCTAGTCCAGTTATGAACTGCGCTCAGTGGAATGCGACTGGTTGTCCGTCTCTCATCATTTTACTGAAAGTGAAAATCTTCATTATAGTAAATGTTTGAAGCATTACATTAATGTTTGCCCAAGAAAATGTGTATACTGAACAAGCCCAGTGAATTTATGACTTGTAGAACGTCAGGTTAAGCCAAGTGTGCCCACTGGCAGTTTCAACAACTATTAGCAGGGTCAATAGGTGTTGCTGCTTTGACCTGTTGGCTTTGTTCACTTTTTCTGGAGATGTTATCTAGCACCAGCCAAAGAAAAACGAGCATTGTTAGAAACAGGGGTCTCTAGTTGGCAGTGGCTTGCGCCCTGTCCAAGTAGGAGCCCTTTCTTCTAGTCAGAATTAGAAGTTACACACCCAGCTCACCTCACCTCACCCGAGCTCACCTCCTTGGTAGCTTGGTTTGAGAAATCAGGCTAATCTCAGAGGCAATGTGTAAAGTATTTGTACATAACACACAGTAACACAGTGAAAACCTTACAAATGGACACAGCTCCAGTTTAGAAATATAAAGAATCTTTATCTAAACCAAACAAGAGTAAAACAACAAAAATCCAACTTAAAATACAACTTTTAAAAGGTTTCAAGCAATCCTGTCCATAAAACTCTATGGATGCAGTGATTTTACAAAAAGTATCTCAAATGCATCAAAATCCACAAGAAAAAACGGCTGCAGAGGATGGAAGCGTTTGAAAACACTGCAATGCATTGGTCTTGATTCCTTGGGGAGGCAATGCATCAGTGCTGCTGCACGCAGAAGACATTTTACATTGAATTTGGACTGTAAGGGGAAGAGCTGCGTTGAAATTCAATAATGTCATGTCTGCAATTGACACATCGGGAAACTTGTTGCACGGGTTTGATGCTTGGAAATCCAGATGCACAGGCGCTGTGTTGATTTCTTCAGCCGCAGTCCCACGATGCGCGGAACTTGTCAGTCGCCCTGCAGGGCTTGCATTGGAGTCAGTGCGTCGATCTCATACTTCGGAGACATGGTGCACTGACCTCGGGCAACAGTGGTTTCTTTGGCCAGTGCAGGGACTGCTTTGATTTCTTGAGCCACACGGCGGCAGTGCATGGTATGGTCTCCTGCACTGCAATGCTGAGTAAAAGTCAAACAGCGCTGGAATGGCGATGCATCATTTTTGATGGTTTCAAGCAGATCTTTGCCTCAGGAACAACCTCCAAGGGCCCAGACCTGGAATCAGCACCATTTTCCAAGGAGAAGAGCTGAAAAGCTGTGAGGACTACTTCCCCATTGCTATGTGTTGCTTTGCTGTGTTGGCTTGCAGTTGCTGCTTCTGCTATGGAGATGAAAAGGACTGGACTTTGCTTTGTACCCTGCTTGTGAAGCTTCTCCAAGGGCTTGTGTGTGCTTGCTCCCTGTTGCGAAGTCTCAGGACCAGCACAGACTTCACTTGAAACATCCCTGAACTCCACTAGTGGGATTTCTGACCTGCCAATTGGTGCTGAGGTTTAACAAGTGATGGTATGAATGAAACGTACCATGAGTGGGGGGGGATTGATGTATGAATGGGTTTTGGGAGCAGGTGGGGGAAGCAAAGGGAGTGGATGAAGGGAGTCATTGCCAGTGGAAGGGGTAGGAATATTATTTGGGGTGGGGGACTACCCACCCCGTTGAATATTTACAACTCTTGTCGAGGATAACTGTTGGACCTATCAGCCTTACGGTGGTATTCCCCCTGACTTTTCTCCTTACTTCTCCATATTTTCTGATCTCATTTTTGTTGGCCTTAGGACTCTGCCACTTCACCACTTCTAACTTGTGCTAAAGAATGTGTGCTCACTCCTTAAAACATGGTAACATTGGCTTATCCCCAAATTGACATATTTAATTTACTTAGCCCCTAGTACATGGTATGACAGTTGCACCATTGGTCGGTAAATGAAATGCTACTAGTGGGCCTGCATCACTTGTGTGCCACCTGCATAAGTTGCCTTGAAAACCTGTCTCAGGCCTGTCATTGCAGCCTGTGTGTGCTGAGTTAAGTTGCTATTTCCACCTGGCAAAATTAACCTATTGCCAGGCCTAAACCTTATATTTTCATACATATAAGTTACCCCTAGGGTAGGCCCTAAACAGCCGTAGGGCAGAGTGCAATGTATTTAAAAAGTAGGTCATGTATTTTTAAGGCTTACATGTCCTGGTAGTAGAAAACCCTTACCTTTGTTTTTCACCATTTCAAGACCTATCTCTACATTGGGATGACATTTGATAAGGCTAACTTCCAAATGAGAACAAGTAAAAAGTTCATGCTTTTTGTCTTTGGAACTGTAGTAAAATATCCTCTTTTATGATAAAGTCAGATTTTGAATTACAATTTTGAAAAAAACATTCTTAAAAAGTTGTTTTTTTAATTCGATTTGCAACAGTGGTGTAGAGACTATACATACTGTTTATTTACTTTGATGTGCTCCTGTACTTGGATGTACATTTTGTTAGTGTGAGAACCTTTTCCTACACATTTTTGAGGGGTTATAGGGCTTATCCCCTCTCCCAGTAGCACCATCCTAATACTTCTTCATAGTAACTAGTTGCGTCACCCAGCTGAGCGCCTACAGTCCCTGGCCTTCAAAAACCTTCTCTATAGATTTTTTTACTCTTACATATAAAGCCACAAGCCCATATCTCCCCTGCCTTGAAAGCCCTACATTGCTTAGCAGTTGCCCGAAGATCCACATTCAAGCCGCTTTGTATCACCCACAAAATTATACATGGAACAGGACAGCTCTTCATCAGGAATAAAATCACACCATACAAGAATAAGCATTTGCAATGCAATAGGTCTCGCATTAATTAGGTTTGAGCTATTGGCATTGCTAAATATTGCAACACCAATTGCAACAAAAGTCTATAAATTGTAGGCCAAAGAAATGTGTATTTATTTTTGTAGCAATGGTGGCATGCTGCACTTTAGATGAATATGTTTAAAAGTAAAGTGCGCCATACTGCGATTGATACAATAGTTAATTGTTGATGCATTAACAATTGATGTGTGCACTAATGGCTGGTGGTGTGTGTGCCTGTAGAAATAGTACCCTGATGGCAGGTGGTGTGTGTGCCTGGTGGAAGCGTGCACTGACGGCTGGTGATGTGTGTGCCTGGTGGAAGTGTGCACTGACGACTGGTGGTGTGTGTGCCTGGTGGAAGCTTACACCGATGGCTGGTGGTGTGCCTGGTGAAAGTGTGCACTAACGGCTGGTGGTTTGTGTGTTCCTGGTGAAAGCATGCACTGACGGCTGGTGGTGTGTTTGTGCCTGGTGAAAGCGTGCACTGACGGCTAGTGGTGTGTGCCTGGTGAAAGCGTGCACAGAAGGCTGGTGGTGTGTGTGTGCCTGGTGAAAGCATGCACTGATGGCTGGTGGTGTGTGTGCCTGGTGAAAGTGTGCACTGACGGCTGGTGGTGTGTGCCTGGTGAAAGCGTGCACTGACGGCTGGTGGTGTTTGTGCCCGGTTAAAGTGTGCACTGATAGCTGGTGGTGTCTCTGCCCGGTGAAAGCGTGCACTGATGACTGATGGTGTCTGTGTCTGGTGAAAGTGTGCACTGACGGTGTGGATGTGTGTGTGTGTGCTTGTATGTGTGTGCTTGTATGTGTGTGTTTGTATGTGTGTGGTTGTATGGGTGTGGTTGTATGGGTGTGGTTGTATGAGTGTGGTTGTGTGTGTGTGTTTGTGTGTGTGTGGTTGTGTGTGTTGTGTGTGTGTGTGTGGTTGTGTGTGTGTGGTTGTGTGTGTCTGTGGTTGTGTGTGTCTGTGGTTGTGTGTGTGGTTATGTGTGTGTGTTTGTGTGTGTGGTTGTGTGTGTTGTGTGTGTGTGGTTGTGTGTGTGTGTCTGTGGTTGTGTGTGTGGTTGTGTGTGTGTATGTGGTTGTGTGTGTGGTTGTGTGTGTGGTTGTGTGTGTTGATGTGTGTGTGGTTGTGTGTGTGTGGTTGGGTATGTGTGGTTGTGTGTGTGTGGTTGTGTGTGTGTGTGTTTGGGTGGTTGTATGGTTGTGTGGGTGGTTGTGTATTGTGTGGTTGAGTGTGTGTGTGGTTGTGTGTGGTTGTGTTTGTGTGTGGTTGTGTGTGTGTGTGTAGTTGTGTGTGTGTGGGTGGTTGTGTGTGTGGTTTTGTGTGTGTGGTTGTGTGTGGTTGTGTGTGTGGTTGTGTAGGCTAGAGTCAGGCTTTTAGCGAATGCCAGTCTTTTCTCGAGTGTCAGTCAGTCAGTGAGAGAGAGTGTCAGTCAGTGAAAAGAGTCAGTCAGTGAAAGAGAGTCAGTCAGTGAGAGAGAGTCAGTCAGTGAGAGAGAGCCAGTCAGTGAGAGAGAGTCCATCAGTGAGAGAGAGTCTGTCAGTGAGAGAGAGTCAGTCAGTGAGAGAGAGAGTGTCAGTCAGTGAGAGAGAGTCAGTCAGTGAGAGAGAGTCAGTCAGTGAGAGAGAGTCAGTCAGTGAGAGAGAGTCAGTGAGAGAGTCTGTGAGAGTTCATTCATGAGAGAGAGTCTGTGAGAGAGAGTGAGTTAGTCAGTGAGAGAGAGAGAGTCAGTGAGAGAGAGTGAGTCAGTGAGAGTGGATGAGTGAGTCAGTCAGTCAGTGAGAGTGAGTCACTCAGTGAGAGAGAGTGGGAGAGTGAGTCTGTGAGAGGGAGTCTGTGAGAGGGAGTCTGTGAGAGAGTGTCTGTGAGAGTGTGAGTGTCTGTGAGAGAGTATCTGTGAAAGAGTGTCTGTTAGGGAGAGTCTGTTAGAGAGTGTCTGTGAGAGAGTGCCTGTGAGAAAGTGTCTGTGAGAGAGTGTGAGAGAGTGTCTGTAAGAGTGTGTCTGTGGGTATGTGAGAGTGTGTCTGTGAGAGTGTGTCTGTGAGAGTCTGTGAGTCTGTGAGAGTCTGTGAGAGACTGCCTGTGAGAGTGTCTGTGCGAGTGTGTCTGTGAGAGAGTGTCTGTGAGCATCTGAGAGAGTGTCTGTGAGAGTCTGAGAGAGTGTCTGTGAGTTTGTGAGAGAGTGTCTTTGAGAGTCTGTGAGAGATTGCCTGTGCCAGTCTGTGAGAGTGTCTGTGAGAGTCTGTGAGAGAGTGTCTGTGAGAGTCTGTGAGAGAGTGTATGTGAGAGTCTGAGAGAGTGTCTGAGAGAGTCTGGGAGAGAGTGTTGTTGAGAGAGTGTCTGAGAGAGTCTGTGAGTGTGTCTGTGAGAGTGTCTGTGAGAGTTTCTGTAAGAGAGTGTCTGTGAGCGAGTGTCTCTGAGTGAGTGTCTCTGAGCGAGTGTCTGTGAGTGAGCATCTGTGAGAGTGTGTCTGTGAGAGAGTGCCTGTGAGAGTGTGTCTGTGAGAGTGTGTCTGCGAGAGTGTGTCTGTGAGAGTCTGTCTGTGAGAGTCTGTGAGAGAGTGTCTGAGTTTGTGAGAGAGTGTCTGTGAGAGAGTGTCTGTGAATGAGTGTCTGTGAGAGAGTGTGAGAGAGCGTCTGTGAGAGTGTGCCTGTGAGAGTCTATGAAAGTGTGTGTCTGTGAGAATCTGTGAGAGAGTGTGAGAGTCTGTGAGAGAGCGTCTGAGAGTCTGTGAGAGAGTGTGTGTGAGAGAGTATATGTGACAGAGTGTCTATGAGAGTGTCTGTGCGCAAGTGTCTGTGAGAGTGTCTCTGAGAGTGTGAGCAAGTGTCTGTGAGCAAGTGTCTCTGAGCGAGTGTCTGCGAGAGCGTGTCTGCAAGAGAGTGTCTGTGAGAGTGTCTATGAGAGAGTGTCTGTGAGAGTCTGTGAGAGAGTGCCTGTGAGAGAGTGTCTGTGAGAGTGTGTCTGTGAGAGTGTGTCTGCGAGAGTCTACCTGAGAGAGTGTCTGTGAGAGAGTGTCTGTGAGAGTCTGTGAGAGAGTGTCTGTGTGAGTCTGTGAGAGAGTGTCTGTGAGAGAGTGTCTGTGAGAGAGTGTCTGTGAGAGAGTGTCTGTGAGAGTCTGTGAGAGAGTGTCTGTGAGTGTCTGTGAGCAAGTGTCCCTGAGCGAGTGTCTGTGAGCTAGTGTCTGAGAAAGTCATTCAGTCCAGGTTTTATCTCTGCATTCAAAGATTAGTGGCCCTGCTGATCCCAGCATGCAATCAGGGCTACATGTACCAGAATGCAAAGTATAAATCTATACTGGATGAGCTATTCAGGCGCTGGACAGGAAAACGGGAGAGCTCTACAAGTGGCACCCAGAAGAGGTGTGCTCTATCCCTACAGCTATAGGCTGATCGTGCTGGTATATCCTCGCTGATGTTCAGATGGAGTTCATAAGTGTGCACCTATCCATGCACACGGATGCGTGCTGGCAATGTTTGCGCTTATCTCAGTGAGGCTACGGAAACAAATGTTAAAAGTCAACATGTGCTTGAGGGGTCTTTACAGCTATACTGGCAGCCCAGTAGGTTGATGCACTTGCTGCATGATGATGGTCATAAAAATGTCACTGGTTCGGTTCAGTCCCCCATACTGGCAGTGTTATAATTATGTTAACTGCACTCGCAAGTGTCGAGTCCGCTCGCAGGCGATCGGTATTCTGAGGCTTTTTGGTAACATGTTTTTTTGCTGGAACTTTGATACCCTGACAGAAGGGTTAACAGAGCTAGATTACTGCTCCCTCTCCAATTGCAGCTTGACTAGTTGATAGTTGTGTTTATTATTTTCTGCTAACCTTGTAATGGTGAACTTGGGCACACTATAGGACTGCAATAACACAAAACCCACAGCCAACTCTACAAATACTGGTCAAGCACAGGACTTTGGTTCGCATGTTTAACCATCCTAAATTACATAGACAGTGCTTCTTGGAAATAAATCAGTTACACTTTTTGGCCACTCCTCTTTTACATGATTCCCCTCCCCTTGTTCATACCACTTAAAAACACTGAGCCATAGTGTTTGTGGGGTGCCGGGGACTATTTTTTATCCCAATCCAATCCTGATGTAGGGCCTTTGCCGATTTTTAAAACTTGAACGAATGGCCAACATTTTAATTTTGGAAAGGGGCAGCCATTGGGAGCCAGTGTAAATGCAGGGGCCCTTTGAATTAATTCCTGTGCTTTTTTTCGGGCTCGGCTAGTACTTCGGCTCTGAGCCACGCAGACCCTGGGCTCAGCTCTTCAGATGAATTGTGTGGTTTACGCACCTCTATTGAAACACTCAACCCCACCAAGCACCTCTTATCAAAGGCATGTGTACTTATTAATACATGTGCACGTCATATGCATATCAAAAACAGTGGGAGAAACTAAGGATCTCAATACTACTGGCAACCACAAACAATGGGAGGACATACGAGAACGAACAACTTTACCCATCACGTACAGGAAAGAGAGATGCTACACTACACCCTATACAAATGGTATAACACATCCGAGCAGTTATATATATGTGGTTACACCAAATGTAATCTATTTCAGAGAGAGAAACTGTGTGTGTGTGTAAGTGTGTGTGCGTGTGTGTAAGTGTGTGTAGGTGTGTGTGTGTGTGTGTGTGTGTAAGTGTAAGTGTAAGAAGGTGGGGGCGCTTGGTTCACTTAATGTTTCGTGGACATGTCGAAATTGGGTAACTTTTGGAATGAGGTCCTGCTAATTAAAACTCAGAAAATTGGGAGGAAAATAGATAGATGTCCAGAAATCTCACAAATTGCAGTGGACGGTATGGATGCTTCGCATCCAAACACTAGAAAAAGAACTTTGCGTTTTCTTTTAGACACCGAACAAGGGATACTGTCCCACGAGGACAAGGATACAGCGTCTCCATTTGCGCACTGGACCCAGAGATTGTGGGATCTTTCAGGCCACAAAAAGATAGCCTGCGACTTACAGAGGAGCGCACAAAAACTCAACTAACAATGAACTCCAGGGCTAACATACTTGAATGGCAATGGGTGACGTACATGCCCAAAAAGAGTTCGAGCCTTGCTTTAAAATAACGGAAAAAGAGCGCTACTTGCTGTAGGGCAAGATACTGTGATGCGGGCTAAAAACAGATTTATTAGACATGGGACCGGACGTCAAGGGGGTGGGGGTGAGTGTAAGAAGAGCGATTAACTTTTTACTTTCGTTTTCAAGGTGGGACTGCCCACCTCAGGATGTATAGTCACAAACACTAATCAATATAATTCCAACTTTAAAATGATATGCCATGTCAGTCGTCATACCCATGCCTTTAAAACATGCTTTGTGCATGTAGGTAGGAATTTACACACCACCACTTCCAAAATTAAAATTCACCGGCCGCCTGTGATGTATTACTCTATTGGGAATGACTCGAAGCTTTCAGTAAGAATGAGAAGCCCGATCCTGAGTGGAAGCACACAACCTGGCATAAAGAAAGAGAAATTAACAAGCAGGAAGTGGGATAAGGGAGGGGGTGGCAAATGGTGAGCACTTTCGCGTCCGCTTTGATGTTCTCAGTGGCCACAAGGCTCACTGAGAACATCAAAGCGGCCGCGAAAGTCCTCCCAAAGGCTGCAGGCGGACAAATGGTGCATGTGCCAGGCGCACATGCACTGTGCCCGATCCGCCTGCAGACTTTGGGAACATTTTTGAGAGCCCTTACTTAACTCTCGCAGAGCAACGCATGAACGTTGGCTCAGCGAGACCTAAAAAAATGATGGGTGGCACATCTTTCTCTGTGCAAGAAGCCAAACTATGGAACTTTTTACCTCCAAACATAAGACCCACAGATAACCACCTTATCTTCAGAAGACTACTGAAGAATTGGCTCTTCCCCCGCATTACCACCATACCCAAACATACATATACAACATGCCCCTCTGTATATAAGCATTTATTTAGACTTTAGATGTGTAACTACATATGTGTATTGCTTTGTATAAATGTGTATAAAAATTAAGTTTTTAAAGATATAGATATTGGTTAGTTCTGCTTAAATGTAAATATTTCTTATAGTTACACTATATGTTTAACATGTATATAAGTGACTGCATAAATAAGGTTAATCTTAACTATGCATCTACAATTGCTTCACTATTGAATTACAAACAAAAATTATGTAGTTTAAAATACAGCAACCCTTGAAAGTCACAGTTTATTAAAGGCAACTTTAATCTACATATATTGCCTTCCTTATACATATACCCCTTCCATGCACTTATGTATCTTTATATTTATTACTTTGCTTCTAATTCAGCATATCCAATGCATTTCCGTAACTCTCACCCTATATCTCTTGCAATATATCCTCCACCTCCACTCTGGCTCAATTCAAACCTCATTCCACTACTCTCTACCATGCACTACCCTATTACTCATCCTATAGCGCTCTCAATATATATTTTCTGTCACGAAAAGCTCCCACCTGCACTCGGTTGTTTGTTCCCTTCTTGATGCTGCTGATCCCCAACTCCACCTGAAACCAATCAGAGACAGCAAGATAGTTATATACTTGTAGTTCCAGACTGATCCCCGGGGGAAGGGGGAATAGGATAGAGAGAGAGACAAAACACTGCGAACTTAATTAAGTTTTCGGGAATGGCTTCTCGCTTTTGCCTCTCAGGGAACTGGGGAGTGGGTCTGGACTTCACTGGTGCTTATATTTGGCCAAATGTATAGAAGTGTGCCCTAAAAGAAATAACATGCATATTGGTGTTTCTTCTAAAATATAACAAACAGGAGTTCCACTTAGAATGTGTTATTATAGCTACACACATATAAACATACCCTAGGGGGAGTCTTTAACGTTCTTACAATTCTTACTCAGAATTTCTGTACTTCTTATGAACTTCAGTACTTGAATTCTTTCTTGAACTTTGTCCTTTTTTGAAAATGTAAACAATAATATGAAATTATAGTTGAATGTTGTTCTGGAGTTGCGAAATAAACATTGAATAAAACATCAAAGATTTGTAATACCTTTTCATCAACAGATCCTGATCTCTAGAGGGGGTTCTGAAAGAAATATATATATATATATATTCAAATAACAATGACTGACATAGTACGAGCTGTAACTTGCACCAAAGGCTGACAATAATAATTCTTGCAGCCTTCACAAATATTAAACTCTAACGGAGTCTTTGTTTAATTGTCGGCTTTGAGCTTTTGGCTTTCTTTTTAAAATTGTCCAAAAAGAATTTTTGCTAAATTAGAAAGTCTCCAAAAGCTGTGCAAAGTCTTTGTTCTGATTTCCTTTCGGAAAATGTGTAAACAGTTATTTACGAGCTTAAAAACCTTACCAGAGTTCTCATGAACGAAGATTGCATTACAGCGAGTTCTCGTGGTGTTGCCAGGCAACCTTGAATGTTTATTTTCTTGCTTTCGTCTTTCTGCAGGAAAAAGAAAAGACCAACCGGAGGTCCTGTGGTGGGAGAGAACCGAACCAGGAGAAGAGCACCAGGCGAGAAATGAAGCCAGCCGGATGCCTCCTCCCGGGAACTGGAGACGTGGATTCAAGGACACACGGAAGCAGGTAAGAGACGCTTTTGACACAAAGCGAAGCACTGAGCTTTGGACGGGTGGGGGTTTAAATAGGTTCTCATCATACGTCAGGGAAGACAGTTAACACGAGCCCAGAACCGTGTTGTTTTGCATACACATTTTAACGAGTCAAATGCCACGAGTCTTTTGATTATGTATACCAAGCTTCAAACTCAGTCAATAAGCATTGAGCACTATAAATCAGAGCACATTCAGTAAACATTGCCAATACACTTTTGGGCACTCAACCTTATACCAAATAATGTTTTGATTACAGCAATTAAATGTAGGTATACTTAAGAGGAGATTCATTCAGTATTTAACAGGCATAGTGATCTAGATAAGCAACTTGATATTTTCGCAACATTTTCTACCTCAACTCTCTGACTCGTTCCAAATCTCATTCTACTGCTCTTTCCAATGCCCTCCTCTATTTCTCACCTTATACCTCTCTCAATATATCCTCTGCCTCCACTCTCATTCATCCCAAAACCCATACCACTACTATGATCCCAAAAATAACCCTTTCTAGACTCTTCCCTACTCTACCCCTCCTTGCATCATCTCATACTTATTTTACTATTCAGTCCTCCAAAACAAGACTTTCTACACCATTCCCTCTGACTCTTCTCCCTCCACCTCCCTTTTAATCATCCCAAACGCCCCACTACTGCTATGAACTCCCCCAAAACGTTTTTAGAGCCTTCCCTCTTCTATCCCTCTACTATTCCTCTTTAATTCAAATAACAGTCTAACATGTCCACCACTCAAATTCATTTAATATTTCCCTTCACTAATTAACCACTAATCATTCTTGGGTTCTGGAGTAGCATGCTGTTCGCCAAAAAGTGCTTCAACACCTCATCAGGAGTAGCAAGCTCTATATGAATGCAAACCCTTCCCTATTCCATCCCTCCACTATCCTTCTCAATCCAAATAACAGACTAACATGTCCACCACTGAAATTAATTTAATATTTCACTATACTAACTCACCAATAATACTTTTAGGTTCCGGAGTAGCATGCTACTCACTGAGAAAGAGATTCAATGCCTTGTCAGGGGTAGTAAGCGCTATATAAATGCAAATACAATTACAGGTGAATTTGGGGTTTGCTTGTGACATCACCCAGACAAGGATTGTGGTTGCCGATTGAGTAGGCTTTCACCCTCCTCAACCAGTAACCCGATTTCTTGCAAGAACCCTAAAAGTAACTAAGATAAACTGAGATGATTCCTCCGGTGGCACTGTCACAGAGCAGATAGGCTTAACTTAGGGCAATGTGTTAAGTATTTATGTTGTACCAAAACAGTAATAAAGTGTAAATTCAAAAGCCTAAAACTCCTGAATAACATTAGAAAAATATAGTAAAAGTAATAAACAAAATTCAAATAAATGGAGCCAGGAATCCGAATTTTTGAGGTTTTGTGTAGGAATAGCGCCAAGAAGCACTAAGTGCTATTAAGAGCCAATAGTTGCGTTTGACCGGGACCTAGACTGAATTTGAGTCTGACCACCATGGAGTCTGGGTCTGATAGACATACCAAATTTTCACCAATCAAAGACTTTATCATCTGACTTAGCCCTTTAAGTTCAGTCCACTACAGTAATATGCTTTTAAAGCTGCCCAGGACCTCAGGGGAGGCACATGGAGATTCATAGGGAACCAGACAGAGACTAATAGCGGGGTACAGTCCAGGTCCAGTTGTACTGGCCATCTGTGCAGTCGCAAGAAAAGCCTCTTGTAGATCATTTTAACATTTTAGCTTCAACAGAAGGTCAGCCTTATGACCCGTGGAATCCACTTTTTTGACTGGGTACAAGAGATGCAGGTCCAGTCTTTCAGGTCTCCTCTCATGTCTCTGACAGCAGGTTCAAGTCTTCTTCTTCGATTCTTCAGGGCCAGGAAGTGTTTATAAGTGAGTTCAGGAAAAATGCCACATTTATGCCTTCCACTGGCTAGTGGGTTGGAATGACTCCTAGGCATGCCCTAACCAATGGTGTAAATGTTACCAGGGAAACCTTCACTCATTTTGGGCATTTTCAGGATGGCAGAAGTCTTCAGCCACACTAAACTTCAGCTCTGAGAGCTGAGGTATGTAAGGAGAGTGTGTTATAGTAATCCTAGAATCCTCCCACCTTTAACACTAAAATCCAGTTTACAGTAGCTACTGTACCCATAATAAACCCAGCGCTAGAAGTAAGGTAGGACAAACGTAGGATTCTTCAGCAACCAGAAAGTGGATACACAAGAATTATTTTGGCATCCTGTTCCATTTTTTCAAGTATGCCCAAGTGTTAGGTGTGAACCAAGCAGATCTGTGAAGAAGGATCTGACACTCAAGCAGGATTTGGCATTGTAATGTTAAAAAGGATGCTCACTGCTGTCACCTTTCTGTTGAGCTGAAATGAGTCATCCCGGCCCAGTCAGACTGACTTGCCAATCACAGTGACCAAGACAGTAGTTCCTGGGAGAAATTTCACACCTCATTCACACCCATTAATAAGCTAATCACACCCATTAATAAGCTAAGTGAAGTAGTGTGGCTCACTGGTTAGAGGCGGCAGACCCGAGAGCAGAGGACGGCCCGGGACCAGGGTTCGATTCCCGGCGCGGCAGGTTTCTGGACCAGGGTCAGCGGACTCGATAATTCTCTCGCCTCGGTGCCCACTCTGATCAGCGATCACACTCGGCAACTCTGGGCATTAGCTTGCCTCATCTTCACTAACGGCCCCACCAGACCGCCGGGGATGCCTGGTCTCACCCTGGAGATACCCATTAAGGGACCATCTCTCAGGGAAGCCAGGAAGGGTTTTGCAGCGGTCGAAGCGCCTTGGGACCCTACGGGTAAGTAGTGCGCTATATAAATGCCTATACATTTACATCACATTTACAATCATAGGAGAAGGGCTGTCCGAGGACTATGCTAATTATCCTTCGGACAGTTCAGGCAGGTAAAGTACAACTTTCGAGAATTTACTTTTCCTTAACCTTTAATAAAAATATAACTTCACCATTAAATTGGATTTTCAATAACTTTAAAAAAATAGCTGTTTATTTATTTTTCTAGCTGCTCTTATTATTGAAATACAGTTTTGTGATTTTAATCTGCACTCTGGTTTTCTACATAGGACAGTTAGGAATACACAGGAAAAATTGCTTTTATGTGCTAGTCACTTTAAGGAAATGTTAACATTATATTTCAACATGTTTTACTTATAAATACACCCAGTAATGTGGGTTACAAGGCCTTTACAGGGGTGATTTATTAATATCTAGAGGAGAGGTTTTGACAAGTCAAAAGGGTTTATTTGGACAGGGCCAATTGTAGTTGTTACACTGCAACTTTAAGGCTGCAATGCCAGCCATGAAGCCATGTGTGAATTGTCACTGTAGTGGATGTCGCTATAGGTGCTGCAGTCCACTAGTGGTGTTTAACTCCCAGGCCCTGGGTACATTTATAATGGGGATTAATAGGCAAGTAAGTTAAATATGCCAATTAAGAATATGCCACTTCAACTATGATTTAAGGGGGAGCACGGGCATTTGCTACAGGTCAGTGCTGGGGTAAAGTGCACAGAGTTTCAAAACCACCATCAATATAGGGTCCATCCCAGAAAATCAGGGTGACCATGGAGAAAAAGTGGATTTCCTGCATACATATAGCTAGAGGGCATGCATATTTGCCTAGGAGTCAAATAAAGACATTGAATTCGGAAAAGGAGCAGAGCTTGGAGAGTACAGTCGTTATTTGATAGTCATAAACCAAAGGTATTTATGATTGCACAGGAATTATGCAAAATAGTGGGAATAAAGCTTTTTGTATTCATGCAATGTTGTGAAAATTACAGCAGAAAACGACAAGAGTAATTTCCCGTTTGATAGTACTTATACTTCATATTTAGTTGTACAGTGACTGGGCAAGTTGAAAGATCTGCCAGAAAGTAAGACTGATTGAGTTCTTGCAAAAGATCTTTACAAGCTGACTAAAGCCTCTGTTTGTGGACACAGCAGGCATTTGTGGTAAAGACGATCCCAGATATGAAACATGGAGGCTCAAAGGTAGGCTTTAATGGAGATGTAGGTGAAACCGTGATAGCTGCCTTGACAGCCAGGTACAAGTGACTCAAACTGAATGTTCCTCCCAACCGCCCACCTCGAACACCAACAACGTTCTAACACAATATCCACGCTCGAGGGATCAAGTCTCGTGCACATTATAACACATCCCCTTCCCGTCTATTAACAAATTTGAAACATAACCAAAAAACAAAGAGATAGCACAATTAGTTTTAAAGAAAATAAATAAGGTGAAACAAGCTAAACCAAATTAATAAATAATAACAAAAACAAACAGAAAGTATTAACCTCTGTACCACAATAATTGGTAAAGATGGTACAAAGCAAACAACATACACAAAGCAAGTGAAAGTAAATTAACAAATGTAATCTTTCAAAACCACTGGTGGTTTATGGACTCTCACACTTTTCCCACCTCCATTGACAGAATAGGGAACTACACCATTCGGACACTGCTCAACATGTGGACTATTTCTCAACCTAACACTCTTATACTCCGTTGAAATTGAGCGATTCACTTTTTTTCCTTTTCCAAGTTCATCATACTTCATTAGCATATACCTACTATATCCCTTTTCTTCCAAACCGGTGTGCTCTCCCACTTTCTGAAATAATGCTACTGTGGGATGATTCCATCTCTCCCCATTATCTAACTGTATAAAGTGCTGGTGTATCAATTTAACTTTAAACAACCCTTCAAACCTAGACAAACCCTTTATACTTATTCTTATTTTTATTTTCACCCAGTCACCCTCTTTCACCGAATCAATATCTATGCCCACTTCACTGAACTTGCCCTCATTCTCCACCCAATCTTTCAGCCATGATATGACCAACATGGTATGAGGCACTCTTGCCCTTATCACCTCAAATAAAAACTTCAAAGCAGACTCTTGTAGTTTTATGTGGTGGACCCACAACATGTCTTCTACAGACACTCTTATGTCCTGCCCACCGACATGTTCCATCTGAATGATATCCTTGACCAAACTGTTTGCCCTCTTCTTCAGGCCATTTCTTTGTGGATTATAGAGCGAGACAAAAGCATTGTATTGTGGTTCCTGCATAACTTTTACCATTTGGAAGAAACATCCAATAATTCCCACAGAGTTCATTCATGGGCCCAATGACGTTATTGCAAATACCATGCCAAGGTTTGCACGGATTGGATATATGACCTATGGTGGCTTGAATTCCAGTTTTCAACCTTTTCTCGCCCTCTTCACACACTGCACACCCCTCAATCCACAAATTGACTTGCTCATCCAAACCCAGCCACCTGCACTGGGCCTTGTCTCCATTGCGCTAAACTCTGACCTAAATGTCCCTCAGGAGCCAAAGCTATGATCTTACCACAAAAGCCCATGGGTGCTACAAATTTCATGCCTCTCATCATCACCCTGTCACTACACATGGACAATTCTTGCACCACAGTTAGGTATGATTGCACAGATACTGACACACAACTTTCCCTTCTCTGACCAGAACTTAACACCCTCATAACCTCTCTACATTATCACTGTTCATAGCACTGCTCCATTCTGCTTCCATATACACAGATTCACACACCTCCAACACATCACAAGTGGAAGCACCTACATTCTCAGTCGCTGAAACAGCAGGTCCATCTATTCCTGCCTATCTACTCACATTCTCGACAAGCAATCTGTCTCTTTGTTCCTTCAAGGTGAATGTGTTCATTATGGTAGCTATACTCCTGAAGTCTTGCAGCCAATCTACTCAACCTTGCCAAGCCTTTGCTGCCCCTCCTGGTAATGACACCCTCACCAATGGTTTTTGGTAAGTACGCAAGATAAATTGCCTTCCCTACAAGTATGTTTGAAAATATTCCAATCCCCAAGCCGTGGCCAATGCTTCCCTTTCAATAACCAAGTAGTTCCAACCGACTCAGTGCGTGTCCTTGATGAAAATGCAAAGGTTCTCTCAGCCTGCTTGGGTTTCTGAAAAAGAATCGCCCCTACACTTGTAGCACTTGCATCAACATTAACAATGGACTCAATTTCTGTATCAAAAATCACTAAAATACCTGCTTCACAAATCTCTTTTTTAATGGTATCAGCACACTTTACCTGATCTGGTTTCCACACAAAATGTACCCCTTTCCTCAACAATGATCTTAAACACTGTTTTATAAGCAACATTTTCCACAAATTTAGAGTAATACTCTATTAGCCCCATGAACAATCGTAATTGATCTTTATCACTTGTGCCGGAGTCATCTCTATCACTTTCAACAAGTACCTCTTGAGTTTGACCGCCTCTCCTGAGATAGTGTACCCTAAGCACTCAATCTATTCTTCCAAGAAGGAAAACTCGTCTGTTCTCAACGTGAGACCAACCTCAGCAATTCTGCGTAATGCATGTTGCAACAAAAGATTGTGTTGTCCAATAGTCTAAAATATAATTCTGAAAATAGATACTATTCTGCAAGTCTTTAAAAACCTCACTGATCATTCTTTGAAAAACACTTGCAGCTCAGCATGGTCCAAAGGGCATGCATGTGAATTGGCAGGTCCCTCAAGTTGTGATGAATGCTGTAAATGATTTGGATTTCTCATGCAACCTTATCTGTTGGTAAGCACTGTTGAGATCTAACTTGGAAAAGTACTTACCGCCTTTCAATAAGAACACTAGTTTCCTGGTGTTATGTAATGGGAATGTATCTGCAACAATGTTTTGGTTCAAAGATCTAGGATCAAGAAAAATTTCAGTTTCCCATCAGTTTTTACTGTGATCACAACAGGTGAAATCCAACTCAAAGCCTCCACCAGCTCAAAAATTCCTTCATCTAACATATCTTATATCAATTTTCCAACCTCATCCCGAACACTAATAGGATCCACACCCTTCTTAAGCAGAGTCTTGTGCACGTACACCTTGAGATGTTCCAGTTTTTTACTAAAGATCTCTTTTACCCCTTACAAAATCTCCTGAACAGACTCATCCTCTACCACCATGATCTGAGATGGGGCTAATGATGATGCTCAAATCATATTGGTGTAACCAATCCTAAATTGGAGGACCAAGTCTCACTATATACTCTTTCCCTTGAATACTCTTGTTCTCAAATGTAATGTGGACCTCCATAAATACCAGGATTTCACTTGTTTCTCCTTGATATCCTTCACCATAAATATCCTTGTGTTTATCTTTCTTTCCTTCCCATTCACATTCAAACATTTCCTTGGGGGTTATTGTGTATATGGATCAACCAGTATCAACCATGAGTTGAGTCTGCAGACCATTTACTCCAAACAAGGCCACCGGCCTATTTCTCCTTTTGTTTCCACCACACATTCATCACCCACACTCAGAACTTTATCAGTCCCTTTCATGAGAACAGAGGACTCTTCAGAGACTACAGCTACTCTCTTCCGAAAAACAGTTCAAGATCTTCCCAAACCGAACATGATCAAACAGGTTCCTTTATGACCACCTTGGCATACCACTGCTCAGTATTTGTCTTGCTCATTGCCAGAATGTGGTAAAGACGGTCTCAGATAAAGCATGGCACAACACAGGTAAGCTTTATTGAAGCTGTGGTGAAACAGCAGTCGCTCCCTTGTCTGCCAGGTGCATCTGACTTAAACCAAATGTTCCTCCCAACCGCCAACCTAAAACACCAACAAGATTCTAACACAATATTCATGCATGAGAGAAACAAGTCTTGTGCAGGGATTCATGCATACACTTTATAACTGCCTTCTTTTAGTTGTGTATCCGTTTTGTGGATGATGATGCATCAGGGTATCCATGATATCAGGTTGAGAATAACTTTTTCTTTGCGATTCCCAGATGATTCTCACTAGCTCTTATTTTTGCAGGGGGGAATTCCTTATTCTGGCATCAGGTACAGAGAAAGCAGTGCTGCCAACTGTTTTCTTTGTGCAAGGTGTAATGGTTAATCATGCTGTTATCTGGATCGAAATTCCCAAGGTTGGGAATATTTGTTCACTTTCATCCAGAGCAATTCGGGAACATTAGTGTGTATTGCCTTTTGAGTGACACAAAATAGTTTGAATGAAGATCTTCTTGTGACCAGTAACCATTGGAGAACCTTAAAGGCAGGGGTGATATGACTTCCCTTACATGTGTATATAATTTTGCACCTGAGTTCTGGAATCTTTGGTGTCATGTCATGGTTAATGAACATTGCAATGATATAAGCCAATTGCATATTCTAAATTTGAGGGAATGAGCAATGTTGTTGCTTGATCCTTTTGTGGAAATACAAAAGGACATTCACTGAGAGTGCAAAGCCCATGACAATTCCAAGGTTTCATACATCTTTTGATATTTTTGGTGGTGATCTAGATCGTTTGATGAGATATTAAGAGATCATAATTTTTCCAATCTCCGCAAGTGGTTATTTCAGTTTTTGGTTCCTTGACGGCCATATGTGTCAAGAATGGGAATTGCAATTTCCAAATAGTGATTTATACTAAATCACCCTTTGGAAATCACAATTTGCAATGTATCATAAGAAGCTATATCGATTTTGGGATTCCTTAGGATTTACAATTGCAATTTAGCGATTGCCAAATTGCGATTCTCTAAATAGGAAATCACAATTTGGTCATTACAAATACCGAATGCTGCTTTCTGGAGGAGTAGGATGACATCACAATGAGGAATTGAGTCATCCCATGCTGTTTTCAGAACCCAGCTACATTGGAGATGGCAGGCTGTTAGAAATGGCTTCTCCAGTTGGCAGTGGTTTGCACCCTGTCCAAGTAGGGACCCAAAATCCCAGTCAGGATACGTGTAGTTCACACTAGTTTTACCAGCTCTCACCCTCGGGTAGTTGGCACAGAGCAGACAGGCTAAACTAAAGAGGCAATTTGTAAAATATTTTTGCACACACATTAACACAGTGAAAATACAAGAAATCTACTCAACACCAGTTTAGAATAAAACAAAACTAAAACGAAAAAAATCCAACATTCACAAATCAAGATACACATTTTTAAAGATTAAATGCAGTTATAGAGCTGAGAAACACAGTAGCACCAGTCGGGGCTATCTTAACATGCTTGACGGAGTTGAATCCAAAAGTTCAGGTTGATCGCGACAGAGCACGGGCTGGCTATTGAGTCGTGTAGATCTCTAGTGTAGTACCTTGGTGTCAGGTTTGTCTTTGTAGGGACTTCTCTTTCTAGTTCTGGTGTGAAGAGATGGTTCTCAGGTCTGCGTCTTAAAGGTTCCTGTCTATCTGAGATAGGGGCGACCCTTTCATGTAGCCACGATGATGCTGACAATGAAAATGCCAGGGCAGACAGTGCCTTCCAGAAGGAATCAACAGGGAAAAAAACCTCTGGTTGAAGCAGAGACTCCAGGAGAGGAAAGAAGCAAACAGAGATCCAAGTAGCAGAGTTCAGGGCTTAACACAAGGAGCAACAGAAGGAAGATCAGAAAAGAAAATTGGGAATAGGATCACAGGAATGATTCCCAATATGAACAAAAGGTCAGACTGAAAAGGAGCAAAGATACACCAACAGGACAGAGAATGCACCAACAGGAGCAAGGACACACCAGCAGGAGCGAGCAGTGTTGCAACGCAAGGAGATGGAAGATTCAGGCCCTTATTTACCCATAGACAGGAAGTGATGCAAAAGGAAATTAGTAGTCACCACCTTGGTTTGAGAAACAGTAATGAAAAAGATATAAATATTGGCAATTTCGAGCGATGAAACAAAACCCTTCCTGCGGCATTCGGGGACCAAGACAGCGGCATTCTGGGAACTAGACGAGTACGAAAATGGGCCCCAGGAAGGAAAATGTCTGCTAGAAAAACTAGAGAGACTGGTATTCTTGCCCCCTAGGCACCAGGTTAGTGCTTCCTACAGCCAATGTGGGACACTGCGAGGGGTACCATGCCTCCAAAGCTGGAACAGCAGTGCACTCGAGATGCCACAAGAGCAACTGTGGGCCACCGCACAATACCCTGGCATGCCGAGAAGCAGATGGAAGCTTTGCCGGTCGAATTACAGCCCGCAGTGTGACACTTGGAAATGTTGAGCAACAAAGACGCAGCATGGCACCAGGAGGTGAGACGTCGCTTGAGGCACTTGTGGCGTCGGCTCTTTATTACTATACAGACCATTGGCGCTTGCGTACGGTGCGTTGCACAAGGAAGCTGAGGTGTCACTGAAGCAAGTGAGTCGTTGGTTCCTGAAGGCAGTGCAGATTCATTGAGCTACTGACTCCCGCGTACGATGCAAGGCACAGGGAAGTTCATGCTGCGGTTGTGGCAAGGCATCAATTCTGCTGCCGTGAAGTATCAATGAAGTAGCAAGGGTCAAGCTGCGAGGTTTCAATTTAGCAACGTCAATGTCACACCATAGGGCGACAAGTGCAGCGGGGGAGTTGGAAACAGGCGCCACTGACTTCAGTGGTATGGAACTCCAGAGTCCCTCTATGGTGGTTGTTTTGAAGCGCTGCAGCAGCATCGGGGCTTGCATTGTAAGGCATGGTCATTGCATTCAGGGGGACCACGGCTTCCGTGTAGGCAGCGGCGTGGTGTTAAAGTGCAGCGCCAGTTCCAAAGAGACATACGAAGTCGATGTGCTAATCTTTTTTAGCACAGCAACTCACTTCCAAGGGCCCAGGAACTGGATTTGGCACAACTAGGGAGAGTAAGGCTCTAAACAGAAGAGCTCAGGTGTTGCAGGTGAAGGCTTTGATGTCCCTGAGACTTCCTACAGGAGGGAAGCTCAGCTCAAGCCATTGGAGAACCTTAGATAGTAGGATTCAAAGAACAATGTTTGGTCCTCTCACTCCCATGACAGGAGCAGGAGGCAGCAGGCCAACACAGCAAAGCAAACAGGAAAGTGGCAGTCCCTCCTTACAGCACAACAGCTCTTCCTCATGGCAAAATGTCCTCAGTACAGAAGTGTTCTGAGGTCCAGTACTTATACACATTTTAGCCTTTGAAGTAGAGGGACTTCAAAGAAAAGCCTTTGTAGTGCACAAGACCCTGCCCTTACTGGCCCTAGCTCCAGATACACTACAGGGGGATATGCAACTCTTTGTGAGGGAACAGGCACAGCCATATTCGGGTGCAAGTGTCAACTCCTCCCACAACTCTAGCTCAGGAAGACCCATCAGCCTGGTGACGGGCCATCAGCATATGCAGAGCACACCTCAGCTCTCTTTGAATGTGACTGTCTAGAGTGATTTCACAAAGCCCAACTGTCAATCAACCCAGATGTGTATTCTAGGGACATAGAGTGGTTAGGGTAAGAAAACGCCAAATATCTAAAAGTGGCATTTTCAGACCTGCAATTTAAAAACCAACTTCACTAAAAGATATCTTTATAAATTGTGAGTCCAGAGACACCAAACTCCAATTTTTTTATCTGCTCTCAGTTGGAAAGATACACTTGTAAAGTGTTTGAAAGCAGCTCGAATGCTAGCCTATACGAGAGAGAGTCCTTGCTGTAGTGAAAAACAGATTTAGCAATTTTTCATTGACAGGACAAAACTTAAAAGTACATGGCCTACATTTTAAATACACTGCACCCTGCCCATGAGGCTACCTAGGGCCTACCTTAGGGGTGCCTTACATGTAGTAAAGTGGAAGGTTAGGCCCTGGCAAGTAGAGAAACTTGCCAGGTCGACTTGGCAGTTTAAAACTATGCACACAGGCTCTGCAGTGGGAGGCCTGAGACATATTTGAAGGGATACTCATGTGAGTGGCACAATCAGTGCTGCAGGCCCAGTAGTAGCATTAAATATACAGGCCCTGGTCACTTGTAGTGCACTGTACTATGGACTTATTAGTAAATCAAATATGCCAATCATGGAGAAACCAAAAGCCATTACATTTTAGACACAGAGCACATGCAATTTAGCATTCACAGCAGTGTTAAAGGGCAGAGAGTCCTAAAACCAGCTAAAACAAAGTTCAATACACAGTCAAAAACAAGGAGCCAGAAGCAAAATTACTGCGGAAACCAAGCCAAAAGATGCCAGGTCTTACACAGGCTATGAAAGCAGAGCAACTCTGAGCTTGTGTGGATGTGGTTTTGGAGCAATTCAACCACTGTGGCCACAGATCACAATGGAATATATACAAGAGGGCGTAAGACAAAGCTGAAATTCTGAGAAAAATAACGAGGTGTTCACAGAAGAGTGTGTCCAACACCATGACAAGCTTTTTTGGAACAAGCTCACTGGACGTTCCAGAAAGTGAGAAGCGCAAAATTTGGAAGGACATCCAGGCGAAGATCAGTGCAGCTGGTGTAATCCAGTGCTCATTTGAAGAACTACGTAAGCACTGGCATGATCCTCTGACATGAACCAAAGAAAAGGTGGCTAGCCGATTTGGAGAGGCACATCGAACAGGCAGAGGATCATCCACTCAGCCACCTCCTAACCCTCTGGAGGCCATGATTGAGGTTACTTTGCAGCCAGACGCAAGTATATCTGAGATCAATACCTCTGCCACACCCAGTACCACCAAAGGTAAGATACATTTATAATTTGCCACATACAAAAATGTTTCAGTTAAAAAGGTATGCTATTAGTAATTTATACTTACCTCTAAACTTAAATCACCTCTAGGCCACAATTTATCATTAATTCACTTGATTTGTAGTTGGATGTCTAATAACAAAATCAAAGTTGTAACATGAAGCATTTAGTAGTCTCATCTAAAGTGAGATACCAAATGACCTGAAAGAACTTCATAATAAATTAAAACAAACTTTAAATAACATTTTACATAACAAAACATTAATTGAACTAAACTATTTATCATATACCTGACAGAACTAACTGCAACAAATATAGAAGAAAATGAACAGGAGGAAAATCAGGAAACTGAGCCAAATATTCAGTCTGAAAACATTAAAACTCCAACACCCACAATAAGTGTAGATGCAGAGCAACAGTATCTCCACTCCCTAATTTTGTGGAGGAACATGAAAGCGTCACAACAGACAAGCCTTTGGACATGCAATCTACACACGGGCGTCAGTCCCTTCTACAATGCTGAAACAATGCCATTAGAAGATGTAGATTTATTGGTAGAAGGGCTACTGAAGACAATAATAGAGTATTTGATGGTTTTGCGTTGTCTATGTTATTGGTGTTACCGCCTGCAATGTAAAAATATAAATTAATTGAAGACACAATTGGTGTTAATGAAAAAAAACATTTGTGACGTAAAGGATGGCATAAGGCAGTTGAACGCACCTGTTGAGGAAGGCCAAAAAGCAGCTTTGGAAAAGTTTTAGGAGCTGGCAAATGCCATTAAGGACTTCTGCAAGTGATGCAGCAAGATTATGTTACACACCTACAGAGCCATATTCAACTCATTAGCTGATTGGATGGTTTCACTAGATCGGTCCATCATCTGACAACTGCTACATCAGCATTATCTCGTCGCACAGTGGCCATGCAGGCTGAGATGGCACATTGCAGTGGAGTAGTACAAGGATTAGTGCAAGGCACTAATGCCATTGAAAACATGCAAACAGCACACATCACAGCAACCAGTGAGTTAGGTGGAGGGGAAAGCGAGGAGTTATCCAGCCTAAGTAGTATTACCGCCCTGAATTTTGGAATCGGAATCAAAGCTGCCGACAAAATGCATCTACAGAGGATTCACCAAGGCAAGCAGCTGAGCAAACTGAAAGGCATAGACGATGACGAGAGACAAAAAGTAGTTGCATGGTTGCGTGTACACATATGTTACTTCTATACCTCTGTTTACATTTGTTAGGTCTGAGATGGCAATCTTGATTTGGCACATGTGCATTTAATATTGTGTTTTGAAAATTTTAAAAAAAATACTATACCTGAAGTTAAGGTAATAAAAAAATTATGGACAAATACAATCCTAAATGAATGTATTTTTCTTACCTTACCTTAAAAATAATTGTGTAGAATCTCTGAACGTCATTCTCTGCCTTCTGCTGCCCTTGATCCATCTGTAGGTTGATGTGTTGGAACTGACTGATCCTCTTCATCCATAGCTGACTGGTTAAGGGGTATGCCACTAGATGTGGAAATGTTGTGGAGTATAGGACAAGTAGCAACATTTTTCAGCAGGTTTCTGTTCTGTCTTGTACTGCTCCACCACTCTTGTGGAGACATCTAAAGGGACTCTTCAGCAGCCCAAATGTTGTCTCTATCACATTTCTTGTTGTTTTATGTGCAGCATTGTAGCAGGATTCACTTGCAGGTGCAGGGTTCCGTCCATCAGTTGTTTTGTTTGCATTTGTCGCCCTAAGTGGGAAGGGTATGTCCAGACGTGGGTCCCGTGCTCACTGCGCCACTGGTTTCAAGCTAGCCTGGC
Organism: Lissotriton vulgaris; assembly: GCF_964263255.1. NCBI lineage: Eukaryota > Metazoa > Chordata > Amphibia > Caudata > Salamandridae > Lissotriton > Lissotriton vulgaris. The sequence continues at coordinate 1,516,669,930 of NC_141691.1, forward strand.
GGATGAGGGATGATACCCCGAAACCGGTCCCAGGATGCTTGTTACCGGTCCAGGGAGGATATGGCTTGGCAATTTGTGCTGGACTGTTCCCATGAGGAACAGGGCCAAGATTGATTTGCATATAGCTGGGTCCAAACTGGGGTGGCTTGGTGAGCAAAAGAACGATGGATTAAATCCAGTTCTTTGTGACTGTGGGTGAATGTTTGCATTGTTCAGCAATCCGTCCGTCAATTGTCTGCGTATCTGTAGCAGATAAGGTCAAAACTGTAGGTTAGCTCTGGTAAGGGTTTCATATATCTGTTAAAGAATAAAGATAAGATTCCTGGTTTAATTTTGTAACGAGTCAAGGGGTCAGATGCATATATATTATGTAAACACAGTAATTAAGGGAGAAGGGAGAAGGAGATCTAAGCAAAGGTTATTGAATTAACACCGATTTCTGAGATTTAAGGTTTGATGGCAAACTGTGTTGAAAGCTGCAGAATGACTCATAAGAAGTTGCTCCACCATTTTTTCTAAATGCGTTTTTAATTTTGAGCAGATTGTGTGCCTCTTTCCGGATGGAATCCTCTTTGATAGACTAAGAGTAAGTACTTGTCTTCTAGGAATTGAGATGTCTGAAGAAAAACTGGCATTCCAATGAGTTTGCTAGGAAGGGTCCATTAGAAATTGGTCTTTATTTATCAGGGTTTTCTGGGTCAAGGTTTCTGTTCTTGATTAATGGTAGCTTGTGTGGTCTGAACTCGCACGGCATATAAATACAATAAATCCGTATTTGTAAAGCGCGAACTACTCACCCTTACTGTTCTCCGTCATGGAAATTAAGTGAGCTATTGGCCAGAGTCACATGGTGCTGAGCTGAGCTGCCGCTGGAGCCGGGGATGAACCGTGAACCCTGTGCTCCAAAGTCTGCTACCTTCGCTGCTGTACCACACCTCTCCACTGAGTCACTCAGGATGATGGAGTAAAGCAGAGAATGTAGTAATTATCTGATATTTTAAAATGTTAAAAGTCATCATGGGCAGAAATATTACATCCCTTGGAAATATCGAAAACGTGTTAGAATAACTTGTTTTTATCAAAACCATTAGCTGCCCGTGGGTGTTCACTACAAGTCGGTACGGAAAGTCTTTTTAAGAACCTCATAATTGTAGCCTGGGATGTACAAGAGTCAATTGTGTTTAAGCAGTTGCATGTTACTGTATTGTTTGGTTTCTACCCAGAGCTATTACAAATCCCATTAAACTATAATAATCGGAAAACCCTCAGTTAAAATACATCATACACGTATCAAAACAACACTTCTTGTTTTTATTTGAACTTCCCTTTTAATGTATCATATTTATTATGGGGAGCTTTCACTTTTTAGAATCTATGGAGAATGCTTAGCTGCAGAGTTTCTCCAAGCATTGTTTTCCTCTCTGTAGATGAGCCGCAGACTTCAAGCCATGAGTGTGAATGTAGTTTCCTGTTTCAAGGCAGGATCGGCTCCTTCAGGAGCCCAAGGGTCCTCTGGGAACGGCCTGAGCTGTGTGTGACCTGGACTTCAGGAACTAACAGAGTCCGAAGAGAGGAAAACACATTTCACAGCCCCTTTGTGCTCGCCTCGGGTCCCAAAAGCCCTTCTGGGAAAGTAAGTCCAGCAGTGAGCACACCCTTTGACAGAAGAATAGTAGGGAATCCATGTGAGCTGTCTGCAGCTAAAATAGAGCATGACATTTACAGCACTGGCTGTGTCTTGCATAGTTACATCGCTTATTTTGTTTCCAAGTGGGATCCCCTCCCTCTGTGGTTAACTGTTCAGTGGCATTGTGGAAAGCAAAGCATACAACTGGCTGTGGCAGGGGCTGCAATGATAGCCTTGCCAATAGTCAAATATGTCACCTGTAACATGGACACAGAACAAGCAGATCACTGCAGCAGGCACAATAACCCTAAGCCATCCTACTGACCTTAATGCCTTTGGAATTCTGACGCAGCCGTATCTCTGTAGTCGATGGCTAAAACACTGAGGTGCATATTCATAAACTGCATTTTTAGCATGTTTTGTGGTACTGCAAATGTACAACTAGCGTACTACAAAATGCTATTCACATACCTATGTGCAGAGGTCCACTCCTTTGCCTCTCTGGTCCTTTCTGTGTGGTGATCTCCACCCCGACTGCAGAGATCTCCGCACGTGTAAGTATACATTTTAGTCGTAAAAAGGAGTGTCTGAAAATAGGGAATACTTCTGACTGAAGGGGTTAAGGAGGACTAGAGGAGGGGGTTAGGAAGGGACATGCCCCACCCGCAAAGAAGTAAGCCCATTCCTTTTCACAAGCTGCCCTTCTATAGTTACTACCACCAAAAATAACCCAAAACAGTTGTAAGTATACTCCAGCTTAGAGCTGGCCTAGGTCCTGCACAGCACATGGCCAACTAGTAGTAATGCAACACCCTCCCATAAAAATAAAGGTATTGACTTAAAATAAAACCCCACAGGATCTAATTTTAACATAAATTGAATTATTTCAAGTGTTTTAAAATATAAGCACATTTTATTTAATGTTAAAAAATGTCTATAAATATTTTGTTAACATTGTTTACATTTATTAAATAACATTGTTTATAAAATGACATTGCTTTCAATTAATTATCCATATATCTGCAGAAGAGTGTACAAGGACTAGATAACAAGGAGTTGTCTCTTGTTCACTAAAGCACTAGTACACTTGTTTTGAGAGAAAAGAATATGAAAAGAAAGACCACTGATAAAGGAAATTATTTGGTATATTTTTATTTAGTGTATATTAAAGTATATGAAATGCATTCTTGCGGGTTTATTAAGATGTAGGGTGGACCGCCACCGCCATGCGGGTGTTGGCGATCCACCCTACATCATACCCTAAATCATACCCCGCTCGCCACCCATTCCCTCCCACATCTTAGTATGGTATCTGCTAGACACCGCTGTCCATATTAGCATGGGAGCGGGAAGCCGCCTTTACGTGGTGGCGTTGCCGCCACGGAAAGGCATGCTTATTTTTTGGGGGGGGGCCCGTTGCGGGCCCCCACAGTATTGTGGGGAGGGGTGTGCACATTGTCATGGACAAGGTGGCAGGCACCATGCGGTGCCTGTCACCTTGTGCATGACAATGCACAACGTGCATTCCCAGCATTGTGGCGGGCGGTGCTGTGAGCACCGCCGACCACAATGCTGGGAATGGAGGGTGTCACTGCCATGGTGGGGGTGGCATCCTAATTGCAGGTGCTGGACTGCCGCACCATTGGCGGCCGGTCCCAGCACCACTAGGGTGGCGGGCGGACTTTCCTAATAGGCCCCTTGGTTTTATAGGAACAATATACTGCAAAGCACTTGCACTTTAAAAAGTTTAGTACTGAAGAAGAGTAGACAGGCGTCAGATGAACAACTGGTTGATGTAGACCAAAGCACTAGCACTCTGTGATAGATAGTACTGTATGAAATAAGCACTTGCCCTTTTTTCAGAAACCATCATAAATTTACACTTGCACTTTAATGTAAACTGTCTGTGACAAATATTTTAAATGAATGTTAGAATAAACAAATGGGTAACTACGTGATCAGAAATTGATCAACCAAGTACTGGAAGAAAAAAACGCAATAATTAATTTTTCTGCTAATTATATAAATCCTGAATTTGTTGATCAGAAACGCTAGTAGTACCCGTGTAGAAAGCATTTAATAATGACTTGTTTTATATATTTAAATCAAGTGAATATGCTTTTTTATCCATTTTTGTGTCTGAATTGACATGTTACAAGATGGCAGCCAGTGTAACATCGAAAGAGAACAGAGTAGTGCTGATGGAAAATGTAGTCCTTCATTAATGTCTTTAGTTACAATGACTATACTAATGTTAAGGAAATTGTGTTTTTGCATCGTGAACAAGGCAGCGTGCGGCTGCCGAAACGCGTAGATGTGATCGTCACGAATAAAGAAAACTGAGTGACCAATACCTTTTGGAGTGATGGATGATTATTGAACAACTGTGATAATCCCATGGAGATATTTAGAAATGTGGCGGAGGTTTCATAACCGGCACCACCGATGTTCTGGAATCCCCCCAGTGTAATCGCCAAAGCAAATTTTGTACAAAGAAGACAGGGGCGCCCCCCATTGTGCTGTACAGTAACGCTGCCAGAAGCTGAGAGGAGTGCTTAATCCAAGAGAAGGAACACAGAGCTGGTGATCGGAGGATCTCGGAGATGTGGTAGATTACTCGCGGCAAACTCCGGTAAGCTGGGCAAGTGAAGGAAGCAACGGGAGCCGGGCTGGAGACTGGCAATATTGCAAAGTATACTATTCGTGATTTAAAGAGCTACTATTTCGGATGGAAAAATGAGTGACGAAGAGTGTGCAGCTAGGCAACAGGAAGCCTTAAAACTCTTTGAAGAAACCGCTTTACCGGTGCTGAGAGACAGAGGTATCTCAGCCCCCACAGGGATGAATGAACTGGGGAAACTATTACAAGGGTATGAAAAGTTTAAAAAGAGAGATCTCACGATGGTGGGAAGTGGCATCACTATGCCAGTATCTACAAGTAGGGAGAGTCCAACGCAGGCTGTGAATCATGATTACCCCTACATATGAAAATCCGCAATCAGAAATGTTGTGTGAATGGGTGGAAAATAGTGCTACTAGCTCTACAAATATGATCCGCATTTTAGTAAAATATGCGGAGCAGGAAAGACAGGAAGTAGTAATCAAGATAAAGGAACTGAATGAAATCTTGGAAAAAAGTGATGATCAAGTTAAAGTGAATAAATTCAGGAGCAAAAAGAAAACCAGGCTGGAAAAATACAAAAAATGTATCAAAGACAGAAAGGCTACCAAATTCCTTCGCAACCACCTTGATTATGAATCAGGGCATATTTATACGTTCACGAAAAAAATGTACTCTGTTAGGAGACAAAAGATCCAAAGTGATATTATCGAAAAAACAAGCAGTCTCACAGAGCGAAGCAAGCTCAGATACGGGCTCAGAACAAGAGCAAGGAGATTAAAGGGGAAGAGGAATAAAAGATGTAAGGCCAACCCAACACCTTGAGTGTGAATGACATACCTGTCTTGGGAGACTTACTAGCACTATTCAATGACGCCAACCAAGAAATAGAAAGTACACGCGAAACACACGTAAATAATTATCCAACAGAACACCTAACTTTCATATTAGGAAGAGGCAACCATACCCCATTGAAACCACATTCTAAATTTACACTACAGTCTGCACGCTACAATTTGGACATTTTTAGTGAGAATGTAACCAAGGCTATCAAACAATTATACTACAAAGCCCTTCAATAGAAAAAGAAAATCAATCCAACAAAAGCTTTGTTACATAAAACTGTGGCTAAAACACAAATAGAAGAAGGTCTACTGGTGAAACCCTCAGACAAGGGGGGTAATGTCGTGCTTTGGGGTTGGGAACTCTATAAAAAAGAAGCACTCAGCCAATTGAATGATCATGAATGTTATTGCAGGATCAGTATGAAAGAATATGAAGGGGTAAAGGAACAATTATTTACTAGATTGGAAACATGGAGACAAGAAGAGCTGCTGAGCTGGGATGAATTTAAATTCATTAAATAGGAAAAACCAGTGATACCTGTATTCTACATGCTTGACAAGGAATATATTTTTATTTGGTGAGGAATGGTTCCAGCAAGAGCAAGGAGTGGTGATGGGCACCTGCTTTGCCCCCAGTTATGCTAATTTACATCTTGGCTGGTGGGAGGTGCAGGTGCTCGGTGGACCTCTCCTGGAACAGTGGTCAGATCACATATTATTGTGGGTCAGGTTCATAGACTGCGTTTTCGTGCTGTGGTCGGGCAGGGAAACGGATATAGAACTGTTCCTCAGGGACCTGAACCAAAAGGCCCTTAATCTGAAGTTTGTGGGGCAGTATAGTCGAACCTCCATAGACTTCTTAGATATCAGAGTAAGACCAATGGGAGATAAAGTGGAGACCACCATACTATTCTCCAGGCACATAGCTCCGACCGAGCACCTTTAATTAGGAGTATATCTTTTGGGGAGTTTTACAGAGCTTGGAGAGCGTGTAGTGAACCCGATGAATACTGTAAAATAGAACAGGAAATGATTAACAGATTCGTCCAGAGAGGATACTCACCTAATGTCATAAATGGAGCAGCCACCAACGCCAGAAAGTTAGACAGGCAAAAAGTGTTATTTGAACCATCTAAGACCCAATTGAAGAGTGTTTAAAAGGGACTGGAAAACCAAAGATGCATAACAACTTTTAAGACTGAACATATAGAGATGAGATCCATCTTAAACAAGCATTGGCATCTGGTAAAAGATGATCCAATATTGGGCCCCAAAGTGAGTAAACATCCGTATATAACATATAGAAAGTCCAAACCATTTAAAGATCTGATGGTAAAAAGTGCTCGATCGGCTCACAAAAAAAGCTGTGGACCTTGTTTACAAAACAACTCCTTAGATGTCAATCAGAAATGAAAAGTATATTGAAAACCGACCTAGGCACACAGGAAGATGAGGAATGAGAGTAGGCACTGCTGGTGCATGTGAAATCTCAATTAGAGTTGATTCGGCCTGGTAGGTTTCCACATTCTGCACAAATCACACTACTCGAGATTCAATCCTATACCACATTGGGAAAAGCCCCTCAAAAATATGTGCCAGAGACTGTAACCAGGACTTTTATTTCTCCCATGTCCTGTGGAATTATCCAAAAATCCAGAGCAATTGGAAGGCAATAGAGAAAGTTATGTCACATGGAACAGGATTGTAAAGAACTGTCAAATGGTTCCTCCACAACATATGGGGAGATGTACGATGTCCAAGTACATGCAGCTGTGGCTGGGACTAATGGTGGCAAAGTGAAATGTTGGCATTCGACAGGGAGTGAGAACACAACTATCCATTGTAGAATGGACACAGGACATTGAGCATGGTGCATGATGCCTGAAAAAGTGGTCTATGAAGGGAGAGGCTGCCCCAAGAAATGGAAAAATGTATGGGGGTCTTGTAGAACTTACTAGGGTCGCTAAAAGAACTCAAACCACCTATCTGAAGTTGACCTATACACTGTCTTGGTCTGGGAGGGGTCAAGAAATGGGAAGCCCTAGCTTTCTCCTACCTACTGGGAGAAAGGGGAATATATATCACGGTTGGATAATGCAGGTGTAATTGTGACAATTGTTGTTATACTGGTTTATAAAATGGAAAACCCAATAAAAAAGGATTGGAAAACAAGCCATTTACAATAAAAAAAGGAAAAGATAAGGAGGGTAGGACAGCAATTCAGATTAGATTTTTTCTGGCGCACTCATTCTGATGACATGCTCACTAGCACAGGGAGAGTGTGGTGGATTATATCTCCTGTCAAATATTTTAAACTGATCATTTTTTGCATGTGCGGATTTATGATGGAATTTCTTCCACTGAGGCACAATACATCAAACTGCCACATCTGCATCCTTCGTTTCTAGTGGAAAAGCAATTTTTGTCTGTAACATGAATGTCTGATGCTCCAAACAAATAGTGCTCCTGAGTACTACTCTACACTTTGACATGTATTATTTCATAAATATGACTCCCAAACTGTTTCTGCTATTTTTTATCTCATAGCATTTTTGGGGAGGTTTCCTCTCTAATTGCAAATTTCTTTGGAAAGCGCTGGATCCTTTGATAATCTTACTCACTCAGTGAATCCGCAAATGAACACACCACATTTCAACAAGTAAGTTGAAATCACACCAGTGTGAGGTGATCTGTTTGTGGTGAAATGACTCTTTTGACTAATGAAGTAAGTCAGATGGTAAATAAGTCCAGTGCAAGGATTATTTGTGCTCTATGCAGCGTGACCTTTTCCACTCTTTTCGAACAAGTATAACATATGCTACTTGTAGAGGTAGTATGTCACACAGTTCAACCTGATCACGGGCCCACATGTCATAGATCTTGTAAATACCAGCACTGGTTCCATACTTACAAGACATCTTCAACATTATGTTCCCCTAAGCTACACTTCCAAACACCTATGTTCCCTGTTCTGCAAGCCACTTGAGCCATAGTACTGAAACAGCGGTAAACTAGAAAAATTACCCCATACTCGAAAAACAAAACTTCATCCCAGATCACTGAGCTTACAACACATCCATAGTCAAAATACCCCATTTAGCAAAACCCAAGGGCTTTGCCTTCAAACATATCACCACCATCAAAGTGAGCCTTTGCCAAATGAGAAGGCATGAACCAGCACTAGTGTGATATGGGATGCCACAAGTGACAGCAGCACACTGATATACTTATCTTCCTTGAGCTCACTCTGCCTCAAAATGTCACAGTGCCTTACTCTACTTTCCAGAATCCAGAATCCCCGAATTCAAGGACTCACACCCACATGTTTCACATAATTCCTCTTTGGCTATACACAACCATCCGAATCCAGCTGCGTAACATTCCAGGTTTCACCAGACTCCACCCTTTTCTCACTACTAGTCAATGTTTACAAAACACTCGTTTATTCCTCGATGAGCTCTTTGTGTTAGACCTGGCACAGCTATGTGAATGCTACTCAGAATATCTTCAGCATGAACAGGCCTGCCTTATAGACAATCTCAATTTAACTGATCAATAGATGACTATCATCTATTGATGATAAATAGCGACCTAATGATATTCCCAGTAGTGGCAAGCTAACTGATGGGCACAATCAAACCCTGACTGAACAGCAAGGACACTTGCCTCACCCCAAGGCAATGCAAAGGCATCATCATGAACTAAATTCTCTCATTGGAATATTACACCCACAATGTTGCCAGATGTGCTTCACATCCAACGACTTGTGGCATAGACAGCAGAGTGAAAAACCGTGTTATTGAGCGGGCACTGTTTACCAATCACAGGTAGAACCACTCTTGCTGATTCTGTTGTTCAACAACACACTTAAAAGGAATAATGCAGATAGAATGGGCAGATATACTTTTATATGAGATGCCTCTGAAGCAACTACAGACTTTCTCCTCAGTGTAGTAATATCGAACCAGCATCTTATTATAGATAGATATCTTCAACTTTTATTTCTAAACTCTGCCCGATCGTCTGCCAATCCTTTCTAATGATAGTTTACTCTGACATGACTTATTTTGTTGTGCACACATTCCAACTCTTTCTGGCTACAGTGCCATCCCTCATGCAACGATTTACGGTGGTCATTTTCAGCCCAGCAATTTAATCCTGCACAATAAGAATACATAAACAATATCACATTCCCCAGTGTTCCCAATCGTTAAAGAATGGTGGTTACTGACACAGACAAAGCAATGGTAGTAATATGTGTATGGGTATCCAGTATAGAAAAACTCCAAGAAAGAAGGAAGGATCTATAAATCCCTGGAATTAAACTGATCTAAGCTGAGCTACAGCAGCTGCCCTGCTCTAACTTCAAAACATGTGTCACTAGGCATAACAATCCAATACAAGAAGCTAGCAACAGCATACTGTAAGGTGTGTGGGTTACAGGAGAAAGGGCAAAATAAAGAATTCCACATCATGAATGAAATGGGCAGGCTATGTTGTCTTAAACGAGAATGAGATGAATGCTCGGAAGCATGGATCACCTAAGTCCAATGTAAAGCGCACAAAAACAAGTAGAATAAGAGAGACCCATCTTAGAACATGTTCTCATCAGACTTCCAATATAACATGTCAGCTTTCACGAGACACCAGAAAGTACCAACTACACAACAATGTCACAACATTATACCTAATATTAGTATTTCTTAAAAAGAACATGCCATACAGAGCAATAGAACCTTCATGTACCCAATACAACAACAGTACCATATTGATGGCTCAGTTCTGCCCACTCAAAAACACTTTCCTGCACAACACCAACACATGTGTATGATTCTTTAACATAAAGGTAGCATAAACAACCCACATCCCCATACACACAAACGTGTATCATAACCTTGTTCTCTATTCTTGACAAAAATACATCCAGATCAAGGAAAAACTGCAACATCCTTTGCATACCTATAATACCCTACAAAGATCTTTATCTAGATCAGCCCTGTTTCACTTTCAGATTAAATAACCCTAACACAGCAATACACAGCCAATCAGCAAAAGAAGCTCATCAATAGAAAACACAGAAAAGTATGAAAATAACAGTCAGATGAAGAGAAATCATTTTAGACTAAACAGTGCTTTTAGAAAGTCTAAGCATAATGACAACGAATAGAGAGAAGAAAGCACAATAAACCATAGGAGGTCCAACAGTGAAGAGAAGAGTAGGGATGGAAGATGATGGAGAAAAGAACCATGGGAAAACTACACTGGATCTAGAACGAGGAAGATAAACTATGGAGAGACATTCAGAGAGCGAGTACCTGATGATATGATGAAGAGAAGGAACTCCTGGAGATGAGGAGGCCAAACATAAACAGCTAGGTGAAGTGGAAAGAGACAGTGGGGAAGTAAAGAGATAGAGAGATTGAGAGAGATAGAGAGAGAGAGAGAGAGAGAGAGAGAGAGAGAGAGAGAGAGAGAGAGAGAGAGAGAGAGAGAGTCTTTAGAGAAGAGGAGACTTAAACCATTGCTAGACGACAAAGGTTGAGAAAGTAGAATAAACATTGGATAGAGATAGGTGAGGTAGAAACACGATAATGCAAATGCTCAGAGGTTAATAATCATCCATTTTATTTTCTAGCAAGGTGTTAGAGTAATTGATGGAGATGGAGAGTAAGAGATACACTAGAGGCAAGAGGAGACCCTAAAGAAAGATGGAGCAAAACTATACAAAGAAGAACACAGGTGGAAAGAATAAATATTGGAGAGTATAACTAGTGAAAGATTCAACTGGGATAGGGTGATTAGAAATACAGATGTAGAAAGAAATCCCCCCTACCCCGAAACCGGTGGTGAAAAACCTCGGCATAATGATGGACAGTGATCTTACTTTCAAGTCCCATGTCAAATCAGTGCCATGGAAATGTTTTGGACTTCTGCGAGGCCTCAAAACGATACTGGGTCTCTTTGACTCCAAGACTCGTCAAATGATCATTCAATCATCTGTCCTACCTAGAATAGATTACTGTAATGTGCTTCTCTTAGGAGCTAAAAAATCTATTGTAAAAAGGCTGCAGAGGTGCGGAACACAGCTGCCCGCGCTGTTTATGCCCTCTCTAAACACTGTCATGTTTCCAGTCTTCTTTGTCGAATTCATTGACTTCCCCTTGAACAGCGAGCGCACTTTAAAACGCTACGTATCACCCATAGAATACTTTTGGGCACTAGCCCCAGAATCTTGAGTGATCTATGCCTTCACTATGCTCCTACATGTTCGCTGCGTTCAGCTGACTTGCATTTGACCAGAGTTCTGCGGATACAGAGGGCCAGAGCAGGTGGGCACTCTTTCAGGTGGTTAGCTCCTGCACTATGGAACTCCCTCCATATCCACATTTGGAGTATCCCTGACCACCTCACCTTTAGAAGACTGGTGAAGACATGGCTATTCTCCCAAATCTAATCTTCTTATGTGCTGTTGTCTCTCTTGGTGCTCATCTTAGCGCTGGGACGCCCCGTTGCTGGGGCAGCCATGCACTCTACAAATACTTTAACATTAACATTCGAATATGAAACATTGATAACGAACAGCGTCAACTATAGAAAAGAGAGTACCATTGAAATACTGTAATCAGAACCAAAAATCAGATGCCTGGAGAGAATATGAAATACTAAGCTTGGGGAAAAGCAGAGCTGGAAGACATGCAAGGAAAGACAGAAGTGAGGATAAGGCAACAGTTACTAACAAGAGACAACATTGAGTATATGCACGGAAGAACTAAGCAGAAAAGATGAGGCAACACTGATTCCAGTTAATAGCGGAAGCACAGATGTGTGAAAGCACAGAGAATAAGGAGTAAGTTCACTTGGAGGAAAATCAGAGGGATCGCGAAATGTTGAAAATTGATATTCTCCTGTAAAAGTAAACACCTGCAAAGTCTGCAAAGGCTGGGAGGTATGCAAATGTTGGATGACTTCCAGAGCTAGTCCAGGCTCATGACCAGAGGCATAATTTGGAGGGGTTTTTCTGGATGAGCGTGAAGACTTCTCCCAGATCACCAAACTGCATCAACCTGGAAGGTGTCGGCAATGCCAGGGGCTTTTAATATACATTGGTGCATTTCCTGGTGTAACACATTTCACCTTCATCTTCTGTGAGTTGATTATTACGTGTCAATAGAGTAGGCATGTGGGTGCTTGGTCATTACAGTTAATGCATACAAGATGTGTATGCTTACTTGTGACACAATGGTGTCATACCAGTATAAAAAATATACACAAAGGTAGTTTTACACTGCGTAAATATTGCTATTGTAACATACAGGGCAGGCAAACTAGCATACATTTCTACATTGTCGTGGGGTGCAGACATACAAGAAGAGGGGCTGGTGCCTGAAGTTGACATACCAATCAGGGTGGTGGGTAGTGGCGCCCACATCCTTCGGGGTATCATCTATATCTCTGGTTACACAACACAGGTCCTGGGTTTATATCTGAATCTAGTTTATCATCATGAAGGAGCGGGTCGGTTAAGGGGCCCTGCTGTTTGTTGTTGTTCGCTAACTGATATACAAGGAGCACAACTGGGTTCTGAGCTGTGACCAGAAAGAGCACTACTGAGCTCTTCAGCTGTGACCAGAAACCTTTTGGCCAAGATCTGAAATAGCTATAGCCTCTCATATCTCCATCGTGTCTTCTCACCAACCATAGATGTTCTCAAATTTTGTTGAACAAAGAAATCCTCTTCTCAAAATGTTGGCCTTCGCCAAGCCAACCCTCCATGCAGGCATGGCTGCCTCTCCCTGCCTAGTGGTTAGTTAGTCAGTGTAACTGTGGCTTGAAGAGGCATTGACCTTGCTGTTTGTGTAAGACAAGAGAGTCATTTGGGGTACCATCAGGGATTGGAGAGAGGGATCCAGTAACTAATGGGGTCTGAATAGAATTCCACTATTCCACCCATTCCAGGTGAAATACAGAATGTAAACTTTCTCATTTAGGAACAGGAGATAAAACAGAGGCAAGTAAGAGCCACTGGAGACATTGGTTGGGGGGTCATACACTGGACAGTGACTGAGGATCTTCACAGATTGCTCAGTACTCTTTGAAAAAACCCACAACACAAATTGATTGGATATGTGAATGAGTATGTACGTGGTTATGTGGGTGTGTGCGCTTACACTTTTTCCCAGAGCTTCCTGCCCTACAATCAGGAAGTGAAACTTGTGAGTCTATTTCTATCTAGTGAGCTGAACTCCAAATCATCTAAAATCTTTATTCTTGACCTCTGATGACTTCAAAGGATGTATGGTAACTATCCTACTACAGGAATGTGAGGATCATATCTTCGTTGTTTTACATCATGACAACACCCCTTTCTGTAAAATCTGACAGGTAACTACAATGTGGGGAGGGTAAGCAGGTGAGACTTGCATAGCTGGGATATGCGCCTATCACCCTGGTTCATCCATCTGGGGACTTGCAACCAGGAGAAGTCTGTGGAGTAGGTGCCTGGTGAAAAGCAATATTATTTGATTGTGCTGATGGTCACTGCAGACTTGATGGTAGATGTGGTATCCTCCGTTGGGCCACAGTCATTTTATTCTCATCTCTGAAGTGTGCAAATGTGACAATGTCCTGAAGGGGCACAACAGTACACCCCTGACCCTTGGTATGTTATATAGCGTTACTGTTTAGCTTGAGCAGTTGGGCATGACACAACAGTAGACCCTTGACGTGTTATGTAGGTTTACTCTTTTTAACTTGAAGATTTGAGCGTGACTCAACAGTACACCCCCGATCCTTGGTGTGTTATATAGAATCGCTACCTCAATCTTATTTTTTAGTCAGATTGATTTTCTTAGAGACTTCAGGGGTTTCTCATTTCTCAACACTGGGAAGATCTAAAAGAACTGAAAAGGTGGATTTTTGCACTTGGACTGCTGGGCGTCAGGCAGTCGGTACGCACTACCCCAGGGTGTGATACAGGGTGGAATTCAGAACGTTAGGGAAAAGTCAGACTTTGGTGAAATAAGATGTAGCTTATTTATGGATACAGAGGGCCAATAGTAGTCAGGTTATTCCTTTGTCCACAGACCCCTGTAATATCTTCACCACATAAGGTATCCACACCAAATGAGCATCCTTTTCTTCCAACATCATGGAGATTTTAAAATTACCCAGTAATAAGCCAAAATTCAGCAACATTTTTTTTATTGTGAAAAAGGTGCTGCAGATGAAAGTGTCTGTTTTTTCAGCAAATGGTATCAACAAAGGGTTTGTGGTGCTGAAATAACCATCTTCCCAGATTTCAGGGACTGAAAGGCTTTTTTCAGAAAACAATTTTTTTTTACTGGGACATAGCCTATTTTTGTGCTTTCAACCTCCTTTCAGTTAATGGTAGAAATGGGTATGAAAGCAATAATAGATCCTGAAAAGCTGTACATTTCTGGAAATTAGATACAATTCTAAATTCAGCAAGGGGGCACTTGTGTAGATCCTTCAAGGTTTTCTATAACAGTTGAAAATAGGAAATATTGAAAATGAGTTGAATAAAACTGCCATTTGTGGCAACGTTTTCACCTGTAACTTCTTCTAAGTATGACAGATTTTTTAAAGTAATATACCGTTACATCTGCTGGACCCTTCTAGATATGGGGATATATAGGACTTGTAAGTTCACCAAGAACCAGAGGGACCCAGAGCCAATAACTGAGAAGCGTCTTGCAATGGTTTTATTTTGTGTACCAGGCAATTTGGTATGAAAGACACCTATATATTTCCTAAAAGGGAACAAAATGTAGAGTTTATAAACAGTAGCTATTTGCACATCTCCGAAATAGTGGGTACCTATAACAGCGTGTGAATTATAGGGCATTTTTCAAAGTGACTTGTTTTTTACACATTGTCTTCCATTTGGAAGGCAGAAATGCATCAAAGGTCAATAGGTAATACCAGTTGCTCTACAATTTTGTGTTCCCCTAAGTCTCCTGATAAAGATGGTACCTCACTTGTGTGAGTAGGCTAGTGCCCGCGACAGGAAACGGCCCAAAACGCAACGCAGACATACCACATTTTTACAGTGAAAACTGACCCTTTTTTTGGAAAGTGCCTAGCTTTAGATTTTGAACCCGAGCTCGGCCGGCTTGCAGGGAAACCTAGCAAACCTATAGATTTTTGAAAACTAGATACACAGGGAAATCTAGGATGGGGTAACTTGTCCGGCTCTCACCAGGTTCTGTTACCAAGAATCCCTTGCAAACCTCAAACTTTGTAAATAAAAACATTTCCCTCAAATTTCTGTGATGGAAAGATTTGGAATCTGCGTGGATCCACAAAGTTCCACCCACCCCGCATTCTTCAAAGTCTCCCGATAAAAATGGTACCTCACTTGTGTCGGTGGGCCAAGTGCCCGTGGCAGGGAAGGGCCCAAAATATATTGTGGAGACATCACAATTATCTATCACAAAAAGACCTGGTTTTGCAAGGGGGGTCATCTGGATTTTTGGCCTTAACTTGGCGCCCATCTGGGGAAACCTACCAAAGCCACATATTTCTGAAAATTAGACACCTGGGGGAGTCCAGGGAGGTATGGCTTGCGTGGATCGCCCAACATTTTCCTTCCCAGAATCCCCTGCAAACATCACGTTTAGCTGACAAAATCACTTTTTTCTCACATTTCTGATTGAGAAAGTTGTGGGATCACTGGGCTGACACAAACTTCCTACCACCCAGCGTTCCCCCAGGTCTCCCGCTAGAAATGATACATCACTTGTGTGGGAGGCCCAAGTACCCGCGATCGGCAAGGGCCCAAAACGTATTGAGGAGACTTCACAATTACCTATCACGAAACCGCTTGGTTTTGCAAGGGGGCACTTGGGTTTTAACCAGATCGCTGCTGTGCATTTTCCCCTCCTGTGCTGGAAAGAGTGATTTTGCACCTTTCATGACGAGCTCAGCTCGTCATCAGCACAGCTCCACTGTGCCTCATGACGAGCTGAGCTCGACATGAGCATGGAAGGGGTTAAGCCTTGGGCTTACACATAAACAAAGTGGAATCCACTCAAGTGATAGTGATCCCTAGAGTGATGGGGAACACACAGTGTTGTTTAAATGCCCCTCACACACCAACAGGCCCCTTGGTGTCATGCTTCATCATCGGGGCCTTCGCACCCCTCTACGGGATGCGGCGTGCTACGACTCGCGGATACGCAGGAGCACTTGAAGTGAACTATGTGTGGGGGTGTGTGTTGAATACCAAGATGTGAGTGAGGTGAGGTGAAAAAAGTGAGTGGTTTAAAAAATACCTGGCACGTGGGAAGAAAAAAACTTTATTAAATCCCCGGCTGGTATTATTAAAATAGAAGTGCAAGGCGTGGTTTTAGAAAGATACGTATTAGGGTATCAAACCACTGTGTTAAAAGTCAACATGTTTCGGAGGTCAAAGCCCCCTTCTTCAGGACAAGGGTGAATGCACTTACCCTCCCCTTACTCACATGTAAGATGTAAAAGTGAAAAATAAAAATTACCACAATGTGTAATGTTCCTCACAATGTTATATGTAAGTGAGTGTCGTTGCGCCCAGTTGGCGTAAGAACTTAAAGTTCCCAAATACAGGACTTCATGAGCCTTTAACGTATATTGGGGAATCCTTCATCGGAGCCGCGTTGAGGGAAGGCAGGCGATTAGCTGTTGCTGTAACCGTTTCTGATTAGAAAGGAAGGATTCCCCAATATACGTTAAAGGCTCATGAAGTCCTGTATTTGGGAACTTTAAGTTCTTACGCCAACTGGGCGCAACGACACTCACTTACATATAACATTGTGAGGAACATTACACATTGTGGTAATTTTTATTTTTCACTTTTACATCTTACATGTGAGTAAGGGGAGGGTAAGTGCATTCACCCTTGTCCTGAAGAAGGGGGCTTTGACCTCCGAAACATGTTGACTTTTAACACAGTGGTTTGATACCCTAATACGTATCTTTCTAAAACCACGCCTTGCACTTCTATTTTAATAATACCAGCCGGGGATTTAATAAAGTTTTTTTCTTCCCACGTGCCAGGTATTTTTTAAACCACTCACTTTTTTCACCTCACCTCACTCACATCTTGGTATTCAACACACACCCCCACACATAGTTCACTTCAAGTGCTCCTGCGTATCCGCGAGTCGTAGCACGCCGCATCCCGTAGAGGGGTGCGAAGGCCCCGATGATGAAGCATGACACCAAGGGGCCTGTTGGTGTGTGAGGGGCATTTAAACAACACTGTGTGTTCCCCATCACTCTAGGGATCACTATCACTTGAGTGGATTCCACTTTGTTTATGTATATGACTCGGGAGACTGAATCCACTGACTCTCTCTCTCCCCCCTTCTGTTAGAATTTGTTTAAGCCTTGGGCTTGTCAGCCATCCAGGTAAACCTACCAACCCCATACATTTCTAAAAACAAGACACCCAGGGAAGTCCAGGGAGATATAGCTTGGGTGGATCGCCCAATGTTTCCTACCCAGAATTCCCTGCAAACCTCAAATTTTGCTGAACAAAACAGAGTTTCCACATATGTTTGTGTGTGATCACCGTGCCGGCAAAAATGTCCTTCCACACAGCGTTCCCCTGAGTCTCCCGAGTAGAATTATACTGTGTGGAAAAGTTGTAGGATCACCGGGCTGACACACATTTCCTTCCATCCTGCTTTCCCCCAGGTCTCCTGATAAAAATGGTACCTATCTTGTGTGGGTGGGCCAAGTACCCACGAAAGGCAAGGGTCCAAAAATTACTGTGGAGACATCAAAATTACCTATCACAAAACGATCTGGTTTTGCAAGGGGGGGTCACATGTGTTTTTGGTCCTGGGCTTGGCGGCCATCTAGGGAAACCTATCAAACCCACACATTTCTGAAAGCTAGAGACCCGGGGGAGTCCAGCGAGGTAAGGCTTGAGTTGATCACACAATGTTTACCGACCCAGAATCCCCTGTAAACCATACATATTGCTGAAAACATCAAATTTGTCTCACATTTTTGTGTGGGAAAGTTGTAGGCTCACAGGGCTGACACAAATTGCCAACCATCCAGCATTCCCCCAGGTCTCCCGATAAAATGGTACCTCACTCGTGTGGGTGGGTCAAGTACCCGTGACAGGCAAGGACCCTAAACCTATTGTGGAGACTTCAAAATTACCTATCATAAAATGACCTGCTTTTGCAGGGGGACACGTGGCTTTTTGGCCCCAGGCTCTGCATCCATCTAGGGAAACCTACCAAACCCATACATTTCTGAAAACTAGACACCCTGGAGTGTCTAGTGAGGTATGGCTTGCGTGGATCCCCCAATGTTTCCCCACCCAGAATCCCCTGCAAACCTCGCGTTTAGCTGAGAAAATTACTAGGGAAGGTTGCCATGGGAAATAGGAGATTCTCCCCTTTCCAACGGTACCTCTCCCATGTGTTTCAGTGCTCGGGGAGCTGAGATAGCCCCACAAGCACCAAAACTGTGAAACTGAAACAAAGTTTCAGTTTTGTTTTTATTGTAATGACAAGGAAAACCAAAACCATGCTTTGGGAGGTTGGGAGGCGGGGCAAGCTCGGGGGGATGAGGTAGCCCCATAAGCAGCGAAACTGGGTCACTCAAACTAAGTTTCAGTTTTGTTTTCATTGTAATGACAAGGAAAACCATAACCAATCTTTAGGAGGTTGGGGAAGCTCTTCCCCAACTCCCAAGGCAAAAAAAGTGAAATCCCTCTGCTGTTTACAGCAGAGGGATTTTTTGCAAGTGTGCTCATGACGGAATGGTTCCGTCATGAGCACACTTGCACTTGTGCTCATGACAGAACCATTCAGTCATGAGCATTAAAAGGGTTAATACTTCATTGCACTTGTAGTTTATCTGAAAATATTTTTTTACCTATGCATCGATTTTTATAGAGCTTATAAATAATAGATTTTTTTGGTACCACTATGTGTACACTGTTAGCCAAAATTAGAGTAGAATTTGTAATTATTTAAAGAATCTCAAGACAATCCAAATTTTCAAAATCCTTAAAACAAGTTCCCCGATCCATTATAGAAACTTCAGTCTCATGCCAATGAATTTCCCCAACCAGGCTTGGAAACTAGGGAGAAAGTGCGGCGAGGGGAATGATCGCACCCATGAATTTTTCTGGCTTGAGGTGGTAACATTCGACATCAATATCATGAAGCATATGCAGACTCACATAAGGACCAGGTATATGGGACATAAGAAGGCTAAATGGGAGGCCCTACTAGAACTGTGGGCCATCTTCGAGGTGATCCCAGCCTACACGACTGTCCCCAAGCCTTTAAGTAAAGCATCTGCACCTCCCTCACAGTACAACAGGTGGGATGTGCTCTCGCTGATGCCGGCCATTCCAGTCCCTACTGCAGTGGGTTACACTTATTCACCAGGCTGAGGAGACTTCTGTAAACCCCCCCTGGGGGCAGCAAGACCCTGGTCGGAGAAGATCACAGGTCCCACCAGCCAGACAGCCAGCAACGTCGCAGTCCTGTACAAAGTCCCCTTGGGACATGACCCCCTCACCCATCGGCTGTAACCCTTCAGGGCCGAGCCGAACAAGGAGCACATACTCCTCAACCACCCACTGGGCACCATAGGTCAGAGAGCAGTTTGTGCCCCCCCTGCAAGGTTATTCAACTAGTGCAACCTAGGTGTCCTGCTCGGGCCAAGTCTCCAGCTGGACGCCTTCGTTAACAAAACCACGGCGACCTGTATGCTGCTGCTGCGTATGTTGCGGAAGATTTTGCCATTACTTCCTCATTCAGCGAGGACGGAAGCAGTGCGGAGTATCATCCTCAGTAGGTTAGACTACTGCAACGCACTGCTTCTAGGAGCCCCCGGCACTCTAATTATGAAGCTACAGCGGGTACAAAACAAGGCATCTAAACTGGCACTTTCACGTCCATGGTCTGCTTCGTCCTCTCTCGCACTCTCAGACCTGCACTGGCTTCCGGTGCAAAAACGGATCTGTTTTAAATCAGCTTGCTTGCTCTTTAGAGCCTTACATGGGCTGGGTCCAGTGGTACTGCAAGGTCTTTTTTCTTGGTACTCTGCTGCTAGACTTCTGAGATCCTCTTCGGCCTTCTTGGTGACTGTTCCTAAGATAAAAAGGGTGAGGATGGGCGGCCGCTCTTTCAGCTTTACGGCCGCCAAGCTTTGGAACTCTCTACCTCTGGCCCTAAGGTGCAAACAGGATCTCACGTCTTTTAGAAAGGACCTTAAAACCTACCTTTTTCCGAAGGCAGTGTAATTGACATCGGTAGGAATGCTCTGTGGTCAAAGCGCCAGGATGCCCTTTGGGTGACAGACGCACTATATAAGTATGCCTACATACATAGTGGAGGGGAAGATAGGAGCACCAGTCCCACAAGATCCAACTCCGAAGGGGGTGCCGTGGGCTACACTGCATTCAGGCAGGCCTATGGCACGTAGGAAGCATCAAGGAGTGAGGTTGAGGCCAAGACATTGCCGAGAAGAACAGCACGTAGCACTGAGAAGTAGACAACCCAGTTGGGAGCTTGAGGAAAGCTGAGCATTAACGATGGAGAGAGAGAGAGTACTCGCTTGGGAAGCCGAGCGAGGAGGGGAAACAACTTCACCTCCCCGGTGGAAACAGGAGGTTGGCCTTGCGCCCCACATAGATATGAGTTCAGAAGCCTTCCCTGTGCAGCGAGCTGACGTGGCCAGGTCGTGCTGACGAGCGGACGTGTACGGGATACGCCTACTGGAGAGAGACGGAGAGAAAGCGCAAGCCGGATCGAGGAGCGAAATACAGATTTACACCGGACTCACACCGGGTTATAATCCCCCCCGGGGGGTTTTTGGAGGAAAGCGCTGGCCCGGGGGTGTTGAAGACGGAGGGCTGCCCAGCTGAAAACGGCTGAGAACGCCGCCACTGTGATTACCACGGCCAAGGGCTCCGCCCCCTGCCCTGAGCCTGTGTCATTGTTTGCAGGTGTGGACGGGGTCGTGTGGGTGCACAGAGCCCTCGGAACACGGCGTGGAGGAGCTTTGGAGATAACGGAGAAGTCTGCTATTTGACGGTACTGGCAGAGTTATTTATAGCCTGTGGCCTAAAGCTCCGGGGAGACGCCCGTCTAGGGGCCCCGTGAGGTCCAGGCAGGGTCAAGATAGTATAAAGAGGAACTAAGAGGATCCAAGGTCTGCCACAGTCAGCAAACTAGCTCACAGGGAAGGTAAGTGTTTTTAAATCATATTTTAATTTTGTTTTAAGTATTTGGATTAGTGGGCCGTATAAAATCGAGGGCGGTAGACCCCGTCATAGGGAAGGAAAGGTTACCCTGTGTGATCTACGTGGCTTAGGTAAAACCCACGGAACAGGCTAGAAGCTTGAATATGGCACCAAGAAGTGTAAAACAAAAGGAAACATGCCTAGAGCCATTGGAAAAAGCCGACGAGTTTGACGCTATAACAGTCGCAGAAGGGCCTGAAGCGGCTATAATGAAACCCTCCGAAATAAATGATAAAAAGGAGAGGAAAAAGACTGACAAGAAGCCCACAGTGGAGAATACATTACAAGGCAGCGAGAAAGATGGCAGCCTTGTGTCTAAATCAATAAAAGATTTGGTGGGTAAGCACTTCAAGAGAGCACTTACTCCAGGCAAAGGCCAAACCCTAGTTCAAGCCCAAGTCGAAGTCCAAGAGATTAATAAAGAGCTACCAGAAGAGGTTGTGGAGATTGTGGACCCCTCCCTTACACAGAGTGACCTAAACCAGAGGATATTACCCATAGAACCAAGACTCTCTTCTTCACCAAGGATTTTCTCTTCGCCAAGGGTAGAGGAGGGAGGTTTGGTAGGTTGCGGGACCATAGATAAGGAGGACTGCTCCAATTTGTCCAACCCCTTGGAAAGAACTATTTTTGACAGAAGTTTGGATCAAGTCGAATTTCAAAGCCCGAAACCCTTAGACTCCCTAAATGAAATTTTACGGAATGGTACATTGGGTATGGACACTACAACTTCATCCTCTGCCTCGATGTTGGACATTATGCTGATGCTACAAAAAATGCTCCAAGGCTTATTAGAGGTTTCTGTGTTAAATAATACCCTGTTAAATAATCACGAATTACAGTTTAAGAAAATGATACAAGAACTGCAGGGGATAAGGGAACTGATGCCAACAATGGTTAGAACAATACAAGCCCCAGAGACAGATGACCAGATTGAAGAGAACATTGAACCAGTAGTGGAAGGTGGTCCACAGAATAATGTTTATATTTCTAGATGGCCTATGTTGGTAAGGAGGCGAGGAGAGACTTTAAGGCATCAGAATAATAGGTACTCCCATAAAAGGCCTTGCCAGGCCCAGGGGAGGCTGAAGGCTCAAAATAGAGTGAATGGCAAACAAATGCATGATAGGGAAATATCTAAAGGAAATGCCTTGCGGAAAAACAAGATAAGAGAAAGTAGCAATATAGGGAGGCAATCAGCCTTTGTAGGAGCAGTAGTCGAAGCTGAAAGGAAAAGGGCACCACGGAAAACTATGCATAACCCCTTTAGGGAGGTGGTGAGCCCTAAAAATATTAATACCAAGTTAGGAGGGAAAGTACTCACAAGAAGCGTAGCGACTGAAGGTAGAATAGCAGACACACGCCCTAGAATGAACATACATGAGGGAAGAGGTGACTGGGATGCAAAAACCTCATATAAAAGCAATGATAATAAAATGTGGATTTACTTTAAACCCAAAGAACAAATGTCTGGAGGGAAAAAACAAAGAAAGTTAGTCCCACTGAATCGTTCCCAGCTTCTATTTTCATTTGCAAAATGCCCATCCCTAAAAGAAATTGGGACGAAGGACCTAAGACAGATAGGGTTCTGCAGTGATAACAATGGCGCAGAATACACAAAGGTGCTAGTCTACTCAGGCCTTGTTAAAGCGGCAATTCAGAAAGCAGAGAAAGAAATCTTAAAAGAGGGTATAAGGATGATCTCGGAAGAAGAAGTAGATGCAGGGAAACAGCGAAAGGGAGGCTTCTTGAGATTCCATGCAGGACTAGGGGAAAGGCAGGTGAGGTGGGTAACCAGGGGACAGGGGGAGATGGCTAATATCACCATAGCGGTGGAAAATTTGAAGCCTAGTACAGTTGGGGGTAGCTGTGACATGGATAGCAGTATTTGTTCATGGGGCCTGAACGAGTCAGGGTGTCTCAGCGAGATCGATTAGGTTACTGAGTTGCCGCATAGCCTGAAATTAATTTCATGGAACATGAACGGGCTGGGAGGAACAACAAAGGCGGATAGTCTAAACCAGCTTGCAAAGTGTGTTGATGTTATTTGTCTACAGGAGACATGGCTATGCGGCAACACCCAGGTAGTTGAAGGTTCCGTTCATTTTCACAAACCAGCTAGCAAAAATAAAAAATTTGGACGCCCCTCAGGGGGTATGGTAACACTTGCTTCAACCAGTTTTGTAAAAGAGTCCAAACTAATCAGTTCGCTATGTAAATGGCTGTTGGTTTGCAATGTATGTCATCTGGGGACCAATGGGAAGGATGTCCATCTGATTATCATAAACGTATATATCCAATGGGGGTCTCAAAAAGAATATGGGAGAGAATTAAGCCTCTTTAAAAAGGATATAATTGACTTGATAGAAAAGTATGGGAAGGATACTTTGGTAATAATGGGCGATTTTAATAATAAATTACATTTTGGAAAGTTGGATCATTGGTTCGAGGATATGCTGAGTGCCTATAACATAGATCCAGCAAATTTCCCATTATGTCCAACGTCTAGCCAGGATGAAGTTCTTGGAAAGTTCTTGGGGTCAAAGGGTTTAATATGCCAGAACGGCAGGAAGGATACTGATTGACCAGCTACACAGACCTTTAGAGTGGGAAACCAACATTGCCCTATAGATTATATCTTTATCCAGGCGTGGAACTATGTATTGGTAAAACAATTCCATGTTATTAAGCGCAGAGATAGCGACCACAATGCATTGTTTTGTGAAATTGTAGGTGGGATATTGGGCACATGTGAAAGGGTAATCCCCCAAAGTGTGGAGTATCCCAAACGCATGTCCACAAGACTGACGGATGAGTATGTGGAGAAACTGGTAAGTTTTCAACAAAACTTATCAAAGGAAAGGATCGAAGGGCATCAGGTGGCATGGTACGAGGATATAATAGTACAGGCGGTGCAGTGCATAAGAGTGTAACTAAATGATAAGAAACAAGTCAAGGTAATTGCAAAACCCAAGAAAAGAAAGTCCAAGTGGTTTAATCAGGAATGTCAGAGTAAAAAAAGTGTCATACGAAAATTAGAGCGACGCCAGAGGATCAGCTATGACCTTGGGAATGTGGAGCTCTTGCTTGGGTTGAAGAAGGAGTATAAATCCCTAGTAAAGAAGCAGAAAGGGATTTTTAAAGAAGAATGCTGGGCAAACCTTTTAGAAACAATTGAAAATAAAAATATAAATGGATTCTGGAGGTTGATACAGGATGCTGCAGGAAGGGTACCGGGTACTATGAGCTGCGTTGTGGAGGAGGCAGCATGGGTAGACTATTTAAGTAACCTTTATAATGCTAAAAAGTCCCCGGAAAGCGAGAAGAATAGATCAACTCGGATAAGGGATGTAGAAGGTTTAATACCAGACTTCTCTATAGAGAAAGTGAAATAAATTATTAAAAAATTAAACTTATCACGTGCAGCAGGCCCAGATAATCTTCCCGCCATCCTAATTAAAACCCAGATAGATTGGTGGGCTGGATTTTTATCCCACATGTTTGTGGCAATCCTGGCTTTAGGTCATTTCCCCAAATCCTGGAGAGGTGCCATAATTAGACCCTTGCATAAAAAAGGAGAAAAGAAAGACCCTAAGAACTATAGGTTAATTAACTTATTAGATATCGGGGAAAAGGTATTTTCTAAAATAGTCCTGGGAAAATTGAAAGAATGGGTGGAGCGGAAATCAATAGTTCCAATAGAGCAAGGTGGCTTCAAGGAGGGGCACTCCACTGTTGATCACTGCTTCGCACTTTGGGCTGTAGCGAGGAAGTCCATGGAGCAGCAGGGCAAATTGTTTTGTTGCTTCGTGGACTTTCGAGCAGCATTTGACTTGGTGGATAGGGACTGTTTGTGGGAGACATTGAGAAAGTATGGTGTTCCGGCGGATCTTTTGTTGATTATCCAAGAACTGCATAGCCATAACTGGGCGCGGGTGATTAAAGATACCTCTGGCGGCCTTACAATGGAAATACCGATAAACAATGGGTTGAGGCAAGGCTGTGTTCTGGCCCCGTTACTTTTTGCCATATTTTTAGCAGACTTGCCCCTTCTCCTGGGTACAGCCAGAGGAGCGAGCCCTAAAATAAATGGTAAGCATCTGTCCTGTCTGTTGTATGCAGATGACCTTGTAATAATGGATCAAACAGAGGTAGGGCTTCAGAGGAAGTTAAATGTATTCAAGGAATATTCTATCGCAAAGCGACTTACAGTAAACATGGATAAGACAAAAATTCTATGTCTTGGGAAGAAGAGCACGAAGTTTAGCTGGTACTTGGGCCAAACCAAGCTAGAAACTGTAAGTGAATATAAATACCTCGGAATATGGTTCACAAGGTCTCTGAAGTGGGATTCCCATTTGGAAGCGCAGAAACTAAAAGCGCATTTAGCGGTATGCGGGTTGAAAAGATTCAACCATAGCTATGGCGATATGTCACATAAACCTCTCTTGACTGCCTTCAAAGCTATGGTTCCGCCACAATTCCAATATGGGGCTGAAGTTCTCTGCATCGATGGGAAAAGCACCTGGGATAAAGAGGAGGGAAAATGTTCAAAAGCCTTGCTGTCCCTCCCTGGGTCGGCAATGATCCAGGCAGTTAGAGTAGAATTGGGCCTAACCGCATGGAATGTCCAGGTGCAGATGAGTCTCCTCAGATTCTGGAACCGCTTGGGTCAGGGGGAAGTCACTAAGGTATCACAATGGTGTATTAAAGAAATTCAGACCAGTGAGTTAAAGTGGGCGAAGGCAACAAGAAGCAAACTCCTGGCCATTTGTGATTACCTGAATGTGAACATTGACCCTATGACATTCCAAACTAATGTTATAAAGAATGTTCTTAAAGTGCATGGTAAAGAAATTTCTAGGGCGACAGACCAAATGTATCTGAGAGAGAAAGACTCTGTAAAGTTTATGAGCTCAGGATGGGAGAAAGACTCTAACTTTCCATATATAGACTTGCTACCAAACCGTTGGATAAGAGCAGAAGTTCTTAAATTACAAATAGGTATTAATCCGATATTTACAAATAGTGCAATAAAAACTGCCCTAATGCATCCTGATGGTAAATGTGTGTGTAAATTAGGAATGAAATGTGATATTTTGCACATCTTGCTGGATTGTTATATGTTTTTAAATTTACGTAAACAGTTTCTCCGTCCGATATTTTTAAAATATGAGGTTGAGGATCGCACTAAAGCACGGGAGCTTCTAGTTGACATGGAAAATCTTGACATTGAGATAGCTATCGGGAAATATATGCAGGGGGTATATAAGTTCCTGATCTGTCTGGAGACCCAAAATAGCCAATAGTCCTATAATCCAAATGAATTTTGGTTTTAAATTGTATAAAGATTGTTTTTAGGATAATTTTTACTGTTAAGAATATGAATTTGTGTTATGTGATTTTAAATGATAAAGGATGAACTGTGGTTTATAGATCAAATGGTCTAAATAAACATATTTTTGACTTGACTTGAGTTCAGAAATGAATATGGAGGAGAGTCCCTAACCGAGTCACACACATCACCTGGCCATCGGCATAGGAGAAGGGCTAACCAGGAAATAAGTAGCATGGAAAGCCTAACAGGGACATAATTGAGTCACAGAAGAGGCGAGCGATGATGAAGACGTCTGCCGCTCCCCCCAAATGCACTGGTCAGACAGACCAACTCCTAGAGAGATAATTTCCAAAAAAGATGACGAGGCCTCCGCACAAACTTTTTGTCATCTGCTGGACCGAATGCAAGGGCCACCATTATAATTGGCCTCAACCAGAGGAAGGATCCTCCAAAGACATGGCCATTGCAGAGAACTGCATTCGACATGGAGGGAGAGATCCAAACCCGAACTATCCCAACATCTAGGAGTGCCTGAGACAAAGAGAGAGCTACATCAGGAAGAAATTGGCAGAGCTGCCCCAAGCCATGATTTGTCCGCTACTGCAAAAAGGTGCACAAGGAACCACCTACATGTCTTGGGCACCGATGGACAAAGTCGAGCTCAGGAATAAACAGCCCCCATTGATGGACAGGGCAGGAAAATGGATCTCATGCTTTGAAAAGAACACAACGGGTATAAACTTAACTTTAGGTGAGTTGACATCAAAAGACTGCTCAGCTTGGACCATGACTGAATTCCAAGACAGGATGAAAGAACCATCAGGGCAGGCAACAGGACAGCCCTGGAATGGCACAGGTCCACAGGTTGCATTCTTCTACCATATCCTCAAGAGGGACTACCCACTCAGCGTCAGACCTGATTAGATAGTGTAGTGGAGCTTGGTAGGAAATATAGGCCCACATACTACCCTATTACCAGAAGAGACAGGAAAAAGACACAGAGAAGCAAGAGCAGGCCAAAGGGACACCTTCAAACTGGTGAAACATAAGCTGAAAAAAACTGCCATTGAGGGGAAGCATTAGCTTCGAACATCCAGATGGCACCTGTCTCAAAGGGAGCTCCACTTATGGACCCCAGATGGTATCTGCTAAGTCCTAGTGGCTGAGGCCAGGGAGTCGGGGTCCAAACCGGCCTCGTAGAGTGCCACTATTGTCACAGAATGGGCCACATGGCTGACCGGTGCCGTCTAAAAATGTGCCACCATCAGAATGGGATAGTATCAGGACAGCCCCCACAGAGCATCCAGCCCCAAAACCAAGCTCAGAACAATGCACATGCATCACACAATCAGCTTCAAGAAAATCAGGCTGCAACCACCCCACCGGGTGGTTGGCTATGCAGAGGGCAATCATGGTAACAGATAGGGATTTCAGTCCAGCAGGGACCGGACCCACAGCTATGACAAGGTGGGGTGAATGTCTGAGGTAGCAGTGCCCTAGCACAAACACAGGGTACAAACACACCATAAGTCCAAGACCATTCCCCAAAATGACCTATCCCCTTCAAACCATTCCCAGTCACACTTCCGTACCTAATACCACCACCAACCTTCAGGACAGCCATGCTATGTCATCATGGAATTTGCCATCCGGTTATCTGTAGGGGACCCAGGGCCCCCCCACTGTTGCTGATCCCCCTGGTGAAGGGTTGGCTGACCTCGCCCCGGGAAAAAAAGTCTGATACTGGAGCAGAGCAGGCCCCCCAGTTGGCACATAAAAACAGGCACCCAGGATCCCTCACCCAAGTCCAACTTTGGGTGGGTTATGTAAGTCTCAACCGCCTCAGGGCTTATGGCCAAATGGTGGCCCTCCTGTAGTTCCAAAACAAGGGGCATGCTTCAGTATCTACATTAGGAGATGGGTTCCTCAACACGCAGAGGGCAGCGATGGTCACAAAGGCAGCAATATCCTCAAAACTCCGAAGAAGATTCAATGACATGACCCCAGTCCATAGGAAAACCTATGTAATCCATTAACGTCACCCTCCATCAGGCCAAGCAAACATAGTTCCAACGAGTCTCCAGACTCTGGCCAACGAAACACTGCCAACAGAGTTTGAGCCATTTCCCAGCAGGTTCCTAAGGGGGTCTGCACACAACCTTTCAATCACCTACAATATACTTTGTTAATATTAGCAACGCCCAAAAACACAGGTAACCACCCATCGGGACCCGCACAAAAGGCCTAAAAACAACTCAAAGATTCTAGATACTTCCAGAAGAAGGGCACAACCCACAATTCAGCCTATTTAGAGAAAAGCCTTGTTCCATGTCACGCGCGGAGACCCAAGGGATGTGCACCTGTCAACTGACACATTAACCTAAAATTCAAGCATCCACATACCCTCACAATTGCATGCAGCACATTCAGGTCAAAAGGACACACCTGGCCCGATCAAAACATCACACCTTTAAATGAAGCAGCTCACACAAAATGAGTACTGTCCACATCGTAGCTAGGAGAGGGGGGAACCCAAAACACAAAATGCATTAAAAACGTTAAAAACTCGAATCTTGGGAAGTGTGAGCAAGATGGCATCTGAGTAGCAGCCACCCGATGCTGCTCTGCCGAACCGACCCCTTGCTACGAAGGAAGGAAGACATCTCTGATGGAGGGAAAACCGCGAGTAAACCACCACTCGCCACTCGCTGCTTGACAGATCTGGTGCAATCTTACCGCATGGGCCGGCTCCATGTCATCGCCTGTGTTCTACTCGCATGGGTTGGAGAACCGGAGGTGCAGCGCGGAGTGAAGGAACATCTGGATTCAGCGCTCCGATCAGCAAGCCGATCTGCCTTGCCGTCTCCCACTTCTCCCACATCATCGATCTACACCGCCCTGCGGCCCGCAGTGACATGACAGTCCAGCACGGCTCTGTCGCCGGCTGGCGTATTCCTGGTGGCTCTGCGAGGCTCAGGCAGCAGAGGCAGTGGCATTAGCTCCGGGCTCTATTACTGGAGAAACCGAAAGCAGAGGACACATTGTTACCCTGACTCCTCTGCTTCCACAGCATCCAGAAGAAAACAAGTAAGGATGACAGGGAGAGCAGGTGGGAGAGAATTAAGGGTAAAGACAGTAATTTACCGATAGCAGGAGTAACTGACATGACTGACATGGCACAGTCAAATCAAACAAAACCATTGCCGAGGCACCCAGAAACACGCGGGCTAAAAGGCAAGGAAATGAAAGAGTGAACCGAGAACCTGAATTCCAGTGAAAAGGTAAAGCTGATGGCTAAACAGTCAAAGAAGCCTCAAGCTAAAAAAAACAGTAAGCTTATAACTAATGCTAATGCGCAGATATCTGATTCACAGCCATTCATTTCTAATGTCTTTGGCCCTGTGGTGGGAGAAAAAGCGCATAACGAACAATGTATGGCGGAAGTACCCAGCAGACATACAAGTCTAACTACCTGTACAATATCTGAAGGGACCCCACAGGAGACCTCGCAGCAGACAGCAGTGGCAAAACCTGTGGTACCTGTACCGGCCCAAGCTACTTCATCTCCAGGAGCAATCCCCACTCTGGAATCGGATGCATGTGTTAAAAGTGTACCGACTCATAATGACCTTCCTAATCCCCCTCTGGTCAGCCCTCAAAATCAGGATTTAAGAGTGCTTGGGATAGAACATGGGACAGAGGAGGTCCCCGCTAACCCAATAAGCACTGTCACACAACGATGTGAAAACTACAATGACAACGAAAACCCCCATTCTGTTACTGAGGAGTCAGAGAGGTACGAGACCAGTATCTCAACATGTAGTGAGGGGAAGAAACAGGACTGGGGAAGTACAGACTTGTGGGGCTCAGAGGATTCGTGGAAAGACATTACCTAAAAAACAAAAGCTGGAAAAGAAAAGGAGAAAACAGAAAAAGCAAGACAGACACATGAGTGGGGAGTCTACAGACCAAGGAAGTAACCCCGAACTTAGATGGGACTACTCATCCTCTCAATTTATGACCCCCTCAGATCAAACAATCTGTTCAGGCGGCAACGCGACAACTATGGAGAAGTGGAGAAGCGGGGATTCAGGTGCCCCCAGGAACAAGGAGGAACCCTCTCTGGCTGACATCTTGAACTCAATCAAAAGCTTTCAGGAAGAGGTCAAGATAGACAACCGTAAAAACCGACAGGCCACACAAAAACTACAGGGTGCAATCCAGAAAGTGGGCCATACATGTGCAGAGATCTCTGACAGAATGTCCTCTGTAGAAGTGCGCACAGAAAATCTGGAGAAGAACGTCTCCTCCCTCCAAGCGCAGGGGGATGAGCATGATGGCATCGTAAAGGACCTAATGACAGATCGAGGCGCAACAACCTTCGTTTTCTTTGGATTTCAGAACAAGTGGAAGGGAGCGATCCAAGGGCTTCTATGATCACACTTTGTAAGGGAGCATTCCCAGAACTCCAATCCTGGGATTGGGATAGGGAAATACAATGAGCGCATGGCATCCCATTAACTCCCTCCAAACGCCCTGTGACTTCAGCGCAGTATTCTCGGGCAATGCTAGTATTCCTGGGTAACTTTCTTCTACGCCAGTCTATTTTTGACCTAGCACGGCTCACCAGCAAGAGAGAATTTAATGGTGTTACTTTCTTCAGCAGGCTTGATTTTGCCCATGCCACAGTTGAGCGGAGATGGAGGATGCGACAACTCTTCGCCCCTTTTAAGCAAATTGGGGCGATGGTTTACCTACAAAATCCGGCACATCTAAAAATCATCTTCAATGGGACCACACGCAGTTTCTCTTCAGAAATTCAAGCACAGGCATATCTCACGGAGATCACAGATTCTAAAAGAGACAAAACCAAGAACTAAACAATCTATTCTCCTCATACCCTAAAGGTTGATAACGGATACCGATGGAGACAGAGATTGAGATTAAAACAGTTACTACAAAAAAAAGATCTTTCTGCTATAGTGTCAGAAACTGCATGTCACTTGTCAGGTTAATGGAGGTTTTCTTCTCCTTCTTTCAATTTGCTTTTCTTCCTTTTTCTTTTTTTTTTGGCTCAATTATCTGCATAGGGGTCAGATCGATGGGGTGGGACTGGGGCCCTGACTGTTCAGATGTCCTCATCCTGGTTCATGCTGAACCGGGTAGTCTCAATGGGTGGTGGAGGGTGGTGGGTGGGGTTCATGAGGGGCAGGACAGGGGATGGGATGGGGTGGGGGTTGGCATTGTGTAAGTTATCATGAAAGATATCTCGAGATAACAAGCTTATTTTTTTTCTTTTACGAGATTTTGTTTGGGGAAAACATAGCTATATATCATGAGTAAACTACGCATAGCAATGATTAATGTGTGCGGCCTTAATGAAATTAAGAAACAACATAACACAGCTGTAGCATTACGGCTTCTTAAAGCTGATGTCTTATGTTTACAGGAGACACATATAGAGAGGACACAAATACACCTGTTAGACTCACTAGGCTTTACGGTGGTAGGGGCCACTACCCAAAATGCAAGGATACGTGGGGTGGCAATTTTATCAGCAAAACGGTCTCCTCAATTTACACGTACAATAATTGACTCAAATGGAAGGTGGGCTATTACAGTATGCCGAAGTGAAGACGGGGATACACTTACTATATGCACCGTATATGGCAGTACCACAGATGACCCAGCAACTTTCGATTTTTTGAATAACAAATTGGCCGGATGGCCGCTACCTTTAGTCATCTGTGGCAATTTTAATATTAATCTCCCAGCACATAGAAGTACAGCTCAAGATAGTAATTGGACATACAAGGGACGAAATCCAAAGGTTTTAAGGCCCTTAAGGCCTTATGCAGGGAACAAGCACTCACTGATATCTGGCACTCACAACACCCTACCGATGCTGGTTATACTTTCTTCTCCTAACCGCATAATAAATTGGTCAGATTAGACTACGTCTTTGCATCTTAGACTATTCTTCTTGAGTCTTCAATAGAGAAGACTCCACGTATTATTGCAGACCATAACCCCTAAGTGTTGGAAATTAGTGGGGCAAAAGCAGTTAATAAAGAATGTGCAAATTGGACTTTTGAGCGATCCCTTCTCCATAATGAGAAATATTCCAAGCACATGAAACATTGGGTTCCGCAATTCATTAAGGAAAATCTAGGCAGCACTAAGATCGAAGCAGTTTGGGATGCACTGAAAGCGGCAATTAGAGGAGAGACGCTCAGTTTTTCAACCACTATGAATAGAGAACAAAGCCAAGTATTGGAGCAGCTGCAATTTCGGCTGATGGAGGCAGAAGAAAAATTAATTGTTGCTCGTAGGGATGGGGAGGATTCAACAGAAGCGCAAGCTAGAATAATATCAGCAAAATCTGACGTTTTGGGGGTAATTGCAGAAAGGGCGGCGTATAGATTAGCATCATGGAAGAGGGAGGCATATGAATGCAACGAGCAGGTTGGACACCACCTCGCCGTCAGGGCAAGACAAAAAGCCACCAGAAACACTATAAACGCTGTCAAAAACTCTGTGCAAGAAGTAGTGTCAGATGTAGAGGTTATTCGCAAGGAGTTCCTTGCCTACTATCAAAATCTATATCGTGAGACAACCATGGCCTGCTCAGATGATATTACTATTTAAATCAAATCCCAGCAGTGCAGCTATCACATGAGGATCAGGTTATACTAGATGAGCCCCCCAATGGATTGACACACTGCTCTGCATCAACTGTCTTCCTAATAATAAAGCCACCGGGTTAGATAATATTCTGGGTGAAGTTTATAAAAGTTTCTCCACTGAATTAAAAGAGATCATGCTTCAGATATTTGTTCATGTACTTAGGGGGGGGAACCATCAGGCTAAAATCATTGTATTTCTGTAAAACAAAATCGGCACTTGACCCTGATACTTACCGACCTATTACCCTGATAAATGCGGACAGCAAAATCTATTCTAAAATCTTGGTGGTTCAATTAGCCGGGGTAATACACAAGGTCGTATCCCTGAGACAACACGGATTTATACCGGGACGTGGAACAGTAGACCATATCAGGAGAACTACCTCTCTCTTCGATGCTGCACACATATCAGGAGATCCAATGGCACTTATCCTTCTTGATGCAGAGAAGGCCTTTGACAGGGTCTCCTGGCCTTTTTTATGGGAGACACTATCAAGGGCAGGGATAGGTCAGGGATGTATGCAAGCATTCAAGATGCTGTACTATCAACCCACCTCAAGGCTATTATTAAATGGAGCATTAACTAAAACCTTAAAATAGCTAGAGGAACCCGTCAGGGCTGCCCAAGCTCACCTCTCCTGTTGCATTATATATAGATACAAATGGGGGTGGGGTCGCACACTACTCACACATCGGCGGTGTCGCCCCTAAGGACTCTGGTCAATGTAGTAAAGTGTTTGCGATGCATCATCTTTCGATCTTCTTCTATCTTCGCTGTCTTTGCCTTCCCTGGACACATGTTTCGGGGTATCACCCGTCGTCAGCAGGGATAGGCCGTGTACTGGGGTTGCCGATGGCTGCCAATATCTGCCAGGTATAGTACCACTAAGGCGTGTAGGTGCGGGATCCCAGGCTCGTCAGCCCACTGCTCACGGGAGCTTTAAAGTTACAAATGGGGGTGCAGTCGCACACTACTCACACACCGGCGATGTCGCCCCTAAGGACTCTGGTCAATGTAGTAAAGTGTTCGCGATGCATCATCTTTCGATCTTCTGCTATCTTCGATGTCTTCGCCATCCCTGGACACATGTTTCGGGGTATTACCCCTCGTCAGCAGGGATAGGCTGTGTACTGGGGTTGCCGATGGCTGACAATATCTGCCAGGTATAGTACCACTCAGGCGCGTAGGTGCGGGATCCCAGGCTCGTTTAGCCCATGGCTCATGGGAGCTTTAAAGCTACAAATGGGGGTGGGGTCGCACACTACTCACACACCGGCGGTGTCGCCCCTAAGGACTCTGGTCAATGTAGTAAAGTGTTTGCGATGCATCATCTTTCGATCTTCTGCTATCTTCGCTGTCTTCGCCATCCCTGGACACGTGTTTCGGGGTATCATCCCTCGTCAGCAGGGATAGGCCGTGTACTGGGGTTGCCGATGGCTGCCAATATCTGCCAGGTATAGCACCACTCAGGCGCGTAGGTGCGGGATCCCAGGCTCGTCAGCCCACTGCTCACGGGAGCTTTAAAGTTACAAATGGGGGTGGGGTCGCACACTACCCCTAAGGACTCTGGTCAATGTAGTAAATTGTTCGCTAATTCCTAACTATATAAGGCCTGAAACCTATGTTTTTTTAAGTGAATTTGCAAGGTTTTTTAATGCTAATTCCTAACTATATAAGGCCTGAAACCTATGGTTTTCTTTCTCCCTTCCGATTAGGAAGGTAATTAGCGCTTAATTGGCGCCACAGCTAGGTATAAAAACACGAGTCCTGACCTAGCCCTCATACACAGCGGAGCCGTGTCGGGTGCGGCAAGGCAGAGACTTCTCCTGGCAATCTTGAGTAGCATAACAGGTAACAAGCATCAGAAACACCAAACCTGTAAATAAGCAATCTGAGTTGTATTTTACCTTACTGGATGCACATTGGCTCGACACCCCCCCCCCCACATTAAGAGGCTCATGAGGCACATCATACAATGACAATAAGTATGCATCTATCTACAACTTTAAGACAACTTCCTCTAATTCCCTGGTCACCTGAACCGTATTGGTTTATGCAAATAGAGCATGTGATTTATGTTCTGTGTTGTGTAGGTCATGTCCTTGTCCCCCATTTTTTATAGGTCGCACCTTCACTGTTAGGATGACATATTTTGTCTAGTAGCTGCTGCCCAAACACTTTTTCTTAGGTCACTGAACCTGGAGTAAGACAACCGACTACTGGCAATGTGAATGAAATATACTGTTTCTTTCCTTGTGTCTTTCTGTTCCCCTAGGTTCGCTAATCGCAGATACCTCCTTGATTGTTGATTTAGGTACATATTAGCCTTAATTTATTTTGATCACTTTTCTGTAGAATATAGATTTTGGTAAGAAAACGTGAGTAAGGTGGGGATTTGTGCACCCCGTCCTGAAGAAGGAGTTCCACTCCGAAACATGTTGACGCACACATGAGGTGATGTACATTATATTACATAAGAACCTCACAACGGACCATTTTAACAGTACCAGCCCGGGGGGCCATTAAAAAATTTTTAGTACACCCCACGAGCCAGGCACTTTTTAACCATCACTATAACCACTTCAAACCCCACTACTCACTTTCTATCACAAACACCCTCACACACACCTCAAATAGTCTGAGTAAATAGTGCTCCCGTGTAGACATAGGTAGTAGCACGCCGCATCCCATAGAGTGGTGCGAAGACCCCAATGATGAAGCATGACACCAAGGGGCCTTTTGGTGTGTGAAGGGTATGTAACGAACACTATGTGCTCCCCACCATTGTAGGGACCACCCATCCCACCAGTGGATTCAAATTGTTTATAAATTTAAAGTACATTAAAATTCATTTCATCATCTTCCTCATTATAAAAATAAAAAGTTGGCATAAAGTGCAGGTGCATTTCTTGTATATTTAGCCAAATATGTACAATTGTTTGTTCAGGCACTATCCAAACAGATAACTCCATGACATTAATTATAAATACAATATAAAATCCCAAGAATACAAAATGTACTAAATTTATAAAGAATGTTTTTCCAAGTAAAACTCATAATTGGAATGCATGTTAAAATGATTGGCTTGAAAATGGTGAAGTAAAAGAGGGGGAGGTTTGTTTTATGTTTTATGGTAATTCTCTATTTCCTCTATCATGATAAAAAAGTGTTATTCATGTTATAAAGAAATTCTTATTAAAACTCAACAAAAAAAATCGTTAAAAACTCACCATTCCCCTAAAACCTTAGCATCTCCTATTCAGTTCCCCACGAGGAAATATTCGCTTACCACTAAACCCACCAGCGAATCCGGAAAAATTTAAACACAGGTATTTTTCAGACAACTGCCTAACAATGTGTTTGTTCCACACTAACCTACAAACCGTAGCTCTTATCCTAACGGTCTGTAATCAAGCTAATAGTGCACCAATACAGCCCTCCATGTCTTCTATCAAAGGACTTTCTTTCCCAAGGCCAATTGCTCAAGTTACAAGAGAGCAAACTGAGTTTTGCAAAAACCCTTTGAGGGATATTTTTTGCACTGCACCAAGACAAGACACCTTTGGACACCCAGACAACAGACACCTCACCCGAAGACAACACTACAGCCTGCAAATTTTAAGTTACACGCTGTTGTATTTCTGTACACAGTTCAAACAGGTCTTTATTCGATTTGCATCATAAAAGACAATATACATAAAAATGCAGTTCATACAATTTAGTAAATAAGATAATAAATACTTTACAGTTTAAAACCGAATTTAAAAAAGTATTACATTTAAACAATGATGTAAAAGACCCATAATGACCTATAAGCAATACTATGTTACAATTAAAAACACATAAAAGCATGTAACATAGGACCTTCATTTTTCAAAATTGGGACTACGTAATGACCAGGCCCAGCTCAGGAATTTTGCTACACCAATAACGATAAGGGGAGTAGTATCAGTTTCTAAGATCCTGATAGCTGCAATAGCAGATCTAGTGCCTAGTGAGCGGCAAACCAGTGTAAGCCAAATTTTTCTGGGTATAGAATACATGGGGCAGCAGAAGAATATGTGTTCAATGTTCTCTACTGCTGCCTCACAGAAAAGACATTTACCACTGCCCCCGAGGACCAGGAGTGCGTTAGCCCCCGCACAGGTAACAAGCCAACTCGCAATTGGTGGTACAATTTGCGATCTTTCGGCTTGGTTATTAAGTCCCAATAGACCTCATATCTAGGGGCATCCTTAATAACCAAAAATTCCAAAGACATAATAGGGCCAACAACCAAAGTAGATCTCCTCTCTCCATTCCAGTGCCAGTAAATGTCTTTAAGACCCTTTTTTGATGGGAAGGTAGCACCAGCTGGATCAACCCAAAGCACCTCCAAGCTCAAGTTTATCAGAAGCTTTCTGAGATGAGAGAACCAGGGTACCCGATGGGCCCCTTCAAGCCCCCTCACTTCAAGGATAGCCTCGGCAAACAGAGATAATTCTGGTGTAGTC
Organism: Lissotriton vulgaris; assembly: GCF_964263255.1. Classification (NCBI taxonomy): domain Eukaryota; kingdom Metazoa; phylum Chordata; class Amphibia; order Caudata; family Salamandridae; genus Lissotriton; species Lissotriton vulgaris. Next base: position 1,516,707,819 of record NC_141691.1, read on the forward strand.
CACAGACGTCGCCAAAATGCCAGTGGTCTATACCGTGCCACATCCTCGATGGGTTTAACACCCAAATCGAGCTGTAGGGGTATAGAAGGTGTTGATTGTGGGAGCCCAGTTGCCATTCTAAGGAACCTATTCTGAGCCACCCTCAGAGTGGATAAATCACTATAACCCCACAGTTCTGCACCATAGATAGTTGCAGGAATTATCTTGGAGCCATAAATTTTGACCAGCGGGCCAGGGGTTTAGTCAGAGATTTTGCATGCTCCTTCAATAGGGCTCCCCCCAGTTGGACATGTTTCAGAGCCATAAGATCCAATTGGGGTTTCCAGGTCATATTCTCACTTAGTGTGACACCCAAATATGTAAACACCTCCGTTTGATCCAATATTGCTCCACTCATCGACACCTTGGCCTTCACGGCCTTTGGGCCTCGCAGAACCATAAATTTGGTCTTGCTGATATTCACCTCTAACTCATGCTCGCTACAGAAACACTCAAAGCGGGCCAGCGCGGACTGTAGGCCCTGCCTCGTTTTAGAGATGATAAGAGTGTCGTCTGCGAACATGAGGAGGGGGATTTTCCTTCCAGCAAGGGAGGGGGCGTCAGTTGGAAAGTTGGAAAAGTACTTGGTCACCCCGTTAATAAACAAAGAGAAAAGGGTGGGGGCCAACACACACCCTTGTCTAAACCCCTTATCGATTTTAAAGCTATCCGTAGTCTCTCCAGGTGCCCCCCATCTTACTTTTGCATAGGTGTTTGAGTACAGATTGATGAGCAGGGCCACCTGCTCTTTAGGCATGCCCAAATCCATCAAGATTTCCCAGAGCTTATTCCTGGGCACTAGGTCAAACGCGGACCTAAGGTCCACAAAAGCCGCAAACAGAAGCCCCCACCCCTAGGAAGACCACCTTCCAATAAAGTAACATAAATCTAAATACTTGCTCAAGTGACTACATATGTGGCCGAAAACCTGCCTGGAGAGGACTTAAAACATCATAATCAGAGATCCAGCTCTGGATCCTACCCAGAAGAAGGCGCGCCACAATCTTTTGTACAGCATCGATAAGGCTAATAGGTCCATAATTAGCCGTTACTGAGCGATCGCCCTTCTTATGGATTGGGAGGATCTCCGCCCCCAACCATGAGTCAGGGACTTTAGCACCCCTTGCCAGAGCATTGGCTAGCAGAACAATATAAGGGACCCATAAATCCTGATCCTGCTTAAACAGATCCACTGGAATGCAGTCAGGACCTGGTGCTTTACCTCCCGGGACAACCCTTAGCACCGCCCTCACTTCGGAGGCAGTAAAGACCAGGGCATCGTCAAAAGTAATAGGCAGCAGTGTGGCAGGACTAGTGGCATTCGCTTTAAATTGGTTACCATAGTACTCAACCCACTCCCTTGGCTCAACACAGTTTGAGGGGACTGCATCCTGTGGGTGATTTCCCCATTTAAGCTGCCGCCAAAATGTGATCATGTTGTTACTCTGACAGGCCTCCAGCAGTTCCCTCCAACGAGCCTCATCCCAGTTCTTTTTGGCGATAGCCTGTGCATTTTTGTAGATAGCCCTACAACTACGGATAGAGCTCTGAACTCTCAGCTTTAATGCTGCATGCAGCGCCTTTTGTGATTCCCTACATGTACTGTCGAACCAGGTAAGGGGTTTCGACCTAGTTATTCTGTGGCCAGAACACTTAACAAATAGAGTTTTGAGGTTTAAGAAAATATCCCTGTGTACTGTGGTAATATTGTCCAAAAGAACCGACTCTAGCCCAAATCCACTAATTTGAGTCAATGTGTCCCTAAGTAAACTTCTAATCTTTGACATAGCCTCCTCATCTAGGGCTAGTTTAGGCCAACTAACCCTTCTTTCATTAATAGATAGGGAAACTTGGGGCAAGCAAAACTCTGCCACAGAGAGCTCAGCGAAGGTGCTATCTTTAATCGATAGAACCAGGGGATTGTGGTCGCTCTCAGGTCTACTTACTACCACCATATCCAGTAAGATGGGCCACATTTCCAGGTTCACCAGGATATAATCAATGCGGGAGCCAGATCTACCATTGTCGAAAGTCGATGCCCCCATCCTATCAGACTTCAATCTCCCATTGACTGCACGCATTCCTAGATTCAGACAGAGTCCCTTAAGAAATAGGGCTGATTGTGACCACTTCCTAATGGGTTGCAATTCTAAACCTGGAATGCCCCATAGGCTATCCTCATCCTTAGTGATTATTCCATCATCCAACCCCACGGGTTCGAAACAGGTATTGAAGTCTCCCATTACCACCCTGTTAGTATTCACCGGCAGTGAATTTAGAAAGCCCTCCAACACTGGTGCAACAGGCGAACAATTTCCACCTTGAACACCCCGCATATAAACATTAACAATCACCACATTCAGCCCCGATGACGAGGTTACTCGTATTGCCAGCAAATCCGGGTTGTCCGTCAAAAGCTCCTCCACAGAAACACCCACATGTTGACGTACCCAGATAGCCAAGCCTCCCACTGGTCTGCCCCTGGCACCTTTCACGGCTGGTCTAAAAAAATTTACAAAGCCAGCGCGAAATAAGGGCCGAATGGCCCAGGTCTCCTGGAAGGACCAAATATCAGAGTGGTCTATAAAGCTGCCCCAATCAGGCAGGTCAAGCTTCGATTCAAGGCCAGCTATGTTCCAGGAAGACATCTTCAACAAAGGTATACACCGGTCAGAGGCCACCATCCCACCTCCAGTCGCACTAATTACGGCAGGGCTAATTGAGCAGGGAGTTTGACTATTACCAGTGGCAGATATCAGAGAGCTTACAAGAGGGACTAACAATGGTGAATCGCCTTGGGGGGCTTTATTAGATGATGAACCAGCTGGTGACCCCTGAGCTGACCCAGCTGGCGCTGCACAACATTCATCAGAAGGGGGTTCTATATCAGACTCAGTGAAATGCACAATTTGTAAGGTTTTAAGTGCGGGATGAAATAAGGAATTTGGTGCTAGATTCTCTATACCCAAAAGGCTGTCGTCAAAGTACCCCAGCTGTCAATCACAATCATTGAAACAGGAGAAAATGTTAAATCTGTTAGATATTTCTAACGGGGTAAATGGAATCAAATGATACATTCTCCTGTTCCCATGTAAATAATCCAAACTCCCATATAACATGCCATAGCCTCTAGGTGGGACCGTATTCAACCCAGGATCTTTCCCATTAGGCAATGGTCTAAAGACATGCCCTGTGTAACCGTTATTAGATGGCATATACATGTTACGCTGCGAAACAGCTTGGGCTCCAGGATAGAATGGGGGTTCACTAAAGATCTTGGGTAGAAATATGTTAGGTCATAAGGGACTATGGCGGTACTCTTGTTCCCCGAAGACCCATTCAGTATAAATCTAACAGCCTCTGGGTCCCTAAAATTTATGACAACAAGGTCACCATTTATATTTTTTTCCCTGCTGCCCAACCAGGGGAGACGCCTGACGTGAATGATGTCCCCATTAATATGATAAGGTAATGGTCTATTTTGTCCAAGCCAATGAATGATCTTATTTTTTAACTGGGAGTACCCCTCCCTTTTGCCAACCTCTAAGGTGGGGACTCCAGTAAGCACAACCACAAAGGGGACTGATTCAGGTGGTAATTCCACTTGAGGGCCCTGTAATATATCATTTGTGGGTTGGCTCAGCCTTCCCCTCCCACCCTTCCAGGGATCACTAACAGCTTGGGCAAATGACTTCACTACAGGGGCCAGAGAAACCTGTAGTTGGGCTAGCTGCGGTCCTAAGACACTTGATTGGGTGACAACAGGGGTGACAACAGGGGGTTTATTTACTTTATTGTTGCCCTTGTTAGAACCCTTAGGGACTGCCGAGGTAGGGACAGGGGGGATTGGGGACTGAGCTATAACCGACAGTGGAGGGACTGCCTTTACGGAATTCGTTGGAAGCCCAACCCCTACATTATTACAAAATGAAGACTCTATATTCCCAAGCCGATATTCCACCCTCTTTAAGATACCAAGAATTGGGAGCATAAAAGATCTTAATTGGTGCTCAATTGAATCACGGGGGGTACCAGACAACAAGGCTTCCTCTAATGGGGGAGTTGCTAACCTCACTTCTCTTAGTAAATCGGAAACCGGTACTAGGATGCTATTGTCTGGAGCCGCAGTAGCCAATGGTGTCGTAACAGATGTTACTGGGGCCTTGATCAAGGGAACAGCAGGAGCATTAGCTTTGAGAGATTTACCAAACTCAGAGTGACTGAGCTTCGGCCTCTGGGGTGCCCTCCCCCTTCTCTTTTTTGGTGGCGGAGGGCCAAGAGCTTTGGGTGCATAAAGCATCTTGCCCTTCCTTTTTTGTAAGTCCCTGGCTATAAGAGATGGCGCATTATTAGCATCAGGTATAGAGTTGGAGATACCAGGAGACAACACATTAGATGAGGATACAATATTGACAATTACAGATGGCGGGGGAGTGTCTCTAAGGAGTATAGGAAACTTATCAAGTGACAAAGGGTCTTCACTTGTAATATCTGAGGTAGAGTCTGAAAGAACGGGTATAGGCACCGTGTCCAGCAAGGGTCTATTCTTCAAGCTATCGATAGAGCGACGTTGCTCAATTCTACGCTCCAACAACTCATTTTCCTTGTCCGAGTCCAAAGCAGCTTTAGTGAAGTAGTTCTCAAGAGTTCCTTTACTACCTCCCGCAGATGCAGATTTATCGCTGATTGTGGACATAGTGGAGTAGTCCTACCTTACACCAGCCTTAAGGTCTCCAATGGGCAGAAAGGGGGTGGCCCGTCTCGTCCTCCTCCGTCCCCGGACGGCCACAGACGGCCCGCCCTTTGCCCGGGCTTCGCCCGGCGTCCCGCGTTGCGGAGGACGCCGACCTTTAACGCGCCTCCAGGCGCTGATGGTGACAGGAAAGGTCTGCGCCACCGCTAGGAATCCTGGATAGCCGAGTCCTCCACTCGGCGGCCGCCTGAGATGTGTAGCGCGGCAGCGGGAGGACTCGGGCAAAAGCAGGGAGAGTGGGTCTAGCAATAATTCAGGTGAGCAGAGTGGCCTTGAGGGGATTACAGCCCCGTGACGGTAATGCCGGAAAGATTGCAATTAGCAGCAGTACAAGCGGCTCCGGCCGGTACAAGCGGCCCCAGCTCGGCTCCAGCCACGATTTCAAAGTACAAGCGGCTCCAGCCGCGATCGAATTACAAGCGCTCCAGCCGGCCTCTGCGGCCGCGATTCGAAATGCAAGCGGCTCCGGCCGCGGTTCAAGTTACAAGCGGCTCCAGCCTCAATTCAATCTACAACCATCTCCAGCCGCGGTTCGAGGTTGCCAACGGCTCCAGCCGCGATACGAATTATGAGCGGCTCCGGCCACGTTTCAAGTTACCAGCGGCTCCTGCCGCGGCTCGAATTGCAAGCGGCTTCAGCTGCGATTTCGAATTGCACCCGGCTCTGGCCACGATTCCAACTTGGACACACTCTATTCAGCCAGGATGCTCTCAAGCTCTCCAGAGCTAAACTGATGCCTAATCTCGTAAACTCTACTTCTGCATACTTGCAACACATGCAAAGAGACCTCTCTCACCTCACATACTACTACACTGAACCAAATGCTAGTATTACTCATGCTCCACACAGTGCACTCCTATCAACACATGACCGCCGTAAGCACACAAACTATGAACAGCTCATGTTATATATGTTCACGGATACCCCACACCGTAGGCGCAGACATGCTTTGCCTATCCCAGGAAGATAGCCCCTAAAAGAGCGAAATGTCTCGGCCATGGCATGTAGGACCTATGTAAGATCAGGGCGAAGATCCAACCCCATAGAGTAGAACCCCATAGGGCATTAGTAAACATCACCCGCACTGCTCTGTATCTCTTGACCGAGCCTAGCAACACCAAAGATGCGCAGAAGGGGCACCATAGGCGAGCACACTGTTTGGCCATGGGACTTTTGAAGAAAAGAGGTTCCTGAAGGTAGCAAGAACACCGCATCAGTGCACAAATACGCTCACTCCTGCCTCCGTCTGCAGTTCCAGGGTGGCCATTAACATCTTTGGGGCCTCCTTCCTTAATGAGAAGTGGACCCCGGACTTAGAATTCCATCCCAGGGCCGCTCATCTCAATTGCACCAGGCGAAATTAGTCTCATGGGAGGGAGTCCAATGCTAGCATAGACACCTGTGCCTGTAAATCTGGGATACTGAGATTAATAGGTACACATGGTTGGAGGGGAAGGGGCAACCCCTAATTTTATTGACACTTAAACTGTAATCTTTATGTTTCAGAGGCAAAGGAACCATATCATTGGGCAATAATGAGAACTGCAGCGTGATATTGTATGACCTGCTATGGGGCACCTTCACATTGATGGATTTCTACTGGAAATGTGGTGACCTTGCCTAAAACCAATTCCTCCCCAGATGGCGGAGCCTCTGCACCCTCATGACCATACACACCCCAACCTGGTCATCCCTGTAGAAGATCTCTTTGAGTTGTCTCAACAAGCATAACTGTTGTGTTGTCACTTCAGTGAATAACTGGATTTAACTTTCGTTCTTCAAAGTAAACACTTTCTATGGAAACCATATGCAACAATACATTAAGTACATTGTTTTGCAAAATCACTGCTTCGGAACATAACAGAAATAGTACACACAGACTAATTCAATAATCACTCTAGAAAGTAATGACCTTTTGCCACCAATCTTCTGTTCCTTAATGACTTTCAAACTGTCTGTAGTCTCCTCTTCCCTACAATATCTGTGCATCAAACTCTCCCACACATCCTTTGGTCATAACACCAGACCTGCCAACACACAGTACCACATCTGTCGCACATTATCGGCTCCCTTCACACAGACATTCAGTGAAAAGCTGATATCACATGGTGGAACAGAAGGTGAGAAGGAAACCCCTGCATAGAGTGGGATTTTCTCTTCATGTGTGGCGGATCTGCACAGTTGAAGTAAATTACAGACTATTAATTCTCCCAAAGACATTGGCTGCAGACTGAGAAGCTTTGTTTTTCTATTTGGAGGGGGAGAAGGGGAGGAGGGCATAAGTGCCTCACAGGCAGTGCTAGTCACAGAGCCCCACCCCCTTAAAGGCTCCGCCTTCTCCTTACAAGGTGTCAAAACATTTAAAAGGTGGTAGGCCTTAATAGGTGCATTAAAACTAAGTAAACAAATTGATTGAATTATTTTTCGTTTTGGAAAATGAATGCATATGCAGTGAGAAAGAAGCCTCAGTAGTCAGTGAACCCCTACATTATCTTAGTGCCTAAAGGTGCACATGTTTGAGCCTGTCAGATACCAGTTAATATCATTTTATCTACTAAAACAATGTTTTTGCATCCATTTGCCACCTTCTTAGCCCCCCCCCACCCCCCCCCCCAGGTCAAGCGATCAGACATGCCTTGAAACCCAGCACAGAACTCCACCCTCTGGTGCAGAATGAGAGCGAGAAAGTGACCTTGGGTGCCTATCAGACTGACCACACGTGCACTAGAATAGCTCAAGAAAGACTGAGCACTCAAACCAGCCCATTGCGGGCCTCCCCTGGGCGGTATGTCAGATTTATTGGGACAGCCTGTCTGTTAGCATTATTCACTTGAAAACAAACCGTAGGGTGTGTGCTTTCTGGGGGCCCCCATAAATCAACACAGCTATACATAGAACAGTCTGATTCAGGCAGCGCCTGATCTTTCCTTGCAGATAACTGGCCCAGAGCTGTAGGAATGGCCGAGAGGAAGTCCTGCACTTCCTTGCTCGCTCAGCATGCTCAGCCGCTCAGTCTACACCAACCCTCTGTAGCCAAGGAGGTCACTTCATCCGTGTGCTGGGGGAGGCGGGCTCGCGGCGGCTGTTGTATTCACAGTGGAATTCTGTAATCTTGGGTCAGTGAGTGCAATGCTGTCAGTAGCATAGCAAGGATGCTCTGGCCCCTGTTGCAAGCAAGAAAATAAAGGTCCCCTCTGACTACTGCTGGGGTAGTAAATATAGCAATTATCAGGGTTCAATGGGCCCCCAGAGATCTGGGCCTTGGTGCCACTGCACCTGTTGCACCATTAGTAGCTATGTCCCTGAATGGTATGCTTGCTGAATGTACTTCATTCCAATTTTGGAAGCTACTCCTTTGGTGTATCAGGAGGTTTGTATAAATACCCTTTGCAGGATTGCTTAAAATATGTTATTTCCATCAGAAATGGAAAGGTAATGGAAGCCGCTATTGTTCCAATATAAAACATTAAGTAAAAATATACATTTGAGTGAAACTCAGCAAATATTATTGAAAATCTAACTCCGATGTACGACATGTATTAGAAAAGTTGGAAACCTACAAATTGAAGTCAACAGTTTTTGCAGATGTCTGACATTTTGTGGATTCGTGAGGAGTCCTTCGTCTAAGAGCATTGATCTTAAAGTAGTGCAAATAGTGCTTTGCGTTGCTTTTCACTTTTTTGGTTCAAGCAGACATTTCAAGGGTGGTACATTGGCATGTCAACGATACTACCCATGGATTTTTATGCTTAGCCAGATCTACAAAGATAGTCATGCCTTGCTTTGCGTAAAAAAATAACGCCTCCTTGAGGCAGGCACAAATTCGAAGAAATGTTTTTATTTCTTCAAACATTTCACCTGTTGCATGTGTGCTGCTCTGTAGAGCACACACCCAATGTGTGAAATGTTAAAAAAACAAAATTGCCTAACAATAGGACTGTGTACTTGAAGGGTATCCTTCTAATACAAAACATATGCTAGGCAGCCTGTTTGTGCACCAGCACAGGAGAAAAGAGCACCCGCAGACCATATTTAGTCAATCTGGCACTGTGTCGCTCTCTCCTAGTGTAAAGCGAAGCAGCAACTTTGGTTGCTATGCTACGTTGCACTCTTTTTAAGTATATCTGTCCCCTAGCCTTCACTTATGTGTGTAAAACAGTTTGTAGATCTGTCAGCTTGATCATACTGACCACCTAAGTGGGATAAATCATGGACTCTTCATACAGTAAAAAAATAGTATTTTACATTTTCCCTTGTATGGCTAATAAAAAAGTCACTTTTTTCAACAGCAGATGGTCCATTGGGTCAAAAGGGGTGTGGCTCCATATTTGTCCTCTGCCAGTATCCAGGCTGATGCCCTTGAACTATATTTAGGCTGTGAGCCTAGTTACTGCTTTTAGAAAAATACTGCATATTTGTGAGGATTAAGGAGGGTCTTCTGAGCCTTCTGAATGGGCAAGTCAAAGAAAGGAGAAAAGGGAAAGGCAGTGCACTTACCCTCAAAATTGACATAGCAATTCTAAGCCCTTAAGTAAAGTCCTACTTAACCCCTTACCACTTTCCCCTTATTGCATTCCCTCTATCTTTAACTAGTTTATTTGACTGCACACATAATGTGAATTTTAGGCTGCTGGTACATCCAACTTTCTTTGCTTTGATGCCTGTACTTTGTTGTGAGTGCCTGATAACGTGAACAATAATTCCATGTGTTTGTCTCAACATGTTAGAGTTTTCCGTCAGACATTTTGGGACTTCATCTGGAACAGAAACTAGATACTTGAATGCAAAGAGGTGTTTCTATATACAAGCATACTGTCCCCAGCCAGTGGTATTTCCACTGCCTACCCATAATAGTCCTAAATTAAGCTTAATTAGTGGCAGAAACGTGTCTGCAGATACCACATATTTCTTAATGAGAAAAGTTTTAAAAAGTACCCACAGTTTTTGTCAAATTTTGGAACGCATAGATTTCTTCTTTCTGTCTCAAGAATTTCAGTCCTAACCTGCAGAAGTTTCACAAAAGCAGGAGGAATGACTGTGGAAAATGAGGTGGAAAAATAACTGTCAACATAGCAGTGAGAGATTGGGTTACTGGTTGACTGGGGTGTGAGCCCAGGTCAAGTACCATTCACAATCCTTGTCAGAGTGTGGCACAAGCCAATCTAAATTTATCTGTGTTTAATCCCTCTCGAAGCTTGGCACTGGACAGTCAGGCTTAGCTTAGAGGCAATGTGTAAAGTAGTTGTGCAAAACCTAAAATGGTAAAACAATAAAAAACACTATACAAAAAGGATCCTACACCAGTTATAAAAATAGGGTAAAATGTAATAAAACAAGACCAAAACATTAAATATTTAATCCGCAGAACTGGAGATATTCCATTTTTAAGGTTTAGGCAAAAATAGTGCCAAAAAGCACAATGAACCATCTGTGGATATCTGGTTGCACCGGACCAGGACACAGTTACAATTCCAGGTCGACTGCATTGGAGTGCAGGCGGGCTACTGGGACCCAGTTAGGCCCGCTGAGCAAAGCACCTTAAATCCTGGTTTGCGAAGCGTGACGAGGATCTGGGTTGAAGATGTGTCATGCAGCTCAAACAATGTGTCGGTTCCAAGATGCACCGAGGCTACAATGCGAGGGCCTGCTTTGTAATCCAGAATCACATGGATGGGGCTTGCGATGTGATGCCTGGTGGTGAGGATGCAGCACACAGTCGGGGCAATGGGTGGGCACCGAAAAGCTGTGAGGCTGAGATGTGGAGTCTGGTGGAGTCTGGCGGAGTCTGGTGTCATCGTCAAGGCTACCATCAAAGAGGGGCATGAAGGCCTGAGCCGAGGATGTGTCACGCAGTTGGGGCAAACCAGAGGTTCCAAAGTGCTGCAATGCAATGCAGGCCTTAGCAACAAGTCCAATCCACGCAGCAGCAGCAATGATTTGGTTCTCCTTGGGGTTGTGCCATGCAGCAGAGAAGATACGTTGTTGCACTAGATCCATTGAGGTTGACAGAGCACCTTAAGCCCACTTCCAAGGGTCTAGGACTGGGGTGGCACCAATTGGCAGGGTGGATTTACACATGAAAGAGCCCAGGTGCAGATGCAACGTTGCTGGAAGTCTGATATGTCCCTTAGGCTTTAGATCAGGCAAGCCAAGTAGTCCACAGAGTCACTCTGAGTGTTGCATTCAAGAGATGCATGTCCAGTCTGTCTCACCAAGGCAAGAGGGCAGCAGGTCAGCACAGCAGGGCAGCAGTTCCTTCAGAGCAACAGTCCAGCAGAGTTGTAGCAGCACAGCAGTCCTCCTTCCTGGCAGAGTATTCACAGGTCCAGAAGTGTACTGAAGTGGTGATATCTGGGGTCCAGTATTTGCACCTAGTTGTGCCTTTGAAATGGGGAGAAGTTTCTAGAGGCATTCCTTTAAAGTGTACATGTGCCCTGTCTTTCTGGCCCTGGCTGCAGACTAACTACAGGGGTTATTCAGCCCTTGTGAGGAGACAGGACACAGCTATTCATGTGTAAATGGGGCTGGGTCCAACTCCTTCCTCCCAACCTGCCAGTGATGGTCCATCCCGTCACACCTATGCTCCCCATTGTTTGTGGCTATCTAGGAGGAATACACAAAGCTCAACTGTCCCACACACCCAGCCATGTGACACAGAGACAGGCAGCAGGTACCAAAGGGCTAAGGCAAGAAAATGGCAACTTTAGAAAAGTGGCTTTTTCAGAATTGTAATTTAAAATCTATCTTGACCATGTAAGGATTTTAAATCGTGATTCCACAGACACTGAACATGAAGGGGTTTCCTGTTCCCATTTGGTAATTACACCTAAAAAATGGAATAAGGTCATTCCAATGCTATCCTATGGGGAAGGTAGGCCTTGCAGTAGTGAAAAACAAATGTAAGTGTTTTTCACTACCAGGGCATGTAAAACTTAAAAGTAGATGTCCTACTTAAAAAATATATTACACCCCTGCCCTCTAGGCAGTCCAAGGCCTACCCTAGGAGCGACTTATATGTATTAAAAGGGAAGGTTTAGGCCTGGTAAGAGGTTTATATTGCCAGTTCAAAATGACACTTAAAACTGCACACACGCAGGCTGCAATGGCAGGCCTGAGACATGTTTAAACTGCTATTTAAGTGGGTGGCACAATCAGTGTTGCCAGCCCACTAGTAGCATTTAATTTACAGGCCCTGGGCACAGGTAGTGCCACTCTATTAGGAACTTACAAGTAAATTAAATATGCCAATTTGGTATAAGCCAATTCAACATGTTTTAAGGCGCACAAGCAGTTTAGCACTGGCTAGCAGTGGTAAAGCGAGCGTCCTAAGGCCAGCAAAAACTAAGTCAGCAAAACGGGAGGTGTGAAGGCAAAGTGTTAGGGGAAAAAACACGCCAAGGATGCCAAGTCTAACAATAGCTAAGCACACTGCTAGGGAAGCTTACTGCCCACATCTTAGCAAACATTACACCATTGCATTCTGGTAAATGCTGTCCATGATAATTTCGGTAACTCATAACTAAGGAAGTGTTCCCCATCAGTTGCAGCTTGTGCTTGTGTTTCTGTGCATTCCTTGGCATGTGCTTCTGGATAATTGTCTGTGAATAGGGTTGCTTGAAATGCTACTTGTATGTCATCAAGTCAGTATCACTCGAAATCGTGCAGGTGCATCCCAAAGCCTAATCACTCCAGGAGGACACTTCATTAATTGTGAGTTACTGAAATTATCATGAACTTCATTTACCTTCATTTACAGCCGTCCCTGTTTGTGTGATTAAAGCTCCTCGTGGAGTTGTGTGTAAGGTAAAACCAGGGCTTTAAGTGGGATGAAAAAACTGAGGGGGGGGGGGCTCTCAAAGGGGCGTGGCCAATGTAATTAAGGGCGTGGCTTAAAAACACATAAGCTAAAAATCTGTGCTTAGCATAGTGTGCTGCCCGACTTGTATTTTGCTGTTTCTTTCATTGCAACCAGATATATGATACAAATAACATTAAACCTACAACAAGTCAGGACTATTGTTGTTGTCAATGGTTGTTAGTTGGATAAGATAAATAAGCAGCAAATTTTGAAAAAGCTTCCACTTAAAGCCCTGGTGACACCTCGACAATGTTGCGGCTCCTGAGTTTCAAAAAGAGAAGGGAAATCTAGAGAAAAAATGACTCTCCTTAAAGGATTTCGCTTCTCCTACAACGCTCCCCTGGCATGACGTCATGCCGTAACTTCTCAACTAGTGAGAAGTGAGCCGTCTGGACACGCGCACATCGCAGGGGCGTAACACAAGCCCCCGCATCCCCCGCATTGCGGGGGGGCCACGCGCTCCAGGGGCCCCCCCGGCCGGCCCCTCACTGTAATGATGCACATTGATTTACATCCGCCAAAATAGTGCACTGGGCGGGCCCCGGCCCCGGCCCCTGCAAGTCTTAGAAATGGTGCGCGGGCCCCGGCCGGGGCCCCTGGAGTCTTAGAAATGGTGCGGGCCGGGGCCCCGCCCGGCCGGGGCCCCAGTGGAGTCTTAAAATGGTGCGGACCGGGGCCCATGATGAGTGAGGCAGACAGTTGCAGTCAGACTATAGTGCACTCTTTCTTATATTATCATTCTGGGCCCCGGGCGGGTCACCCGGGCCCTGAGGCTCTTGACTGGTGGTGCGGGGCCCCGACGGGGCCCCTAAAATTGTTACAAGGTCAGGTGATTGGTGCGGGGCCCCGGCCGGGGCCCGTGAGGCAGAGGCTGGCACTGTAGCTAGCAGCTCAGCTGCAGGAATGGATTTGGGGCCCGGCCGGGGCCCGTGAGGCAGAGGCTGGCAGCAGTTTAGCTGCAGGAATGGTGCGGGGCCCCGGCCGGGGTGCTGAGGCTTTTGGGCAGGCTCTAAATCAATGGCGGCGGGACAGGGTGGGTGTGCGCAGGCGCGGCGCGCACTGCTGTTATTCACTCCTCAAACTGCTCCTGACTTTCACTTTCCACCTTCCTGGATGCGTATGCGCGCCGGCGGGGGCGGGAGCAGGGGGGCTGGCTGGTGGGCCCCTCATTACATGCATTGCGCAATGAGCTCATGATCACCCAAACGCAATAAAAAATGCGCGTAAGGTATGGCAGCATCAGGGGCACGCAGCAGAGCAGAGCAGAGAAGACAAAGAAAGCCACGCACGCTCAGGTCAGGACTGTCCGAAGTCCATCACCGGCGGGGCCTTTATTTGCAATAATTTTAATTGCCCGCCCCCTTCGCCCCTACCTGGCTAGCGCTGCTCCCCCCTCAGCTCAGCTGCCCTGCCTGCCTTCTGCCCATCCGCTCGCCTCGCGACGCCAGGCCCAGCAGCAGCAGGCCCCCAGCCAGCCAGCCCTCAGGTCAGGTGAGTGCCTCTCGTGACAAATCATGACATGCAGGGAGACGGTGACCTGGCCTGGTGTTGTAGAACGTTAGTGTGCAAGGCAAGCCTAGGCGCAGAAACGGCTGCCTATGACGTGAGTGAAACTGTGTGTGGGGTAGAGTGGCAATAGTTTTTGTGAGGAAATCTGCTTTTCTTTGTTACAGTTCATCAGTATAACTCACTCTTTTGACTGCTATCAATTCTGACCTACATCTTTTTCTTAATGACTTTAGAAGTGCCAGTAAATCCGATCCTTCTTTCTTCATTTAATTTGCATGAATATCTACGAAGCTATCTCACAAGCACCTCCACCTATCTGGCTGACAAAAACACAATTTCTGATGTCTCTCGGCATACCCACATTCAAGACACTATCAGCACGATTGGATTGGAGTCTGAAAAGCACCAGAAAGTAGATATACAAGGCAGGCCTTTTCCAACGATGCACCCAAGAGATGGAAAGATAACCCCGTATCCATCAGGCCTGCCCCAACTCTACTCTAGTTCACAAAAGAGATGAAGACACACCAGTGTAAAGAGCACCACACCATAATGCATGATCAGTATACTTTCCCTCACATAGCACAGCTACCGCCTTCCTTTCACCAACATGCATATGAATGCGGTTTGTTTCTCAATGATCAGAAGTCATGGGTGAGAAACAGTCAAATTTTTTATTTTTTTATTTGAAATGGGTGAACCCATTTGTAACGATGGCTAACGTTACAATGATGTTGGAGGTCAACTGGGTAAACTTTGCTCACATGCTCCATAGCCCATCTCCGAGTTTGACCTATGTAGTAATCTGAGGGGTAGACTCAGTTGGTGAAGCAGGTGTAGTGGCTCTGGGTCAAGACGCCTTAGAGGTCCACAGACTACTGATTATCAGTGTATTTTATAATTGAACCAGCAGCCAAGGACCCCATTTCCTTCCTTATACTAGGTCCCATGGCACTGTGCTACGCTACCAATTGTATTGTATTGCAACGCTCCCTACCCTATGTTGAGCACTGAAGTGCTTTCCTACATGGTTTGCATGCTACGCAGTGTAGGGCATGTGTTTGGAAAGGTACTGTGCTTAGGTTTCAAGGTTTTGTCTGGATCAAACCAAGGCCATTAGGGGTTTTAGTATTCGTGGTAAAAACGGGGATAATACAGGTAATAAAACGCCTGTATTTATGCACTGTAGTATGTCATATATTTTCTGTTGGTTTACCTTTTGAGGGGTCATAGACTGGGACTCAAGAGAACATGAGGCTATCACCATTTCCTGTAATCTGTCTTGTACCAAAAAGGGTGTTTACTGACATTAAGATGTCTGCTCTGCCTGTACCCGACTGTGGCTGTGGGCGACCATCTCTGGGTGTTAAGGACAACGAGAGTTACTGTGAGGACTCTCCTTCAGTGCGAGGCCTTCAGCCCTTACTGGTTTGGGGCGTTTGCAGCAGAGAGAGAGAGAGAGTGAACTCTGAAGGCCTTCCTCTGTAGGATGAAAACCCTAGAGGACGGGTCAGCAGCGGATTACTACGTCTGATTCTGTAGACCTTGATAATAGATTCCAATGCTTACTCCGCCTTTTATCTTTCCACTGTGGGCAAAATTGGTACCCTTTTGAAATGGGTAATAACAGCCATTGCTCAACAGCTAGGAGAGACAGACTGTTCACTTTATAGCGTTTAAGCAAAAAGCTAGACCATGTGCAGATTAGGTGAAATTGGGCAGAAGAAACCACAGATCCTGTGTTTACCGGGACGGAGTCATCACCTGCCTTCAAGCCACTCTGTCCAGCGTAGCCCTTCAGGTGTCACAGTGTAGCGCCTGTGTCCCATCTCTGAGCTCTGTGATAGCGAATGAGATCCATTATTTATATGTTGTTCATCATGGTACCTGTATGGCGCCCAATCTTCCTTTAACATGGCATCTCAGCACCTTTCAGTAACGAGGCCTTTCCATGCGTTTTCACGGTAGTCGGTTGCTAAATCTGTTTGTTGAAGGTGAGCGTTCAGTATGGTGAGTTTTCACCATGATAGCTCGTTGTACCCTGTGACGGATGCCTGTTCTACTTGGAGATAGATAAATGCTCCAGTGTTTAATGAGGTGTTAGGTTTTTTTGTATGTGTGTTTGTACCGAATTGTTTACGCGGGTCCTTGGTTAGCAAAGGTGCCCACTGCCCACAAATATATCTTGGTATAAGTAGCTGAGGGAAGCCAGTGCTGCAGAATGGCTTCATAGATACTTGAATAGTCGGCCTGTGTAGGGCACATGTTTATATAGCACTAGCACATAACGCAAATTAAACTGCCTCTGAGCATTGGAGTACACGAGTGAGTGAGGCCTAGGACAGCTGTGGTGTAAGTGTGTGCGAAACTCAAAGAGGTGCAACCCATCAGCCATACCGAGAGGTTATTGCAGCGAGTCAGTGAGGCAGAGGCATGGGGGGAACACTCATTATGATCATGTCTGCCGAGGATCGTGTAAACAAACCTCCGTGCACTTATTTTGACGTGCGCTCAAATACAAGACACTCTTTGTGTTTAACCACTTGGATGCTAGGCATTTTCCCGCTGTGTGCTGGAAAATGCCATTTTAGTGGCACCATGACGAGCTCAGCTCGTCATCAGCACACAACCCCCGTGGGTGATGACGAGCTGAGCTCGTCATCAGCATCGAAGGGGTTAAGGAGCGAGATTTATTCGTATTTTTTTAACATCTCTGTAAGAGGGTGACATTTCACATGCCATGCACATTCTATTGGATGGGGGCACAGCTCATTTGTATGGCCATAAACACCCGTAAAAAAGCCCTGCGCACCCTTCTTGTGGTCCTCCGTGACTCCTATGTGAGATGCATATTAGTGATAAAAAATTGGTGGGCGGTGGTAGGTGGTGGGCCGGGCCGCTGGCGGGGGGCCCCCTCATTGTGTTTTGCAGGGGGGCCCCCTCAAGTTTCGTTACGCCACTGGCACATCGATGTGCCTGTGGTCATTGCAGTGCGCAAAAAACCAGACCGCATGTGCCAAGGCACAAAACAGAGCCCGATAGAGACCCGTTTCAAGGCCCTCTTTAAAAAACTGCCAGTGTTCAGACCCGGTGAGACTCGGCCCACTTAAAGCCCTGGGTAAAACAGTTACATTTGTATTTTGTTAATGAATTCAACTTTAACAATGAATCGAGTGATGAACAAACCTTACTTTTGGATAAAGTAATACAATGTAAAAATGTCAATGCTATTTTAAAGCGACAGAACAATCATTATAAACAATCTCATGAGAATCAGTGTAGCTGCAGTGCTAGGTTTGAGTGGACACGAGACGTAATATATAAATAACAGTGCTGAAGAAGGAAACGCGTGAAAATTAACACAAAGCAATAGAATAAACGCAACACAGATGTAAATAAATGAGAAAAAAGTGAATGCAATATTTTGTATATATTTCTTGCATCTTGGAATAGGCAAACAACCTGAGAAGCGCCAGGTTAGGTGGGATCGGGTTGCCCTTCCTTTATCTGGTAGTGGTGTTTTATTTGTTGACTGAGTGATAATCAGACTGATAGATGGTATTCCGAGGCAGCCTCCTGTGACAGTTTAACCGAGGTCCGCAGCCTGTACCACACATCAGCTCCATGGGAGAAACTTTGATGTTGTGCTGCGCATTCACCGCTGTTTGTTGCTGCGGGGACTATTTACTCTTGTGCTGCATGGGTGGTAAAATGAAGCTTGGTGAAGGTTTCCAGTGCTGACGCTGGGAGAGAACCCCTCAAAGCTGCGTTTTGTTTGGTTGACGGTGATGAGGGCAAAAAGTTAACTACCTGCGATACGCCAGGCACTGTAGCACAACAAACATGGGGGTTATAAACTGTAGGGTCACTTGAAGTCCACTCAAAGAAAGGTACCCGTCTCTTATTGCTTTGCTCACCTGATTTTCAAGGCTGCTGGACGGACGGTCTTTCCATTTAAAAGGTTCACAAGGTTAGCTTTGCACTTATCTCTCAAAGAATGACGGACCGGATGTACTAATAGCTCGTTGCAAAATAGTGGCGTCAACCTGCGACCAGTATTTTTGCAACCACTGAAGATTTGTAAGAAACTAACTATGTACTAATAGGTTGCCTCTTAAAAATCGGAATTGTAGTGGTTTGGAATACATCCCACGTATATTCATGGGGTAGGCCTCAAATTGAGATTCACCACCATTGGATGACATCACAGGGATGGTGGCCTTTTGGGGATAGCAGATCATCATGACCATGATTCCTTTGTAATAAAAATAACTTTTATCTTAAATGCAGCATGTTTTTTTAAAGGCAACAGAACTGCATTTAAAAAGAATAGTTTACTTTCTTGTAGTTTGTTTAAGAGGAGGCAGTGGTCCTCTTAACCAAACTTTTTTTTCTACATTGACAAAGGGTAAGGGGTCCCAGAGGGATTCCATCCCTTTTGTGAACGGGTTTCCATCGCCTTTGAGGGGCTGGCAAATTATAAATGTTTTGCAGTAATCTGGTTGTAAAACAGTGAGACATTATAACCATTTAGTGTTTGAAAAGGACACCTTACATTACAACAACAACAACACTCCCCTTCCAGATACCGAATTGGTTTGAATTCACAGTCCCATTTTAGGAGTCGGAAAAGCTTTTCTGACTCTTAAAATGGGATTAGTGCATAAGAAAAAGCATTAATGCTCACAAATGCAGAATTATTGCTTTTTCGACCATTAAAATGCGTAGTAAGTCTGGTGATACATTCCTCTTTTCAAATGGGCATTCTGCAGCCAAAGAGACTCTTCAGATTTTCTTGGTGAGTTACTTCCAATGATGTTTGCTATCAGGGACTTTACCACAAATCTCAAATGTAAAATGGCGGACGGAATCACGTCTGTGACGGAGTAAACCTCCTGCTTAACTCTAACTTTGGCCCTTAGACCACGACAGCAGAGGGATGCAGGTGAATTTCCATAATGCTTTTTTGCTGGCTGTTGATCTGACTAAAAAGAATGAAGCTTTTCTGCCAAGCCTGGGCAATAGTTATCCTCATATTTTTGAATTAAAAATAAACAGAACAGCAATGTGTTCAATTTTACGTGAAGAAGAAAGCACAACGTTTCCAAAGCTTAAGAAGCTTAAAACGAATTAATATATTCAAAACGCTACCCCAAGTAGAAGTGAAGAGTCTTATTTATAAGCCATCAACATCCTTCTTTCAATAAAAAAAAACACACAATAAATACATTGTACCAAATATCAACAAGGTTGTTATGTTGCCATGCATTGATCAGAATTATTCTAGCAAATTCTGTAGCCATAAAATTAGGCCTTTCAAATTCTGCTGGGTCATTCTAATGTGAGTTCTCCTTTCTGCACAACTAGATTAATATTGTGCCTTTCTTGAGGGAGTTTCTAAGGGTCAAAGGTCTCCGTATGAACTTTGGTCGAGAAACGCGTTCACCCAAGACTAAATACCACCATCACCATGCATGCTAACCAGAGGCATTTGCCTTTGATTACAGAGGTCTGGTGGGGTATGAAAGAGCAGCAGCAGACAGCAGCACTGCCCTACATCTGTTCCCCCTTGTGGCATTGCAAAGCTGACTGACAGGAATGGCATCTGGCACTGGCACCCAGGCTTTGGGGAATCCCTGGGGGTTCCTTGCTACAACTGTGCATTTCTGTGGAATCAGCATGGGTTAGGTGTCCCATGGTGTGTGGTGAGCGCACACTTACTGACAGAGGGATGCTCAGAGATTTCCTTGCCACTACCATGTACATTTGTGATACAAAAGGGGAATCTTCTGAAGTACCAGCAGGCGGAACCCCAGGATCCCCCTTCTTTCCATTGGCTGTGTGCATGCCAGGGACTGTAATCAGTGAAACTATATGTATGACTCCATTTGCCTACTGCAAATATGCAGAATGTTGGTGAGGGAGTCCTCGAAAACTTCTACAAACCCAAGGCGAAGAAGAAAGAAGGTAACCACCAGCCATGCGCTGGCTGGCCACATCACCACCTCAGTACCATACTTTCATCCACTAGGCCATATCAAAATCTGGTATTGAAGACTGCCAACGATTCTAACTTAGCTAGAGTTTAGCGGGCCACTGGCCGAAGTAGGTATAGTACCTTCTGATGACGTTCTCCCTAGCTCTGCCACTGCTCTGAAACTGACAGCCATAATGTGGGTAGCAATTGTTCTATTATGCAACTGCTCAAATCATAGTCAATAAGAAGTAGATACCACCATATGAAGTCAATACTGGAAAAGTGGCAATCACTGCCAGTCCAGAAGAAAATTCAATCTTATTTTATTCAGTCACTTACACAACAGCAATATATTGGTACAGTTCTATCAGAATGCATGCTTTTCACAGGTTCTGAAATGTTGGACATATTTTTTTCTAAAACATCCAGTCTGTTAACATCACTGGCATAAATACGTTTTTGAAGCAAAAAAAAGTTTAATTAGATTTTGCGAACATAGGAAAAACATATATTCCGAAGCTCTGCAATGGATACAACAGGCCACCATTTGCTAATATTTATCTGTAAATGGGATATAATTTGAAACAACACGAGGAAGGGAGTGGGATAAATACAGAAATAAATGAATAAAATGTGAATAGGAACCTTGGTGTCTATCAATTGCAGACGTCATGTACACACCATGATATAACTATAGACTATATAAACCTTTCTTAAAAGGCTAAATGAATCTAGTGACGCAAAAGCTACATTTTGGGTTCCAGATCTTATGGATAGTATGAATAAATCAACTAATAAACTTAATGTTGTCACACAGGCCCTCTTAATGAGTAGCCCGGAGTGGTACTACCGAGGGAAACTTCTCTGTACTGTTCCCACTTTCCCACCATCTCTCTACCGAAAACGACAAGGTCTGCAAATACCAGGTCTAGTAATGTTGTGCCCGGAAACTCTGGACCAGGAGCCTTAGATAGTGTTGCAGGGACTGTTGGCAGCTGCATTGCTCTGGTCCTGCCCGACCTCCTTGTGCACAATGGGGAGAGCCGACAACACTACCTCTGGCCATATCCAACCATGCACTGACTCCATGACAACCTGTCAAATGCCAACCTCCCCCATCCCCCAAAACCCACAAGTTCGCCCACTGACGTCTTCTGCTAGTTCTGCGTAGGAGGAAAATATCAGTGGATTTATCCCCAGAGTAAGGGTAAAAATAGTGGAAAAGTACCGGCTATTCTCAAGTCCCTTTGGTTATTCACCATTCTGGTGGACACCGCTTGTAATTGCTGCATTGCAATGTAGAGACATCAGCTAGAATCAGAGATTCTGGCCTTACTGTATCTCTGCACCAAAATCATCAAAAGCCGCTATTCAGTATAGGGCAATTGTAAATCAGGTGCAGATGTACACCAACAGAACACTTATACAAGCATTCATGTATTTCTACTTAGACTAAAATCTTGACTTTTTAATGAAGTTCAATGTATTTTAAGGATTCTTATTGTGTTGGTCTAAAAGTCAGATAACATTTGAAACCAACACACAAATATAAAGCTTTGTGTTCAAGTCCTGTTTTTATAACATTTGTATATTGTTTACGGTCACATCATTTGGTGGCACAATGTTTTTGTTCAGCTAATAAAAGTTGTTGACCCTCATTAGGATCAGGCAAAAAAATTGCATAAATGTAAATCCGGTGAAATCTGAATTTTTTTTAAATTCACCTACAGAGTAATAATGGGTTAAAAATAACCCTGGCCAAAGCACTATGCTACGCTCGCGTAGTATGCAAAGGTTGCGCTACTTCGCACTACGCCAACTGCACGTAGCACAGTGGAAACACGCATAGCGTAGCGTAGTGCAGCGTCATTTTTTACTTGCTCGCGGTCCTAAACGTCAAGTTTACGACCGCGAGCAAGCAACATGACAACCCGGCGACACTTTTTCTTCGTTCGCAATCAGCAACATCAAGTTGTCGATCGCGAGCGTGGAAAATAAACCTCCCAGCGAGATTCTCAATGTGGGGAGGTCAGGTTTCTCATTGCGAGTTGTCACGTATGCTCGCACTGTGCAAGATGCTGTTTTCAATGATTGCACAGTGCTGGATGCTTGTCCGCACTGTGCAATCATTGAAAACGGCATCTTTCACAATATGAACAGGGTACTACGCAGTTCGCGTAGTGCTACGCGTAGCTTGTGTAGTGCGAAGAGCACTTCGCGTAGCTATGCCTAGTGCTACTTCATGAACTACGCCCAGCCCTAGTTAAAAAGAAACCCAATAACCAAAACTACCAGAAGGCGGGCTGCATCAAAAGGTAATTTTGCAGCAGTTTATGATTTTTTTATCTATTGTCGGCAGATTTGAATTTTTTGGAAATTTCAGATTCTTATCCACGTTGTGAACCAAATTCCTCTGAAAAACAAATTCTGCTATGACATT
This sequence comes from Lissotriton vulgaris, assembly GCF_964263255.1. Taxonomy (NCBI): domain Eukaryota; kingdom Metazoa; phylum Chordata; class Amphibia; order Caudata; family Salamandridae; genus Lissotriton; species Lissotriton vulgaris. Next base: position 1,516,730,395 of record NC_141691.1, read on the forward strand.
TTTCTGCAATGAAGAATTTGTAGAGACAAAAGAATGCCAAAATTCAGGTCTGACTATCAGTCTGAAAAAGGTAAAGTACTTAGATAAACCTTTTAGAACCAGCTGGGGCTTAACTCAAACCAGTAACTAACGGCTGTACAATGAGCACAGCCTCATTATGATTCTTACTTCTGAGTTCTCCAAGACCTAAGGGTCTCATTTACAAATCTGTTTTGGAGGGCGCAGGCAGTCCAGTTGGCATAATCAGGCTATTTGAGACTGCAAAAAGCATTCTGAAATGTACAAAAGCACAACTGTGATTTGTTAACCTCTTATCGAATTGCAATTTGGTTTTGCGATTTGGTATTTGGAAGGAGTGTGTTAAGGGCATTGCTGCCAAATACCCAATCGCAGTGGTGTGTATTCATTTTTGTTATCGAATTACGGTGGCAAAACATTCATTTTTTTACCAACTACTCAAAGGTAGGGGTAACCATACATAAATGGGAAGGGGTGCCCTGGTGATACTTCCCCCTTTGAGGATGTTTAACCAAATATTTTTAAGAACAGGCAATGGTTCCAGGGACTTCTTCCTACTCTTAAAAAATGTAAACTAATGTTTCCTTTTTTGTTTTTTCAAATGGATCATGTTTTTATTGAAGGAAAATGGGATGCATATATCTAAAAAAATGCTTTATTATAGAGCAGTCACAGTCATGGTGGTCTCCTGACCCCAGCAGGCAACCATCCCTGTGATAGCTATCATTCCTAATGGGTGACAACTGCGGCCAACCTCATTAATATATATGAGGTAGGCTGATTTGCAACATGAGGTAGGCTGATTTGCAAAACTAGACATTGCTAATTAAAAGTTTTAAGGTTTCTTACATTAGTAATTGCAATTTCCTAATTGCGATTCAGTAAGAATAGCAATGTGGAAATTGAAATTCATTATTTTTTTACATCTGGCCTGAAGAGTCTTATTTAGAGTTTGGCTGATTCAATACGACATCATCAAAGTGGTGGATATCACATTCTCGTATTAAAGAGCATTATAACCTATAGCACATGTATTACAATGGACAGAATATCCGCTGTGTTTCTGATTGAGAATCCCATCTGCCAAACTTCAAATAAGAGCCTAAATTACATTACAATGGAAAGAACTAGCTCGTATCCAGACAGTTCTAAATATGTGGTTTCATCTACAAGCTCTGTATGTCGTTCTGCAGCCAGGCTGAGATGGAGCAATCATCCTCTCTATTCAGCCTTTGAACATCGAGAGCAGAGTTAAACTCAACATACTTTGTGGCTGGTTCTTTTGAAGGAAGACACTTTTGTAAAAAGAAGTCAGGGGGCAAAGTCAGTAATGACGGCGAACCAAGGTACTATGTGAACAGGCTTTCCTTATAGGTTTCTCATGATACGTTTTCTAGAGCCTTCTAGAACAACAGAATTCGATATTCTGGCTCTCTGGCTCTAAGACCTCAGTCAGTGTGCCAGCCTGAAGCAGAGCTGGACTGCAACCAATACACAACCCACTGAGCAATATTTGCTTAGGATGTATTTTTGGTGACAATCAGTTCCATGAGACAAGAAAGGCACACTTTAGTGGAAACCCAAATCCTTTTTCATAAATGAAGCTCCCAATTTCATGAACAACAAAGTGGTAGACAAACAATTGAAATCTATTTTTTTTTAATAGCTGCTCATTTGTCATTCATTAGAGTTCAGACAGTTAAAAAGAATAACACACTACGGGCAGGGTACCCTGCACATGTGAGGTAACCTCTAGGCAGTGGGACACTTTCTCAGCCAAAGGTCATGTGTACTCAGCGCTTCCTTCTAAGCTCTGGTTAGTTTTGTTGTAATCTTTTTTGACGTGCACGGGTTTATTACACAGATTAAGAGTTCCAATATTCAACAGGGCTTTTGGGAACTGTGCTTAGCATAGGCTGTAGAGTTGAACGCTGACGTTGCTGACTCCAGCACTTAAAAAACATGTATTGTGCCATTCTGTTTGCCTGCGATGCAACTTCATGCCTGGAAGCAATGCAATGTTATAGAGCGGGAAAGACATGGAGTGTTCTTTTACTGCCGGACCAAATAGCAAATACATCAGAGCTAATTATAAAAATTACAAAAAAAAACACAAGGTGCTGAAGCTGACAAAGGTTTTCCTAGGCACTGACTGTTTCTAATATTCTGAAGGAACAAGTGGTGGGAGCAACACATTTTTAATAGGGTTCGAAGGTCAAGTCAAGTTACTACATGTTCACATAATTTAATTATTGGTGGGATATGGATTAGAGCTAAAACATTAATTATTCAAAAGCAAAAAGTATTTTGGGGTATTTAGGCAAAACACAGACTGAATCCTTTCAATAGTGCACATATACTACATTTTGAGCCCTGTATAAGCATCCAGTTCTTGTTTCAACAATAGTTCTTTAGATTGCACACAAACAAAAAAATCTGTTTCTCCAGACTAGTGGCCTGATTAAGAGTTTTGTGGTAACAATTCTGGATGAAGAACTAAATCCAGAGAACACAGCAATCGAAGAACCCTTTTGTTCCCTCCCAATCTTAATCAGGCCCCTAGTCTAAAGAAACAGGTTTTTGTGTAAGCAATCTGAACAACCATAGTTGATATTTGGTAGTGAAATCATCTGGAAACTTTCAAAGAATGGTATCACTATTATCTATGTGGCTGGGTAAATTATACAACGATTGAGTCATTCTTTGATGTAGCCAATCTTACTTTGGTTGAGCACAGTCTTGAACCATCATCAACTTGCTGACTCACAGTTCTGAAATGAAAGAGAATCGCTTTGGCGGAAGACAGTGGCGGCTGGTGACAATTGAAAGTAGTGAGGCATAAAAGTTTGGGATGAGTGCTCTATGACGAGGAAGCGTAGTGAGCTAGGCCTACCATCATAAGAAGAACCTGGAGCTAAAGCCTCGGGTAGCTCCTTCTCTGACGCTCAAAGCACCTGGGGGCATATGTATCGACATCCGTGTTTGCGATCCTCAAATAGCGATTTTTTGGGGATCGCTATTTGAGAATTGCAAAATGGGATGGATTTAAAAAATCGCAGATTTTTAACGATTTCTTACTATTCCTTAATAGCGATTAGCAAACTGCGAAATCGTAATTAAGTAATACCTTCCCATTCATTCCTATGGGCCATAGGCCCATAGGAATGAATGGGAAATCATTCTCAATTTGCGATTCGCAATTTGAGAATCGCAAATTGAGAATAATTTCAAGGATGCAAGGGTGTCATAAGGACACCCTAATGCACCCCTGAAATGAGCATGTGTGCGCATATGGCACACATACATGCCCTAATGGCATGTATGTGTGCCACATGGCACTTTGAAACATGCCAAAAGGTGCATTATTGCCAGAAATCGCAAATTACCACCAACTTGAAGTTGGTGGTAATTTGCGATTTCTTAGGGAGAAATCGCACAACTTGAGCGCATGATACATAGCATTTAAGGAATCGCAATTTGCGATTCCTTAAATGCTTACGCAAAATTAAGGTATCGCAAATTTTGTGATTCCTTAATTTTGCGATGAGAAAACAGCTCATACATCGCGTTTAGCGATTTTGTATTCGCCAACGCTGTATTTCTGCGAATTGCAGCATTTGCGAATAAAAAATCGTTTGATACATATTCCCCCTGGTGATAGAAGACTGTGCTAAAGGCAGTGGAGAGGGATGACACACAATTTGGTAAAGGTAAACCATGCTAAAGGCAGCTGTAACAGAAAAGGTACAGTACGGTGGTGGAAGTCCATGCAAAAAGGTAGTTTCATATGATAAGGCATAGTATAGAATGTGATGGAAGACTATGCAAAAAAGTCATTTCATGAGATAAGGCACAGCATTGTGATATAGATCATGCTCAAGGATGCTATGAGGGATACAGAGCAGTATAGCATTCACTGGATATACTAAATGCAGCAGTAAGGGAATCAGCACAGTATAGTGATTGGAAGGCCATACTAAAGGCAGCTGTGAGGGATACTGCACAGTAGAGTGTTGTAAAATAAGACATATCATGGCTATAAAGAATCCTCCAAGAGACCGGTCAGAGCCCCACGTCATAACTTGAAACTGGACCTGGCTTTTGCACGATCAACACTGTGCATGTTGGAACCTGCAGTTTCGTTTGCTTTGGACAGTTATAAGAGGATTAAAAATTATAGCAGGCAAGGTATTTGCAAAAATCCCACATCTAACTGGAGATACTACACATTAAGCTAGGGCAAATCGCTACATCGCAGGCATTATTAGCAATATGGCCTTGAAGAAAGCAAACGTTTGACTCCAGTTCTTCCCTGTCAGGAGGAGAAGAAGGAAGCCAGGCTTAGCATGCAGGGTATTGTTGGGTGCCTGTCTCCCATCAGCTGGTCAGTGCAGACATTGCAGCCCTAAAACAAGCTTGCATGAACTAATAGGACTTTATTACTACACATAGAAGTGGAGCCCCTTGCAGCAACCGTAGAATAATGACAGACTGAGAACAAAAAAACGGTTATAAACCTATGCCTGCAATTTGCACGCAGTTCCTTGATACACGCTCATAGCTCATTGCGCTATATTAGAAGGTTTGCAACTTTTGAAATGTAAGTTATAAAATGACCTAATTGTCAGAAGCAGCAAACCACTTACCTATCTACATAAATTACAAATGTGCAATTTGCATGTTACAGATGGGTTTTGCAGCAGGCACATGAACTTCAATGATGCTTTGAGTTAAATCTATGATTACTCTCTAGCAAGTGCATTAACCGCCAGAATTATCTTACCATCAACATTATCCCCTGAAAACTGCTGGGTAAATAAAGATCTCTGCAGAAGTAAGATATTGTAAAATGCAGCCTATTTCTGACCAATTAAGTAAGCCAGAACAGAGACAGACTTACTCTCACGTTTGTCTTTGATGCTAATTTCTTTGTTACTGAGTTTTATAAATAATAATATATGTGTTGATCATCTGACTTGCTTTTCATTACTTTGCAGCCTTGTGACTCCAACCCGATGCCTCTGAGTCCAAATTTTGGAAATCCCCAAGTAAAATTACTGCACTTCTAACAAGGGCCAAACTCTTTAACTCGTTGTGCCTGCCTGGAGTGTGACTGAATCTCTCACAGGCCGGTGAGCCCTTTAGGATACTCAGTCTAAAGCTGCAGCTCTGTCAAGTGCCACACAACAACAAACTAACTCAGCAGGTCGAGCCTGAGCAATGCATGCGCTGCGTGCCAGGCTGTTTTGCAGTATGTACTTGATGCCCCGCCCACCCTACGCCCATATTTGTGATTGGCTCATGTCATTGTCCCGCGTAAATGCTGGCTTCTGATTCACTATTAGGCTTGTTAGTCCCTCGTTAGTACCACCTTGTCTTCATTTGTAATCTCCCATGAGGACTGGCCTTTTTATTTTGGTTGTTACATGGTGAGTCTTCTTTAGTCTGTAAGCACTATTTTCTTTAATAAGTTTCTCTTCCTGTAGGAGGGCCACTCATGCACATTTGTGGCAAGGTGAAACCGCACGGATGATGTCCACTCGACTGTCTGAACATAGGTCAGCTATCTGAACGGGTAAAACCCAAGCACCACTAGTCAGACACTATTTGGATGCAAAACATAATGCCAATGAGATTCGCTGGCTAATCCTTGAGAAAATTCGTAAATCATCAGGTACATTAAGCACGCAAATACGTAAATGTAGAGAGGTCTACTGGATTTTCACCCTCAATACCTATGCCACAGGAATAAATAAGGAATTGCCTTGGGAGCAGGTCCAAAAATACAACTATGGCTAATCAATATACACGTTTCCATTAACTGATTAATCCAATACCGCAACGAGATTCTATGCTGAAAATTGAGATACTTCCATATTCCTCACCTTAATTCTATACATCCACATCCATTATCCTCTTTACAGACATACTATTGCATTTTAAGTATGATCACTATAAATAAAAAAATAGGTAACTACACCAGGAAAAGGCTAGACCTTTAATCTAATATAGAAAGAAAGAGTTCTCCCAGTTAATTTAAGGTCCAGAGGGGGGAGACAAACCAAGCAAAAAGTACAAAAACCTCAGTAGGGACCTATATTCCTTTTGACATTGAGTAAATCTGAGAAATTTATAGGAAAGATGCCAAGAAGAGAAACTTCAAAGTATTATCAAAACATATATATTTTTATTAATCTTTTTTCATTTTTAGAAAAATATTTTTGAGAGCATTTGTGCAACTGTACATGTCATTTTGTTATCAATAAAAAGTTCATCACTTTCACATACATGTTTTTTGAAAGAATCTGTGAAATACAAAACAGTAAATGAGCCCTCTAATGACAACTACTCCTAACTTTCATCCATGCATACTTACATACCAGTCATACTATTTCTTTTTTTAAATAAAAACAAACCTATCGACATAAGCACAACGACTAGATCTTACAAAACATAAAACAAACATAAATGGCAACTCTAAGGTGTACTTAGTGGAATACCATGAGAACCTAGATGATAAAGTTCTACTAGTTAAGATGGAATTAACCAGTTCGTATCCAAAACAGTGTATGTTGGGCCGACGTACGTTTTGGTGAGTGTCACCTTCCCAATGGGAATTATCCTGTTCTGCCTTACTCGCTACTCACCGCTTTACTCTCGACAAAAGCCCTGCGGTCTACTTAGACTAAAACCGACAGTAGGCTTTGTTTGCTTGATATGAGCAGTTACAAAATGTTATAAAATGTAAATCAATGATGTGAAGTCATGTATATAGTTGATGCCACTAAGTCACAATGTCAGAAAATGAAAAAGAGAAAATGATATTGACAAACGTTTTTTTCTAATTTCAGAAAATTGTATTATGCCCTTGATCTTTTTTAATTTAAAGTTTCTATGCTATACCTCTGTATATGTTGTCCTTGGCCCTGAGGAAGGTGACACTCACCGAAACGTACGTCGGCCCAACATACACTGTTTTGGATACGAACTGGTTAATTCCATCTTAACTAGTGGAACTTTATCATCTAGGTTCTCATAGTATTCCACTAAGTACACCTTAGAGTTGCCATTTATGTTTGTTTTATGTTTTGTAAGATCTAGTCGTTGTGCTTATGTCGATAGGTATGTTTTTATTTAAAAAAAGAAATAGTATGACTGGTATGTAAGTATGCATGGATGAAAGTTAGGAGTAGTTGTCATTATAGGGCTCATTTACTGTTTTGTATTTCACAGATTCTTTCAAAAAACATGTATGTGAAAGTGATGAACTTTTTATTGATAACACAATGACATGTACAGTTGCACAAATGCTCTCAAAAATATTTTTCTAAAAATGAAAAAAGATTAATAAAAATATATATGTTTTGATAATACTTTGAAGTTTCTCTTCTTGGCATCTTTCCTATAAATTTCTCAGATTTACTCAATGTCAAAAGGAATATAGGTCCCTACTGAGGTTTTTGTACTTTTTGCTTAGACCTTTAATCTAAGTCACGTCTCAGAATCCCAGGTAGAACCCATCAAAAAATACAATTGGTGCCTCTTACGCTAGGAAAAGGCTAGATCCTCTCGCAATTCCATACCCATTCTTCATTCAAATATGGCCGCCAAACACACCCGCATTAACCAGTGAGCCTTTGCAGATACAGAGAAACTTCCGGGTTCAGCGTATTCACGTCCGGTCCATCGACACGGAAAAACGCGTGCGAGTCCGAATTATAAATAGGATCCCTCCCACTGGTGCCTCCAGCCTCTGACTGTGGCCGAGATGCTGGATAGCCAGACCCCACCATTGGAGGACGATACCAACTTCAATTTAAGGTAAAGATCTACCCTCGCTAGCCCATACAAATCCTATTGAGCACTACAATAAACATTGCCTTGAACCGCTTTTCATAAGCGTTTCGTTTTCTCGATTTTTCCTTACAGAAACGCTTTATTTGCCCTCACCATTGGAGGACGCTATCAACTTCAACTTAAGGTAAAGATCTACCCTCGCCAGCCCATACAAATCCTATCGAGCACTACGATAAACATTTCCTTGAACCGCTTTTCATAAGCGTTTCGTTTTCTCGATTATTCCTTGCAGAAACGCTTTGTTTGCTTTTTTCACCCGGAGCAAGGAACAATAAAATCGTAAACCAACACGAAAACAGGTAGGCATGGGCAACTAGAATCCGTCATCCACAAGGGCTCATTCTATCAAACCCCTCACCTGTTTTTTATCCTTTTTTTCCTTTTTCTCCTTTAATTCCCACGTCCTCGCGCAGTTTGAACCAAGATGTCCCGTTCCTTGTGACACCTCCCAGATTATCCCACGTTACGTCGTGTCGCCACATTGCTCAGGTAACACAGACTTTTTCTCTATCCTCCAAACCTAGCTTTACCGATTAGGCCACACCATTAGCCTTGTCTAGCCCTGATTAGTATTACCTACCCTTCAATGCTGCACCCCATTTAACTAAAAGAAGCATCACCCCTTCACTGCCAACAGTCAATCTGTAATCACCTCCATTTTTACCTGTGTCTCCCCTACAGCTTCATGAATATACAAGACTGCATGGGAGCACCGCATAGATACACTCCACGCACCCCACCACCAGGTAACCAACTCCTTGTGTGATGGCCCTAACTTACTTTATTACCATCATGGCCAGCGGACATATACCTACGTTCTGTTTTTTCCACAGTGAAGAGTTGAACAGTGTCACACCTTGGCCTCAGTGCAACACTACATGTGCATCTAGAGTCCACCCCTTCATATTGCGGCTGCAATATTATACTTGGTAAGGCAACATCCAAGCACGCAAGTAGCATTCACTACTTTCCACCTTTTTTCTAAACACAATACCACTTCTTTCCTTCTTTCCTTCCCCTTTCCACACTCTGCTCCTATTCTAACTGACTCTCAGCATGTTAAACCAATCTTTTAACCATTTCCTTTTCTTTCCCCCTTTCTCTTGTCTTCATCCTCTCCATCTCCCTCGTCTTCCTCTATCAACGCCTACCCTCTGTTCTTGTTTGCCCTCTGTACCTTTCCTCCAGATAGTGTAGATATCCATTAAGCTTGAGTACATACATAGTCATTTACCAGCAGTCACCATCGATCACCCGCTAGCCATTGTTTCATGAAATAAAAACCCTTCTCTAGTTCATTATTTTACGCAAAGTCAGAAACAAGGGCAAAACTCTTGAAATGGGTATCAAAAGCAAGATGTGTTTAAGATAGTGTATGTAACAATGTATATATGTATATATTAAGTTATCTTCCCCCCTGTTTTTAACCATAGTTTTGTAAATATTAGATCAAACGTATTGAATGCACATGTAACTTTAGTACTAGGACTTTATACTGACACTGATATGGATTTTTCACGTATTTTGTATAGGTACATTTGGAACATATACCATGGCTTCCTGATGAAGGCTCATAGCCGAAACGCGCGTAGCAATTACAAATTATTTCTAGCCATGTTTTCTGTCTAATACTACATATTCCTGTATATATATATTTTTTGTACCTTTTGAATCTATTTATGAATTGTATATTTTTATTGAATTGTATTGCCATGCACAAAAAGCATAAAGTGCATACCATAAGAATCATTGTTGGATCCAAACCAATGAATGTTTAAAAAAAAAAACTTGATCCTCAATAATAATAATATTAAATAAAGCACCTTTTTACTATATGCTCTAATGTGTATTGTCAATCCATAGTCAGTATTCCTTGTTGTCAGTTTGTGTCCATTTGAAATTTATGTTCCTAAATCCCTGTCTTTTCAAACCATATAGTGATCCCGATTTAGGAACTTTAGTCGGGGATACCTCCTTTTCTTACACACCTTGATGCTCCGCCCACCCTACGCACATATTTGTGATTGGCTCATGTCATTGTCCTTCGTAAATGCTGGCTTCTGATTCACTATTAGGCTTGTTAGTCCCTCGTTAGTACCACCTTGTCTTCATTTGTAATCTCCCATGAGGACTGGCATTTTTATATTGGTTGTTACATGGTGAGTCTTCTTTAGTCTGTAAGCACTATTTTCTTTAATACGTTTCTCTTCCTGTAGGAGGGCCACTCATGCACATTTGTGGCCACTGGCTTGATTATTTAACTCATAGCAAACAAAGTGCTCTTCAGGGGCCATGGGAGACAGAAGGGGGCGCGTCAGCGATGCCTTCAATCATTTGGAATGCATTAGGTCTCACATTTGCGAGAGTTTAAGCTATAAAACATAAATAAAAGGCATTGCCATTTACAATGACAGTAGCTCAAACTCGCTTCAATGCGAGACCTATTGCAAATGATTGTTTTAGTGCTTGGCTTCACATTAAGCCACCAATATGCCTTCTCTGATAGGGGCTTTCAGAGTGCTGTTGTATATTTATTACTGGCTTAAGAACACATGGGCCTTGCTATATTACATTAGTAATGACTTGAGTATATCAACTGAAACTATTAAGACAACTTTGGCTAAATTGATTCTCTCCTAAATAAACAATGTTATTGGTCAGTGGAGTGCTTTTTCAAAACTAACAGGCGTAAAGAATTCCGAACATTTCACAAGCATTCATTTGTAAATTAATATTATTGGAGTAAACAAGAAGTTATATTTTTATACTAAATGAACCCAAATAAATAGCTCAAATGAGTAACACTCTGTCCAAGTGTGTGTGTTGTCATTAGCTGCCAAGTACCAACAGAGAAGAGAGATGAAAAAATTGAGGCGGGAGAGTGATGACCAGGGGAGAGAAATAGAAGAATTGTGGATGCGATGCACACACCCGAAAACACATAATCATGCACGTACAAACACACGCTATTAATAAGATTTTACCTTGGGACATTTGACCTCAGCACGATCCTTCCTCCGAGGTTCTATCTCCCACGACGCTACAATGTACTGGCAGAAGCAGTCATGACTGATACTGTTTGCTTGTCCTGGCCTCTATCAGATGCAAGGACAGGGCTGGAGGAGAGTCCTCCTTCTGTATCCTCTCTTGTGACAGAATATGGGGATGAAGAGTGATAAGCTCCACCAAAACTTAGTTTGCAGACATGCTGCACTTGCCGAGGCAAGTGCTTAATGCCAGCTATGTTTTGCAAATGGGTCAGGGGGGCTGAAGAAGCTACCGCCTGACACATGCAAAGTTCAAAGGAACAGTGGGGCCTCCTTTCCTGCTGGCTTGATGCTACACTTTAATTTTGAAGCGAAACATCATTTTGATGAAAAAGTGTAACACCATGTCAGCAACTAGTTGGAGATGGAAGCAAGCTTGGTAGGTAGATGCCCTGGGGACCTCTATGAGCGAGCCGCTGGCTGTAGATCACTGAGTCGCTGGCAGGTTGAATCGGAAGGAACAAGTTGATGGAAAACAAGACAGGCATTTGCAGAGATCCAATAATAAAGTCCTTAATATCTCATAATGATCGTTAGGATCCCAGTAATCCAAATCTAGTGATGATTAACAGAGTAATTATTCCAGGCCTGGAAGTCAGAAACACAGTTTTCCATACACCATTTACTGGTCAGCACAAAGATTGGTACTGGGATTGTGAGGGCACAGCACACTAGATTTGGACCAATTCGTTCCCATGAAATATTCTGTTTGCCCAATGATTAACCTGGTGAGAAGGCTATTGACACAGCTTCAAAAGTGGTCCAATTCCTCAAATGAGGGTCTGAGAGCCCAGGTTTTTTGAGCAGTGTTATAAGGAATTAATTTGTTCTGGTTTCATGGATATGTGTAACAGAAACAACGGTTCCAGCGGAAAGTTAGGCTAATCTATAATAATAATCAAATGCACAATCGCAATCACAAAAACGGGTTAAGGTGATGTCAGAAAGAAAGAGGGCCTTGCAGACTTTATGTTCACATTAATTCTTTTTATCAGATTTGTAACATTCTAATTGATATATACACAGACCAAGAAAAAACAATAGTGCTTTTGTGTCCCCAAGTGAAATGGAACCATAAAACAAACAGTGAAAAACATGTAATGTGTACAACTTGGCTTCCACAATTTTTAAAAAGACAACCAAAGATTAACTTATTAATGATTCCAGCTTCTGTGTACAATAGTCAGAGCTGTTAAACTGGTTCACTTTCAAATACAGTAGATGGCGTTTCGACCCTTTTACAGTGCAGGGGCTCTTCAGGACCAAGGGATATGGGGGCAATCTAATGATCAGAAAAAGAAAAGAAGGCATACACCTAGAATGCTATATGTCAGCTAGGATCCTTAAAAAGGAAGGACTTAGATGGAATAATGAGTACTTGATGATGATTGCTCAGCCTCGTGAGACAGTGTAATAAGTGAGACACCGGTAAAGTGAGAGAGGAAAAGGGAATACTCACATTGGGACCCGGTTGGGTGCTGCACATGTGAGAATACAAAAGTGGTATTGATCAGTAAGCTGAAGATTGATGTTTGAGATATTAATGAACTGTGGGTTATCGAGAAACTGGTTGTCTTACCCCCGTATGAGAGACGAACTGGTGGGCTGACAAACGGTCTTAATCAAAGGTTGCTCAATCGTGGTAGATGGCAGAAGTACATGACCTCCATAATAGTGAGCATGGCGTGTATGGGTATTGAGCAATACATCTTAGAATAATTGACCAAAACAATGTTAAACAGGTGGAAGCAGGCTTACCACTTAGTGTAGTAGTGATGGAGCAGATTCTTCAATTTAATTTGCAGACATGCTGCACTTGCTATGTATTGGAAATGTGCCAGGTGGGCAGAAGAAGCTACTGCCCGACACATGCGCAGTTCAAAGAAACAGTGAAGCCTCCTTTGCTGCTGGCATGATGCAACACTTTAATTTGGAAATGAAAAATTATTTTGATGAAAAAGTGTAACACCATGTCAGCAGCTAGTTGGAGATGGAGGCAAGCTTGGTAGGTATACGCCCTGGGGACCTCTATGAGCGAGCTGCTGGCTGTAGATCACTTAGTAGCCGGCAGGTTGAATCAGAAGGAACAAGTTGTTGGACAACAAGACAGGCATTTGCGGAGATCCAATAATAAATTCAAAAACATCTCATAATGTTCTCTAAGATCCCAGTAATCCAAATCTAGTGATGATCAACAGAGTAATTATTCCAGGACTGGAAGTCAGAAACACCATTTTCCACACACCATTTACCAGTCAGCACAAAGACTGGTACTGGGATTGTGAGGGCACAGCACACTAGATTTGGACCATTTTGTTCCCAGGAAATATTCTGGATGCCCAATGACTAACCTGGTGAGAAGTCTATTGACACAGCTTCAAAAGTGGTCCAATTCCTCAAATGATGGCCTGAGAGCCCATGCTTTTTGACCAGAGTTATAAGGAATTAATCTGTTCTGGTTTCACAGATAGGTAGAGGCTGACTGGTCTTAGAGACTTTGCAGCCAGTATTACAATGGTGGGTTTGACAATATATTGACATTGATATATGTGAAAGGACAAACAGGCTACAGGAAAAACCTCATTGTCCATGGTGCTCTCAAGTATGCTCAAAAAGAAGTCTGCCCCCTGCTAGTTTAAGGACCTCAGAGTTTTGCTAGTGCTAGTTTGTGTCTCCATCTACCCCAGAACAAATATTCCAGCACAAAAGCAGCTTCTGTAAAGAAGCATCTTGGAGGAACTACTGGCAGTGTGGCAAAATGGTATGAGAGATGGGGCAATATGATCATAGCAAATGCTATTTGCCACTTATTATGGTGATAGGGTGCTTGTTCAAGACTATAACTTTTGGCTGGATCCCACATATAGCTTTGGCCCAATTACTTTCAAATACACCCGTTTTTATTGGTATTTCTTGAGCCCTACGTATTTGAATGTGACTTGTTCTCATTGTAATGGAAGTGAAGATATGCTTTGGGGGTCAAATTCAGTTTGTATATTGGTGTGAAGCAGCAAGATTGTATTTTACTAACATGTAGCCCTGACACATTGACAAACACCTGGAGGACCTCAATTGATGTATGCAAAGCCTGCTTGGTGTCATGGAAGTAGCATTTGCTGATTCAGATACCTTTGGTTGAACTCATTGAACTTGCCATATAAAGGTAAACTACATCAGATACTTAGAAATATATATTGCCAACTATGAGGACAATGACTGGTCTTTAGTCCAGCAAGGTCTAGAAGTGAGTGGGAGACATATACAGTTCCTATGAGACCACTACACATATAATTTTCCATATAGTCTTATTGGTTTTCTGAGTTTGAGGGATTTCCCATTTCCCAAGCACAGCCAGTAATGTTGACAAGTATGATTAGGAATGCTGACCAGCAGTGTTCATCTCTGAATAGTGATTGTCCAAAACTGACATAGAAGGCCTATGCAGGATGCACCACCAGAGTGTGGATTAATCATGACATACAAATTAAGAAAGCAATGCGCAAAATAAGGCATTCTTTTAAAAAAAATGTAATTGAGTGGGAAAACAGAAAAAGAGATAGTTTCTCTCTCCCTACCGCCATTTTTTTAAATGCATCCCTGTGCCCACACCACCCCCGACCCTTCCCGCTGTTTGACCATCCAACTTTCAAGTGGGTTTTATTACAATTCCCTTATCCAATGGCAAATCTTAAAACCCCAATTTCATTTCCTGGTTCAATTAGCTGAAAACACAATTTACAGCAGCAACTTCAGATTACCAGCAATGCTAATGGCCTCTTGCAATACCTCAGTCATCAACCATCTGTCCATAAAGTGCATGTGTATACATTGTTATCTGTTTAAGAAGCCCCTTCATAAAATGCAAGGTTTTTAAAGTGCATACATGGAATCCCTAAGCCGAACATAAAGTGCCTGTGCATACTTTGTTTTTTGTTTTAGCAGCCCAATAATAAAGTGCAACATTTTTAAAGAGCACAATAGGAATCTTCAAAACATTAGATATCATAAACATATTGCTGATTTCTTATTCACACAATATTCGAGAGTCTAAATATTATACATTTCCCATATCCAGTACCAAATCCTTTAAACACATTTCGTTTTCTTGTTCGTCTAACTTAAAACACAATTTATAGTAGCAACTTCAGATTGACAGAGTGCGATTATCACTAATGGCCTTCAGAACCCCAAACAACCTTAGTGATCCGCCATCCAGTAAGTCCACGTGCATACATTGTTATCTGTTCAAGCAGCCCCTTAATATAGTGCAAGGATTTTAGGGTACATACAAGGAATCTCTAAGACCGTGATATTATGAAAGAGGCTCTCACTGCAGCCATACAAAACTATTGAGGCCGTTCTTACTGCATGTGTAAATCACCCGTCCAATTGTTCCCTCCAATTGGCAAAATACTGCCAAATTTCTGCCCCTTTCTTTGTTTATATATAGCTTTCTCAAGATTATATGTGCTCTACAGGCGAGCTAATCATTGATGAAATGCAGGAGGGGTAGCATCCAACCATGCTGAAGCTATACATATTCTGTATACATCCATTGCAATACCAATAAAAGCCCCTCCTTTGCTTCTTTCAGGGTTAGTAATACCAAACATAATTACTAAGGGGTTAAATCCACTTGTAGCAACAGCTTCTCTTGAAAGAATACCTCTATTTCTCCTATAAGTGGACCAAGCTCGTTATAAGTGGCAAACATATGCATTACGTCTGCCTAATAGACAGCACACCATGGACAGAACACCCCATTCCCCTCTCCCCATTTGGAAATCCGATACAGAGTGTAGAATAGCTCAAAGCATGTTTTATAGAATTGTGCTTGAAGGTTCACCGACATTACAATCGATAGGGTGTTTAAAAAAGCGTCTTGCCGGTTGGTTGACCATTTTCCCAGATCATCTTTCATATAATCATTCAGCAATTCATATAGCTGCCCGGTCCTAGGTATCACAGGCCCCCTTAATCTATCCATTAATTCACAACAGTCAAAGTTCTCCTTCCCTCCTCTCTTCCTGTGCAAGAAGTCTCTAACTTGTAGAAACTAAAAAAAATCTCTATTTGTTAAATCAAATTTCGCTCTAAGTTCTTCAAATTACATTAAACCACCTGAAGAGAATAGGCATCCGACCTGAGTAACACCAGCTTTTATCCATTTATGAAAATAGCAATGATTAAAAATAACAGAAAGGTCTTTGTTTAGTAGAAGGGGAGTATAGTAATTTAATTTCCCATGTCATATCAAGCGTCGTACCGAGGGCCATACTTTAAAAGTCATAAGAAGTGTCTTAAAGCGCACCCTTTTATAGTATCCAAAATCAAGTTGACACCATAAACACCCTCTTACATCGTGGCCACTCATATGTTCATAAGGGGAAGTATCACTGACTAATCCCATCCCAGGGCTCGCATTTAAAAGTGTTGTATATTGCTTTATAGAAGCCGCCCACAAGTATAGTTTGAGATTTGATAGGGCCAAGCCGCCACGCTCTTTTGGTAAAGATAAATATTTAATTGATCTTCTAGGTCTTGAGTAAGCCCATATACACTGTGCAAATATTCTTTCGAACTTTTTGAACGATGAATTCATAAATATCAAAGGGATTGCTTTTTAAAAGTATACAACTATGGGGAAAAATAACATATTAACTATGTTCACTCTACCAATCAATTTGAGGTGTAAATTATCCATTTTTTTTGCGCTTCCTTTTTCATTTCTGTGGCACATAGTTCAAATTTTCCTTTATGATCACATCAGTTTCAGCAGTTATCACAACCCCCAAATATGTTTTTTTAACTACTCTGTTATCCACAATCGGTGCTAGCTCGTTAATAACTATTTGTGCTTTGTCCCAATTTAGGGCATATCCGGACACCAAGCCGAATCTCTGGGCCTCCTATTCAATTGCTCTCATCGCCATCTCAGGGTGTTGCGTGACTAGTGCAACATTGTCAGCCTACGCTATCACTGTATATGCTTGCTCTGACTCAAAGAGTGGGGGAATGTCTGCTGACAACTCTAAGCATTTCAAAAAAGGGTCTATGTAGATTGCGAACAATAACAGTGAGCATGGACACCCTTGACGTGAACTTCTCGTTATTTTAAATGCCTCCATCAATTCCCCATTTACACATACTGTAGCCTCGGGCTCCTAATACAAGGCTTTCACTGCACCAATAAACTGTTCCCCTATCCCTTTCCATTGCATAGAGGCCCATAAAAACTGCATGGAGACCCTATCAAAAGCCTTTTCAGCCTCTAAAAAGATTGCGGCCATATGGTCTCCTGCCACTTGTCTCACAACAAACAACATAGTGATCTTTCTGGTGCGTTCTATGGTGCCTCTACCCGGGAAAAATCCATGTTGTCTCGGGGAAACAATTTTGTGTATCACTAGTGACAGACGAGAGGTTAGGGTTTTAGAGTAGATTTTCACGTCCCAGAAGGACCCAAATTCCTGGGCCAAACTAGATGGTAGGGAGTGAAGGCTCGCCTTTTCCTCTATATTTTTCCGTATTGTGCATTGAGTTGTTTCCCTCCGCATCCCAGCTTTTAGTGTATCGCACACAATGCCCAAAGAAGCCATTCCAGGATTTCTCTGTAAAAATTCCGGAATCCATTTCCTCATGTGCTCCACATACGCCTCATCCACCAGCAACGCTCTTTCAAACGTCCAAGAGGATGAAGGTTTCCCCTGAGCCGTCCCACCCCCATCTCCGATACCAATGGATTATGATCTGAGAGATATCTGGGAGCACTTTCAATTGTGCTTTTCTGGCTAATCAGCTGTGAGGCAAAGAAATAATCTAGCCTCACATGTTTCTGGTGAAGGGCGGAATAATATGTAAAGTCATATTCTTTCGTTCCCAAGCATTGCACAGACCATGCTTTTGGCACATGTTGCAAATATCTTGATAAACTTTAGGTTTCTTTTCAAAAAACGGTTCGCCCTGACCCCAGCCACTAGCAAGATTAATATGATACCCCCACACATCACTATAGGCAATTGCCAGTGAGATAATTCGCTCATCAGCCATCCTAAAAGAGCGGGGTCATTGACATTGCTACTATATCGTAGCATATCGTAAAATTAGGAAAACATGGGGCTCTGCAGTTAGCAATAACCCAACACCCAGAAGTATCAGCTCTAACTAAAGCCCTAGGTCTTTCTTGGGGTTGTTTTCCCATCATTAAGAGAACCCGGTGGGCACGTTGGATCTCGCTGTCCCAATCCAGCTTCACTTGTTCGGGAAAGGTATTCTTCAAAAGATTAACAATATACAATATAGTATTGCCACCTTCCACCTCCTCTGGGACTCCAAAAAAGCACAAGTTGTTTTATGCTCTCTGTTCTCCTGCTCCTTCAATTGGAGCATAACATCCAACGGAGCATCTCCCTGGCCAGCATTCTGCACTTTCAGGGATTCCATCTCCATTTCGAGAGTGTCTGTCAGCGTCTCCACAGATGTCAATCTCTGTACAATATCTCCACATATTTTGTTTATTTTACGGATTCTGGCTTGTACTTTTTTGATTCCCACTCTGACTCTGCGCCCATCCGACCTCACTTCCTCTTGCTTCTGTTTGATAGATCAAAAAATTGTGGGTATTGTAGGTTCTCTTTCTTGTGAATCCATTTTGCCTCTTCATTTGGACATTCCCCCAGTCCTTCTTCTTGGTGTGCAGACCGCGTAACAGAGTAATCCCACTTTAGTTGCTTGCCGACATGCCACTTCTGACTATATCTCTTTTTATTCCCCCTGCCAGCTTCTTCCTCTGTGTTGTTTGAGTTTTGTCTCCTGATGAGGAACTGTCTGATTCCAAGAAACCCTCACTACTAGATAAGGTTTCCTGCCCGCCAGAGGGGTCCGACTCATCAGTTAGTGAGAAGAAATGCTCTCCTAATACATCAGGTGAAAGCTCTCCTCTATGCCATTGAGCTACATTTGGGGGAGCCAGACTTTCATATCCTGCCGACCCTGTATCTTCCTTACCCTGGCATTTCCCTTTCCAGGCTTGGTGTTTTTTTGCCCTCTCCATGCCTAGCAAGTTTTTTCCCCCATTTCTTCTTCTTCTTTTTCCCCTTCCTTTAAAGTCTCTGGGCAGAGGGGTAATGGATCTGGAGGGCTAACAGTTTCTGTTGGTCTCTCGCTCGGTTGTGTGTCCCCTGCTCCCCCAAGTTTCAAGGTTTCATCAATCCTGGGTGGGGAGAGTACTTTAAATTTACTTTTTTGCAGGAAGAGAGATTAGAGAACCGTGACATAGGAGTGGGCTGCGCTGAATCCCCCTCTACCTGCCTTGCTGGCTTCAATACTGCCTTCTTTATACCAGCTTCTCTCTTTCCTTTTCCTCCCATGCCGGCACGCTGTTTAGTTTTTTGCTGAGGTTCCACTAACCCCAATCACAACCCACTGGAGGTGTGGGACCGCCTCCAGTGGATCCTGTGGCTCGTGTTTTCCTCGTCTTGCCTCCTCTTGCCGCCATCAGTGGAATTCTACCCATCCGCCAGCACCACCAACCTCGGCAATCTCAGTTTTTCCAGATTACACATCCAGAACATGGTCCCGTGAGCCACCAACTAATCCCCAACAGCAAGATGTCCCGCACCCAGCTCGCCGTATCCGGTCTCAGACCATATAGTCGCTAGTTCCAGCATCGATCCATCAAGGGAGATGGTAGGCACGCTGCAGTTACTCACACGCCATCTTTGCCACCCTAGGTGGAGCTCTCAAGCCAGAAGAATGCATTCTAGAACTATCCTTTAAAATGAACATAGAAATATTAGACTTGTAAATCATTAGATTGTCTAATTAGTAAAACAGTGTGGAGCGCTATGCTAAACCTAAATATACTTTGCTTTATGTATACCACAATGATTTTAGAGTGTGGGTAATCAAACTGACTTCAAGTGTTTGCCTATCAATTTAAAAATAAACAAGGAGAGCAGAGGATTGGCCCTTTCAGCAGCTACCTTCAAGGACTTATTAGGATAGCCTCTCTGTCTGAACTGTTCTAGTGCTTGATCCTTTGCCACGTCATAATTAGCCTCTGTAGTACTATTTCTTTTTAGGCAAAGTAGCTCCCCATAGGGGATACTGTTGAACAGACAGCATGGATGTTGACTGGTATAATTTAAGAGAGAGTTCTCTGCAGTTAGCTTTTGGTACAGTTTCATCATCAATTGATTTACCACTCACATACACCAATAAATCAAAAATGGCAACCTCAGAGGGGCTGATATGGTTTGAAAAGTGGAAATTGTAATCATTATTGTTCAAGCTGACAATATAATCTTCCATTACTTAACGGGAGCCTTTCCAGATGACAAAAATATCATCGATATACCAGGCCCAAATGGCAACTTTTTGTGACCAAATTTCAATATGCCCTGCCCAGGCCACGTGCTTTTCCCACCAGCCCACAAACAAGTTTGCGTAGCTGTGGGCGAAGCATGTGGTCCATCGCTGTACTCTGCTTCTGCATGTATAATTGATCACCAAAATCAAAGATGTTATTATTCAGGCAGAATGACATGAACTTTAGTATCATCTGATTATGCTCTGCAAATTTTTAAGTTCTAGTTTTGAAGGTCTTCACTGCTTCTAAACACTGGATATGATTAATACCAGTGTATAAACAAGTAATATCAGAGTTACTAGAAGAAACTCATCTTCCCACATGATATTGGCGATCAATTTAATAAAGTCAGTACTGTGTGAATGGTTACCCGGTGCCAGCCGGCACCGGGTAACCATTCACAGGGATATTTACAAGGCAGGGCCAATCGGGCGGCTGCAAGAACCATCACAAGGTATAATCAGTAAATGTAAAGTCCATCAAAAACCAAGGTATGACGTTAGGCAAGAAAACACATTTGACAGAAATCTTGCGCATAAATCACATTAGAGTAGGCATAAACCCATTATACTGAACACCAACAACATAACCCTGAGGGAAACCATTAGGCATCACAATAGCAGAAGGCACTTTGGGCATAATATCATAAAGCATCTCAGTAGGCCTTGACATATGAATGTGGCATCAGAACGCATGAAAACATTAGCATGGGTGCACTTTACACAAACCCCACTTAGGCCCAGGATCAGCAGCGCTAACCTTTGGGAAAAAGATATTATGCAGGATCACAGCACCTCCTAGGGCACGAAAACACAACATGCAGACCTTCAGCCTCTTATTGGCATCAACCTTATTGGCAGTGGGCAAATAATGAAAACATCATGGCATAAACATACAAGTATGAGGTGTGGGACATAGTGGGCAAAACATCAGCCCCTTAAAGCGCAATCAGGCATTGTCATACCCTAGGCATGACCCTTAGCATAGTGATCCTTAGGGAAAAACTGCCCACACAAGTGTCCCCAACGTCACAGGTCAGCCTCTGGTGCCATGGTGCCTGGGGAGCCCCTCTTCTGGGACTCTCCCACCCACAATGCCCAATCATTGCAACGGCACGCAATCGCGACACTACTGGGGGTCCCAAAAGAGTACTACCACTTCGGTGCTTAAGGTGAGCCCTGGTCCGGTGGAGCCCCATCTAGGACTCTGAGGCAGGTAAATAGTGCAGGGACATTGGAGCCCCCGCCCCTGGGGCTCAGAACGTGCACAAGTGCACCCAGGTAGGACTTAAAACACAGCTCCCTCGCTGACTCGCGGCGGTTATCTCGGGCAATCCAGAAGTGCGGGGTGGCCTCCCGCCTTCAGTTTAAACACACCGGCTCCTCTGGGAAGCACACGCGGGGTGGGTACGTGCTCTGGTTGCACTCGGCGGCCCGCTTCTCCACCTCGGGCAGTGGCGGTGATTTTGGCAGTTCTGAAGTGCGGGTTGGGGTCACGTGGGGGGCACAGACCGGCGGGTTACTCTCCCACGCGGTTTCCTTTTAACAGAGGGCAATTGCACAGGGTGGGATCACGCTTAATTTAAATAAGCGCAGATCCAGTTCTCCAGGGCAGCGCTCCACTTCTTAGTGCTACACAGCACCTTCAGGTCCAGGGCAGCTTCTAGATGTAGTGCTCACGAGGCGCTAGGATGCATGAAAGCAGGGACCCACACAATAAAGTACCGCCTTGGCAGCACAGCACTGCAGACGTCAGCTCCTCAATCCTGGGCAGTCAAAGCGCTCACAGGGTGCTGTAAAGGAGGCAGAATAGGAGTGTAACACTCACACAGTGCTCCTGGGCAGTCAGATAAAGCGCTCTTCTTATCCAGGCGCTAGCCAGCAGGCAGGGCACAGTTGTAGCGCTCACGAGGCGCTAGGTAGGAGAGGAGCAGGCACTACTGGGCAAGATCAGCGGTCAGTGGGCACTCATCAGAACAAGGCCGCAGTTCCTAGGACCCGTCATCCTCTGTAACATGGCACTCCTCCTGGTACAGCAGTCTTTACTCCAGCAGCGAGGCTCTCACTAGCCTTGTGGACAGCAGAGGGGTACAGTTGGGCAGAGGAGCCAGCACACAGGCCCATGCGGCAGTACCTCCTGGTAGAGTGTCCCCTCTCATTCAGGTCCACGCTCAGTCTGAGCACATGGAATCCCAGCTCCGCTATTTATACACCCCTCACCCCACCTACCAAAAAGGGCTAGAACCTTCTAGAAGGTCCCTGCAATTCCAGTCCCAACTGTCACTGTGGGGGTGGTGTAGGGCACTCTGTCACTTAGAAACACTTCAAACACTAGAGCGCCAACCGAACTCAGTCAGGAGGCCCAAGCAGACAGGAATGGCGTCCATTTTAAAAGTGACATTTTACACAATGGCCAACATAAACCTGCATACACCATTGCGCAGTGTTTAATATTTCTCATCTTACACATTAAATGTACATATTTATTGTGTTTCCTTTAAAACCACCAATTCCAAGTTAGCAAAAAAACTAGAAGGAAAGGCAAAAGGTTTCCGGATGACCCTGCAAGCAGGGCCAAGTCCAACAGCTCCCATGAAGAAATTAAAGATTATATTGTCAGCTTGAACACTAATGATTACAATTTCCACTTTTCAAGCCATATCAGCCCCTCTGAGTTTGCCTTTTTAGATTCATTGGTGTATGTGAGTGGTAATCAATTGATGACAAAATTGTACCAAAAGCCAACTGCAGGGAACTCATTATACCAGTCAACATCCACGCTGTCTGGTCAACAGTATCCCTTTTGGGGAGCTACTTCGCCTAAAAAGAAATCGTACTTCAGAAGCTAATTATGAAGTGGCAAAAGATCAGGCACTAATAGGGTTTAGACAGTGAGGCTATCCTAATAAGTCCTTGAAGGTAGCTGCTGAAAGGGCCAATCAGCGGATGAGAGATGAACTCCTCTACAAAACAAAAAGAGGGGACCAGGAAGGAGTAAGTAGATTAATTCTAACATACTCCATGAAATCTAGAGAAGTATGCCAGCTGTTAGAGAAGCACTGGAGTATCCTGCAGACTGATAACATAATCGGTAATAAGATTTCACAACACCCAAGCATCACCTATAGAAGCAACACCTCTCTAAAAGATTTATTGGTGCACAGCCACTTTAGCAATCAATACAGAGGCATCTCAGAAATAAGAGGGTTTTATGCTTGCTCTAAGTGCAAAGCGTGTACGAAAAGCAATAAAGTGAAGGAATTTCAAGTTCCAGGCTCCAAGAAGGCTATAACAAAATTGCTAAACTGTAACCGAGACTTTGTTGTATATTGTCTCATCTGTCCTTGCAACCTACAATATGTGGGTAGCACGGTGCACCAGGCCAAAAAGAGAATATTAGAGCAGATGCGGGCCATAACTAGGAATGACAGTAGCTATCCAGTAGCAAGACATTTTGTAGTAAAACTTAAGAGCAACAGCCAACTCCTGAGGTTCTTTTGTATTGACCAGGTACCGACTCTGCAAAGAGGAGGTGATAGGGTGTGAACCCCATAACAACTTGAGTCAAAGTACATCATTGAATTAAGAACAATAGCTCCTAATGGCCTAAACAGCGAAGAAGAGTTGTGGGTTCACATTGGCTAGAGAGATAAGGTACCTCTGACGCAGTGTTCCCTCACTTTAAGAGATACGCTTTTGATGTCCGTCTTTTATTTTGAATATGACATCATGTATATATTGTTTGGTTAATGAATGGTATGCTGACATTGACAAAGGCCGTTAGGGCCGAAACGCGTTTATCAGCCACAGTGGAAGAATAAATTACAAATAATTTCAACAAACTCGCGTGTGCGCCGCAAACTTTGTGAAAGCAGAGGATTTGTGAGAATTTAAGCAGAACACTGCTGTGTTGTGGCAGCACTCACCTGGGAAGTGAGCGGCTGCTTTAGTGTAAAACTTTTTGAATACGTATAATTATATGTGTGTGTGAGTATGCTTTTAATGGCAAAAGATACTAAGCAATGTTTGTGGTATGTGTGAAAGCTCCTCTTCAAGTGCCAAAAGAAATTATGGTGCTGGAATATATACAATGAAGTTTCATGTAATCCTTGTTTAATTTACAGCTGTCGCACACATGGTAAAAAATTTCAGTGGAAGAGAGCATTTAGAAAAATGCACTTTGTAGATAATTCTTTTGCCAAACTTCACATATGAAGTTATTGCTGTGTGTTAGGAAATGATTGTTTGTCTCAGTATTGATCATATTGATCACACAATGATTCCTCACAAATAACAGATAGTATAATTGTTACCTTTTTTCTTTTTTAGTTCTCATTCCTTGCAGTTCCCTTTCTATATACTTTTCCCTCGCTTGATCGTTTCAATATTCTGTTCTTATACAGTAAGCAGAATTGGGGATATCGAGAGAGGTGGACCTTTGACAATAAGTACAAAGGCATTTTGCATTTCCTAACGGTGCAAATCGCTGTTCCGGGCCCTTAGGAAATGCAAATGCCATTTTGGCTGGTAGGGAGGGAGTGAGGAGGAGACAGAAGAGGTTACTTAGGGTGAGGGTCAGCCTTTTTACCCGACTGAGGAGGAGATATATGAGAAGTACTGAGTCAGGAGTGAGATAATTCTGGAATTAATTGCTGAGTTACAACCTCAGCTACAGACCTCAACAGTCAGAAGTAATGCAATCCCACCACATGTTCACTTATTGTGTTTTCTCCACCTTTTGGCTTCAGGATATTATAAGGGAGTCATAGCAATGGCAAGAGGAGTGTCACTAAGTGCATTTTCTAGGTTTCTTCACAGGTTTCTTGACATCATGGTTAGCAAGGTAAACCAATATATATGTTTACCAAATACTCCCCAATAGTTTTCAACAGACAAAATAATGTTTTACAGGGTAGCACAGTTTCCCAGTGTAATTGGCTATGTTGTTGGCACACTTATTACCATATGACCCCTCCCCCTCTGCAAATTAATTCATTTATAGAAATAGGAAAAACACCCATTTACTCAATGCACAGGTAGTGTGTGATGCCTTATCATAACTGACCTTGTAGAGAGATTACCAGGCAGCACACTTGACTCCTTTATGTTCTGCCACAGTGGAATACATAACTGTCTCTCTCAGGGTTACTTTGGTGATGGCTTTTTAATTGGTAAAAGAATAGCAAACTCAATTCATACAGTATCCATAAGTGTGTTTGTAGTGTGATCTAATAGTTTCTCCTTCACATACTATTTAAGGAGACAGTGTATATGCCTTGCACCCTTACATACTGACACCATACTTGAATTCAACAATAAGAAGTGAAAGGCAGTACAACATAAGTGCCATAAGACAAAATAATCATTCACAGAACATACCTGTGGTATACTGAAGTCTAGATTCAGATGTCTCCACAAGAATGGTGAAGCACTGCTTAATAGACCTGAGAAGTGTTGCAAAATCATTGTCACATGTGCCATTCTTCAAAACGTTGCCATAAGGAAGGGTCTGCACAACATCGACATAGAGCCAGATTCATTTTCCGATGAGGAACTACCACCACTACAAATTCAACAAGATGGTACAGCAGAGGGTAAAGTTCAACATACAGAGATCACACCAACAATTTTTTTAAGTTTAGAACGGTGAGCACATCAGAGAAATAGACCACACATGAAGGTTAGATTACAACAATGTAAATCTTCGTATCCACAGAGAATGTACTATTGTGACAACAACGTTAGAAAGTATGGAAACACAAATATTACAAAGTAGCCTCATATGTCTGAGTGTCTACATTGTTTACTTTTTACATTCTCTAGCGCTGGTTTCCTTCTCAGCAGGACTTGGCTGTGGAGGAGGAGACATGTCAGTTCCTGATTTGTTTCTGTGTGTCTGTCTGGAACACTATCCTTCTTGCACAGATGTGGCACTGATGATAGAGCCACATTCATTATCAGATGATGGAAAAATGTTAGGGACAGAGAGGTTGTGTGTCTGCATGTTATCAAGTGCTGTGGTTACTCTTGCCATCCCAAATACAACATATTGGCAGCAGTACCCCAAGTAATTCTGTATATTGACAGTTCTCCTTCCAAAAGTGGTCATGGCTACTGATAATTGATTGATTGATCGAGTGAAGGCATCATAGCATGCCATGTGCTGCCTATGCCTTTGTGTTTGCAGAAGTTGCTCCTTCTCTATGGAAGAAAACAAATGGTCTTGTCTATTTTGCAATTGCAGCATTGACCTTGACAATCTTTGCAGATGCCTATTAACAGTCCTAATATGTTTGACTTGCAGGTGGCAAACTGAGTTGATGGAATTCTCCAGCCCTCCAAACAAAGGAGAACTGTCTGCCTTTTCATCAGACACAGTATCATTGTGAAACTTTGTGACCCTACGGTGTCTCTGTGTCCTGCCCACCTAAGTAGTTGCATCCGTGCTTTAGGATTGCTCCTAATCACCTTCCACAAAGTCTAGTAGTGGTGCAATGCTTGCTCTCCTAGTATTTGAAATTGGAGTAATGAGTGTAGGAGTTGCAATTGTGCTGCCCTTCATTTCCATGTGCGTGTCAGTAGCTTCACCAGTCTCAATTGTTTCTGACATGTCCTGGGTGTGATCTGAAGAAATGTGTGTATATAGTTAGTGTAAATAAATGATCAGTGTTGTTGAAAACTAATTTATGTGTTTGTGACATTTACATAATGTACAGATATGTGTTGTTCGTCAGCACACAGCACACCATGAAACTTAAATGTACAACAATTCCCATGATGCATTTACAAGGTACAGTAAACCTCTCAGTGGAGTTGTTTTTAGCTGAGATGTTGTACTTGAGGAATTACAAACAATATGTTATGTTAAGTCATTAAAAGGGAGATTACTTGCCCTGGCTGGAGCCTGCAGTATTGGAGGTGTCCAATTCTGACACTACCACCAGATTTTACGGTTCAAGTGTCACCTCGATCAATGATTCCATTGGAGGGGGTGTTAGGAGGGTTCACCACATGTACAACAAGCCCCTGCCCTGCTGCTGGTCATCTTCTCTTTAGTGCAAGATCTCAAGTCATACCAGTGTTTCCTGACCTCTGATATGGTACTCTGGGTGACACAGAGGGAGATTACTTTCTCCAGAATGCTGTTCCATATTATGTTCTTATGGTCCTCAGGAACAGTAAATGAAGCCTTGCCAAAGAGCTGGTCCAGACAGTCACATTGGGAACTTTTAGATCCAACACCACCAAACTTACCAAGGGGGTACTGCAGGGCTCCTGTCTGAGCCCCACTCTCTTTAACATTTATGTTACCCCCTTGGCCAAACTTATGTGGAGCTTAGGGTTTAGTCTCATCTCTTATGCGGACGACACCCAACTCCTCCTCACCTTCGATAAATCTAACCCCAATATACAACTCACCTTCTCTGAGGGCATGAGGACCATCGCGGCCTGGATGAGGACCAATTTCCTCCAACAGAATGCCAAGAAATTGGAGATCATGCTGTTTGGAGGATCAGCCATAAGCTGGACTCCTAGGTGGTGGCCCGAGGAGTTGGGCGTGGCTACCTCTCCCAAAGAAGTAGCTAAGAATCTAGTATTCTGAATCGCCCAAATCTCACATTTGATGCCCACGCCACAACCATTGCTGGCACCAGCTACCATACACTCCGCTTACTCAGAAAAGTCTTCCCTCTACTTCCTTCCTCGACAAAAAAAAACATTGATGCAAGACCTGGTATTAAGGCGCCTGGACTATTGTAACACACCATTAGCTTCGGCTAATGAGGCCTCCTTAAACAAGCGACAAGTTGTACAGAATACGGCTGCCCAACTAGTAGTTAATGCCCCTACTAGAACGGCTTCCATCCCTCTTCTTAATAAACTCCACTGTCTCCCTGTGAGAAAGTGGGTGAAATTAAAGATTGGCTGCATTGTCTATAAAGCTCTTAATGGTCAGTGGCCTTCATATTTGTCCATGAAAGTGGCCTAACCCCAAACTATGGTGGTTAGGACTACAGCACGCAACAACAACATTTGATTTATATCATTCAACAATATTTGATTCATATTCATCATGACATTTCACAATTTTTTCATTGATGGCTTATGATTACACATTTAACAAATACATCATTATGTGTGTTACATAACATAAGCTTATTTCAATGTATTTCGGGACTTAAGAGTCCCTTCATCAGGGGTTCCTTGATATGCCGCATGTCAAACATTTCGCCATTCCATATCCCCTCCCGATATGGAATGGCAAAATGTTTAACATGCGGCCGGCAGCGTTACGGAGGACGCTCGCAGGACTCCGCTGTAGCTGTATGAAGTGTGACTCTTTAAGTAAGGTCACTAGCTTGCAGGCTGCGGTTTCAATTCTGAATCGATCGCAGGTTACAGCAATAAGATTAGATTTGCCACAAAGTATCAGACGTTTTTGCTAATCAAGGAACCCCTGATGAAGGGACTCTTAAGTCCCGAAATCCATTGGGTACTCAAAGTTTGTGGTTTCTTTTGCAACAGAAGAAAATAAGCTTATGTTATGTAACACACATAATGATGTATTTGTTAAATGTGTAATCATAAGCCATCAATGAAAAAATTGTGAAATGTCATGATGAATATGAATTAAATATTGTTGAATGATATAAATCAAATGTTGTTGTTGCGTGCTGTAGTCCTAACCGCCATAGTTTGGGGTTAGGCCACTTTCCTGGTCTAAGTCACTGTCTAGGAGGCAGTAATTCAGCACAGCACACATACCACACAAACAGAGTAGTAGCTTAACCGAGTGCGACCTCCACCCACATTCATTGCTTCATATTTGTCCGACAAATTAATCAAGTACACTCCCCCGCAAACATTTAGAATTAGGGTCCAAGTTACTTCTGTGCACTCCCAGAATTAAAAAGGCTCGCAAGGGTGGCAAAGCATTTTCACATCTTGCCTCTACTTTCTGGAACGCACTGCCCCTCTAGCTTGCGAGTGTCAGAACCTCCCTCAATTCAGGAAGCTTTTTAAAACGTTTCCCTTTTGAATCCTTGGGCGGGCCCGTTTCAGCCCGTTCCAGACTGATCCAGGCTGGGCTGGGCCACCCCCCTTGCTTCGTTCTTTCCTGATACTGCCTCAAATGTACTAACTTTGCCCATTGACTTTGGATATTTGAACATTTAATTGAGAGACTCTAAACTGTTATAACTATGACTAGGGGTTCAAGAAGCAAAACAGCCCTTAAAGCTGCCTCATTTACAGGACCTATTGACTTATTCATTACTAAAACAACTGAGGCCATTAATCAAAACATTGCTGTTTTAGAACGTAGGGTGTCCCAGGACCTTGCGATCGCTCGGAGATCTTCAATGGGACCCATAGCAGCAGCCTTAACCCCACTGCCATCAGCTTCCCCCATCCCAATTCTAATACAGTCTGGCACCACAGCACAAGTTCATTCCATCCCCAGTGCTGTAGATCTATCAGCTACCAATCTGTCACTGGAATTGGAATCGATTGGGAACCTTGAGACAACCCCAGACCTTGAGCATATCTTATCCGAAGACCTGGTACAGGATCCAGTACAAGTTAATAAGCTTAGGGGGGTCAGAGAAGGTGCTGTCCCAAAACAGCCAGAAGCACACAAAAAGGGGAATACCAACATAGACCACCATATCACCAACAAAAAGAAAGGGCCTACTGTTCCACTACCCAACAATGCCCCTCCCAGTAAAAACTCTGCTACATCAGATCCATCCAATTTGCAATGCCCCACATTGGACAATGCCCAAGAGGGTGGCCCCAGTCTGTCTGATAGTGATACTTCACAACTTCTCGCTACTTTCAGGGACCTACTAAAATTCCATCTCCAACCCTTGGAGAGGAGTATCATGGCAATAGAAAAGCAACTCGCCATACTCCTCACCAAAATACCCAATCAGAATAGGGTAGGAACCACCAAAACCGGAGGGGTACCGGTAGCAATTAATTCTGGGACCACACCGGTTAATCCACCCAGACCGCCTGTTACACCCAAAGTACAGGCAAAAACTAAAGAGCCTTTAACCACCTCATTATCTGCTCCAAACAATTGTGTAATTTCCAAATCAAAAGTCAAATCCACACCTCAACCTACACCTCAGTTACACTTATCTAGTCAACTAAACTCCACCCAACCCTCTTCTGCAGTTCTACCTACAGCTGCTAATGTCACTGCGGCCAAGGTGTCTCTGCAGCCACCCCAAGATAAACCCTCGGTGACCCAAAAATCAAGTCATACAGATGCTAAGAGGGGGCCTAGGTCTAAACGCTCAGTTCATCTGCCACCTGAGGTCTCCCCATTTACGGTAATTCTAACAGGAGTCCCGGAACTTCCAGCAGGTACTGATGAACCTTCCTGGTCCCTCTTGAATAAAATTCTCCAATGGCTTAGTATCAACAGGCCACTACAGCCTACTAATACCTGTAGAATATCTTCTGTCCGTAGGGTGTCATGGGTGGGGGCGAGTCCAAAGAGTATTCAGGGGGACTGCGTAATTGTTACTTGCGAAGACGCATCCTCGGTGAATCATATCTGCTCGTGGCCAGAGTTGGAGAAGAAAGGGGGAATCGATACCCAGCGGCTCTCCTTTTTCTATCCACCGGTATTTAATTCTCATCCCCCAATATTACCCCCCAATTGGGTTATTCCTCAAGAACAAGCATGGAATTATGGAGGTCCCTGGATGACACAAAAGAGCAGGAACAGGGATTGGGTACCCCGTCCTTGGTACCCCAACAAAGGCCACCTTATGGGGAATGGATGGCAAGGTATTCACACCAGCAACAGATTTGACTGTCTAGAGATGGTTGACTGACTTAGTGCCCCATCACCCTCAAGCCAGCCAGCCATCAAGCAGTTAGGGCCCCCCCATGTACGTAAGCTACCCGCCCACCATAGAGTTACAGCAGCCCTCATCTCGGACTGTGTACCCTTCGTTGGACGGGCGGACCTACGGTATGATTCGGTAAATGAGGGTAGCCCCACAGAACCTTTTCCACCTAATACTATCATAAGTAATAACCAAACCTCCCAGGGGCTCGCTGTTGGGCACTCATACAAAGGTGCCTCATGTATTAGTCCCGAAGTGAGTGCGACCTCTGACGTCTCTTAATCCGGCTTAGTTGTGAGTACCCAGGAAGTTAGTCCGATCATACCTTGTGTTCTCCAGCCGGTGATGGCTGCTTATGATACCATCAAGTCTGCCGGTCTTACCCTCATCTCCTGGAACATTGCCGGTATTGCAGGGAAATTAGACTCCCCCTTTTGGTCCAGGTTTATCGGGGAAGGATTTGACTTAATCCTCCTCCAGGAAACCTGGTGCCAGGAGCAAATAAATATTGAAGGTTACTCATCCCATTGTCTTAACGCCACCAAATCCAGTTCAGGTAGGGCTAAGGGGGGTCTTTTGTTGCTTCTGTCCAATAAGATGAGTAACTGTGTAGTCAGAAGCAGTTCGACTGTGGGAACCCACAGCCAGGTAGTGAGGGTTGATTGCAGTAAGGGAATTGACCTGGTCATTGTAAATTTTTACAATAACATCTTTGACGCCTCCAGAGGGAATATTTTATTCCCCCTTGAAAAGGAAATTGTAAGGGTTATGGGCATTTCGAACAGAAAGGTAGATGTCATATGGGCAGGGGATTTTAACCTGCAGCCGTGCCACCTGTCCAAAGGGAATCCTTGTGGCCTTGGAACAGTAATGTCTAACCAATGGGGGGGAGCAGGTGAGAGGGAGGATTTCCTCCATTTCCCACATTGTCATTATGGTTCAATACTTAATAAAATGTTAACTAAACTAGACCTACACCTGTTAAGCTGTAACAAAAACATTTAGACAGTTACATGTCCCACCTTTACAGGAAGGGATGCTGGGACATTTATAGATCATATCTTGTTGTCTAGTACAGGAGACTTTTCCAACCTGTATATTAAAGAGGAAAGCCTCAGTGACCATAATAGCATTTGTATTACCCTCCTGGGTCACGGTACATCACTAGTGACAGGAGAAATGTGTTCCACTGAATAAGTACCTACCAGACCAAATGGTCTGTGGATCAGATTGTCTGGAACCAACTCCATGGCCAAACAGAGGGAGGTTATAACCAGCTGTAAAACACAAATCAGCTACTGTTTAAAAAATGTAATTAACCCTGATTCCCTATTGTCACAATTCATCACCATTAATACTATTATCGAAGGTATTTTTACCAAGGTTTCCTCATCCAACAGAGTTATGAAGCAGGGATGGTTTGACAAACCCTGTATACTTGCCCTTCGGGAATTGAAGAAGGCATTAGGTATCAAACCACGAGACAGTAACAGAATAAAACAACTAAGGGCCAACTATAAAATGGCAATCTTCAATAGAAAAAAGGTCTTACAAAGTGAAGCATGGGATAAGTTAAAGGAAGCAGCAGAGACCAAAAACTGCAAACTTTATTGGGAAACAATTAACAGCCCTTTTCTCAATAAAGATGGTATCCCGGAATTAACTTCCTATGTTGCATGTAATGACTGGATTATCCATTTTACTAATATCTTTAATCCAGAAGGGACTCCCCTAGTTGTATCAACTACTGAGGCTTCATCTTGGACACCTCTGCCCTTGGGAGTAACACTGGAGGAAGGTTATGAAGGGCTTTCTAATAGTAAATGGGGGAAAGCCCCAGGCCCGGATGGGGTTCCCATTGACTTACTAAAAGCTGAACCGAATTTGTGGGCTCCTATTCTGGTGAGGATTTTTAACTGTGCGGCAGAAGGCAATTTTCCTCCTTCTTGGGGCCAATCAGTTATAATTCCCCTATTCAAGAAAGGTAGCAAATCTGAGGCCTCCAATTACCGGCCGATCTCTTTGCTGGACGCCTCAGTAAAGGTCATGAGCAGGATTCTGCTCAAAAGGTTAGAAACCTGGGCAACTGATTCGAATATTTTAACAAAAGTGCAATATGGCTTCCGGAAAGGTATGGGCACTCTGGAGCAATGTGTAAATTTGGACCTTATCATTAATAAATATACTGTAGCCAAAAAGGGCAATCTTTTTTTATGTTTTGCTGATTTGAGCAGCGCGTTTGATTTAGTTAATCATGCTATTCTTTGGGAGGTTTTGCTAGAGTTAGGGGCACCGAAGGAAATTATCCACTTTTTAGCCAGGCTTTACGAAAAACTCTCTTGCAAGGTCCGTTATGGCACCCTAGGCGAATGCACCCCATTCCTCAAAGTCTCAAGGGAAATTCGCCAGGGATGCGTTTTGGCCCCTCTTTTATTTTCCCTTTTTATTAATTGTGTTGATCGTACCCTGGTTGATATTCCAGCGGACGCCCCTTCGATTGGAGGTAAACCCGTCCCACTTTTACTATACGCGGACGACGCTGTTCTTTTATCCCGCACCCAGATCGGCCTACAGCGCCTAATCGATAGTTTTATGCTGTTTATCCAAAATAGGAGGCTCTGTGTGAACAAATCCAAGACCTATGTTATGTCATGCGGGCAGGCTGTAAACAAATTGAAGCATAGCTTTTTCTTGGATAGTGATAAAATGACACACGTTAAATCTTTCTGTTATTTGGGAATTACTTACACCAATAATGGGTCATGGACTTCTGAGTTCGATAATATCAGTTTGAAAATGTTGCGGACCACCAGCAGTATATTTCGATTTGCATCTAAACTTGGATCGAGAAGCATCCCAGATATGAACAATATATACAACATCTGTTGTGTCTCTTCCACACTGTATGGGGCGGGTGTGGGGGGCCATAGTGAAGGTCCTTCGCTCCAAATAGATGAAAATAAGTTTTTAAAGAGACTGTTATGTGTCCCTCCTTCTGCCTCTGTACAATTAATTCACGATGAGGTAGGGATCGAGTTTATATCTGACTTAGCAGCCGTTCGGCCACTCTTATTGTGGCGTTCTATTTGGGCTAAGCCAGAGACTCGATTCACTCATGAGATTATTCTTGATTGTATAGGTTTGGACCACTCGTCACGTATACAGTGGCTGAGATACATTCAATTCTGGTATAAACTTTTATTTGATATTGATGTCTTTCTTGATCCAGAACTGGCAGTCGCTATTCCCAAAAAAGAAATCAAGCAAACGTTTTTAAATTTTAAAAAGGCTGAGCGAGACAAAGTGCACGGTAAGTTAGCCACCGTGAAGTTCTATAAGGAACTGAATTTAATTCCGGGGCTCCAATCCTACCTTGTGAACGTGTCTCGTCCCTCCCACCAATTTGTACTAACCCGAGTCGGATTGGGCATCGTACATCACCTTGTTGCGTTCCCAAACCAGAAAGTCAGATCCGAGACCCCCTGCCCGTGCGACAATACCTCACGAAAGAGCTGTTGCCATTTTTTTCTTTTTTGTAAATTTTACCACTTTCTAAGGGTAAAATACCTTAAGCCTATTTTTATAAAATATAACATCCGATCTTCAAAGACTGCTTTGATATTATTATCCTCTTTGGAGAATGTGGATATTTGCTTTTTTGTGGCCACTTTTATTTTGAAATGTACAGCTGCCAGGAAAAGTATAGTGTTGTAATAATCTTATACATACCTGTCTGTACATAAACGATTTGTATATGTTGTATATAAAACATTTTAACTTTGTACTATGCCCGTTTTACGCCCCTTGAGATGTACAGCTGCCAGGAAATGTATAGTGCTGCTATTATTTTTATACATTCCTGTCTGTACATAAATGTTTCTGTAAATGCCGAATTATTATCCATGTATTATGCTTACAGTATGTATTGTATGGTCCTTCTTCATACATCAAATTTATCCTCCCGTGCCCATTCGAGCCGTTCGGATCCTTGTTTTAATGTACAGCTGCCAGGAAATATCACTTGGTGTGACAAATGTATTGTTTTTCCTGTCTGTACACATATGATCTTTTTGTATAACTTTTATATTGCTTATATCTCTAAACCATTAACTGCTGCCCACTAATTGTTTGTACATGTTTCCTATCTCTTTTTATGCACTATCCATGTGTACATTTTGAGTCATTTTTGTATATATAAGGAATTGTATTTTAATGTTTGCTTGTATGATTTGTACTTTCAAATTGAATAAAAGCTTATAGTAGTAGAATCCTTGGGTCTGGCTGTAGTACACCATCCTAAGCGCAGAGATACCCCTCATGGGGTGATTTAGCGCTATAGAAATTAATAAATATCAAATATGTGTGGCATACGTTCTTCAGTTAGCAGTTCCAACAACTTTTCTAAAAAATTAACTTTGCACTTCCTGCTGGCAGAATCCTTGTCCCCGTCTTCCTTGGACATGGTGTTCTCCATGAATAACTATTCCGCTGCAAGTAGTGAGACAAGAGCACTCCTTCCTTCCAGCACCTTTCTAGGCTTCTGGATTGCGGGCACACCCTGTATTTCTAAACTTCCTTGTCTGACATCATCATTCTGCATCCAGAATGTGACTTTTACTACTCTGTGAATTCTTCTTTGGAAATCGCAATTTAGTGATTTATAGATTAGTAATTTCCTTATTGCAATTGCAAATTTGTAGAAATCGCTATTAGAAGAATACACTCCTATGTACATCTCATTTTGCGATTCCCTACAAGCGATTTTTACAAATTCGCTGTTTGGAAATCAAAAAGCCTTTCTGTCGCACATATGGCCTTAAGAGTCTTAGTCTTTTTATGTTGGGAGTCTGCTTCTTTTGAAGTGCCCATTCTTAGGTTCTCTTTTCCTCTTAAAAAGAAATCTGTCACAGCAGGAGCGGCTCCAAAGCTGATAGTCCCACAACATGGGCCATGTGAGGAACTAGAATTCACACCTGGATGTCCGCCACAGTGATATGTATATTAAAACTATAGACCAGGGTCCGAGCCCTACTCTCTATGACTTACTCGGGAAACAGCATTTACCACGAAGCCTTATCCATGTACTGCCTTTACAAATTGGTATTTACAACAAGGTGTCTTTACCACTATATTTCATTACCATGAGTGTCTTTACAATGACTAGCCTTAGGGGAAGCGGCGTTAGACTTTAAAGTCCAATGCTTTCCCTACTGTTGCACAGACTGGAGTTGGAATAGTAATTGATACCTCTACAAAGTCCTGCACTTTCCCTTAAGGCATGTCATTGCTCGTGGTAAAGGAATGCAGTGGTAAACATGTGTCATTGTAAAGACCGGTCTATAAAGCCATGCGCTGGAATGTCGTGTGCGTGGTTCTGACATACAAATGATTCTATTATCAACCCTATTTTTTTCTTAAGATGTGTCCAGGCCCCCTTCCTTGTGCTCTCTCTCTGAATCAAAGAGCAACCTTTGAATTGTATGGGGAAAGCCTGGCTCTCCACTATCCAGTGTGTGGCCCCCCAGATTACGGAAATGCAGCAGCACACAGGTGTGTCTGAGGGATACCTCTACCTCCTCTCCTCATGTTTCACCATGCAGGCCTAAGTCTCCCAAAATGGAACCCAGACTCCTTCATGTATTGTATCATTCACAGACACACATATGCCCAGTGCATGTATAAAGCATATACATCTTGTATAGCGCTGTATCCTTTCTGTACAGTACCGCTCATAGCCCAACATACACTCAGCACATATCTTTAGCATGCAAGCACTGCACATCATTGTATCCTTCATGTACTGGTTCACTCGGACACAAACACACATTCAGCACATACATTTAACATGCATGCATTGTACAGCACCACTTCTTTCACATATTGTACCACAAATAGGCACACATACACCCAACACATGCATTTAACATGCATGTACTCTACAGCACTGCATCTTTCATGTATTGGACCCCTCATAGGCACACATACATCCAGCACATGCATTCAGCATTCGCGTATTTCAGTACTGTATTATCCCTATA
Source organism: Lissotriton vulgaris (assembly GCF_964263255.1). Taxonomy (NCBI): domain Eukaryota; kingdom Metazoa; phylum Chordata; class Amphibia; order Caudata; family Salamandridae; genus Lissotriton; species Lissotriton vulgaris. Next base: position 1,516,767,589 of record NC_141691.1, read on the forward strand.
TTGTACCCTTCCCAGGCACAAATACTCCCAGTGAAGATACACCACACATGCACTTCACAGCACTACACACTAAACCAATGTAAGCCAAGATGGATGAATCAAACAGCAGCTGAACATTAACTGAGTGAGTCTGTAGGCCTTACTCCAGTGGCACAAGTTAAAAAGGACCTGCCCATTCCTAACCATCACTACACTGTATGCTGCAACCACCCTACTAGTGCTGCTTAACTTCTGGTGAAGGCAGCAGCCTCTCACCTCTACGAGGGAAGCACTTTGGTAGCACTCCCAGTCCAACAAGACTGAAATCTGTGAGACAGGCCTATGTCATGTTGACCATACGTAATCCATGTTTGCCTTTGACAAAAAAAATCAGCATTAGGGATCCAGACATAAGTACAGTTGGGGCACAAAAGGCAGGGGTGTACGTCCCCTGCCATGCAGAGGACTTTTCCGTTCCAACCCTGTGACTGTACCTTTCTCTCACTCAAAGCCACCTCCTAATTTTGATTTTTGTAGTTTACTCTATTTACTTTTATTGTTAGTACTATCTACATCTTTCTTTGTGACAGTCAACAGTTTAGCATTTTAGTACACTTACATCAGAACACAGCACAAGCACAAGTTATTTGTATGTATTTCTTAAATTGCTCTCATGGGGCCTCAACAGCACTTAACACTAACACAGTCATCTACAGAACTCATTCTATAGAACTCATTAGAGAAAACTCAATGGAAACAACATAGTGCATCACTCTACTGAGTTGGGTGTCAATGGCCACCCAACAGCAGTTTCCACTAAATAACAAGACATAATAACCTTCAACACAACACATTGGACAAAATACCTCAAGTATTTCCAGAACTGCATATATAGCAGAATACCAACAACAGCATTCACCCTCATACTCTTCATACACAATCATTCAACATTGTGCGTCATTACACAACTGATAACAGAACCCTACACAAACTGGATGACAGGACTATGCAGAAAAGCCTTATGCCTCAAGTTATTTCACACACATACTATACTGCCAGGTAATTCACAAGCTAAATATCCCAGTTTGCATGTACTCTTATAAAACATGCAATTATCACCAGAAAATATCGAATATCATGGCTTGACCTCTACTTACAAGCGACACCAGACTATGGTATGTGATAGAATCCTTGAAACCAACGCAAGAAGGTACTGAATCCAAGTGGTACTGCTAAAACATATAACATCCAAATTGGCACTATATAACTATACATAACAAAACCGAACAAAAATTAGCATTTCAACATGATTAATCAATCCAAGTAGTGGAGGATTTGCATGTAAGCATTTGAGGCGATGGGAGCGTTCCTGGAAATCCACCATTGTCACAGATGTTTGGGTTCTTTGCCATTCTGCCGAAAAGTCAAAAATCCACACCAAAGTTCAGGAGGACCCACATAAGAGTAGATTTCGAACATTTACACGCAGATTGAAAGTTTGATGTGTAATGCTGACCAAGATGTTTACATCACTTGCTCAACACATTATACACTGGAGTCCTGAGTACTAAGGAGATAAGAAGTGCATATTATATGGAACATGAGGTGAAAGGCCCCGAGTTTCTAGCAACTCACAGATCTGCCTTGGTCTTGTGCTGACGACTTCCTTCTGCCCTTAAGGTAGAGGCCACCACTGCACCACTTGGGTTGCAGGGCCCTACATTACAACAGACCTAAAGTGTAAAATGCCATTTTACAAATGCTCTCCTGGTGCAGTGTTTACCTGCCCTGATTGTGAGAGAAAGGCTCCAGTTTTACAGCTTTACCCCTCAGCTGAACTACAATTCTGACCCCAATATACCTTATGGCATCATTGTAAAGGAGGCAGTTCTGTCAACAACCATTTCATTATTGGGGGGGAAATAAACTTTAATTTTAGTGCTCTTAAAGGAAATCACAGTCCCGCTCTGCAGATACCCCTCTGCTTATCAGAGCACATCTCTTTGTAGCGATTCAGGGCCTAATCCTGCAAACATGACCTGTGTCAAGTACACAAACAGCTTGACTCAAGACACGCTCTTACCTGGCTGGCGCAGTGAATCATGTTCCACCTGCACACAGGGTGCCAACTAACGAAAGTGTTAGTATCACCGATATTGGCTTTTTACAGTTTTAATCCGCATATATTAAGGGAGCCAAAACGAAGACATGACATCTCAGAATCCGAAACAAGCACTTTACAAAGCACTTTAAGATGCTCTTCGTCTATTTAAAAGAGCCCGAGCCAGCAATGCACGCCAAAAGTAAATACAGGACTCGAGGGTGAGTATTTATAAAACAGATCATTCAGTCTCACCGAACATATGCCCTCAGAAATGACTTTAATTCAGTTTCTATTCACTAACTGGAATATACACTTCTAAGCGGGTATCTATAGTTTTAAGCACAAGGCTTTGTCAAGAGGCGAAGACTTCGTTCAAGCAGATCGTTACACGCGGCCTACTTGAGAGGCGACAAAAGAGTGGGCAGTTTTAATTGGCTGCTGGTTTCCGTTCTCGGCGTCGATTAGTCTACAGGGGCTGCTGCTAGTCATCCTCCCTTTAGGAGTCTCAACTTCCTGGGATGACCTAGAAGTCGCGCGCTATGGAGCCGAGAAAGAGGCAAGCCCTCGAGGCAGGTGCGGACTCGCGCGGCAGGTCCCAGATCCAGGAGACGCGCCTTTGATCTGCGTAAAATGCAAAGAGTAAGAGTTGTAATTATGCAATCATAAACGTGCAAGTGGCCCCGGCATTGCCAGTGCGGATTAACATAACCATGGCCTTCACTAACTACTGGTGGAAATTATTGCAGCATTCCTGTGCATTTAACCCTAAAGGTATTTAACATGCACATACTACGATACACATTGTGGGAAATAGCCATTTCCTATGCTTGAGCGCTCGGCAGTTTACATCAGTCACGTGCTAGTTGTCGCCGCATGGTGACTGCCTTTAAGCCCCATGCCTCGCAGAGCGCCCAGTCTAAAAGAGGCTTGTCGTACTTTGCTAAGAAAGAAGAACAGGTTGTGCCACCAGATGTGGTTGTGTCCATTTATTTATTTGGAGTTTTATATAGCGCGAACGCAACCCGATTGTATGATCTTTACATGATCACAAGTTGTATTACAGAAGGCAATATTATTTTTTGTATTTTTAGGTCGCAGCCTAGTGTATTTTAGACACTGGGTGATTAAACGATGTGTCCAGAACCACAGGATGTTTGAGCTTCCTGCCAGACTCGAACCTGGTTCCTCAGCTTCAAAGTCGACTACTCTAGCCGTTAAGCCGCATGCTCGCCCATATAATACTTTTAAAACGACACTGTCAAGAACTGCACCATTATGAGACTATACGTATTCTTTAGGCTGCATCGGCATTTTTTATATATAAAATGCGCACCATGTGGTGATATTTGGTATTGTGAACTAACTTCCATTTTAAATACATTGTTATCCTAATAAGACTTTGATAATGAACCACACAGTGAACAGAGGGCACCGCTGTGCGTAGGAAAAACAGGAAATGATGTATGTTTAGCAATCTAAAAAACAAAACATTGAACTGCCTTGTCTTAGGCTGTATTTTTCACCTCATCGTACATCCTCGGAGTGGCGCGAATAAAACGACTAACCAAAAGAGGTGTGGCTCTCAAATCAGTGAACTGCCTAAGGAATCAAGTAATTCTTATTTTACAGTTTTAGGAAACTGTAGACACTCAGAATTGGCACTGGTTGCTAACGCCTGCTTATCAAAAACAGGGTCAATTAAGACGGACAAGGATAGTGGTCATTTTCTGCTGTTTTGAGAAAGAACAAAAAATTGGGCCCCTAAACTGGGCTGTCAAACCATGAATATGTGGTATAAAAACTGGAGTCATTCACCATAGTGGGCCTGTCATGCTATGGTCAGTGGCTCAGTTTGTAACTGAGCTAATATTAGGATTTTAGTGACACAGAGGCACCGCAGGATGCAGTACACCGTGAAATATTTGGAGAAATCAAAGACATAGGAAGTGGTGCCCTGGTACTGACCATTGGCTTTGCTCAGTTTCAAAGACAAGTAGGCAGGGTCACTGGAATCATGCGATTGTGCGACAGCTGCATTGTCCATATATTTATGGACTTGCAGCATCTGCCACATAATCCATTATCTTCTACACAATCTACAGAGTTTAATAAAAAAAGAACTGATCAAAAGTTAGAAAAAACTCAGCAATGTATATTGCTCCACATTGGAAAGCCCATTCCAAAGGTTAACTGGTCAGTTTTCTGTTGTTCGTTACTGTGTTCGTGCGTTAGACTGGTAATAACGAAACCTTTGCCCAGATAGTTTTATCATGTTTAAAAAAGACAAAATAAACATAATATGATCACAAAATATGCTGCATCCAGCTGCATACTTTACCTTTTCTTGCCACATTATTTACTTAACCCTGCCACATAATATGGTCCTCCCCTGCTACATAATTCCAGTGGCCTTTCACATTGGCCACAACTATCACCTCTGTTTGCAGGAACACATGAAATATGGCCGGTAACCGAACTGCGGGTCCAATTTGGGTTACAAGTTTCGCAGGAAACCATGAATCACTAATGTTTATTCACCTGTAAATTTCACCAGGAAAAATCGGAAGAAATGTAAGCGGGCAAAGGCTGGTAATTGAGACAAACCTGCAGGAATTTATGCTTTGGAATTTTCGAGGGCAAAACTCATACTACCACTCAGCCTTTTGGAATTTCCAGTAGTATTGTTATTTCAAGGTGCAAGATTACCACTTAAATATGGCCAGGTTTGTCCGTGTCCCTCTGCTCCCTTAACCCGTTACCGCGGCGATGCGGGCGTTCTATTGCGCTGACAGGGCTGCGTCGGCAAACGGTCGTGCTCAGCACCCGCGAGGTAGTGCTTGCATCGGCCGTTGGCCGACATGAGCACAGAACGGGTTAACTCCCACCCTTGGGGTGGTGGAAGCCCCATTTTTCCTGTGCCCAAGTTGCTCACCGTCCATCTTCCCCCAAGGCAAATAACTTCATCAATACCAACATTTGGATTAAGGGTCGTAAACCCTGGCCCTATTTATTACAAAAAATAATCACACATTAATATATTCACATTATTTACACAATACGCAGAAAGTCCAGTCCATTACATTGATAGGTACAGTATGTCTTTTGGCTAACCTTAACATGTTTCTAATATATAGCCATGCCTATCCTAAGCTAAACATTTAACAACATAACATTATCTTTCTGCCTATCCCTGTTTGAGCCTATGGCAAGGTCAATGACTGGCCCCAGATCCTGATCAAGCTATGCCCAAACTCCTACCGGAGTGACTTGGTGCAGGGGGCCCTGTTAACCGGGAGGATACTTCACCACCGAACACCACCAGGCCCAAAAAATTATCTCCATAAGGGGCCCGTGCAGTTATGTGCAGCTTCCTTGCGCTCTTGTGCGCATGCGGGTGGCCAACCAGCCTACCAGAAAGTGTAACTCCTCTCCCCCTACACCCATCCAGCCTACCGGCTGTAACTGCCCCTCGAGTTTCCTGAGAGACCATCTGTCCCCCCCCTCCCCCAGGCGTCCCCATTCTACAATGGCGCCGCCCACTAAGGACCTTAAATTTAAGCTCACCAATCATGACCTTACCTCAACAGGCATCATAGTTGCCTAACTTTCTGCCCCCTCTGCCTCACCGAAAGTCATGCCCTGTTCCGTGACCCTACTGACCAGACAAGAAGGTTTTCCATAAAGAGTTCATTACGTAACCTGGAGAGGTGTACACCGTCCTGCAGGAAACACAGCTCCCCCCTAATTCACCCATGCGCTATCATTTGCAATTTTTTTTAGATCTGAACAGTCTCTCCATCTTGTTATTAATTCTTTTACCTGAATGGTTCAATGCCCACACAGACTCACCCGCCCACTGAAATCTTGGAATCATATGTGACCATACCAGCATAGCACCAGGGCATCATTTTGCCAACCAACCCACTTCAGTGATCAAGGTTTCCACTAACCTCCTTCTACCCAGAAGTACCAGGTCGTTCCTCCCCACGTGCAGAATAAATGCTTTAGGGAGAGTCCCCCTTCGGCCCTGTGGACCTACCACAAAATCCATGAATTGGTCAAAGCAAAGGCCTCCTTGCCCATGAAAAGGGACCCTAAAACCCGCCTACCTTGCTCTAAGCTCGTAATTCCCTGAAAGAAAAAATTGCTGCAACCTTTTCACATAAGAGTGTCCAATGACCCATACGTTGTTTTCGCCATGTTCCCAGGCGTGAACCTGGTCCACCGTAGATGCTGACCGATGACGAGCCACTACGAGTTTCCCTCCCGCGAGACAGGATGTAGAAATTGCAATTCAAACCAGATAGAAAACAATGTCAGTGAAACCGTCCGTCCAACTTCTAGAGCATATGCACACGTACATAGCGTTTGTAACAATTTGAGGTCCAACTACCGATCCTCTGCTCCTCGCCCCTAGCAAAACCCCTTGCAGCTGCTTCGGTGGCGGCTCCTATCCTAAAAGATTGGGTCCCCAAACTGCTTGGGTGTAACTCAGTTTGCTGCATGGCCAAGCCCATGACCCTTCTGAACTGAAATCTAGTGAGTGTGGTACCATTTGCGTGAATTAACAAAGGTCCCCCCACACCTTTAGGCCTGTTTTCCAGGAATGCCTCCAGCCTGGTGATGGGACAGCAAGGGCTCTTGGGTGCCCGTCGCAGCACCACCCCTTCCCCTCTGGCCTCCTGATCAGTCTTAGACCACGTAGATTGATATGAATAAGGAGTCTCCCTGCACTTTTACATGGCTAAACTGCAGCCCTCCCTGCAAATCCTGCTTATTCTTCGCCAATAGTTCCCCAATCCTGAAAGCGCCATAAAATGCCAGTGAAAAAACGGCCCTAAACAATATTACTTCCCCTTCTGTGTTTCAAACCTAACTAAGCGCCTCCAGTATTGCAGCCAAAGTGTTAATACCTCTTGGTTGCCTATCCTCCGGCTGTGAACCATGCAGACGCTGCCACCCTTTTAAAGCTTTCCGCACCATAAATGTATTGGTGGGGTCCCTTCTGCCCTTCCCTTTTAGAAAAAAAGGAGATACCTGCTATGTGTCGCCTTGCTGCTGCAACTGAGCGCCCCTCATCTTTCATTGCCCTCAGGTAGGAAAACACTACCACTGTGTCATATCAATTCCCCTCCCATTCCTCCCCCCAAAAATTACAGTAAGCCCAAAACGCCCCTTCCTATGGCCTCCTGGTCCTGGGTGACATGCTAGCTGCCATGAGGTCCGTTTATTAGGGGCACCAAGCTGCCAAAGCTGTTCTGGAAAAGGCATTGGCTTCTCCGCCGCTTCGGGGTGATGGGACCTAAATACTTGCATCTTCAAGCGAGAGAGCGCATCAGCACCATGATTTAACACCCATGGGACATATTTGGCCTTAAACAGTACATTCAGTTTCATGCACAGCAGTATTATTTCCTTTAACAGATGCAGTATCATCTTACACTTTCCTGATTGATGATAGATGCATTCAACCCCAGACATGTTGTCTGACCAGAAACCTACTGACTGGTTCCTCATTTGCTCTGGCCAGACAGACAATGCCACCAGGATGGGAAACAGGTCCAAGAAACCAATGTTACCTGTTAACCCGGTTTCAACCCACCATGCCAGCCATCGTTGAGCCACCCATTCGGTACCTAGTATGGCGCAAAACCCTTCGCTGCCTGCTGAGTTAGTCATCAACCCTATCTCCGTACAGGGCTTGGGAGGTCCAGGACACACTACCTTACAATTGAAAACACGCAGGAATGGCATCCAAATCCGCATATCTTGACTGACCTCGCTGAATAACCTGGTGTGGTGGTGTTTTTCTTTGAGTCCTGTCATGGCCTGTGCTACGGAGTGTGAGAATGGTTGTGCCATTGGAATGACTTTTAATGTAAAGTTTACCTCTCCCACAGTCTGCTATAGCTGATGCAGTGTAACCTTCTCCTTTGCCAAGCATTGTTGTAAAGCTGCCCTGAAACTTGTGATCTTTTCTTTGGGCAGACGTGAGAGACCTGGAACAGAATCCAACTCTATCCCCAGGAATTCTATCACAGTGGATGGTACAAAAGTTTTACCTTGCGTCAGGGATACCCCAAAATCCTGCATGAGCGCAAAGGATTCCCGTAGCGCCCAGTCACAGCCCAGAGAGCCTGGCGCTCCCAGGAAGTGGAAGTCATCTAGGTAATGCAAAACGTACTGGTGCCCCATCACCTGCCTGAAAACCCATTCCAAAAAGGAACTGAACTTCTTAAAGTAAGCACAAGAAACAGAGCACCCCATAGGTATGCATTTATCCATGTAGAACTTCCCCTGGAATTGGAAACCCAGCGGATGGAAATTGAACAAGCGAAAAGCTGACACAATGTCCGAATTTGCCAAAAGCGTGCCAGGGCCCAAACGTCTGAGCATCTAAACTGCCTGATCAAAGGAGGAGTACCTGACAGTGCACAGATCTCCATCAATGGTGTCGTTCAGAGACTGGCCCTTGGGAGCTGAAAGATTATGAATCAACCTGAACTTCCCTGGCTCTTTTTTGGGGACAACCCCCAGTGGAGAGCAATCAAAGCCCTCCACCTGAACGCAGTTACACAGTTTAATGGACCTGCTACTCTGCTCAGGCGCAATTCCTTTTCTATCTTTGCTGACGCCAACCCAGGATTTGCCCTCACTGATAGCTGATTCTGGCATTGCGACACCCCTATGTAGTCAGGCGCGGGAATTCTGAAGCCATCTCTGAAACCTTCTAACAAAATTCTGGCTGACGTAGGGAAATTGTATTTGTTCAACCATGGAATCAAAGCACTGGTTAATATGGGGGACCGGGCCTTCGTGAGGGCAACACAATCATTCCTGTTTCTTACCCCCTTTTTCTATTGATTTTTTTAAACACTTGGACTCTGGGTGGGAGGTGTTGTCACAGAAGGAACATGAGTGTTTGAACTTACACATGCCTGCTTCCCTGGTGCATGTTCGCCTGTTAAAGTCCCAGCATGCCCCCTTTTCTCCCCACCCCGAGCTAACAGAGGGCCTGACCGAAAGGACTGACCCATAGAGCTGTCCTGTGACCATGCCCAAAATGGTCTAACCGCAAAATGATGTCACTTTTGTTCCATGTGAGGGCAGGGTCATTGGCCTTTGCTCTCCTAAAGTCCTTATCGTATTTCTTCCATCCGATCTCACCATACTTATCATGTGCACCCATGATCCTACTCTGATAGCATGGCATTTCTGCACCTAAGCCTGGAAAGCGTTCAGACATGACTGCCAAATAAACTGAGAACCCTCTGACCCAGTTAATCAAAGACTTTGAACCCTATATTTTGCAACTGGTTTTCCCATTCCTTCGGGTGCATAGAGCTAGGAGGGGTGTGTGAAGAAAACCAGAAACAGCATGTCCAGAAACGTAAAGTAGGGAAAGATAAAATGCATACTGGAATCAGACACATCAGAAGATACAAGGGTGTTTAAAGTAGTGGAGTACAATGATCCAAACTGGTAATTTATAAAGAGGATGGTGCAGTAATATAGGGACACACCCAACAGCCGTCATGTCATATGGTTGCCATCAACTCTCTCAACATTAGCTGTGCAGGCAGTAAACCAATGAGGGAAAATAGCATTACATAGCAGGTTTCAAAATAAATAAAAGCTGCAAACCTAGTCTTGGTTACTTTATCCATTTCCTCAATTTACACAGTACTGCAACTCATAAGGTACAGGTGAACAATCTCCTCCAAAAAGAGACCACCCTTGGAATGTCTGCGATGTCATGGAGGGGGCCTAGTTTTGCAGAAGTGATGAAGTTGAATCCACAGGATGTTTTGTGTAGGACCATATTTGATTACAATAAATCAAGCTCGGACAAGACCACAGACTATGCATAATGTCACACTCTTGGCAGTTGCATCTCTGGCAAATGGACATAGGGCTGAGACCACGCATTCATCTTAAACTGCCCTCAAAGATTTCAATTCGGTACACAACACCTTGTCCAGAACAGAGCAAAATGCTTGACCTTAAATAGGTAGATTTGCGTAATACCATCAAACAGTGCTGTTTGTGGGCCAACTGAAACATATGAAACAAGGAGTGCCACTTCATATTAATCTATTTTGCAAGAATCTACTTACCTGCGGCAGTGGTAGACCACTATGTCTCCCCATCTGTTTCTCATCATTGAGAAACATCCTTTACAAGGCAGTCTCTTCCACACAAAGTCATTACCAGACTGTCTTTACTACGTATATGCCTTTAACACACATGCCATTGCAATGCATGGCTTTACCACACATCCCTTTACGACAATATATTGGTTAATATATGTACGTTTTGATATGCATTATAAAGTCCTTTTTAAAATATATTTTACATAAATATATATTTTTTAAATGTAATATATTTAATTCATATATATTTTTAAAATATAATTATAATAAAATAAGGTAATATAGTTCTAGGAGTGAGATGCAAATGGGTATTAATACTCCGGTATCAACTAAGATATCTGAGAATTAAATATGTAATATAATCTAAAAGCATTACTTTTTTTTAAATAATTTATGTTAATTATTTTAAAAATATGTAAATAACATTTTAGGATTGGTATGTAAGAGATATAGGGGCAATGGGTGGGAAGTAAATTGATATTCATGTATCAACTAAGATACCTGAGTAATTGACATGTAATATAATCTAAAAGCATTTACATTTTTTCAAATAATAGATGCAAATTATTTAAAATATATATAAAGTTTTAGGAGCTGGAGTAAGGTATATAGGGGTAATGGGTGGGAAAGTGTATTACTACTTAGGCTTTAACTAAGATACCCAAGTATTAAATATGTAATACTATCTAAAAGCATTTGATTTAAAAAAATAGTTTATGTAAAATATTTTATTATAGGTGCAGTTTTAGGAGCGGGGTGTAAGGAATATTGGGGTAAGGGGTGTAGGAGTGTATTAATTCTCAGGTATCAGCTAAGATACATTAGTATTAAATATGTAATATACCCTATAAGTGTTTAATTTTTTTAATGCAAATTATTTAAAAATATGTATATACATTTTTTGATCAGTGAGGTAATGGGTGAGAGAGTTTATTAACACTAAGGGGCCTATTAGGATGGCGGGCAGACTTACGTCCCCCCGCCACCCTTGTGGTGCTGGGACCGGCCGCCAGTGGTACGGCGGTCCCGCACCGGTAATTAGGATGCCACCGCCATGGTGACGGTGGCATCCCCTATCCACATCATCGTGGTGGGCGGTGCACACAGCACCGCCCGCCACAATGCTGTGGCTGCACACTGCGCGCGGTGCCTGCCACGTTGTGCATGCAAATATAGGGGGGGGGGCCCCAACAGTGAAATCCACATGCAGCCACGGAAAGGCTGATCCCCGCATGCATAGTAATATCAATGGCGGTGTCTAACAGACACCACCACCATATTCAAACCTTTTCCGACTGGTTGACACATCGACCGGGCGAAAAAGTGGTGGACGGTCTTCCCCTGCCGCTGCGATACCCCCGCCAACATAATCAGGCATGGGGTAAATTGCATGCGGGCGGTGAATAATGGCAGGCAGATCGCCACCGCCATACAGGTGGTGGCTATCCGCCCACCATTATAATAGACCCGTTATTTATTAACTAAGATACTTGGGTATTAATTATTATATAATTTGAATTAATAAAAATATGTTTATACAAATTAATTAAAAACATGCTTAATATATTTAAAAAAAATGCAATTCTATAACAGAATCATATTTAAAGAAAATTGAAAGTACTGCAATAATGTATAATATTTGAAGTAACTAATATAAAAATTGTATTTAAATAAACGTTTTTATTTAATAAATTAAAACATTTTAAACTAAATAAAATATAACAAAATAAAGTTTAAAAAAATACAAAAAAACATAATTTTGAATATGATAGAATAATGTAATTTATATATTTAAAACATTTCCCCACTGTTTTTCATTAACTTCATTGGGAGCAATTGTCTTTTTTTTTTAGTTTTTGAGCTTTATATAAACAGTGTGGTGCCTGTTTCTACAGTTGGTGGAGCGTTGCGGTCAAGATCTGAAGCAAGAAGGGCCTGTGGTCACTTAAGAACAATCTAATTTACTTTTTAAAACATATTGGTATGGTAATTTATTGTATTGAGAGATGGCGACAGGTAGATAGGTCTTAATTAATAAAAAGTTATAAAAACATATATTTTGTATTTTAACCAAATGTACTTCTCCAATAAGGTGGTTTTTGTGTGCACACATTGGGAATGTTGGCTTTTTTTAACATATGTTAAAAAAAGAAAATAACGTTTATATTTCTTTTTAAACCTATTTGAATAAAAAGCAACATTTATTATTTGGCATCATGTTTTCTTACGTTGTTTAACTGTGGAAGAAGAAGTCAAGGCTTTGAAAGAAAAATCACGCAATCACTTGATTGTGTTTTTTCGAATAAATTGTTTTGTGATGTTTTTGTTTTTTATCTTTTTAAAGGTAAATTTTTCATTCATCATGGTCATTAGATTTTGACATTTCTGGAGTTTTGAAAAAGGCAACGTGAAAACTGGATTTCTTTTTTTTTTTATTTGGATTTGTTGTGCACTTTATAGAATGTTTACCAGTGACTCTTTGTTAAAAGTTCTTAAAAACTCACGAAGAGTTGAAGAAATAAGACAACTAAAGGTAGGAAGTAAAATAATGGAAAATAAATTACAAATGTTAAAAATAATTTAAAAAATGCTAATTTCATTTAGTTATTCAGTCAAAACCTGAGAATACATTTTAAAGTAATTAGCAGGGATTAGTAGTGTAAAACATACACAATATTGTCAGGTTAGTCTGAAGCTCTCAACAGTGCGAATTGTTGAATTTTTGACAATAGTCTTTCTGACATCTCTTACTATTTTTTATATTTGAGGATTGAGACTACCTGACAATGATTGAGCTTTCTTATTTCCTGTAAACGTTGCTTTTTTTTTAAATATCCAGAAAATGACAGAGGTTGGGGTCACTTTTTCAAATTAATTGTTAAAAGAATATTGACAACCCTTGATGGCAATATTGGTTTATGTACCTCCCTCTAAGCAGGTCAAGTAATAGTTCCATAATTCAATAGGGAAACTTGGTTTCTCTCTGTGACCCAACCTGCTTAGCTGGCCAATTAAGGTGTCTGACAAGTGATTTAGAAGTGGGGACAATTTTTCCTCATTTTGTGAAAAAGAGTCTGATTGTATACTTGAAAACTAAAAGTCATTCATACACTCAGGCGGTACAAAACACAATGAAGTGAGTTCATATTGAAGTTTACTGTTTGACACATTATCCTCCGCAACAGTTGTTTTTTTTATTTTTATTTTGACAATATGCTTGGAAAAAGTGAAAAAAATTCTTGAATTTGGGTGTTACAGTAAATCTGAGTTATTTAATTAATGATCTCTAATTCAAAATCACTTATGATTTTCCTAGGATTTTTTTAATTTATTGTTTTAGGTTTTACAACTGATAAAAACTCAGTGCAAGTTGAGGATGTTTGTCACACAGTAAACCATAATGTATTGTGATTGTTGTTTTGTTAATATTTGCATGGATAGTATTTATTTGGCTGAAAGGATGGGGATTGGGTTTAATAGTTCAATCAATCAGCCAAATGTCACAGTTCCTTGGGGTTACTGTGTTGTGCAGTATACTAAAGATTAGTATTCATTTTTTAGGGTTCTGGTTATCATAGAGAAAAAATGGTTCATGATGAAAAGATTATGTTAGTTTAGGGGGTATGAGTATGTTTGAGGAGTTACTTTTTGGGGATTACTTGCCTGGTTTTGTCAATGCACCATTCTTCTTAAGTTTGTGAGTGTGGGAATACTACTGGCAAAGTGCCTGGGCATGTTCTGTGTTACCTCCCTTAAAGCTGAGCCACAGGGTTCCTGGAGGTAGTGCAAGTGACTAAGGGGTCGACAAGGGTGTCATCGGACTTTCGTCCAACTGCCATCCTTTAGTAAATGGGAGCGCCCGACTACAAGTCAGAGTTCCCGATGGGCAAATTAGGATGTGACCGCCACCACGGCAGTCGCGCTGTCCATATTTTGTATTGCGGTGGGTGCTGCCGGCTGTTATATACATCGAGGTAAGGCATGTGGTAAAGGCATGCGTTGTTGTGTCATACAACCCTCTTCATCAGATGTTTCAATCTTCCCAACTGAGATAGCTCTGCCATTTATTTTGCTAGCAACTTCATAGACTGGGAAAACAAGGTATGGCATTCTCAGGGCCTCAGGAGGCGGTCCCTTGAACAGTTCCCAGCTAATCGTACATCTGCACTATAAAGCGATTTGCCGAGTCCCGCAGTGCGGGGGTCACAGCTCTTCCATTTTGCCTGCAACTTCACAGACTGGGACCACAAGGTCCAGCATTCTCAGGACCCCAGGAAGCAGTCCCTGCACCGGTTCCCAGCTTGTCAAACATCAGCGCTATGAAGTGCTTCGCTGAGTTCCACAGTGCGGGGGGTCATTGCTCTGTCGTTTTCACCACAACTTCACATATTGGGACAACAAGGTCAAGCATTCTCAGGGCCCTAGGTGTCAGTCACTGTAATGGTTCCAAGCTAGTTGCATATCAGAGCTACATCTTGCTTGGCTGAGTGCTGCGACAAGGTCGTTGCTGTGCTGGCCGCGCCCAGGCAAACCCCAGGTCAAGGGCAGGCCCATGTACACCCGTCATCGTCTGGAGGAGGCCGGGCCCCTCGTTCATCTGTGATCCCGTAGGACTTCCCATGCAGGCTTTCTCGCTTCACTTCTTTTCATAATATTTAGCTTGCTGATTATTGGTGGCTTTGATTTTCTGCCCAGTTAAATCTATTTCCCTTCAATTTGTGCCATGGGGAAGCGCAAGGTACAAGATTCGAAAGACTCTGCTGTTAGGCCACCTTGGATCCCTTTCTGGAGAAGGGCTATGGGCATAATTTCTTGGGAAATTGACCTGGCGAAGTGGACACGTTCATTGGAGGCGGAGGAGGGTCCGAGTTCCCTGACAAGGTCCCAACCTGTTCAAGACATACTTACCGAACCTGAATCTTTAATCTGTAGGAGGGTCCCCTATAGTTCTCCTATTGTATCTCTGGTAAATCAGGAACGACTGGATGTGAGTGCACCACCAGAATCTCACGATACCAGCATCCACCCACTTAGCCAAATGGAAGTGCCAACCAAAATATCCTACTGCCCGAAAATGTAAACCCCTTTCTCACAAGAACCAGGTTCCTACAGCTATTGTTGAGCCGTTGGAAGTTAGAAGCATGGACTGGGACAGTATGTTCAATAAACTTAAGGACACCGTTATGCAGTGTGTCACACCTATAATGGTAAGGCTTTTTAATTGGAGTCTGTCGCTTCTAGATTGTTTAAGGTCACTGGGTCCATTAAAGGTTTCTATTATTTTCCCTCCTGTGTTGGCCCTAGATAGGTACCCGCTAAAAATGTAATTGAAAATATGTCCAGGCCTCATGGTTTAGTCTCGAAGTGTGTGATCCCATGCTTGCCATAAGCTACTGAGACCCCAGTCCCACCATTTCCTCAACCAAAGTTGAATACCCCAACAGTCAATCCAGGTGTTGGAAAGACCTGAAGTACTATATTTGTTCGTACTGTGGTTAGCTCTAGGGGAGTGGGGGGAGATCTCCAAACAGTAGAAGAGGTGCCTAACTTGAACCCTCCCCTGGCTTTTTGACCCTATGTTGCTATTTTGGCAGGGGTACCCCATGTTAATTCTAGTGAAAGAGAATCTACCACTCAGCTGAAAAACAAAGTTTGTAATTGGCTGCTTAATAATACAAACGTTCATGCTGCCGATTATAATGACATCTTGTTTGTTTAAGGGTTGGCTGAGTTTGCCCTATGGCTAGAAATCTTTCAGGGGATTGCCTAGTGATAATTTGCAAGTCACCTTATTTGGCCAAACAACTGAATTTTAGCTTTCCCCCAAAGCCCTTAAGTAATGTAGGAATTGACATTGTCCCGCTTGGCTTGTTCTATCGAATCGTGCAATCCAACTCCCCAGTTTCGCATAATATGAGGCATCTGACTCCTCACCAGTTTGAGCTGCATACTGCAAATGGGTTTTCTCCCCTATTCAACCTTGATAAGAATGATTGACTTCACCCTCAGGCACCCTATATGACCAGTCCTAGGCTTTGTACTCCAGTTGTTTGTTGATCACTGGCAATGCATAATGAATCTCCATCTAGCCATGAAATAGGATCAACTTTTAGGGTTCTTAGTAGGAATGTCGTAGGCATTAGGGACAAGATTCAAGATCAAGAATGGCTTAACTTTACTACCCAGTTTGATGTCCTTATGCTGCACAAGACCTGGGCCTGGTAGCCAGTATTATGAAACAGGTTTGAAAGTTACAATGTTGCAACATACCCTTCTCCTCGGCACAGAGCGTGTGGAGGCCTTGCCATTCTGATTCATATTTCCAAACAGGTGAAGGTTGTACCAATCCCCATTAGCCATACAGAGATCCAGAGCTTATATGTGGTGTCTTCTTGTGATATTCATTTTTGCTGGTGAATTGTTATAATTCAGTTTTGGAATCTGGCTGTTAGATGAAGTTTTTTTTTCAAACAATATCAATTCTTGAGGATGGGTCGCTTTCTCGTTTTATGGCATTTAATGTAAAACTGGATGAAGATTTTAATGCCAAGTGAATTGTCATTCTTTTTATTATTGATTATTCCCCATCCTGTATATCTCTGTTATATCAAAGGAAACGTGTGCTATATGAAGCTCTTGGACATGCTGGTCTGTGCAATGTAATGACCAGGGAGGTTTGTCCATCCAAGGATCTACCATCATTTGCTGGGTGGAGTAAAGGGACAATCATTGATTATGTGTTTATATCGAGAATGCTTGTGAACCTTTTAAGATCAGGGGTTATGCATGATACCTCCTTTAGTGATCACAACCCCATCAAAATAAGGATCACAGTACTACCAAGTTCCAGTCATGACGCTTATCCAGGCTTGACTAGCCTAACAGACAAGGCAAGGGACTAAGGGTCCAGTGGCGTAATCGTCCTATTACCTCTTTATTGGAGACAGTTGTTAGAACAAATATACATCTCATTTTGAATCATCTGCTAGCTCTTGATTCACCTCCAGCAGCAATGTTAGAGGCCTATGCCAAACTGGATGTTTCTATTAAAATCATAATGAGGGAAATGGCAGATCATGATCAGCTGTACAACATGCTTTGTTTGACAAAGCCTGCAGGCTAGCCAATAAGCAACTTCAGGTGTCCCTTAACACTAGAACATACATCCAGCAGATTATTACTCAGGTGATGGAGGTAGATAGAACAACAATTAAGAAGAAGCAGAAAGCTATACTTAAAGAGACTTCCAGGGAGCAGTTGCTTTCTACCTGTGGCTCCCAGGATTATAGAGGATTTTGGGCCATTGTAAATGGCAGACAGCCTACCCTGTCTACCACAAATGATATAGGCTTTTCCATTAGCCCCGTACACTGAGTGTCCCGTTTTAAAAGGGTTTAGCCCCCTTGGTACTGATGCCCCATTGGCTGAAAACATGGACAGGCATCTGTTCCACTAGACATTAGGTTTGACCTTGAAAATGTATGAGTGGCAATTCAATCTAGCCTGTCCAATAAAGCCCCCAGCCCTGATGGGATACTTGTGGACCTCTTTAAGACTGAGGTCCATTTCTGGACTCCTGTTTTGACCAATGTCCTTAATGCTGCTGTTCAGGTAGGGCTTCCTCCTACCTGGAATCTGCAGCTAAGGCTATCAATTACATTGGTCAACTTTTTAAGGGTTCTGCACTTGGATGTGAATGCGGTAGTGAGATACGGTATAGGTGGGAAATGCTCAGACACCTTCACTCTCCCATGAGGTGTCAGACAGGGCTGTGTGTTGGCACTATTGCTCTTTTTATTGTATATTTATATTTTAAACACTTTTTTGGCCGCTCACAGGAAAGATCTGCCTAAGGTTAAGACGGCACTTGTGACCTTCCTACTTTACGGGGATAATGCCATGTTGATGGCTCGTACAGCCAATGGGCTTACATTACTTGTTTCCCTTTTTGTCAATTTTATCGATGAGCTGGAGCTGAATGTAAATAATAGTAAAACGCTGTACATGGTGTGTGGCAGGACATCCTCCATATCCAGCAGGGAATAAATAAGGTTACTAGGGTTCCTGATTTTCCTAACTGAGGGTCCCTTTTGATCAGCAGAACAGGTGGCTCACATGCATATCAAAGCGGTGTTCATGCTTTCCCCTGGCTTGTTGCACCCTCTTTAGATTTTCAAAATCACTAGGCAATAGACCATTGTACCTCTGTTACAGATTTATAAAATGTAATGTCTTCTAGTACTTCTGTATGGTGCTGCCATTTGGAGCTATTGGAATTTGAAGGCAAGTCAACAATAGGAGGACCACTTTTGTAGGCAATTGTTAGGCTAGGCCCCCAATAGCTCATCGCTATTTATTCATGAGGAGCTATGTCTTGACCATTTGTAAGACTGTGCGAAAGTGCCCCTAGTGGATCTCAGTGTGGGGTGGTGAATACACAGATATTACAGGGATCTGATTGAGGACTGTCTTGGGTGTGCAGACAGTGTAAAAATTCCATGGCTGTGTTAAGAAGAGCAGTTAAGAAACGGTTTCTAAAACAAGAAGCTAGGGAAACTGAGGGGCTATTGAGGTCCTCTAATAGATTGTTCCTATTTCTGCAAACTGTGGCTGGCCCTAGGCCTTATTCTCTTGTTGTAAGTCGTCCATGGGAGAGCTCTCTTCTGACAAAATTTCGGCTGGGGACTATACGCTCTTGTATTTGTCTTCCACCTTGCCATTTTGACCCAAAGAAAACAGAGGCATGCCCTTGTGACAGCTGTTCTCTACAGATATTGGAACATTTTTGTACTGTTCTTTAAATTTTATGAGTTCTTACGACATAAATATTTAATATCACTTTAAAGGGTAGGGGCTTTTGGCAGTTTTGCCCAGCATTTTTACATTTACAGTTATTACCTGATCATGCAGTAATGCTGGATTTTTCTTCTTTTTTGAAGGGTGCATTATATTGGAATAAGATCATGAATTCATAATATTTTCATTGTAAATTTGTGAAACGCTCCTTAGGTTGAAAAAGGGTGGAGTGTTTTAGAATTTTTATAGTACTAAACTATTGTCAATGTGATGTATATCATATTGTAAATATATGTATTGTGTTTTTATTTTTTATTCTCTTTTTTGATTACATTGTATAATCGAATAAAGATATTACTCAATCATTATTAATTCATTCAATTGCTAACTTTAAAAGGGGTCAAGGTTTGGGTGGTAAATGTGTGAGTTCTAAATGTGTACTTTGTTATGGTAACTTTAATGTAATGCTATGTATGTTCATGGTAAATGCATGTGCAGTAAAGGTGTATGCATTGTAAAGATGTGCGGTAAAGGCATGAGTTGTTGTCTCATTCAACCCTCTTCATCTGATGTTTCAATCTTCCCAACAGAGATAGGAAAGAAATCGGATTCCCTGAAGTAATCAACTTATATTATTTCATAACTATGATTAGACGTTTTGAGTCATATGAATTTCATTAATTTGTTAGAGGAGTAAGCTGGGTGTCTTAAGTGATATCACGTCAAAGATGTAATTGAATCTGGGGGTCGTTACCCTATTCACAGTTTGGACCTATAATATGACAGAGACATGTAGCATGGACCAGCATAGGAATTCTGCTGCAGTAGTATAGACAGGAGTTGAATTTTATTTCCCAGTTTGCTGTGTACATTCTATTTGACCAATACACCCAGATATTTGAGATGTTTAAGACCTCACATGAAGTGTGATGCCTTTACGAAGATTTGGAAGAGAGGTTAGTTACAGACAATGCCGCATTTTAGTGACATTTGAGTGTGTAGTCTGAGAAAGGAGAAGGCAGAGAATACATGCAACAAAGTGGTAATTGAGGTATCAAGACGAGACTACGTCAACAGAATATTATCAATCAATCATTTGTAAAGCGCACTACATACCCGCGAGGGTCTTAAGGCGCTGGGGGGGGACTACTGCTCGAACAGCCAGGTCTTGAGTATCCTCCTGAAGGTCAGCAGGTCTTGGGTCTGTCGTAGGCTCAGTGGGAGGGTGTTCCATGTCTTGGCGGTGAGGTGGGAGAAGGATCTCCCACTGGTGGTTTTTCTTCGGATGCGCGGGACGGTGGTGAGTGAGAGGTTGGCGGAGCGTAGCTGGCCATTGGGGATGTAGAAGAAGAGCCGTCTGTTGAGGTAGGCTGGGCCAGTCTTGTGGAGTGCCTTGTGTGCATGGGTGATGAGCTTGAAGGATATCCTCTTGTTGACGTGGAGCCAGTGCAGGTTTCCCAGGTGGGGTGGTGATGTGGCCGTGACGTGGTACGTTAAGGATCAGTCTTCCCGAGGCGTTTTGGATGCGTTGTAGTCGTTTGATGAGCTTGGTCGGGGCTCCGCGTAGAGGGCGTTTCCGTGGTTGAGTCTGCTGCTGATGAGAGCCTGGGTGACTGTCTTTCTTGTATCTGTCGGGATTCATCTGTAGATCTTGCGGAGCATGCGGAGGGTGTTGAAGCAGGAGGAGGAGACAGCGTTGACTTGCTTGGTCATTGAGAGCATTGAGTCGAGGTTGATTACCAGTTTGTATGCGCGGACGGGGGGTGTCGGGGCTGCCCCCAGTGCCGTCGGCCACCAGGAGTCGTCCCAGGCTTAAGGGTTGGAGCTGAGGATGAGGACCTCCATCTTGTCCGAGTTCAGCTTCAGACGGCTGGTCTTCATCCAGTCGGCGACAGGCTTCATTCCTTCGTGGAGGTTGGCTTTGGCGGTGATGGGGTCCTTGCTGAGGGAGAGGATCAGCTGAGTGTCATCGGCATAGGAGTTTATGTTGAGGTCGTGCTGTCAGTCTACGTGTGCGAGCAGAGCCATGTAAATGTTGAACAGCGTCGGGCTGAGGGAGGATCCCTGGGGTACGCTGCAGATGATCTCGGAGGCTTTGGAACGGAATGGGGGAGGCGGATGCTTTGGGTTCTGCCCGGAGAGGAAGGAGGTGGTCCAATCCAGAGCGTTGTCTCGGATCCCTGCAGCATGGAGGCGTGCGCGTAGTGTGCGGTGACAGACAGTGTTGAAGGCGGCAGAGAGGTCTAGGAGGATGAGTGCTGCGATCTCGCCATTGTCCAGGAGGGTCCTGATGTCGTCGGTGGCGGCGATGAGGGCAGACTCGATGCTGTGGTTGCTGCGGAACCCTGACTGGGAAGGGTCCAGGATTTTGTTTTCTTCGAGGTATCGGATTAGCTGTCTGTTGACCGTTTTCTCGATGACCTTGGCCGGGAAGTGGGGAGCAGAGAGATGGGCCGGAATTTCTTGAGGTCTCTTGGGTCTGCCTTCGGTTTTTTGAGTAGGCCGTTGATCTCGGCGTGTTTCCAGATCTCTGGGAAGGTCGTGGTCTCGAGGGAGAGATTGATAACGTTGCGCAGGTACGGTGCCATGGAGCTGCTTGCTTCGTTGAAGACAAGATGCGGGAATGGGTCTAATGGAGAGCCGGAGTGGATTGTGCGCATGGTCTTGATGGTGTCATCGATGCTCACACTGGCCCAGGCTAGCAGGGGGTTGTGGTCGATGGTGTGCGGAGGGTCTGTTGTGTTGCTGTCTGTTGGGGCTGTCTGGGTGTTGAAGCTGTCGTGGATGTCTGCTATCTTGCGGTGGAAGAAGGTGGTGAGGGAGTCGCACAGGGCTTTTGACGGCGGGATGTCGTTGGTGTTGGAGCTAGAGTTGGAGAGTTCCTTCACGATGTTGAAGAGCTCCTTGCTATTGTGAGCATTGTTGTTGAGGCGGTCTTTGAAGGAGGTCCTCTTGGCTGCCCTGATGAGGTGGTGGTGGTTGCGGATGGCGTCCTTGTGTGTTGCATGGCCAACAGTGCCAACAGGCAGAAGTGGATATCCCATTTATGAAGAAGCAATTGCTGAAACAAGCCCCCTTTAAATTGATGTCTTGAGAGATGTTTGATGCAATATGAATACCTATATATTTGAACAGGCAGGTAGATAGTTCTTATCGGTGTGCACCCTGAAATTAAACAGAGAGCCACTGGCACTTTTACACAACATGTACAACTTAATACAATAACATGCTCTCTTTCTGGGTATGCACTGTCTGAAAACCAAACGGCCCTCTAACAGGACCAGATACTCATCCACAGATATATCTTCACCTGGAACATAGGTCAACTAAATGTTCACAGACAGGCTGAATTTTGAAGAGACAGTTACAATTAGGTTGATCTTGTGGCAATGTTGTATCATTAGCCCCAAAATGCAGCATCAGCTACAGAAGCAAATACCGATCTTGACTCATGGTTGCTGGAAAGATAGTAATTGCCATCAAGGCACTAGTAGACCAATATAAAGACAATGTTGGCTTCCTTAGCAATGCCATCAAAAAGTTTAACCCCAGAACTGCTTCATCTCATGGAGATTTGTAGGAGTCCATTGGGTAGTTCTAGAGTGGGTCTTAAGTATGGCACTGTTGTTCTTCAAGTACTGTTCTGTATAGAAATTGATCTACTCAACAATATCATACAAAAACACATAATCAATAAAGAGTTGAAAGAAAGTGATAGGCAAAAAGCTCTCTGAATTAACTTTATACCCTCCAACACCACTAAAGGTAGGCAAAATAGGCCTAACCACGTGAGGAGCAATCCAGGATTCAAAACTTCCAATTGGATGCTTTCCAGCCCCTGGCTGCAGTCCATCTCACTCATGCTGCACTATAGGCACATCAATGTCCTCCTCTAAATGAGGCACTTCATCAGCACAAAAAGTGGATTCATCAATGGGTAGAGGATATAGCCATACAGCTAGAGCAGTCGACCTTGATGCTGGGAAACTGGGTTTGAGTCTCTGCAGGGGCACTCAACATCCTGTGATTCTGGGCATCTCCCCGTGCCTAACAAATAATGAATGTGTCCATCTGTAACGCAACTGGTGCTCATGTAAAACACTCTGATACCTTCAAGTCAAGTTAGCACTATATAAAACTCAGGGGGAAAAATGGTTCCTTTCTGACAGAAAATTCACATGCCAAAAACTTGCACTGTTTCTCTGCCTCATATGCAGCAGCAGTATTAGAGACATGTTTGGTGGTAGATTCAACAAGGAAAGTAACAACCTGCTGAGCAATCACCCTCGTGCAGCCCTGTTTACTAATTCAACAGTCACACACAAAAAAAAAGACCACTATAAACATTGCGTTACAATAGATCTCAAGTAACTGTGGCTGTATCAAACAGTACTGTTAAAATATGATCTGGAAAGAAACACAAATCTCACAATGAACTTTCTGCTACAAAAGATACCTTGTACTTGCCATGGACAGCTACACTAAAAATCAATTGCACTTACTCTGCACAGACACAGCAAGCACTAAAGATATCACAAAAACAAAACAAAAATTCTATACAAGAAAACATATTATAGATGTTGCACAAATCCAAATGCGAATTTGAAAGACAATAACAAATAAACAAAATATGCTAACATTATTAGAAACGTAAAAATGAATTTGAGCGTGCTAGTAATATATATTTGAAGTAAACATTACAAAAAACGTTTCCTTACCAAATACATACAACTATACAAACTGCATATCTATGAATGCCAAAACCGCCTGCAGCATACCCCACAAACAATATCAAAAGCTTTGCACTACAAAAAAGAGAAAGAAAACATTAAGGACACAAATGCACATGATAAGAAATAAAATAGATCACATTATAAAATACAATAAAGTCTGCTCAGAAAGGCAGGTCAGAATCAAAAAAGGCTGATGTACATCCAATGGGGCTATATACCAAAGGCACAAAATTGGCACCCTTGAATGAAATCAACCCATACCCGGGGGTAGCTATCCCCAAATGCAGAAACATATTCCCTGGTGTCTAGTGGGTTTCCTCCCCCAGGGAGCAGATCGGCCTAAAAAACAACCAATCTGCACTGAGGGGTTGGAAACACAGGACAAATGCCCCTTTAGAGTAAATGACCCTTGTCCAATGGGTCACTCCTGTAAACCTATTTATTATTATCATTGACGGTGTCTACTTGGTTTTCACTCCATCAACTGCTGAGGGCATAATGGCTTAAAAAATGGCTAATCTGTTCCCAGGGGTGCAGAAAATGGCCAAAACATATAGGATCTGAATTGGGGACTGGCCCTTGCGCAGCCAAGGGTTTACTCCTCCACCAAAAAAGCATCCCTGATGGTCCAGTGGCTACATACCTGCTGAGCTACTGCGGTGCCACCCATGATCCTGCAGCAGAAATGCTCTCAAGGGGCACTAGACAGAATTAAAAATCATTTCCTCTGGGGCTTCTCTGCCTACTTGAACACCCCCCATCATCGAACTTGCCTGTAAAGGAGTCCTCTTACTGACCACGCTGGCTGAAAATGGATTCCAGCATGTGCCCGGCTACTGATGATGATGTGGGTGTGCTGTGCGCTTGCTGACATCATCATCATATCACAGAGGGGTGGGGGTGGGGGTGGCAGCGGATGGGCTTCCTCTGCCATGCCCTGTGAAGGCATGTGGCGGGAGAACCCTTGGTGGGAATGCCAGCGATTCCACCATGGTGGGTGCTAGAATGTGGTGGAAACATTTTTAGTACCTGAGTGACGGTGCTTTGGACATCTACAGTACATCCTTAGAGGCACTTATTTACCCATACTCACACAATTTCTAAGTGTACTAGACAGCTTATTTTCACTGAGGTAGTCACAGGCCAGTAAAAGGAGAGCAAGGACAATGAGGCCAGGCAGGACACAGCTCTGAAGGTCATTCTGAAAGAAAGAACTGTCTTCTTTTAGCAGCAGGCTGGCCAGCATGGAGATGCGCCTGGACCACACAGACTAGAATCTGTCCTTGTCCATAGACAAAGAACAGAACCACTGGTACTCCAGAAACAAATTGTGGAACTTGAAGACCCAAACCGCCAGGATAGTCTCTGATTTGCCAGCATTCCAGAGAAATCAGAAGTTGATAACATAATCAGGTTCCTAGCATACATTTATACTTGCAATTACAAGGCTCTCCTTCGATTCTCCCTAGGATTTTGAAAGAACTCATTGTATTCCCCTTGCCACCCACAAGATCAAACAGGGCCCACCAAATCAGTGCCTGTTTCTTACGACATCAGCAGGCCAGGGCAGTACCCTCTGAGGCCACACAAAATGGTCCGTTTATTCGTGAAACACACAAAATCTAAATTTCACAGGATTTCTCTGAGGAGGCAACTCCGCCCCACATCAAATGCATGGGCATCAGATATGGTTCCTTAGTCCCAGCTCTGATGCTCATATTTCTTGACAATGAAGCAATGGAATTCATGGGATTTGGTCAACTGGATGGGTACCTGCACTCACAGGCGTCCTACTAGATGGACGTTGGGGGCGACTTGAATGCAATGCCACCCTGACCGGAGCTGACCCACCTCATCCAGCACTGTGCCCTGGAAGATAAATGTCACCGGTAGGAGGAAGTTGCCCAACAATGACCAGCAAAGACTTGCATGTGAGAGACATGTCTAATGACTAGGCTATCCTTGAAAGCCATTTCATCTTTTTATTTCTCTTGTTTCATCCCCCACCTACTGATGGGCGGAATTTGCGTAATCGCGTTACGCAAATATCCGCGAAACGGTAAAAAATATCTGCGAACATGCAGAAATTCCGCAAACACGCGGAATTGCTTGTTCGCAATGCTTTTTTCCTGTTCACGATCGCTGTGTGCATGCTCAGGGGAAAATATCTTGCGAACACACATTTTGAGAATGCGAACAAGCAAAAAATTTCACAAAGTCGCCGAACGCAGAATTTTGGGCAATTTCGCGTTCTCCGTGGAATGCGAAATTACCCAAATTCCGCTAATGGAACGGTTACCGCCCATGCCCCCCCCCCCCCCCCACCCCCAGCCTCCACACCTGGATAAAAGCTACCATAATTGCGTATGGCTCCTAAGGCCTACCCAAGCAAAGAGCTCATAACCTTAGGGAAACATATCCCGGGAGTACTCTGCAGATAAAAATTATACCCTGCAGAGAACCTCGCCTGTTGGCAATGTGGTACTTGCAAACTTATATGGACCAACAGGTCCCTCCCAGGCAGGCACAATGATCATGGGCCCTTAGTAGATGCTCCTACTAAAAGTAAACAACCTGCTGATAATCTTTTAACTGAAAGCCTGAACTGATATAACCTGGAAGGGAGTCCTTGTCTATCACCCTCCGGAAGGGAAAAAAGACTTCAGCACTAAGCTGGTGCAACAGGTAGCACCTCATATCCTAACGTTAGAAAATGTCCTGCTTCCAGGAGACTTCAACTATCACATAGATAACCAAACCGTTTCTGCCACTATGTGGCTACTATTGGAAATGGAGTCACTCGGTCTCCATCGGTTGTGTCAGGCCTTACCCATACCGAAGGGCATAGATTAGGTACAAAATTTACTGATGCCATTAACTTAGCAGTAGACACTTTCGCTGAGCAGATATGGACCAATCATTTCTCTATTGACTTCCACATAGATATTAAGACCCATAAGGAAACCTGCATTAAAAAAAAAAAACACAAGACATTTGAGAATGGTAGTGCTCTCCGCCTTTTTCCTGGTCTTTATCCCATCCCTCCTACCATTACCAGCAACAAAGATATTAATCTGGCCCTGACTGCCTTCGACGATTCACTCATAAAAGCCTTAGAATTCATTGTTCTGCCAGAAAAAAACTAAACAACGAGGAGAAAATCCCCCTGCTCCCTGCTACTCCGAATCTCTAATGAAGGAGAAAGCCACAGTAAGGAGTCTGGAACGCAAATTGAGGGAATCTAAAACCAATCAGGGCAAACTTGTCTATAAAGCTGCCCTGAGGACATATCTAAAATACTGCAATTCCGCCAGAAGAACTTATATAGCGGAAAGAATTAACTCTGCAGAAACCTCATCTAAGGAGCTTTTTAAAATAACTCACTACCCCAATAGTGGCAATCATACGATACCGGTGTCACAATCTCATTGTAACAATCTTGCGGCCTACTTTGAACATTGAGGGCCAGATGTACGAACATTTTGCACATGCCAAATCGGTTGCAATTTGATTTGCACATGCAAATATGGCCATTTAAAACCAAATTCAGCGCTGCAACTGAATTCCGAGTCGAAGAAATGTAAATGTAAATGTAAATGTAAATGTACATGTATTTATATAGCGCAAATCGCCCACATCGCAGGCATCTATGCGCTTGCTTAGGGAACCCGTCCTGGTATTCCCCTGTTAGATACCCCGGCAGGGTATCCACAAGGTGAAAGCCAGGCATCCCGCCGCGAGGGGCCGTTGTGGAGATTAAGCAAGCTATTGCCCAGAGACGCAGAGTGTGAACCCGTGAGTCGAGTAGGCACCGGAGCGAGAATTATCGAGTCCGTGGAATTATTGAGCCCAACCCCCGTCGGGGCGGGGAATTGAACCCTGGTCCAGGGCCGATCTCAGCTTCCGGGTCTGCCGCCTCTAACCCCTGAGCCACACTTCTCCACAAGAAATTGCAACCGTTTTTTGTGTATACTAAATTGCGAGTCGCAAATAGTGACTCGCAAAATAATATGTACGGAGTAGTCGAAAATTGCAACTATGCGCAAAACAGACCATTTGCGCATGCAATTTACCACTAACATGAAACAGGTGGTAACCAGTCTCAAACTGTAAAAACAGGCCCAGAATGCACCAGAACTTTTCCAAAATGGCTGCCCTGTATGTGATAGCAAGGAGGATACGCATACCTGCTGCTCTGCAGAGGAGGTGAGACAGGAAAGGATTTTCAGAGTCAGGCCGAAGTTGTTTGAGAATATATGAACAGTACAGGCTTAGTACCAAGCAATAAATCAGAACTGCACCACCTTTCTTAACATATATGTAAGAAATCTAGAATGTCCATGAAATCCAGTTAAGCCAAATAATGCGAGAGAAGTCAATTATCCCAATGGTTGGTATACAATTTCTTTATTTTCAATCGAAAGCCATCAGCCAACGCGTTC
Organism: Lissotriton vulgaris; assembly: GCF_964263255.1. Classification (NCBI taxonomy): domain Eukaryota; kingdom Metazoa; phylum Chordata; class Amphibia; order Caudata; family Salamandridae; genus Lissotriton; species Lissotriton vulgaris. Next base: position 1,516,795,796 of record NC_141691.1, read on the forward strand.
CGTCCTATTCTAGTAGGACTTCTTCAGGGCTGAAATAAAAAAAACACATAAATCATGACCTTGACAATGCTCACAACATCTAATGACAATATTTACAAAGGTTATTTAGAAAATATGTGTACATATACATGTCAAATACATTAGACAACATTTCATATTTACCATAATTCATACATCTTGTACACATAAATTCTTTTATATAGGTATATATATATATATATATATATGCTGCAAGAACTCGTCTCTGTCTCCACACGAAACCAACAGCCACACAAGCAAAGACGAGGTAGACCCGATTCCGTGCTTCTTCTTTTTTATTTTAGCTTAAAGTGCAACCACATCAGCCACGATGCGTTTCGGCAGATCCCTGCCTTGATCACATGATATATATATATATATCAAAGAACAAAGGTGCCTGCATTACAGTCCCATCCCGATGCGTTTCGTAAACTACTTCATCAGGGGCATTGGGCTTGGAAACAAACATCAGAGCGGTTTTTGGCGGCACATCTTAAGTTCCAAAAACCCGCCTCAGTGGGCGTGGCCCACACAGTGGCCTCATGGTTCTTGTAGTTACCCCCAGTATTCTCCAGTGAGTTTCCTGCAGTTTGAACCAGCGCCATTTGGCATTTAGCGGCTTGTCTGAGTCACGGAAGATAACCCGATGTTGAGGCATCCCAGCGAATCCGTCAACCGCCAGATCTGCTAATGGCGCTGGTGCCGTTTTTCAAAGTATTACAATGTTGAGTGGACTGCTCTACGGTCGCGCTGCTGCTCCTTTGAATAAACCGATTTGGCTGATACCTACCAGCGGTGTTGTTATCTTCTACAGCAGGTTTGACATATATAAATATATATATATATATATATATTCACTGAAAAAAGCATAGGTTTCACACCAGTTATAGTTAGGAATTAGCATTTAAAAAACCTATTAAATTCACTAAAAAAAACATAGGTTTCACATCAGTTATAGTTAGCTGGAAATTTTACTGTCATAAAACCATTGAAATTCCACGTTATAGTTAGTTGGACTCACTATAACTTGCGCGTGTAATGCACTGCTGATGACGTCACATATTACATCACTCATGACATGGTCAGTGACATCACTCATGACATCACTGATGACACCATCCAGTGAATGTGTGTCTTTCTGAAAAATAAATATTTTTTTATATATTTATTTGTAAAGGACGATGGAAGAATAAATGGTTAAATAAGTGTGTAAATGGATGTTTTTTTAAAAAAGAATTCATTGGTTAACTGCCTTATTAAGTGTATTTTAGTGAATACATATATTAGCAAGTAACTTTTAAATATTGTAATATATGTATCAGGGTTTCACTTTGTGTATAAGTGGCTGCATGGGTTGGTGACTGACTCACTGTTTGTATGTGTTTTGAAGACAGCATATGTGTCGGAATGTATGGGTGGATGAGTGTGTATATGTATGTGTTAGTAAGTGAATGACTGTCTCACTAGTGTCTTTATCAGTAACTACATATGTTTTAATCTAGTATATGTGAGTATTGATGTATATAAGTGAGTATATGTGAGAGTGAGAGATTGAAAGAGTTCTTGTTTTAATAAGTATGTGTTTCTATAAGTGATTGTTTAAGAGAGTAAGTATGTGTAAGTTTCCTTAGAAGTAAGGTTGTAGTGTGTGTATACTTGTATATGCAAATAAATGGATGTTTATTAGTTTATTTGCATATGTGAGTATATGTGTGAGTAACTTTTTGATGACTGTCGGTGTGTAACAGGATGAATAGGTGTATCACTACATATGATGAGGGAGTATATGTATGAGTGACTATATGGAACTGTTGATGAATGTGTAAATGTGTATATAGATGGTGGAATTATTGAATTGGTTGTTGTAACTGGTATGGGTATCTCCATTTTTTAAAATGTTTTAATTTATATTTTTCAATATGTTTTTCATGGGTTACATTACAGTGAAAGGAGGTCTGTCACTCTGTCACAAGGATGATGTCATCAGTGATGTCATGAGTGATGTCACTGACCATGTCATGAGTGATGTAATATGTGACGTCATCAGCAGTGCATTACACGCGCAAGTTGTAGTGAGTCCAACTAACTATAACGTGGAATTTCAATGGTTTTATGACAGTAAAATTTCCAGCTAACTATAACTGATGTGAAACCTATGGTTTTTTTAGTGAATTTAATAGGTTTTTTAAATGCTAATTCCTAACTATAACTGGTGTGAAACCTATGGTTTTTTCAGTGAATTGCAAAGGTTTTGTAAATGCTAATTCCTAAATTTAACTGGTGTGAAACCTATGGTTTTTTCAGTGAATTTTATAGGTTTTTTTAATACTAATTCCTAACTATAAATCTCACTTTATAAGTAAGACTGTTAGCGCTCTAGTTGTTTGCAACACTCTGGTACATTCTGTCATTGGGCTACAGTTTGGCTACATCTGGCTGATATTTGGGATATATTTTTTTTTTGTCTCTGGTGGCCATCTTTGGGCTACATTGGGCTGCATTGGGCTACATTTGGGCTACATTTTGGCTCTAACATATATTAAGCCCAATGTAGTACAATACATATTTTTCAAAAGTTAATTTTTTTAAAAACCACAAGGAGAATAGGGCTACCTGTCCCTACAATTTTCCCTTTTTTTTTTTTTTTTGGAGCGCTCCCGGAGCGCGCCCCGGGGAGCGCCCCGGAGAGCGTACTTCTATAAAGCGCCCCGGGGCGCGCTCCGGGGAGCGTCCCGTGAGCGCCAATATCGCAAACGAAAACATGATCGTGACGTATCGCGTAGCCGCGTCCGCGTGATACGCACGGCGTAAGCGCACCCCGAAGTGCTCGAGCGAATACGATCGCGCAACGTAAATATCCGACGCGCTCACGCTACGCGACCCGTAGCGCGCCCCGGGGCACGTAGCGTAAGCGCGTCGGTCATGTGACCTGAAAATAACACTTTTCATTGGTTCATAACAGTTTTGGTTTCATAATGATGAAGCCCCTGGTCTTGTGACCTGAAAATAACACTTCTCATTGGTTCAGGACAGTTTTTTTTCCCAAATGATGAAAGACCCCACCTTTATTCCTTATTCTGACTTTGTCCTTTGACTGAGGAAGACCTGTTTGTACATCTCTGTACCTTTTTGATCTTAATAATGGCTTCAGTAGCAGCAGCAGCTGGTGCATCTACCCCACCACCACCACCACCACCACCAACAGGACCAGCTCCAGTTTATATTGGTGGTCAAGAAGAGGAGGAGGAGGAAGAGGAAGAGGAGGAGGGGAGGAGAAGATGGCTTCCTGAAGAAAATACCCCATACAAGCCCAAGCCACACATTGTATGGGAGTTTTTTTCAATCCCCGAGGGGAAGAAAAAAGTCAATGCGGCCAAGGTAACTTTCCTAATCTGCAATGAAGAACTTTCAAGGGGCAACCCAAACAAAAAATATTCATTTGGTAACTATACCATGATTCGTCATATGACCAGAAAGCACCCTAACAACTATTCTCGTGCAGAGCTCAGGGAACTGGCCAGTAACCTTCCCCATTCTTCAAGGACCACCTCCCAAAGAAACAAACCCTCTTCATCAGAACCAGAAACATCAGAGATGATGCCTTGTATTCAGCCAAGATTTTCTGATTTTAAAATCACTTGTACTGCATGTGGCAAGCTTATCGCCTATGGTGAACAGAGCGTAAAGCTAATCGTCCTTGCAGGTGACAACCACAAGTGCCCCAAAAAGAACAAATTTTGGGGGTTTTTTGTTTTTTTGCACCAGTTGAGCCAGTTTCAATTCCCTTTTTTTTGTTTCTCCCCCTAAAAAAATACAAAAAAAATATAAAACTGTTTTGAAAAGACAAAAAAGTACAAAATGTTCAAAAAACACAAAAAAAATATAAAACAACAAAAAGAAGAAAAAAAAAGTTATTTTTAGAACTACCTCCAATTTCTAAAATATGGCTTTCTTTTTTAAAAACTCTGTCATTCTTTTTTCCTCATAGTGCGCTCCCCGGTACGCGCACCGGGGAACGCTCCGAGCGCTCCCCCCGCGCAAAACAAAAAAAATATATATTTTAAATGCCCCGCTGGTCCCTTTTATTGCCCCCACATCAAACCTAGGGGGTCAGAGGGGGTCTATCCCTGACGCCTTATGGTCATTTCCCCCTTTGTTTTAGCCACCTCTTGTGTCTCGATTTTACCGAGACACAAGATGGCGGCCGCTCCGGACTGTTTCGAATGTTTACAGACACCCGAGAACCAATCAGCGTTCCGTGCGCACCTCACGTGGCGCACCTCACGTGGCGCGCCCGGAGCGCGTACCGGGGCGCGCCTATAGATATATATATTTTTTTGAACCTAAATTACTCAAAATCTACAGGAGCACATATCTCGAGACATAGCAAAGGCACATCGGGCTACCAGTCCCTACAATTTTGCCAGATTTGGGGAGAATCCATTCAGCCGTTCGGGCTAAAAGTGAAATCGACCGCCCTATGGAAATTAACATGGAGAAAACGCGTTTTGGGACCCCCCTTTTATCTCGGCCCCCGCTTGACGATTCCCCCTCAAACTTTCAGGGAAGGACCGGGGCGCCGCGAGGCCATTTTCAGGAAATTTTCAGGCAGATTCGTCAACCGGTGCAAAAGTTATTCCAAATAGAATTTTGAGAATTAACATTGAAAAAAATCCTAACTATAACTACCTACTGGCGACCGCCAGTAGGTTATATATATATATATATATATATATATATATATATATATATATATATATTCACTGAAAAAACCATAGGTTTCACACCAGTTATAGTTAGGAATTAGCATTTAAAAAACCTTTGAAATTCACTGAAAAAACCATAGGTTTCACACCAGTTATAGTTAGGAATTAGCATTTAAAAAACCTATTAAATTCACTGACAAAACCATAGATTTCACACCATTTATAGTTAGCTGGAAATTTTACTGACATAAAACCATTGAAATTCCCACGTTATAGTTAGTTGGACTCACTATAACTTGCGCGCCTGTAATGCACTGCTGATGACGTCACATATTACATCACTCATGACATGGTCAGTGACATCACTCATGACATCACTGATGACACCATCCAGTGAATGTGTGTCTTTCTGAAAAATAAATTTGTTTTATATATGTATTTGTAAAGGTCGATGGAAGAATAAATGTTTAAATAAGTGTGTAAATGGATGTTTTTTTTAAAAAAAATTGGTTGGGTAACTGGCTTATTACGTGTATCTTAGTGAATACATATAGTAGCGAGTATTGTTTAAATATTTAAATGTTTGTATCAGTGTTTCTCTTTGTGTATAAGTGGCTGCAGGGGTTGGTGACTGACTCACTGTTTGTATGTGTTTTGAAGACAGCATATGTGCAGGACTGTATGGGTGGATGAGTGTGTATATGTGTGTGTTAGTGAGTGAATGACTGTCTCACTAGTGTCTTCATTAGTAACGACATATGTTTTAATCTAGTATATGTGAGTATTGATGTATATAAGTGAGTATAATATATATAGTGAGAGATTGTAGGAGTTCCTGTTTAAATAAGTATGTGTTTCTATAAGTGATTGTTTAAGAGAGTAAGTATGGGTAAGTTTCCTTAGAAGTAAGGTGGTAGTGTGTGTATAAATGTATATGCAAATAAATGGATGTTCAATAGTTTATTTGCATGTGTGAGTATGTGTGTGAGTAACTTTTGGATGACTGCTGATGTGTAACAGGATGTATAGGTGTATCACTACATATGATGAGTGAGTATATATATGAGTGACTATATAGAACTGTTGGTGAATGAGTGGATGTGTATATAGATGGTGGAATTACTGAATTGGTTGTTGTTACTGGTTTGGGTATCTCCATTTTTTTCAAAATGTTTGTTTCTATTTTTGAATATGTGTTTCAAGCGTTACATTACACTGAAATTAGGTCTGTCACTCTGTCACAAGGATGGTGTTATCAGTGATGTCATGAGTGATGTCACTGACCATGTCATGAGTGATGTAATATGTGACGTCATCAGCAGTGCATTACAGGCGCGCAAGTTATAGTGAGTCCAACTAACTATAACGTGGGAATTTCAATGGTTTTATGTCAGTAAAATTTCCAGCTAACTATAAATGGTGTGAAATCTATGGTTTTGTCAGTGAATTTAATAGGTTTTTTAAATGCTAATTCCTAACTATAACTGGTGTGAAACCTATGGTTTTTTCAGTGAATTTCAAAGGTTTTTTAAATGCTAATTCCTAACTATAACTGGTGTGAAACCTATGGTTTTTTCAGTGAATTTCAAAGGTTTTTTTAATGCTAATTCCTAACTATACAACACCTGAAAGCCCACCAGGAATCTCCAGTATGCGCCAGGGGACTGCATTGCAGAGAGGTGTAATGAAGCCACAACCCTTTTTACACCTCTCTGCAACGCAGCCCCCGTGCATGTTTGAAGAGGGGGAACTAATTCCCCTTGCATACTGGGGGCCCCTGGGGGCCAATTAGCCCACCTGGAACCTCCAGTATGCGCCAGGGGCTGCATTGCAGAGGTGTAATGAGACTATGCCCCTTGTTACACCTCTCTGCAACGCAGCCCACTGCCGCGTTTGCAGAGGGGGAACTAATTCCCCTTGCATACTGGGGGTCCCTGGGGTCAACTGGTCCACCAGGAGCCTCCAGTATGCGCGAGGGAGCTGCATTGCAGAGAAGTGTAATGAGGCCACACCCTTGTTACACCTCTCTGCAATGCACACCACTGGCGCGTTTGTAGAGGGGGGACTAATTCCCCTTGCATACTGGGGGTCCCTGGATCATATCTGCCCAAACACCGATATTCCGAACGATTGTAAATTACTTTTCTTGAGAAACATTTGGATTTGGATTATCATGTCCTATACTTTGGAATTTTTGAAAGACTGACTTTGAGGATGCTATAAATTACTCAAGTCTGCCCGAATTGTGTGGGTAAAATTGATACCTAGTCACTTTAATTAAGAATATACTTATGTCTCGTCTAACATTTGGAAGAAATATCTAGTTATATGACAACTGGATACCGACATAACTTGAAGGAAATAAGAACGCCCTGAAGAAGTTCTGTTGTACAGAACGAAACCTTTCGGCTGGCTGTGGTACATAAACTTAAGGAAAATAAAAGCATTTGAATATACACCAAGATTCAGCGCTTCAATAAGGACTCTAAGTGATATGATTTGATTGGACTCATTGTGAAAGTGGTGCTGTGCCAAACTTTGGAATATTCTCCACTACTCTCTACTACTTACTCTCTCCTACTCCACTACTCTCAAATACTCACTGTCTACTACTCATTCTCTACTACTCTACTACTCTCTACTACTCTCTCTCTACTACTCACTCCCTACTACTCACTACTCACTACTCCCTACTACTCACTATCTACTACTCTCTACTACTCACTCTCTACTACTCTCTCTCTACTACTCACTCTTTACTACTCACTACTACTCTCTACTACTCACTCTCTACTTCTCACTCTCTACTACTGTCTACTACTCACTCTCTACTACTCTCTCTCTACTAGTCTCTACTACTCACTCTACTACTCATTCTCTACTACTCACTACTATTCTCTCTGCTACTCATTCTCTACTACTCTCTACTACTCACTCTCTACTACTCACTCTCTACTACTCACTCTTTACTACTCTCTACTACTCACTTTCTACTGCTCTCTACTACTCACTCGACTACTTACTCTCTACTACTGTCTACTACTCACTCTCTACTACTCACTCTCTACTACTCTCTACTACTCACTCTACTATTCACTCTACTACTCTCTACTACTCACTCTCTGCTACTCTCTCTACTGCTCTCTACTACTCTCTACTACTCACTCTCTACTCTCTATTACTCACTCTCTACTCTCTACCTCTCTACCTCTCTCTTCTTCTCTCTCTACTAATCTCTACCTCTCTACTTCTACCTCTCTACCTCTCTACCTCTACACCTCTACCTCTCTACCTCTCTCTACACGCACACATATACACATATATGCATATATATATATGCATATGCATTTATATATATATGTATGTGTATGTATAAAAAAAACAACAAAACATTTTTTTTTTAAACAGCTACTTTTAAAACTGTCATTCTTTTTCCCCATGGTACTCTCCCCGGTACGCTTACCGGTGCGCGTACCGGTGCGCGTACCGGGCGCTCACCCCGCGAAAATCAAAATTTTTTTTTATTTTTTTTTTGCTCCGCGGGGCCCTTTTATGGCCCCCACATCAAACCTAGGGGGTCAAGGGGGGTCTACTCTGCCCCCTTATGGTCATTTCCCTCTTTGTTTTGGCCACCTCTCGTGTCTCGATCCTACCGAGACACAAGATGGCGGCCGCTCCGGACTGTTTAGAATGTTTACAGGAACCCCAGAGCCAATCAGCTTTCTGCGCGCAAGTCGCGGTAAGCGCCCGGTGCGCGTACCGGTGCGCGTACCGGAGCGCGGCTATAGATATATATATTTTTTTGAACCTTAATTACTCAAAATCCACTGGAGCACATATCTTGAGACATAGCAAAGGCACATCGGGCTACCAGTCCCTACAATTTTGCCAAGTTTGGTGGAAATCCATTCAGCCGTTCGGGCTAAAAGTGAAATCGACCGCCCTATGGAAATTAACATGGGGAAAACGCGTTTTGGGACCCCCCTTTTATCTCGGCCCCCGCTTGACGAATCCCCCCCAAACTTTCAGGGAAGGACCGGAACGCCGCGAGGCCATTTTGAGGAAATTTTCAGGCAGATTCGTCAACCGGCGCCAAAGTTATTCCAAATAGAATTTTCAGATTTAACATTGAAAAAAATCCTAACTATAACTACCTACTGGCGACCGCCAGTAGGTAATATATATATATATATATATATATATATATATATCCAAAACAAAACTGCTTCTACTGCAACGCTGTGACCCATCTAAAAGTGGCGTACATTCCGGTGAAGCGCCCGGTAATAACTATGTCCAACAAAGATACCAATATCTTGTACGCTCTCAGGAACCACAAAACAATCCAGTAGTATTTAAATCTTCGGTTTATTCACACTATAAATAAACCAAAGATTTAAATACTACTGGATTGTTTTGTGGTTCCTGAGAGCGTACAAGATATTGGTATCTTTGTTGGACATATATATATATATATATATATATATATTCACTGAAAAAACCATAGGTTTCACACCAGTTATAGTTCGGAATTAGCATTTGAAAAACCTATTAAATTCACTGAAAAAACCATAGGTTTCACACCAGTTATAGTTAGCTGGAAATTTTACTGACATAAACCATTGAAATTCCCACGTTATAGTTAGTTGGACTCACTATAACTTGCGCGTGCAATGCACTGCTGATGACGTCACATATTACATCACTCATGACATGGTCAGTGGCATCACTCATGACATCACTGATGACACCATCCAGTGAATGTGTGTCTTTCTGAAAAATAAATATTAGTGAGTAATGTTTAAATATTTAAATATATGTATTAGTGTTTCACTTTGTGTATAAGTGGCTGCATGGGTTGGTGAGTAGCTACATGTGTATGTATATGGGTTATTAGATGTTTTTCTTAGTATCAGTATGAGTGTCTATATGGTTTGGTGGGGGTATTACTTAGCACATAGATGCATGAGTGACTGACTCTCTGTTTGTATGTGTTTTGAAGACAGCATATGTGCAGGACTGTATGGTTGGATGAGTGTGTATATGTGTATGTTAGTGAGTGAATGACTGTCTCACTAGTGTCTTTATCAGTAACTACATATGTTTGCATCTAGTATATGTGAATATTGATGTATATAAGTGAGTATATGTGAGAGTAAGAGATTGTAAGAGTTCCTGTTTAAATAAGTATGTGTTTCTATAAGTGATTGTTTAAGAGAATAAATATGTTTAAATTTCAATAGAAGTAAGGTGGTAGTGTGTGTATAGCTCTATATGCAAATAAATGGATGTTCAATAGTTTATTTGCATGTGTGAGTATGTGTGTGAGTAACTTTTGGATGACTGTCGGTGTGTAACAGGTTGTATAGGTGCATCACTACATATGATGAGTGAGTATATGTATGAGTGACTATATATAACTGTTTGTGAATGAGTATATGTGTATATAGATGATGGAATTACTGAATTGGTTGTTGTAACTGATATGGGCATCTCCATTTTTTAAAACATTTTAGTTTCTATTTTTGAATATGTGTTTCAAGGGTTACATTACAGTGAAAGGAGGTCTGTCACAAGGATGGTGTCATCAGTGATGTCATGAGTGATGTCACTGACCATGTCATGAGTGATGTAATATGTGACGTCATCAGCAGTGCATTGCACGCGCAAGTTATAGTGAGTCCAACTAACTATAACGTGGGAATTTCAATGGTTTTATGTCAGTAGAATTTCCGGCTAACTATAACTGGTGTGAAACCTATGTTTTTTTCAGTGAATTTCATAGGTTTTTTAATAGCAAATCTCTTTTGGTATGAAATGTAATATTTTTTATAATGAATTCTATATTGTATATTTATGTAATAGTATTTTTTTATGTATATTTATATATACATATATATATATATTTTTTTGCCCCGGAGCGCTCCCGGGGCGCGTACCGATGCGCTTACCGGTAAGCGCAGTTTGCCCCCCCCCCGGTTCGCGTACCGGTGAGCGCCCCGTTAGCGCTATTGCCGCGAACGAAAACACCATCGAGACGTATCGCGTAGCCGCGTGATGCGTGTTATGACGCACGGTGTAAGCGCACCCGGAAGCGCCGGAGCACATACGATCGCGCTACGTAAGCGCCCCAGGGCGCGCCCTGACGCTACACCGAAACACGTAGATCTATTGCGCTATATCCCCTGTAATCAAGGAAAATAAAGGAGATTGCAAACACTACAACTGGTTGTGCGACCTGTTTTTCCCCTTTTGGGGAAAGTTGGTGAATATAGATTTTGTCTAATTGAGGTTAAAAAAATATATATATATCTTTAAGCATGTTCTGGCGCGCTTACGTTTTGGGTTTGGTTTGCGCTGCAGAGACGATACGTCACGGTTATGCGATGCATCATGAGGCGTCTCACGGGCTACGTGATACGTCACTTAATAAAGAATATATTTTACAGCTATAGATATTAGCTTTTAAAAAACCAATGAAATTCACAGAAAAAACCATAGGTTATAGACCATATATAGTTAGGAATTTGCATTTACAAAACCTTGAAAATTCACTGAAAAAACCATAGGTTATAGACCATATATAGTTAGGGATTAGCATTTAAAAAACCTTATTTTATTTGCACAAAACCATTGAAATTCCATATATAGTTAGTTGCACTAACTATATATCGCGGACCCGCAATCCACTGCTAATGATGTCACATATTACATCATTCATGACATGGTCAGTGACATCACTGATGACATCTCAAATGACATCACTGATGACATCACTGATGACAACACCCAGTGACTGTATGTTTCTGTAAAGTTAAAATATGTCTTACATATTGAAGAATGAGTGGATGTATAAGTGTCTGGATGAAGGATTTAGTAGGTGCATGACTGACTGTATGAGAGAATGATTAAATGTGTCTCACTGAGTGCATGGGTTAGTGATTAAAGTGTCTTAATTTGGCAATCAATATTTATGTTCTTCTGTAAACTGCTGCATGTTTAAATCAGTAGCTATATCAGTAACTATATGGGTTATTGAATGGTTGCCCAAGTATTTGTATGGGAGACTGAGTGTGTGTGTGGGTGGCTGGGAGGTGTATAACTCTGTGCATAGATGTGTGAGCGGTTGATTCCCTAGGTGTATGGGTTCAAAAGTGCATGTAGAAACAGCTGTATGGACAGTTGACTGTGTGCATGAGTATATTGGTGAGTGAATGGATATCTCAGTTCTACATGTCAAAGTAAGTACATATGTAAAACACACTCCATGTGAGAGTTGACATATATAAATAACTGAACATAAGAGTCAGTGAATGTGAGAGTGGCTGTATGAATCATTGTGAACTTGTATCAAGGATTGTATAAGAGAGTAAATATGTGTTAGTATATGTTTGAATAAGTAAGGTGTGTATAACTGTATAGTTAAGGAAATGGAGATGTGATTGATTCTTTGCATGACTGAATAGGTGTGTGAGTAACTCCATGGATGTGTGACAGTCTGTGAGTGCCTGTTTACACTGAGTGTATCAAAGGTTATATTAGAGTCTGAAGATGTATTATCACATAAATGATATCATCAGTGATGTAATCAGTAATGTCAAATGAGATGTCAGTGATGTCATCAGTGATGTCATTTGAGATGTCATCAGTGATGTCATCAGTGATGTCATTTGAGATGTCATCAGTGATGTCATCAGTGATGTCACTGACCATGTCATGAATGATGTAATATGTGACATCATTAGCAGTGGATTGCGGGTCCGCGATATATAGTTAGTGCAACTAACTATATATGGAATTTCAATGGTTTTGTGCAAATAAAATAAGGTTTTTTAAATGCTAATCCCTAACTATATATGGTCTATAACCTATGGTTTTTTCAGTGAATATATACATATATATATATATATATATATATATATATATATATATATATATATATATATATATATATATATATATATATTCACTGAAAAAACCATAGGTTTGACACCAGTTATAGTTAGCTGGAAATTTTACTGACATAAAACCATTGAAATTCCCATGTTATAGTTAGTTGGACTCACTATAACTTGCGCGTGTAATGCACTGCTGATGACATCACATATTACATCACTCATGACATGGTTATGAGTGAATTTAATAGGTTTTTTAAATGCTAATTCCTAACTATAACTGGCGTGAAACCTATGGTTTTTTCAGTGAATTTCTATGTTTTTTCAATAGCATTTCTCTATAGGTATAAAAAGTAAAAAAATTTATAACGGATTTTATATTGTATAATTATGTAATATTTTTTTTTTTTATTATTTTTTGCCCCGGAACGCTCCCGGGGCGCGTACCGGTGAACGCATGGGTAAGCGCAGTGCTTTGGTGCGCCCCGGGGCGCGTACTGGTGAGCGTCCCGTTAGCGCTATTCTCGCGTACAAAAACAAATATCGTGACGTTTCGCGTAACCGCGTGATGCATCATATGACGCACTGCGTAAGCGCACCTGGGAGCATGCGAGCGCATACGATCGCGCAACGTCCTGACGCGCTTATGCTCCGCGCCCCCGGGCGCGCTCCGGGGCGCGACTACGGGTGCGCCTCGGGGCGCGGCCCGGGGCGCCTAGCGTAAGCGCGTCGGGTCATGTGACCTGAAAATAAAACTTTTTATTGGTTCATTTCACTTTTGGTTTCCTAATGATGTAAGGCCAGGTCATGTGACCTAAAAATAACACTTTTCATTGGTTCAAAACAGTTTTCTTTTCCGAATGATGAAAGACCCCACCTTTTTTCCTCATTCTTCCTTTGTGCTTTGAGAGAGGTAGACCTGCAGTTATTTCAGTAGAAAATGGCTACATTAGCTGCAGCTGCTGGATCTTCTGGACCACCACCACCACCACAAGGACCACCACAACTTCACAGTGGTGGAGATCAAGAAGAGGAGGAGGATGAGGAGGAGGAGGAGAGGAGATTCGTCCCAGAGGCAATTTTTTTCAATCCCCAACGACAAAAAAAAAGTAAATGCGCCTAAGGAAACCTGCTTAATATGTCATCAGGAGCTGTCAAGGGGGAATCCCAACAAAAAATACTCCTTTGGCAACCACACCATGATCAGACATATGCTACGGAAGCATCCAAATAACTATGCTAGGGCAGAGGTCATGGAACTGGCCAGAAACCCAGTCCAATCTTCTGCCAGCACCTCCCAATCTAATGTTTCCACCCCATCAGGACCGGAAGTTAGGGAGATGTACGCCACCATACAAACAGTTTTCCAATTTTAAAATGGTTTGTATTTTTTGTGGACAAACAATATGCTATGGAGAGAAATGCATAACACTTATTAACCGTGCTTGGGATAACCACAAGTGCCCAAGGAAACATTAATTTTTTCCGCTTTTTTTTTTTTGCTCCTGTTGAGCCCTTTAGAATTCCCTGTTTTTTGTTTCTCCCCTTAAAAAATACAAACAAAAAAAAAAATGTTAAGAAAAGTCAAAAAAAGTAAAAAAAATTCAAAAAACAATTAAAAAAATATAAAACAACAAAAAGAATAAAAACAACAGTTCTTTTTAGAACTACCTCTAATGTATAAAAAAGCAACTTTTTAGATGAACTCTCTCATGCTTTTTTCTCCACGGTACGCTCCCCGGTATGCGTACCGGGGCACGTACCGGTCGCTCCCCCTGCGAAAATCGATTTTTTTTGTTTTCAGCGCCGGGGCCCTTTTATGTCCCCCACATCAAACCTAGAGGGTCAGGGGGGTCTACCCTGCCCCCTTTTGGTTATTTCCCCTTAGTTTTTGCCCCCTCGTGTCTCTATCCTACCGAGACACAAGATGGCGGCCGCTCCGGACTGTTTCGAATGTTTACAGACAGCCGAGAGCCAATCAGCTTTCCGCGCGCGAACTCGCGTAGCGCGCTGGTTAGCGCCCCGGTGCGCGTACCGAGGCGCCCTTATAGATATATATATTTTTTTGAACCTAAATTACTCAAAATCCACTGGAGCACATATCTTGAGACATAGCAAAGGCACATCGGGCTACCAGTCCCTACAATTTTGCCAAGTTTGGTGGAAATCCATTCCGCCGTTCGGGCTAAAAGTGAGTTTGACCGCCCTATGGAAATTAACATGGAGAAAACACGTTTTGGGACCCCCTTTTATCTCGTCCCCCGCTTGACGAATTTCCCCCACATTTTCAGGGAAGGAGCGGAGCGGGCCACCTACTTTGAGAAATTTGCGAAGATTCGTCCACCGGCGCCAAAGTTATTCCCAATAGAATGTTGCGGATTTCCTATGGAAAGTAGATCCTAACTATAACTACCTACTGGCAACCGCCAGTAGGTAATATATATATATATATATGTATATATATATATATATATATATATATTCACTGAAAAAACCATAGGTTATAAACCATATATAGTTAGGAATTAGCATTTAAAAAAACTTACTTTACTCACACAAAACCATTGAAATTCCATATATAGTTAGTTGTACTAACTATATATCGCGCACCCGCAATCCACTGCTGATCATGTCACATATTACATCATTCATGACATGGTCAGTGACATCACTGATGACATCACTGATGACATCTCAAATGACATCCCTGATGACATCACTGATGACATCTCAAATGACATCACTGATGACATCACTGATGACATCTCATTTGACATTACTGATCACATCACTGATGACATCATTCATGTGATAATACGATGAACCTCTTCAGACTCTAATATAACCTTAGATACACTCAGTGTAAACACAGACTCACAGATTGTCACTCATCCATGAAGTTACACACACACCTAGTCAGTCATGCAAACAATCAATCACACCTCCATTTCCTTAACTATACAGTTAAACACACCTTACTTATTCAAACATATACTAAAACATATTTACTCACTTATACAATCCTGGATACAAGTTCACAATGATCCATACAGCCACTCACACATTCACTGGCTCTTATGCACAGTTATTTATATATGTCAACTCTCACATGTACTGTATTTTACATATGTACTTACTTTGACATGTAGCACTGAGATATCTATTCACTCACCAATACAGTCATGCACACAGTCAACCGCCCATACAGCTGTTTCCACATGCACTTTTGAACCCATACATCTATGCAGAGAGTCATACACCTCCCAGCCACCCATACACACTCTCAGTCTCCCATACAAATACTTGGGCAACCAATCAATAACCCATATAGTTAATCATATAGCTACTGATCAACACATGCAGCAGTTTACAGAACAACAGACATAATGATGCACAAATTAAGACAGTTTAGTCACTAACCCATGCACTCAGTGAGACACATTTAATCACTCACTCATACAGTCAGTCATGCACCTACTCAATCCTTTGTTCAGACACTTCTACATCCACTCATTCTTCAATATGTAAGACATATTTTAACTTTACAGAAACATACAGTCACTGGATGTTGTCATCAGTGATGTCATCAGTGATGTCATTTGAGATGTCATCAGTGATGTCATCAGTGATGTCATTTGAGATGTCATCAGTGATGTCATCAGTGATGTCACTGACCATGTCATGAATGATGTAATATGTGACATGATCAGCAGTGGATTGCGGGTGCGCGATATATAGTTAGTACAACTAACTATATATGGAATTTCAATGGTTTTGTGTGAGTAAAGTAAGTTTTTTTAAATGCTAATTCCTAACTATATATGGTTTATAACCTATGGTTTTTTCAGTGAATTTTCAAGGTTTTGTAAATGCGAATTCCTAACTATATATGGTCTATAACCTATGGTTTTTTCAGTGAATATATATATATATATATATATATATATATATATATATATATTATATATATATATATATAACATTTCTATGGCAAAATGAAACCCCTTATTTTGTTCCTTTTCAAATTAAATGTATTAAGTGTTACCACTTTATTCCAATCAAGATGACTTCAGGTGTGCCATACTTTTGTCATAAGTAAGACTGTTAGCGTTCTAGTTGTTCTTTAAAACACTCTGGGACATTCTGTCACTGGGCTATAGTTGGGCTACATCTGGCTGATATTTGGGCTACATTTGTTTTTTTTTTGTCTCTGGCGGCCATCTTTGGGCTACATTGGGCTTCATTGGGCTTCATTGGGCTACATTGGGCTACATTTGGGCTCCAACATATATATAGCCCAATGTAGCCCAATATATATTTTTCAAAGTTAATTTTCGTAAAAACCACTGGAGCATATATCTTGAGACATAGCAAAGGCACATCGGGCTACCAGTCCCTACAATTTTGCCAAGTTTCGTGGAAATCCATTCAGCCGTTCGAGCTAAAAGTGAGTCCAACCGCCCTATGGAAAACTCAATGTTAAAAACATGTTTTGGGACCCCCCTTTTTTCTCGGCCCCCCGCTTGACGAAACCCCCCCAAATTTTCAGGGGCTGCTCAGAAACAAAATGTTCCATTTTCCAGAAAATTTCAGCCAATTCCGTCCTCAAACGCCAAAGTTATTCAACATAGAATTTTCAAAAATCCCATAGGAAAAAAATCCTAACTATATATACCTACTGGCGACCGCCAGTAGGTAATATATATATATATATTATATATATATATATATATATATATAACATTTCTATGGCAAAATGAAACACCTTACTTTGTTCCTTTTCAAATTAAATGTATTAAGTGTTACCACTTTATTCCAATCAAGATGACTTCAGGTGTGCCATACTTTTGTCATAAGTAAGACTGTTAGCGTTCTAGTTGTTCTTTAAAACACTCTGGGACATTCTGTCACTGGGCTATAGTTGGGCTACATCTGGCTGATATTTGGGCTACATTTGTTTTTTTTGTCTCTGGCGGCCATCTTTGGGCTACATTGGGCTTCATTGGGCTTCATTGGGCTACATTGGGCTACATTTGGGCTCCAACATATATATAGCCCAATGTAGCCCAATATATATTTTTCAAAGTTAATTTTCGTAAAAACCACTGGAGCATATATCTTGAGACATAGCAAAGGCACATCGGGCTACCAGTCCCTACAATTTTGCCAAGTTTCGTGGAAATCCATTCAGCCGTTCGAGCTAAAAGTGAGTCCAACCGCCCTATGGAAAACTCAATGTTAAAAACACGTTTTGGGACCCCCCTTTTTTCTCGGCCCCCGCTCGACGAAACCCCCCCAAATTTTGAGGGGCTGCTCAGAAACAAAATGTTCCATTTTCCAGAAAATTTCAGCCAATTCCGTCCTCAAACGCCAAAGTTATTCAACATAGAATTTTCAAAAATCCCATAGGAAAAAAATCCTAACTATATATACCTACTGGCGACCGCCAGTAGGTAATATATATATATATATATATATATATATATATTACCTACTGGCGGTTGCCAGTAGGTATATATAGTTAGGATTTTTTCTCTATGGGATTTTTGAAAATTCTATGTCTAATAACTTTGGCGTTTGTGGACGGAATTGGCTGAAATTTTCAGGAAAATGGAACATTTTGTTTCTGAGCAGCCCCTGACAATTTGGGGGGGTTTCATCAAGGGGGGGCCGAGAAAAAAGGGGGGCCCCAAAACGCGTTTTTCCCATGTTCATTTCCATAGGGCGGTTGGCCTCACTTTTAGCTTGAACGGCTGAATGGATTTGCACGAAACTTGGCAAAATTGTAGGGACTGTTAGCCCGATGTGCCTTTACTAGGTCTCAATATATGTGCTCCAGTGGATTTTGAGTAATTTAGGTTCAAAAAAAGATGTATATCTGGGCGGAGCCTAACCACACATCTGATCTGATTGGCTGTCAGCACTTCATCCAAGAAGTGTTGGCAGCCATCTTGGGACCAATATACATGATAGCACCTCATTAAAAAGCATTGTAGTTAATAGAGGGTTTTAGGACTTTAGTTACATTATAAATCATTTGTTGATGGTACCATACTCGTTTTAGGAATTGTGGTGGGTTCTAAGGTGATTTTACCATGAGAAAAAACCTTCTGCTGTGATATCACGAATATTGATTGAAAGAAAACTAATATCTCATGATTTTCCCACAGTGGTTTGGAAGGGGATCTATAAGCTAAACTGAAAGCATATTTTCTGTAAATTCACATTATCTTTCTCAGTCATGTGAAAATGAAGTCTGACATTCTCAGTAAAACATGTACATCCAACAAGGACAGAGACTGTCAGTTGATTCCTTTGTGTTCTACTGCAGCCTCCTAGAGTGTTCTAAAGAACAACTAGAGCGCTAACAGTCCTACTTATTACAAAGGTATGGCACACCTGAAGCCATCTTGATTGGAATAAAGTGGTAACTCTTAAAACATTTAATTTAAAAAGAAACAACATGAGGGGGTATATTTTGCCATAGAAAGTATGATTAGTGCTGCAGAATGAAAAATTAGGGCACATTTTGAGTGACTTCTCAAATCCTTTTCTATTTCATTAAAACATTCTGACATGCAGTCTCCCAAAATGGCCACCAGAGACAAAAGAGCCCAAATGTAGCCCAAATATCACCCAGATGTAGCCCAAGTATAGCCCAATGACAGAATGTTCCAGAGTGTTCTAAAGAACAACTAGAGCGCTAACAGTCCTTCTTATTACAAAGGTATGGCACACCTGAAGCCATCTTGATTGGAATAAAGTGGTAACTCATAAAACATTTAATTTAAAAAGAAACAACATGAGGGGGTATATTTTGCCATAGAAAGTATGATTAGTGCTGCAGAATGAAAAATTAGGGCACATTTTGAGTGACTTCTCAAATCCTTTTCTATTTCATTAAAACATTCTGACATGCAGTCTCCCAAAATGGCCACCAGAGACAAAAGAGCCCAAATGTAGCCCAAATATCACCCCGACGTAGCCCAAGTATAGCCCAATGACAGAATGTCCCAGAGTGTTCTAAAGAACAACTAGAGCGCTAACAGTCCTACTTATTACAAAGGTATAGCACACCTGGAGCCATTGTGATGGGAATAAAGTGGTAACTCTTAAAACATTTAATTTAAAAAGAAACAAAATGAGGGGGTATATTATGCAATAGAAGGTATTATTAGTGCTGCAGAAAGAAAAATTAGGGCACATTTTGAGTGACTTTTCAAATCCTCTTCTATTTCATTAAAAATTTCTGACATGCAGTCTCCCAAAATGGCCACCAGAGACAAAAGAGCCCAAATGTAGCCCAAATATCACCCAGATGTAGCCCAAGTATAGCCCAATGACAGAATGTCCCAGAGTGTTCTAAAGAACAACTAGAGCGCTAACAGTCCTACTTATTACAAAGGTATGGCACACCTGAGCCATCTTGATTGGAATAAAGTGGTAACTCTTAAAACATTTAATTTAAAAAGGAACAAAATGAGGGGGTATATTTTGCCATATGAATTATGATTAGTGCTGCAGAAAGAAAAATTAGGGCACATTTTGAGTGACTTCTCAAACCCTCTTCAATTTCATTAAAACATTCTGACATACAGTCTCCCAAGATGGCCACCAGAGACAAAAGAGCCTAAATGTAGCCCAAATATCACCCAGATGTACCCCAAGTATAGCCCAATGACAGAATGTCACAGAGTGTTCTAAAGAACAACTAGAGCGCTAACAGTCTTACTTATGACAAAAGTATGGCACACCAGAAGCCATATTGATTGGAATGAAGTGGTAACTCTTAAAACATTTAATTTAAAAAGAAACAAAATGAGGGGGTATATTATGCAATAGAAGGTATTAGTAGTGCTGCAGAAAGAAAGATTAGGGCACATTTTGAGTGACTTTTCAAATCCTCTTCTATTTCATTAAAAAATTCTGACATGCAGTCTCCCAAAATGGCCACCAGAGACAAAAGAGCCCAAATGTAGCCCAAATATCACCCAGATGTAGCCCAAGTATAGCCCAATGACAGAATGTCCCAGAGTGTTCTAAAGAACAACTAGAGCGCTAACAGTCCTACGTATTACAAAGGTATGGCACACCTGAAGCCATCTTGATTGGAATAACGTGGTAACTTTTAAAACATTTAATTTAAAAAGGAACAAAATGAGGGGGTATATTTTGCCATATGAATTATGATTAGTGCTGCAGAAAGAAAAATTAGGGCACATTTTGAGTGACTTCTCAAACCCTCTTCAATTTCATTAAAACATTCTGACATACAGTCTCCCAAGATGGCCACCAGAAACAAAAGAGCCTAAATGTAGCCCAAATATCACCCAGATGTACCCCAAGTATAGCCCAATGACAGAATGTCCCAGAGTGTTCTAAAGAACAACTAGAGCGCTAACAGTCTTACTTATGACAAAAGTATGGCACACCAGAAGCCATATTGATTGGAATGAAGTGGTAAGTCTGAAAACACTCAATTTAAAAAGGAACAACATGAGGGGGTTAATTTTGCCATAGAAAGTATGATTAATGCTTCAGAAAGAAAAATTAGGGATCATTTTGAGTGACTTCTCAAATCCTCTTCTATTTCATTAAAAAAAGTCTGACATGCAGACTGAAACATGCACTTTGAATACCAGCAGCAGACGTCCCTGGTGAGCAGTAGCTTTACTACAGTGATCTAATGTGCAACTAGAGTGCTAACATTCAGAATTTATGGCAAATGTGTGACACATCTGAATGCCTTCTTGATGGAACCAAAGTAAACAAGCATTGAAAATGCAATAGATCTCGCCCTCGTTTAAGTTAAAGCCATTCTGTTTGTAATGAGGTGGCTTTTTAGCTTTGCTTTTATTAGTGTTTTTTCAACTTTCATGTAAATAACATGCATCTGTATGCATATAAGTATATGTATGCATGCATTTATGTTTGTATTTATATAGATATACAGATGATATATGTTTATATATGTATATATATATATATATTCACTGAAAAAACCATAGGTTATAGACCATATATAGTTAGGAATTAGCATTTACAAAACCTTGAAAATTCACTGAAAAAACCATAGGTTATAGACCATATATAGTTAGGAATTAGCATTTACAAAACCTTGAAAATTCACTGAAAAAACCATAGGTTATAGACCATATATAGTTAGGAATTCGCATTTACAAAACCTTATTTTACTCACACAAAACCATTGAAATTCCATATATAGTTAGTTGCACTAACTATATATCGCGCACCCGCAATCCACTGCTGATGATGTCACATATTACATCATTCATGACATGGTCAGTGACATCACTGATGACATCACTGATGACATCTCAAATGACATCACTGATGACATCACTGATGACAACATCCAGTGACTGTATGTTTCTGTAAAGTTAAAATATGTCTTACATATTGAAGAATGGGTGGATGTATAAGTGTCTGGATGAAGGATTTAGTAGGTGCATGACTGACTGTATGAGTGAGTGATTAAATGTGTCTCACTGAGTGCATGGGTTAGTGACTAAACTGTCTTCATTTGTGCATCATTATGTCTGTTGTTCTGTAAACTGTTGCATGTGTTGATAAGTAGCTATATGAGTAACTATATGGGTTATTGATTGGTTGCCCAAGTATTTGTATGGGAGACTGAGTGTGTGTGTGGGTGGCTGGGATGTGTATGACTCTGTGCATAGATGTGTGAGCAGTTGATTCACTAGATGTATGGTTCAAAAGTGCATGTGGAAACAGCTGTATGGGCGGTTGACTGTGTGCATGAGTGTATTGGTGAGTGAATGGATATCTCAGTGCTACATGTCAAAGTAAGTACATATGTAAAACACAGTACATGTGAGAGTTGACATATATAAATAACTGTGCATAAGAGCCAGTGAATGTGTGAGTGGCTGTATGGATCATTGTGAACTTGTATCAGGGATTGTATAAGAGAGTAAATATGTGTTAGTATATGTTTGAATAAGTAAAGTTTGTATAACTGTATAGTTGAGGAAATGGAGGTGTGATTGATTCTTTGCATGACTGACTAGGTGTGTGAGTAACTCCATGGATGAGTGACAGTCTGTGAGTGTCTGTTTACACTGATTGTATCTAAGGTTATATTAGAGTCTGAAGAGGTTCATCGTATTATCACATGAATGATATCATCAGTGATGTGATCAGTAATGTCAAATGAGATGTCATCAGTGATGTCATCAGTGATGTCATTTGAGATGTCATCAGTGATGTCATTTGAGATGTCATCAGTGATGTCATCAGTGATGTCACTGACCATGTCATGAATGATGTAATATGTGACATCATCAGCAGTGGATTGCGGGTGCGCGATATATAGTTAGTGCAACTAACTATATATGGAATTTCAATGGTTTTGTGTGAGTAAAATAAGGTTTTGTAAATGCGAATTCCTAACTATATATGGTCTATAACCTATGGTTTTTTCAGTGAATATATATATATATATATATATATATATATATATATATATCAATGATTCAATTTGTACGTGATCACATCATATTCAGCTTCTAAATAATGATAAAATGAAGGCAATTGCATAGCCAGAGAGAAAAAGAAAAACAAGTATTTCTGAGCAAATTGGTGAAATAGGATAAAGAGAGACCATCAATAATGGAACAAACGGGAGAAAGAGAAAGTGGACACCGAAAAGGCCAACCAGCGTTGAGCACCCATGCTTATGGTGGGACGCTTTGTCCCATGATCTTGATCAGTGCTATAACTCAATCACGAATGTTGGAATGCTTGTTTTGCCTTGATCTGCCTTTTGTATATGATATATAAAACCCCCCAAAAAACTGGAATAAAAAAAAGGAAACATTGATATTTTGAATTTGAGATTCAGAATCTCAACCCCATCTGGGGCATATATCATCAGCAACTCTGATCTTATCTCTTCCTACTGTGTCATTTCAGTCACTCCAATGTAACAGACGCATTTTGGATATTGTGGTCTTAGTTTGTGTACATTGAACTAATTAGACTAATACACTATTATACCTAGCATCTTTTGGTTATTTTACCCTGTCTTTTTTGCTTCTGACCTACTGGTTCTCTTGATACTCTGGATCTTGTTCTTGCTGCTTTAGTGTTTCTGCGCACTTTAATGCTGCTGATCAGTACTGAAGTGCAAGTGTTCCTACTGTAAATTGTGTTTATGGATTGGTGTTTCCATGGCTGGCTTATTTTATTTACTCCTAAGTCCCTAGTTAAGTGCACTGTATGTACCCAGGGCATGTAAACCGAATGCTGCTGGTAGGCCACCCACACAAGCAGCCTTGCAAAGAGTTCTCAGACCGGCCACTGCAGTGCCTGCACACAGTTTATACTGCCATGTCGGGGGCATGGTCTCACTACTGATGGAGTGAGATGCATACTGTGTGAGCTCCGGGTCGCCGCCGGTGTTATCACAATATTACCTGGCTGGGGGTGACCGTCCAGTGGAAGAGCCCAGGCTACTCTCCAGAGGCCCGGCGTCCCCCCAAATCATCCGGTGAAAGAAGCCAAAGCCCCTAGTGGAGTTACAGGGGTGAGGTGCACCGGCACTACTGTCCCTCTGACTCGGCCAGTGTGAAAGGAGACAGACTGCTTCGGCTTGTGAGAGTGCTGCCGCCATTTTGAGGGTCCTGACTCTGAGCACCCCTGAGTGGACGAACACCAGTACCGGCCCGCAACCTCTGATTGGGGATCGCCGGTGGCAGGAGGTGAGACTTATCGGTGGTGGTACAGGGGCTGGGGTGCACCGGCGCTGATACCCGGGGGGTGCCCTGCCTCACAGCGACTCACCTAGCTGCCATTTTGGGCCTTCATAATGCTGGTCTTCCACTGGGCCTGGCTGGCACTGCTTGTCCACCGGTGGAGGCACCTCTCATCTGGCTGGATCCCAGAACTCGCACGCTGACGCAGCTGGAGGTGCTGACCTGCAGGCTTGGAGGTCTTCACAGGCGCCACTCTCTGCCAGTGTTCGGCCCAGCGGCCATCTACAACTCTAGCTGATCTCCCGCCTTGGATCTTTGTGAGCCCGGACACACACTTTCACCACCCCGTTAGGGCCTCCCTGATTGTTGCTGGGCCTGGGGTACCCCTGCTGACGCTGCCGGGGGCGTTGGGAGCCACACTGCGGGACGTTGGATGCTGCCGGACAGTGCCTCTGCTGGGGTGCAGGGCTGGACATCTCTGGCCTTCACGAACATACGGGGCGTAGCCGGCATCTTCACTACCCCGGCAGGGCCTCCCTGAACACAGCTGGGCCCTGAGACTCTCAGCTGCACACGGGGGAGCATGGGGCGACACCAAATCGTGACTTGACTAGAGGCGAAGCACCGGCCATTTTGCACCGCCCTGACCCCTGAGGGGTGTCTGGTGGATTTGGACCACCTGTACTGCTTCCACACTGCACTGGTGTGCTTCTTGGAACGTTGGAGACCTAGAGTGACACCCCGGGGACCGAAGCACCTAGAAGCAGCCTCTCTGGAGCCATACGGCCACTCTGCTCTTGCCACTGCCTTGGGCTCCAGTTACCGGACTGTGGAGCCTGATGTTCTGCCCTGCTTCTCTGCTGTGATGCAGTGACCTCGTTGGAGCACCCCGGTGACTGTACGCTGCGTATGGCTGCCTGATTTCTCCTAGGGGAAAGTAGACACCTCGCTTTTCAACGCCCTAAGTACCATTGTAGAGCCTAGTGGATCTCCTCGGGAGCCCCAAAGAACAGTGCTACCACAGAGTGCCATCTCAATTGCGGAATCTATTGCCCGGTCAGTGTGGGTGGCCCTCCTTATGTACCCTGGTAGAGGGGTGGTGATATCAAACACTTGCCTGGCCTGGCCTCTACTCTTTCACCAGACCAACCCTGTTCATGCTTCACACCTTCCTAATTGGGTGGTGGAACACTCGGGGGGCCCTGAGGAACTGCCCTCCGGCTGCCTCTGTGTCACATCACATGCGCCGGTCCTCGCCTTAATGACCTCCTGACTCTGTAGGCTGGCCTACCCTTCTCAGCCGGACCAGGCAGTAGTCTGTACCTGTGCCGTGTCTCTTCGCCTGGGCCTCCTGCTAACTGCATCAACCCCTGAGGGGACATGACTCGCTCACGGACCGGGAAGGAACCTCCCGCGGCCCATAAAGATAAAACAGTCAAGCCCTGTCGAACAAATCTGGATCAGCTTCTGGCATCAGCGGCCGGGGAACCTTCTGACCCTGTCACACAGTCCTTTATGGCCACCTTCATGCACAACCTCAAATCTGAAATCGGCTCTCTTAGAACAGAGGTTCAGGCCTGCGTCAAGGAGCTCCAGGGGGACGTGGTGAACCTCAGAGGGAGGGTGGACAACCTCAAAAGGACAGTCGATGCCCGTTCGGAGGATCAAGAAACCTATGGCAGGGCTTGGCCAGCCTGGAGGAACAACACATTGAGTTGCAGATCAAGCAGGAGGACTTGGAAAATAGGGGGTGCCTTAATAACCTGCGCCTAAGGGGGTCCCAGTGGGGGCAGAGGGTTCAGACATTGTGACTTTTGTGGTGGACCTGTTTCAGAACATAAGGGGGGCGAGGATGCATCTCCGCCAGCCCTGGACCGCGCCCATCGAGTGTCTGGCCCACCTGGATGACCGGGCCTCATCCCCAACATCTTGGCCCGGGTCTATTATTTTACAGAGAAGGCCATCCTCAAGTCAGCTCGAGACAAAAAGGAACTCACCTTCAAGGGTACTCCCATCCAGCTGTTTCAGGACCTTGCATCCACAATACCCCACCGCCACAGAGATTTTCGACCTATATCAGATAAGCTAAGGAACCTGAGCATTTGCTACCAATGCGGACACCCGTTTGCACTTATTTTCCAGTGGGTGTCAAATCACCGGGTGCTGCGGTCCTTCCGGGAAGATACCCGATTGCTCCAGATCCCTGACACACCACCCACGACTCCCTCGTGCCTACCTCCCAAGATCTGTGACCCTGCAAAACCCCAATGAACTAAGGTACATCGCTCCAGATGCCCTTCCTCCCGGAGAGTTTACGCTTCATCCCAAGAGAAGCAGGATATTATACAGCACATCTGCTTCATGGAGGGTGGACATTCGCCTTCAGGTTCCCAGCCATCTGACAAGTAGATGGTCAATGCCCCCACCAGCTGCCCGCTTTTTCTTTGCCCCCTAAGCCGGTCTCTTGCGGAAGTGTGACTAGCGCCCCACTCCCTTATTGACATCTTGTGGATATGGCTGTCCTGTGCCTGAAGTGCGTCCCGACGCTGGTTCTGGACTACACTCCTAGAGGGCGATACTGATCTGCTATGACCCGCCTCCACCTCTATTCCTTGGAGAGTGACATCTCTGGGATGGCCTGTGCCTTTGTGCCTTGCTTGCCCCCAGACTGGAATAGATCTTGTTGACCATTTTGGCCGTTGTTATGTTCGAGATACAATGCCTTTGCTTTCTTATCGCTCTATTTTCCCTTTTCCTACTCCCATCCCTGGCGGGGCCAGCCCTGATCATACTGGGGGCTCTCTCTGGTCAGATTATCCTTCTCTCACTCAGCACTGCGATAGGTTCTGCAGTGAACATTACTGCCTATCTGTTATTTGGAACCACACGGGGAGGGCTGCGCTGCATCCCACTCTCGACCCTCTGCTTGTGTTGGCACTCGCACCTGGTCCACTGATATCATGACCTCTGTGCCCTGTCTGATACTCCTCTCCCTCAATGTGAAGGGTCTTAACTCCTGCAACAAGCGTTGCCAGACATGGCGATATCTCCTATTGCAAAATCTGGACATCATATTTTTGCAAGATACCCACCTCCTGAGAGAAGACGTCTCTCACATGGCCCATCCTCGATACTCTCTTGCATTCTGGGCATCTGCGCCCACTAAGTCAGCGGGGGTAGCAATCCTCAGTCAGGCAGGTATCCAACAGGGGGACTCGAGGGTAGTCCTTAGTAAAGATGGCACATTTCTCAAAGTGATGGTCAAGATTGAGCACTGCATCCTCACCTTATGCAATACTATCACACTGAATCAGGCTCAAGACTCATTTTTGCGGGGGTTATTGCGGGAGCACATAACACACGATGACCCTGGCCTCATTCTGGGGGGGACTTTAATATGGTATGGGAAGCGGGACTCGACCGTAGAGAAGGCTCATTCCACTGGACAAAGGCTATGTCCGCGGCCTTAGAGAGGCAACTAACTGCACTTGGCCTCATAGATATTTGGCGATACCATTCCCCAGACACCTGCGAGTACTCCTATTACTCTCATGTTCATCACTATTCCCGCATAGACTAACTTTTTATCTCACACTCCCTTGTCAAGGACACCCTCAAGGCGTCTATGTCTAATATTTCAGTCTCTGACCACGCTCATGTGGAACTTCTCATTCATGATCCCTTCTCCAGCCCCAACCATTCTTTCCGGTGGCGTTTCCCGCCTTATACCCTCATAGACCCCGTGGACATGGTGGAACTTCGAGACACTATCACATCCTACTTTGAGACCAACGACCTCCCAGAGACTCCACTTCCTGTAGTCTGGAATGAGTGCAAGGCCACTTTTCGTGGCAATAGCACATCCATTGCTATCGCTTGGGCTCAGGAAGCTCGCCTGTTTGAAGACAAACTTTCTCGGGACATAAAGGAGCTTGAGAGATTAGATCAGGAGCACTCCTTGGTGATATACAAGAGGTGCCTGGCTATGCTTTGAGGCCAGCTCCGGGTGCATAGAACCAACAAGGCCGAACACACTCTCCTAGCCCTGCGATTATGGTATTATGATGGGGGGACAAGGTGGGCACGGTCCTGGCACGCCCCCTTCGAACATGGGCAGCTAAGGCGCACATCGCTAAACTTTAACTGGGAGACAGTACTTGGGCCACTACTGAGGCCGCCAAACTACAAGCATTCCTGAACTACTACTTGTCCCTCTATGCCAAGTAGTCACCTGACCCAGCCCAGGTATTGGCCACCTTGGAGGCCTGTGAGTGGTCTCCGATTAGCAAGTATCATTCTCAAATGCTGGAGGAACCTATCACTCCAGAGGAGCTCGCCGCCGCTCTACAGAATCTCCCTCTCTGCAAAACACCGGGCCCAGACAGTCTACCTGTCTCGTTCTATTGCTCCTTCGCGCAACTTCATTCCCATATGCCCCGCCTCTTCAATTCTTTCTCGGACGTGGCAGGGCCTTCCACGAATATGGCTATGGCTGAAATCTCCCTAATTCCCAAACCGGGGAAAGATCTTACGCTCTGTTCTTCCTTTCACCCCATCGCACTCCTGAACACAGATCTCAAACTCTACACTAAAATACTAGCTAAATGCCTCAGCTCGCACCTGCCTGGCCTTATAGAGCCAGATCAGGTGGGCTTTATTCACCAACGCCAAGGGGCAGACAACATACTACTTGTTGCCCACTTAGTTGGGAGGGCACACCATTGGAAGCTACCCTCTTGCTTGTTATTGCTTGATGCTGAGAAAGCATTTGATCAAGTAGATTGGGTATTCCTCCGAGCTGTCTTGGACCGGCAGATGATCGTTAGAATCATGGCTCCTTATATCTCCCCGTTTGGTCTGGTGCGGGTCAGCGGTCAGCTCACGAAACCCATCTCCATCCACAGGGGCACCAGACAGTGGTTTCCTTTGTCCGCTCTCCTATTTGCTCTCGTAGTGGAGCCGCTGGCCATCATGATCCGTCAATCTCCTGACATTCACAGCATCAAACTTGGGAGCCTGGACCACAAAATAGCTTTGTTCGCGGATGACCTCCTTCTCACTTTGTCATGCCCACGCTCTTCTCTACCTGCCTTGCATAAGTTGCTCCAATCGTTTGAACAGGTCTCGGGGCTTAAAATTCATCTTGCAAAATCATGGGCTCTTAATCTCATGATCCCTGCGGAACAGGTTGCCGCACTCCAAACTCTTGTTCCTTATCAATAGGCATCACACTCCATTCAGTACCTGGGGCTCAATTTAACCCCTAACCTTGCCACATGGTCTCAAGCAAGTTGGCAGAAGTGTAAAAATTGTGTTGTAGCCAATCTAAGAGTGTGGAAATCCCTACCACTTTCCTGGTTGGGATTATGGTCTAAATGTTGATCATTCCAAAGACACTCTACCTTTTCCAGATGCTACCCACACCCATCCCGGAACATCAGATTCAGGGCCTTCAGCGTGAGCTCATTGCGTTTATATGGAGAGGGAGTAGGCTGCGTTTTTCTAGTAAAATACTCATGCTGCTGCGTGACAGGAGAGGGTTGGCCTGCCCCAACTTGTTGGAATATTATTGGGCGTCGCACCTCCGCTTCATCTCGGAGTGGATGGCATGGGAGAGTGAAAAAGTTTGGTTTCATATGGACAAAGCAGTGATCTGTCGCCCCATCTGTGATCTTGATTGGCTCTCTCGGGAAGCCCGCTCCGCAGCACCTATATCGCGGTTCCTACTAAGACGGTACTCAATATTTGGGACAAATTAGCAACACACAAAGCCCTCACATCCTTCCTGTCTCCCCATACTCCCATCGCTCGCAACTCCCACTTTCCTCCTGCCTACCACCCACCCTATTTCTCAGACTGGCGGAAGGGGGATGTCGGACGATTCGGGATCTTTTCATGGGGGATACTTTTAAAACTTTTGAACAATGTAAACGGAACTTCCAGCTATTGGAAAGGGCGAGATTTCAATATATTCAACTTCGACACTGGTTTCAGGCGTCTTTACTGTTGAGGGCGGCCACTCGGCTCTTCACCTCATTCGAGTGGCTGTTGTGCCCTTTGATAACTCCAGGAGATTATTATCTCGTACATATCAAGTTCTCCAACATTCTCAACAAGCCACTTTGCACCCCTATCAGCTGCAGTGGCAGTCAGTCTCTGACACTGATCTCACACCCACCCAATGGGAACACCTATGGTGAGACATCTTGAAGGTCTTCCATAGCATATCCCAGCGGGAATCCGCATATAAAGTTATGACACAATGGTATTATACTCCTCACCGGTTGCATAAAATGTTCCCCACCACTTCACCTCTATGCTGGCGTTGTACCGGTGCACCGGGCTATTTTCTGCACATTTGGTGGACGTGCCCACTCTTGACCATCCATTGGAAGGAGGTTCTCAGTCACATTTGACTGGTATTAGGCTACCCGCTACCTGAGAACCCACTTACGATTGTCCTGGGCCTCCGGACGGTGAACCTGCATGCCATGACCAGCCACAATCGGCATCTCAGCCTCCATATGCTTGGAGCTGCTAAACAAATCATTGCTCTTTATTTAAAAAAAGCTGAAACGCCCCCGATCAACGTCTGGTTCACCTGCCTGTTGCATACAGTGGTAATGATGTTACTCACAGCACGCTTGCAACTACAGGACACTAAATTCACCAAATTATGGAAACCACTGGTGGATTATCTATGCAGACTGGAGCATGCCCGACTTCAACCACAGAGGTTGAGAGCTTTATGCCTCTTCGAGGACGCAGTGTACCCCCCAGATGCAGATAGTCTTTAGAAACCCTCCGATGGACCTATTCGAACTGTACCCCGGTGGCCCTTCCCCTTCAGAGTCTGAAATCCCCAACTCTTCTTTCAACATCGTCGACCTTGACCTTTACTTTTATGCCACCAGTGACCACTAAAGGCTCTGGCTGCCACAGCGCTCGCACCCTCATAGGTCACATTCCCGGCAGCGTTAGAATCCCCCCACCCTCCCGCCATTCCTCTTGCTGCCTTTCCCTTCACATTTGCCCCTTTTTCACTCACTCTCTCTTTATTTGTTTCTTTGTTTTTATGATGGATGAACTGTTCTCAGTTGCAATTGTGATTCCCGTGAGCAGATTCAAAATGTGTGTCCCTTAGACCAAACTCTACTGGGTTAGAGTTCAGTCTTGAGCACTGGTAGCTAGGTAACAGTCTCACGATTACCAAAACACCAAGGCTGCAACTACGGGAGGCCCGACCTTGATGTAGTGTCCCTCCTTACAATCACTATCCTGTGCCGGATGTAATGCTCCTGACGCCAACCTTGTTAAACTAGGTAGATGACAATAATGGGCAATGTATAATGGTCTCTGAATACTGGCTGGATTGATATGGTGTAACAATGTGAGAAAATGGTTGATAATAATATTGAGATCTGCTTTTGTGTGATTATTTTAAATGCTAATAAAAACAAGTTTTAAAATACTGCCATGTTGGCCTGGCAAGTGCACCCACTTGCCAGGCCTTAACCTTCGCTTTTTTCACATATAAGGCACCCTAACGTAGACCCAAGGTACCCCTGTGGGCAGGGTGCAGTGTGAGGGAAAGGTA
Source organism: Lissotriton vulgaris (assembly GCF_964263255.1). Taxonomy (NCBI): domain Eukaryota; kingdom Metazoa; phylum Chordata; class Amphibia; order Caudata; family Salamandridae; genus Lissotriton; species Lissotriton vulgaris. Next base: position 1,516,827,750 of record NC_141691.1, read on the forward strand.
GGACATGTACTGGTGTTTGTTACATGTCCTGATGGTGAAATGCTGGGCATTTTGTTTTCACTGTTGATAGGCTATCTCTCCCATAGGTTAACACGGTGCTGTTTTGCAACACTTTTACAAATGTAGCTTGCCAGTGAAAGCTGATAGAAAAGTGGAGCTTGGTATGCCTGAACTCAGGATTTAAAAATGAAACTTTTAGTAAAGATTATTTTTATATTGTGTGTTTGGAAATACCAATTGTAGAAAGTGGATATTTCCTTGTCTAACAATCCATTCACCTCTGCCTGCTTGTGTATTACCTGTCCGGGTTTTAGACTGACAGGGGCTGGCTTTTGCATTCACACTAGATAGAAACACAAAGGGGGGTAAGGTGTGTCCTGCTTTTCCTGGGAGACTCATAGCCTGGTTGATGGGTCTGTCCTGATTCTAATGTGGTGGGAGAAGTTGCCACATGCACCTGAATGGATTATGCCTGCCTTCCACAATCCTGTCTCCACCTCCTGTAGTGAACCTGGCCTGAGCAGGACAGAGATGAATTATGTGTGCCAGGAGAACGTTGTTTGTGTCAACACCACAGAATCTCGAAGGGAAATGTGGGATAAATATATTGGGGTCAGACCCCAGGATTTTAGAACGCTTTTGGATCAAGGAACTTGCCAAGAAGAAGAGCTGGAGAAGCTTTGAGGAGAGACTGCCACTTGACTGTCTTCTTTGCTGTGTTGAGCTGCAGTAGCTGCCGCTGTCTTGGGTAGAGAAAAGACTGGACTGACCTTTCTGCAACATCTTTCTGAGTGTCTCCAAGGGCTTGAGGTAGAGCTTGCCAACTGTTCAAGAAGTCTCAGGAACAACAAAGACTTCAAGATCCTCTGGTTACCATGTTCTGGAACTGGGTGTTTCAGTTGCCACAGAGGAAACAGCAACCTGACGGTGTCCCCGATGTAACTGCTGACTCTATGACCTGAAGGCCCCACAGGGGGCACTGCAGCCCTTTTTATCGCAACCTTGGTTCTACCCACAGTGCCGTTCAACACTGCCACCTAGCCTCTGCTTGCATTGTGACCTGTGGGCACTGCACTGAGCACTGCCTCACTACACACACTGCCTTTGTATCTCCAATGACGGTGTCACCAACCCCACTGTCTGCACTTGGAGAGCACGGAGCACCATCCCGCTTTGCACCACAGCCCTGGTCTCACCAACCATGATGCTCCAAGCTTACATCAACACCGCTGCATGCGCCGTGGTTTAGGGGTACCGCCTGTAAGTTACACAATGCACTGCCCATCCCACCCCGCAGTCTGGGCCCACCGATACCAGCGCTATCGACTCCAGTTCAGCAGAGCTTCCACAACAATGCTGCCTGCACGTGAACTGCATGCATCATGACGAGCACTGTCCCACATCCAACCACAGCCCTGGTCTCATTGACCCCGCTGGACGACCATCACCGAGCCGCTGCCTGCACCGTGACCAGAGGGTACCGCACTGCTGGCACCGCAGCCCTAACGCCCTCCGATGAAGGCGTCCCCGCCTTCAACCACACAGAGTTGGATCTACAACACGTGTGAATTCAAGGGCCTGATGACTCCTGCCTGACCTCTGGAACCGACGCCAGCTCTTCGGAGCTCACCGCAAGGTCCCCAATGCCCTACATTTCTAAAGGTACTGTTTGTGGGTCATTCGACACCGAAGCTGGCCCGTGACACCGCGGTCAGCCAGAACTGTTGGATTTGTTTGTGCACAATGCCGTGATAGCCCCGGATGGTGCTATTGACTTCATAGAACTGTTTTGAAAGTTTATTTTTGCTTTATGAGTATTTTGAATAACTCCTGGTTTTTGAGGTACTCTGGATCTTGTTTTTGCTGGTTTCGTTTTTTTACACACTTTAATACTGCTGATCAGTACTAAAGTGCAAGTATTCCTACTGTAAATTGTGTGTATGGATTGGTGTTTCCCTAGTTGGCTTATCTGATTTACTGATTTTACTCCTAAGTCCCTAGTACAGTTTCCTGTGCGTGCCCAGGGCATGTAAACCAAATGCTGCTAGTGGGCCTGCACACTGATTTTGCCACCCATACCAGCAGCCTTTCAAAGTGTTCTCAGTCCTGCCACTGCAGTGTCTGTGCACAGTTTCTAATGCCATGTGCACCCACTTGCCAGGTGCTAACCTTCCCTTTTCTTACATATAAGACACCCTAAGGTAGCCCCAAGTTACCCCTGTGGGCGGTGGGCAGTAGGAGGGAAAGGTAGGACAGGCGCTGGTGTTTGTTACATGTCCTGATGGTGAAGTACTGTTCCTTTTGTTTTCACTGTTGAAAGGCTATCACTCTTCATGGGCCTGACCACTCCTGCCCCGACCTCCGAAATGAACGCCAGCTCCTTGGAGCTCACTGCGAGGTCCCTGATGCCCTACATTTCCAAAGATACTGCTTTCGGGTCTTCCCAACACTGTAGCTGGCCTGCGACGCTGCGGTCAGCCAGAACTGTTGGATTTGTTTATTCAAGACACCATGATAGCCCGGGTTGAAGCTATCGACTTCAAGAAACTTTTTTTAAAGTTTATTTTGCTTTGTGAGTATTTTGAATAACTGTATGTTGGATTCTTATAGTTTCGGTTTTGTTTTACACAGATAAATGTCCACTATTTTTATGAAACTGGTGTGGTGTCCTTTTGTCGTGATTTCACTGTATTACTGTTTGTTATGTGCAAATTCTTTACACACTGCCTCTGAGATAAGCCTGACTGCTCGTGCCAAGCTACCAATAGGGTGAGCAGCGGTTATTTCGGAAGTTTAACTCCCTTATCCTGACTAGTACGAAGGGTCCCTACTTGGACAGAGTAACAACCTGCCAATTAGAGACCCCCACTTCTAATACACAATAAATAGCAATGATTTGAAAGTGAAAATCCTAGCATTATAAACACAGTGTCCATCATGAAATGGGTGTGGTGGCCACCCTATCTGTGTTTAAGCAAGAAACAGGCTTAAAAAAGAGTGTGTATAAATACTTCCGAAGCAACTAGAGCCATATTCGATTGTGAGAAATTTTCAAAGTCTCCTTCAACTCTTGCTCAAAGCTTAATTTGTAAAAGAATAAGTGCAGTTGCCCTAAGTTCCATTAGGAAGTCCTCAGCCGATACTAGTAAATATCTTCTTCAATCCACTTCATGCCTCTTTAATCCAGTATCAGATACACCCTTTCTCTTCATCACACTCTTACTGACCCCTGCTTTCTCCCTTTGTGACTTTTTTGTCTTTCTCTAACTCCATATTTACACTTTGTGTTGTTCCCTTTCTTGCCTTCCAGCAACAACTGATGAGGAAAAATAAGTTCTGGTCCCCAAGAATGAGTGTAGGGGCCCTCCACCAGCTAAAATGCAGCACTGCGCTTGCTACAGCTTTCATAGAGTGCTGTGGTTTAAGGCTCATTTACAAGCTTCCCTGAACTTCCAATTTCTTTTTTCCATTAAAGGTATTGGCCTACAAGCCCCGGCAAGCTATGGTCCTGATTGCGAGCTGATATGTGTTTTCTCACCCTTGCCATATGGCCTGTTAATGCCGAGTCCCCTCCCTTGACATGATCAGTTAAGCACTGCCCCATACCCTCGCCCCCGAGGCATCAATAATATTATCCAACACAAGTTCTTTGGATTACGGGTCATATAACCCTGGCCGTATTTATTACAAAATAATAAAACATTATTAAAATTCATAATCAAACATATTGATTGTTACATTTTATGGCTAACCTTAACAAGAGTCTAATACATAGCCATACCTAACCTAAAACTGGAATATGTACAATTTGTTTTCGGTGTATCCTGGATGAGCTTACATGCAAGGTCATGACTGTTCCCAACTACTTGCCAGGTCTCCCTTTACCGGAGTGACCTTGCGCAGGAGGCCCGTCTGCCCACCAGATTCCTTTTCTGCGGGTGTCCTCTACGCCCTTCCATTCTACCTCCCAGGGGCTGATGTTATGCCATGCTGGCGTCCAATGCACCTGTGCAGGAGTTGGCCCAAGCGGCCTAACGAAAGCCGGACATCCTACCCCCATACCGTTCAGCCTACTGGCTGTAAGTGCCGCCTATAGTGTGATGAGGGACCACTGTCCTCCCCCCCCCCCCCCCCCCCCCAGGAGTCCTCGTTAAACAATTCCAGGCAGCGGCTCAGAACTATTAGAAATCCATAGACAGCCCTAAACCTTACAATTTGATATGGGACCGTGAGGGGAGGGTGGTTGGGGAAGGTTCAGTACAATGGTTAGCTGCAGGTTATCTCTGTATTGATGGATATCATATACAATGTTGTACCGAAAATGTCAGGCACGTATTGTTTTGGTTGCAAAGAGACTGTATGCAATGCAATGTGAATTTCTCCTTTATTTGAAAATAAAGTGCTAAAAAAAACAATGGGATGCCTACTAAGAGAAGTAAATATTTTCTAGCACTCATGACCTTACCACAGACCAAGGATACACAGAGACATAAACACAACAAGAAAATAGACATTTTACCTGTAAAGTAAGCATAATAAATGACATTCTTTGGAAGTGTGACGTCCCTTTTGCAGCTTTAAACCTGATAAGCAAAACCTTTACGCAAGCCTGCCATAACCATTTTCTAAACATTGCTGCCTCAGGGGATGGTGGGTGGGGAAAGAAAAACAAGCGGAGGCTTCTTGGGAGACCTCCGCGTGTGCAGCTGGGTGGTGCTCCTCACTGGCAGAGTAGCGCAGAAGGAAGAGGCTCTTCCGCCGCTCTGCTGCTCTTTTAAAGGGGCGTCCTACCCTTGCACTGGCTAAAATAGTCAGGAAATGTGGGGGTTTAGCGCCTACCTAGCCTATTACTACAATTCCCAGACGGCCAGAGGAGGGACTGGGAACCAAAACCGGCCCAGGCAAAGTGCTCGGCCGGTCCCCCCCCCCTCCCCACTTTTGGGGGGGGGTTGTAGGTGCTGCCGAGCGCTTTGCTAGGGCCGGTTTTCGGCCGATTTTGTTGCAGGGCCGATTTTGCAGCTATGCTGCAAAAACGTCCCTGCAACAATATCAGCCCCCAGGGGCTCAAAACCAGCCCCCACCTTTGTGGCGCACCAGGGCATTGCCCGGTGCCCGCTATGGCCAGTCCGGGTCTGGAGGGAGAGGAGTTAGCGTCTGCAACAGGATGCGTTGCAAGCAGGGCTTTGTGCGTAATTTTGGATATTGACTTGGCTTTCAGAGGAGAGCGGACTCATGAGGATAGAGATCCGCATTTGTTTTGCCGCCCAAGAAGGAGTTGTGTCTCTTTAGACCCCGTTTAGTGGTGCTTGGCTGAGCACGTAGTGAAGACTGTGGTTTCTGGGTTTCGGTCGGGGCGTTTCGCTGTGGGACTTCCGGTTCCCGCTGAGACGCCGATAACAGGACCGGGCCAGTTGTGCTGGGATTCACTCTGCAAGCCACAGAGAGATCAGCTGAACCGAAATTCGTAGAGCGGTTAAACTAACCACTAATTCCCTATGTGAAATCGCTCCGAGGTAGAAGTGGAAAGACCACATTTCTTTTTATTTCTTATTTGTTTAGAAGTTCTTCTGGAGGGAACAGCATCACTGTTTTGGGACCCTGTATGGCACGGATGACAGGAATTACCAGATGCGTATCGGAGGATGTCATAGTACGTTTTGTGGATTACTATTGGGAGCAAGACTTTGTTTTTTGATTTATCCCAGACTTTCAAGACTCTCAATTATTGATACCCATGTTACTTCCTGCAATTGATATAGAACCAGTATGTATATGTGTATGAAGGGGAGCTGCAGTGTCAGGCAACAGAGTTGTGTTTTCCTTGCTGGGAAGTGGAGTGGAGCACGAGTAAGGGATTCGTAGTCCGAGGAGGGAGCCGCAGCACCCGCCCTCACTCACCTGCGCCTGCTGATTTGTTGACGCATAAATTCAACCCACAGCCCCCGTCGCATGGTATGCGCGCGGGTGCGCGCCAGGCGAAGCCTGGGCCAAGGGCGGGCCCATTTAAGCCTGTTGTAGCCCGGGGGAGACCGGGCCTACCCTCTAACGCCTACTCTGGGAGGTGTAAGTATTTAAAGAACTATTATTGTACCATTGAGGGTAATGGCGAGTCGTAGAGGAATGAAACCAACATCGGGTGGGCATGTAGCCAGGACTTCGGACCAATTTATCTTGCGGGCATCTTCGGTTCGGGAAAAAGAAATAGCTATCACAGAACGCCATCTCTCTCTGGATCCGGTTCTCTCTAAGAGATCTTTGCTAGGTCCTTTGGCTCAAACCCGTACTCCTGATTCTGTTCCATAAATTTGGGATAATGCAGAGCAACGAGGAGCGGTAAAAACATTGATTGGGAACCTGACAAACACGGAAGGAGGGAATGATTGTTTAACGAATAGTGTGCCACCTGAGAAGGCAATAACTGTTAGGTAAGATTCAAGTACCATTTCTGAGTTTAATGCCCATAAAGAAGGAGCCATCCCATAAAGGAAGCGGACGGGGGCCCCACTACGGGGTAGAAGACCGAAGCAGTCTAAACCCAACATTTCTCGAAGGTCTTCCACTCCAAGGCTAATAGAACATGGCCAACACCATCCAAGTGATCCCTGTGTAGTTGCTAGAACTACACCCATAATTCCCCTCAATGAAGAAATGCTCCTGGAAAAACTGAGTATCCTAATAGTCTCTACTATTCAACCCCTAGAAGGAAGACTGTCACTGATCGGACAAAGGCTTGCAAATATAGAGGAGCTGGCAAAAAAGAATATGGTCAGCATGGAAAACGCGATGACTAAAACGGTACAACCCCAAGTAACAACTGCAGTAGTCACTACTAGCCTTACGCATCCAACAAACTGTCCCTCATGCCCCGTGGCAAGTCCAATGCAATCATCGAGACTGGAAGGATCTCGCAAAAACAACAACAGTGTAAATGAATCGCGATATGCAGGAGTGGCAAAATCGAAAACTCCAGCTAAAATCTCCCTAAGCCAACCAAAGGAAGGCAATTCTAATTCAGAGTTGCCACGGATAGATCTACCGTCTGAAAGTACCCCTATATTATTGTACTAACTGGGGTCCCCAAACTGGGTACAAATAGAACTGAAACTTATATGGAACTAAAACACAAAGTAATCCATTGGTTGAACTTAAATAGGCCTCTGCCAAGAAATGTATGAAGCCAGATTCTGTTTGCTAGAAGAGTCAGTTGGGTGGGATGCAGACCTAAAGATGTGGATGGGGATTGTATTGTGATTAATTTTAATGACCGTAGGGCAGTTGACTATGTTTGTAGGGGTTCTTTCAGGAGCTCAGATATGACAATCCTATAATTGGGGTTAAGTTACTTCTACCCTCGCCCAACTCTTTACCCCATTCCTCCCCGCCCTGATAATTTTAGCGATTGGCAAATTAAGCTTGGAAATAGGAATAAAGCAGGAGAATTTGGGAGGATGTGGGATAATGAGTACGAGGTGGGGTTCCCCGTAAGTAATAGGTTTAGTGTACTAGATCAGGTGGACTGACCATCACCGTTTCCATCGAAACCTGTACACCCTATTCAGGAGAAGGTGAGGATTAGAAATAAAGGCGGGATTGTTGGATCCAAAGACTTTCCAATGACTAAGGAGGATGGTGAGAAGGGTGCGAGCGACGCAGATGCTGATTATGATGGTCAAGTGACTTCGGTGGATAAAACCCTAATATCCATTGCTACTGGAGCTAACCCTGAACTACCACCTCCTACATGTATGCTAAATAATCTAAAGGGTAGATCGGAGAGACAGGGCATCCAGGCAACCAAGGGGATTGGGCCGGTGGGGGCAATAGGAGGACTTAAAGTGTTGTCCTGGAATATTGCTGGACTGCCAGCAAAATTAGATTCACCAGAGTGGGGCGCGCTTTTTTTTTGTTCTCCATGGGATTTGTTTATTCCAGGAGACCTGGGCTGTTACTCCTATCCATTGAACGGGGTATCTAACCATCCATGAGCCAGCGACTAAGGGCCCAAAAGGTAGACCATCGGGGGCTGTGTATCTGGGTAGGAATACACCTAGGATTCACAGCAAAAAGAGTCGTTACTAATTCCCCCAATATAACATGTATCCTGTTGACCCATAATAATTTTCAAAAATTAGCTCTTATCAACATCTATTCTTGGTCAACTCGGCATGATGGTACCTCCCAAACCCCGGATTCTCTGACAACCCTTTTAAATTCCCTCCCGGGTGACGTTGTATTCATGATCGGTGGAGATTTTAATTGCCATTATGAGCCACTTAATGGCGTGCCATCGATCACTACTAAAGAAGACGAAACCTGGTCTGTTCCAGCCCCAAATATGTACCCAGTTAAGGGCTGGTCCTCACTGGTACTACAAATTATTTCCCCTACTCACCTGTTCTCTTTATGGGCATGTAATGGGAGGTTTTAGGGTCAAATAACTTATAGAGGTCTAGGTCACGCATCAGTTATTGACTATATTTTAGTCAGTATTGGAGTGTGGCAAAAAATCTTACATTTCCGTGTTATCGAGCGTACGGAAAGTGACCACAATTGAAGAACCGGGTTTTAGAACCCAGCGGCGCCAGGGAAACTGCCCGATGTCTTCGGATTCCCCTGCCTCGGCAAACAGACACTTCTGGATGCCGTCAAAGACCAAAGTTTATTGGCTGCAACCAGGAACAGAGGTCTACGAAGCACAACACAGGTGGTTCGTAGAGACTGCACAAATTCAATGAGCGAAGCATGGTCTTTTATGCCAAAAATCACATTCCAGGCTAGCATCGATTACATACAAACTAACTAATCATAGTGTGACATTTCAAAAGTAGCGCATGACGACAATCCCACTTTCCGTTGTCCAGCCCACCAGAAATGACCAAGCACATTCCAATATCCTGTTGGATCAGGCCGGACAAGCCCATCATAAAACCTCAACCCAAATCAGTGATTATGTTGTAAAGGAGGAGCAGAAACAGATGAGAAGCAAGATATAAAGTTGGGTGCAGTGTACCATAAACTCAGCAATGTCCTGTTCTTTGATCTTTATCTGACCAGCTGCTTAACAAGGAACTGGCTCAGCGAGGTCAGCCTCGGGCAAGGGAGTCAGTTCGGCCAGGTCATTCAGGAGTCAGCTAAGGTGTACGTGTCCCAAGGACTCGCTCGGCGCAGTCATCGGCCTATGTGAGAGCAACCACACAAAAAGGCTGCCGTACACAAAATGGAACCCGAGGGTTCAAACGAAATCCCTGAATACATAGTGTTCTCATTGATCGATTAAGACGAAAACACTCGTACACACCGCACTCGTGATTTGCGATCTGCTGACACCAAAATCGTCTATTTCCGATTACTTTTATTGAACGGGTTCGGAACCACCAAACCACGGACCCTCGAACTACGGAACTACAAACCCTCATTTTTGCCCTTACATAGGCAACAAACCCAAACCCATGTCAGTCTGAATCTAGGTCTATATTCATCAGATCATCGATATGTTGCTGTAGCATCATCCTAGTACTTAGTACCTCTCTCTGGACAGGTCTCCTTGCACACGAAGTAGCACAGAGGCCACAAATAGCAGGAGCACACTGTACACAGAGACAGAACAGGAAAAAGATAGCTAAGATCATCCCAATGACCATCAGAATCTTCCATCCCCAAGTGGATATCAATCCCCAAAACCATCCCATCAACAACCAATCTCCTTTTTTTTTTTATTATTATTATGTTCTTATATAGCGCCAGATTCGACCCCCGAAGGGGTATCTCCGCGCTTGCCTTGGGAACCCGTCCTGGCTTTTCCCTGTGAGATAGCCCCTACAGGGCATCCCCAAGGTGAAAGCCAGGCATCCCGCCGCGGGGGGCCGTTGTGGAGATTAAGCAAGCTTAATGCCCAGAGTTGCAGAGTGTGAACCCATGATTAGGTCAGGCACCGAAGCGAGAATTATCGAGTCCATGGACATTTGAGCTCAAGACCCTGCCGCGTCGGGAATTGAACCCTTGACCAGGGTCTGACCTCTGCTTCAGGGTCTGCCTGCTCTAACCAGTGAGCCACACTTCTCCTTTGTCTATATGTACAGAATCGGAGATCTTATGTAGTCTGGAAATGGCCTGGAAGACTGACGGAGCGTTGTCTGGAATGAAAACGCAGCAGCTCGATTGAATCAGTTTACACACACCACCTCGGTCTGCTAGTATGACATCAAGAGCAACTCTATTTTGAAGTCTCATAAGTCGATCCGACTGGAGCTCAGTCAATTTACTAGGGCACCGGCAGTTTCGACTATGGTGGACTCAACTACTCTCGTCAACTGGCGAATGTTCCTGCTGTTAGCCATCGGTCCCCAGAACGGCAGAAAACCCTTAAAGAAATCTCCCAACTCTTGCCCTGCGGTATCTTCCTTACTGAAGACACCTCTAGCAACTCTCGTCTTATGGTAATCTGCCGCAGCTGTAAAAGTGGGAGGCAACAGGAAAGAAACAAAACATGTGCCCGAAAAGTCAGGGGGCAACCATGTATAAGCTTTGTCGTAGCAGATGAAATAGGTACCCTTAGCTGCTAGGAACGCCGGGGAAGTCTGAGACGTAAATACATAAGTCTCAGTACAGACACTTTTCCCTAACTGAGCTTTCGGATTCTTGCCATTACCCTGCAGACAATAGCGACCCCGATGGGGCACTATCCAAATCGGTGGAGAACTTTTCGCTCGCTGGTTAACACTCAGACTAACTCCATATCCAGTAACGTCCCAACCACTATATGGTTGTTTCTCATCTTTCGGAATAGTTTCAACCGCATTAGTCCCTTTAACCATGTTGACTATACCTCTAGCCAAAGCACTATTCTTCGGATTATCTTTCGGTGAACGTTGGGATAGATACTATGGGCATAAATGAACATCGTTCTATATGCCCAAATAGAACCATTAAGGCTGAAAGGCAAAACCAAGTACGGAATACCTTTACCGGTCGTATGGGGCATTAGGCCACAAATCCAACAATTTGTTGTGTTCATAACTAGCTGGTGTTGGTGCAAAAGTTGAATTAAGGAATTATTGGCAAATTCCAATCTTCTAACTACTTCATGTTCGGGCAGAGGGTGAAAAGAATGAGAAGAAATAGTAGGAGGAGGTGTAGGTTGCACAGTGGGCATAAACGTCACTTTAAAAGAAAATGTCACATAACAAATTAAAAATATCATTAAACTCAGTAGCATAAATAAGCACAGTATTAAAAATCTTTTCAGTGTCATTAGTTTGTATATCTTGCTCTTAAAACTTATTGTCTCAACAGGTCTCTCCAACTCGAAGAACTCCATCCTCACTAAATATGCTGCTCGCGGTGGTAGGGTGTTCTATGCTAAGGAATGCCTCTGTCAGCCCAGGGCAACTCCCTTAGGTCAACCAGAACCGTCGACCTATTGTCTCAGGCTTGCACTCCAAAGACTTGTCAACAGCGACCCTACAGCTGAACCCGGATGGCGGTTCGAAAAACAAAAATCAAAGTAATTCCTCGGAGGAGAGTTAACCTGTAAACAGAAAAATCATAAAACCTTCAATTTATTTTTATTAGTCCACGACTCTTGGTCGCAAATTATAACGGTCTTTGCCAGGCAATGTCTGTTCCCTAAACAGGAGTTCAGGCTCAGTAGTGTTCAATCGATTCAAAGGAGGCACAGCTTCTTGAAGAAGATCGTCACTTTCTTTCTCAGTGTTCGTTCCAATCAAACGGGCATCGTTTAATGGCAGAAAACGAGGCACGGTTTCAGTCTCAGAGTCTGGAAGTCCCTTCTGGACCCACCGGTCGTACGGTAAGGGCAACGGAGCCCGTTTGCAGTGTACGCCGTGGATCCAGTTTTTCTTGCCGTGCACTCGAACTGCGGAACGTGTAGATAGTAAAACCAGGTGTGGTCCTGTCCAGCGGGGCTGCTCGTTCTTGCTCCGCTGAAAGTCCTTTACAAATACCCATGCACCGGGTTCAATGGCGTGACCTGGATCTTCATAAGCCTGTGGTAAGCTATCGTGAACCTGTTGGTGTAAGACACGCAGTTTAGCCGTAAATTTGTACAAGTAATCAAGTAACACAGGATGTTCAATTTCACTAAACTTAGTCGGTCTTGGCACGCCCCAAATATTCACCGGGAGGCCAAACACGACCTCATAAGGACTCAAACCCATTCGCGAATGCACAGTCATTCTAGTGGACAGAAGGGCTAAGGTCAAAGCATCTGGCCATTGTAAGCCAGAGCTTGCTTGAATTTTGGCCAATTTCAATTTAAAAGTGCCATTGTAGCACTCGACTAAACCAGCTGATTGGGGGTGATTTGCAGCGTGGAACTTCGGCCGGATACCTAATCCCTCAGATACTCTCTTCATCACTTGACCCACAAATTCACTCCCATTGTCACTCCAGATCATTCTCGGCAAACCAAACCTAGGGAAAAACTCTTTGATAAGGGCTTTCGCTGTGGAGAAGGCAGTATTGTCCTTCAAAGGGTAAGCTTCCACCCATCGAGAAAAGGAGCAAACAACCACTAACACATACTTCAGGTTATTGCATCTCTCCATGTGGATGAAATCTAGCTGCAAAGCCTCGAACGGATACGTTGGAGGAGCAAAATGACCAGCCGGGGTTGGAGTTCCCTTACCAGGATTGTACATCAAACACACCATACAGTTCTTAACCAAATTCTCTGCACATTTGGGAATTCCTGCATTCTGCCAAACCGGGGCCAACAACTTGCAAATCCCTTTCACGCTGATATGTGCCATCCCATGAGCCATTGTAACAACTGGAAGCACATATGCATCGGGTAACAACCATCTTTGATGCTCAGACAAATCAATCCAACAACCATTCGAGTCCAATTTACCCTTACTCTCTCTCCATTCATTCAACTCTTTCTCTGTAGCTTCAACTTGGATGGATTTCACACTCTCAATCGAATCTTCACACATGCTTCTATCTGGAACCCATCTCACCGGACCTGCAACATACATTCGGCTCATCACATTTCTCGCAGTTTCTTTCGCGACCTCATCTGTAAAGGCATTACCACGACCAACATCATCCGTAACTTTCTTATGCGCACTGCATTTCACAATCGCTACTTGCAATGGCAAAGTAAGTGAATTAAGGAGTTCATTCACCAACTGGCCATGCTGGATTTTCGTCCCATGCGAAGTCAGGAACCCATGCTCTCGCCACAAACGTCCAAAACCATGAGCAACGCCAAACGCATACTGACTGTCAGTGTACACATTCACTCGTTTTCTTCTCGCCAACACACATGCTCTCGTTAATGCAATTAACTCTGCTGCTTGCACTGAATTGTGTGGGATACGTGCAGCTTCAACAATCGTATGCAAAGTCGTAACAGCATATGCCGCAGTTGTATCACCATTCGGCAGCTTGAAGCACGAACCATCAACCCACAAAGTACCATCACACTCTGGAAGAGGAGTATCCCTAAGGTCTATCCTCCCTTTCGTTTCTTCCTCAGTTCTAAGGAAACAATCATGCTGTTCTTCAATATTATCTGTCTCAGCTGAAATTGGCAACAACGTGGCTGGATTCAACGTGTTGCATCTCTTAATGTGCACATGACTTGCTAACAAGGTCAATTAGTAACCTGACAATCGAACACTAGTTAAGTGCTGTGTCTTGGTATGATTCAACAAGGTATCCACTGCATGTGGAACCATCACAATCAGTGTATTGTCCATAACCAAACCAGCAGACTGTCGAATCGAAACAGCCGCTGCTGCTGTAACTCTCAAACAACTCGGCCATGCTCTAGCTACCGGATCGAAGGTCGATGAAAAATAAGCACATGGATGCTGCTTATCGCCAAACTGTTGAGTCAACACTGGCAATGCACATCCCTCTCTCTCGTGGACTTACAATGTGAAAGGCTTACTGTAGTCTGGAGTACCCAACACAGGAGCCGAACACAACGCATTGCGTAATTCTGAAAAGCTCTTCTGACATTCGTCAGTCCAAGGAATAGGATTTGGAGTATCCTTAACAGTAAGAGCTATCAAAGGCTTCGCTAACAACGAGAAATTAGGGATCCACTGTCTACAGGACGAAGTAATACCCAAAAACGCACGTACTTCTCTCTGTGTCATAGGGACACTCATTTTCGCAATGGCTTGAATTCTTTCTGGGGTCAATTTCCTTCCCTCCTTCGATAAGAGGTGACCTAAGTAGGTAACTTCTTGTAGACAATATTGCAACTTCGAAAGAGAAACTTTGTGATGAAAATCAGACAGATGAAGTAACAACGACAAAGTAGCCTCTCTACAAATCTCTTCATTGTCAGCAGCAACTAACAAGTCGTCAGCATATTGAATAAGAGCAGCACCATCAGGTAAAACCAACAAATCAAGTTGCGTATTCAAAGCTTGGCTATAGATCCATGGACTCTCACAATAGCCTTGAGGAGCGCTCTTAAAGCGGAAACTTCGTCCTCCTAAAGAGAATCCAAAAATATCTCTACTCTCCACGGCAATCGGGATACTGAAGAAAGCATTCTTCAAGTCAATCACCGAAAACCACGTGGCTGTAGCCGGGATCAAAGTCAGTAAAGCGGTGATATCAGGTACAACAGGAAATTGCAGAACAACGATCTTATTCACCTCGCGAGGATCGATCACAAACCTATATACAGGAGGCTGTGAAGAATCAGTTCTCTTCAGAAAAGGCAAAACAGGACTATTGCACACATTACCTCTCGTTTCCTCAATCACACCCTTTTCAATCAGATCATAAATGATCGCCAAAAGTGCTCGCTCACCATCACTCGAGATACGATACTGTGGAATGCGCGGTAACCTAGCATTTGCTTTCAGTGTCACAACGTATGGCGGAATCTCCAAAAGGCCTACATCGTTCAGACCAGTAGCCCAAAGAGATTCAGGGAGGGAAGACAATTCAGGTGGAAGTCGATCTTTAGATATGTACATCGGAGAGATCACTCTCTCATCCAATGTAAGATGTACTCCTGACGGAGAACAATATAGCGTCGCATACAATCTTTTCAGCAAGTCCAATCCCAACAAGTTCTCACCACAACCGGTCGTCAAAATGAGGGGTGCTTCAAATTTACGAGGTCAAACAGTAGAGGCAACGGAGTAGAAATCGGATTCGTAACCGGGGCGCCAGAAAAACCTACTGAAACATTCTCGAAGCCAGACAAAGGTACGCCAGGGAGTTTAGAGTGCATAATAGAACTCTTCGCAGCACCAGTATCCAACAGAAAAGGCTCTGACACACCTGATGCAATCACTTCAACATAAGGTCCACTCTGATCTACTGGAGCTGAAACAACTCCCTCTCTTTGTCTATGGCAGTCCTAGCAATCGTTACCATCCACTTCCTCACCTTCGACATAGTAATCGTCCGTATAGTACTGAGCAGTCCTACCAGACGCATCATTCTGCTGATCCAAACTATTCATAGAATTCTGTGGAGGCAAAGAACGCGTGTTCTGAGCACGACCTCTACCTCTAGGCGCTTGTTGAGCACCTCGACCTCTCACACCATAAGCACCATTTGTGCGCTGTAACAAAACCGGACAACTACTCTTGGAATGGCCCTCTTCTTTACAATACGCACACTGATTAGGCCCATATGGAAAACGCTGTTGAGAAGACTCGTTCCTTTGCGAGTTTTTCGAAAATTGCTGATTCTGCTGATAATCGCGCTGATTATTACTATGGGGCGGATAAGCTTGTTGTAGAAGAACTTCAGTCTTCAATGCCTTAGTCTTCTTATCCTCTTTCTCTATCTCATCTTTGTTCCTATTTTCATAGTACTGGGCCGTAGCTAAAATCTGCACTGACGTAGAAACAGCCCAAGCACTCTCAGAATCCTTCAGTCTATTGCACAATTCGGGAAGCAAATTATGAACAAATTTGTCGACGAACAATCTCTGACCACCTTCGGTAGACATGTCCTGACCACTGTGGTCTACAAAGGTCTCTTCAAACCGCGTGAAGAAGTCGGACACAGTTTCATCTTTCTTCTGCTTACACGCAGGCAACTTATCCCAATTGACACGCACTTCAGGCATCAAAGTCTTCATGTAAGTAATCATTTTACCAGGAAGTTCAGTAACCAAATCCTCAGGCTTAGCGCCACCTACTTGTCTATTATCGGCATCTCTAAGATTAACCCATGACTCACCTAATTCCTGTGCATGATCTGTGTGACGAATCTTACCCCAAATAGGCTGTGGAACAACTTTCCCAAACAACATGTCTATATCTGCCAAATTCATGACACACGAACCCACAGTCTGAGTTAGCTCCTTATAATATCCTGCTGGATTTTTGCGCGGATCAGGCAAAGTCTGTTTAAGTGCTAAGACTTCAGCACGCTTCCAAGGAACATGTACCCAGACACGCTGAAAGTGTGCAGCAACATTTCCATCTTGAGGTCTCCAAACCGGAGGAACCTCACGCATCGGATACTGACGCGCTTTTCTCCCTACTGACGAATCAGGTTCAAACATCTAAAATCTCTGTTTCAAAGCTACCATAACGGAGCCACTGTAGGACACCGTCGTTTCTCGTATATTTTACCCAGATGTCATTATATCCGATGGGGCCCACACCATGTTTTACATAAAGCTCATAGGTTGGAGTTCCAATCGGAGGAACCGGACAAGAATCCTCCAATCGGGAATCCCTAGAACAACCAAAACCAAATATCTTTCCAAGTCTGCTAAGACCAGGCATCTTCGCTCACTAGTCTAGCTTCAAACTTGAAGGGAAATCTCAAAAACGATAGTCTCATGAATACACGAGTCCCTCGGCTTTGGGGCCTGCAGGTACCAAATCAAAGTGATCCTCAAAGGGATACCAAAACAAACTAAGGACTGGGAGACGCTCCACTCATACTTAACTGAAATGTCGATGGTGTCACCAGAAGACCCGTCTATCGTCTCGCTCTACTAATCGTCTATGGCTCCAAGACAGGGCGACAGTCAGGGCAGCAGTCCTTCGTAGCCGTCGGAAAGTGGGGAACCTCACAGCAAAGACTTTCGGACCATGACGACATACAGGGGTCGATGAAGTGGCAGGCCTTCCTCCAGAATTTCCACACGAAGCTCCTCACGATCTTCGGGCTTGGACCGGTACCGCTGAAGTCGCCCCACGTGGGGCGCCAACTGAAGAACCGGGTTTTAGAACCCAGCGGCGCCAGGGAAAACGCCCGATGTCTTCGGATTCCCCTGCCTTGGCAAACAGAGACACGGGACACTTCTGGATGACGTCAAAGACCAAAGTTTATTGGCTGCAACCAGGAACAGAGGTCTACGAAGCACAACACAGGTGGTTCGCTAGAGACTGCACAAATTCAATGAGCGAAGCATTGTCTTTTATGCCAAAAATCACATTCCAGGCTAGCATCGATTACATACAAACTAACCAATCACAGTGTGACATTTCAAAAGTAGCGCATGACGACAATCCCACTTTCCGTTGTCCAGCCCACCAGAAATGACCAAGCACCTTCCAATATCCTGTTGGATCAGGCCGGACAAACCCATCATAAAACCTCAACCCAAATCAGTGATTATGTCGTAAAGGAAGGAGCAGAAACAGATGAGAAGCAAGATAGAAAGTTGGGTACAGTGTACCATAAACTCAGCAATGTCCTGCTCTTTGATCTTTATCTGACCAGCTGCTTAACAAGGAACTGGCTCAGCGAGGTCAGCCTCGGGCAAGGGAGTCAGTTCGGCCAGGTCATACAGGAGTCAGCTAAGGTGTACGTGTCAAACTACGGAACTACAGAATCCATCAGTTATTCTGATGGATCTCTGCATGCTAGAAGTAGAGCAAGGTATGGAAAGCTCTCCAAGTAGGGAATTCAGAATTGTAGATGGAGGGAGACGTATACGTTCAGCCACCATCAAACAATCTGGGGATAATATGGCAAAATTATATGAAAAAATAATCCCTTTTCTCGAAAAAGCGAGCAAAGTGCAAGGGAAGTTTTTTCCAGAGCGATGTAGGTGGGGACTTGGGTGAACTCCACCAGGAACTAGTTGTTTCACTCCAGGCTTTTTTTTATACCACAAAGCCTCCTAAGCACAAAGTTTTGTGCGATAGGAGCCCCTGGTATAATAGGGGATGTAGGAAAGCGAAGTGTGTATTCCTTGTGGTTTTTAAACAAGGAAATAGGGTATGCATTGTAGAGAATAGGCATGCCTATAAACAAATCATTTTTAACGCAAAATCGGAGTGGGAAGCATAACGTTGGCAGGCAATTAAGTAAGCCCTTGAAGGACTCGCGGACCTTCTGGAACCTAGTTCTCACGGGGAAACCAGAGGGAAAGTCTACCATTGATTTAAATATTTCAGAGGAAGTATGGCGCCTTTATTTTAAAGACTTGTACTCAAACTTAACCTCTGAGGCAAGTGAACCTCCACCAAGCCTTTTAACTTCAGACCCATCATGGTGTATACCACCATGTACAACAGCTGAGGTCCAGACTGCTTTAACCAAGCTCGAAATGAACAAAGCACCTGGCCTAGATAAGATACCTGGTGACCTTTTCAGAGAAGAACAGGTGGTATGGATACCCTATCTTTTACTATTATTAAATGCAATTTTCCAGGGTCTATCTCTACCGTGTACTTGGATGGGAGCGGAGATCATCCCTATTTTTAAAAAGGGATCTCTGCTGGAACCTGCTAACTATAGGCCTATTAGATCTCCTTGCCATCAAGGATATAGACCCTCCAAAACTAGCCTCCCAAAGATTTCCTGCTCTTATGTTTGCAGACGACACCCTGCTGCTCTCAAAGTCAGCTATGGGTATGCAGCGGGTGTTAAATCAGTTTGTCCAGTTTTGTACGAAAAGGAACCTAGTTATTAACATCAACAAGACTAAGTATATGGTCTTAAATGCCAGCACCATAAATTGCCCTATTCTGATGATGGAGGGTAGACCCCTTGAAAGGGTACCCATCTTCGATTATCTAGGTTTATCTTTGAATGACAAAATGGGGTGGGGTCCCCAGAAGGCCAGAGCTAATTTAAAATTAACACAGGCCGTGGGGGGTATTTGAAAGGTCAAAACAATTGTGTTTTAAAAATTATAAGCCCTCCTCTAGAAATGATAAAAGTTCAAGCAAGGTCAGCATCATTATATGGGGCCATACTATGGGGGCACACCACATCGAATGATCTAACAATTACTAAAAATAATTTCATTAGGCAAATCATGATCCTTCCTAGAAATACACCTTTAGTGCCTTTAAGACTGGACCTAAATATTCGCCCAATTGCGGATGCAATTGCCTCCCACCCCTTACTTTACTGGCAGAGGCTATGGAGCACCCCAGAGCTAACTAACTACCGGGATGAACTAAAGGTGGTTATGGCAACCCTAGGGGCATGTAGAATTCCTTGGCTGTCCTATATAAGACACTCCTTTAGCCTGATGGGTGTGGATAGCCTATGGTCCAATCCAGAGGAATCTTGCCAAGCTATCGCTAAGAAAACCTTGGCGAATATGATAAAGGAGCATAATTTAATGACATTTTTCCGGTTCCTAAAGACTTCAAGCCTATCGTATGCCTTTTTGGATATTAAGTCATTGTTTAGGTTTAAAGAGATGATAGATCTTATCCAACCTATATTGGCCAAGAAATTGTACCTCCAATTTAGGTATGGAACTGTACCTCTCAATGCAATCACAGATAAGTGGGCGAGAGGTCCTACTCGCCCTTGCCCTGGATGCCTAAAGGAAGAGGAAACTGCTACTCATGTTATTCTTTTCTGTGTGGCGTATAAGGTAATCAGGAAGAATTGGATTAACCAATTGTGTAACAATATGGGCATTAGGAATTATCTTGTCTTTTATAGGATTTTAAGGTCAGACACTGACCCAGTTATTGTGACTGCTGTAGCCAAGTTTTTGTTTGCAATGTGGAATACTCGTAGGAAGCTGCTCCCTAAAGTTTAGAGATCAAGTATTATTAAGTTAAGCTCAAGCTGTAGACCTTTATTATTTCTAGTGGTGTTGGGTTGCGCCATCTTTATGAGATATGTAGACTAAAGGGAATTTTACTGTTTTAAATATTACATTTAATTAAAATTTTTAAACAGTACCTACTTTTATAAATTTTTTCCCATGACGATGAATTTTAAAAAATTTTAAATGATGAATTCCATGACAATGAGATGAGTGTATATTTCTGCTCATATTGCAATATTTTGAAACTGTAAATTGTGAAAATTACATGTGCTTTTATGGTTTAATCGAACCAAAATAAAGTTTTCTGAATGAAAAAATGAAGGGTTGAATGGATGTTTTGGTTATTAGATTGAGTTGGAGTGTGTTAATCTGTTGTTTTCGTGTATTTATAGAATCATCCCAAGCTTAACTGCATTGGTTTTCCTGAAGCAAGGAATTGTTCTGATACACATCAGAGTGGATAAGGTAGATGAGCTCTTAGTGAGATTTATTGAGAGTAGTGTTGCATGTGTGTTTTTTACCTCCCTTGTTCTTTGTCTTTTGGGTTCTTCTCCCTGCTTTCCCCATCCTACCCTTCTCTCACTTGATCACCCTAACACTCCGTAACTTTAGTTGGAGTTGGGGATGTCAAGGGGGTGGAACCCTTTATTGCATCATCTGGACCCTGAGGAGTAAATGTTCTCAAGGACCGATATCCCTGCAGAATTACACACCCACGAAATAAACACTCCTCCCGGTTCAGGTATGGCAATAAGTGGTGGCCATGGAAGAGGTCATTTAGATTGAGTTGGAGTGTGTTAATCTGTTGTTTTCGTGTATTTATAGAATCATCCCAAGCTTAACTGCATTGGTTTTCCTGAAGCAAGGAATTGTTCTGATACACATCAGAGTGGATAAGGTAGATGAGCTCTTAGTGAGATTTATTGAGAGTAGTGTTGCATGTGTGTTTTTTACCTCCCTTGTTCTTTGTCTTTTTGGTTCTTCTCCCTGCTTTCCCCATCCTACCCTTCTCTCACTTGATCACCCTAACACTCCGTAACTTTAGTTGGAGTTGGGGATGTCAAGGGGGTGGAACCCTTTATTGCATCATCTGGACCCTGAGGAGTAAATGTTCTCAAGGACCGATATCCCTGCAGAATTACACACCCACGAAATAAACACTCCTCCCGGTTCAGGTATGGCAATAAGTGGTGGCCATGGAAGAGGTCATTAAGGCATTTGCTGTGGTTCAACAGGAACTTGCGGCCTCCCGAGCTGAAACAGCAGCTCTGCGTGATAAGGTCGATAAGTTAACCAGAAATCCTTCTGATGTTGCCTCTCCATCCCCTCAGATACACTTTACTGTTCCTTCTCCCATTCCGCTAGTGAACCCTGTGAGGTATGCCGGTGATCCACAAAAGATCCAGGTGTTCTGAACACATGTTATGCTTAATTTCTCTTGTAAACCCTCATCATTTCCTAGTAACCATTCAAGGGTGGCTTTCATGATATCCTATTTGATAGGCGATGTTGTGAATTGGGCTGTTCCGCTGGTCAGAAACAATGATCTGGTGTTGTCAGATTGGGATGCTTTCCGTGCTGCTTTAGAAGGCGTGTTTGATTGGCGAACCACCACCTTCAGCGTTGATTGTGAGCTTTTGTAATTGAAGCAAGGAAAACATGACCTAGTAATGTACCTTATGTCCTTCAACCGGTTGGCAGCAGAAGCAGCATGGCCAGAAGAAAAGCAAATGTCTCTTTTTATCAGGGCCTGTGCGATGAATAGATCCACAACCAGTTACTTGTACCGATCTCATTAGTCTTACATTAAAACTTTATGGACGCCTGTCGGAAATGGGGGGTGAGAGACATAAGGGAGAGAGATTGTTCTATCAGTCTTATAGGAACCCTCGGAGAGATCCGCCTAGCAGAGAGACTATGGCTTAACCTATGGAGGTTGAAGCAATTAGAGCACCACTCTTGCATATGGAGAGCGAGAGCAGACGTACACAAGGGCTATGCATGTATTGCGGCAAAAGAAGTCACTTTGTACGTGAATGCCCCTCTAAACCTAAGACAGAGGGACTGACGTATAGGAACAAGAAAGCAGTAGTCTCTGTCATTAGCACTGACACCGGGGTATCCGGAAATAAACCTTCTGTGTTCCCAGTGGAGAAGGATTTGAAGATTCCTTCTTTGTCCACCAAAGTATTAAAAGACACAGAATCTCACATAGTGCTTACCATGTGTTTGGAGTATAAACAGCAAATCCTCAGGTGTTAGCCATGTTGGATTCAGGGGCTATGGAAAATTTTATCGACAGTGGGATGGTAAAACATTTAGCCTCAGGTAGTCTGCCTCGCGAGACCCCAGAGGAGGTATTAGCTGTGGATGGTAAGCCTCTTACTTGAGGTCTCATTACAGACCAGACAGAAAGAGTAAGACTGTCGGTTGCGGTTGGAAAGAGACAGCATTTAAAGGATCTGTCTTTAAACATCATAGAAGCACCCCAGTACGAGATCTATTTTAGGTATGCCATGGTTCTGGCACCATAATCCCACCATAGATTGGAGAAACAAGACTATCCAGTTTTTATCGGAAGAATGCAAAGATCATTTTTCTCAGGACCCCTCTCTCTCAAGTCGCAACTCTGGCTCACCCGTTTTGTGTGGCTATGGCAGTGGAAAATGAGGTTGTGTTGCCATCCGAGTATTTTCAATTCACTGATGTATATAGTAAAACCCAGGCAGAACAGCTCCCGCCTCACAGAATATATGACTGCCAGATCGATTTGGTCGAGGGGGGCGACCATTCTAGCTTGTAGGGTGTATGCCTTGTCGTACACAGAGACCAGACACCTTGGGGAATACCTTGATAATTTCCTTGAAATGGTTTCATTAGACTGTCACGTCCTCCAGCGGCCTCCCCTCTTGGCTTTATAGTCCAAGTTAGCAGTGAGCTAAGAGCCTGTTGCGATTATAGAATGCAAAATAAGAACACTGTATGCAACAGGTGTCCCCTGCTGCTCATTGCTATTTTGTTAGACCGCGTGCGAGAAGCCACCGTGTACACTAGCCTAGATCTGAGGGGGGCATATAATCTGGTTCGCACTGAGAGGGGGATGAGTGGAAGACCACTGTTAAAACGTGTTATGGTTTGTTCGAATATACTGTGATGCCATTTGGGCTGTGCAATGCTCGTTGCGTTTCAGTTCTTCCTGAACAACGTTTTGAAGGAATACGTGGATTGTTTTGTAGTGGTCCACATAGATGATATTTTTATTTATTCTAAGTCAAAAAAGGTACACCACAAACAAGTCATTCAAGTGTTGAGAACGCTGAGAGAAAATAACTTGTTTTGCAAGCTGAGCAAGTGTGAATTGGGTGTGCATGAAGTGGAGTTTTTAGGGGTTATGCTTCGTCCAGAAGGGCTGGGTATGGCAGAACATAAGGTGCAAGCAGTACAGGAATGGCCCATCCCTAGGAACGTGAGGGAGGTACAATGCTTTTGGGGATTTGCAAACTATTATCGCTGTTTCATACTCCGATTTTCCCAAATAGCTGTCCTTATCACTAGATTACTCAGAAAAGGGATTCCTTTTGTTTGAACCAGTGAGGTTTCGGCAGCATTTGCCTTTCTGAAACAGGCTTTCACTTTAGCACCGGTGCTCAGACATCCTCAATTTGAGATGCCTTTCATAGTTGAAGCAGACGCCTCTGATGAGCAGACATCTCTGATGAAGCCATAGGGGCAATACTCTCACATACTGGACAGCTGCAATCAGTGGCCTATCTATCCAAAAAGCTAAACCCCACAGAAAAGAACTACAATGTGGCATAAAAAGAACTGTTATCAATAAAAAGACCTTCCAGGAATGGCGGCAGTACCAATGGGGCGCCCGTTACCCCACCACAGTGTACTCTGACCATTGGAATCTGCAATACCTGAAGACGGCTCGGCACCACTTGCAGAGACAAATGAGGTGGAAGCTTTTTTTTCGGAGCACGACTTTTTGATTATCTTCAGACCAGGAACCGAGAACCGCAAAGCTGATTCTTTATCTCGTCAAGGTTCCACCGAAGAGACAGTCCCAAAAACCCCAGAAGCCATAATCGATCCAGCCAAGGTGCTATGTGTTCTCAGGGCAGACAAATACCTAGAGGAAGTGACTAAACAGAAAAGTGCGGATGGCTGGGAAAAGTGGGCAGAGGAGGATGTCAACCGTGCTATCAGGCATGGCTTGTCTTTCCAGAACAACAAATTGTATCTCCTGACACCTCGTCTAAGAAAAAGAGCGTATATCTGGTGTCATGATTCTTTGCCTGGACATCTAGGTATCCTAAAAACAATACAATTGGTGCAACTTCATTTTTGGTGGAACTCTTTGCCCAAGGATGTCCGTCTATGGGTATCAGAATGTGAAGTTTGCGCTAGAGGAAAAGGAGAAATTAGCAAAAAGAAAGGGAGGCTCATTCCCATGCCTACTCCTCAACAGCCCTGGCAGAACATCAGTTTAAACGTAATCACGGGGTTACCTATGGATCAAGGGTGTTCAGCCATTTTAGTGGTAGTGGATAGCCTTACCAAGATGGGCCATTTCATTCCCTGCAAGAATCTGCTGACAGCGGAACAGACTGCTTAACTCTTTCTAAACAATATCATAAGACTACACGGAATACCCAAGGTTATAGTATCCGATAGAGACAGTTCATTGCTAGCTTCTGGAGGATGTGGTGTAAAGCATTTCGAATTGAATCAGTTGTTTCAACGAGCTTCCATCCCCAAACTGATGGTCAAACGGAGAGACTAAATCAGATCTTGAAAAAGTATCTGCGGTGTTACGCCAAGGAGGCTCAGGAGTCCTGAGTTTTCCTGTTGTGGATGGCAGAGTTGGCCTACTACAATCCTTCACATTGTTCCATAGGAGTATCACCATTTATGGCTAATTTTGGTTACTGTGCAAATACTCTGCTCATCAGCATACCGGACAATCTTGCCAATCAACCCTCAGTTTGTGCACACATCAAGGCCATACAGTCCATACATAGTAAGACAAGGAAACAACTGTTGCGGGCTAAACTGGTGAATAAAAGATGGGAGGATCATCATAGAAGGGATGGCCTGCAGTACACCGTGGGGATGACTGTGTATGGTTGTCCGCGAAGAACATCAAATTCAAACTGCGCAGTATGTTACATCCCAGGTTTTTTATTTTTTTTTTTAATTTTAATTTAAAAACATTTGTATAGCGCGCTTATACCACGCAGTTTCATGGCGCTTTTCAGATTGCGAGGAGACAGCAGGAGCAGAGGAAGCTAGACAGCAAAGGCTCGAGAGAAGAGCAGAGTTTTAAGGCTTTTTCGAAACTCTGTGTAGGAAGGTGTCATGCGGAGTTCCACAGGGAGGGAGTTCCAAAACACAGGAGCGAGAACCGCAAATTTTGTTCCGCCAGCCTTTTTCTTTTTAATTTCATTGGTCTACACACCATTGTCAAACAAATAGATCTTGTTGCCTACAAACTGCATTTGCTAGGCAATCTCCGTATTCAGCCAGTGTTCCATTGCAGCCTTTTGAAACCCACCCTAGGGGCACGGCGTCGGACACCTCCTCCTGTGGCAAGCGATGGTGGGTTGGAATACAAAGTCAGACGTATACTGTATTCACAGTATAGGAGGGGCAAGTTCAGGTATCTCATCTCTTGGAAGGGGTACACCTCTGAGGATGATTCCTGGGAACCCAGTTACAAAGTGCACGCCCCGTCGCAGTGCGTTCTTTTTTCCGCTGGCATTGTTCCATGCCTGGATCTAGGAGGTGCTTGGCAGAGGACCTACTGTCAGGAAATGCAGGGGTTTACCACCTACCTAGCCTATTACTACAATTCCCAGATGGCCGGAGGAGGAGGGGGAGAAGTTAGCGTCTATAACGAAACCCGACGCATGCAGGGCTTCATGCGTAATTTTGGATATTGACTTGGCTTTCGGAGGAGAGCAGACTTGTGAGGAAAGAGCTCCGCATTTGTTTTGCCCCCCAAGAGGAGTCGTGTCTCAGACACCATTTAGTGGTGCTCGGCTGGGCACGTAGTGGAGACTGTGGTGTCTGGGTTTTGGTTGGGCGCTCTGTGGTGCGACTTCCAGTTCCTGTGGAGACGCCGATAACAGGACTGGGCTAGTTGTGCTAGGATTCACTCTGCAAGCCGAAGAGAGCTCAGCCCAATGTGCCTGCGCAGGGGTTGGCCCAAGCGGCCAACTGGAAGCGGGACATCCTACCCCCTGTACCGTTCTGCCCACTGGCTGTAAGTGCCCCCTGGAGTGTGATGAGGGACCACTACCCCCCCCAGGTGTCCCCGTTAAAAAATGGAATGCCTACTAAGAGAAGTAAATATTTTCTAGCAATCATGACCTTACCGCAGACCAAGGATACACAGAGACATAAACACGACAAGAAAATAGACATTTTACATTTAAAGTAAGCATAATAAATGACATTCTTTGGAAAACTGACATCCCTTTTCAGCTTTAAACTTGATAAGCAAAACCTTTACACAAGCCTGACCTAACCATTTTCTAAACATTGCTGCCTTAGGGGAGGGTGGGTGGGGAAAGAAAAAGCAGCCTACCGAAAGCGGGACTTCCTATCCCGCCGTACCCTTCATCCTACCAGCAGTAAGTGCCCCCTGGAGTGTGATGAGGGACCACTGTCCCCCCCCCATGCTTTCCCGTTAAACAATGGGATGCCTACTAAAAGAAGTAAATATTTTCTAGCAATCATGGCCTTACCCCCACAGGTCAGCGTAGTTGGCCGTCTATCTGCCCCCCCCCCCATCCTATACCGACCCAAAGGTCATGTCCCGTGATTTGCCCCTATCAGCCACGCCAGAGGCTTCTTGGGAGACCTCATATCTGTGGAAGAAAGGGGGCCCCTGCCTAAAAGGATGAACCCTAGCAAGGAAACTAAGTTTTAGGAAGAAGGAGAGTTAGCACAAGGTTCTGTGCATATTTATCGGCATCATATTAGACATTGTACAAACCGACTAATTACAACTATAAGTTATCATGATGTATATTTTTATTTTATCATTATTGTATTATTCTTTTTGAAATATTTTTTTCTCAAACTTTTTTTTCCATTTTTTTTGTAAAAAAGTTCACAATAAATAGTTCTTCATACAATCATTATTCTGTACATAAATAAATCCTCAGTGTATACAAAAACCAAAAAGTGTATAATACAATTCATAAATCACTGTTCATATACAGAACCAAAATTCCATTCAACGCGTTTCGGTGTGTGCCTTCCTCAGGAATTCTGTATTTTTGTCACATAAGTGGTACTATAAGAGAGAAATTATACATTCAATCAGTTAATCATGATTTTTTTAAAAATTCAGAAGTCAACGTCTAACAGATTACAATGTTTATTATTCTAACCGCTTGATATTTATACTGTTTCTCATGGGAACTTCTCTCGCACCGTCAGATTCAATTCTAGCTCCACCACAATTTATTACCACTACAATTCACTTACATTTCTATACATATTACCAGTGCAAATATTTATCTCACTCTCTATACATTATATACATTATTTACATATTATCACATTATATACAGGTCTTCACCTTCTCATAGGGTTCTAGTAACGTAATTCTAACTGCAGATTGGTCAATGAAAGTTAAAAAGCGAGACAACCAATTGTCTACGCTATCTACTTTATGATTCTGTATAGTTGTAAGGTGAAAAATGAGGATAAACTCTAAGAAATGAGTTTGTGGTTAAATAAACTCATATTGGTGTATTCATGGACAATCAGGACAGCTAAATGGATACAATGGGGAGAGTAAGGTGATCACCAATATATAGTTCTAAAAATAGCAGCATAACTGGGTAGTTGTTTATAGTGTAGGAACAGGAAGATTTATATAAAGTCGTTATCTATCCCTAAAATCTATACATTATGCCAAATAATGAGTACCAGTAGATGACTGATGGAGGTACCTCTGGCGAAGGATAATGAAGGAATAAGAGACAACCGCGTTCACTCATGAATATGTCTCCACTCTAGGGACTACTGAATAAATTAATTTCCTAAATAAAAAAACAATTGGTGTGAAGTGTGCTCACTTTTAACATCTAATACTCCATTCTGAGCTACCGGATACAAAGGTTTATATACCTTCCAATTAGGTTTCTAATGTTGATAATCCATATGGGAAATAAGGAAGCTGATGGACCCTTGCCGCAATTATTCTGTGTTCAACAAAGCCATAGATCACTGCGTGGGTGAAGATAAAAGGCATAGATTCTGTCAAGTTTGTATATCTTATATATATAAGTGAGACCAAGATGAAATAATCAATGTCCCAACATACCTTAACGTAAAACTCGTAACAAATATATATGATGTATATATTAGTTCAATTCGCCGTGGGTGTGGGTCACCATCAGGAGAGTAGAAATTCCTGAAAGATGTAAAGAAATGATGTACCAAAAAGTATGGGGGCTATATATGAATTAAACGGTAAAAAGCCTCTCCTATTACTAATCTTGAGAAACTACCTTATATTACCCCACTGACATGTGAATGTTAATACCAAACTCATTATATTCACACTACAGTACCTTGTAGCGGCAAAGGACTTGGTGGAACCAAAACTACTCTCAAACCTAAAGCCTTAACTCACTTTGACCCCATGGGCCTCATGACGCATTTAAATCAAACCCCCAAAAACGCTGTAAGCGCATATAGGATTAGGTGATGTGCCGCTGCCGTTGGCTAAACAAAGAAAGTAGTTGCTGCAAAGATCGGCAATTATCGTAGGGAAAAACCAAAAGCTCCTCTGTGTCTCAAAGTTAATTAAAATCTAAACACCAAATACACATGCAGATATGTGTGATATGCCGCCGCTAGACATGTGTTATAGAAACGCTGAACATCCGCAATTTTTTTATAAATCAACAAATCTTCCTCTTATGCCAGAGTTTGTTGTGATCTAAGCATACTACATGCAACCGATATGGATCTTGTAGTTAACTACAGTTGCAGATACCATGCGTCCTACAGCTAAAACTACATGTCGTGGATCCTTACTTGTAAAAAGATGTATATCACAGGAACGATGTGTCTTCCCTCTGATCGCTCTCGGTAAGAGCTGTGCCGAAACATCCGATTTAAATCTAGACTCGATCTCGCGCCCTCTTCGAATCAAATATCGCGATAAAATAAGGGCGGAGACATATGAGTTACCGCTATGTACTTCCTCTTGATGAATGGGCCGCCATCTTATGTATTTGAGCTTATATAAATGTATTTGAGCTTATATAGCGCACAGCTACCCACAAAGGGTTTCCCGGCACTTGCTTAGGGATCCCGTCCTGGTATTCCCCAGTGAGATAACCCCGGCAGGGTATCCACAAGGTGAAAGCCAGGCATCCCGCCGCGAGGGGCCGTTGTGGAGATTAAGCAAGCTATTGCCCAGAGTCGCAGAGTGTCAACCCGTGAGTTGAGAAGGCACCGGAGCGAGAATTATCGAGTCCGTGGAATTTTTTGAGCCCAAGACCCGCCGAGACGGGGAATTGAACCATGGTCCAGGGCCGATCTCAGCTTCCGGGTCTGCCGCCTCTAACCCCTGAGCCACACTTCTCCACTTATAGTGGAGTAAACCTGCGTCTTCTAAATGAGACTTCGAGCTGAAAAATCCCATATTCTAAACTAATGTAGATGTGAAGATAGTACTACCAAGACTTGTTCAAACCATGAACCCTATTCCGAATCACAAAGTCTTGTATCGAGTCTAAGTTCTTTTAATTTTCTAATACTAACTTATTGCCCGCAACTAATTTGGATTTATATTAGTGATGAACATATGTGTATACACATTTCGAAACCACTGTATATATCAGAATTTGAGGTTGCAGCGATTGTCTGTAAATAAGCAGTACATAGGGGACTATAAGTCTAACAGACCCGCCATCTTGAGAGGGAATAAAGTCTGATTACTAAGGTTACAAAAAATGACTAAATTCTTCAAGAACAAAATGATACAAAGGGAAACCCAGGCAGGGGACGATTGCGTGTATACATCACGTATAAACCTGTGATCTGATATAAGATATCTGAGTATTATTATCACTCTTAATAGAAAACTATAGTTCAACTGATCAAAGGAGGATCAGACTGAATTCTAGTTAGGCCTCCTAGTGTGAAATAAGGAGGTTAGACTATACTGAATCATCTAAAATACTTGACCAGTCAGGGTAGAAAATCTGTACTGTTAAATTAATTATCTCAGACAAGTTAAACATACCAGTACAATACAAAATCTTTACATTACATTATTGCCTGCTCCCATGGTATTTCGGCATTTAATCCATAAACAGCTGTCCCCAAAATAAAAATCCAGTACACCTCCCGCATTTTTCTAATTTTATCCAGATCACATCCAGTCTTATGAGGTATTCTTTCCAAGATATACCAGGTCATATCCTCAGGCGCATGGTTCTGCTCCAAATAGTGACCAACCATAGGGGCTGTCAATTTTCTTGTCCTTATCGCTGATCGATGTACAGTCAACCTGACATTCAGTGCCTGACTAGTTTGTCCTTGGGAGACCTCCGCATATGCAGCTGGGCATTGCTCCTCACTGGCAGAGCCGCGAATAAGGAAGAGGCTCTTCAGACACTCTGCTGCTCTTTTAAAGGGGCGTCCTACCCCTGAACTGGCTAAAACAGGTCCCGGCGAGAGCCAGGACCCGGTCTCCTTACGTTTGCCGTGGAAGCGCTTGGACCGCTTCCGGGGCAACTCCACCTTCGCCAATGGGCGAGGGCAGGGAAGGCAGTCCCCAGCGCATCACTAGTGCTGACCTCGCCTCCCCCACCTCATCAGGGAAGTATACGGGGACCGGCACAATCGCCATATTGGCGGCATGAGTGAGTTCCCGGTGTCGCCTGCGTATACTCCTGTTTGTACAGGCGTCAGAATTCAGAGCTGGGTGGTATTGGCCACACCTGGTAATTACCAGGAGCGTTAAATAACTCACCCTTCATTATATTTTGGCAGGTCAAACCTAATAGAATTTAACTGGGGAAAAGTGTGAAGTATTTTCTGTACTATTCAGATTTTGATGGGTTAATCACCAAAATCAATATGTTATTCCGCAAAAACCAGAACAGATGCTATTGCACCTGATAAATAATGTGCCCACTTTATTGTTATTTATCAGGTCTGATAAAAATCAGATAATCCTCCAACAATCTTGGTATCACTATCAGGGCATTGAAGTTGCTGACTGAAGCACCAACTCTGCATTGAGCCAGCTGCCAGATATGCTGTTCTTAAAAAAGAAAAGATGTGGTTTGGGAAATAGGCGAACGTTGTCACGTCTTATTTTCGGTGTCTTCTCTCACCTTCACTTCCATAGTTACAACATTTCCAGTTTTCTTCCTTACCTTGTGCAGTGACCGCGAGTGAGCAGATATGCTAACGTGCAACATTTTACCTCTGAATTCCAATCTTTAGGGAATGTTTCATTTTACCCCACAATCTTCTAGGATTGGACTTCGATTAATAAATTAGTTTTGTGGGCTAATTTGGGGAAAACTCACACTTCTCCAAATCCTCTTGAACTGGTATTAAAATATGAAAGGTGTGAAGCTCTTAGTCAGTCAGTAAATCTTTATTTCGATTATTAAAAACTATCATAAAAAATACATTTTACAGATAAAAATACATTACATTTACATAACTGAACTGTATTTAAAAACAAAGTTTATACAATTACAAAAACATATTGTTATATACATCATTGCTTAACCTCTTGTGTTTCTTAATCTCCCTGCTACTTTTAAAAAGTTCATAACAGAGCATAAAGTGTGCATATCATTTGCTCTTTGTAAAAACAGTAGCGCGGTTTTAGCATGGCAAAATTTTGCCTCTTTAAGGATATCCACCAAAAATCTACGTCGGGGAATTTGATCAAATGAACACAAAAGTACAAAATGAAGGGTGTCCTGCGGAGACCTATTGTCGCAGCCGCAGGCACCCTTCTGCTCAATTTTTAGAGTAAAACCAGATGGGTAAGATAAAATATTGGGTAACAGATTGAGCCTAAAATGACACATTAAAAACCTGTCCTGCTGGTTGTACATCAAGAACAGATAGGGTTCCATGTCCTCTCCATTACTTACCAGACAATGTGCCGTTACTGATCTCTTTAATAGTTCAGAGCCTGATCTACAAAATGCTAATTTTTCTAGCAACTGTTTTTTAATTCTGAATTTACAGGAGGTGGAAATTGCAATCGGGTTGCTAAGGAGGTTATGCTGGTCTATATCTTCTAACATGACCTTAACATAGTTTAGCCAAGGGATTAGCAACCCCTTATCCCTTTGTAGACAGTCACCTGCAATTAGTCTACTTAATTCTGCCTCAGGGTTTACCCAAATTCTGAGCCATGCCATAATGGGCCTCACCTTTACCTGGTCTGAAATGTATGGGGTCCCAAGTTCACGATGTGCAATTTCGGCTGGGGTACTCTGTGGAATCTTTAAGATCCTACGGCGGAATTTGTCTTCCTCCAGCTGTAAGTGTTTTGCATCCCTGAAACCCCATACCTCTGCTCCGTACAATGCTTTTGCAGAGCTTATGGAGCCATAAAGACACATTACTTGTTCTGGTGACCAGCGGCCCAACCTTCGGGCAAAATTTAATATTGCACCATTTGAGGAGACCAGTTTTGTGCAGCGTTCCTCAACCAGAGAGTTAAACTTTAGCCCCCCATCAAATAGAAGGCCCAAATAGGGAAAAGTGCTTACAGTTTCTAATATGTGAGTCCCTATCTTAAATATTAATTTCCTGGTGGGCCTTTTACCAGCCACCATCACAAAGGACTTGTTCAGGTTCACGGATAGGTCTAAGTTTCCCATGAACTTTACAAATCCATCAATAAGATATTATAAGCTCCGTGACGTGCGTGCAAGCAGGACCGCGTCATCTGCGTACAGCAGTACCAGAATTTGGCGCACTCCTGCTTTAGGGCCATCTACATTCAGGGCAGCCAGGGTTCTCTCTAGGTCGTTAATGTACAGTGTGAACAAGAAGGGAGCAAGAATACACCCTTGTCTCACACCACTGGAGCACGTAAAGGGATCCGTGCTCCCCCACTCCGTGCTAAAGCGAACCCTGGCAGTGGTGTTCCAATGTAGTTCTCTGAGGATATTAATAAGTCCGGATCAATTCCCAAGTTATTCATCATGGCCCACAGTTTGTTCCTATTTACATTATCGAAGGCTGCAGCCAGATCCATAAATCCCATATAAATAGTTTCATTACTTGCTTTTGTGTATTTAGCGGTCAGTAAATATAGATTAAGACACTGATCGCTTGTTGATTTACCCGATCTAAAGCCGTACTGAGTGTTTACTATGGTATGATGCTCTTCTGTCCAATCCATCAGACGATTCAGTACCACACAACCCAATATTTTGGCAGAGACATCAATCAGCGATATTGGTCTATAGCATTGGGGATTGTCCATACTCCCCTTCTTGAAAATAGGGACAATTAATGCAGTTGACCACGATCGCGGGAGTCCAGATTTAATGGCCGGGTTTAGAACCCTTGTCATGATTGGAGCCCATAGATCCACATTACTTAAATATAGATCTGGCGGGGTACCATCGGGCCCTGGAGCTTTATTTCGAGTCAGGCCCTGGATAGCCTTGATTGTTTCCATGAGTGAGAATTCTAGTTCCAGACTCCGTATTCCATCCCATCCCCCTTCTGGAGCTACATCATGGATGTGATTGTATAGACCCTTAAAATGTGTCACCCATTGTTCAGGAAGTATATTGGTGTTAATCACCGGGGCACCGCTATCCTGAAAGCATGGCATATTGATGATTCTCCAGAATTCCGTGAGATATCTGTTTACCAGCCCTGAGTTATAGATATTGAATAACAGTAGCCTCAGCCCTTACCCTAAAAATGTCGCTGCCTGGAGAGTGTGTGATGTCCAGGAAGGTAATGTCCATACTCCATTTAAATTAACCACATGCGCGCTAGTGTTATTCTGGAGCTGTGCTGAGATTTTAAAAAACTCATTGTTCATGACGAGATGGGCTCGTCATCAGTGTGCGAGGAGGCTACACCATGACGAGCCCAGCTCGTCATGAGCCTGGAAGGGGTTACGGTCAACATACAGTGCTAACCCTCCCTTAGCCCTTCCAGAACTACCTTCTTGAGCTGGGACAAAAAAAAATTTTTAGCCCTCTATTTGGTAAGGGGAGCTATCGACCGCCCAAGTCTCCTGGAAAGCTATTATTTGGAACCCACCTAAGTGATTCCGCCAGTCTGTATTTCCAAATTTCCCGGCTAGACCTGCTATATTCCAGGACATTATATTCAGCCCTCCCCCAGATGTTTTTCCGACCTGCGTTCCCTGAATATTTGGTCCGGTCCATCCCTTCTCACTAGCATGACCCCTTGTTCATCCCCATCTTGCTCTCCTGGGAATTCTATAGACCCATTCACCTGATGATCTCTTAAGTCTCCCTGAGCAATAAGTTTGTCACCCACTTTTTTAGCCATCCTCTCTTGAGAGTTCCATGCTTCAGATAGTCATTCATTTTCGTCGCAGGACGATAGGGGACTAAATCTATTTGTCCACTGTGGGAAGCCCTGACTTTGTGAGGACTGGCCTACCTGATCGTAATACCTTTCCCAAGGCATGTCCGGTGCCCTACCCATTCCGCCAAGAGCCTATCTTGGGAAGTGTGTGATACGTTTTCTTGGATAGAAATACCCTAGTGGCTAGGATCGTATGGTACTAGTCTGGTTCCGATTACAATTACCCAGTATATATTCTTGTCCCGGGCTTCTCCCGGCGCGTCCCGCGTCACGGACAGTGTTGGGAGTTTATTAGTAGTAGGAGGAGTGGCTAACTGGCCACAGGTGCTCCTGGCTCACCGATTAGCGCTGGGCTGCTGGGAGTGGTAGTCCGTGTTCTTCCAGGTACACGGAGGGTGGCAGGGAACAGGTTGGCTTATCTTCCCGTTTTCAACCCCCAGGAGTACGCCCTCAGTCCACGGGCAGCACAGGTTCCTTAATGCAGGCAGGACAGGAAAGGAAAAGCGCCGACAAGAAAGCTTCACGCAGTGGCACCACTTTATTGTTATTTATCAGGTCTGATAAAAAGCAG
Organism: Lissotriton vulgaris; assembly: GCF_964263255.1. Taxonomy (NCBI): domain Eukaryota; kingdom Metazoa; phylum Chordata; class Amphibia; order Caudata; family Salamandridae; genus Lissotriton; species Lissotriton vulgaris. The sequence goes on from NC_141691.1 coordinate 1,516,862,912, forward strand.
ATAATCCTCCAACCATCTTGGTATCACTATCAGGGCATTGAAGTTGCTGACTGAAGTACCAACTCTGCATTGAGCCAGCTGCCAGATATGCTGTTCTTAAAAAAAAAGATGCGGTTTGGGAAATAGGCGAACGTTGTCACGTCTTATTTTCGGTGTCTTCTCTCACCTTCACTTCCATAGTTACAACATTTCCAGTTTTCTTCGTTACCTTTTGGCAGTGACCGCGAGTGAGCAGATATGCTAACGTGCAACATTTTAACTCTGAATTCCAATCTTTGGGGAATGTTTCATTTTACCCCACAATCTTCTAGGATTGGACTTTGATTAATAAATTAGTTTTGTGGACTAATTTTGGGAAAACTCACACTTCTCCAAATCCTCTTGAACTGGTATTGAAATATGAAAGGTGTGAAGCTCTTAGATTTAACTGGCTGCGGTAGTGGCAGCTGTCCCCTGCTGGCAGGTTCCTTTTCTGTAGTTAATGGAAAGAGGCTAAGTGAGTATACTACGGGTGTTGCTCCCCTTGACAGGGTCTACACTTGCATGCGGGCTCTTTGCACCTATTTCACGCTGTCGGTGCCGCCTGAGGTCAAATCCCGACAGGTAGCAGGTGTCCTCCTACCTGCCGCGGATTTCCCGAGGCTGCGCTTCACACTAGCTTCACAGACCCTACGGCTCCCCAACACCCTCCGCCTCAAGGCGGGGCTGACCTCTGACATCTCCACGCACGTCACGGGCGTGAAGCGCTCTCATTAGCACCTGCGTCTCAGGTGACGCACCTTTCACGCTGGCGTCATTAGCACGTTTCTCTATATAAAGCTCCATTCCATAATCCTGCTTTTCAATTCTTTTCACGGGTGGGCGGCGTGTTGTGTTCTCAGTATTTAGTTCTAGGCAGGGCCGTGCGACACCGAATCGGGAGTTATTTGAATAAGCTTCGTTTGTTGTGGGGGAAGAAGTCGTCCGTTATTTTACAATTTTGTGTTATTGGGCGCCGAATAAAGTGAGGGTTGTTTGAGAATGAATACGTCCTATATATGCCTGTTGTAGGGTTCAGGCGCAAAAATAAATACATGCTAGGTTCTAAAGGCTCCTGTAAGGCCATAAAAATCTTACTTTTCCTTCCTACTCCTAGCTTAAAATGGGAGCTGCGGATTAGAAAATGCTGTAGGTTAAAATGCTTTGCAAACGGTGAAAGGAGTTACAGGGAGGTATGAAATACTGAAACTCTCCCTTGTATGTGTCATAATTTGTTTAAGAGAAGTGGGTAGGGTCAACAGCAACGCTCGGAGTATTCAATTTTTCCTTGGCGACTACGTCAACCAGCACAGGTGTTTAGTCTTTGCTTTCAATCAGCTGCAGTCAATCCCGTTTGGACCGTTATAAATGCAGGACTATTGTGCCAAATTAAAAAAATGGAATCTTAACATTTGTGAACCGCTGGTTTGCCGAGAAATTAGATCACGCTGTACATTTGTTTGGGGAGGGGAAGAGAGAGGGGGTGCCGCTAGTAGCGGATTTTAGGTTGAGCTGATTTATCAAATAACTCCATTGCGCGAGACACGTTTCCAGTCTTGATCTCTTTACCGAGAAAATAGGTGCGAACTCGAGGTTTTAGTTCCGTATCAGTACAATGTAACCAAATGGGCTAACGTACCAAAAAACAAGGACATTTAAAACAAAAAAAAGTAAGGGTGTAAAGACGGCGTCCCTATGAAACTAAGTCCTCATAACGCTAACCTGATTTACTATTCGTCTGTTTCTTGAAGGAGCAGGAAAAAGCTCTCACGACACTTTCGAATTACAATAACCTACGCTCTTCGTTTGTTTGTCAATTGAGTGGGACAACGAAAAGCAGGTTGAAAATTAGTAATGGAGTTCAGTTTGGGCGAGAAAATATTTGATACAAAGTATCATAACGGGATGTCAGACGTTCTAATGAAGCATACATGTATTCAATTTAAAGGATACTTTGTTCGCTCGTCCGCCTGAGCCTGCCATCTGAATGTTAAATATGTATAACGGTGCACTAAAGACTGTTTTTAGACGGCTTCCACCCATTTCCTCATGGACGCGTTTAAGTCCAGAGCCTTCATGTTACAACCTATTGCATTCTGGGTGCTGTAGTCTTGATTAACTCTCTTGTACTAAGTAGCTTACCCCATCTGATGATGATTTGCAGAAGTAAAGATCGGAAAATATATATGTGATGACCTGGAGTGACGTGAAAACCAAACTACCTGTGCTGTGACCCAGAGGCCACGCACAGTTGACTGCGGCTCTAGTGAGGACGCAGACATCACCACTCACCGCAGAAATGTCATTCCACTCATAGGTGAATGCACATAGTCCTGTTTAGTACATGAAAAATTGTGGACGGAAACTGTCTAAATGATGCTAACAATGACATTTCAACCCACCTTGCAAATACTCCGGCGGCCAAACAAAACTATAGAATAATGTGAGAGAGACTAATGCAACCATCCCACAATTTGGGGCAAATATGAAAGTCATGCGATAACCCAGCATATGCGATGGATTGGTACTGTCCCCTAATCCCCCTTTATATGACCAAAAAGCGAAACATACAACTGAATGCTCTTCAATACACAAAAAGAAATAAAACAAATGTGCAATAAAAAACACAATATTCCACATTATCTTTAGATACAAATGACACCCTGCCAATCTAACTTCGGAAAAGGGGATTGGATGGATGGGAAACCAGAGTTGCCGTAATCTATGCCCATGAGCAGTAGCTTTCTGGGAGCCATAAATGCAGAAAGCAAAGTGGGAAAGTGACTCGTTAAGATCACTCACCGTTAGCCAAAAGAGATTGCCACGCAATTCATTCCACTCTCCGAGCCGTGACCCAGAGATGGTTCCTACTATAAGTCCCCCCACCGTTCTCTTAGTCAAACCATAAAAACAGGACTAGCCCCGTAGTACAAGGGACCTGGTTATTTAAATCCTGTTAATTAAGGGCGGGCAGTCGGATGCCCCTGCGGAATAATTACAGCTGCAGTTTAAACAGACAATCGGAACTGGCTTTGCCCATCTGATTCTCCTTTTATTTTAAATAAAAAAAACATTTGTATTAAATAAAACATGATCAGTAGAAATCGGATATATTAGTAACATGTTTATTTTTGTCCATGCTATAGGCAAATGCAAGAAAGATAGAACATCTCTTTGCATGTTTCTACACATTATGAGCTACATTAATTCTAATATGACTTGCATTAAGCTAATTGTATATCCTTTTGCAACCAATTCTAATGGATTTTTCATGTGTTTTAGGTTTGCACTATAGATTCTATTTGTATAACACACCATATCTTTCATATTAAAGAGCAAAACAGCAAAGATCCAAGCAGCTTGTAGGAAGGATGATATTATTGACATGTGCTATAAGGAATACAATACACCCTGTCGTATGGCATAAGGCAATTGCAAGTCACTTCAGAGGTCCATGAACTCATAAAGCTCACTCTTCAGCCTCATTACTCTGTACACTCACAGAACTGCTTAATGACTTGTAATCTCCTTATACAATACAACAAATGGATACGTCATCCCCTAGATTCATATTTAGTAGGTGCCCATCTCGTAGTATGGGCCGACCTGTGGTCCTTTCTGGGAATCACATAACTAGTTACTCTGAGTCATGACTCAATACTGGGCTTGATGCTCGCTGCAGACCTGCATTATGCACCCTCACTTATCTACCTCCCCTTAAGTTGAAGGAAAATACAAGGCATGCTGGCTCAGTGGTCCATAACAAGCCATCTTAACCCCAGTATAACACAGCATTTTATATTAAAGGTTTAAATCTACTTCTATCGCCGTTTGTTCATCTGGTAATCAGTGTATTAAACCAACAAACCAAGGCATCTGCTATTGCAATTAAAGCACGCTTCCTAGGTTAAGGTCAAAGTCAAAATACTTTATTTCAAAGAAATACATGCTCATGGAAATATTTCACAATACCCAATTCATTAAAATAGACAATTCTAAACATAACGCAACAATTCATAGTTGAATCCATTCAACCAAACATACTTACTCATTCTACAAATACAACCTTATGAATATTAGAATTTCTCCATACCATGACTCGATACAATCCACAACCCCAAATCTCTTGTGTTTAAAACATTTTGAAAGAATGCTAGCAATTTAATCTGTAGCAAACTCATTTTACCCCAATAGGCATTATAAGGTGCAATTAACATAGCAACTTGACACAATTTCATGAATCTCTCTCAATCATGCTTCTACCAAGGGCACATTTATTTCCCATCTCTAAACCTATTGCTATTTATTTTACAGAACTTTATGTAGCGCAAACTTGACCCTAATCGGGTATCAGAGCGCTTTCCATAGCACCAGTTGCCAGTGCTTTAGCACTGGTAGCGCCTGCTGCAACAGCATTTTTTTGCCCCCCCCCGCGTGAGTACCTGCTTTACAGATTCTCACCATACCACCCTTCAACATTGCCCCTCATCGCTCCATAGCCCCTCTCTTACATCCATTTTGTTTATAGCCCTAGTCATATCAGTGTAGGGTGTCAGAGCACTTTACATCACACACACACACGCATTATGTAGAGACAATGAATCCTGTGAGGAATTCAGACAATCGGAAATAACTTAATGAGGATTACAATATGTAGGAATCACATGTGATCCATACCAGTAAGCAGCATATTTTAAGATCATTTGGTCTAGAGATTTAAAACATAACACAGTGGTTGGGTTTGGCTTCACTAATAAGAATATATTTCTACCAAAACAAACCCTCTTTAGCAACATTAGGATAATAAAAGACTGGTAGAAAAACAATGTCATATGAACTGCAAGTAACAAAATGATCTCTGACAAAAGCAGTAACACACTGCTATCTTCCATAAATACAATTCAGGAATCTGAATTGTATGGGTCTTTGCAGCAGGCATAACCCACGCACTGCGCCCATTCCGTGGGAGACATTCTCCCCAAACCCGCCGCCCCGGTATCCCAATAAAATAAAGAAAAATAGGAAGGTCCCCTTTCAATCCAATACGGGACAGGGGGAAATACTTAAAACAAAGAGGTCCCTAACACACAGTCAAATACTATGATGGTCTAACACAATACAGTAGTTGTATATTCTGAAACTCAAGCAACCACTAGTGCTACAATGTCAAAACATATTATCAATTTACACAAGAGTTTCCAATTTAATAAAAACAGTAACAAATAATTTATAAAAGTACATCATTTATTCAATACAGTACAATACAATTTTGTGCGCATGTCATAGAAACATATTTAAAAACAAATTGTTGTAGGAAAAGTTGTCTATGCAGCAAGCATTTCGGTATTGGGTTACCACCTTCAAGACAGTTTTTCTAAATAGCGAAAAACATACAATTAACATTGTTTTAAAAAAACAACATAATTATCAAAAATTGACATTGAAGTAATAATTTAACAATAAAAACAGGAACTATTACTTTTTTCGGTACCTATGATAGAACAGTCTTACTTATTAGAATGACCACCAGCAAGATTAAAGCGCATACCGTTCTATGTAGCGTAATCAAATGTTTACCTAATAATCAATATCTATAGCCAAGATTAAACTGAATCACATCAATGCTGCAAGGAAAACAATGTTGAACGTAAGGTGCCAACAATGGATTTGTTTCACAATCTTATAAACAGCTATAGGGATCTCTATTGGAAAGAATTTCAGATCCTTACTGTAAACATCAGTGGCTGTATTATATTCAAAATGTCCAATTATTTGGGACAGAGCAAAAATGTCTGAATAGTAGGCTACCACACTAGCCACAAAATAAGAGAAGCAACACAGGAGAATATTGTATCAAAAATTGTTATTAATAGAGGCAATTATAAGGGTTCTTCTTCAGTCACCAGAATAAAGCATAATACATGATTCTAACGTACAAGGAATGCATGAATTAATCCAACAGTACAATAGAAAACGTCCAAACTGTTGCATATGGTACAGTGACTACCAATGGATTTGAAGTAAGTCACTGAACGCAAGATGTCAGTAATTGCAGAAGTGGACGTGAAGGTCGACGTTTCGGTCTCAATAAGATAAATCAAAAGACCATCATCAGGACGAGTAGTTAATTGTATGCCGATTAAGCATGGGCGAATTTTGCGAATCTGGCGTTCGGGGAATTTGCGAACCTGCAATCCGCAAAATCCGCGAATTCTCGCGAGTTTGCGGATTTTTTTTTGTGTTCGTACAGCAAATTCTAAGGATAATGTTGATATATGAACTCAATTAATTTCATTATTGTGTATTGTCTATTTGTCTCATGTTGATTTACTTTGATGTTAGGAAATTATTTGTCTTAATATATGTTGAATGTGCTTTATTATTTAAGGAGATAACTACAAATGATTTGTTCACACCCAATTGTGTACCTATTGAATTACTCGTAAAGTAATGTGCTAAAAGTATTTATGCAGTCATTGTCAATAAATAGGACTTTGAAAACAAATAATTTGCGAGATCCATGGTGTCAGAGGCAACGTACACTTGACAGTTTCTACGTCTGGTTCATCATCACAGGTTCCCAGCACCCTCGGTTTCACCCCTTCCCCCCTCTGTTTCACCCCTTCCCCCCTCTGTTTCACCCCTTCCCCCCCTCTGTTTCACCCCTTCCCCCCCTCTGTTTCACCCCTTCCCCCCCCTCTGTTTCACCCATGCCACCCTCTGTTTCACCCATGCCACCCTCTGTTTCACCCATGCCACCCTCTGGTACATCAATGCCACCCTCTGGTTCATCATCACTGTAGATTATGGGGGAAAAAAGCAAGCACACCTGCCTGCTTCAACTGACATGAATTAATTTGGGGTTGATTTATTAATTTGTCACTGTTTTAAAATTCCAGTCTGGCACCTGCTTCCTTATCTGTAATTTGCTTTCTGTTGCAGTGCAATTTCTTTTTCCAGGACCTTTGTGGCCTACTTGTAGCTATTCTATGAGCCTGCTGAGAGGGTCAGAGCAGGGTCATACAATTGTTGCAACTAGCAACTGAACTCTGGAGGGGCCCTTGTCAGGAAGCACTACAGGGAATGGTTACTAATGATGAGTTTGAACTTTTGAACCTGCTGAATGCTTTCACTATTGCAAAACTCGTTTTTCTGCAGAACAGCATTACAGCAACTGTAATGTCCCAAACAAGCTTATATGAGAAAGTTAATTTCTAATCCAAAAGTTATCCAAAGAAAAATCAAAAGGCCTCAAATCCAAAAAAGTGCAGGCAAATGTCAACCTGAGGAGTTATTCTGATAAAAATCATAATTTTCAGAAGGTCTATGCTGCTTGCTAGTAGATTTCTTGTGCAGAATTGCAATTTTTGTAATTTCGCGAGTGCGAGATTGTTGCTGCCCGCGGCACCTACATGTTCGCAATTGCGAACTTACACCGCATGCCGCGAAATTGTATCACCAAGAAAAAAAAATCCGCTGCGTGCGAGTTTGCGGATTTTCGGTAAATTCGCGAGCGTTCACGGATTGCGAATTTACCGAAAATCCGCAAAATCCGCGAGCGGAACGGATTTTCCGCCCATGCTTAATGCCGATGACCCCTAAAAGATAACATAATTAATCAAATCAATGATATTGTTCAATCTGTGTTGCAACACAAATCAAATGATAAACATACATATCTTATAATGATTTCCATTACATTTGTATATATAATTAAAAACAAGGACTACTGCTTCATGCTGAGAATTAATCAAGGACGGTGTGGCGTCCAGTCAATTTCATAATTGGGAGCAGTGGTATTTCGAGCAACATTTCAGCTAATGATTTAACAGCAAGGCTAATGTGCAAGAGTATCTGCAGATTATTGGGGATGCCTGAGCATGGACAATCGTTAGATATGGTCAAAAGTGGTCAAACAGCCATGTAATTCTAGAACAGAAACACACAAGACTGCGTAGTGTTCCTATGATTAGACACATATAGAGTCAGACTTACTTGGAAAAGAGGGGCCTGCTTGAGCCAATTGTAAAGGTTGGAATTTATTTTGTTTGTATCAAGTTCTCACTGAAAAAAGCAATATAGCATTCATGGTCTATATTCCATATCACAAATGACACTAAGCCACTCTAGTCATATACAGCCAGAACATTAATTACCTGAAACACTTTGTCGAGGTTTCAGAGACGAGTTATTTAGTCACTGGAACAGCATTGTATTCATGGGGATTTTTCCAAAGTTATCTGTGAATATGAATAATAAAACTTATTGTCTATCTACAACCCCAGCATGTAGGTTAACAGACAGCCGTCACGATGTCCAATCATTTAGTTAACCCGTCTGTTTATCCGAGGTAAAAATGGTGATATATAGAGGTCTGTGCCAACTATAGGTAAAGTCACCATACTCCTTTACAGCAATGGTGGAGCCATCGTAATGCCCAATGTATTCTAACGAGGATATAAATCACTTATTAACTGATCAAATATTGGGTACGTAACTCGCAGCCATTCTAATGTTGTGTAAGGCAGCGCAGTGAGTTTGCAACTGGCGTTTTAGTAAGACTACTGCAAGAACTGGTAAAGGAGACTTCACCAGGTGGCATCTCTTAAAGAATTTATCGTATCGAGCCACAGATTTCTCGGATGATGCGATTATTTAAGACAAGCGTTAAAGCTGCACATGGCAATGTGATGAGCTATAGCTAGCAACGTGCGAGGTTTCCGTAAAGTGAAGGACACGCTGTAAGGTGGCATGCCTTAGGGAAACGTAAATGCCGATTAGAATATATGCAACGTCAAGACTCATTACGGGCAAAAATTGACTCTATTAGCAGACAAACCAATGTCGTCGGCGGGCAGAATCAAGACTAACAACCCGACAGGGGCTCAGCGCAGATCCTCACTATTTTGTTTGCTTGTCCGAACCAAACGAGATGTGCTTCAACCGGCAGAGTCACGGAAGGGCAATCATGTTTGCCTATGTTAAGCTGCTCTTTTTAAATAAACTAATCCTTTCCAATTGGATGGATGAGTCATGTGATCTTTCGAGAGTGTAACTAGCGTTTATCATCGACACCATGTTGGATGTGTAAACGTACAAGGAGTTACATGATGTTCAACAAGATAATTACATGTTAGCCGTATTTGCATACTCAATGGCTGTTGCCAAACCATTACGGGAATTACCCATTAGATAGTCGATAATTGTTGAATGACCTGAATCATATTAAGTTAATCGTAGTCATCCTTATCACGAGAGAAGTCACAGTCTTGGAATTAGTAGACTGAAGCGTGTGGTTTATCAGCAATACGAATCGCATTAGTGTTGAGCACCATGTTGGGTGTGCAGGAACACACATTACCAACATGTTGAGAATCTCGCATCTATTTATTGGATTAATACGCAAATCATTCCTTGACAGGTATATCCTATGAACTTCGATGGATGTCAGAAATAACGTGTAGCGTCCATCGCACCATAATGTCTTAGTGGATAGAGTCGAGAATAACAGACACTACAGTGGCCATCTTATAGTATCACTGGATATAATGCAAAATGTAAAATCGAGATAGGGGTATCTTGTTGTACAAGCACAATTTTACCCAGAACACAATCTAATAGAGACATTGAGAAATTACAGTCAATTTTTTACGCAGCTAATGAAAGCCACATATCACAGAGATCTGTCGCCTCCTAGGGCGCGCACATTCTTCTGTGGCAGTCTTTTAGATAGTGGTGAATAATAACTGTGGCATCCAATATTGCATCTATAATCAACTGATGTCCACACATTTGGTTATTCAGAGTTGAAGCTACAGGCATGGCTAAGTTATTATAACAGCAAAACTTACAGATTGATACATGCATCAACAGAATAATGACATTGATTCGTCACATATAGACAAAAGGTGTTTTTATACATATTTCATTGTTACAGGGGGTAGAGCATTAGTACATCAATAGTAAACAATGTTAGAAAACAGCAATATTGATATAATCAATCAGATGTAGTAGTTTAATTGAGACATGCAAATGTGTGCCATTCTGTAAAGGAATTCATTCATTTTTTTGATGCTGTTAGCTGATTCTATTCACCTCCTTATTGTCAAGATTTTATCAATATTTTTCTGTCTTATAGTGGGTTTAACCACCTCCAGGACCCACCATTTCATGTCTTTTTCTGTGTGCTTGAGTTCCAAATAGTGGTCAACAAGAGGGACATTCTCGACCTTGCATCTGATCCTAGACTGGTGTTGCAGAATCCTCTGCTTAACCATCTGTGTGGTCTTACCTATATATAATAGGTTACACAGGCACTGAGTACAGTACACCACATTGTGAGTTCTGCAATTTGAAAAGTGCCTCATCTGGGTTTTCTTTCCATTGATTACACAGTCTATCATATTTAAAGTTGAGCCACACGCAGCACAGTTGTTGCATTTGTAGTGGCCAATAATTGGAGTGCGTTGTCTCATATTTTCCACATGGTTGGACTCTTGATTCTCGTATGTGTGGACCAACCTGTCTCCCAGATTTGGACCACGTTTAAAATAACCCTGGGCGGAGTGGGGCTTCGCGGAGCTACGCGAAGTGGGCGAGAAACTACGCCCACCTCCGCACTCCACGTAGCCCCACTACGCAAACACCACTGGCCGCCAGCTCCGCCACCCGCCTCCCTCCCGTCCTCCCTAAATACTTTCAATTAAAGGAGTCAAATAATTAAAACGCACTTACCTTGCCCGCCGCTGCCCGCCGCGTCCCCGGGGCTCGCTATCTTCCGTCTTCCGTCTTGTTTACTAATGCGCATGCGCGGGCGGCCGCGCATGCGCATTTCTCAAGAGAAAATGCGCATGCGCGGCCGCCCGCGCATGCGCATTAGTAAACAAGACGGAAGATTGCGAGCCCCGGGGACGCGGCGGGCAGCGGCGGGCAAGGTAAGTGTGTTTTAATTATTTGACTCCTTTAATTGAAAGTATTTAGGGAGGGCGGGAGGGAGGCGGGTGGCGGCCAGCTACGCTCCGTCTGCGGAGCGTGCGTAGTGCCGCCTGGCTACGCCCGCTCCGCAAAATGCGGAGTAGGCGGCACTACGCACACTCCGTGCACGGAGCGTAGCTGGCCGCCCACCCTTAGTTTAAAAGCAAAGAGTGTTTTTTCTCTGAGCTCAGGAAGATCTGATAGCAATGACCATTGCTTATTAATTATTTTCTTTAGTTGGTTACTGATCGTGCTATAGGTTGTGTCACAGACTAAAGGTTTTTTTTCTTGTTTTGGTCTAATGTCCAGGAGTGTCTCACTGTTGTTATACCAAGCTCGCTTAAGGGAGGCTTTAAGTACTTTGTTTGGGTAGCCTCTATCACTTAGTTTATTTTTGAGGATTGCTGCTTCCCTGAAATAGTCTGTACATTTGGAACAATTCCTCCGTAATCAAAGGAATTGGCCAAAGGGCAATCCCTCTTGTAATGCTTTAGAGTGATTGCTGTTGAATTTCAGAAGGGTGTTCCTTGCAGTGGGCTTGGTATTTAGTGATGTATATAGGGTGTTTTCATCTCCTGTCTTGATGGTAATGTCAAGAAAATTCATTTCACTGTTACTACTCTCCAATGTAAACTTAAGGTTGTTGTTCCTACCATTAAGCCAATGATGAAATTCGGAGAGTAGATCATTGCTGCCTCTCCAGATTAAAAAGATATCATCAATGTACCTTAGCCAACAGGAAATGTTGGCTAAGTACGGACTGAGATGATGGTAAACCTACTTCTTTTCAAAATCTGAGACATAGATATTTGCTATATCTGGGGCGTAGATTGCCCCCATGGCAACTCCTTTCAGTTGCTGGTAGTAGCTCTTTTAAAAAAGAAAAAAGTTCTCGCAAAGGGAGATAGGTATGCAATCAATGATAAAATCAGAGGGTACATCATGTGGTCTAGTGCGCGAGTCTAATAGATCTCTGATTATTTGTAGGACATCATCTTGTGGAATATTGTTAAATGGACTTTCTATATCCATCAAGACCAAAATTTCCTCATCTGGATTAAAATGGTGCTTATCTAATGTATTAATCACAGAGGTGGTGTGTCTAATATATGTTTCTGACTCGACCACAAAAAATCTTATGAAGAAGTCAGAGTATTGCGCCAAAGGCTTAAGAATGGAATTGCAGCCAGAAACTATAGGCCTACCTGGTGGTTCTGTGGCATGTTTGTGGACTTTGGGGAGAATGTAGATAGCTGGTACTGTTGGTGATTTATTTAAAAGAAAGAGAGCCTCTTTCTCACTAAGCCATCCACCTGCATGTCCGTTTTGGCTCAATGACGAGATTTCAGACTCCAGTCTAGCGGTGGGATTGCCAGAAAGTTGTTTATAGTTGCTTTCCACAAAGTTGTTTAAGCATCTCATTCCTATATGCTTCTCTGTCCCATAGGACTATTCCCCCACCCTTATCAGCTGGTTTAATAAGGGTGTCTGTGAGGGACTCAAGATTGTTAAGAGCAAGTTGTTCTGATTTGCTTATATTGTTCCTGATAAAGGGAAGATGAACAAACACATTTTCTGTCTCCTTCAGAACAGCATTTTCAGATGTTATAATGTCCTTTGATACCATGTTATTTGATGGAATGTTGAGGGGGGATGTAGACCTGTTACATTCCGCTCTGGTTTTGTTGGTTTCTCATGGAAAAAATTCCTCAATTGGATCGTTCTAAAAAAAATCTATAGAGTTCCAGTTTGGTTTGGAACTGACTATTTCTGTTGGTGGGAACAAATGAGAGTCCTGAGGAGAGGACCGCTATTTCGGATTCTGTAAGAATATGATTAGAGATGTTGAAGATGGGAATCGTATTTATATTCACCATTCGTAGTATCGATTGCGGGTCTGACGCTGGCCTGCAGTGTATTGGTTCCGGAACCATCCTCTCTGCGCCCCTCTGGTTTTCAGAGGGCGGTCCGTTCCCCTCCTGTCCTGTGCTAAAAAAGACTGACGTGAGGTTGATGGTTGTTGCTCAAAATTAGGTCTATATTGGCCACCAGCTGTTTGTTCACCATCAGAGTCTGATCCTGTATCGGAAAAAGTTATTCTTTTCTGTTGTTGTTGAATTGGCCCTTGCGGTCCACTTTGGTTTTGGTAAAAGTCTTCTTGTAAATATGGATATGTTTTATTCTTATTATATCTAAGGATATCCTTCTGTAATTTATCTGTTTTTTTTAGCGGAATTAAACTCCTCAAATTCCTTCACTGTCTGAGCAATTTTCTCCAGAAGGGTTTTAGCACTGGTGATATTGCTATCTGAATTGATTTTATTTTCAAGTGCCTCTGTTTCTTTAAGGATCAGTTTAGCTTGTTTGAATGCGGTCTCAATGCTTAGCACCATCCAGGTGCGAGAGCATTTATTCACAGCAAAACTGAACCCTATCTTGAAGTCATCATCTTCAATGAAGATGATGGGGATGTTCCTAATTGTAAGCCCTGTGGGTATTATGTTCGCATTGAGACAGCCGGTAAGAAACTTGGCATGGAGCTCTGTTCTTATAAGTTTCTTCTTAAGTCTCTCCAATTGATTGAGGTCTGATTCGTATGGTAAATGTGCTGATGCACCCCTGTTGCCTAAGAGAGCGGGACCAGAGGCTATCTAAAGAATATAATTATCCGTATAAGATAAAGTCTCAGCTTCAGACATTAATCGGATAAAGTCAGAAAAAAAGGATATTATCCTTTATAACCACTAGGATAGTGGCCCACAACAGACAGTCTGCGCAAAAAATCAGTACAGGGAGGGTGGGTAACCCAATATACCCTTGCGGGCTTGGGCAGAAACTGTGTTAAACATAAGGTGCCAACAAGGGATTTGTTTCACAATCTTATAAACAGCTATAGGGATCTCTATTGGAAAGAATTTCAGATCCTTACTGTAAACATTAGTGGCTGTATTATATTCAAAATGTCCAATTATTTGGGACAGAGCAAAAATGTCAGAATAGTAGGCTACCACACTAGCCACAAAATAAGAGAAGCAACACAGGAGAATATTGTATCAAAAATTGTTATTAATAGAGGCAATTAAAAGGGTTCTTCTTCAGTCACCAGAATAAAGCATAATACATAATTCTAATGTACAAGGAATGCATTAATTAATCCAACAGTACAATAGAAAACGTCCAAACTGTTGCATATGGTACAGTGACTACCACAGGATTTGAAGTAAGTCACTGAACGCAAGATGTCAGTAATTGCAGAAGTGGACGTGAAGGTCTCAATTTCGGTCTCAATAAAATAAATCAAAAGACCATCATCAGGACGAGTAGTTAATTGTATGCCGATGACCCCTAAAAGATAACATAATTAATCAAATCAATTATATTGTTCAATCTGTGTTGCAACACAAATCAAATGATAAACATACATATCTTATAATGATTTCCATTACATTTTTATTTATAATTAAAAACAAGGACTACTGCTTCATGCTGAGAATTAATCAAGGACTGTGTGGCGTCCAGGCAATTTCATAATTGGGAGCAGTGGTATTTCAAGCAACATTTCAACTAATGATTTAACGGCAATGCTAATGTGCAAGAGTATCTGCAGATTATTAGGGATACCTGAGCATGGACAATTTCATAATTGGGAGCAGTGGTATTTCAAGCAACATTTCAGCTAATGATTTAACAGCAAGGCTAATGTGCAAGAGTATCTGCAGATTATTGGGGATGCCTGAGCATGGACAATCGTTAGATATGGTCAAAAGTGGTCAAACAGCCATGTAATTCTAGAACAGAAACACACAAGACTGGGTAGTGTTCCTATGATTAGGCACATATAGAGTCAGACTTACTTGGAAAAGAGGGGCCTGCTTGAGCCATTTGTAGAGGTTGGAATTTATTTTGTTTGTATCAAGTTCTCACTGAAAAAAGCAATATAGCATTCATAGTCTATAGTCCATATCACAAATGACACTAAGCCACTCTAGTCATATACAGCCAGAACATTAATTACCTGAAACACTTTGTCGAGGTTTCAGAGACGAGTTATTTAGTCACTGGAACAGCATTGTATTCATGGGAATTTTTCCAAAGTTATCTGTGAATATGAATAATAAAACTTATTGTCTATCTACAACCCCAGCATGTAGGTTAACAGACAGCCGTCACAATGTCCAATCATTTAGTTAACCCGTCTGTTTATTCCAGGTAAACATGGTGATATATAGAGGTCAGTGCCAACTATAGGTTGTCACCATACCCCTTTACAGCAATGGTGGAGCCATCGTAATGCCCAATGTATTCTAACGAGGATATAAATCACTTATTAACTGATCAAATATTGGGTACGTAACTCGCAGCCATTTTAATGTTGTGTAATGCTGCGCAGTGAGTTTGCAACTGGCGTTTTAGTAAGACTACTGCAAGAACTGGTCAAGGAGACTTCACCAGGTGGCATCTCTTAAAGAATTTATCGTATCGAGCCACAGATTTCTCGGATGATGCGATTATTTAGGACAAGCTTTAAAGCTGCACATGGCAATGTGGTGAGTTATAGCTTGCATCGTGCGATGTTTCCCTAAAGTGAAGGACACGCTGTAAGGTGGCATACCTTAGGGAAACGTAAATGCCGATTAGAATATATGCAACGTCAAGACTCATTACGGGCAAAAATTGCCTCTATTAGCAGACAAACCAATGTCGTCGGTGTGCAGAATGAAGACTAACAACCCGACAGGAGCTCAGCGCAGATACTCACTATTTTGTTTGCCTGTCCGAACCAAACGAGATGTGCTTCAACCGGCAGAGTCACGGAAGGGCAATCATGTTTGCCTATGTTAAGCTTCTCTTTTTAGGTAAACTAATCCTTTCCAATTGGATGGATGAGTCATGGGATTTTTCGAGAGTGTAACTAGCGTTTATCATCGACGCCATGTTGGATGTATAAATGTACAAGGAGTTGACATGATGTTCAACAAGATAATTACATTTTAGCCGTATTTGCATACTCAATGGCTGTTGCCAAACCATTACGGGAATTACCCATTAGATAGTTGATAATTGTTGAAAGACTTGAATCATATTAACTTAATCGTAGTCATCCTTGTCACGTGACAAGTCACAGTCTTGAAATGAGTATTTGCATACCTCAATGTGTCAACGGTGAGACACTACAGTGCATTCAATCTCACACTTCTTTTTCTGTGATCATAAGAATTAAAACCACGATTTCAGGGCAACTGATGTCCTTTTTCATAAAAACAACCTTTAAAGAAAGGAAAATACAGGCCATATACAACTAGTTAAATTGATTTGTTGCTAATCATCTCTATTGTTCAAAGGTTATCCAATGTATGGAAGTGATTTACCTCGGGTTGTAAGAAGGACATCATTTTTCCTGAAATCATGGTTTTAATTCGGTGTCGGTGTGTCTGCTTAGCCAGCCATTGTATCAATTTCCGCCACGCGCAGGGAAGATAACTTTTTTCTGCTGGCTAGAGTGGTTATTTATTTATTTTATTTACATCCTGCAAGAGCCATTGCGCCCCACATGTTGTTCGAAAAGACTATCAACCCTGCTTCAGACCGATGGACCCCATCCTGGCCATATAGTTCCGGGCGTCTGGGGGTTGGATCAATCCATGCCTGATGGATTCCATCCCGGTGGTCTTGCAGAATTTGTGCGTTGCAATGTTCAGTTTCCTTCTGGCATTATCCACTGCCTTGTTTGACTCAGCGCCCCTCCACTGCTTCCTACTGACCATCTCAGACCATATGATGGTCATGCCGCCGAACCATGTGGATGCCTTTGTGAGGTCCCCCTGAATGGCCTGCCCCAATGCCTTTCGTACCATTTGGGCTAGGTCGTTGCCACAGCGATTAATGATCAGGGCGTCCGTGTGCCATGCTGAGTCTGCCAGCAGGTTTCTGAGTGTTACCGGCAGCTGGCTCCACTTCATCCCAGGCAGCCCCAACTAGCGGATGCACGTGGCCTGGGTTTGCCCGACATCCTGTGGCCTGCCTGCTGCCACCAAGTCTGCATCCTGGACACAAAGGAATGGGCCACTATTCACACCAGCCGGGGGCGTTTTACTGCTGGAAATAGAATTGCAAAGTCAGGTGGCTGCTGCAGTACTTGAGGCGCCCTGCCTTGGTCTTTGACACCCTGACGTGCGGCATCCCAAGTTGACCAACTGTGCCACTCACCCTGCCGTGCGGCATCCCAAATTGAGTGGTCCCGACCCTTGCCAGTATGATCCATAGCAGCTGTTGTCAGATGTAGGTTTTTGTATGCCCGGGACCGCCACCTGCCGACCGCCTGAATCCTTTCCTCAGACATGCCATGCTGCGATGCCGAGGTAGCTGTGCTGATCCTAAAAGAGTGGGGGGCAAAGGACTCTGAGGGGGGCCCAGCTTTGGAGAGGGCCTGGCGCATCACAGCGGTCAATTGAAATTTGCTCAGATGGCTCCCATCCTGATGTTTGAAAAGTGGTCCCTCACCCGCCGGGTGGCAAACTATATATCTAAACAAGCAGCACACTGTGCAGTACCCGCTCCCTTGAAAGCATTGCAGCTGTATCACAGAGCCCTTCCCTGCCTGGTCCATTTTGGACCTTTTCAAAAGTATCTCCACTGAATCTGGCCTGGGTCTGATGTCTGTGGCCTGGAGGCACCGCCGTGCCGGTCCCTGCTTCCTAGGAGCCACCAGTTCGCTGATGTGGAAGGCATCAAAGAATGCAGTGGAAAATGCTGCTTGGAAAAGTTGGAGCTCAAATCTGTCCTTTGTACATAATGCCAGTGCTTCCATAAGCTGTCCCAGTTTTTTAAAATCAATGAGGCACCTGCTATCTGCCTTTGCCCCTTCCGCTCTTCTCCACCCTTTCAGTGCCGCCTTGAGGTAAAGGAATGCTGTGGGATCTTCCCCTACGTGAATTTTTGAGAAATGGGTTATGGCTGCCAGAAGGGTCTGTGCCCATGACCATGTCTTCTTGTTAGTAAATGCCCATTGTATGAATCACTCCACTGCTCTTTGTGTCCCCACTCTATCGTTCAGTGATTGTATGCCCCCTCTCCATTACTGTGGCTGCGTATTTCTTGTACCGTTTAGATGCTTCTTGGGTAAGCGACTGATTCACCAGTGTGGATAGATCTATCCCCCAGGTTCCAAAGAGATACGCTGGGAAAGGGGTCATCTCCTTATCCGCCCTTGACACCAGTTCCCTGAAACGACCCATCTGTGACATGGATATGGCATCTGCTACTGCATTGTCCACCCCTAGTACGTGGCGCGCCTTTAGATCCAGGTTCCCATCCAGCTGTAATTTAATCAACTGTTGCATTAGCCTTAAAGTGTCAGGGCACCTTGCTGCACCTTTGTTAATGGCCTGTACTACCCCCTTGTTGTCTGACCATAAAGTCAGCTTCATGTCTTTTAGCTCATTTTTTCATACTATCAATGCCACTATAATTGGGAAAAGTTCCAGGAATGTTATATTACTGGTGATGCCCTGCCTGTGCCACTCCTCTGGCCACCGGCTTGCACACCACCTATTTACCAAGGATTGCCCCAAAAATTGTGCTCCTGGAAGCGTCTGTGAATAGGGCTATCTGTCTGGCTGTTACCCACCCTTCTCTCCAGATCAGGGTACCGTTAAAATCTATGAGTAATTTGTCCTGCCCCAAGAGGTCCTGCTTGACCCCTGCCCCTAGGCGGACGTGGTGGTGTTTGTGGGTGATACCAGAGGTCAACTGTGTGAGGCGCCTGGCAAAGACTCTCCCTATGAGGATTACCCTGGCAGCAAAGTTAAGCTTACCAATCAGCCTTTGCAATTCGCGGAGTGTTGCTTTGTTGCGAACGCAAAGGCCCCTGACTTCCTCCCTGAAATACTTCACCTTTTCCTCAGGTAGCTTGGCCGTTCCTGCCACAGAGTCCAGCTCTCTGCCCAGAAATGTGAGTTTTGTGGTGGGCCTACTGTTTTCTCGGGTGCCAGGGGGACCCCCAGGATCCCTACCAGCTCCTCAAACACCACCATTGCGTTGCCACAAACTGCAGACCCAGTAGGGCCTGTAAACATAAAGTCGTCCAGGTAGTCAGGTTTCCCACCCGACAGGTGTGTCATACAGGGCCCATTCCAAAAAGGTGGCAAACTGTTCAAAATATGTGCAGGATATTGCGCAGCCTATGGACATTGTTTTGTCAATGAACAGGTCCCCTTCCCACTAGAAGCCGAACAGGTGGAAGCAGGGGGGATGTACTGTTAAAAGACGGAATGCGAACTCAATGTCTGCTTTGGCCATGAGCGTCCCTTGCCCCGCTGATTTTACTAGGTCAATTACATCGTCCACCGATTCATAAACCAATGAGCAGGCCTTTGCACTTATCCCGTCATTGACTGAGGACCCTTCGGGAAATGAGAGATAGTGGATGAGTCTAAATTGCCCCAGCTCCTTCTTGGGGACCACCCCCATGGGAGAGATAACCAGGCCCTTCTGTGAATGTGGTGGGAGGGGGCCCTCTATTCTGCCCGATGACTTCTCTTTATCAAGTTTGTTGTGCACCACCCCGGTTGTTGTGTTGCAGATTTCAGGTTGTTCGCCCCCTCCAGTGGAGTGGGCCTGTGAATGGTATCACAAAACCTTCCTCAAAACCTTTTACTAAGACTGCAGCGTCTGTTTTGTTAGCGTATTTGTTCGCCAGTCTGCGCAGTTGTGTATTAATCTGGGATCTGGCTAGCTGACAGTTTTGCAGACCTTGTGGTCCGACCGCCCTAGCATCCCAGCGCTAATGGTTTCCTTTTCTTATCCTTCTGGTCCCCTTTTGGCTCTTGCTTGCCCCCGGCATCCCACTGCCAGGTGCCCACCCCCACAGTTGGAACATGCGTGTTGGAATTTGCATGCTGCACCCCACATGCAGTCCCCAGCATCATATTAACAGCAAATTGCTGTGGTTCCATTGGAGGATGGAGGTTTCCCTGTGCTGTGTTTAGCTCTGTGAAATGCCTTGCACCTCCCTTTGTGGTAGGAGCTCCAAAAGGACTGTTCGCCTTTCGCCCGCCCAAGCCTTTACCTCTTTGGCCAATAGCATTTTGTGTATAAAACCAGATACATCCTCCTCGTTCCATTCCATCTCTGGGTGTGTCTGCATCTTTAGCCTGAAACCCTTGTCATATTTGAGCCATGCGTTCCCGGGGAACTGCCTCTATGCCGGGTGAATATTGGCTTCATAGAGCCATAGATCTGCTGCGCAGCGCGGGAGTTTTTCCACTATGATGCATGCCATAATTCTAAAGGCGTCTAGCCAATTATCAAAGTTCCTTCCTTTCTTGCGCTGCGCCTCTCCCTTCTATCCTCATCCTTTTCGTCACAAGTTGTACGGTCCAACCCCTCCAGCTGGATCTCTAGCAAGGAGAAAATGTCTATGAATTCCTTTCAGCAAAGATGTGAATACCGCTGCACTCTTGTTATCCAAAATTTCAATAGTTAGAAAATAATTGTGATATATTTTCGGGTGCTCGGGGTGATCACCTCCTAGTCCATGAGGTGCAGCATAGAAATAAAAAAGGAGAGCCTTACGGGCAAACACTGAGCACATTCGTGGCGTCTTGGCGCGTAGATAAAGTAATTCAAAAATCAGTTGAATCAATAAATAGTTCAAGAACTTCATTCTTTATTGTATAGCATATTCATGTAGGATCATCATCATATTTCATCATATGATTCCATGTTCTTGAATATACTTGAGTCAATTATATAAGTTCCAACGTGATTTAACATTCGCAAAGCGTGAGCTATATACCCTCGTGCATAGCACTTAGTCAGGGGGAGTCTGTAAACAAATTACAAAAAATATAGGTCTATCGCTGATCAGCGGAATGCATTTCATCAAGTACCGGATCGGTACAATCTAATATTCGTCAACTTTTGTTTACAGCTAAGAGAGAAATAAACCAAAGACTACACGCGAGTACGCTTATCATGTACCATTGTTTCCAAAGAATTCCAAGAGGATTACGAATCCCCAAGTAACAACACACAGAGGATGCAAAGGGTCTGTAAAGAGACTATGACATAACTAAACACTCAATTGTAGTGTAAGGAAGTAATTGTTCTGAGGAGAGAAAAAGGCAACAAAGTAAGAAAATGAGATGGAATAAGAATACCCATCAGCCCACCCGTTGGTGGAACCTCATCATCTGGGTTATAGTTGGAAACTGGTATCCACTAGACACCTCTTCAGATCTCTTTAGAGGAGTGCTAGTATTGGATCCACCAGTGAGATGGACAGCCAGCAGGTAATATTGGTAGGTTGAAGGGAAAGAGTTGCAGTGCTCAAAAAAGTGTAAATGTGGAAGATAAATGTGATATTGTTAAAAATGCCTGTTATGATGCCAAAGAACAACTTTATTGGGAGTGATCAACATAACGGCATGGTTAAAAGCAGAGTGAAGATAGTGTGGATTTTTTTTTACTATCAATTATAGATAATAATTGGTCAACATGTTTCAGCCTCACAAGGCTTTCGTCAGGACCTATAATATGCCTCACCTCGCCTGGCGCTCGCTCAGGTCAAAGAGGCCCGCTCTAGACATGGGGAGGGAAAATAGATTGCATATGTAAATCTAACCATAAAACATATAATGAGATTTCTTTGGTCATATTCTTTTATAAATATGAAGAACCAAATGGGTTGTGTAGGCAATTGCTTATGGCAATTTGAGGCAAGAAAAACATTAATTGATTCATAGTGAAAAACGAGGCGCCTCTAGTTTGTGTATGCTAGTAATAATTGGCACACTAGTTTGTGAAAGAGAATTTTTTTAATCCATACAACTCTCTTCAAAGATGTGTCCATGTGTATCCACAATCATGGAGAAGAGGAGCAGCCATTCGGCAATCTTTACCACGCATCTTAAATGCGTGTCCCGTACAGTAGGAGACAAAGATAATCCGTGTATGAGCCCTCACAGAGTAACGGAAAAGGATTCCAAAGCTGTTGCTATGAAGCTCCAGAGTGCAGAGGCTCCACGGAGAACAATGCTGAAACGGGATTCATGGTGATGAAAAATACAAAAAGTCCGGGATTGCGGTCACCAACCTGTCCGTCGTTGCCTCGGTCTAGCATCTGAGCCGAGGGGAAGGTGGCAATCGTATCCGCCTAGTCAGTAACAATAGACCACTTACGGACCAGAAAGGGACCGCATTGGTAAGCTTAGCCGGATATACTCGATAGTGATTAGTTCAATGTAAGAACCCGGAAAATGGAAACAGAGGGAAGGCGGCGATCGTATCAGCCTAGTCTGTTGAGAATAGAACACTTGCGGACCAGAAAGGGACCGCGTTGTGAAGCTTGGCCAGATATCCTTGATAATGATTGGTTCATTGTGGGAACCTGGAAACCGGAAGGTTAATTTCGGCAACCGGTCTGTGTAATTATGACCGTATGCGCCTATAAACGTACAGATTTGTAGAGCTTGGCTGAATAAGCCTTAGACGGCGATCGGTCCTTTTTAGAATCTGAAAGCCTGAGGATGTATATGTACAACCGAGAGGTGTGGTGAAACAGAACTTTCCCCGTTATAAGACAATTGGTTTTGTGTAGAAACCGGAAGATGTAACATCCGATTTTCCGCGCTATGAGAATGTATTCAAAATAGAATCATGTGGACCAAGGAGGGGTGGCCCGGGACCTCATCATCAAAGAGCTGATTGATTTATTTCATATATGAGGCAAATGAAGAGCAAGTCGTCCAGAGGCTTAGAGAGGACGGACATGCAAGCTCTAAAGAGTACTGTAAACAAACAGGTCTGCTCTGATTGGTCAGAAGGTGCAGAGCGTGGGGAGGTTTTTTTGCGAGGGAGAAGACCCAAGCAAAGATATGATACTCTAGTAGGGGGCCAACTTGCACCACCAATATAAAATGTCAATCTCCCTAAGGCCGGGGGCATGTGTTGAGTGTGAGCATTATTGGACTAGATGCTAGGTTCAAAGAGAGGTATGTTACATCTGTACTCATGGAAGGTGTATGTCCAGGCAGGTATATAAAAACACATAGAGACCCCCACATAAGAGAGTCAATTAGATACCAACTCCATGTGGACTACGGATTGTAGGGTGTATATTAGAATTCATAGATCTACACATTGGTGTCCAACAGATGACTAGATCATGTGGATGGAGTGACATCAGAGCTGGATCCATGGTATTTCATTGTTCAGCCCCGCAGTGTCGCACTTTAACTTGAAAATCCATTTCTGTTCTTTAACGAACAGGTAATGAGAAATGTCGCTGACATGTAAAGGGATGAACGGCTGTTCAAGCACTAGCCATTCCATATCATCAGCAGAATGTTTCATCGTGAGGAAGTGATTAGTCATACGAGTGGCCTGCTTGTTACGCCTGATGGTGCTTTTGTGTTCTTGTATTCTTAGTTTGACCCTCCTGGTCGTCATGCCTATATAGCGAAGGGCACATGGGCAGGTGATTTGATAAATGACCCTTTCACTATTGCAATTCGTGTGCCGTTTTAGCACCCATGGGCGTGATGTGCCGATATCCACTGTTAATGTTTTTCTGGTTTTGGGGCATACGGAGCAATTGCCACATGGGTGGTGGCCTTGAACAAGGGGAAGATTCCACAATGTTACTGTGGATTCATTTGAGATTGACCGCGGTCTAGTATGCACTAGTTCGTCTTTCAAGTTCGAACTCCTCTTAAAGGAAAAGAGTGGCGGTGGAATGTTGTCACCCGCGGTGTTCAATATTCGCCAGTTTTGTCGGATGATTTTCTGTACTGAAGATGAAACTGTACTGAAGGTGGTAACACAAGTCAATCTCCCAAGAGGCGGTTTTTCCACAGGAATGGTTAATAGGGCCTCTTGATGATTGTTAGAGGCCCTTTTGCATGATTTTCTGATCAACGCACTTGGATATAGTCGTTTTAGCTTGGTGGATAGGTCCAGGGCTTGTTCTTGAAAATCAGATTTCTCGGAACAATTTCTTCGGACCCTAAGAAATTGTCCGAAAGGCAAGTTTTCTCTGAGGGAGCGTGGGTGGTGACTATCGAACCGAAGCAAGGAATTTCTAGACATCCGCTTGCGGTATAGATTGCTTGCTAAATGAACATCCCTGGGAACAATCAATAGATTCAGGAATGGAAGTTGTGTGTTGCTATATTCCACCGTGAATCTGAGGTAATGGTTCTGATTGTTTAGCCAATTCTGAAAAGCAGGTACAGACAGACTATCTCCACGCCACACTACAAGGACGTCATCAATGTACCTCTTCCACAACACCGTTTGTTGGTAATATGGGTTGTTGTGGTTGAGTACATACTGGGTTTCAAAAAGATGGACGTATAAATTTGCCAAGCTCGGAGCAAATGTACTGCCCATCGAAGTCCCCGATATCTGGAGATAAAGCGAGTCTTCGAATTGATTTAAGTTCTCAGTCATTGCGAGCCTCGCCAACTCCATGATAAAATGGATGGGTGTAATGCTTTCATGAGTAGTTGTTTCTAAAAGTCCTCTCACGGCCTGCAAAGTTTCTTCTTGCGGTATGCAATTGTATAAAGATTCTACATCGAAACTGACAAGGATGTCAGTCTCGGTGTTGAACTCCACTTCAGGTAAAAGGCGGAGAATGTCTTTTGTATCTTGGAGGTAGGTGGGCATGGTCTTCACCAAAGGTCTTAGGAAGACATCCACAAAAGATGAAAGGGGTTCAAGGAGTGACCCGATACCAGAAATGATGGGTCGTCCTGGGGGTGGCCTGGCTGTTTTGTGGATTTTGGGCAGTGCATAAAAGGATTGAGTGACTGGATGTAATGTTACCAAGAACTTTGCTTCTTGAGATGTTATCCAGCCTTCCGCACTTGCCTCTTCCACTAGATTCTTAATTTCAGTCAGTAACCTGGTAGTGGGATCAATAGATAACAGTGTGTAGGAGTTGGTGTCACCTAATTGCCTCAGACACTCGGCCCGATAAGTGGTGGTGTCCTGAATGACTATCGCACCGCCTTTATCGGCCGGTTTGATAGTGATGTTTGTGTTTTTGGATAGGGTGTCTAGTGCTAGTCTCTCTGCTCTGGACAGATTTGGAAAACTGTTGGTTTCGGACAGGTTCAAAGAATTAATCTCATGGACCACCGCTTTTTCAAATGTTCCCACCTTAGATGGTACCTGTTGAAGAAGGGGAACAAAAGACGACTTTTTCTTAAGGCCAGTATTTGTTTCTGTGTCAGGTGGGTCCTGTTCCTTTCTGCTGTCGGCAAAGAAGAAATGAAGTCGAACCTTACAAAAGAATTTTTCAACCTCACTCCAAAGATGAAAAGCATCCCCATTGTTAGTTGGTACAAACCTGAGACCTTTATTTAGCACTTGATGTTCGATGGGAGTCAAAGTGCGTGAGCTTAAGTTGACTACAAGGTCTTTGTTGCTTCCTGGGGTGATTGTTTTTGGCCTCGCTTGCTACGAGTGTTTGGAAGATCATGTTCGTCTGCCTATTGCACTTGGGGTCTGCCCCTGTTCCAGCCACGGCCTTGCCCTAAAAAAGCCTGGCTGTCATAACATTGGGGCTGCAGATGGTAATGGGACATGGGCGGTGGGAATTATGGATATCCCCATGGGGCTGGTGGCCACCAAGGGCCCTGTTGGTACATGTTGCCTTGCCCGGTGCGCCTACGATTGGGGCAATTATACCGGCCTCTTCCTCTCCATTGTGATGTACTGCTGGTGTCTGAATCACTAGAATCGGGATCGGAGGAGGAAGTTGAATAGTTTGACCCATAGCCTTTTCCTTGTTTGGTGGTATCTGGAGGTGTGTAGTTCTCACCAGTATACGGATAAATTCTCTCATGGGAGAACTTCGCCAGATCTTTTTTAAATTTCTCAATCTTGGCAAAAAAGATTGGGTCCTTATATTCTTTAATTGCTTTGTTTGTTTCGTCCAGTTGTTTCTGGAATTGTTTGGTCGTAAGTACAGTTTTTATTTGACCTTCCAAAACTTGTATTTCCACAAGGATGGCGTCAGCCACCCTTTTGGTGGTCGTGATTATAAGGATCAGCCAATCGCGAGTGCATCGCCATGCGATCAGCGACCAGTCTTTTAGAAATGCTTTGTCTGTGAGAAATAGTCTGGGAGCATTGGTCACTACAAGCCCAGTGGGAGCACACTTGCCATGCAGGTACTCAGCCATAATCTGTCCGTGAATGATGGTACGTGAGTGACTCTTCTTTAAATTAAGGCTACACATGGACACATGTTTGAAGAGAGTTGTATGGATAAAAAATTCTCTTTCACAAACTAGTGCGCCAATTATTACTAGCATACACAAACTAGAGGCGCCTCGTTTTTCACTATGAATCAATTAATGTTTTTCTTGCCTCAAATTGCCATAAGCAATTGCCTACAAACACAACCCATTTGGTTCTTCATATTTATAAAAGAATATGACCAAAGGAATCTCATTATGTTTTATGGTTAGATTTACATATGCAATCTATTTTTCCTCCCCATGTCTAAAGCGGGCCTCTTTGACCTGAGCGAGCGCCAGGCGAGGTGAGGCCTTCTCCATATCAATTATGGGTGAGTTGCTTTTATCAAAGTGTGGTATGTTGATCTACACATGCATTGATGTTTTCACAATGGCTACATCTGTTTTGTTTTGGGTGGGTTTTTCTTCTCTTCTCAGGAGAGTTCTTGTCACAACGATATGAGACCACCACATAGTAATAATTTACCGGTAGGTCTACATCACTATTATTTGTTTTTCTTTGTCCACTGTTGCAGTAGTGCATATTATAGGTCCTGACGAAAGCCTTGTGAGGCTGAAACATGTTGACCAATTATTATCTATAATTGATAGTAACATTTTTTCCACACTATCTTCACTCTGCTTTTAACCATGCCATTATGTTGATCACTCCCAATAAAGTTGTTCTTTGGCATCATAACAGGCTTTTTTAACAATATCACATTTACCTTCCACATTTACACTTTTTTGAGCACTGCAACTCTTTCCCTTCAACCTCCCAATATTACCTGCTGGCTGTCCATCTCACTGGTGGATCCAATACTAGCACTCCTCGAAAGAGATCTGAAGAGGTGTCTAGTGGATACCAGTTTCCAACTATAACCCAGATGATGAGGTTCCGCCAACGGGTGGGCTGATGGGTATTCTTATTCCATCTCATTTTCTTACTTTGTTGCCTTTTTCTCTCCTCAGAACAATTACTTCCTTACACTACAATTGAGTGTTTAGTTATTTCATAGTCTCTTTACAGACCCTTAGCATCCTCTGTGTGTTACTTGTTAGTTTGGGGGGCAGGATGCAAGTTGGTCTCTAAACATTCTTTTCCCCTTAGACCCCCCTCACATTGTGTTTTCCGTTTACTTAGTGCAGCTACGGCTGCGGGTCTTTCTTTCTGTAGGCTAGCTCAAATAGCATTGCCTCTCCTTTGGCGACATTCAATAGGTGTGCAAAATGGCAGACTTTGCAGGTTTAGCATTTGATGATGAAAAACTTATCATCCATTCTTAGTGAGAATCCTAGTATGCTGGACTTGATACCCGTTATTGTACCCAATCCCCCAGGAGATTGGGACACTGGGCAGAAATCTGCGCTGCCAGGAGATAACAAAGATCATTTAACAATAGATCCACTGAGGGTGATACCTCATCCTCGGATGATTCTACGTGTAAAGATTTCCAAAGAGGTAGACCACGACAACAATCTACATCATCAGGCACTACCACTACTGGTCGACAACCTTCGTCACAGACATCTAGTGCACATAATACGTCCACTATAGTGACAGATACCCCCACAGCTACACCGCCTTTGGGGGATCATACCTCGCCACTGGGCGCTCCTGCAAAGGGTGTGCTGTTTTTGGCGCTTTTGGACGCCCAGAACCGGTTCTCCCCCTTGGGGGTTGGCTTGGATTATGGCGCCGGCCCCTGAGCTCCCCCCCCCCCCCCCCCCTTCGGGGGGGAGAAGCGGCCTCCGCAATATTTTCCTGTGTTGAGGACAGCAAAAATAAACTCTAGGAAGCAAACTTTCATTGCTGTTTGGGAGTTCATATTTAAGTGTTTTTGAAAGTAAGGAAGAGAACTTGATGTCACCATACTATTCACCAAGACAGAAAAGTTAATGTTTTTTGTTCAATTATGTAATTGCAGTCTTCCAGTTCTGTGTGACCTTAAGTCACAGGTCTAACCTTTTACAGCATGCAGCAAATCTGAAACACTGCATAAAGCTGAATATTGATTTCTGTATAGCTTTTAAACACAGTCCCATGTAAAATGTTACTTACTATATGTTTTTTTGTTAGCTGAATTCCAATTATACATTTTTTTTAATGAAACCGGTGAACCTCACGTAAAACACTTTGGTGGAACAATTAATGTGCGCAAACTGACCTTTAACACCTAAGCTGCGGCGGCAATTCCGCCGCAGCGCTAGGGGGGAGGGGGGGGGGGGCCGCGTGGTGCTCCCATGCTCATGACGGAACTGCTCCATCACGAGCCTCGGCAGCGCTGTGCTTGTGACGGAGCGGTTCCGTCCCGGGCCCGCCCGCTCAATAGAACGCGCCACACAGGCGTGAAATCTGCACCGAGCGGGCCATGATGGAACCGCTCCGTTACCAGCACAGCGTGACCGAGGCTGGTGACGGAGCGGTTCCGTCACCAGCATGGAAGGTGTTAATGTAATACCAAGAACAAAGCTTACTTTCTATACCTCCGCTAATTCACGAAAAGGAACACAACTTTCTTTGTCTCCAGGACGGCTCCAAGCATTTGTTCTGAGAATACAGAGCAGTAACGGCGGGGTCTGGCAGTAAATCTACGTAATATGCGATGGCACGCATGAACTCAGTTGTCCTTTTATTTCCACGAGAACCCACATTGCGGAAATGAAAGAGGGATACCATTGCGCACTGCAAGCTTTTGGGCGATGCGAATGGTGTGGATTTATAAGCATACATGGCACCTCCTCTCGCTTGACGCCCGGTGCTGTGGCACCAGTCGCACTGCCCTAAAGCTGGCCCTGCCAGTTGCACTACAATAGGACACATTAATTTTTTGTCAGGCAACGAGAGATTAAGTGATTTTCCCAGAATCACAGGATGTTCAGCGACTTTGCAGAGACTTGCACCTTGTTCCCAAAGATTTGAGGTTGACCTCCCTAGCTGTTAGGCCAACTTCTCTCCCCAGGAGATCCTCTAATTACCGTTAATATCAACTTAAGTAAAAGTTCGAAAAAAGTGCAATTACATGGCCAGCGCTACCTGCTTCATAACACTTTTTGTTTTTCTTATGGTATCTGAGGGCAGTATGGACAATAGAAGGGAGGGTGTTAACCCCTGTCCTCCAAATTCTGCAGCGGGTGGGGTTAGGGGGTGGACGTGTCGCTCCGGTACTTAGGACGGCTTCACGTAGTCATGAGTCACGGGCGGCGTGTGCTCATGTCGGCGTGGAGCCATCATGAAACCGCACACTCACTAATTCGCCCGCACATTCGGGGAATTAGTGCCGCAGTGCGGCAGAGGCATGACGGCACCACGCCATCTTGAGCACACGCCGCCCTTGACTCATGACGGTGTGGAGCCATCATGAGCACGGAAAGGATTAAGGAACAAGCAAAACAGACCACTTTATAAGCAACTTCCACAACAAGAGGGTTGGAGGTTGACCACCAATATGGACAACTGAAGGGTGGGAAAGATCCTGCAACATGAACAATTAGAGAGAGGTAGGTAACAGACTGGCCAGAAAATGTAAGCGTAGGAGGGGTTCAAGCAACATGGACATCGGGAGGGTACCTTTAAATAAGCTATATAGACAATGAGATGGGAGAACAAGCAAAAAAATAATAGTACAATCAAAGAGTGAGCAGCAGAAGGACACTAATCGAAATGAAGCAATCAGTATTTGGTCCATGATTCACGGAAGGCAGAAACTAAAGAGGAGGAGGTGACATTGACAAATGCTGGCCATTTAGAAGGCAGCAAATAAGAGTGACCAAGCGAACAAATGGAAATCAAAGGGATGTCTTACAAGCAAGAGGCGAGGCCTAAAAAAAGAGTCCTCTTATGTGGTGAACATGACTCTGGCTGCATAATCAACAGATTTGCCACTTTTCCACTTTTTATTTAAAATATACTTTTTAGTATAATTTTCATACTTTTTGTGTTGCTTCTCAATAAACTGACAACCTCCTTTTCCTTGGTTAGTGTCGATCTGATATTTTATACACTCTTGGAGGCCACAATACAGGATGGTTTTGTTGTACTGTACATCATGGATTATACTCAAGTCACCGGCTTGCAGATCTCTTCTTTGGACACATATTTAAAATAGGCCTACGGCACTGAGACGCTCAGAGTGGAATGACCCTGTACATCCCCCGGGAGGTCAGAACCCTGGAACTTGTAGGCAAGCAGGATAGCCTGCTTAAACCACAAACTGAAGATGGAGACAGAGAGCTTGTGACCAGAACGAACCGGACCAAAGGTAAAATAAATCTGTTACACTGAAAAAAAAGTAGACATGCGGCCCAGGACAACCTCCATCGGACATCCAGCAAGAACAGAGAGAGTGCACCCGGCAACTACTCTGATGGTTGCTGTAACCCCTCATCACCCGGTTGTCTGTCCGAACCAAGACGTGCTGACCCTGGAGAGCGGTAGCAAACTCCCGGCAGGACGGCCTTCAATTTGATGAAGTTGGAGGAGCACCGTGACCGAAGTCGGTCCCAACGACCCTGAACTGACCAAGACCCCAAGGTTCCCCCCAGCCAAGGTGACTGGCATTGGTAGTGACAACCCGGGACAGGAAGACCAGGAATAGAAGTCCCTCGGAGAGGTTGGACTCTGCCAACCACCCGCCCAGGTCAGACCGAATCTGTTGGGACACCAGGACCAGGATCTCATAGTCCCCCAAGCAGGGATCAAAGAGAGACAGAAGGTGATTGGCCAACTGGTACAGGTGGAGGCAAGCCCTGGGCAGAACATTGATAAATTGCCGACATTAACCCCTGAACCCGTAACCCCAGAAGCAAAATCCTGACCCAGAAGAGCCCCCAGATCCTGACCCAGAAGAGCCCCCAGATCCTTGCCACAAGATGTCCCGGCATTTCCGGGGTAAGTACACCCTCCCCTGGAGCATGTCCAACTGACCTCCAATGAATAGCAAGTCCTCGGTGGGGTGACACGTGGGACTTCCTCTGGTTGATCAGAAAGCAGTAGGCTGAGAGAACCTCGCAGACCCTCCTGACATGCAGCGTTCCCTTGGAAAAAGAAGAGGCAGAAATTAGCCAGTCATCCAGGTATGGAAACTGTGTGATCCCTTCCAGGTGAAGAATAGCCACCAAGGGGTCCAGGATCTTGGTGAAAACCCTCTGGGAAGATGATAAGCTAAAAGGAAGTACCTGGAACTGATAGTGGCTGGCCCCTACGCAGAACCGGGGGAAACGCTGAGAGGCCAGCTGGACGGGCACATGGAGGTATGCATCCAGCAGGTCCAGAGAAGTGATCGCCTCCCCCTGGACCAGAAGCGGTAGAATCTCCTGCAGAGAAGGCATCTTTAACTTAGTGTGGGGAATGAAAGAATTCACCCACTTTAAGTCCCAGACAGGCCGAAAATTCCCAAACACCTTCTTTACCAGGAACAGGATGGAATAGACACCATATCCTCTCTGCAACAGAGGCACAGGACGGATGGCCCCCCTTGCCGAGCATATACTGGATGCCGGCCAGCAAGGCCACCTGTTTCACCGGAGAGGAAGGCAGCAGGGTAGCAAGGAAAGCATCTGGAGGAGGGTAGCCGAAGATGATGGACAGACCTTCTCTCATGATCTGAAGAATCCAAATATCCGAGACAGAGGATTCCCACGCCAAGATGAAGTGGCGAAGAGGCGTCCACCCACCCGGCGATTGCAGGAGCAAGTCAGGATTTGAGAGTGGAGGTGGAAGCAGCAGGCTGAGACCGAGATTTGGAGAATAAAGGGGTGCCCCGGTCGTGACCCCTACCTCAAAGGCCCACTGCCCCTAGTGGTAGACAAGGAGGAAAATGTTCACTTGGGGCCAGAGAAGCGGCCCTTGAAAGACTTGATGGGAGCCAGCAGCTACCGGTCCTCAGACGACTTAATCATGTCCTCCAAAGGTGACTTGGACAGTTTCATCCCCGAGAAGCGGATCTTCATCAGCAACGCCTTTGGAGAAGCCTCTGCCTTCTAGTGTTGCAACCAAATTGGACGCCGGGCCTGAGTAGTGGAGTTACCAGCTGCGGCAGCGCCACCCAAAGTGTTGAATGAAATGTCCGACAGCAGTCCAGTCTGCTGCTCCATCAGAGCCAGGGTCGGAACCACATCAGCTCCCTCGTCCAGCAACTCCGCTAAGGATTGAGACTCTTTCAACAAGGACTGTACTGTGTACGACAAGTAGGCAGAGGCCCGGATGGAAAAATTGTCCGCGAAGTAGGTACGCTTGGCTGCGGCCTCCACCTGCCTGTCAACCGGGTCAGAAGGGGAGGTGTCCCGGAAATTATGGAGCCCCTGCGAGGCCAGTCCCGCCATAAGAGTTCAACTTCAATGATGGAGGGAAATACATGGCAAAGTCCTGTATGGTGTAACGTTTGGCCAGGTACCTTGGGAAGGCTTGTTTATCCACCTCCCGTCATTCACTCTTTCACTCTTGATCACCTTTTTAATGGAGGAATGCAGAGGAAGTGACTCTGGCTCCTGGCGCTGATACTGCAAGAAGTCCTCTGAGAGCTCCTAGGTAGCTGGAGCTAGAAGAGTCAAGTTCTCCTTGATATGCTGGAGTACATCACGGAATTCATGACCCTGGACATAGCACCCTCAGAGGTCCTCCTCTTTCCCCTCTGCATCAGATACCGGAGGAGGTGTCCATGTGATTACATTTTGGAGAATGACCCCCCCCCCCCCCCCCCCCTCGCGCTGAGCCAAGGCAGCTGACACTACAGCTTGGATCATGTTCTGAATGGTCTGAAAGGACAGAGCCTCAGCAGGAGCCTGGGAGCCTGAACCAGCCCCCACCAGAGCATCCCCCTGCTCCATGGTAACCAAAAGCGGAACAGAGGAACAAAACCAGCACAACACTGGGAACAGCAAAGACTGAAGGCCCCCACAGTGTACGCGTAGGAATAAACAGCTCAAACTGGGTGAAAACCACAGCTGATACAGCCAAGCGAGACCGGTAGCACCTGGTCTCGTGGGAAGATGCGTCCGCCTCCGGAGGACGGGGTCAGATACCCTGAAACTAATTGACCTATGTCCTCCAGAAGTGCGAGGATTCCCACCGGAGAGGTCAGGGGAGCGCACTCCACGGCGGGGGCCAGCTGTGACCGAGGACTGTCACCGTCCAAGCCGGTAAGCGTCAGGAGAAACGGATGCGAAGCACCGCAGCCCTCCGCCACTCTTCCCTCAAGGGGCTGGCTGTTGGTGCAGAACAATGCGAGGCCCCAGTGTGCCAAGCAAAGTAGTGGGGGCGTGGTCACGATGCACAGATCGCCACCTCCCCACCATGCCAGACCAAGTCCCAGCTGTCGCTTGGACGCCTCCCCCAGTGTAAAAAACTGGAGACTCTAGGAGAAGCCGCCCCCAGACATCAAGATGATTCGGCCGGGGAAACTAAAGGGCGGACCGTACAATGAGCCCCCGGTCTCCCACCCCACCCCCTGCCCCCCTGTTGACCCATGGCTCCCTAAGGCAGAGCATAACCGGCCCATAAGAAACCAGGGGAAGAAAGGTGGGGTAAGGTCACAGATCCTAGGCTCTGCTAGAGCAGGACCTCCAATCACAAACCTGCTATAGCTGGAACCACTTACCTGACTGCGCATCTGGAGAGTAATTGTGCGCAGAACCCAAAAAATAGGCTGAAGCATTGGGCCGGCGCGCCTCTTATAAAGGTCAAGGTTGGCCATATTGGGAAGGGATGGGAGGCAAACCTTTTGCTTTGGATGGTTCTGGTGTGGAGCTGAAGCTCACTTCGTTTGTCATGTGACAAGGAAGAGGAGTTCATTATCAATGTTCCCTCTTAATTTTTTTCCTCTGTGCGGCAGTTGAGGGTCTCTGTGCACTGCAACTATGGCTATGTGCACCAGGAACCAGACTCTCGTGTGCAGCGCCAAATGTCACTCCAAATTTTTAGTTAAGAAAATTGAAAGATGTTGCATTTTCACACATACAGTGCCACTTTAAGGGTCTTAAGGCCGGTTTGCAAATTGGATAAACACCCCATGTCATGAGATGGTTACACAGACCAGTACACTTCAGGTTTAGAAAAGCACAAGACTCCAACGGTGCTACCATCATAAGTTTTACTAAATAGTTTTAACTGGAGCACTGTTTATAGGGTGGGAAAATGTTGAGAGCCTATACAATATCACATATGCACAATAAATTACATAACATATTTACAATTTGATCTGAAAGCTACTGAGTAATGTTGGGTTATTGCGCCAGAGATAGTTTGTGAAACTCTGACATCCAGGCAAACATGGACTGTGGGAGAGGGCCATTCAGACACATCAAGTGGCATCACTAGATGGGTGACTGGCTTGCTTCTCACGGCGATCCTTGCCATTTTCCAACTGCTAATAAACTCTATCAAGGTCAACTTTCCCATTCAGGAGGTAGGCCTTTGTCCTCATTGACCTATCCAAATGCTTCTGCTCTAGTCTATTCCTCAATTTACTCTTGATCGTATTCATGAGGCTGAATCCTCGTTCACAATCTGCACTAGATGCTTGAAGTGTTGCGCGGACATCAACAAGTTGAGACACCACACTATACTGAGCAGCATTGCATACAGTGAAATTCACCATGTATTGAAAGGTGGTAAATAACCCACCCTTTACATGTGCTGTCACCACATATTTATAGTCTCTGTATTGTAGAAAAACATCTTCTGGTGTTTCACAATCACCCAGGACAAAGACATTTTTATACTTTTCAACATGTCTTTGTATATTCTCAGTCACAAAATCAAAATGCGATTGTGTTACTATTGCCTGAATTTCAAAACTTGCCCATTCTTTCAGTTCATCTTCAGGGAACTTTTTTTGCATGTGTTCACAAAGAAGGGAAACAAAAGACAAAATTGGCCCACTGTCAAACTCTTGCCTTTCCTTGTACAACACCATCATATCTCTTACATTGCTGCTCCAAAAGACAGTGTCCCCCAAATACTGTTTCTTAATTTGGCCAATCTTTGCTCTAGCATACTGTACAGCTTCAACAGTAGTCAAAGAACTTTTTTGGAACAGTTTGCACAAAGATGCAAATTCACAGAATGTCATTAAGTACTGCAAGGGAAATATGGTAGTTTGAGTAGATAGCTTTTTGTAACAATGTTTAGCAACTGGATCATTCTCTTCAACTTTCTCATGCTCAAAGTCCCCAAGAACAGCCTCGTAATTCCGAATTAGTGCACCAACTGCAAAATGCCTAGAAAGCCACCGGACTTCATTCAATGGTCAAAAAGAGACCACTTCACAATCAAAGACTGATGCCATTTCATCCAGCTTGGACTTCCTTGCTGTAGTTGTGACTAGATCCTTATTTATCTGCATCACAATGTCCTGCTTTTTAAAGGTCCACTGCTACACGCTAACTTATGCCCTAGCACTAATATCCTGTGCAACTTTGCATGTATGTCTGTGTATGCCCTGCATAGTGCACACATCATGTGTATGAGTCAGCCAAGTTAAAGAGGTTCCATTTTGAAAGCCCCTTGCCTGTTTATGTGGGAGGTGAGGTTGTTTTCCCAGACAGTGGAAATGTCCGCATTAGGATCTTTCTCGATCTGTTGTGTGTCTGGACATTTACTGACTGTCGCTCTCACTTTGTCCCTGCCTAACTTTCGCAAGCTCGTTCTCTTTTGTTCCCTCTTTCCCTGTTTCAGTATATCATTGTTTACTTTGTGGTGCAATTCCTTATGCTTGTCTAACTCTGTGTTTTTCCCTCTTTGTGTGTCTCGCTGTCCGTCTCTCAAAATGTCTCTATGTGGCTGAGGTAATATATAATGCTTGAGTTATTGTCAGAAATTTGAATTTGAGAAATAGACGCAATTTGTAAGGAGATTTTGGACATTGGAATGACTCCTATAAGGCTTTCGCTCCTGCATTAGAATGTTACAATTGCTCTCTATTTAATTTTTAGCATGCTGCCCTCCATGGATTCACGTTTTTAGCTACTAAATGGCCTCTCTCCCATTAGAGAGCATGCCTGCTTCTCAGTCCCATAATTCAGAGATAGATGATTTAATGCCCAAAAGCAAAAGAGCCTTTTGGCAGAAACTAGAACGGTTTAATTTGTGGTTACAGGAGAGTGTGCAGTATATGCACTTTTACCCAAGTGGACTTCACAGAACTGCCCCTCATCTTCAGGACTACAGTTTTGAAAATCTATTTCATGACTTTGTTACCTTGATGGAGAATTTTCATGTGGATCTTCGTTGAGTCTACCATTCTCAAATGACTTACAACAATTCTTCCATATGAAGCAAAAAGCGCAATGTTTGTGTTGAAAATCAATATTATATCTTCCCAAATCATAAAATACAAACAGATAAAATCAGGCAGTTTACAAAAAACATTAAAATATCCACAAAAAGAATAATTAAAAAGCAACCAACGAACGCCAAACTGCAGACATATACCAAGAAATAAAAAAAAGTGTGCATACTGCCCGTTCAATCTAAATCCAACTATTAAACAGAATACCAAACAAGCAGCCCATGAACGGTAACGCCTACTCATTAACTGTCGATCATTGAGTAAACATAAAATTGAAATATACGAATGCATTGTAGAGAAAGACCCAGATGTCCTGTTTCTTACTGAAACATAGTTACAGGAATCCTCTGAGCCAGACATCTTGCAATCACTCCCACCTGAATATGGAATCCTTAGAGTGGATCGCATTAAGAAGAAGGGAGAGGGAAAGCTATAAATCATAAACTGACACTTAGCTGTACAATGACCGAGATGAACATAGGCGATTGTGAAGCGGTGGTGTTTACAATAAAACCTTATGATAAACAAACCATAAACGGTTATCTGATTTATGGACCTCCAGGGACAAGTACAGACTTTAGCCTGAGCCTCCAGGAAAATGTTATCCAACCAGCACTATACAATAGCAACCGGATTGTTTTGGGAGATCTAAATTTACATTTTGATAATGAAGTGTGCCAATAAGCACAATATTTGTGTCAGGAGATGGTGGGGCTACAATTAGAAATGAAGTCTACACACACCACACATCAATTAGGACACTTACTAGACCCCATTTTCTCTAACTGCAAAGGGCTATTGGTTAAACATCCGACGGCGGTTCAATGGTCAGACCCCTATCTTGTGATGTTCCTCATCCCACTACTGAGACCACTAACAAAAAAAGATCCACAGGCTAACAGGCGTAGGAAATGGGCAAAATTCAATGAGAGCAATTTCACCCAAGCCCTACTAGCAAACCATCCTATCATTGGCAATAACAGCAATGAAGCAAGCCAAGGGGTAGATAAATGGATTAAGGACACATTAGATGTGGTATCATGAGTCTTAACAGTTGGCCAGAAAGCCATGCAAAAAGCAGGAACGAAAATGGAGGGAAGGCTTCTTGGACTCCGAGAAAATGATATATAAAGTCAAGCTCAGACAATATCATTCATTTATAAAGAAAGTGCATGTGACCTACTATTCAGAAAGAGACAGCAGAAAGCTCATCAAGGGAACTATTTAGTATATTTAAGGAGATATCCTCATTAGAAAGAATAATAACCCCGACGTCTGGTTCAGTAGAATCATGCAATGAGATTGCAGAGTTCTTTGCTGAAAAAGTATCTTAGATATATGATACTTTTGCTGAGGATGCCCGGAATGGGTGCATACAACATAAAGAACAAATACAAGAGTGGGGCAAAAACAGTATCCAACAATTTCTCTCCCCCCTCTAGAAGATCTGAAAAAGATAATACAAAGCATAAGATCAGGCTCTCCTATCGATCCAGCTACTCCCAAGGTGATTGGTACAGGACGAGGGGTGATACTCCCCTATATTCGACAACTGCTGGACACCTCCTTTCGGGAAGGCCAGTTAACTGACAGATGAAAGTGAGCAATGGTTCGTCCCTCTGCGGACGGGAACTTAGTAGCGAATCTATGACCAGTCTCACTGTTACCATATTTCTCCAAAATTGCGGAAAAAGTGGGTAATATACAGCTTGAGGGACACATAAAGTAAAACAATTTACTACATCCCACACAATCTGGATAGAGGCCAACCTATTCAACTGAGACAGCTTGGCTTTATGCCTAAGAAGAAGGGGTGTGTTCGGGGCTGCGATGGACTGGAATGCATCTTACCTGCAGGACCGCAACTTTCAGGTGATACAATCTGCGTATACATCCAAACCCATTACTCTGGCACAGGGGGTGCCACAGGGCTCACTACTGAGCCTAACCCTTTTCAATCTATACGTCGCACCCCTGGCCGACATTGTAGAAAAACATGGAGTTTCAATTGTGTCGCATGCAGATGACGCTCAGTTAGTGGTCACTCTGGTGCTTAACTCACCCCAAGCAGCTAATAGCTTACAGCCTGCCTGAAAGACCTGGCAGGATGGATGTCAAACAACTGCCTGAGTCTAAATGGCAGTAAGACAGAGGTGCTATTGTAGGGAAGTCCCCATCTATATGGTCGCTGGTTTGGTGGCCAACTACGCTAGGACCAATTTCCTCCCCGGACATCGAGGTGAAAAATGTGGGAGTATGGATGGACTCTAAACTATCCTTTGATGCCCAGCTGAAAAGAACAAGAGGAAAATGCTACAGAATCCTGAAAATTCTCAGGAACCCCCTGGAAATTCTTCCTATAGCTGCTAGAAAAACCCTGATCCATGCACTTGTTACATTAAGAATCGACTACGGTAATGTGCTGCTTCAGGGTTCAACAAAAAAGGGTCTTCAAAAGTTGCAATCCATCCAGAATGCAGCTTCCCGTCTGGCTCTGAACCTGCCGAGAATGCACCTTCTACGAATGCACTGAAAACACTGCATTGGCTGCCTGTTCAGAAACTGACCATATTCAAGGCACTGTGTTTTGGCCATCGTATTTTGCAGGGAAAAGGCCCTGCTTACCTTCACAACCTACTCCTACCATATAAAAAGGAACACCAGTTAAGATCTACAGGGGCACGCCAGGTAAAAGTCCAGAGGATAAAAAGAGCGCGCATGGGTGCACGCTCTTTCAGATATTTGGCAGCAAAAAAAATCTGGAATGAGCTTCCCATGTACCTTAGAGAGAAACAATCAAATGTAGTTTTCTGCAAGAAACTAAAAACATGGCTTTTTACACAGTAAACTGAGACTAACATAAACTGCAAATAAATAATTTTTTTAATTGTCAGTTGGAATTGATATAGCATGGGGACACTCCAGCTGGTGTAACCAGGCACTTCATAAACCCAAACTAAACTAGACTAGGAGTTCTTGTAACACCCTAATACAACAACTCCAGGACCACCCTAGAATCTCTAATATTTTTTTGGCCAGTAGATGATACCTATGTTTTTGCCTCATTTAGATTATATCAAGTCTATTATCCATATTGTTTTTCTAGCCCTTCAATCCCTGAAACTGTAGTACTGGGTCTGTTGTAACTACAGCTACATCAGCTGCATAAGTGAAAACCCCATATTCAATTTGTTTGTGAGCCTCAGATTTAAGAACAGTGTTTCTCTCAAGCATGGCTAAAAATGGATCAAGGAGTCTTATAAGGGGATCTAACTGCCACAATAAAACTTTTCTCAAACCCTTTCTAACACAGCACATAGAAAGTTCCATGACCCCAGGTCCAATGCCTTCTCGTCGTCTGATAACATCAATCCTAGAGATGTTTTTTGTTCTTAAGCTAGATCAAACAATGTAATTCTCCTATTATGATCTACTGTCCCTTGGCCACGGATTAAACCCATGAGGTTGATGTGAGACTAGGGGAGAAATTACTTTCCGCAGTCTATTTGACACTTTTACATACATTTTCCCATCACAGTTACGCAGCAAAATAGGTCTATAGGACCCTGGTGAAAAAGACTTGTCTTTCTTTTTTTCTTTTTAAAGACTACAATATTCGCAACTTCCCAGGATGGGGGAATCTGTTCCCACTGCACCTGTTGAAATGTAAGGAACATATCTTGGAATAGCTCCGAGAAAAAAAAAATCTTTAATAGAATTCCACTGGGAGTGTATCTAGTCCAGCAGCCCTTCCTACAGCCAATGAAGTTGCAGCTTCTCAAATCTCTTCTATCCTGATTTAGAGAGTCAATAATAGGTTGTTCCTCTATGCTTATGCACTTCTATCTAATCCATGAAGGAAATCCTCATAGCCATCATTTTGAAGTTCAACCTCTCCCCAGATACAAATCTTTGTAAAATTCTTCAAAACCTCTAATGGTCTCAGTTGGTGTGTTGACTATTTTCCTCTTGGAATCTTTGATAGCAATTATCCTTCTTTTGGTCTCTTTTTGCCAAATCTGTTTGGCTAAGATTTTCCACTAGGTTTCACCATATTCATAGCATTCCAATTTATATGATTAGTGAAATATTGATTTATTTTAGTTTTCATAAGTCATCCTATTTAGAGCCCCATGAGTCTCCTGACCTTCAGTCAGTCCCTGAGCTAACTCCTCATCTGCTGCCCTAAGCTCTCTATATAGAATCCGAACCTCTGCCAGTTTTAATTTCTGCAGATGTAGACCAAAGCTTAGGGTTTCTCCACTCACTCCTGCTTTTAAAGTGTACCAAACCATAGCGTATGTAGATGAATCTCTGTTTATTGTTAAGAATTGATTTAGCCAAAGTTTCATGTGATCCACGACTAATGGCTCTGAAAAGAGCTTTCTGTTGAATGTACACGTCCCATGAGGCCTAAGAAGCCCCACTATAGAGATTGCAAGCACCAATGGATTGTGACCATAGAATATTCGTGGGAAGCATCTCTATTTTAGCTCCTTGTACATGAGTGGAGGTGATAGAGAAATAATCTAATCTGACAAGTTTACTACGGGGATGCGAAAAAATGTAAAAACATGGTCTGGTGCTTTATATTTATACCATAGGTCTTCTAAGCCGTGATCTAAGTTAATAAGGCTTTAAAACCATTGGTTTTCCTCCTTAACCACATCGCTGCTGCACATTTTCCCCTCCGGTGCTGAAGAATTCAGATTTACATCATTTCATGACGAGCTCAGCTCGTCATCAGCACAGCTCCACTGTGCCTCATGACGAGCTGAGCTCGTCATGAGCATGGAAAGGGTTAATATCTCTGCTCCCTTTTTAATTACTTACTAATAACCAAATGAACATTTAAATCCCTGCAAAATATCAAAGATGTCGCCCATGATGCTAGCTCAATATTCAGCAAATCAATGATACTCGTTTGAACTATATTCGCACCATACAGTGTACATAATGTAAAGCGGGCAGAGTCCACACAACATTCCATGATTACCCATCCGATTCCCTTTATATACTAAAATGCGCCCAAAAGTACTATTAGACTCCTTAGCCAATACAGCAACCCCTCAAGATGTTACACTGTGTGCAAGCTACAATATCATCCCTAATTCTTTAAGACGTTTCCATCTTCCT
This sequence comes from Lissotriton vulgaris, assembly GCF_964263255.1. Taxonomy (NCBI): domain Eukaryota; kingdom Metazoa; phylum Chordata; class Amphibia; order Caudata; family Salamandridae; genus Lissotriton; species Lissotriton vulgaris. The sequence continues at coordinate 1,516,904,580 of NC_141691.1, forward strand.
CTAGATACATTAGTTTCCTGTATGCACACTGCATTCACTTGCATTGATCTCAGACCCAATTTCACTCTGTTGCTCTTATTTTGTCATTTAAACCACATATATTTATTGAACAGATTCTTAGATTCTTTTTCATTTTTATTGTATTGTTGGGTTCATCCCAGGTAAGCTTTTCTCTTTATATCTTAACATTTGATTCACACTTGCAGATCCTACTTTATTAATCAATTTTTGAATAATTTTTATACAAAAGAACACAAAAATCACTAATCTAAGGCGAGCCGGGAAGCGGGAGATTAAGTAGACGGGTGGGCGGGACTCATCCCAGCACAGGTGCGCAGAACGACTCTACCCCCAGCGGCGGCAAGCCCTGCCTCCAACGCGTCAGATTCTAGTAGTCTGCGCGAGGAGCGGGCAATGAATGCGGCTTGGCAGGGTGAGTAAGAAGCTTGTATTTTAAAACACACAAATTACAAGTTTTACAGTTCGTCAAAGAAATCATGCAAGTTAAAAATTGTGGCTGTCTGTCCTCTGGCTTCCGCCTCAGAGGAGTCGTAATACTAATCCTTCTCGAACTGATTACTTTTCTGGTTGATTGTAAAATCTTTGAACTCAAGTATTTCCTTCTCTACTTTCTCTAGGAGAGCTTTTGAGTCCGGAATTAATTGGTTTGATGTAATTTCTGATTCGAGATTTTCTATTTCCTCTAGTTGATCCTTTGAGATTCTTTGGGCTGTTTCAATCGTCAAAACCATAAGGTCCCTGCTACATTTAGTTTCGATGAAACTGTAACCCTTTTTGTATATTGGATCCTCAGTGAAGATCACTGGGACGTTTATAATTTGTAGTCCACCTGGGATTGTACCCGCTCTTAAGTGCTGAAGAAGGAAGTGTCCATGTAAGTCCGTTCTTATTTGCTTTTTCTTTAGTCTTAATAATTTGTCTGTTTCGTTTTGATTTTTAGCTGAAACACTCAAAATTCCACTGTTGTGGTGAGGTTTGGGGTTGTGGAGGACGTGTCTTGCCTCTCCCACTTCCCCGTCCGCGCTGTTCTAAAAAAGGCGCATGGTTAGCATTTGAGGGACCAGGGCGGGCATTAGTGTTGGAATCAGACTCATCCGCAGAACTTTTTCTTAAGGCCAGTATTTGTTTCTGTGTCAGGTGGGTCCTGTTCCTTTCTGCTGTCGGCAAAGAAGAAATGAAGTCGAACCTTACAAAAGAATTTTTCAACCTCACTCCAAAGATGAAAAGCATCCCCATTGTTAGTTGGTACAAACCTGAGACCTTTATTTAGCACTTGATGTTCGATGGGAGTCAAAGTGCGTGAGCTTAAGTTGACTACAAGGTCTTTGTTGCTTCCTGGGGTGATTGTTATTGGCCTCGCTTGCTACGAGTGTTTGGAAGATCATGTTCGTCTGCCTATTGCACTTGGGGTCTGCCCCTGTTCCAGCCACGGCCTTGCCCTAAAAAAGCCTGGCTGTCATAAAATTGGGGCTGCAGATGGTAATGGGACATGGGCGGTGGGAATTATGGATATCCCCATGGGGCTGGTGGCCACCAAGGGCCCTGTTGGTACATGTTGCCTTGCCCGGTGCGCCTACGATTGGGGCAATTATACCGGCCTCTTCCTCTCCATTGTGATGTACTGCTGGTGTCTGAATCACTAGAATCGGGATCGGAGGAGGAAGTTGAATAGTTTGACCCATAGCCTTTTCCTTGTTTGGTGGTATCTGGAGGTGTGTAGTTCTCACCAGTATACGGATAAATTCTCTCATGGGAGAACTTCGCCAGATCTTTTTTAAATTTCTCAATCTTGGCAAAAAAGATTGGGTCCTTATATTCTTTAATTGCTTTGTTTGTTTCGTCCAGTTGTTTCTGGAATTGTTTGGTCGTAAGTACAGTTTTTATTTGACCTTCCAAAACTTGTATTTCCACAAGGATGGCGTCAGCCACCCTTTTGGTGGTCGTGATTATAAGGATCAGCCAATCGCGAGTGCATCGCCATGCGATCAGCGACCAGTCTTTTAGAAATGCTTTGTCTGTGAGAAATAGTCTGGGAGCATTGGTCACTACAAGCCCAGTGGGAGCACACTTGCCATGCAGGTACTCAGCCATAATCTGTCCGTGAATGATGGTACGTGAGTGACTCTTCTTTAAATTAAGGCTACACATGGACACATGTTTGAAGAGAGTTGTATGGATAAAAAATTCTCTTTCACAAACTAGTGCGCCAATTATTACTAGCATACACAAACTAGAGGCGCCTCGTTTTTCACTATGAATCAATTAATGTTTTTCTTGCCTCAAATTGCCATAAGCAATTGCCTACAAACACAACCCATTTGGTTCTTCATATTTATAAAAGAATATGACCAAAGGAATCTCATTATGTTTTATGGTTAGATTTACATATGCAATCTATTTTTCCTCCCCATGTCTAAAGCGGGCCTCTTTGACCTGAGCGAGCGCCAGGCGAGGTGAGGCCTTCTCCATATCAATTATGGGTGAGTTGCTTTTATCAAAGTGTGGTATGTTGATCTACACATGCATTGATGTTTTCACAATGGCTACATCTGTTTTGTTTTGGGTGGGTTTTTCTTCTCTTCTCAGGAGAGTTCTTGTCACAACGATATGAGACCACCACATAGTAATAATTTACCGGTAGGTCTACATCACTATTATTTGTTTTTCTTTGTCCACTGTTGCAGTAGTGCATATTATAGGTCCTGACGAAAGCCTTGTGAGGCTGAAACATGTTGACCAATTATTATCTATAATTGATAGTAACATTTTTTCCACACTATCTTCACTCTGCTTTTAACCATGCCATTATGTTGATCACTCCCAATAAAGTTGTTCTTTGGCATCATAACAGGCTTTTTTAACAATATCACATTTACCTTCCACATTTACACTTTTTTGAGCACTGCAACTCTTTCCCTTCAACCTCCCAATATTACCTGCTGGCTGTCCATCTCACTGGTGGATCCAATACTAGCACTCCTCGAAAGAGATCTGAAGAGGTGTCTAGTGGATACCAGTTTCCAACTATAACCCAGATGATGAGGTTCCGCCAACGGGTGGGCTGATGGGTATTCTTATTCCATCTCATTTTCTTACTTTGTTGCCTTTTTCTCTCCTCAGAACAATTACTTCCTTACACTACAATTGAGTGTTTAGTTATTTCATAGTCTCTTTACAGACCCTTAGCATCCTCTGTGTGTTACTTGTTAGTTTGGGGGACAGGATGCAAGTTGGTCTCTAAACATTCTTTTCCCCTTAGACCCCCCTCACATTGTATTTTCCGTTTACTTAGTGCAGCTACGGCTGCGGGTCTTTCTTTCTGTAGGCTAGCTCAAATAGCATTGCCTCTCCTTTGGCGACATTCAATAGGTGTGCAAAATGGCAGACTTTGCAGGTTTAGCATTTGATGATGAAACACTTATCATCCATTCTTAGTGAGAATCCTAGTATGCTGGACTTGATACCCGTTATTGTACCCAATCCCCCAGGAGATTGGGACACTGGGCAGAAATCTGCGCTGCCAGGAGTTAACAAAGATCATTTAACAATAGATCCACTGAGGGTGATACCTCATCCTCGGATGATTCTACGTGTAAAGATTTCCAAAGAGGTAGACCACGACAACAATCTACATCATCAGGCACTACCACTACTGGTCGACAACCTTCGTCACAGACATCTAGTGCACATAATACGTCCACTATAGTGACAGATACCCCCACAGCTACACCGCCTTTGGGGGATCATACCTCGCCACTGGGCGCTCCTGCAAAGGGTGTGCTGTTTTTGGCGCTTTTGGACGCCCAGAACCGGTTCTCCCCCTTGGGGGTTGGCTTGGATTATGGCGCCGGCCCCTGAGCTCCCCCCCCCCCCCTTCGGGGGGGAGAAGCGGCCTCCGCAATATTTTCCTGTGTTGAGGACAGCAAAAATAAACTCTAGGAAGCAAACTTTCATTGCTGTTTGGGAGTTCATATTTAAGTGTTTTTGAAAGTAAGGAAGAGAACTTGATGTCACCATACTATTCACCAAGACAGAAAAGTTAATGTTTTTTGTTCAATTATGTAATTGCAGTCTTCCAGTTCTGTGTGACCTTAATTCACAGGTCTAACCTTTTACAGCATGCAGCAAATCTGAAACACTGCATAAAGCTGAATATTGATTTCTGTATAGCTTTTAAACACAGTCCCATGTAAAATGTTACTTACTATATGTTTTTTTGTTAGCTGAATTCCAATTATACATTTTTTTTAATGAAACCGGTGAACCTCACGTAAAACACTTTGGTGGAACAATTAATGTGCGCAAACTGACCTTTAACACCTAAGCTGCGGCGGCAATTCCGCCGCAGCGCTAGGGGGGAGGGGGGGGGGGGGCGCGTGGTGCTCCCATGCTCATGACGGAACTGCTCCATCACGAGCCTCGGCAGCGCTGTGCTTGTGACGGAGCGGTTCCGTCCCGGGCCCGCCCGCTCAATAGAACGCGCCACACAGGCGTGAAATCTGCACCGAGCGGGCCATGATGGAACCGCTCCGTTGCCAGCACAGCGTGACCGAGGCTGGTGACGGAGCGGTTCCGTCACCAGCATGGAAGGTGTTAATGTAATACCAAGAACAAAGCTTACTTTCTATACCTCCGCTAATTCACGAAAAGGAACACAACTTTCTTTGTCTCCAGGACGGCTCCAAGCATTTGTTCTGAGAATACAGAGCAGTAACGGCGGGGTCTGGCAGTAAATCTACGTAATATGCGATGGCACGCATGAACTCAGTTGTCCTTTTATTTCCACGAGAACCCACATTGCGGAAATGAAAGAGGGATACCATTGCGCACTGCAAGCTTTTGGGCGATGCGAATGGTGTGGATTTATAAGCATACATGGCACCTCCTCTCGCTTGACGCCCGGTGCTGTGGCACCAGTCGCACTGCCCTAAAGCTGGCCCTGCCAGTTGCACTACAATAGGACACATTAATTTTTTGTCAGGCAACGAGAGATTAAGTGATTTTCCCAGAATCACAGGATGTTCAGCGACTTTGCAGAGACTTGCACCTTGTTCCCAAAGATTTGAGGTTGACCTCCCTAGCTGTTAGGCCAACTTCTCTCCCCAGGAGATCCTCTAATTACCGTTAATATCAACTTAAGTAAAAGTTCGAAAAAAGTGCAATTACATGGCCAGCGCTACCTGCTTCATAACACTTTTTGTTTTTCTTATGGTATCTGAGGGCAGTATGGACAATAGAAGGGAGGGTGTTAACCCCTGTCCTCCAAATTCTGCAGCGGGTGGGGTTAGGGGGTGGACGTGTCGCTCCGGTACTTAGGACGGCTTCACGTAGTCATGAGTCACGGGCGGCGTGTGCTCATGTCGGCGTGGAGCCATCATGAAACCGCACACTCACTAATTCGCCCGCACATTCGGGGAATTAGTGCCGCAGTGCGGCAGAGGCATGACGGCACCACGCCATCTTGAGCACACGCCGCCCTTGACTCATGACGGTGTGGAGCCATCATGAGCACGGAAAGGATTAAGGAACAAGCAAAACAGACCACTTTATAAGCAACTTCCACAACAAGAGGGTTGGAGGTTGACCACCAATATGGACAACTGAAGGGTGGGAAAGATCCTGCAACATGAACAATTAGAGAGAGGTAGGTAACAGACTGGCCAGAAAATGTAAGCGTAGGAGGGGTTCAAGCAACATGGACATCGGGAGGGTACCTTTAAATAAGCTATATAGACAATGAGATGGGAGAACAAGCAAAAAAATAATAGTACAATCAAAGAGTGAGCAGCAGAAGGACACTAATCGAAATGAAGCAATCAGTATTTGGTCCATGATTCACGGAAGGCAGAAACTAAAGAGGAGGAGGTGACATTGACAAATGCTGGCCATTTAGAAGGCAGCAAATAAGAGTGACCAAGCGAACAAATGGAAATCAAAGGGATGTCTTACAAGCAAGAGGCGAGGCCTAAAAAAAGAGTCCTCTTATGTGGTGAACATGACTCTGGCTGCATAATCAACAGATTTGCCACTTTTCCACTTTTTATTTAAAATATACTTTTTAGTATAATTTTCATACTTTTTGTGTTGCTTCTCAATAAACTGACAACCTCCTTTTCCTTGGTTAGTGTCGATCTGATATTTTATACATTCTTGGAGGCCACAATACAGGATGGTTTTGTTGTACTGTACATCATGGATTATACTCAAGTCACCGGCTTGCAGATCTCTTCTGTGGACACATATTTAAAATAGGCCTACGGCACTGAGACGCTCAGAGTGGAATGACCCTGTACATCCCCCGGGAGGTCAGAACCCTGGAACTTGTAGGCAAGCAGGATAGCCTGCTTAAACCACAAACTGAAGATGGAGACAGAGAGCTTGTGACCAGAACGAACCGGACCAAAGGTAAAATAAATCTGTTACACTGAAAAAAAAGTAGACATGCGGCCCAGGACAACCTCCATCGGACATCCAGCAAGAACAGAGAGAGTGCACCCGGCAACTACTCTGATGGTTGCTGTAACCCCTCATCACCCGGTTGTCTGTCCGAACCAAGACGTGCTGACCCTGGAGAGCGGTAGCAAACTCCCGGCAGGACGGCCTTCAATTTGATGAAGTTGGAGGAGCACCGTGACCGAAGTCGGTCCCAACGACCCTGAACTGACCAAGACCCCAAGGTTCCCCCCAGCCAAGGTGACTGGCATTGGTAGTGACAACCCGGGACAGGAAGACCAGGAATAGAAGTCCCTCGGAGAGGTTGGACTCTGCCAACCACCCGCCCAGGTCAGACCGAATCTGTTGGGACACCAGGACCAGGATCTCATAGTCCCCCAAGCAGGGATCAAAGAGAGACAGAAGGTGATTGGCCAACTGGTACAGGTGGAGGCAAGCCCTGGGCAGAACATTGATAAATTGCCGACATTAACCCCTGAACCCGTAACCCCAGAAGCAAAATCCTGACCCAGAAGAGCCCCCAGATCCTGACCCAGAAGAGCCCCCAGATCCTTGCCACAAGATGTCCCGGCATTTCCGGGGTAAGTACACCCTCCCCTGGAGCATGTCCAACTGACCTCCAATGAATAGCAAGTCCTGGGTGGGGTGACACGTGGGACTTCCTCTGGTTGATCAGAAAGCAGTAGGCTGAGAGAACCTCGCAGACCCTCCTGACATGCAGCGTTCCCTTGGAAAAAGAAGAGGCAGAAATTAGCCAGTCATCCAGGTATGGAAACTGTGTGATCCCTTCCAGGTGAAGAATAGCCACCAAGGGGTCCAGGATCTTGGTGAAAACCCTCTGGGAAGATGATAAGCTAAAAGGAAGTACCTGGAACTGATAGTGGCTGGCCCCTACGCAGAACCGGGGGAAACGCTGAGAGGCCAGCTGGACGGGCACATGGAGGTATGCATCCAGCAGGTCCAGAGAAGTGATCGCCTCCCCCTGGACCAGAAGCGGTAGAATCTCCTGCAGAGAAGGCATCTTTAACTTAGTGTGGGGAATGAAAGAATTCACCCACTTTAAGTCCCAGACAGGCCGAAAATTCCCAAACACCTTCTTTACCAGGAACAGGATGGAATAGACACCATATCCTCTCTGCAACAGAGGCACAGGACGGATGGCCCCCCTTGCCGAGCATATACTGGATGCCGGCCAGCAAGGCCACCTGTTTCACCGGAGAGGAAGGCAGCAGGGTAGCAAGGAAAGCATCTGGAGGAGGGTAGCCGAAGATGATGGACAGACCTTCTCTCATGATCTGAAGAATCCAAATATCCGAGACAGAGGATTCCCACGCCAAGATGAAGTGGCGAAGAGGCGTCCACCCACCCGGCGATTGCAGGAGCAAGTCAGGATTTGAGAGTGGAGGTGGAAGCAGCAGGCTGAGACCGAGATTTGGAGAATAAAGGGGTGCCCCGGTCGTGACCCCTACCTCAAAGGCCCACTGCCCCTAGTGGTAGACAAGGAGGAAAATGTTCACTTGGGGCCAGAGAAGCGGCCCTTGAAAGACTTGATGGGAGCCAGCAGCTACCGGTCCTCAGACGACTTAATCATGTCCTCCAAAGGTGACTTGGACAGTTTCATCCCCGAGAAGCGGATCTTCATCAGCAACGCCTTTGGAGAAGCCTCTGCCTTCTAGTGTTGCAACCAAATTGGACGCCGGGCCTGAGTAGTGGAGTTACCAGCTGCGGCAGCGCCACCCAAAGTGTTGAATGAAATGTCCGACAGCAGTCCAGTCTGCTGCTCCATCAGAGCCAGGGTCGGAACCACATCAGCTCCCTCGTCCAGCAACTCCGCTAAGGATTGAGACTCTTTCAACAAGGACTGTACTGTGTACGACAAGTAGGCAGAGGCCCGGATGGAAAAATTGTCCGCGAAGTAGGTACGCTTGGCTGCGGCCTCCACCTGCCTGTCAACCGGGTCAGAAGGGGAGGTGTCCCGGAAATTATGGAGCCCCTGCGAGGCCAGTCCCGCCATAAGAGTTCAACTTCAATGATGGAGGGAAATACATGGCAAAGTCCTGTATGGTGTAACGTTTGGCCAGGTACCTTGGGAAGGCTTGTTTATCCACCTCCAGTCATTCACTCTTTCACTCTTGATCACCTTTTTAACCGCTTCGCCGCGGCGGCTTTTCCCGCTGTGCGCGGCAATTTCAAAATTACCGCGTTACGTGACGAGCTGGCCTTGTCATCCGCGCAGGACAGGTAAGCGCGATGACGAGCCCAGCTCGTCAATAGCCTCGAAGGGGTTAATGGAGGAATGCAGAGGAAGTGACTCTGGCTCCTGGCGCTGATACTGCAAGAAGTCCTCTGAGAGCTCCTAGGCAGCTGGAGCTAGAAGAGTCAAGTTCTCCTTGATATGCTGGAGTACATCACGGAATTCATGACCCTGGACATAGCACCCTCAGAGGTCCTCCTCTTTCCCCTCTGCATCAGATACCGGAGGAGGTGTCCATGTGATTACATTTTGGAGAATGACCCCCCCCCCCCCCCCCCCCTCGCGCTGAGCCAAGGCAGCTGACACTACAGCTTGGATCATGTTCTGAATGGTCTGAAAGGACAGAGCCTCAGCAGGAGCCTGGGAGCCTGAACCAGCCCCCACCAGAGCATCCCCCTGCTCCATGGTAACCAAAAGCGGAACAGAGGAACAAAACCAGCACAACACTGGGAACAGCAAAGACTGAAGGCCCCCACAGTGTACGCGTAGGAATAAACAGCTCAAACTGGGTGAAAACCACAGCTGATACAGCCAAGCGAGACCGGTAGCACCTGGTCTCGTGGGAAGATGCGTCCGCCTCCGGAGGACGGGGTCAGATACCCTGAAACTAATTGACCTATGTCCTCCAGAAGTGCGAGGATTCCCACCGGAGAGGTCAGGGGAGCGCACTCCACGGCGGGGGCCAGCTGTGACCGAGGACTGTCACCGTCCAAGCCGGTAAGCGTCAGGAGAAACGGATGCGAAGCACCGCAGCCCTCCGCCACTCTTCCCTCAAGGGGCTGGCTGTTGGTGCAGAACAATGCGAGGCCCCAGTGTGCCAAGCAAAGTAGTGGGGGCGTGGTCACGATGCACAGATCGCCACCTCCCCACCATGCCAGACCAAGTCCCAGCTGTCGCTTGGACGCCTCCCCCAGTGTAAAAAACTGGAGACTCTAGGAGAAGCCGCCCCCAGACATCAAGATGATTCGGCCGGGGAAACTAAAGGGCGGACCGTACAATGAGCCCCCGGTCTCCCACCCCACCCCCTGCCCCCCTGTTGACCCATGGCTCCCTAAGGCAGAGCATAACCGGCCCATAAGAAACCAGGGGAAGAAAGGTGGGGTAAGGTCACAGATCCTAGGCTCTGCTAGAGCAGGACCTCCAATCACAAACCTGCTATAGCTGGAACCACTTACCTGACTGCGCATCTGGAGAGTAATTGTGCGCAGAACCCAAAAAATAGGCTGAAGCATTGGGCCGGCGCGCCTCTTATAAAGGTCAAGGTTGGCCATATTGGGAAGGGATGGGAGGCAAACCTTTTGCTTTGGATGGTTCTGGTGTGGAGCTGAAGCTCACTTCGTTTGTCATGTGACAAGGAAGAGGAGTTCATTATCAATGTTCCCTCTTAATTTTTTTCCTCTGTGCGGCAGTTGAGGGTCTCTGTGCACTGCAACTATGGCTATGTGCACCAGGAACCAGACTCTCGTGTGCAGCGCCAAATGTCACTCCAAATTTTTAGTTAAGAAAATTGAAAGATGTTGCATTTTCACACATACAGTGCCACTTTAAGGGTCTTAAGGCCGGTTTGCAAATTGGATAAACACCCCATGTCATGAGATGGTTACACAGACCAGTACACTTCAGGTTTAGAAAAGCACAAGACTCCAACGGTGCTACCATCATAAGTTTTACTAAATAGTTTTAACTGGAGCACTGTTTATAGGGTGGGAAAATGTTGAGAGCCTATACAATATCACATATGCACAATAAATTACATAACATATTTACAATTTGATCTGAAAGCTACTGAGTAATGTTGGGTTATTGCGCCAGAGATAGTTTGTGAAACTCTGACATCCAGGCAAACATGGACTGTGGGAGAGGGCCATTCAGACACATCAAGTGGCATCACTAGATGGGTGACTGGCTTGCTTCTCACGGCGATCCTTGCCATTTTCCAACTGCTAATAAACTCTATCAAGGTCAACTTTCCCATTCAGGAGGTAGGCCTTTGTCCTCATTGACCTATCCAAATGCTTCTGCTCTAGTCTATTCCTCAATTTACTCTTGATCGTATTCATGAGGCTGAATCCTCGTTCACAATCTGCACTAGATGCTTGAAGTGTTGCGCGGACATCAACAAGTTGAGACACCACACTATACTGAGCAGCATTGCATACAGTGAAATTCACCATGTATTGAAAGGTGGTAAATAACCCACCCTTTACATGTGCTGTCACCACATATTTATAGTCTCTGTATTGTAGAAAAACATCTTCTGGTGTTTCACAATCACCCAGGACAAAGACATTTTTATACTTTTCAACATGTCTTTGTATATTCTCAGTCACAAAATCAAAATGCGATTGTGTTACTATTGCCTGAATTTCAAAACTTGCCCATTCTTTCAGTTCATCTTCAGGGAACTTTTTTTGCATGTGTTCACAAAGAAGGGAAACAAAAGACAAAATTGGCCCACTGTCAAACTCTTGCCTTTCCTTGTACAACACCATCATATCTCTTACATTGCTGCTCCAAAAGACAGTGTCCCCCAAATACTGTTTCTTAATTTGGCCAATCTTTGCTCTAGCATACTGTACAGCTTCAACAGTAGTCAAAGAACTTTTTTGGAACAGTTTGCACAAAGATGCAAATTCACAGAATGTCATTAAGTACTGCAAGGGAAATATGGTAGTTTGAGTAGATAGCTTTTTGTAACAATGTTTAGCAACTGGATCATTCTCTTCAACTTTCTCATGCTCAAAGTCCCCAAGAACAGCCTCGTAATTCCGAATTAGTGCACCAACTGCAAAATGCCTAGAAAGCCACCGGACTTCATTCAATGGTCAAAAAGAGACCACTTCACAATCAAAGACTGATGCCATTTCATCCAGCTTGGACTTCCTTGCTGTAGTTGTGACTAGATCCTTATTTATCTGCATCACAATGTCCTGCTTTTTAAAGGTCCACTGCTACACGCTAACTTATGCCCTAGCACTAATATCCTGTGCAACTTTGCATGTATGTCTGTGTATGCCCTGCATAGTGCACACATCATGTGTATGAGTCAGCCAAGTTAAAGAGGTTCCATTTTGAAAGCCCCTTGCCTGTTTATGTGGGAGGTGAGGTTGTTTTCCCAGACAGTGGAAATGTCCGCATTAGGATCTTTCTCGATCTGTTGTGTGTCTGGACATTTACTGACTGTCGCTCTCACTTTGTCCCTGCCTAACTTTCGCAAGCTCGTTCTCTTTTGTTCCCTCTTTCCCTGTTTCAGTATATCATTGTTTACTTTGTGGTGCAATTCCTTATGCTTGTCTAACTCTGTGTTTTTCCCTCTTTGTGTGTCTCGCTGTCCGTCTCTCAAAATGTCTCTATGTGGCTGAGGTAATATATAATGCTTGAGTTATTGTCAGAAATTTGAATTTGAGAAATAGACGCAATTTGTAAGGAGATTTTGGACATTGGAATGACTCCTATAAGGCTTTCGCTCCTGCATTAGAATGTTACAATTGCTCTCTATTTAATTTTTAGCATGCTGCCCTCCATGGGTTCACGTTTTTAGCTACTAAATGGCCTCTCTCCCATTAGAGAGCATGCCTGCTTCTCAGTCCCATAATTCAGAGATAGATGATTTAATGCCCAAAAGCAAAAGAGCCTTTTGGCAGAAACTAGAACGGTTTAATTTGTGGTTACAGGAGAGTGTGCAGTATATGCACTTTTACCCAAGTGGACTTCACAGAACTGCCCCTCATCTTCAGGACTACAGTTTTGAAAATCTATTTCATGACTTTGTTACCTTGATGGAGAATAATTTTCATGTGGATCTTCGTTGAGTCTACCATTCTCAAATGACTTACAACAATTCTTCCATATGAAGCAAAAAGCGCAATGTTTGTGTTGAAAATCAATATTATATCTTCCCAAATCATAAAATACAAACAGATAAAATCAGGCAGTTTACAAAAAACATTAAAATATCCACAATAAGAATAATTAAAAAGCAACCAACGAACGCCAAACTGCAGACATATACCAAGAAATAAAAAAAGTGTGCATACTTGCCCGTTCAATCTAAATCCAACTATTAAACAGAATACCAAACAAGCAGCCCATGAACGGTAACGCCTACTCATTAACTGTCGATCATTGAGTAAACATAAAATTGAAATATACGAATGCATTGTAGAGAAAGACCCAGATGTCCTGTTTCTTACTGAAACATAGTTACAGGAATCCTCTGAGCCAGACATCTTGCAATCACTCCCACCTGAATATGGAATCCTTAGAGTGGATCGCATTAAGAAGAAGGGAGAGGGAAAGCTATAAATCATAAACTGACACTTAGCTGTACAATGACCGAGATGAACATAGGCGATTGTGAAGCGGTGGTGTTTACAATAAAACCTTATGATAAACAAACCATAAACGGTTATCTGATTTATGGACCTCCAGGGACAAGTACAGACTTTAGCCTGAGCCTCCAGGAAAATGTTATCCAACCAGCACTATACAATAGCAACCGGATTGTTTTGGGAGATCTAAATTTACATTTTGATAATGAAGTGTGCCAATAAGCACAATATTTGTGTCAGGAGATGGTGGGGCTACAATTAGAAATGAAGTCTACACACACCACACATCAATTAGGACACTTACTAGACCCCATTTTCTCTAACTGCAAAGGGCTATTGGTTAAACATCCGACGGCGGTTCAATGGTCAGACCCCTATCTTGTGATGTTCCTCATCCCACTACTGAGACCACTAACAAAAAAAGATCCACAGGCTAACAGGCGTAGGAAATGGGCAAAATTCAATGAGAGCAATTTCACCCAAGCCCTACTAGCAAACCATCCTATCATTGGCAATAACAGCAATGAAGCAAGCCAAGGGGTAGATAAATGGATTAAGGACACATTAGATGTGGTATCATGAGTCTTAACAGTTGGCCAGAAAGCCATGCAAAAAGCAGGAACGAAAATGGAGGGAAGGCTTCTTGGACTCCGAGAAAATGATATATAAAGTCAAGCTCAGACAATATCATTCATTTATAAAGAAAGTGCATGTGACCTACTATTCAGAAAGAGACAGCAGAAAGCTCATCAAGGGAACTATTTAGTATATTTAAGGAGATATCCTCATTAGAAAGAACAATAACCCCGACGTCTGGTTCAGTAGAATCATGCAATGAGATTGCAGAGTTCTTTGCTGAAAAAGTATCTTAGATATATGATACTTTTGCTGAGGATGCCCGGAATGGGTGCATACAACATAAAGAACAAATACAAGAGTGGGGCAAAAACAGTATCCAACAATTTCTCTCCCCCCTCTAGAAGATCTGAAAAAGATAATACAAAGCATAAGATCAGGCTCTCCTATCGATCCAGCTACTCCCAAGGTGATTGGTACAGGACGAGGGGTGATACTCCCCTATATTCGACAACTGCTGGACACCTCCTTTCGGGAAGGCCAGTTAACTGACAGATGAAAGTGAGCAATGGTTCGTCCCTCTGCGGACGGGAACTTAGTAGCGAATCTATGACCAGTCTCACTGTTACCATATTTCTCCAAAATTGCGGAAAAAGTGGGTAATATACAGCTTGAGGGACACATAAAGTAAAACAATTTACTACATCCCACACAATCTGGATAGAGGCCAACCTATTCAACTGAGACAGCTTGGCTTTATGCCTAAGAAGAAGGGGTGTGTTCGGGGCTGCGATGGACTGGAATGCATCTTACCTGCAGGACCGCAACTTTCAGGTGATACAATCTGCGTATACATCCAAACCCATTACTCTGGCACAGGGGGTGCCACAGGGCTCACTACTGAGCCTAACCCTTTTCAATCTATACGTTGCACCCCTGGCCGACATTGTAGAAAAACATGGAGTTTCAATTGTGTCGCATGCAGATGACGCTCAGTTAGTGGTCACTCTGGTGCTTAACTCACCCCAAGCAGCTAATAGCTTACAGCCTGCCTGAAAGACCTGGCAGGATGGATGTCAAACAACTGCCTGAGTCTAAATGGCAGTAAGACAGAGGTGCTATTGTAGGGAAGTCCCCATCTATATGGTCGCTGGTTTGGTGGCCAACTACGCTAGGACCAATTTCCTCCCCGAACATCGAGGTGAAAAATGTGGGAGTATGGATGGACTCTAAACTATCCTTTGATGCCCAGCTGAAAAGAACAAGAGGAAAATGCTACAGAATCCTGAAAATTCTCAGGAACCCCCTGGAAATTCTTCCTATAGCTGCTAGAAAAACCCTGATCCATGCACTTGTTACATTAAGAATCGACTACGGTAATGTGCTGCTTCAGGGTTCAACAAAAAAGGGTCTTCAAAAGTTGCAATCCATCCAGAATGCAGCTTCCCGTCTGGCTCTGAACCTGCCGAGAATGCACCTTCTACGAATGCACTGAAAACACTGCATTGGCTGCCTGTTCAGAAACTGACCATATTCAAGGCACTGTGTTTTGGCCATCGTATTTTGCAGGGAAAAGGCCCTGCTTACCTTCACAACCTACTCCTACCATATAAAAAGGAACACCAGTTAAGATCTACAGGGGCACGCCAGGTAAAAGTCCAGAGGATAAAAAGAGCGCGCATGGGTGCACGCTCTTTCAGATATTTGGCAGCAAAAAAAATCTGGAATGAGCTTCCCATGTACCTTAGAGAGAAACAATCAAATGTAGTTTTCTGCAAGAAACTAAAAACATGGCTTTTTACACAGTAAACTGAGACTAACATAAACTGCAAATAAATAATTTTTTTAATTGTCAGTTGGAATTGATATAGCATGGGGACACTCCAGCTGGTGTAACCAGGCACTTCATAAACCCAAACTAAACTAGACTAGGAGTTCTTGTAACACCCTAATACAACAACTCCAGGACCACCCTAGAATCTCTAATATTTTTTTGGCCAGTAGATGATACCTATGTTTTTGCCTCATTTAGATTATATCAAGTCTATTATCCATATTGTTTTTCTAGCCCTTCAATCCCTGAAACTGTAGTACTGGGTCTGTTGTAACTACAGCTACATCAGCTGCATAAGTGAAAACCCCATATTCAATTTGTTTGTGAGCCTCAGATTTAATAACAGTGTTTCTCTCAAGCATGGCTAAAAATGGATCAAGGAGTCTTATAAGGGGATCTAACTGCCACAATAAAACTTTTCTCAAACCCTTTCTAACACAGCACATAGAAAGTTCCATGACCCCAGGTCCAATGCCTTCTCGTCGTCTGATAACATCAATCCTAGAGATGTTTTTTGTTCTTAAGCTAGATCAAACAATGTAATTCTCCTATTATGATCTACTGTCCCTTGGCCACGGATTAAACCCATGAGGTTGATGTGAGACTAGGGGAGAAATTACTTTCCGCAGTCTATTTGACACTTTTACATACATTTTCCCATCACAGTTACGCAGCAAAATAGGTCTATAGGACCCTGGTGAAAAAGACTTGTCTTTCTTTTTTTCTTTTTAAAGACTACAATATTCGCAACTTCCCAGGATGGGGGAATCTGTTCCCACTGCACCTGTTGAAATGTAAGGAACATATCTTGGAATAGCTCCGAGAAAAAAAAAATCTTTAATAGAATTCCACTGGGAGTGTATCTAGTCCAGCAGCCCTTCCTACAGCCAATGAAGTTGCAGCTTCTCAAATCTCTTCTATCCTGATTTAGAGAGTCAATAATAGGTTGTTCCTCTATGCTTATGCACTTCTATCTAATCCATGAAGGAAATCCTCATAGCCATCATTTTGAAGTTCAACCTCTCCCCAGATACAAATCTTTGTAAAATTCTTCAAAACCTCTAATGGTCTCAGTTGGTGTGTTGACTATTTTCCTCTTGGAATCTTTGATAGCAATTATCCTTCTTTTGGTCTCTTTTTGCCAAATCTGTTTGGCTAAGATTTTCCACTAGGTTTCACCATATTCATAGCATTCCAATTTATATGATTAGTGAAATATTGATTTATTTTAGTTTTCATAAGTCATCCTATTTAGAGCCCCATGAGTCTCCTGACCTTCAGTCAGTCCCTGAGCTAACTCCTCATCTGCTGCCCTAAGCTCTCTATATAGAATCCGAACCTCTGCCAGTTTTAATTTCTGCAGATGTAGACCAAAGCTTAGGGTTTCTCCACTCACTCCTGCTTTTAAAGTGTACCAAACCATAGCGTATGTAGATGAATCTCTGTTTATTGTTAAGAATTGATTTAGCCAAAGTTTCATGTGATCCACGACTAATGGCTCTGAAAAGAGCTTTCTGTTGAATGTACACGTCCCATGAGGCCTAAGAAGCCCCACTATAGAGATTGCAAGCACCAATGGATTGTGACCATAGAATATTCGTGGGAAGCATCTCTATTTTAGCTCCTTGTACATGAGTGGAGGTGATAGAGAAATAATCTAATCTGACAAGTTTACTACGGGGATGCGAAAAAATGTAAAAACATGGTCTGGTGCTTTATATTTATACCATAGGTCTTCTAAGCCGTGATCTAAGTTAATAAGGCTTTAAAACCATTGGTTTTCCTCCTTAACCACATCGCTGCTGCACATTTTCCCCTCCGGTGCTGAAGAATTCAGATTTACATCATTTCATGACGAGCTCAGCTCGTCATCAGCACAGCTCCACTGTGCCTCATGACGAGCTGAGCTCGTCATGAGCATGGAAAGGGTTAATATCTCTGCTCCCTTTTTAATTACTTACTAATAACCAAATGAACATTTAAATCCCTGCAAAATATCAAAGATGTCGCCCATGATGCTAGCTCAATATTCAGCAAATCAATGATACTCGTTTGAACTATATTCGCACCATACAGTGTACATAATGTAAAGCGGGCAGAGTCCACACAACATTCCATGATTACCCATCCGATTCCCTTTATATACTAAAATGCGCCCAAAAGTACTATTAGACTCCTTAGCCAATACAGCAACCCCTCAAGATGTTACACTGTGTGCAAGCTACAATATCATCCCTAATTCTTTAAGACGTTTCCATCTTCCTCTAGATACATTAGTTTCCTGTATGCACACTGCATTCACTTGCATTGATCTCAGACCCAATTTCACTCTGTTGCTCTTATTTTGTCATTTAAACCACATATATTTATTGAACAGATTCTTAGATTCTTTTTCATTTTTATTGTATTGTTGGGTTCATCCCAGGTAAGCTTTTCTCTTTATATCTTAACATTTGATTCACACTTGCAGATCCTACTTTATTAATCAATTTTTGAATAATTTTTATACAAAAGAACACAAAAATCACTAATCTAAGGCGAGCCGGGAAGCGGGAGATTAAGTAGACGGGTGGGCGGGACTCATCCCAGCACAGGTGCGCAGAACGACTCTACCCCCAGCGGCGGCAAGCCCTGCCTCCAACGCGTCAGATTCTAGTAGTCTGCGCGAGGAGCGGGCAATGAATGCGGCTTGGCAGGGTGAGTAAGAAGCTTGTATTTTAAAACACACAAATTACAAGTTTTACAGTTCGTCAAAGAAATCATGCAAGTTAAAAATTGTGGCTGTCTGTCCTCTGGCTTCCGCCTCAGAGGAGTCGTAATACTAATCCTTCTCGAACTGATTACTTTTCTGGTTGATTGTAAAATCTTTGAACTCAAGTATTTCCTTCTCTACTTTCTCTAGGAGAGCTTTTGAGTCCGGAATTAATTGGTTTGATGTAATTTCTGATTCGAGATTTTCTATTTCCTCTAGTTGATCCTTTGAGATTCTTTGGGCTGTTTCAATCGTCAAAACCATAAGGTCCCTGCTACATTTAGTTTCGATGAAACTGTAACCCTTTTTGTATATTGGATCCTCAGTGAAGATCACTGGGACGTTTATAATTTGTAGTCCACCTGGGATTGTACCCGCTCTTAAGTGCTGAAGAAGGAAGTGTCCATGTAAGTCCGTTCTTATTTGCTTTTTCTTTAGTCTTAATAATTTGTCTGTTTCGTTTTGATTTTTAGCTGAAACACTCAAAATTCCACTGTTGTGGTGAGGTTTGGGGTTGTGGAGGACGTGTCTTGCCTCTCCCACTTCCCCGTCCGCGCTGTTCTAAAAAAGGCGCATGGTTAGCATTTGAGGGACCAGGGCGGGCATTAGTGTTGGAATCAGACTCATCCGCAGAACTAATAGAGGAGTTAGAAAATGTAATTGCATTATTTCTCTTGAACCGTCCCCATGTCGGGTAGTTCTCAGAATATTGTTGCCTTGGTTGGGTGAAAAATTCATCGACCAGGTATGGATGAAACCGGGTCTGATCAAAGGTAGTTATATCTTTCTGGATCTAATTTGTCTTTTTATTGCGTTCGATCTTCTCAAATTCTTCGATAGTTTTAGTAACTTTATCAAGTGCAGCCTTGGCATCAGCAACTACATTCCCCTCTTTCAGACGTTTTTCTAAATCTGCAATGATTTCCAACTCTCTCTTACTGTGTTGCATGGTAGTATCTATCCCATAGACTAGCCAATAGCGTGAGCAGGTGACACCTATGTGGCTAAACCCTTTTCTAAATTTGGGGTCATTGGTGAATATTACAGGTACATTCCGCACCTGTAAGCCAATAGGTATCACATCTTTTTTTAGGTACTCAGTCATCATTAATGCGTGTAATGTAGTGCGTACATGTTTTTTCCGACATTGTTCAAGCTCATCATGCAAAGCTTGGGCTTCATTTATCACAGGTTGTGTCACTGCTGATCCCAGCAGCGACGGACCATTCTTTATTCTTAAAATGTACTCCTC
The DNA here is from genome assembly GCF_964263255.1 of Lissotriton vulgaris. Taxonomy (NCBI): domain Eukaryota; kingdom Metazoa; phylum Chordata; class Amphibia; order Caudata; family Salamandridae; genus Lissotriton; species Lissotriton vulgaris. The sequence goes on from NC_141691.1 coordinate 1,516,924,053, forward strand.
TGAATAAGTAAGGGCATCAACATTTGCCATCTTTACTTTAGGCAAAATGTCATGGCCAAGAAAGCCCTCACAGTCAAACGACTGTGCTCAAATCACGAACAGCTACAGGGGCAACCCACCAACCTGAACCAGGGGTAGTAAATGTATATTCCTAACAACAGTTCAGGAGACAATTAACAAATGACAATCACAAATAAGTTAATGCAAATAAATTTGATATTAGCCAGTAAAGAAAAAAGAGAATAGATAGGCAAAAAGAAAGGGAGATAGACATTAATCAAATATTTCAGAAACAGTCTGTAGAAAAATATTACACATTTATTATAAATACACACGCTCAAAAAAAAATGTTTTGTTATGTTAAGGGGAGTCTTGTAGAGCGCTCAGCTACTTGGGCCGAGTGTCCCGGCGCTATCAGACCTGTAGGGCAGAAACCGTAAATCGCAGAAGGCTATTGTCCAAACAACCATGTTTTGAGCTCCTTCCTGAAAGAGATCAGGTTGTCTAGCTTCCGGAGAGACCATGGCAATTTGTTCCACAGTTGGGGTGCCAAAAGTTTATAAGAGCGTCCCCCAATGCGAGCTCGTTTAATTGCTGGAACAGTAGCTAACGCTAGAGAGGCGGATCGTAGGGATCTGGAAGGATGGTAAAAGCATACTCTTTTCCTTAAATAGAAGGTGCCAGTGCCACGGAGGGATTTAAATGCCATAGTGAGAGTCTTGAAAAGAATGCGTTTGCACACTGGCAGCCAATAGAGCTAGTTTAAAAGAGCAGAAGTGTTGGACCTACTACTGAGGCCAAAGATTGCTCATGCGGCCGAGTTTTGAACAGTTTGTAGACGGGTGAAGAGATACTCAGGGAGGCCCAGGTATAGTACATTGGCATAATCAAGCCGTGAACCAATCGAGGCCTGTACCGTGATCCTCCTGTTGGCATGAGACAGAAAGGGAAGACATTTCCTAAGAATTTTTAAAAGGCCAAAACATTGTCCCACTAGACCTAAAATCTGAGGTTTGAGAGTCAGCCCATTATCAACTTTCACACCCAGATTTTTTGCCATGGGGGTAGCAGCTGATGAAGGAAACCTATATTAGCAGGCCACCAGGATTTCCAGTAGGCATCCGGGGGGCAGCCGAAAAAGAGATTCTCTGATTTGTCAGTTACACTTTAATTGATTCAATTGGAACCAAGTGAAGACGGTCTCAAGGCAGCTCTTGATGTCGCCGTTAAAGTCAGTATTCTTTTTACAGGTAAAAAGAAGCTGCGTGTCATCGGCATGGGATACAATCTGGGCTCCATTGGACTCAGCCAATGCTGCCAAGGGGGACATATATATATATTAAAAAGAGTAGGACTCAGGATTGATCCCTGTGGAACTCCCACCTCCAACGGGGGAACTGGGGCTGAAAATGGAGGGGCCCAGATTGCTTGTTGGCGGTCAGATAGAAAAGACACAAGCCAACTGAAAACAGTCTCTCTCAAACCAATCTCCTGGAGTCTTAAAAGAAGACGGTTGTGAGGGACGGTATCAAAAGCCGCCGACAGATCCAGCAGAACCAACATCGCCTTCCCTCCGTTGTCCAAAACCTCCTTAATAGATTCAGTAACCTCCAACAGCGCTGTTTCCGTACTCATATTAGAACGGAACCCGGACTGAGTGTGATGGAGGATATCATGAGCCTCCAGAAAGTTAGAAAAGGAGGAAAGGACATGTATTTCCACAACCTTAGCAAAGGCCGGGAGTAACGAAATTGGTCTGAAATTAGCATGGGCGAGGCGGTCAAGGTTGGGTTTTTTAATAGTGGGAGGATATGAGCCTTTTTCCAGGAGCTAGGAACGTTGCCAGTATTAAGGGAGTGATTAAGAACTGGATTAATTATAGGATTAATGGCATGCGCTATCTTGGCAAGGAACTTTGCAGTGCAAGGATCCGTCGGTGAACCAGATTTTAATTTGGATAGAAATTCCAATGATACTTGTGGGGAAAGGGAAGGAAAATTTGTGAGCAAATAGCGCTCGGGAATAGAGGAAGGGGCGTGGAAGATGGGGCTAGGATCACTAGGTGGGCATGTCAGCATGAATGAAGCCTGGATGTTTTTAATTTTACTAGCAAAAAAATTGGCCAATTGTTTAATCCAAAGTTCAGAAGGAGAGAATTTGGATATTGAAGTTGAAGGGGAAGTAAATTGCTTGACTATAGTAAAAATTTCCTTACTAGTATTAGCCGCTGCTTCAATTCTTTTAGCAAAATTAGATTTTTTTCTCAAGAATGATATCTTTATGGTAGATTTTAATGCACTCCTTTATAAGCCTCCTTTAGTAGCACATCATAATTTCTGCGCCACGCTCTCTCAGCTTTCTTACAGAGCCTTCTACTTTCATGTAGCGCCGGAGTAAGCCAAGGAGCCGAGGCATGGGAGTTGTTTTTGCGGCCAATCGAGAGAGGTGCCAGCTCATCAAGGCGGGGCGTGAGCCACGTCTGAAACAGATCTAAATCAGCCTCCAGATCACCTGTGAGCTGGCAAGGATGTAGGGCCAAAGACTGGGCTAGCATGTCAGGCGACACGCGGTAGTTGGGGCGGGAGGCAGAGGGCTGCGGACTAGGGCCGCTATTGGTCATTTTGGTCACGCGTAAGTTATCGAAATTCACTAAATAGTGATCTGACCACACCACTGGTAGAGGCGGGCAGCAGTAATTGGAATAGTGCAAAAAAATTGGTCAAAAGTATGGCCTTTGTTGTGTGTGGCTGTGGTAAGATAAGGAATCAAACCGAATGGATTTGTAACATCCAGAAGCTTGATGGTATCTACTGCGATTGCCACATCCATATGGATGTTAAAATCTCCCAAAAGCAAACAGAGTTTAAACTTCATAATTAGTGAGGAGATAGCAATGTGAAGTTCCTCATGAAAGGATCCAGCCTGGCCAGGTGGCCTATACACAAATAGCCCGGAACAGGAGTGATGGGGCGAGAAAGACAGGCAGAAGCCAAGAGACTCCACCCCATTAATATCTTCTGTTGGAACAATTGAACAAGTGTAGCGACTATCCACCACAATTGCAACTCCTCCTCCTCCCTTGCCCGTCACCCGGTCCTTCCTTAAAATATAGTAGTTCTGTGGGAGAGCATTGGCTAAGTTAGGACTAGAGGATTCTACAAGCCAAGTCTCAGTCAAAAAAAGACATGCAGGCTTAGACTCAGTTAATAAATGTTTGCCTAAAGACCGTGTGTTAAGAAGCATGCATGTGAAATTCTTTTGCAGATTTCCCCCAGTCAGATCCGGGATTGCTGGATTAGAGAAGCCAGGAAATTCCCTACTAGATGAACCGTTATAAGGTGTCCATCCATAGCCAAAGCAGCATAAGTTGCCCTTGGAACTATTGGGGAACACTGGACAGCAGCAGCCAGTGTTGTCCCTTAGTGTTGTTAAATGAGCTGACTCATACATAAGCACGTTACCGAAGGTGAAATTAGAGGATTCATCCACCCGCCCGACACCAGAGTCCTCCGGGACGCTGACGGGCGCAGACAGGTTTTTCTTTGGCGCTCTTTCGGTGCGTTGAGGGCGCATCCGCTGCTCGTGTCCACTGCGCGGAGACATGACCATCTTGCTTTATACTCTCTCAGAGCGTGTCCCAGAGACTAGTCCAACCCCGTGTGCCTCCCCAAGATGGCCGCTCGTTCTCACCGGCAACCTCCATGGGCAGGAACACTCAGCGCCTAATCGGCTGAATGCAGGCAGTGGTTGCGGCTTAAATAGTACAGGTAGCGAGTTGCTGAACAATTTCACTGTTTTAAAAACGTGCAAAGATCATTTTTAAAAGCGTGCAGAGAATTACACAGCTCCCGGCTTCCGCCTCAGGAGTAATACTAGGTCTGAACGCGACCGCCAAGGTAGCTTGCTTTATACTCCCTCAGAGTGCATCCCAGAGACTAGTCCACCCCCTGTGTGCCTCGCCAAGATGGCCGCTCGCTCTCACCGGCAACCTCTGTGGGCAGGAACACTCAGCGCCTAATCGGCTGAATGCAGGCAGTGGTTGCGGCTCAAATAGTACAGGTAGCGAGTTGCTGAACAATTTTACTGTTTTAAAAACGTGCAAAGATAATTTTTAAAAGCATGCAGAGAATTACACAGCTCCCGGCTTCCGCCTCAGGAGTAATACTAGGTCTGAACGCGAGCGCCAAGGTAGCTTGCTTTATACTCCCTCAGAGCGCGTCCGAGAGACTAGTCCTACCCCTGTGTGCCTCTCCAAGATCGCCGCTTGCTCTCACCGGCAACCTCTGTAGGCAGGAACACTCAGCGCCTAATCGGCTGAATGAAGGCAGTGGTTGCGGCTCAAATAGTACAGGTAGCGAGTTGCTGAACAATTTTACTGTTTTAGAAACGTGCAAAGATAATAGCTGGTTTACAAAACAATACATCACATAAAAGAGACCAGACAGGTGGCAAGCAACAATTATGTTACAAAAACAGGGGTACGACATAAACAGGTATTATGTGTCCTCTGAAACTTATTGGCCACATATGCGTCAACGGCGTTTCAACCGCTAATCAATTGCGCAGTCATCATCAGGACAAAGTGATTCACTGAGCGTCAGATAGTTTCTGTAAGTACAAATCCATATATTAAAATTTGGACCACCTTGGAGGAAGAGGAAAAGAAAAGCTAAAGAGGAAACAGAAAAAAAAGAGAGAAATGCGCCCAGTGGTAAATCGGTTTAAGGAATTTTACAGCAAACTAGCCAAAGAAGGAAAATATCCACCTCCTAGTAAAAGAAAAGGACTTCCAACACCAGGTATGTAACAAACTAAAATTCACCTTTCTAAAAATTCTTGTTCGAGCAATCCAATAAGCTGGTGCGCTCGTCATAAGTTGCAAGTTCAAATCGTGCTATAGAGAAAAGAACTCCATTAAACCACTTGTCCAAATTAATAGGGACATTTGTAAAATAATAATCAAAGGACCACTTACTTAAAAGCGGTGGCACACCCTCCCCTGCAGGCTCCATTGAGAGGAGGGCACACACAAGACGCAGTCTCCTCTGATGAAACTGCAACTTTGCTTTTTTTTGTTTGCTTTTTCTACTTTGGGAGTTTGATGAAAAACAAAAACTAATGGCCATAATACACTGGGAATGTTCTCCGAGTGGCTGCTCGCTTTTATTTTTCCCCTGTTCAGGACTGACAGAGTTTTTTTTCTGGTGGTCCTGAGCAGGAAAAAATTACTTTTGAACGTACGGTCTAAATACAGCCGATGGTCTGACCTCCGGTGACGGACTGCACAATATCCTAAGAGCCCCGGGTCAATGGCAGCACGTGGTTACATACCTGACGTGCTGGCACTGGCCGCACACGGGCATCTGGACGCACCCTTGGCATTGAGCTTGGAGTTTTCTGGCCTCTCTCCTGGAAAGTAGTGCCTTTTTGTCTCTGGAAGCTGGGGGCAATGGTCAAACTCCACATTTGGACTGGTTTAAATAGATATATGAGAAGGGTCGGGTCTCCTGCTCAAAGTACCTGTTTCCTGCTGAGAAGGGTTGGCACTCTCCCATTAAACAGTGCTTAGAAGTGGTGCTGCTCCTTTCAGATGTAGGAGTTGTATGCTCTCAGTACCGGACAGTACCCGACCACTTAAATCACTGCATTATTGTGAATAGCTTTCCTCCATAATGTGACTTTGATGTCATCAGTGGAATCTTTTAAGGTAATAAATTTTATCGCTGTACTTTGTCCATTGATGAGCACATGTTTACTTTCCTCTTCCTAAAAACAAAATTTTGTTTTTAAATTACAAAAGCACTGAAGTCAGACTTAATAATTGGTCAAGCATTGAAGACATAGCCAATAAGGGCTATTGTTCTGTCCAAATTAACGTAGTTTTTCCCAAGCATGTTAAAAAAAGATGAACTTTGATGTCTGAGTACGGTGCTCATCTTTAAACACCTAACAAATTAACATTTATAAATGCTGTGTCGATTTTTCACACCTATTTACACACAGTGTTAATTGTTAATATTTGCCTTCTGTACAGATCATTTATTATTGATAGAATGCCTCACAAACATAACAGCAGATCTACTGTGTTAGAGACCACACACACAACTCCACACACTCAAAAATAAATAACATCTAAGCACCAAATAGTACACACACACACACAAGCACACTGACAAAGCCAAAATAAATATTGACAATGGCACAGACAACACCACACACACTAACGGACAACACAAGCAGCGAGACGCACAGTACAAAACACATATACTTACTTCTGAAATGGTCCCACACACTGTCATAAGAGTTTTCACAGTTGCACGCTTTATTTCATTAATTGGAGAAGCAGATGGTGCAGGAGGCTGCAAAATGTTTCCAGCTTCTTGAATTAGCGATTGATTTAGAGGCATTGCAGGAAATTTTGTAACTTTGCTTTGTAATAAGAATTGTGTTGTTTTTAATTATAAAATCGCGTATTAGTAGGCCACAGTTGTTTTGTGTCTGCTGATATAAACTTTCTTGGTAGCACGTTGCTTTAATTGTTCCAGTTTTATCAGCTAGAGCCAAATGAAATAGAACTTTATTTTCTTGTTTGGCGTTCTTGTAATTTTGTTTTACTTGAGCACTTGATAACATTAACTCTGATGGGTTTTTCATAAGGTTTGTTGTCATTGGTGGTAATGTTAGAGATTTCTTCAATAGTCCACATCTGAAATAGAAATATATATTACAAACAATGTTAAATACAAATCCATAGTGCTTTATGATCACTGTAATAGCATTATAATGTACCATAATGTTGAAGTATGTAATTAGTGTATATATATATATATATATATATGATCTAAGATAGATTGGTAGTCTGTTGTGTAAGTGTCTATAATTTGTGTACATTGCAACTTTGTCTCAAAGAACCCAATTAGTTTGTGAATTGCTTTGAGATACATCCACATTGAAATCTCCCATAATGATGAATTTGTGTTCTGGGTAAAAATTAGTGATAATGGTAATGAATTCCAAAAGATCAGTAATAAGTTTATGTGGTGGTTTGTATACTATAATAATAAGGTAATCGGTGCTATTAATATGTAATGTAAAATGTCTATCCCTTGGTGTGTTTCATAAATAGGTAATATACAAAGATCTTTCTTGTAGTACAGTATCATCCCATGGTTAGTGTTGTATGTATGAAATTTATCAAATATAATATGATCATATTGTTCTACAGTAAAATCATTTCCAGTTGACTTCCTTGTCGTGTTGATCTCAGTTAAGCAAATAATGTCTGCTTGCATCATGTTACTATCAGCTATCATTGATGTGAAATGCTTCTGAAGTGATCGTATATTGTGTTATAATATTGAAATGTGCTGTGTATGTATCTAATTGTGGGATAGTTATTTCAAGTTGCATTTCGGTCCTTAATCTTTTCATTTCCTCATTAACTTTAGGGTGTATTATAATTTTAGTTTCATCAAAATTTTGAACCTATACTTTCTGTATATATTTTGCTCTGCTTATAGCAACATAATGTAAATGATGAATTTTGCTGTTATTAAAGTGTATATAAAGTGGTTCTATAGTGTCCCCTTGTGTGCGATGTATAGTACGTGCTGATGCTTGTCGTAAAGGAAATTGTTTGCGTATAACAGTAATAAATGTCTTTGTGTATTGGAAATGTCTAGCTATAGCATGTATTGGTGTCCATGACTTTCCTATTTGTGCATGATAGAAATGCTTATATTCTTGCCTTGCTTTTTGCCCAACACTAATATTGTCAAATGATACCCAAACAATAAAAGGTGTATTGTTAATAATTTCAACAAATTGTACTATACCAGTTGCGCCATTAGTTAAACCATCATTTACATCCACATTGCAAGTTAAATCATATCGGAGTTGTAAAGCAATGTGTAATGTATGTGCAAGTCCCATAGTTTTGGTTGGATCCTTAGGCAATTGTTTAAGTATAGTTTTTTTAACATTTTCTGACACATCTGAACTCACAGTATTGTTAGCTACTGTTATATACACTGGATATTCCTTGCTATGTTTCTCCAAAACAAGTCTGTCAATGTCATTTACTTCAACAGTAGTAGACATAATATATGGTATTGTTTCCAAGAGACTCATCAGGTGGCATTTCTCTTTGCTTAATTAGTAGAATATCTTCTTTAGTATGCTTCCCTTCTCTTAATCTATTTAGTAGTTCTGCAAATTGTAGATCTTCTTTTTGACGCATAATCTTAGTTAATTCAAATAATTTAAAATGTTCTTTCCAGAAGTTAATACTTAAAGGGCCATACAAATTAGTAGACTCTTGAAAAATGTATCTGTCACAAACCGGTTTCAATTGGTAAAAGTCACCAATAGCTATAATTGAAATTCCTCCAAATGGTTCATTTGACGATTTTATTTCTTGTAGCCTGTTATGTATAAAATTGAACATATTTTGACCCACCATTGAAATTTCATTCATAATAAGAACTTTAACATGCATCATTTGCACTTGCAGAGAAGTTTTATTTTCATGACTTAGTAGTTTATAATTTAAACTTTGTGAGACAGGTATTTTGAAAGTACTATGCAATGTTTGCCCATGAATATTATGTGCTGCTTTGCCTGTTGGAGCAGTAAGTAAGACATGTATATTATCTGGATTTTCACCTGCCTTTGTATTATAGTAGCGTAGTAATGTTTGATGTAGTGCAGTTATTAGAAAGCTTTTACCAACACCAGCCCCTCCTGTGCAAAAAGTATAGCATGGAGTACTTGTAGTTTTTAACAAATACAAGTGATGGTAAACAGAATTGAGTTGTTCACCTGTTAAGTTGTGCATTATATTTTGGTATTTATCATCAGGTAGAATGGAGTTAGTTAAGCTTGGTTCTTCAGTTATTGTTCTAATTCCTAAATCTAATGACAAATCATATAGATGTTGATTTTCTTTATTGTTCCCTTCATCACATACATTTACTGTTGGTATTATTAGAGGTGATAGAGGAGGGGATATTAGATTTTCATTACACTCTTCATTAGTAATGTTCCTAACCTCCCCGTGATTATGGTTATAGATTTTAACTTGTGAATCAACAACATTTTTAACTTGTAGATACCTTTTATAGTAAGTGTCATTGTTTACGATAATTTTATGTTCTTCTCTCCATGGATAGTGCAACATTAATAGTTCTCTATAATAATCTTCAGGCTCCTTGTCTTTGTTAAATCTGCAATAGCGTATCATTTTTCTCCGTTTGCGCTTACTTAAAGCATACTTGCTATTTATATTCTGCATTCCTACATCCTCTTCAGTACATTCTATTTCTATTTCTTCCTCATCTAAGCTGTAAAAGTTTCTTTCAGCAAGTAAATCTTCTGAATCATTTATTTCTCTGGTATTTTTTTTTGTGGCAGAGTTAAAATTTGAAGCATAATCAGCTAAAGTACACATTTCTAATGTTTTTGGCCTCTTGCAGTACTTGGCAATAATATTTTCACATTGAATGTCAGTTGAATTTTCTCGCAAAGAATTAATAGTTTCCATATCTCGCATTAAATAAGTTATTTTTTTTGGACGGCTAGTATTAATAAATAGAAATGCCCGTGAACTTTTACATAATGGGATCTGAAGAATGAGATATGCTGCTTCTTGAGCACTAATTTCTGTGCAGTTGAGGAATTTGTTCCCTATGTGTTTAAGTTGGTCTTTGACATTACTATTGGTTTTCCCTTCTTTAGCAGCTTGTGCAATAAGTTTGCTAATTCCTCTTTGCGATTTGCTGATATATGAAATAATATAGACCGCACAAGCATAAGCATCTAGTATAAACTGCAAGTCTATGTTTACTCGCCAAGCTTTCAAAATTGTACTATTGTAGTTATTAATGAAGCATTCATCTGGTGTTCTTTTTTAAAAAAATTGTAGGCTTTTCTAAACTAGTTTGTATAGAAGTTATATATTCTTTATCATCCATCTTAATAACACCTAAAAATTCATCACAAGAAAGTGTGCTAAAAGTTGCAGTATTCATTGCTTCATGGATACGTTTTAGATTATCTTTCCATTGCCTATCTGTCCCTTCAAGTGTCAATGGCTCTAATATGAGAGTATTTGACATAGGATGTTTTGGGTATTGATATTTACATGTTCTTTTTTCTTTTCAACAGCAATTTTTAGTGTGCCCATGCCTTTGTAAATTTATTAAAGGCTGTAAAACAGTGTCATCTGACTTATTACATTTAATATATTGCTCAATAAAAACATTGACATCCTCCAATGGTGACACACCATAGAGGGGTGCATTTTTTACCCATAGTAATGCATGTATATGTGGAGAACCTCTCTTTTGGAATTCGACTCTGTAAAAGTAGTCTACTATTTCCCCAATTGGATTTGTCCCGTTCATCAAAACACAATTAAACAATTTCCTCACTTGATAGTAAAACTGTCTAGCACATGTAATAGGATCTTTTTGTATTAATCTACATTTTGTTTCCCAAGACATGTTATTGAATTCCTCTTCTGTGCATTCATTTAAGTTTTTAACTCTCAATAATATATTGATTAAATGGTGCCATTTTGTTCCAGCAGCAGATAAAGTTAAAAAAAAGTTGGTATTCCAAGTTGTCTTATCATAGCAAAAAGATCTCTTTTACAACTTTCCCAATATGGAGGTGAACTGCGTATAGTTTTCATAACATTCATTAAACTGGAACAAATGTTCAATATTATATTTTATGTCTTTAGCAGTAATAGTTTTACCATCTGTATAATTTTTCCTTATAGAAATATTAATTTTCCCTTGAATTTGCTTAATATGAAATTTTTTTAGTTTAAAGAAAACATTAGTCATACTTTTTGCTACTTTTCTATCATGACTTCTTAATTTCCATTGACAAATAGTACTATAATGTACCGGTATATGTCTTTCCTTATTGTTTGGCCTTCGTTCCCCACAAAAAATTGTAGGGAAAGCCAAAAATTCAGAATCTTTATCCTCATATAAACCTCTTGGTGTATTATATTCAGCTGGAGCTAAACTTAATACATTTACCCTATTACTGGTAATAGTTTCATTAGTTAACATAGTATCTAAATTCCCTGCTTCCATGTTGTCAGAAGTATCTGAAGAATAGCTTGTCTCTGAAGTATCAGTTACATTGTAGATTTCTGTAGGTATTTACTGCCAGTCAGGGTTAATTGTCACACCATATTCATTAAACATGACACTATTGGTTGCTAGCCATGTAGCTGCCTTTTTAACGGTGTTTGGTCTACTATTTTCATAATGTGTGTGCGATTTATACATTAATTTTCTTTTTAATTTCACTGGGATGGTCATGGCATCATTAATTTGCCTTGGTAAAATGGTAACTGTTGTCATTACATCTGCAGCTACATTAAATACAGCACCTGATAATGATTTTTAAAATCCACGTGGTAAACTACGAATTTGTAAAAAAGGTATCCTAGGAGAAACTAATCGTTCTTCTAAATCGTATAATTCTAATTCAATTGGTACATTTGGAAACGCCATGCCATTTAGAACTGAACATGGTGGTATTTTATCTTTTCTGATGTAAGCATAGCAAGTCATAGAAATTAAATTTGTTTTCTTGCTACTAATGTCACACCTTTTAAACATTTCTGTTTCACAAACCGTGCGAGTACTTTTTATTGTTTGTTTATGCCACAACTGGTTGCAAATAGTACAAACGTACTCTGGCCCATGCAATATTTCACGATGGAATTTATTAATAATTAAATGGATTTGTTTATTTGCTTTGCGTTTTTGTACCAGCGGTAAACTTACAGTTGGTCTGTTTTCTTCAACACCTTTATTTCCAAGATTGACAAGGGCTCCTAGTGCAGCATTAGTATTTTTCCTTTTTTTCACACTAGGTTCTGAAAGGCTCAAGTTATCTGGGTTGATTCGAGGCTGTTTATTTGTCCCCAGAATAGAACTACTTGTTCCTGGGAAATGACTTTCCTTACTAGTATTGCTATTAGTCCCCTTACTTTGAATCCCTAAAGCGTCCGAAGAAACTAAATTTGCTTCAAAAATACAATTTACAGTCACGTGAGTAGTATGTACAAAGATTTCATTAACTGGAGTTAAATGACTGTTTTTCTTGTGCACTCTAAGTGCTCTTTGGAATGTTTGTTTAAAAAAAAAATTATATCTATTGGTGGTAATTCAAATGGTATGCAATCCTGAGACGGATTTCTAATTTTTTTTGCTAGATTTACAACATAGTCCAAAAGTCCTTCAAAGTTTTTATTTCTAGAGTTACACATGTTCAATTTGAATGAGGCATGCCTTTATTGTCCCTGCTATGTGAATCAAATACATAGTATGTTTGCATGTTCGTGTTTTAAAAACGTGCAAAGATAATTTTTAAAAGCGTGCAGAGAATTACACAGCTCCCGGCTTCCGCCTCAGGAGTAATACTAAGTCTGAACGAGAGCACCAAGGCAGCTTGCTTTATACTCCCTCAGAGCATGTGCCAGAGACTAGTCCGCCCCCTGTGCGCCTCCCCTAGATGGCCGCCCGCTCTCACGGCAACCTCTGTGGGCAGGAACACTCAGCGCCTAATCGGCTTAATGCAGGCAGTGGTTGAGCTCAAATAGTACAGGTAGCGAGTTGCTGAACAATTTTACTGTTTTAAAAACGTGCAAAGATAATTTTTAAAAGCGTGCAGAGAATTACACAGCTCCCGGCTTCCGCCTCAGGAGTAATACTAGGTCTGAACGCGAGCGCCAAGGTAGCCTGCTTTATACTCCCTCAGAGCGCGTCCCAGAGACTAGTCCGCCCCCTGTGTGCCTCCCCAAGATGGCCGCTCACTCTCACTGGCAACCTCCGTGAGCAGGAACACTCAGCGCCTAATCGGCTGAATGCAGGCAGTGGTTGCTGCTCAAATAGTACAGGTAGCGAGTTGCTGAACAATTTTACTGTTTTAGAAACGTGCAAAGATAATAGCTGGTTTACAAAACAATACATCACATAAAAGAGACCAGACAAGTGGCAAGCAACAATTATGTTACAAAAACAGGGGTACGACATAAACAGGGATTATGTGTCCTCTAAAACTTATTGGCCACATATGCGTCAACGGCGTTTCAACCGCTAATCAATTGCGCGGTCATCATCAGGACAAAGTGATTTACTGAGCGTCAGATAGTTTCTGTAAGTACAAATCCATATATTAAAATTTGGACCACCTTGGAGGAAAAGAAAAAGAAAAGCTAGAGAGGAAACAGAAAAAAAAGAGAGAAATGCGCCCAGTGGTAAATCGGTTTAAGGAATTTTACAGCAAACTTGCCAAAGAAGGAAAATATCCACCTCCTAGTGAAAGAAAAGGACTCCCAACACCAGGTATGTAACAAACTAAAATTCACCTTTCTAAAAATTCTTGTTCGAGCAATCCAATAAGCTCGTGCGCTGGTCATAAGTTAAAAGTTCAAATCGTTCTATAGAGAAAAAAACTCCATTAAACCACTTGTCCAAATTAATAGGGACATTTGTAAAATAATAATCAAAGGACTACTTACTTAAAAGCGGTGGCACACCCTCCCCCTGCAGGCTCCATGGAGAGGAGGGCACACACAAGACGCAGTCTCCTCTGATGAAACTGCAACTTTGCTTTTTTTTTTGTTTGCTTTTTCTACTTTGGGAGTTTGATGAAAAACAAAAACTAATGGCCATAATGCACTGGGAATGTTCTCCGAGTGGCTGATCGTTTTTATATTTCCCCTGTTCAGGACTGACAGGGTTTTTTTCTGGTGGTCCTGAGCAGGAAAAAATTACTTTTGAACGTACGGTCTAAATACAGCAGATGGTCTGACCTCCGGTGACGGACTGCACAATATCCTAAGAGCCCCGGGTCAATGGCAGCACGTGGTTACACACCTGACGTGCTGGCACTGGCCGCACACGGGCATCTGGACGCACCATTGGCATTGAGCTTGGAGTTTTCTGGCCTCTCTCCTGGAAAGTAGTGCCTTTTTGTCTCTGGGAGCTAGGGGCAATGGTCAAACTACACATTTGGACTGGTTTAAATAGATATATGAGAAGGGTCGGGTCTCCAGCTCAAAGTACCTGTTTCCTGCTGAGAAGGGTCAGCACTCTCCCATTAAACAGTGCTTAGAAGTGGTGCTGCTCCTTTCAGATGTAGGAGTTGTATGCTCTCAGTACCGGACAGTACCCGACCACTTAAATCACTGCATTATTGTGAATAGAGTAGCTTCCCTCCATAATGTGACTTTGATGTCATCAGTGGAATCTTTTAAGGTAATACATTTTATCGCTGTATTTTGTCCATTGATGAGCACATGTTTACTTTCCTCTTCCTAAAAAAAATTTTTGTTTTTAAATTACAAAAGCACTGAAGTCAGACTTAATAATTGGTCAAGCATTGAAGACATAGTGAATAAGGGCTATTGTTCTGTCCAAATTAACGTAGTTTTTCCCAAGCATGTTAAAAAAAGATGAACTTTGATGTCTGAGTACGGTGCTCATCTTTAAACACCTAACAATTTAACATTTATAAATGCTGTGTAGATTTTTCACACCTATTTACACAGTGTTAATTGTTTATATTTGCCTTCTGTATATATCATTTATTATTGATAGAATGCCTCACAAACATAACAGTAGATCTACTGTGTTACAGAGACCACACTTAACTCCACACAATCAAATAAAAATAACATCTAAGCACCAAATAGTACACACACACAAGCACACTGACAAAGCCAAAATAAATATTGACAATGGCACAGACAACACCACACACACTAACGGACAACACAAGCAGCGAGACACAGAGTACAAAACACATATACTTACTTCTGAAATGGTCCCACACACTGTCATAAGAGTTTTCACAGTTGCACGCTTTATTTCTTTAATTGGAGAAGCAGATGGTGCAGGAGGCTGCAAAATGTTTTCAGCTTCTTGAATTAGCGATTGATTTAGAGGCATTGCAGGAAATGTTGTAACTTTGCTTTGCTTTGTAATAAGAATTGTGTTTTTAATTATAAAATTGCGTATTAGTAGGCCACAGTTGTTTTGTGTCTGCTGATATAAACTTTCTTGGTAGCACGTTGCTTTAATTGTTCCAGTTTTATCAGCTAGAGCCAAATGAAATAGAACTTTATTTTCTTGTTTGGCGTTCTTGTAATTGGTTTTACTTGAGCACTTGATAACATTAACTCTGATGGGTTTTTCATAAGGTTTGTTGTCATTGGTGGTAATGTTAGAGATTTCTTCAATAGTCAACATCTGAAATAGAAATATATGTTACAAACAATGTTAAATACAAATCCATAGTGCTTTATGATCACTGTAATAGCATTATAATGTACCATAATGTTGAAGTATGTAATTAGTATATATATGATCTAAGATAGATTGGTAGTCTGTTGTGTAAGTGTCTATAAGTTGTGTACATTGCAACTTTGTCTCAAAGAACCCAATTAGTTTGTAGGTTTGTGAATTGCTTTGAGATACATCCACATTGAAATCTCCCATAATGATGAATTTGTGTTCTGGGTAAAAATTAGTGATAATGGTAATGAATTCCAAAAGATCAGTAATAAGTTTATGTGGTGGTTTGTATACTATAATAATAAGGTAATCTGTGCTATTAATATGTAATGTAAAATGTAAAATGTTCTATCCCTTGGTGTGTTTCATAAATAGGTAATATACAAAGATCTTTCTTGTAGTACAGTATCATCCCATGGTTAGTGTTGTATGTATGAAATTGATCAAATATAATATGATCATATTGTTCTACAGTAAAATCATTTCCAGTTGACTTCCTTGTCGTGTTGATCTCAGTTAAGCAAATAATGTCTGCTTGCATCATGTTACTATCAGCTATCATTGATGTTAAATGCTTCTGAAGTGATCGTATATTGTGTATTATAATATTGAAATGTGCCGTGTATGTATCTAATTGTGGGATAGTTATTTCAAGTTGCATTTCGGTCCTTAATCTTTCCATTTCCTCATTAACTTTTGGGTGTATTATAATTTTAGTTTCATCAAAATTTTGAACGTATACGTTCTGTATACATTTTGCTCTGCTTATAGCAACATAATGTAAATGATGAATTTTGCTGTTATTAAAGTGTATATAAAGTGGTTCTATAGTGTCCCCTTGTGTGCGATGTATAGTACGTGCTGATGCTTGTCGTAAAGGAAATTGTTTGCGTATAACAGTAATACATTTCTTTGTGTATTGGAAATGTCTAGCTATAGCATGTATTGGTGTCCATGACTTTTCTATTTGTGCATGATATAAATGCTTATCTTCTTGCCTTGCTTTTTGCCCAACACTAATATTGTCAAACGATACCCAAACAATAAAAGGTGTATTGTTAATAATTTCAACAAATTGTACTATACCAGTTGCGCCATTAGTTAAACCATCATTTACATCCACATTGCAAGTTAAATCATAACTGAGTTGTAAAGCAATGTGTAATGTATGTGCAAGTCCCATAGTTTTGGTTGGATCCATAGGCAATTGTTTAAGTATAGTTTTTTTTTAAATTTTCTGACACATCTGAACTCACAGTATCGTTAGCTACTGTTATATACACTGGATATTCCTTGCTATGTTTCTCCAAAACAAGTCTGTTAATGTCATTTACTTCAACAGTAGTAGACATAATATATGGTATTGTTTCCAAGAGACTCATCAGGTGGCATTTCTCTTTGCTTAATTAGTAGAATATCTTCTTTAGTATGCTTCCCTTCTCTTAATCTGTTTAGTAGTTCTGCAAATTGTAGATCTTCTTTTTGACGCATAATCTTAGTTAATTCAAATAATTTAAAATGTTCTTTCCAGAAGTTATTACTTAAAGGGCCATACAAATTAGTAGACTCTTGAAAAATGTATCTGTCACAAACAGGTTTCAATTGGTAAAAGTCACCAATAGCTATAATTGAAATTCCACCAAATGGTTCATTTGACGATTTTATTTCTTGTAGCCTGTTATGTATAAAATTGAACATATTTTGACCCACCATTGAAATTTCATCTATAATAAGAACTTTAACATGCATCATTTGCACTTGCAGAGAAGTTTTATTTTCATGACTTAGTGGTTTATAATTTAAACTTTGTGAGACAGGTATTTTGAAAGTACTATGCAATATTTGCCCATGAATATTATGTGCTGCTTTGCCTGTTGGAGCAGTAAGTAAGACATGTATATTATCTGGATTTTCACCTGCCTTTGTATTATAGTAGCGTAGTAATGTTTGATGTAGTGCAGTTATTAGAAAGCTTTTACCAACACCAGCCCCTCCTGTGCAAAAAGTATAGCATGGAGTACTTGTAGTTTTTAACAAATACAAGTGATGGTAAACAAAATTGAGTTGTTCACCAGTTAAGTTGTGCATTATATTTTGGTATTTATCATCAGGTAGAATGGAGTTAATTAAGCTTGGTTCTTCAGTTATTGTTCTAATTCCTAAATCTAATGACAAATCATATAGATGTTGATTTTCTTTATTGTTCCCTTCATCACATACATTTACTGTTGGTATTAATAGAGGTGATAGAGGAGGGGATATTAGATTTTCATTACACTCTTCATTAGTAATGTTCCTAACCTCCCCGTGATTATGGTTATAGATTTTAACTTGTGAATCAACAACATTTTTAACTTGTAGATACCTTTTATAGTAAGTGTCATTGTTTACGATAATTTTATGTTCTTCTCTCCATGGATAGTGCAACATTAATAGTTCTCTATAATAATCTTCAGGCTCCTTGTCTTTGTTAAATATGCAATAGCGTATAATTTTTCTCCGTTTGCGCTTACTTAAAGCATACTTGCTATTTATATTCTGCATTCCTACATCCTCTTCAGTACATTCTATTTCTATTTCTTCCTCGTCTGAGCTGTAAAAGTTTCTTTCAGCAAGTAAATCTTCTGAATCATTTATTTCTCAGGTATTTTTTTTGTGGCAGAGTTAAAATTTGAAGCATAATCAGCTAAAGTACACATTTCTAATGTTTTTGGCCTCTTGCAGTACTATTGTTTTCCCTTCTTTAGCAGCTTGTGCAATAAGTTTGCTAATTCCTCTTTGCGATTTGCTGATATATGAAATAATATAGACCGCATAAGCATCTAGTATAAACTGCAAGTCTATGTTTGCTCGCCAAGCTTTCAAAATTGTACTATTGTAGTTATTAATGAAGCATTAATCTGGTGTTCTTTTTTTAAAAAAATTGTAGGCTTTTCTAAACTAGTTTGTATAGAAGTTATATATTCTTTATCATCCATCTTAATAACACCTAAAAATTCATCACAACAAAGTGTGCTAAAAGTTGCAGTATTCATTGCTTCATGGATACGTTTTAGATTATCTTTCCATTGCCTATATGTCCCTTCAAGTGTCAATGGCTCTAATATGAGGGACGTCTTCGAGGGACGGTGCTCCAGTGGTTTCGATCTTTCCTGGCAGGCCGTCGACAAACGGTCTGGGCTTCTGCTTGCTCCGCCGAGATGTCGCCATTGGGTGTCGGAGTTCCCCAGGGCTCTGTCCTGAGCCCAACTCTATTTAATATCTTCATGACCCCTCTGGCGGCTCTGGCGGAGTCCTTCGGGGCCCAGATCGTTTCTTACGCCGATGACACCCAGCTCCTCTTCACCTGTGAGAGGGGTGCGGACTTCGATGGAGGTAGGATCCAGGGTTGCCTTGAGGCTGTGTTTCAGTGGTTCCATCATAACAGCCTCAAGTGCAACTCGGATAAATCCGAGGTCCTCTTTTTTGGGTGCAGCTCGGACCCGGATTGGAAAGTGTGGTGGCCTGAGAACATGTTTCCACCAGCAAGTTCGTCCCAGGTAGCTAAAAACCTTGGGATTAAGATCGACAATGGCCTCACACTACGCTCGCAGGTAATCGGTCTCACTGGCACCTGCTTTGGCTTACTCCGGATGCTTCGCAAGTTCCTTCCCTTGTTATCGGAGGAACACAGGAAGATCACGGTGCAGGCGATTATAGGCTCAAGAATAGACTATTCCAACGTCCTCTATCTCGGCCTGCCAGAATACCTGCTTCAACGATTACAGGTTGTTCAGAATTCGGCAGCACGTGCTATTTTTGGACTATCTCGCCGTGCCAGAGCCTCGGGCCTCTTGGAGGCTCTGCACTGGCTTCCTGTCCGGAAGCGGATAGTTTTTAAAACTCTCACCCTGGCACACAAAGCCTTGCACACCTCCGGAGCAAAATATCTTCAGAAAAGGCTGTCCTTTTACCTTCCTGCCAGATCGCTTAGGCCTGAAGCCTTGTTTCTTGCTGTAGTGCCCCGCGTGAAGAGAGCTCGCATCGGTGGCCGCTCCTTTAAATTATTAGCGCCTCAGCTGTGGAACAAATTGCCTGTGTCCCTGCGCAGCACCCCTAACTTGTTGGCCTTTAGGAAGGGGCTTAAAACTTGGCTTTTCACTTCTTAGTTTCAGGTCCTTTTAGGTTTCCTTTTTTTGCTGTTTCTGTTCATTCTCCCTGTTGTGTTATGAGATTAGTGTGCAATTTAAAGCGTCGGGACACTCTTTTGAGTAGCCGCACGCTATACAAAAAACCTGTATAACATAACATAACATAACATAACATGAGAGTATTTGACATAGGATATTTTGGGTATTGATATTTACATGTTCTTTTTTCTTTTCGACAGCAATTTTTAGTGTGCCCATGCCTTTGTAAATTTATTAAAGGCTGTAAAACAGTGTCATCTGACTTATTACATTTAATATATTGCTCAATAAAAACATTGACATCCTCCAATGGTGACACACCATAGAGGGGTGCATTTTTTACCCATAGTAATGCATGTATATGTGGAGAACCTCTCTTTTGGAATTCGACTCTGTAAAAGTAGTCTACTATTTCCCCAATTGGATTTGTCCCGTTCATCAAAACACAATTAAACAATTTCCTCACTTGATAGTAAAACTGTCTAGCACATGTAATAGGATCTTCTTGTATTAATCTACATTTTGTTTCCCAAGACATGTTATTGAATTCCTCTTCTGTGCATTCATTTAAGTTTTTAACTCTCAATAATATATTGATTAAATGGTGCCATTTTGTTCCAGCAGCAGATAAAGTTAAAAAAAGTTGGTATTCCAAGTTGTCTTATCATAGCAAAAAGGTCTCTTTTACAACTTTCCCAATATGGAGGTGAACTGCGTATAGTTTTCATAACATTCATTAAACTGGAACAAATGTTCAATATTATATTTTATGTCTTTAGCAGTAATAGTTTTACCATCTGTAGAATTTTTCCTTATAGAAATATTAATTTTCCCTTGAATTTGCTTAATATGTTATTATTTTAGTTTAAAGAAAACATTAGTCATACTTTTTGCTACTCTTCTATCATGACTTCTTAATTCCCATTGACAAATAGTACTATAATGTACCGGTATATGTCTTTCCTTATTGTTTGGCCTTCGTTCCCCACAAAAAATTGTAGGGAAAGCCAAAATTTCAGAATCTTTATCCTCATATAAACCTCTTGGTGTATTATATTCAGCTGGAGCTAAACTTAATACATTTACCCTATTACTGGTAATAGTTTCATTAGTTAACATAGTATCTAAATTCCCTGCTTCCATGTTGTCAGAAGTATCTGAAGAATAGCTTGTCTCTGAAGTATCAGTTACATTGTAGATTTCTGGAGGTATATACTGCCAGTCAGGGTTAATTCTCACACCATATTCATTAAACATGACACTATTGGTTGCTAGCCATGTAGCTGCCTTTTTAACGGTGTTTGGTCTAATATTTTCATAATGTGTGTGCGATTTATACATTAATTTTCTTTTTAATTTCACTGGGATGGTCATGGCATCATTAATTTGCCGTGGTAAAATGGTAACTGTTGTCATTACATCTGCAGCTACATTAAATACAGCACCTGATAATGATTTTTGAAATCCACGTGGTAAACTACGAATTTGTAAAAAAGGTATCCTAGGAGAAACTAATCGTTCTTCTAAATCGTATAATTCTAATTCAATTGGTACATTTGGAAACGCCATGCCATTTAGAACTGAACATGGTGGTATTTTATCTTTTCTGATGTAAGCATAGCAAGTCATAGAAATTAAATTTGTTTTCTTGCTACTAATGTCACACCTTTTAAACATTTCTGTTTCACAAACCGTGCGAGTACTTTTTATTGTTTGTTTATGCCACAACTGGTTGCAAATAGTAAAAACGTACTCTGGCCCATGCAATATTTCACGATGGAATTTATTAATAATTAAATGGATTTGTTTATTTGCTTTGCGTTTTTGTACCAGCGGTAAACTTACAGTTGGTCTGTTTTCTTCAACACCTTTATTTCCAAGATTGACAAGGGCTCCTAGTGCAGCATTAGTATTTTTCCTTTTTTTCACACTAGGTTTTGAAAGGCTCAAGTTATCTGGGTTGATTCGAGGCTGTTTATTTGTCCCCAGAAAAGAACTACTTGTTCCTGGGAAATGACTTTCCTTACTAGTATTGCTATTAGTCCCCTTACTTTGAATCCCTAAAGCGTCCGAAGAAACTAAATTTGCTTCAAAAATACAATTTACAGTCACGTGAGTAGTATGTACAAAGATTTCATTAACTGGAGTTAAATGACTGTTTTTCTTGTGCACTCTAAGTGCTCTTTGGAATGTTTGTTTCAAAAAAAAATTATATCTATTGGTGGTAATTCAAATGGTATGCAATCCTGAGACTGATTTCTAATTTTTTTTGCTAGATTTACAACATATTCCAAAAGTCCTTCAAAGTTTTTATTTCTAGAGTTACACATGTTCCATTTGAATGAGGCATGCCTTTATTGTCCCTGCTATGTGAATCAAATACATAGTATGTTTGCATGTTCGTGTTTTAAAAACGTGCAAAGATCATTTTTAAAAGCGTGCAGAGAATTACACAGCTCCCGGCTTCCGCCTCAGGAGTAATACTAAGTCTGAACGAGAGCACCAAGGCAGCTTGCTTTATACTCCCTCATAGCATGTGCCAGAGACTAGTCCGCCCCCTCTGCACCTCCCCAAGATGGCCGCCCGCTCTCACGGCAACCTCCGTGGGCAGGAACACTCAGCGCCTAATCGACTGAATGCAGGCAGTGGTTGAGCTCAAATAGTACAGGTAGCGAGTTGCTGAACAATTTTACTGTTTTAAAAACGTGCAAAGATAATTTTTAGAAGTGTGCAGAGAATTACACAGCTCTCGGCTTCCGCCTCAGGAGTAATACTAGGTCCGAACGCTAGCGCCAAAGTAGCTTGCTTTATAATCCCTCAGAGCGCCTCCAAGAGAGTAGTCTGCCCCCTTGTGCCTCCCCAAGATGGCCGCTCGCTCTCACCGGCAACCTCCGTGGGCAGGAGCACTCAGCTCCTAATCGGCTGAATGCAGGCAGTGGTTGCTGCTCAAATAGTACAGGTAGCGAGTTGCTGAACAATTTTACTGTTTTAGAAACGTGCAAAGATAATAGCTGGTTTACAAAACAATACATCACATAAAAGAGACCAGACAAGTGGCAAGCAACAATTCTGTTACAAAAACAGGGGTACGATATAAACAGGGATTATGTGTCCTCTGAAACTTATTGGCCACTTATGCGTCGACGGCGTTTCAACCGCTAATCAATTGCGCGGTCATCATCAGGACAAAGTGATTCACTGAGCGTCAGATAGTTTCTGTAAGTACAAATCCATATATTAAAATTTGGACCACCTTGGAGGAAAGAAAAAGAAAAGCTAGAGAGGAAACAGAAAAAAAGAGAAATGCGCCCAGTGGTAAATCGGTTTAAGGAATTTTACAGCAAACTAGCCAAAGAAGGAAAATATCCACCTCCTAGTGAAAGAAAAGGACTCCCAACACCAGGTATGTAACAAACTAAAATTCACCTTTCTAAAAATTCTTGTTCGAGCAATCCAATAAGCTGGTGCCCTGGTTATAAGTTGCAAGTTCAAATCGTTCTAAAGAGAAAAGAACTCCATTAAACCACTTGTCCAAATTAATAGGGACATTTGTAAAATAACAATCAAAGGATCACTTACTTAAAAGCGGTGGCACACCCTCCCCTGCAGGCTCCATGGAGAGGAGGGCACACACAAGACGCAGTCTCCTCTGATGAAACTGCAACTTTGCTTTATTTTGTTTGCTTTTTCTACTTTGGGAGTTTGATGAAAAACAAAAACTAATGGCCATAATGCACTGGGAATGTTCTCCGAGTGGCTGCTCGTTTTTATTTTTCCCCTGTTCAGGACTGACAGGGCTTTTTTTTCTGGTGGTCCTGAGCAGGAAAAAATTACTTTTGAACGTACGGTCTAAATACAGCAGATGGTCTGCCCTCCGGTGACGGACTGAACAATATCCTACGAGCCCCGGTCAATGGCAGCACGTGGTTACATACCTGACCTGCTGGCACTGGCCGCATACGGGCATCTGGACGCACCGTTGGTATTGAGCTTGGAGTTTTCTGGCCTCTCTCCTGACAAGTGCGAGTATAACTAAGCGCGCCCTTAGGACCCGGGCCCCCCGGCCTCGCCCCCCGTCACGTGGTCTAGGGCGGCCGGTCGCCCAATTGGCACCCGGCCGCCAAGTACTTCCGGGTCAGCTAACACGTATGTCCGGGTGGCAGGGGGCGGAGTCCTTTGCCCTATTTAGGGTCAGGGCACCTTGACCTCAGTCTCTCTTCACCCTCTGCCACTCCAGCTGACGACCTCGCCGGGCGACTCCATTCCACCCCCCTCTCCTTTTAGCTTAAGTTTAAATTCCCACCCACCCGTCCCTTTGCTTAGGAGTTAGAAGGGGCGGCTTTTTGCGGTAAAGAGACCTGCGATCAGTGACATTGACTAACACAATAGACGGGAGTCCGCCTTGCGTACTCCCTAGGCCAGCACTGAGGGGGGAGACTGTAAGCTCTTCGCTGGGAAGATGTGACCACCGGCTTGGGAGGCTAGGGCGACAGATCACAAGCCTCCTGGGTCACAGGGCAGCCTGGTGGTCGGGGGGCGGTGGGCCCTGGAAATGGCGGACAAGGATCAGAGGTTGGGGCCCACCTCTCTTTGGCGCAGGTGCGCTGCACCTTGCGTGGTAGGCTCAGTGCGAGATGCGAGCCAGAGGGCCCCCTTGGTGCTGGGGGGCGATGAGATGATTTTGCATTTATGATTTTGCATTTATGGAAGTTAATATTAAAAGTGTTTGTGAATTTTGATTATGCATGTTACTTTGCTTTTGTCATGTTTATGAAATGTTGAAATTAAACATGGCCTTTTTAAACCCACTCACTTCTTTGATGTTTCAATTGTGGGTTGGTGTGTCAACTAGGGGGAGGCGGGGCCATGCTGGGGGATCCGGGTCCTATGGAAAGTAGTGCCTTTTTGTCTCTGGGAGCTGGGGGCAATGGTCAAACTACACATTTGGACTGGTTTAAATAGATATATGAGAAGGGTCGGGTCTCCTGCTCAAAGTACCTGTTTACTGCTGAGAAGTTTCGGCACTCCCATTAAACAGTGCTTAGAAGTGGTGCTGCTCCTTTCAGATGTAGGAGTTGTATGCTCTCAGTACCGGACAGTACGTGACCACTTAAATCACTGCATGTCACGTGATGGTAACGCGTCGTTGCGAGCATCTTGCTGCAAGTCGAAAAAAAGCAGTGTTTTGTATTTTCTTTTTACACAAAACGTCTGGTTTTCACTTATGACGAAGGGTGGCTGCTCAGGCGGGGTGTGTGCACCGGAAGCAGTAGACCGCGCCCCTCGGGGTGAGGTGGTCTAAGGGATACAGGGCCACCTGGAGGAGAGGCAGTGGGTGGAGAACCTGGGCAAGGTGGGGGTTAGGGCGGCAGGGGGCGAGCTTAGGTGTGCGGAGGGGCATGGCCAAGAGCCGTACCGCCTTGTGGGAGTGAAGGTACCGATAACGTTTGCTCCGGGCTCACTGCTGTGCGTGTAGTTCTTAAGCACTGAACTGAAAGCTGTCACACACACATATATATATGTGACTTATAAACGCCAAAATAAATGTAAATAAATAGCGAGAGAAGAAACTCTGAGAGGGTTCCAGAAGCGGTCCGGATGTTTGCTGCTGTAAATGTGCCATCTGTGACTGTCTCTCAACTTCAGCACCACTTTGTGCATCGAGTCAAAAATAGAAGCGCGACGTGGTGAAGTGGAAACCGTGTGTGCCCGTGTGAAGGTCGCGGGCATCCTCTCCTTGACATCCTCTGAGACGGGGTCAAGGGTTGGGTGGGGGGCGGGGAGCAGGGCAGGTAGCCATTGTCTAGGATGGAAATGTCAGCCCAGGGCAAGTTCGGCGCGGGGGAGGACGGGGCGAAGTGTAAATGTTTGCAGGAGAGGTGACGAGACGTGTTCCCGGGTTTCGCGAAAACTGGTGCTGCCTGTGGCGCTGAAGAGAAAATGTTATTCCATCACTAGTGGCTGCAAAGTGCCCTATAAGTGCCCCCGGCCGCGCTCCCCTTGGCTCTGTTTGGTGTGGAGGCTGGCACCGAGCTGACGCCAGGTTAATAAACCCACCGTCCGGCTGATAATTCAGTCTGACGGGCTGGGGGTCTCCTGTGGGCTACAGGGCATTGCCGAGAGTACACAGACAGTCCCCCTCATTCGCCCACTGTCGAGCCCGGCTAGCGCCTCTTACCGCCCTAAGTTCCCAAGCGCTCCCTCTTCCCTGGCTTTGATCCCGTGTACAGAGGGTTCCCACACAAAGGCTGGGAGACCTGTCCATTGTCCGGCGCCATTTGCATTTTATTGGGCGCGTGGTCCTCCAGGTCTGCCGGATTCAGAGGCCTGGAAGTAATACACACTTGTCAAATGCTTTCTTTGTAGTTTCGCTTATTAGCTTTGTCTTGATGATACATTTTCATATTTAAATTCACGTTCAATACATGTATTTTAATTAGGTGTCCATGGCGGCCTTAATAACTAAAATATATCTTTAGAAATATTGAAAAAATTGTCTCATCGTTGTGTAAAGCAGTATTACAAGTGAGCACAATTCTCACTGCAGGATTGTGGAAACTGATCATGTCGGCCTGTTTCGTTTAGTGCGTGTTTGTAACCACCATCGGCGCCTAGAAGCGACATAATTCTCAGCGTGTGCTGACTAATAAAAATATTAATAATCATAACGGTACATTCGTTTTTATTATTTGTGTGTCTCTGTTGTTGATATTTTTGGTTGATTCGTCTTTGTCTGACATGGATTCAGAAGTCAACGACAAAGTATGGACCCGGGAAGGGTCAAATGGATGCACTGTGGTCCTGATGTGTAAGGATTTCACCCAGTGTAACTCCGATTTACAGGTGGGAAAAGATGTGATGTGATAGAATGCACGCGAATGTTTTTAGCTTTCTTCACACTGGGTATTACCAATGGCATTTTTATTTTTATCCTATACACCCACAGTGTAAACAGCGCTCCGTGTAACACCAGCAAAATGTAAGGTTTAGGGTATTCACGAACTAGTGCAAACGCAAGCAACTCCTACACTTTTCAGCGCAGCTGGGACCAAGTCCTACTGAAAGTGTGGGAAAGTGCTCCACTCAAACCAGGGAGAATGCTGTGATCTGATACAAAAAAAAAGGGGAGTTGGAAGTTGAAATAAAAATACTGTAGGAACCCCCAACCCTTAATACGTTTCTTAAAGCGGCGTTTGTTTTAATGAGGACTGTTGCATATTTTGAGTTAACTTGTACATGGCGCACATGACACCCGTTTCAGAAATATGTCTCTTTTTTTTGTGTAACAGATGTTTCATATTGCACACTCTCGCCCATCTCAGGTGTCAGTCCTTGCAGGTACTCAGTGCTCCCAGGGCTAGAAGTTGTGTCTGTCCTACAGACCCAGAGGATCCCTTTGCAGGAGAGAAAGAAGAGTCACTCCTCTCAGGGTCCATCAATCCCCACGCACTGAGTGCTGCTGGGTCCCTCGCAAAGTACTGAGGGCCGCATCAGAGAATATAACTGAGTCTCGTCGGTGCAGTTGAATATAAACAGGTCTTCTCGGTATGGTTGAAAAAAACAGGCCTCGTGCATACACTTGGGCATAGGAAGGCCTGGTGCATTCACTTGGACATAGGAAGGTCTCGTGCAAACACTTGGACATAGGAAGGCCTGTTGCATGCACTGGGCATAGGAAGGCCTCGTGCATACACTTTGTCATAGGAAGGCCTCGGGCATACACTTGGACATAGGAAGGCCTCGTGCATACACTTTGACATAGGAAGGCCTCGTGCATACACTTTGACATAGGAAGGCCTCGTGCATACACTTTGACATAGGAAGGCCTCGTGCATACACTTGGGCATAGGAAGGCCTCGTGCATACACTTGGACATAGGAAGGCCTCGTGCATACACTTGGACATAGGAAGGCCTCGTGCATACACTTGGACATAGGAAGGCCTCGTGCATACACTTGGGCATAGGAAGGTCTTGTGGACATAGGAAGGCCTCGTGGACATAGGAAGGCCTCGTGCATACACTTGGGCATAGGAAGGCCTCGTGCATACACTTGGGCATAGGAAGGCCTCGTGCATACACTTGGGCATAGGAAGGCCTCGTGCATACACTTGGGCATAGGAAGGTCTTGTGGACATAGGAAGGTCTCGTGCATACACTTGGACATAGGAAGGCCTCGTGCATACACTTGGACATAGGAAGCTTCTTCTGAGCCTTACTCTCGGCTCAGTGTTACCGGTGGGGGTCCTGTTTGTGTCCACCTGCAGCTTACAGCAACGCTAGACCTACCTTCACCCGAGGCAGCGCCTTGCTGTGCATCTGGTACCTCTCGGTGCATGCCCTGTGCCCACCTCTCTGTGGGCAGGGAGCGCAGGGGTTGTTTTAAGCAGTGACGTGAGAACTACACTGTAATGTTCTGTAAGTTCACGTGAGCCTCACCATAGCTGCTCTTGATTGTGGCCTTATCCAGGGGCAAGGCTCCGTGTGGGGGGTGGGGGGGCGGCCTTGGCCATGCCCTGGCCCAACGAGCACGCGGGGTGAGAGTGAGTGTGATTCAAGCAGTGTGGGGCGCGTGCCCGCCTCGCTCATGCCATCGCTGCGCAGCGCAGCCGTCCCTATCCCAAGGATGCTACTGGTGGCTGCATCGACACCTCCCCTGCTGCTGAGACATCGACAATCCGCAGACGCCTCGCATTTCCTCAGCGCTGGTAAAGGGTCCATTAGGCTCAGAGAAAATATCGTTCGACTAAGGTAATTTTTGGAAGGTCCATTCAAGAAAACGGTGTTTATTTTAATACCCATATATTCAGTGCTTTAAATTGGCCGGTACTGAGTGCTGGCACGTATCACAGTGCTCGATAAACTCACATTGCCCCTTCCCAAACACACACCCAAGCAGCACTCAAACAGACACCGGCTCTAGCGTCACGCAAACACACAAACTGCGTAGGGACTAAAAATCAGGAATGTGCTGCACTAAAGAGCACCAGCCATGAAGAGACCCTTCGCGTGCAGCCCGTAGAGCTCCAGAGAGTATCAGTGGGGGCACCACCTGCTCGTTGCGGGGCTCAGAGGGGGCAGGCAGGGTGTGGGGTTCGTGTTAAGATGGAAACAGCACGTAGAAAAGCGCCCCGCCGAGGAGCTGAAATGGGCGAAGCCCAGCAGCCCCACTCTCTCCCCCCCCCCCCCCGCCCCCCCCCAAACACACACACCTATAATTAGCGAGAGACGTTCACGCGCCCAGGGGCCCACCGAGCCCGCGTCAGGATTCCAGGTGAGCAGAGTATCCGAGCGCGAGACTTGGCTGTGCCAAGCTGGCACTGCCAGCACCGGTGCCAATCTGCTGATGGAATATAAGCGTCGGAGCTGCGGACTGAGGTTTAAGTCCTTAGACTCTGCTGCCGTAGAAGAAAACACACACTCACAGACACTTTCACGCGTTTCTACACCCCGCAGATTAATGGTGTCTGCAATACCAGGTGTTGCTGCTGAGCAGCTCTACGGTACGCATTTTATCCACATAGGTAACATGCGGAGCAGACCTCATATCCCCGTGCGCGGGGATAAAATGTGTTCTGTAGAGTTTACGCTGCATAAGATAAATTCGGCGCTCCAGCTGCAACACGTGTTATCTTACACTCAAATGTGGCACTTAAAGTCTAAACACAAAGGAAACAGCCCTGCGATGCTGCACTGTAACATGAGCGCTTCTCACATACACCTGGAACAAAAAAATTTCTCCTGAGCCCGGGCTCAGGGAGGTCACAACAGACCCAGCAACGGGTGCATTCAGGAACAAAACGAGGCTGGAGAAGTGGAAAACTAGTGCACGCTTATTCACGACGGCGCTGGCAGCGCGCTCTCGAAGACCATGTATGTGTGCGCAGGTATTTACTGTGTACATGCGTGTGTTCGAATGGAATGTGGGCATTTTTATGGCAGACGTTTGCACGATCCAGTCACACGTGAAAAGTCTAGCGCTTTAAATGCAGTGGAGAGATGTCAGCAGTTTTCGACACCTGTTAAGAGAGTATTTGTAATATTCATATGCCTGGACTAATAACTTGTATTCAGTAGATATGTTTGGATTTTTTTTTAATCTACGAACATCCTGGAAACGCTTTGCTCCTCAAGCTGGCGCTTACTGTGGGGTAGAGGGCGAATACTGACGGGGTGGTAGGTTTCGGGGACACGAGCGCCGCCTCGGGCTCACACGCCGCACCTGCTGCATTTTCATGTTCACTGTCCCCCTCCAGACTTAAGCAGAGTGGACTGTATCGGGGAAGGAAAAGTCATTTTTTAGACATTCTGTTTTTATTGTGATAAAAAATAAATGATGGCCAGAGCTAGAGGTAAGATTTCTTGCCGGCAAACACATTCTGCTGTTACTACCCGGGTCATACTCCGGGGCGTAGCTTGCATTGGGGCATCAGGTGCAGTGCACCGGGGCACGGTTCAAACAGCTGCCGGGGCGGGAGGGGTGCATTCATTATACCGCCCTGGCATACTCCACCAGAAGGTGCACCCCTTGAGATGAATGCCCTCCTAACAAGCTCACCGACTTACATGGCTCCAAGGGGTTTCCCTGTCATCTTCCGAAACAGTGCTCATCTCCGCCGATTTCACTGGTGAGATCAAGTTAAAACAAGCCCAGTTGCTTACCCCTGTTGAATCCCGAAGGGTGCCTGCCCGGCACCTAACCTGCCGCGAGCATTATTATAAACTAAAAGCGCCTATAGCGCTGCAAAGCCCACACCCCCTTCCTGTTTGTTTGGGATCAGTTTGGACATTAGGCTGGCAGTTGAGGTGCTTGGCCCTTGGGGGCGTCGCGCCTACCTGTCACCCCCAGCCAGCACAGCTTCCACCCCCTCCGGCAGGTGCTGCAGCGGGAGCCAGGGGCGGGCACGGCCCCCGGCCCAGGGCGGTCTCCGTCCCGCCCCTCGGACACCTTCCCGTCAGCGCCCCGCCCCCGCCGGGGATTGGCCGGCGCCTCGGGTTTAAGGAGGCCGGGCCGGGAGTGCAGGGTATGAACCGCGGCCCAGCCCCAGTCCGAGCTCAGTGCCAACTGTGCCCTCAGAGTACCCCCCAGAGCCATGAGCAGCCCCGATGCCGGCTACTCCAGCGACGACCAGCAGCAGGGACGGTGCTGCGTGGCGCCCCTGGGCATGATGCAGCCCGGGCACTGCCAGTGGGCACCCGACTCCATGAATTCCCCGGGGGACGGCAAGATGAAGGCAGAGGGCGGCCACCCTCGAGGCGCGGCGGCCGGGGGCTGCAAGGGCGAGCCCCGCATCCGCAGGCCCATGAACGCCTTCATGGTGTGGGCCAAGGACGAGCGCAAGAGGCTGGCGCAGCAGAACCCGGACCTGCACAACGCCGAGCTCAGCAAGATGCTAGGTAAGGGGAGGGGGCGACCAGGCCGAGCCTTCCGGGTTCCCGGGATAGTCCCTTTCCACCAGCTGTCACGGCACATGTCGAAACATTTTAATTTATCACGTTCTGGATTGCATAGAGAGTCGACTGAAAACGGTGACAGCAGAGGGAGCGTGTATATGCATGTAATTGAATTAATATGCACTAGGCTGGGTATAAAAGTTGTATTACATTTAATGCCTCAGTTCTGGTTGTCGTTGGTGTTTCTGTTTTGATATGAGCGCTGTCATTTAAGTTATTGTGCCCCTCAGCAGAGGTGATTTGCAGTTCTTCCACAGCTCTAAATGTTCCTAGTTTTCAAAATCTGGTCACCCTACGAATAGGGCATAGTTGAGTGGGGGCTCTCGAGGGTCTTTGCGGCCGTGTGCTTCTGGGAGCAGGGCCCGGCTTTCTTTAGTCACTGGACGCCAAAGATCACCCGTTACAGCAAACTGTTTATACTCAAGGACATTATTATCAACAGCAATCATAATAATAATAATAATAACCAAATTGTCCCGGAAAACTTTGAATGAATTCCAAAGGGTTGATGACATTTTTTTTTTTTTTTAGTTCAGAAAAGTTTATTGATCAAATAACGGGTGTCATTACAGTGAAAAAAACAGTACACCATAGAAAATAATAACAAGCCAATAAGGCAGTGCAATGAAACGGGCAATTACAGAAAACTCCAAATTAACAAGTGAGGTTGATGAAATGTACATGCCGGGATGCGCCTCTCTTCGCTATTCGTCTCTTAAAGTAGCTACGTTGCATGTGTCTCGTGGATGTCTCATTAAATCGAACGAAAAGTGCTTTACCTGCAGTGACTCCGTAGGTCTCTTGTTAATTGAAATATAAGTACTTCCATTAACAGCGCTCACGATGACATTAAAAGTCTTCAAGGCGCTTCCAATCTAGATTTCATTATCGCGCAGGCGGATCTCCGCGGCCCTGCTAATGATGTTTACACTAGTGTTGTGCCTGGAGCTGAAAGTGCACAGACTGTTGAAGATGAATGAGCGGCATTTCCACTGCAAGGCAGGCAGCACTGCAGCGCCGCTGTCCTTGCACCGCTAAAGACATCCTTTTAAAGGTGCCTGGATCGGATGCCGCAGATATATTAACTATGTGTGCATGTAACTACACTTTATTTATACTTACTGTCTTGGCGTATATTTCCCCATATCCAGAATTAGCACAAGATGCGCGTTTACCTCCGCAAGTAGCGCATATTCATAGCAGCCATAAAGACCAGTTTAATCCCTTAATTGTTTAAGGCGCAGTAGGGGAATCGCGTTTCTTTTTGTGGTGTACTTTCAACCTCTTAGCTATCAAAAGTGGTCAGGTCTCCCGTGTTGCAGGCGCTTTTCTAGTGCTTTAAACGGCCAGACATTTCTAGTGGGAGGGTGCCGGCTCTGTATGCCCTCCACGCACAGTGGTGAGGATTCGTGCGCTTGTGTTCAGTGAAAAACAACAGTTGATGGACAGAATGCAGAACAATGTCATACATTCACCCCAGTACAGAGATCTGGGCCTAAATCCATCTGTTTTTTTGGTCTTTTGCTTGTGTTCAGTGTTCAGTGTGCCAGGTGTGTGTGCGTTCAGGGCTCCTGTACTCACCAGCTCTCTCCTCTCCCCCCACAGGCAAGTCGTGGAAGGCCCTGACCCTGCCGGAGAAGCGGCCCTTCGTGGAGGAGGCCGAGCGGCTGCGGGTGCAGCACATGCAGGACCACCCCAACTACAAGTACCGGCCGCGCCGCCGCAAGCAGGTGAAGCGGGCGAAGCGCCCCGAGGCCGGCTTCCTGCACCTGCAGGACCCGCAGGGGGGCGGCGGCGAGGGCCTGGCCTACAGCGAGCCGCAGGGGTACCCGGCGCAGGCGGGCCCGCTGCCGCACCTCGCCCACTACTACCGGGAGTGCCACTACGAGGGCTACCCCCTGCCACCCCAGGAATCCTCCCCCGCCCTCGACATGGGGGACCCGCACCCCGCCTACTACAATGCCCACCTGCAGGATGAGTGCCAAGGGCTGCCCTACAGCTACCACCCCGACTACAGCGCCCCCCAGAGCCGGCACCTGGCCCAGGCCGACCCCCTGGGGCACCTGGACTCTGCGCAGGGCGCGCAAGGGGGGCAGACGCCCCCTCATCTATACTACGGACAGATGTACCCCTCGGGCATGGGCGGCAGGCACCCGGACGAGCAGCCCTCGCCGCCAACCGAGCATCACCCGCTGAGCGCCCTGAGCCAGGCGCAGCAGGCCGAGCTGCTGGGGGAGGTGGACCGCACCGAGTTCGAGCAGTACTTGAGCTTCATGGGGTACCACGGGCACGAGGCCCACCTGCCCCCAGCGGACAACGGCCTCATCTCCTCGGTGCTCTCGGACGCCAGCACGGCGGTGTACTATTACAACTACCCCAGCGCGTGAGCGGCTCCACATTTTATCCCCACGACAGCCCCAGTCTAAGACTCCTCGATGAGGAATGCCTGCCGTGCTCTGGGATGCCAGTACTTCGAGGTGCTACTACCACTTCAGAGTGTTTGAGGACTCCGCATTTCATCCACAGCACCGACCACATATCAAGACAATTCAAGCAGAACGTGTATGCCAAGTCAGACGACCCCGAACTCTTCCTCACAGAGGGTCGCTCTCAGACTTTTCAAGAACTGCATGTAATTTATTAGTTTCTAAATAGTGAGCGGGTTGGGTGCTGTACTGTGGCTTTCTCTGCAGTCCCGACCTCTGGTCGTCAAAGGCACATGGTGAATATGTCAGAACAAAAAGTAATTTATTTGGACTCTTAAAGACAATGGACGCTGCAAGACGACATGGGCTCGTACATTGTCGGCCTGTGCGTTGTTAATACTGTATATTCAGATTATATCGGTTTTGTATTTGTATTTTGCACTTTTACAAATAAAACACTAAAAATGCAGATGTGTAGATGTGGCAGTAAGATCGCAGCAGTCCATAAATGTCCCTGTTATCTCGTGTTGTCATTGGCTGGTGGGGGTGGGGGGGTAATACTACAAACGCAGTGTTTGCAAGACGTACAAAGTACCGCAACCGTCCAGTCACATTGTGCTCCGTGAAGATAAAATAGCCGCACAAGCCAGCGCACTGAACCACAGCATGTGATATCGCCAATCACCCCGATCCGGTCAGGAGAAGGTGCATTACAAGGGCGTAGCTTGGGATGTTACACTTCCATTCAACAACGTATTCTGTAGTAAATATTTGGGTACAAGTGCTTGCAGTGGGTATGGCGAAGTGTCAGTCAGATTTCACCTGGGATTTTTACATGTCCATACTAACAACACAGTCTCCTCTCTGTTTTGAAGACCTCAAAAAACGTGAAGAACCCTTAACAATACACCCACCCCTCTCTTTCACTGCCTAGTTAGGTCCCCAGCATGCTACGCTAATCACATAATGTATTTTAACAGAATGTCCCAGCGTGATTTTGGGGAAATCTAGAGCTCGCAGTCCCTCAATCTTATTGACGAAGCTATGTCCCTGGGTGTATCCGGGACCCCAGAGCCAAACTTGAATCCCAAGCGTCTGTGCGCGCCCCCGGAGGCGCGCGCTCCTGTGCCCCGGGTGCTGCGGTGGCGTAAAAAAAGAGCGCTGCTCACGGGTCACGGAGACAGGCAAGTGCGCGTGTGTGGGACAGGCGAAGCACAGCTCATGTTGGTACAGTATGGTAGCATGTATATCCTCCTGTTCGGTATCTATCTCAAAATAATGCCCTGTCGGTCTATCTATCTCA
This sequence comes from Lissotriton vulgaris, assembly GCF_964263255.1. Taxonomy (NCBI): domain Eukaryota; kingdom Metazoa; phylum Chordata; class Amphibia; order Caudata; family Salamandridae; genus Lissotriton; species Lissotriton vulgaris. The sequence continues at coordinate 1,516,958,729 of NC_141691.1, forward strand.
ATAGTTATCCATCTCTAAATAATGCCCTGTCGGTCTATCTAACTCAATAGTTATCCATCTCTAAATAATGCCCTGTCGGTCTATCAAACTCAATAATTATCCATCTCTAAATATTGCCCTGTCGGTCTATCAAACTCAATAATTATCCATCTCATAATAATGCCCTGTCGGTCTCTCTAACTCAATAACTATCCATAAATGCCCTGTCGGTCTATCAAACTCAATAATTATCCATCTCTAAATATTGCCCTGTCGGTCTATCAAACTCAATAACTATCCATAAATGCCCTGTCGGTCTATCAAACTCAATAATTATCCATCTCATAATAATGCCCTGTCGGTCTCTCTAACTCAATAGTTATCCAAATCTAAATAATGCCCTGTCGGTCTATCTAACTCAATAGTTATCCAAATCTAAATAATGCCCTGTCGGTCTATCAAACTCAATAATTATCCATCTCTAAATAATGCCCTGTCGGTCTATCAAACTCAATAATTATCCATAAATGCCCTGTCGGTGTATCAAACTCAATAATTATCCATCTCAAAATAATGCCCTGTCGGTCTATCAAACTCAATAATTATCCATAAATGCCCTGTCGGTGTATCAAACTCAATAATTATCCATCTCAAAATAATGCCCTGTCGGTCTATCAAACTCAATAATTATCCATAAATGCCCTGTCGGTCTATCAAACTCAATAATTATCCGTCTCAAAATAATGCCCTGTCGGTCTCTCTAACTCATTAATTGTCTATCTCAAAAATTATTCTGTCACTCTATCAACATTTCTGTCTCAAAATAATCTATCAATTATTATCTATATCAAAACAATGATCTATCTAAAAATATCTATCTAAAGATATATATCTAAAAACGATCTAGCTCGAAAATATCTATCTCTATCTAAAAAGGATGCTGTATGGCAAAATGGTCTATCTTTCTCAAACATATCTATCCATCTATTTATATCAAAATATCTAGTTATAATATCTATCTACAAGTGATCGTTCTGTCCGTCAGTATATCTGTTTATGAATTGATGGGATAAGTGAGATACACTTCGCATTGTGTCTGCTCAGCGCCACAGCTCGGCTGCTCCAGTCACCGCTGCCGGGGGCTGCTCCCTCGCTAGAGGTACCACCACAGCTCTCACTTTGCGTTGTCTGCTGACAGATGCACAAGAACTGGTTCACAGACCGCGTACCCCGTCCCTTTAATATACCACGCTCCATCCCTTGTGAATAGTGAACCGTTTTCTGTTCAGGGATGAATTGTTCACTTTACATAGTAGCGCTTTATCCTCGAACCAGCCTGCCCTGGACAGTTCTAGGTTTCTAGATTTAGGAATCCAGCCAGAGCGGGCCCTCGTTGTCTGAGACGAGGAGTGAAGCCGGCAGGCCCGAATGCTCGCTTTTTGGTTTGAATCACCTCTCCAAAGGCGCCTGATCTGATCGGCGTTGTGATTTCCAGTCTGTCTTCACCTGTCTTTGCTTTCCTGGTGTGTGTTTGTGTGTGCGGCGGGGTGGCGGGGCGGCAGGGGGCATACAGTTCTGTGTCAGACAGACCCCAGGCCGGCAGTCCCCATAGATCCGACCCATCCACCCTATGTGCACTGATTTCATCTGTCTTCCCGCGTACAGTCAGGGTTCAACGCGCAGGTCCACGCACACAAAGCGCTGCGCTGTGAAGCCTCCGTGCAGAGCCAAGTGGCACAATGCTACAGGTTCTCATCCTGTGGCAGGCACCGAGGCCGACAGTTCCTATATATATAGCTCCATGTGTGCTGCTGCTCGTGGAGGATCAAGCACGCCAGCTGCTTTCAAACTGGTTATCTGCAGCTCACCGCACGTGTCGATGGTGAGCGTATAAGTCACTCAATTATAAAGACGTTTTCAGTACACTCGTTAAAAAAATTAAACGTGGGTGGCTCAAAATGTTCCAAAAATATTACACAAATTGGACTGGGCCTGTTCGTTCCACTAAAAAGGGTAGGTGCAATTATGAATCAAGGCAGTGGGCCAATCTGCCAGTTTCCTGCACCGTTTTTGTCTCTTCTCTAATTATGAACTTCGCTCCAGGCCTTGTGAAATAAATAAAAAGAGCCCTGAACAAATGGAGAAAACACATCGTGAAACAGCCCAAACTGTATTTGAAATCTTTCGCCGGTCAATTATTTCACAACCATTCACATTATTTAAGAAAACTACACGGCGAATAATGGTTTGTTAAAAGAGAAAAAAATAATTAAGTTTAAACACAAGAACAATAGCTCGAATGATTTTTCTCCGAATTTGTATATCTACTATGGACTAAAGAAAAGATTACAACTTCCATTTAGTTTCTGTTGTATATAAAGAGAAAATCAACTGAAAAGGGTAATTCTGTATTTTTACAGCAATGCAACATTTCTGTCCAGCAAAAGCGCAACACCACCCCCCTCCACTATGTGGCCTCTCACCTGAAACCACCTTTGGGTTGATCTCAGTACGCCCAGTGAAACAAAGTTTCACACGTGGAATCCTAAACAAATACCCCCAACGTTTGTAATCCCCTCAAGGGAAATCTAATCGGGCTCTGCCTGGGCAGCGTGAGCCGCTGGTGAGTGTGTGTTTACCGTGCGCTAATCTCATCCCCGGCGCAATCCGGGCGTCTCTGCCTGCAGGGCGCGGACGACTGACTCGCCTCAGGCTCCCGCGAGAGCGCGGGCGACTCTGCGCTGCACGGACTCCATCCCCAGGGTACAGGCACTAGCTCACTACAGCCACAGGCTCACTACAGACACTCGGCGCGGATGTTGTCCGTCGGCTAGACTGCCGACTTTGGTACTGGAAACCATGGTTCGGGTCTCGGGGTCGCGTCCACATCCTGTTATTCTGGGCAAATCACTTAAACCCCCTGTGCCTGAATGTGTAATGTAAATACAGTGCTCGGGTAAAGCGCTCCAATACCTTCGGGTCGCAAAAAAAAAAAAAAGACTACAGCCCAGGGCACATCCACCGGCGCACTACAGCCACAGGGCACAGCCTCTCGGCGCACTACAGCCACAGGGCACAGCCACTCGGCTCACTACATCCGCAGGGCACCGCCAACCAGCTCACTACATCCGCAGGGCACAGCCTCTCGGCGCACTACAGCCACTCGGCTCACTACATCCGCAGGGCACCGCCAACCAGCTCACTACATCCGCAGGGCACCGCCAACCAGCTCACTACATCCATGTGGCACAGCTAACCGGCTCACTACAGCCTGGTGTGCTCGTCTGATTAATCAGTGTGTGGGACACCTTTTTGGCAGTTTCAGGGCACACGTTCTCAAAAGAAGTGGGGCGACGTGAGGCAGTATGCAAGTGACATCATTGTGCCAGGGCCTGGTATCACAGAGGGTGATATCCCACGTGGCATCACAGGGTGTGACATCACAGGTAATGGCATCACAATTCGTTACCCCACAGGAAGTGTCACAAGAAGCGAGATCAGATCTTACACATATTCATTCATGAGTACATTTCAGTGCATTAGGAGCTTTGACTAATTAGATTGTGTCAGGGTTATACCAAAAACCTGAGACAACCCTGACTCTAAATCTGGGCCTCAATTTATAATTTTTTTTAAAACTCTGCCACAAAGAAATTATCAACACGGATAAAGGTGCCGTAAATATGTTCTGCATAATTGGTAGCAAAGTCTGCATCCTAAAATATCTTATGTGGTTAAGGCATCTGCAGCAGATAGCTTTGTGTGCCCTATACATGTCAGGGAACTATTATAATAATATACTAATAATGAACTTTGGGACCGATCCGGAACCACCACACCTTTTCCAAGGGACTAAATGGGGAGCCTACCGTGTTGTAGTGGATTACTTGAAGAGTAGAGTGAATTACGCACGTTTGCATCAGTCAGGCTACCTGAATGAATGATGCCTGAATAACGGATACCTGCATCAGTTGTTGGTGTGAAAGAGCATTTTTTAAGCGTCGTAGCTCACCTGATGACGTTTTCCTGCTATAGAGCCCGGATACCCTAGGATGTTCCCCGCCACACCCTCATGAGATCCCACAATAAATACTTGATACCTTACATCAACACACATAAACATGACAAAATGCAATTACATATTTTACATTTATATAAATCAATGTTTACAATTTTAATATCGACAATCCTAATCAAATATCATAATCAACTATCATAACCACAGGTTATAAGATATTAACTTGCTCCAGCACCAAGTGGCCCTCAGGCTCGCATCTCCTAATCTGAGAACCATCCAAGGCGCAACCCACCTGCGTCCTTGAGCGGTGAGCCCCAGCCCTCTGGTCCTTGTCTGCCATTTATGGGGCCCACCCCTCTACCACTAGGCTGCCAAGGAGGTTTGCAGGGAATAACCAGGGGCCGCTGCCCCATGCCCTAGTTTGTGACCTGGCACCCTTGCCTCTCCAGCCGGTGTGCTCATTCTCCCTTGCTGAGAGCTTACCGTCTCTCCCCTCAGTGCTGGCCTAGGGAGTATGTAAGGAGGACTCCCTTTAACCCTGCAATTAAATGTTCTGTTGCCTCTTTACCGCACTAGGGTGACCAGGGCCCACATGTCCTTCACCCTCCCCACCACCGAAAAAGTTCTGTACAAATGAACAGATTCCTTTGATCCATACATCCGTTCCAATGTCCAACAAATGTACACCGTCATGTTGAAACATCAGATCCATGTGATCAATCTGTGTGGTATGTGGCACAAGCAGCCCCGTCCAGTGTACAGCTTGGCCAATTCACCATTGAGTCGCCTCACTGACACATTCAAAGCTTGTGATCTTACTCCGGCACCCCATATCTGGAGTTGTATCATACATGACCAGGCTATCCATGCCCGTGGGAACGCCCGTCCCAGCCAGGCGAACTCCGTCAATAACGCTTCTCTGACCACCTTGCGTCCCAGGTCCACCATGTCGTTGCCGCCTAAATGCAAGATAACCAAATCCAGGGACAGCTGTTCCTCATGTGCTCTTGTCTCCTCTGCCAGCTGCCACAGATGCTGGATTCGCAATCCCCCAACACCTTGCCATAGGAACGACATCCCCTTCGGACACAGTGGCTTTGACACTAGCTGCTGCTGTAACCGGACTGTGGTATGCCGTACAAATGAGTGTCCCAACGTCCATACCACTTTTGAGGGCATACTAATGACAGGAAGAGAAATGGAAAAGTCAGAATGATCATGCCAACATATCTGTGCGTCATCTTACAGTAATTCGGGCCAGCCGTAATGTTTGAAGCAAGCTGATGACCAACACCCCACCCTTTTCACTGCCTCTGCCGGTAAGCTGGCGGCTGCTGCAAGAGTCGCTGCCCCAATTCTGAAAGAGTGTGAAGAATAACCTGTTGGATCCAACCCCAGACTTGCCAATGCCCGCCTGAACACTGCCCTGAATTGATATTGCGACAGGCAATCCCCTTGCTCATGTATGAATAGGGCCTGTCCACTCCCAAGTGGGCGGATCGCCAAGAATGACCCCATCCTGGCTACTGGGCATATTGTTGCCCCAGGTGCCGAGTTAAGCCGAATCGTGGTCCCCTTCCCCAATGGGTCTGTCTTAGACTTCCTCAAGGCCACCACCAACCCACCCTGGACTACTTTGGTGTCATGCCATTGCAGCCCCCCTGACTGGACAGATTTGGAGGCCCCCACTAGCTTCCCTAGTCGAAAAGCCACATAAAAGGCTAGGGAAAAGGCGCCCCCAAATAAGATGCTCTCATATTCTGAGCAATGCAAAAACAGTTGATGAACAGAATGCAGAACAATGTCATACATTCATCCCAGTACAGAGATCTGGGCCTAAATCCACTGTTTTTTGTGCTCACCACACCAACCCAGTTCAGACATGGCCATATGCAAATCAGCCCTGACCCTGTGCCTCATGGGAATAGTCCATCCCAAACTGCCAAGTCATGTCTTCCCTGGACTGGAATCAAGCATCCTAGGACCGGTTTCTGGCTATCAGCAGTCATTAGCCAGGATAGCTTGACTCCAGTGGTGTAGAGAGCACAGGACTCACATCTGAGCATACCTGTCCCACCCGGGGTGACAAATGCAAAAACAGTTGATGGACAGAATGCAGAACAATGTCATACATTTATCCCAGTACAGAGATCTGGGCCTAAATCCATCGTTTTTGTGCTCACCACAGCAACCCAGTTCAGACATAGCCATATGCAAATCAGCCTTGACCCTGTACCTCATGGGAACAGTCCAGCCCAACTGCCAAGCCATGTCTTCCCTGGACCGGAATCAAGCATCCTAGGACCGGTTTCTGGCTATCAGCAGTCATTAGCCAGGATAGCTTGACTCCAGTGGTGTAGAGAGCACGGGACTCACATCTGAGCATACCTGTCCCACTCGGGGTGACAAATGCAAAAACAACAGTTGATGGACAGAATGCAGAACAATGTCATACATTTATCCCAGTACAGAGATCTGGGCCTAAATCCATCGTTTTTGTGCTCACCACACCAACCCAGTTCAGACATGGCCATATGCAAATCAGCCTTGACCCGGTACCTCATGGGAACAGTCCAGCCCAACTGCCAAGCCATGTCTTCCCTGGACCGGAATCAAGCATCCTAGGACCGGTTGCTGGCTATCAGCCGTCATCATCCAGGATAGCTTGATTCTAGTGGTGTGGAGAGCACAGGACTCACGTCTGAGCATACCCGTCCCAAATGTTAACACAACAGTTGATGGACAGAATGCAGAACAGGGTCATACATTCACCCCAGTACAGAGACCTGGGCCTAAATCCATTGTTTTTTTGCTCATGATTTGCCATTGTGCAACATTCCGTCCATCATCTTGTGTATTTTGCTGTTCACCCTATGTGGGAAGGGTATGCCCAGACGTGGGTCCCGTGCTCACTACACGACTGGAGTGAAGCTATCCTGGCTGAAGAGGGCTGATAGCCTGAAACCGGTCCTAGGATGCTTGATTCCGGTCCAGGGAAGACATGGCTTGGCAGTTCGAGCTGGACTGTTACCATGAGGCACAGGGTCAAGACTGATTTGCATATGGCCATGTCTGAACTGGGGTGGCTTGGTGAGCAAAATAAAGATGGATTAAACCCAGATCTGTGACTGGGGGTGAATGTTTTGCCATTGTGCAACATTCCGTCCATTATCTTGTGTAGTTTGCTGTTCACCCTATGTGGGAAGGGTATGCCCAGACGTGGGTCCCATGCTCACTATGCCACTGGAGTCAAGCTATCCTAGCTGAAGACAGCTGATAGCCAGAAACCAGTCCTAGGATTCTTGGTTCCGGTCCAGGGAAGAAATGGCTTGGCTGTTCGGGCTGGACTATTCCCATGAGGCACAGGGTCAAGACAGATTTGCATATGGCCATGTCTGAACTGGGGTGGCTTGGGGCCATATGTATCAAGCCTTTTTGCATGTTTTGGGATGTATGAAACATTCCCAAAATAAGGAATTGCAAACTTGTGCGATTCCTTATTTTGCCATAGCATTTAGGGAATCGCAATTTTGCGATTCCTTAAATGCCATGTATGTAGCATTTTTGGCTAGCGAATTTTGGTTAAGGAATCGCAAATTACCACCAACTTGTAGTTGGTGGTAATTTGCGATTTCTTGTAAATATGCACAATTGTGCATTTGTGAGGGTGGCATATGATGCACATACATGCCCATTGGGCATGTATGTGCGCCATATGCACACACATGTAATTTACAGGGGTGCATCAGGGTGTCCTTAAAACACTCCTGCAAAAATTCTCAAATTGCGATTAGCAAATTGCGAATTCGCAATTTGAGAATTATTTGGAAATCATTCCTATGGGCCTCCTGGCCCATAGGAATGCATTGGAAATTATTCCTTATTTGCGAATTCGCAAAATGCGAATTCGCAATTAAGGAAGCTTAAGGAATCGCTAATAAAAAGCGATTTTGTTCATACATACCATTTTGCGATTCCTAAATAGCGATTCCTTAAAAATCGCTATTTAGGAATCGCAAAACGGAACTATGATACATATGGCCCTTGGTGAGCAGAATAAAGATTAATTAAACCCAGCTCTGTGACTGGGGGTGAATGTTTTGCCATTGTGCAATATTCCGTCCATCTTGTGTATTTTGCTGCTCATATTTTGAGCAGCATACTGTCCGCAAGGACCCAAGAATGTCACCCAGCGTCTTCACGTCCAGAGGCCTTCTGCTGTCCTTCTTGATTCCTTCCAATCTGGGTCATCCTGACAGTGCCTTCCTGACTACGAATGCAACGCACAGATCCCGCTCGCCTGCTAATTTAGCAAAGAATCCTACCGCCGAGACGTGTGCCCTAGCATAAGAAACTGGCCTGCACTGATCTCTTAAAGCCTGCAAGAAAACACATATAGCCCCTGGAGAGAAGAGGCCCACTAGCCCGCGCACTGCACAAACATCATGTATGACTTGAAATGTTGCTGGTAAGTTATTCTGGTGTGTTCGCTCAATGGGGTACCCACCAATCCTCCACAGAGATGTCAGGAACACTGTCATCTGTTCATCTGCCTGTGGGTGATACCTCCGGAAATCCTGCAACTTGGAGCGGGACAAAGCGTCAGCAGCCTGATTCTCCACACCTGGAATGTGTGCCGCTTTGAACAGCAGATTCAAGCCAGAACTATATGTTTTAATAGCCTCAAAACATGTTTACATGTAGCCCCTTGCCTATTGATAGCCTTCACCACTGTCATGTGGTCCGACCAGAATACCACGGATTTGTTCTCAAAGAATTTAGCCCAAATTGTAACTGCTACCACAATCGGAAACAACTCCAAAAAGGCTATGTTCCTGGTCATCAAAAAACAAAGGGTGAAAGAGGGCCTAAGGGGAGTCGTATTTATAGACCTATTGGTACCTTGTCCCCCAAATTAACAGTAAACAACACGAGAGATACCAGAAGTCTGAATACAGGAACCTATAAAGTGTTCATTCTGTAAGACAAAACCAACAGGTTAATGTATGAGATATAACAATCCTAAATGATATGGATGTAGAACTTCAGGAGAAGAGAAGAATAGAAAGACAGCCTAAAGAGTGCTTGAAAAAATACCCATCAGCCCGCTCAATAACGGAGCATCGTCATCTGGGTTGCATGGTTGAAATTGTGGTATCCAGTGTGCCCTTCCTCAGGACCAACACAAGGCTAGCAGAACTTGGACCACTTTGTTGACCCTCAACCATTAAAGATGAAGTGCAGACTGAGAGGGCTGAGTTGCAGTGCTCAGAAAATTGTGAGAAAAGAAAGGGAAAAAAACTTGTAATCCACGTGTTCTAAAAATACCTATCTTGGTGTCATTTGAAAAACTTTATTGGGTCTGACCATCAAGGTGGTATGATTAAAAGCAGAGTGAAAAATAGCATGCAAGGAATTGCTATTCACCATGAATGTAAACTGGTCGACATGTTTCAGCCTGGATAGGCTTTCTTCAGGACCTATGATGCACTACCGCAACGTTTACTTACTGTGAAAGAAAACTACAGAACTGCTCCAAATCCTCAAATGAGAAAATGGTATATCTTCTCCTGTGTGTAAAGAATTAACAGATAAAAACAACAATCATTATTACTATTTAAAGGGCTATCATTTGTGCCTTGTGCACTGATTAATCCTATGATCATCAACTCACCCAAATTGTAGGGAGGAACTGCCTCACCTCACCTGGCACTGGCTCAGAGTGAAGGAGGCCACGCACTAGAAAAAACAAAAAGCAAAACATACGTTTCATTTAAAAACCAAATTTAGACTAAAAATAGTCCAAAAAATAGTTTGTTCAACAACGGCGACAACAAGTGTGGCAGTCAAGGAGGTCAAAGGTTGAAATGACACTACTTTGTACTGGGTAAAGTGCACTAGTCTCAAGGAACAGACCAGTATCCCAAGGTCAGCGTCAGAAAACTCAACTGCCCCAGGAAGAACTAGAATGGACCCACGTGACCAGTGCCTCCCGTGGAGACATCTACAAACAAACTGTGGATAGCCAGCGCCTCAAAAGGAAGTCTCTGAAATCTTTGTTGTAATAGTTTAAAATGGAGAAAACAACATCATCTTAAAAGAGACTGTCGTGTTCTCAGACTGCTGGCCAAATGCGGAGTTCCGATCTAATACCCAGCTATGCTTCATCTCATCTTTGAAAATGTAAAAAAATGAGAAAGAATGAGCACTCTCACCTCTCCGTCGTTGCCTCGCTCTGTGTCATGAGCCGAGGGGGAGGTGAAGACCAAATGTATGTGGCCGCGAGATATACGGCGGCTGCGGACGTGAGAGAAAACCATTGAATGCTTGTAAGCTGGTTCGCTCTCTCCGCCTCCAATGAAATTGCTGTTGTTTGAAGAAAATGGCGGTGTGTATAGTTCTACCACTCAACAAAAACGAGCTCTGATTGGGCAACAGGATGTCTGGAGGGATTTTATTGGTCCGTTCTTCACCAATGCGGGTGACCATTATGCATCTGATTCACCTATGAATCTGACTACATATCGCATTATGTGCCGCCTTACATGAAGTTGTGTTATTTCCTTGTTCCATTCACTTGATATGGGTTACCAAGCTAGATTTCACAATAGATGACGTTGGTAATGATGCATTTACTCTTATGGTTATCTCGCACTTTGTATACCAATTCGAGATCCAATGTATGCACTTCACCGTGGTGATTACTCAAAAAACACAAGAACACCACCAGTCTATATTGCGGGTACTCTTCACTCATGGGAATTTATACAAGCAAACAATTCTGTTGCCCTCTATGGGTCAGGAAGTGACCAATACGATCTCTCCATCCTTCCTTTTGCGTGATCAGGGTTCGGTCTTCACAAGCAATGTCACTATCTACACCGGTATTTTCTGGGAGTGGCTATGGTGTTATTCAGTCCCCGCGAGTATCGTTGCAGTATATGTTGGGTTGTGTTGTAACCGATTAGGCATGTGTTCAAGGAAGCACCAATCCTTGTTCGCCTTTTGGATCTGATTACATATCGCCGATCGTGCCTTCTAACATGAAGTATATGTTGGGTTGTGTTGTAACCGACTGGGCATGTGTTCAAGGAAGCACCAATCCTTGTTCGCCGTTTGGATCTGATTACATATCGCCGATCGTGCCTTCTAACATGAAGTCGGTGCAATCACATATTTCCATGCTTGAAACACCATCAGTCGATATCGCGGGTGCTATTTATTTTTTATTTTTTATTTCATAGGAATACACACAAACAAACAATTCTGTCACCCGCATTGGTTAAGAACAGACCAATAAAATCCCTCCAGACATCCTGTTGCCCAATCAGGGCTCGTTTTTGTTGAGTGGTAGAACTATACACACCGGCATTTTCTTCAAACAACAGCAATTTCATTGGAGGCGGAGAGAGCGAACCAGCTTACAAGCATTCAATGGTTTTCTCTCACGTCCGCAGCCGCCGTATATCTCGCGGCCACACACATTTGGTCTTCACCTCCCCCTCGGCTCATGACACAGAGCGAGGCAACGACGGAGAGGTGAGAGTGCTCATTCTTTTTCATTTTTTTACATTTTCAAAGATGAGATGAAGCATAGCTGGGTATTAGATCGGAACTCCGCATTTGGCCAGCAGTCTGAGAACACGGCAGTCTCTTTTAAGATGATGTTGTTTTCTCCATTTTAAACTATTACAACAAAGATTTCAGAGACTTCCTTTTGAGGCGCTGGCTATCCACAGTTTGTTTGTAGATGTCTCCACGGGAGGCACTGGTCACGTGGGTCCATTCTAGTTCTTCCTGGGGCAGTTGAGTTTTCTGACGCTGACCTTGGGATACTGGTCTGTTCCTTGAGACTAGTGCACTTTACCCAGTACAAAGTAGTGTCATTTCAACCTTTGACCTCCTTGACTGCCACACTTGTTGTCGCCGTTGTTGAACAAACTATTTTTTGGACTATTTTTAGTCTAAATTTGGTTTTTAAATGAAACGTATGTTTTGCTTTTTGTTTTTTCTAGTGCGTGGCCTCCTTCACTCTGAGCCAGTGCCAGGTGAGGTGAGGCAGTTCCTCCCTACAATTTGGGTGAGTTGATGATCATAGGATTAATCAGTGCACAAGGCACAAATGATAGCCCTTTAAATAGTAATAATGATTGTTATTTTTATCTGTTAATTCTTTACACACAGGAGAAGATATACCATTTTCTCATTTGAGGATTTGGAGCAGTTCTGTAGTTTTCTTTCACAGTAAGTAAACGTTGCAGTAGTGCATCATAGGTCCTGAAGAAAGCCTATCCAGGCTGAAACATGTCGACCAGTTTACATTCATGGTGAATAGCAATTCCTTGCATGCTATTTTTCACTCTGCTTTTAATCATACCACCTTGATGGTCAGACCCAATAAAGTTTTTAAATGACATCAAGATAGGTATTTTTAGAACACGTGGATTACAAGTTTTTTTCCCTTTCTTTTCTCACAATTTTCTGAGCACTGCAACTTAGCCCTCTCAGTCTGCACTTCATCTTTAATGGTTGAGGGTCAACAAAGTGGTCCAAGTTCTGCTAGCCTTGGGTTGGTCCTGAGGAAGGGCACACTGGATACCACAATTTCAACCATGCAACCCAGATGACGATGCTCCGCTATTGAGCGGGCTGATGGGTATTTTTTCAAGCACTCTTTAGGCTGTCTTTCTATTCTTCTCTTCTCCTGAAGTTCTACATCCATATCATTTAGGATTGTTATATCTCATACATTAACCTGTTGGTTTTGTCTTACAGAATGAACACTTTATAGGTTCCTGTATTCAGACTTCTGGTATCTCTCGTGTTGTTTACTGTTAAGTTGGGGGACAAGGTACCAATAGGTCTATAAATACGACTCCCCTTAGGCCCTCTTTCACCCTTTGTTTTTTGATTCTACTGTGCAGCCAAGGCTGCGGGCCTTTTTTGTGTGCACTGATAAATTGGTGCATTTCATACGTATTCTTTCTCTCCGGCTACGACGCAATGGCGGATTTTGGAGGTCTTGGTTTTGATGATGACACTCTGGCATCTATTCTAACTGATAATCCCAGTATGCTAGATCAAATCCCCACTCCTACTCCACCAACTGTAGGTGATTGGGACACAGTACTGAATTTGAAGAAAAGCCACTCTCGAACCACGATACACGGTCAAATAATGGCCGAATACTTACATGGAAAATGTGCACCCACGGGCCTCATAATCACCAATGCGCCTAGGCTTTTTTTGACGGACAAGACTTTCATAAAAGACTGGTCCCTGATAGCCTGGTGCTGTACTAGAGACTGGCAATCATTATTGCCACTGCAAAGAAAATTGCGGATGCCATTTTAGTTGAAATTCAAGTCCTAGAAGGGCAGATCAAAACAACACTAACTACTAAAAAATTTGAAAAACAACAGGAAGATTCAAACAAGGCTACTAAGGAGTACAAAGACCCTATTTTCTTTGCCAAAATAGAAAAATTTAAGAAAGATTTGGCAAAGTTTTCACATGAAAAAGTGTACCCTTATACAAGCGATAACTACACTCCTACTGATGTGAGCAAACCGAAGCATACACATGGTTCCTCGTATGCCACGTCTTCAGATGCAGAATCTTCTGATTCAGATAGCAGTGGGACAAGTCAGGGGAGAGGTAGAGGTCGAAGTGGTTGACCAAATCGCAGATATAATGCACGCGGCAACATGTACCAGTCAGGACCTTGGTGGCCACCGGCCCCCTGGGGTTATCCCCAGTTCCCAATGCCAATGCCAAATTACCCAATACAGCCACAATACCCTTACAATCAGCCTTTTTTTGGACAAGGACGGGGAGGGAATCGAGGAAGGCGGAGAGGCCAGAGTCAAGGTCAAGTACAATGGGCAGACAACCTGTAATTCTGAATGACCCACGAGACATCGAGCCAACTAGTGTTACATCTAACTCCACTGATGACCTTATAGTGAACCTAAGTACACGGGTGCTAGCCCCTTTAGAGAAAGTGGTACTAAACAAAGGTCTGGGATTTGTTCCTACTAACGCTGGTGAACCGTTCCAAATCCGAGAAGAAATGGGGCGTTTTTTCAGGACTGTGAGACTACACTATTTCTTTAAAGATAAGGAACAGGAAATCACCCCTGACACAAACACTGGACTAAGGGTAAAATCGACTTTCATGCCCTTGCTCCAGCAGGTACCTTCCAAAGTTGGTGCTTTTGAAGCTGCAGTACTACACGATATGAAATCTTTGGGTTGCTCAAATCACGATGGTTACCAAAACCTGTCGAGAAAAGAAAGAACTGCACTGGAGACCCTATCTAGAGACACTGAAATTACAATCAAATCAGCGGATAAGGGTGGGGCCATTGTAATTCAAGACACCACAGCTTACCGCACAGAATGCCTGAGGCAACTAGGGAACACACATTTTTATACTCTGCTTGATGAGGATCCTACGGCGAGACTCACAAATGAGATTAAACATCTGGTAGAAGAAGCAGGTACGGAAGGATGGATTACACCACAAGAAGCCGCCTATCTGGTGGCAAGATTTCCAACCACCCCTTACTTCTACACACTACCCAAGGTTCACAAGCCGACCAGACCACCGCCGGGTCGGCCCATTATCTCTGGGATCGGTTCCCTTTTAGAACCTTTATCATCATTTGTGGATGTTTTCTTGAATCCGTTGGTCAAAAAATTGCCATCGTATCTTCAGGACACAAAAGATGTCCTCCGCTTACTGCCAGGGGTTGAGTTCAACACAGATTCTGACATCTTAGCTAGCTTTGATGTAGAATCATTATATACTTGTATACCTCAAAGGGAGACATTACAAACGATCCAAGAACTTCTGGAAGAGTCTCCCCCGGACAGTGTGACGCCTGTTAATTTTATAACAGAACTTGCAAGGATTGCAATGACAGAGAACTTTTTTGCTTTTGAGGACTCCCTGTATCTGCAGATATCTGGGACCTCAATGGGCAGTAAATTTGCGCCAAGCCTGGCGAACCTCTATGTCCACAGTTTTGAAACTCAACATGTACTGAATACCACCAATCCACACCACCAACAATTAGTGGTGTGGAAGAGGTACATAGATGACATCTTGGTGGTATGGCGTGGCGATGAACAATCTTTGCTGGCCATCCACAACTGGCTAAATGGTCAAAATCCGTTTTTGAGGTTCACCTTAGAGCACAGTAGAGAAAAACTGCCATTTTTGGATTTAGTGATCTTTCCACATGATGGTCATCTAGCTAGTTCCCTCTATAGGAAGCCCATGGCGCGAAACTCTTTGTTGAGGTTCGACAGCTATCACCCTCACTCGCTAAGGGAAAATCTCCCCTTTGGACAGTTTTTACGGGTGAGGAGGAATTGCTCAGACATGTCAGATTTCCGTGTTCAAGCTAAGGACCTTTCAACCAAACTAAAGATGCGCTGCTACCCTGGCCATCTTATTAAGAAATCGTTGAAACTTGCATCAAATAACCATCGCGAGTCTCTCTTAGAGGCACCGGTAGAAAAACCGCCATTGAGTAAACTGGTGTGTGTCACAACATTCAACACTTCCTCGTCCAAACTCCAGAAGATCATTAGACAGAAGTGGAAGATTTTGAACAGTTCTGGTGATAAGATTCCACTACCACTTTTTTCATTTAAAAGAGGAATGAATTTGAAAGATGAGTTGGTCCACACTAGACCTCGACAGATTACAGAAGACTCCACATCCACTTTGTGGAATCTTCCGCCTGTGCAGGGTCATTACCCTTGCGGGAATTGTTCAGTGTGCCCTCAAACAAAAAAGACCTTATCAGTGGATATAGGCACAACTCGACCATGGTTACTCAAACGTCATACAAACTGCAACAGTGACAAAGTTGTTTATCAAATCACGTGCCCCTGTGGGTTAAGATACATAGGGATGACAACGAGAAAAATCAAACTGCGCATTCAAGAACACAAGAGCACAATTCGGCGCAGTAAGCAAGCTACTCGGCTCACATCCCATTTCCTTGAAGAAAAACACCAGGCAGACGACCTGAAGTGGGTGATCTTAGAACAACCACATATACCCAATCACATCACAGACATCTCCCAGTTTCTACTGAGAAAGGAACAAAGATGGGTGTTCAAACTAAAAAGTGACACAGAAGGATTAAATGATGAAATCCCTTGGTTACAGCTATAAAAACTATATCTCCAGACCATAGACCTGAACATCAGCAATTTTGGACACCAGCCATTGGAGATAGGGTCATTAGTAACTCTAGCAATAGTATTCCCTGAAAAAACAGAAAGTGACAATGTGGATTTACACTTTACATTAAATAGCAGGGCGCTTAATAATCAATTCAGGTCCCGCTAACAGTAGTAGGGTGTATTTTGTGTTGTTATAAAACCGACTGAACATGCATTCAAACAAACACCCGAGGCGACACATATATACTGATACACCGACCATTATGCATCAGATTCACCTATGAATCTGACTACATATCGCATTATGTGCCGCCTTACATGAAGTTGTGTTATTTCCTTGTTCCATTCACTTGATATGGGTCACCAATCTAGATTTCACAATAGATGACGTTGGTAATGATGCATTTACTCTTATGGTTATCTCGCACTTTGTATACCAATTCGAGATCCAATGTATGCACTTCACCATGGTGATTACTCAAAAAACACAAGAACACCACCAGTCTATATTGCGGGTACTCTTCACTCATGGGAATTTATACAAGCAAACAATTCTGTTGCCCTCTATGGGTTCGGTCTTCACAAGCATTGTCACTATCTACACCGGTATTTTCTGGGAGTGGCTATGGTGTTATTCAGTCCCCGCGAGTATCGTTGCAGTATATGTTGGGTTGTGTTGTAACCGACTAGGCATGTGTTCAAGGAAGCACCAATCCTTGTTCCCCTTTTGGATCTGATTACATATCGCCGATCGTGCCTGCTAACATGAAGTATATGTTGGGTTGTGTTGTAACCGACTGGGCATGTGTTCAAGGAAGCACCAATCCTTGTTCGCCGTTTGGATCTGATTACATATCGCCGATCGTGCCTTCTAACATGAAGTCGGTGCAATCACGTATTTCCATGCTTGAAACACCATCAGTCGATATCGCGGGTGCTTTTTATTTTTTATTTCATAGGAATACACACAAACAAACAATTCTGTCACCCGCATTGGTTAAGAACGGACCAATAAAATCCCTTCAGACATCCTGTTGCCCAATCAGGGCTCGTTTTTGTTGAGTGGTAGAACTAGACACACCGGCATTTTCTTCAAACAACAGCAATTTCATTGGAGGCGGAGAGAGCGAACCAGCTTACAAGCATTCAATGGTTTTCTCTCACGTCCGCAGCCGCCGTATATCTCGAGGCCACATACATTTGGTCTTCACCTCCCCCTCGGCTCATGACACAGAGCGAGGCAACGACGGAGAGGTGAGAGTGCTCATTCTTTCTCATTTTTTTACATTTTCAAAGATGAGATGAAGCATAGCTGGGTATTAGATCGGAACTCCGCATTTGGCCAGCAGTCTGAGAACACGACAGTCTCTTTTAAGATGATGTTGTTTTCTCCATTTTAAACTATTACAACAAAGATTTCAGAGACTTCCTTTTGAGGCGCTGGCTATCCACAGTTTGTTTGTAGATGTCTCCACGGGAGGCACTGGTCACGTGGGTCCATTCTAGTTCTTCCTGGGGCAGTTGAGTTTTCTGACGCTGACCTTGGGATACTGGTCTGTTCCTTGAGACTAGTGCACTTTACCCAGTACAAAGTAGTGTCATTTCAACCTTTGACCTCCTTGACTGCCACACTTGTTGTCGCCGTTGTTGAACAAACTATTTTTTGGACTATTTTTAGTCTAAATTTGGTTTTTAAATGAAACGTATGTTTTGCTTTTTGTTTTTTCTAGTGCGTGGCCTCCTTCACTCTGAGCCAGTGCCAGGTGAGGTGAGGCAGTTCCTCCCTACAATTTGGGTGAGTTGATGATCATAGGATTAATCAGTGCACAAGGCACAAATGATAGCCCTTTAAATAGTAATAATGATTGTTGTTTTTATCTGTTAATTCTTTACACACAGGAGAAGATATACCATTTTCTCATTTGAGGATTTGGAGCAGTTCTGTAGTTTTCTTTCACAGTAAGTAAACGTTGCAGTAGTGCATCATAGGTCCTGAAGAAAGCCTATCCAGGCTGAAACATGTCGACCAGTTTACATTCATGGTGAATAGCAATTCCTTGCATGCTAATTTTCACTCTGCTTTTAATCATACCACCTTGATGGTCAGACCCAATAAAGTTTTTCAAATGACATCAAGATAGGTATTTTTAGAACACGTGGATTACAAGTTTTTTTCCCTTTCTTTTCTCACAATTTTCTGAGCACTGCAACTTAGCCCTCTCAGTCTGCACTTCATCTTTAATGGTTGAGGGTCAACAAAGTGGTCCAAGTTCTGCTAGCCTTGGGTTGGTCCTGAGGAAGGGCACACTGGATACCACAATTTCAACCATGCAACCCAGATGACGATGCTCCGCTATTGAGCGTGCTGATGGGTATTTTTTCAAGCACTCTTTAGGCTGTCTTTCTATTCTTCTCTTCTCCTGAAGTTCTACATCCATATCATTTAGGATTGTTATATCTCATACATTAACCTGTTGGTTTTGTCTTACAGAATGAACACTTTATACATTCTATGTTCCTGGTCAACCTGTTCTCGTGCCAATTTCCCCTGCAGCAGCTTGTCCCCAATTGTGCTTCAAAACCCACGCTACCAGCTGAGTCTGTGAGTAAGCCCAAATCCACGCTGGATATTGTCAGCGCTGGCCATACCACTTTATCATTGAAATCACTCAAGAAACTGCGAGACACCCTCACGTCCTCCCTCACATCCGACTGCAGTAGCACATGATGGTGCTTTTGAGTCAACCCCACCATAGCCCGTGCAATTGACCTTGAGAAGGGGCACCCCATCGGAATGATCCTTAAGGCAAAGTTCAACTGACACTCTAGCACCTGGAGTTGGTGCAATGTCACTTTCGCTCCTGCCAATACAGCATCTTTTGCTTGGGAGAAAGCCTGCACTTTGTCCATCGGTAACCTGCATTCCCCCGCCATTGTGTCTATCTCAATCCCTAGGAAAGACATGCATGTCGCAGGACCCACTCTCTTACCGGGAGCCAATGGCACTCCAAATTCTTCAAACATGCCAACTAGGTACCCCAACGCCTGGCCACATTCTCCCGATGTCGAGGGGCCCATGACAATAAAATCATTCAAGTAATTTAGAATGTCCCTGTGCCCTGTTCTGAAGGTAAACAGCCACTGAAGCATAGAACTTAACATCTTGAAGTACCTGCATGACACTGCACAACCCATTGGCATACATCTGTCATAGTAAAACTGGTGATTCAGCTGGAAACCTAACAAGTGATAATCGTCGGGGTGCACACGCAGGAGCCAGATAGCTGACTCAATGTCCGTTTTTGCCATGAAGGAGTTTGGCCCTAAATCGCGCAGCGTCTGTAATGCCATATCAAAGGAAGAATATGTCACAGAGCACAAGGACGGGTCTATGGCATCATTCACTGAGGCTCCCTTTGGTGCTGATAAGTTATGTATCATCCTGTACTGATCTGGCTCTTTCGTAGGAACCACTCCCAGCAGTGAACAAACATAACCCGGCAACGGGGGTTTGGAGAATGGGCCAGCTGTCTGCCCAACCCCCTTTCTTTATTGACCTTCTGCGACACTATGGTGGGATGCATGCGCGCTGACAATAGATTATTGCAATGCTCAACAAGAGGCACCCCCTGTGCTGGAATGCGAAAGCCAGTGGAACACCCATGATACAATGTTCTGGCTGTCAAACATGAAGATAACCTCGGCATTCTGATCAGTTCAATATTGTAGTTCATAGATCAATTTAGACAAGCAAAGAACAATTTCTTTACTTGTTCAGTTTAATAAAAGTATATAGAACACACTGAATTTTAGCAGTCTACTAAAAAGCAAAGCATTCCAATAACATTATTTTTTACAAATGGAGGGCACAAATCAATAATCCTTCTGTAGGGCGTTGGACCGGCAGCCTACATGTGTTTCATTACAAAGTAACTTTTTCAAGGCTGCAAATAATGCCATAGCAAAACATTAGATGTTATACACAGAATAAGCAGGAAACAAGAAGATACAAATATCAGATCAGTGGAAGTTAGAGAATGTGTTTAGAAATATTAGCCATAGTTGCCAAACTATGGTATTCTTGTGATGAGCAGGGAATTATTTTGGTGTTCCATACAAAGCTAAAGAAAACAGACCCAAGGTCACCAGATAGTGATATAAGTTCTTCATGCTGTGCTTTAACAAACCAATAAAGAAGATTAAGGTGGTAAGACAAAAAACAACAGTGAAGGATTAGTATGAAAAAATCCATGTCTAATTAGGACTTGAAGATCTATACCGTAGATGAATATTAAATTTGGCTCAGCATTATTCCATACGTGTTCAAGTCTTCCAATAAGAAGATAATCATTTGCCTAACAGAAATAGTTAAGGAAAAAACGAAAATCTTAGTAGTAGAACTTTTTATATAGAAATAGATGTGTTATGATTCGTTTTGCCCCTGTTGGGTTTCCTAAACAATGCTTGATAATAACAAATATACCTATTAGTCTATTTGATATTTCTTGCCCTGGACAAAAGTGGCAGCACATACTTTCAGTAGATCCAAATGGTTGCCTTCTACAGAAAGAGAGAAGGGAAAATAGTCAGTCTTTAACATTAGTCAAAAATAACCCCTCATAAGTTGCAAAAATGAGGATATATGGATTTATATCTCTAAATTGAAAATCAAGTTACAAAAGGTATTAATTCCTTTTTGAGATGCCAGGGCCTTGCAGAAATAGTAGTCGTATATATAAACTAGCAGCCCGCCCCGGCGTTGCCCGGGGCAGAAGGGGGCTGGGGGCAGCATCGCAGCAGGAGAGGCGCAGCAGAGCGGCCGGGAGCAGCAGAGCGTACTTACAGTGTTTCCTTGCTCTGGTTTTGTTGCTCCTGGCAGCTTCTGCCAACGCTCGTGTCCGCTGTTTCCCCCGACGTCCCGACTTTGAGGAAAAGGCTTCCGAGCACTTATGGCGCCCGCCGTCCCTCCGCATGTCCCTCGGTGTGCACCTGCGGCTCTTTTCCGCTGTTTCCCCCGACGTCCAGACTTTGAGTAAAAGGCTTGCGAGCACTCATGGCCCCGCCCGTCCCTCCGCCCGTCCCTCTGTGCGCACCCGCGGCTGCTTCACTTACCTCAGCCGCTGCTCCTCCCCGCGCTGCTGAGTTTACCGCTCCATTGCTCCTCTGCTTCTCGCCGCTCCTCACCACTTGTCCGCCGCTCCTCCCCGCCTGTCCGCAGCTCCTCCCCGCCTGTCCGCAGCTCCTCCCCGCGCTCATGTCCGCCGCTCTTCCTCTTGCTCCTGAACGCCGCTCCTCCCCACACTCCCGATGTCATCACGCACGTCGCGGCCGGTGCTACTTGCATGGGACTACTTTTTTTTTATTCCTACATTTTTTAAAGAACGTATATTTTTTATTTTTATATAGCCTATGTCTTTCTGCTTGCCCTGAGGTTTTCAAAGATGTCTTGGGTGTTTGGATTGGTGGTGTACTTTTCGAGTTTACCTGGCTCAAAGGACACAGTTCTCTCTTTAATATAGTAGTATAGATATGCGAGAGAATTCTCGCCATCACTGCATTGACGATAAGTATTTGAATCCCAAGTTTTTAACAAAAAACGGAGTATGAAAAAGCGGGAGGTTACTGTTATTCTCAAGAGACCTATGGTTTAATATATAGTATAGTAATATCAGGACCCTGCAGAGATAATAGTCGTATGTAAAAATATGCGAGAGATTTCTCGTCATCACTGCATTGACGGTAAGTATTTAAGTCCCAAGTTTTTTTTATATAAAACCAAGTATGCAAAAACGTAAAGTGGGAGGTTACTGTTACTCTCAAGTGGCCTATAGTTTAATGTACAGTATATATAATGTGTAAAGTAACAATTACCAGAGGCTATGATGTTTAGGTTTAATCGTTCCGTATATTCACACAATTATATGTACTTTACTGTTGAAAGGAGACAAGAAACAAAAACAGATGTATGTCATGTAAATAACGCTGGTAAAAACGTTTCGAGTATTGGATAAAGTGCCTTATATTTTAACAGATGACAGGAAGAGCTATGATATGCCTCTTCAAGAAAAAAAGAAAAAAGGGACAGGCTTATTAATGTTGTAACCCTAATCGTAAGACTATGTGTAATGCTATTGTTATGTAAATACTTTCGCTATTTTTAAAATGAGATAAAAGCCAAACTCCAGTATGGTGGCTATTTGTAGTTCAAAATGAAATATGAAAATAGCCTTCCATCCGATATAATTTTATACGATGCTGCGGAACTGGTAAGTTATTAAGTCTTGATCGTGAAAGTAGAAAGAAGGCAGGCTTACTAGTTAAAAAAAAAGACCCCTAACCGTCAATATTTCGTTATAGCTATCCTCTGTTATGCACTAACCTGTTTGTGCGAAGTTGTGCCATACGTGGTTTACCGTCCCGAGTAAGTCATCGATGGATCGCTAAGTTTCATGACCTCCTTTTAAACTACATGAACGTAGAGTGAGAAGGACCACTCCTCACAAAGATGTGCGCTCTGTAGCATGCGGAACCACCGTTCCTTCAGATTTTTAATGTCGGTCTTAAACAATAATACTCATTTTTTCCGAAAATTCAAGTATTTATTTTCATTATTCACATATTCATAATGTTGATCTTATGATTTAGTGATTTTTTCATCGTTTATTCTTTTTCCCAATATTTCATAAACCCAATGCATTTCGGGTCACAATTAAAGGACCCTTCTTCAGGGGTCTGTAAAGGAAACATACAGGTCCAAGTTAATTAACCCACATGTTATACTGAATCTCAAACAAACTAAAAAGGTGACATAAATCTAAACTGACACGATAATATAGAATTCTTAGAGTAACACATTTCATGTTAGGAAAGTCTAAATCATAGCTTCCCTCGTACATGGACTCAACAAACTGACGTTAATGGCGGGCTGGCGAGAAACATGACTGACAAATTATCGAGAATACAACCAATTCTTGACTGAATGCGTTCCTGGTTAATTTCATGCATGCCTTTCCCATTCTAAAGAAACTGAACTTAACAACACTTTCAATCGTTAATATTCCTTCCCGCACTTACTTGAAGACCGGGAGCAAAAGCGTCTCCGTAAACAACTGCTCAGCCATGTTCAACGGTTTCTATGCGCTTTAGACCAATCGTAAACGAAGACCTTGTCATGTGACGGAGGTCACATGATGTGAGGGTATTGGCTTCAAAACAGGAAGTTTGTACGGGAATCCGATGCTTTTGACTACAAGCACCCCAATAAATACATTCTGTACAAATCGTGTCATGATTATTAGTAGACTCTACATAAACGGAAAGATGATCTAAAACAGTATTCAGAAATGAAAAACAAAAGAAAAACATATTCATCACAAACGGTAGAGGTTAAAGACCAAAGTGTCTGCGAGTACATTATGTCTTATTCAAACATTTGAATTTCGTTAGAGATCAAAGTTTTTGCGAACAGGATCCAAGGAGAAGAACAATCCATAAACCAATGTCATTTATAATCATTATAGAAAGCACGTGTATTCAATCCTATCATTCATCCCCACCGGTTGGAGGGAATTAAGTTTCTTTATCCAAAAGAACTCTGCTTGTAATCTTTGTTTATTAGGATCCATGTCTCGGCGTTGTTTTACCACCTCGAGAATCGTGCATCTCAATTGTGCAATTTGGTGGCGCACTTCCATCCAATGAGTGGCAATTGTGGATTTTGTGTTTGCAAGTCTAACGTTACTTTTATGCTCAGTAATGCGTACTTTTAGTTTCCTTTCTGTTTGTCCCACATATACTTTGCCACAAGGGCACTTGATCGCATATATAATGTTTTTTGGTGTCGCACGTGGCTGAATATTGTAGGTCAATCTGATATCCTTTAGTAGGAAAAATCTTTTTTGAAAGTATTATACTCACGAGTGCACCAGGTTAACACAGATTGGACCCCTTTTAAACTACACCACATCACTCACGTATGAAGCATTTCCGACAGACGGAGTGTCAACACTCTTATTATTTTAGAAAGTAAGAGATGGACAAAGGATCAAACAGCACTATTTTCTGCTATTAGAATGGCGGCCATTGCTGAGTGGTGTTTTGTGTCTCCATATAGTGTCCTGTATCATGGTCCTGTTATTAGTAAAGGTTGTCACTATAGTTAAAAGCTTGATTGTGTGCGGAAGGACATCTCCGGAAGCTATTCATGGCAGTGTATTTTTAACGTAAAAGGTGAGCGTTAATAAAAGTAGGTATTAGTAAGATTACAGCAAGTGGTTATTTGATTTGGAGTGAATATTTTCATAGTACCCTCCAGTTCCCATTGAAATCTCAACATTTAAATGCATATAAGAAAAAATATATATGTTTTTTATGTCAAACCTGAATGCAAAATCGGACAGCACAGAGTATCGTCTATTAAACAGTTCAACTACAGTATGGACATAGTAATTTCCTGTATTTATGTCTACATGATCGAACAATAATAACATCTCACGATAAGTATCGGGCTAACATGTCTGTCTGGTTAGTCAGATATGTGAGTCATTCGATGATTTCGATATCTTACATTTCAAATCAAATTACTTTCAATTTATGATTTCTACAAATGGGCAGTGAGGTCTCGGCCGCGCAAGGTCTGATGGGTTTGATATCTCAAATTCACAAAGTTTGCATCCAAGGGAAACCCTAAACAGCCACCACCTCGTGCTGTTAAATCGCAATTGCAAGCAATTGCTAAAGACCAAAGTTTTTTTGAGATTCCCTGAACATTGACACAGTGTATGTATCTCTATATTATACAATAAAGTTTCCAATCATAAGTCCAAAAGAAGTTCAATAACATCCTTGTGGTTTCTTACGAAGACTTGTTATACACAGATCCCATTTTCAGATAATACAGCAGACACGCATGTTTCACCTATGGTAAGTTTTCCAAAAGACGTAATCAGGACTGTAATAAATAGTTATGCAAAACCAATTAGCATCTACCAAATCTCTCAGTCTGAAGTTAAGCCTAACCTCCACCAAGAGATGGGGATGAGAAACAGAAACCAAGAATATAAAGACACCAAAATTGTGTATAGTAAAAAAAAACAACCACCAATCAATGTGAGTTGAGCCTGGCTCTTTCGATATGAATTGACTCAAGGAGCCAGTAACCTTGTACACCAGACATTACACCAATCAGAATTCACCTGAGTTGTAACCAAAATACATGCAGTGCAGCTTAAATGATAAAACTATCAAAAATTGTCCCATAGACTCTGTATTTTAAACTGACCTACTTCCCTTAAACAACTTATTCCTTATAATACTTCTTATTATTGAGGGTCATCATAGATTCTTTTATAAATGAAAAAGAGGAGAGGAACGCTGCCATCAGTACCAGTTTCCACGATCTGCTGAGCTTGATTGTTCACTAAATCACCATTCACACCAATCTACTTATCATATCTAGTTCAAAAATGTCTTTAGAATTCTCGAAATCCAAGCTCAGTTTATAGCCAATAGCCAAACGACCAAAGCACGTACAATCTCTTCCTGACTGCAGATCCCTATTAGAAAGGAAATTACAACCGTCAATTAAAAGTACCACTTTCCAATGTTAACCTGCTATTACAATAATATTCATGATCGAAATCCTATTTCCTACATTGTAGTTGTAAATCCGCTCTCGAGTCCAGCACTAGGCTAAATTTCATAAGCCCTATTCGTGTTCTCCTCCTCATTAAATCCAGATTTTAATTTTAAAATTCCTGCGAGGAAGCTAAAACCATGATCCAGTATAAAACTATATACAAGTGTAATGACGGTTCTTGTTCAAAATCCCACCCTCACTTAGGGATATCTCAGCTCTCACCTTTATTATCACAAAACAAAGCCACCCAGCGAGTGTTACCTGAGCAATTGTGGCGTGTTGCAACAGCGCCATATTAGCCACCTATTTTATTCATTTAAACTACACAGACATCAAAAGCGGACTAACACGTCGCTGGGAACACGTAAATGAGCGCCATATTGAAACAGCCTAAAATACCCAACAACACTAAGGAAATCAATATCTGTCCATAGTTTATACAAAACAACCGTCCTTTTGACATATTATACTTGTCAATCTTCAAATTTGTTGCTTGTAATTGTTAAAGCGATTAATTACAAATGTTATCGCTAAACCCGGTACTAAGTACATAGTGGCCCTCAATGCTGCCACATGTCAATAATATCAAAACAGAATAATAAAAAAAACGTACTTTGACACTGCCTGCTTCAAAAAATCACAGATTAAAATTTGCACATCAAAAAAGATAGTTAGAAAAAGGAAATACAGTCAAGGAGATGATTAATAACACCCAAACAGTGCTATGACACAGGATTCCCTCAACATAAGAAATATCTCATGTACTCAGATTCCTGGTGTAAATATTCTTGAGGTATATATCTATTCCTATGCACAACTAAGTTTACCATAATGATAGCCAACCTTACTCAGATGGTGTTATTCATAAACTGTAAAGATAAAAAATATTCTCTAGTTGGAGACATATAATTTTTTTCTTCTTATCCACCAGCCTGATTGTTTGTTTTTAGCCACATATCCTCTAAGTGTTATGCAATGTTGGAAGAAAAATTCATCAATAGTATCTTATTACATACATACACCTGTGGGCATTCAATTCAGATATATTTAACATTGCAATAGTTGTCACAACGGTTTCTTGAAATCACATTGTCAGCTTATATCATACATGCTTCTAGTTAAGGGCACAGATGCTAATGCCAATATTGCTAACAGGTACAACAATTATATACATTTATCAACCTAAGAAGTACTGTAGCTCAGAATCGACATTGATACCCTGTTCTACCACACGCAATTTTAATATCCACCGTGCCTCACATTGGCGGACCTTAAGTTCTCCGTTCCCTCCAATGTTATCACTTAGTATATTTTCTATACCGTGGAAAGTAAAAGATAGATTGCCTGTCTGGTTTGGGCAATTGCTAGCCTGGCTGGCTAATTACAGATTTTTCAAAGCTCTAAAGTGTTAGCAATCCTATCTTTTAGGCATCTGATCGTACTACCTATATAAACTTTGAGACCTTTGCATTGGATCACATATACAACAAATTTTGTAGAGCAGTCAATATGTTGATGAATCCTATATTTTACGGAGCCATTATACTGAAATTCCTTTGTTCCATGCTCTACATACTTGCACACGCTGCAATGCCCACACTTAAAGGATCCTATGTTATGCTTGTGTAACCATGTTTGTTCACTGTTCTTGATTCTAGGATAACTAGGGCTAATCAGGCTACGAAGGGTAGCACCCCTTCTGTATGAAATACTTGGTCTACTATTAACATGAGTACATATTGTCGGGTCTGATGTCTATAGGTGCCAATGTTTACTGAAAATATTATAGATCTTATGAGACCAGGGGTGATATTTGGTTACTAACCTTACACCTTTTGTCTTGCTATTGTTCCGTTGAGCCCTAGGCTTTAGGGTATCCTGTCTGTGTAACTTGAATGATCTCTGTTTTGCTTTACAATGGTATCCTTATCATAGCTTCTATCTATGAATCGTGCTTCCATATCATTAGCACAGCTGAAAAAATCTTCGTCCCTGCTGTTATTTTTACGGGCTCTGTATAGTTCACCGTTAGGTATCGCATTAACCTGTTCTTTAGGATGGGCACTAGTTGCATACAATGTCAAATTACAAGAAGTATTCTTCCTATAAAGTCGGCTGTTAATTTTACTATCAGTCACTAACAATTCAGTGTCAAGGAATACAATACTCTCCTGACTGGACGACATGGTGAAAGACATATTGTATTGATTGTTATTTATATATTCAAATAATTTCTGCAGCCCTTCTTTACCCCCGCCAGATGATAAGACAGTCATCTAATATATCTTCCATAGTATACAATATATTCCTGCCATTTTGCACCACCAGGGCCCCAGATGTGCGACACCTCGAACCTCCCCATAAAGAGGCAAGCCAGAGACGGCGGAAATCTGGAGCCAATCGCTACTCCACATCTTTGTTTGTACCATTCCTTCTTAAACAAAAAGACATTGTGCTCTAGGATCATACCGTGGAAACTGAGACCCATGATAGTTCTACTAGTATGGTTGGTGTTGTAGTGTACGGCTAGAGGATAACTCAAATCATTGTTATGGATGGCCTTCATATGTTCTTGGATTCGCTCCTTCAACTGACGTATTGTGCTGCCTATATATATTAGGCCACAGATGCAACGTATACAATAGATTACATATTTTGTGTTTCATTTTATAAACAGCCGAATCTGATATATTCTTATCTTATCTTATCTTATCTTAAGGGAATGTTATAAAGCGCTCTGTCACCATAAGTTTCCTGGCGCTGGGTGGTGCTGAGGAATGTAAAAGAGGGGAGCTAGCCAGACTGTGTAAAGAGATTGGTTTTCAGGAGTTTTCTGAATTCCAGCAGGGAATTGGAAGATTTAAGCGGTAACGGTAACTGGTTCCATAGTTTGGGAGCCAGATGAGCAAATCTGCAGCCACCGTATTTTTTAAGTTTGATTGGAAAAGCAGACACGAGTTGACGATGAGAGGACCGTAAGTTACGTGCCGGACGGTAAGGAGTCACTAGGGATCTGAGAAAAGCCGGAGAAGTACCAGTCACAGCTTTGTAGGTCAGGCAGCCGACCTTGAATGCAGCTCTCTGTTCAACCGGCAACCAGTGGAGTTTGCGGAGCAGTGGTTTTGCGGACCGCCACTTCGGGATTTTGTAGGCTAGTCTGGCCGCCTGGTTCTGCACAACTTGCAGCCTGTGAAGCAGATATTTCGGTAGGCCATGATATAAGGAGTTGGAAAAATCCAGGAGAGAGAGCACTAGGGCAATCAGGACTTGTATCAGGGCATCAGGCGAGAGGAGGTGGGAAACTTTCCTAATTCTCTGAAGCTGAAACATGCAGGATAATACGAGTGCACCAACCTGAGGCTTGAGGGAGAGCTCTGTGTCTATGATAATCCCCAGGCTCTTTGCCGACTTAGCCGACGGTAGGCGGGGATCCCAACTCTGCAGACCAGAACTGTGGGCCCCAGTAGGTAGAACTGTTGCCCGAAAGAATTAGCTCTGTCTTCCCTGGGTTCAGCTTGAGCTGATTGAGGTTCATCCATTGCTGGATATGTAGCATGACTGCCTGACAATCGAGAGCTGCGTTAGAAGTATTAAGAGGGAAGATGATTTGCAGGTCGTCTGCGTAATTGAAGACAGTAATGTCCCAACTCTTCAAAGAATGGATGAGCGGGCGAAGATAAAGATTAAAAAGCAGGGGAGACAGAGAGGAACCCTGAGGCACTCCACAGATGAAAGGTTCCCTAGTAGCCGTGAAAGGACCCAGGTGAACAGCCTGGGTTCTACCTGTCAAGAAAGATTTGATCCAGGCCAGGGCCAGGCCCCGGATGCCGGCTTGCTCGACACGGTGGAGAAGGATGTTATGGTCCACCATGCCGAACGCTGCCGACAGATCTAGTAGGACCAGAGCCTGAGGAGACCCTTTGTCTGCATTGCTCCTGAGAGAGTCCATGACCGCTAAGATCACAGCCTCGGTAGAGTGGGCAGGTCTGAAGCCGGCTTGATTAGGCTCAAGGTAGCCGGAGCACTCAACGAACTGAGAGGCAACTGGTGACATGTGCCTCCAAGATTTTGGAAAGATAAGGCAGGAGAGAAATAGGCCGATAGTTGGCAAGGTCCTCCGGATCGGCTCCGGGTTTTTTCAGCAATGGTACCAAAGCAACCTCCTTAAAGGAGTTAGGTACCGTGCCGGCCTCAAGAGAGGTGTTTAAAAGTGGCAAGATGCAGTTCGGCAGAGCCAGGCAGATATCCCTGAAGACGGAGGGAGGACAGCAATCATTAGGGGAGCCGGATTTGACTCGAGAGGCAAGTTTGGTGAGGGAGGGAGAATCAAGGAGGGGAAAGTGTGATAGTGAGCATGGGTTTCCAAGGGAGGGGGCAGGTAAGGAGGCAGGAGGGGCAGGGGGGATAGTGTTCTTGATCTTAATGATCTTTTCAGTGAAAAAGCTGTTTAAAGCATCACAAGATTGTTGAGTGGGGACCTGGGAAGGGAGGGTTCTGGCGTCAGACGTCAGCTCGCCCATGATTCTGAATATTTCCTTAGACTTGTTGGGGCAGCGGAAATTCTTTCAGAGAAGTATGAGGATTTCGCTGCTGTGATTGCGCTTTTGTATATTTTGCGTTCCTCAACGTATGCTTCTCTATCGAGCGGTGAATAGAAACGTCTCCACCTGCGTTCCATCTGACGCAGTTTAAGCTGCTGGGATTTCAGGGAGGTATTAAACCACCTGTGAGATTTGCTGTGGCGAGAACGGGGAAATCTGGAGAGAGGGGAGTAGAGATCACTAGCCTTTGTGATCCAGCTGGAAAAGTCGTCTTCCAAAGCCTGGACAGTCACGTTACTGCGTAATGGAGGTTGAGTGTCAGCCAAGAAAGACAGAAAACCTTGCGAATCGAGGGTACCCCATTTGCGAGCGACCCCACCTGCTACGGTAGGAGCTTTGACGCGTCCCCTGACTGTGATCACTGTGTCGATTAAGTGATGGTCCGACCAAATACAGGGGGTGACCACAGGACATGAGAGCGTGAGGTTATAGGTCCAGATGTGATCTAATATGTGACCCCTGATGTGAGTGGGGGAGGAGACGAGTTGACTCATGTTGAAATTAGAGAGGACTTCGAACAGCTCTGCAGCGTGGGGGCCGGCATCGCTATCGTTGTACCAATAGTTAAAATCGCCAAAGATAGCGAGTCGGGCAGATGAGGTGATCAGATTGGCTAATTGTTCGCTAAAGGTGGCAGGAAACAGAGGCATGGAGGACGGGGGGCGATAGAGGACAATGAGAGTGAGAGCTCCCTCTCCTGTTTTGAGACTGATGATAATGTTATCTACATCAACAAGGGTGAGGGAAGATGTAGAAATAAATTTGAGCTCCTTCCGTATGACAGCTGCCACCCCCCCACCAGCACGGCCGGGGGGACGATTGATCTTAAGCATATAGTAATCAGGGGGTAGTGCTGCCAGAATATCGGGGAGGGAGTCATCAGTTAGCCATGTTTCAGTGATTAAAAGAATATCAGGGCTTTCGTCAGTGAGTAAGATGAAAAGATCAACATGATGTTTTACGAAAGAACGTGTGTTCAAGTATAAAACACGTATGCGCGAATCTTTATTATCCGAGCAAGCTGGAGGCTGGGCGATGGGAGGAGGCTGTACGCGCGATGCCCAGTGACGAGATGCGATCCAGACAGGCAGGGGATAACGTACAGTGTTTGGATTGTAGATTTCTCAGGGCATAGGGAGAATAAGTAACAAAGGTGGCAGCAGCCCTGGCCCCTGGGCCCGGTCGGTCGCGGACGGGCGCAGACGGGCAGGACTCTGGCACGACTCCGGCGCGGTTCAGGCGCTCCCGCAAAGCACGTCCGCTGCGCGGAGGGGTGGACATCCCCTTTTATGTGCAACTAGAGCGCGCTGATTTCCACCCACATCCAAGATGGCCGCCGCAATTCAGTGCCCAGGACCAACTCCACAGCGTCAATACTCGGCTGGGAGTGGCCCAGGGCAGCGTGTGCTCGCATTATATCTAAAATCTTTCAATTTGTTACAAGTAAATAGACACATGTTGCAATGTGCACGTTTGTAAAAACCATTTGGTGTACCAGGTGACCAGGTATTGTCAGTATGTTTAGAGGGTAAGTAACTTGAGCACAGAAAATCCCTTAGTGTCCTGCCCCTTCTGTACACAATGCATTGATTAGGTGGAACAAACCTCTTCATTGAGCTGTCTAAATTTAAAAGATGCCAATGTTTCTTCATGGTTTTATATATTTGGTGGCTTTGAGAGTTGTAATTAGTTATAAGGCTAATTTTTTCTCTATTCTTCTTCTGCTGTCTGGCACCTGATTTTGTAAAAATGGAATATCTGGTTTTCTGTAAGATTCTCTTTCTGGATTGTTTTAACACGTTTTGAGGATATCCTCTACTTTGAAAGCGAGCTTCAAGATTCATCAGCTCCTGATTGAATACATCCTCGTCACTACAATACCTCCTGAGTCTGGTCATTTCCCCAAAGGGAATTGCGTTGACCTGCATTGTGGGGTGGGCACTGGAGGCATGCAATATAACATTGCACGCTGTTGGCTTTCTATATAATCGTTTAAGTCTAGAAAAAAACTCCCTTTGGGGTATTCTCTTAGCGTACCACACATGCATACAAACCACACATTCCGCTCAAACAACAACGGGTCCATTTATCAGTTGCCAGAAAGTCAAATTTTAATACAGTTTTTAGAAAAACGTGTTTAATTATATTAAGTTGGTTCAAAAAAATATATATGTAAACACATTTTCACATTAAAAATAATACGCCATTGATATGCACATTAAAAACAATGAAAAGTAAAAATAGGTTTCATCAATATCAATAATTCCAGTTCATAAGGACATGTCACATGACCACAGTAATATAGATTGGTGGACTCAACAGATAGTAAAGACATTCTATGTAATCGTGACAAGATTTTATTGTCCTTGATGTAAATGTTTACATCCAAAAATTCTATCTTAAATTTGTCATGTTTGGCGGATCCTGGCTTATGGTTTTTGGGTAGTGCGTAAATACAGGGTGCTCGAGAGGTTGAAACAAAGAGTTATTTGAATCAGAAATCATGCCCTGTTGTCTCGAATAAATGAGCCTAGCTTCTATGTGTTGTTATGTTTGATAAGGGGTTGTTCAGAAGTCTAGTGTATGCCAAGTCTTCTCTTAGTTTTCTATCTATTCCTTGTACATATCTTTCATTTTGCATGATGACTATGTTCCCCCTTTGTCCGCTTCTTTAATCACAATCTCTTGATTTTTTGCCAATTTGTTTAATGCCTGAAATTCTGCTTTGGTCAGATTGTATGCATGGTTTTGTGTCACACTGGTCAATTTGTCCTCTAATAGTTGCAAGTCAGTACTAACTGCTTTGTAAAAAGTCAATTAAAGTACTAGAAGGCAGAGTAGGTATAAACCTAGATTTAGATCTTAGTCCACTATCTATGTCGTGGAGATGTCAAATTCTCCTAGAGTGTCTACAAGTGATTGAGATGAGTCATCTAGTGACATCAACACATGTATGTCTTGTATCTCCCTTATTGTCCTGTGGCATGATGGTGTATGTGTGGAGCAAGGAACCACAGGCAAGGGATTCTCCTCAAAGTATTTTTTTAATTTCATATGGCAAACAAATTTGAATAAGTCAATATGCAATTTCACAAAATCTGGTTGAGCAGTGGGACACAAATGTAAAACCTTTGTAAGCAGACTCTTGTCACATGTAGAGAGTTGAATAGATGAAAAAATGAAAATATTTACAGCATCAGAAGAAGGTAAATCATAGGCCCCACTATTACATAATTCAATGTCAGTGAATAAACTCAGTTCTTCGCTCCTCGAGTTGATGATCTGGTGTTTGTTGCACCCTCCCTTTGATTTCCTACGGCGTCTTCCCCGCCTTGTTTTTTTAAAATTGGCCTTTTGATTGTTCCTCATCCCTTTTTGGAAGCGTGCCATTTCCTCTAAAAAAGACGAAGAGTTTGCATTGGGTAAATGAGTTGTAGTAGAGGTACTTGGTTCACCCTCAGTACTAGTTGTGATCTGAAGACTCGATAAGTCAGATTCACTGTTAGAAACTGTATCTACTAATGAGGTAGTGGACCTTATCTTAACTGGAAGTCGTGGTTTTATCTCTTCAAATGTTTTCGCGAATGTCAAGACCCTACCGGATCTATAGTCATTCTCATCTCTTTTTAGTTTCCTCTTTGTTTTATCCTTGATATAGAGCTGATGGTTAGCCAATACTTCCTTAAGGATCTTAAAAAGGATCTTAAATAAAAATTTCTGTAACTTCTGGCATGTTTGGCATCTAATTAATTTAAAATAATGTTCGTTCTCTAATTTGTCAATATCCGCCAGTAGGCTGTTGCGTATGCGTTCCGCATGATTAATTAGTATGTCTATCATCCCGTAGGATGAGTTCATAATCAGTTCCTCCCACTCTTTTATTAAATCAGGATATAAGTCCTCAAATGAAGGAAAGATAATGACTCTTAGTCCGCGAGGCACTTGCTTAATATCTAAGTACCTTTTTAGAATAGTGGCCTCCCACCATTGGGATAGTTCCTGATTCCTCAAACGTTCCAGCTTAATGAATTTCTGTTTAAGACCTTCCTGAGTATTGTTTGGTTTCGGGCATTCTGCATTGACAATTGTACCCGAGATAAGCTCCTGTAGGAGTTTATCTCTTTCATCATCAAATAGTCATATTTTAGGAATCAGCAATAGGGAAAAAGGTTTATTAATGTTATAATGCGAAGAACTGAGTGCATTCACACCACACAAATTATATACTATTTACAGATGGTAGTGGTGGTCTCACTGGTAGCATATCATTCTTTGTATGCATTCAATAAGAATTTTGTGATATTTGTGCCCCTCAAGGTTAGATACTTACACCTCACTACCTAAGGTGTCCAACCACTAAGGTCCTAAAAGTACCTAGTGTCCATGTCAAACATGAAGATAACTTCTGCACTCTGATCAGTTCAATATTGTAGTTCACAGATCAATTCAGACAAGCAAAGAACAATTTTTTCACTTGTTGTTCAGTTTAATAAAAGTATATAGAACACACAAGTTTACTAAAAAGCAAAGCATTCCAGTAACTTTTTCAAGGCTGCAAATAATGCCATAGCAAAACACTAGATGTTATAAACTGAATAAGCAGGAAACAAGAAGATAAAAGTATAAGATCAGTGAAAGTTAGAGAATGTGTATAAAAATAATAGCCATAGTTGCCAAACTATGGTATTATTGTGATGAACAAATAAATATTTCGGTGTTCCATACAAAGCTAAAGAAAACAGACCCAAGGTGAAAAGGTAGTGTTATACATTTTTCATGCTGTGCTCAAACAACCCAGTAAAGAAAATTAAGGTGGTAAGACAAAAACCAATGTCCTGGCTGCCATCCTGTCAAGGTACTGTTTGAGCCAAGAAAATCAGCCTCCCTCCCTCAACTGGCGTGGGTTAACTTATTGTTGGGATGGCTTGGGCTCCCTACCTCTCTCTTTGATTTCTTAATACACTTAAACTCTGGGTGGGAGGGGTGACCGCAGAACGCGCAAGCGTGCTTAAACTTACATGTCCCGGCTGGCCAAGTACACATTTTTCTGTTAAATTCCCAGCAAGTCCCTTTTTTCTCGCCTGCCCCCGTGAAGACTGAAAGGGCTGTTTCATGGGTGCCTTGTTAGTTACGCTTTCTAACCACACATTTACCTCTGTCTGGTCCCACCCCATGTCTGGGTCCTCAAACTTGGCCCATCTGAAATCCCTATCATAATCCAGCCAGGCTATACCACCATACTTTGTATGAGCTTTAAACATTTTGTTTGCATAGCATATCAAAGGTATTGCCAGTTCAACCTTATTTTCTAACATTACAGTTGCAAAAACATGGAAACCGAACATCCAATTAGTAATTGATTCTTCCACTCTTGGTTTCCTATCTTTGAAAGAACCCTCTCTCCCTTCCTTCTCTTTAGACTCCACTTCCTTCTCTTTAGACTCCACTTCCTTCTCTTTAGACTCCACTTTTCTCCTCTTTGGCCTGATTAAGCAGACCCTCCAGAATTTCGCGATTTGCCGCGAAATCGGCACTTTTGTAAAAATGCCGCGATTTTTACAAAAGTGCCAGCGAAATCTAGACATCAGACCCCTTTCAAGGGGGCGGGGGCGGGTCTGCGGAGGGGTGGGGGAGGGGGGAGAGCAATCTGGTCGATCGCAGGCATCTGGAGGAAGTGGCAGCCCCCGCTCCGTGGGAAGCCTGGGAGGGGCAGTTCTGTGAGTCCCGAGGGGTGTTCCCTGCTGATCCCACGATCGAAGGGAGGCGGGCTGTAACCATTGAGATTACCACGTGCTACAAGAAACTAATTCATCTGTAAATAAAGAATCCCATTGTGGTTTTAATCAGGTTGCTGAGGATCATGCACATATGTAAATAAATAATTAGTCATGAAAAATGTAAACATGCACCATACGTTTAAGCACAAAATCAGATATAATTCTCAAATAACTTACATATCCCTTGGCATGTAACACCCCGAAATAGGATGAATGAGGTGCTGCCAGTGCAAGATGTGATGTCAAACCACATACAATTAGACAATTTGGGGGGAAAGTATAGTGGATAAAGGTAAGCAAGATTTTTACCTATATTGAAATGTGTTCGTTTCCATGACAGCCATTCTGATGTCCAAAGAGTTGAAGGTAAACTTCATAAAATTGCTTCTCTCCTTGACTAATCTTATAAGGACAAAAAACACATATTCTTCTAGAAATACTTGCAGACATAATCGAAGTTTCTTTAACCTCGTCTGTTACGTAAAAACATGCCAGAGATGAACTCCAAGACTTCTTCTTCAAGAAACCAAGTATTGGAACGTGTCAAAACCTTTCAAAGGTTAATCAATCTAAAATGAGATAGAGGCGGTGCCCTCCATTAACCATTCAGTTATAAATTGCCGGATTTATTTGCTTTCTTCGTACATCCAAATAGCTATAGAAAGAAATATGTAAATGCACAGCTGTTAAAAGCACTCAAGATCCGCTGTGATGTTGCTAGGAACTCACATGACTGTATGAGCATAGCTCCCCCAGCACGGATGTGTGATTGCACAAAATGTAGTGGCTTAGCTGACATTGTTTTCAAGATTGCACTGAATTCAAAGCTACGTTATGATGGGCTTCATCAAACACACATTGATTTGTTACATGATTATTCAATTAGGAATAGTGAGAGGCAAGAGCGGGTAAGCAGTATTTTTTCCATTATCCTGGTACTAAGCTTCCTGCTAAGCGGTCGGAGCTGCTTGAAATTGACTAACCATAATACATCCCAGATCACAAACGTCTTGTGTAAAACATGGAGCTGTTGTGGGGAACCTCGAATCCAGCATCCTCGGTTAATTTTGGCAGATGCACACAGTGTAGTTGATGAGTTTAATTTCAACCAACGCTTGCATTAACAGATCTTCTTGCTAAGTAGAAGCTGGTACACATGTTTGCATATATTTATCATGAACATGCTGTAGCCCTACTAGCTCGTGACCACGCCCTGGCACACATAATTATGCATGTGTGGTACTAGACACTGTTCACAGTCTGGGTGGAAAATCTACTCTACAACACTCTTGGCCAACTCTATGCCACTCTACAATACTATTCCACTCACCCCTACTCTAAGTAATTCTGCAGCGTGCCCAGTGTGTGGCGGGCCCTTGGGGGATTGCTTTTGGGGCATTTATTCATTAGTTTATGTCCTATATGCAGCCTTGAAGCCAAACAAAGTGTCTACATTGTAAATAAACCAAAAATACATAGCTTTGTGTTGTTAAACAACAACAAAAACAAAGCTATCCGTGTTTGTTGTAGGAAAAACCGCCAAATAAAATGCAGCTAAATTGGCGCTAAATTTCCATATTTGTGCCGCTAAATTTCCAGTTTTCTGCCGCTAAATTTGCTAATCCATGCCGCTATATCCTGGGGGGTCTGATTAAGGAGAATATATCTATGAATTCTCCCTCCCAAATCTTTTCCTTTGTGTCGAGAGGAACATGCGCTGCCAATTTATCACGCTTCGATAATACTGTATCCTGACCCTGACTAATTTAGACCCGCTGTCTGTGCCCTTGCTTGAGCTTTCAACAGCCTTACCTGTCGCAATCCCTGTTGTCTCTGGTTGGGTGGGGGCTGCTTGCCCCACCGCCGGAAGGGCCATGATTATACCTTTGTCCTGTGATTTGCCCAAGAGAGCCACCATCTCACTGAGCACACTCCCCGTGGCCGATAGTGGTGCCCATGGCGCTAATGGCGCCCGCTGGTCGACTCCCTACCGCTGGCGCTGCCAACTGCGCTAAAATGGTTGACACTGAAGCCAGTATACTAGCTGTGGGGCCTTGCCCACCCGCTGGTACCTCCGGTTGGCCTGGGACAGGGGGGCTACCCCGCCTAGTGCACCCGCCTGCATAGGCAAACTTTCCCCTTGCCCATTCTGCAGGACCGGTGCTATAACTGGCGTCTCCTCTGGCACTACAGGATTTTGAGGATTGGGGGCGGGCACTAAGGCCTTTAAAGCTCCCCTAATTTTAGCCAATAATGCCCCCACATCATCACACCCCCCCAACATCAGTTACTGGTTGCACTGGTTCTGGCTGTGGGGGTACATTATGTACTGGCTGTGGGGGTACATTAGGTACTGGCTGTGGGGGTACATTAGGTACTGGCTGTGGGGGTACATTAGGTACTGGCTGTGGGGCACATTAGGTACTGGCTGTGGGGGGCACAATAGGTACTTGTTGCACTGGTTCTGGCTGTGGGGGTACCATGGGGGCATCTGGCGCAGGAGGCTACTCCTCCGGTTCCCTGCTCCCTTGGCCCTTCTTATTCCCCTTGGCACCCTTTCCACTCCTCCCCTTTCCTTGTTCAGCTGCGTCCTGGGCCTCTTCACCAGGGGGGATTGCTGATTTGGGAGGGAAAATGGTTCTGCGAGGGTGGACCCCTTCCACTAGCTCTGGGACCCGATCCCTGTCTGGCACTGGAGCCTGAACCCTTATTCCTCCTCGCTCTCATCTCTGCTCAGTTTTGCCAACACTAGCTTTAACAACTGCGCTAGGTAAGGATCGCTATCTTTCCACTTTTGGTTGCGCCCCCTTGCTGGCATTCTGAGACCCGAGTAATTGAACCCTGAACCTTGAGAGTGAGAGTCCCCGACCTTACAGCCCTTGCACTTATGTTTGCCACTCAAACCGCAAGTTGAATTTGCTCCGACTACCGTGTGCTAACTCACTATCCCTACGCGTGTGGCCTGCAGCCCCCCCCTCCCTGTGCTCGCGTCCCCGTATGACAAATCCTATCTGTCCAATTGCACTGCACTCGCGTCACCGTATGACAAAATCCTATCTGCCCATATGCACTGGTAGCACCCTCGCTCTTAAGCGCCCTGGTACTCGGCCGCATGCAATCAACAAGTCCCCAAAACACCCGCTAGCTGCCCAGGATCCCCGGAGGAAGGTGCCGCCTGCCGCGCACACTCTCACTCAACGCACGCCGGAATGCTGAGGGAACTCAAGGCAGCCACGGAGGGTCGATGGCGCCCCACTACTATAATAGCGTCAATTGCCAAGATTACTGCACACCGGCCACCCACGGCTGCCCCTGCAAGACCCCGACACCTTACCTCCGGTTCCGCGAACACCAGCCCGATACCGTGCTAGCCTCAAAGGATCCGCTGCCCGGCTCAAAGAATCGGAAAAAATTTGCTCTGCAATCCCGCCTCAATCTCCTGCTTTCCTGCTCACACTCCGCTTGTGACACAAAGAACGGCAGGTCCTCGACTCTGGAGATTATGTCCACGATCAGTCCTGGGGCCCGGCGTGGGAAAAAGAGAACATACATGGCGGCCCTGAGGCATAAATAGGCCATTGGCTCCACCCCTCCCTGCGCCAGTCCCCGCCGGAAACGCGTCATGGATGACCCGGAAGTAATCCCTAAGGCGGGTCGCCAATCGGGCTAACTCGGCAGAGCTATGGGGGCGTGGGTACAGGAGGCCGGGCCCTAATGGCACGCTCTCTAAATCTCGCGCTTTTCTAGAAGGTGTGGTACAAAGCAATTCCACCCGTGGCTCCATTTTTTAGTAGAACGCGCCCACAAATGGTCTTAACAGGAAGCAGCTGCCACCATCTTGGTTTGTGAGCATCTACTACAACCTCTGTAGATGACACTTCTTTTGATACCCGTTCAGTCGTGGAAATGAGTGTTGATAATCTAATGTCTACAGTATTTTTCTGCTTTGTAGCATAAGATCCAAAAATCTATAAGCCATAACCGGCTCTTGTCAACTGGAACTTTCACCAAGGATGTCGGTGCACAGCGACAATGGAAGGTGCTTTTTGCATGCTTGGTGTTTTTTTTTTTTAAGTGTTTTTAAGACTTGGCATCTAACACTCTATACAGCCAGAGCCAGCTGCAAAACGGAGACTCATACACATTGAAAGCTTGCCTTCAGCAGGGCTTGAGAGTGATGGTAAAACAATAGAGCCCAGACCCCCCAGGTTGCTCCCTGCCTTGCCCCCACGGAACCCACAACTCAATACCTGAAACCAGCTGTGGGTAAAACGGCCATGTTTATTTCACACCATCACACATAAACATGACAAATTAAATTTACTTATTTACATTTGATGCTTACCTAATGAATTGTTCACTAATCGATATTTACACTTTTAATTTAGCATCCTAAACAATCAGCCTAACTGACTGACTTACTTATCTACAACACATTCTATCGCTCCAGCACCCAGGGGCCTACCCGCTCGCATCCCCCAACTGAGAATCACTCATGGTGCAACCCACCTATTGCCTTGAGAGGTGAGAGGTGAGCCACAGCCCTCTGGTCCTTGTCTGTGACTTTAGGGCCCAACTCTTTACCACCAGGCTGACCAAGGCTCGTAGGGTATAACCAGGAGCCACTGCCCCATGCCCTAGCTTGTAACCTGGCGCCCTTGCCCCCAGCCGGTGTCCCCATTTTCTCTGCGGAGAGCTTCCTGTCTCTACCCCTCAATGCTGGCCTAGGGAGTCTGCAGGAAGACTTCCGATAACAATGTGAGCCAATGTTCTGTGGCCTCCTTACTGCTACACCTTCCCAAAACGCTAAATCTAAGGGACTGGAGGGTGAGAGATTCTTCTGTGATGCACTGGGACTGGGGCCGGCGCTGGAAGAAGAAAGGATGAGGGCCCGGGCCTCATGCCATAAATAGGCCCCAGCTCCCCCCCCCCCACCCCCTCACCGGTCCCTGCCAGAAGTGCGTCATAATCTGCCCCGGAAGTACTTGCCTCGGCCGTTTACCAATCGGGCTACCCCGGCGCAAGAGGTGGTCCGGGCCAAGACCCCAGCTTGCCAGGCCCTAATCGCGCGCTTCTTGAACTTTGCGCTTTCAATAGAGCCTGGACAACCCCCCCCCCCCCCCCAGGTTGCTCCCTGCCCTGCCTTCACGGAACCCACAAATCAATACCTGATACCAGAGCTATGGGTAAAATGCCCATGTTTATTTCACACCATCACACATAAACATGACAAATTAAATTTACTTATTTACATTTTGATGCTGACCTAATGAATTGATCACTAATCAATATTTACATTTTTAATTTAGCATCCTAAACAATCAGCCTTGACTGACTTACTTATCTGCAACACATTCTATCGCTCCAGCACCAAGGGGCCCTCCGGCTCGCGTCCCCCAACTGAGAACCACACAAAGCGCAACCCACCTGCGTCCTTGAGGTGAGCCCTAGCCCTCTGGTCCTTATCCACCACTTTAGGGCCCACCCCTCTACCACCATGCTGACCAAGGGGGCTCATAGGGTATAACGTGGGGCGGCTGCCCCATGCCCTAGCTTGTAACCTGGCGACCTTGCTCCCAGCTGGGGTCCCCATTTCTCTGCGGAGAGCTTACTATCTATCCCCCTCAGTGCTTAACTGAGACAGTTAACAATGTGAGTCAATCTTCTGTTGTCTTCTTACTGCCACAAGGGCAACCAAGGCACACAGATCCTTCACCCTCCCCACCACAGAACAAGTTCCGCACAAATGACCAAATGCCATTGATCCAAACATCAGTTCCAATGTCTGACAAATTCCCGCCATTGGGATGAAACATCCGGTCACCTCTGTTCATTCTGTGAGTTATATGGCACAGGCGGCCCTGCCCAGTACACAATTCCGCCAACTCCCAGTTCAGGCGCCTTACTGACCCTTTCAATGCCCTCGATCTCTCTCCAGGGCCCCATGCCCGCCGGGGAATCATGAATCCGCGCCCGGGGATCAGCGCCCGAGAGAATGTACTTCCCAACCATGCGAATTCCATCAGCAACGCCTCTCTGACTGCCAGACGACCAAGAGCACCATGTCATTCCCGTCCAAATGCCGGATAATTAAATCCGGGGACTGAAGTCCCTCATGGGCCCTCCTCTCCTCCACTAGCCGCTGCAGTTGCCCAATTTGCAGGCCCCCTGTGCCTCGCCAATGGAGCGACATCTCCTCCAAACACACTGGTTTCGACCCCCGCTGCTGCTGCAATTGATAGGCGGCCCGCCACACGAAAGAGTGTTCCAACACCCATATTACCTTAGAGGGCATGAAGTTGAAAAGTTTTATAAAGCGCTCTAACACCATACGGTTTCTTGGCGCTGTGAAATGACAGCACTGAGGGGCAACAGGAGGGTTACTGCGATGGAAATGCTTGGGAGAAAAGATGAGTTTTTAGGGCTTTACGAAAGTCCAAATAGGTGGGGGTGGACCTGATGGAAAAGAGAAGGGCATTCCAGAGGTGGGGGGCAAGGGTGGAAAACCTCATGCCTCAAACATTTTTCCTCCGAGAACGAGGAACGCTCAGGAGGGATTGAGTGGAGGAGCGAAGGCATCTGCTAGGAACGTAAGCACTGATCTTCGAGTTGATGAAGACTGAGGCAGTGCCAGCCAGGGCCATGAAGATCAGGCAACCCATCTTGAATGGAGATTGCTCCAGGATGGGCAGCCAATGAAGAGTTTTTAACAAAGAGGTAACTTGATGGGACTTAGTAAGCCTATAGATAAGACGTGCTGCTTGGTTCTGAATTAATTGTAGTGCCGAAGTTCGTAAGCCGGAATACCTAGATACAGGCCATTGCCGTAATCCAGGTGGGATAAAATCATAGCCAGGAGGATGAGTTTAAGGGCTTCAACAGAAAAAAAAGAGAGATTTTACGTATGATTCTGAGAGACAGATTCAAGATGAAACAATAGTGCTGATCTGGGGACGCATGGTGAGATCTTGACTGATTTTGATGCCCAAAGTTTTAACAGAGACAGAGGGTTGGGGAGGGGAACCAAGGGCAGGAGGCATACTACTGTGAAAAGAGAAAAAGACATTAGAGTGATCATACCTGCGCATTTTTGCATCATACTACAATAAGTCCGGCCGCACATAGTGCTTGAAACATGAGGAGGACCATCGCCCCACACACTTCACTTCATCCACTGAAAGGCCTGCTCCTGCTGCTAGAGTCGCTACCCCAATTCTGAATGAGTGGGACGAGTAGCCAGTGGGATCCAACCTCAGACTCCTCAAGGAACTCATGAACACTGCCCTGATTTGGTATTTTGACAGGCACCCCTCATATCCATGGATGAACAGGGCTTGCTCACTCCCCTGTGGGCAAATAGCCAAATTTTCCCCCATTCGGGCTACTGGACACACTTGTGCTCCGGGTGGTGGTCTGAGACTAATCATGGTCCCTTTGCCCAAAGGATCTGTCTTAGATTTATGCAATGTAACCAAAAGCGCCCCCCGTGGACTAGCTTTATATCCTGCCACTGCAGTCAGCCCACATAATCTACCCTGGAGGTTCTTACCAATTTGCTCAATCTAAAAGCCCCATAAAAGGCTAGTGTGAAAGTAGCTGCAAATAAGGTAGTCTCATAAGCAGAAGATCACACTGTCTGCAAGGCATCTAGCATATCACCCAGCGTGTGCAAGTCAAGTGGCCTTCTACAATCCTTCCTCACACCCTCTAACCTGGCCCACCCCACCAGGGCCTATTTGACTAAGAACAAACTCCCAGCATCTTCTACCCCTGCCAGTTTTGCAAAGAAGCCCACAGCCGCTAGGTGAGCCCTCAAATATGGCACAGGTCTGCCCTGCTCCCTCTATGCATGTACAAAGGTACATATGGCTTCTGATGAGAACAGGCCCAC
Source organism: Lissotriton vulgaris (assembly GCF_964263255.1). Taxonomy (NCBI): domain Eukaryota; kingdom Metazoa; phylum Chordata; class Amphibia; order Caudata; family Salamandridae; genus Lissotriton; species Lissotriton vulgaris. Next base: position 1,517,002,836 of record NC_141691.1, read on the forward strand.
TATCCATGCTTGCTGCACAAAAACCTGTAAGCCTTAAAATGATGCTGATAAGCCTTCCAGGTGCGTTGGCTCAGTGAGGCCCCAACCAGACCCGCTAAGGCGGGGCTCCAATCCTCCACAGATGTCGGGAACACTGTCATCTGGTCCGCTGCATATGAATAGTACCTCCGGAATTCCTGCAACTTGGAGCGAGACAAAGCATCAGCCACCTGGTTCTCTATGCCTGGGATATGTGCAGCTCTAAATAGCAAGTTCAGTCTCTAACATAACATCACTAGGTGTTTTAACAGCCTTAAAACAGGAGTACAAGTAGCCCCTTGCCTGTTAATAGCCTCTACCACAGCCATGTTGTCTGACCAAAAAACTACAGATTTATTCCGAAAGAAGTCAGCCCACACCGTAACAGCAACCACAATTGGGAAAAATTCTAAGAAGGCTATGTTCGTGGTCAACCCGCTCTCATGCCAAGCCGCCTGCCAATCGTCCCAAAACTAACACTACCTGCTGAATCGGTGAGCCACCATAAGGCCTCACCGGTGACTGGATGCGCCTGCCACACTACTTTCCTGTTACAATCCTTCAGAAAACTGTGCCACACTTTCAGGTCCTCCCTCACTTCGGCCCGCAGCCTCACATGGTGGTGCTTCTGCATCAAGCCAAACATTACTCTCGCTATTGATCTGGAGAAGGGGTGCCCCATCGGGATGGTACGCAATGCAAAATTCAACTGACCCACCAAACCCTGGAGTTGATGCAACGTCACCTTCGCTCCAGCAAGAATAGAATCAATTGCTTGGGAGAAGGCTTGCACTTTGTCCCTTGGTAACCTCCGCTCTCCTACCACTGTGTCTATCTCAATCCCCAGGAATGCCAGCATGTCGCAGGGCCTACTGTTTTCCCTGGCCCCAAAGGCACCCTAAACTCCTCCAACATGGACACCAGTTCTCTCAAAGCTTGCCCACATGTCTCTGATGAGGATGGGACCATCACCATGAAGTCATCCAAATAATACACAATGTCTGTGTGCCCTGTTCTGAAAGTGAACAACCATTGCAACATGGAGCTAAACAGCTCAAAATATGTACAAGATACAGTGCACACCATTGGAATACATTTGTCATAGTAATACTGGTTATTCAGCTAGAAACCTAACAAGTGGTAATCCTCAGGGTGTACGGGCATGAGTTCGAAGGCTTGCCATGAAGGTGTGGGGGCCCATGGCATGCAACTTCTGCAGTGCTGTGTGAAAGGAAGAGTATGTCACTGAGCATAATGCTGGGTCTATTGCATCGTACACTGACGCCCCTTAGGTGCAAATAAGTTATGTATCATCCTGAACTGACCTGGGTCTTTCTTAGGCACTACCTCTAGTGGTGAACAAACATAATTGGACCATGGGGGGAGGCGAAGGGGTCCGCTATCCGCCCCAATGCGCTTTCCTTACTAACCTTTTGAGAAACCACAGTGGAATGTGTGCACAGTGATAGCAGATTATTGCAATGGCTAACAGGTGGTACCCCCTGCGCAGGAATGCGAAAACCTGTGGAAAAACCCTGATGCAATATCTTGGCTGCATTCCTATTGGGAAACTGGTTCAGCCATAAAATCTGTTTTTCAATCTCGACTGGCATGGGCAACGACCTATTGGGATGATGCCTTGGGATCCCTGCCTCTGTCTTTTGAGTTCTTGATGCATTTGAATTCTGGGTGCGATAGGTGGCCGCAAAAGGTGCAGGCATGTTTAAACTTACATGATCCAGCTGGTCGTGTGCATTTTTTACAGTTGAATGCCTAGCAAGTCCCTTTCTTCTCACCTGACCCCCTTGTGAAGTACGAAAGGTCTTCTTCATTGGTGTTTTGTGGTTTTCTTCATTGGTGTTTTGTTGTTTTCTTCATTGGTGTTTTGTTGTTTTCTTCATTGGTGTTTTGTTGTTAACACTGTCTAACCAGGCATTCACATCTGTCTGATCCCAACCTCTCTGGGTCCTCAACCTTTGCCCACCTGAAATCCTTATTGTAGTCCAGCCATGCCATTCCGCGGTACATTGCTTGAGCCTTTAGAATTTTATTAGAAAAGAATACCAACAGTACTGTCAACTCAGGTCTCTCTTCAAGTATCACGGTCACAAACACATTAAAACCAAACAGCCAATTTGCAATTGACTCCTCAGCCCTTGGTTTCCTGTCTTTGGAAGAGCTATCCTTCCCATCCATTTCTTTAGCCTCCACTTCCCTCCTTTTTGGCCTGATCAATGAGAAGATATCTACGGATTCACCCTTCCAAATCTTTTCTTTAACGTCCATCGGGACGTGAGAAGCCAATTTACCTGGCTTGGACAGTAGTGTATCCTGCCCCCCAATGGCTTTCTCCCCACCGTTGACATTTTTTCCTTCATTCTCAGCCCCCTTACCTGCTCCAACAGATTGGGGTGGGCCGCATGACCCACCGCTGGAAGAGCTGTGCTCACATCCATTTCCTTCGGCTTTGCCATGAGACCTATTTGTCAATGAATTCGACTGACCACGCCCCCTAAGGCTGGTGGCAATACCCATGGAGCGACTGGGATGCTGTTGACCTGACCTCCTGTTGGAGACACGGCTAACTGTGCCAATAATGTTGCCACAGAGGCCAGTATGCTTACTGTGGAACCTTGCGTTAGCTCAGATGACACCCGAGGAATTTCTAACGCTGGAGCAGGCGCCCCCCCCAGATGCATTGCCCTGAGCTGGCACTCCCCCTCCTAACATGCCCCGTGCCGCCGGAGCTTGTATAACCACAGGCACTACTTTTTTCAGCATGCCCTGGACTGCTCCCTCTGCTCTTGGCACAACATTCACCACCGGCACCTGCGCTGCTGCCACAGTGCTTGGGGGTTGAGTCGCAAGTGCTAATGCTCTAAGTGCGTCCCGAATCTTTACCAACACTGCCCCCACATCACTTTGCTCTGTTACATTAGGCACTACCTGCGATGGCGTGGGAGGTGTTGGTACACTAGGTGTCCCCTGGGGTACTTTATTGGATGGGGCTGCTCCCCTGTCCCTCCTCTCTATTATTATTATTATTCTTGGCCGCTCTCCCACTCTTATTCTTTTCCTTACTGGGGTGGGTCCTGGGCCTCTTTTCCAATGGTGGGAATGCTGCCGTGGGGGGGACATTAGTTCTAAGGGGGCGTTCCCCCCCCCCCCCCCCCCCTAGGTAGCTGTTCTTGCTCTGGGACCAGCCCCATTACCTCATCCTCACTTTCCTCATTCTGGCTTAATTTAGCCAAAACCAGTTTCAACCGCTGGGAAAGGTCAGGATCGCTGTGCTTTCTCTTTGCATACATTACGCCCCCTGGCAGGTATTGTCTGGCTTCCATGATGAACGCGAAGAGCCCTGACCTTGCCCTGTGTTTTATTGCTCTGAGCAATTTATCCCCTGCGTGCCTTTGCCCCAATGCGGAACTCAGTTCATTCTCAAGATTAGCCCTTTCACACCGGTGGCTCGCTGTAAAATTTCCGCTCCCTCTATAGGTGACTAACACGTTATCTCTCCGCTCTCGACGGTCCTAGAGCCTAGCAGCCGATAACTTGAGGAGGGGAGGGTCGACTGTAACTGACGAGCACAACCCGCTACACGTGTCTTTCAATTGTGCTCACCGGGCAGCTGCACGAACCGCCGGAAGGCAATTCCTCGGTCCTCTGACTCCTGGGACCGCCACAAAGCTCACCCACGCAGACCACTGATTTATCGACGAAGAGCGCCAGCCCATCAGCGTAGTGTCAGCTCCGCAGGTTCTCCGACCGCCACCTGCAGAAGACGGAGAAAAAGAAAGCCTGACACAATCCTTGAGATTCTTCTGAGATGCACTGCGACTGGGGCCGGCGCTGTAAGAAGAGGGGCGTCTGTCTTGTTTTCGTCTGTCAGATTCCTTCTGACAGTGATGAGTTTTTGGATACCGAGGCAGTACCCTCATTACTCCACATTCATTTCGAATTTTTTAGTCGCTGTTTAGGTTGTCTTATTGATGTGTGACTCTTTGTCACAGTTGAGGTGGTATCACATGGTCAGCTCAGTGATGGGCCGCGGGTAGCGGTCAATTGAGTTTGCAGAATTGTCAGCATGTTTCCTCAGAGAGTCTCGTCTTTGTCTATCTGTTCCTTCTGATAGTGTTGAGTTTTGGGTGCCTGCCGCGGCGATTATGCCATCAGACAGCAAAAGGATTTTGGCTGCTTGCCGAGGCGATTATGCCATCTGGCAGCTAAAGGGTTTTGGTTGCTTGCCGAGGCGATTATGCCTTCTGGCAGTGGTGAGTTTTGCGTACCTGCCGGCGTTTGCCTTCAAGCAGTGATTAGTTTTTGGATGCTGCGTTGCTGTTTCAGTTTCGCAAGGTTAGCGCTTCAATGGGTCGTGGGTAGCGGTCAAATGGGTTTGTAGAAATGTCTGCGAGTTTCCTGATCAGTGGGTTTTCCTTTTGATCTAATCCTTTGTAGAATTTCCTGTTGAGTTTGAGGAGATTGTCGTCCAGCATCTCAATGCCTAGGTCTCTGTGGAGGTCTGCTGTTCGTGTGAACATAGGTGCACCTGCTGCAATTCGTAAGGCCTTGTTCTGTAGTCTCTGTAGGTCTTCCCGAAGCTGCCGGCGGCAGCCACTCCAAACTGGTGAAGCGTATGTCATTGTTGGTCGAATTATTGCGGTGATTGCTCGCACCTTGCTCTGCATGGGCATCGACTTGGTCTTCAGGAGTGGGTATAATGCAGCCAGTTTGGCTGCTGCTTTCTTGCAGGTCTTCTCTATGTGGTTTCTCCAGCTGAGTTTAGAGTCCAGAGTCACCCCTAGGTAGGAGCTGCTGTTTTCCCATTTGATCTCATCCCCATTGAGGAGGATCTGTGGATGTTTCCTGTTCAGCTTCCTGGTGAATAATGTTGCTGTGGTTTTACTTGTGTTTAGGGTGATCTGCCAGTCACTGTACCATTCAGAGAGACTGTTGAGTGATGCCTCAAGGTTCTTAGCCACTTCTATTGCGCTGAAGGATTGGGAGATGACTGCAACATCATCAGCGTAAAGAGCCAGATCAGTCTTCTTTAAGTACGTGGGGATATCGTTGGTAAATATGTTAAAGAGAGAGTCCGAGAATTGATCCCTGAGGCACTCCAGCGAGGATAGGGCACGTTGATGAGCATTCCTCTCGTACCGTCACGTGGAAGGCCCGTCCTAACAAGTAGTTAGAGAGCAGTTTAACCAGGTAGCTTGGGAACTTGAGTTTGATGAGTTTGTAAATCAGTCCCTTGTGCCATACTCGGTCGAAGGCTTTGGCTACATCCAGGAAGACTACTCCTGTAGACTTGTGGATGTTGAATCCATGGCTGATGATGTCCACAACTCTGAGAAGTTGGTGATTTGTTGAGTGGTCTTTCCGGAACCCAAACTGTTCTTTGGAGAGGAGGTTTTCACTTGAGGCAAAGTCCGTGAGGCGAGCGAGTATAACTTTTTCAAAGAGCTTTGATAGGCCCGACAGCAGACTTATGGGTCGGTAGTTTGCCGGGTCTTGTAGTGGTTTTCCAGCTTTAGGGAAAACAGTGACTCTTGCCTCTTTCCAGGCTTTGGGGAAGTACTGCTGCTGCATGCACACATTGAATATCTCTGTAAGTTGATCCACTGCAGCATCTGGGAGCATCTTGATGGCTTGGTTTGTTATTCTATCCTTTCCTGGAGCCTTGCCATTTTTTAGTTTCTTTATTAGGGCTTGGACTTCACCTGTTGAGCATTCCTCAATGGTTGAAGCTTCGGTTTCCGGCGGGTGCTCCAGGTGGTGCTTTGTGACCTCTTGTTCGACTTCTACCGCCATTTTGCTTGCCTGGTTGGGCCTGAAGGATGCCTCCAGTGTCTCGGCGAGGACCTCAGCCTTGTCCCTGTTGCTGCATGCCAGGTGTGTCTTTCCTTGTATGGGTGGGTTTGGTTCTTTCTTTCCAGTCAAGCGTCTGGTCATTCTCCATAGAGAGCTGTCGGAGTCCTTTAGGTTGGCTGTTGCTGCTTCCCATTTCTCACCTCTGTGCTGGCTTATTTGTGTCTTCAGCTGTTTTGTCAGTTTGTTGTATCTTTTCAGCAGATCGGGGGTGCGGTACTTTTGCCACTCTCTCCTGGCTTTGTTTTTGACAGCTATCGACTTCTTGATGCCATTCGGGAGGTCATAGATGGAGCAGCGTTTGGGCTCTTGCTGGGGAATGCTGCGTTCGATAGCAGTATGGACTGCAGCTGTGAAGTTGTGGACCGCCTGGTCAATTTCTTCAATGCAGCGTATGGGGCCAGGGGCCAGTGTCTGCTCCAGGCTTCTCTTGTAGAGACTCCAGTCCGCCTTCTTGTTGTTGTGCCTGGTGCCCTGTTGTTGGTTTTCAATCACATCTCCAACTGTGATCAATACTGGGTTGTGATCAGATGTCAGCGCTGTCAAAGTCTCAAGCTCCATAGATTGTTATAGGTTCTTCATGACTACTATGTCCAGGACATCAGTTGTGTACCGTGCAGCACCCGGGTAGTGTGTTGAACAAGTTGGGCCTGCCACTACAAAGTCCTTCTTCCTGGAGTGGGCAAGTAGAGCGTGTCCTTTCGTGTTTGCATTGCGAGAGTTCCAGCACTGGTGCTTGGCATTAAGGTCTCCTCCAATTAGTGTTGGTATGTTGGGATCTAGTAAGGCATCCAGGCCTTTTGGGTGTAGCTTGTCTGGGGGTGAGTAGGCAGCAATCAACCGTAGAGGGCCTGCTGGTGTCTGGATCTGTATGACGGTTGCTTCAATGCTCCCCACTGGTGGTAGTATAATCTCGTGGTGCTTCACTTTTGTGCTGACAATGACTGCTGTTCCTCCCCCCTTGGCTCCATTGGGGCGATCTGTGTGGTACACCCTGTGGTTTGCTAGGTTAAGCTTCTGGCTTCCTTGGAGATGAGTCTCAGAGATAAGCGCAACACTCACATCCTTAGTTTCCATCAGGTGTAGGAGTTCATCTGTTTTCTTCTGAATGCTGTTAGCATTCCACATCACGAAGAGAGAGTTCCTTTTAGTTTTTGCTGCCATGGGAGTTGCTTTCTTCACCTGGGAAAAGTCCGGCAATGATATTCGCCACCATTGTCACCACGGGGTGGATGTCCATGTCCGCGACTATTTTCGCAACCTTCACAATGAGTTCCTGCCAGTTGATGGTTGAGCCCATTCCACAGGATGGTCCCGGTGTGGTTGTTGGAGGTGGGCTGGCTTGCTAAGGTGCCGTGACGTCCGCGTATGTCCTTCCATCCACGTGTGCATCACTACTGCTGTCATTTGTATTGGGGGTTGGGATCCTGTGTGCCAATGCAGGTCTGCGGTTGTAGGTCTTCCTTTTATGCTGGTCTGTTGCTGATGATTGTTGGGAAGACCTTTGTGGTTGTGGGGGTGACTTGCGTTGTTCTACCTTCTTTGCATTCTGTAGGTAGGGACAGCCGCGATAGCTTACTGGATGGGGTCCTGACCAGTTGGCACACTTTGCTGGTTCGGTTTCCCGGTTCCTTGTGCATTGGTTAGAGGTGTGTTTGCCTCCACAGCGTACACACTTTGGTTTCTGTTGGCAGAAAGCAGAGGTGTGTCCCAAGCGCTGGCAGTTGTAGCACATGACTGGTCCTAGTTTCCCTCTAGGTGCTTCTGTGGTTACGATGCAGCTGCAGAGCCGTGTGACTGCTGAGATGTCTGCTGGCTTCCCATTCTGGCTTGGGGACAGGGTTACAACAGAGAGGGGAAATTTCTTGTTCTTGTCTGCTGGAGAGGCAATCTGTGCGACATTTTTGACTGGGTGACCAAGATCAGCTAAGTCCCCTGCGATGTGCTCAAGTGATGCATTTGCTGGGAGCCCCAGTATTACAAATCGCTGGGCTTTTGCCTTGGTCATAGAAAAGGTATGGTACTCCATTTTCTGTCCTGTAAGTAAGGTGGTCACACTCCTGTAGTCATCTGGGGTGGTGAGCATAATCTTGGCGTGGTCTTGCCTGGGCTTGATTGTGTAGGCGGAGTTGCAATGTTCATCCAGTAGTTCCACAAGGTCCTTGTGAGTGGCTAAGTTCTTCAGGATGATGGGGGGGGATCTGTACTCTTTTTGTGGGACCTGAAGAGGTCCCTGGTTCAGCTGCCCCGTGGTCCTGGGGGTTGGCGTCGCAGTCCTGGGTATGTTGGAGAACCTGATAGCGGTTTGCGGTTGCAACTGTGGGGCTAGTGAGAGGTGCGCGGGCAAGCTTTGCGTGTTTTTCCGGTGAGCTTGGAATGGAGTCGCGCCCCTTTCTTTTTGACTGTAAGCGCCATTCCATGTCGTCTCCGGTGTTGCTGGGTTGAACACCTGTATCCATGGTTGATGCTGCTTGGTGGGGGGTCTCTGGGTTGCCTTGGGCAGACATAGTGTAGCAGCTATGGGGCTTCTATGGATATAGTATCACTCAGCTTTTGCTGAGAAAAAAACTTGAAAATCACAAACAGCTTGCCAGGGGAGTCGCAAGGTCCAGAGTATCACAGTCAATTGATGCAAAACGACAGAATCAGCTGATGTATAATCACAAATGCAAAACAATGCAAGAGAATAGCACAGCGTTTAGCAGGTCAGAAGCGCAGGAAGCAAATGACGTGAAACCACAACATCAGTTAATGCAAGATCACAAATGCAAGCAATGCAATAGAATATGACATTATTTACCAGATCAAAAAGCACAGAATCAAATCACCAGTGCAATTGTAGCAGGTACTCACTGTTTTGCTGACCCCCGGTAATCCAGCGGCGCCTAACAGGAAGGCTGCACGCCCCGAACGGGCCACGGCAGGAGCAGTCAGTCCAGGAGGACGGGTCTGGGGAAGCCCTTGGGATTCTCAGGCAGTCAGCCTGCCCCCCTCTCTGGTGCGCAGCCTGGCCCCGGTCAAGCCAGGGAGACGCAGTCCCAGCACCCAAGAAGAGTAAGCTGGGTAGTGGGGCTAGCCCTTCTCCTTCCCCTCCTTGGTGCCCAGCCTGGCCCTGGTCAAGCCAGGGAACGCATGCCCAGCACCTTAGAGGAGTGGGGAGAGAGCGTGGAGCGAGGGAGGGAGGAAGAGCCCTAGTCCAGTGCTGCCATCAGTTGTAGCTTCCCCTCCTTGGTGCGCAGCCTGCCCGGTCAAGCCAGGGAACACAGGCCCAGCACCTTAGAGGAGTGGGGAGAGAGCGTGGAGCGAGGGAGGAAGGGAGAGCCCTAATCCGGTGCTGCCATCAGCTGTAAATCATCACCTGATCTCCATCACGAGGGACTGGGTCCCATGTCCTAAATATGCCCCTACCCCCCCCAAATCCCATCGCCGGTCCCCTCCAGAAGTGAGTCATCGTCTGCCCTGGAAGTACTTGCCTCGGCCGGTCACCAATCGGGCTAACCCGGCGCAAGAGGTGGGCGGGGCCAGGACCCCAGGTTGCCGGGCCCTAATAGCGCGCTTCTTAAATTTTGCGCTCTCAAGAGTATGTCGCTGTAAACAGGGACTACTTTCAGCCCTACAATTAAAAAAAGAACAACAATTACCAATTTCCAGGCTACAGGACAAGATTGTATAGGAATGTGGCTGCCCGAGGCCACCCGGTGGCCATCAAGAGGGCGGCATCTTAGTTACAGAAGGCCTCCCCCCGCCCTCTGTATCGTGGCCAATCACTCCTCTGTGAAGGGAGGAGTCTGTACAGGCAGGAGGAAGGCCGGGCCGGTGACGTGCTCTCGGGGCGGGAGGCAGGGCGAGGGGGTATTTAAGTCCCCCTCGCATTTTAGAGGCCTCTTTGCCACCCGGGACGCCTCCAGTCGATATGTGGACACTCTTTCCCGGTGAGTGCGGCCTATAGGCCGGTACCCCCCCCCTCCGCCTACTCCCTCTTCTCGGAGGTCGAGCAGGGCTAGGTGGCCTGCTTAGCTAGCGGGCCACTGTGGAGGGGGGGGTGCAATACTTTAGCGAGCCCGCTTTGTGTCTTTGTGGCCGCTGCGGGGGAAAGGGTTGGACGGGCTCCCACCCCCCTTTGCACGTTTTGATTATGGCAGCAAAGGGATCATCCGGGGGGTCAGCGTGGCGTGCCGCCACCCATGCGTTGCCTGCGTCCAGTTTCGCTTCTCTGCAGGGGTCGGGTGTTTGGCCCAGGTCGCCCGTCGCCATGTTTCTGCGGCTCGGGTGTGCCACTGCTGCTGCGCCGCGCCTGCAGCAGGTTGGTGAATGGGACGGGAGGGGTATTTCGGCCGCTGCGCTCGACGGCTCGTGGTTTCCAAGGTTTACTGTAGTCTAGTTGCTGGCCTCCAACCTCGCCCCCCCCCTCGCTGTCTTGGCGTCCATTGGTCTCGACTGTGGGTCTGTTTCCCCGGGTGCGGGGCGCGCCCGCAGGGGGATGTTGGGGGCACTGTGGCAAGCGTGGTTGCTCCCAGTGGGAGTGGACGATCTATGGGTCAAGGGTGAGATTTGAACCTTGCGGCTCCATGCGGCCCGTTTCCCAGGGGAGGCCATTTTCAATTTGCAGTGCCTGCCCCTCCCCACCCAGGCCCTGCCCACCCGTTTCGATGATCAACTCGATCCATAGCTTTTCCGGCACGTCGGCCCAGCAGCAGCGCCTGCTCGTCCCTGCTCACGGTGTTGCTTTGCTCATGGTCCTGAGCGGGGTAGGGCACGCGTGGTCACTCACGAGGCTGGGGCGCAGGGGGGGTGGTGGGCAAGTTGTGCTGTCTCGGCGCTGCTTTGCACGTTTCCACTGCGGCCCGGTCCGCAGCGTTTATGGCCATATCCCCTTGCATGCCTCCACTGGCAGGTTGCTGTGTGGAGTGTGGGAGGCTGGCGGGAATTTGCGGTACCCCACTGGGGCGACGGCCATATTATGGCCGAGACTGTGCACATTTCCTTCTCCGCCCCACGAGCACCTTTGCTCCCACGTCGCGGGGCCCGGCCATGGCAACGCGTCGTTTCTGCGTTTGGGGGCAGGAGCTGCGGCTGCTGCGCAGCAGTTCAGGCCTCAACGCCGGGGAGCTGTGGCTGCCTCTTTCCCTCTTACCTTGCCTTGTTCAGTTCTACTCCTAAGCGGCCAAGTGTTTCACCCCCCCCCCTTTTTTGCGTTTCACCTCCCCGCCGATCAGTGGCGCGTGGGTGGTACGCCGGGCCCCGTGCAGCGGTCCAGTCATGCAATTGCACACCTCGGCAGCCCCATCCCATTTCGTCGTACCACCCTTTGTGCGCTGGAGGGGTGGGGGTGAGTTTTTAGGTAGCGCTGTATGCGCCAGCAGAGTAGTACCTCTAACCACCCCCCCCCTCCAACAGGTGCCAGCCCTCGAGCCCCAACCTTGGCTTCAGGCACCCCAGGGCACCCCAGGGCACCGACTAAGCATCTCGTGATGGGAGGGGCGGCCTCCGCGTGCCGGTATAGGGCGGCAGCAGTGCACATACTAGGCTATACCGAGGTTTTGATTCCGGGCCTCACCTTGTGAACTCTATTTGTTAATATTACATCAGATCACTGTATGTTTCGCTGTTTTGCTTACCATTCCGTCACACGGGCTGTCACCAACATGATATGTAAGCCATCATGAAATTAGACCTATGTGTTAAAGTCACTTTACTTTACTTTGCCAAAATATCGGCAATTTAACTATACATATAGAGGTTAAATGGGACATGTATATCAATTTTTGGGCGGCCAACGCACTTGGCGGAATGGGACAGTTTGTTAAATTACACACATTGTAACTGCAGCAGTGATTTGTTGTTGCTTGTGCTCATGGTCTCTACTGTTTCAGGTGTAGAGGAGGTGACGTGTTGAGCGTGCAGGGACACACAGCCATTTTTAAAGTACAGGTAATGCTGGTGGAGTTAGCCTTTAGAGTATCAGGGCAGGGGGACCTTCAGGTGGCGCTATCTCACCGAGCATGTCCTTCTAGTAGCGCACAGTCACCGACCATGTGAAGGATGTGTGCTATAGTTCCAGCTAACAGGCCATGGATGTTTTATTACATTGGCACACTTTGTTGTCAACGCCATATTCATGGACTCCTTTTCCTTTCAGACGCTTGTCGTAACGAAACACTCGCACAGGCATCTGCTCTGCTTATCGTGAGACATTCTAGAGGTATGTATCCTTGACACGGCCAGGTCTACACGTCAGGAACCAGGAAGGGTGGGGGTGATACTCATTGTATTCGGGTGCAGGCCTCTGGCTTGTATCACTCTCATGGGTAGTCCTAGCTTCAGGCCACACATCTTTATCCCTTTGTCAAGCTCATGGAGCCTTTCTTTTTCAGGATCCGTGCTTGAAGAGACAAGATGGATAGCCAGGGATCCCCCCGCTCTTCTCCCAGATGTCCCAAGTTGAAGAGTCTCAAGCAGGAGTTTCTCAGGATACTCAATTGAAGGCACTCTTGGACCTGATAAAGGTCAAAGGGGTGGCTTGTGCCAGTGAACGCTTGGGTGCTAACAGTACCGGGGATTCCGGGGTTGTCCTGTTGCTTCTCGTGGTGGAACCAGAGATATCAGAGGACACTGGGTCCACAAGGCCCAAGAGATTGAAGAAGACCATATGCAAAGACTTTCCTGCGGAACCGGCTTAAGCCAAATGACGCAGCTCAGAGCCAGCCAGGAATGTCATAGTCCACGCTGCGGCATCCCCTCCTCCCGTGGTCAGGCCTCCCCCCCCCCCCCCGTGCCAGCGGTGGCCCCTCCCTTGAACTTTGCAACACAGGGAGAGTTGGGTAAGCTCACCACCACACTCACAGACTTTATGGCTGAAATTAGAGCAGGACTCATGACGGCTGTACAGCCAGAAGGCGGCGTACCTGTGCTGGTGGGGAGTGGGACTGGGGCTCTTGCACCTGCTTCTGTGTCAGCAGCGGAGGTAAACTTTACACAAGTGTGGGGAAGTGACACTTTCCAATCAGGAGCTTGCAGAAACAGCGTAGCGGTCTCCCAGCCAGCAGTCCTTCCGTCCGTCCACCCCATACCCCTACCGAGCAGCAAAGCGCAACACCAGCACCCCTAGCCCAGCGATATCTCTTCCGGCCCCCTTTGGTCAGGTACCTCCCACACCAGCTGCTGCACCCAGCCCTGTGGCAAGCACATCATCCGCCAACGTGCCAGCTGTGACGCAAATGTCCATGGCCCCCTTGCTATATGGAAAGTGCTCTTTAGCTTGGCAGGTGCCCCAGGCGGCAAAGGAAGGCATATGGCGGAGGGAATTCATTGACATTTTTTCCCTCCTCATGATCGGGTCTGATGGGGTGGACATCAGGAAGATGGGGGCCAAGGATGAGGAGAAGAAGGTACGCTATCAGGCTTGGCCCGAGAAAACTATCAAGAACTGGAGACAGGCTTTCTCCATCTTAGCCGCTGTAATCACAGAGCGTTTCCCAAAGCAGGCGCAGGGCCTGTTCCAGTATGCAAGCTTAATCACCAATGAGGCAGTCATGCGGGGGCATGGGTTGGTACCATTACGACTGCGAATTTAGGAAAAAGATGTCAGTGTGTCCCGAGCTGGAATAGGACCAAATAGAAGTTAGGTTATGGGTGCAGTACATGGGAAAGGGTAAGGCAGAAGTCACTGCAAAAACCAGCTCAGTTGAAAAGAAAGTGGATGCAGGTAAAGGCCAGTACCAAGACAAAAAGGGTCATTACAAACAGTCCTTTCGGGGTGGGCGGGGAGGAGGAGGCTACAACAGGGGTTGTAAGAGATCCTTCTTCGGGAACATGCAGGTTGTTTAATGCTGGGAACTGCACATGGGGCAAGGCTTGCAGATTTTCCCACGCATGCAGTAAATGCAGCGGCACCCACCCCGCCTCATCATGCGTCAAGCACGATTCAGCCGGAGGCCAGCAGAAACAGGATAAATAGCAGACTCGACTGTTCCTTTCCAGGCCACTCTCCGTTGCCAACTGACCAGCCTCCCGCTCCTCCTCTCTACCCTATGTCCCCACCCGTCTGGCCAGCCACCCCAGATGTTTGGGCGGCCACATATGTTTGCCCCCTCTTTCAAAAGGTCCTTCCCCGATTGTGGTTCCCAACCTCCTACCCCTGCTGAGGTCATATCCTAATGCCAAAGACAGGGCCACGTTGTCTGAGGGCTTCTTAGAAGGTTTTAAAATCCAATACCTGGGACCAAAAGTCAGTAGGGACGCGGAAACCTGAAATCTGCTAGAGATCTCCCAGAAGTAGTGTCTGAAAACCATAAAGAACTGGCTTTAGGGAGGGTCACTGGCCCATTCATCCTCCCCCCCCCCCCCTTCCGGATTTCGTGGTCTCCCCCTTAGGAGTAGTCCCCAAGAAGGAGCCGGGTGCTTTCAGATTCTTCCATCATCTATCGTTCCCGGAGGGGGACTCTGTCAACTCCTGGTTGGATGAGGATGCATGTTCTGTGTGTTACTCGTCACTAGATGTGGCCATAGACATCATCAGGAGAGCAGGGAGTGGGGCTTGGTTGGCAAAAGCCGACATTGAGGCAGCTTTCAGACTCCTACCTGTTCACCCAGAGAGCCATCACCTGCTGGGTTTCAAGTGGGGAGGCAAGTATTTCTTTGATAAGTGCATGCCCATGGGTTGTTCAGTTTCCTGCGCATTCTTCGAGGCTTTCAGCTCTTTCTTGCAGTGGTCACTCTCGATGAGATATGGGGTCAGGGCAGTTACTCACTACCTGGACGATTTCTTATTCATTGGGAGTGAAGGTACTGAGGAATGCAGCAATGAGCTTTCATGCTTCATGGATCTGACAGGACACCTGGGGGTGCCTCTGGCCCCAGGCAAGACTGAGGGCCCGGCACAGGTGCTCACGTTCCTGGGCATCGAGCTAGACACAGTGAATGGGGTGTCGAGACTCCCTGCCGGGAAGGTGCAGGACCTGCATCGGGACATCCGCGATCTGCTGGGGAGGAACAAGGCACCGCTAGGCGTCATCCAGAGCCTCCTGGGTAAACTCAACTTCGCGGCATGTGTCATCCCTGCTGGCCGTGTTTTTGCCAGGCGTTTAGCTAGGGCAACTGCGAAGGTAGTCAAACGCCACCACTTTGTGAGACTGTCAGCGGGTTTGAAGCAGGACCTGATAATGTGGGATGACTTCCTGGACAATTTCAATGGCACTGTCATCTGGAGGGCTCCTTGGGCTGACAGTCCTGAACTCAGCATGTTCACGGACTCTTCAGGCAGGGAGGGCTTTGGTGCTATTCTGGGGGAGCAATGGTGTGCGCAGGAATGGTCCAACGCCTGGCGCAAGCGAGGCATCACTGCCAACATCACAGTGTTGGAGCTTTTCCCTATTGTTATTGCTTTGCATCTCTGGTCCGGCATTTTGTCCAACAAAAAGGTACTCTTTTGTTCGGACAATATGGCGGTTGTACAAGCCATCAATGGACAGACTGCCAGTTGCCCGTTAGTCCTCTCCCTGCTGAGGGAGTTAGCGAGAAGGAGCCTGCTCTGCAATATGGAATTCAGGGCGCAACATATTCCTGGGGTCATTAACGTTGCAGCTGATGCACTTTCTCATTTTCAGTGGGACCGTTTTCACGTGGCCTACCCGCAAGCAAGAAAGGAGATGACCCCTTTCCCACCGGCACTCTGGCGCATCTTGGAGTGGAGCAAGAACTGAGACTTATGGGGGAGAGAGCATTGGCGCCAAGTACCAGGAAGCGTTATGGGAGTCACCTGTTGTATTTCAAGGAGGCAGTAAAAGGCATGGGTCTGGCAGGACTCCCCCTTGAAGACAGAGTGCAGGCGTTCACTGTTTGGGCTAAGAAGCAGGGCAAGTCACACTCCTGGATTTGTAGCCACCTAGCCGCTGTTAGCTATGATGCAAAGCTGAAAGGTTTGAGGGACCCAGCCCAGTCCTTCGTCATCAGGGCAGCCCTCAAGGGGTGGGCAAGAGACGAGCCTAGGACACCAGACAATAGAGCTCCTATTGATTTCCGCACTCTGCAGTCTATGCTGGGGGTGTTGGAAGCCGTGGCATACACGCAATTCGAATCTTCTCTGTTCTCGGCTGCTTTCTGCCTAGCCTTTTTCGGAGCTTTCCGCAGTAGTGAGTTGGTGGCACGCTCCAAGAGTGACATTTCAGGGGATGCGCTGGACAGGGAAGATGTCAGATTAGACACCAACCTGACCATTACATTCAGGAAGTCCAAGACGGACCAGGCTAGGAAAGGTGTTGTCATTGTGCTAGCTCCTTTACAGGACCAGTTAGGCTGTCCAGTATCGGCGGTCCGTGCCTACCTCGCCCTTCGTCCAACAGTATCAGGTTACCTCCTCAGGCATGAGGATCAAAGCCCGCTCACCAGGTACCAGATGGACAAAGTTATGATGGCATGTCTCTCCAGAGCAGGTTTCATGAAGAAGGGAATGAGGTTTTCCAGCCATTCTTTTAGAATAGGGGCAGCCACGGCGGCTGCCTGCGCTGGCATGCCAGCGGCAAGCATACCAAGAGTTGGGCGCTGGGAATCCTTTTGTTATAGGCGGTACATCCGCCCCTGAATCAGTGGTCAATGTTTCATTTTGCAGTGTTTTGATAATCAAAAAAAAAAAAATGTTTGGTTTTGTTTGCAGTGTTTGCTGTGTTGTACCTTTTGGTGTGAATAAAGAACAAAAAAGTGAACTTGTATCCTTTGTTTCAACAGGTTCAAGAGTGTGGGTTTTGGGCCATTCAACCGTCGCAAGGTTAGGCCGCTGGGCGGCCATAAGAAATTGGATGCGTGGTTTCACCAACACTAACTGCGTGTGCATGGGTTTTACTGGCATGCGCTGGAACGGCCTTTTGCCGCTACTCAGAGACTCCCTAGCTTCATGGGGCGCCCCTCCCCATCATCTGGTCATCCACTTAGGGGGCAATGATATCACCAACCTGGGAAGGTCAGCCCTTTTGAGTAAAATGAAAATCGACCTGGGAGAAGTGTGCAGATTAGTTGGAAGCTGTGAGGTTTGGTGGTCCGAAATTGTACCGCGCAGGGTATGGCAGGGCGCTAGGTCAGGCGAAGCAATAGAGAAGTCAAGGAGAAGAATAAACAGCGACATGCGTAAATTCACCTTGCAGAGGGGCATTGGTTTCATCAGGCATGAAATGATACAGGATAAGACAAAAGGTTATTTTGAACCTGATGGCGTTCACCTTTCCCGGGTCGGTATGGACCTTTTTCTATTGGATTTACAGGAAGCTCTGCAGGGTAAAGGCTGCAAATAGTAGAGGTCTTTAGGTGGTGGGGGGGCCCAGGCAGCTACGGCTGCCGCCGGCCGGGCTGTGGCGGAGTTACAGGGCGATCCGGAAGCAGAGAGGTGCAGCATCTGTACCTCAGCAGGCACATAGGGGTGCCAGAGCCTAAGACCTGGATCTCAGGGGAGGTTCGGGAACCCGCGTCGGCGCCCCAGTAGTCCTTCGGGCGGTTGTGGGCCTGTGCAACCGGGGGCTTGCCTATCTGCGCTCCGTCCCACTAGGGGCACGAGTATAATTAATTGCTATCAGGGGGCAGCACTCAGGTGGTTCGCCACGGTGCTGCCTGGCTCATCAGGCGGGCAGGTGGCGAGAATGCGGCCTGCCCTTGGATCGCCCGTCAGATAACCCACCATGATTACATAATGTTGTATGTAATAAATCTGCAGCAAGTTTTTTTCCCAACATAACACTGGTGTCTTGTGTGTTATTTGCAGGTATGTGGTATGTTGTGGGGCGGGGGGTCCTGTTGCCATGATGTAACTAGAGAGCATGACTCGCCCTGTGCACTGCTTGCTAGAGCGGGCCCTCCGTTTCCCGCGTAAGATAAACGAGTCCCGTTAAAACTGGTCTTGGAGTGTGAGGGTAGCTAGCTGGCTAATGCTTGCGTTAAAGTTATTGAAGCACGGTCTCACGCAGGCATGCGCACAGCACTTTATCTCTAATTAGCACTGATCGTGTCAGGGTTTTAATTACATTTACAGCGTCTCTCTTTTTAGTTCGTACATTAACTGTTTTGTATTCCCATTATAGGCCAGAATGCCAACTTATTTATTTCTAATTTGATTAACAACGTCTAAGCAGTTTAGATGACTGGTTTAAAAAACTAACCGTTCGTATGTGAACTGTCATTAACATGTGCAAATTATGTATTTTAATTTGGAAGATCCATCAAGCCCCATTATCTGAAAGCAACAATTTATCAGTGAGTATGAAATCTGGCACTCCAGTTTTAGTACATACAAAGCGCCTTATTCTCATTCTGACATCCATAAAGGCACTGTGTGTGAGGGACCTTTGGAACGACACGGCCATGATTCCAGAGAATGACTGAGAAAGAGGGGCAGCTACTGACATCTTTGAATGGCCTGGAGTTCGAAAAGTACAAAGGACAAGCCAGCCTTATATTCTACGGAGTCGATAATATATCTAATTGGTTTATAGAGACAAGCGTTATTTGCAAACGG
The DNA here is from genome assembly GCF_964263255.1 of Lissotriton vulgaris. Lineage (NCBI taxonomy): Eukaryota > Metazoa > Chordata > Amphibia > Caudata > Salamandridae > Lissotriton > Lissotriton vulgaris. The sequence continues at coordinate 1,517,021,218 of NC_141691.1, forward strand.
CAGCATGTAAGAGCAACATAAAAAGGTATTAATAACCTATTGGTGCATGCTCACTATCAAACAGACATCTGTGCAAATGGCTGTGGGATTTCAGCACTTGACTCCAAAACAAGGACCCTCCATAGGGCCGCTAAGCCCACCCAGCAGCTGCACCTTATGCCTGCTGGCCACGAGGAAGAAGCCACTGCATCACATCCTGCAGGATAGGATACCCAACGCTGGCTTTCCTGCAGACAAAGCAACATCCCCTAGACATGACCCCTAGGTTAACCCTCACGCTAAAATTATCCCTGCCATATTTTTAGTAATGACTATTTTTGATCACCCTCGCATACATTGTCGGCCCAAAAAAGAGCATTGAAATATAAAAATGGTCAAACTTCTATTCGATTCTATATAGCAGCTCGAAGACCTAATTGTGTGCTGAAGCGCTTTAGTGCACAGCTGACATGCTACTCCATGGGAGTACCAAGGATGGAATAGAGTACCTGTTGTGTGTACTACATGGGCACTAAGATGCACTATGTAAGTGCAAAGTTGTGCCTTTGCCTTGTTTTTGTCCCTGCACTTATGCAGTGACGCATGGGATATTAAAGCATAAGGGACACATTATGCAGAGTTTTTGCACGCAGTCAACGCCCATTTGATATAATATTGTAATCTAGGAAGTGTGGTACAGCATCCTTCATCAGGCAAGGTAGGCTTTTTAATTACAGTTCAATAGTAGTAGTACTAGCAATTAGGTTATTTAAATCAATGGTTTGTTAACCTCTATCATAACATTATAACACAAGGACGTTAAAAAACAATAAAAACATGCACCCCTCTTTAGTGCTAATAAAAATCTACCCACTACACAAGTTACATCCAAAAAGAAAATTTCAAAGACCAGTCTTATTGCATTAGCTCTTGCCCAAATTACATATTTCCTAAAACCGGGGGTAAAAATAACCACAACGTTTTAAAGATAAAAAATATACAATCTATCAAAATGAGCACAGTTGAGCAGTGCCTTCCTAGCTAAATCCACTCCCTGACCCATAACCCCAACTCCCCCGCTTGCCGGATTAAACTGGGTTCAACCCCACCCGTAATCTCAAACTGCGGAATTCATTGTCGGGTTGGTTAGAAAAGATAGATAGGGAAAGCTGATTCTTGGGCTCAGGATTCCCGTAAATGGATGCTAGACTTCTTTGTGCTTAAATACTACTGATCCCTATTCCTGTATTCCGATTCCCCTCTTGATATCTGCAGAGGAACATCCACTTTATAACCCTGTATTTTTAATGAGGGCCATCCTCACCAGCTGATTTATTACTAGTTTCGCCCAAACTAAGTCACTATCACATATTTCTTTGGCACATAGAGCGGACACCTTTGCATCATTCCCAGATATTAATTTTCGCCAAAACCGTAAACAAAGCCCTGCAACAGTAGTATTCTATGAGTTCAAAGGTGGGAGGACCACAGAGAGGCCGGTCATTTTTCAAACCATACAACATTTCCATACTCATAACATATTAGCTGATTTTGCAAAAGGACCCAATGTAAGGCAACATTCTTGCATTAGAGAATATACACTTCTCTGGCGGTATTTGTTACACCTCATAAACCTGACAAATTTTCAGTTTTTCATATAAAGTTACAATATGTAAAGTATGGCATTGTGATTAGCACATGCACATAACTAATACATGACATTTACTACAAAATACTCCAAAGCTAATACATGATATTTCCTAGCCAATACTCCAAAAAGGAGTCATGTTTCACACCCCTCAGTCCCTTGTAGCATCTATTGATTCAATTGACATGGACCCAGGACGAAATTCCAGCTGGTCCTTCATAAGTTGTCCTCTACAAGGAGACAGAGGGGGCTTGGCCAGCATAACAGCTGGTCCCCAAACAACCATACCAGAGCCAGCCACTACAGGGATTCCCCCTGGCCCCCAGCGATGGGCCTTTGCAACCTGGCCATACCTTGGTCCCCTGGCACAGCTACCATACCCGAGCATCCCCAGGGCCGTGTAATGGAGTACCCTGGCCGGCTATGGACAATCGCTGTAGCGGGCATCCCCAGCCTTCCTGTAGAGTCCATAGTACCCCTGCCCCGGCTTGAGCTAGAGGCTAAAAAATCCAATTCCATCTTGAATTCACCTGCACTTATTTTCTTGATGCCCAGATTGTATACTGGTTTTGTGGCCAAACGTGACTTGACATAAGGATGGGAGGGTGGGAAATCAAGAACTCTGGTGCTTGAAAGGGCCGTGGCCATGTCGGCATTCATCAGGGGCAACCAGGCAGCGATGCAAGAGCAGGTAACCTTGCCTATTATTTAACCTGCCCTGCCATCCCTGATGACCACTCAGGCAATCCCGCCAGTTGTGCGGCAACCAATGGTTGCTTGCTGTGGCAGACCGTGAAATTCAAAATGGGGCCACAGAACCTACCCGGTCCGATCCGGCCCACCTGTCTCTGGGGCCTGCCATCTAGTGCCCTGGCCCCTTGTCCAATTTAGCTTCAACCCTGATTGCTTGGATCATAGAGCTTGGCGAAAGCTCTTAGAGTTTTTTTTAAGCACACTTCTTCCAATTTCTCTTAGCCATGCTTAGATACTATCCATATAACTTTGGCCCTATATAAAAATTGTGGGGGTAGCATCGCTTTAAGAACTGTAAGTATGAGTTCCAGGGAGGGGTCTCCAAAATCTTTTTTACATTTCTTCACGCCGACCACCATGGTGAATGCCCAGGTTTTCAAATTTCAAGGTGCAACGTACACTGCAACTTACTTTTAAATGTTACTCCCAGATATTTATAGTTACTCAGTCTTGTGTGCAGGTGGGTGTCACCTTCTTTAGGTGTAAGCACTCTCCTGACACAGAAATTGTTTCCCCTTTACACACTAAAATTTAATTCCAACTGGAATCAAGTTAAACTCCTAAATTAAACTGGTAAATTCAAATTAAACTCCTACCATTCCAGACTCAATTAGAAAAAGCTCCTGAGTCCAATGTTTGAATGATTACATATGTTATTATTGAAAATGATTTTCAATCAATTCCATGGAAATTGGATATTACATCTCATAACATCCCTATGCTTTTCAGGCTGGGCCCTTCTTCAGGGCGTGTGTATCCTAAAAAATAACAAGAGTAAACATAATCAAAAACATTGCTTGTCAAATACAGGATCAGAATATTATCACATTAAAACATTCATTAAACAAATATTTATTTAAACAGAAACGATCCTAATATGCATATTCATGATTCTTACTATGAACTGATCTGGGCATTGATGTGAACAAGTGCATAATTTTATCACATGGATCAAATTGTATTGCACAGAATGAATGTAAAAAATCAATTATGTTGTACATATTCATGATTGTCTTACAGTTACCAATGTATCCTATAAAATGCATATATCTTGCTGTATATTAAAATAAATTCAAGAACAGGCCGTATTAGAACATCGTAGAGTCTACTATGCCAATTTGTTGTGGCACTGTGAATAATTGTATATCCTGCAAGTAAAAAAAGGTTGCACGTGCTGATAAAATTGTAAGCAGAGTAAAGCACATACCATTATGGAATGTTGTTTATTGCTCCTTTGTTTGCTCCTAACCCTAATTCCAGAATAGAGGCATTTATCCCTGAATATGTCTGGATTGACTATTTTACTAAACTATATGATTGCAACAAATTAGTATCTCCTAAACACAGCGTATCTACTAGTGCAGGTAGTTTGATAAATTGAGATGATTTAACCATCACACTGGGAAATGTAACTTCGGCGATTAACAGGTTTCCTTCGAATAAAGTTCCGGGACCAGTTGGAGTGGTAGTTGATTTCTTTAAAGACAACCTGTCTTTCTGAGTCCCCATTTGGGTGAACGTGCTTAGGAGTGCGATTAGTGCTGCTCCACCTATCATTGTCCTGATGCACAAAAAAGGAGACCGAAGTGACCCCCATTGTTATCGTCCTACATGGTTGATCGATGCCACAGCCAATATTTTGGGCAGAGTTCTTCAAACCAATTAGAAGGCTGGGTAAATGATAATTGCATTTTCACACCTGCCCAGGGTGGCTTTACACAGGGACTAGGAATATGAGACCAATGCTTGAATTTGCGCTTGTTAGTGAGGGGTAAGCTATGGACAATGATGTTAAATTGTACACCTTCTTTCACAATTGCATGCTTAAGTAGAAGGTAGGATAACGTGTTAGCCTAATGGAGAATGTACCCCATACATCAAGAACAGAAAGTGTCAGGCAAGGTTGTGTCCTGGCCCTCTTTCCTTGTAGCTTCTCGATTAAAGGCCTGGAGGATTGCCTGACTGAAGCCGCAGATGACCCACCGAGGATAGGGACACAACACATGCCCATTCTCATGTGTGCAGTGGACTGCATGTTCATGGCGCAAATGGGGTGGGGCCTTCAAAAACTCCTAGAAAGCTTTGTGCATTTTATAACCGACCTAGGCCTTCCCACAAACAAAGACCAATCTTATGTCATGGTTTGCGACCATCCAAGAAGCAGGCTAGTGCCCTTTCATATTGGTGATACTCCCTACAAATGTGTTTTCATATTCTCTTATTGGTGGCTACCCTTGGACAGCAGCAGTACTTAGGTTACGCAGTTCGAGCAGGCATCAGGGTCCTTACAAAATTTTTGTCCTGGGAACTCTAGATGCTGCCATCACTATTTATAAAGCTAGATCCATATCTATCGCTATTTAAGGTCACTGGTGTCTGGGGGTAAATGGTCTGCTCGTCTACAGATTAGTGAGAACACATTTCTAAGAAGGCTGTTGTCACTTCCTGGTAGGATCCCATCTGTCATAGGCAATGAAGAATTAGGACTGCAGTATCTGGGAGACATAGTAAGGATAGCTCCAACTACGCTTTGACTTTCAGTGTATAATATACTCCAAACAATGGTTCTTGAGCAATATTATCAAAAAAAGGGGGAAACAAACAAACCCACCCACCAAGTGAAGAGTAGAAAAAGCCTACGAGTACCACAATGTCACAAAAAACAAATACATAAATAAATATTCAAATGCATTTAATGAAGTAGAATGAAAATACAAGGGCGCTCAAACAATTATACTCACAAGAACTACAACGAGATAAACATATAAAATCAAAAAAAACAGTGGCAAAGACTAATAAACAAATCACAAAATACACAATACACCGTGGAGTAATAATGTGATCTGATTTCGGCCATGTACAAAGCGTTGACGGCGTTTCAACCCATGATTTCTTTCAAGGTCATCATCAGGACAAATTAGCTTGGGGAGCAGAAGCGACCACTTGATATAATTTCTACAAAAATAATATATATATTTGTAAAGATAACAATTGTGATAACACAACAATAAACATACGTAGGCTTTACACCGAATAATTGCGGGAAAAGAAACAGGAAAAACGTGTCATAAAATTACTTAAAGTTAAAAGAGGCCGAATTCCATAGAAAGCAGTTACCAATGTGCAGAAGAGAATAGATGTGAATAAAAAAAAGTAAGAATCAGAAAAAGAAAGATCAACTAAATAAAAACCTTGACGGTCTTTCAACATGTAAAAGATTTCTTCAACTGTTGTACCAAATATATTCCAACAGGGAACCTATAAAAGTTAAGTGCATCAAATTAGGTTTTACCAGTCTGTGGACTGACAACCAAATAGATAAACACCTATAGTCAGCCACTCGTGTAGCTGTTGATAGGCAAGAAAACTGTAATTCATACCTGGCAGTATAGAAGTACCATGAACTGGCAAACCTCCAAGTCAGAATTTGCAGAAAAATTATGAATTCAATCTTTAATAAATAGCATGGGCAAACCACTCGGACAAAGAAATTCCAAAAATGTCATAAACTGCAAAGAAAAATCACTAATGAACCAACTGCCGTCTTAATTTTCTTTAGAAAGATAGCTATGGTCGTAGCCGTCTCCTAACCAGTCATGACTCATCAATGTACTTAAATTTCATACAGATGATCGGGATAGATATTAGGCCACAGGAACAAGCGAGACCCACTGGTCCAATTTAGAAAATACTTCAAATGGCAGCCATAACACCAAATAAATACAAAGGTCATGCATCTATGTTAACTAAAATATCGGCGCACGTGTAATTCTTAAGGCTGAAGGGGGCTAATGTAATTGCAAGACATATACATAGCCTTTTATCAAAGTATTTCAAAGCGGTCCTTCTTGGCAAGATTAAAAGGTGACCCGACAAGCGAGCCTCCGTGTGAAGACATCTGTAAGGGACCCTCGCCTCAACAGAAAAGCAGTCTCAACTATATCATTCTGTAGGAGGGTGCCGCAAGGCTCACAAATCCCATGATCTCAAAATAGTGGAGACTGGACCCTCAGAACTCTTTAGTCCATTGATTCAAACCGGCCCGACCATCGTCAATACTGACATTGGGGTCAACATCCATATACTCAATAAACTAGCAATCTAGCAAAAAAAATCTAGCAAAAAAATGGCCTGCCCTTAGTCCAAAAAACCATGTCACAGCCTACTTAAACCACCCAAAAGCTTTTTCGAATTACTTACTTTCAGGGTTTAAGTCTCGCGGTCAAATGATTCACCGGATACGCCAGCATTTATTTGCCGGTCTCGCGCTTGGCATATAAATCCTCCCTCCCATGATCATAGAAGAGGCCTGACCAACCGTCTAGCTTCTACGAAGAACGCTTTAAAAAATAATTCACTTAATAAACAATCTATATAACCAGTTGACCCCGAAGCTAGGTAATGGAAAATATATATTTTTTGTGGAAAGTACAGGGTATTTAATACCGATTAGACTATTGCTGAGGGGTCCGACTATGGCAGCCTTCTTGGGATAGTCACAGAAAGCAGAAGAATAGAAAAAGGACACCCAACAACATTTTGCCTCGTTTCACATATCCTAGCGGATCGTTATAGAGAATATACAGTGCATGTAATAAATCAAACAATTAGAAAATTAAACATGAATCAGAGAACTTCTTCCATTTACAATAGTCAAGGAATTCATCTAACATAATCAAATATGATTCTTTCATCAGCTATATCATTTCAAGCCAAAGCATATTGTGCTTCATATATCATGTTTAACATTCAAAGTGGAAACACATTACTCCAGCAAAAGTTTCCTACACACATAATACTTCAATTCTCAACAAAAGCGTTATTTTATAAATTGGTAAAAACGTATTCTTAATAGAAGACTAACATGTCTTTATTGAATGATCAGAACCCATTGGGTATCGTTAAAAATCTTTGTCAACACTCACGTTTCTAAAGAGAAATAAATCTTATATTCACAGTTATACCTATAGGTGGACATAGCCCCTGGAGTGAGAGCCCCTTGCCCTATTTGCATAACCCTCTGAGATAGACTAAAATCCACCCTATTCACTAGGCTGATGATATAAGCCCTCTCTAGATTATTGCACACAACTCAAAACTAAGGAAGATAACATAATCATGAGACAGTCACAAAAAAGATGGCACTAATGAAAAAGTACAGCCGTACATTCTTCAAGACTATTCAGTCCATGATTAATACTGTTGCATCGAAAAATCCACCTACATTCTGCTTGATCAAGTATTCCTGTGAGGTCTCCACCTTTACTAGGACACTTGATCTTTTTGATGACCTGCCACTGCAAGTCAGTAGGGGCATGGTTCTGTTAAAAAAAAATGAGACACCAAAGGCGCATGTTTATTCTTACATCTAATGCAGCTTTTGTGTTGGGAAAGTCGATTTTTTTTACCCGTTGTGTGGTCTGACCAATATAGATTAGGCCACATGGACACCAAATTGCATAAACCACGTTTTGGGAATTGCAATTGGTATGGTCTTTTAAATCGATCTTAACATTCTCATGTACAAACTGTTTTAGTGTTGATAGTTGAATCACACAAGAGACAATTACAACATCGGTAGTGACCCACAGTTCGATTAAGTCCCCAAAGTGTGGTCAGGTCAAATGACTGTTTGGTTAGCAAAGCAGCCCGAACTAGGTGATCCCGCATGTTTTTGCCCCGTTTAAAAGCAAAAAGTGGTTGTTCCTTGGAAATTCCCACCGCTTGTACCAGGGGCCAATAGCGTTTAACAATCTTGACAACATGATTGCTCTTTGTTCCAAATGTGGTAACACATGGTATGCATTCTGTTTTCATGGGGGTACGAGGAGTCAAAAGAAATTCTCATTCATCATACCATGCTCTTTTTAAAGAGCGTTTAATTAAACGTCTTGGATAACCACGATGTTTTGAATTTCTTTGCCAATATTTCTGCATCCCAAAAGTAGTCCTCCCTAAATAAGCAGTTTCTACGTATCCGCAGAAGCTGCCCAAAAGGGAGTCCGTCCCTCAGTCCACGTGGATGCTGGCTAGAATATTCCAACAAAGTATTTCGGGCCGTTGGTTTAGTGAACAGTTTAGTGGCCAATTAACCTTCATGGGGAATGATTGTCAGATCCAGAAAGTCTATGTAGTGACAGTGTGTAGGCACTAATCTAAACAGTAGACCATGGAATAATTCAGATTAATTGCATCAAAAACATGAATTTAATTCATTCAATCAAATCATCAGTACATGCTCTTATAATTCAGAGTATTCATATAAATATGTGCGATTTCTGCATAGTTTCATTATATACAGTATAATACAGTTCTCTCGGTGCAGAAAGAGAAAAGGTTTGAAAGGAAATGGGGTGGTTGGATCAGTGAGGGACAGGGTAAAGGTGATGTGATATAAACATAATTCAGTTATGTGCAATGGAACCTTTACAGCCTAGTTTAGGTCTATAGTTCCCATTGCAAAGGCATTACACATAGGGCAAAATTGATTATTTTCTTCCAATCCTATGGTACATACTGGTGATTGTGTGGTTGTCAACGTTTCGACCCCTGGTTGGTAAGGGTTATTGGTTCCTCATTCTGGAGTCTTCCTCAGGACAGGATGTAATGATAGAGCACCTGAAAACATAGAAGTAATTCAGTGCGGGTCTTAAAATAATGGCCTACTAATAATTGAGTAACCTGGAATGTACCTACTCGAAAGAGTCCACTCTGATTGTCCAATCTGATTGTCCAATCTTCGGTGGTAGCAGCAGCGCTCAACCGTATCTGTGAACATGTGTGATCGTCAGGTTATACATCAAGAGAACAAAGGTTTATTCTAGATGAGTAGATATGAATAATTTATATGGGAGACTCACCAGGATATGCATGGACAAAAAGGAGTTACTTAATCTCCCGCGGATATTTGTAGCAAGCTTCTTGTTATTCGTGTCAATCCGCTTATCTTGATTTTATTCAGTCGTGTGCCGCTAAAAAGTCGGCACAGGCATCTTGGGGAAAACATTAAAGTGTTAGCACTGGGATCTGGTGCGTTTGTTAGGACAAGTCATGTTAAAAACCAAACGGTGATATTATCGTGCGGCTTCTATGGGGTGAAGGCCCACTGGCGTGACTATTACCAGCGAGTCTGATGGGTAATACAACTTGTGTTCTGGCGTTCGTGAGGGCTATGCTTAATGATTATTTTAGAGATTATATTGGAGATGAGTCCAAATGGAAGAAAGGACTCATGATCCTGTTCAGTTAATCATGGCTTAAGAATCAACGAGTGAGGGTTAAAGGCGTTAAAGTACGCAAAGCAAGTCGTGTACTTATTAGTTATCGCAGTTAATGTGCATTAGTGCGGCATAGTTCACAATATATTATAACGTAGCCCTAAAATATGGCAGAGAACCTGTTCTGGATGTTGGTGGCTAAATATATGTACAGCTGTACCAACCGATAACAGCTTGATTAAGTGGTATTTATGCAGAATCCGGCATGAATCACAAAAACGGCATTGATCATGGCTAAGTACATGTTCAGCATTCAGCCCACTGTCCCAACCGATAACTGCTTAATTTAGTGATATTAATGCAGAGCCCCATTAGAAGGCAAAGCAACATTTGTCCCTGTTCTAGTTGAGTGAAAGGTCAAACTTGGCAAAATGCATTTAACAAAGACTGTACCATACACTAGAGGCGTCGGAAGGGCTCACTTAATACCGAGAGGAGTGTGTATCACAGATGGGGCTTACAAGTCTTACCTCGTCTCCTCCGATGATCACACTGACAAGCAGAAATGCCGTCAGAACAGGTCATATGTGCTTTGCTGACGGTGGGGGCGTGGCCTCTGCACGCGGTGCTGCCGCTAGATACCGACAGGGGCTCGGTAGTCTGCTAAGACCTTGACTCTGGCACATAAGGCCCTGCACGCCTCCGGAGCGAAATACCTCCAAAAAAGACTGACCTTTTACCACCCAGCCAGGTCGCTGAGGTCAGAAGTCTTGTTTCTTGCCGTTGTGCCCCGTGTCAAGAGGGCACGCATTGGAGGCCGCTCCTTTAGACTGTTGGCGCCCCAGTTGTGGAATAAGCTACCAGTGGCCCTGCGCAGCACTTCAAACCTGCTGGCCTTTAGGAAAGGGCTTAAAACCTGGCTTTTTACTTCCTAGTTTTCCATGATTTTTTGGCCTCTTTTCTGTTCTTTTGCTCTGTTTTTTTGTTTTTCCTGTTATGTTATCAGATTGGTGTGCAAATTAAAGCGTCGGGACACTCGCTGAGTAGCCGTACGCTATACAAAATACAGCTTAACATAACATAACATAACTAACCAATGAACATGTGGGCCGGAAAAATTTTCCGGTCTGGTGGTGGCGTGATGCCAAATAGTTCTGTTATTACTATTTTATGATAAACCATCCATTATATACATCGCGAAATTGCCTTTGCACAAATTCAATATAATTTAGAAGATGTGTTGGGAAACAAACAGACATGGTATACGATTCTTGGTATATCGGTATAGTAATCTCTCTGCAAGCAATCTTGTGTGCTCATTCTGTTGTTCCTATTGGCCGGTACATCCTCCATTGGTAAACCATCCATTATGTACATGGCGGAACATACAACATAATTTGAAAAATATGTTTGGAAACAAACAATCATGATATACGATTCTTGATATATCGGTACAGTGATCTCTCTGTAGGCAATCATTTTGCATGTGTGCTCGTTCTGTTATTACTATTAACCAGTGCAACCTCCATTATGTACATCGCAAAGAATCAAGAAATATACCAAGTGTTTAGAAAAAAACAGCCATGATATATTTATCTTATCTGATATATCGGTACAGTATTCTCTATTAAGGCAATCTTATCGCATAGGGGATATACAACTGGCCAATATTTATAGGGGAGAGATATACAGATGTCATGTTTACATGCCGCTCATGAATTGAACTCTATTGACATGTGTTGTATAGGGCAGGATCTCCAAGTCTTAACAAAGGTTCTTACGTAGTGTACAATATAGATCGATGGGAAGCACATATAGGGCAGTATATTGTTATATGTATTCTGGATTCTAGTTAACTGTCGTGCTTTATATCCGACTAAAACAGAGCCCTTGTGTGTGAGAAGATGTTTATCACGTGCTGTAGTCCAGATTGTGCTATTCAGGTTCGAGGCCAGCCATTTGCGCATAAGTGGCATCCAGTTCATTGAGGCCATTCTCAACTGTATCTAATTGGTACATCCACTTACATTCCCTCATGTTCATAATGGGACTGAGGTCCCCGCCTCTTGGGCCATGAGTTATTCTTTCAAGTACTAACCATTTCATTGATTCTGGACTGTGCTCTTTGGTGCGGAAGTGTTGAACTAGTGGCGCTCCTGCTGTGTTTGGCATCTGATGCCGCTACAGTGTTGTAGGATACAGTTTTTTATCTTCTGTTTGGTCTGACCTATGTAGGCAAGATTACCGGGGCAGATAATGGCGTATATCACCTCACTGGTGTTGCAGTTAGTATGAGATTTCAATTCAATCGTGTTATTTCTGTATGTCCAAATTTTGGCTTTTAGAGATATGGCGCAAGCTTTGCATCTGGTGCAGTTGTAGTGACCCACTATCTCTGGTAGGTTCCATAGTGTCTGTATTGTTGGAGGCGGGGGTGTATCCAATAGGGACCGGACCACATGGTCCCTGATGTTTTTTTCTTTTTTGAAGGCATGCATTGGCAGCTCTTTCATTTCAATGATGTCGGCAACAAGGTCCCAGTGTTTATTGATCGTCTTTTTAATATCATTGCTTCTTGTGCAGTGTGTTGTGACACATATGATTCTATCATGTGTGGAGGTGTGTTCTTTTGGTGTCAATAGATCCTCTCTGTTGTTGTACCAGGCCCTCTTTCTGGCTTTTTTAACCAGTTTCTTTGGGTATCCTTTTTCCAGGAGGCAGGTGATAAGTTCATCTGATTCCTTAAAGAAATCTTCTTTCAGAGAGCAGTTCCTACGGAGCCGGAGAAATTGTATGAAAGGTAGATTATCGGGGAGGCTTCTTGTGTGATGACTGGTGTATCTGAGTAATGTGTTTCTCTCCATTGGTTTCCTGTACAGGGTGGTCTATAAATGACCATCTGCGACCTTTATACTTATATCAAGGAAATCAATGGTTTCTCTACTCCAATGCATGGTAAATTTGATATCAGTCGTTTGTGAGTTGAGCCAGGCTAAAAATGATGCAAGGTCTTCATCACTTCCTGTCCACAGCATGGCTACATCATCAATATATCGTCGCCATTCGCTGATGTTATTCCTGTGTGGGTTTGATGGTGATAGGATACAATTCTGTTCGTACTCATTCATATAGAGGATGGCCAGATCGGGAGCAAAGGCTGCACCCATGGCTACTCCCTTACTTTGAATGAAGAAGTCCTTCTGGAAGATAAAGCTTCTTGTCATCGCCACTTCTAAGAGTTCTATTATGAAATCGGTTGGTACCGCCGCAGGTTGTGGTCGTCTCTGTAAAGCTTGTGCTATTGATTCAAGGACTGGTGCCTGGGTGATGCTCGTATTGAGCGAGACAATATCCATTGTTACCAATATTTGTTTGTCTTTATCGAAGGGCTTCTGGTCCAACAGGTTGATCACTTGCATTGTATCTCTCACATACGTTGCTGTAGTCTCTGCTAGAGGTTTCAGAAAGATGTCTACGTATTTGCATACGGGTTCCGATGGGGAACAGCATCCTGATATTATTGGACGCCCAGGTGGTTTCTGTGGGATCTTATGCACCTTAGGTAAGGTGTAGATTGTAGGTACTCTGGGTTGGTTCACATTGAGGTATTCATACTCCTTGGTGTTAATAAATCCAGTCTCTTTGCCCCTTCTCGTAATCTCTTGGATCTTCATCCTGATCTCTTTGGTGGGGTCGCTGGTGATTGCTGTGTAGCTGATACCATCGCTCAGTTGTGAATAGATCTCATCTTTGTAATCTTGTACATCTTGTAAGACAATTTCTCCCCCCTTGTCTGCTGGTTTAATGACAACAGATTTGTTATTCTTTACGGTATTCAGGGCTTCTCTCTCTCCCTTTGAGATGTTGTGCTTCACATATGGTCTTGTCGTACAGATTTTCATCACGTCTCTCAGTACCATGCTTTCGTATGATAAAATTCCATGGGGGACAGAATGTGCGGGTGGGATGAATGTCGAGGGTGGTCGTAGTCCAGTAAAAGATGTCAGAGATATTGGGAGAGAGTGTTTAAATAAATGTCTAAACCTTCTCTTGAGGAAGAATCTGAACAATTCTGTTTTTATGTTGAACTTGTTAGCATGCGATGTAGGCACAAATGACAAACCTTTGCTCAAAACATTTGTCTCCTCCATTGAGAGTTCATGTTTAGATAGGTTGATGATTGGATTCTTCTGAGTTATCCTCCTGGTGCTGATTTCTCCATGGATCTCTGGTTGAAATCTCACTTGTTTGGGCATTTGTCCTTGTTGTCTCCGCCCCCGTCCCAGTTCTGTTGGTTCTGGCCTCTTCTTGGTCGTCTGTTCCAATGGTCTGCCTCTGGGGGGTCTCCATGTGCTGTCCTCTAAAAAAGTCTGTTGAGGACCCATCTGCCAATTCTGTTGTGGTTGGTACCATTGGTCCTGATATTGGTTACTGTTGCTTGGTTCTGTTAGTCCGTTGTCACTTCCAGAACTATAGGAGGAATCAGAAAAGTTGGTAAATCTTCTATTGCCTCGGTAACCACCCCTTCCTCTGTAGAAAATGCATCCCTGGTTGTCTTGTTTAAAGTAATCTTCTTGCAGATAAGGATGTCTTCTTTTTTTATTGTATGTCCTTAGCTAGTTTGTCTAATTTTTTGGCTTGTGTTTCAACGTCGAAATCCTTAAGGGTCTTCTCCAGTCTTTCCAGAGTTTCTCTAGCGTTGGCGAAGGCACTGTGGCTGGTTATCTCCTGTTTAAGGTCGTTGATCTCCTTAGTGAGCTTTTCTACTTGTTCACAGGCTGTTTCAACACCTAGCACCATCCAATGGCAAGAGCAATTATTAGCGACAAAACTGAAACCCTCTTTGAGTTTTGGATTGTCTACAAAAATTGCCGGTTCATTACGAACTTGTAGCCCAGTTGGAATTATGTTTGCTTGAAGGTATTTAGTAAGTAAATGTCCATGTAGTCTAGTCCGCACCAGTTTTTTCTCTAGTTGTTCTAACTTATTAATTTTCTCATTCAATGAATAATCAATATTTGAAGTGTTGGATGAAAGAAAGTCAGTTCCTGAACCTCCCTCTATTAAGTTCTTAATGTATTCCTCAGTATAGGAAAGGGTTTCATGTTCATTCATGTTAAACCTGATAAAATAAATTAAAAAGTGTGAAAGGATTGTGAAATAACCCTCGCAAGACAGCTCTTGCTCAGAGAGTGTTAAGTTTTAACGGGGTGGACCCTTAAACCTACCCGACCTGGGTCATATCAATAGTACGTTAGAGAGATGGTCGCTGTAGTGACTGTGTGTAGGCACTAACCTAAACAGTAGACCATGGAATAATTCAGATTAATTGCATCAAAAACATGAATTTATTTCATTCAATCAAATCATCAGTACATGCTCCTATAATTCAGAGTATTCGTATAAATACGTGCAATTTCTGCATTTTTTCATTATATACAGTATAATACAGTACTCTCGGTGCAGAAAGAGAAAAGGTTTGAAGGGAAATGGGGGTGGTTGGATCAGTCGGGGACAGGGTAAAGGTGATGTGATATAAACACAATTCAGTTATGTGCAATGGAACCTTTACAGCCTAGTTTAGGTCTATAGTTCCCTTTCCAAAGGCATTACACATAGGGCAAAATTGATTATTTTCTTCCAATCCTATGGTACATGCTGGTGATTGTGTGGTTGTCTACGCATATCCTGGTGAGTCTCCCATATAAATCATTCATATCTACTCATCTAAAATAAATGTTTGTTCCCTTGATGTATAACCTGACGATAACACATGTTCACAGATACGGTTGAGCGCTGCTGCTGCCACCGAAGATCGGACAATCAGAGCAGACTCTTTCGAGTAGGTACATTCCAGGCTACTCAATTATTAGTATGCCATTGTTTTAAGACCCGCACTGAATTACTTCTATGTTTTCAGGTGCTCTATCATTACATCCTGTCCTGAGGTAGACCCCAGAATGAGGAACCAATAACCCTTACCAACCAGGGGTCGAAACGTTGACAACCACTCAATCACCAGCATGTACCATAGGATTGGAAGAAAATAATCAATTTTTCCCTATGTGTAATGCCTTTGGAAAGGGGACTATAGACCTAAACTAGGCTGTAAAGGTTCCATTGTACATAACAGATTTGTGTTTATATCACATCACCTTTATCCTGTCCCTCAATGATCCAACCACCCCCATTTCCCTTCAAACCTTTTCTCATTCTGTACAAGAGCACTGTATTATACTGTATATAATGAAACTATGCAGAAATAGTATGTATTTATATGAATACTCTGAATTATAAGAGCATGTACTGATGATTTGATTGAATGAATTAAATTCATGTTTTTGATGCAATTAATCTGAATTATTGCATGGTCTACTGTTTAGATTAGTGCCTACACACAGTCACTACATCGACCATCTCTCTAATGTACTATTGATATGACCCAGGTCGGGTAGTTTTAAGGGTCCAGCCCATTAAAACGTAACAGATCCAGAAAGTCAGCACTCTCACAACTGGCTTGAGAGGTGAATTTCAGATCCAGAGAACAGGTGTTCAACCACTTTAAAAGATCTTGGAGGTTCAATACATTGCCCGTCCAGATGAAAAAAATATCATCAATGTAACGGCGCCAAAGTCGCACATTTTCAAAGTATGGATTTTCTTGTTGATTGTAGATGTATTTACATTCGAAATTATCCACAAATAAAATAGCAACGTTGGGGGCATAAGAAGCCCCCATAGAAGTTCCCTTTATCTGTAGATAAAATACCCCATCAAACTCAAACTAGTTCTTAGTGAGTGAGATGGTCAGTTAATCAATAATGAAGCCAGTGGGCACCGTCACAGTACCTGGCCTAGTATCTAGAGCCTTGCAGATTACCTCAATCCCTTCCCTCTGTGGTATATTAGTTTATAAGGATTCAATATCCAAACACACCAATAACTCACGGAGGGGATCAAATTGCATCAGTTCTAATTGACAAATTATATCACAGCTGTCACGTACATAGCTCCTGGTAAGAGGAGCTAGTTCCTTGATAAATACGTCAATATATTTGCACAAGGGTTCCAAGACCAACCCACAGCCAGAGACTATGGGTCGGCCTGGAGGATTAATCACACTCTTGTGCACCTTTTGGTAAGGTGTATAGCACTGGAGTACGTGGTGCTTTAGCATTCAGAAAATCAAATTCTTTTGCGCTAAGGAATCCAGCAAGTTTCCCAGCCGATGTAGTTCTCAAAATCATTTTCTGTAAATCAGATGAAGGATTTATTTGCAAGATCATATAGTGATCAGTATTATCAAGTTGGCGATGAGTTCGGATTTGTACATCACAATCGGTTGTATCACGATGCCTCCCCCTTTATCGGCGGGTTTGATAATTAAGTCTTGATTCATTTTCAAAGTGCGTAACGCCTGTCTTTCAGGGAGAGAGATGATATAGGGGATGTATTCAAAACCAGCATTTAAAGCAGTCACATCTCGCAGTACCATTGATTCAAAAGCTAGCAGCTCAGCAGGCATTTGTGTAGTTGGAGGATTAAATTTTGATGGAGGTCTCAAATCAGATGGATTAAAAATTAATGTACTGGATTTATCCATAAAAAAATACTTGAGACGCAATTTACGAAAAAACTGCAATAATTCGATCTGAATGTCAAATACACAGTTTTTTTCTGTAAAGATAAAGCTCAACCCTCTACTCAAAAGAGAAATCTCATCAGAAGAAAATGTATGATCGGAGAGATAAAAAATAGGAATAGTATTAGATGAAACATCAATACTCACATTATCACATTTTATGGAGGTCCCCACTGGTAAAACTTCCGGCGGGTTTGGCGTTCTCCCGCTTGGAAGTTCCAATGTTGGGGTGACTCAGTGTGGCCCAGGTCAGAAGCGACATTGCACAGTCATTGATTTCCAAATGCCTAATCTTTTTAGGTACAACAGCTGCAATGGTTCAGGAAAAAAAAGCATAAAAAGAATATATTTAACCAACCTACAAATTCCCATAACACATGGAAAAGTGCGAAAGAATGTACCAACAGACAAAACTTACATGAAAAAAGGTTTTTTGTTATTGAAATAACATATTGCAGAACATAAAGTATATCAGAAATAGTACCCACGCATAAATGGTGCTCATGGAGTCACACATCATAGACATATGAAAATACAAATTACACTGTAAAAAAAAATGGTAGAGGAGCAATAAACAAAATGTCTGATCTAGCAGAAGATCAATAGTACAATTAATGCGTCCTCTAAGTGGCCAAAGGGAACGTTGACAGTGGTTCGACCATGTCAATTTAAAAGGTCATCACCAGGACACAAGGTAAGGATTTTGAAACAACCATCAGAAAACTGTCTATAATTTGAATATTAACATTTATAAGTGTTGTGGTACCGATAGTCCTAAACAAACAAGAAAGAGCCCAACCAAGGGCTAACGAGAAGAGATGACAAAGAATGAATGCACAAGAACTCAATGCCAACCACCAAACTTATGTAACAAAGCAGAGGTAAAAAGGAGAAATCCTTAGTGAATCGCTAAGTTCTTAAGAAAAAGGGAAGAAGCAGAGGAAAAGAAACCGCCTAGTTAAAAAAAAAAAAAGTGGATTGAAGTACCAAATGTGAATCATAATTAAAGTAAACATGCTCTTAAGTTGAGAAAAGCAACCCACTGTTTACTAATTGATTAATCAGGTCAAAAGTATCCAGTGATCCAACTGATGTTAGAATCTCGCCATAATATAAGTATTGGCGTACATACAGGGAGACTAGGAAGTGCATGGCAACTCAAAAGGTCATATACTCACGAAAAAACAATGGTCTCAATAAATCCCAAAAATTAAATTACAAACATAGTGTTTGGATCAAGGCAACAATATTCAAAGGACTGCGTCCAAAAGAACACGTCCGAAGAAACAGCAGTGATTCACTTTAGAAATTCACAGAAAAAAGGGAGAAAACCAAAAACAACTGTCAGTTCAAATGAGGGATCAGTCGCATAATAGACTACCCATATTTAGCCATAAGAATTCAAAAAGTTGAAAGAACCGGTCTTACCCGATGAGGAATAAAACTTCTATAACAATTTGGGGTGCTCTCTGTCCACATAGAAACATTGCGTGGGGTACCACATTTTAAAGAAGATTGATCCCCTTCGGCATTAACGAAAGACTGCCCAGGTTTGGGATTGTATGCGCATCAATTGACCACATATATATAATTTCAGAAAGAGAATTAAAATTTGATGTAATTAATGGTCAAAGGAGCATAAACATGGATAAAAAAAATGTTTATTATTAATTTTCAAAGAAGTAACTCCACTCCATGGCACATAAGTGTACACGCCAGTGTGATGAATATATTCGAAAAAAGACTAAGGTTATTAAGAAATGTAGCCGGATGATGGTCTCTCTTTCCGTGTGCTAGCGGCCAAGTGGTGGAACTCCCTTTCTCCGCACATTCGGGCGATGGATGACCTTTTCCAGTTCAGACGGGCCGTCAAAACTCTTCTGTTTGCTTAAATTCCTCTGCTGTCTTTTTATCCCTTCTGAGTTTCCTAGTGTTGTGTTGTGTTTACCTTGTCAAAGCGCCAGGACGTCCCTTCGCTGGGGCAGATGTGCACGGTACAAAAATTAATAACATAACATAACATAACATGAAAAATAATATATATATGGGCCTGCTTAATAGAATTTATTTTGGCAGAGAAAGGAAAAGAAGCGTTTCGACCTTGTTGTGTCCTCGGCCCCCACAAAGCACACACAATACAGGTAAGGATATATGGATTCTTTATTGGTTACTTCTTGGCTGCTCACACACACGTCTGTCTCTTTCATCTTCCCTCTGTAATCCCAATCCCCACACCCCTGACCGGATGTGGTGTCTGGCTCCCTTCATCCCCACTGTCCACTGCAGGGTCCAAGTGCCCTTACCCAGGTCACTACATATCCCCCTTTTGTCACAAAGAAATGATGAGAAATTTGAAACACTGAGATTGTAGATGGAGATAGATGCAAGTCAGCCAGGGCACATGTTGGTATGCTTCCCATCATTACATTTCTTCTATTAGTCTTTTTGGCCGGCTGCATACTCTTCTCGGGCAGGCCTCCGTCTGTTGCTCTTCTGTTGGTTTCTCACCATTGTGTGTTTCCTTTCTGTTGTGCTCCGACCCTTCTCGTTCTGCTGTTTCCTTATCTTGGTCTTCCTCATTCCTCTCCTTCAGTCCTTGTGGTGTTTGGGATCCTCATGTCTACACAGATGCGGATCTTTGAGGTGTTCTTCTTTGGAACTGCCACTATTGGAGGCAAGGGCAACCCAAGGCGTTGGCCCTTCAGCAGGTTCAATTATGTCTTGTGCCAGTAAGCTGGTTATTTCCTCTTCAACTTGTGGTTGTAAGTGGATTGGTACTTGTCTATGATGTTGGGCCACCGGCATAATTGCTTCATTGATAAGTAGCGTTATTTGTTTTCCTTTCAATTTGCCAAGACCTTTCAGTATAGCTGGGTATTCTTGTAGAATGTTCTCCGTTTCTGACATGTGGTACGTCATTGCTAGTAACCCCATCACCTGCGCCATTACATTGCTTAGCAGGCATGGTGCTGGGATCTCACCCTTTAGCACGTGTATTTCTTCTTGGTAGGACCTGCCCTTGTATGTTAAAGTCTCTGTGAATTTTCCTATGTTTTCTACTGGGCATTTGGAGTCTCACGTGAACAAATCCACAGTTGACTGTGATAGATGTGGTTTCACTTTCATTTTCCTGTATTCTGACATGCACATGATGTTGCATGTGGCTCTACTTTCAAGCATGAACTTAGCTTGGTGGCTCCCTACGCCGATGCTCACTGTGGCGGTTTTCTTTATTTGCTGCTTCTCCACGAGATGAATGTGCTCTGGTCTTTTAGCTTCTTTGGGCATGTCTGACATTAGATATAGTCTCGCCTTCCTCATGGGTGCTGCCATCCTTTCTGACTCGTCGGAGGAGCTACGATTGGCGGTTTCCATGTGTCATGCGTACCTGTTGTTGGTCATCCATGGTCTCATTGTTCTGCCTCTCTCACTTCTGAATTGTCTGGTCATGCACGTGCTTGCAAAATGATTGTCCCTGTTGCACTTCCTACACTTCCAGGCTATTGCTGGGCAGGCACCGACGTGTGGGAATTCGAGGCCACATCGGTAGCATTCAGCGTCAGCTTTTTCTGTGGGTGATGGTCGCCAGATGACGGTCCTGTCCCCCAGGTAAGGATATATGGATTCTTTATTGGTTACTTCTTGGCTGCTCACGCACACATCTCTCTCTTTCCTCTTCCCTCTGCAATCCCAATCCCCCACACCCCTGACCAGATGTGGGTGTCCATTTCCCTTTGTCCCCACTGTCCACTGCAGGGTCCTAGTGCCCTTCCCCAGGTCACTGGAGACCTCACACGGGATCTTGGTCATATGACCATTAGCAAATGCTTAAGGGCACGATGTAGGTCGGTCGGTAACGGCCGAAAATCGGTATTTTCGGCCGTTACCGATCGGTAAATAGGCGAATGGTATGTAGGGGCATTATTTTACAGAATCGGTAAAATTACCGATTCGGTAATTTTACCGATTCGGTAAAATAAGTAATCAGTAAATTTACCGATTCGGAGCCACCCATATGTAGCTGGGACTCTTCAGAGTCCCAGGAGCCTTAACGAATCGGTATTTTACCATCAAATCCAATTTGATGGTAAAATACCGATTCCGGTGTGTATGCCATGTGACAGGCAGACCTGCCCTTAGGGCAGGTATGCCTGCCACATGGCACCCGTGCCTGTTTTGGGGGTGCCAGAGGGTGTCAAAGTGACACCCCCTGCACCCTTGTGTGAATCGGTATTTACCGATTCGGTAAATACCGAATCAGTAATGCCAATTCATTCCTATGGGCTTCAAAGCCCAAAGGAATGAATGGGCAGTACCGATTCGGTAAATGCCGATTTCATCCGATTCGGTATTCCAGCACATCTGGAATACCTACATGTCGGACCCATAGATTTACCGATTTTAAATTACCGAATCGGTAAAATTCGGTAATTTAAAATCGTTAAATCTTTCCTACCTACATCTAGCCCTAAGTCTTTTAAACACTTCACAGACGCCGCATTGTGTAATAGGCAAACGAAACAGTGCAACACCTGGTATACAGTACAAAGTGAGATTCAAAATGTTAAAACTTTATGCAGTTCTGTCATTTTTGCATATATAACCTTAATAGATGGGTTTCACGATTAAGACATATTTATTAGTCATGATTTAATAATTTGATATTTTGTGTGTTCATATCAAGGGATAATGTTCTTACTGCTGCAGATTTGACTTTTAAGCCTACAGGATTTAGGCATTGAATAAAATCTCTATTTGGGCCATAACATTTTTCTGAATGCATTTTAGATATGGAATGAATTAAGAATACTGACATTGAATTCAATTTCAAAGATCATGGTATAGTACCCCAAGATCAACTCAAAATTAGCGCGCTCAAACAGCATTCAATCATATTATGGATAGCTACTTCATTAACTCTAACAATTATTCATCCACGTAAGATTTCAAATTAAGCTTTCGTAGCACTCATAATCATGTTAAACAGCTAATGAACAATCAAAAGGAGAGGTGATCGTTGCACAGAACATAGTCATGTTCTGGTGCTCATTAAGTTAATAGTGGCTTCATCAGGAGCATTCATTATTCTCTTTTAAAACCGATTACCTGTAGTCAGGAAAAAACAATATTGAATCCGTTAATCAAGGGTTTCTAACATATTTAGATGTAAGTTCCGTCAGTTTCTAAGCTTTAATAATACGGACATTTCTCAGTTGATACTTCAATCACAAAATTGTTTAAAGAGACATTAAAAGACTAATGCCAGAAAAAGGGTGGTAGGGGGCTTTTAAATTGCTATATATGTGAGTGTAATTCTTCGTCATTATTGATCCCTTGTGGGAAAGTGGAGCCTGCTTGCAAAATGAGTCAAGACTCTAGTCTCTGTAAGGCGGAGAGGCGATCACATCCTCTGAGGTGTTTTTTATAGAGTCCAGGCTAAAATACATGGCCTTGGTCCAGTGGCTCTGGTGAGCCTCCTGAAAGTGTTTGGCTTTGCTATGTATTATTTTAAAAAACTTTGGCACCGGGCTCAGTGCTGATTTACTCCAGGAAGGCATAACAACTCTAGAAACACAAAAACATGATACACATTATAACAAGTGACATAGAAAAATATTTTGTTTTTATTGATCTTTGTTTTTTTAAGATAGAAAAAAGATATATATAAACAGATTCATTTTATACATGATTGACTTCAATGCTTAAATAGATATACATTCCAGAACATTTTGTACAGATTAGAACCACATATTGATGTAGAGTTCAGTATAACCTGAGATAAGTGTATATTCAATACAAATAAATTACACAAGCCTATATATAATAGATAATCAAACAGTGTATTGTTTTCATAATAATCTGCATTGTCGTTATACAACTTAACATAAGATTAAGGCCCTATATGCAGGCACTGGTAATGCTTGTAGAATACCAACGTGTTTCGGCAAAAGCCTTCTTCAGGATTTTCTTACCAGTGGTTACTAAAGTAAAACATATAAACATAAAATGTGATCTAGAGTTTAAACACACTATTTCGCAGTCTATTCTTTATTCTTTATGTACATTCATTAAAATCATGAGAGAATATCCTGGAATTACGGTCTAAGAGGACTGAAATTGAACAGTACTGTGAAATACAAAAGATAAGTGAATAACAATACAACAAAGTCTCTTTCACACAAGTGACAGAGTGCTACTTATACTGCCATAAACAATTTAACAAAAAGTAAAAGGGGTTAAAAACTTCCATAAGCACTAGATAAAAAAAGAGCTGTTTTTTTGTACATGAACACCTAATTATTCTACCCTAGTGTTCTGAGTCTATATTGTAGACACTACATATAGATGCCCATATATCTATATAAATTAGTCTGTTAAGTACCTTCATCAATGTAAGGGTGTATCTGCAACTTTAAAATAATGTTCAAGATGTAAAGATGTCCACGACGGATTTGTCCTGCCTGAAACCACAAGATATAAGATTACACTAATTGTTCATAGGATTACAAACCGGTTGCTATGCAGTCTAGGGTGTCTGGTACTTCTATTTGATGATACTTACCTCTTCTCTTATATTATATCCCTTTATTGTCCACTGACTCTGTATCCTAACTATTTCTATTGGTCAGAGGTCTGCTGGATGTATAGGTATTCTGAAACAATAATGAATTCACAATTAGCTCACTGATGTCCAGTTTATCTTAAAACCTATTTAATTGCCGTCTGTATATAAGTTCGAATATACTAACCTAAAAATCAGAGTGAAATATCAGCAGTGGTGTTTTCTTATTTTCATAGTTCGTCAGCGAGGTGATGCAGGGCGATATAGTCCTAGAATCCTACACTTAGGAGGAAATGATGGATCAAAATAAATTTTTTCATACAGGGCTGAAAATGTCTGTCATTAACCAAACTCCTCACATGGTCCAATATTACCCGAGTTTGACACACTCAGAAAAACGTCAGTTTTCTAGATGAACACTGACTCAACATCATGGGCAATACTTGTTATAGTGTAATCCTAAATGCTCCAAGTGGAATGTTAACCAGGGATAAAGTTCAGGCGAAACCCTAATTATGTCGAGGTACGAATATGGTAATAGATGGAAAATGATACTCCTCTAGACTCACGTGTCGAGTGATTACAAATAACCCCTAATCTATCTGACCATATGTTACAAAGGGTTAAATCGATAACGGGCTTTTCCAGAACTGTCCAAGCATATATCTATCAAACGATGGTGTCTAAATGGGCCATGACGTTACCAGAGGATGTAAACAGCTAAGGAAACCTAATGATAAAACAGGAATAAATCGGTATGATGCTATGCGGTGCTGCCGTACATTAAAAAACGGACTAATCGTATCTAAGACGACAAGAGATTACCACACGAATTATAATTGTCCGGTACCAATATGTTACAGACAATTGCTCGTAATATATATTATTATAGCATACCGCATGTCACTTATGCTCAATAGATGGATACAAATATATGACACTTATTCTGCTTTGGGACTCCGATTAAATGCTAATATCATCAGTCTTTCTATACTATAGCGTGGTAGCAATACTCTATAAACTTACCGATACGCCGGTGTCATATGCTCCTGCTTCTGACCAGCTGCCCGGCAAATGAGGCGTATAGATTTTACTTACGGTTTAAATATACTTCCACGACCTCCGATCCTAGTAACGTGACGTCATTACTATGTGCTCCTTGATGTTAGGGTATACCATGTAAGCGCATTCGCCATGATGGAACTTCTGTTATTCGAAAAGACTTGCGACTTATAAGTGAGCAAAGACACACCGTGACACTTTTTATGTTAGGGTTAAACAAAGGCAGAAATATTCGCCCTATTACGACTTTATAAATCATTCCCCACTCGAAAGGATTTGAACAGTCTGTTTACAGATGAACACATCTAATTCGTGTATATATACTTGTGACAGATATTTACTTTTGTACTAAAGCATCGTATAGGATGAATATCTTATTGTGTCCCCATGGTATCAGTTAGGATCTATATATGTCGGACTGTTTTTCTCACTGGTTAATAACAAACGGATGAATACTTGGTGGAATCACATGTTCCTTTCTTTAGGTGTATTATGCCTAAAGTAAAGCCAATCACTCATTTGGGTTTCCTATAGAATTTGCCCGAAAACTGCACGACAAAAAATGTTTTAAGTGATTGAGCTGATTTATCAATAGTTCATTTCAATAGAAAAAGACTATCTTGATAGCCAAATTGATATTTAATTATAAGAAAATATTCCCAATAATCTTAATCCATATACTGTAACACATCTAAAGTTGGTGAAATGGAACTGTCCACCATCTACATTTGTGCTCTACTGATGTCTCAAAGGAAGTTGAGACTACAGTCCTACAGTATATTGATTTCCAAGTTTTATGGGAAAGGGGGGCTCAAATTTCCATGAAGCAATCTCTATTTAATTGCTTGATCCCAAGGTATCTCAAAATTCAGACCTTTGGTTGATGTTCCCAGAATAAAAATCCAGTAAACTTCTGAGTTTTCTGATTTTATGTATGTATGTATGTATGTATGTATGTATGTATGTATGTATGTATGTATAGGCGTTCTTGTATAGCGTTAAAACTGTCACCCGACGGGCATCCTGGCGCTTAGACTGTTATTACACAAGACATGATGTTTCCAGCTTCCAATCTATTTACATTGTTCTGGGAAACAGATGGGTCTTTAATGCTTTTTTAATGGAAGAAAATCTTCCAGGCCCCTCAGGCCTAGCGGTAGAGAGTTCCACAGCTGCGCTGCGGTAAACCTGAAGGACCGACCACCCATCCGGGACCTCAGAAACTTGGGTACTACCACCAAGTAAGCCGAGGCTGACCGGAGTGGTCTTGGAGGGATGTACCATGAGATAAGGTCCTGCAGAGGAGACGGGCCTTGTCCGTGTAGAGCCCTAAAAACCAAACACAAAGCTTTCAAGTTCACCCGTTAAAAGATTGGCAACCAATGGAGGTCCCTAAGTGCCTTGGCAGAAGAGTCCAGGCGGCGCCACAAAAGTGCCAGTTTGGCAGCATAATTCTGTACTCGTTGGAGTTTTCTAGCAGAGTAACTGGTGCCCCCAGCAGCAGTGCGTTGCAATAGTCGAGTCAACTTAAAATTATGCTCTGCACTACCTCTGGTCTGGCCTGTACCGGGAGCAAGGGTAGAATCTTTCGCAAGGATCCGAGTAATGCCATACAAGTGGCCACCGTTTTGTTCACTGATATGTCCAGCTGTAAGTCGGAACTAAACATTACCCCCAAATTCCGAACCGATTCGGCAGGTAGACTAGTACCTTGGAAATCAGGAGGCCAAAAACCTTGTGGTAGGGGTCTGGGGGTCCGATCCATAGAGCAATGTAGCACCTCGGTTTTCGAGCTGTTAAATTGTAGGGAGTTGTTACCCAACCATTCTGCCGTGGTGCTCATGCATCGATGAAAGACCTCCTGTGACACCCCGCCCTTACCCTCAAACGAGAAGATAAGTTGGGTGTCATCGGCGTAGTTAGTGACTGTTATGCCAAAAGATTTAATCAGCGTGATCAGGGGACGGAGGTAAAGCCCTGGGGTACTCCCTGACCAACCCTCTTGATGTTCGATTGAAAGGGTGGCAGTGCAACTACCTGGTGCCTTTGATCGAGATATGACACCAGCCATTCAAGGGCCATTATCTGTGTTAATCCCTTCTTTCTGACAGATCTTTTCCACAATGTACCATTGCATATCTTCAGGAGCATGGTTCTTTTCTATGTTGTGATTTACCATAGGTGCTGCAGTTTTCTTTGCTCTAATCGCTGACCTATGTTCTGTAAGTCTCACATTTAGTGTGCTGCCTGTTTCCCCTACACAGCCCAATTTGCAGGGGCATATTATCAGGTAAATAACATTAGATGTCTTATAGTTATTAAGCCTCTTCGGTGATATCACCTGATCATTAAACTGCAATGTTGTTGCTTCGATAGCTGTTGCGCATGACTTGCAATTGGTACATTTGTATGTCCCCACTACCGGATTATTGCCAGTAATGCAATTTTTTTTGAGAAGTGTTAATTTTACTCATGTGTGAGTGTACCACATGATCCTTTATAGATTTGTTACATCTATATTCAAACATAGGTTTAGGGAGCAGCTCTGTTTAAAGTGTATTAACATTGAGAATATGCCAACTTGAGCAGACTGCCTGCCTGATTCTCTTATTTAGCATAGAGTGTCTTTAGTACTCATGAATAAATGCTATCGATCGTAAAAACGGGCTCTTTTATAAGAGTCTCCAATGATCTTTTTAGGATAGCCCCTAGCCAGGAACTTTCTTTTCATTGCTTCAACCTTAACATCAAAGTCATCAATATTGGTGCAATTCCGTCTTAGACGTAAAAATTCACCAAACGGAATGCTGTTTTTTTAGTTACCGGGTGATAACTGTCATAATGTAGTAAGGCATTCCTGGCATTAGGCTTAACAAATAAGTCAACCACCAAGATACCTGTATCGTGCTTTATTAACACATCCAAATACTCGACCTGCTCTCTACTTATATGGTTGGTGAAAAGTATGTTGGTATCGCGCACATTTATCCATTCCAGAAATTGCTGTAAATTATCATAAGTGTCATTCCAAATGAAAAAACACGGTCTATGAATTGTGACCATTTGGTCACAGACTCATAGAACGGGGCTATCTCATTAAAAAAGTACTTCCTTTGAAATTGTGACATGTAAATGTTTACCACCGTAGGGGCACATGATGCCCCCATGCTGACTCCCTGGTTTTGTTTGTACAGCTGATTATTAAACTTGAAGATGTTATCACATAGCACTATTTTGAGGCACTCTAAAACAAACAAAGATGGGCACTTGATGTTGTAGGTCTGAATAAACCAATGCACAGTTGCTATGGCTCCATCAATGGGAATATTGCTATAGAGTGCCTCAATGTCCATGGTGTCCAGAAACTGGGTGTTTAGACAAAACAAGATATTTTCCACAAGGTTGATAATATGCCTCGTGTCCTGCACAAAGGCAGGTGTCTGGAATACATGGGCACATAGAATGGCGTTGACATATTTGGCTATAGGTTCTGTAGATGAGCCTATGGTGGTGACTATGGGTATTAGTGGCGGATCAGTTATGTTCTTATGCACCTTAGGTATTCCATAAATACTGGCCATCCTAGGTTTCTCACCATTTAAAAGGCCCATTCTTTTTCACAAAGCTCTCCATCTTTTAATGCTCAATTAGTGAGCTTCTGTATCTTGCTAACTATATTCATAGTGGGATCTCTGGTAATCAGTACATAAAAATGAGCGTCACTCAACATATTCTCCATTTTTTTCAGATATGTTTCTGGAATATGTTGAGGTGTCACAAACCACGATACTGCCCCTTTGTCACATGCTTTAATAATCTTATCCGTACAGCCTTTTACATCCTCTAGAGCTCTATACGCATCTCTATTCAAGTTGAATTGGGTCTTCTGAACATATTTGGTGATGTTAATACATTTGTTATACAATACTTGCTCAAAAATGGCTACCTCTGGGGGTAGCTGCTCACCCGGGGGGCTTAAAAATAGACTTTAGTGCAAGACCTGATAGATTCAGCCTGTCTCCTTGACTTTCTTGACTAGAGAAGAAAACTCTGAGTCTAATCTTTCTTAAAAAGGCTTGAAGGTCTCTAAACAGTTCAAATTTATTGAGACCCAAATGGGGGGCAAATGTAAGCCCTTTAGATAATACTGACATTGTTGTGGGGGATAACTAAGAACCACTCAGTTGAAATATGGGTATAGTTTCTACTCCCTCCAGTATCTCTTGTTCCGTGTTTCTAAGAATTGATTGAAGCTCATTGGTGGATTGGCCAGGAATTGATTGAAATCGATTTGTGGATTGGCCTGGAACCTCGGCTGGTATTGAGGTCTTCAATTGCCCCTTCTGGTGAAACGCCGCCCTAAAAAACGGTTGTGTACTGCATTGTCTGCTGTTACATCTAAATCCCTGGTATCCATTAGTTGCAAATTGGCCTTCACTATCTGAGTCTGAAGAGTCAGAGAAAGTAGTAACTTTCTTACCATATCTGTACTGTCTATTCGCAAATTGATCAATTTGACCACATTCTGGTTGACTATATTATTGGCCTACCAAGTAAGGATGAGTAGTTTCCTTTCTAAAGAATCTTACATCCTTTCTGAATTTTTCAATTTTGCGTTTGGTGAGATATTCTGTATAGGAGTGGAGGTTTTTTTCAATATCTTCTAACTACTTATTAGAGTCTTCCACTATACCTGAGGCTTTGATTTGGTTTTCAAGGTCCAGAATTTCTGCCGTCAATTGTTCAATGACCTCTATTGCGGTTTCAATAATTAGCATCATATAGTCACGTGAGCAACTCTTGGATATCATGGCCCATCATTCTAGAAATTCTTTTATTTGGACAAAGAGCCCTGGGATAGTCCTGACACGCAAGCCTTGGGGGATTTCCCCTGCTTTCAGATATTCGAGCATAATTTGCCCGTGTAACTCGATAAGCTTCATTTTCTTTTTTCAATGCCAGCAATGCTATAGCATCTTCATTTTTATCCGTGACACTTGATGTTTGATTACCAAAGGTTGCTGAACTGCCTACCATATTGGCAAATTGTTCATCAGTGAAACCAAAAGTGGGTAAATTAGACATAATTAAAGAAAAAAATCTTAAAGAATGTAAATAATCAGCCTAAGAGGCAACAATCTTAAAAACCTTAAAAAACCTTAAAATCTTAAAAGTGAATAGCACCCTATTACCGTCACCAAGTGTTGACATACAAACAATCATACACAATAACCAATAATAAAACACAGCAATGACTCAAGTCCAGAGTCTCAGACCAATCAGTATTTAGTATGATAAACTACAAAAAAAGACTAAACTGGATACATTATTCAACCCCTCACAGACAGACTGCGAGATACTTACTTACTTTGGTAAACGAACGGGCCCCTGTACAAAGGATGAAACTCTGACTGGGAAATCAACTATTTTGAAAACTTTGGCACCGGGCTCAGTGCTGATTTGCTCTAGGAAGGCATAAAACTCTAGAAACACAAAAAACATGATACACATTATAACAAGTGACATGGAAAAATATTTTGTTTTTATTGATTTTCTTTTTGATTTTTTTAAAGACAGAAAAAATATAAAGTCATATTCTGGTGCTCTTTAAGTTAATAGTGGATTTATCAGGAACTGTCAAGGTTTTATTCCAAACTCCCAGGATCGGTGCATTGCTCAAATGGGTCCACCTCTCAATCGATTTACCCTCTGATGCTATAACAGCACAGAGGTTAAGAATGATTAAGCGAGGGAAGGAAAGGATGGGGACAGCGGGGAGGGAGACCTACAACACAAAAACCCACAATCAATGTCCTGTACTACTTCCAACAATACATGTACAAACCCAATTACTATACTGTGCAATAACTACCAGTAAAGGAAAAAAAGGACGTGCATCTTGTATCCTAGTTCTTGATGAGGATATCGAATATATGAAGGCTCTTCATATGCAAAACAAATGAGAGAAACACTTAATGACCAGGTTCATGGCATTAGAAGGTACACATCTCACACACCACTCACTCACACTGTACCCACCACAATGATTGACTTTCCTTGCATCACAGAGGGGGTTGAGCGTACCTCACACCGAAGCCCCTGTTTGGAAGAGAGATTAAAAGAGCATATATAGTATTCAGGAATACCCTTCATCAGAATGAAACCATCAATACTGGCATTAACCTCATGTCAAGCACTCCTCTGCTGTTTAAGCACAGCCACTGTCATGCATATAATGCCAAGATCTAGTATATCTTTAGGTGAAACACAAAATCTGCTACAAAGTAGAACTAGCTGGAGGTATGGCTTCCACCTCCTATTGTCCATTCAGTGGTACAAAACTGAGAACATAGTTCCAAATCACCTCCTAGGAAAGATTTACGAAATGCCCCCAGAGCGGTGACAACGTCACCCTTACTGCCCTCCTATCAAGTGTTCAAATCGGGGAAGAAATCCAGAGCGCGGGTTCTCCTCGGTTCAGCGTCCCTGCCGATCAGAATTCGCAGCACCAATCGCTGTGGCTGCCCGGACCAAATGTGTTCCGGGTAGGCGCATCATTGGAATGCGTGCGCGTGCCTACCCGGAAACAGGGAACATGGGAATTGTAGTTCATTCCCAGGATGTGAGCGAACGCTTCCATCGCACTTGCCACACGCCCCGCTACAGCGTCCCTCACAGTGAGTATGACAGTACATCCCTCTCCCTACAGGGTCCGACGAAGACGCGGTTTATCAGGAAACCACGTATGGAAAGTGCATATCAATCTGGGAGCATGAACGCTCCGTGAACGTTCCCAGGAATATTTTTCCATGCTATATCCCTTCCAGGATATGAGATACCACAACGAGGATCCCCTCACTTTGGAGTCCAGAATCTAGGAATCCTCATATTCAGGTTCCCCATCCACCAACACAGGAGGGGGAGAGCTCTTCACCGGAGTGTAGGAGAGTTTCAGCGCAGATACATGAAACACTGGGTGTATTCTCATGGTTTTTGGCAAAGCTAAACAGACTGAGACAGGGTTGATGCACTTTAACACTTTGTAGGGCCCTAAGAAGCGAGGGTTAAAGATACTATATCTGCGAAACCTAATATTCCTTGTGGATAACCAGACCACATCGCCTGGCTTGTATGGAGGACTCTCCCTACGGCGTGCATCTGCATGTCTTTTGTAGCTTGTTTTAGCTTTCTGAAGATTCAATTGTGTCTGTATTTGTTTCACACGGTCCTGATCTCCAGGTAATTTATAATCCATCCCAGGGTGGACCAATGTCAAGAATCTAGGATGAAACCCATAAGTGAAGTAGTAAGGGGTGTGATTGGTGGATTGGTGGGTTGCACTGTTATATGCTGTTTCCGCCACCCACAACAGATCCACCCATTTGTGAGTGTTTTCTTGGACATAACACCTTAGATATTGTTTTAACGTTTGATTTAAATGCTCAGTCTGCCTGTCCATTTGTGGATGGAAACTTGTGGATTTCACGGATTTGATCTGAAATGCCTCACACCACACCTTCCAGAAATGTGCTGTGAATTGGAATTCACGATCGGATACAATAGTGGAGGGCACATCGTGTAATCGCACTATCTGACTCAGAAGGATTTTGGCTAACTGCCCAGAAGTAGGTAGTGTCTTGCAAGCTGTAAAGTGCCCCATCTTAGTGAGACTGTCTACCACGACTAAGATCACAGTGTGCCCTTGGTCTTTAGGCAATCCCACTATAAAGTCACGGGATATAGTATTCCATGGAATTGAGGGTATGGGTAATGGTTGTAACAATTCTTGAACTTTTCTGTGATCAGTTTTCGCTTTTGCGCATGTTTCACATTTCTGCACAAACAGTACCACATCGGCCCTTACTGAAGGCCACCAGAAATATCTCAAAATACTGTCTAGTGTCTTGTCAGTGCCATTGTGCTCTGCACTGGGAACCATATGGCACCAAGGAAGTACTCTGGTTTGCAATACTTTGGAAGGAATTACCATTTGTTGATTTCTGATCGGCACCCCTTGTTTCCTCTTCCATTGCTGATGTTCTTTGTGGCATTTCCTCTATAAGAGAGTTGTGCAGTTACGAGCCAAAGAACATAAAAACTGTTCAGAATGCACCACACCTATGACTTGATCCGGGGCCAATATAGAAAATGTTGGTTTATTCTCCTGGCCACTCACTGTTTCCTGCCTGGTAAGAGCATCTGCTCTTTTTTTTTTTTTTAACAAGAGGAACTGAGATCGGACGATATTTAATGGGGTCCAGTGTACATGTCCAAGACTAGAGCACACAGAAGGATACAAAGTTCCCCGGGGAAGAGAGTATTACAGTGTGGAGAGGGAATAAGACGTGCAGAGTCAAGGAACTAGGGAGGTTCCTTTGTCGGAACTAGAGAGCCTCACACACCCAGAGCGTTAGGTGTGAAACACACCCTGACTGTAGGATGTCCAGTTTCATCATCTGCTCACTGCTCCTCGTCAGACCGGCGCTGCAATGTCTGACTGAGTTCTTTTGTTCCTTGCCGATGGTGTGTGTGTGTGAGTGAAAAAGAGAGGAAGTGTAGTCGGTGCAAAGTGAGTGAATATTAAAACAGGGTAAGCAGTCCACAATGGGTTTTATTGACGTGGCTGATTCCCTGATTAAAAGGGGTGAGAGGAGAGCTAGAGACTGTGTAGGGGTACAGAAAACTAACTCAACCCCCTGGTGTGGTCAACATGTTTCTCGCCAACCGGCGATTCGTCAGGACCAAAACAAGGTACTACACGTGAAGAAAGGTGATACAATGCTCATTCAAGAAGTAAAAAGCAAATACAACCTCACTGGGTCGGGTACAAAGAGGGCCAAGGGGTCCTGCTCTAGTTAGGCGACCTAAAGGTAGGAGGAAAAAGAGATTAAAAGAGAGCGGGTCAAGTCATATCTCGAATTTGTGATTATACATTGAGATAATGTAGGGTGACATTTAGTCAATGCTCTCCACACTGTGGGGGGTGTGAGGGAGGGCGTGCAGGGAAAACATTCATACTGAGTACTGGGTGGATGAGAAGTTCCCTTCATAATCGGTCTGGGTATGGCGCGATTATTATCTCTCATTGGAGAAACCGGAGTGCAGTGAAAACACTCATCTAAAGTGTCTAGCCGAATCTGTCCATGCAGCACCCATTCCTGGGAGAGGAAAAGGAAGGTTCTTACCCTAAGGGAGAGTGACACGGGCCTCGCAGTATGCTCCCGTGAGGCCAGCGCTGTCTGGTGGGTGTACCTGCAGGGTTTGGAAGGGAAGGAATGAATTGTGTATAGCAGGATACAGGGTAGTAGACTAGTGCCTGGTAGTTGAGGCTCCCCCAATGGGGGAATGGGGAGGACCGGCTCATGCCAGAGCAAAGCCACGTGGAGGGCGCAGGGGTGAGCACTCAGTGGACCTCCAGGGTTAATAGACCCAATACCACGGGTGCAGTCATCGGGTAGGCAGGGAGACGGACCCTCTGTCCGTGTGGGGCGTCTGCATATCAAAGGAGCTCCCAGCGCGGGGCACAGCTCGCACACCCAGCACCATGCAACACTGTATGCTCACAAGCCGTGAGCGCAAGTATAGACAGCGCCGAAGTGCAGCGGGGCACCGCGCAGGAACAACCCCCAGAGTACAGCCTCAGGAGTGTGAGTGGGACCGGGGACAAGAGGGCGCTCCCCACCTCCTCTGAACCTCCGGGCCGCAATGTGGCAAGTGGGCGGGGAGCCCGGGCGGGGCTGAGAGCCACCCCCGCAACCGCCTGGGCTGTAGTGCTGCCAGCGTTTGAGACGAGCCTCAGGTCATGAGGGCAGAGGGAAAGAGCTTACCTGTGTGCAGACGCTGGGACGGCGGAGACACCTACCCCTCACGCTTGAGGCACCTGGTCAGGGTGCGGAGCAACTGGTGGTGTGTCCCAGTGGTGTCCATCTATAAGAAGGCTGACCGCTAGTTCCCCCAAGCGCCGCGAGTATGGTGGTGCCTATCGCGCGTCATGCGCACAGGGAGCCCAGGAACTGGAGCTGTTGATAGGCAATGATGGCAAACGTGGCGGCCATGTTGGAAAGGTCGCTGGTGCTGGCAGAGGTCGGATGTACAGTCTGCTGGGGGTTGGTGTGGCGCTGGGTTGCTGCTCAAGCTGGATATTATGCGGGTGTTGGAACTTAATAAAGATAACCTATCGTGTGGCAGGGCCGCGCGACTGCTGGGGGAAGGGGGGGGGGGGGGGGTTGTTTGACCAGTCATCAGATCTCTGGGATAGAGTATACTCCCTGATGGACACTGGGATATCATGCTCGTGGTAGAGACAAAGCGGGCTAGTCAGGTACTTGGAGGGACATCGTGTAGGGATAACTCGTTGGGGAATCATCAAGGGTAGGACATAGACCCTCTGTGATGCAATGGCCTGTGCCAAGCTCCGGTGTATGTAATGAATAGGCTGAATGGGTACAGGAGCTAGCTAGGAAGTCATCTAGAGACGGTGGCCCAGGGGACTGCATCGTTGAGCCCTACTGTGTCAAGCTGAAGGCGGTGCACCCATCTCTGTTCCAGCCTAAACAGTGCCTGCCTGGACATGGCTGGTTGGGACTCGAGCACTAACCACTGGATGCTGTCTGCAGAATGATTGTGAAGTTGGTAGTGTTCATACAATCTTGTGAGGGTCCTGGAGCACCGTATGTTGCTTTTGTGCTCCGTTATTCTGAGCTTCACCTGTCTCATGGTCATACCTACATAGAATTTGTCACAAGGACAAATCAGGAGGTAGATACATTTAGTACTGAGACAGTTGGTGTGTCTGTTTAGTTTCCACGTGAAGGAGTCAATGAGTTTGATTTCTTTGCATTGTCTGGACTGGGGACATACTGCGCAGCCGCCACAAGGGTAGTGTCCAACAACGGGAGGGAGGTGCCATAATGTCTGCTGCCCACTGCTGTATTTTTTCTTAGGGCATGTATGTATCAGAGAGTCTTTAAGGTTGGCTGTTCTTTTAAAAGCGAATCTCGGTTTGGGTAGCTCGGCGCCCTTTGAGTTGTGGATGCCCCAGTGTTTGTTCAGTTTTTTTAATAAAGTTGGAGTTTCTGGTAAAACTGGTGACACAAGTAAGCAGGTCATCACACTCTTTCAGGTGTACATCAAGGAGGGCCTCCCTATGGTTGTTTAGTGCTCTCTTGCTGGAGTCGCGTATCAGTTTAGTGGGGTACCCTCTATCCATCAGTTTGTGTTGGAGGGTATTAGCTTCTTGCCTATAGTCATCCCTAGAGGAGCAGTTTCTACGTACCCTCAGGAATTGGCCAAAGGGTAGATTCTCGCGTAGTGCTCTCGGGTGATGGCTATTGAACAAGAGAAGACTGTTTCTGTCCGTACTCTTCCGGAAGAGGGTAGTGCTCAGACCGGCTGGGCCCAGCCGTATCATGAGGTCAAGAAAGGGGGGGGGGCTGTCTCAGACATGGAGCCTGTAAATTTAAGGTATGGATTCTGTTGGTTGATCCATGTGCAGAATTGGGTGCAGCTATCGCGGTCACCTTTCCATAGTATCAGGATGTCGTCTATGTAGCAACGCCATAATGTAAGATGTTGTCTGAAGGGGTTGGATTCTGGGTAGATAAATTGGTTCTCGAAGGCTGCCATATAGATACAGGCAATGCTGGGAGCAAAGGTTGAACCCATTGAAGTACCCCTGATTTGATGGTACATCTGTGATCCGTATTGAAAAAAGTTTTCTGTCAGGGCGATGCTCGCGCAGGCCATGATGAACGGTATTGGTGTAGGTGAGGACCAATCCTCCTGCATTAAGGCAGATTCCACTGCTTCTAGTGTGGCTGCTTGGGGAATATTCGTATACAATGCTTCCACATCAAGCGTTAGGAGGAGGTCCACTTCTTCTCTACCTTCGATTGAGTCAATAAGGCGTAGGACATCCCTTGTGTCCTGCAAAAAGGAGGGTATTTTCTTAACAATGGGCTGGAGGAATACGTCACAGAACTTAGACAGTGGCTCCAATAGTGAGCCAATGCCAGAGACAATAGGTCTTCCTGGGACTGGACTGGTACCCTTGTGAATCTTAGGCAAGGTGCAGAAGTAAGGGACCGCTGGGTCTGTCGTCAGGAGGAACTCCGCTTCGTATTTCGAGATCCACCCATTGGTCTTGCCTTCAATGATCAGACTAGAGATGTCTGTGGTCAACCTGCTGGTCGGATCTGCCGGTAGGGGTCTGTAGTGGGTGGTGTTGGTAAGTTGGCGCCTACACTCTGTGTCATAGTCAATGGCATCTTGTATAACCGTGGCTCCCCCTTTGTTGGCTTGTTTAATGACGATGGAGGTGTTGTTTCCCAAAGCTAAGACTGCCTGTCTTTCAGCTCTACTCAGGTTGTTGAAACTACTGGTCTGTGGTTTATTCTCCAGGGACCTCATTACTGCCCTCTCAAATGTCAGCACCTCGGGTGGGACCATCCCATCCGTTGCAGTGAACGTGGAGGGGTTACGTAGCCCTGTGTCAGTCTTGTCAGTTGCTGGTTGATCTGCTTTCCCATTCTCAGCACCTGGTCTGTAGGTAACAATGTAATCAAATTCTGAGAAAAACAGCATCCAGCGCATTTGCCTATGGGATAACAAACGGGCAGACCTCATAAACTGTAGGTTTCTATGATCAGTATACACTGTGACCACATGCTTGGCCCCCATCAAATGATGTCTCCATGTAGAAAAAGCATCCTTGATGGCCATTAACTCTTTTTCCGCAATAGTGTACCTTGTTTCAGCCTCATTAAGTTTGCGAGACATGTAGGTTACAGGATGAAGCTGTCCTGTCTTTGCATTCCTTTGTGATACTATTGCACCCACCGCCATGTCTGAAGCATCTGCTTCCACTATAAATGGCTTTTCCAGATTCGGATGGGCCAAAACGGGTGCTGAAGTAAATGCTTCTTTTAACTGTGAAAAGGAGGCTTCGGTTTCTTCAGTCCATTCAAACTGAACGTTCTTCCTTACCTGTTTTGCAATAGTTGTTACCATTTTTGAAAACTGGGGTATGAACCTTTGGTAGAAATTAACGAAGCCCAAAAAGCATTGGACTTCCTTCACATTGACTGGTTGTGGCCAATCTTTTACAGCTTTTATTTTGTGATACGACATTTCCAATCCTTGAGGTGAAATGATTACTCCCAAAAATTCCATTCTCTGAACATGGAATTCACATTTACTCAGTTTGCAGTATAATCCAATGTCAAGCAAGGCTTGCAGGACCAAACACACATGGTGGTAATGCTGATCCACAACATCAGAATAAATCAAAATATCATCAATGTAAACCACTGTGAAAACGTCCAAATACTCCTGCAACACTTCATTAAAAAAACCTGAAAAGCAGTGGGAGCATTACATAGCCCAAAGGGCATCACGGTATACTCAAATAACCCAAATTGAGTGTGAAAAGCTGGTTTCCACTCATGTCCCATCCTTACCCTGACCAGGTGATAGGCACCTTTCAAATCCAGCCGAGTGTATTTTTTGAGCTGTTTTCACCTGATCTAATAGAACAGGGATAAGAGGCAGGGGATACCTGTTCTTTATAGTGATTTGGTTCAAGCCCTGAAGTCTATACACACGCGTTTCTCCCTATTTGCTTTCGGTATGAAAAACAAAGGGGAGACCACAGGCGATTTAGAGGGTCTTCTGAAGCCATTCACCAAATATTGATCCAAATATGACTTGAGATGCTCGTTTTCCGTGTCCGTGAGAGAATAGATCCTGATACACGGTACTACCGCACTTGGCACTAGGTTGATCTGGCAGTCATATGACCTGTGAGGGGGTAATACATTGGCTTGTTGTTCATTGAACACTTCCTTGAATTGTTCATACTCCACTGGTAATGTAATGTCCTGCTCTGCCGTGGTAGCAATATGCAAAAGAGAGGCTAAAGCTTTTACTGGAAGAACGCTATGTTCTTGGCTGCCATGTTCTTTACATTCCATTTGCTTTTCTTTGTAAGTACTAAAAGGAATATTGTGGCAAGTCTGTGTTAAAAAAGTAATGCAAAATCAATGCTAGACCTTTGCAGATCTGGCCTAGGTGCATTGACAAAAGGTAAGTCATTGGATTAAAAACTCTAATTGTTGTAGTGGTACAAAAAAACAAATGAATTGAAATATCCTTCACATTACCAACAGTAGAGTAGTTAGCCTCAAAATATGGAGGCCAGTTCACAATACAGCACACATATAAAGGGGAAATAGCCTCAAAGGATAGTTTTGCGCAGGAAGAACATCCCCCTCCCCCAGCACTACGGAGCAAGGGTGTCTACGTTGTTACTAGGCAGCTCAAAGTTCTGCAGTTCTTGGAGACAGACTGGGTCGGACAGAGGCAGAAAATAGGCAAGTGCCCACTTTAGCATACCAGGTAGCTGAAATAATGGCCCAAATTAGCAAAAAGGGAATTTTTGAATTTGTAAAGACATGTTGTAGAGATGGTTTTGCTCTCTCCAGGTGACGAAATGCAGCACAGCAACCTTGCTGCACCACTGGTTAGTGAATTTATCCCCAAATGTTTTGACACTTGTATTCAATTCAGGGAGCCTTCATCGGGAAAGGTGGTGCAAATCGTATTTATTCAAATGGGTATGGCACTCTAGAGTCTTTTGAGCTATACAGAGATTTGCATTAAAGGATTCATAATAGAAATGTGACAAATCCAAAGCTACAAGTTAAGAATAATGCAATGATAGGATCACAAGAGGAATCAGTGCCAGTAAAGAGTTACTCTTTCAAAATCCACATTGTGAACTACAACAGTCTCAATGGCCTTTGGGTCTAGTTTCTGCACAGAAAACAGCTGAATCAGCCTAGATGAAGGGTGGACAGACAAATTGATAGTTCTTTATTTTAATCACCTATGTTTGACCTTACAGAGCAAGGACATAGATCAGTGATAATTTGCCTTCCACAAGGCTTCAAAGAACTTAGGTCATGGCTACATACATGCCTCCACCACACACTACCAACAGAACCTACAATTGACTAATTGCACTTCACGCATACACAAGCCTTGAGATTACAAAAATTTAGAAACCGAGTATTGGCTGTTAAGAGCAGAACTCAATCACCTTCACTAAAAGAAACTCCTTTAAGGTGCTTAAGAGCCAAAATAACATGTGTAAATTAATGAGGATTACCATTAACGCACATAGAAATGTACCCGCCCATATTTACACATATGGAAATTTACATTCTTACACGGTCGCAAAAAGAAATATTGCCTAGTAAAATAGAAATGGAGAACCAACACATTGCATTCGGAACTGATAATACAATATTGAGGTTCTTAAACAGCTAATGGTAGCAGTTCTCTAAAAGGACATTGTTCGAGAAATGGAGGGTCTTGATTTTTCCCACTAAAATGGTTGGTTAATATACCTTCAATGCTGATTATGGTTTATTACCTTAATGGTTTCTAAAAATCTAATCAGTTTTGTGCAAAGCAAACAATGGCAACTACAGTCTCAGGCATACTTACAGAGGAGGAAGACCACTCCAATGTGTAGGTCAGTGGGCACCAGAGGTCAAGAATAAACAGGGCTAATATTAGACCACAATTGGTCTTTTAACCTCATAAGTGCTGCGCCTAGTCCAACGGCACCACTACCTCGGAAGTGCTGCCGTCGGCCGTTGGACGTTCGAACCTCACCTGCGCAATGGAACGTTCAGCACTGGAGCTGGACGTTCCATAGCTGCTAAGGTGTTAATATGGCTAGCCAACTATGTGCTTGACAGCTGCATTCAGCAGTTTGCAAGATTAATGAAATAATAAAAGTCAATGCAGGAAGGGGTGTATCTGCTAGACATAGTCACCATCCATCTCATCTGTAAATGAGCAGTTGATCTCTCAGGTGAACTGTCTCAACATATGAAGTGGTATTTGAGAAACTCAGCTAACATTCATAAACATCACTTGCCTTTGAGGCTGATTCTTAAACATCCTGCCTCCAATCACATGGTGAGGGGGTAGAGCATATCTTAGGCTCCCGTAGCTCTTTGATGACCTTTTGGACTTTTAATGGGGGCTTCCACATATGGTAAGATAAGTAGCAGGGCAGGCCATTGT
Source organism: Lissotriton vulgaris (assembly GCF_964263255.1). NCBI lineage: Eukaryota > Metazoa > Chordata > Amphibia > Caudata > Salamandridae > Lissotriton > Lissotriton vulgaris. The sequence goes on from NC_141691.1 coordinate 1,517,062,176, forward strand.
AGCAACTGTAAGGATTTCAGGTTTATTTCTAGCTAGGAGGAAGGAGACAGCATACAGGCTTTATATACTGGATGCAATTTAGAACAAGCATTGGCATAGCCAATAGGTCTCGCCTTTGGGACCTTATAAGTATTTAGTTATGCAGCACAATATCCTTGGTCCCAAAGGCGAGGCCTATTGGCTATGCTAATGCTTGTTGTGTAAGCTAGCCACCACTGGTAGAGAATATGGTAATGGTGTGGGTGAAAGACAGCAAAATGGCTCAGTGCATCAATATTCATCACTGACATATGTGGTGATCGCCCATCACGAGTTTAAATCCCAACAAGGTCAGCTCAGCCTTGCATCCATGCTATGTTAGTAAACTGAATATTGTTAAATTGAGTAACTCTATCGCTAGGTCTTTAAACTACTTATGAATGTCGGAAGCGCAGAATGAACCACAATAAAAATAGGTCATTCTAAATGGTTTCTTGGTTCATGCAGAGGTTGGTGAGGTCCATTACCAGTATGTAGCAGCAGTACAGGAAGATGTGCTCTGGTCCTGGGAATGTGGCAGGACAGGGGTCTTTAAGCAATGGTGGATGAACAAAATGTGGAAATGTGAGACACAAACATGGAGCACTGGGATATACAAAGCAGGTGTGAAAAACAAAGTTTGAGAGAGAAAACTAGCAAGCATGTGAGAGACATTAAGCAGGCCATGAAATGCAAGCAACAGGAAGCCTGCTATGGATTGAGACCGAGCATGGTAGAGTATACTCAAGAAAGACAACTGGTGCAGGCTTCAGCATGAAACCTAGGGGCACCGACCAGACCTGCAGCAAAACATAAAAGCACAAACTGACACACAGACTGAACTATCTCTGGCTATACAAAGGGCGGATTACAGGACAGATCTTACCTGGCTAAAGAGATGAGTTATCACTGTTTCAGGTAAAGAGCTTGTGAGGCCAGAGAGCTGAAAAAGGATGAATAAAGAAACTTAGCAATGGAGAATACAACTAGAAGATTGTCACTGACAGTTTTCAGGACCACATACTCTGCTCCTGCTACAGAAACTCATGCAGTGCTCAAGATAAAGACTAGAAGTACTTGCATGTGGTGACGCTCCTTCCGGTGAATACTCTACTTAGCTGTACACCCTTTACCTTGTTATTCTCCCCAGACACCACACTGGATCTGGTAAACTATTTGCGACAGCTCCTGAACATGAGCAGGTGGAGCCATTGGACTCTGTCCACCACTGAACAGCACAACCTGGAGCCCCATATAACTGCCACACCTGCCTGCTCATGCCAGTTTATTTAATGACATTTTTTGCACCATCTGACATGGAGCACAACTGAAAAAATGAAGATATTGACACTGTGCCTAATCTGACTTGGAACCTTATTACTTCCTAAAAGTCTACTCCACAGACTGGGGAGGAGGAGGACAGGCAGTGAGGAATCCACAGTTAAAGTATTCACTAGAAAAAGCGTAACATAAATAACTAGTTTGTTCTGATGTATACTTCTAAACGCAGATTCCTCAGCTTGTGACTCAATACAAAGCAATGCCCACTAAATTAGGTGGATCTAAGAAGAAGACTTTGCACCAGGAAGGCCTACAGGAATGTGCGGGCAAAATGACTGAGAGTCGACACAGTACCTGGTAAAGGCGTGGCACATGTCCGAAACTCCATGATAGGCCCTAGTAGCAGCCTTAGCCCTGGAAGAATGAATCTGATTGCATATGGCCCACATTGATAAGACTGAGGTCCAATCAATGTTAAAACTAAGGACCCTTTTAGGATCCAACCGATGTGGCCTCTTCTTCTCGGTAGGGGGGATGTGGTGAACAGAAGAGCTCAGGGAGTTTGATCATATGCCTCAAATGAAAAGGTCTTCCTTTTGGAAGACAAGATACACTAGTCCAAAGCATCAATTTGTAAGATAAAAGGTGGCATGCAGAGGCTGAACAGAAAAACTGTAACTCAATGATGTAATGCTCAGAATTAAAGGCAATAAGAAACATGCTTTTCATTGTTAAGAGCCTCAGGGAACAACAGTACAGAGTTTAACATGGAGCACACATCATAAACGCAAGGTCCAAATTCAGATCCCACTGAGGCATAATGTAGGAAGTGGAGTAAATGTGTGAAAGCCCTCTTAAAATACACAAAGAAGGCAAATCAGGCTAAGAAAGCCAAAAATGCCAATAAGTAGCTTTCAACAGTACCTACAGAAAAACCTTGCTGGGCCAAAGACAGAACACACACAAGGAGATCAGACAGTTTAGCTTGTAAAATGTAAACCTGCCTCTACTTGCCACAGTTGACAAATTTAGACCAACTGTGCCAGCATAGATAAACTTTATGGATAGACAATGAGAAACAACACTGACATCCACTGCTTCCAATCGTTCAGTTGAACCACTCAATATCCATGCATGGGCGTATAGAATACGGAGATTCATACACAGGTCTCTGCCTTGCTCCAGTTCTCCCAAAGAGGGAGGGCACATGCTGAGATTTAGGAGCTTTGAGTGACAGACCTCCAATTCCAGTCCAGGGATATTGTGATGAGCTGAGCCGGGTCAAGTATGACCTTGTTCGTGTCTTGTGTGATCAGCGGCAGAGTAGGAAACGCATAAAGGAGGTCTAAGCCCTGTTAAAAACAAAATGCATCTCCAAGGGAAAAACTCATGGATGCAAGCATGAGCATTGCTTATTCTTAGAGGTAGAAAATTGATCTACCACAGATGTACCACCCCACTAGGGGAAAATGTCCCGTTACATCTCCATATTTAGACATCACTCACGATTGGCAAGATGATGTATGCGGAGTTAGTCTGCTCTGATATTTAGGCAATCTGACAGGTGAATGACTGTCAGGGAGATCCCACAAGGTTTTAGCCGCAGCCTCATGGCCTCCAGACAGAGGGCATGAGACCAAGCCCCTCTCAGCCTGTTGTAGCACCACCCTGTGGTTATGTTATCCATGAGGACTTTGACTGACTGCCCCTGATAAAAGGAAGAAAACGGCGGAAAGGACTTTAATGCTGCTGTGACTAGGAAGGACCTTACAAAAGGAATCCTCTGTCCAGTTAGAAAGTGTGATTTAGTCTCACTGATGGAGACCAGCAACAAAACAGTCACCTGCAGGTGGTCTGAGACTACCTGAAGCAAACTTGCCTTCAGTAGCCAGTTGCCATGGTGCAGGAGTATGTAAACCCTCAGACTTCTGAAGATGGGTCGCCATCACCAAGAGGCGATAGATAGATAGATAGACAGACAGATAGATAGACAGACAGATAGATAGACAGACAGATAGATAGACAGACAGACAGATAGATAGACAGACAGATAGATAGATAGACAGACAGATAGATCTTGCAAGTCGACGTTTACCATACAGTCTTCGGGGTCAAAAGCAAAGAGGACTTTTCCCAGTGTCACCATTTTAAACTTATCTTCTTTAATAAGGTGTTCAAGAGTCTAGGGTCGGTCTCAATTCTTGGTCTTTTTGGACACCAGAAGTACGGGAATAGAACCCATGCCTCTCGTCTCCTTGGGCGCTTCTCAATTGAGCCCTTCATAGGCAACATCTGAGAAAGAATATCAGCATGATACATGAATGAGTAAAAACTTGGGCAATGTAGGAAGGGAGCAGTCAAGAAAGGGAAGGTGTAATCAAATTGAACAATATCAAGCACGCACTGGTCCGAAATAATCACTTGCCAGTCGGAGAGTCAATGTTGAATGCTGTCCCTTACAAGCCTTATAAAGCAGCCAGAGGGAAACTAAAGAGGCTTGACCGTGACAGATGAACAGAAGGACTTTTGCACCAGGCGGTGAGCTAATTTGCTAGGACCACCTCTGCCCTGCTGTATACCTCACCTTCATGTGGACAACGTGCTTCATAACTCAGTTTTAACTTTTCTGCCAATCGCTAAAGATGGAAAATTGCACCACATTAACTTTTTCAGAGAGGTTTATTGTGCAGATAAACCATGGAGGCCAGCATTGCTTTCACAGATGGAGAGCAGGCGCATAGGCAGCATCTCCAAATTCCATTCACACTGAAAGGAGGAAACTCCCTGCTGCCTTTAATGTTCTCTCTAACACTCCGAGTAACTGCCTCCATTGGTGCTCCAGAGCCCGCGCACAATCAATCTAATTCATTCTGCACTGTCCTGGATACTCTATACATACGAGACGCCGCAAAGAGAAAATGGTACTTAGGAGGAGTGACTACTGAAAAGAAAGGAAAGGTAATTTGGCATCCAGATAATGACAGGACTCGTGTCGCAACCCTCTCCATGGGCTATTTGCCAAGTTAGCTCACCATGGATACTACTAATAATATTAGCAAAAGTAGGTTTTTGAGACTGTTCTCAACTAATACACCAAACCCAGAAGTGTAAATTGCTTTCCAACTAGAGTTCTCTATCTTAAGCTGCAGAACTTGATGTCCAAGAACCAACAGGTTCTACCATACTCTGCTGGCTCTCCTACAATACAAACTCTTATTGTGACACTGATTCTCTATAAACTGACAAAGCCATCATCCATACACAATCTCAGTTATTTCCATACATAAATTAGTAGATGAGAAGATCCTGTCGCAACTCCTATGCCACGTCGCTACCAGTAGGGTGGGCCGGTCTTCTCCAGCACATGAACACAGTGATGGACGTGAGCCGGTTGGTAGATGGGGCATAGATCTCTATCAGAGAGGCATGTTTGTCTCCTTTGTAAAAGCGTGGGAGCTGTTTAACCTTGGAATGGAGCAATTTTTGAAATATGTGAAAATCTCCCAAACGATACTATGGATGTGTCCGGTCTTTCCTGCAGAGACACCAGAGTCCCAGCTGCTGGGGGCTGTCCTGGACATCTGCTCCAGTCTGGGCAAGATATCGTGCCTCCATGCATCACTCAAACTAGACCGCCATAAGTACACACTGAGGATGCGACAAATGTGGGAGGAAGACTTGGCTGAAGACTGTGCATGTGGACGGGGGAAAGAGGTGGCGAGTAAAGCCAGATTTAAACGGACACCATTTTATTACCTGCATCACACCTACTACACATCACAAAAGCTTCATAGGTTGTTCCTTGAACGCCCTGGGGGCTGCGCTAGATGGGGGCCGACATAGCCACTTTCCTACACACGACCTGTGTGCAGGAAGTTTCTAGAGCGCAGTGGTGAAGGAGCTGAGATTAATTACGGCTGCCAAATTGGAGGTTACGCCTCAACACTGCCTGCTTGGGTTGCTGCCTACCTCAATGGGCAGGAAGTTATATACACGCTTTGCCTCTCTGGGTCTTCTACTGGGTAGGCATTGTATCATGAACCACTGGATTACGCCAGCATCACTGCAAACCACCTCGTGAAGGAAGGATCTATGGAGAGGCGATTGCATATGGTTTGAACAGATGAGAATGCGGAGTGGGACCATGGAAGGTGGGTGGAGATGGTGAAACAATTGACCACTTCTGCACACGATGGCATCACCTCATCAGAGGAGCAGGTTCAACAATCGGGGTCAGGGACTGAGCTGCATGTGAGGTGAAAGCGGGGGTCGGCATATGTGAGAGGAAGCAGGGGGGTCTAGGAGTCCAAGAGCAGGAGAGTGTGTTGTGGGAGGAGTGACGATGGGGAGCCACGCAGTCGAGTCCACATGCTGAAAATAAACCAGCATTGGCCGCGCAGCAGTAAAAGTGCGCGAGTCGCCCTAAAGAAGGAAGCTGCAGTGGGAGGGGAGACAGGAGGGGGCCTGCGCATGTTTCCCTTGTGTGAACGAGCAGGGGCACCATATGTTTGCAAGGTAATTACAAACATATGTTGTCTGTGCTCGCTCCCGTCAGGGAATAGCCAGACGTACACACGTTGCCATTGAAGGCAATGGAACGCGTGCACGGTTTGGCCTGAAAAGGCGCATTGATGGGTTTAGGTCTCTCTCCTATGCAACGCATGCGCGTTGCATAGGACAAGACCTAAAAAGGGTCCACAAAGGCCACTAACCAAGACATGACTAAAGAGATGCATACTCAGAGCTGGGCAGTGGGTCGATGCCCACTACTCCACGTATCTCACAACTTTATAGGGTCAGCAAATTATGCTGAGGGAGTATTTACCTCCTAACTGCGATGCCTGGCATAGTTGCCTTTCCATAGTCCTACACACAACCATTGAAAGGGACACAGAAGTCAGTGGTGACTGCTGTGACCAGCATTCACCCTTAATCTATGTAACTCCAGTGACAGATGTACTGATAATGCTTTCAAAGTTGTTTTCCATAACCCACACATCCTTATGTTGTACCATTGTAATAATTCAAGAATAAAGACAAAGGGGCCCTCATCTCCTCTAAGCCTCTAGACTTTAATTAAAATAAAGGAAATACTTTGGATGACTTTGGGTCAGCTCAAAGTCTTGATAAATGTGACTCCCAATATCACTTTTGTACCTGTTTGGGACTGGACAGTAAGTAGAGTGCTGGGAAGGGTGATTTCCTTTGTAGATGCCATATTTGGAGGCTGCTGAGGTTCAGCAAGCTTAGATGAGAAGCAGTGGATACCAGATGCATCGATGGAGGACTTACAAGGGCCTCCTGTATAATGATCATTTTGCTGCATTTGATAAGGCTACGGGACATTCCACCCACTGTGGGTTGCACCACCAAACAACAATAATTAGAGTATTATTTAGAGTATTAATGGGTTTAAAGGAAAACGTCCATCCAATATCAGATTTCTTTATTCTTCTTTATTCAATTTCATCATCGGGCAGCCAACGCGTTTCGTTCTGAAAGAACTTCGTCAGGGCTGTAAAAACATTTAAAATTACATATATAACAATATTGTTATATATGTAATTTGTATTTGCGTTGAGTTGTTCCAATTTTGGGTTTGTAAGGCTACAGGACAGTTTGGAGTGGGATTGGGACAATTCTTGCAATACGCTTGGCTAATCATGCCGTCTAAAATAACTTGGGAGAGATTCCCACGTAGATTGCTTGCCTCCGCTATGTTGTCAGAAATGATATTACTGACACTGTGAGAATCTAGAGTTTACACTCTTTTGTGCACTTTGCTGTTACTGAGCTACACGGAGCTTGGCGTGAAGTCCAAATGAGAAGGACTGTGGGATCCAATTAACAGATAGAGAAAGCGATAAGATCCTTGTCTACATTGAAGAGGTGATGAGTAATGCTTGATTAATGGTCACACAGATCGAGTATTTATATGGAGACTACTTCACTACTACTCTCATACACATCTACCATACTCACACTGATGATTGGGCTGCCGTAGGTATAAGGTGTGTAAGGCTAACCTTATGCACGTTATGGGAAAGCCCAGTGTTAGTGACTTACTAGGAGCAAGTGGTGACCAGAATCAAGGTAGCTTTGGGAAATGTAATACATTTCACCTTAAACCAATAGATATTGAAACACTGGCTACAGAGTTTAGACCCTATTATTGATAAGTGGTGATCTGCTTATCCCACGTGGTTAGGTGCTGAGGAGACTCACGGAAAGGATGAGGATTAGGAGAAGTTGGTGGGGTCATATGGCTACTGCTCTGATTAAACCGCTTGAGGCCTCTACTTGATGCAACTAATATTGAAATGTATAGTCAACTTTGTCTGCAGAGTACCGCCCACCGGAGCTGTTGGATAGATGTTTTTCCACATTCTATGTCACCTCTTGAACCTGTCCTAGACACTGTTTTATAAAATATGTTATAACATGAATTAATTGGTTCTGAGATAAAGATTTTATTAAAAAGCTAAATAATATAATTAAAGAGACGTGCAATGTTAACTTGCAATTGCTATTGAAGTGACACATTAAAACGTGCAAAAATGCAGTATGTAACTATAATTATTATTAATAGACCTCAAAATGTTTAAATCAAGGTTCATTTTTCCAGCAGCAAAGTTAAATGTACTGAGATGTGTGCAAAATGCTTAAAAGTTGACTGAACCCGGACATGTCTTTTAATGGAGGTTTCACATTTATATGACAATAATTCCTCCGAATAATAATGTTTTGAAATGTTTTTCTAGAAACACTTTAACATTTAATAGAATAACTTCATGGTATTTCACACACTAAATAATATGCATGAATAGAAAATGTTGATCTTTTAATTTTTCTTCATTTTATAGTAAAGAGATGTGGCACTGAATAATCTTTGCAGCTGATGATTCTAATTCACATAGCCTATTGTTTAGCTCTTTGCACAACTGTTTCATGAGAAGGTTAAGAATGTGCTCATACCCATGGTAAAGGAGGCCTATGAATCGAAAGACCTCATATGTAGACATAGTTTAATAAATGTTTCATACTTGATAATTAATCTTAGTAAACACTTTTTTTGTGAATGCGTGAAAGGATAAGAAGAATCTGTTCTCGAAGTGTGTGTTAATGTTTCCACACACGCTTCTTCCACACACATTTTAACCTCTTTGTTCTTACCCATACCACTTGTTCTCACTGAAGCTGAATGCTAATGGCTTTGTGCTGAATGCTGATTTGCTGTTCCTTTGCTGACCTGATTGTTAATTTCAGTCATTACTGCTACCGCATGATTATTTGACTTTACTTATGAGACTCTACTGAGTCTGGTCTATTTCTCTTTATGGGAAGCTCAGCTGTTACTGATTGATTGAATGTTGAGCTTTATGCTCTATATCACTCCTCCTCTATAACTTGGAATCTAAAACCATTGTGCCCCATTTTCTAGAATAGGGAATTCTATCCTATATGGAACGTGCTTGATGCATTTTTTCTTTATGATTTGCTCCTCTAATCATTCCTAACTCTACGGTGTCTCTGCTCAACAATGTATTCCTCGACCCACTGGCTGGGCTTAAAAACGTGAAGGATGGTGGTGATAGGAGAAGTTTTAAGAATTCCTTTACCCCTCCTTACTGCCAAAGTGTCAACATGTTTCTGCCGTTTTGAGAGTGCCCACAGTGTTGGGTCACACCAGCATTCCCAGGGCCCTTTCGGATCCCAACTCATGATTACCCTTGGTACCACGATTCTGTATCCTAGGATTCAGTCTTTTTCAAGGAGAGTGTACCCCTAAGTAACACACACTCGATATCCTGTAGGGGAAAGCACAAGTAAATTACTTGTGCTAGGGTAGGCTGACAAGTGTGCAAACGCAGACACTCGAAGTACCCTTTCATCGCTCTCATCATTGAAGGCACATATGTTCCACCTAAGCTGACCTCATAGGTCTAGAGAACTGTCTATGCATCCATGCTAGAACATATTATGCAGTAATAGGGCAGTTTTCCTTAAAACAATCACAGGTGATCATACTATGGTGAACAAAGGTTCCTATGCACATCTTTTGCGCACACTCAACCTGTTCAGCAAGAAAAACAACTCACTTAGTTTCATCAACGTATTGCTAAAACTGGCGAGTAAATGGGAGAGATCCCCTGTAGTCAAACTCTAGTGGAGGATAAAAACATGGATTAAACAGTAGCATGTAATGTTGTGATGATGGATACGATCCAGTCGTAGGTGTTGTTTAAAATTGATTGCCTAAACAAGTGGTACATCGTGAGTCAGTGAGGCTCTCTACGTTTTAAATCAACCTCTAGGTAGTGCCCCGAAACTATCAGTACTGTTTAATGTTTAGGCTGTCTTTTGGTTCTTTGCTTAAGGATGTAATACTACCCAGTGAAGTACCTGGTAGTAAAGGTCGGTGGTCAAAAAATACCCTGTGTGGTAATTCGATCTAAAATGGTGGGGCCATCGTCGTCACAAGAGCAAGCTGCCTCTACTCATGGTTCCGCCCCGCGGAACACCCCCCCAACCCCTTACTTCATCAAGGTGGAAAGTGAATACCCTGCCACAATCCTATATTAACCCATTATCTCTGAGGAGGCAGGAATACTTTTTTTTAATGTTTTCATGTGGAACAATATTTTTAAAGACATTTCAACACAGAGTAAGATGTTGATCTCTGTGCTAATCTTTTTGCATAAAACTGAATTTAAAGTCAAAAGTATGCATTAAAGGTCAATCATGCCTTGCTATATTTTGCACCACTTCACAACAACTCATGTTTATTGTTCCGTTTTTCGTCTTCAATGCATTCGGTCCTGCCAGAACCCATGAACCAAATCAAAGTTTACCCAGGGTCTCACTCAAACCTCCCATTAGACATTGAATTGAAATTGAATAACATTTATATAGCGCATGGCTACCCGGAGGCATCCTAGCATTTACAGTAGCCGCAATGAGGTGTCGAGCCTGATTAAGGAAACAGTAGTGTTTTTAGAGATCTGCGAAAGGAGAGATGATTAGGTTCTGCTCGCAGATGGTGGGGAAGGGAGTTCCAGATTCTGGCGGCATTAAGCGAGAATTGTCGGTCTCCACTTCTTGCCTTCCTAATCCTAAGGATAGTGGCCAGGTTCAAGGTTTTGGATCGAAGACTTCTATTGGGCTCATAGGGCTGAATAATATTGTAAGGAATGGGTGGACCAGTTTTGGATAAAGATTTATGGGCAATACATAGGCATTTGAACTTGACTATGTCTTTGAAAAGGGAGCCAATGCAGAGAATTCAGAGCAGATTTGGCTGACTGATGTTTGGAAGTGCACAGTAAAAGTCTTGCGGCCCTCTTCTGGATGATTTGCAATTTTGTGAGGGTGGCAGCGGGGGCCCCCCAAATAGAGCGCGTTCGCATAGTCCAGCCGGGACAGGACGAGTGCTTGGACAATGATTTTCCTGGCCTGAAATGGCAGGAGAGGAAGGATTTTCCGAATAATTTGCAGGACACCATAGCACGAATCAACCGTCTTCCGTGCCTGGGTTTTAAATGTAAGGTCTTGGTCGATCCAAACACCTAGACATCTTAGCTGAGTCTTGGGGGGAGGTGCTAAGCCTAAGGAGGCAGGCCATATTTCTTTCAGGTCAAGTGGAGAGCAATTACCCAGAATCATAATTTCACTCTTTTTCCCCGTTTAGTTTGAGAAAGGAGTCGCTCATCCAGGTCGCAATCTCCTACAGTCATGAACACAGACAGGGGGAAGAGCTCTCCGCTCCATTGAGCCCAATCACCAGTTGCGTATCATCTGCGTAGGTGACTATATGTATTCCAAAAAGGGAGAACTGCCTCTGCGAGAGTGCAGGTGTACACATTAAATAAAGTTGGGCTCAGGGAGGATCCCTGAGGCACTCCACAGCGAAGGGGTGTCCTTTTGGACGTCACCTCATTTTCAGATACTTGGAAAGATCTATTATCTAGGAAAGAATGGAGCCAAGGCAGTTCCAGTGACACCTAATTTGCTAAGCCTATGGATTAAGATCCGGTGTTTTATGGTATCGAACGCCACACGCTGAGGTCGAAAAGCAGGACCACCGCGCTGCCACCAGAGTCTACTATTTTCCTTGATTCTTCCACTACTGAGAGCAATGCTGTTTCTGTACCCTGTAGTGGGCAGAAACCTGTCTGAGTCTGATGGAGAAGATTATGGGTCTCCAAAAATGAGGACAGTATTGAGTTAAAGTATTTTTCAGTAATTTGCTAATCCTGGAAGCAGGGAGATGGGGCGGTAATTTCCTAGAGAGGAAGGATCAAGGCTGAGCTTCTTCAATAGAGCCTTTACCATGGCTTCCTTCCACGCGGGGGGGGACGACCCCTGAGGAAAGTGAGATGTTGACTAGATCAAGGATCACAGGGGAGACCATGCCCACCACCTGTCTCAGTATCCAAAGCGGGGCAGGGTCTTTGGGTGATCCACTTTTTACCTTGGAAAGGAGACTTTCTAATACTGGCATCTCCAGTGCCGGGATTATATCTAGGATAGGTTGATTTTCTCAGGTGGGTGAACTGGGGAATGATTTTTCATAGGGGGGGGAGGAAAAATGGTTTCAATCTTTGTGGGAAAAAAATCTGCTAATTTGTCACATTGTGCTCCTGAGGTACTAAGGGTGTCAGGTGAGGGTGGAACTTTTGAGAGGGTTTTAACATTACTAAAGATATCACAAGTTGAATTATGTGCGACTAGGATTTTATTTTCGTAATAGACTGCCTGTGCTGCTCTAATTTCAGCTTTATAGAGGTGGATGCTTTCTCTGTATTTTTTCTTTGAGTCCGAGGAAAAAACTCTTCCTCCAGACTCTTTCCAGTTTTTTGCAGTTCTGGCTTTAGGCCCCGTAGAGCCAGTGAGTACCAAGGTTTTTCTATGTTTCCTGTTTTCATTTTCATACTTTTTACGGGGACTTTTGAAGCCAATTATTAAAATTGTCATCGGCCGTGACCACATCTACAGAGGGGGCAGGTTTAGTTTCTTCCAAAAGTGTGGTCCATTGTTCCATTGAGAGTTTGGACCAGGGGCGAGTTTTAGAATACAGGGGGGTTTTAGTGGTTATTCTGTAAGGTGGTGACCATGTAAACGGTAGAAGAAAATGGTCTGACCCTGGAACCGGTATGGGTTTCCCCCCTAATAGGTCATCCAAACATTGTAGAATATCTTCACATCATTGTATGTTAAAATCCTCTATGCCCACAACAGTTCTTGTGAGATCAAACAACATTATTACAGTGACAGATTCCTCTGATTTTCCCTGATGATATCTCAGTTTCACAAATATATCACCTACGAGTTGACACATATCATTGTCTTACTGTTTAAATTATGTATATGTTGAGACATCCTAGGCCTCTGTGGACTTTTCTCAGCTTTCAAAATCAGTGATACGTTTATGTAGCCCCGGACGCAATAGCAACCTATTTCTTGTAAAACTATTTCTTGTAAAGCTCATGGTTGGACCAATCAGGGTTAGGTTCTTTTCATTCATCAAATCTCTACATCTCAACTCTGATCTCTGTTTGGTATCATTGTTTGGAGATGATGTAGGTCTGTAGCTCCTAGCCCTCCCTAGATCTTTATCAGGCTTCAGAACTGGTGCTATATGTATATCTCTAGTTCTTGCAGGGGCCTAAAAATCCAAAAGACCTTTGGAAATAACATTTACAATAATTCTAGAACTTGGGACCCAGCTTGTTAAACACATCTGCTTTCTTGCTAGTTAAAAATGTTCATCACATCTCTAATCATTGCTTCTTGAGACCTCAGCACAAATAACAAGCTTCTTTGTCCACCATCTACAAATAAATCCTTCATGGTTACAATATTGCAGTGGTATCCGGAGAACCTATTGTTGGAAGAGACCCAGGAAAAAAACTAATGCTTTCACAAAAATCTGTCTGGAATTTCTTCTCCTTATAATATTCTACCACTTCTTGCTTGAGTCTGCCTAGTCCACTATGCCAATCTAGCTCCATACCGATCTGTTAGGAGATCTACTTTTAACATATTTGTTAATTGAATGCTTTTATTGAGCACTCACACTTCACCCCCTCTTAACAAAGATAATCTGTTCAGTGATTTGTTTTATTTTACCGGACTTACATCCCTCTCCTAATAAATTCCCCTTCAATTGCTTATTACATTGTCTTTCTCTCAGTGTTTGTATTTAGACTGGTGGCTTAGCCTAACAGAATTTGTTAGGTTTCTTCCCAAAAGCTCTACCCTTTAAGTATCTGAAACAAAGTTGTCACCTGCAGTATCGTTTGATAGAAAAAAAATACTTTTACCATACACACAAATTCCCACAATTCATAAACATATCAAGCATGAATATCCTTGCATACATCTGAATTTGATGTAAATAAAATAAGTTAACACGCTTTCAGAATAATACAAGAAAATAAAACAGAACTGTGAAAAATAGTCACACCTGAAGTAGAGGATGTTTATAGGAGTGTGGGAACTATTTGGGATTTCCAGGGCGATCAGTCACTGTCACCACTCTGATTCGTCTCCACTGCGGGGAACTGATGGTAGACACAATTAGTTGACTGGTTTTATTTACAAAATACATTTCGAAGTGAAATACAAAGATACATTAAAAAATAGAAGAGATATGATTTTATGGAACATTATGGCTTGACCAATACTATGGTACATTTACATTCATGTGTGAAGTCAAAGTCAAAAGTTCTTATAAAGTGCACGATTCACCAGAAAGGTCTCAAGGCGCGTATGTGTGGAGTGGTGTGGCTCACTGGTTAGAGGCGGCAGACCCGGAAGCAGAGAACGGCCCGGGACCAGGGTTCAATTCCGAAGCGGCAGGATCGTGGACCAGGGTCAGCGACCCGATAATTCTCGCCTTGGTGCCTACTCTAACCAGGGATCACACACTCTAACCAGGGATCACACTCAGCAACTTTGGGCATTAGCTTGCCTCATCTCTACAACGGCCCCCCACATTCGCCGGGGATGCCTGGATTCACCTTGGAGATACCCAGTAGGGACCACCTCACAGGGATAGCCAGGACGGGTTCCCCAGCGGTCTACTACGCTACGACCCCTCAGGGCAGCAGTGCGCTTTACAAGACACATACATTTACCCCATGCAGTACTTCAGTTAAGCATAATTTTAATATGCTGCTTCTGTAGTTTTCAGTAGGAAGGGGCAGATTTTCAAGAAAACTTCTGTGCTCATTTTTCATGAGCACTTCGTATTATGCAACATTTTGGGAATGCGCAGTCTCTTTTTTTCTGTACGTCCACAATGGAGGAGTTTTGTGCCTCTAAGGAAGCTGTTTTGCGATCTGTGCCGTCACTTATATATCACCACTTGCTGCGCATCTAGATGAGCACTGGTAGTTACCTTACTTTTCTATTTTTATGTATGGGGCAGGACGTTGTGTGTGAGACTGACTCTAACATGGCCACCAAATAGTTTTTTGGGTATATATGCATCAAAGTGGAGTGACCTCAAGATGGCTATCTTAAAGACTTTCAATATCACAAATGTTGTCGCTTTCGTACAAGACTTTCTGGAAGTCTTGTGGTTGGGCATCTCCACCGGAAGGAGAAAGCCCACCTGCTTTACCCATGGTTGTCTGTAATACTGTGTTACCTGCTGTCTGCTATTCATCTTTTTGCTGGAATCTCTACTTAGAAGTTGCTGCTCTTTTTGGACTTGCTCATGGTAAAGGTTTTTCAATTAGTTATAAGGCGCCAGTGTTACCATAATGGAAAATAATGTTTTCATTTATTTATCAAGATAATCAGAAAAGCTATAGCAACGCTTTTACAGAAAAACGAAACTGCAATATAAAATGTTCTGTACCACATTGTGGACATTGCAATGACACATATAAGGCGTTGTTTTATTTTTTATTTTTCACTTGTGTTCTTAATGGTTTTGTCGTCTCCATCAGTGTCAAAAGGACTTCTAGCAGCCTAGAGGAGTATTTCTCTCACTTAGGTTCTTGCTGCTTTTGCCATCATCTCCATCCAAAGAAATAGGTCTGGCTTTAATATGAAAATGGATGCGGATATCATTTATGCATGCCTGTGTTAACACAGTCAACCTGGACCTATTGACTTTAACAATGCTTGTTTTGCTTTTGATAGATTGTGTAAAAGACTGTGAAGAGTATGCTAGCTCCTCCAGTAATCCAGCATCAAACCAGGGATACATTTCTCCTTTCACATATTCATGTAATATCGAAATGCTTTGCTCTGCAATTATAGGAAATTCCTAGCATACTTTTAATGTCTAGCTAAACTTTCATGCTGAGAATTTCTGACTTCACATCCTAGTCATTGGCACTGGAGGGGATATGAGCTCACATCCTACTTGACTGCCATGATGATTGAGTTATATGTTGGTAACAGATTCATGAAGTCAGGAGACACTCAAGTTAACAACCAAAATAGACGTTGAATATGAAAGACTGGGCCCTTGTTATTTAGTCATGGCTGCACCCCAAAGTACTTCACATGACCTGTAAGTCTTAAACGTACAATAAGAGTTTCTTACAAATTATATAGGAGTTCTTGACATCACAAAAATGGAAACCGCTAGACAGAGTATTGTTTGATTTCACGTACCCTCAAGTTAGATTGACAAAACATGATGTTGCAAAGTAGTAGCATTTTCTCCTTTTTCATATCGGAAATCAAAAGAGAGTTTGTAGAAGTTTCTGCGGCCCCCCCACCCCCTTCCCCCCGAAAAGCATATTTTTTTCGTTTACTTTTCAAGAGTTGAGGGTGTGTGTTTTCTCCTGGGCGCTGGATAGTCGGCTTCTAGAACATAAGGAAAAATGAAGCCAAACAGGGAGGACAAGCCACATTTATATTTTTGGTCACATTTGCCACTGCACTTCCCATGGTTAATAGTTCATGTCCGCAGGGTGATTGGAATATAGGAAGAACGACTGTTTTTCATATGTATCTAGCTACATTTTTCTTGATTTGTTTTGTTTTAGGCAGAATTTTGATGATCCCCCTGTCCTTCAATATCAATAAATTCGTATAAATAAATCCACCAAATATAAATATTTAATAATCCCAAATTAAGTAGCATTTTTTAGAATGAACATTTAAATGGAGGATACTGTGATGTCTTGACATTCAGATTGCGCGACAGTAGTACTGCTTTTGTGTCATGATTGCAGTAACGGTACAGTTGTGACGTCAGGAATTCACTAGTTTTATTACCTGGACGGAATCTGGATATGTTATAAGATATAAAAATATCACATATTTCCACTGTTGAACAAGTGACTTATAATTGAAAAAAAACGCTCTTCCTACGCAGGTGGACACCTACCATTCAAAAAAGCGATCTCTTAATCGTATATACTGCTAGGCAGGGCCGGTCCTAGAACTTTTGGGGCCCCGGGCGAAAGGGAAGATGTGAGGCCCCTCTAATTTGCATGTAACATCACAAGAAGTGACCACAGAAAGTGACATTGCGGGACTTCTGATCTTATTTGGCATCACTGAAGAGACCTAACGTGGATATCAGTAACAATGACAAAAAGATAAATATACAAATGAAATACGTCCATATATTTTCAAACTGTATTAAATGGATTACATTTGTCACATTGGATGGAAAAGCTAGTTCCAGGTCTTAGAAAGATGGATGTTTTTTCACTCAATGTTAACTGATCGTTTCCAGATGAGTGCTTGATACAAATTACAGTTCTGTCTCATGAAGGGGGGAGATCCTGTTGAGGTAATGGAGGGGCGGGATGCGGGATCATTTAAAATATAAAATTACACAAAAGCAAACCTCGCACATTTCAAAAGTCTCCCTTACCATTTTGTGTCATTATGCTGCCACCTTAGGATGACATTAATACTAAGTAATTTCTTTTAACGTAAATCTTCTCACCAGTATACCACACGCACATGCTAAGAGTCGTAGGACAATCTTTTTTGTGTGTGGGCTCTTTACTTGCCAGAATTATGTTGAGTGCAAAAACACAGCACATATAATACAAAATTACAAGACACCATTGCGAACAAATTAAGATTGTACATAAATAAAAAAAGACCTAGAACAACCGAGACCACTACTAAATCATACATTGACTTGAAGGTATGCTGCAGATTTAAGTTTATTTTTTAAATCAACGTTTTTGATTTGGTGTTAGAAATGCAAGTGGCCGGCTTTAGCGCTGGTGGAGCCCTATGCAACAATGTTTGTTATTGCCCCTAATAACTTCCTCTGCCACGGATTCCCTCACTACCACCCTTTAACAGTGCCCCTCGAGTCTCCATAACCACATTCTCACTGAGATGCATTTAATTTGATTTACAGCGCTACTGATACCAGTGTAGGGTGTCAGAGAAATGTATATCACACACGTTATACCGAGACAATCTCTCATAAATGTCTAAATCACTGTATAGGAAGTGTTACATAAGACAAAGGACTACAAGGTGTAGGAGTCATCAGACAATCATGTTACTAGGCATTATAGTTTATTAGTGATTGGTCTGGATAAACACACACTGAATTTAGAACGTAATACCATGGTTGGAGGTTCTCTTTAATAGCCAGAATTGAATTATATCCCAATGAACCCTTTTTGCAACATTAAGATGACCAAAGACTGGGGAAAAAACCATAATCCTCCAATTTATAACCTTGAAGTTTGCATGCAGCTCTTAGATGACAGTTAATAGCTCACTGTTCAATGTTAAGATTTTGACTTATTAACTGACTTATTTACAATATGTGCACTTTGTGATCTGCATGGTACATGTTCTTTGCAGCAGGCACATTAATCCTCTGCTCTACCTTTCCACGAGTCAAAACTTCCACTAGACTAAACTTCGATCTCTCTCAAGGAGGAACATTAATCACTGGAGTGATCATGACATTTTTATTGTTGCCGAAAATTGCTGGAGGCCAGGAAGGAGGCAGCAAGTGCTTTTAAAAACATAATATACTTGCAAAGATGACGCCCCCACCTGAAGTGAGCGCTCAGTGCGATGTCACCGGTCCCACCGCCCTAGAGCCTCCCTGCTCAAGGGTCCTGTGACCTCAATGACTGGGTCACAGACCATCTAGGGCATGGGAACTCACAAACTTTCTGGGGGGGGGGGCAAATTTACAGTGTGGTTTTTGGCCGAGGGCCGCACCGGTGGGGGCGGGGTCAGAAGGGGAAAGCAAAAAAAAATTGTGACCATGAGGTTTCACACAGGTCCCTGCAGCCGATGCCTTTGTCCACTGAGCCACCAGACCAGCATACCCACATCTTTCTCTCTCTCCTTCTGTCTCCCTCCCTCTATCTCCCTCCCTGTCTCTCTCCCTCTGTCTTTCTCCCTCCTTATCTCTCTCCTTCCCTCTGTCTCTCTCCCTCTGTCTCTCTCCCTCCTTGTGTCTCTCCCTCCTTGTCTCTCTCCCTCTGCCTTTCTCCCTCCTTATCTCTCTCCTTCCCTCTGTCTCTCTCCCTCTGTCTCTCTCCGTCTGTCTCTCTCCGTCTGTCTCTCTCCGTCTGTCTCTCTCCGTCTGTCTCTCTCCGTCTGTCTCCCTCCGTCTGTCTCCCTCCGTCTGTCTCCCTCCGTCTGTCACCCTGCCTCTGTCACCCTGCCTCTGTCACCCTGCCTTTGTCACCCTGCCTCTGCCTCATCTCATAAAAACAAAAGTAGCGCTTCACTGGCAAACTCTTTAAAGTGGCGCTAATGTGCTTTGGGTTTGAATAAAATCAATGTTGCCACTTTTTTCGATCCACACTGTCTTGCTTTAGGTATTTTTCAATTTTAACCTTTATTTCTGTCCGTCCCGAGGGAGCACATTTAAAGTGAAAAATGTCAGAAAAAGACAACCTTTCCAGCAAGCATGGTTTTTTTGGTGGGGGGGACAAAGAAAGGAAAGAGGGAGTAATGGCTACAGGGCACAAGGAGGGGGGCCCCACACCTGGATCTTGCTCTAGTGCCTAGAGGCCCAGGGAAAGGGGCCCCCCAAGCAGTAAAGAAGCATTTCGTAAAACACTAATGTGACAGTTCTACATACATTTTAAATGCACATTCCAATAAAAAAAAAATAGGCGATACAAAAGTAAACACGAGCCAGTTGATCTGGCTGCTCTCTCCCCCCTCACCCACCTCTCCTTACCTGTGTCTGGCTGGTTCTGCTAACAAAGGGGGCCTTCTGTCACCTAGCAACAAAATGCAGAAAGGCAATGGCCGGTACTTAGCAGAGGTGTTGCCTCCCCCCTGACACTGTGAGCACACATAATTGCTGGCCCAGTTGCGGTGCAGTCCCTACTTTGTTTGTCCCTTCCCCCCCACCCCTGTGCACCCAGGAATGCCATCACACCCTGACAGCAAGGTCAAGACACCTCGCATTTGTAATTTGATTGCGTGGGGCAGGGGGCCCTGGAGGTTAACTGGGAAAGCGTGGCCTTTCACGGTGAAGCAGGGGGCCCCCTGAGCGCGAGGCCCTGGGCGGCTGCCCACACTGCCCATGCCTAGCGCCGGCCCTGCTGCTAGGGTGCACTTTATTCCCAGAGTCAACCCTGAAGTCCCAGGGCGGATGGAACCAGGCTGTGCGCACCTGCCTCGCTTCCTCTGTTTCTCCTCAGGGGGGTGACACTGTGCACAGTCCGCCCTGGAGGCATGGACATGGGTGTGAGCAGCTCTTTTGCGAGCCCATCGGATGCTGGCCTGCGCCCTGGGCAGGGGTCCCTCCTGTACTTCGTTTAGGGCAGTAACCTGCTGAGGGGGAGGACCCTGCAGAGGAACCCGTCTGCCACCGTCGACAGCACAGGATTCTAAGCTGCCCTCTGGCAGTCCGCGAGGATGAGAACATGGACATTGGCACGGAGGCTCAGCTGCCTTTCTTCAAAGCCCAGGAGATTACGTTTGGAGAGTGGTCTGGTAAATGAATATTAACAAATTAGGTTTCTTGGACAAGGAGGGACGCGTGTTACGAGTGCCATCCACATACCTATATATACCGTTCCAGATCACAGTCCACAGGTGAAGGCCTGAGCTGTCGATGCTGTCAGCTAAAGGAATGTTTCAGTCTCCATCGCCACAGTATAAGCAGGGTATCTCTATGGGTGCCAAGCAGAATTGCATGCCTGCGGAGTATCAGAAGAAGCCGGAAACTACAGAAGCGAAAAATTACGATGGACCAATACCAGTAATGCAAGAGGTTGAAGCTGCAATGACGTATGTACAGCAAACGAGGAGTTCAATCGATTCCTGTAATGTAGGGTCTGGCTAAACCTCAGATCACCAAAGACCACCTTTCCACGACAGCTGAAGATTTTGATGTTCTGATTTGGTGGTGTTCTGTAAGACCCTGGCCTGTAGCTAAAGCACCGGGAAACCCTATGTGGGTAGCTGTGCGCTATATAGGATTTCAATAATACTTATTCAATGAATGTTGGGCTGGCTACACGTGGGTATGAGACTAGGGCACCTCATTCAGGGTTGTCTGGACAAGAACACAAATCATGGCCAGCCTTCCCTCCTCCTGCCTCCCACCACTGGGCTTCCACCGGTCCTCGTGCTCCGCCCTACACAGGGGACCATGGTGGCGGTGGGTGGTTTGGTAGAAGAGAGTCTGGCATCAAAACCAGAGTACGAAGACAACCTCCTTTTCTCTGCTGTTTGGCTGAATGTTTCCCTGGCTCACAGTTCCTTGGAAAAGGGCCTCAGACTGGCCTGTGTTTTCAAGTGAAATCAGACATGACCTGCCACCAGCTCTCCCTTTCGAGCAAGGATTCAAAACACACCATGTTGCCTTTGATCCCAGCTTAAATCAGTGAGCTGAAACGAAGTGTATATAAAACCCCAAATGAAGTCTGTGGCTGTCGAGCTGCGTCTGTCATTACCATAGCTGTTTCAAGCTGTGGACTAAATGTGTTACAACAAGTGAGTGTCTGACCAAGAGATTGTTTGGCGTGGCGGTCTGGGGCCTATTTCAAGAGTTCTTAATTTACTTGAAATGTAGGCTGTAAACATGCTTCCTTAAGCTAGTTCATATGGCTGAGCTTGTACCAAAAGTATCACGCGTCATTAGGAATTAAAATGCTACTTTCACTTTGGGAGCTCACAATAAAAATAGACTGTAAACATGACTAAATTCACATACTGAATAAAGATCCTCACAGGCACATTGGTAGGTTGGTTCTTATACCACTATTTTAGTATATGGTTTAGGTGGCCCCTAGGGCTCATCCATATTGTGCAACTTTTGTGTATTTAAACTGTGTTTTAACCCCTTTCATGCGGCCGCGATTCCCCTGGTGTGCTGTAAACAACACGAACAGGGGCGGGCCGTGACGAACCCCAGCTGTCATCAGCACACGAGCACCGTAGTGCATGATGGCTGGGGTTCGTCATCAGCATGGAAGGGGTTAACGCATTTGCTTCTGTGCTCATAAAGAGTATAGGGGATTTGTAGTAAATAATATATATATATATATATATATATATATATATATATATCTGTGTGGTGTCCTTTCATTTGGTATTCAAGGGGATTGTGTATGGTAAAACAGCTTGCTTCACATGCCTTTACAGAGTTTAGCCTAAGACTGCTTTGTCCACGCTACTAGGATAGCTGGTCTATAAGGTTGACTTACAACCAATCATCATAAGGGTTGCTTGGCATGGTACAAGGTGATCACTAGAACTAGTGAGCATCATATACCAGGCCAACTTCTCACATTTATCAGTTGTTACTCAACATTTTTCCAGTGTTTGAGTGCCTTGGCAGCACCGTTCCGAGTGAGCGCATTCAGGTACCGGTGCTATTCTTGGTCAGCACATTCAAACGGGCGCTTATTGGAAGCAGACTTGGCACAGCACTGGACAATATTTTGCGGGTGAGTGGAGGGCACATTTATTAGTTTTCTGCTCCAGCGCCGTTCCAAATGAGCGCATTCAGGTACCGGTGCTATTCTTGATCAGCACATTTACTATTTTTCTGCTCCATTCACAATGCAATTTGGTTCATGGAAGTTGAACCGCCACATTTTGAAAATGTCACGAGCCTCTCTGCACGCACACTCTTACCGGTCTCGTGATGCATCCGTCTTCTCTGTGACGTCCTGGTTTTTCTGGTTTCCAGCTGCCTGGCAACGCGTTAGTGCACAAACGTGTCTTGAGCCACCCGACAGAGCGTCAAAAGGCGTGCCGCCATTTTGTGTTTATTGGACAATGCCTCAGCTTGCCGGTCATCTTTGCTGTATGTCGTCCATCTTGGCAATCATGGCATCGTATTTTCGGGAAACGTGGTGCTGTCTGCCTACTGAAGAATTTAGCCTGTATGGTCTGTGCCACATTTTATATACGAGGAGCGTACAATTTGGCCGACATGTGAAACACGAGTTGTCAGTGGAGAGGGAAGAGGAGCATCAGAACTCTCGTCTTCTCTTCACATATTGCATTTTTGAGACTGCCTGACATTTGGAGAGTGCGTCATATTCCATTTTTGTGGCAAGTTTCAGCGTTGACTGCAGGGAGCTGTGTGTGTGTGGACCAGGGTGAGAGATCGCTCACCGGAGCTAATGTCATTTATTTATTTGCGTGGCAGTTAACTTATCACTGCATGTTATTTAACACAGTCTTGTTCTGGAATGTGTTGTGTGTTTTTAACATGGTAAATTTGTGGTGCTCTTATGGAAAGTGTGTATCCTGCGTTAGGGATGTCGTAGTTAGGTGTTGTCGGGTAGTCCATGCCCATTGTTCTTCCCAGGGTTATTGTTCTTACACTGTGGTGTACCCTCTTCAGGGGAGGTTGAGTGTTTGCGGGTAGTCCATGCCCCATCTTTTTTCCCAGGGTTATTGTCCTTACCATGCGGTGTACCCTCTTCAGGGGAGGTTGGGTGTTTGCGGGTAGTCCATGCCCCATTTCTGTTCCCAGGGTTTGTCTTGCGGTGTACCCTTTTGAGTGGAAGTTGAGTGTTGGCGGGTAGTCCATGCCCCATCTTTTGTCCCAGGGTTATTGTCCTTACCCTGCGGTGTACCCTCTTCAGGGAAGGTTGGGTGTTTGTGGGTAGTCCATGCCCCATTTCTGTTCCCAGGGTTTGTCCTGCGGTGTACCCTTTTGAGGGGAGGTTGAGTGTTGGCGGGTAGTCCATGCCCCATTTTTGTTCCCAGGGTTTGTCCTGCGGTGTTCCCTTTTCAGCCCATTCTCAATACTCTGCGCTGTCCCCTGCTTTTGGTGGAGATTGTGCACTATGTTCTGGTCGAAGTCTACCTTCTTGCAACTCCTGGCCAGGGTTTCATATTGGTAAGATTTTGAGCTGTGAATTTATCATACATTTAGTGTCAGCATGTCTTTATCAGGGGTAGTTTTTTTTTCCTTTGGTGAATTCTTGTGAAAGGGGTTTGCTCTCTTGGATTATCTTGTATTATTTTAAGTGAATCTTACTCCTATTGTGTCTCTCCCAGTCTACACTCATTTTGTTTTATTTCTAGGGTGTTACCCAGTGGTGTACCCATGTGTGGGGAGGTTATGAGTGTGACCACTTAGCTTAGCTGTTTTGGTCTCTTTTTTCGAAACCATATTGTTTCGTTAAGGGAGGGGGATGAGGCATATAGTATTTAAATTTAGTTTTCTTTGTTCATATTTATGCTAATGATACCTCATGCTAATGTTATCTTTGAACATCTAATTTTTGCTCATTTTTGTGCTTTCCTGCTGATGTTGCATTTGAGGTATTTTGCCTATTGTGTTCTCTATTGTGTTCTTATTCCATAAGGGAAGAGGTTGTGTAGTAAATGTCCTCTCCACTAGAAAGACTGTACTATGACATCTGTGACATCATAGAATGCCAAGGTGACTCTCTGGCTCACAGTGTCTCGCTCTACTTACTGTGGCAGTTGATCAACTCAGGTTGAGCTGCTAACAGCTGGCTCCTGGTGGGGTTTTACTTCTGTACTTATTATCTTAACCTGTCAACCTGACTCAGAAGGAACTTATAATAAAGGATCTTACCCTACACAGTGGACTGTGCATCTTCCTTTACTACAGTAACCATCACGGCGTGTATCGTTATTTTATCGTAACCGTCCCGCTGATTCTAGCTCTTCCGAGTACTTTGCGCGTAATCACGCAAGGAGCGTGTGATGTGAAGAGGTGATTTGCAGCTGATTGAGTCTGGAGCGCTAACCGTTCCAAAGGTAGGAACGTTTTCCGGGTATTTCGCGCGGCATCACGCATAGCGTGTGACACGGATGGGGGTTTGCCCTAAAGTGCTAACTAAGACGATACTGGTGGTTAGTGGTGCTGAGGCATTGCATTTACACACATTGCAGTGATTTTAAGCCTATTGCAGTGATGATACGAACTGCACACTACTGAGGTAGAAAGGGAATCACAACATTACGTATCATCATCCTATTTTACATGGACATTAACTCTGCTGGAGCCTGATCTATAATTAATTATAGGCTTGTGCAAATGTTTTAATTGTAGTATTGAAGCACAGTCAAAATGAGCATATTCTAATTGCTTTGTTCAAGGACGATTTCTCAGATGTTACTATCATTACCAATGCCAGGTTCTAATGTTCTTGTTTATACAATGTGGCGTGATAGCCCAGTCATGAGCCTTTTCTTAGATGTTATCATTGTCAGTTACAAGTTTTGAAAATGATAACCGCAGGTTTCAGCCTTAGGTAGTAATCTAGTGTTGGGTAAATGAGTACTCTATTAATCATAATGTGCTGTGGAGGCACATATTGCGTTTTCTTTTTAAACTCTGGTCAGTGCAGTGTCAGAGCTCAACTTTGTAATGCACCAACCTTTGAAGGTTTCAGCGAAAGGTGAATGATCAGTGATTTAGGCTCTTCCAGGGTATCTTATCGTTGACCCCTTGGATATGTATGGAGATTTGATAAATCCATCTCTGTTCCTTGTCCAGTAATTCTTGTTGGATATTGTTCATGTTGCGGTCTATCACTATCCATTGCATGTCATTGGAGGTGTGACACTGTTCCAGAAAATGGTTGGTCATGCGTAATCTGTTTCGTTTGCATCGGATGTTGCTTCTATGTTCACAAATTGAATACCAGGAGAAAATCAAATTTACTAAACACACTGACATCCCCACAGTGCAAGGACACCTGTGAATGCCAGCTGCTGTAAAATACACCCCACATAGATGCAAGGATAAACATGAACATAAGAAATTGCTAACTTGGTGTGTAACCAGCCAAGAAAAATATCAAGGCACATCAGAATCTCCAAATTAATGCAAGCCCTGTCAGATAGAAGTGAGGTCGGTATTACCTCCTTTTTATATTTTCTTATTACAGTCATCACAACATAAGGAGCTTGTCTACTCCCACTTAATGTTCTCTAGCCCCTTGTCTATTTTAAGGCAGAGACCCCTCCCCATAAGAGGTGCACTCACTTTTGAAACTTCATGTTTTGTTTTGTCTGTCTCCGACAGTCTCGAGTATAGGAAACTGCAGGACAAGATTTCACAGATTATATTTTTTTATTCTCTCTGTGTGGCTTTGAGATGGTGGAGAAAGACTACCCCTGTTCTTACACAATGGTCAGTGGAGATTGACAAAGTGTTGGAGATGCATGGAGGAGTATGTGGGTAGGCAGAGACCACTAGCAAGGATTAAGACACTGTGCAGCACTCAATACACATTCTTCATGTTAAAATGGGCAGTGTACCTTGCTAGAAAGGGACAGTGATCCTTAGGTGGTAGGTCCTTTCCAATACTTTTTGGATACCTCTCAGCTCTTTGGGCATTGAACATCGTCAGACAAGATACAGTATAGGTTTTAGCTCAAGTACTTTATAGCATAGTTTCATCCCTACTCCTATTGCATGGAACAAAATGAAGCAATGACTCTGTGAGAAGTATAAGTGTAGGTACCAAAGATAGGAAAAAGGCAAGGGATGTATGCAATCCTGTTCCTAGCAGAAAAAGCTTCTAGTGTTTTAACCCTGTCTTGTATTTAAGCTTGGTAAACACATGAGATGCCTCAATCAATTTAAACATTGACTGCCCACAGAAGATAAGTCCACTAGTACAGAAGGGAAAGTTCATAGTGAAGCTAGATCTCCAGGACACTTATCCTTTACCTATGTACCTCTAACCTTGGGTTCGGAGTAGTATGCTAATCGATGCCAAGCGCTTCAACACCTTCTCCAGGGGAATTCAAGAGGGCTTGGCTTATGTAAGGAGGCTGTGCGGGTTTCTGAACTTTGAAATTTTGTTGATTTCACAGAATTAGTCTAGTAAGTTTCTGTGGGCTTCAGTGAGGTTCTCGTGTTGACAGTTTTTTTTCTCCACGATGTAGCTGATGTTGGGCTCTTTTTTCTTCCCTCTAGGTGGCCCTTCAAAAGGATGGTGCTGCCAGGATCCTCGGAAAAGAAAGAGCGATAAGTAAGAGGTTGATGGGATTTTCCCCAGGCAAGGAAGTTAAAAATTCAGAGCCATGCTAGTCTTCTGAAGGACTAGAATGCGAGGCAAGGAAATGGCTGCAGGTTCAGGGAGACATAGTAGCAACTGTATTCTTTGATCCTGAGCAGAGTGTCCTCTAGGGAGAGTGGCTTGCCTGCTTTTTAGTGCTTTGAAATTGTTGTTTATGGAACTGGAGATGCTATTTCCTATAGCTCCCGAGGTGTGTCACAAATAAAACTGGTGGCTCAACCCCTCACATCTTGGAGCAGGGATTGCTTTGAAATTGGTTCAGCCAAGAATATTCCCAATGGATGCAAGTGGCTATGGATGAGGGCCACCATAGGCTTGAAGGAGATTCAATGCAGATGGTCTGATCATGCGACTGAATCGATCCTCCAATTGAAAAGATATGGAAGTAGTCAGACAAGTTGTACGGAGATTCTTCTCGTCCAACATCCAATTGTTTCTAGTAGTTATCATAAATACAATTCAACCTCAAAATTTTACCTGAACTAATTTTCTACTGGGAACATAAACAATGAATACCCGTTCAGTGGTTTATATCAAGAGGGAAAAGAATATGGCAGCGGACAAAGTAAACAGAGTTTCTCTTCTCTCAGGATCTCTGGATAAATAAAGAGCACTAGTCTCTTTCCTGTACACCTCCTCATTTATGAATGTTTCTAGATACACCTATTCTCAGAACAGGGCTTTCCTTGAGGCCAAAAGTGCTAGCTTCTTTTCATGAGGAACAAGAGGTGATTGTGTGACAGTTGGTTTCTAATTGTTCTTCATGAGATCAGCAGTGTAGATGTGTTGGATGTTAGGAGAGCAGGTCTGGTATATATTCGACACGTCTCTTTTTCAAGAAGGTAGATTTGCTGTTTGTGAATTTTGGCCATCTTAGAAATGTTTGTAAGCCATCTGTTCAACCTTGAAGCAACTATGTGAGATGTACTATTTCTTTGGTATACAAAGAATAGGGGGTTCCTTGTTTAAGGAGAATACAAATGAGCTCAACCCGAGGTGGGGGGAGGTGTAACTCAGGTCCCTGCAGCCCCTGTGGTGCAGGGAGTCCCGCAACCCTTAAGGGACTCCTCATACATCCCAAGATCAATGAACATCTGTGAGATATGGGAGACTTGGAAGCCTCTCTTCACATTCTCCAGGGAGTACCCAATAGTTTGAGATATGCCACTGGTTCAACCCAAAGAATGTCAACCTGATGGGAAGATGTTCAAGGCATTCACTTGCACAAAACCCTCTAAGTTTGTTATGCATTATTGACTCTCCTGTGGGGACATGGGTTGTGGTGATTTTGGATCACTGAAGAAACACTGTGATTTGGTAATGTGAACTCTTAAATAATTTCATGGATTACAGAGCGAAATGAGTTGTAGTTTAGCTGGGATTACGCTCTGAGCTTGATGCACCTCATGTTGTAATGACTGTAACAAGGCAGTAACCAAATAAGTTAATGTTTAATTACTTACAGGTAACCTAATTACTTTGAATTTGTTCTTCCTTGTTAGTCATTGATTCTCACCCACTCTTTTGGTTGAGATTTGTGGTGGTCAGACCTGTGTGTTTTTATAAATAGAAAGGGGACGGTAAGAAATTGGGTTGTTGGTTGACTGGGGCATTAGCCTTGGTCAGGCAGCAACTACAGTCCTTGTCAGGGTGAGGAACAAGCCAATCCACAATTAACCTTCGCTTAACCCTCTGGTAGCTTAGCCCAGAACAGTCAGGCCTAACTTAGAGGCAATGTGGAGAGTATTTGTGCATATAAGCACAAGTGAGAGAGAGAAGGGTAAATAAAAACTGGTTCACCTTCCCAACCAATAAGTAATGCAATGAAAGAAGAATGAGTTTGCAACTTTATTTGCTACTGTTCCAAAGATCAGTGTCTCAAAAGCTTTAAGGCTGAAATGCCTTGGAACTCGCAAGGTGTTTTAAAAGAACCCTCACTCACCAACCAAGTTGGTGACATGCTTCATCATTGGGTTACCACCCTTGTCGCAGAATGCTTCTAGGGTTTTCTATGACGCCTGAGTACAGGGGAGCTGGGTTTTTTGTGATCTGCGATTATACATGTGCTGATGAAGAGTGGTGTTAAAATTGGCTAAGGTTCTCCTAGCACCAATCATGAATTGTTTAATAGTGGAGGCTGAGTAAGTGTTAAAAGCTATGGTGGATAATCATGGGATATTAATTGATCCCACTTATCCTTAGTATGGTCAACATGTTTCAGCCATCTGTTTTCATGCCTCTATGGGTCAGCGTGGCTTTCATCAGGACAGAAAACCAAATACGCATGCAGAATTGTGGTTTGTATATACAAACCTGAGTAACTGTGGAGATAATAGCCTCTTGCGATCCATCCTGTAAAAATAGAATTATGAGAAAGCAACATTACTGTCATGTAGGTAGTTTTAATGTGGAGCCAGGATTATCTACCCCTGGCGCCTCATCATAGTTACAGTATCATAACGTATGGTACAAATTCTAAAATGGCCATGTGCACATGCAATAGAACATATGAATGTTCTGGACAAGCAGGATACTACAAAGACAAACAGTTTTGTCATTCCGTTTGTAGACATCATAATGTATCACTTCAACTGCCATTTTATTGTGTGTATGGCAGAGTCCAAATATAACAGATGGCTGCATTTTGTACCTTTGCACACTTGGCTGCCAATTTGTTTTTCTTTTACTCTTCTCATGCAGTGCTGAAAGTGAATTCTAAAATCATGTTAAAGCCTTAATTCATAATTTTGACATGCAGGACTTTTTTTATATTCACAAATCAGTCTACAGCGCTTTTCACCAGTGCATTCATGTATGTCAAAATGATCGCATGGTCATGCAAAAATCAGGTTCGTCTTAAGATAAAAGTAGAGACTCAATCTTAGTTTAGTAGTTTTTTCACATCTGGTGCTCTATGGCGGTGCATGATAGGGTGAAGATACCTTCAAGGGATTTTAGTAAAACAAGAATTTTAGAATCACTTAAGGAATGAAATCGTGTGGGCTTAGTGATTTGAGCCCACTGGTGCTGGTTATGCAACAACAGAGATTTACATATATTCAAAACTGTCACTTATGAGTGATCAGAAAAAGAAGAGAGCAAAAAGGGATTGAAATATGGGTGTATATTTAAAAAAAGTATTTAATCTTTTGTCAAATCAAGTTAAAATGTTGGGTACAAGA
The DNA here is from genome assembly GCF_964263255.1 of Lissotriton vulgaris. Classification (NCBI taxonomy): domain Eukaryota; kingdom Metazoa; phylum Chordata; class Amphibia; order Caudata; family Salamandridae; genus Lissotriton; species Lissotriton vulgaris. The sequence continues at coordinate 1,517,092,117 of NC_141691.1, forward strand.
TGAAAAACAATGACGCAGAAGGGAAAATACATTAATCAACACAGCCCTTGCTACATCAATTGCTCAAGCTTTTCTACCTATCACAAAAATAATTAAACATTCAATGGTAGATAAAGCCACAGTCGACGTTTCGGTTTCTATTCTTTCGTGTGAGAGACCATCCTCAGGACATGGATTTCATATCTTGAGTACCCTAGAAACGATAACAGATTAATAATTAAAATACTGTCTCTATCCATTGACGGGATAGTCTACATAGTATATATAACACCCAAAGAAGCTCTCAATTATTGAAAGTGAACATTATATTTGAAAAAACCTATTAATGGAGACACAATCATAGCAGTTGTGAGATAACAGATTCAATCCATTTTATGAGCTTTCAAATTTCAGCTAATATTTACACCATATATGGCATTGAAAGGATACATTCCACAAATAGAATCATTGTGTTTAAGGAATGCTTCACTCTCGCGCAATGCATATCCTAGTCACTCTTAATGGAGACACCGACATAGCAGTTGTGGAATACAAAGTTATCGATACAATTTATGAGCTTTCAGATTTCAGACAATATTTACACTATGACTGACATTTGAAGGATACATTCTGTAAATCAAATAGAGCAGAGAATCCTCATATTTAAAAAAAAATGCTTCAATCTTGTGCACTGCATATCCTAGTCAGTGAAAATTCAATTTCATCACAGTATCTTACGTATCACATCTATCGTCATTTGTTTTGACATAAAGAAGTATGTTTTCACACAGGTAATCTGTTAGGCTGACACCAAGTGTTAACCCATTATGCTTGATTAAAATCGTATCATGCAGCGATCGGCAAAATAGAACAAGGGTATATTTCTCGAGTTGTTTCAAAATTAAACTAATCCCCAGATAGTCAGGGCTAGTTGAAAAAACGACCCCTATTTGTGACATAATTTTATACCTTGTTCATATAAGTGCACGGATCAGAGACTCAATTTGTCTAGCGCTGCTGTCGGTTGAATGATTAGTGTTTTGTGGTGAAGTACCCTGTGTTAAAATGATCAAACAGAGCAGATTTTGGTTACATTACAAATCCTTATATTAAATTGGGTTTCTTTCAAATCACTAAATCCTTGCTTTTTTACCTTATGGGAGCCAGCAGGTGTCCCGGGCAGGCAGGGTGATTTGCACCGCGAAGGCTAAGAATTGCCATAAGGAAGCCTGTATTTGCGGGTGATATAAAGGCGATAAACGTTGCGGTAAGGCTGATGGTATCCAACATTCACAACTATAATTTCAAACTTTAAACTTAAGGTTTGCCCTTTATCTGATCTTTCGCCTATATAGTCTTCGGCCTGAAACCAGCCTATATATCTAAACACTCTATTATTTGTGTAGCTGGTAAACAAACTAATTGGTCGGTACCAAAGGGTAGATTGTTGGTACCAATATGTATAAAGCTGATATAGTGATATCAAGTTCAACTATATATTCTTTATAACACACATTCAGCTGAAAGAGGGTGTCAGAATTATAAGGCAAATGTGAATAATAGCTTAATAATCGCTAAATACCTGTCTAGTAAGTCACTTCCAGAAGCCACAGATTTGGAACGAAATGGAATCCTCAATAATTTTAAAAGGTTCCCTAGTTACGGTACAAAAGAAGAACAGACATTGGATTAGACCCATAAGAGGTCTACCGTGGTTAACATAAAGTTCAAATACGTTAGTGTCTAGTTAAACTAAACGGGTCAATACATACCTTACACATTAGAAGGTATAATAGTGTCTTCTTGCCAGAATTTCTCAGTAAGGGAGTATGCTCTAAAAGAAATATAAAAGAAGCCACCACCCAATTTAGTATTTAATGTATAGGAGTCAATCTATATAGTTTAATAAGTGGCAAAATGTGTCCTGGCTCTCAGAGAATAAATACCTGGATTAAATGAGTCAGAGTCCGTTCTCACTCTGCAATTGCTTCAGCAGTAGATGCAAGGAGTGTGACCATCGGTTCACACAAATTTATACTGCTGTGGTTTGGAGATCGACAGAGGACTGAGAGGCTAGTAAGTCTAGAGATTTAATCGGCAAATAGACGGCCATTTTGTAGTGGCATATTGTTCAATAGGTAACGGATCTATCTACCGGAAAAAGTACTTGGTAGTCGTATGTCACGGTCATTTTAAACATTATTCCAGGTTCAATGAATTTGCAGTGTAGAACATAGATATATGTTCCTTACTGACCAATAGATTGTTTACAAAACCAACATATTGGATTTATGATGCTTGTTTGCGCGGTCGTTACGACCATCAATCAAAAGGATGAAGACTGAGGTCTTTAGTCGATCTAATACATATGCATGATTACTGATACATGCGGCTACGAAAGTGAAGGAGAGGTGTCATAATTCCATTTATGACCAAGTGTCCATTCATATATGTCAATACTAAGATAAGTATCAAAGATAAAGTAGTTAGAGACATACATTCTGGGAGCCTATCAGTCAAGAAATGTGGGAAATAATGTTGAAAGAATAGAAACAATCTGCATTAAAGCTCATACACATTGAGTTAACATCTAGAAAAGGATAAGTGTAACACATTTATATTCTTTTTTGTTTTCATTTATCGATATATCAATTATTTCATATGTAGTGGATATTCTTAAGGGGCCCTCCTAGTTGTGAGCCAGTTTACAACTTGCCTTAATGTCTAAAAGGAGTCCCTCCTAGCTCACATCCAGTTTACACCTAAAATGTTGAACAAAGATACAGATTGAACATGGGAATTTACAGACACGCAAGTGAATGCCATTCAGTGGCGCTGTTAAGCCCTTTCTCAATAGTGTTGGCATTGCAAATGTGTTTACCTTCCCTGAGTGTTAGAATACGGTCAACATTTTGCTGCCGTTTCGTCGGTTTGACTACCTCTATGACCCACCAAGTCATTTGGTCGAAAGTGCGGCTTGATCGGAGATAGTGCTCAACAAGTGGAGCAGATTCTACCTTGCATCGGATTCGAGACTGAAGCTGGAGTATCCGCTTCTTAACAGGTTGAATAGTCTTGCCGATATAATGTAGTTCACACGGGCATTTAATGCAATATACCACGTTAGCAGTATTGCAGTTAGAAAAGGACTTCATAGTCCGATTAATGCCATTGATGTGATGTTGCAGGTTTTAACTGTTTGTGTTGTGTGACATGCTTGGCAACTACAACACTTGAAGTGACCAATAATAGGTGCCAATTGTCTCATGTTTTTAACTACATGCTGCTCCTTGTCATTGTCATAAGCATGGACTAGCAGGTCCTGAAGATTAGTTCCCCTTTTAAAGGCAAAAAGCGGCTTTTGGATCAGCTCGGGTATTGACATTAACAAAGTCCAATGTTTTAGTATGATTTTCTTAATAGCATTGGCATGAGTGCCAAAGGTGGATACACATACAAGATTATCCTTCTTAGGGCGGTGTTTGATTTTCAAAAGCTCTTCTCTTGGGTTATACCAAGCTCTTTTGAGAGATCTTTTTAGGAGCTTGGAGGGATAACCCCTCGCCTTCAATTTCTCCTTTAGAATTTTTGCTTCAGTAAAGTAATCCGATCTTAGGGTACAATTTCTGCGCAAGCGCAGAAATTGCCCAAATGGTAGCCCATCTTTAAGGGCTTGGAGATGATGACTTTGATATTTCAGAAGCGTGTTGCGAGATGTTGGCTTAGTATATAAACTTGTATACAAATGATTGGTCATATCACTATCACTCTTAATATATATGTCCAAGAAATTAATTTCAAATGAATTGTATTCCAAGGTGAATTTTTAATTGGGCTTTTGGTTATTTAACCAAACATGAAAGTTTTGTAGTTCTGTGTCTGAACCATACCAAACCAGGAATACATCATCGATGTATCTCAACCACTGTCGAATGTTACTCAAGAAAGGGTTGGATACATCGTCAACAAATAGATTTTCGAAATGGGAGACATATATATTAGCTATATCTGGGGCATACACTGCCCCCATAGCAACTCCATTGAGTTGTTGGTAGAAGTTGGTCTCATAGAGAGAAATTTTCACATAACGATATTCGTACACATTCAATTATAAATTCAGTAGGCACCTCGTGCGTTCTGGGTCTGTCATTTAATAGATCTGTAAGAATAGATATTATTTCCAGTTGTGGGATGTTCGTATATAAACTTTCAATATCCATGGTGACAAGAATGTCTTCCATGGGATTGAATTCAAAGTTCTCCACTGCATTTATTACAGCCATTGTATCCCTAATATAAGATGGTGACTCAGTGGCAAATGGTCTAATGAAGTGGTCAGCTTATTGTGCCAATGGTTTAAGTATAGAGTTACAACCAGACACTATAGGTCGCCCGGGGGGGTCTGATAGGCTCTTGTGCACTTTAGGCAATAAATATATTGCTGGCACTGTTGGTGTTTTGTTGATAAGGAAAGCTGCTTCCTTCTCATTAAGCCAGCCTCCATCCAAGCCTTCCTTGCTCAAGGCACAGATTTCTTTTGTAATTCGAGGAGTGGGGTTAGTTGTCAACTCCCTATAATGGCGGTGCAAGCATTTTTTTAATATTGAAAATTAGGCCGGCATCGCTTTTCACCGTCGCCTTTGTGTCAAAACATTTGCAGCAGAAAAAGATCAAATTCATATGAATATAGAAATAGAGACATCTTGAAATATCCATTAATCCCTAAGGTCATGTGATCATATTGTTTTTAGTAGATATTGTAAATGGACTATGCCGGATAGCTCCCTAGTCCGAAAATCATATGGTCCACGTTGGAATGTCAACTGGCCATTTAAATCACATTACTATATTTGTGTAAACAACATTGGCATACACACTACATCTAGTAATCACTTGGCCTGTGTCTGACACGAACAACATAATTACATACCCTATTCATAAAATCATCTCCCATGGCTGACATTATCACGTTTATGCCGATTGTAAAATTGAACCTCAGGTCCATATTGTAATTATAGCTACTGGCACACCATTGACACCTATCGATAATTTAGAATTTATATAATCTAAATTTATTGCCATACAAATAATCCACCAAAAAAACAATACCATCCTCTGTTACCCAGATCATAAAACTAGTAGTGGCCCATCATTAAGTGCTTTTATTAATCATTTGATTAGTAAAAAAAAGAATTTAGTTGGTGAGTAGACAAAATCACGCTGAAAAGTCAACTAAGCCTGTCTGGCAAGATGCACAATAAGTCATTTCATTAATTTTATTTATTTTGTTTATTGTGAGAGTTTTATAGAGCGCGAACAAGATCCTTGCGGATATCAGAGCGCTTTACAATAAGTTAAGTTATTTGTACAACAAATAAATGTAAGATAAACACGTATACAAAACATCTTGTAAAATTAGAACAATAGGGAACAACACAGCACAATCCTGATGGTTCAGGTCAAGGGTAGAAATAATGTCTAGGTTGTCAAGTTGGACCCTTGTCATAGTCCGGGTTAGTAGCAAGGGTGCGACTGGTCTCAAATTCTTTATACTAGGCTCAGGTGAATTTTGACATGAGAATCGCTTTTCCTTCCTTTTTGAAAGATGCGGTAGAAGAGTTCAGTCTGGTTAATAAGGGATTTCAGTCGGTGAACAGGCAAAATTATGCTGTCAAGTCAACTAAGACTGACAGGCAGTATGCACAAATGGTCAACATGCTAGCTATCTAATCACTAATATTATAAATATTTATCTTAATTTCAATAATCCAACATCAAAGCTTATCATTATGATAGCTTTCATCTCACAAGATCAACATTTCTCCAAAACAGCCTAGTAGGAAAACAAAGTATGTCTATTGTGCTCACCACAGAACCTGCATCATAACAATACTAAGTTTGACCGTGCAATAATCTCACATTTTCAGATTCCAGGGGTAGGGGGAGGGATAGGGATTATTTAAAGATCTATTCTGAAAAGTAGTAAAAGGAAGAGGTGACCCGCATGCATATCAGGTGCCCAGAAAAAATGGTAGCTTTTTATCAATATTTATGCCCTTGTCTACAGCAAGCTGCTTCATAATCCAACATGCTTCACTTTGCCTAAGCCTTAGTTCTCAATTTCCGCCCCTCACATCACAGTATAGATTCAGTCCTATGAAAATTGAAACATAAAGACATATCCTGAGCTTTGCATTCTCTGGCATGAGTTGCAATAGGGTACCTATCATCCAAGTTTTTCAGGGCTCTAAAGTGCTCTGCAATACGATCATTCAAATATCTGATGGTTCCCCCTACATAGATCTTTCCACATTTACAGATGATAACATAAACAACAAATGTTGTCACTGTCACTGTATATACAGATTGAAAACTTCTATGAATAATAATATGCACATTTCTGGATTACATTTACAGACATTCTACACAGACTACAATCACCACATTTATACCATTCCTCATTTAGTCTATGCAACCCCCCATATTGTATGCTTCCTGGGATAAGGGGACTCACTATATTCCGTGTGGTTCTTCCCCTACAGTAAGTGATGCTAGGATGCCCCGTAACGTATGGTTCTAGTATTCGATCTGATATGAGTAGGTGCCAATGTTACTTAAGCATGTTGTACACTTTTTGTGACCATAGGTGGTAACCTGACACCAGTCTAATAGGTGCAGTGCTTAATTTGAGCCAGTGCTTTCTGGATCTTAGCACCAGCACTTAATTGGTTTCCAGTGCTGGGCACCAGCACCTAATTGTCAACACCATACTTGGAACAGTCTACCACATGGTGGTGCTGCTCATCTAGTTTAGAGATGAGCAGAACAACGGTTGTTTAGGAATAAACAGTGTACATTAAAATTGCTAATACCTGCCTCTCCAGCCATTCCTTTACCTCTGCTACCTTTGGGGACCTGGAATAATCTGAAATGTCACATATACATGCAAGAGAGATGGTTAGTATTTGTTTTGGCAGCGATGGCATTGGCGATGGGTGGCGCAAGCTGCAGTGGCCTTCTGGTCAGAGCCCTGGCAATTACTATTTTACAAATTATGCACTGAGTAAGTGATTTAATATCTGTCTTTTCCCTTATCTTTAAGGGTGTGGATCCATTTACATTTCTGGGATGGCTGCTTTGCCCTCATGATAACATCCTTATTGTACCCTGAGCCAAGAAACTTTGTTAAATGTCCTTTACATTGTATAACAATTCAGTATCATCACTGAAGATTGTCCATGCTCTAAACATCACCCTGAAGGCTATTGAGTCAATCTGACTTCTGTTACTTCTCCCTTGGCCAATCTAGAGTTCAGCATCTAAAAATACAATCCTCTCCTGACTGTATGTCAAAGTAAAGGGCTTGTTATATACATTGTCATTCATAAATGCATTGAACTAATGTAATTTGGCCTGACTGCCAGTTAAAATCATAAAACAGTCATCTCTGTGTCGTCCAAATTTAAAAAATGAAGTCATGCCACTTAGCTCTCGATAGTCCCCAGATATGCATCATCTCAAACTAATCCATGAACAGGCAGACAAAAGACGGTGCAAATCTGGAACCCATCGCTGTCCTGCATTCTGCTTGTACCATTCCCCTTTGAATAGAAAAATATTATGTTCCAGAATTTTGTGAGACATAGTAATTAGCATCTCTGAGTGTTCCATATGTTCAATCGGTCGATTGTAAAGGAAATGCCCGAGTGCTGCTAAGCCATGTTGATGTGATAAGTTTGTGTACAGTGATACAAAGTCTATAGTTACAAATGTCATGTTAGAGTCCCAAACAATGTTATTAAAAATATTCTGTATGTGCTTTGTATTTCTGATATGAGATGGAACATTAGCTAAAAATGTATGCAAAAAGTGTCTACAAATGCTGATAATCTCTATCTAGGTTCCCCAATCCCTGAAGTGATAGGTCTCCCAGGGGGAGAGAGTAGACTTTTATGTATCTTGGGTATAGCATACATTCATGGGAACCTCGATCTATCCACTAGTAGGTAAAAATATTCGTCATCGTTCAATAGACCAAGTACTGACCATTGTTTCAAACATGTTAATAATTTTTGCTAACCCAAAAATAAGATTGTGGTTAGGTTTCTTATACCATAGTATAATATTAATTTGTCCAAAGATCACATTATCATTCAAGTTTTTAACCATTACAGCCATATTCGCGCCTTTGACAGCTTCCCCTATAATGATACTTTGACCTGAACGCAGCTGTTTCAATGCTTCTCGCTCTTTGTGTGAGGTTATTTTTGAGGAATACATGCTTCTTGCATGCCATTGTTTCACCCTATTTGTTCATCTCATTGTTGACTAATCTATGAAATAGATCAATATTATACCCACTTGCCAGTTGTGGGGTTCAATTTGATTTCCTTTTCAAACCACTATCCTCGCTAAGGTTTGCGCATTGTTCCAAATCATGTAACACACTGAATAGTGACTGGGTCATGTTCATTCTCCGTAATGGATAACAATGTGGTCATATCCTGAACATCTTCAATAGATAAATCACCAAACACTGTGTCCTGTGCAGTAGATTTATCGGTGATAGGATTAGTTGCTAAGAATTTCTTCAGTTTAAGTTGTTTAATACATTTATAAACATCAATTTTAATATCGGTGATATCAAATGTCATTGTTGGGAAAAAATTAATGTTCTTTTGTAAAACTGAAATCATGTCCTCAGTGAGGACCTTACTAGACAAGTTAACCACCTGTACATCTCTGTGTTGCTGTATCGCTATTGCTTGTCCCTGCTCCAGGAACATGTGTGCACCCTCTCTCTTTCTTTTAACGTTTCCTCTTCCCCGCTTTCCTCCTAGTTTTTCTGGGTTGTTTCCTCTTTGTCTGACATTGGAATATTGGCTTCCCATCCTTATTCTCTGAACCTCCCTTAAAGTGTTGTCAACAGGTACATTTGATGGCCATTCCTTGGTCTTCATCCAAACTGCTCGAGATATTGCTAGAAGAAGTAGCACTTTTATCACTAAGAGAGGATGATTTCTTCTTCCTCCAATCAGATCTTGCTTAACTAAGTAGTCAAAGCATTTTGCAAATGTAAACACTCTGCCACCTGCATAATCCAACTCATCTCTCTTAAATTTCCTGGCCTTTCTCTATTTGATGTCTTCTTCATACTTAGTCAATTCCTCCTTCAAAATTGTATAATTTTTCTTAGTTGCTTCAGACAAATTTAGATCTAAAATCTCCTTTTCTAGAATGTCCAATTCTTGTGCTGTCTTATTCCTCTTTCCGAGTTTTCAATTAATATATTCATCAGCCAGCCTCATAGAATTGCCAATAAGTTCTTTTTCTCAGAGTAGTAATAAGTCTTCTTCTAAATCATCATATGCAGGAAATATTTGGTAGCATAGACCCTGTGGAATCCTATTCAACTTCTGATGATATTGCTTCAGTGTCACTCCATCCACCATTTCGAAATCTCAAATTTCTTAAATATTTCAAGTCTTATGAATTTTGATCTGTTCCCTTGTTTTCCCTTGTCACCGCTACATTAACAGGTACACCTGCATGTAAGTTATTCAACAGATCTTCTGCTACCCCTTTTCGAGTCTGTCTTGAATTAATTCTAATATTGTAATTATTAATACCTAATGGTGCTACACGACTTACAGCAGACCGGGCAAAACTAATACAAACAGGGGGGTGGCTGGGTTAACTTTTGCGCTAAGTTGCTTCAAAGGTTTACCATGATAAGTTTTAAGCTGCTCAAAAGATAAAAAGAAATGGCCACCAAACGTTCCCAAAATTGGAGGCACAGGCCTCCAAATAACAAGATAAATGTCCAAAAATGTGCTGCTGTTGAAATAGTCTTTCCTTTATTTCCAAACTTGCATTACTCCAGAACCAATGTTATTGTTGCCAATCCAGAAACAACACAAATGTAGCCAACAGTGTTTTGTCTTGTGGAGGGTATCCACCACCTTCCTCAGGGCTACAGAAAGACAAGTAAGTAGCCCCTATTATATGTATGCATGTATTGTATGTATTGGCATACTTATATAGCGCAAATGGCTGTCACCCAACGGGTATCCTGGCGCTTTAGATTGTTGTAAACCATACATGATGTTTCCAGCTACTGATCCGTTTACATTATTCTAGGAAAAAGGTGTGTTTTAAAGGCTTTCTTAAAGGAAGGGAGATCTCCCATACCTCTCAAACACAACGGAAGAGAATTCCACAGTCTCGCTGCGGTGAACCTAAAGGACCGATCCTCCCAACCGGGACCTCAGAATCTTGGGCACTACTACCAAGCAAGCCGAGGTCGAGCGGAGTGATCTGGACGGGATATACCAAGAGAACAAGTCCTGCAATGGGGACGGACCTTGTCCGTGAAGAGCCCTGAATACCAAGCACAGAGCTTTAATATCAATCCGCTGAGGAACTGGCAGCCAGTGAAGGTCCCTGAGTGCCATAGCTGAAGAGTCAGAACGTCGGTGCGAAAGTGCCAGTTTGGCGGCAAAATTCTGTACACGTTGCAATTTTCCCACCAAGGTCGCAGGCGACACTAGGAGTAGCCCGTTACAGTAGTCAAGCCTACTTAAAATTCTGCTCCGCACTACCTCTGGTCTAACCTGCACAGGGAGCATGGGTAGAATCTTCCGCGGTGAGCAAAGCAGTGCCATATAAGTGGCCACCGTTTTATTCACGGATACATCTAGCTGCAGGGTGGAGCCAAACATCACCCCCAGGTTTTGAACGGATTCAGCCGGCAAGCTAGTGCCCTGAAAAACAGGAGGCCAAAAATCCTGTGGAAGAGGCCTAGGGGTGCGATCCATGGAGCAGTGCAGCACCCCGGTTGTGGAGCTGTTAAATTGCAAGGAGTTGTGGCTCAACCATTCCGCCGTGGTGATCATACAGCGGTGGAAGATTTCCTGTGACACAGCCTCCTTACCCTCAAACGAGAAGATAAGTTGGGTGTTGTCAGCATAATTGGTGACTGCTATGCCAAAGGATTTTATCAGCTTGATTAGGGGGCAGAGTTATAGATTGAATAGAATAGGGCTGATGGCCAACCCCTGAGGCACGCCCTGTCCGACCCTTCTGATGTTAGACTTAAAGGGTGGCAGGGCCACCTCCTGGTGCCTATTACAAAGTTAGAACACCAGCCAATCAAGGGCCAAGCCAGATACCCCAACCTCCTCCAATCTCCTGATCAAGATCGCATGGCTGATCGTATCAAACGCGGCCGACATGTCGAGCAGCACAAATAAGGCTGCTCGACCCTGGTCGGCACGCGTCCGAAGATCATCTAGAACAGTCACCAAAGCTGACTCTGTCCCATGGGCTGGTCTAAAGCCAAATTGAGCCACATCCAGGCAGTCATTGGCCTCAAGGAAGCTGGACAGATGTTTTGTGGCCAGTTTCTCTAGAATTTAATGGCAGTAGAGAAATAGGCCTGTAGTTTGCTGGGCAAGTGGGACCCAAAGTTTCCTTCTTTAGAAGTGGGGAAACCACAGCCAGCTTCCAGCAATCCGGGACCCGTGCCGACCTGAGGGACTGACAGTAGATGGAAAAAAGTGGGGGAAAAAGCTCTTCCCGGAACAGTTTCCAAAATTTGTGTGGAAGGGAATCAAGCGGTGAGCCCGAGGAGACACCGTCAGCCAATACACAAAAGTCCTCAAAAGACGGCAAGGGAAGTTGTTCAGCCGGGCTAGCTTAACACCATCCTCCGTGGTCACAGTCGGAGTGGGATTGAGCAAGGATTGAGAAACAGAGCCTGATGAAGAGGCAAGATTGTTCAAGATGGTAGCAATCTTGTCCTCAAAGGCCTGTGCCAGCGAATCACAAAGAGTTTGGGAGGCGGGAATGTCATTTATAGTACAGGCAGGACGCGAAAGGTCTTTAACGATCTTAAATAGGGCCTGAGACTTGTTTGCAGCTGCCAACAGCGATTCTTCTAGGAATCTAGCTTTGGCAAGCTTAATCTGGACTTTATAGGTCGCCAATGCCTGTTTAAAAAGGACTCTGTCTGATTCAAGATACTGCTTTCTCCAGTCACGCTCAGCCCGTTTACACTGGAGTTTGAGCTGCCGAAGTTCTCCTGAATACCATGGCATAGCATGATTAGTCCTGGCTCTAATTTTTTGCAACGGGACCAAAGAGTCCAGAGAAGCCAGAATTCGCTGGCAAAGGATCTCGTAGCTCATGTCCACACTGTCTCCCAAGGTAAAGCCATCCAAGAGCAGAGTAGGCTGAGTTGACTGTTTAAGGAGTTTAGACCATTGTCTACCCACATTAGTCACTCCCGCACTGCCTTTCTTCACTGTGGCGGCGGTAAGTGAGAGAGAAAAAAGGACGAGCGGATGATCCATCCAGCACTGGGGTAGGACATCCCACAAGGTCTCTTGACGTGCGTCAGCAAAGATCAAATCAAGGATGTGATCCTTTGAGTGGGTTTTGGAGATTACGAGCTGCTATAGCTCGATGTTGCGGCAGGCCTGGACCAGCTCTACAAATGCAGAGTCAGTCGGTCCATCCTGCCATAGATTAAAATCCCCTAACACAATAAGCCTTGTGTGAGAGTAGGATAGATCATAAATTAGATCTATAAGCTCAGACACAGCAGATAGTGTACTAACCGGGGGTCTATAGCACACAAGCCCAGTATATAGCACACCTCCCTGACCATTTAGGGAAAAGCCCAGCAGTTCACAGCCAGGAATAGCCTTAATATCGAGCTGGGTGAAATCTAAAAATTAGCCCGACTCCTCCTCTGGCCCCCACCCGAGGATTATGTATTATTATAAAGCCGGGGGGGCAAGCTATACCCAATTCCACTGTACTATTCACAGATCGGCGCAAGATCCACAATTACATAGATCTTACTGCTAGATTAAGGAAAATATCGGTCTTGTGGGAGTGTAGTCCCATGTAAAAAGAACAGGCTAAAAAACTCATCATAATAACTATGTAATCGATAGCCAGGCACATCAAGAGAGCCCCTACAACCACCTGAAAATTGAAACTCCCCAGTGCCTGTGTCTTACCTCGACAGGAACATATGTGTATGAAGTTAGGGTGGAGAGGGATCCTTGTTGAGTGGTTTATAGTTCTTCTTGTCATCCAATATTTTCAGCATTCAGTTGTATGGTCTTTTTTATTCATCACAATCCTATCATCTTGGCGAAGTTGTTTTAATGCTTGGGATTCAGCTTTGGTCATGTTGTGAAAAGTGTTGGGCGGCTGTAACTCTTCAGTCTCCCTCATCACTGCCTGTTCGAATGTAAGTAGTTTCACCCGTGAGGTCGTTGTAGGGAGACAGAATGTGAATTTGTTTCTAAAATTAGTGTCTCCAATAATGTCCAGGGTTTCCCGTGGTGTGGTGTTCTCAAAATGGCCTTGAGTTTGAGTATGTTAAAGAATTCAGATAGTTCACAGTTAAGATGGAATTTGTTGAGGTTTGGTGTAGGAACAAAACCCAATCCTTTGTTCAGAACTTTTATCTCACTTTCCAATGGGGACCATGAGGATAGGTTTGTTGCTATTCCCATTTTGTGCTGGTCCCTGGTTGTGGATCACTGGGTTTGCTCCTGGTGTTAAACCCTGTACTCTGTTCTTCCCAATGTATATGGTTTCCTCTTTGTCTCAGGTCGTGTGATCTTTGTCCTCTCCCTAAAAATGGAAATATCTGGTTCTGGGCGAATAGTGGTGTTCCCTGTTAGTACATGGGATTCCAGGGGCACATTGGGTGTGTTGTGGGCTAAAAATTGGGTTCCAGGACTATACCCCCTAGGTTTGGTATCTCGTTCGCCCCCTCTGCCTGCCTCTTGTACTTCCTCCACTTGAGCCACTTCCTGCTTCTGAAGAATTGTCTTCCAATAGGTCTGAGAGGTCAGTGGATTTGTTTGTTGGCGTGTATGTGGGGATGGCATAAGGATACGCTTTCTTTGCAGGAGAATTTCTTGCAGTATTTTTGGACCTTTTTGATTTGAGACTGAGTCAAATAATCCTTGTATTACCACATTTCTTTATTCACCTCTTCCAACTTCTTTTTAAAAGAGGTGAGAGTAGTTTTGAAGTTGTTCTCCATGACTTGGCTCTGTATCAGCATGGCTTCCGGCAATCTTTTGGTTATTTTGATAATTAGGATTATCCAATCCCTAGTGCAATGCCAAGCTATCTGGGCCACAACTTTTCTGAAACTGACACATTCTAGGAAAAAACGTGGAGCATTATTTACGATTAGACCTAGTGGTGCTGTGTTCAACCTCAAATATTCTGTAAGTATAACCCCATGTAGGATTGTTTTAATTCTTAACCTTTTTGGTTCTGTCAGGCTTTCCCAATCCTTGGTTTGGAAAATTGTTTGTGCGATATTGAGATTAGCCATTATTAGTGGACCGGACAGGATCTCATTGACATCTTCCTCAGTGCAGGTTAGGCCTTGATTTTCTGTCATGAATCAATACTCGACAAAATGTGATCTTATTAACATTCAATTATATTTCAGTTCACTTCTTACAGCTGTGCACTGCTAAATGTCAAATAACAAAATACAGAAAGAGGAGGAAGTAAGGATGCTCGTTCATCTCCCCTGGTCATAGATACCTATAAACAAAGAGAACGAGCTTAGAGCTGCGCTCTAGGATACCCAATCAGCAGGGTTATTGACAGGGAAACCAGTTGATGTTTTAAGAAGAACCCTCACCCACCAACCTAGTTAATCACATGTTTTTTGTTTGAATTTTGTGAATAGTGGATACCGTGAGAGTGGAAGGTTAAAACTACCTCCAGGGTACCCAATCATTTAATATATGGTCCTTGGGATAGGGTTAAAAAATACATATAGTTAATGAATGAGACAATGGTCTTGCACTTCTCCTCAAAATATGTGAAGAGTGAATTTATGTGAGGTGATCTACATGTTTCAGCCAAAAATGTCAAATTGAATGGCTTTCTGCAGGACCTGTGGGTCAGAGTGAACCCTGAGCTCACGTAAACCATGCACACACGCTAAGATGTGCATAGGATTGTAAAGTGAGTGACTTATGGTTTTCAACATCAGAATTTCTGTACCTGTAAAGAAAAAAGACAAGGAGACACAGCATAATTATGAATTAACAGTACATCCCCCATAATCTGGACCCCACATCCATGCAAGTGTTTGCAGGTTGTATGATATTAACTACTAACACATCCTTCCATGTGTGTGGTGGGCAGTTTATCAGACATGCAAAGCTTAAGAGTGTGAATACACTTGTAGATAATAAGCCCACGCAGTGGCTATCTGAGGATGATCCAAAATTGCAATTGTTAATCATGCGCTGTTGGATTACAGAGATGTTTTTATATGTGTACCCCAAACATATAGGTGTCAGACCGCTAGGTGCGCATTAACAAATTCGCATGTCACCTACTTCAATCACGAGTTCTTCTCGTGAAATATAGACATATATCCTTGCGGGAGGCGGCGCCTATTGTCACACTCTGTATGTGGCAAAGTAAGTGGACAGAACAAGAAAGTTATCAGCATAAAGAAACCTTTAGCGCATGGCGTCTCGAGAGTGCGGTGAGCTAAAGTAAATTCAATAACCCTGCTGATTTGGGTTTCTTAGAACGCAGCGCTAAACTTGTTCTCTTTGTGTATATGTATCTATGACCAGGGGAGATGAACGAGCATCCTTGCTTCCTCCTCTTTATCTATTCTTTGGTATTTGAGGTTTCATGATATATCCTAAAAAAGACGTGATAACAAATCTTGTTTATGGATCAGGACAAAGTGCAGTAACCTTGGGGTCATGTAAGTGGCAATGGAGCCTAAAAAAGAATAGAAAAACTTTTATGAAAATTCAATCGCCTAGAAAGTATTGTAATTCATGGTCCATATTTAGCCCCTCCTCAACCGCACTGAGGCGCTTGGTCCACATGGCTTCTTGCCTTCTGAGTCTTAGTTCTCTATACCCTGCCCCCTGGATCCCTTGTGATGTTTGATCCTGAAAAATGAGTAACTTTTATTATGTCCTTGTGAACTGCAACTAGATGCTTGCACAGCTATTGAGCTCCTGTCATCACTCTGTTTGAGGGTCCACATATGCTCACTCACTCGTTCCTTCAATGATCTAATGGTACTTCAAACGTATAGTCAACCACATTTGCAAACAATTACATATATGATAAACTTTGTGCCAGCAAGCATAAAGGGAACCTAGGGCAGTTTACGCCATTCCTGAGGAAGAGGGAGACACCAGAACCAAGTAGTAGTTAAGATCTAACTTTCGGGTGAGCAGGATTTAAAGGTCTTTAAAGAACCTACCAATTATATCTTTGAAGATTCCATGTGCCATTTTCATGTACATGTGCAACTAGAGTGGACACCTAACAAGAACGTTCCAATAGACATGTTTGAGTTCCAAGACAACCTGAAACTTCATGGACTTTTAATTTGTTAAAGAGTTAGGCATTCCCATCCTTGATGGAGACAAGGTGGAAAAGATTTGTATCATTGATGGGCGTCAACATTTTGAGCAGGTGCAGCAGGAGACTAGCATGGCACAGAGCTTGGTGTATGTGCACGCCAAACCATTTCATAGTGCTTGGCACCGGCCTGCCTGATAAACCATAGTTAATTATACTGTGGTCATGCCGCTCCAATACCAATGACCTACTCAGTGATGCTGTCCTGCCAAGTGCCACACAGCACATGTTAGAGTAACACATTTCAGTGTGGTACTCGGCATTACTGCACTGAAATGCATTGTCACGCATGTGTTGTGTGTCAGCTGTCACTAAAATTGCTGATAAAACTGAATCTGTGGCAGCGCGCCGCTCGTGGCTTCCCCATGCTGCTGCAACAGGCTTGGGCTCGCAGCTGAGCTAAGGTTGCTGGTAGCCTTCCCTCAACTGCTACAATGTGTCATGATTGTGCTTCCAGTCCCCGCAGCTCTCACTAGTAGCCTGATGTCATTGGGAGGAGACGCTACATGCTGCTGTCAGAGCGCTGGAAGTTTATTTTTGGAGCTAGAATGCGGCTTGGCTGGCTAGTTTGCGGTATATAATAGTCATGGCCAGAGCGCTGTAAATAATCATGGTGCTGGCCAAGGCGTTGTTTCTACAGCTGGCACCGACCCGGGCCACCGACTCCTATCAGCTGTACTTATTACTTCTCCCCTGCTTCATTCAATATATGAAAGCAGCCGAGGGAGACAGAGAGAAGACGTCAGTGTCCTAGTGGCCGCCAGGACAGTCTGGTACTGGACAGCTCTGCCCAGGACTGACAGGAGTCAGGACAGCTAAACAGTCAACACAACTATCACTGGTGGCAGGTGCGCCGGACCCCCCGGGCAGCAAACTCGAATTGCCGCAGCCTGCTGTGACTCATAGCCTGAACCTGCCCGCAGCCAGCCATGCACCTCTGTAGACCTGAGTCGATACCTTCAATTATAGAGCGCTGAAAGAACAAGGCCAGAATTGGTTGAGAGGGTTAACTGATATGGGAGCCCGGCAACCATCCTGCTGCCTCTGAAGGTGTCCAGGGTCTCCTCCGCAGGAACTTGACATGTATACTTCATGATGGTAAGACAGTTTTTTTCATAAGTTGATATTGTGACGTACATACTGAGGTGCTGGCCTCGAGCTTTGCGAGGGAAAGGTTTGTCTTTTTCCTGAATAGAGGTCCCATACACTGACTATTTCCTAAATCAATCTAAAGCAAGATCTGTATTATTTCAAATTCTTTTTATTGAGTCTCAAAATCAACATAGAGATATAGCACAATTTTTACAGTCCTTGTATGCCAAGAGTTACAGATTTCACATGAGGGTTACAGATTGTCCACAAGATCTTTGGTGTGCAAGGCCAACTTGTAGAATCAGTTGAAAAATGTCACAATTGGTATCTTGTAGCTGTGTGTCAATCATACCTCCAGGAACAAAATAAAGGAAAAAAGGGAAACCTAATATAAAAAAAGAAAAATAGAACTGTGATGTCATGTTGCGTAAATTATTTTGGTGTTCAGGAGAGGAGGGCTTCCAACCCAAGGCAGAGGCACCTTCCTAGATACAAGCCCCTGTCTGTGCCTCTGCGACCTTATATATGAAATAAATTGAGGGCTCTCAGCCATGGGGCGCACGCCGTCAACAGGTGTCCTTCCTAAGGATAGCCCACCAATGGGGACCATATATATTCAAACCCTTTCCTGGAGTCTTCCACTACGTCGGCCATGCGCTCCAGAGCCAGCGCACTCCACAGCCGCGTGTGCCATTGAGTTAATGATGGTGCCTGTTTTTTTTTCCAAGCAGCAGCTACTGCCATTTTTGCTGCCCCCAGGCAGAGCCACATCATCGATCTGTCTCCGTGTGTTTGATTTTTCAGGGTTGGATCTCTCACCCCCAGCAATGTGTGTTCCAGTGAGGTCCGGATTGGGTTACCTAGAATGAGTTTGATTAGGGACAAAATCTCTTTCCAAAAAGTCTGAATGGAGGGGCAGGCCCACCAAATATGGGAAAAGTCGCCCAGCAGTCCACACCCCGCCAGCACCTATCAGAAGAGTTGGGGAAGATCTTATGCAGTTTCTGGGGGTATAGGTACCAATCGTACATGATTTTGTAATGTGTCTCTCTAAGAAACATCGAGCGGTTGAATTTGGTGATGTCACTACATAACCGCTCCCACTGTTTTTCAGCTACAGGAGTGTCCAGGATTGGCCCCAAAAGTGTTTGTCATTGGGTCACTTTGGGGCCCAGCGCCTGAGTGAGGTAATACAAGTAAGAAATGCACCCCTTGGATGTGGACCCAGACTTGGCAAGTTTCTCAATGGGGAGCAGATCTCTGGTGGCGGCCAGTCGTACCAAAGGTTGCAGCACCCAATGTTTAATATACAAGTAGTGGAATTCCACCTTGGCAGGCAGAGTGAATTGTTTCATACAGTCTCGGAAGGTGAGTATCTCCCCTCTACTGAACAAGTCAGAGATCATTAGGCAGCCTCCTGCCTGCCATACCTCAAAAGGTCCATAAAAAGGGCTGGGGGTAAGGAAAAATTAAAATGTATGGGCATTTAGGGAGATGGGAAAGTAGTCAGTTGCAACCTCTTAGTAAGATCATGCCAGACCCGTAGTGTAGTAATTTTGCAAGATCTGTATTATATTTTATGAGCTCTTTTGCACTCACAATCCTGTAGCACTGAAAATCTTAAAACACATTAGTGTTGTGGAGCAGCATAATTGAAAAGTAATTCTTGTTAAATTCATGCTCAAAAAACTATTTAAAACAGTGCATACTATATGTTATCACCTAAGGCAACAGATGTAGCCCAACATCAGTCCACATACCAGCAGGTACCAGAACTAGCTGCCTCTTGAGTGCAACTTTCTTTTATTCTTTCTGTTTGTCTGAAAGCACTTACCTGTTTATGTGCTACAGTACATTTATATATAGCTTTCCTTGTGCTCATGACTTCACTTCAATGTTACAAATGGGGAATGTCATTTGTGAATGGCAATTTTTCGCAACACTTTCCACATTATTACCATAACTCTTTCTGACTTTAATAGTTGTTCCAGGCTTTTGTGTTTAACATTAATGGGACATCGTCCTCAAATGGGAAACTGATAAAGAAGTACTCCTCCTCCCAAAACGTATGGTGGATTCATTAAAAAAAATGAAACGGCACACCTCTTTTGCAGTGGTGTAACGAAACTTGAGGGTGCCCCCCTGCAAAGCACATGGAGGCCCCCTCGGGCGGCACAGTCCACCACCTACCACTTTGCGCTACCACCGAGAAATCTAGTATATTTTGATTTGAAACCTCCCAACATTTAAATGAAATGCCTCTATATTGTCTTTCTCTAAGTTCTAATGATAACATGGGAAATACTCTTAACATACAAGCTATGCCATTTGTAACAATACTGTCAAAAGCAGATTACTTGACTGAGGCAGCAATCAGAACAATGCCAAGGAGCTGCCTCTGGCTGAAGAACATAGAACAACTACGAAGGATCTGAAATAGAATTGACCTTAATGTACAATAGCTTGAAACTTTGGAAGAAAAAACCTAACCTGCAAATCCGTAAAAACTTGACTGACAATATACATGAGAAGTACACACGATATAACTCAGTAGTCTGTGAAAGTCAAGGGAAATAGACAGCATGTCACACATTAGCGACTGTCAAGGGTTGTCCATGATAACGTGAACTGAGGAAGCAATTTCGATTTCTACCATCATATCTTTATTAGTAAGCATTGCAAAACAGGCAGGCAAACAAGGCTGAGAAAGAAAACAGTTTGGATTCTTCAGAACATTGATGCAGATGTTTGTCTATTTTAGTTTATAATTTCTGTAGTGTAAACAATACTAAATACGAGATTTAAGGCACACATATTACACACCATAAATAACACTGCATGTAGAATAAAAACAAACCAAATCAGCAAGTACCTAATGACAATCTATACAAACTGTAGTTGGTAAAGCAAAATAAAAAGTGCAAATACTTTCAAGTGCATAATAAAGCAATCACCAGTCTAGCAATATACAAAAATCAAGCATGTTTCATAAAACAATCAACTTTCTTCTTGCAGCAAGGTGAAAATACTTCCAAAGTGCATGGTAAAAACAAGTCCAGCTGTATGCAAAAATGAAGACCGGTTACTCAAACAATTCCCTGTTTGGTGAGTGGATTAAGGCACATATATTTCAAAGCAGGTGGTAAACCACAACAACTACAGCTCCATATAATAATCAAACCAGTTTAAACTTACATTTCCCTTTTTGAAAGCTCAAATATTTCAAAGTGACTAGAAAAACAGTCACAAGTATAGCAGGCAGCAGCATACAAACATCAAACCACTGTCAACCAATGCCTTTTGGTTTGTGCATGCAGGTACAAATATTTCAAACTGACTAGTAAAATAACAAGTACAGCAAGCACCAGCATACATAAATCAAACATATTTAGTCAGACTAATTGTCCTTTTGTTTGTGCATAAAGGCATAAATATTTCAAAGTGTCTGGTAAAGCAATAACAATTTAGCAGCATAAACATCAAACCGATCCAGTCAAACAATGCCACTTTTATTTGTGCATAAAAGTGCAAATATTTCAAAATGAGTGGTAAAAACTAAAACAACTCGACAAAGTATACCCCTTTAGTTTGTGCATAAAGGCACAAATATTTAAGTGACCAGCAAAACAATAACAAGCTCAGCAGCAAAATAAACAAAGCTGTTTACTCAAATGATGCCCCTTTTGTCTGTGCAAAATAAAGTGTCAAGGGGGTGCATATAGTCAGGTTAAACTGAATACATTTCTTCTTGCCTCTATAAACGTTTGTTCATAATATTGAGGTAGCCTATATATAAGCGAACAATATTTAAAGTATGATATACTGGCAGAATACCATATTACGTACTGCTTCCTCATGGGTTTCAAAGGACAGATACATTTTGAGACTCACACTATCAGTAGGAACAGTACTTGCAGGAGCCTGATGAAATTAATTGCAGAGTTTGAAGGCTGGTACAGCAGAAAAACAATACTTAAAGAGTGGACACAAGGCTGAAGACTGCTTACACCAGGAAGAGTGACTGGCAAATTAGACTGGTGGCTGAAGGCTACTACTGCTTGGTTCACCAAATTGGATGGGGGTACTTGACTGAAAGAATATTTGCCTCTTTGCCTTTCTTCGTGCAAACTCTTCCGTTAGAGCTTTCATATTTAATTTTTTTGCCCGATCACTCTCAATGCTTAAAGTTGCAAGCCCGACAGCCTTTCCTGAGTCATTGCGCTTTGGAGGTAGTTCTTGATTAATTTTAACTTTGAAAATGATCTTTCTGCACTGGCTACAGTAATTGTAAGAAAGTTTCAGTGCTGTTGCAACATACAAAACACTGGGCAGAATTGCATGGTTTCTCAAAAATAAAAGGTCAGCCAGATCCTCTATTGTGCCAACTGAGATAGGTTGTATTTGTTCTTTCAACACATCTTTGAAAGCGAGGAGTTGTTGTGGAAACTCTAGGGACAAGTCTTTTTCGTAATGAGCTGCCAGGGTCATGGCTGCTTCAAACAACTCATCCTCACTAGCTCTGAGGATTTCTGAAGGCATCATGAAATTAAAGCATTGAATTATGGTGTTCATACCCGCAAATCTAGTTTTTATCTGATTTACAACAATATCAATGTTAGCATAAAAGACAGACACCTTAAAATTGTCGTCGGGATTGCACAGCCTTTGGTCTTCACAGAGTTCATCGAAGTGCCTTTTTTTTTGCATTGTGGTAGTTTTTGTGTAAAATGCAATTGAATTCCCCATGCAGCTTCAAGTAAAGATGCTGAGCTTTTAACATCTTCAAACTGATCTCTGAAACTGACAAATGTATTTGCTGTGCTACTTAACATATTTGATGCTTGTAAAAGGTCAAAATCTTTAGACGGTAGCAGTTTGGACACAATATTTATTGTCTCCAGCACTTTGGACTGGATTACAACCATTACCACAAACTTAAAAGTCTCTGTGCACTTCCTAAGACCTTGAGCTTCTGTGCGCTCCTCAACCTTTTTAGACTGAAGTAAAATGGTAGTGACTGCTTTCATGATGTCCCTAAAACGATAGCGTTGAGCATGGAGAGCATCATGTCTGGATGCCCAATGTGTTGGACAGAGTCTCTTCAGTGTTTGCTTTGAATGAGTTGTGCTCTCTTTTGTAACGGTAAGAAGTTTCCACCGTTTGATGCTTTGGCTGAAAAATAAATATACTTTCTGTATAATGTCATAAAATTCCTCAATTTCAGGAATGTACATGCAGGCATCATTCAACACTAAATTTAGATTTTGAGCAGCACAGTGTACATAGACTGCATTGGATTCTTTCTGTCGTATTCTGGTTTGGACTCCACTATATATACCACTCATTGTGCTGGCACCATCATATCTCTGACCTCTACATTTATAAAGCACTAGGCTTTTGTCCTCTATAAGGTTTACAAGTTCTGTTGCTATCCCCTCAGCACTTCGGTCTGTAATTTTATAGAAACCAACAAAGATTTCATTAATTTTGATTTCAGTTGGAATTTCTTCAGTATTAAGGCACAGTGTTACATATCAGATATGTAGCAAACAAAAAAGGATTATCACCATAAAGATTAAAAAAAAGAATCTTAGTGGGATGTATGTTGGAAAAAAGGAAAAAATCTTCCTTTTATAAAAACCCCTCACTCACCAACCTAGTGATGACATGCTTCATCATCGGGGTCCACCCTGATGACCGAATGTCACCAGGGTGTGCTACAACACCTGAATTACAGTGGAGCTGGTTTGTGTTTGAGTGCAAAAAAAGAATGTTAAAAATTGTCCTGGTATAAACTCAAGAAATATATTTTATTAGTGAGCAACTGGACAATATTAGAAACAATGTGGAGATACTTTGAGGGTAATTATGACCTAGAGTATCTCTGCAAGTGGTCTGGTCTACATGTTTCAACCTTATCGTGGGAAGGTTTTCTTCAGGACCAACAAAACAAGAAAATGGACGGTCTACACCCCCTAAAAGGCTTACCCAATCCTAGATTCCTGTGAGAAATTGCAAAAATAATCTGCTGCAAAGTTTGAGCATCTATAAAAAATTGGTGGGCTCAAGAAAAGAGACCTGTGGAAGGAAAGAAAGAAAAAGGGGCGTAAATATACTGAATTACGTGCCTGTAACGTTGTGAAGGTTCTCTCGTTTTCACAAACATGCCAATCCCATTCTTTTCCAATAATTATCCGACCGTAATTTCAGGGGGTTAGCTGGTACCTAAAAAAAAAATACTAGGTGTCACTAATCTTAGTGGTCAAGGAACCCAAGTGTGGGTGAGGGCCAACAACTTACACACTTATCAAAATGTGTGTGTAAGGTGGCGTATATAGGTTATAGTCATACGCGCCTCCAGACTTATGTGGAGTGTTAGTCCATCCTCTCCAGACTATGCGTGAGGACGGGTTATGAATTGTGCAATTATACCAGGCTTGAAAAGGACGTACATCAACCAACATACAGAAAGACCAAAAAACAAATAACATGTAGGGATGACTTTGGCCTGTCTTACTCAGATTAGATGTCTTTAAGGCATCGGGGCAGAGGAGGAACTGTCCTCAACTAGAACGTATTCTGCGGGAAATAGAAATGCAAAAAAGTGGTCAAGCATTTGTAGTGGCCGCGTGGATCTGCGGCGTTTACGAGCTCAAAAGGGACGTTGATCGTTGGTGCTGTAATAGAATGCAGTTAAGAGTACTTACAGTTCCGCTGTTGAAAGGACGGCGAAATACCTATGGCCGTGCCCGCTTCCCCACTACGGAGATCTGTGCTAGCTGCGTCTATTAATGCCGGCGTTCAGTTCCGGGGTGGGCCTGGCAGGTTAGCAATCACTTGACGAGTTGTCATGGTGATCCATGCTACAGAGGGCTACGGTATGCTTGAGGTTTCAAAGGACGCCAGATGGAGATTGTCAATTGGCGTTTAAAAAATTATGGAAAGGGTAGAAACCAGCTCATGCCGTGTTGTCCAATGTACAGATCGAGGGAAATGAATTATTTAATGAAAAGTGGCTGAGTAAAGAGGGGCATCTGACCCTGTGAAGGTGATATGTAGATACCACACCTCGTCAGGTACATTTTAATTTGCAGATCCCGTGGTGGAACGGCCATCACAGAGTGAGAGGGCACGCCCGTGATTGTACAAAGATCGCACACAGACCGTAATAATAAAGGCAACAGGAGCATTGGGAGTTCATTTAAATTGCTCCATTTCAACATATTTCAGTTTATTAATAGAGAAGCTGCAGATGGGCGGCATAGAGCACGGCAAGGTGTCACCCCAGTTATGTTGCAGTGCTCATATATTGCCAAAAGGGGGGCAAATCGCTGCATTGGAAATGATTTTTCTTACTTCATGATAGTTAAGGCAACGTGAAAATCCCAAGGGCTACTCATGGACTAAGTGACAGGGACTGAGGCCGTGTTTGTTAAATTGCATCCTTAAACAAGGAATTTCAAGAGATGTTATTTCAACACTGAGGCCCAAGGTATATTGTCATTTAATCCGATTTTGTGAGTGGACAATCTATAGATCTAGCGTTGTTCTTTTTCATTGAGATGGTTCTGTAGATTTGGTCCCGCTTGGACCTGCTCAATTACGGTCCATCTCATGTCGTTGGTTGTTTGGTGGGCTGCCAGGAAATGATCTGCTGTTTAGTTGCATTCCTTTTACAGCGTATGGTGCTGCTTTGTTCACTGATACGTTGTTTCACCTTCCGTGTCGTCATGCCAACAGAAGGTTTGTCACATGTACATCTGATAATATATATTACATTGTTGCTGTTGTAGTTTGTATGAGATCGTTGTTGCCAGATTTTTCCTTCTTCAAGGTTAAGTGTTTTTGTATTCTCAGTCAGGTGGCGAACGCTGCAGTCACCGCATCGGAAATGTCCTGTGGCGTCTGGAAGACCCCATGCCTGTGTTATACTTTGAGCGGCGTTGGGTGTTGGCTCTTTTGGCCTTGTATTTACCAGAGTATCTTTCAGGCTTTTTGCCCTCTTATAGGAAAACAGTGGCTTCTCCCATTTGAGGTTGCCAGTATTCAGTATTGCCCAATGTTTTTTAATACTCCTACTTGTTTGGTTAGAGATGGCATTGTACGTTGTGACACAAGTGAGCGGAAAAGTATTGCTGGTTGTGGTTTTGTTCTCGAGTAGGGCTTCCCTGGGTTGATTCCTAGCCCTTTTCTGGCATTTGTTAACGATCTTAGAAGGGTGCCCACGTTGTTTAAGCTTAGTTGTGAGGTCTTTAGCTTGATCCTTGAAATCAGTGAGTTGGGTACAATTTCTGCACAGCCTCAAGTACTGGCCATAAGGGAGATTTTCTCTCAATGGGCAAGGGTGGAAGCTCTTATATAGCTAAGGAGATTGTTCTTGGCAGTGGACTTGAAAATGAGTTTTAGTTATCAGCCGTACATTGCCTTTGTTGATCTCAACATCCAGGAAGATCATTTTCTCTTTGTCAATACAGTGGATGAATCTTAGGTTTGGGTCACAGGAGTTGATCCAGACAGTAAATTGTTCAAGTAGATCCAATGGTCCTTGCCAAATGGCAAAGACATCGTCTATGTACCTCTTCCAAAATTTGATGTGGTTGCAATAGGGGTTCTGGTTGCTCAGAATGTATTGTTGTTCGAAATCGAACACGTATAGCCCCGCCACACTGGGGGCAAAAACGCTGCCAATGGAAGTACCTCCTGTCTGTAAGTACAGTGATCCTTCAAATTCAAAATAGTTTCTTTTTAGGGCAAGGGTGGCACATTCCAGTATGAACTTTTTTGGAGTGTTATGGGTCCAAGTGCAGTTATCAAGGGTTTTCTTTAGTACATCTATTGTTGCATCTTGGGGTATGCTTGTATACAAGCTTTCTATGTCAAGGCTCAGAAGAGTGGTTTCATCATCTACTTCTTTGTCTTCTAGAAGTACCAATAGGCTTTTTGTATCCCGTAGATATGTGGTAGTAGACTGGACTAATGTTTTCAAAAAGAAATCACAAAATCTTGATAGTGGTTCTAGAAGGGAACCGATCCCTGACACAATTGGCCTGCCAGGGGGGGGGAATTTTTCCTTTGTGCATTTTTGGTATTATATAAAAGTATGGAGTTTTACCCTCTGGCTTGCACAGATAGTCAGCCTCTTGTTTGGATATTTTTCCCGCTGTCTCTACTAGTTGAAGAATCTCAGCCCGAAGTTCGTCGGTAGGGTCAGAACGTAGAGGTTGATAATTTCTTCTGTCGTCCAAAAGTCTTATGCATTCTGCATCGTATGTTGATTTGTCCATAACTGCCAGGCCTCTGCCCTTATCTGCTGGTTTTATTATGATGGTGTTGTTTTTCTTCAGTTCCAGTATTGCATTGTTCTCTTCTCTACTAGTGTTCATGAATTGGGTGGTGACTGTCATTGCTTCAATATCATTGTACACTGCTTGTTCAAAGATGCTGATTTCCACTGGGATGGTATGAGGAGGTGGTATAAAAGTGGACTTCATTCTGAGCCCAGTTTCATTGGTGACTTCCTCTGTAGAGGTTGTTTCTTGCTTTTCGAAAAAGGCCTTTAGTCTGAGTTTCCGAAAGAAGGCTGATAATTCGCAATGCAATTTAAATTTGTCTAGGCGAGCTGTGGGGACAAAGCCTAGTCCCTTGTTGAGTACTTTTGTTTCAATCTCTGAGAGTGGTCTAGATGACAAATTTGTGACTAGGTCCTCGCATTGCTTGGGCCTGCTTTGCTCCTGGTGTAGCTGCCCACTGGGTCGTCTTTCTCCCATTGGACGTTGTTCATTGGTTTTTTTCCTTCCTCTTCCGCGTCTGCCCCTGGCTAAAAAAGGAGGGCGGAATTGATTCTGTTGATAAGGGTGGGGTTGGAAAGGTGGTTGCCAACCGTAGAAAGGACATTGTGTTTGTGGGTTGAATGGACCTTGGAAGGGTGGTTGGCTATAGGGTGGCCATTGTTGGTGGCCCCTGTACCCCCCTCTCTGCCTCTGTCTGGAATTGCTAGTACTGGATCCTCCGTTGCTATGAGGTATTGCTGGAGGCATCTGACACTGGATCAGATGGAACAGGTGCTTTGCAATCAGCGTCCGAATAAGGGTATGCTTTCACAAAGGAAAAGCGTTTGAGTTCTTTATGGAATATTTGGACCTTTTGCTGTGTTAAGTTATCCCTGTATTCATTGATTTCCTTGTTCAGGTCATCCAGTTTCTTTTTATAGCCAGTGATAGTAGCCTTGATTTGGGATTCAGTGACTTGTATCTCTACCATAATCTTCTCTGATAGGCGTAGTGCAGTTTTTAGTATGAGCATGATCCAATCATGTGTGCAATGCCATGCAATGAGGTCCCGGTCTTTGCTAAATTCAGGGTCATCCAGGAAGATACGTGGAGCATTTGTGACTAGCAGTCCCTTTGGTGCCATGTTGTTAGTTAGGTATTCTTTGAGTATCGTGCCATGTAAGATTGTCCTTATTCTGTTTCGTTTCATCTCTGAGAGTTTTTCCCAGTCTGTAGTTTAAGAGATAATGTTTGAGATGTTTGCATCCGCAAACATTGTGAGGTTGCTCATAATTGATTCAACTTCCTCTGTCGAGTAGGATAGGCCTTGGTTTTCAGATATGGTTGATGTGGTTGTATTAAAAGCTGGTAGTGTTGCAATATACAAACTCTTGCAGCTGTGCGCTGCCGGGACATGTAACAACCAAAGGGGAGAGTAGAGGAATTTTTCACCAGGAGTGAATGGGGATTACTCCTGTTCCCCTGGGTAGGTATGTAGCAAACACAAATGGAGTATCACCATAAAGAGTAAAAAAAAATCTTAATGAGATGTATGTTGGAAAAAAGGAAAACATCTTCCTTTTATAAAAACCCCTCACTCACCAACCTAGTGGTGACCTGCTTCAACATCGGAGTCCACCCTGATGACCGAATGTCATCAGGGTGTGATACAACACCTGAATTACAGTGGAGCTGGTTTGTGTTTGAGTGCAAAAAAAGAATGTTAAAAATTGTCCTGGTATAAACTCAAGAAATATATTTTATTAGTGAGCAACTGGACAATATTAAAAACAATGTGGAGATACTTTGAGGGTAGTTATGACCAAGAGTATCTCTGCAAGTGGTCTGGTCTACATGTTTCAACCTTATAGTGGGAAGTGCCAGGTTTTCTTCAGGACCAAAAAACCAAGAAAATGGACACCCCCTAAAAGGCGTACCCAATCCTAGATTCCTGTGAGAAATTGCAAAAATAATCTGCTGCAAAGTGTGAGCATCTACCAAAAATCGGTGGGCTCAAGAAAAAGGAGACCTGTGGAAGGAAAGACAGAAAAAGGGGCGTAAATATACTGAATTACGTGCCTGTAACGTTGTGAAGGTTCTCTTGTGTTCACAAACAACATGCCAATCCTATTCTTTTCCAATAATTATCCGACCGTAATTTCAGGGGGTTAGCTGGTACCTAAAAACCAATACTAGGTGTCACTAATCCTAGTGGCCAAGGAACCCAAGTGTGGGTGAGGGTCAACAACTTACACACTTATCAATATGTGCGTGTAAGGTGGCGTATATAGGTTATAGTCATACGCGCCTCCAGACTTGTGTGGCGTGGTAGTCCATCCTCTCCAGACTATGAGTGAGCACCGGTTATGAATTGTGCAATTATACCAGGCTTGAAAAGGAAGTACATCAACCAACATACAGAAGGACCAACAAACAACATGTAGGGATGACTTTGGCCTGTCTTACTCAGATTAGATGTCTTTAAGGCATCGGGGGGCAGAGGAGGAATTATCCTCAACTAGAACGTATTCTGCGGGAAATAGAAATGCAAAAAAGCGGTCAAGCGTTTGTAGTGGCCGCGTGGATCTGCGGCGTTTCCGAGCTCGAAAGGGACGTTGATCGTTGGTGCTGTAATAGAATGCAGTTAAGAGTACTTACAGTTCCGCTGTTGAAAGGACGGCGAAATACCTATGGCCGTGCCCGCTACCCCGCTCCAGAGATCTGTGTTAGCCGTGTCTATTAATGCCCGCGTTCAGTCCCGGGGTGGGCGTGGCAGGTTAGCGATCACGTGACAAGTTGTCATGGTGATCCATGCTACATAGGGCTACGGTATGCTCGAGGTTTCAAAGGACGCCAGATGGAGATTGTCAATTGGCGTTTAAAAAATTATGGAAAGGGTAGAAACCAGCTCATGCCGTGTTGTCCATGGTACAGACGAAGGAAATGAATTATTAATTGAAAAGTGGCTGAGTAAAGAGGGACATCTGACCCTGTGAAGGTGATATGTAGATACAACACCTCGTCAGGTACATTTTAATTTGCTGATCCCGTGTTGGAACGGGCATCACAGAGTGAGAGTGGCACGTCCGTGATTGTACAAAGATCGCACATCGACCGCAATAATAATAAAGGCAACAAGAGCATTGGGAGTTAATTTAAATTGCTCCATTTCAACATATTTCAGCTTATTAATAGAGAAGCTGCAGATGGGCGTCATAGAGCACGGCAAGGTGTCACCCCAGTTATGTTGCAGTGCTCATATATTGCCAAAAGGGGGGCAAAAAGCTGCTTTGGAAATGATTTTTATTACTTCATGATAGTTAAGGCAACGTGAAAATCCCAAGGGCTACTCATGGACTAAGTGGCAGGGACTGAGGCCGTGTTTGTTAAATTGCATCCTTAAACAAGGAATTTCAAGAGATGTTATTTCAACACTGAGGCCCAAGGTATATTGTCATTTAATCCGATTTTGTGAGTGGACAATCTATAGATCTAGCGTTGTTCTTTTTCATTGAGACGGTTCTGTAGATTTGGTCCCGCTTGGACCTGCTCAATTACTGTCCATCTCATGTTGTTGGTTGTGTGGTGGGCTGCCAGGAAATGATCTGTTGTTTAGTTGCATTCCTTTTACAGCGTATGGTGCTGCGTTGTTCACTGATACGTTGTTTCACCTTCCGTGTCGTCATGCCAACATAAGGTTTGTCACATGTACATCTGATAATATATATTACATTTTTGCTGCCCCCAGGCAGAGCCACATCATCGATCTGTCTCCGTGTGTTTGATTTTTCAGGGTTGGATCTCTCACCCCCAGCAATGTGTGTTCCAGTGAGGTCCGGATTGGGTTACCTAGAATGAGTTTGATTAGGGACAAAATCTCTTTCCAAAAAGTCTGAATGGAGGGGCAGGCCCACCAAATATGGGAAAAGTCGCCCAGCAGTCCACACCCCGCCAGCACCTATCAGAAGAGTTGGGGAAGATCTTATGCAGTTTCTGGGGGTATAGGTACCAATCGTACATGATTTTGTAATGTGTCTCTCTAAGAAACATCGAGCGGTTGAATTTGGTGATGTCACTACATAACCGCTCCCACTGTTTTTCAGCTACAGGAGTGTCCAGGATTGGCCCCAAAAGTGTTTGTCATTGGGTCACTTTGGGGCCCAGCGCCTGAGTGAGGTAATACAAGTAAGAAATGCACCCCTTGGATGTGGACCCAGACTTGGCAAGTTTCTCAATGGGGAGCAGATCTCTGGTGGCGGCCAGTCGTACCAAAGGTTGCAGCACCCAATGTTTAATATACAAGTAGTGGAATTCCACCTTGGCAGGCAGAGTGAATTGTTTCATACAGTCTCGGAAGGTGAATATCTCCCCTCTACTGAACAAGTCAGAGATCATTAGGCAGCCTCCTGCCTGCCATACCTCAAAAGGTCCATAAAAAGGGCTGGGGGGGAAGGAAAAATTAAAATGTATGGGCATTTAGGGAGATGGGAAAGTAGTCAGTTGCAACCGCTTAGTAAGATCATGCCAGACCCGTAGTGTGGTAATTTTGCAAGATCTGTATTATATTTTATGAGCTCTTTTGCACTCACAATCCTGTAGCACTGAAAATCTTAACACACATTAGTGTTGTGGAGCAGCATAATTGAAAAGTAATTCTTGTTAAATTCATGCTCAAAAAACTATTTAAAACAGTGCATACTATATGTTATCACCTAAGGCAACAGATGTAGCCCAACATCAGTCCACATACCAGCAGGTACCAGAACTAGCTGCCTCTTGAGTGAAACTTTCTTTTATTCTTTCTGTTTGTCTGAAAGCACTTACCTGTTTATGTGCTACAGTACATTTATATATAGCTTTCCTTGTGCTCATGACTTCACTTCAATGTTACAAATGGGGAATGTCATTTGTGAATGGCAATTTTTCGCAACACTTTCCACATTATTACCATAACTCTTTCTGACTTTAATAGTTGTTCCAGGCTTTTGTGTTTAACATTAATGGGACATCGTCCTCAAATGGGAAACTGATAAAGAAGTACTCCTCCTCTAAGCATGGGCGGAAAATCCGTTTCGCTCGCGGATTTTGCGGATTTTCGGTAAATTCGCAATCCGCGAGATTCGCGAATCTGCCGCGAAATCCGCGAGCAGCGGATTTTATGGCTTGCTCGCACTGTTCGCGTGAGTTCGCGGCTTTCCAGTACAACTTCGCGCCCCGCGAATAAGCGCTAAATTGCAGAAATACGATCTTAGCAAAACTGAAACTACTTACCAGGTTCAAAAGTTCAGGCTCATCATTAGTAGCCATTTCCTGTAGTGCTTCCTGAGGGGCCCCTCCAGAGTTCAGTTGCCAGTTGCAACTATTATGTGACCCTGCTCTGAACCTCAGAATAGTTACACATATGCCACAAAGGTCCTGAATTACAGCTAAGGGAGACAAGCAGGAGCCAGGCTGGAAGTTCAAATCCATTAATCAGTCCCTAATTCATTATTGTCAGTTGGGGCAGGGCAGGTGTTGTAACTAATTTTGCAACAATGAAAGCACTTAGCAAGTGCAAAAGATCACTAACCAGGAAGCACTATGGAAGCAGGTGCCAGCTAAAAAAATATTCTGTGACACATTAATCAGCCCCAAATTAATTCAGGTCACTTGAGGCAGGGAAGGTGTGCTTTGCTTTGCCACAATAATGTAAAACTGGACAACCAGAGGGTGCTGTGATGAAACAGAGGGTGGCATGGGTGGGCCAGAGGGTGGCATGAGTGGTCAGAGAGTGGCAGTGGTACAGAGAGTGGCAAACACAAAAAAAAAAAATCCGCAAATTCGCGAGAATTCGCGGATTTTGCGGATTGCGAGTTCGCAAATCCGCAAAATTCGCGAACGCGAGATTCGCAAAATTCGCCCATGCTTATCCTCCTCCCAAAACGTATGGTGGATTCATTAAAAAAAATGAAACGGCACACCTCTTTTGCAGTGGTGTAACGAAACTTGAGCACATGGAGGCCCCCCCCGGCGGTACAGTCCACCACCTACCACTTTGCGCTACCACCGAGAAATCTAGTATATTTTGATTTGAAACCTCCCAACATTTAAATGAAATGCCTCTATATTGTCTTTCTCTAAGTTCTAATGATAACATGGGAAATACTCTTAACATACAAGCTATGCCATTTGTAACAATACTGTCAAAAGCAGATTACTTGACTGAGGCAGCAATCAGAACAATGCCAAGGAGCTGCCTCTGGCTGAAGAACATAGAACAACTATGAAGGATCTGAAATAGAATTGACCTTAATGTACAATAGCTTGAAACTTTGGAAGAAAAAACCTAACCTGCAAATCCATAAAAACTTGACTGACAATATACATGAGAAGTACACAAGATATAACTCAGTCTGTGAAAGTCAAGGGAAATAGACAGCATGTCACACATTAGCGACTGTCAAGGGTTGTGCATGATAACGTGAACTGAGGAAGCAATTTCGATTTCTACCATCATATCTTTATTAGTAAGCATTGCAAAACAGGCAGGCAAACAAGGCTGAGAAAGAAAACCGTTTGGATTCTTCAGAACATTGATGCAGATGTTTGTCTATTTTAGTTTATAATTTCTGTAGTGTAAACAATGCTAAATACGAGATTTAAGGCACACATATTACACACCATAAATAACACTGCATGTAGAATAAAAACAAACCAAATCAGCAAGTACCTAATGACAATCTATACAAACTGTAGTTGGTAAAGCAAAATAAAAAGTGCAAATACTTTCAAGTGCATAATAAAGCAATCATCAGTCTAGCAATATACAAAAATCAAGCATGTTTCATAAAACAATCAACTTTCTTCTTGCAGCAAGGTGAAAATACTTCCAAAGTGCATGGTAAAAACAAGTCCAGCTGTATGCAAAAATGAAGACCGGTTACTCAAACAATTCCCTGTTTGGTGAGTGGATTAAGGCACATATATTTCAAAGCAGGTGGTAAACCACAACAACTACAGCTCCATATAATAATCAAACCAGTTTAAACTTAGATTTCCCTTTTTGAAAGCTCAAATATTTCAAAGTGACTAGAAAAACAGTCACAAGTATAGCAGGCAGCAGCATACAAACATCAAACCACTGTCAACCAATGCCTTTTGGTTTGTGCATGCAGGTGCAAATATTTCAAACTGACTAGTAAAATAACAAGTACAGCAAGCACCAGCATACATAAATCAAACATATTTAGTCAGACTAATTGTCCTTTTGTTTGTGCATAAAGGCATAAATATTTCAAAGTGTCTGGTAAAGCACTAACAATTTAGCAGCATAAACATAAACCCATCCAGTCAAACAATGCCACTTTTATTTGTGCATAAAAGTGCAAATATTTCAAAATGAGTGGTAAAAACTAAAACAACTCGACAAAGTATACCCCTTTAGTTTGTGCATAAAGGCGCAAATATTTAAGTGACCAGCAAAACAATAACAAGCTCAGCAGCAAAATAAACAAAGCTGTTTACTCAAATGATGCCCCTTTTGTCTGTGCAAAATAAAGTGTCAAGGGGGTGCATATAGTCAGGTTAAACTGAATACATTTCTTCTTGCCTCTATAAACGTTTGTTCATAATATTGAGGTAGCCTATATATAAGCGAACAATATTTAAAGTATAATATACTTGCAGAATACCATATTACTTACTGCTTCCTCATGGGTTTCAAAGGACAGATACACTTTGAGACTCACACTATCAGTAGGAACAGTACTTGCAGGAGCCTGATGAAATTCATTGCAGAGTTTGAAGGCTGGTACAGCAGAAAAACAATACTTAAAGAGTGGACACAAGGCTGAAGACTGCTTACACCAGGAAGAGTGACTGGCAAATTAGACTGGTGGCTGAAGGCTACTACTGCTGGGTTCACCGAATTGGATGGGGGTACTTGACTGAAAGAATATTTGCCTCTTTGCCTTTCTTCGTGCAAACTCTTCTGTTAGAGCTTTCATATTTAATTATTTTGCCCGATCAATCTCAATGCTTAAAGTTGCAAGCCCGACAGCCTTTCCTGAGTCATTGCGCTTTGGAGGTAGTTCTTGATTAATTTTAACTTTGAAAATGATCTTTCTGCACTGGCTACAGTAACTGGAATTGTAAGAAAAAGTTTCAGTGCTGTTGCAACATACAAAACACTGGGCAGAATTGCATGGTTTCTCAAAAATAAAAGGTCAGCCAGATCCTTTATTGTGCCAACTGAGATAGGTTGTATTTGTTCTTTCAACACATCTTTGAAAGCGAGGAGTTGTTGTGGAAACTCTAGGGACAAGTCTTTTTCGTAATGAGCTGCCAGGGTCATGGCTGCTTCAAACAACTCATCCTCACTAGCTCTGAGGATTTCTGAAGGCATCATGAAATTAAAGCATTGAATTATGGTGTTCATACCCGCAAATCGAGTTTTTATCTGATTTACAACAATATCAATGTTAGCATAAAAGACAGACACCTTAAAATTGTCGTCGGGATTGCACAGCCTTTGGTCTTCACAGAGTTCATCGAAGTGCCTTTTTTTTGCATCGTGGTCGTTTTTGAGTAAAATGCAATTGAATTCCCCATGCAGCTTCAAGTAAAGATGCTGAGCTTTTAACATCTTCAAACTGATCTCTGAAACTGACAAATGTATTTGCTGTGCTACTTAACATATTTGATGCTTGTAAAAGGTCAAAATCTTTAGACGGTAGCAGTTTGGACACAATATTTATTGTCTCCAGCACTTTGGACTGGATTACAACCATTACCACAAACTCAAAA
Source organism: Lissotriton vulgaris (assembly GCF_964263255.1). Classification (NCBI taxonomy): domain Eukaryota; kingdom Metazoa; phylum Chordata; class Amphibia; order Caudata; family Salamandridae; genus Lissotriton; species Lissotriton vulgaris. Next base: position 1,517,127,696 of record NC_141691.1, read on the forward strand.
GTCTCTGTGCACTTCCTAAGACCTTGAGCTTCTGTGCTCTCCTCAACCATTTTAGACTGCAGTAAAATGGTAGTGACTGCTTTCATGATGTCCCTAAAACGATAGCGTAGAGCATGGAGAGCATCATGTCTGGATGCCCAATGTGTTGGACAGAGTCTCTTCAGTGTTTGCTTTGAATGAGTTGTGCTCTCTTTTGTAACGGTAAGAAGTTTCCACCGTTTGATGCTTTGGCTGAAAAATAAATATACTTTCTGTATAATGTCATAAAATTCCTCAATTTCAGGAATGTACATGCAGGCATCATTCAACACTAAATTTAGATTTTGAGCAGCACAGTGTACATAGACTGCATTGGATTCTTTCTGTCGTATTCTGGTTTGGACTCCACTATATATACCACTCATTGTGCTGGCACCATCATATCTCTGACCTCTACATTTATAAAGCACTAGGCTTTTGTCCTCTATAAGGTTTACAAGTTCTGTTGCTATCCCCTCAGCACTTTGGTCTGTAATTTTATAGAAACCAACAAAGATTTCATTAATTTTGATTTCAGTTGGAATTTCTTCAGTATTAAGGCACAGTGTTACATATCAGATATGTAGCAAACAAAAAAATAGTATCACCATAAAGATTAAAAAAAAGAATCTTAGTGGGATGTATGTTGGAAAAAAGGAAAAAATCTTCCTTTTATAAAAACCCCTCACTCACCAACCTAGTGATGACATGCTTCATCATCGGGGTCCACCCTGATGACCGAATGTCACCAGGGTGTGCTACAACACCTGAATTACAGTGGAGCTGGTTTGTGTTTGAGTGCAAAAAAAGAATGTTAAAAATTGTCCTGGTATAAACTCAAGAAATATATTTTATTAGTGAGCAACTGGACAATATTAGAAACAATGTGGAGATACTTTGAGGGTAGTTATGACCTAGAGTATCTCTGCAAGTGGTCTGGTCTACATGTTTCCACCTTATAGTGGGAAGGCTTTCTTCAGGACCAACAAAACAAGAAAATGGACGGTCTACACCCCCTAAAAGGCTTACCCAATCCTAGATTCCTGTGAGAAATTGCAAAAATAATCTGCTGCAAAGTTTGAGCATCTATAAAAAATCGGTGGGCTCAAGAAAAGAGACCTGTGGAAGGAAAGAAAGAAAAAGGGGCGTAAATATACTGAATTACGTGCCTGTAACGTTGTGAAGGTCCTCTCGTTTTCACAAACGACATGCCAATCCCATTCTTTTCCAATAATTATCCGACCGTAATTTCAGGGGGTTAGCTGGTACCTAAAAAAAATACTAGGTGTCACTAATCTTAGTGGTCAAGGAACCCAAGTGTGGGTGAGGGCCAACAACTTACACACTTATCAATATGTGTGTGTAAGGTGGCGTATATAGGTTATAGTCATACGCGCCTCCAGACTTATGTGGAGTGTTAGTCCATCCTCTCCAGACTATGCGTGAGGACGGGTTATGAATTGTGCAATTATACCAGGCTTGAAAAGGACGTACATCAGCCAACATACAGAAAGACCAAAAAACAAATAACATGTAGAGATGACTTTGGCCTGTCTTACTCAGATTAGATGTCTTTAAGGCATCGGGGGCAGAGGAGGAATTGTCCTCAACTAGAACGTATTCTGCGGGAAATAGAAATGCAAAAAAGCGGTCAAGCGTTTGTAGTGGCCGCGTGGATCTGCGGCGTTTCCGAGCTCAAAAGGGACGTTGATCGTTGGTGCTGTAATAGAATGCAGTTAAGAGTACTTACAGTTCCGCTGTTGAAAGGACGGCGAAATACCTATGGCCTGCCCGCTTCCCCACTACGGAGATCTGTGTTAGCTGCGTCTATTAATGCCGGCGTTCAGTTCCGGGGTGGGCCTGGCAGGTTAGCAATCACTTGACGAGTTGTCATGGTGATCCATGCTACAGAGGGCTACGGTATGCTTGAGGTTTCAAAGGACGCCAGATGGAGATTGTCAACTGGCGTTAAAAAAAATTATGGAAAGGGTAGGAACCAGCTCATGCCGTGTTGTCCAATGTACAGATCGAGGGAAATGAATTATTTAATGAAAAGTGGCTGAGTAAAGAGGGACATCTGACCCTGTGAAGGTGATATGTAGATACCACACCTCGTCAGGTACATTTTAATTTGCAGATCCCGTGGTGGAACGGGCATCACAGAGTGAGAGGGCACGCCCGTGATTGTACAAAGATCGCACATAGACCGTAATAATAAGGGCAACAGGAGCAGTGGGAATTCATTTAAATTGCTCCATTTCAACATATTTCAGTTTATTAATAGAGAAGCTGCAGATGGGCGGCATAGAGCACGGCAAGGTGTCACCCCAGTTATGTTGCAGTGCTCATATATTGCCAAAAGTAGGGCAAAATGCTGCATTGGAAATGATTTTTCTTACTTCATGATAGTTAAGGCAACGTGAAAATCCCAAGGGCTACTCATGGACTAAGTGACAGGGACTGAGGCCGTGTTTGTTAAATTGCATCCTTAAACAAGGAATTTCAAGAGATGTTATTTCAACACTGAGGCCCAAGGTATATTGTCATTTAATCCGATTTTGTGAGTGGACAATCTATAGATCTAGCGTTGTTCTTTTTCATTGAGATGGTTCTGTAGATTTGGTCCCGCTTGGACCTGCTCAGTTACGGTCCATCTCATGTCGTTGGTTGTGTGGTGGGCTGCCAGGAAATGATCTGCTGTTTAGTTGCATTCCTTTTACAGCGTATGGTGCTGCGTTGTTCACTGATACGTTGTTTCACCTTCCGTGTCGTCATGCCAACAGAAGGTTTGTCACATGTACATCTGATAATATATATTACATTGTTGCTGTTGTAGTTTGTATGAGATCGTTGTTGCCAGATTTTTCCTTCTTCAAGGTTGAGTGTTTTTGTATTCTTAGTCAGGTGGCGAACGCTGCAGTCACCGCATCGGAAATGTCCTGTAGCGTCTGGAAGACCCCATGCCTGTGTTATACTTTGAGCGGCGTTGGGTGTTGGCTCTTTTGGCCTTGTATTTACCAGAGTATCTTTCAGGCTTTTTGCCCTCCTATAGGAAAACAGTGGCTTCTCCCATTTGAGGTTGCCAGTATTCAGTATTGCCCAATGTTTGTTAATACTCCTACTTGTTTGGTTAGAGATGGCATTGTACGTTGTGACACAAGTGAGCGGAAAAGTATTGCTGGTTGTGGTTTTGTTCTTGAGTAGGGCTTCCCTGGGTTGATTCCTAGCCCTTTTCTGGCATTTGTTAACGATCTTAGAAGGGTACCCACGTTGTTTAAGCTTAGTTGTGAGGTCTTTAGCTTGATCCTTGAAATCAGTGAGTTGGGTACAATTTCTGCACAGCCTCAAGTACTGGCCATAAGGGAGATTTTCTCTCAATGGGCAAGGGTGGAAGCTCTTATATAGCTAAGGAGATTGTTCTTGGCAGTGGACTTGAAAATGAGTTTTAGTTATCAGCCGTACATTGCCTTTGTTGATCTCAACATCCAGGAAGATCATTTTCTCTTTGTCAATACATTGGATGAATCTTAGGTTTGGGTCACATGAGTTGATCCAGACAGTAAATTGTTCCAGTAGATCCAATGGTCCTTGCCAAATGGCAAAGACATCGTCTATGTACCTCTTCCAAATTTTGATGTGGTTGCAATAGGGGTTCTGGTTGCTCAGAATGTATTGTTGTTCGAAATCGAACACGTATAGCCCCGCCACACTGGGGGCAAAAACGCTGCCAATGGAAGTACCTCCTGTCTGTAAGTACAGTGATCCTTCAAATTCAAAATAGTTTCTTTTTAGGGCAAGGGTGGCACATTCCAGTATGAACTTTTTTGGAGTGTTATGGGTCCAAGTGCAGTTATCAAGGGTTTTCTTTAGTACATCTATTGTTGCATCTTGGGGTATGCTCGTATACAAGCTTTCTATGTCAAGGCTCAGAAGAGTGGTTTCATCATCTACTTCTTTGTCTTCTAGAAGTACCAATAGGCTTTTTGTATCCCGTAGATATGTGGTAGTAGACTGGACTAATGTTTTCAAAAAGAAATCACAAAATCTTGATAGTGGTTCTAGAAGGGAACCGATCCCTGACACAATTGGCCTGCCAGGGGGGGGAATTTTTCCTTTGTGCATTTTTGGTATTATATAAAAGTATGGAGTTTTACCCTCTGGTTTTCACAGATAGTCAGCCTCTTGTTTGGAGATTTTTCCCGCTGTCTCTACTAGTTGTAGAATCTCAGCCCGAAGTTCGTCGGTAGGGTCAGAACGTAGAGGTTGATAATTTCTTCTGTCGTCCAAAAGTCTTATGCATTTTGCATCGTATGTGGATTTGTCCATAACTGCCAGGCCTCTGCCCTTATCTGCTGGTTTTATTATGATGGTGTTGTTTTTCTTCAGTTCCAGTATTGCATTGCTCTCTTCTCTACTAGTGTTCGTGAATTGGGTGGTGACTGTCATTGCTTCAATATCATTGTACACTGCTTGTTCACAGATGCTGATTTCCACTGGGATGGTATGAGGAGGTGGTATAAAAGTGGACTTCATTCTGAGCCCAGTTTCATTGGTGACTTCCTCTGTAGAGGTTGTTTCTTGCTTTTCGAAAAAGGCCTTTAGTCTGAGTTTCCGAAAGAAGGCTGGTAATTCGCAATGCAATTTAAATTTGTCTAGGCGAGCTGTGGGGACAAAGCCTAGTCCCTTGTTGAGTACTTTTGTTTCAATCTCTGAGTGTGGTCCAGATGACAAATTTGTGACTAGGTCCTCGCATTGCTTGGGCCTGCTTTGCTCCTGGTGTAGCTGCCCACTGGGTCGTCTTCCTCCCATTGGACGTTGTTCATTGGTTTTTTCCTTTCTCTTCCGCGTTTGCCCCTGGCTGAAAAAGGAGGGCGGAATTGATTCTGTTGATAAGGGTGGGGTTGGAAAGGTGGTTGCCAACCGTAGAAAGGATATTGTTGTTGTGGGTTGAATGGACCTTGGAAGGGTGGTTGGCTATAGGGTAGCCATTGTTGGTGGCCCCTGTACCCCCCTCTCTGCCTCTGTCTGGTATTGCTAGTACTGGATCCTCCGCTGCTATGAGGTATTGCTGGAGGCATCTGAAACTGGATCAGATGGAACAGGTGCCTTTTAATCAGCGTCCGAATAAGGGTATGCTTTCACAAAGGAAAACAGTTTGAGGTCTTTATGGAATTTCTGGACCATTTTACTGTGTTAAGTTATTCCTGTGTTCGTTGATTTCCTTGTTCAGGTCATCCAGTTTCTTTTTATAGCCAGTGATAGTAGCCTTGATTTGGGATTTAGTGACTTGTATCTCTACCATAATCTTCTCTGATAGGCGTAGTGCAGTTTTTAGTATGAGCATGATCCAATCAGGGCCCGGTCTTTCCTAAATTCAGGGTCATTCAGGAAGATACGTGGAGCATTTGTGACTAGCAGTCCCTTTGGTGCCATGTTGTTAGTTAGGTATTCTTTGAGTGTCGTGCCATGTAAGATTGTCCTTATTCTGTTTCGTTTCATCTCTGAGAGTTTTTCCCAGTCTGTAGTTTAAGAGATAGTGTTTGAGATGTTTGCATCCGCAAACATTGTGAGGTTGCTCATAATTGATTAAACTTCCTCTGTCGAGTAGGATAGGCCTTGGTTTTCAGACATGGTTGATGTGGTTGTATTAAAAGCTGGTAGTGTTGCAATATACAAACTCTTGCAGCTGTGCGCTGCCGGGACATGTAACAACCAAAGGGTAGAGTAAGGGAATTTTTCACCAGGAGTGAATGGGGATTACTCCTGTTCCCCTGGGTAGGTATGTAGCAAACAAAAAAGGAGTATCACCATAAAGATTAAAAAAAATCCTAATGGGATGTATGTTGGAAAAAAGGAAAAAATCTTCCTTTTATAAAAACCTCTCACTCACCAACCTAGTGGTGACATGCTTCAACATCGGGGTCCACCCTGATGACCGAATGTCACCAGGGTGTGATACAACACCTGAATTACAGTGGAGCTGGTTTGTGTTTGAGTGCAAAAAAAGAATGTTAAAAATTGTCCTGGTATAAACTCAAGAAATATATTTTATTAGTGAGCAACTGGACAATATTAAAAACAATGTGGACATACTTTGAGGGTAGTTATGACCAAGAGTATCTCTGCAAGTGGTCTGGTCTACATGTTTCAACCTTATAGTGGGAAGTGCCAGGTTTTCCCCAGGACCAAAAAACCAAGAAAATGGACGGTCTATACCCCCTAAAAGATGTACCCAATCCTAGATTCCTGTGAGAAATTGCAAAAATAATCTGCTGCAGAGTGTGAGCATCTACCAAAAATCGGTGGGCTCAAGAAAAGAGAGACGTGTGGAAGGAAATCAGAAAAAGGGGCGTAAATATACTGAATTACGTGCCTGTAACGTTGTGAAGGTGCTCTCATGTTCACAAACAACATGCCAATCCCATTCTTTTCCAATAATTATCCGACCGTAATTTCAGGGGGTTAGCTGGTACCTAAAAACCAATACTAGGTGTCACTAATCCTAGTGGCCAAGGAACCCAGGTGTGGGTGAGGGCCAACAACTTACACACTTATCAATATGTGCGTGTAAGGTGGCGTGTATATAGGTTATAGTCATACGCGCCTCCAGACTTATGTGGCATGGTAGTCCATCCTCTCCAAACTGAGTGAGGATGGGTTATGATTTGTGCAACTATACCAGGCTTGAAAAGGACGTACATCAACCAACATACAGAAAGACCAACAAACAAATAACATGTAGGGATGACTTTGGCCTGTCTTACTCAGATTAGATGTTTTTAAGGCAGAGGAGGAATTGTCCTCAACTAGAACGTATTCTGCGGGAAATAGAAATGCAAAAAAGTGGTCAAGCGTTTGTAGTGGCCGCGTGGATCTGCGGCGTTTCCGAGCTCGAAAGGGACATTGATCGTTGGTGCTGTAATAGAATGCAGTTAAGAGTACTTACAGTTCCGCTGTTGGAAGTACGGCGAAATACCTATGGCCGTGCCCGCTACGGAGATCTGTGTTAGCCGCGTCTATTAATGCCGGCGTTCAGTTCGGGGTGGGCCTGGCAGGTTAGCGATCACGTGACGAGTTGTCATGGTGATCCATGCTACAGAGGGCTACGGTATGCTCGAGGTTTCAAAGGAGGCCAGATGGAGATTGTCAATTGGCGTTTAAAAAAATTATGGAAAGGGTGGAAACCAGCTCATGCCATGTTGTCCATGGTACAGACGAAGGAAATGAATTATTTAATGAAAAGTGGCTGAGTAAAGAGGGGCATCTGACCCTGTGAAGGTGATATGTAGATACCACAACTCGTCAGGTACATTTTAATTTGCTGATCCCGTGGTGGAACGGGCATCACAGAGTGAGAGTGGCACGCCCGTGATTGTACAAAGATCGCACATAGACCGTAATAATAAAGGCAACAGGAGCATTGGGAATTCATTTAAATTGCTCCATTTGTACATATTTCAGCTTATTAATAGAGAAGCTGCAGATGGGCGTCATAGAGCAGGGCAAGGTGTCACCCCAGTTATGTTGCAGTGCTCATATATTGCCAAAAGTAGGGCAAAATGCTGCATTGGAAATGATATTTATTACTTCATGATAGTTAAGGCAGCGTGAAAATCCCAAGGGCTACTCATGGACTAAGTGACAGGGACTGAGGCAGTGTTTGTTAAATTGCATCCTTAAACAAGGAATTTCAAGAGATGTTATTTCAACACCGAGGCCCAAGGTATATTGTCATTTAATCCAAATTTGTGAGTGGACAATCTATAGATCTAGCGTTGTTCTTTTTCATTGAGATGGTTCTGTAGATTTGGTCCCGCTTGGACCTGCTCAATTACGTTCCATCTCATGTCGTTGGTTGTGTGGTGGGCTGCCAGGAAATGATCTGTTGTTTAGTTGCATTCCTTTTACAGCGTATGGTGCTGCGTTGTTCACTGATACGTTGTTTCACCTTCCGTGTCGTCATGCCAACAGAAGGTTTGTCACATGTACATCTGATAATATATATTACATTGTTGCTGTTGTAGTTTGTATGAGATCGTTGTTGCCAGATTTTTCCTTCTTCAAGGTTGAGTCTTTTTGTATTCTCAGTCAGGTGGCGAGCGCTTCAGTCACCGCATCGGAAATGTCCTGTGGCGTCTGAAAGACCCCATGCCTGTGTTATACTTTGAGCGGCGTTGGGTGTTGGCTCTTTTGGCCTTGCGTTTACCAGAGTATCTTTCAGGCCTTTTACACTGTTATAGGAAAACAGTGGCTTCTCCCATTTGAGGTTGCCAGTATTCAGTATTGCCCAATGTTTGTTAATACTCCTACTTGTTTGGTTAGAGATGCATTGTACGTTGTGACACAAGTGAGCGGAATAGTATTGCTGGTTGTGGTTTTGTTCTCGAGTAGGGCTTCCCTGGGTTGATTCCTAGCCCTTTTCTGGCATTTGTTAACGATCTTAGAAGGGTACCCACGTTGTTTTATGCTTAGTAGTGAGGTCTTTAGCTTGATCCTTGAAATCAGTGAGTTGGGTAAAATTTCTACACAGCCTCAAGTACTGGCCATAAGGGAGATTTATTTTCTCTCAATGGGCGAGGGTGAAAGCTCTCATATAGCTAAGGAGATTGTTCTTGGCAGTGGACTTGAAAATGAGTTTTAGTTATCAGCCGTACATTGCCTTTGTTGATCTCAACATCCAGGAAGATCATTTTCTCTTTGTCAATACAGTGGATGAATCTTAGGTTTGGGTCACATGAGTTGATCCAGACAGTAAATTGTTCCAGTAGATCCAATGGTCCTTGCCAAATGGCAAAGACATCGTCTATGTACCTCTTCCAAAATTTGATGTGGTTGCAATAGGGGTTCTGGTTGCTCAGAATGTATTGTTGTTCGAAATTGAACACGTATAGCCCCGCCACACTGGGGGCAAAAACGCTGCCCATGGAAGTACCTCCTGTCTGTAAGTACAGTAATCATTCGAATTCAAAATAGTTTCTTTTTAGGGCAAGGGTGGCACATTCTAGTATGAACTTTTTTGGAGTGTTATGGGTCCAAGTGCAGGTATCAAGGATTTTCTTTAGTACATCTATTGTTGCATCTTGGGGTATGCTCGTATACAAGCTTTCTATGTCAAGGCTCAGAAGAGTGGTTTCATCATCTACTTCTTTGTCTTCTAGAAGTACCAATAGGCTTTTTGTATCCTGTAAATATGTGGTAGTAGACTGGACTAATGTTTTCAAAAAGAAATCACAAAATCTTGATAGTGGTTCTAGAAGGGAACCGATCCCTGACACAATTGGCCTGCCAGGGGGGCGGGGGGGATTTTTCCTTTGTGCATTTTTGGTATTATATAAAAGTATGGAGTTTTACCCTTTGTTTTGCACAGATAGTCGGCCTCTTGTTTGGATATTTTTCCCGCTGTCTCCGCTGTCTCTACTAGGTTTAGAATCTCAGCCCGAAGTTCGTCGGTAGGGTCAGAACGTAGAGGTTGATAATTTCTTCTGTCGTCCAAAAGTCTTATGCATTCTGCATCGTATGTTGATTTGTCCATAACTGCCAGGCCTCTGCCCTTATCTGCTGGTTTTATTATGATGGTGTTGTTTTTCTTCAGTTCCGGTATTGCGTTGTTCTCTGCTCTACTAGTGTTCTGTAATTGGGTGGCGAATGTCATTGCTTCAATATCATTGTACACTGCTTGTTCAAAGGTGCTGATTTCCACTGGGATGGTATGAAGAGGTGGTATAAAAGTGGACTTCATTCTGAGCCCAGTTTCCTTGATGACTTCCTCTGTAGAGGTTGTTTCTTGCTTTTCGAAAAAGGGCCTTTAGTCCGAATTTCCGAAAGATGGCTGATCATTCGCAAAGCAATTTAAATTTGTCTAGGCGAGCTGTGGGGACAAAGCCTAGTCCCTTGTTGAGTACTTTTGTTTCAATCTCTGAGAGTGGTCTAGATGACAAATTTGTGACTAGGTCCTCGCATTGCTTGGGCCTGCTTTGCTCCTGGTGTAGCTGCCCAATGGGTCGTCTTTCTCCCATTGGACGTTGCTCATTGGTTTTTTCCTTCCTCTTCCGCGTCTGCCCCTGGCTAAAAAAGGAGGGCGGAATTGATTCTGTTGATAAGGGTGGGGTTGGAAAGGTGGTTACCAACCGTAGAAAGGACATTGTTGTTGTGGGTTGAATGGACCTTGGAAGGGTGGTTGGCTATAGGGTAGCCATTGTTGGTGGCCCCTGTACCCCCTCTCTGCCTCTGTCTGGTATTGCTAGTACTGGATCCTCTGCTGCTATGAGGTATTGCTGGAGGCATCTGAAACTGGATCAGATGGAACAGGTGCCTTGTAATCAGTGTAGGAATAAGGGTATGCTTTCACAAAGGAAAACCGTTTGAGGTCTTTATGGAATTTCTGGACCTTTTCCTGTGTTAAGTTATCCCTGTAATCGTTGATTTCCTTGTTCAGGTCATCCAGTTTCTTTTTATAGCCAGTGATAGGAGCCTTGGTTTGGGATTCAGTGACTTGTATCTCTACCATAATCTTCTCTGATAGGCGTAGTGCAGTTTTTAGTATGAGCATGATCCAATTATGTGTGCAATGCCATGCAATGAGGGCCCGGTCTTTCCTAAATTCAGGGTCATCCAGGAAGATACGTGGAGCATTTGTGACTAGCAGTCCCTTTGGTGCCATGTTGTTAGTTAGGTATTCTTTGAGTATCGTGCCATGTAAGATTGTCCTTATTCTGTTTCGTTTCATCTCTGAGAGTTTTTCCCAGTCTGTAGTTTGGGAGATAGTGTTTGAGATGTTTGCATCCGCAAACATTGTGAGGTTGCTCATAAATGATTCAACTTCCTCTGTCGAGTAGGATAGGCCTTGGTTTTCAGACATGGTTGATGTGGTTGTATTAAAAGCTGGTAGTGTTGCAATATACAAACTCTCGCAGCTGTGCGCTGCCGGGACATGTAACAACCAAAGGGGAGAGTAAGGGAATTTTTCACCAGGAGTGAATGGGGATTACTCCTGTTCCCCTGGGTAGGTATGTAGCAAACAAAAAAGGAGTATCACCATAAAGATTAAAAAAAAATCTTAATGGGATGTATGTTGGAAAAAAGGAAAAAATCTTCCTTTTATAAAAACCCCTCACTCACCAACCTAGTGGTGACCTGCTTCAACATCGGGGTCCACCCTGATGACCGAATGTCACCAGGGTGTGATACAACACCTGAATTATAGTGGAGCTGGTTTGTGTTTGAGTGCAAAAAAAAAATGTTAAAAATTGTCCTGGTATAAACTCAAGAAATATATTTTATTAGTGAGCAACTGGACAATATTAAAAACAATGTGGAAATACTTTGAGGGTAGTTATGACCAAGAGTATCTCTGCAAGTGGTCTGGTCTACATGTTTCAACCTTATAGTGGGAAGTGCCAGGTTTTCTTCAGGACCAAAAAACCAAGAACATGGACGGTCTACACCCCCTAAAAGGCGAACCCAATCCTAGATTCCTGTGAGAAATTGCAAAAATAATCTGCTGCAAAGTGTGACCATCTACCAAAAATCGGTGGGCTCAAGAAAAGAGAGGCCTGTGGAAGGAAAGACAGAAAAAGGGTCGTAAATATACTGAATTACGTGCCTGTAACGTTGTGAAGGTTCTCTCGTGTTCACAAACATGCCAATCCCATTCTTTTCCAATAATTATCCGACCGTAATTTCAGGGGGTTAGCTGGTACCTAAAAACCAATACTAGGTGTCACTAATCCTAGTGGCTAAGGTACCCAAGTGTGGGTGAGGGCCAACAACTTACACACTTATCAATATGTGCGTGTAAGGTGGCGTATATAGGTTATAGTCATACGCGCCTCCAGCCTTATGTGGCGTGGTAGTCCAACCTCTCCAGACTATGAGTGAGGACTGGTTATGAATTGTGCAATTATACCAGGCTTGAAAAGGACGTACATCAACCAACATACAGAAAGACCAACAAACAAATAACATGTAGGGATGACTTTGGCCTGTCTTACTCAGATTAGATGTTTTTAAGGCAGAGGAGGAATTGTCCTCAACTAGAACGTATTCTGCGGGAAATAGAAATGCAAAAAAGTGGTCAAGCGTTTGTAGTGGCCGCGTGGATCTGCGGCGTTTCCGAGCTCGAAAGGGACATTGATCGTTGGTGCTGTAATAGAATGCAGTTAAGAGTACTTACAGTTCCGCTGTTGAAAGGACGGCGAAATACCTATGGCCGTGCCCGCTACCCCGCTACGGAGATCTGTGTTAGCCGCGTCTATTAATGCCGGCGTTCAGTTCGGGGTGGGCCTGGCAGGTTAGCGATCACGTGACGAGTTGTCATGGTGATCCATGCTACAGAGGGCTACGGTATGCTCGAGGTTTCAAAGGAGGCCAGATGGAGATTGTCAATTGGCGTTTAAAAAAATTATGGAAAGGGTGGAAACCAGCTCATGCCATGTTGTCCATGGTACAGACGAAGGAAATGAATTATTTAATGAAAAGTGGCTGAGTAAAGAGGGGCATCTGACCCTGTGAAGGTGATATGTAGATACCACACCTCGTCAGGTACATTTTAATTTGCTGATCCCGTGGTGGAACGGGCATCACAGAGTGAGAGTGGCACGCCCGTGATTGTACAAAGATCGCACACAGACCGTAATAATAAAGGCAACAGGAGCATTGGGAATTCATTTAAATTGCTCCATTTCAACATATTTCAGCTTATTAATAGAGAAGCTGCAGATGGGCGTCATAGAGCACGGCAAGGTGTCACCCCAGTTATGTTGCAGTGCTCATATATTGCCAAAAGTAGGGCAAAATGCTGCATTGGAAATGATATTTATTACTTCATGATAGTTAAGGCAACGTGAAAATCCCAAGGGCTACTCATGGACTAAGTGACAGGGACTGAGGCAGTGTTTGTTAAATTGCATCCTTAAACAAGGAATTTCAAGAGATGTTATTTCAACACCGAAGCCCAAGGTATATTGTCATTTAATCCGATTTTGTGAGTGGACAATCTATAGATCTAGCGTTGTTCTTTTTCATTGAGATGGTTCTGTAGATTTGGTCCCGCTTGGACCTGCTCAATTACGTACCATCTCATGTCGTTGGTTGTGTGGTGGGCTGCCATGAAATGATCTGTTGTTTAGTTGCATTCCTTTTACAGCGTATGGTGCTGCGTTGTTCACTGATACGTTGTATCACCTTCCGTGTCGTCATGCCAACAGAAGGTTTGTCACATGTACATCTGATAATATATATTACATTGTTGCTGTTGTAGTTTGTATGAGATCGTTGTTGCCAGATTTTTCCTTCTTCAAGGTTGAGTCTTTTTGTATTCTGTCAGGTGGCGAGCGCTGCAGTCACTGCATCGGAAATGTCCTGTGGCGTCTGAAAGACCCCATGCCTGTGTTATACTTTGAGCGGCGTTGGGTGTTGGCTCTTTTGGCCTTGCGTTTACCAGAGTATCTTTCAGGCCTTTTACACTGTTATAGGAAAACAGTGGCTTCTCCCATTTGAGGTTGCCAGTATTCAGTATTGCCCAATGTTTGTTAATACTCCTACTTGTTTGGTTAGAGATGGCATTGTACGTTGTGACACAAGTGAGCGGAAAAGTATTGCTGGTTGTGGTTTTGTTCTCGAGTAGGGCTTCCCTGGGTTGATTCCTAGCCCTTTTCTGGCATTTGTTAACGATCTTAGAAGGGTACCCACGTTGTTTAAGCTTAGTTGTGAGGTCTTTAGCTTGATCCTTGAAATCAGTGAGTTGGGTACAATTTCTGCACAGCCTCAAGTACTGGCCATAAGGGAGATTTTCTCTCAATGGGCAAGGGTGGAAGCTCTTATATAGCTAAGGAGATTGTTCTTGGCAGTGGACTTGAAAATGAGTTTTAGTTATCAGCCGTACATTGCCTTTGTGGATCTCAACATCCAGGAAGATCATTTTCTCTTTGTCAATACATTGGATGAATCTTAGGTTTGGGTCACATGAGTTGATCCAGACAGTAAATTGTTCCAGTAGATCCAATGGTCCTTGCCAAATGGCAAAGACATCGTCTATGTACCTCTTCCAAATTTTGATGTGGTTGCAATAGGGGTTCTGGTTGCTCAGAATGTATTGTTGTTCGAAATCGAACACGTATAGCCCCGCCACACTGGGGGCAAAAACGCTGCCAATGGAGGTACCTCCCGTCTGTAAGTGCAGTGATCCTTCAAATTCAAAATAGTTTCTTTTTAGGGCAAGGGTGGCACATTCCAGTATGAACTTTTTTGGAGTGTTATGGGTCCAAGTGCAGTTATCAAGGGTTTTCTTTAGTACATCTATTGTTGCATCTTGGGGTATGCTCGTATACAAGCTTTCTATGTCAAGGCTCAGAAGAGTGGTTTCATCATCTACTTCTTTGTCTTCTAGAAGTACCAATAGGCTTTTTGTATCCCGTAGATATGTGGTAGTAGACTGGACTAATGTTTTCAAAAAGAAATCACAAAATCTTGATAGTGGTTCTAGAAGGGAACCGATCCCTGACACAATTGGCCTGCCAGGGGGGGGAATTTTTCCTTTGTGCATTTTTGGTATTATATAAAAGTATGGAGTTTTACCCTCTGGTTTGCACAGATAGTCAGCCTCTTGTTTGGAGATTTTTCCCGCTGTCTCTACTAGTTGTAGAATCTCAGCCCGAAGTTCGTCGGTAGGGTCAGAACGTAGAGGTTGATAATTTCTTCTGTCGTCCAAAAGTCTTATGCATTCTGCATCGTATGTTGATTTGTCCATAACTGCCAGGCCTCTGCCCTTATCTGCTGGTTTTATTATGATGGTGTTGTTTTTCTTCAGTTCCACTATTGCATTGTTCTCTTCTCTACTAGTGTTCGTGAATTGGGTGGTGACTGTCATTGCTTCAATATCATTGTACACTGCTTGTTCACAGATGCTGATTTCCACTGGGATGGTATGAGGAGGTGGTATAAAAGTGGACTTCATTCGGAGCCCAGTTTCATTGGTGACTTCCTCTGTAGAGGTTGTTTCTTGCTTTTTGAAAAAGGCCTTTAGTCTGAGTTTCCGAAAGAAGGCTGGTAATTCGCAATGCAATTTAAATTTGTCTAGGCGAGCTGTGGGGACAAAGCCTAGTCCCTTGTTGAGTACTTTTGTTTCAATCTCTGAGTGTGGTCCAGATGACAAATTTGTGGCTAGGTCCTCGCATTGCTTGGGCCTGCTTTGCTCCTGGTGTAGCTGCCCACTGGGTCGTCTTCCTCCCATTGGACGTTGTTCATTGGTTTTTTCCTTTCTCTTCCGCGTTTGCCCCTGGCTGAAAAAGGAGGGCGGAATTGATTCTGTTGATAAGGGTGGGGTTGGAAAGGTGGTTGCCAACCGTAGAAAGGATATTGTTGTTGTGGGTTGAATGGACCTTGGAAGGGTGGTTGGCTATAGGGTAGCCATTGTTGGTGGCCCCTGTACCCCCCTCTCTGCCTCTGTCTGGTATTGCTAGTACTGGATCCTCCGCTGCTATGAGGTATTGCTGGAGGCATCTGAAACTGGATCAGATGGAACAGGTGCCTTTTAATCAGCGTCCGAATAAGGGTATGCTTTCACAAAGGAAAACAGTTTGAGGTCTTTATGGAATTTCTGGACCTTTTGCTGTGTTAAGTTATTCCTGTGTTCGTTGATTTCCTTGTTCAGGTCATCCAGTTTCTTTTTATAGCCAGTGATAGTAGCCTTGATTTGGGATTTAGTGACTTGTATCTCTACCATAATCTTCTCTGATAGGCGTAGTGCAGTTTTTAGTATGAGCATGATCCAATCAGGGCCCAGTCTTTCCTAAATTCAGGGTCATTCAGGAAGATACGTGGAGCATTTGTGACTAGCAGTCCCTTTGGTGCCATGTTGTTAGTTAGGTATTCTTTGAGTGTCGTGCCATGTAAGATTGTCCTTATTCTGTTTCGTTTCATCTCTGAGAGTTTTTCCCAGTCTGTAGTTTAAGAGATAGAGTTTGAGATGTTTGCATCCGCAAACATTGTGAGGTTGCTCATAATTGATTAAACTTCCTCCGTCGAGTAGGATAGGCCTTGGTTTTCAGACATGGTTGATGTGGTTGTATTAAAAGCTGGTAGTGTTGCAATATACAAACTCTTGCAGCTGTGCGCTGCCGGGACATGTAACAACCAAAGGGTAGAGTAAGGGAATTTTTCACCAGGAGTGAATGGGGATTACTCCTGTTCCCCTGGGTAGGTATGTAGCAAACAAAAAAGGAGTATCACCATAAAGATAAAAAAAAATCCTAATGGGATGTATGTTGGAAAAAAGGAAAAAATCTTCCTTTTATAAAAACCTCTCACTCACCAACCTTGTGGTGACATGCTTCAACATCGGGGTCCACCCTGATGACCGAATGTCACCAGGGTGTGATATAACACCTGAATTATAGTGGAGCTGGTTTGTGTTTGAGTGCAAATAAAAAATGTTAAAAATTGTCCTGGTATAAACTCAAGAAATATATTTTATTAGTGAGCAACTGGACAATATTAAAAACAATGTGGACATACTTTGAGGGTAGTTATGACCAAGAGTATCTCTGCAAGTGGTCTGGTCTACATGTTTCAACCTTATAGTGGGAAGTGCCAGGTTTTCCCCAGGACCAAAAAACCAAGAAAATGGACGGTCTATACCCCCTAAAAGATGTACCCAATCCTAGATTCCTGTGAGAAATTGCAAAAATAATCTGCTGCAGAGTGTGAGCATCTACCAAAAATCGGTGGGCTCAAGAAAAGAGAGACCTGTGGAAGGAAATCAGAAAAAGGGGCGTAAATATACTGAATTACGTGCCTGTAACGTTGTGAAGGTTCTCTCATGTTCACAAACAACATGCCAATCCCATTCTTTTCCAATAATTATCCGACCGTAATTTCAGGGGGTTAGCTGGTACCTAAAAACCAATACTAGGTGTCACTAATCCTAGTGGCCAAGGAACCCAGGTGTGGGTGAGGGCCAACAACTTACATACTTATCAATATGTGCGTGTAAGGTGGCGTGTATATAGGTTATAGTCATACGCGCCTCCAGACTTATGTGGCATGGTAGTCCATCCTCTCCAAACTGAGTGAGGATGGGTTATGATTTGTGCAACTATACCAGGCTTGAAAAGGACGTACATCAACCAACATACAAAAAGACCAACAAACAAATAACATGTAGGGATGACTTTGGCCTGTCTTACTCAGATTAGATGTTTTTAAGGCAGAGGAGGAATTGTCCTCAACTAGAACGTATTCTGCGGGAAATAGAAATGCAAAAAAGTGGTCAAGCGTTTGTAGTGGCCGCGTGGATCTGCGGCGTTTCCGAGCTCGAAAGGGACATTGATCGTTGGTGCTGTAATAGAATGCAGTTAAGAGTACTTACAGTTCCGCTGTTGAAAGGACGGCGAATAACCTATGGCCGTGCCTGCTACCTCGCTACGGAGATCTGTGTTAGCCGCGTCTATTAATGCCGGCGTTCAGTTCGGGGGTGGGCGTGGCAGGTTAGCGATCATGTGACGAGTTGTCATGGTGATCAATGCTACAGAGGGCTACGGTATGCTCGAGGTTTCAAAGGACGCCAGATGCAGATTGTCAATTGGCGTTTAAAAAATTATGTAAAGGGTAGAAACCAGCTCATGCTGTGTTGTCCATGGTACAGACGAAGGAAATGAATTATTTAATGAAAAGTGGCAGAGTAAAGAGGGGCATCCAACCCTGTGAAGGTGATATGTAGATACCACACCTCGTCAGGTACATTTTAATTTGCTGATCCCGTGGTGAAACGGGCATCACAGAGTGAGAGTGTCACGTCCGTGATTGTACAAAGATCGCACATAGACCGTAATAATAAAGGCAACAGGAGCATTGGGAATTCATTTAAATTGCTCCATTTCAACATATTTCAGCTTATTAATAGAGAAGCTGCAGATGGGCGTCATAGAGCACGGCAAGGTGTCACCCCAGTTATGTTGCAGTGCTCATATATTGCCAAAAGTAGGGCAAAATGCTGCATTGGAAATGATATTTATTACTTCATGATAGTTAAGGCAACGTGAAAATCCCAAGGGCTACTCATGGACTAAGTGACAGGGACTGAGGCAGTGTTTGTTAAATTGCATCCTTAAACAAGGAATTTCAAGAGATGTTATTTCAACACTGAGGCCCAAGGTATATTGTCATTTAATCCGATTTTGTGAGTGGACAATCTATAGATCTAGCGTTGTTCTTTTTCATTGAGATGGTTCTGTAGATTTGGTCCCGCTTGGACCTGCTCGATTACGTTCCATCTCATGTCGTTGGTTGTGTGGTGGGCTGCCAGGAAATGATCTGTTGTTTAGTTGCATTCCTTTTACAGCGTATGGTGCTGCGTTGTTCACTGACACGTTGTTTCACCACCCGTGTCGTCATGCCAACAGAAGGTTTGTCACATGTACATCTGATAATATATATTACATTGTTGCTGTTGTAGTTTGTATGAGATTGTTGTTGCCAGATTTTTCCTTCTTCAAGGTTGAGTCTTTTTGTATTCTCAGTCAGGTGGCGAGCGCTGCAGTCACCGCATCGGAAATGTCCTGTGGCGTCTGAAAGACCCCATGCCTGTGTTATACTTTGAGCGGCGTTGGGTGTTGGCTCTTTTGGCCTTGCGTTTACCAGAGTATCTTTCAGGCCTTTTACACTGTTATAGGAAAACAGTGGCTTCTCCCATTTGAGGTTGCCAGTATTCAGTATTGCCCAATGTTTGTTAATACTCCTACTTGTTTGGTTAGAGATGCATTGTACGTTGTGACACAAGTGAGCGGAATAGTATTGCTGGTTGTGGTTTTGTTCTCGAGTAGGGCTTTCCTGGGTTGATTCCTAGCCCTTTTCTGGCATTTGTTAACGATCTTAGAAGGGTACCCACGTTGTTTTATGCTTAGTAGTGAGGTCTTTAGCTTGATCCTTGAAATCGGTGAGTTGGGTAAAATTTCTACACAGCCTCAAGTACTGGCCATAAGGGAGATTTATTTTCTCTCAATGGGCGAGGGTGAAAGCTCTCATATAGCTAAGGAGATTGTTCTTGGCAGTGGACTTGAAAATGAGTTTTAGTTATCAGCCGTACATTGCCTTTGTTGATCTCAACATCCAGGAAGATCATTTTCTCTTTGTCAATACAGTGGATGAATCTTAGGTTTGGGTCACATGAGTTGATCCAGACAGTAAATTGTTCCAGTAGATCCAATGGTCCTTGCCAAATGGCAAAGACATCGTCTATGTACCTCTTCCAAAATTTGATGTGGTTGCAATAGGGGTTCTGGTTGCTCAGAATGTATTATTGTTCGAAATTGAACACGTATAGCCCCGCCACACTGGGGGCAAAAACGCTGCCCATGGAAGTACCTCCTGTCTGTAAGTACAGTAATCATTCGAATTCAAAATAGTTTCTTTTTAGGGCAAGGGTGGCACATTCTAGTATGAACTTTTTTGGAGTGTTATGGGTCCAAGTGCAGGTATCAAGGATTTTCTTTAGTACATCTATTGTTGCATCTTGGGGTATGCTCTTATACAAGCTTTCTATGTCAAGGCTCAGAAGAGTGGTTTCATCATCTACTTCTTTGTCTTCTAGAAGTACCAATAGGCTTTTTGTATCCTGTAGATATGTGGTAGTAGACTGGACTAATGTTTTCAAAAAGAAATCACAAAATCTTGATAGTGGTTCTAGAAGGGAACCGATCCCTGACACAATAGGCCTGCCAGGGGGGCGGGGGGGGGGGATTTTTCCTTTGTGCATTTTTGGTATTATATAAAAGTATGGAGTTTTACCCTTTGTTTTGCACAGATAGTCGGCCTCTTGTTTGGATATTTTTCCCGCTGTCTCCGCTGTCTCTACTAGGTTTAGAATCTCAGCCCGAAGTTCGTCGGTAGGGTCAGAACGTAGAGGTTGATAATTTCTTCTGTCGTCCAAAAGTCTTATGCATTCTGCATCGTATGTTGATTTGTCCATAACTGCCAGGCCTCTGCCCTTATCTGCTGGTTTTATTATGATGGTGTTGTTTTTCTTCAGTTCCGGTATTGCGTTGTTCTCTGCTCTACTAGTGTTCTGTAATTGGGTGGCGAATGTCATTGCTTCAATATCATTGTACACTGCTTGTTCAAAGGTGCTGATTTCCACTGGGATGGTATGAAGAGGTGGTATAAAAGTGGACTTCATTCTGAGCCCAGTTTCCTTGATGACTTCCTCTGTAGAGGTTGTTTCTTGCTTTTCGAAAAAGGCCTTTAGTCCGAATTTCCGAAAGATGGCTGATCATTCGCAAAGCAATTTAAATTTGTCTAGGCGAGCTGTGGGGACAAAGCCTAGTCCCTTGTTGAGTACTTTTGTTTCAATCTCTGAGAGTGGTCTAGATGACAAATTTGTGACTAGGTCCTCGCATTGCTTGGGCCTGCTTTGCTCCTGGTGTAGCTGCCCAATGGGTCGTCTTTCTCCCATTGGACGTTGCTCATTGGTTTTTTCCTTCCTCTTCGGCGTCTGCCCCTGGCTAAAAAAGGAGGGCGGAATTGATTCTGTTGATAAGGGTGGGGTTGGAAAGGTGGTTACCAACCGTAGAAAGGACATTGTTGTTGTGGGTTGAATGGACCTTGGAAGGGTGGTTGGCTATAGGGTAGCCATTGTTGGTGGCCCCTGTACCCCCTCTCTGCCTCTGTCTGGTATTGCTAGTACTGGATCCTCTGCTGCTATGAGGTATTGCTGGAGGCATCTGAAACTCGATCAGATGGAACAGGTGCCTTGTAATCAGTGTCCGAATAAGGGTATGCTTTCACAAAGGAAAACCGTTTGAGGTCTTTATGGAATTTCTGGACCTTTTCCTGTGTTAAGTTATCCATGTATTCGTTGATTTCCTTGTTCAGGTCATCCAGTTTCTTTTTATAGCCAGTGATAGGAGCCTTGGTTTGGGATTCAGTGACTTGTATCTCTACCATAATCTTCTCTGATAGGCGTAGTGCAGTTTTTAGTATGAGCATGATCCAATTATGTGTGCAATGCCATGCAATGAGGGCCCGGTCTTTCCTAAATTCAGGGTCATCCAGGAAGATACGTGGAGCATTTGTGACTAGCAGTCCCTTTGGTGCCATGTTGTTAGTTAGGTATTCTTTGAGTATCGTGCCATGTAAGATTGTCCTTATTCTGTTTCGTTTCATCTCTGAGAGTTTTTCCCAGTCTGTAGTTTGGGAGATAGTGTTTGAGATGTTTGCATCCGCAAACATTGTGAGGTTGCTCATAAATGATTCAACTTCCTCTGTCGAGTAGGATAGGCCTTGGTTTTCAGACATGGTTGATGTGGTTGTATTAAAAGCTGGTAGTGTTGCAATATACAAACTCTCGCAGCTGTGCGCTGCCGGGACATGTAACAACCAAAGGGGAGAGTAAGGGAATTTTTCACCAGGAGTGAATGGGGATTACTCCTGTTCCCCTGGGTAGGTATGTAGCAAACAAAAAAGGAGTATCACCATAAAGATTTAAAAAAAATCTTAATGGGATGTATGTTGGAAAAAAGGAAAAAATCTTCCTTTTATAAAAACCCCTCTCACCAACCTAGTGGTGACCTGCTTCAACATCGGGGTCCACCCTGATGACCGAATGTCACCAGGGTGTGATATAACACCTGAATTATAGTGGAGCTGGTTTGTGTTTGAGTGCAAATAAAAAATGTTAAAAATTGTCCTGGTATAAACTCAAGAAATATATTTTATTAGTGAGCAACTGGACAATATTAAAAACAATGTGGAAATACTTTAAGGGTAGTTATGACCAAGAGTATCTCTGCAAGTGGTCTGGTCTACATGTTTCAACCTTATAGTGGGAAGTGCCAGGTTTTCTTCAGGACCAAAAAACCAAGAAAATGGACAGTCTACACCCCCTAAAAGGCGATCCCAATCCTAGATTCCTGTGAGAAATTGCAAAAATAATCTGCTGCAAAGTGTGACCATCTACCAAAAATCGGTGGGCTCAAGAAAAGAGAGGCCTGTGGAAGGAAAGACAGAAAAAGGGTCGTAAATATACTGAATTACGTGCCTGTAACGTTGTGAAGGTTCTCTCGTGTTCACAAACATGCCAATCCCATTCTTTTCCAATAATTATCCGACCGTAATTTCAGGGGGTTAGCTGGTACCTAAAAACCAATACTAGGTGTCACTAATCCTAGTGGCTAAGGTACCCAAGTGTGGGTGAGGGCCAACAACTTACACACTTATTAATATGTGCGTGTAAGGTGGCGTATATAGGTTATAGTCATACGCGCCTCCAGCCTTATGTGGCGTGGTAGTCCATCCTCTCCAGACTATGAGTGAGGACGGGTTATGAATTGTGCAATTATACCATGCTTGAAAAGGACGTACATCAACCAACATACAGAAAGACCAACAAACAAATAACATGTAGGGATGACTTTGGCCTGTCTTACTCAGATTAGATGTCTTTAAGGCATCGGGGCAGAGGAGGAATTGTCCTCAACTAGAACGTATTCTGCGGGAAATAGAAATGCAAAAAAGCGGTCAAGTGTTTGTAGTGGCCGCGTGGATCTGCGGCGTTTCCGAGCTCGAAAGGGACGTTGATCGTTGGTGCTGTAATAGAATGCAGTTAAGAGTACTCACAGTTCCGCTGTTGAAAGGACGGCGAAATACCTATGGCCGTGCCCGCTACCCCGCTACGGAGATCTGTGTTAGCCGCGTCTATTAATGCCGGCGTTCAGTTCGGGGGTGGGCGTGGCAGGTTAGCGATCATGTGACGAGTTGTCATGGTGATCAATGCTACAGAGGGCTACGGTATGCTCGAGGTTTCAAAGGACGCCAGATGCAGATTGTCAATTGGCGTTTAAAAAATCATGTAAAGGGTAGAAACCAGCTCATGCCATGTTGTCCATGGTACAGACGAAGGAAATGAATTATTTAATGAAAAGTGGCAGAGTAAAGAGGGGCATCCAACCCTGTGAAGGTGATATGTAGATACCACACCTCGTCAGGTACATTTTAATTTGCTGATCCCGTGGTGAAACGGGCATCACAGAGTGAGAGTGTCACGTCCGTGATTGTACAAAGATCGCACATAGACCGTAATAATAAAGGCAACAGGAGCATTGGGAATTAATTTAAATTGCTCCATTTCAACATATTTCAGCTTATTAATAGAGAAGCTGCAGATGGGCGTCATAGAGCACGGCAAAGTGTCTCCCCAGTTATGTTGCAGTGCTCATATATTGCCAAAAGGGGGGCGAAACGCTGCATTGGAAATTATTTTTATTACTTCATGATAGTTAAGGCAACGTGAAAATCCCAAGTGCTACTCATGGACTAAGTGACAGGGACTGAGGCCGTGTTTGTTAAATTGCATCCTTAAACAAGGAATTTCAAGAGATGTTATTTCAACACTGAGGCCCAAGGTATATTGTCATTTAATCCGGTTTTGTGAGTGGACAATCTATAGATCTAGCGTTGTTCTTTTTCATAGAGACGGTTCTGTAGATTTGGTCCCGCTTGGACCTGCTCAATTACTGTCCATCTCATGTCGTTGGGTGTGTGGTGGGCTGCCAGGAAATGATCTGTTTAGTTGCATTCCTTTTACAGCGTATGGTGCTGCGGTGTTTACTGATACGTTGTTTCACCTTCCATGTCGTCATGCCAACATAAGGTTTGTCACATGTACATCTGATAATATATATTACATTGTTGCTGTTGCAGTTTGTATGAGATCGTTGTTGCCAGATTTTTCCTTCTTCAAGGTTGAGTGTTTTTGTATTCTCAGTCAGGTGGCGAGCGCTGCAGTCACCGCATCGGAAATGTCCTGTGACATCTGGAAGACCCCATGCCTGTGTTATACTTTGAGCTGCGTTGGGTGTTGGCTCTTTTGGCCTTGTGTTTACCAGAGTATCTTTCAGGCTTTTTGCCCTCTTATAGGAAAACAGTTGTTTCTCCCATTTGAGGTTGCCAGTATTCAGTATTGCCCAATGTTTGTTGATACTCCTACTTGTTTGGTTAGAGATGACATTGTACGTTGTGACACAAGTGAGCGGAATAGTATTGCTGGTTGTGGTTTTGTTCTCGAGTAGGGCTTCCCTGGGTTGATTCCTAGCCCTTTTCTGGCATTTGTTAATGATCTTAGAAGGGTACCCACGTTGTTTAAACTTAGTAGTGAGGTCTTTAGCTTGATCCTTGAAATCAGTGAGTTGGGTACAATTTCTGCACAGCCTCAAGTACTGGCCATAAGGGAGATTTTCTCTCAATGGGCGAGGGTGGAAGCTCTCATATCTAAGGAGATTGTTCTTGGCAGTGGACTTAAAATGAGTTTTAGTTATCAGCCGTACATTGCCTTTGTTGGGCAACACTGAATACTGGCAACCTCAAATGGGAGAAGCCACTGTTTTCTTATAAGACGGCAAAAAGCCTGAAAGACACTCTGGTAAACACAAGGCCAAAAGAGCCAAAACCCAACGCCACTCAAAGTATAACACAGGCATGGGGTCTTCCAGACGTCACAGGACATTTCCGATGCGGTGACTGCAACGTCTGCCACCTGACTGAGAATACAAAAACACTCAACCTTGAAGAAGGAAAAATCTGGCAACAACGATCTCCTACAAATTGCAACAGCAACAATGTAATATATCTTACCAGATGTACATGTGACAAACCTCATGTCTGGCATGACGACACGGAAGGTGAAACAACGTATCAGTAAACACCGCAGCACCATACGCTGTAAAAGGAATGCAACTAAACTAACAGATCATTTCCTGGCAGCCCACCACACACAACGACATGAGATGGACAGTAATTGAGCAGGTCCAAGCGGGACCAAATCTACAGAACTGTCTCTATGAACAAGAACAACGCTGGATCTATAGATTGTCCACTCACAAAATCGGATTAAATGACAATATATCTTGGGCCTCAGTGTTGAAATAACATCACTTGAAATTCCTTGTTTAAGGATGCAATTTAACAAACACGGCCTCAGTCCCTGTCACTTAGTTCATGAGTATCCCTTGGGATTTTCACGTTGCATTAACTATCATGAAGTAATAAAAATCATTTCCAATGTAGCGTTTTTCCCCCCTTTTGGCAAAATATGAGCACTGCAACATAACTGGGGTGACACCCTGCCGTGCTCTATGAAACTCATCTGCAGCTTTTCTATTAATAAGCTGAAATATGTTGAAATGGAGCAATTTAAGATAATTCCCAGTGCTCCTGTTGCCTTTATTATTACGGTCTATATGCGATCTTTGTACAATCATGGGCGTGCCACTCTCACTCTGTGATACCCGTTCCACCACGGGATCAGCAAATTAAAATGTACCTGACGAGGTGCGGTATCTACATATCACCTTCACAGGGTCAGATGCCCCTCTTTATTCAGCCACTTTTCATTAAATAATTCATTTCCTTCGGCTGTACCATGGACAACACGGCATGAGCTGGTTTCTACCCTTTCCATAAATTTTTAACCGCCGATTGACAATCTCCATCTGGCGTCCTTTGAAACCTCGAGCATACCGTAGCCCTCTGTAGCATGGATAACCATGACAACTCGTCACATGATCGCTAACCTGCCACGCCCACCCCAGAACTGAACGCCGGCATTAATAGATGCGGCTAACACAGATCTCCGTAGCTGGCACGGCCATAGGTATTTCACCGTCCTTTCAATAGCGGAACTGTAAGTACTCTAACTGCACTCTATTAAAGCAATAAACGATCAACAGCCCTTTCGAGCTCGGAAACGCCGCAGATCCACGCGGCCACTACAAACACTTGACCGCTTTTTTTCATTTCTATTTCCCGCAGAATACGTTCTAGTTGAGGACAATTCCTCCTCTGCCCCCCAATGCCTTAAAGACATCTAATATGAGTAAGACAGGCCAAAGTCATCCCTACATGTTATTTGTTTGTTGGTCTTTCTGTATGTTGGTTGATGTACGTCCTTTTCAAGCCTGGTATAATTGCACAATTCATAGCCCGTCCTCACTCATAGTCTGGAGAGGATGGACTACCACGCCACATACGACTATAACCTATATACGCCACCTTACACGCACATATTGATAAGTGTGTAAGTTGTTGGCCCTCACCCACACTTGGGTTCCTTGACCACTAGGATTAATGACACCTAGTATTGGTTTTTAGGTACCAGCTAACCCTCTGAAATTATGGTCGGATAATTATTGGAAAAGAATGGGATTGGCATGTTTGTGAACACGAGAGAACCTTCACAACATTACAGGCACGTAATTCAGTATATTTACGCCCCTTTTCTGTCTTTCCTTCCACAGGTCTCTCTTTTCTTGAGCCCACAAATTTCTGGTAGATGCTCACACTTTGCAGCAGATTATTTTTGCAATTTCTCACAGGAATCTAGGATTGGGTACGCCTTTTAGGGGGTGTAGACCGTCCATGTTCTTGGTTTTTTGGTCCTGAAGAAAACCTGGCACTTCCCACTATAAGGTTGAAACATGTAGACCAGACCACTTGCAGAGATACTCTTGGTCATAGCTACCCTCAAAGTATCTCCACATTGTTTTTAATATTGTCCAGTTGCTCACTAATAAAATATATTTCTTGAGTGTACACCAGGACAATTTTTTACATTCTTTTTTGTCACTCAAACACAAACCAGCTCCACTGTAATTCAGGTGTTGTATCACACCCTGGTGACATTCGGTCATCAGGGTGGACCCAGATGATGAAGCATGTTACTACTAGGTTGGTGAGTGAGGTGTTTTTTTTAAAAGGAAGATTTTTTCCTTTTTTCCAACATACATCCCATTAAGATTTTTTTTTAATCTTTATGGTGATACTCCTTTTTTGTTTACTACATACCTACCCAGGGGAACAGGAGTAATCCCCATTTACTACTGGTGAAAAATTCCCTTACTCTTCCCTTTGGTTGTTACAAATTACATATCAGATAACCATGCTTAATTGGTCTTCTTTTTTAATATCCTGCATTGTGTCCATTATAACAGAGTAAATGGTGCATTTTTTATTTCACTTACTATGTCATTTTGCACTTTATTTGAAAGCATTTCAATCAGCTCATTTTGAATAGCAGGACTCAAGTATGTAACTCTACTCTCTGTTGTAATCAGATGGTTTAAAACAGGATCATATTTGGGCAAAAGTTCAATGACCGCCAGAAAGTTCCCATTATCTTTTTCTTTAAGTTTTTCCCTATGTCCTCTGAAAGGTAAATTGCAAGTTGACAACAGAAGTGTAACATCCATTATCCTACTCAGAATTTGTGTCCAATAGTTCACCTGCTCTTTGTAGTCGGATTCCAGTTGTGTATCGATCGTCTCATCCTGCCTCCATCTTCCATGTACAGCACAAGCCGCTAAATGTTAGCGCGTCATTTCATGTTCTTTAGTTTTTCGAGATATGCCTTGTCAATCTTTTATACCATTAGCCCATGCTTGCTGATGGGATGAAAGTTTTCTATCTCCAAAAAGCCAACAAGGTTCACGGTATGTACTGTCCATTTTAGAAGAGTAGCACAACCACAGTCTTGGAGTCTTATCTCCAGTCCTATTTTCCTTGGAGTAGTACTTTGTGGAAAAGCACCTGTTTTTATTATCTCGTGGGAAGAGTTCTCTGGGCTTGCATGGGCCACTTATAATGACAAACCTTCGTAGCTCAGTATCATGCCAAGGTTCGTCTAAAATGTTCCCTCTATCACCCGGGTACAAATCCATGCAAAACTGGGCATGGCTCGATTCTAGTTCTTCTAAATGTGAGTCCACATCCTTACTCATAATGTCTTCAGTTCTTTCTTCACTGTTTGGCAATACTGCAGAAACAAGTAGCACATTTGTAGGTTCTTCACTTTCTTTAGCCACTGGTAGCAGCAGTGATGCATCTGGTGCACTTACAATTTCAGCACTTCCTTCACTTGTTTGTAATATTAGATTCAGCGATTCATCTGCTGATGGTGTATTCTCAGTTTCTGAGCTTTTTTCAGTCACTGGTAGCAGTGTAGGCCTAGCTGGGGTACCTGAATTTTCTCCGACTCCTTCTGTACTGATTGGAGGCACTGCTGACACAGCTTTTTTACTTTTGCTTTCTATGTTAAATATAGTTGTTGCCTGCAGTGCTGCCACAATTGGTGCTCCAGTGCTAAAATCTATAGTATGATCAGAGCCCTGTAATGTTTTGTCATATGATGGTACCAATTGGGATTGTGGCAATGCTGCTTTGCCTCCTGTTGATGATGCAGCTGCATCGCCTTCTGGTAATGATGCATGAGATGATGATGCGCCATGATCACTTGCACATCTAAACATAGTCAATTTTCATGAACTTGCCTTTAAACTGCTCTTATTTTGATTTAATTTGCCACTTTTGAGCACCACTTAAATACTTTCTTGGCTGTTTGCTCATTTCTTTGATTAAAATATAATTGTAGAAAGTCAATGTTGTAGTAGAGTGCACGAATATGAAGGTAGCAGTATGAACATTTTGTGTACACCACAAAGATTGTAATTGTGGGGTTTGCTCCAGCAATACTGCCTAAAAGGAAGGAAAATACAAAGCATTATTATCTAACACTAGGGTAGCTTAACCATATCAACCATTGATGTAGGAGTTGGAGTAACGGATACTTGAAGGCAGGCACTGGAGGAATGGATGCAAGAAGGGGAGTACTCAAGGGAACGATACAAGAGAGGAAATCCTGCAACAAACTTCCAGTCTTATGATTAGGGTTGCCAGCTCATCATTTTGATGCCCCATACAGGACACAAATAAGCAGTCACCTAAAGCTGCATTTTAGCACTTATCTGTGCATACTTCGAACAGCAAATAAAAATAGAAAACACTTTTAATTGTGTTCTAGGGCTGTCTGAATGATCCATGACTGCTAATTAAAGGGAACAAAGATAGAAAAGTCACATTATAAATTAACACATACATTTTTATCTATAACCCTATTTAGTGTGAAGACAAGGTCTTTCAGTGTCTTTAAACAACCCATGGCTGGCATTTTTCTTTGGCAACCCTCATACTTCTACACCAGTAAATGTAAATTTCAAATGTAAGGAATAGACAGAGTGGGGGAGGGGCCTTCTTTTTTTGGTCACGGCATGCCTAGGCTTTCGGGTGTCATCCTCCCTTAGGCCCATAGTTTGTACAGCTTGCATTCTCTAGTCATGCCTTGCCTACGCTCACCTGTTCCCACCTACTTGCACTCGTTGGGGATACCCTGATTGTACAGATACTGTATCTTTCACATTCGTCCACCTCATTACCCTACATATGTCCCAGAAATCAACATGTCATTTCTCTCTCTCTATCTCTTCGCACCCCTCTCTACCCTCTCCCTCTCCCTCTCCCCCCTCTCTCCCCTCTCTCTCTCGCCACCGCTCCTCTCTCTGCTCCTCCTATCATGGTATCACCTTCCATGTGTTACCCCATCGTTCTCACCACATTAAATGTGTCAATTCATCAAGGGCTGGCCTGTCAGACTTATGCAGAATGTGTATAGGAAGGGAAAGTGTCCGAACTCCGGCTGAAATCTCGGGAGCCTAAAGGAACAGACACAAATGCCAGAGTCCATCAAGCACGCCCTAGCAGCAGCAAACTGGGCTCTGAATTTTACAAGCTGCCCAAAGTGACTGTAAACACACGTCTGCCTTCATTTCTGAGCGCTCTGTGGCGTGAACTGAGGCGGCTGCTCAGACTGGAACAAGAGGATTTAATGCCATGACAACAGTTAAAACAAAAAAAATTAAACAGTCACTTCTTCAGCAAGCCAGAGCGTCTTGTATGGGGACACTGATTACTGCTGAACAAGTATGCCCCATGGATGAGGAAGAGAAGTGGAAAGTAGGCAAGGCAGTTGAGCTTTGCAGAAGCTGCACAAACTTTAAAAGGGCTAGATTTATTTTCACCTACTCTTGGTAGGCCAAAGTAATCGTAAATTTGAGCCGTGCCAGCGGCTCATGCAGTAAGCCCCCTTCCGTGGCTCTCAAACGAGGACGATCATCAGTTGACCAAGCCCTGGCCAGCCCGTTGCTTAGATCCGACCCAGACTGGTACCCTGCACATGACAGTGGGAGAGACAAAGCATTAGTAGGTTCCAGCCCTGACAATGCAAGAGCGAATCGGCTTGCCTCATCTCACCCTTCCATCCTCACCCCTCCATCCTCACCCCTCCATGCCACCCAAAGCGTTTCATAGATCCCAGAGACCCCTGTTCTTTCTAGCATCCTCCAGACCTTCTGGAATGTCCTCCCAGAAGCACTTTCATTATTAGTAACAAATAACATTTCAGGGTAAGAAAGAGGTTTACCCGGAGTTGACTGTTTCGGCTAGGCCAGCAGCATGGCACAGATTTGGTTGGACAGCAGCATGTCACAGATTTAGTAGGGCAGCACAGCACATAACTGGTAATTTTCAGTTTGTTCAGCCCTCTGAATGTCGGCTTCACCAGCTGAGTGCATTGATGGAGTGGTTGTATCTGGCTTTATCAGCATTAGAAGATGAAAACATTCTGAGGCCTGCCAGCCAAGAAAAATCTAACTACCTCCACCATTTTAAGGGTGGCTGCAATGTCTGAGGCTATCCTTGCTGACTCCTGGGTGGGCCCCATCTTGCTGACCCCTGGAATTGTGGCGACAGGACCTACTATCAGCTTTTATCAGCCTTAGGAGATGAAACCATGCTGAGCCCTGCCAGCCTGGAAAAAAAACCTTGCTGACTATTGGTTTGGCGATAAAGACTTCCTTCTGACCACCATATATGGTGGCGATAGGACCCTCAATCTGCCTTTACCAGCATTAGAAAGTGCAAGTAACCCCGCTGAGCCCTTGGATCACCCCTTACCACAATAAGGCTAAAAAATGGGCAGGCCAACAGAAAATGGTCGACATTCATTCCCTCCGACCTTTGTTCATTCTTTCCATCCTTTGTATTATTTCCTTTCTTATTTGCTTCTTTCCTACTTCCCTTCCCACTCTCCACATTACTTCCCCTCTCTTCCTTCTCCCTCAACCCTTTCTGTATCTCCATTCTTCTTTTCCTTATTTGGTCCTCTCTTCCTCCCTTGCAGTCTTCTTCCTTTGCCCCAACACACTCTTCCCATCTCCTTGCAAGCTTCCTTCCTTCTTACCTTCCTTCATTTCTGCTTTACCACATCTCTATCTTTCTACTAGCTTTTCTTCCATACTTACCTTCCACCTTCCTTTTTTCTCTCCACCACTCCCTTTTCTTTTCTTCCTCCCTCCCACTCTCTTAACTGTCATCTCCCCACCTCTCCTTCCTTCCATTCCACCCTCTCCTTTCCCCCCTTTGTGTCTTTAAGCACCCCCCCCCCACACCTCTTTTTACACTCCCACTCTTGTTATGTAGCTGTTCGTCTGGCCCAGCTTCATCTGAAGTGCAGCAGGCACCCACTAAGGGTTTCTCATAAATCATTTAGCAATGTTTTGTTCTGCTCTCATATGCAATTAACAGTTCGAATAATTTTTTTATATTAACTTGCTTTATAAACCCTAACATCTCTGTTAACTCATTTATTGATGCCACTTGTCAGACTGGCAATGGGGCTCCCGTCAATTTAGAACAAAGAATTTAAGACAGTAAGTAAAGACAGGTGTAAGACACATCCCTGACACAAATCAACTGCAATTTAAAGACATATGACTCTAAACTGCTTGATGCACAGCCAGGCAAAAAAGGCAGCTTTGCTTAATGAATGCATGAGGCAATGAGCTCCAATGACATCCACACAAGTCTCCAAGGAGCATAATTTACTCATTAGTCCAATACCTCCTGCCTTGAAGGAACTGCACTGGTTTTCCATAAAACTGAGAATTACATTCAAAGGTAATGTATACAAATCATTTCAAGAATATGGTCCTTTCTATCTCAGTAACTTCACCCCAAATGTAAACCACGAAACAACCTGAGGTCAAGCAGCACAAGTCCTCCAATAGTCCCACATGCAGATGAAAGCAGCACGCGGAAAACAGTGAGAGCTCAGGGGATGCTTTTTTGAATTCCTTGCACCACATCCTTCAAGTCACCTCCAAACTCTCCTCCTCAACAAGGTACTTCAAGTTATTCAAAGAAACCTATGACCATGAACAGACACTATTCTGGACCACCCATCACCCTTTTTATCATATCGCTCCTCATGGTTCATTGGCTCAGTGTAGCTCCCACCAATATCCAGCTCAAATATACACCCCTAACAGTTGCCCACGTCAGTCTTTAAGCCAAATGGTTATACTGTGAATTCCATCTCTCTTCTACTCAAAGTGCAAAGTTTACTTAGCAATAGGTTAGGGAATTACAAAAATTATAAAACAAGTACATAACTAGAACACTACAGGCAAGTGAACAAAGTGTGTAGCTTTTCTTGGAACCAAATAGAAACTCCCCACCCCCTTGCCCCATAACAGTTAGAGGG
Organism: Lissotriton vulgaris; assembly: GCF_964263255.1. Lineage (NCBI taxonomy): Eukaryota > Metazoa > Chordata > Amphibia > Caudata > Salamandridae > Lissotriton > Lissotriton vulgaris. Next base: position 1,517,160,130 of record NC_141691.1, read on the forward strand.
TGTTCCTTCCACATTCCCAATTTGGATATAGATAGTTTAAGCCCAAGTGAAATTCATGGTCCCTCAAATACATCAAGGATTGGTACCTGCCCATACCCACACTGGATAGCTATTTATTCCCACCACTAACATGTGTAAACCCTCTTCTAGATCAAGGTTGGGAATGCCTTTCAAACTTTGCAAATAACTGCACAATGCAAGTTTTCCACTATATTTCAAAGCACCGCCTCCCCCACTCGAATTCCCACTACACACCACACCACTGAGATGTTTGCTCCACCATAAAATTACATCATGAATAAATAAAGTAGCAAGTGAATATTTACGACTTTTTTAAACACTACATGCAACCTGTGGAGCGGATAAATTATTCTTAGTTATGTAAATGAGTTAGGTAGTTACATTCAGTGTCAAACAAATGGAAATATCTGACAATTGACTGATTGTTCATCCCTTAGTTTCTTGGCATCCGTTTGTATCTAGAAAATACCCAAACAGTATTCCGGGGTACTCTTACGTAATTTCTGTCATTTCATGTCACACTTGTTACACAATATGACAGATTATGCCATGTCACAAAACTGGAACTTTGGTGTGGTAAGAATCCTATTGTGCAAGCACAGGAACAATGATAATGAGCAGAGCAAGAATAGCTGTTGTTTGCCTAATTTATGATGTTATGCTTTTGAATTAGTGTAAAACGTGTCCTATCTAACAAAACAGATGCAAAGATTTTGCACTTAAATAACAGCTCTAAATCCCAAACCGGCATGTTGCATAATAATGCGTAATTTTGCAAACCTTTTAAAGGCATTTTTCATGATTTCAGCAAAGGAAAGTATGTGAGTTTGACCAGGCGTACTATTGGGTAATGAAGAAGCTGCCTTGTTGTGAGCTGCAGCATAATCAGAGGATCTGCCCTGCGCCGCCTGGAAAGATAAGTGTGGCCATGGCCTGCATGCACTTGAGCCAAGCCCGCCTGCACTATCTCAGTGCTGCCTCTCCGAGCTTTACATGTGGGCCGTGAGCTGCTGCGGCAGTGGGCAATTACTGCGGAGGCGGGCTGACCGGGCCTGGTCGCCTGCCCCCGGTCTCAGCTCAGATTTCGGTCATGACTCATCACAGCAGATTTCTTCTGTTCGTTAAACTTTTTGCAGTGCTTTAAAGGGAAGTGCTGCAAAAAGTATAAAGAACAGAAGAAATCTGCAGTGGAAGGGAGTGGCAGGGCCCCATACCAGGCAGGATTCCATTCCATTGCACACCTCTCTGAGCTTCTCCACTTCCGACGGACGGTTAGCGGCACTACCAGGGCAGCCTCGTTTAATTATCATGGCACGGTGGCCGCACCTGGAGTCAGTACTAGGTCAATGAAGTCATGCGCACTTTGAATTATAATGCACATGACTGTGGCACCAGCCCTGCCCCACCACCCTGAAGACGCGGCACCGTGCAGACGCATAAGACAACTGCCCATCACGTCACCACGCACCATTTCATTATGAAGAGCTGGCCCGGGCGTTCTGCGTACTAACTATTAAATTAATGTAATAATTAAATAGTTAGAGGCCGTCACCGTGGTCCTGAGCACCGTTTCTTTTATTTGGGGACATCGGGAGGCCTCACGCCGTGTGCGCACTTAACTTGCCAACCCATTTCATTTGCAAAGACTGAGGCTTGCTTGCACTGCAGCTCAGCCGTCTCTCTCCACTGAGAGTCAGTGAGTGCCCACTCCTGGACCGTGGGGGCCCCCCGCACTGCGGGAGCTGCGGGGGCCTGTGTTACGCCCCTGCTCTTTTGTTGCCTTTGTCACACATTAACCTGTCCTCTTTTGGTGTGTCAGCGGCCGCCATATGTTTGGATTTTCTCATAGGGGGACATACCATTTTACACACAACAATTCCCTTGCTGCCTGTAGCTTTTGTGTTCCTCACCCTCACTCTCCTGAGCCTTGCCCGATGCAGTGTCAGAGGGCACTGGGTTAGTTCCCTTCCTTTTCTGGTGCTTTGCAGCTGTTTTAAGAGCTCCGTAGAGTTTCTTCTTGCTCAAATGGGTGTAATTTGTGATATTTATATCTTTTCCTCGTCTTTATTGCTTGATTTTGCTCGGGAGAAAATGTTAATCATAGTTGTTGAAATGTCAATCATAATTGCACTAAAATTATGAAAATGTCACACACAGCAATCTGAAACATTGGCAGCTATGGTGATGACTACTTCCTAATACTTGGAACACCAAATAATCAAGACAAACAGCAGGTCTGCAAATGACCGCAGCAGGACTTTCAGGGTGCTGACTTGAAAATATCACCCGAGCAAGAATGGTCTCCAAACTCACACACGTATCAATTTTTACATTTGCCTCAGTGCCTTAAACACCCACTCCAGAGATCTGTCTGTAACCTACATGTCACTCATGCCTTAACTATACATATTCTGTGTGCAATAAAAGCTACTTTTCTTCCCGGTTTCCATATTATTCATATCTGAGAAATCCCTCAAATAATTAAGATGACGATGCACTGTACAACAAAGTGGTGCAAAAGACCATAAGGTTGGTCTAGCTAAAACAATAATTAACTTGTATAAGAGAAACAAGAAAACTGAGTTCAAGCTATCCTGGCTGAAGACGGCTGATATCCAGAAACCGGTCCTAGGATGCTTGATTCCGGTCCAGGAAAGACATGGCTTGGCAGTTCCGGCTGGACTGTTCCCATGAGGCACAGGGTCAAGGCTGATTTGCATATGGCCATGTCTGAACTGGGGTGGTGTGGAGTGCAAAAAAACGATGGATTTAGGCCCGGATCTCTGTACTGGGGTGAATGTATGACACTGTTCTGCATTCTGTCCATCAACTGTTATTTTTGCATTTGTACACTAAAGTGCAGCACATGCTGCAGGTGTTGCCCCACAGGGCCGCCAGTGCTTTTGATGGAGGGAAATCCTGTCAGCCCTGTAATCACTCAGACGGTTCAGTTAACCATGACATTTTTTCAAGATATCCAAGAATTGGTCCACTTCATTTAATGTCTGTATCCCAATTTAGGGCAATTCTTGGAATTCCTTGGTCATACCAACTATTGATTGGGCCTCTAGAAGTTTAACCTCTATGTACCACTATTGTAAAAAACTCTGTTTTCAGAAAACAGATTTTTAATTAGTGGTTTACTCAATGCACCTTGGAGGAAATGTATTCATGATTAAGAAGGTTTATCAGGATTCTAAATATATATTTGACAAGAAAAAAGCAAGTGTTTTACCACCTCTTCAATCCTTTCATTGTTGGGGAGTGGTCTCGCCAAGCAGCAAAATGGCCACTCTGTGAGCAAGCTCAGCCAGCCGCGGAGATATCCGGCATAATCCCATCCTCAAGCTGCCGATGGTGACATCTTTGGTGCCGCTATTTGGGACCCTGATGTGAAGCGGTGACGATCTATACCGCTTATATGCCAGATGAGCTGAGCCCAACTTTGAAATCACGCTGTGTGCTCGACCCGTCTCGGAGGGCTGCGACTGCTGAGCAGAGGCGGAGAAGGGCTGCTGAGTGGACACCTGCACATCAGAGGGCCTACCTTGCTGTCGAGATCGGGAGTGCCTGGGTAAAGCGCGGACCCCGGATCATGAGAGGTATGTTGGCTGCAACATAGGAGCTCCGGACTGCGAGGCAACTGAGGCAGCCATATTGTGAGGACACGGGAGAAGCTCGGCAATTCGGCTCTCCGCGCTATCCGTCTCCGAGGCAGAGGGCTGTGTAGGGGTGGCCTGGGGCAAGGACGTCTCGCATTGTTTGTGGTAGCAGGGTGCCAGGGGGGAGGGCTCATCCCACTAAGCCCTCTGCTCTGGGGCGGCTCTTCCTCACAGGCGTGCCCCCTGCTCTCATGAATCAGACGGCTGCCTGAGGCTCAGTCCACCCGGTGGGGGCTCCGAGGGCTGCAGGCGCTCTGCCCATTGGCTGCCAGTGGGGGATACTTGAATCTGCAGAGTGATCCAAGAATTGTGAGGTCTCTTGGCCTTGCCTACCCCTGAGCAGTTCTTTGAAGCTTTGTTCTGGAATGCACAGTGAAGGGGGTGCTCTGACTCTCTTCAAACGGTGGAGCATAGCCATTATTAAGTCCTTCTGCCACTAGCTGGTGTACAATTGAGTGCACCTAAATGAAAATTGGCAGCAAGCAGTGGAACCAGCCAGATAATCACTACATCAGACATTGTAGGAGACTTATCTGCAATTTGTGGTCAGGTCGGATTACAGTAATACCCTTTGCCCTCTATTCTGTGGTGTCTGTGTGTTTCACTTTTGGATACCTCACCTATCACTCCTGCTCTTGTTTGTTGCTGGCAGTGGATATTCTCTGTAGGGAGTCCCTCTTAATTGATTGCCCTTTGCTGTCTGCATTGAACCTGGCTGAATTCCATAAACATAAAGGCCCCCATTGGTGAAGTCTGAATACATTAGCCGTCATTAATTATTTTTGCCTTCTCTCCATTTCCCTCAATAGCCATCGTTTGAATCTTTCAGTATTTGTGCTGGCTCTGCTGCGCTGCTTGCTCCTCATGACGCGCAGGTCAGGACAAACTGGCATTTTTGCAGTATATATTTGGGGTGGCGTGCAGGGGACAAGATGGATAATACGGATCCTAAACAACATAATATCACCTTTGTTTGGCAAGAGGCACACACGCCAAACGGAATCTGGCGCTCAGGATGATGGAGATAACCCTCCCTCTTGGCAGGCTGAGGACCAGGAGGAAGATGTGCGTGCCTTATTGTTAGAAATGAGATCTAGCCTTAAAACAATTGACACTAAATTAGATGTACTTACCTCACAGCTCGATAGTCAAGAACCGTGCCAATACACATGAAACAAGGCAATTAGAGAACCGGTCGTCGGATGCGCACGACTTTCAGGTGGAAGCTAAGGAGCAACTGTTGCAAATGAACAAAGTACTGACCTTGATTAGAGCCAAAACTCTTGGCTTAGAGACCAGGTCTAGGCATAACAATGCCTGCTTACTAGGCATTCCAGAAACCGCGGCCAATACTGAAATGGAAACATTCATGGAGGAGATGTTGCAGGACTTGTTTGATGCTGAACTATCACCGGTCTTCATTGTGGAGCGTGCCCATTGTACACTGGGACCCAGGCCGCTGGTGGGCGCCACACTGCGTCCGATCCTAGCCCGGTTGTTGAACTATTGGAACCGAGATCTGATCCTCTGCCTGACTAGAGAGCGTGGCACCATTTAATACAAGGGCAAGACAATGTCATTCTTCCTGGACTTTACCACTACAGTTCAGGCGACGAGGCGTGAATTTGTCCCCGTAAAATGTCTATTGAAGCAGGCGGAGATCCCCTATGCCATATTATAGCCTGCAAAATTAAAGGTCACGCACGATGGTACTCCTCACTTCTTCAGGGATGCTAAGTCAGCGATGAAGTTCGCAAAACACATAGGAGAGAAACACCGAACCGATAGAACAAAAGATCAGAAGAGCCCCGAGGGTAATCAAAGCAACAATGACTGAGTGAGATTTATGATTATTGTTGGTCATCTCATTGACATGTCTTTTTCTATAGTTCATATATGTGGTAATTGGATGGGGGACTACTTAGTGGCTATTGGGCTCAGCTCTGTTTATTGCTTTACGCAAGGGTGTAAGTATAATAATGTTACATGATCACCATGGTGGTGGAATATATCACTCAGCCACCCCGCTTACAGGCTGGGTTGTACGCCGGTTGCTCCATGCCACAAGGGAGAGTTCTCATATTCCAATGCCAGGGGGAGTCTTGGTTAGCTTTGATGTTTTTGTTTTGGGTGGGTGGGTTTCATGCACAACCTAATTCGGTGGTGGGTGGGGGTAGGGTAGGTTTGACACGATAGTTCAAATAGTTAAGAAAGCAATTTACTTCATTATGTACAATGCTACTGTTTTTATTAGACAGGATATACAGCACAGATCTGCGAGGCATTCTGGGCCGCCACCTTGGAACGCAAATGCCACTAGCATAGCAGTACCTGGCTCAATAAGGTTATCACTATTTGATAATTGTGATGATATGACTACTGTTAGATTCCTTACTTGGAATGTCTGAAGCTTAAATGATTGCAGAATGACCAGACTAGTGCGTGCATATTTACATTGTCACAGTGTAGATATTTGTATGTTGCAGGATACTCACTTAAATAATACATTCAATGTGAAATTACAGCATAAAAATGGGGTCACACTTTCTCTGCTACCTATTCGAACTATGCTAGAGGAGTGGCAATAATGATACGGCAAGAGTTGAACTGGACAACAATTGATTCGCAGTTAGACCCCGCAGGGCAGATTTGTGATACTTTGTGGGGTGTAGTAGAGTTGACCATAGCGGCTGTATATGGCCCCAACATGGACTGCCCTGATTTTTTTCGGAAAGTGTCTGCAAGTATTCAGCTTACAGGTTGTGACATGATACTAAAAAAATTAAAAACATTGTTGAATAGCTCTTCAACAGGAGCTTAACATCCGTGTAGCAGATCATGCTTTTAAGGAATGTGAGAATTGTTATTTTAGGGAGTAGGCAGATTAACTTTCAGAAATTGAGTTTATCGGTCCATCTAGTTCACTTGGTTATCCCTCTGTTTGTTTTTTTGTCCCTTCGAAGGGAGAAGAGCTGCAAACGTGCATTGATTTATACAGCATTAAATTGCAGTACTGTGAAGAGTAGATATCCTTTGCCGTTAATTTTATCTTTTGTTGAACCAAGTTAAGACAGAACAATTTATAGCAAACTGGACTTAAGGGAGACTTACCATATTGTGTGCATCCGAGTTGGTGACAAGTGAAGGAGTGCTTTTGAATTAAGTTAATTTTTTATGAGTACCTCGTCATGCCTTTGGCACTGTACAAGGCCTCAGATGCTTTCCAATTCTACATCAGTGAAGTATTGCATGAGTTCATTGATCTTTGTGCGGTGGTCTATATTGATGACATACTGATTTACACATATTATATAACTGAACACATAGGCAATGTAAGGTCTATGTTTCAGAAATTGAGAGATAACCTTTGTCAAGTTTGAGGAGTGTACATTTCATATTTCTAATGTTGAGTTTTTGGGATTTGAAAAAGTGAGAAATCCACGAAATGCACTCAAATTATTAGTACATACAATTTTTTATTGAAAGACAGCTGCCTTGGTGGGTTTTCAATCCGGCAAACGCCGATAGTTCAGTAAAGTAGCTTTGACAATGCCAGTAGCCTATCTTTCTCACAAATTAGATCCCACAGAGACATACTATACAGTAGCAGAAAGAGAACAGCTCCCTATCCATGTAATGTGTGAAGAGTGGTGGTAATATCTCATGGGCACTCAACATACTATAGCTATTTTGATTGAACTTTGTAATCTATTGTTTTTGAAATTAGCTTGCATCCTACTCTGCTAGACAACTACGTTGGGCACTATTTTTCAGTGATAATGATTTTGTTATAACTTTCCAACCTGGTAAGAAAATTGGAAAGGCTGATACTTTGCCTTGCTATAGGTGTCTTCCTATCAATCAATCAATCAACCAGCATTTGTAGAGCGCAACACTGTCACTTCTGTGGGTATCTGGGCGCTGGAAGCACTGTCACCTCTGGGGGTATCTGGGCGCTGGGGTGCAAGGTCTTTGTTGAAAAGCCAAGTCTTGAGAAAACAGGAAGAGGGAAGAAACAAGCAGAACAAGACAAAAAATAGGGCAGAAAAACAAGCAAGCAGAAAATGCAAGACAGAGGGCAGAAAAAGTAACAGAAAAAGCAAGACCGAGGGCAGAAAATTAAACAGAAAAGGCCAAATAGAGGGCAGAAAAATTCGCAGAAAAAGGTAAAACAGAGCGCAGAAAAATGAGTAGAAAAAGCAAAAAAAGAAGAGGAGGGCAAAAAATAGAGCAGAAAAAGGAGAAGAAAAGGCAAAACAGAGGGTAGAAAAACGAACAGTAAAGGCAACATTGAGTGCAGAAAAGTGAGCAGTTAAGGTAAAGCCGAGAAATGAGCAGAGGAGGCACAAACAGAGTCTAGCAGGCAGACAGGAAGCAGAGGGTAGCGTACTACGGGCAAGCTGGAAAGGAGAACTGTAGCAGGGGGACCTCACAGTAGGACCTCCATGCATTATACCTATTGATGGATTGGTGGGAGTTATGTCAGTAGTAAATGTATAACTCAAGTTCACAAAGAGCAAGTTCCCGAAGAAAGCAGAACATTCAGGCACCGAGGAAAAAGATGTGTGCTTTGTCAAAGAAATGCTGTACATTCCCACAAATACTTTACAAGGACAAGCCTTACAATACATTCACTCTAATCCATTGGCGGGAATCCAGAGGAGAAAAGTGTTTAGCCATATTGAGAGGACATTTTTAGTGGCCCAATATAGTCGAGGATTCTGAAAGGTTTGTAGAAACTTGTGCTGTATGGGCTCAGGGTAAAGTTTCTCATGACATCCCCAAGGGTCTTTTCCAACCTATTTCAGTAATAACTAGTCATTGGCACACAGTTTCTCTGGATTTGATTGTGTACTTACTGGTCACTCCTGGAGGAAATTAAGGCATGGCTGATCAACCATATTTGACTGGATAGTCCCTTCCTGCTCACCGTATAGGACCTATTAAATGTGATTTTGGCAATAGTGCAGAACAATTCATGTGTGACCAAGTTGCCATGCATTGTCGCAGTAGGAAAATTCATGAATAACTGCTCTGATACACAAATCTTTCACTTACGGAAGCTGTCGACATTTCCAAAGGGATTCAAAGACTCGTCAGATCTCACAAGTGCTAAAGGATTAGAAAGAAAGTCAGTCTGAATTGGCAACTGCTCAGAATTACACCAGAATTAGGTTAAATAAAGTAAAACAAAACCACCTTTTCTAACAAAGTGAAGAGTCCCAGATGTGGTTCAGGACCACCTTCCAAAACAAATGTATGCCCTGCCACTTCAAAATAATGTTTAACATGTGGAAAAGTGGGACATTATGCTAGTATGTACAGGTATCAACAAACCATAAATACCATTCAGAAGTGCAAGAATGATTCCCAAATTGAAATGGCTGAGAAGGAGAACTTGGTGCTTGTCGTAGAAAGTCATGAGAGTCTCATCTGTTATTGACACAGATCCCTGTGAACCACCCAGTTGCTAAGTCTTGATTGATGGATTTAAGAATAAAATGTTAGTTGATTCTGGGTCACCGTTTTCCTTATTTTCTGTGTTTCTTAAGAAACAATGGAACAATAAAGTCTTAGGGATTAATTGGCTAAATGAAGTCTACCATTAATATTGTTAGTTATTTTCTTCACACGCCATTTTTTGCAAGATTTACACCGACAATGTTCGTCCCTAAAGGGGGAAGTGTGAACCTCTACTTTCTTGGAGAGAGTAATTTAGACTATCAAAAGATTGGTTCCATTTCTCAATTTGGACAGTTTTATTTCCATTTTTAAATGAAATGGAAAAAATTATTGCAGTTTTATACTTCAATCAATTTGTAAGTAAAAAAGGAATCTCAAACAACACGAAAATGCAGTGCAAGTGAAAATAAGTGACTGTAAAGTGTGTTGGTGCTATACAATCTATCTACATAAAATAATGACTAATCCAGAATGCATAAATAGTTGTTACACACTCTGACAAAGATTGAAATGCTCCAGAATTCAAATAGAACAGTAGTCTATAATTTTGTCAAATCAACGTTTTGAAACTAAACATACAATTTAGACTGGATCATCATAAGGACGTAAGTTTGGGAAGCACCTGAGGAGGAAAAGGCTTGTGTCATTGGGCCTTTTTACACAAACACAGTTTTACAATTAAGCGTGGTACTGATGGTATGGCCACTGCCCTGCCCAGTGTATTGAATGAATGCGGAGTGGTTTTCTGAAAGCTATTGACGCAGGGGATGCTTTAAAGTGAAACTGACGAATGGGATGACTCTGGAGTGGGAGGGATTGAACCCTAATCTGTGATCAAAAACAATGTTATTATGCCTTGTGTGTATGGAACTCTGTATTAGAGCAGTTTAACAATGACTCACGGGTTTAGATTACCTCACTTAGGGCATGTGGTACCCAAAGCATGTATGCCACTATGTGGGAACTCTGTGGTCCATATCTTCTAATGGTCAGAAAATGTAAAGAATATATAAGGATAAAGCCTCATAGAGCGTATTGCATGAAGGTAGCCAATAATAGAGGGAATTCACCAACTAAAGGATAGAACTCGGGCACCCAATGCAATTGGTTGGCTGTAGGCATTGTGTTGTGATATCATTGACTGTGGGAACTCTCTAGGGAGAGGAGAACATATATGTGAAAGAACTAGGTGTGGAGTATCAAAACATCTTACAAGTCTAAAGAAAAGCCACTGTAGGGCGACAGAGATTATGGCTCTACAAGCAATAATCTAGTAGCTGACTTTAAGGACTATAAATGTGAGTAAAAAGAACACTCACCCATTGGCAAATATCTGCCATTTGAAATAAATTCAACCTTCAATCCTCCAACTAATGGTGAGAAAAAGACTCAAATAAAGAGAAAAAGCAATTAAGGCTTTAGCTTGCTACATTGTACAAATTAAAGGGTGGGTAGCAGGAAACTCCCCTAAAATGATCGCAAGGCTGCTATGTCTGTCATGTCTAAAAAATGGATAGTGATGTTTGGACACACTATGGCAGGGACTCACAGAGATGTAGGGCTTCACCATTTTCTGTGGTTTTCACTATTGTTTTTGTTTTGTCTTTATCAATTTTTTAGCCATTAAAATGACTCTCTCCAAGGAAGTAGAGATTCAATTTCCCTCCTTTAGGGACCACTGTTTGCCTTATTACTAGATTACCCAGGTCCTAGGGTTACAGGGTTGCCCCTTTTTTATACAGATATAGATAATATTGGTCAACATGCCTTTGGTTGGAGATACCAAGAAAAACCTAAGATTTGTTTAGGATTCAGCTGTTGATTTACCAGTTTAGTGCATGTCCATACAACAAGGTATTGAGGGGACTACCTCAAAGTGCTAAAGAAATTCGTAAACAATTGGGTATTGTTGAAGGTTTTTTCCATAACATTGAAGTCAAAGAAAGTGCATCTCCTGTAAGAAGTAAACTTGGAGATGTCCCTTTAAGATCTTACTTTGCTCTTGAAACCACTACAAAACGATGGGGCTGTAGAAGCAGTTGATTCTTCTGAATAAGCTTACCCCATGTTTTGGTTAAAAAGTAGTCTGGTTCGTTAAGATTGTGTACAGATTTGAGATCCCTAATTTGAGAAATTAAGATATTAGTTGACTGGGGCTGAGCCCTGTAAATGCATCAACCACAATCCTTGTCAGGTAAGGTGCAAGCAAACCCCATATTAACCTATGCTTGCCCCCTGGTAGCTTGGCACAGAGCAGTCAGACTTAATTTAGAGGCAATGTGGTAAGTATTTGTGCAACACTTCAATCAGTAAAAAACCAAACAAAAAGTATCCCCCACCAGTTCAGAAAAATAGAACTTTCTTTAATAACTAAAACAAGACTTAAGCAAAAAAAATCTAATCGGTAGAACCGGAGCTATCCAAATGTAATTTTTTTGTCAAAATAGCACCAAAAGGTGTAACGTGTCAACTGCGGTTATCTGGACTTGCCAGACTGGGACACAGTCACCAGTTCAGGCCAACAATGATGGAACGTGGTCCAGGTAAAGTGGCCTGCTAAACACAGAAACGTTATCCAGTTTTGCAGTGTGTTGCTATGATCCATGGCAGAGATGTGTCGCGCAGACTAGGCGATGCTTCAGTTCCGAGATGTGGTGAGGTGCACTGTGAGGCTACAAAAGTGTAAATCCTCAGGCGACTAAGACAGTTACATCAAACACACATATATCTATGATAGGTGGGCTCTAAACAAAACGGATATATAAAAGTATCAAGATATATTTCATTATGAATGACTAAATTGACATCGACAACAACACATAAACATAAATATGAATAAAGCATTTATCCTGAAAGATTAAAATCCATACTTGCACTCCCCTCACTTACCACACTCATTCACAACTTCTCCAATCTGTCCTACATAAAAATATACATATATGTTACAATTCATTACATATCTTATGGTTTTATGTCTTCAGAATGTCATAAGTAACAATTAAATAAAATACTAAAATACTTTTTTTTAGTTCCTGAATTTAATTTCAAAGCAATGTTAGAGCATCACACAGATTCAAATGGCATAGGCTCGATTGAAGTTGCTTAATGTCCAGTGACTGGAATTCTGGATTCCTACACACGATCGGCAAACGTGCCTTTCTCAGGAGAGCTACACTTACAGCCACATGCATCAAGAATTTTGGAGTCGCAAACGGTGTGAATCGCAAAATTCAGACGTTTGCGATTCCAAAATCACTTTTTTGGATGCATTAAACAATTTTCTAGAAATCGCAATTTTTTGCGATTTCTAAAAATGCGATTGCATTTAGGGAATCGCATTTTTGCGATTCCTTAAATGCAATGCATGATTGTTTAAAATAATGCGAATTCGCAAATAGGGGGGGCAAATTAACACAAGGTCAAACCTCGTGTTAATTTGCGAAATCTTTCAAAAATGCTCACCCCCCTCAGCACCCTTGAAATGCATTAACAAATTGCGATTCGCAAAATGAAAATCGCAAAATGTTAATGCCTTCCCATTGATTCCTATGGGCCTTTTGGCCCATAGGAATCAATGGGAAGGTTTTCCTTAATTGCGATTCGCAAAATGAGAATCGCAATTAAGGAAAATTAAGAAATTGCTAAAATATTTGCGAATTATTCATGCATTGCCGTTTGCGATTTCTAAATTGCGATTCCTTAATTTTCGCAATTTAGGAATCGCAAACGGATGCAATGATGCATGTGGCCGCTAGTCACAACAAATATTACTTAAAGATATGCATTATAACATTTGAGAGCCCTACCAATCAATATAAACGTTTAACATATACTTCCTAAGCACCAGTGTCCGTGCACAACCATCACGTTCTTTAAAATCTCACGGAGAAACTCTGTCCAAGTATCCCATATAGATAGCTAGACCAACAACCCCAAAGCAATTCATGCTGGTGCACTAAGAAAAGGAAATTGCTTTAAATGTGATGAAAGGAGTAGAGAGCAGTGACAAGGGTATAGTCCTATAGCCCTCGAAAATGGAAAACAGACCTGGTTATTCCTCACAGGAATATATGCATGTGTATACTGGTCCTACAGGACTAAGAAGATAATGTGGTATGTAACTCCTTCAGGAAGAATGAATGTGCATATGTTAAAAACTATATATGAGGACCTTTACCCGATATAGGGACTCATGAGGAAGGGGATAGCCTATACCTTGATGGGCAGTCTGAGTATGCCCCTATTTTCTGTCGACTGTGTTGAACACTTGCATACCGGGAGAATCTAATCTTAAGAGTGGCCTGAAACTGTGTCTTGATCTCTATGTGGAAGTAGATTGGGGTTCCCAAAAAGTCCTCCATATGAGTAGTTAATGAAATCTGTTTAGAATTTTAGCCCTCTGGTGGCCCCCAGTTCTAATAGGGGTAAAGAGTAATATCATAATTGGAAATATAGGTGCAACTCTCCTGTCTTTGGGTTTCAACATTCAACAAGCCATTATGCCATGCTCACTAAACGTGATTCGACTGACGTTTTCTAGCCAGGGTTAATGATCATGTGTGCAGAGCCTACTCAGTTCCTTTGTGTCCTCAATGAAGTCTAAGAATTGCTTTGGCCTCCGCGTCTTCCCTGTATGGTCCCTGACATCAAAATCGACAATGAACAAAAAGCAGTAAAAATAGATGACCGACCATGCACAGCATGATGTCATTGCTCAAAGGGCACCAACCATGCAGTGTACGGGCAGCCATGTTGGAAAGAAGGATCCATAAGAAAGTATGAATCCAGATAGCATGGTAAAGCCTAATTTTGAGAACATGCAAATGGACAGAAACTATACCAGGAACAGGAAAGAAATTACCACAAGCATAGCCCGCATGCTTAATGTTGCGCGGGGGATGAAACTCACATATACTATGAGTGGGAGACACACTCTTTGAAACACTCAAGGGAATGTTGAAGATATTCCTCAAAAATATAGAAACACTCGACCATCCCTTATCTACACAGTCTAAAAGCGTTCTGATATCTAAAATAGATGGAGAATAACAGAACCCCTTCCTCACACTGCTCATGCCTACAATGAAGGTGATGGCTATCTTATTATGAATATCAAAGGTTCAAAATAAGCTTTATTCGATATTCAAAAAGAAATATCATATAAGCATACATTATTTATACAGTATTAAAAAACAGGATAATGAAAGAAAAAAAACATTATCAGTTAAAAAATCATCCAATACTCAGTAGGAAGTTAAAAATCACTGATAAGGGAACTTTTAAAAACTGCATTTAAAAACGACAATTAAAAACAACAATTGTTATCTCCCAAATCATTCTAGAGTTTTCCTAAATTTGATCAATAATTTTAAAAACTGTTCCATTTTAGTTATCACCTCCCTATCTTCAAGTTCTTGTAAACGCTCGAAGGCAATTTTACAGGACCTAACATTCCATCTCTTGAATAGGGGTAATAAAAGGGCTTTTCTCAATGTCCCGTAATATTTACAAAAAAGAATGGTGTGGATATTAGATTGCTGTGATATATCATCACAAGGGCAGGAACAGAGAATCCGAGTCCAATCATTACATGTTGGAAATGTTACAAGTCGGAAGAAGGAACCCAGTCTAAATCTGGTAAGCAGCATCCTCGAGTAACACGAGAAATCCGTAGATAGGTATAATTGTAGGCCCTTGTGGGGTGTCACCCTTTGATACGCCTGGATAGTATTATAATGTTTTTGCTTGTTCCATCTGACTGTTTCCAGGTGGGCCATTAGGGTCTTTCTTAGGATTTTTCTTGGGATGTTTTCCAATAACAAAGGATCTGTGAACCACTCTGGACGCCCAATTTCAGAAAAGAAGTTTTTGACATAGACCAGCCAATTAGATTGGTTGGAGTGTTTGGCCCCCTCCAAATTTAGAATATCTTGTATCACTTCTCTATTGAAAGCAGCCTCGGGGGTAGTCCAGATTTTGTGCCAGAGAAGAGGAGGCTCAGATTTTATAATGTCTGATATATACGGTAGGTCCAGTTCAATGTGCATCACATACACAGAGGTTGCTTTTGTGGTGGCCAGAAGATACCTTACAAATTGATTTTCCACTATTTGTATCGATGAGATGTTTTTATCTATTCCCCAAAGTCCAGCCCCATAAGTGGCAGTAGAGGCGCATTTTGCTTTGTGTATGGTTAATAGTTGTTTTACCGGCCTTCCCCCTATTTTTCCTGCAAAATCTCGAAACCCGCCGATGGCTCTCACAAACGCAAGTTTCCTCTTCTCTATTGCCGATTTCCATGATAGTTTTTTATGTAGACAGATACCCAAGTATGTGAATGCCTCCACTGTCTCCAGTCTTTGGCCCTCAATGAAAACGGGGCATGGGTTTTTTTTATTCCTTTTGTTACATAGCATTGTATGAGTTTTTCCTATGTTCACTTTCAGGCCCCTATCATTCATAAATACTGTGAAAGCTGAAACTGCTTTTTGTAGGCCCACTCTAGTCTGGGAGAGAATTGCCGCGTCGTCTGCATATAGCAGAATTGGGATAGGTTGACCTCCTACTTTGGGGAAGTCACATTCGATGTTTTTGAGATGATCGCCAATCGCATTTATATAAAGGGAGAAAAGCAGGGGAGCCAAGATGCACCCTTGCCTGACCCCTCTATTGATATTAAAGCGCGGCGAACACTCTCCCTTCAGTCCAAATCTGACTCTGGCTCCGGCTTCTCTATACAAGGCCCAATTGTTTTAGAATGTCCCATAATTGGTCATGCAGGACGCAGTCGAATGCTGAAGTTAAATCTATGTACGTTATGTACAGACTGCGCTTCTTGGTATCGACATATTTGGACTTGATTAGGTGTAAGTTGAGGGTCTGTTCTATTGTACCTCTACCTGACCGGAAACCATATTGTAATTTCGAGAGTATGTTTTCATCCTCCGTCCAAGTAGTTATTCTTTTCAAGATGATGCGTCCGACGATTTTCATTAAGGTATCGAGGAGGGATATGGGTCTGTAGCACGATAGCGAGTGCCTATCTCCTTTTTTGAAAATAGGTATAACTATTGCCTCAGCCCATGATGGAAGAAGATCAAAAGTATTTATAGAGTTTAAAACAGAAGTCAGTAGGGGGGCCCAGAATTCTATTTCTGCCTTATACACATCTGCTGGGATGGCATCCGGTCCAGGTGCCTTCCCGGCGGGACTTTCCTTGATGGCCAGTTCTACCTCCTCAAACGAAAAGACAATTTTGCAGGGACTCTCCCGTGATGGGATTAAGATTGGTGATGAAATGCAATCTGATTTAGAATTTTTTGAACATGTGGGTTTGCTATATAGCTTCTGGAAGTGGGCCGCCCACGTCTCACCATTTATTGCCATGTCCAGGTTCCTCTCGGGCATTGTTACCCATGGCAGGGGGGTATTGATGAGTCTCCAGAAAGCTGACATGTCCCCGGTTTCCGATTATGTCACCAAATTCTGCCATGCTTCCACTTTCAGTGCCCTTTTTCTATTTTTTATGGCTAGGCGATATTGGATTCTAGCCTGGCGTATTTCTGGATGAGGTTTGGGTGTGACACGCAGCAAATTCTTTAGAGATTTTAAAGCCATAGAACATTTTTTATCAAACCACCCTTTATATACGATAGGTCCTGATTTGAACTGTCGTGTCAATAGTTCTTTCAAGGTGGCCTGAATTTTGATGAAAGCTTTACAGATGTCATTGGGGTTGTCATTATTAGAAAGACAGATATAAATCTCCTCCCTCCTCTTGGTGACTAGGTTTTTGAGAAGATTATTTGGATTGATTTTATTCCATTTAACAGAGTATCCGTTTGTGGCTCCCATTATAATTGGTTGGTCATAATTAACCTTTAGGCAATTTTGACTCGTGGTTGGCGAAGGTAGCTCAATGGTCATGGACAAAGGATAATGATCACTGTATGGGTGGTCGAGGGTGTTCCAGTCTCGTATTAACGGAGCATGATTTTTTGAGAATAATATAAAGTCTATGATGGTATTCATACCTCTGCCATGAAAGGTTGATTTGAGAGGACTAGGGGTGTGAAGAAGCTCATTTGCAAAATGTAAGTTAAACGAGGTCACAAAATTATTAAAGAGATCCCCTGATTTTGTATGTTGAAAATGATTAAAAGTAGCATTAACAGAGTCCGATTCATGTGTCTCAAAGATATCACAATCATCTCTCATTATGTTTGGGCAGATGTGACAATTAAGATCGCCCAAAAAAACTATTGCACACTCTCCTCCAGAGGTTTCTTTGATCGTTAACAGGGCTTGTTGTAGATTATCCACGGCTTTCTCCAATTGTTCTACGGTCAAGTTGTTGTAAAAGTTGACAATTAACAATAGTAGGGACGGGGCGATATCCATAACAATTACTTGGAATGAATCCCTAAGTAATGTTTTTCTGATCCTGTGGCCAACTGCTACACTAATATATGTACAAAGTCCCCCTTTATGTCTGCCCTGATTGCTCACGGACGCCGGTGAGTGAAATGTCTGAAAGCCCTGTAGGTGAATAGGAGAAATCACCCAAGTTTCCTGAAAACACAGGATGGAATACTGATTAACCACCTTTATCCAGTCTGGTAATGTAGTTTTTGAGGAAAGTCCCGCCAAGTTCCATGAGAGAAAATGCAAATTGGAGGTTTTATTCCTGTCTCCCTTATGGGTCGAGGGTGTGTTATCAGTGGCTTTTAGGGCTAAACGTGGTACTCTTTTAGCTTTGCCCCTTTCAATAGTTTTTTCTCTATTTCTCACCCCGTTAGCTAGGGGGGTTTTATTAGGCCCATTAACCGGATCGTCCTGAATGGCATAGAGATGGTCAGTTGTACTATCAACGCTCCCGCTACCATGGTTTTCTTCTTTGCCTTGAGAGAGTCATTCTACGTCATCAAGCCCGTAGAGCGGCTCATAATAGTTGTGACAAGCAAAGTTCCAGGACGGATTTATGAATGGTGATGGTTGAGCATATCCGTCAGGGTTATGTCGTGGTATCGGCAGTTGCACATAGTCATTAAAAGGAAAAAATGTCTGATCTCTTACTCCATGCCTTTGGTGGTATTTTCTGGGTTGTGCCAATGAGAGTTTGTCATAATGAGTTTTAGATTGATATGGCTTTGAGGACATTAAAGCTTCAGGATAAAAGTTAGCCAGGGGTTTTGGCAATATTGGTCCCCTGTTGAAACCAGAGAACCAATCTATAATATGTGTAGTGACCCTTGGATCTTTAAAGGTAACAATTACTACATCCCCTTCTATGTCTTTAGGGCGAATTCCGACCCAATTTGTTCTTCTTACCATTATTATATCGCCGTTTATGTGAGGAGGTAAAGGTCTGTTTTCTCTGAGCCAAAAAATCACCTTATTTTTTAGGCTATGGTGGTTTTCATGTCCTCCTGTAGCGGATAATGGTGCAACCCCCGTTAAAACAATAACGTTCTGTGATGCAACAGGGGGTAGGTCGACATATCTTTCACTTCAGCGTTTTTCATATTGGACGGCAAACTTAATTTTATCTGGTGTGGGTTGTGTATTGCCCATTTTTGCCGAAGGAATGAGGGAGTTTATTTGTGTCGAGTGTGGGTGGGTGTTGGAAGGCGCTTTTGGAGGGGGAACTGGATTTTGGATGGTTGCCGTCTTCTTTATTGGGTCTAATGGTTGGGTTTTTTGTTGATTTGAAGCGGTTGTTTGCTTCGTAGGATTTTGAACCTGAGTCACTTTTTCTTTGTTGGACTTTTTTTCCCCAACTATCGATGTAGTGGGCTTTACAATGGGCATTGTAGTTTTTGCTACGTGATGGGTTTTATCTCCACTTTTTAAGCTCGAATCAGCATCTGGGGCCCTTTTACCAGCTTGGTTTTGGGTCAGGGTTCCTGAGAGAGTGTCCACTTGAGTGGCTATTCTCTTCACTCTCTCGAGTATTGGTATTAGTAGTGCCTTGATAAGATGTTCCATTGCGTCCAGAAAGTCTTTAATTGTAGGAGGGACACAGGAAGTAAGTGTTTCCCGCGGTAATGTGGATGTTCCCTCTACAATTTGTAGTAGTTCTTTGGTTAGTTGGTCCTTAGCCGATTTTTGGGTTTTAAGAATCCCTTTCACTGGGGCTCTTTTTCGTCGTTTTTTAGGTGGAGATCGGATGATGACCTGTTTCTTTTTGGGTTGATTTGTGGAATGTGAGGATTTATCTAACTTTAATACAACGGGTAAAGGTTGAAACATAGTTAACTTTTGTGTGCCCAAAGAAGAAGGAATTTCTATTATATCAGGAGCAACAAACTCTGCAATCTTTGGCAAGTTTGGAGTGACCAGGTCAATAAGGTCAGTGGATGCAGTGATTGTGTTATTAGCTGATTTTGATGGGGATGGGGCAGATGATCCATTTTTTGGGGGAAAATAAGATTGAAACACTGATGGGACGTTATCAGTGTTCATTGGATCATCATCTGTGTTTTCCAGGGTCGAATTTAGTGGGAGAGGCTCAGGGGTAAGTGTCAGACACGGATCTAGGATGGTGTTTTTAAGTTGCTCTATGGATTGTCGCCGTGCGATACGACGCTCTACCAGGGCCAGATCTCTATCTATTTCGCCAGTTGCTTTAAAAAAGAATTTATCCAATGGTCCCAGGATAGAGCTACCTTCTACAGTTGAATGGGCTTCGATGCCCGATTTAGCCATGGTCCTAATTCGTAAGGGTGTATGAGACTGATACACACTTAATGGGGGTGGCCCAGCCCGGCCTTATCAGGCCTTGGAGGGCCGTAGAGGGCCCGCCCTTTGCCCGGGCTTCGCCCCGGGCGTCCCGCTCGCGTCCCTCGACGCTGGGGGCTGTCAGCTTTATTGTGCCCCTCCCGGCGCGTATGACGCGTCGGGGAACGCGCCGCCGCTGAGGCTGTCGGGATATGCAGTCCCGAGGCGGCGGCGTGGCTGGTGGCGTGTTGGCGTCCTACTCGGGTCCACTCGTTCTCCTCAGTCACCTCTTGGAGGACAGGCGCTGTCAGGTAATGGTTTGCTTTGTTTGCTGGAAAGGCTCCCCCCGCTCCACCGAGGGCTGTCAGCTTTATTGTGCCCCTCCCGGCGCGTATGACGCGTCGGGGAACGCGCCGCCGCTGAGGCTGTCGGGATATGCAGTCCCGAGGCGGCGGAGTGGCTGGTGGCGGTGTTGGCGTCCTACTCGGGTCCACTCGTTCTCCTCAGTCACCTCTTGGAGGTCAGGCGCTGTCAGGTAATGGTTTGCTTTGTTTGCTGGAAAGGCTCCCCCCGCTCCACCGAGGGCTGTCAGCTTTATTGTGCCCCTCCCGGCGCGTATGACGCGTCGGGGAACGCGCCGCCGCTGAGGCTGTCGGGATATGCAGTCCCGAGGCGGCGGCGCGGCTGGTGGCGGTGTTGGCGTCCTACTCTGGTCCACTCGTTCTCCTCAGTCACCTCTTGGAGGTCAGGCGCTGTCAGGTAATGGTTTGCTTTGTTTGCTGGAAAGGCTCCCCCCGCTCCACCGAGGGCTGTCAGCTCTATTGTGCCCCTCCCGGCGCGTATGACGCGTCGGGGAACGCGCCGCTGCTGAGGCTGTCGGGATATGCAGTCCCGAAGCGGCGGCGCGGCTGGTGGCGGTGTTGGCGTCCTACTCGGGTCCACTCGTTCTCCTCAGTCACCTCTTGGAGGTCAGGCGCTGTCAGGTAATGGTTTGCTTTATTTGCTGGAAAGGCTCCCCCCGCTCCACCGAGGGCTGTCAGCTCTATTGTGCCCCTCCCGGCGCGTATGACGCGTCGGGGAACGCGCCGCCGCTGAGGCTGTCGGGATATGCAGTCCCGAGGCGGCGGCGCGGCTGGTGGCGGTGTTGGCGTCCTACTCGGGTCCACTCGTTCTCCTCAGTCACCTCTTGGAGGTCAGGCGCTGTCAGGTAATGGTTTGCTTTGTTTGCTGGAAAGGCTATGAATATCATTTAGATGTAAGAGATAGACCCAAACTGGTTCCATGAAGCTGATATTAAAAGAGTGGATAACCCAGTATAAAAGGATAAACCACTGCTGGAAAGAACGACTGCAGAGGGGAAAATAGCCCAAAATTAACCTGCATAATATCTAATAGCATTTTCCCAGGAAATTCCGTTATTCAACCCTTGTTTGTGTGTCTCCAAGGTGAAGATCCAATACACTGCCCTTTTCTTTTGTACTTCTGTGGGGTCACATCCCTCTTTGGTCATGACTTTATCAAGATTGACCCATCGATTTTCATCAAACTGAAGTTGTTTTTTAAGGTAGTGTTTGACCAGAGAGGCCATTAACTTGTTGATACAAATAGCTGAGTGACGTTCTGTGAGACGAGTAGCTATTGGGCGCGCTGTCTCTACCAAGTAGCTTAAGTCACAAGAACATAGGAGTGAGTAAACTACATACTTAGTTTTACAGTTAGTGAAAGTTTACAAGTGTATTGCATGTTTATTTAGAGTAAAGCTAGCTATCTCCATAGCCAGATTACATGCCTTGCATGTTTTGCCTTTGAATTTTTCTGGGATGGGTTTGACTCCCACAATCAAGCATTGGACAAAGGTGGTCTCATTAGGCAAACGAGAACGGACTACCAGATCCTTCAGGTTCTTGTTCCGTCTATGGGCAAACATGGGCCTAGGAATTTTCTCTTTCTGTTCAGCACCCTCATTCAGTATGTGCCAGTTTGCACAAATGATCTGTCAGAACTTCTCAATCAAAACCGAGAGTCGGATGACGCACACCAGTTTCTCATTACCTGACTTTTTATGGTTATGAGAAGATGGTCTCTATCATGGAAACACACTCTTAATAGCTTCCCGTACAAAAAGCCTTGGGTACTCTCTTGAAATGAATTTTTCCTTCATGTTATTGGCTCTGGTGTCATAATTAAGTAGATTGGCAATTCCTCCTCAAACTTAGAAATTTTCCAAAGGAATACTCTGTTTTAGGGACCTCAGATGGAGACTGTCAAAATGGAGCGATGTATTTCTAGAAGTAGGTTTCATGTATGGATCCACCTCCAGCACGCCATTGTTATGTTGTATCAAAATATCCCAAAATTCTAACTGCTTGTGACTCTTTTGTGCTGTAAATTTAATATTGAAATCACACAGGTTTCGCCAACTGAGGAACTCCTCTAATGCTTCGGGGGTCCCAGACCAAATAAAAAAAATATCATTGATAAATCTGGAATTCACACATGGGGGATATGAGGAGATTTAAAGGACCGCCGTGGGCTGTCTCCCCACTAAAACACATACTAAACACACAAAAAGAGCCCGCGGGTCCTAGTCATAAGTCTGCTGGGCGCGTGGAATCTGCTTCCCATGCTTGGGAGATCACTTTTAAAAGACGGTTCCCCTCACACATCAGAGGTGTCCTGCTTCATCATAGGGGTATCTCCTCGTGTTCAGAGCCTAGTCGTGATGCGGGCTACAACCCCCTCGCTAGGAGGGAGGAGCTCAGGGATGTTTTTTGTAAGAGAGGATGGTCCTAGAATCCTACGTGAGCACGGTGTGTTTAAGGTGAAGAGTTAAAAGAGCCGGGTGAATCGCGTTATTAAACTGCTCGATGAGCATTTGGCTTGTTAGGTTTGAGAACCCCATTCCTGCTATGCACTCGTTTCATGTTATATTAGGTTAGCAGTGTGTGGGTAAATAGACACCATTTGTATTCACTTTATGCAACCCACTGAGTTATCCCTGTAACATCAAGCTTTACTTAGCGAGTGTGACGCCATTTTGTATTTCGTAATCCCTATTAGGCTACTTAGGCTGTGCCTGAAGTAGGCCTCATTATTGATATTGCTTGCCTCAGCAGAACACTGTATTTCGTTATTATTTTCTCGTCTGTTCAAGGCTGCTTCCTGACTTACTAATGAATAGGCCATTCTGCCCTCGCATATCTACCCGAGTGTGTAGTTCTGCTCCCATGTTAGGAGACGCTGAGACTCAGCGTGGTAACCTTGTGTTACAGATAGCATGTACTTATCTGGCAGGAGGTAGCCCATTCTTCTGTGCCTCCTTTGTTCATGTTCGGCCAGGCTGATAACTTTCTACTGTGGGCATGGTTGGAGGCTCTTGGGAAGGATGATTACGTGTTGCAGACTGTTGGGGGGTAGGTTCCTCGGCAGACATCTTAGGGTGCAGGTCAGATTGGAATCCTCTGCAGAGTATTGCTAATAAAAGCCTGTATGTATTCTCTACTGTCTGACGGACTCTTCATTACTTGGGAGGGCATAGCAGGTGGTTGTAATAACCCAGGTGGCCCCTAAGGGCCACTTGCTTCAGTTGGAGCCCGAAGAGGGACCCCGCAAGCTGATCCGAATCACCGGCAATCTGGTTGCTGGCTGCGTCCGGTCGGTCGGTTGGGCGGGCGGGCCAATCTGGGTGCCCCACACAATCGAGCTTGGTTCCCGCAGCTGCCCCACCCGTCTGATCGGGCGACTCCTCATCTAGTGGTCACCGGCTGGGGTCCAGAGAAGGCGAAACTTTGGAGATGACCATTTGGTCCGAAGAGTGGATTGGAGAATAACTTGACTCGACCTGTGTGCACCAGGTGAGTGATTTGACTCTTGGAAAAATGGTGCCATTCTTAATTGGCACAAGCCTAAGGGCTGTGTCCTGGTACGATCTCCGAAATGTCTTGGTGCAGTTTTCCGACTGCCTTGCTTGAACTACACTAGCCGATGGGCTGTGTCTTGGTACAGTCCCAGCACTGTCTTCTTGAACTTGGTACAGTCTCCAGACCGTCTTCTCGAACTTGGTACAGTCTCCGGACTGTAGGAAGTGGTCTTTAGACCATTTTAGGTTGGTTCTTGAACAATTGTTTTGTTTATTTTTTCCTTTATTATTTTTGTTGGTGTTATACTTGTCCGTTGGGAACAACGCATGTGTCTTATATTAAGAAGCTTTGTCTAAGTAAATTGGGGTGTTTTGGATGTCTGTGTTGTTCTGCTGAGGCTCAACAGGAAGAGAGCCAGCCAGAGCCTCCAAAGGGCACCCCGAATTTTGATGTATAAGTCAAGCACGGTATTGGTCCAATTATGTTTAGCACATTGTGGAATAAATATACAAGGGACAATGCTGAATTACAATGGCCACTTACTGGCTCGTTTGATGAACACAAACTGAATTTCTTGCAGGACAAATTGTTCGCCAAAAAGAGCAGGCAGTCGATGTTTGATTCTCTAAGAGTATGGCAGAAGGAAGCAAAGCAACGGCGTATGAGAACAGAGAAAGAGAGAGATGCAAACGATAATGCAGAAATCAGTGGCCTATGAAAGGGAAAAAATAGAGAAAGGCATAGAATGTGCAGACAGAAAGTTTCGATTGCAGACTGATAAATGTTATGTTACTAGAGAGGAAGGTGATGTTTATGTTGAAGAGCTATTGGATTCTCGCCCTCCTCCACCTTATGCTCCTGAGCGGATATACCCAAAAGTTCCAACCTCTCAGTCCCCGGCCCCTGGTGCTGCTCTCCCTAGTACTTCTGCCTCCAGCCAAACTGCTTAGGCCCCAGCACTGACTGCTTCCTCTCTACTCACACAGGTAACAGGGGCGGTTGCCTTTGGCTCTCCTGTTTTGTCTACTGACTCCTAATCTGCCACTACACCCCCTTTCACTCCTACAACACTGTCTCCCGTCATGATGATACCTGTCTCTTCATCTGCTTTTCTTCCCTCAAGTTTGACACCACAAGAACTGCAGAATGGCGAGACCCCTGTATGTGGGATACATGAAGGCAATCGGGCGGCAGCACGAGACAGCATGGAGAAAGTGTTGGTGCGTTCTGCTGTTGGTGATGAAGAAAAGCAAATGGTGGCGAAACAAGCAGCTCAGTGGGCCAGGAATGCGATCTTTAGTGTGGAAGATGTGTGAAGTGAGATGAAAGAATATGAGCCCTTCATACAACAGCATGCTATAAAGCACATGTCGGCCATGTTAATAGGACTGTGGGAGAAGTGTTTTCAGGGTGTTGCACCGCAGATCATCTGTAACATACGGGACAGGGTATATGCTAAAGGTATGGAACCAAATGAGTTTTTTACTAATGTAACAACATTGGTGGGTTATTGGGGCAGATTGCTCCAAAAGGTTCCGATGATGGTCATCCAGTGCCCCATGAGGGAGGTTCATCCCATTTACCATCCTGAAATACCAGAACTGCACGACTCGACGAATAATGTGATTAGGCCACAAGTCGACCCTCGGTTTCAAGAACAGTGGATTTACACTCCTTGCAAGAGGAGGGAGGTTATATCCCTCAAAGATCAATTACTGGACCCTCTGAAAAACCTGACTGTGTACCTCAAAGAATTGATAGAGGTGGCCTCCTCCAGGGTGATGACGACAGCTGATATTGAGTTGTTCTTTGGCCTGTTGGTACCGGTGGATATATAGAGGCAAGTGCATACACAGGATAATATAGTGGAAATGGGAGAAACATGGAATCAGATCAGGGCGTGGGATAAGGAACGTAAGCCTGGCGAGAAGCAGAAGGCGGAGTTATTGGCTTTGCCGGGTCGCATTATAACTTATATGCATTCACTTATCCCTTAGTATTACGATTGGAATGCTTAATGAATAAATCATACCTGAACATTATAAAGTGATTGTCAACTTTGTAAGAGCGACATGATCACTGAGGATTGCTAATACGAGCAGGTCCTTCCCCTGGTGAAACACATTAACTAGAGTATCCTAGCTGTGAGACATCCCTGTCACTTTGTCCATGTCATAGTCATCATGATAGTACTGCCTCCCTCATAGGTCTTCAAAATAGTTACCACTCTGTTGATTAGATGATGTATTTCTGACTGCATCTCCCCCGGCCTCCTCCTACTCACAGGGATAGGGATGTCACACAGCTAGGATACTCGAATGAATGTGTTTCACCAAGGGAAGGACCTACTCGCATTAGCAAACCTCGGCGATCATGTCGCTCTTACAAAGTTGTCAATCACTTTATAATTTTCAGGTATGATTTATTCATTAAGTATTCCAATCATAGAATTTTCATTGATTTCAATCCTCTTATACTTCATTTCGTGTATACATCACAAGGCGTGTATATCACCATGTTACTTCACAGGAATTTCAAAAGCCCCAATGCATTTTGGACGCAGCCCTTCGTCAGGGGTAATTCCTACAAAGAAAACAATACGGTCTTAGGTCCAAGAACTGAAAGAATGTGTGGAATTCAATTAAATAAGTGACATGCAATGCGATGGTGAAAGAAACTAATAAGTGGTCATGCTGTGAACGATGCGATAATCAGTGAAAAATGTAGGAAAAGTTACTTAATAGAACCCGAAGAACATCTCAAAGTGCACAAAAGTGACCCATGTGATCAATAATGTGTAACCAAATGTAAACCATATCTTGAAAAAATCCGCTGGTGCTTGATGGTTTAACGAAGGTGACCCGCAGTGAACACCAATAGTTGCCAAAGCTACACTGAGTAAAACGTAAATAATTGAAATGGAATACAAAGTTACTTGTGTTCAATGAAATCCTAAAAAGAATAATCCCATACAAAGCGTACTAACTTCAATCACCTGCAAAGCTCTCAGTAAACACCCGCCGTAAAACGCTTCCTAGTCATGTTCAAATGCATAACATCAGTTCACCAGAACTAAATGCAGTAAAAAACGGAAGAGGACTGCCCTGAGGTGTAGTCATCGACTAAAGACTACCATGTAGTCATGGCGGCAGGAACCGTGTGTGAAGAATTAATAAGCATGCAAAATACCAGATAAAATTTGTGAAGCAACAAACTAATTAAATAAGGGAAATAAAATCCTGCGTATGTGAAATAAGAAGGTGTAAACCCACTATGCAGAATGTTGGAAAGTGTGGAAAATGCCGAACATACAGAACCGCCCTAAGCCATAGTCAGCGATGAAAGACTGATGTGTTACCATGACAGCGAATATCGCGTGTAAAACAATAATTAGCGTACTACGTGAAAAAAAAAAATTATAAATTGCAGGCCATCCCGCAATCTAAATGTTAATGACCCTTGAAGTATCCCGCATTGTGTATGAGAAGGTGTGAACCCACTAAACAGAGTATGAGGATGTGTAAGAACAGTATACAGTACTTTGCCTCAATATAATACAAATTATTAACAAAAAGCAGCTAAATTCCAATCGTTCATTTGACCCCTTCATGTGCAGCGAATTGAGTCTGTTTATCCAATACAGTTCTCGTTGCAATAGAAATTTCTTATTGTCTCTTCCTTCCTTCTCCTTTATCTGTTTCAAAACCATAAATCTCATTTGGCTAATATTGTGGTTCATGTCTGTAATATGTGTTGCGACTGTCGATTTTTGGTTTCTCATACGTATGTTGCTTTTATGTTCTATAGGACGAGTCTTAATTTTTCGTTCAGTCTTCCCCACATAGGGTAATCCACATGGACATTTCAAAAGGTATACTACGTTGCTAATATCCCAGGTAGCTGTCACTTTCAATTTGAAGGGACTGCCTTGAGTCGACTGCATCAACGTTGTGCCTCTTATGATGCTATTACAGTTGCCACAGTTGTAACACGGAACAGTTCCTGTATGAATTTGGCTCAGTGTGTTAGTATTCCTAAGCAATAGTTGTTTTATATTTTTTGTGCGTTGATAAGCAAAGATCAAACATTGTTGAAATATTCCCTTGAAATCTGTTTCCGCCTGGAGTAATGGGCAATATTTTCGAAGAACTTTTTTTTGTTACTCCTTGTTGAGAATTTTTACATAAATACCAGTCTCTCGTCATTAGTGCCTGTTTGGATTTTCGGTTGGAGTAACTGGCCCTTTCTTTCTGTTTTGCTCTGTCCTTTACTTCCTATAGGATAGATGCTGGATTTGCCCTTCGTTTGAATTTTGATATGAGTTTTTTGCTGTTATCATGGTATATCTCCTCAGATGAAGAAATACGTTTCACTCTGAGCAGCTGCGAGTAGAGAAGGTGTTTTGTCAAACTTATTTGGGGGGAACTAAAAAAGTGTAAAAAATTATTCGGGTCGGTTTGCTTGGTGAACATTGAAGTAAGCAGTTTTTGATCTCATAGCATGATGTTAACATCTAGAAAGGAAATTCTTTCCCTGCTGATGGTGCGTGTGAATTGAATTCTTTCATCAATAGTATTCATGTGGCCGATGACCTGGAGTAGGTCCCTTTCTCCACCTTTCCAAATCAGAAATATGTTGTCAATATACCTGTGATAGGTAATCAAATGATCTTGCCATACGGCCTTGGATAGGATATGATCCAATTTGAACCGGTGCATAAAAAGGTTTGAATATGCAGGAACTGCGCAGTTTCCCGTAGACGTACCCAATAGTTGGGTATAATATCTCTCATTCCATCTAAAAAAAACTGTGATACAGTGTGAAATGCAAGAGTTCCAACAAAAATACTTGGAGATCTTCATTTTTGTCGCTGTCAATCAGGAAGGATTCCATCACATGGAGTCCCAAATCATGAGGGATGGAGATATATAAAGACTTCACGTCAATGGTACGTAGTAACAGTTGAATATTCTCGTCAATCTTGATCTTATTGATTTTAACTAAAATATCTGTAGTGTCTTGCAAATAAATTGCCATTTTTTGATCACTTGGTTGAAGGTGTCGATCATTGTATTTGCCTATTGGTTTGTGTATTGAATTCCAGTTACTCACAATAGGTCTGAAAGGTGGTTTGTCCAAGCATTTATGGATTTTTGGAATCATGTATAGATGATGTGTGCTTGGGTTGTCCTTAATCAAAAAAAAGTATCTTGTTCATTGATGGTTCCCATGGTTAATGCTTTGTCAATAAAGATATTCAATACTCTACTGAATTCTTTAATAGGGTTTGAAATTTAATTCCATGTACATGGTCTTGTCGGTGACGTGTGCTTTCACATTGTTTAAATGTTATTGTCATTAGCAGCCAATTTTGAGATGGCATTCCGTTCTTTTATGGTTAAATTGGGTCTTCTCCTTTTCTTTGTTTTGAATATGTCTTGCAACTCTCTCTGTATTGCTGTCTCAAATGAATCAAACATGTTATGACTCAAAGGTGCTACGAATTAGTTTTTGGGTTTTAGATCCAGCAAAGTCCCTTTTTCTTCTTTTGGTTCGGGGTCAACTATATTTCCAAAGAAATGCTTTAATCGTGAAGTTCTCATAAATTTGAACAAGGACATCTGTGATTCTAATTCGTTTGATTCATAGTTTGTAACATAAGACATGCCTTTTTGTAAAGTTTATATCTGAAATGTTGATAGTTCAGTTTTCGAAATATTAATAACTAAACTCTCTGACTTCTGGTGGATTTGACTATTGGCAAATCTCTTTCCGTTGAATTTTGCCCTCCTGGTTGGACAGGTGTATCCTGGCCACTTCCTAAAAAAGGAACCACTCTGCATTTGAGGTGGAAGGTCTGGTATCTTTATCATAGTTGATGTTTCTCTGTGGTGATCTCTCTGGTGTCCTCTCTGTTGTGATTCATCTGATGAAGACGTTTCTCCCTCTGTAGATCGATTATTGAATGATTTTTGTTGTATCCTGGAAACATAGACTTCGGCCCAACTGTAAACCTCTCCCAGTTTATAGTCTACAGTGTCCCACTTGAACTTTTGGAGCTTCCTTTTGTTTGTCTCTTTGGTATATTTCTCCAATTGGGAATCTATATCTTCAAGTATTTTAGCCCATTCATGACTTGACAACTCATCGCTCAGTTTTTGTTTGAGTTGTGTCACCTCTATCTCGTGTTCCTCCAATAGTTTTGACAATTCTTCCACAATTAAAAGAATCAAATCGAGTGACCACTTACTTAAGATACCATACCAACATTCAGTAAATCAAGTGTTATATTTCCACAATGTAGACTTAAGTGGTATTCGTAAGCCCCTTGGTATCCTTTGGACTTTGTGATATCGTATTAGTGTGCTGGCGTGAAGTTGCTGATTAATTTCTCTTTTTGCTGTAAATAGTAACTGCATAATGTTGGATTCTACTGATCCTGTGCTTGAAGAGACGCATTCTGGTTCTTGGAATAACGAATAAATGCGGTTTGTGTCTTCCAGTGAAAAGCCGAAAGTATCAGCTTTATTTCCAGTTACATTAGCTGTCTTTTTTATGACATTCTTAATCAATGGGTGCAGACTGTTTGGATCAGCAGGAAATAACTAAAAAGAGGTTCAAAGACAGTTGCACTCCCTTTTCCCAAAAAGGTTTGTAAAATTTCAGAATAACGTATCTCTTTATTAGGGAGTTGTGGAGTGTCACCTCCTGATCATGAGGTGTTTGTGCGTCAATACTCTAGGGAATGTCCTTCACCACGGGAAGGACCTACTCGTATTAGCACTCCTTTCAAATTGAGCTTTGAAAGCTCAATTGAAAGCTCAATTGGATTATTTGGAACTACCCCCTGTTAATGTGCTGTTGCAGTATATTCACGACCTCCTTGTGGCTTCGGACACTGAAGATGGTTGTAAAGAGGCCACAGTTAAATGCACCCTGCATGTTCGTCATGCATCTTTCCTGAATAACTCTGCTGGCCAGCTACGGCCAGGGTTTTGTCACTTCACGCCCTGTTCTGGCCGTTATCACACTGTTTTCACTGTTTCTGAGAGCCATCGAACCACCACGCTGTGCCTCTACATATTCTGGAGGTATGTTTTCCCACTGGTACTGACCCCGCATTGTGGAGCAGTTGTCCACTCCTCTTTTTCCATCTTCCAGCAGGATAGCTCACATTTTGCCTTATCTGTTTAAAGTCTTGTTAAACATATTCTTCGCTATTTTTAACAACATTGTACCTTTTTCCTCTCTTTATCCTAACGCCACTAACTTTATCCATTAGGATGGTTGGTGTATGTACCTTTGGCTCAAAGCCCAGGACAGATGCAGTATATTCCCTGACTGTTGTAGGTGAGTCTCGCATTGACATCCACTCGATAATAGTTTAGGGTGTTTTTATGCGGTATATGCTCTCTATCACATTGTGACTGGTATGGAACGAGATCTGTTTGTTTCACCACAGGTTCCACCGACGAAACTACTAAACAACTGGACAACTGGTGTAGTATCTCATACCGGTGTCCATTGTGTTTTCTTTCACTTTTGTCGCTGCATATACTCACTACTTTGCAGTAGCTTTAAATTGATCCTGACGAAGGCCACAAAATTTTTATAGGTCTACAGGCCAAAACATGTCGATCATTTCTGAATGCAGTTGTCTCTAATGTCAGCAGCTACATTCCAAGTTATCTGTTTTTAATCTTGTCACTGGGTAGTAGAATAAAGTTCACCTAAGCTAACCTTGTAGACAGTTGTAAACCACCATTCACTACAGCACTGCCCTTCACCTTAAAGACACCACACTCACGTAGGGTTCTAGGACCACCCTCTCTTACAAAAAACATCCCTGAGCTCCTCCCTCGTAGCGAGGGGGTTGTAGCCCGCGTCACGTCTAGGCTCTGGACGCGACGAGGTACACCTATGATAAATCATGACACCGCTGGTGTGTGAGGGGCACCATCCTTTAAAAAGGATCTCCTCCAAGCATGGTAAGCAAATTCCATGCGCCCAGCGGATTTACGACTAGGACCCGTGGGTTCTTTTTTGTGTTTGGTATTGATAAATCTGGACCAATGGGTGATGGATTAAAAAAACTGTGCCCCTTTATTGTGAATAAACTATTGTTTGAATCTTGCCATAAAGATATTGGCTACCGTGGGGGCACAAGAGGCACCCATGATGACTCCTTTGATTTGTGTATAGCAGTGACCACCAAATTCAAACGTATTTTCTGCCAGAACCAGATGTAAACATTTAATGATGAACATTCGTGGGCCTTGTACATTGTGAAGCCTTATAAACCAACTGACTGCCTCAATGGCCTCTTGATGGGGAATATTACTGTAGAGGGTTTAAATATCTAGAGTAACATGAAGTGCTGAATACTGTTATAAGGCAAACCCTCCACCGTCCTGATGATATCCCTGGATGTTTGATTTAATTTGAGATACATAGGGACGTAAGATGGAATCTACATATTTAGATAATGACTCAGTGACTGATCCTATTGTGGTCATTATAGGGGGATAAGGTGGATCAACCTCATTCTTGTGGATCTTAGGAATGCCGTATATAATCTTGTTGTTTTTAGGTACTCAACATTGAGGTAATCATGTTCTTTTTCACATATATCACCATTAGCCAAAGCTTTCGTTGTACGTTGCTGAATTTCCCGTTTTACTCCAGGGATAGGATCTGTCTAGACAGGTAAATAATGGGCCTGATTGTTCAAGACATCAGCCATCTTATTGACATATTGGATAGTATCTAAAATCACTATGCGAGGGCCTGCATGTTTAATGGACTACTTAAGTGGATGGCACAACTAGTGCTGCAGGTCCACTTGCAGCATTTAATTGACAGGCGCTGGGCATATGTAGTGCACTCTACTAGGGACTTAGTAGTACATTAAATAGGCAAATTGGGTATAAGCCAATGTTGCCATGTTTTAAGCAGAAAGCACAAGTACTTTAGCATTGGTACCCTTTGCAGAGATTTATGGCCAGCAAAAATGAACTTATCAAAAACAAGAGGCCTGAATGCA
The DNA here is from genome assembly GCF_964263255.1 of Lissotriton vulgaris. Classification (NCBI taxonomy): domain Eukaryota; kingdom Metazoa; phylum Chordata; class Amphibia; order Caudata; family Salamandridae; genus Lissotriton; species Lissotriton vulgaris. Next base: position 1,517,192,898 of record NC_141691.1, read on the forward strand.
AATAAATTAGGGGGAAACCACGCCAAGGATGCAGGGTCTAACTCCTTTCCAAGTTATTGCAGATTTTACATGATGGAAGTATGATGTTATAAACTGAAAAATGTAAGTTCCTGATTCAAGACGTTGAGTATCTTGGACATGTTATTTCTGGAAAAGGTATTTCTCCTAAACAAAGCTTGCTCCAGGCTATTGAATCATTACAGATCCTTACTGACAAAGATCAATTGAGATCTTCTCTGGGGTTACGTGAGTTTTATTCCAGATTGGCTACTGGATTTTCGCAGATAGCTTTACAGATCAGACCGCTTCTTAAAAAGGGAGAAAATGTCATTGTTACAGAAACATCAATCGCTTTTTAGACTCTTCAGTAGTCTATTATCGATTCTGCTTGATTGTTTCCATTTAACCATAAACTGCATTGTATCATAAATGTTGATGCCAGCGCTGATGGACTTGGGGCTATGTTGAATCAGAAGGTTCATATGGGTGAAAACAAACGTGGTTTTTGCTTCAAGACCGCATTCATCTGCAGAGTCTAGCTATTGAGATGGAGGCATTAGCTTGTGCTTAGGCTAATAAGCAGTTTAAGACCTATTTGTGGTGAAAGGCCTTCACTATCAAGGCTGATCATAAACTGTTATCGACTTTACTTAACAGCAGTGGTACGAGCAAAACCTCTGCTGCCTAAAATGATCGAGTATCATTTTAGTGTTAGTTATATTCTGGGATTTTCTACTGTTATCTCTGATTGCTTGTCAAGACAGCCTGTTGGTAATGTCAATGTCGGGTCTGAAATAATTGAAGTAAGTGTTGTTGCATCAGTGATTGATGTTTTACCATTGTGTGAGAATGAGTTGTCTATTGAGAGTTGGATAGAGGGTTGTAAAGCTGATAATGATGTGTGCAAAGTCTGAGATTTCACGAACAAAGGTTGGCCTAGAGAAATGTTACTTTCTCCTATTATGCAAATGTGTTTTTGAAGGTTAGAGAAATAATTTCTTTTTTTGATGTTATTGTCTTCAAAGAGGATTGCATTATTTCTCCCTAAAATATTTGCCAAACTATTATTAAGTTAGGTAATTCAGGACATCTTGGTGAAACGCTTACCAAGAAGAGAATTAGAAAAATATTTTGGTGGCCATCTATGGAAGCTAAAATAGTGGGTTTTGTTAATCAGTGTACCGTATGTATGAATTCCAACAAACCCTTAATACCACTAAGGTAAATTTTTGTCATCTAGAGCTTCCTGAAATACCATGGGAGAAATTGGCTTTCGACTTATCGGGTTCTTTTGATACTATCTCCCAACGTAAAGTTTATGCTTTTGTTCTCATTGATTATTTCTATAAGTGGGTTGAAGTCAAATGGGCAATGTAATTCTACCACTGACACTCATTCAGTTTATCACTGAATGTTTTAGGAGGGAGGGTTTGCCCTGCAGTGATGTCATGACAATAGTATGCAGTTCACCACTTTTAAATTGGAGACATTTTTCAAGGGCAGGAATATTTTTCAGAAGACTGTGCTTTATTTTCCCAATATGAATGGTTTAGTAGAGAAATTCAACAGAGCCATCATGAAGGAAGTTCAAGCTGCCTCAGCAAATAAATTTGATGTTAAGGACTTTGTTGCTAGAAAAATGTAGGCTCATCATACCTGTCTCAAAACGGTCATTGTTTTTTTTCTATTTTTGATGCTGAAAGGGATTGTGCCTCTCACTGAGCTCCACCCTTCTTGGATAATTCTTTTTTTACCCATTATTGATCTTAGGGAAATGTGTGAAAAGACTAAGACTAACTACCTTAAAATCTGCAGTGAAAATGTGAATGATATCAAGCCAAGAAAGAATAAGTATGGCCAGGTATTGCTGAGTCCCCTCCCCAGTACTGACATCTCTTCCCAACCATGACCCCATGGGCATCCCAACCCCTACCACTGACCTGTGATGCAAAAATGAACATCAACACAATGTCTTGGGTTTGGGGTTTGAAAACCTGGGATGTATTTTATTCTAAACGTACAAACAAATTAAAGATTTAATATTTAAAATATTTATAATATGCAGAAAAGCTGTCCATTAATCCACTATTTTACTCTAACAAAATTTGTATACAATGTATTTACATTATTTCAGATGGCTAACCTTAACATGTTATCTAATAATAAGCCATTCCTGACATAAAACTAAATAATATACATTATTTATTTTCTGCCTATCCCGAATTGAGCCTACGGGAACGGTCCTGACTGGTCCAACTACATGCTAGGTACAACCCTTCCTACCCGAGTGACCTTGAGCAGAAGGCCCAGTTCCCCAGAAGGTTATATCCCCCGGACGCCCCCTACGCCCTCACTAATATCTCCAAAGGGCTGTGCTGGTATGCCAATTTTTGCACCCATGAGCGTGTGCAGGGGTTGGCCCAAAGACCTAACGGAAGCGGAACTCCTCCCTGCCCGCACCCACCAGCCTACAGGCTGTAACTGCTCCCTGGAGTTCCATGAGAGACCACTGTCCCACCCCCAAATCACCCCCAGCAATCCCCATAGACCATGGTGATGCCTATTAAGTACCGTAAACATGCTCGCCAATCATGACCTTACCGCAGATGAAGGATACCCTCACTTAAAATACGACAATGACATCGCCCTGTTTGAAAAAAATTCTTTGTTATGTCAACAGTACCATCAAATTCCTGAAAACAGATTAGAAGAGAAAAAATTTGACAGCCTGAAACAGAAACACAAGAAAAATGCATAGGCTAACTCTGCTGCCTCAGGTGATGGTGAGTGGGGATAAAACGGGAACACTCCCTCACTAAGGCGGCTTCCTGTGAAATCAGCTGTGGAGCGATGAAAGAAGAGACCGTCCCGCCAATTCACAGCCCCTTTTATCACCCCGATGGAAAAAACTGCAATATTCAGCTTAATCCCACCCCCCCTATACCCCAGAAGTATTTCAGTGCTTCCGGGACAAGTCTAGAGACAGCCAAAAAGGGTAACGCTTGGAGCAGGTGTCAGACGGTGCAACCGTGCCTACATCACCTGACCTGCCTCACCCCTCTATGGCTGTGGGAACTGGCACAACCGCCATAGATATGCCATGCTTGAGTCCCAGTTTGCGCCTTAGCATATGACCAGGTGTTGTTGAGTCCCCTCCCCAGTCCTGACATCTCTTCCCAACCATGACCACGTCTTAAAGCAGCTGCACCAGAGTACTTCACAGGTCTTTAAAAGACCATTTACTGGTTGAGGCTTTGTTGTTTTTCATCTTTGAAATCAAGGAGAGGGGGCTCTTAAATCCAAAGGGATGGAGCACCCAGTAACTGTAAAGTTAAAAATACATTTTTCCTTTGAATGGGACCTATGCCAAACAATTCACACCCGAAATACAACCACATTCATACCTCAAACATACCTTGCTTTTCAGTTTATTCAGAATGAATTAAAGCACATATCGGAAAACAAATTTTAAAACGTATATGTATTTTAATCAGTATTAAACTGTACAGATTTTTGTTCCACACAGATAATTAATAAAATCATTAAAAACATATTAATTCATGTAAATTATGAACACAATGTTCCTAAATCTAAAGAGCTGAAAAGAAAAGTATATAAATACAATCAACTATGTCTTTTAGATGTTAATTTGGATATCTGCATAGACAGCACAAAGCATGAGTCTAAGTTCCCTGTCTATAACTCACTGCTGACTTATCCAAATTTAACACCAAACATAGTCTGGGAGTCGACGCGTTTCAGTGGCACATTCACAATAGGACCACCTTCTTTAGGACATAGATTTATTTCTCATTTAAAAATCGATCCTATAGCAACCTTGTGTCAAACCGGTGCCGCTGCACTCAGGTGGGAGATTCCCAAGATCAATGGGAGTATAAGGTGAAAATTCTTTAAATCTCTATTCATATGAAATAACAGGTCATCAATAATGAGGTATAAAAGGCCAGTTCAATGTGGGTCCAATATTATAGTGCCTTAAAAAGACTGATTTTAGAACTCAGTCAAAGGTGATTAATGTATACAACCGGAACACATCTCGGTCTCAAGTACCGCACAGATAGCGGGTCTCAATGTTTCCCATACAGTTGGCAGCAGGATCTCTTTTTCGTGGCTTCTTATTCCTACGAAATCCGCGTGTCTTGGAGCCTTCCTTCGACCATGGTTCATTTGTTGTTTTTCACCCCTTCTTAGAGCCCCTGCATTTCCACTCTGTCTAGTCCTTAAAGTTGAAAATTACTTTTGCTACCACAGTGTGAGAATGCATTTTCTGAAAAGCGCCATTAGGCTTTGTTTTTTTGCCGTTTTATACAGCTCAAACTCCACCCCAAAGGTATTGAGGCACCAGGACTGGCTATAACACTGGTGGTGCCCTGTGAGACAGTGTCTGTAGCCCCCCCCCCCATGACTACCTCTGCCACAGATTCCCTCACTGGCACCCTTTGACAGTGCCCCTCAAGTCTGCACAACCACTGACTCTCAGATTCATTTAGTTTTATAGCACCGCTCATACCAATGTAAGGTTTCAGAGTACTTTACATCACACACACATGTAAATCAGTGTTTGGAAATGTTTCATCAGACAGGACTACAAGTTGTAGGAGTGACATGCCATCAATACTCGTAGGCAATAACATTTAAGTCTCCTTCTTCTGGAAAAGCACTAATTCAGAATTTAAAATGTAACATCATTGTTGGGGGTTCTCTTTAATCATAAGAATTGTTTTCTACCCAAATGAACCCTTTTTGCAAGATTAGGATGATGAAAGACTGGGCAAAAACATATATAGCTCTAACATATACCTTGCAGTTTGCAGGAAGCACTTTGATGACAGTCAATAGCTCAATGTTCTATATTAGGATTTTGACTTATAAACAACAAGTTACAAAAGGAGCTCTCTTACAGAAGCATTAACCGACTGTGCTATTTACATTGTATGCACTTTATCTGCATAGTGCACGTCCTTAGCATCAAGCATTTTAACCCTCTGTGCTACCTTAGGATGAGTCAAAACTTCCACTAGACACAACTCCGCCTCTCTCCATGAAGACGATTAATCACCGACGTTATCTTGACTATTTAAATTGATGCCTGACAATTGCTGAAGGCAAGGAATGCTGCAGCAGGTGCTTTTAAAATGATAATATACTTGTAAAAATGGTGCCCCCACCCCAAGTCAGCGCAGGTGCGGTGGCACCAATTGCACCGCCCTAGAGCTGGCCCTGTGAGGTACTTTGCTTGAACACCAGTTACATTATACAAGGACACATTGCTAGAAGAAATATACCCCCCAAATGAAGCTCTAGTTGCACCTCTGTCCTGTAATGGGGTTATTCTGTATGATTGTACTCTGTCCTGAGTGATGCTACAGTCCAGGGCATATAATAGAAATAGTCCCAGACAACTGTTTATTTGTTCTATGTGGTGCAAGCAGTGGTACCAGAGGTGGCAGTGGGCACCTGCAGAGCCGCAAAAAAAGAAAACGTTTTGAGCCCTGGCACTACGAAGAAGACACCAGGAACTCTAGCACGGCGCACATATGGCGGTGTTGCCAGTCCCCGGGACGTGTTTCCTACAGGGGGTGGGGTTGGCAAGGTGGTGACGCAGCCAGCGCCTGCCCCCTGTGGGCAGTGATTGGCTTAACAGCCAAGTGCCCTGAAAGTGCAAAAAGCACTTATGGGGCGTGAGGGGAAGAACAGGTCCTGGATCCTGCCGGGACCTGTTCAAACTGTTTAAAGGGGAAAAAGCCCATTAAGAACTAGCATGGAGAGGTGGGTGTTATGTCTGCAAGTAGTAATCACCAACACACGCAGGTATGACTGTCCATTGTCCTTGCCGAACCAGGACTCTTTTATTGACCAAACAAATCCCATCCCCAATTAACCAAGCAGCTGTGACGGCGCGATCCCTTTTGCCGCCCTTCTCATTCAGGTAAGCGCCATGACCACATCACATTCTTACCCAATTTACAATCAAAGCAAAATTAAATGTATTAATTTACACAAGTGATATCTCTTAAATGTGTGAAACGAGCAGGACAACTCCTCAATTGATAGCGACCCGTGCCCCTCGGTTGGCGTTCAGGGCCTAACAGCAGGTCACGAGTGGGGGATATATCATTTTGTCCAAATCCCACATCCACCCCTACCGGGACCAAAGGAGGAAGATATGTTGGAACAATATCCTCCAGTACGGGAACTGGAGGAGGGAGACACGCTGGTATAACATCCCCAAAATCTGATGACACTGAACCCGCATCTGAAGGCAAAAGGGGACTCCTGTCCTGAATGTCATTACCACTTTCATAAAACTTTTTAAAGAAAGAAACATTCCTTGAGATGGTTAACCCACCCCTCACTACCGTAATCTTAGTGCCATGAACAGATCTCACAACCCAAGGCTCAGGCTCAAATGGCAAACTAAACTTCCCTTTCCGATGTTTATTTCTCATCATTACTGCATCTCCAACAGCAAATGAGCCTTAGCCCCTCGGCTCAGTGCCACTTTGTCGTTCTTCACCTGCTGGTTTCTTAGCTCACCTGCCACGACAGCATAACTGGCCGGATGAGACTCCAACACTGGCACGAAATCACCTATAGGACGATTCATACACAAGGACATGGGACTGACTTTAGTAGTGGAATGGGGGGGTCAGCCGGTACTCCTTCAGAAACAGAAAGATAGCATAATCCAAGTCCTGACGATCTGTAACAGCAATCCTAAGGGTTTTATTCAGGGTCCGCATAAACAGTTCTACCTCTCCATTGGCTTGAGGCCATAAAGGAGTCACCTTACGATGAAAAACACCTCTTGCCTGTAAATAAGAGAAACTCATGACTGGAAAAAGGGGGTCCATTGTCAGTACATAATTCAGAAATTAAACCATGGGTTGCCATAATTTTTTCGCACAAAGGAATTGTACGACTTGCTGTGGTAGTGTCCATAATCTCCACTTCGGGATACTTGGAAAAGTCACCGATCACCACCAACATGTGACGACCATCAGGTAAACATCAGAAATCAGCACTAGCCCTCTGCCAAGGAAAAAAAAAGAAGGAACCTCTTCAGTGATGATAGGAGCAGGAACATCTCCCCCCCAGCAGCCTGACATAGGGCACAACCCAAAACACTGTTCTCCACCAGAGAGTCCAAAACAGGAAACCATAACTTGGATCTCAAACGAGACTTCGCCTTCACCACCCCTTGATGGACCACATGAGCCAGATCCACCACCCGCTGTTGCAAACTTGCTGGAATCACCAACCTCAATCCCCTCAGCAAACATCCCTCTGGGGAACAGGTCAATTTACTCCGAACCTGAAACAACGCTGCTAAAGTAGATCGGGCATCATCAGTACAGCACTTGGCGGCACTCAGAACTCAGTTCCACTTTCCAGTCCCAATAGCAGCCAGGCATAACTGAAGACACCCGTCATAAACAGTGGCGTCCACAACTTCCTCCAGAGAAATTGGTAGAGGCCGAGACCGCTCGACCACCATCCGTACATATTCCTCGGTCTCCTCAGCATCATTTACCTCCAGAACAGAGGCAGGTCGAAAATGCCAGGACAAATAATAAGCTGGATTCAATGCCCCAGGACGAAAAGCCACTGTCAAACAATAATCCTGCAGCTGCAGAATCCACTTCTCAATCCGCGGTGGTGGTTTTGAAGAAGAACCCATAAATAGAGGAATGAGTGGCTTATGGTCCATGTACACTACAAAAGGCTGACCATATAAGTACAGATGTAAATGACGAAATCCCCAATGCACTGCAATGGCCTCCTTTTCTATGTGAGAGTATCGCTGTTCAGTAGCAGTCAAAAGCACAACTGGCATATGCTACAGGAGCCAATTCACCATTTGTTTGACGTTGGGACAACACTGCCCCCAGTCCACCGGGACTTGCATCTACAGCAAGTTCCGAGTCCAATGCCGGATTGAAGTATGCCAAGGTAGTATCTGCAGACAATGCCCTCTTTGTAGCTTGAAACGCAGATTCCTGCTCAAGACCCCAATCCCAGGGAACATTGGATTTTGTAAGCTTTCGTAAAGGGGCTGTTAAAGTAGACAATCCGGGGATAAAGCGTCCACAGTCATTCACCATACCCATGAAACTTCTCACCCCGGACACATTGACAGGAGCAGGGGCAGTCTGTATATCACACACTTTCAAAGGATCAGGAGACACACCATTTTGTGAAAAATGATAACCAAAGAATGAAATGTCAGTTCTCAAGAATTCACATTTCTCTCTGTGTAAAGTTAAACCATGATCCAGCAAACGTTGGAATACGTCTTTCAGACGACTATGATGTCCATCTAAAGTGGGAGAATGAACCAAAATGTCATCGCTGACATTAATTACTCCTTCCAGTCCTGCCAGCTCTCCCCGAATAGCGTCCTGAAATACTTCGGCAGCACTAGAAATGCCAAAACTCAACCCTCTATAGCGCCTGAGCCCAACGTGTGTGGAAAAAGTGGTAATTCCGCAGGAAGCAGTGTCAAGCATCAACTGATGATATCCAGCACGGAGATCCATTTTAGAGAACCACCTGGACCCATGACTTCCACCACAATATCATCAATCGTAGGAGTAAGATGACGCTCCCGTTTAATTGCCAGGTTGGGTAATCGCATGTCCACACAGATCCTGACCTCTCCAGGCTGTTTAGGTTTGCGGGAAACTACAATTGGGGATACCCACGGAGTCGGACCCTCCACTTTCTCAATATTGCCAGCTTCTTCCAATTTTATCCATCACATTAATGGATGCGCTATTGTCAATCAGAGCCGGCACTAAATGACCATTCACCTTAACATCACATTTGGGCAAACCCCTCCGTACTGCACCCCCAGGCTGTAGAGCATGCAACACATGGACGACCTCTTCATCATCATCCATATCTTCCAGCTCTGGAAGAGCAGCATACACCTGGGCGGAAGGTGCAGGAATAGACCCCCGGACAGGAGCTGAATGACATACTTTCGCAAAATGGTGCACTTTATTACAGTTGGAACACCGCTTCCCAATCGCCGGGCAGGTCCCATTATGAGGAAATGAGCCCCCACACCCATAGCATGTCCGCCGTCTGTCCACCTTATGAGGCAGCATTTTCTGTTACTCTGACCCTTGAACCATCATTGCATTTACTGGTTCCGTCCTTACCGACTGTTGGAGAGCGGCATCCATGTGGGCCGCCCTAACCTTTGAAAGTTCTTTCTACCGACCACGGGTCAAAATATCCGCCATCGACATATTAGGCACCTGTAGTGTCGCCTCGCGTAGCTAGCTGGAATAACAGCCCTGTAAAAATTGGGCCCATATCTCATCTTCCGCATTAAGCAAACTACAAGTGCTGGTCAATACCTGCAATCGGGCAAAGAAGACATCCACTGACTCATTGGGCAACTGCCTTGCCTGACGTAGCAGAAACATCTCATAATCAGGATTCGCCATAGGTTCAAAATGCGCAGTCAGGGCCTGTCTCAGAGTGTCATAAGTATGAGGCGTCTCTTCCACCACCGACCGCCCCAGCCGATGAATCGCTACCCCACCAAGATGTAATAGCATGAGACGCTTCCTCTCCTCATCCAGATTAATGGCCTCAAAGTAGGTCTCCAAGCGATTCACCCACTCTTTCCAACGTGCGGCCTGCGCAGAAGGGGGGCCATCCAGCAAGAAATGTTCCACCGGGGGAACTGTGGACATGATTGTGCGCTTCTGGACGAATTAATAAGCGTGCCCAATGTTCAGAAAGAATGCCCGCGCCAGCCGGGAACTCCAGCCACAAGTGACCCAGTGGACCCGCACTCGTATTCACAAAACTGTCCCAGGTCCAGTTTGTAGGAGAGTAGGGTCTGCAATCCTATGATCACCCAGATTTTTTGCTTTTGTTTCACTGGTTTACGACTTTCTCTGGCTGTGGGCCTGCTAATCAGACCCACAGCCTGGCTGTTCTCTTTCTAAATTACGATATGTACCCTAGGTGCATTTACCAATTGGTACTGGGCCACCTTATCAGACCCCGTAACGCAGGGCATAGGTGTACCCAGGGCCGCCAGGAGCTGCAGCATGTATTATGCCACCCCTGGCTGGCCTCTCAAATTTGACACAACTGGCTGCACGACAGCTGGGGCGAAGACGTGTAACCACCCTTCGCTTTAGGTATAGTAGCCCTATATCTAACCATACACTGGACACCCGAGTCCCTATCAGTCACTCCTATGGCAGGCCTTATCAATCCTGAAGGCAGAGTGCGTGGGCTCGTGTGAGTTAGGTTCAGGCCCGAGCCGAGCCCGGCTGCAGCTTGCGGGATCAAGGCCCAATAGCTGTTCCATGATAACGCGTACCATATCGGTAACTCCGGTATCGCGTTATCAAGGCATGTCGAGTAAGGTGTCATACGAATCGGGATGCTGCCCTCTCACCAACCCTGGCGACGAGGTTAGCATTCCGCCCTTCTAGAGGGACACGACATGTACGTAGCTGTGAACCCCGGTTAAAGTTAACTAAAGCCTCAGCTCCACAAAATGGATGCTGCCACCACAGACACAAGTCTGACCTCCTGCTGCTGGGAGTCCTTCCAGCGAGGAGCACTTGGACAAAGGGTTTCCTGTCGAGGGCGCTGTTCGCACCGTCCCAGACAGGGTTTGTGTATTCTGGGTAGGTAGGGCTTTGGCGAGAAGGTGACTGCGGAGTGGCACCCCGGTGCTCACTACGCATCTGCCGGTTAGAACCAGTTCCAGGGGCGACAGCCCTGGCCTGGGGAAAGCCCGGCAGGGGAGAGGGGCGTAACTACCCCCCTTCCTGGTCCCACCCTTAGGGCAGGACCTAGTCATGTACCCACCCCTTTCTTTAGGATAAAGACCGGAGCGGGGACCCTTCCAAATTAGATCATCTTTGAATCAAGAATACTTTCTACGAAAGGACTTCAAGACTCTTCTCAAGATTTCTCCCTTGTGACTAAGGAGTAGTCACCCTGCATCAGCGGGCACCAACTAAGAACTCTGCGGTTTGCTGCAAGTCCTTCCTCAAGGATCCGACGGCCCAGCTCGACGAGAACCGGCTTCCCTGGCACCTCTGACCTCTACCCACGTCATCAGCCCAGCTGTGATCTGTGGGTGCGACGAGACCTCGAGGGACCGGCCATCATCAGAACCTGCACGCTCTTAAACCAGCACGACCATCGAAGCAATTCCCTGGTGAGTGCTCTGGGGTCCGAGAAGCCCCGACCCTGAGCCGCTCCAGCACCGAAGTGCAGTCTCCCAGCATCTCCACGATCTGCGTGGGGCCCTTCTGCTCGCTGCTCAGCACGTTGTCTGGTCACTAGCCGCTGGCTTGTGCCCTTCTGTGACGACATCCGAGAATCATCACTGCTGGTCTGGTTGCTCCAGACTGGCCCTTGCTTCCATCCTTGCGAGAAGCACCCCGGACCCTCCTGGTCCACTCAAGACGCCATCTTAGGCCCATCCCGTGGCCCCGAGATTTGCCAAGGCTTGTTGCCCCATCCTGGGCCCAGCGACGCCGACAGCATCATCCTTCGTGGGACAGCTCGCACCTCCACCGTGGTCGCCGACAACGCCTCCTGGTCCGTGAGACTGCAGAGCCTAGCGTCGCCCACTCACCTGGTCGAGGTGACGGCCAACCGGTGCCTTCCTGGTACCCTCTGACTACTGGCTAGTAGTACGAACTTGGTCCCCTCTGCTTTCAGGTTTCATCAATCTCCGATCCAGGTTTGGATCTCTACGAACTATTCAGCACTGGTCGCCGGCCAGCAACTCCTTTCTTCCGGCTCCTGGCTCGTCAGCGAAGACCCCGACGCCTGTAAGACTTGTGCAGCCGCAGCCCGCGTGGCTAGGTAACTCGGCATTTCGGTGCCTGCATAGCCTCCTTACTCTAGGGTCCCGAGTCCCTCGCTTCCGACTTGCCTTATCGGGTCCGCCCGAGACCTTAACCTTTCCGTGTCCTCGGACACTTGTTTTAATTGTGCACTTGAAGTATTATCCTAAGAGATTTGGTTTGTGCTTAGTACCCTGTCCTCATAAAGAGTACAGGGCTGTTGTGATTCTTAATAAATATCCTGTTTATTTTCATAACACTTGTGTGGTGTCCTTTCACTTGGTGTTCGAGGGGTACATGTGTGGTAAACAGCTGGCTTAACGCGCCCTCTCGAGTCTTTAGCCTTAGACTGCTCGTATCCACGCTACTAGGATAGCTGGTCTATAAGGTTGACTTACAACCAAACACCATAAGGGTCGCTGGAACGATACATAGCGGTCGCTAGAATAGCGAACGTTGCATATCGGGCCAACTTCTCACATTGGTGAGCAGCGGTTGGGATTTGAGCTTGCTGTTGTTTTACCACACGTATCCTAAGAATATCTTGTTGAAAGATCGCATAAGTACTGTTAGTACATATAACTAAAGCTTAGAATACTCTGAGTTCTACTGAACCAGCTGTTGTAGCTCCTCAAGGCTTAGCACACCTTGGCTGCAACTCTAGCAAGGGAACAGTAGGGAAACACATAGTGTAGGTAGGTGCATCACTTACGCCACACTAGAAGCAGTATGTCAGACAAAGGAGGAAACTCTGAGTCTCCCCTTGTGTCAGTTGACCCTCCACAGGTCATCCCTTCAAGATATACTGCGCTTAACTTCCATGAGTTACGACAAGTATGTACCTCTAGGAAGATTAAGCAAGGGGCTAACCCCACCACCTCCTTTCTGATTGGTCTCCTCGAGACTTATGATGCCAGAAAGGCTGAGAAGCTTCTTAGCCATTCTAATCCAGAAGGAGACATGCCTCCCCTCGAGGGAACCCGAGACGATCCTGACCTCATCCACCTCGCAACTGAGAACGAAGATGGGGAGGAAGATGAGGATGAGGATCTCTCTGGGGATGAGGCAGATAAGGGACAGGTAGAAGTCGTCAGACTAAGCAGGTCCAACTTAAGCAAACATGATAGCGGTACTGGGGGACCCCTGGGGCCACTATCAGGTCAGCTTAACATTGGGAATGGACGAGCCAGATCTCTGTCGGGAGGCTCTGGCAGATCCCTTCAAACCAATGGCTCTCACAACTCGTCTCAGAGAGGGATGACATCCCCTCAGAGGAGAGTGTACGAAGCTAAGGAAAGGGCAGCTAATCTAAGGATCGAAAGGGAAGAACTTGCCCTGGCCAAAGAGAGGCTTGCCTTTGCAAGAGAGCAACAGTTAAGTGGGGTAGTCCCCACTGGTGGCAGCAATGTACCCAGCAATAGGGAAAAGAGTTTCGATACGAAACACCTTGGGAAGATAGTGCCCCCCTTTAAACAAGGGGACGACATCCACAAATGGATTACTGCTTTGGAGAGGGCCTGCACTGTGCAGGGCGTTCCCCAGAGTCAGTGGGCAGCTATCTTGTGGCTCTCCTTTGAAGGAAAAGGAAGAGACAAGCTCCTCACCACAAGGGTAGAGGATGCGAACGATTACCAAGTCTTGAAAAATACACTCGTTGAAGGGTTCGGCCTAACCACTGAGCAGTACAGGGTGCTGTTCAGGGATACCCAGAAAACGCAGTCTCAAGATTGGTCTGATTTTGTCGATTGTGCCACTAAGGCTTTTGAGGGCTGGTTACTGGGCAGTAAGGTTACTGATTACAAAGGATTGTATAATTTGATGATGAGAGAACAAATTTTAAACAATTGTCAGAACCAGTTGTTGCATCAGCATCTTGTCGACTCGGATCTGACCTCTCCCCAAGAATTGGGAAAGAAGGCAGACAGATGGGTTCGCACGAGAGTTAAACAGAACCAGGGCCAGAATCAAGGTGGTCAGAAGAAAGCAGACCAGAAGGGTAAAGATTCTAAGGGGGAACAAAATGACCAGAAGTCTTCGACAGGTCCCCAACAACCCAAAGAGGGTGGGGGTCAGGCTCCCCAAAAGAAGAAAGAAGGCCAATCCAAAAGATGGTGCCAGTACTGTAAAAGTAAATCTCACTGGTTTAGTGAGTGCACCAAGAAAGGAGGAGGGCAGACTCCTGCCACTGCAGCCCCTAAGGCACCTGTGCCCCCTAGTACAGTCAGCAGTGGTAGTGCGCCTCCCAAGGGTTTAGTAGGGTTAACCCTGGGTTCTGAGGGGCGTGACAACCTAGTTGGCACACTCACTCAGGCTGTCCTTGTCAGTACAGGGGACGCGGACGTGTCCCCTGACGTAAGCCCCAATTCTTTGGGCAAATAACGACAGACGCCTTTCATAAATGGAAAGATGGCTCAGGCCTATAGGGACACTTGTGCCAGCGTCACCATGGTGACGCCTAACTTTGTGGACCCTGGACAGATCATGCCAGGTACAGGATTCCTGGTGACCAATGCAAGCAATGTCACTACCAATCACAGTATGGCAATTGTAGCTTTCTCCTGGGGAGGGGTAACTGGCCAAAAGAAGGTTGTAGTTAGTCCAGACCTCCCAGTGGATTGTTTGTTGGGCAATGATTTGGAGTCGTCACAATGGTCAGAAGTGGAGCACCGGACTCACATGGAAATGTTAGGCTTGCCAGCACATGTGTTCGCTGTGACCAGGTCACAGGTCAGGAAATGCCCCACTGAACAGGTGCTGGATCCTGGAACAGCGGACCAGACACCTCCCAAGAAAAAGAGCGGTAGGGTTAAGGCTGCGCCTTCCCCCTTGCCCCAGGTCGAGGATCAAGTCTCAGAGGAGGCTGACCTACAGGAATTGCGGGAAACTGAGCCTAGGGAATTCGAACTTGATCAAGTTGAATTCTTGGGTTCAGGGGGACCCTCAAGGGAAGACCTGGGGAAGGACCAGTTAGACTGCCCTTCTCTTGAACCCCTCAGACAGCAGGCTGCTGCTGAGGCTGCTGGGAACGCCACAGGTACCCACAAGGTATACTGGGAAGATGGACTCCTGTACACTGAGTCAAGAGACCCCAAGCCTGGCATGACCAGGAGTCTGGTTGTACCCTTGTCTCAGCGTGGTTTCCTACTTACCTTGGCCCACGAGATTCCCTTAGCAGGTCACTTGGGCCAGACGAAAACGTGGGACAGGCTTGTCTCGCACTTTCACTGGCCACACATGAACGAAGATACCAAGGAGTTTTGCCGCTCCTGTGTCACTTGCCAAGCCAGTGGTAAGTCAGGTGGCACGACGAAGGCCCCCCTTATACCACTGCCTGTGGTGGGGGTACCCTTTGAACGGGTGGGGATCGACATCGTCGGTCCCATGGAACCACCTACAGCATCAGGGCACAAGTTTATACTGGTGGTAGTGGATCATGCCACCAGGTATCCTGAAGCTATTCCCCTTAGGACCACTACAGCACCTGTTGTGGCAAGAGCCCTAGTTGGAGTATTCTCCAGAGTGGGCTTCCCTAAGGAGGTCGTCTCCGACAGAGGTGCAAACTTTATGTCGAGCTACTTAACTGCTATGTGGAAGGAATGTGGTGTCAACTACAAGTTCACTACACCCTATCATCCACAATGCAATGGGCTTGTTGAGAGATTCAACAGGACCCTTAAAGGGATGATTCATGGACTACCTGAAAAGCTTCGGCGTAGATGGGACGTCCTGATCCCCTGCCTCTTGTTCGCCTACAGAGAAGTCCCACAGAAGGGGGTTGGCTACAGCCCTTTTGAACTTTTGTACGGGCATCCTGTAAGAGGACCCCTGTGTTTGGTGAAGGAAGGATGGGAGAGACCTCTCAAAAAGCCTGCAACCAACATAGTGGACTATGTGCTCGGCCTCCGCTCGCGGATGGCTGAGTACATGGAAAAGGCATCTGAAAACCTTAAGGCCAGCCAAGAACTCCAAAAAGCTTGGCATGACCAAAAGGCTGTCTTGACTGTTTACCAGCCCGGACAGAAGGTGTGGGTGTTGGAGCCAGTGGCCCCAGCAGCACTCAAGGACAAATGGTCCGGGCCCTACACCATCCTGGAGAAAAAGGGAGAGGTCACCTACCTGGTCGACCTGGGAACTCCCCGGAGCCCCCACAGGGTGCTCCATGTCAACAGGCTAAAAGCATATGTCGACAGAAAGGACATGAGTTTGCTCATGGCCCTAGATGAGGGACAGGAGGAGGAGAGTGACCCTCTCCCCGACCTGCTCACTCAGAATCCTGACGATGGATCGGTAGATGGTGTTGTCTTTTGTGGCAGCCTCTCCGAACATCAACAGAGCGACTGTAAACAGGTTCTTCAGTCGTTCAGACATATGTTTTCTCTAACCCCCAGCCAGACCGATTGGTGTACCCATGAGGTTGACACTGGTGACAGCTTGCCCGTGAAGAGTAAAATCTACCGGCAGCCTGATCACGTTAGAGACTGCATCAAGAGTGAAGTGCAGAAAATGTTGGAGCTGGGAGTCATTGAGCCCTCGGATAGCCCTTGGGCTAGTCCCGTAGTTCTAGTGCCGAAACCTCACACCCAGGGTGGTAAGAGAGAGATGAGGTTTTGCGTAGACTACAGGGGTCTCAATGCAGTCACTAAGACTGACGCCCACCCAATACCAAGGGCAGACGAGCTTATCGATAGATTGGCTTCGGCCAACTACCTAAGTACGTTTGACCTGACAGCTGGGTATTGGCAAATCAGGTTAGCTGAGGACGCCAAGCCTAAAACCGCATTTTCAACCCCTGGTGGGCATTATCAGTTCGTGGTGATGCCCTTTGGTCTGAAAAATGCACCTGCCACCTTCCAACGGTTGGTGAATCAAGTCCTTACTGGGCTGGATGACTTCTGCGCGGCGTATCTTGACGATATCGCTGTCTTTAGCTCCACCTGGGAGGATCACCTGGTCCACCTGCGGAAGACGTTAGAGGCACTGCAAGCCGCAGGTCTCACTATCAAGGCCACCAAGTGCCAGATAGGGTAGACACAGGTTGTATACCTGGGCCACCTTGTAGGTGGAGGCCAGGTTCAGCCACTGGAGAGCAAGATACAGTCAATCAGGGACTGGGCTCCTCCAACCACCCAGACTCAGGTTCGAGCTTTCTTGGGCCTGACTGGATACTACCGGAAGTTTGTCAGGAACTATGGTTCCATCGTGACACCATTAAACGAACTGACAAGCAAGAAAATGCCAAAAAAGGTTCAGTGGACAGCGAGCTGTCAAAAAGCATTCGATGACCTAAAGCAGGCCATGTGCACGGCGCCTATCCTCAAGAGTCCGGACTACTCCAAACCATTCATTGTCCAAACAGATGCTTCTGAGTTGGGTGTGGGAGCTGTTCTTTCTCAACTGAATTTTGATGGTCAAGACCAGCCCATTGCTTTTATAAGTAGAAGGCTGACCCCTAGAGAGAAGAATTGGTCAGCTATTGAGAGGGAGGCCTTTGCTGTGGTTTGGGCCCTGAAGAAGCCGAGGCCATACTTGTTTGGCACTCACTTCAAGATTCAGACCGACCATAAGCCCCTCTTGTGGCTAAATCAGATGAAGGGTGAAAACCCCAAACTGCTAAGGTGGTCCATTTCCCTACAGGGGATGGACTTTACAGTGGAACATAGACCTGGTACTGATCATGGCAATGCCGATGGGCTCTCCAGATATTTCCACTTAGAACAAGAAGACTCACCTGGTCAAGGTTAGCTTATTGTTCCGACGTTTGGGGGGGGGGGTCATGTAGGAGAGTAGGGTCTGCAATCCTATGATCACCCAGATTTTTTGCTTTTGTTTCACTGGTTTACGACTTTCTCTGGCTGTGGGCCTGCTAATCAGACCCACAGCCTGGCTGTTCTCTTTCTAAATTACGATATGTACCCTAGGTGCATTTACCAATTGGTACTGGGCCACCTTATCAGACCCCGTAACGCAGGGCATAGGTGTACCCAGGGCCGCCAGGAGCTGCAGCATGTATTATGCCACCCCTGGCTGGCCTCTCAAATTTGACACAACTGGCTGCACGACAGCTGGGGCGAAGACGTGTAACCACCCTTCGCTTTAGGTATAGTAGCCCTATATCTAACCATACACTGGACACCCGAGTCCCTATCAGTCACTCCTATGGCAGGCCTTATCAATCCTGAAGGCAGAGTGCGTGGGCTCGTGTGAGTTAGGTTCAGGCCCGAGCCGAGCCCGGCTGCAGCTTGCGGGATCAAGGCCCAATAGCTGTTCCATGATAACGCGTACCATATCGGTAACTCCGGTATCGCGTTATCAAGGCATGTCGAGTAAGGTGTCATACGAATCGGGATGCTGCCCTCTCACCAACCCTGGCGACGAGGTTAGCATTCCGCCCTTCTAGAGGGACACGACATGTACGTAGCTGTGAACCCCAGTTAAAGTTAACTAAAGCCTCAGCTCCACAAAATGGATGCTGCCACCACAGACACAAGTCTGACCTCCTGCTGCTGGGAGTCCTTCCAGCGAGGAGCACTTGGACAAAGGGTTTCCTGTCGAGGGCGCTGTTCGCACCGTCCCAGACAGGGTTTGTGTATTCTGGGTAGGTAGGGCTTTGGCGAGAAGGTGACTGCGGAGTGGCACCCCGGTGCTCACTACGCATCTGCCGGTTAGAACCAGTTCCAGGGGCGACAGCCCTGGCCTGGGGAAAGCCCGGCAGGGGAGAGGGGCGTAACTACCCCCCTTCCTGGTCCCACCCTTAGGGCAGGACCTAGTCATGTACCCACCCCTTTCTTTAGGATAAAGACCGGAGCGGGGACCCTTCCAAATTAGATCATCTTTGAATCAAGAATACTTTCTACGAAAGGACTTCAAGACTCTTCTCAAGATTTCTCCCTTGTGACTAAGGAGTAGTCACCCTGCATCAGCGGGCACCAACTAAGAACTCTGCGGTTTGCTGCAAGTCCTTCCTCAAGGATCCGACGGCCCAGCTCGACGAGAACCGGCTTCCCTGGCACCTCTGACCTCTACCCACGTCATCAGCCCAGCTGTGATCTGTGGGTGCGACGAGACCTCGAGGGACCGGCCATCATCAGAACCTGCACGCTCTTAAACCAGCACGACCATCGAAGCAATTCCCTGGTGAGTGCTCTGGGGTCCGAGAAGCCCCGACCCTGAGCCGCTCCAGCACCGAAGTGCAGTCTCCCAGCATCTCCACGATCTGCGCGGGGCCCTTCTGCTCGCTGCTCAGCACGTTGTCTGGTCACTAGCCGCTGGCTTGTGCCCTTCTGTGACGACATCCGAGAATCATCACTGCTGGTCTGGTTGCTCCAGACTGGCCCTTGCTTCCATCCTTGCGAGAAGCACCCCGGACCCTCCTGGTCCACTCAAGACGCCATCTTAGGCCCATCCCGTGGCCCCGAGATTTGCCAAGGCTTGTTGCCCCATCCTGGGCCCAGCGACGCCGACAGCATCATCCTTCGTGGGACAGCTCGCACCTCCACCGTGGTCGCCGACAACGCCTCCTGGTCCGTGAGACTGCAGAGCCTAGCGTCGCCCACTCACCTGGTCGAGGTGACGGCCAACCGGTGCCTTCCTGGTACCCTCTGACTACTGGCTAGTAGTACGAACTTGGTCCCCTCTGCTTTCAGGTTTCATCAATCTCCGATCCAGGCTTGGATCTCTACGAACTATTCAGCACTGGTCGCCGGCCAGCAACTCCTTTCTTCCGGCTCCTGGCTCGTCAGCGAAGACCCCGACGCCTGTAAGACTTGTGCAGCCGCAGCCCGCGTGGCTAGGTAACTCGGCATTTCGGTGCCTGCATAGCCTCCTTACTCTAGGGTCCCGAGTCCCTCGCTTCCGACTTGCCTTATCGGGTCCGCCCGAGACCTTAACCTTTCCGTGTCCTCGGACACTTGTTTTAATTGTGCACTTGAAGTATTATCCTAAGAGATTTGGTTTGTGCTTAGTACCCTGTCCTCATAAAGAGTACAGGGCTGTTGTGATTCTTAATAAATATCCTGTTTATTTTCATAACACTTGTGTGGTGTCCTTTCACTTGGTGTTCGAGGGGTACATGTGTGGTAAACAGCTGGCTTAACGCGCCCTCTCGAGTCTTTAGCCTTAGACTGCTCGTATCCACGCTACTAGGATAGCTGGTCTATAAGGTTGACTTACAACCAAACACCATAAGGGTCGCTGGAACGATACATAGCGGTCGCTAGAATAGCGAACGTTGCATATCGGGCCAACTTCTCACACAGTTAATCCCCACCAAGGGACTTCGCCAGGTCGAAAGCCTCCGTGCTGTCAGAACGAAAATAGCCGGCCAGACCTCCAAAACCTGCCCGAATAGTGACAGCCTCCGTGTCTTCAAGGCTCACTAGACAATTCCACAGCAGGTAACAGGAAACTGACAGCCTCCGCGCTGTCAAGAGCCGTGAGCCAGCCGGCCCACCAGCACATGCACTGTAACGGCTCCGGACACGCCCCCAAACACCGTCGGGGCAGGCGAGGAAAATGAACCACTTCTCGCCGTCCATGAAGTACGGAACCGCCCCGGTGAAACACCGCCAATCCACCGCTGCACCAGTAGAAAGGCGGGAGAACAGCCTCACAAAGCTCCGGACCTTCGTCGCCAAGATGTTATGTCTGCAAGTAGTAATCACCAACACACGCAGGTATGACTGTTCGTTGTCCTGGCCGAACTAGGACTCTTCGATTGACCAAACAAATCCCACCCCCAATTAACCAATTAGCCCAACACTCTTTATAAGCAGCAGCTGTGACTGCACGATCCCTTTTGCCGCCATTCTCATTCAGGTAAGCGCCATGACCACATCACAGTGGGAAGGTCTTTTCTTTGCCGCTCCTACCCTGGAAAGACCTGCATCCCTCCATCCATGTGGCGGATGTTTTCCTTAATCACAGATTTTGTTTTCCCACCCACCATCCCCTGAAGCAGCAGTTTTTAGGAAATGTTTCATGCGGGGCTTTTTATAGCGATTTCTCTTACAGGTGTGAACTCTGCTTGTTTTTCTTTTCAGGTATTACGATGTTGCGCTAAGTATGTCAAATTTGATATGTTTTTTTATTACAGGGCAATGTCATATTTTATTTGTGAGTATCCTTGGTTTGCAGTAAGGTCATGATTGGTCAGTCAAATTTTACATCTCTTAGTAGGTATCCCATTATTTTAGAGCCCGGACCCCCTAGGATGTCCCCCGCCCCAACCTCATGCAATCCCACAATCAAAACTTGCCAATCCAAGAGTGTGGGTAAAAAGGGCCATGTTCAATAACAATTCACATTTATAAACTCAATATTTACACTTTGAATATCTACTATTTTTATCACTGATCATAACCACCGGTTATGCAATATTTACTTGCTCCAGCACCAAGGGGCCCTCTGGCTCGCATCTCCTAACTGAGAACCACGCAAGGCACAACCCACCTGCATCCTTGAGAGGTCAGCCCTCTGTACTTGTCCGCCATTTCTGGGGCCCACCCCTCTACCTCCAGGCTGCCAAGGAGGCTCTTGTGACATAACGATCCTGGGGCCTGGTGCAGGAAAAAGAGGATGTGCGATGGTGGACCCTGGGCCTAAATAGCCCCCCTCCCGGCTCCGCCCCTCTACTGCCTGCTTCAGCCGGAAACACGTGACAACTGACGCGGAAGCAATTGCGCTGGCCGGTATCCAATCTGCTACACGGCCGAACTATGGCGGTGTGGCGTGGGTCCAGGGGGCCAGGCCCTAAGACCGCGCTCTCTGAATTTCGTGCTTTTCATAGAGCCCTGCCCCCCTAGGATGTTCCCCGCCCCAACCTCATGCAATCCCACAATCAAAACTTGCCAATCCAAGAGTGTGGGTAAAAAGGGCCATGTTCAATAACAATTCACATTTAGAAACTCAATATTTACACTTTGAATATCTACAATTTTTATCACTGATCATAACCACCGGTTATGCAATATTTACTTGCTCAAGCACAGAGGGGCCCTCAGGCTTGCATCTCCTAACTGAGAACCACGCAAGGTGCAGCCCACCTACGTCTCCTTGAGCGGTGAGCCCCCAGCCCTTGGTCCTTGTCCGCCATTTTTGGGGCCCAACCCTCTACCACCAGGCTGCCAAGGAGGCTTGTGTGACCTGGCGCCTTTGCCTCCCCAGACGGTGTCCCCATTCTCCCTGCGGAGAGCTTACCATCTCTCCCCTCAGTGCTGGCCTCAGGAGTATGTAAGAAGGCCTCCTGTTAACCCTGCAAGTCAATGTTCTGTGGCCTCTTTTCCCCCACCAGGGTGATGAAGGCCCACAGGTCCTTCACCCTCCCCACCTGCAAACAAGTTCTGAACAAATGACCAGATCCCCTTGATCCATACGCGTTTGCCAATGCCTGACAAATGCACGCCGTCCTGGTGAAACATCATGTCCCCTGTGATTAGTCTATGTGGAATGTGACACAAGCAACCTGGACCTGAGCACAACCTGGCCAATCCCCAGGGGAGGCGCCTCACTGATACGTTCAAGGCTCGAGATCTGACTCCGGTGCCCCATGTCCAGCGTGGTATCATACAAGACCATGCAATCCGTGCACGAGGGAACGCTCTGCCAAGCCAGGCGAACTCGGTCAATAAGGTTTTCCTGACTGCCATGCATCCCAACTCCACCATGTAGTTCCAGCCTAAATGCAGGATAACCAAATATGGGTACTGATGTCCCTTGTGTGCTCTTGTCTCCTCAACCAGCTGCCGCAGCTGCCGATTTCACAGGCCCCCAATGCCTCGCCATAGGGACAACATCCTTTTTAGACCCAGTGGTTTTGACATGTGCTTCTGCGTAGCCAGACTGTGGCACGCCGGGCGAACGAGTGTCCAAACACCCATATCACCTTTGAGGACATATAGTAGCAGGAAGAGAAATGGAAAAGTCAGAATGGTCATACCAACATATCTGTCCATTGTCCTACAGTAATTCGGGCCACATATAGCGCTTAAAACGGGCCGATGACCAACGCCTGACACTTTTGACTGCCTCCGCTGGTAGGCCGTGCCAGCTGCCAGTGTCGCCGCCCCAATTCTGAACAAGTGTGAAGAACATTCCATAGTATCAAGACTCAGACACACCAGCGCCCGCCCAAACACGGCCCTAAATTGATACTGTGACAGCAATATTCGCCCTGTTCATGTATGAACAGGGCCTGTACTCCCCCTGATGGACGAATCGCCAAGTACACTTCTATCCAGGCTACCGGGCAAATATCTGCCCCAGGAGCAGGGCACAGCCGAATCGTGGTCCCCCTCCCCAAAAGATCTGTCTTGAATTTCCTCAGAGCCACCACCAGACCCCCCTGGACTAATTAGGTGTCCTGCCACTGAAGCCCCTCCTGCGTGGTCTAATTTGGAGGCCCCCATGTATTACCCAATCGAAAAGCACCATAAAAGGCTAAGGAAAATGCAGCCCCAAATAGGATGCTCTCATAATAGGAGGAGCATACCGTCTGCAATGCCCCAGAATGTCACCCAGAGTCTTCACATCCAATGGCATTCTACTATTCTTCTTGCCCCCTTCCAGCCTAGCCCAGCCTATCAGTGCTTTCCTCACCACAAAAGCTACACCAGGGTCGCGTTCGCCCGCTAATTTAGCAAAGAAGCCTATTGCCGTCACGTAACCCAAAGAAGTTAGGTCCATATTTAGACGTAGAATAGGCTGGAGCTTTTATAAATACAAAAATACACAATTTGCCTAGACCACTCGTTTTTTAACACAAACACAGTTAAAGGTCATGAATATTTTATTAAATTCTGACCAGGTATTTATATTTTATGCCTTTTGGCTTTCTTTTTTATTTTAAAGATGTTTTCAATAATGATTAGCAAAAATAGGACCAACTGTACACATTTGCAATACTCAACACAGCAACTTATAAACCAAACATATCACAATATTTCAAAAAATAAATTAAATCAACATCATCACAACAAAACACATACACAATTAATATATATTTGTTTTCAATCTATAAGAGACAGAATCAAAAAAGGGGGGAGAAGGAAAAAAGGAAGGACAGGAGGAATACAGTCCAATTGACATCTTAAATGAACTAATACTTATAGATAGCTAATAATCCTCCAAGTGTGCCTCCCAATATGCCGACGCGTTTCGAAACCAGGAAACCAGTTCCTGGAATCTCATCAGGGCCTTTTTTTTCTTGTCTGTGTGATATAAAAAACAAAACAATAAAGTTTTGTTTACAAAGATTCATGATAGTCTCCATTACAGTCCCACAATGGACCAATGAAATGTCACTTGCTTGGACTACATACCAAGTTTAAACGATGGATCGTAAAAGACTGTCTTATTAAGATCTTAGATGGTCTTTCTTTCGTGAGCAGTCAAAAGCGTTCTGGAGGTGTGTGTCGGGCAGGGCTGTTGGAAAAGATATCGAGTGTAAGATGTTCCGGTTTCCACAAATTCTGACTTAATTACAAGTGAAAAAAGAAAGCCGCCTCCAAGCCTACCTTATTATGCTTGTATATCCGGCTTCTTTTCACTTATTCACATTAGCCAATGTGTTTACTTGCCACATTCGCGAAGTGCTGTAACATGTTTAGAAGTTCTAGAAAAAGCGGGGCTGAAAATATAGCAGCGTTTTAGTTCTCGTGTCAGCTAGATTTAAAGCATTAAAAGCCTACCTGGTTGCCTCAGTGATTAATGCGATGCCTCTACGCCGCACGCTTTGCCATTCTGTAGAATAAAAAGGGAACATTGTAACCCCTTTGGCTACGCTCATTTCTTCCGTCTTACCGCAACACTGACAGAAGTCTTTACCTGGTCCTCGAGCCTCTCGAATGAGTAATCCAACTAACGGTCGATCTCATCAAAGATGGCCGCTCAATGTATGGGCGTAAATTATACCAAAAATACGGCCATAAGGATTATAGGACTTGTAGTGAAGTAAATTATTCTGACCATATTCAAAGGCAAGTGAGTGGAAATACTAGCTGAAAGCTACATATAAAGAGTAACTATTTTATGTTACTACCCTTCTGCCATTTGCGATCGTATCCAGTGTGTCAAAATTCATTATTTACATCATCTAAAGGCTTGATAGTTCAACGCGGTGCATAGAGTTATGACCAAAGAAAATTCTACCTTCTGGCTGATGTTTAATTCCACACTTAATTATGATCGCTATTTTTAAAGATGTTCATTGGGGCTCAAGTCCAAACTTTTATCTGAAAAGAATTGAAAACAGAACTGTGGTCACAAACTGCCAAAGCACCCAAAGTGAAGATCGGGATCACAATCTTGCGACTTCAGATACGTTGTTTAATCCTGTCTGAGTACTATTGAATTTCAGAATTAGATAGGCTTCCTTCTGTAATAAAATTCGTTCAACATCCAGACAGCGATTAGTTTGATGTATTGTGAACAGGATAGACCATTTGAAGTCATGTTCACCATGGCCCTTTTCAACAAAATGCTCAACCATGGGTGCTGTCATCACTTTCTTTTTTTATACCTGAGCGGTGTTGGCTGGTGCGCATATTTATCTGTTGGCTTGTTTTGCCAATGTAAATCTTCATGCATGGACACAGTATCACATAGATAACACATTTAGTCCTACAGTTCGAAAAATTATGATGTTTCCATTTTATTCCTGCATGGCAGAATTCCTTCCCCTCAATGGTACTGGGACAGGCCACACAATTTCCGCATTTGTGGTGACCCTCAATGGGTTTCATATTCCACTGGGACAAAACGGTCATTCTTTGGCTTGGGCAATGAGATATCTGCCCTGATCAATTGTTGGCCTATACTCTGATTTTTCTTGTAAGCGAAGATTGGTTTAGGGAAAGGAGAATCTAGACCTTCCAACAAATGCCAGTTTTTCAAAACGGCCTGCCTCATTTTATGTGTCTCAGGGCAAAAAGTTGTTACACACACAAGTTTGTCAAGTGCATTTCTCTTTTTTACTTGAAGCAAACATACACGGGGCGTGAAGCGAGCTCTTTTGAAGGAATGCTTCAGCAATTTATTAGGATAGCCACGTTGCCTCATGTCCAAACAAAAGTTATGGGCATGAGTATCATACTGGCGCACGTCAGAACAATTCCTTCTTATGCGTAATAGTTAACCATATGGTAGATTTGCCTTAAGATTTCTCGGGTGTGAACTTCTATGGTGAAGGATAGTGTTCCTATCTGTTGACTTTTTGTGAAGTGATGTTTGTAGTCGTGCTTGAATAGATGTCAGTTCGGCATCAAGAAATGTCATTCTATTAATGCTAGATTCCATAGAGAATTGTATATCTCTGTGGCGAGCATTGAGCCACTCGTGGAATGCCAACAGCTTAGACTGGCTCCCCTGCCACAGGAGCCAGACGTCGTCTATATTACGGTACCACTGTAAGATTTTGTGTTTGTACGGATTGTTAGTTTCTACAAATTTTTCTTCGTACTGTGCCATAAAGAGGACTGCCATCTCTGGGGCATAAGGACAACCCATGGCTGTCCCCTTTACTTGCATGAAAAACTCACCATTAAAGGTGAAATAATTCTTTCTTAATGCGATTTCAGCCAAATTCAAAATGAAAGAGGTGGGAACCCTATGGGGCCTTTCTCTTTTGTCCAGATAGATTGACATCACCTCCAACGCTTCTTCCTGCGGGATTTACGTATAGAGGGATGTCACGTCCATCGTTGCCATAATTTTGACTGAGGATTGAACTCAGTGCCTTCCACTTTCACTAAAAAATCGGTGGTGTCTCTAAGGTATGATTTCACCTCACTTAAAAAGGGTTTTAAGAAAAAATCCACATACTTAGCTATAGGTTCGAGACACGAATCGCATCCCAAAACTATAGGGCGTCCCGGAAGATCTTCAAGATTTTTATGAATCTTCGGCAGAAGATATAGAACCTGGGTTCTGGGAATTTTTTTATCAGGAAATCATATTCCTTGTTTACTAAAAAGCCCTCATCTTTGCCAAGTTGTAGTATTTGGGCAATCTGTCCTTGAATTTGCTTGACCGGATCCTCAGATAGTCGGCGATACCAGGTTGTATTAGACACTTGTTTCAAACATTCACTATCAAGGAGTAGACTAGGACACTTGTTTCTACGTTACATTGAGTGGTATAGAAAACCCTCATAAACGCTATGATTTTTCGTGAGTGCGGTATATTGTAGTTCTCCGCCCCTCATAGATGTTTGGCATTCGTCATTAGGTGATCTATTCGTGCAACATGCCTGCCTCAAGCCTGAGGACCACTCTGGAGCAGCGTAGCAGTGTCCAGAGATGAGTTTTGGTGTCACCACTTTATTGAGGGTAGAGTTATATTAAGAAACAAGTCACTACCAATATTACTGTTTTATTCAAAAAAGGTGTGATTTGTTATTAAAAATTGTCATGGGTATACTATCAGATCAAGTTACTAGACCTTGGTATATCACTTAAAACATACAGTCAACATGTTTCAGCTCCGTATTACCCAGCCGGGTCTGTGGAGCATTCGTCAGGACAAAACAAGGATAAAATATATACTTACACTACTTGTGTAGTATTGGAGTAGATTAAATTTTACCCACCGTTTAATGGATACAAGGTGCGATTTACCTGCAATAGAAATCACAAATCAATTCATGGTAATGATCTGTGTTATTATTTTGGGCATGTTATTCTATTGACCACAACCTGTAAGTAATATTATTACTAAGTATCAGGAATTAATTATTAATGGTTGGGAGCGTATCTATGGAAAACTATTGGCGAATTGCATCTGGGTATTTAAAAGTGAGATCGTCACCAGTCTTGACAAACTGGTAAGAAGTTCCTAACCAAGCTATTAATGGTCTGTATCTTCTAAATATTAGATAGTGCCAGGCAATAAATATGGCAGAAAGCCTGGTCGATTCTAATAAAGAGGGTTATCCACTATCAAGTATGGTGGCATTAGTCTGTACATTCATGTCGGTAATTACACGATAACGTTACCTGCATAGTGTATCTAAATTAAATACCTTAATTATCGTAATTTCAGGTCTCCTCGGGAGTTATCTAGACAGGCTGGTATGAAAAGAGAAAAAGCGAGGGTATATTTAAATTAAATTGGTTGAGTTAGGGTCAAGTGCGGTTTGTAAAACTCCCTCGATGCACGCTTACCCGCAATGTGGAGAGTCTCCGTCGTCTTGTGCTGGCGCTGCCCCCGGACACGGAAGCGTGTCAGTTTCCCGGTTTTCTACAACAGGGAAAGTGTCAGAATAGAAAAGGGACTACATTCGAAGTGCTGTTCAGAATGTTTAATTCTAATCGAAAACGGACCAGTGGTAGTATTTAGTTAGCCCGCGGTGTTTGTTTAAGGCTTGATATATGAAGTAAAGGACTTACGGGTGTTTTTGTGAGTTATGTTTCACTAAACGCTGTCATGTTTCTGCCTGATATGATTCAAATTTGATGTATATCGTGATGAGTCCACAGGTGTTAATGTGAATAGTATTTTACTAAACGTTATCAATATTAATACCTGACATGATTCAAAATCGTGTATATCGTGATGAATATAATATACATACGTTAATATGCCAAATAAAGTGTGGAGTAGGTATGTGTGTTTCATGCAGAGTGATACCATGGAGCTGTAGCTTTCAGCCCCGTTAATAAGTATATATATATGAAATTGAGGGGTGAGTATGCATACTACACACAAAGTGATGCCATGTGAATTTGAAGAGTAAGTTTGCATTCTTCAAGCAAAGTGATGCCATGGAACTGTATCGTTAAGTCCCGTTAGATGGGTTTGGAGACGGTTGACCCATCTCTGTTCTCTTTCATATAAGACTTTTTCAGCATTCCCAGTTTTATCCTTCAACATTTCCAGGGCAGTCCATTGTATATCTTCAACTGTGTGACCTGTTTCAACAAAATGGGTACAGAGTTTTGTGTTATTTTTCTTCAGCCTGATATTGCTTTTGTGCTCTCCAATTCTTAGCTTTATCTTTCTGCCGGTCATTCCTATATTCTTCTTTCCACAAGGACACATGATCATGTAAATTACATGTGATGAATTACAGTTTGTGTATTGTCTTTGAGTCCAAAGTAATGTTTCAGTTAGTTGCAGAGTTTTGGTTATGGTTGTGGAGTTACAAACTTGGCAGGTTCCACATGGATAGTGTCCTGTGACAATCGTCATTTCCATGTTTCTTTGTTGTCCACTCAGGATTTGTTTTTGAGGACAGGTGTGTACCAGTAAGTCTTTTAAGTTACGAGTACGTCGATTTGCGAAACGTGGTTTCGGCCAGTCAAGGTTTCCTGAAGTTAGTATGCGCCAGTTTTTGTTTACTATTTTTTGGACTACATACGTTGATGGGCAGTAAGTTGTTACACAAGTAGTTAGGAGTTGGTTCTTTACTTCTCGTTTCCAGAAAGGATGACCTTGGTTGATTATTGGCTCTTTTGCGACATCTGGAGATTGTTTGTTGTTTATAGTTACGACATTGAGTTTGTGACTTAGTTCTTGGGCCTCTTCCTTATAGTCACTGTTCAGGCTACAGTTCCTTTTAAGTCGTAAGAATTGACTGTAAGGCAAGTTGTCTCTAAGAGGTTTGGGGTGAAAACTGTTTTTTGCTGTAGGTTTTGTGAATGTTTTCGTTTCAATCTGTCCGTCCTTAATAAAAATCGTGAGGTCCAGAAAATCGATTGAGGTATCATCTGATGTGAATGTGAACTTTAAGCATTCATCTCTTGTATTCAGCCATTCTATGAAGAGGTTCAAATCTGTGTCTTTTCTCCAAATCATTAGGACATCATCAATGTATCGCTTCCAGTAAAGGATACTGGAAGCGAAAGGATTGACATCAGCAAATACATTGGTAGTTTCAAAATGACTGACATATAAACCTGCCACCGATGGAGCGAACGCACTTCCCATGGAAGTTCCATGTTTCTGTAGATATAATTGTCCCTCATATTCAAAATTTTCAGTTAATGCCATTCGGCAACATTCGAGGACAAAGTGGCGTGGCGTGTGGTAAGTCCACTCTTCATTGAAGAGTGTGTCTTCAAGCATTTGTAGTGTTTTTCTTTGAGGCAGGCTTGTATATAACGATTCAACGTCTAAACCTACTAGTAACATGGTGGTTTGATCAAATGGCATTTCTATTATCTGATTCAGAAGATCTCTCGTATCTTTTAGATATGTAGAGGTGCTTTGTACTAGGGGCTTCAAGAGTTGGTCCGCAAATTGAGATAGAGGCTCCAATACCGAGCCTATCCCCGATACGATCAGGCGTCCAGGTGGCGGGGATTTGTTTTTATGTGTTTTTGGCAATGAGTAGAAACAAGGTGTCTTTGGTTCCTTGGTGATGAGATAATCAGCCTCTTTTTTAGATATCCAAGCATTATGGAGAGTCTCCGTCGTCTTGTGCTGGCCTCATATACCATCATTGCAATTGAATTCTGTAGTCTTGGTGTAGGATCTGAGATGATTTTTGTATAGAATTTGTCATCAGCTAATAAGGTTAGGCATTGTTGTTTGTATCCATCTTTCTCCAAAATAACAATTCCTCCATCCTTATCTGCGGGTTTTATGACAATTTTGTCATTTCTGCGTAAAGTTTCCAGGGCTTGACGTTCATTCCTTGTTAGATTTTGGAAGATCTGATTTTTGTTAATATTTATTTCATCTATTCCCTTCATGATTGCCTGCTCAAAGGTTTGAATCTCTATAGGTATTAAAGCATTGGGGGGGGGGGGTTGAAGGTGGATTTTCTTTTTAAATCTGTGTCCCCATCCTTTATCCTCTGTTCAGTTCCTGAAAAATATGCTTTCAATTTTAATAGTCTGCAGAATTCAGCCAGCTCACATTTAACTTTGAAAGTATCCAGAGAGGGAATGGGCACAAATCCTAGTCCTTTATTTAGGACATTCTTCTGATCTTCCGTGAGGGTTAAGTCTGTGAGGTTCAATCAGTGACTCTGCTTGCTTGTCCCTGGTTTTTCTGTTGTCATGTTGCGAGTCATTATGTTCCTCTGTTGGTCTTGCCAGGTCAAGTTTTGCTACGTCCTCTTTGCTGTTGGCCCTTTCCTAAAAAAGGCTTCTGTTTTAAATTCTCTGGTCCCGACATCTGGAGATTCATCATGTGTGGTATTTACGACATGTCTTGATAAAAGGGGTTCATCCAAGCTCCATAAGGTGGCATATACGGTTGGAAGAAAGGAAATTGATTTCCACCATAGCCTCTGCCTGTAAAATTGCATCTTGGCCATCTGTTCCCTCTTTTGTTATTGAATTGTCGGTAGCTGTTTCTTCCTCTTCTTGTAGTTGAGTGTTCTGAACCATCTTCAGATCCATCTGTAGAATTCCTTCCTTCTGAATCATTATCGGAATTTTGATCAGGTGGTGTATATTCTTCCTTTATATATGGGTGCATCTTCTCCTGGCTAAATCTCTTCAGGTCTTTGCCCAATTTTTGTAATTTGTTCTGCATCAGGTATTCTTTTGTTTCATTCATCTCCTTATTGATTTTATCAAGTCTTTTCTTAAAGGCTGTTGGAGATATACCTTTTCTCAATTCGTTTTCACAAGTCTGTATTTGGGCAAGTAATGCTTCTGAAAGTCTTTTAGCTGTTTTTACTATGAGCACTAGGTAATCCAAGGTGCACTTCCAAGATATGGAAGACCAGTCTTGTCTAAACGCCAAGTCGTGTAGGAATATTCTGGGTGCAGTTGTTACCCACAAACCTCTTGGTGCGGATTTTGCTCTTAAATATTCGGTCATTATGATGCCATGAATGGCTGTCCTGATTTGATCCCTTTTCTTTTCAGATAGGCATTCCCAATCATCCGTTTGGGCCAATGTTTGTGTGAAATCTTGATTCTGCAGTAATGGTTGTGCCGCCAATATCTCACTAATATCATCCCCAGTGTAACTCAAGCCAAGATTGTCCTCCATTATGTCCCTGATATAGCTACTTATAAGCTTTCTTTGTTTGTTAGTAGCTGGTAGAATCTCCCGCAGCTGTGCGCTGCTTTATACAATGTCTATCAAAATTAGGGAGGAGGAATACCTGTCCAGTCGCTTCCCCATACAGGATATTCACTATCAAGGAGTAGACTAGGACACTTGTAACTACGTTACATTGAGTGGTATAGAAAACCCTCATAAACGCTATGATTTTTCGTGAGTGCGGTATATTGTAAATTTTTCTTCGTACTGTGCCATAAAGAGGACTGCCATCTCTGGGGCATAAGGACAACCCATGGCAGTCCCCTTTACTTGCATGAAAACCTCACCATTAAAGGTGAAATAATTCTTTCTCAATGCGATTTCAGCCAAATTCAAAATGAAAGAGGTGGGAACCCTATGGGGCCTTTCTCTTTTGTCCAGATAGGTTGACATCACCTCCAACGCTTCTTCCTGCGGGATTTGCGCATAGAGGGATGTCACGTCCATCGTTGCCATAATTTTGACTGAGGATTGAACTCAGTGCCTTCCACTTTCAATAAAAAATCGGTGGTGTCTCTAAGGTATGATTTCACCTCACTTAAAAAGGGTTTTAAGAAAAAATCTACATACTTAGCTATAGGTTCGCGACACGAATCGCATCCCGAAACTATAGGGCGTCCCGGGAGATCTTCAAGATTTTTACGAATCTTCGGCAGAAGATATAGAACCTGGGTTCTGGGAATTTTTTTATCAGGAAATCATATTCCTTGTTTACTAAAAAGCCCTCATCTTTGCCAAGTTGTAGTATTTGGGCAATCTGTCCTTGAATTTGCTTGACCGGATCCTCAGATAGTCGGCGATACCAGGTTGTATTAGACACTTGTTTCAAACATTCTGAGAGATACATCTCACGGGGCCAGATGACTACGGCCCCGCCCTTATTGGTTTGTTTAATGACAATCAAAGATGTTATAGAGGCCCGTTGTTTTTGGCTCATATTCTGGTGAGTGTAACTTTCACCTTTCTCCATTTTATTGATGGATGATAGCAATGCCTGCTCAAAAGCTAGGACTTGTTTAGGGATATTGTTAGAAGGGACAAAGGTGGATTTATTTCTAAAACCTGTTGTTTCTGTGTTCTCAATTGCTGGTACATTAGCAAAAAATGCTATCAATCTCACTTTTCTAAACAATTCAATTGCTTTGAGTTTAAACTTTGTGAAATCTTTTTTTTTACTGGGAACAAATTTGAGGCCCAAATTCAAGACTGACTCTTCTTCGACAGATAGAATTCTTGTTGACAAATTGACAACGGTACTCGGGCCACCTATGATTTGTAGAACCAGTTCCTCATCCTCATTTCCAATGGTACTTTTTACCGCGGTTTTGGTTGTTGACCCTTGTCTAAAAAAGTGACCCTTTCTTTTTGTTATTTCTATTGTCTATTTCTATTTCTATGCCCCTTCTTGACCCCTTCCAGCCTATCCCTGTCTAATAGTGCTTTCCTCACCACAAAAGCTACACCAGGGTCTCGTTCACCCGCTAATTTAGCAAAGAAGCCTATTGCCGTCACGTGTGCCCTAGCATAAGACGCTGGCCTGCCTTGCTCCTTTAAAGTTAGTAAAAAATTGCAAAGCGCCCCTGTGGAAAAAAGGGCCACCCAGCCTGTGCGCTTAGCAAATATCCTGTATGACTTGAACTATTGCTGGTAAGTTCTTCTAGTGCGTTCGCTCAATAATGCTCCCACCAGCCCTGCTAAAGCGGGGCTCCAATCTTCCACAGAGATGTCAGGAACACAGTTGTTTGCTCCTCTGCCTGAGGGTGATACCTTAGGAAATCCTGCTACTTGGTCACCATCCTGATTCTCAACACCTGGAATATGCGCATCTTTGAACAGCAGATTGAGCTTTAAGCAAGCCAGAACTAAATGTTTTAACAGCCTTAAAACATGTTTACAAGTAGCTCCCTGCCTATTGATAGCTTCCACCACTGCCATGTTGTCTGATCAAAAAATTACTGATTTCTTCTGAATGAACTAGCCCAAATAGTTACTGCCACTATTATTGGAAACAACTCCAAAAAGGCTATGTTCCTGGTCAAGCCGTTCTCATGCCAGGACTTCGGCCAATCACCTCTGCACCAGTGGGACCCCAACACTGCTCCAAAACCAACACTACCTGCTGAGTCAGTGAGCAAGCCCAAGTCTGTGTTGGATATTGTCAGCCCTGGCCTAATTACATTACCATTGAAATCACTCAAGAAACTATGCCATACCCTCAGGCCCTCCCTCACATCTGACTGCAGGCGCACGTGATGGTGCTTTTGAATCAACCCTGCCATTGCCTGTTTAATTGACCTTGAGAAGGGGTGTCCATTGGGATGATCCTTAAGGCAAAATTCAACTGACCCACTAGAAGCTGAAGCTGATGCAGCATGACTTTGGGACCTGCCAGAGCAGAATATATCTCTTGCGAGAAGGCCTTTACTTTGTCCATTGGTAACCTACATTCCACTACTGTGTCCATCTCAATGCCCAAGAAAAACATATAGGTTGCTGTACCCACCGTCTTACCGGGGGCCAGTGGCACCCCATCTCTTCAAACATGGCAACTAGCTCGCTCAAGGCCTGAACACACTTTCCTGATGCCGGGGGTCCCATGATCATAAAGCCATCTTAGTTGTGTACTATGTCCTTGTGCCCTGTTCTGAAGGCAAACAGCCACTGCAGCATAGAGCTGAACATCTCAAAGTACCTGCATGACACTGCCCAACCCATTGGCATACATCTGTCATAATAAAAGTGGTAATTCAGCTGGAAACCTAGCAAATGATAATCATCGGGGTGCACAGGCAAGAGCTGGAAAGCTGGCTCGATGTCCGTTTTTGCCATGAAGGCATTGGGCCCTAAGTCGCGCAGACTCTGTAGTGCCATGTCAAAGGAAGAATATGTCACTGAGCACAAGGACGGATCTATGGCATCGTTCACGTATGCCTCCCTTGGCGCTTATGCGTTCTGAATCATCCTGAACTGGCCAGGCTCCTCCTTAGGAACCACTCCCAGTGGTGAACACACATATCCCGGCAATGGGGGAGCAGAGAACAGACCAGCCACCCGCCCCAGTGCCCTTTCCTTATCGACCTTCTGTGACACCACTTTTGGGTGCCTGCGCGCAGACAATAAATTATTGCAATACCCCACTGGGGGCACCCCTTGTGCTGGAATGCGGAAGCCTGTGTAGAACCCTTCATACAATGTCCTGGCTGCCTTCCTGTCAGGGTACTGATTCAGCCAGAAAATAAGCCTCCATATCTCAACTGGGGTGGGTGACTTACTGTTGGGGTGGTTTGGAATCCCTCCCTTTTTCTTTGGACTTCTTAATACAATTAAACTCTGGATGGGAAGGGTGACCGTAGTATGCGCACGAGTGTTTGAATTTACATGCCCCAGCAGTCCAGGTACACGTTTTTCGGTTAAAAGCCCAACTTGCTCCTTTCTTCTCTCCCGCTCCCCCCTGTGAAGTCTGAAAGGGCTGTATGATGGGCGCTTTGTTATTGACTCTCTCTAACCACACAGTCATCTCTGTTTGGTCCCCTCCCATGTTAGGGTCTTCCACTTTGGCCCATCTAAAATCCCTATCGTAATCCAGCCAAGCTTTATCCCCATATATTGTCTGTGCCTTTAAAATCTTATTCGCATAGCATATCAGGGGTATTGCCAATTCCGGCTTCTTTTCTAACATTACTATGGAAAAAACATTGAAACCAAACAACCAGTTACTGATTGATTCTTCCACCCTTGGCTTTCTATCTCTGAAGGAACCTTCTTTCCCGTCTTTCTCTCTAGAATCGACTTCCCTCCTCTTTGGTCTAATTAAGGAGAATATATCAATAAATTCGCCCTTCCAAATCTTCTCTTTCGTGTCCAGCGTAACATGCGCTGCCAACTAGCAACACTTACATAACACTGAATCGTGACCACCAATTGCCTTAGACCCGCTATCTACTTCTTTGCTTGAGCTCTCTACTGCCTTACCTGCAGCGGACCCTGTTGTCACTGGTTGAGCGGGAGCCCCTTGACCCACTGCGTGAAGGGGCGTGTGCGCAACCTTTTCCTGTGCTTTGTCCAAGAGGGCCACCTGTTTACTTAATTCGACGAGCACACTCCCTGTGCCCATGGGTGAAGACCATGGCACTAGTGTCGCGCCGCCAATCGGATTCCCTACTGCAGGTGCACCCAATTGTGCCAAAAGTTGCAACTGTATTCAATATACTAGCTGTGGCCGCTTGCCCTCCCTCTGCTGCTGCTCCCGGTTGTCCTGAGGTGGTGGGGACTAGCCCACTCTGTGCCCCTCCCTGCGGGAGTGGCACTACCACTGGCACTACCTCTAACACTATGGGGATTGGGGGCTGGCGTCAAGGCCTTCAAATACCCTCTAATCTTGGCCAATATTGTCCCCACATCATCCTGTCCCTTTACCGGTGGCACACTGACTGGCCGCAGGGTACATCGGGAGGGGGTTGAGGAGCAAGGTTGGGCACCGGCACAGAAGGTACAATGGGCATCGGGAGCGAGGGTCCCAGAAAAATGGGCACTGGCACTGGGGGCCCTGTAGGCAGTGGAAGCACTGGTTCTGGCAAGTTAGGGATTGGCGCTGGGGGCCCACTAGGCAGCGGGAGTACCGGCTGCTGAGGCATTACAGGGGAAGCAGGTGCAGGAGGTTGCTCATCCGGTTCCCTGCCACCCCTTCCTTCTTACTCACCCTGGGCTTCTTCACTAACTGAGGAAATGCCGACTTTGAGGGGCTATGGTTTTACGAGGGCAGACCCTATCTGCTGGATCAGAGACCTCCTCAGTATCTGACACCAGAGCCTCACCCCCTTGTACCTCCTCACTATCGTCATCTCTGCCCAATTTGGCTAACACTAGCTTCAATAGCTGTGTTATTTCTGAAACGCCCTCCTTTCTCTTCTGGTTGGGCTTAGGTGGCATTCTGTACTTTTTAAACAAGCTTGTGTTAAAATTTGTGATGTACACTAGGCTCCAACCCACCACCCCTGGTGTTATAAGCACCACTCTGCAACAATAGGTAAAACAGTGCTTCTCCTAGAAACCGATAAAGCACACGTGCGCGTTCAATCTGTGCGCCCTGACCCAACTGATTTAACCACCCGCGCATTTGTCTACAGTGTCCTTCAGATCGAGCGCTACTCTCGACCGCTGCTCTCGCGCTCAAAATTAGACAATGGAAGATGTGCGCTAGCTAACACCGCGCTAAATCAGAAACAGATAGACTGAAACACCAGGACTTGATAATTTAAGCTTGAGTTATGGGTGCGCTGCACCGGTTCCATGGCACACGCTACTAACAGGCTCGCTCGCCGCTGCTTAACTGTCGCGCACCACCAAGCACTCAACAGACGGGCCCCAGACAAGCTAATAACGGCACAGATACAATGAAACACCCAGGAATTGAACACTTAACCGTGAGAGTATTTATGTGCTGACTCGGTTCCACAGGACCCACTAGCAACAGGAAATAGAAGACGCACGACAGACAACCACAGCGCTACCGTTACTAACAGGCTCGCAAAACACTCAGCAGATGGGCCCTGGATCCCCCGAGGAAGGTGTCCAAACTCAAGCGCCCAACAAAAGCGTGCCAACTTCTGAAGGGAGACTCCGGGCAGCCACAGGCATCCGGCGGGGGCAAAAGTCTCTTAACAAGCTCACTTATCGCAGCACACCGGCCACCAGCAGCTGTCCAGCACTCCCCAAAGCCCCCCGACACCTCACCACGGATCCGCGATGCCCGAACTCGAGAGGCTTCCAATGATGACCCGCTACCCCGAAAACCGCAATTGCGAGTCTACGCCGCCGACCACAATACGAAGTTTCCAAGAGATTGATTAACCCCAAAACGATCCTGGGGCCTGGTGCGGGAAAAAGATAATGTACGATGGTGGACCCTGGGCCTAAATAGCCACCCCCTGGCTCCACCCCTCTACTGCCGGCTCCAGCCGGAAACACCTCACGGCTGACCCGGAAGCAATTGCGCTGGCAGGTAGCCAATCGCTACACGGCCGAACTATGGGGGTATGGAGTGGGTACAGGCGGCTGGGCCCTAAGGGCGAGTACGCTGAATTGCGTGCTTTTCAAACAGATCCTCCTGGGCGGGGGGGAGCAGTGGTCTCTCATCACACTCTAGGGCACAGCTTTTCAAACTTTTCATGTTGATGACACACCTTTTTGGCAATCTTTATTTAGGGACACGGTAACGCGAGTGAAGCAAGCGAGCCCAACCACCTCAGGGGGCTCGGGGGAATTCTCCCCAGAGAAAGTTTTGAAAATTGAGTGGGCAAATGGTATATTTCCAAGCAAATTTGAGAAAGCGGGAAGGTTAATAAAGCAATTGGTAATCTGTTCTAACAAAGACAGTGACTGGCAAAACTGAGTGTAAGCAAGATTTGGTTTGTGCATGAAACAAGAACCTTATCATGCACACATTGACACATGCCTCAGTGATTTACGGTACAAAAAGGGCGGGTACACGCACTGCCAACCCTTTCAACCACGCACAAAGTCCGCCTGCTGCCTTGCTGAGTATGAGTTATACAAAAATCTGTTCAGGAAGGGGGAATTGTGGGTGATAAAACAATCATGTAACTTATCAACGGGTCTCTGCTCATTGAACTCAGGTGGGACCTCTTTCCTCCGCGCAGCGCGCCAAAAGGCAACAGAAAATAAGACGAATCATATATTTTCCAATCAGCACTTTGAGGTAAAATTAACTGCATATAAGAGATAAGGACACATACATATATTTCATAGAAATTGTAAATATCAAAATGTATGGGGACACAACATATCTCATGAAAACCATTCATTGATTTTTTTTTAAATATATGATTTGTAATATAACACACATACATTTCCAAAACATGATGTCCTTTACGAGTAACAATAAGTAAATATGTGCAAGAATGAAAAACTTTGAATAAAAACAACAACACTTAATATTTTATTGAGATGAATGAGGTGGATAAGATGAACACTGCTGGTCAATATTTGGTGGAATCTATACTACTATTATAAAGAGAGAGCCGAAACCTTTGAGGCGGGTAAGCTCAAGAAGTACAGCACCAATCACAACACCCAATACAGCATTGGAAATGGCAGTTGCAGCAGATGGACATAGGCTATACATCTGCCCACCATATACATTACGAAGGTAAAAGAACCTTAGGGGTAAAGTAGTCCCTTGTGGGCGTTGTCAGAGTCGCCCGGCCCAAAAAAAAAATGGGCGCGGCATTCACAGGGCGCTGCATTGACGGGGCTCGCCATTCACGCAGCATTACCGCTAACCTTCACAGAACTCGCTTTTGGGCCTAACCGTTCTGACGGGGGCGTCGCCAAACACCACTGTGCGCCGCATTCACGGAGCTTCGCATTTAGAACAATGTGCGCCCCATTCACGGAGCTTCGCATTCAGGCGGCATTTCACACACTTAACGATTTCAATTTAGTCTGGGGCTCAGGCAGGGCCTCAAGGCAGTCAGCCTACCAGCGGGGAGCAGCATTCACGGAGCTTCGCATTCAGGCCGCATTTCCCACAAGCGGACAAACAAATTGCATAGAAATTACCTACTTCATTCACGGAGCTTCGCATTCAGGTGGCATTTCACACACTTAACGATTTCAATTTAGTCCGGGGCTCCGGCGCAGCCTCAAGGCAGTCAGCCTACCAGCGGGGAGCAGCATTCACGGAGCTTCGCATTCAGGCGGCATTTCCCACAACCGGACAAACAAATTGCACAGACATTACCTACTTCACAAGACAGGTAAAAGACGACGTGCAAGATCAATGTTAAACAACGCATAAAAATCCCTTATGAATGCATAACTATTGTGCCATTTCAACGTCAGCATTACCCACTTTCAAATGCTGCTATATTTCATCCCCGGACAACGTCGGGACGGGCTGCTAATATTAGATAAAGACACTGATGCAATCATAGTCTTGGATGTCAGCATTTGGAAAGTAATGATGAAGGTTGTCTCCGAGCAATGTTAGATGGTCAACAATCAGCGGGCTGATATCGCATTTTAGCTGGCACTCAGCAGTTTTGGAAAACATTTCAAAATTGCCTCCGATCACTTTGCTTCTTAGCACAAGAATAACAAAATTATGAATAAAAACAACAGCACTTTTAATGAGATGTATGAGGCTGATAGGATGAACACAGCTGGTCAATATTTGGTTGCATATTTGATGAAGACACTCATTTCATCATCAAGCATCCACGTTTCAATGTCTTTAAGTTTGTCATAGTTGAAAAGGATACTTCACAAATGTATGTAGTAGAAAACTACAAAGAGAATTTTTAACGCTTTTGTACCTAGGTTTGGATGCATTTTTGTAACATGGACCCAAAAGCTGTCTAAATCACCCTCTGCATGTATCATGAACATACTTCGATCATTTTTTATTTCATCTAATTCTTCT
Source organism: Lissotriton vulgaris (assembly GCF_964263255.1). Lineage (NCBI taxonomy): Eukaryota > Metazoa > Chordata > Amphibia > Caudata > Salamandridae > Lissotriton > Lissotriton vulgaris. The sequence continues at coordinate 1,517,233,197 of NC_141691.1, forward strand.
TCAGTAAGAGAGAAGTTCCCAGTTGCAATTGAAAGAAATGGATTTCTGATCCAATCATAGTCTTGGATTGCAACATTTCATCTGGCACTCATCTGTTTTGGAAAACATTTCAAAACTACCTTCTTTCACTTTCCTTTCCCAAATTGTTATTTTGTCTCTCAAAGCACAAATTTCATCTACTGCTGTTAAGGTATTTTCTCCTTTTTCTTGCATACTGGTGTTAATTTTATTCAAATGTTCAAATATGTCAGCAAGATATGCCAATTTTGTGCACCAAAGTTTGTTTTGAATTAGACCGCAGAATTAGTGCAGCTTATTGTCCTCAAAAAGTTTAAGCATCATTTCCCGCAATTCGTATACACGACAAAGCACACAACCTCTTGAGAGCCAACGAACGTCTGTGTGCAGTAGGAGCTTTTTAAACCTTGCCCCCAATTGTTCATAAATATGAGCAAATATTCTTGATTTAAGAGGTTAGCTTTTAATGTAATTGACCATTTGAATCACTTTGTCCATAACTTCCCTTAATTAATTCCCGATGGTTTGCGCGACTACTGCCTCGCAATGTAAAAAGCAATTAGTAAATATATTTTCATTTTCTTTCTTTTCTAAAGCTATAACAACATTTTGTTGAGCCAACCATTGACGGTGCACCATCCGTGCATATCCCGACACAATTTAACCAGTGCAAATTATTTTCCTTCATGAAGCAATCTAAAGTTTGAAATATATCCTCACCTCTAGTTCTTAATGGAAGTTCTAGGCAACACAGGAATTGCTCAATAATTTTGTCTATATGAATGAAATCTATAAAAACCATTAATTGAGCTAACCCACTGACATCTGTTGATTCATCTAGTTGCAATGTGAAGATCATATTGTCGTCTTGAAAAATATCCTTCATTATCAGCTTAACGTTACCAGACATATCTTGAATCCGTCTTCCAGTTGTGTTTTCTGCCAAAGGGATTTTATTAACTTCAATCTCAAATTCTGGCCCAAACATTGTTCAAACAATAGCACAGCAAGATTTCCTTATGGTGGTTTCAGCAACAGTGTGTGGTTCCTTGTTTTTGGCAATTATTTGAGCAACCAAGTAACTTGCCTATTGAGCTTTCTCTGATGTCTTCATTCGCTTTGTGAATGATGCAGACCGCTTCCTTGTAAATTTTGCAAACTCAATAAAGTATTCTACTGTTTTTTCTGACAAATGGCTGTTTTGTGGTAAAATGGCGTTTTAATTTATTTGATATCATACTTTCATTTGCCAGTATTTCCCCAAAAACTAAACACTGGGGACAAGGATGGTTTTCATTACCAGAAAATGTGAACCCTAGTTCCATATAAGCTTTATTATATAAACTGGGATTGGCGATTTTCCCTTTACACTTCTTACGTACTGCCGTTCAGTTGATTCTTGGGTACTTTGCTCAATAGCTGCTACCTTTTGTTCTTCGCAAACATCATCAGCACCAGCTTTTCACTTCCGAATTATAAACGTATCCATTTTGAGTTTCTGTTTGCCTTCCGGTAAAATGAAGAAATGTGGAAATATAGAGATGGGAAGAATATGAGATACAAAGTTTAACAATCTTACGCCTTGCTTACAGTCTTCATTCTCTCCAGTAACATTTCAGGATTTGAGTAGTAGATAATTATGTGAAATCGGAGCTCTGAGCACAAGGTGGGACAGAAGTAATAACTGCATTGAAGCTGGCTCTGGCAGACTCAGGATGCCAAGTGAGCTGTCCAGAACCCACAATTATATTCCATCCTTTATCAGAAGACCCTTACATTTCCAAGCCATGGTCTTCCCCGCCAAACCAGATTGCTTACTTTCCTAAAAAACCAATTAATGTCTCATTTTTAATCTACTTATTTGAACTGGAAGCAATCAAGAGATAATCACATAAACAACCACATATTGCTCTGCTATGACACTGAAGCCTTTCTGACTGGATCAGAGACAGGAACCCTAAATGAGGTAGCAGTGCTGCACGCGGTAAACATGCCATTGAAAGGGGCGAGGCATGTATAGTTAAGGGAGTGGCGTAAACTAGAATTCCCATAGGGTGCCACAATCTCCACACATTTACATAGAAAATTACATCTGCAACTGGCGTACAAGTTCAATTGCTTTGTGCACTTTGCAGAGAGAACAAGGATTGGATGACCACTATTTTGAACACCTCTTTGACTCACTGCCCTCCATTTCAATGTCCAGTTTTAATTATTACCAGGTTAGAGACCCGAATGACCCCGCTCACTTAAATCCCTGCCTGCTGCACAGGATAGAGTCCCAGGGTGCGAATAAATGCATAGAAAAGTGTGCCGCAGCTTGTTAGCACCGACTGCTGTTTGCCTTCCTCCCCCCATGGTGGCTTTATAGAACATAAACACCATGCCAACCTGCAGATTCTAAAGTGGTGGCTTGTCCGCTATGGAGGAGGAGCGTCACCCCACTGCTTATGAGCAGTGCAAAGCACGAAACATAAAATGATAATAACTTTGCGTTGTTATCATTGTATGCTTCCTGCTGCTTTGCAGTTGAGTGGGGCTGCTCTGCACTTGGAGCAGGGGAAGAGTGGTTTGGCCACTCCTAAGTGCGCAATGACTGTTTGGTTGGCCCTCTTGGGCCGCCCAAACCAGTCATGCACACTTTCTCTGTTCTCCAGGCTGCATTACAGCCTGCATGGCAAACATGCCCAGCCCGCCAGCCCCTGGCTGAGCACCGTGTCATGGCACCCAGACCAATGTGATTAGTCAGGGGAGCCTGGGTGCTTACCAATCACGGATTGGTCAGTGGGGCCTGGCTGTGCTTCCAGCTCAAAGATGAGAGCAGCAGCAGAGAAGCAGGACCAGCGCAAGGTATGTTTTTTATGTTTTTTATATTGTGCACTCAACCCCCCCCCGTGACTCCTGCTGGCGCGACTCCCCTCCACCCCCTGAGACGCCCGCCACCACCGAGCCATGCCGGCCGCCACTGCCTGCAGATAAGACAAATCATGCATATAGCCTGTAAATTCTGGTAGTCAGTATCAACCGTCCTAAACCAATTTACTTCCTTTTGATAACATGCAACCGATACCATTATATCTGCCATACATCACTAAGATTGAACACTTCAAAGGTCTATCAACTCTCTCTGGACGACAACAACAACTGCATCCTGGTTACTTTAATACAGACCCTCAGCTGTCCCTCCCAGATTAGAAATGTCTTCTTCCAGAGCAGGATGTGGGCTGGTGTTTCAGATGACATCCAACAATTCTATGACCACTGCATAATAACCAGGGCCAGTGTAATTAAGCAGCAAGAGAAGGCAAAGTTTGTGGCATAATTTGACGCGTTTTGTGGTAGCATGACTTCCTTATTTTGTCATTTGTATACATTAACACTGTCTTTGCAATAGGTTCATCCCATCAGTACACGTTTAATACCCAAATGGAGCAACAAGCAACTTATAGGACCAGGACCCCCCAGCATGTCCCCGCCCCCGCCCCAGCCCCACAACCCTGAAACCCACATGAATATTCATGACAGAGAATTGTGAGGGTTTAAAACGGCCATGTTAAATATTCATACCACATAAACATGACAAGGAAGTTAAAATTGCATAATTAGCTAAACATAAGCACTTTTAATAATTGACATTCAAAATTGTAAAAAACCCCAGCACTAAAGGGGGGGGGGTGGGGGGTATTTCTGACTGACATCCCCAAAGCTGAGCATCCTGCGCAAGGTGCAACCCACCTGCGCCCTAGAGTGGTGGGCCCCACCTCTGATTCTTGTCCGCCATTCTGGGGCCCACACCCCGAGCACCAGGCTGCCTAGGAACCCAGGAGGCTCGAAACCTATCGCCCTAGCCTCCCCAGCCGGTGGTCACCTTTTTCCCAGCGGAGAGTTTACCGTCTCCCCCCCCTCAGTGCTGGCCTAGGGAGTGCGCAGGGCGGTGAGTAAATGTCAATGTTCGCAGGTCTCTTTACCGCAACTCCACCCTCAAACTACTTAGCCACAGGGAGTGGTGGGTGGGAGTTCAAAGTTAAACTAGGTATAGGGGTGGAGGAGCAGGTCGCGGGCGAGCACAGCTGATCCGATGAGGGAGAAGGGGGACAAAGAGACCGAGGTCACTGACCTGCGCCCCTAAATAGGCCCCGGTCTCCGCCCCTCCTCCCCCCAACTGGAAGTGCGTCCGCTTCACCCGGAAGGACTTGGGCGGCCGGAGGCCATGCGGCGATCCGCCCGCGCAATGACTATGGAGGGAAGGGGCGGGTACCGGGGGGCCGGATCCTAGGAGCGCGCTCCTTGAATGTGGCGCTTGGCAAAGGTAGTAAGTCAGTTTTGCAAAGGGCTTTTCCATACCTAATAACACAATGTTGCACTGTTAGTAATTTGTGATCAGTTTGTGCAAAAAACTACATTTATTGGGGTTAAAATCTGCAAATTATTCAGCAGATGAATGCTAATGCCGTAAATACACATTCATGCGGAAAATTCAGCAGCCTCACAATCACAATTTTTCAGTAATCCCCATAATAACTCACAATCTATTGATTAAAACTGTGCATGCTTTGTATCTGACTTTTTTCCACCACCATATTAGCACATGCTGTGCCCCAAGACAGGATAACAGCACCACTCTGGTCATTCACGATCACATCAAAGGGCATTCCACATAGGCCAAGCTGCAATTCAGTGCTTCTGACCACCACGCACTTTTATACCATGCACATGCCTGCCACCTGTAATTGCTTTCTGGCGCCTCTTCGGGGCTATGAAACAATATACATATGCAATTACAGAAGCGCTACAACGTCCACAACTCTTGTATAGCGCCAATCCCAGAGGTGTAGTAACTACACCTCCAAGATTGGCGCCATTCTAGTTAAGTTACCTAGCACCAGGGAAGGGATACAAACTATGCCGCTAAGATTGGAGCCATTTTAAGAATGTCAAAAAAATGTCGAAATTCACTACTTACATCTCGAGTGGTGCCTAGGATGGTGGGGCTGTGGCACCGATGCCACTGTTTTACAGCAAGGCAGCGCGCTCAGGGCAGAGTTGTGAGAAGCGACGTAGCACTCCCGGAGGGGGGGTCAATACTTCCACTGGCCTCTCGCTGTAACCAGGCCTGCGTCACTCCGCCGCTAAGACTGGGACTCTGACAATGCCCCCACCGAGCCTCGGTATAGCGGATTTGAGCTCTGGACGATGAGACTCCGCTCCGCTGCTGCTCTGCCTTACGCCTTGCAGGTCGCAATTACTGAGTGGGGCTTGAGTCGCATTCCCCTAATATCAGCCCGCAGATGTCATTGCATTGCGCAACACACCTATGTATGGGTTGCGACACAGTAACGTGTCACGCCACACAGTTTGGAAAGCTGTGCTGTAGGGGGTGTTTATAGCTGGTAGGTTGAAGGGTGCAGAGTAGGAAGTTCCGCTTCCCAAGGGCCTGCAGGAAGGGGAACTTCCTACTCACCACACGGGAGCATGGGCGCCAAGTTGGCATAACATCAGTCCTTGGGTGGTAGTATTGGAGAGTGCAGGGGGTGCCCAAGTGAAGAATCTGACGGGCAACAGGGCCTCCTGCACAAGGTCACTCCGATAAGAAGGGGGACCTAGCAAGTAGTTGGGACCAGTCATGACCTTGCATGTAGACTCTTCCGGGATACGCAGAAAACAAATTGTACATATGTTTAGGTTCGGTATGGCTATGTTCTAGACATCTGTTAAGGTTAGTCATAAAATATGTAAATACATTGTATATGAAATGTATAAAGTCATGGAATATGTGTGGGTTTTCAGCATATTTGAAATGTTATTAAAATTTTACTATGATTTTTAATTTTAATAAAATCCGGCTAGGGCTTTACGACCCCCTAATCCAAGATCGGTGTTGAATGATTATTATTGTCTGTGCCTTGGGGGAAAGAGGGAGGGGGATGGGAAGCACCCCCAGGTCTTGGGGTTAACCTGCTGGTTGGGGACATATTATTTTGTGCACAAACCAAGCACAAGGTAAGACACAGGACTACATTTTTGTTTCCCATAAATCCCCCTTTGCAGCGGCCATTCCGCCCAAGGAAATAACACTCCAGAGAGGAGGCCTCCAGGTGTGGCCGGAGCAAAATGGCTGCAGCCCGGCATGCAGTCCTCTCAAGGATTGAAGTATGACTGTGTCTCCTGGGTGTAGCGGTTTCCATGTATCTCTTCACTGCATAAGTGAACAGAATGATTTGGGGTTCTACTTCCAGCCCTCGGATGGTTGAGGAAGTATATTTGTAGTTCCCTTGTGTAGCGCTGTGCTGCTGACCATCTTACCGGGCTGTCCTGTGTGCCTGCGGAGCTGTGACTTATGTCTTTGCTGCTACAACTCGCGGTGCGCTCTTCGCGGGTCCCGCATCGACGAGGAGGACTTTGGTGGAACCAGTGGACTTTGCCGGGGTGTTTAGGGGCAGGGCAGGGCTGCGAGCAACAGCGCGGGGACTCCATCACCCAAGAGTCCCTGCTTGGCCAATTGGAGACACCTGGCCCGCTCTCCCTGCTAGCCCCGCCCCCTGAGTACCGGACATCAGTAAAACCCACCTCCTATCTACAACAGGCGGGATCCCTTGTATAGCGCTGTGCTGCTGACCGTCTTACCGGGCTGTCCTGTGTGCCTGCGGAGCTGTGACTTGTGTCTTTGCTGCTACAACTCGCGGTTCGCGCTTCGCGGGTCCCGCATCGACGAGGAGGACTTTGGTGGGACCAGTGGACTTTGCCGGGGTGTTTAGGGGCAGGGCAGGGCTGCGAGCAACAGCGCGGGGACTCCATCACCCAGGAGTCCCTGCTTGGCCAATTGGAGACACCTGGCCCGCTCTCCCTGCTAGCCCCGCCCTCCGAGTGGTCCAAACCTAATAATAAGTACAACCACCGCTGCGTGGGAGCGTCCCGGGAGAAGCCCGGGACAAGGGCGGGACCGTCTGTAGCCGTCAGGGGCTGAAGGAGGCTGGGCTGGGCCCGGTCCTTAACATTCAAAAACTGTTTATTGTTGTTAATGGTTTGTCGTTTCCTGGGGTACCCCAAGTGTCAAGGATGCCTATAGACATGTCTGATTCTCTACCTTCTAGTGTTGGGGTTTCTATCCTTGGTCCCCTTGACAAATATTTTGCAAGGGCAAATAAAGAAATTGACAAAGAACTCCTGCTAGCTGAGAAACGTGCAGAGCGCTACCGCTCCATAGATTCACTCAAAAAAAGACAATTGATCACCCCCCAAAATGTAACCATCAACCAAGAATTGGGTAGTACTTGTAGGTTGGAATCAGATGCTGAATTATTCAGCACCGATCACATCCCTAGTATTTTTCAAGACCAAAGTACAACCCCTGTACACTCTGATATCATCAGCGATGGTAATATCAATAGCCCTCCTATTGTTTCCAATCGTCTCATTGATCTAAACTCTTCAGCTGTCCCGAATCTTGTCTCGCAACTTCATTCAACTTTTTCTAATCATTCAACTGATATTGTTGCATCTACTGAGACAATTTCACTACATATTGTTAGTAAGACCAAAGTTAATCCTAAGAATCCACGGAGGGTACTTCACTCTCCTCCAAGGAAAAAAAGGAGAAAAGGCGGGGTAAAAAGAAAAGGGGAAAAATCTTTGAGTACTACACCTCCTTTAGTAGGCCCTAAAACCAAACCATCTGGCCCACCAGTGAGTGATATCTTACCAGGTACTCAACTATCACCACCTTTCCCAGGAGAATTACTAAAAATGTCCAACAAAGAGCTAATAGAACTATTTGAACAGCTTCTAAAATCTTATATGCTTCCACTTATGGAGAGAGTTAGAATCTTAGGGGAAAAAATGGATTGCCTCTTGGCAGCTGCTCATTCGAGCACAAATCCTGACCCTGTGAAACCCAAGGACCAGTCCCGACCAAAATGCCAGTCAAGCTGGTTGTTGACAGGTAAAGTAGGACTTACAGATAGTTTTTGTAGTTTGGAATAATTCCTTTTGGGATTGTCCTCATAGTGCTTCCTTTTGGTGGGTAAAGGCCGAGAAAGGGCTAGGTCTTGGATATTATCTTACATACGTGGATAGGAAGGATCCCCTAAAATACCGTTAGTATGTAAAAAGCTGGTGTCTTGAATTGGAGAAGGTGATTCCACTACGGCGTACTTGGTGTTGCATATGTTGTTTAATTCGTCCCACAGAGACAGATTTTGCACTCTTACTGGAGTTTGTAGGGGAGATTGCATACTAACTAGAGAGTGGCAGGGAGAGTTGTAGTCTGTCTCGTGAACAGTAGGCAATGTGCTAGTGCTATTCATGTGATGCTCCTGTAACCCTTGGCACGGGCCCCTCTCAGAAGCAATGTTTGTACCCTCCTTTCGTGACATTATTAAGATGGGTTAAATCAAACCACGAAAATAGTCAGTCAGTAAGTGGAGACACTCTACCTCTTCACACAGAACGATCAAGGGAGAGGGCCCGTCCCGACCCCCTCAGACCACGGAGGGCCACAGGGGGCCCGCCCTTCGCCGTTCGCCCGCCCGCGTCCCGCGTAGCGGGGATTGAGATGGCCTAAATAGTGAGTGGGGGCGTGTCCGTCAACTCAGGCTCCGGTGTGTCAGCTGGCGAGGCTCCTGGTGCCTGGAGTCCTCGTGTCCTGCCCCGACGTCGTTTCCAGCCAGGAATGCCCCAGAGAGCGTTATCAGGTGAGTGGGGGCGTGTCCGTCAACTCAGGCTCCGGTGTGTCAGCCCGCGAGGCTACTGGTCCCTGGAGTCCTCGCGTTCTGCCCCGACGTCGATTCCAGCCGGGAATGCCCCAGAGAGTCCTCCAGCTACAACATGCCAAACAAACAATGCCCCAGGGTCAGTGTCATGAGGGACTCATGATAGAAGTCAGGAACCTGAGATGGCTGTTCGCGGAGCTGATCAAAATAATAAAATCTGTTTCCATCTAAGAAGGGATGATGTACCTTTACAGGTTATTCCAAGTCAGAGGGAGGGAAACCCTTTATCATCTAGCATGAATGTTTCCGCAGGGTTGGACTTGGCCAACCACCCAACATCACTGACACTTATTTCGTGGAACATAGCTGGTCTGCATAGCAAGCTTCAAATTGAGGAGTGGGTGGAGTTGGTGAATAACCAGGACATTTTAATTTTTCAAGAGACCTGGGCAATTGATCCTATCTTCCTCCCTGGGTTTCTAAATTTTTATAAACCAGCTCGTAGGACAGGAGTGGGTAGACCCTCAGGGGGTCTATGTGTCTGGTTAAGACAGTCATTGGACTATTATACCACAGAGGTGTCCACTACTAATCTTGATATCCTTGTGCTCAAGCTCTCAAATCCAGGCTCTCAGGCGATAGTTATTATAAACGTCTATGCTCTGGGTATTCCGGGTGGACGTAGCCCAATTGGTATATTCAACGATCTGGAGCTTATACTTCATCAAATTGGAAGGGAATCTTTTGTTATTTTGGCAGGCGACTTAAACTGCACCTTTGAGCCGTATTCTGGAAGAGAGATGGACTTTCAGGCAGAAGAGGACAAACTTTGGAAGATTCCATCCCTAGAATTATTACCTATTAAGAAAGGGATAGAAGCAGCACTTCACTGGCTGGGGTTCTGCATTGAATGGGGACTGAGAGCCGTGAATGGGCGAACCCCTTCAGACAAACAGGGGAAGCACACTTTTGATAATGGCCATAGGACGAGTAGGATCGACTACTTCCTTATTAAGGCTGAATACTGGTCCTCTCTGGTCGATATGATGGTGGTGGAACCCCCTGAGAGTGACCACAACCCCTTGGCACTCAGTCTAGCTCTTGATAACAATCACAGGTTGGGAGCCCCTCATAAATGTGCTACAGCAGATGTGACAAACAATGGAGGTGGGAGGGTGCACAACTGTGTGGGTTGATGTATTAAAGAAGGAAGCTCCAAGGTTCTGGGTGCTCTCAAAGGGTGGTGTTGTCCGTCTAAACACCTATAGATATCAATAAAGTTGTGTTTGCAGAAAACAGAATGTGGTTCAAAATTCAATTGAAAATGTTATTTATTTTCTTCAGTTTAATTTTCTCATGTTTTCATTTTTAGACTAATATTAACAACATATCAGAAGACAACGTATGCTCTTAAATGTCAACGTATGAACTTTTAACTCCAATGCATTTCGGGCGAAGGTGCCCTTGGTCACGGAGAGCTGAGGAGGAAGAAAACGAAAACGGGTGTCAGGGAACGGGTGGTCTGTTAACGGGTGGGGGAGTTTACTGGTGTTAATGGTGTGTGGGCTGAGTTGTCTCAGATTATATAGTGCTCGATGCTATTGTGAAGGTTTGGGGCAGGTGAAAGGGATATTACCGCCTGTGAAAAATTAAATATAAATAAACTACGAGCGAGTCAATAATTACTCGGTGTAGAATCAAAGTCTTACTTCATAGTTACACGTAGCGCGCAAAGACGCTATCTGCCGGTCATCCGCTCGCTGTCTCGGGTGCTCGTGTGGAGGGCTGCAAAATATATTAGTGAAAAGCGATGGTGGACTCATGCAAGGAATAACGCATGCATAGGGGAATAGTTCATGGAGAGAAATACTGCGGCCATCTTAAAGTGGATAGTTAACAGAGGACTAAGGCGTGATACGGGGAAAGGGCCGTAAGGAAAGCTGAAAGGGATACAGGAGTACAGTAAAACAGTTAAACAGTTATGATGTATCATGAATGCTTTAAAGGTAACAACTAAATTCAGTGCGGTCGTTAAGCAAACACAACTTTATTGATCTACAGCAGATGTGTTCCTGGAGAATGACAGAAGAAGGGTACAGTGGTGTAGAGTAGCCGAGGAACCCGCCACCCTAAGTTTAATTTCACGGAAAGTCGTGGAGGTTTCGGCCGCAATGGAGATAACGACCGATTTATTTGATATTTGTGGGTTACACGATAAACTTTTTAATTTTTTGAAATCGCTTTTCTCAATTACAAAAAAAAAATCTGCAAAAAAAACCTGAATACCATTGGGTGGGGGAAAGTGGTATAACCAAATATGTCGCAAAGCCCATATTGACTTACTCGCAGCACTTAAGTCGTGCGACAGTGCCGCCATACGGAAGTACAGGCAGGAATATAAAAAGTGCCCGAAAGAGGCCAAATCGGCCTGGGACGACAAACACTGGCAGGATCCCTATGAGGCGAGTTTATCCTCTAATCAATTGAGGTTCTGGCATGTTCTTAAGTGGGGGAATTCTTATGAATCACAACTCCCCTCCAACCATGTAGCTGAAGATGGATGGGTTGCAAATTTTGGGGCTCAATTTAGCTATTCTGGTCCTCTAGTAGCCCCTGTTGCAAGCATACAGGAGGGCCCCTTAAGAACCCTGAGGCCAGATCCCCTCTTTGATCGTTTCAATGTGGAGTTGGCCTTAAGCCAGACCAAAGGAGGGAAAGCTCCCGGCATAGACTGCATTCCCTCAGACCTTTTTAAATCTGATCAGGCAGCTTGGGTTTCTTATATATTGAAGATAGCTAATGCTGTGGCAGATGGTGCCCCGATACCAGACTCTTGGCAGGGGGCGGAAATCCTTCCAATATTCAAAAAGGGGGATCGCTCCCTGCCAACTAACTACCGTCCAATTAGTCTTATAGACGCCATCCAAAAGATCATCTCTCGGATGGTGCTATTTAAGATCACAGCATGGATGGACGAAAGGTCAATACTATCACCACTGCAGGCCGGTTTTAGGCCTTGCGTAAGTACAATAGATCAGATTCTAAGATTTGTATTAATCTATTGGAAGGTGGTGGTCTTAAGTGAAGGTGTGATTTATGCAGCTTTTGTGGACCTTCAGTCCGCCTTCGACTTGGTCCCAAGAACCAAACTGTGGGAGGCTCTGACACAAATGGGTCTGCCAATGGACCTGTTGGACATAATCATAAGACTCCATGAGAAGAACTATGCACAGGTTCATTGGGGTATGCAGGGCCAAGTCACTAAAAAGTTCCCAGTGACTCGAGGTGTCCGCCAAGGATGTGTCCTTGCCCCCACCCTTTTTCTTCTTTTTACTAATAGAGTTGTTGCTTATTTTTCGGATACTCCTACAGACGCTCCTAGCTTAGGCGGTATGAAGGTTCCTCTTCTTATTTTTGCGGACGACACGCTTTTACTTTCTAAAACTCAAAAGGGGCTACAATTGGCACTTAGCAAATTTGTAGAATTTTGTGATGCCAACGATTTGCAGGTCAACACAAGCAAAACCAAGTTCATGGTTTTTACTAAAAAATAGACCAAGATTGAGACAGGTTAATCTTAATGGTGTAAATTTGGAACAGGTAAATGAGATGACTTACCTGGGGGTGGTTCTAGACCATATATTAAGATGGACTGCCCAGTTGGACGCATTGTCATTAAAATTTTCACAGTTGAGTGGGACACTGGTTAAGGAGCAGAGATCCTCTCTAACTAAGAGAGTGAGTCCAGCACTCAAAATATACAATCTCAAGATTAGATCGGCGATTGTATATGGAGCGGACCTCTGGGGTTACGTTAATTTGTCCCAACTTGAGAAAATACTAAATACATTTTTACGAAACTTGGTGGGTCTTCCTCAATCGACCCCTATGCTTCCTTTAATGTTGGACCTGGGTTGCTATCCAATAGAGGAACTAGCCAAATTGAGAATTATACTATTATGGAGGAGAATATGGGTAACTCCTGAATTGGCTACCTTTGCTGTGGGAATAGAAGTTCTTAGACGAATAGTGGGTAGTGGCAATCTCCCTTGGTTTAAAGCGGTCAAATCCACCTTGTCAGATATGGGCCTTTTCCAGCTTTGGTCCGACCCCAGGACCAGCGAGTTCCCCGGAAAAAAGGATCTTAAGGACCAGTTTTGGGCCGCATACAGAAATAGGCTGATTATGGAATATAGCTCATTAACCCTTTCTGGTAGATTTTTGAGCCATAAGGTGGACACCGTTCTGGAAAGCTACTGGGACGCCATAACAATGAGTATTGATAGAAAAGTTTTCCATCAATTTAGAGTAGGAACGTTACCTTTGAGATCGTTCACACACAAATGGAGGGGGGGGGGTTGCAGGGAACTCATGTCAGTGGTGTCAAGACCAGAAGGAAACTGTGGGTCATTTATTTTTTGTATGCCCTGCATATGTCGCCCCACGGAAAAAATGGCTAAAACCAATTTGTCGAATGCTTAAGACCAGAGGGGCCAACGAGGCCTTAAGGTTGCTAGGGATGGTAACATCTCTCCCAGTGGCAATATAAGTAGCTACATTTTTTGGTTGGTCTTGGGTAATTAGAGTTAGATATTCACAGTATTAGTTAGTTAGACAGCCCATTATTTTTATTATTGAACAACCTGCGAAGCACCATGTATTATGTAATTCATGTATTATGTTGGTTTTAATGTTTTATTGTGTTTTATTCTGTGATGTCTTTTATGGTTAACTTTACCGAAATAAAGACTTATGAAACTGATATTTGTAGTTGTCTTGACAGTATTAGCGAGGAGGGAGATTAAAATGTTGGCATGTAAATGCAGGGTTCCAGTGTGTGTGCATGCTCAGCAAAGATTTAGGGGATTGACAGGCTCAGTGGCGTAGTGATTGTGTCACTGACCCTGGTACAAGAAAGTAGATTGGTCCTCCACTGCTGGCTTGGTTGTAATAACAGCCACTTGGTGGGGTGCAGAGGCCTCTCACACCTCTAGGTTACGGTGCCACTGCTTCTGCTACACTATTTATTTCCACGCCTCTGGCCGGAAAGGTAGCTTCTATTTCTATTTTTTTCTATTTAGGGGGTTTTATAGAGCGCTTGGTGACGCACAGAGGCGTGTCCCCGCGCTAAGGAGCTGATACCTGCCAGAACTTACAAATGCAGAAAAACTACTGTGTGAATAAAGAAGTTCAGCTTGGCTCTAAAGATTGTTTCTGAAGGTTCTAATTGCAGCGCCAAAGGTAGCTTGTTCCATCTGGATGCTGCGAGGTGCCTAAAAGATCTTCCACCCATCCGGGCTCTGGACACCTTAGGAATTGCCAGGAGTCCTGAGCCGGAAGATCTCAGAGAGCGAGACGACTCATAGGGTGTCAGCAATCTTTTCAAAGGGAGCGGAGCTCTCCCGTTGATGATCCGGTGGCACGTGCACAGGGCTTTGAATTCCACCCTGCTACGGATCGGGAGCCAGTGCAGAGACCGGAGGGCCACTGTGGAGCCTGCTCTTCTGGGTAGTCTAAGCACTAGTCTGGCAGCGGCATTCTGGAGAACCTGAAGACGGCTCAAATTCTTCTATTTAACAAAGAAGGGAGGTAGAGTACAACGTAGGATTCCTACTCCACGGGCACTGATAAATAAACAAAAAGAATCCTACTACCAGTGTGTAAAAAGGAAAGAAGGGGGGGACACTCAGTGTTGTGTAAAATACCCCTCACACACCAACAGGCCCCTTGGTGTCATGCTTCATCATCGGGGTCTTCGCACCCCGCTAAAGGGATGCGGCACGCTACGACCTGCGACTACGCGGGAGCGTTGACAAATTAGACTATGTGTGGTGTGTGTTGAGTGTAAGTGAAGGGGAATAGATGTGAGTGGGAGGTGTAGTGAAAAATTAAAAAGTACCTGGCTAGTGGGTAAAATGAAAAAAACTTTATTTCGTACCCCTGGCTGGTGCTGTTAAAAAGTGTGCAAAAGAACGAGGTTTTTTTTGTCTTAATTAGGGACAGAACCTCTGGTGTGCGTCGACATGTTTCGGTACTGGTGTACCTTCTTCAGGACGGGGCACAACTTCCCAACCCTACTCACGTTTTTCTAAGAAAAATGGGGTTATTCTAATTTTTCTAAAAAGTGATAACACTCATTAAAGACGGCTACAATGTGCCTACAGCGGTTCTCTGGATCATGTAATTACATGTCCTGAAAAAAAGAAAAAAACCATTAGGTTTAGTTACCATATAGGATTGGCTCAGACATGTGCAGTCACCTGGAGCCCCAAACAGTTAATTAAACCTGTAAAGGAAAACAGACAGGGCTTTGAATTCCACCCTGAAGACGGCTCAAATTCTTCTCCAGAGTTCCCAAGTAGAGAAGATTGCCGTAATCCATCTTAGACGTGACTAGTGCATGCACCAGGGTTTGGCGGGCTCTGATAGGTAAGAATTTTAATACCTTCCTGAGACTTTTGAGGGTCCCAAAGCAAGATCCAACCACCTGATTGATCTGGGGACCAAAGGTAAGGTCAGAATCAAACCAAATGCCCAAGTTCTTTGCTTTCTGGCAAGGGGTGGGTGCTGGACCCAAGCACGACGGCCACCACGCCGACGTCCACGCCGATTGGCCACCCCCCACCACCAGTACCTCGGTCTTGCCTCCGTTGAGCTTGAGGCAATTGGCGGACATCCAGGCCGCGAGGTCTTGCATGCAAGCTCTGAAGATGTCCGCCGAGGGACCGGGCGCGCGTGATAGGGAGGTGACCAACTGCATGTCGTCGGCATATGACACCATTTGGAGGCCGTAACTCTCTACCAAGGAAGCGATCGGGGCAACATAAAGATTAAAAAGAGTTGGGCTCAGGGACGAGCCCTGCGGTACCCCTTGATCCAAAGAGATGCGCTCAGAGTAATGGTCGCCCTGCCTTACTTAGAAGCCTCGGCCTGCAAGAAATGAGTAAATCCATTTCAGTGCTGCCCCTCTCACCCCGCCTTTGCTCAGACACTGTAGCAAGATGGAGTGTGCTACAGTGTCGAACGCCGCACTGAGGTCCAGGAGGATTAAGTCCATGGTTTGTCCCTCATCAGCACCTTGCCTGAGGGTTTCGGTAGCCCTAAGGAGGGCAGACTCCGTAGAGTGACGCGGCCAAAACTCGAATTGCGTAGGGTGAAGGAGGTTGCTTTCTTCCACAAATTTCATTAGCTGCTTATTTACCACCTTCTCCGCTACCTTAGAAAAGTAAGGCAGCAAGGAGATGGGGCGAAGATTATCTAACTTCTCAAAGCTAATGTTGGGCTTCTTACGTACGGGGAGCACCACAGCCTGTTTCCAGTCCTCTGGTATGGAGCTGGATAGGAAGGAGATATCTAGCAAGTGTCTGATATAGGGTTCTAGTGTTTCCAGACTGTCTCCCAGCCTTTTTGGGGAGGCGGGATCCCGAGGGGAGCCAGATTTAACAGATCTGCAAATTTTAACTAAATCCACCGGTGAAGGGGTGGTGAAATTAAGTAGCAGATTTTGATCGGCTTCATCACTCAATAAGTCTGCTGACATTTCCGCTGCAGGAGGTATGTGGGGGCAAGCAGAGTAAATCTTAGACACTTTATCTCCAAAGTAGTTCGCAATGCGATTGCATGCTGCTACTGAGTGATCTTCCTCTAAAGTAGAGGTTTTTGGGGTAGCCAGAGTTTTATATATGCTGAACAGTTCCCTAGACGAGTTCTCTGCCTCGTGGATTCTGTCAGCATAGTATGTGGCCTTCTCTATCCTGATCTTGTTGTGATAGGCGCGTCTCTTCGCGAGATAGGCCTCTTTCATCCGGTCGTCGTATGCCACTCTCCACTGCCTTTCTGCACGTTTGCAGTCCCTTTTGGCGCAACGCAACGCCTCGCCAAACCAGGGAGCCGTTCTTTGTCTCTGAGCCCCTTTGGTAGGTCGTCCCAGCGGGGCTGTGCAGTCCAGAGCAGCAGTAATACGGTCATTGAGCAACCTATTCGCTGTATTCACATCATTGCCTCCTGGGGGACCTTCCGCACTGAGGGCCGTATTAAACTTTTGCAGGGAGAATCTTGCCCACCTGCGCCGAGGATAATTGAGTGGGGTGGGGGCGTTGGCTTTATATTTAGGCAGGAAGATGGAAAATGGGACCAAGAAATGGTCTGTCCAAGGCAGGGGCACTGGGGGATCAACTGAGACATCCTCCCAGTTAGCAAATATTGGGTCAAGCAAGTGCCCACGATTGTGTGTAGGAAGCAGCCCCTTTAGTTCCAGCTGTAGGGTGTGAAGTTCATCCCGGAACTCCACCGCTCCTTTTATCGGAGGAGTCGTCAAGGTGTGTGTTTAAGTCTCCTAACAGTAGGAACTTATCCCTCCTGATCGCTGATTCAGTAACACACTCTAAAAGGTTGCCTTTGAATCTGGACATAGGTCCTGGAGGGCGGTAAACTAGCAGACCCTTAATCGTCGTGCTCCCATCAATGTTTATGCTAAAGACACCTGCCTCGCAACCTGCCAAATTGACTCGTTCGAGTTTACAGACCCATTGCTGTTTAAAGGCGATCGCAATTCCCCCTCCTCTACCTACGGGTCTGTCCAGGCGCACCATTTGATAGTTGTCTGGTAAGGCTTGGACAACATCAGGATCAGAATTGGCCTCTAGCCAAGTTTCAGTGAGGAACAGCAGATCGGGATGTTTATCAGTGAGAAGGTCATATACATCGTGTTTATGGCAGCTAAGCGATCTGGCATTGATCAGGCCGCAGAACAACAAGGAGGCGCTAGCCCTGGAGTCAGCAAGCGTGGTACTAAAATGGAATTGGCAATGTTTACATCCTTCGATCTCCCCAACCCTTATACTATGAAAGCCCGGGGTACAAGTATACGAGGTGAAACTTACTAAGTCGCTCCTGCTCCAGGTAATTCTGCCATCAGGGACAGGGGGTGTGGCCCTGGGCCGTGTCGGGTCGTGGACAGGCGCAGACGGGCTTGGCTTTGGCGCGCATCCGGCGCGCCCGCTGCGCCAGCCCGCTGCGCCGTCTGGCCGTGTGACACATTATATAGGGTGTGAGGAGGGTGGGAGTCCGGCGCGACTAGAGCGCAGCCCCCAGCCACACCTAAGATGGAGCCCGCCGCCGCCAGCACCTAATCAAACAACACGGCTGGGCGAGGCAGGGAAAGAGAGTATAGGCGTGGGAAGAAGTGTCAGTGTGCCTCAGTAAATTCCCAATTAAGATTCTCTATTTAGAAGCCCCCCAGTAAAATTCATAAAAACGATCTTTTTCGCTTTTAAAATGCAGATTCAACATAAATAACACTGGCCTCCTATAGATGCCAACAATCCCGCTTCAGGCGGGAGGTTTCTTTTTTTGTTTACCCAAAAATAAACTATTTTGCTTTTCTACCGCTTAAAACTAACTCCATTTCCATGAAATGTAAAGGAAATGTTAATCCCCCCAGATTTCCTCCTTATCAGTTAACAAATGTGTCCGTCTATAATGTAACTGGTGCTGATGTAAAGCGCTCTGATATCTTCTGGTAATTTCGCGCTATATAAAACTCTAAAAAATATATATAAAAAAATTTGGAATGTACGCTCCCAATCCCTCAAAATAAGACTGGACTCCATTTGACCTTACGCCACATTCACGACAATCGAGAAATCTCCACGGTCACGCGGCATTCTCGGAGGACCGCCTCCAAGCGCTTTTACGGCCAGTAAGCGCTGCGTAAAAGTGCTATTGCTCTCTGTAGGAGATTTCGTACAGGAGAAACGAGTTTCATTTCAAAGCATTAAATTATAATAATGTTATTTTAGTGCAAACAGCTCCAGTGGCGCACGTAACTCAAACGGGTGGCGTTTCAAAACACTAGCCGTTATACTGGCGTAAAAACAAACACAAAACTCGTCGCTTATTCCGCGTCAGGAACATAAATGAATAAAAAAAAAACACGAGGATTATGGTAAAAAAATCATGCGTATTCCCGAACAATGACGTAGGTGAGCACAAATTGTCCAAAAAGTGATCTGACCACATTTGGAATTCCCTCCTAGCGTTTCTCTTTAGTTAAATGTAAGTCGGGTCCAGGAGGGTTTGGCTCCTTCTGCTATATACATTATTGATGACGCGCCACTGGAATTTTTGAACCTGTCCAGTTGGGATTCGTAGATACTTGAACATGGCGTCTCATTGAGCTCTTAATAAAATGGCGTCTCGCCCCTCACTTTCGACAGACACGGTAAATGCAAGGTGTGTTCTAGTATTGTCATATATTATGTGAGAGCCGAGGATCACGCTGGGCTGCTGCAGGGCACCTCTCCGATGTGTAATACAAGGACAAACATGCCCACGGGCCAGAGTTAGTTTAAGGCCTGTGACTTGCACCACTTTCCCCTTCTTTATTTTTGTATATTGACTGAGCCTCGCCGTTTAGCGGCCTGTCAGGGAGGAATCCACACAATGCTGGGTTTCCCTTTGAGAAAACTATAGAAAAACAAACCACGTTTAAGCCTTAGGAGACTTTGTGACGGATTAAGGGCGTAATAATTGAGTTAAATCACCTCTCTTTCAACGAAATCCACATACTCCGTGGCCAGTGATTGTTTGATATTTCGGCTAAAACGAGTGCGCCATTCGCCCAGGTGTTTGTCACCCTCGGAGCCTGGAGCCGAACCTAGCAGTTAGAAGGGGATTCTGTGAATTTTGGATTATAAGGGTGTTCGAGTTTTGAAAGCCCACTATGAACCAGACCTTACACACACATTAATTGTAAAAGGAGAGCCAATACGCTGTCAACGTGAAATCGAGTCGATTACTGTTTCCAACGTGCAACTGCTGGAAAGGGTTGACCAGCTACAAATGGTTTGTGCTGGTTTCAGCTGCTGAAATGTAAGTTTCGGGTCTTTACTAAATGTGTGTGCAGAAAGACATCGTTGAATCCGTCTGAGTCTTAGAACAGCCCGTTGCTGATTTTTGGTTTTAATGATGTGTTTTTAGCAGTAGGCCTTCCCGTGCGTGTGTGCTGGGCTCCAACATTCCAGTGCCGAGCAGTCCTATGAGTGAAAGGTGGTCAATATATAGTCTCGTATTTTCAGAAAGTTGACCGGAGGCTGCAGGGAGTCCGAGAAGGGCTCACACCACAGAAGCGGGCAGTAAATTGGTAGCCTCAGTCTAGCAGCCACACTCCCTTGTGTACCTCGATGAGCAGTTAAAATTGGGTCAGAGGTCAGATTTGCTCCGAAATCTGCTCTCGGTGGAATAGATGTTTGTTGTACCACATATAACCCATATGAATTGACACTTATTTACTACTTCTGGGGTTAGCAGAGCCAGAGCCCTCCTCCTGTATTTCTCATTACATGCAACCATGCTCGCCCAATTCTGCCCAAATCCCGTTATCTTAAAAACAGCGGCAGGACAGATGTGTGTGTTCCACCCAGTGAAGAAACCGAGCCCAACCAAAAAGCCCCTCTAAGGCAGAGGACATCAAAGCTTAGACCCGGATATTTATCGAACATAGCACGCAGCCCCCTTAATCCCACGACGCGATTCTGCCAAAATGCATCTATTCGTTCTGTATTAGTTTATTTACATGTCTTGCCGAGCAAACACGGGTCACCTGAGTGGAGCAGGCGTCTTTGATCCCATTGTAAAAGAGCTGTGTGCTCTTCTGATAAGCAGGGCGAGTTGGTACCCCCGCTGCGGCCTCAATAACACGCGCACTACCAGATACCCACATGGCGCGGGGTCACGCGGCCGGGCACTGCCAAGGGAGCGTTATTACCACAGGCGCAATATGCGCGAACCCACACGACGCACCAATGTGTAGTGCAATGTTCCCAACACTGAGTGTGCAAATGATTCCAAGAGAAACCAACTCACAACTTCGAAGTTGCGCTGTGTTTTTTTTTTTTCCTAGGAATGGTTTCCAATCACTACAAAAAGTCTCTCAGGAAATAACTGAATACATAACTGAAGCGCTAGTGATGACATCGCCCCAAGAGGCTCGCAGACTGTCCCATTCAAAGACTTATCCTGTGTGAGACACGTGTAGATGAGACGTGCTGTATGTATTTGAGTTTATCAGTCTGGGTAGCCCTGTTGCTGACAAGAGACCACTTCTAGCATCAAAGTAAGGCAGAGTTACAAGGCACGCCGTGGCAGGCCCGACAGGCCTTTTATTCCACCGGGCATTTTCCCTGTGGGTTGGAGCCCTTGAAAGGCAGTTTTGAAAGCCCAGGGCCCCGTCACTACCCCAGCTCCACAAATGGCAAACTAGCAGAGCGATAACATTATTAATAGCAGGGCCCTGTTCCCGGAACCGGCAGTAAGATAGACCACACGCCCGTCAGAACAGGTGCACCTTGGACCCAGGCACTGTTAGGGGCGCCCTAGCGCTGTTTAATGGACATGGAGTTTTCTATGCTGCTAATGGGTTAGATGCTAAGGCATTGAACAGGCCTAGGTGATATGAAAAACGTAGCATAAATGCACATATTAACAGACAAGTAAACGGGATGGCTGTGGGGTCCCTGGCTGGCTTGAGAAGCATTTCAAAGACACACACGAGGTTGTTGACTATGCACTCTGTTTCTGTGGCGCACTTACGCTGCGCCTCGCATACCGTCCACGTTCTTGAAGGGGTTCAAGTCATATTTGCACGGGGTCCATCAGATAAGGGAAAATAATGATTAATTCGGTTCTAGTGCCGAGAGCCGGTGCTATCAAGAAGCAGCCGGGAGGCCCGGGGGCGTTTTGACGTCGCCTGTGCGAGTTAAGGGTTGTGAAGTGATTGTATGCACCTATCTCAGCCTCGGCACCTTCTGTCTGCGACTACAATCGGGGCCCAGAGAGGGCCGCGGATGCTGCGCGTTGCCGCTGTTTGGCCACACTAACCCTCCCTCTTCGCAGCCCCTCCCAGGCTCGCCGCCCCATCCACCACCCGTGCTCCACCCTGCACAGACTCCTGTCTCGGGTCGTGCCCGGGAAATCAGTGCAAATCCGTTTTGCACAATTTATTGTACTAATTCCGTGACATCAGAAGGAGCAAACATTTTGTTCTGGCCGTAGTAGAGAAACGCGTTTCTTCCAAAAATGAAGCAAACGTGTTCTCCCCTGTACGCGTCGCCTGCTTAAAGAGAATGGGAGAGCAGCCCATAATTTCGTTTTCGAATTAACCGTTCCTCAGGCCACGTCGTGTATGTAGGATACTTGATGGAAGCGCCGTTTGCTTCATTTTTCACCAGTGAACAGCTTTATGTTGTATGGCCCAAAATACATTTCCGCCAGTCTGGAAGTGTCTGCGTTAAGCTAGCACACGAAATGGTACAAAACGATTTGCTTCATTTTTTACTGATTCATATTGTACCTCGGGTGGTAACCAAGATTACATCTCCTTCAAAGGCGGACGTTGTCTTGTCCTTCCACTGCAAGGACTTCTATGAGGTAAAGGCCCCAGTGTTCAGCATCCGAGAAGGCTGAAACCCCGAACCCTGTGCGCCCTGAAGAGATTGGCGGGAAACATGCACCACCAGGCTCTGTGCCCGGCCCGGTACCATCTGCGCCAGTGCAGGGATTTGCCGCAGGGCGCTGTGGTGGCCACACCACAGTTACATATAAAACTCTACCCTCAGAAATTACCCTCGCGCCCAACCTCTGAAGAGACTGCGCTGAGTGGAATTATTGCCACGAGTTGAAGGAAGGGATTCTACTGAGTGGGGGAGTGAAAGGCTGTGTAAGTAATTAGATGAGCGCGTGTGCCAGGGTAGGAATGAGGCGAAACCCACAAAGCTATCATCATTTTTCTCTCAAGTATATTAGGGTTTTGTGTGGCCTCTTGTTCTAGTTATCTGGTAGTTTGGACTTTTATGTTTGTTTGTATTGCGCCTTGACGCCCCTTGGGGCTAAGTTTGAGCCGTATAAAAATGCCATTCATTCATTCATTCATTCATTCATTCAACAAACAGCATTTTTGTAGCCGAGCAAGGCTCTGCAAAATAGTCGAATGTGTGCGTTTTTTGTTATAAAAGCGCTGCCTTTACACCAAAGTCAGAGGCAAGTGCCCACTCTGTTCCTGTATTTAATAGACGCCACGAGCCCGCACCAGACTGTGTGAGCTACGCGATCGTCAAGGCACGGGAAGTGGTAGACCTCAGGGCAGTTCATGACCAATAACGTGTCGGTACCTACGGCAGAGATCTGTGCATATAGACCGCCAGGGCCGAGTCCCGAGGGCGCAAGCAGCCGTTCATCTTTCCTAGGTTGAAAAATAGAATACCACCAAGTTAGGCGACAACTTACACTGCTTATCAAGCGCCAAGAAACCGCTTAATGTCTCGTGGGCGCTATTATAATGAATATTTTAATCGCACATTCAATATTATCGTGAATGTATGCTTTAAATTTCAAGAGGCCGGCTTCCTGATATGCTGCCAGCATTTTCGCATTGAAGAAATGAACGAATAAAAAAAGAATATAAACAAATAAACACACATGAATAAAGAAATTGGACATAGAATGATTCAGTGTGACCCACTGGGGCGGAGGTGCCAGGGGCACGTAGGCTGCTCCGGCCCCCCGGATCCATCATCCTACCTCTAACACCTCAGAGTGACTCCACTCCCCCCGCCCCTGATTGGCTGCTCGTCTGCTTAAAGAGGCCTTCACCCCGTTGGCAGCAGATCAGGAAGAAGCGCCTGGGGACAGTGCGGCCTCCTACCTGTAGCAGGTCTGCCAGCGAGAGTCTCAGCAGCTCGGACACAGCTTAAGGGCCCCGAGACCCCTCTCTGCGTGAGCGAGCCGAGTGTTCTCCCCCACCAGGCCTCTGCTCCTGCCCTCGCACCCCCGGCCCGGCGCAGTGATGAGCAGCCCCGATGCCGGATACTCCAGCGACGACCAGCTGCAGGTGGGGCGCTCCTGCGCGGCTCGCCTGGGCATGACGCAGCCCGGGCACTGCCAGTGGGCACCCGAGACCCTGGACAAGCACCTGCAGAGTACGGGCGACCGAGCGGTGAGCAGCATCCCCAAAAGAGGGAGCCCCAAAACCGAGGCCCACATCCGCAGGCCCATGAACGCCTTCATGGTCTGGGCCAAGGACGAGCGCAAACGGCTGGCTCTACGGTTCCCGGATGTGCAGAACGCCGAGCTCAGCAAACTGCTAGGTAAGGCCCAGCGCCCAGAAGCTAAACTAGGAAACACTTAATAATACTGATTAATAAGACGAATTTCCAATCCTTTGCGTAGCACTCAAGTTTGTTTTAACTTTTTAAGTACTCAATGTTACCCTATAAGTGATGTCGGATTCCGTGAGATAGGTTGATTTACCCAGGATCGCACAGTTTGGCGAGGTTTGAACAGAAGCCTCTTTACCCAGAGCCAGATAGCCTACATCAGAAGAAATGCCTCCTACACTATTTCCATAAACAACACGTGCAGTTGACTGCATAGTGTCCACACACTCGAGGCATCAGATCATTCCTACTATACATATATTGTGCCTAAAGAACCCGAGGTTGAAGCGAATAGGGCCCGATTACCACTGCTGTATGTTACTGCTAAAATTGTTTATACATATTTTACTTTTTATAAATATCATATTTCTGGGAATTTCAGTGTTTAATTTGAGCCGGTGGTTTCCGATGCTCAGCACTAGCACTTAAATGTCCGCACCGGCTCTAGTGACAGTCCACCACATAGTGGCGCTGTCTTTAATTTTGAGATGTGCACAACGATCGTGCTTATTAAGACAATATACATTGAACATGAATACCAGCCTTCCACGCCATTATTGTAGCTTAGTGCGGCCTAAAACAGTTTGAATTGTCACACTTTTAGGAGTCAGATGGTTAGGTGTTTTGTTAGTAAGGGTATTGGCAGCGCTGGAAGGGGCAATATGTGGTGCAAGCTGCAGTGGTCTTCTGAGAAGGGCCTGGCACTTTTTTTTTTAACCAATTAAGCAAGTCCAATTTTTTGATTTATTCTTATTTCGATATTGCATTTGAATCTAATTATGTTAATAACTCTGGCTGTGAGGTTCGAGGCTTCTGTTTTAAAGTATGATGCATTTCGACCTCGTCTCCTCCTCAGACTGTATCACCCCCGTCCGTCCCCACTCACAGTTACGCTACTACGCAGGTGTTCTACTACGCATGTGTTCTACACCCACTCCACTGAGGGGTGTTCTATATCTCATCAATGTCAAGCCCTGTCCCTATGAGGTGAGGTCCCCGCTCGTGAGTGATTGAAGGGGGGCTGCGCTCGCAGTCTTCTTGGGCCTCTCTGGACGTGGACGGAGGCCGGGCAGTGGCAACAAGTCACTTCTGGTCACAACCGACCCGAGCCTGTCTCGGACTGTAGATGACCCCCACTCCTCTTGTTTAACCACAGCGCTCCAACTCACTGAGAGGCGTGTCAAGGAATTATTGCTTTTCTCAGTTTAAATCAGACCGTGCGTGTGTGCTGAAGATTTGCAGATTGCTTGTTGGAAAGTAAGAAAACACTCGCACATAGGGACTTTTTTTGGGGAGCGACTTTTTTTGAGAAGCCCCGTCGCTATGTAGGCTTAAAAACTCCTAAATGGCGCGCAGATAATAGTTGATAAAAAGGCACTCGCGTGTTCTGATTTTGCGGTACATTTTCCCGTATCAAATACAATGTAAAAGAAAAATATGTACTGCCAGCTTTGTAGCTCGCAGCTTGTCTTTTGCCACCTCTGGAATTATAGTGGGTTCAGTGGGGTAACATTAGCCCCTGCTTTACCGAGTACAGGCTCAAGTTTCGATACCTCACAGGGTGGGGGATCACGTGTCTAGCATAACCACGACACCGTTTGAATGGATGAGGGAATCTACTAGTGAGCACCTGAAAATAAATAAATGCATGAATGAGTGAACAAAGCTGTGTCTAAACGAATGCATACTTTGTGCTTCACGCACCCAGTTAGAGCCTCGGGGCGCTTTCGTGATCATGGTTAGAACAGCGGAGGGACCGATTTAGAATTTGGAAACTTGAGTGAAAGGTGCTTTTAATGCGACCCTCTCAATTGCATGAAAGGCTCCTTTTCAGAAAGAGTATTCAGTTGGAGCAAAGTACGCAATTTTAAATTGTTGAACTCTGCTGTGTACGAAAGTTTATGTAAGTGCATTTGCGTGCAGTTTCATGTGCTCGCGCGCAAAATTAAAATAGTCTTGGAAATACAGGAGACATTTTATTTTGTGGCGCATGCTGAACCTTCGCACGACCGTTATTTATTACGCTCAAGATGCCAATAGAGATCCCTAAGAGAAATCTGTTCTCAACATCGGCTCATGTGAATAAACCTTACTTGATGCACTGGGGCCACGAGGCTAGACTTCGTGGCTCTACCTGTGACCGAGGGTCGTTTGAGATCAGCGCATATCATTTACCTAAATCTTGCGAATCATAATTGTAATGCTCTTCTAGACTCTCCATTGGACACTCCTATATTCTATATGTAATTACGATAAAGTGATTGCGGCACTTCCCCCGCCAACCTAGTCGTGTTTTTTCTCCTGCGCAAACTACGCACGCGTAATGTCGCCCTTTCTTCTTCTTCTGTGTACGAACCTAAGGTGTGCTTCGTTCCCTGTGTTACGTGTCGCTCCCCATTCTGGGAGAGCGCTTTCATGCACCGTCACGTTTTGAATGTGGAGTATCCATGAAAAGGTGTACATGTGTGCATCGTTCTGTAGCTTGTTGTGCATGCTCCTGTGTAAGCATATTTTAATACATTGTTACTCTTTGCGTTCACAGGGAGGTCATGGAAAGCCCTATCGCTGGTAGAGAAGCGCCCTTTTGTTGAGGAGGCGGAGAAAATCCGAGTTCAGCACGTCCAGGACCACCCCAACTACAAGTACCGACCCAGGAAAAGAAAGCAAGCGAAGAGGACCAATCAGAGCGAGTCTGAGTCCATGAAGAGCCTCACCGACCAACAGGGCGGAAGCATGGGCTGTCTGGAGAGCCTGCGCCTGGGATACTTTGACACACAGGGCTACCACCCCCAGCAGCACGTGAACCCCTACAGGCACTACCTGGGCCTAGATGCCAACTTAAATGGGTTCCCTTCACTCGGTGCTGATGCCTACTACTCTCTAGACATGGTGGAGAGCAGCCCAGCCTTCCCGGCCTCATATCTGCAGGGAGATTACCAGATCATGCCCACCCCGCACCAACCTGGCTTTACTGCACTCCAAGGAAGCCACCTCAGCCCCATGACCCAGGGGGACAACCTCCAAACCGGACAGATCAGCAACACAGACTTTGCACGAAGTGTTATAGAAGGCCAGATCCCCCCTCACATGTATGATGGGCAGACACCCCCTCATTTCTGTGCTGGACAGACTCCTCCTCATGTGTATGATGGACATACTCCCCTTCACGCTTACAATGGACAAACACCCCCTCAAGCCTATGATGGACAAACACCCCCTCAAGCCTATGATGGACAAACACCCCCTCAAGCCTATGATGGACACACACCCCCTCATGCATATGATGTAGCGACACCCCCTCATGCACATGAGGTATACACCCCCCCTCATAGGTTTGATGGCCAGACACTCCCTCATGCACATGATGGACACACACCGCCTCATGCTTATAATGTAGCAACACCCCCTCATAGGTATGATGGACAGACACTCCCTCATGGGCATGATGGGCAGACAACCACTCATGTTTATGATGTACCAACACCCCCTCAAGCGCATGATGGAGACACACTCCTTCATACGTATTACAGGCAGATACAGCGCACCAGTGCTACCAGCTATGGGTGGGCACCCGAAGAGGGGCAGCTCTCCGCACTATCCGATTACCACACTGTGGAGAACATGAACCAGGTCCAGCAGGCTGACCTCTTGGGGGAGTTGGATTGGACTGAACTGGAGCAGTACTTGTATTCTGTGTCCGGTTCTGACCAAGAGGCGGTCTTCTCTTGAGCTACGATTCACAATATGTACAGTGGACTGGTCTCTTCTGTTTGCGGATGATTGTACTGCCTGATGTTTCTAGAGGAGCCCTCTTACATGTAGATTGTACTGCCTGATGTCTCTATAGGCGTCTTCCAACATGTAGATTGTACTGCCTGATGTCTCTATAGGCGTCTTCCAACATGCAGATTGTACTGCCTGATATCTCTATAGGCGCCTTCCAACGTGTAGATTGTACTGCCTTATGTTTCCATAGGAGCCCTCTAACATGTAGATTGTACTGCCTGATGTCTCTATAGGCGCCTTCCAACATGTAGATTGTACTGCTTTATGTCTCTATAGGTCGGAAAAAAACTTTGGAAATTGACATTTTTTTTAGCCCCGCAACAACAAAGTATACAAATATAGGCAATTGTTTGAGAGCACAGTTGCACATGCCTAACAAGAGAAACATTGAGAGAATATTTATACCAACAACTGTAAATAGGATAGAGTTCAACTAAGTATGATTAATATTTTTATTTATTTTAATGTATTGGCATTCAAGTCTAAGAATAAATATATATTTATAAAATTACTGATGTGTCCTTCTTATTAGAATAGTTTATTATTTCTAGTCCATCACACAGTGTTTAGGCTAAAAGCAGGGCAAAGGATTTTCCCATTTTTAAAAGTGGTATATCTGCACAGATAAAGGAGTGCACATTTCTTGGCAATAATGACCGTTCTGGAGGGTATCATTTAAAAAAAAAGAAAACTGGTTAAGTTTATATGTATTTGTTTTATGACAGTGTGGTCACTAATACTTCAAAAGCTAAACTTCGATATAAGGGCAATTGTACACCAGTGGCAGCTTCATTAACACCTTGGCTGCGGCTGGAATTCCGCACTGGTGCTGAACATTCCGATCGAGGGCGTGGTCATGACGGCTCCCAGACGTCATCAGTACACGCCCACCGTGACTCATGACAGCTGGGAGCCGTCATGAGCACCGAAGGGTTAAAAAAATGGTCACTCACTGTTGCAGAGGAACAAACTCACCACGCAGAATCATCACTCCTAGAAGTCCGCAGGCCGGCACATTGACATCATCTCTATGATGGGGCTCTGGAGGGCCTACGAGCAGTTATATACACCAGTACTGGTATACACTCTATGGTGTCTTTGGGCTTGCTGGAGGGCTAGCCATGGCTATCACTTCTAGACAGCAGGGATCAGATAGCACCATGACCACAGTCAAACCTTGTCCTATCCAATGGGAGACCTGCAACTCATCACCTTGGATACACCACAGCTCCCTGCATGTAAAACTGGTACGAGTCTTCAAAGTGCTGGAGTGAAGCTCCAGCTTATATCACAGTTATGTGGCAGGTGCGACAGTGAGTCAATTCCAATCAACGTGGATGACCAGTTTAAAGATGTGGCACTAACCAATGAGGCAGATGGGATCTTTTATGAGGTTCTTTTAAAGTAAAAGGTGGAAGGCTGCTTGAGACACAGTCTCATTTCTTTATTGAATATCAAAGCCAAACATAATAGAAACAACTTCATATAAGGGGCTTCCTTTTGTGGTCCCCTATAAAGTTCTGTATATTTCATTGTTTCCCTCCATTTCCAGTGGTAGCTGCCTTTCCCATTACCAGGGCTGTTGGTCTTTTACTTGAGGGCACAGGGTGTCTTCAGTTCTGGTTTACAGTCAGGATGTACCACTGAATGAGGTTCATTTATTTATTATTTATTGAGAAGTTTTATATAGCACTGGCCAAACCAGAGGATTGCAGTATAATACAATAGGTCATGGTACATAATATAGTTTCGGAGGTCCCAGCATGCTGTGTAACCTTGAGGTATGGAAGTCCTGAGTATCCTCGATGGGAACACAATAGATCATGGTATATAGTATTGTTTCTGAGGTCCCGCGTTCTGTGCAACATTGCGGTATGGAAGACCTGAGAAACCTCAATGGGTGCATGAGGTCTTGGGTTGAACCTCTCAAGGAGGAGGGAATGAGGAGGAGGGGAGCGGGGAAGACATAGGTTTAAGTGTCACAGTGTCAAGATGCTACAAAGTGCAGGCTTGTGCGCATCAGCGGCTGTTACCGGCTTAGAAAGGCACGATTGAGGATGAGGTCTTTCATTTCTTGAATTTGACAAAGGAAGAGGTAGCCCTGATGTCGATTGGGATGGAGTTCCAGATTTTGGGAGCGTTTCCAGCGAAGTATCTCACAGCAGTGTTTTGTTTTAAGTGTTTTCATTGGGATGAGAAGAGGGGTGTTAGAGCTCCTTAGGTTCCTTGTTTGATCAGCTCTTGAGTTTTGAAGCCAGGTAGTTGGGTTTCCCTATATGCAGGGCGTTGTGCGTGAGGTAAGCAGTTCTGAAGCTGGCACGTATTTCAATGGGT
Source organism: Lissotriton vulgaris (assembly GCF_964263255.1). Lineage (NCBI taxonomy): Eukaryota > Metazoa > Chordata > Amphibia > Caudata > Salamandridae > Lissotriton > Lissotriton vulgaris. The sequence continues at coordinate 1,517,263,255 of NC_141691.1, forward strand.
AGCCATTTTAGTTCTCTATGCGGGTGAGATGTGATCATATTTCTTGACTCTGGAGACCGTTCTTGGCTGCTACTTTGAGGGTTGTTTTGAGGGGGCTAGGTGAGATTTGTTTGTACCGGTAAGGCCTGGATTCCCATAGTTGAGTCTGGATATCACCAAAGATTGAGTGGCTAGTTTGAGGTCTTTGGGCGGGATGTATGGTTTATTTTGGCAAGTAGCTTCACATTGAGGAAGGCACCGTTAGCGGAGTTCCTAATGTGATTGGCCATATCGAGTTTAGCATCTAGGGTGATTCCTAATGATTTAACCGAGTTAGCCAGAGTGAGATTGCTGTTGAGGGTGCCAATTGATTTTAGCAATTCTGCAAATTGGGGGTTGTCTTCTTTGTTAGAGATAAGGAGGATTTCGGTTTTGTCATGGTTGAGTTTTAGGTGGTTTGTTGATAGCCAGTGTTAGACTTCTTTTAGCGTGTCATGGAGTCTCTGAATGTCATCAGTGGAGGAGGTTTCCAGGTAGATCTGGTTGTCATCAGCGTAGACTTGAAAGGGGATGTTGGCTTTTTTGAATAGGGTAGTGAGGGGTTCCATTTATGTGTTGAACAATGGGGCGAGAGCACTGATCCTTGGGGAACACTTTTGCTGACGGGATGAAGGTCAGACGTAAAAGTTTTAATTTTTATACTTTGGGAGCGATTGTGTCCAAAGGAGGAAAACCATTGTAGGACCACATTGTCTGCACCTACCCTTTCTTGAAGAGCCTTAATGAGTAGGTTTTGGTCAACCGTGTCAAATGCTGCAGAAAGGTCCAAGAGAGTAAGTAGACAGCATTTGTAATTATCTAGTGATTTGTGGATATCATCTATGACGTTGAGGATCGTGGTCTCAGTGCTACAGCCTTTTCTGAAGTCTGATTGGTGTGGGTCTAGAAAGTTGATGTTGTCCAGGGGTTTGGGTTATTTGCAGGAGAACACATTTTTCTAGATTTTTGGAAATGAGAGGGAGATTGGAGACGGGTCTGAAGCTGTTCAGATCGTTGGTTTCAAGGCCTGGTTTTTCAGTAGTGGCGTGACTTGGCCAATTTTGAGGCAGCAGTCTGGTACGACGCCGGTTCTCAAGGAAGTGTTTATGATCTTGCACCAATACGGAGCTATGAGCTTCACTCCCACAATCCAGTAACCTTAATCCAGGTCCCTAAGGTGGGTGCTGCTCAAGAACATTGGCAGGAGGACCCGTATGAGAGTCCTCCCTGGACTCTGTGTGTGTGTGAGTGATTCCTTTGATTAATGGTGAAACAAACAAACATGAACTTCATGGAAATTTTTTAGAAAAATAGAGAATGGACAACTTGTGCAAACAGATGTGGGTTTTCTCGACTTGTCTGGGTGGCTCTCTGCATCAGGTAGTCACATGGGTTGTCACTTTCTTCACAAAGGGGAAGCAAAGATACCAAATCTATAACATGAGATGGCCTCATATCAGACTCCCCCCCCCTCTTTGTAGAAGTGGGTGAGCACTTAAGGCTTAACACACTAACACCAGAGACGTATGGGACGAGTATTTGTACTGTATACCACAGCTGTCCAGCTAAGGATGTGTGTTAGGTAACTATACAATATATTTGCAAGGAAAACAAAACAGTAAACATCAACAGTAAAGCACACAAAACACAATGCACACATGTATCCTAGTTATGGTACTATATATCTGTTACCTCATAAATGAAGGGTGGTCTCAGGAGAGAAACCACCAACCAAATAAAGTATATGGTAAACAAACTGCATAGCAGTTAAAGCAAAGGGCCTGGCTAAAAGCTCAATATATTAGTCATGAAGTTCTCATGTTCACAAAGCTTTGTGTTTGAGAATCCTAAATACACCTGAAATGCAAAGACACATAACCAAAGAAATGTATGGGTGTAGAAGCAGAGTTTGAAACCGCTAATGTTCATGAACACTACCTGGACAATGTAGCAAACTGGAAGACTGCAATCATTTCACCCAAATGGGTTACTTAGTATATCTCTGATACTAAAGTTAATTATTGTAAAAGATCACTATCATCTGCCAGTACTAAGTGACTTGAGTGTCTAGGAAAGGGGGACAACGTTTCAGAGAATGATGGTTGGCACGGCAGACAGCAGAGATGTATTCCAACCTGTATTGTCTAAATGTACAAGGGGCTACAGGCACCAAAGCACACCGGGCTCTCAATAGATAAATAAAGTCTCGCTAGTTGGCTAACTGTGCTGGATGCCACACATGGCAGGTCACAGGAGTCTGATGAAATTAACACAAGAATAACAAGCTTTGGCATAGCCAACAGGTCTTGCCTTTGGGACCTTATACGTGTTTAGCCAGAGCTATTGGCATTACCAACATATTTAAGCAATGTTGTAGAGCAGCGTGGATGCTGTGCAGCATGTTGCAAAGTTATAATAAAAAAGTGTTATATGCAGTGTTGTTACCTTATGTATAACCAATAAGATATTATGTACTACTGAACGACCCTATTAAAAGAAATGTTTAGAGAGTAGTGAGAACAAACACATGGCACATTCTAGTCGAGGCATCATATCTAGCCAAGCTTTCTTAGTTATTAAGCCACCACATGTACATTGTCATTTGAGAGGAGAGTGAAGCGTTTTGGGAAACGTATCCTATGTCCTATATTTATACATTAAGTCTCACACATACAGTAAATGGCGAATAACAACAACCACTTTTTTACACTAAGGAAAGTGCAATGCATATTTCGAAGACAAATGGGTGTCCTGTATAATTTTAGTGGATCGAAAGCCCTCTTAGAAAATTGGATATAATTATCCATTCTAAAGCATATTTTTGGTGGCCTTTGGTGTGTTTGAAGTCTTCAATGTCGAATAATATGGCAGTGCGTACAGTTCCAAGTAGGGCCAACAGGGAGTCAAAAGCCTGCCATCAGCAGCAGAAAGACCTTCCACATCCAGCTTTCAAGGGTATTGCACAGCATACCAAAAAGAGCTTCTACGTGTCAAAAAATAAAAGGCCTAAAAGTACTTAAACGCGTCGTTGTACAATACAAGATGTAGAGTGCACTGTGTTGCCCGACCGCGCCGCAATAGCGCGATTGGCTTTTTTATCTTATTCAAACTACTAAACAGTAACAAAGGTATTGTATCTATTTTTATACTAGGCTTATTCTTCAATACGGCACACAACTCACATTTTTGACTTGATCATCCTTTATTTCTGTGAAGTAGTATGCTAGGAGTTGCGCAGCGATCATCCCGCCAGAGTAAATGCGGTGACTGGAGTTTTTGGAGACAAACATTTCGATAAAGGTTAGCTATGAGCTATTCTTAATGTCGCCGAGATGATTCCTCAAATCAGACACCGCAGCTCCCCAATCAACCGGAAAGATGTAAAGGTTTTTTTCTACACAGTACTGGTGACTGGGTTATTCCGGCCCACTTCCTGGTATTGGATTGGCTTTGTACGTGAGCAGTGAGTGGCGAAGAAGGAGTGACGAGAGACCGGGGAGACAGAATGGGCTGTCCGCCCTCCTTCTTATGTGGTACTGGGAGGCGGGTCTTGCGACTGGGATATTCGAAAGAGCTATTACCAGATGACTCTGTTAATTGATGCAGAGAGTTTGGTTCAAGAAAAGGTTTGTGGAAAAGATGCGAGATGCCGGTGCTCCTCTTGAGTTGTAGGGGCAGTCGAGCGGGTACGGTGCTTCCCCAAGTTGTGAGACAGAATTGATTGCTGGGACGCGTAATACCCAAACATAGAGAGTGTTATTGTTAACGACTTCTTGCACTCATGAGTGGAATCCTGGTGTAAATAAAAAGAAGCATGATTTGGATTGCCCGTCCACCCTCGTAGCATATTCTACAAATTCTATACTTGTAGTCTGCAATGTGTTAAACCAAAACAGGCGAGCATGTAATTTCCTGCTATTTCTGTAGATTGCTTTGAAAGGGTGCGCTGCAAATTAAACAAGTCGGTAAAGTTTGTTTTATTAAAACATGCTGGCATGAACGCACGTTGTGTGCGTGCATGCAAAAGTGAAAGATCAGCAACAGAACATTGCAGAGGTGGAACGAGGTGCGTTCGCTTGTACGCGTAACAGCAAGCTGATGGCCGCCTTCGGTATCACTTTAAAAACCCATTTACTAAGTGTCTCGCCAGACCAGCACTTGCGCTGGATCTAGCGGGACCTAAAAACCAGTGCAGGCAGATATGTACTCACGAGAGAATCACCACTGACTAAAATTTCTGTGCAGCAGTCGGTCACTTGGGTAACCTGCCTCCATCTTAGAAGAGGAGGCTCCTGGTGTTCAGCAGATGTTCGAAACATCTGATAATGTCTGTGTCAGGGTTGTTGCTCTAAACATCTACTAAAAAATATCTGTGTACCAAAATATTGATTTCAAATATCTAAAACCAAATATCGACTCGCTAATCTTAATATTGAAATATTCAAAACAGCTAATATCAAACTATCAATAATACACATATATAGAAACTATTAAAATAGCTATCAAAATCTCTATTACAATAACCAAGTATTGTTAAAATAACATAAAAGTATCAGAAATATCAACTACAAAAGAGCATTGCCAAAGGTAGTTAAAATAATAAGATATATAGTTTATTTAATAGAAATTAAAGCAATTAAAAATGTAATTGCTTAAAAATATATGAATTTAAAATACTTTTCTAAACAAATATAAAAAATTGCTATTTTTGTATTTTCATAAAGTAAATTTAAAATATAGTTCATATTTTTAAGAAAACAAATAGATGTAATAGTTAAGTATATTCTATTTAACTAAACTTTAATTGATCATAGCAAACTAAAACATTAAATATTTTTAAAACATTATATATTTAGGAAAATGCATAAAAAACGAATATGAAAACAAACTATTTTAAATACATTCACCCACAGTATTGGTGCATGTAATAGTTAATAAATATAACTTTATGAATTGAACACACACAACTTAAAGTATTTTAATATCCATTTGAACATTTTAGCATTCTGTAAAAATGAAGTACACACCTCTAAAACAATTATAAACTGTATTTATAAAAATGTAAACGTTAATATGATAAAAATATAATTCTTGAATTAGTCCTAAAAAATTAAAAAATATGTTTAATTTCATGAGATGTGATGAAATTTGCTATTCTTCATCCAGTCGGAAATATGCTGAAATCGCATATATTTTGGGTAAGTGGGGTGGTTCAGATTTAATATTATAACTTAAGTCCAACAAACAATGTGCAAATGCATATATTGTGGAGGGTCTGATTCACAGTTCTAACTTTGGTCTAACAGACATTGTGGAAAGTGTATTTACTGCAGGGTTTCGGATATACTAGTCTAATTCTAGTCCAACAAATCATGGGGAAAGTGCATATATTTGTGGGAGAGGCAGTTTTCTAGTCTAACTCTTATTCTAGAACACTGGGGGAAATGCATATAATTGGTACAGTCAGAATAACTATTCAGATCCCGGCCCTACTAATACTGGGAACATGTATATATACAGTTCTATCTCCAGTTCCAAACACATTGTAGAAAGTACGTATTTTTTTGAGGGGGGTGCAGATTTGCTATTCTAACTGAAGTACAACTATCATTTGGGGGAAGTGTATACAATTGTGAGGAGATATTTAATATTCTAAATACAGTCTCACAAACTTGGGGAAAGTGTGCATGATAGGGGAGGGGTGGTTAGATTTACGATTCAAACTCCAGTTCCATGTACATTTGGGTAAAATGCATATAATGGACAAAGGACAGATTTGCTGTTCTAACCACAGTCCTTCAAAGATTATATTCTGGAGTCGATATTCAGGAGCTGGGCTTGGACAGTCCTTCATCATGCCAACTTTAATTTGGGAACACAACAAGTGATGGACCGAATGTGGATCAATGTCACACACTCACCCCAGTCCAAAGATCTGGGCCCAAATCCATCGTTTTTTTGCACTCCACACCACCCTGGGTTAGACAATGGCGATATGCAAATCAGCTCTGACCCTGCGCCCCATGGGAACAGTCCAGTCCGAACTACAAAAGCCATGTCCTTCCCAGAACGGAATCAAGCATCCGAGGACCGGACCGGTTTCGAGGTAACACCTCTTATCAGCCCGGCTAGCTTGACTCCAGTGGTGTGGAGTGCCTGGGACCCACGTCTGGGCATCCCCAGCGCACTTAGGGCGGAATATGCAAAAACTTTAATTTGGGTGCAAGGATAGATGGGCACCTAGGCTTTATGGAGATTTTCTGTTTTCCTTGGGTCCCCACAGGGCTTACACTCTTGGCAAGCTCAGCCACAGGAAAAGCCAGAAGGGGGCTGCACACCTGCTCTGTTCTCTGAAATGCACATTCAGTAGCGAGGGCCACACATGTCATGAATCCAAACAATGGTATGTAAGTATTTATTAGCACAGTTAATTAAAACCAATGCAATACAAAAGTGGAATATATAAAAACAAGAATAAAATGACATGTATTTTAAAACCGACATAACATAGTCATTGCTGTTCTATTCGTGCTGGTAGTAAGGTTCTCGCAAAAAGTACTTTGGCAGTGGAATTAGTTTTTGTTTTAAAAGCGGTTTAAAAATCGGTTCTGGACATTTTTTTCCACTGCCTTTATAAATTTTACCAGGCTGCAACTCAGCTGGGGGTCCTGAGATGAAAAACAGGTGAGAACTGCACTCCTTCGTGTGCGAGTCCCATATCGAATGAAATGGCGCTTCAACAGGAGTTTCCGCTCATCTTAGCAGCTTCTCGCAGGAGCATAGCAAGTGTAGCATGTCCTCTTGCTTAGCGCCGCATAGCCGGCATAGCGTGCCTGCTTACTCCTTTAACCAGTGTGGAAAATGCTGAATGCAGGGTAGCAAACCTAACCGGTACCTTAGGAAGCACATTTTAGTAGTTTTGGCATAGCCCAGGCCGAGATAGTTCTGAGGAGCTTTTGCTGAGTACGAGTTTAGAATCATCCAGGCATGCGTTCTTTTTGAGAAGTCAGCTTTGTCTTGAACCCATGACAGTTGTTTGATTGACTTCTTGACCAAGTTTTTAAGAGTTGTATGATTTGTGGAGGTGGCCCAGAGCTGTTCCAACCCAGTATTTACAAGACTGTTTGCCAAATACTTGACAACTGGTGAGGTTGGATGCTGCTCTAACTCATTCCATAGATAGTCATTCAGTGATCCTTGTGCGGATTTTCTCACTTTATCCCAGGCGCAAATGTAGGCCCCCTGTCTTGCCAGGAGCTTACGTTGGATGCCAAACAATGGGGCTTATTAGGATAGTGGTCGGTCAAACGCTGTCCATTGTTGCGCCGGGCAGGAGACCTCCCAACAAGCATGCAGCAGTCTGATCGCCACATTACCATGTGACCACTGTGCTGGCAGTCAGAAAGTGCTCCATACCACGGCAGTTTGTGCTGCGGCCAAGGAAAAGGACTGCAACACAAGCCACCGTGGTATGGAGCACCCCCTGCACCTCCATGCACCCCCTGCTGCATGGAGGTGGATGGGTGCATTACATGTGCCCACAGAGCCACTTTAATGATATACGGGTCCTGTTTTGGCCCCCAAAGTCCATTTTCGACAGCCTTTCATGCTAGTCTTCCCAACATGAAAAGGCTTTTGGAAAGGGATATCGTAATCCCAATGACACTGCCGCCATTTGGGAATATGATTGCGACCACCGCCCTGTAGGGATCTCTGATCCAGGTGGAGGCGGCGATCTTCTTACGACCTAAGTTGGTCCGACCGCTGTAATCGTTATCCCATGATCGGACCGAAGGGCAGTTGGCAATCAGACCGCCACCGGCAGCCTGTCAGAGTGTTTTCCGACCGCCATTGTAATTGACCCCAATGTTCAGCGAACGGCAGGGTAGCTCATTTATATTTCCAAGCTCAGCAGTTGGACAGATGTACACTACAAGACGTCAGTGTCCAGTGCATCCTTACAATTCAAATGCCCAGCCAATCAGGCATGGTCGTTCTTTATTCAGAAAGTAGTCTCTGCGTAAGTACAGGGGCTCAGGCTCCAGCTGCTTCTTTAGTGAGAAACGATGTGGATTACTGTCAGAAAGATTTCTCACAAAGAATCGAACAGGGAGAAGTGGGTGCTCATGCTGTAGGCAGCACTAATCCTCCTCCAAAAAGATTTCTTACCCTAAAAGAAGTGTTCACAAGGAGTTAACAGGTGCGGCTGTAATGGGTGTGAAACCCTTGGCTGTAACTCACTCAAGTGGCGGGCCAGCTATATCTAGATGTAATGCTTGCAACCATCACATTTTAGGTACCAAGTCAGCAGTGGGCGAAGTAGAACCGGTCTCCCGGTTTTAAGGATTTTGAATGCCGTGACAAGGGCTTTGAATTTGATCCGAGAAGCAATCGGGAGCCAGTGTAGACTTCCAATCGTTGCTCTGGCAGAGCATCTGCGAGGGAGGCCGACCAGAGCTCTCGCTGCCAGATTTTGGACCGTTGTAGTCGCAGGATCTCTGCTTTATTCGCACCCAGGAGTAGCACGCTGGCATAGTCCAAGCGAGAGATGATCGTGGCTTGAAGTATAAGCTGGCGAACTGTTGGCTCAAAGTGCTTCAGGATTGGTTTTAGACCTCTCAGCAAGCCCACACAAGTAGCTGCCACTCTCTTTGTGTGGGACTGAAAGCTGAGCGAGGAATCCATCCATACTCCCAAGTTCTTCACTAGGGGCCTGGGCGTTGGTATGGTGCCCAGCGATGCCGGCCACCAATGTTCGTTCCAGAGGGCGGTGTTTTTCCCTGCCAGCAGAACCTCTGTTTTGCTAGCGTTAAGCTGTAAGCAGTTCTCAGCCATCCACTGGGCGACTGCAGCCATATCATCTCTGAACCTTGTCGCAGTCGTGGATGGCCCTTCCGCTAGAGTGATAACAAGCTGGGTATCATCCGCATATGATACCAGCGCAAGGTCCCACTCTTTAGCCACGACAGCCAGGGGTTGCACATACAGGTTGAAGAAGGATGGACTGAGTGCAGAGCCTTGCGGGACTCCCTGGCCGATAGAGTGAGACTGAGAGATGTATGGCGGTGCCGAGACTCGAAAAGAACTCTCCTCAAGGAAAGATCGAAACCACTGTAAGGCAGATCCCGAGATCCCTACCGCCTCCAGTCGGTGCAGAAGGATCTCATGCGAGACCGTATCAAAGGCAGCGCTGAGATCTAACAGAATCAGCGCTGCACTCTGACCGGCATCGAGGATCAACCTTAAGTGTTCAGTAGAGGCTAGAAGAGCGGACTCGGTACTATGGCTAGGCCTGAATCCGTTTTGCGACTGATCCAGAATATCATTTTGGCTCATGTACTGAGAGAGGACATTATTAACATGAGCCTCAGCAATCTTGGCCATCCACGGAAGTAGGGAGATTTGCCTAAAGTTTTCAACTTTGGAGGGATCTACTGAAGGCTTCTTAATAATGGGGGTAACCTGTGCCTGTTTCCAGGTCCTAGGAACTATGGCTGTGGAGAAGGACAGGTTAAGTATTGCACCGATCGGCTGTTGAAGGTGCGCCAGGGACTCCATAAATTGTGCCGGCCTCATAGGGTCCAATGGCGAGCCTGCTTTCACTTTCCTGCAAAGTTTGACAAGCTCTTCTCCAGAAATCTCTGGGATAGATGTTAAAGTGTTGCCACCAGCCCTGATGTCAGCAAAATTATGCAGACCAGGAGGGTGTAGCGAGAAGGTCTTATAGATGTTTTTCACCTTTTCGACAAAAAAGATGGCTAGTTCTTCCCATTGCTGTGCAGAGGAAATCTTAGATATCCTACATCTAGAGTTCTTTAACTCTTGCACAATTTTAAAGATGCATTTAGTGGGATTTGAGCTGGTTTTTATTTCCTCTGCATAGAAAGCCGCACGTGTATATATCGCCTTATGATATATCTTCATTTTTGCCAGATAGGTTACTTTATCTCCCTCTTTATTTTCCCTTCTCCAAGAGCGCTCGGCTCTCTTGCATTGCTTCCTCAAAGCTCTTAGAGCATAATTGTACCATGGGATTGAGATGGACCTACGCCCCTTAGTCCATTTGACTGGAATGAGAGCGTCTAGACCTTTCATGATCCAGTCACAAAAGGCAGTGTACGCCGCCTCCGGATCAGCTAGATCTTCCAGGGGAATATCCCTAGGGAGGCATGGAAATCCTCCAGTTTGAGTTTGAGCCAGTGCCTTTTTAGGACCCTGTTCGCCTCCTCCACCGAGAAAGGCTCAGGGAAATCCATGCTAACTCCAACCAGGAAGTGTTCAGTCCAGCCCATAGGCTTAGGCCTAATGGAGCCTGCATGAAGAAAATGCGGAGTCTGCAAGACTGTTATGGGAGGCCTGATAGTCCGCACATTGCGCACTTATGAGGGTGCTAACATTCTTCCCTTGTCCCACCCCCTCTCACAAAGCTGCCGAAGAAGGAGAAAATAAAATTGCAAGTTATTATCATTTTATTTTACCTGTGTTTTACTTCAAAAAAGCAGTGAGCAGACGCTCCACCATCAGAGCGGAAGAGCTGCCACTGGTGCTCTGCAAGAAATGTGTGGGAATACCCTCTCTTCCACACTCATGATTCCTCCCCCAACACTCTGTTCAGTGTTGGGGAAAATGCCATGTTTCCTTTGCTACCAGAAACCTTTTATTGACAACCTGACTGACATTGGGCCATCAGTTAATTAACTCCAAATTGACCGCATAAGTAAGCGCAGATGTTCAAAAGTAATTTTTTCCTCTTTGGCACTGCCAGTAAAAGCCTGGAAGGACAAACCATGAAAAAAAAGGAATTACCCCCAATGTGATGAAAGAAAACTCTCAGCATGTCAAAGGCATTACTTTATTGTTTTTCAATAATAACCTACCTCTTTGGATGTTTTTATTGAAAAACTAAAAAAATACTGTATGGCAATACTGAACATGGTGCCTTCAGCTCAGCTGGGGTGGCAGTGGCTTCTTGGAAGGCATGGTGATCTCTTCTTGCCTGGCAACGTTCTCTAAATATGGCTGGCTATACCCAGGGTCACTGGAAATATGCAGCAGGGGAGAAGAACCAAAGTATGAGGCAGGGTTGCATAAATAATGCCGCAAGAAAAGGCAAATCATGCAGCATAATGCAGCAGATTTTGTGATAGTATTTCCTTAATTGTCATTTTTACACTTGGTAACACCGCTTGGGCATGAATGCACCTCCTTAGTACCAGTTTAATATCTAAATGTAGCAATGAAAAACAGAAAGGTGACAAGTCAACCTTTGCAAAGGGCCCTCCCATGAGCAGTAACAATTGTCACTGACATTTTAGTAACTTTTGAACAGTTTGAGCTAGAAACAATTTTGTTTGTGTTAAAATCTGCAGATTATGCAGCAGATGATGGATTATGTGGCAAATTCATAATTATGCAAAAAGTGCCACAGCCGCATAATTGTATATTTCCAGCGGCCCTGGCTATACTCTGCCACAGCAGCGAGAACATCCTTCTGCTGATGTGGCAGAACGGAATACAGTCCTTAAACTTGCAAACATGTACACCCATTGTAATTAGACCCACAGTTTTTACAAGAAGAGAACATTTATGCCTCAACTAAAATCATTTGAAACTCCTATCTTAAAATTACAGGAATCGCACATTGAAGATCGAAAGACTATAAAAGCTTAGGCAGACAAATGTCCCTAGAAATACGTACATCATACTCCTCTAATAATACGGTAAAAAACATTTTGGGGCATATGTATGAAATTCTGTGTTTGCGATTCTCAAAATGCAATTTTCAGCGAATCCATTTTGAGAATCGCAAAGCGCAATGTAAATAGAAAATCGCTTATAAATTTCAATTCTCAAAAATGCGCAGAATGAGCCTGCAACCCCTTATTACCGATTCCTTATTTGTGATTTTGCAAATAATCGCCAAAATAGGGAATCTGCAATTTAGGTGCAGCTTGATGACTTCACACCCAGGAAGTGGGACTGCCCATGCTGAACCTGATTGCCTGAGGCTGAGTCAGAGGCTGTGAGGATAGGCAGAGAACTGAGCACTGCATTCTCAAACAATTTTAATGGATCCCCATGAGAAAGAAAAGGACAAGGAGGCGGCTGGGAGAAAGAGAAAGTAGAAGTTCAGCGAGAGGGAGCAGAAGGTGCTGATAGAGGAGATGGTAAAGAGCCATACATTATTGTTTTGGAAAAACTCACTCCGTGTCTCAGAGTCCAGAGAGAGGAAAATATGGCTGGACATCCAGGCAAAGGTAAATGCCATTGGTGTGACCCTGCACTATGTGGAGGACCTGAGAAAGAGATGGTATGACATGCACTCCAGGTCCAAGGAGAAGGTGGCAACCAGGCTGGGAGAGGCTAAGAAGACTGGTGGGGGAATACCAACTGCAACAGTCAACACCCCTGGAGGAGATGGTGGAGTCCACCCATCAGTGGTGTGGCTGACATTGACTGCTCCGACCCAGCAAGCACCAACCAAGGTAAGATGCATGCCAAATCCAGCCTCACACATCACCATCCCATTTACAAACTCAGGCATGCACCAACTACAAAGATCATATGCTACTCCAGTAGACTTTTTCCTGCACACACAGCAATGCATCATGGGAGATGTAGTCAGATGCATCATACAGTGGGGCAATGAGACACAGCAATGTAGAAGCAGTATGGGAAATACAGTAAAGGCTAAAAGCGCCGGACAGCAGCTAGCTAATGCGAAGTTAGAAAACTTTATTGATTGAAAAACACAGATCATGACACAAAATCAAAATGTGCCTTTTCATCCAAGCACCACCTGAAACACAGGATGACAGTGCAGGAGCTGAGGAGGGCGCACACACAGAGGAGCAGGCAGAGGTAGGAGGACAGCGAGGATACAACACAGACCAAACCTGTCCCACCAAGAAAGCATACCATTGTGCCCCCACTGCCACTTCTAGAGGCAGAAACACAGTCCTTAGGGGAGGATGATACCCAGGCTGAGCCAGGCCAGCGGGCAGCACAGGTCCAGGAACAGCACGCACTCCAACATAGTGAGGAAAGATCTGTTAGATGCAGGCCAAGGGCGAGCACCAGCGCTGTCGCAGATGATGAACACACAGTGTTTGCTGGACTGGAAGGCAGCATGGTGAAGATACAGCGCCTGCAAACAAGATCGATGCGGTCAATTAACCAGCAGCTAGTCTCAGTTAACCATAACCTATTTGACATGAGGGAGGTCATCAGGGACATGACAGATGCAATCCGAGAACTGTGTGCCACAATGAAGCAAGAGCAGACTGCCAGACGCAGGGGGAGACCACGTCTCTACAGCCGTTTGGACACCTACAGCAAGGGGGTAAACCGCCTGTGTACTGCCACGACCCTGCTGTCACGTCGCTCCGTGAGCATGCAAGTGGAGATGGGCCACTGCAGCTAGGATGTGGCCAAAGGCCTGGTGCAGGTTACGACCGCTGTGGAACAGCTGCAGACAGCCACCACAGGTGGCACAGGACTCCTGGGCTCAGGGAACAGCGAGGAACTGTCAAGCAGGAGCAGCATAACCCAACCAGTTCCCAAAAACAGACAGCGAAGTGGGAGACTGGGCACAACACCTGAGGAATCAAGTTAGGGCAGTCAGCACCCTGAGTGTGCCCCAGCAGGTCACTCCCGGAAGAGATGAACTGCCACCACTGAGGATAGCAAATGGGTAAAGCAACCCTTTACATCTGGACTTGTGACACGCTTACAAACCTGCACCGTGGCCACAACATGTGCAACATCTAGTGACACTCATGATGTGTCTGTCAGGTTGTGTGACCAACATTATCCTGCTGCAAAAGGATTGATTAAACACAGCCTTGCACCAAAACATCTTTTGCATTGTGTCATTATTTCTCACCTAGAAATATTCTGTGCGATCTCATCACTTCTTTGTCATCCGGCAGCTGCCCCAACTCCAACTGCTGGTCTGCAAGGGGGACCTGGGCCCTCATCCTCGGAAGTATTTGTATCAGTTAGTTATGCAGTAATGCCTTTTTTCGTACCTATGTTGTGGAGCATTGCGCAGGTAGCTACAATCGTGCAGCAGGACTCAGGACTATATTGTAGTGCTTCTCCGCTTTTATGCAGGCAGCGGAACCGGCTCTTCAGTATTCCTAATATCTGCTCAATTACACAGCACATAGATTTGTGTGTGCGATTAAATCGCCTCTCCCTTGCATTGGCTGGATTGAGGTATGGTGTCATAATGAAGTTCGGCACTGCATATGCACTGTCACCTACAGGATTGAAAACAAGAGGTAAGTTACTGTCCTCCCTCCCCAGACATTTACTGTATGTTAGAATGTTTGACATGCATTTACCTAGCAGGTAACCCTCACCAAACTCGATAGCATTGAGACGTTTGTATATCCAACTATGTCTAGAGATAAATGAGCTGTGAGTACTGCCTGGGTATTTACCTACAATATCATTGATGATATATTTTGCATTGCAGATGACCTGTATGTTTAGTGAATGAAAAGATGTTCGGTCCTGAATACATATTCATTGTTTGATGGGGGTGTGAGGGCCACATGGGTTCCATCTTTGCAGCCTACTTGGGGGTATTGTGCAATCTGGTGGAAGTCCTGTTTTGTTTGCTATAATGCCTGTTATGTGCTGGGGAATTGTATGTGATGTCGTAGCCTCTGTGACATTGCACCCAGGAATGCATGGAAGAAGCGTGAAAGGCAACTCTGGGAGACCCCACCTGCTGCTGTATCACCCCTTGAAAAGTCCCTGACGCCAGTAAGTGCAGTGTTTTATATAAACAAACAAGGGGCCCGATGAGTAACTAAGGACCCCGGGTATCAGTTATTTTAGCAAACAATGGTCCATAGAGTGAGGGTATATAGGACAAATGAGATATAGACCTAAATGGGTACTATATATATCCAATGTCCAGCCAGACAAGGAGTTTTAATATGACAATGTATTAGAAGTGGTAGATAATATATAAAAGAACAATACAACAGGACGCAATCCTGCACCCGATACAGAGGACAGGGAGCAAAAGAAACACACAATAACAAAATAAACAAAAACAAGTTACAGGCAAAAACTGGAGCTATGGTAGCTTGTACTAATCATATAATACAACAAGCTAAACCAAATCGTGACCACAATAATTATACACATTGGACCATGTGGTACTATTTTGAATTGTCGACGAAGTTTCGATCCCAAGCTCATTAGTTAAAGGGATCATCATCAGGACTAAATCATTAAGATTGCCTGGTGTATACCAAAATGCCTGTTGGAATAAAAACAGGGAAACAAACAACAGTGAACTGTCAGAATTTCAGAGACGGAACAAGGTTTTCAACATGTCAGCAACTGGTTTCAAAAGGCAACACATAGCTCAGATGAATTACGGTGAGTGAGTTAAACTTAGAAACACATAAGGTAAATAATTTAACATTCGGCGAGAGAAGAGATGCTGAAGGAGAGGGGTGACGAAATACCCGTAATGGGTCATGCGTGGAGTGTTAAAGTGAGACCCCATATTGCGAGGTGCTAGTATTCGGTACTTGATATGGTTACCGCGATGACTGTGAGCGGGATTAAGGTGCTTGAAATTGGGAAATGCACGGTAGGATTGCTGGAAGACGGTGTGGCAAGGTTTAAAAGATAATTATGCATGCCGGGATATATTTGTATACGTAAACAAAGAGAGAGTAAGGGAATGAATTCACAAGGGTGAATGGAGAGTACTCCTAGTCCCCTGGGTCTAAGTATCAAACAAACAATAGAGGAGTACCATCAGAAGATGCTCCGAAGAAACAGTCTGAGTGGGATGACTACAAAAGAGAGTCCTTCTTTTGTTTATACAACCCCTCACTCACCAACCTGGTTGGTCACATGCTTCATCATCGTGGTCCATCCTGATAGCCGAGTGCCATCAGGGTGTGCTTCAACACCTGGATTACAGTGGACTGGTATTTGTGTGAGTGGTGAAAAAAATGTTAAAAATTGTCCTGGTATAACTTGTGAAATACAAATTTATTATCAAGCTACTAAGACAATATTAAAAGAAAGTGTGTGGATACAATAAGGTATGTTATGACCATGTGTATCACTATGTGCTAGGTCTACATGTTTCAACCCGTTGGGTGGAAAATACTGGGTTTTCTTCAGGACCGTAGGAAAATAGGTGGTCAGGGCACACTAACGTCCTGCCAGTCCTAGATTCCTTGACCCTACTGACAAAAATCTGTCGTAGGAAAAAATCTCATGCCCAAGTGGACGAGAGAAAAGCAAAAAGCCTGTGGGAGAGAAATGGCAAAAGGTCACGAATATATTAGTTACAAGCCTGTAACGAAGTGCCGTGCTGACTCTCACGTGTCTCTTTACTTACTGTGCATCCCATTCAGAGCAACTCAGGATCGTCCTGTTATGCAAGGCTACCCACCATTACCTACTTTTGATGGTGCTTGCACTTGTTTTAATAAACACGTACTAAGACAAAGCCTACTCGAGGCTCAAACTAGCACACATCAATTTTGGCGTGCTCAGTGATTACTATGTCATTATTTTATCGGTCAGAAACACTCATCAATTAGTTGTGCGTGGCTCGATCTCTCACATTGACACTAGTGTGAGATAACAACGACGTGTGGTGCATTCTTTACCCTTTTGTGCATACAGACACACTAGACAAACATACATGCAGCACACATAAAAAGACCAAGGGTTAACAGGACTTACTCCTGCTTCGGGTCTTAAGGCTTCACGGGGTGGTGGGAAGGTAATCCTCTTAGAGGGACATATTCTAAGGACGGGGAAAAAAAGAACAAAGTTCATCAAAGGTCTGTACTAGTGGGAAGTTGCCCGACAACAGTTCGGCACTCGGGCCGTCCGAAATTAGCTTTACTTACAGTTCCGTAGAGGTTCAGTGGCATTGTACCTATTTGCCTCTCCAAGCCTCCCCGCTAAAGGTGAACGCCGGCCGGCGTGATTAATAGACTCAGACCGGCTTCCGGGGTGGGCGGGGTGATGTGACTCACATGCGTGATGGCGTAGTGTTCCCTGCGAGTATGGTAAAAATAGTGATAGGACACAGTGCTCGGATTGAGCTCAGGTTGCTAAGCAACGTGGAACTACACAGGGCGGCTCTGAACTCAACGGAGAGTAGGGGAGCTTGATATTAAGTAAACAATGGTTGAACACTGGTTGCGTGATCATGGCCAATTTAGGAGACAAAATTTGGGAAACTGACTGTCTTAAGGAAACAGGTTTGAATATTACAGAGGGAATTAAGTAAACTCGAATTGCAAGAAACAGAAGAAGTTTGCAACTATATATCCAGTCTTAAGTGCAAAAGGATCAAAGCACGTCATTAATAGTTACCTCAAGGACCGCATAAAGCGTCATAGATGGGGTATTTACGGTAAATTAATGGGGCTGGTCAGGTCAGGATAGAGTACCAATTCACATGACGTTGGCCCAAGGAATATTGTCATTAAGGCCCGTGACATGTGTGGATAATCTATATATCCATCTTTGTTCCTTCTCATACAGGCGTTTCTGCATGTTGGCTCCAGGTGTGATCTGTTCAATCACTGTCCAGCTCATGTCGTTGGGCGTATGATTTTGTTCAAGGAAGTGATCAGTCAATTTTGGTGCACTTATTCTACAGCGGATTGTGCTCCGATGTTCGCAAATCCGTTGCTTTATCTTTCTTGTTGTCATCCCTATATATTGTTTGTTGCAGGTACACTCAATTAGATAGACAACGTTGCAGCTATTGCAGTTCGTGTGGGATTGTTGTCTCCACACTTTGCCAATTTCGATATTCAGAGTCTTGGCGTTGCTTGTTAGGTGGCATATGCTGCAATTGCCACAGCGGACGTGCCCAGTGGCATCCGGTAAGCCCCAAACTTTTGTAATTGATTGGCTGTCGGTTGGCTTCTTTGTTCTTGGTCTGGTATTTACCAGTGTGTCTTTTAGGCTAGGTGATTTTTTTATAAGAAAACATTGGCTTATCCCAACGGAGATTTCCAGTATTAAGAATCGACCAATGTTTATTGATGCTTTTGGACACCTGGTTGGAGATGGCATTAAAGGTGGTAACGCAGGTGAGTGGTATTGTGTTTTCTACGGGTGGTTTTTTCTCCAGAAGGGCCTCTCTTGGCTGGTTCCTAGCTCGCTTCTGGCATTTATTTATGATCTTTGTTGGGTACCCTCGTGCCAGTAGTTTCCCAGTTAGGTCAGAGGCTTGTTTTTTGTATTCCGTCAGCTTGCTACAATTACGCCTCAGTCTCAAAAATTGTCCATAGGGAAGGTTTTCCCTAAGTGGCCGGGGATGAAAGCTTTCAAATTTGAGAAGATTATTCTTGGCGGTAGGCTTATAATGTGTTCTGGTCTCCAGATGTTCATTCTCCTTCGTGATGACTACATCAAGGAACACTATCTCTTTTTCGTCGAAGCAATGAGTGAACCTTAAGTTCTGATCACACGGGTTGATCCAGGTAGTGAACTCCATCAGTTGGTCAATCGGTCCTTGCCAGATAGCAAGGACGTCATCAATATATAGTTTCCAGAATTTTATATTGTCCTTGAATGGGTTCTGGTTGCTCAAGATGAACTTCAGTTCAAAATCATGTAAATAAATTCCTGCCACGCTTGGAGCAAAAACACTCCCCATCGAAATACCCCCTGTTTGTAAGTAGAGGGACCCTTCGAATTCAAAATAGTTGCGTTTTAATGCCAATTTAGCACATTCGATAATGAACGCTCTGGGTGTGTTATATGTCCAGTCCATGTTTCTCAAGGTACTTTCCAGGACAGACAGTGTATCATCTTGTGGTATACTTGTATACAAGGTTTCTATGTCAAAGCTGAGTAAGATTGTATTTTCATCTACATAGAGTTCTTGTAGAAGGCTCAGTAGACTTTTAGTGTCTTGTAAATACGTTGATGTGGCTTGTACAATGGGGTTAAAGAAGAAGTCACAAAATCTGGACAGTGGTTCCAAAAGGGAGCTGATGCCTGAAGCAATAGGACGGCCAGGCAGAGGTAGTTTCCCTTTATGCATTTTAGGCAAGGTGTAGAAATACGGTATTTTGCATTCAGTGTTGCATAAGTAGTCTGCCTCCTGTTTGGATATTTATCCCAGCATTTCAGCAGTTTCAACCAGTCCTTTTATTTCTGATTGGAGTTCCAGGGAGGAATCCAATTGTAGGATCTGGTAGTTTTTTTTGTCATTCAGTAGGCGCTGGCACTCCTCTCGATATGCGCTTGTGTCCATGACTACTAGTCCGCCGCCCTTGTTGGCGGGTTTTATAGTGATGTTGTCGCAGGTAGGGAGATCTGTTAGTGCTATGCACTCTGCTCTGCTCATGTTATGGATCTGCGAGGTGTTGCTAATTTTTTCCACATCATTGTAGATGGCCTGCTCGAAGGTGATCACTTCCACCGGGACTGCATGTGTGGGCGGAATAAAGGTAGATTTTGTCCTTAGTCCGCTCTCATTGTGGTTTTCAGTGCCCGTATTGGTACCTTGTTTCTCAAAGAAGGCTTTTAATCTTAGCTTCCTAAAAAAGTTAGCCAATTCGCAATGCAATTGGAATTTATCCAAACGTGCGGTAGGGACAAAACCCAGGCCTTTGTTTAGGACACTCACTTCTGTTTTTGATAGGGCTCTTGAGGATAGATTAGTAACTAGGTCCTCGCATTGCTTGTTCCTGCCTTGCTCCTGGTCTGGCCGCTCACTGGGTCGTCCTCCTCCCAATGCACTTAGTTCGTTTGTCTTCTTCTTTCTTTTCCCCGCCTGCCTCTGCCTAAATAAGGGGGGTGAAATTGGTTTTGTTGGAAGGGTGGAGGTTGAAAATGCGGTTGAAACGGTGGCTGCCAGCCATACATTGGGAAATGGTAAGGTTGATTGTAAGGGTCTTGGAACATTGGTGGATTAAATGGTGGCCAGCGGTTTTGACCTCTGTATCCACATCTTGGTTTACATTTTGTAGTATCTGTGATTGAGCCATTGCTACTGTTAGATGAGATACTTTACATGTTTCAACCCGTTGGGTGGAAAATACCGGGTTTTCTTGAGGACCGTAGGAAAATGGGTGGTCAGGGCACACTAACGTCCTGCCAGTCCTAGATTCCTTGACCCTACTGACAAAAATCTGTCATAGGAAAAAATCTCAAGCCCAAGTGGACGAGAGAAAAGCAAAAAGCCCCTGCTTCGGGTCTTAAGGCTTCACGGGGTGGTGGGAAGGTAATCCTCCTAGAGGGACATATTAGTTCCGTAGAGGTTCAGTGACATTGTACCTATTGGCCTCTCCAAGCCGCCCCGCCTGTCCTCTGTATGGGGTGCAGGATTGCGTCCCGTTGTATTGTTCTTTTGTATATTATCTGCCACTACTAATACATTGTCATATTAAAATTCCTTGTCCGGCTGGACATTGGATATATATAGTACCCATTTAGGTCTAGATCTCATTTGTCCAATATACCCTCACTCTAAGGACCATTGTTTGCTAAAATAATAGGTATGTGCAGTGAGCACAGGACCTGCACGTGGGTTGGAATTGTTTGGGTCCTGCGTGTTGGGTCTGCGTGTTGAGTGTTCCAGCAGGGGTTTCAACTCCTTTATCAGGTCCATAATTGTGGCTGAGCGGAGCCTAAACTTCTCATGGATCTCCTTGTCAGTCTGCTGGAACAGGGTGATGCGTACTCTGAAGATCCGTTTCTGTCGCCTCCTTCTCTGTGCTGCAGCCCGTATTCGCAGCCTCTTGGCTATCACACACAGCGCTGCCATTGTGAAAGCCTCTGTTGCATTGTGGGCTTGTTTAAATAGGTTGCACCTGGTTAGCACCTGCTTTGAGTTGGTGGTAAAATAAATGTGGAAATGTGCAATTTTCAAGGATTCACAATATTGCGATTTTTTTTTTTCATCCTTTGATTTGCGAATTCGTATTTTGCGATTTCTCTATTTGCGATATTTGCAGGTTGCGTGTCGCAGGTTGTGAATTTGCAATGGAAATTTGCAGATTTTGGGCCTTGCAAAATAGGTTTTTGCTAAATTTGCGATTTTCTATTTTGCGATGCGAAAATATGTCATACATAGCCCAAGTCTATTTTGCGGTCGCAAACACTGTCTTTTTGTAGTTCGCAGTGTTTGTGATCGCAATATAGCTTGGTATATATGCCCCTCAATATTTTATAAGGGCAAGAATCGTTATATAATATAGCTACATCGTGTGACACTGAGAGAAGAACAATTCTTGTCTAACTTAATTTTCAAGTTAAAGATTTGGTTCTAGGAAATATACCATACAATATTGGCATGCAATATTTACATAAAATCCCACAAAAAGTAGCTGTTATGGATTTCTCATCAGTGATTATAGGAGTAGTTAGTATGCTAGAATATCGCATGAAGAAATATCGCGTGACATATATTCTGACCTAAATATCATTTACAAAATATAATAAAACTGAGTGAAGATATTGTATTATTAATGTTAATAGAGAGATATTCTGGTAAACAATATTTAGGACTTGATAATAATTGCAGACTATATTATGATGGTGAGAATATGGTACCATGCCATTAATTTCAAATTTGTGACTGGTTTTCTGATTTTGTTTGCTCTTAGTGTTAGTTGATGAACAAAATAACGCAGGTGCAGTAAATTTCAATTTTTTTAAAAAATAGTTAGGAAAAAAGAATAATTGTAGTGGCCCACTTTGTCTGACTTTATTGATCTAGTGTTTACAGGGTCCAATTAATTATTAAAATATGACTACAATGCTACCGTGTCGATCAAACTGTTTATGAAGACTTTGCAAGTTTCTATAAATTATTACTCTGATTATTCGTTTGTGAAAATGTACAGTGTTATTGAGTAGCAGGGGGTTAACGCTCAAAAGGCCTGATAATGAGTCAGTCGGAGGTTACCTCGGGGGAAACACCGCAGATTCCATGTCGGCTGCTGTTTCCAGATACAAAATTAGAGTTTGCAAAAAGCGGGCTCATTAATTTAGGGTCCAGAAACAGCGTAGCCAGTTTTACAAGTGGGGATCTGCATCTGGTCAAACCTGGCTGGGCTGGTGGCTGCTAAGGGCCAAGGTTGTGGACGGCGCACAGCCCGGTCCTTGCATGCCCCCTGAAGCACCATAGGAGGAGCAGTGCACCCTCCTCCCATCCCACCATTATATCTACTGCCTTCCCTGGGCACCCACAGCCCTTGCCACCCTTCACTTGCTCCTCCAAGTAGCACCACTCCTGTGCCATAAGGGGCGCCTTGGGCTGAGAGGAGCCACACTGCACACTCACCCCCACACCACGCGCAGCGAGCCTTAGGCAGAGGCCCAGGACAGAATGGCCCGACCGCCCCTAACACCTGCTAGAGTGAACCAGACCACCCCCTGGGTCAGCCCTGGCTTCATGTGCCCGCCTTAGACACGAGACCCCAGCCCCAGATGTTTACCAGCTCTGCTACCGCTTTCATTTTGCACCTGTTCTGACATGTTTCCTGTCCTGCCTGTGAGAGGATGGGGATACCTAACCTACTCTTAATTAATTAATCAGCAGCCTCTGACAACACCCACCAGTAGGTTAGGTATCCCCACTAAACGTGTTTAGAAAAGGAGTAACTGTCCGTCTGGTGTTAATATGAATGTAGGACTGGTTTAATTTCAGGCTGGCACACATGAGTTATTGATGTTTTTCTTCTGCTTATTGATTTGTTGTTATTTGTTTGCAAAAACGTTCCATATATAAAAAAAATTCTCACAATTTTTTTTGCACTATGTAAATGTTGTATATAGTTATATTTCAAACGTTTTTGAATTGTGCGTTTTACTAATGTGGTGTTTCTTTGAAAAGACATGCTCTATTGATTTATGAATGTCTTTGTTGAAATATCAAAAATAAGCGAAATAAAGCTTGAAAACTTTGGAATTCATGGTCTAAGGTTTATCACAACTCTAATCAAAATAAAATAACCCCCCCAGACATCCTGTTTGCTTATTTCAATATTGAGGTGGTCCATTCTGGGGAGTTACGGACCCAAGCCTTGCTTGATCCCACTAGCTTATAACCTGACCCCCTATCCCCCCAGCTGGTGTTCCCATTATCTCTGCGGAGAGCTTACCGTCTCTCCCCCTCAGTGCTCGCCTAGGAAGTATGTAGGAGGACTCCCGTTAACAATGTGAGTCAATCTTCTGTGGCCTCTTTACTGCCACGAGGGCGACCAGGGCCCACAGGTTCTTCGCCCTCCCCACCACAGAACAAGTTATGCACAAATGACCAAATGCCATTGATCCCAACATCAGTCCCAATGTCTGACAAATGCATGCTGTCGCAATGAAACATGTGGTCGCCTTTGATCAGTCTGTGAGATATATGGCACAGGCGGCCCTGCCCAATATACAGTTTCACCAACTCTCTGTTCAGATGCCTCTTTGACACGTTCAATGCCCTCGATCTCACTCCAGGGACCCATGCCTGCCGCGGGATCATGCATAACCATGCGATCCGTCCCTGTGGGAATGTCCTTCCCACCCCTGCGAATTTCATCAGTGACGCCTCTCTGACTGCCAAACGACCAAGAGCCACCATGTCATTCCCGCCCAAATGCAGGACAATCAAATCCAGGGAATGAATTCCCTCATGCGCCTTCGTCTCCTCCACCAGCCACCACATTTGCCTGATGTGAAGGCCTCCTGTGCCTCGCCAATGGACCAACACCCCCTCCAAACACGCCAATTTTGACTACGGTGCTGGTGCAACTGGTAAGCGGCCCGCCGCACAAAAGTGTCCCAACACTCATATTACCTTAGAGGGCATACTACTACGAAAAGAAAAAAGACCGAGTGGTCACACCATGGCAATCTTGCATCATACTACAGTAAGTCTGGCCACGCATAGCCTTTGAAACATGAGGAGGACTATCACCCAACACACATCACTTCATCCACTGACAAGCCCGCTACTGCTGCTAAAGTCGCCGCCCCAATCCTGAATGAGTAAGACGGGTAAGCGGTGGGATCCAACCCCAGAACTCATGAACACTCCCCTTAATTGGTATTTTGACAACCACCTCTTGTCCTCATGGAGGAACAGGGCTTGTTCTCTCCCATGTGGGGGCGAATAGACAAATATGCCCCCATTCGAGCTACTGGATACACTCGTGCTTCGGGTGCCGGCCCGAGACGAATCGCGGTCCCTTTTCACAAAGGATCAGTCTTATTTATTTATTTATGCATTTTTATTCAGCACGGACTTTACCCGAAGGTGTCAGAGCGCTGTACAATAGAACCAGTTACGTTACATGAGAGAAATGTTACAAAATAGAACGTTCAAAAATAGCAAGATACAGAATCAAACACAGCAGACAAGAGGAACACAATATCAAACACAGCAAGCAAGGAATGTACAAAAATATATAAATATTACAAATTTACAATGACTAACGGACTTCCTAGCGGGGTCTGAGAATGAAGGAATTAGTTCTGAAAGTGTCTTTGGAATAGAAGAGATTTTGGGTCCTCTTTGAAGATCCAGATGGAGGAAGCGATTTCCAGATTCTCACTGCATTACCTGAGAACGATTGAGCCATCAATTTTTCCTTTTTGAAGGAGGGGAGCTCAAGCACAAACTTTTCAGCATCCCGAGAAGGTCTCAAGCCCCCAGACAATTTCAGCTTATTCGCTAGATAGCGAGGGGAGGAAGAGTGCAAGGCTTTGTGGGTGATGCAAGACGTGTTGTAAATAGCTCTAGCCTCGATGGGAAGCCATCGGAGAGAAGACAGGATAGGAGTGATGTGGTCTCTTCATTTGGACCCTGAAATGAAACGAGCTGCTGAATGGAGGACAGATTTGAGGGGTGAGAGCCGAGATTTGGGAAGGCCAGTCAGAAGAGAATTACAATAATCCAGTCTAGAGAGAACTAGCGATTGGACCAAGGTTTTTAGGTCCTTCTCTGGATAGAACCGACGAATCCCCCACAGAAGTCGCAGCTGATAACGTGCGTTCTTGGCAATGGAGTTGATGTATGAGAATAGGTTGAGTCTTTTGTCAAGTATGACACCCAGGAATTTAGCACAGATGACAATGATGGGTTCACTGTTTAGTAGATTCAGCTGATCCATCCAGAATTGAACACGAGGCGGGGAGAGAGAGGTGGATAGGAGGAGGAATTCAGTTTTGGAGGGATTGGGAATGAGTTGGTGAACTAACATCCAGTTGTCAATAGAGTTGAGAGTAGAGTTGAGTAGTGAGAGATCTTGTGAAGAAGACACCTTGAGGTAGATTTGGGTGTCATCCGCGTAGAGATGGTAGAGGATTCCAGATTTGCTTATGAGGTTCCCTAATGGTTCCAGATAGAGATTAAATAGAGTGGATTAAAGGATAGAACCTTGAGGGACGCCTTGACCAACCACCAATGGAGACGAGAGACTGTTTGCAATCTTGATCATTTGGGATCTGTCCAAGAGGAATGAGGCAAACCATTTAAGCACTGTGCCTTCCACGCCCATTCTCTGTTGAAGAGTGTTAAGGAGGGAGTTGTGATTAACAGTGTCAAAGGCTGCAGAGAGGTCAAGAAGAATCAGCAGGCAGGATTCCCCCGAATCGAGTATATGCAGTGCATCATCGATCACTTGCAGCAGGACTGTTTCAGTGCTGCAATTTTGAATAAAGCCAGACTAGACACGTCAAGGAGATTATTGTCCATAATGTGTTGTGAAAGTTGTTTTGCAACACATTTTTCTGTGATGTTTGAAAGAAAAGGGAGATTGGTGATGGGGTGGAAATTATTGAGATTGTTCGCATCAGCGGAGGTTTTTTTAGAAGGGGGGTAACCTGTCCAGCTTTGAGGACAGCTTGGAGGGATCCTTGACTGAGGAAGAGATTAACTAGCCTGGTCCAATAAGAGAGAGTATTGGTATAGAAATCAATGGCGATCCCACTAGGTATGGGGTCAGAAGAATGGTTGGAGGGTTTGTTTTCGAGGATGCATTTGAGGAGGTCATCTTCCGAGATGGCGGCAAAGTCCTACCATGTGACTAAGGATTTTTGTTCCTCAATGGGGGTGGGGTGGGTGACCTGATCCACCAGTGATCTGACCTTTTCATCAAAGAATATAACTAATTCAGTTGCTTTCTTTGAAGCATCCTCAGGTTTGATGGTTTGGGGAGAACAGTTTGGGTTTTTAATGGTCGAAAAGTTTTTTGGGTCTGTTTTTAGCTGAGTCGAGGAGGGATCTAAAATTAGATGCTTTTTCTTGGAAGATGTGCTTGTGGTATTTGGATCTTGTTGAATGTAAAGGAGAGAGATCGGAAGTAGATGGAGATTGTCTTCAATGTTTTTCCTTTCGTCATCGGGAGCTTTATTGAACCAAGGTGTCTTTTCCTTTTGCTCTGGAGTGGAGCGACCTTGTCGATTTCGACTGCAAGGATGGAGAGGCAATGGGGGGGTGAGATCGTTGACATCCGCATTAGGGTCTAGACTATGAAGGGTACGCATAGCAGAATCACACAGAGTCCCAAGACCAATGTTTTTATCTTGCGGAATCAGGTAGAAGCCCTTTTTAGGTTGGCCGAGAGTTATAATGTGCGAGAGGTGAAAACGGAAAGGGATGAGGAAATGGTCTGACTAGTTTACAAGAATAGGGGAGCAATGGTAAGCTGGTCTGATTTAGAAATAACAAGGTCCAGAATTGAGCCCTTGGCGGGTGTAATTTCTGAACAGTGTTGGACAAGATCGTTAGCTTAGAGAAAGGTTGCAAGCTTGTTGGCAGCCGAGTCTTCCACGGAGCCCCAGTGGAGATTGAAGTCACCTTGGAAGATCTGCCTGTCGCTTTGTGAATATTGGTCACTAATGAAGTCAATGAGTTCCTCCATGAAGGAAGAGCAGTTACCGGGCGGGTGGTAGATGGCATGGTACCTGAAGGGTAAGCCGTGATGTACTTGAAGTTCTAGAGATAGGCATTCAAATGTGCGGAAGATGATGGTGGGACAGGCTTTAATTTGAAGGGAGTTTCTGAAGATAATCGCAACACCTCCCCGATCTTGTCTGTTCTGTCGTTTGAGGATAGAGTAGTCAGTAGGTATCAGAAGATCAAACAAAGTGTGAGAGGAGTCATTAAACCAGGTCTCAGTGAGAAAGAGCATATCGAGATTGTGTTGGGTGATAGTGTCAGAGATTTCCAGTTGTGTTTGGTTGCAGATCTGCAGATGTGGAGCATACACTGTAGCTCTGACACAACTGTTTTGGTGATGGGAGTGTTTGAGCTGTTAAGGGAGATAGGGATTAGATTCTTGAATAAGGGTGCCCCTTGAGAGGGAGGCTGGTAAGTTCTGATGGAAGAGATGGTCTGAATGGTGAATTGAGTAGAGTTGTTAGGAGAGGAGAGTGGAGCGGGGTTGACGTTGGTAGTCTTGTAGCTAGTCAGTAAGTTGGTGATGTCTGTGGAGGACAGACTGTGGTTGGCTCTATTGGGGCACGGGAGCAAGGAACTCCTTGGGAGGTTATTAGGGAAGGGGGATATCTTAGCACTTAAGAGTGAAATGGACGCTTCAAGCTGGGAAATGGAAGAGATGATAGAATCAAGTTTAGTTTCCAGGGAGAGGTGGGCTGAGCACGGAGTGCTGGGTGGCTCAATGGTTAAGGGAGGGAGTGGAGTAGGCGAAGGAGGACAGGGGGATGTGAGGGACCGGGGAGAGTGTTAGGGTGCAAGGGTCGAAGGAGTGGATGGAGTTACCGTGATATTTTTACTGATGTTGAACAGAGGTGAAGAATAGAGTTCATAAGTAGGAGGAGAAAATTGAGAAGTAGAAAGGGAGGATGAGAGGTGAAGGGGCGGAGGAGGGGGGTCAAAGGAAGGCCAGGGATACGGTAAGATGAGAGGAGAAGGGACTGTAAAGGGAGGGCAGCGAGGGAGGGAGGTCAATGGAAGGCCAGAGGAATGGGGAGAACAGAGAGGGAGCAGGGCAGGTACCATGGACTATGAAATGTGAATGAAGGGGGACAGTCAACAGGCAGAGGGGGCAGTTGGGCTAAATGGTGGTTGTGGGAGGAGTGAGGGACCATAGGGTCGAAGGGAGGGAAAAGGACAGAATTACCAAGAGGGGAATCAGGGTTGTGAAACATAGGAGGAGGAAGGACTGTAAGGTCAGAGGGAGGGAAGAAAATGGAATTACAAAGATGGGAGACAGGGATGTGAGGGAATGGGAAGGGAGGTAGCAAGGGAATGGGGGGATAAAGGGTAGACCTGTGTCTCCCGGGAGAGCTGCCTGAAGGAATGTATGAGGGTCAAGGGGGGAAAAAGGGAGAAAGAAAACGAGCTAGAAGAAGAAGAATCGAGAGAGATCGTAGTCACAGGGGTGGGACGAAGGGAGTGGAAGAGGTGGTCAAAGAAAGAGAGACAGGAGTCTATAGCTTGGATCATGACCGTGCCATTATTATAAAGTGTAATGGTGAGAGTGCCATTAAAGCAAGCGGAGGGAGAGATTTGTAGCTGCTTCCCATGCGGGAAAGAAGAGAAGGAGGAGACGTTGAAGGAATTGATGAAGCTGGAGGACCAGGAAGGGATGTCGTGAGTGAAGAAAATGAAGTAATTTTTTATCTTGCCTAGACGCCCATTATGGAATTGGTCAACAAAGAGGGAATCTGGAAATTGTTCAATGGTGTTATGCTTGAACCGTTTTGCTGCTGTTTTAGACAGATTAGGGGAATAAATGACTTTCAAGCAGTTAATTCCAGACTTAATTCGAATGGAAGCCATGATAAGGAGATGAGGTGATGGGGGGCGTGGGGGCTAGAAAAAGGGGCTTCTAGGGTAGAGATAGCGCAAAGAAGTATAATATGGGTGGGGCGCATATTCCAGAAAATAAGTGAAAATAAACCAAAAGGAGTGAGGTCCGATCAGGATCAAAAGGAGATAACCTAACTAGGCTAAAAACAGGCAGGAAGGTAGAAGGGAGTATCTGAATATTTTTGGGGAAACCAGTGGTCAATGCACGAGTTTCAATGAAATGGGTATCCTATTTTGTGTAGTCCCGATTGCTGAAAGTGATAAAAAATAAAATAAATAACAGTGCCAGCAGAAGCATATGTTCGAATTCGGTCTGTTGTGGAGCACGCGATTGCTTAGGTGCGGATCGTGGCACAATTCTGACAATCATTGAGGTAGGCAGGGTCACAGCGACAACAGCGCACGTTATCGACCAGGCACTCCTTGCACAATGCGCACTCCCCACTCAAGGGGCCGACCTGCAGGCAGGAAAACAAGCGTGGCCAACCAGGCAGTGCCAGGCTCGCTGCTACCCGTGACTGAAGGATCGCTCAGCTGGTCATCGGCTTCCCCAAGATAACGCTCGAGGCACAGCGCGTGGGAGCTACTTGTCTAGCTTCAGTTCAGCGGCCATCTTGGTACTGACTGACTCAGTGCTGAAGGTCTTTGGTGTTCAATGAACCAACTCTAACTCTATATTGTAGTGGTGGAGTGTCTACAGAACCATATAGTTGCAATCTAACAGTGAAGCATGATCATGGCTATCATTCTCCCACGCAGCATTGACACAAAATACCTTGCTTGGTCCTAGCAATAGGTAAGGATGCTTCTCATCACTTTTCCAATTCTTTGTCCTGTGCTGCACTATATAGTCAGGCCCAGAAGTTCGCTAGCGCCTCGAATCCATTGCCGCCGTGATGGTGTGTAAAAATGAAGTGGGTCATCTCCCGCTCTTCCTTGCTGTGCTCGGGGACCGCCATCTTAAGGTCAGGCAACCGGGAATTCATGTTGCTGTCCCTGGGGACCGCCATTTTAGGGTCGGGCAACTGGGTATTCCTGCACCCCGCAATGCCGTTCCCGGGGTCAGCGCTGGAGTGGAGTGGAGTGGAGTGGAGGTCCCACCGTTCAGGAGCAGGTCGCAGGGGCTCCGGTCGGGTCCTCCGGGAAGCAGATCAGATCTAGCTCTTTGAGGTACTGCTCTTCTCCATAGTCAGGTCTGCTATCTGGCCTTCGGACTACAGACCTATGTAACGTAACCAAAAGTCCCCCTTTGATCTAGCTCTATATCTTGCCACTGCAGCCCTCCCCGTAATCTCCTTTTGGAAGCACCTTCCAACTCGCTCAATCTGAAGGCCCCATAAAAAGCTAGTATGAAAGTAGCAGCAAATAAGATATTCTCATAAGCAGAAGATCACACCGTCTGTAAGGCATCTAGCATGTGCAAGTCAAGTGGCCTTCTGCAGTCCTTCCTCACACCTTCTAACCTGGCTCACCCTGCCAGTGATTTTTGACTAGGAACTTACTCCCCGTCTCCTGCAACCCTGCCAGTTTTGCAAAGAAGCCTACTGCCGCTAGATGAGCCCTCGCATACGACACAGGCCTGCCCTGCTCCCTCACAGCCTGTTAAAATCTACATCTGGCTTCTGATGAGAACAAGCCTACTATCCCTGTGTGCTGTACGAATAACCTGTAAGCCTTAAAATGATGCTCATAAGCCTTCCGGGTACGCTCGTTCAGTGAGGCCCTCAAAAGACCCGCTAATGCGGGGCTCCAATCTTCCACAGAGATATCGGGAACACTGTCATCTGGTACGCTGCTTGTGGATGGTACCTCCGCAATTCCAGCAACTTGGAGCAAGACAAAGTATCAGCTGCCTGGTTCTCCACACCTGGGATATGTGCAGCTCTAAACAGCAAGTTCAGTTTCAAACATAACAGCACTAGGTGTTTTAACAGTCTTAAAACATTAGTACAAGTAGCCCCTTGCCAGTTAATGGCCTCTACTACATACCATGTTATCTGACCAAAACACCACAGATTTATTCCTAAAGAAGTCAGCCCACACTGTCACTGCCACCACAATTGGGAACAATTCTAAAAAGGCTATGTTTCTGCTTAGCCCGCTCTCATGCCAGGCTTCCGGCCAATCGTCCCTGCACCCGTGTGGGCCCAGCACTGCCCCAAAACCAACACTACCTGCTGAATCGGTGAGCAAACCTAAGGTCTCACTGGAGACCGGCGGCACTGGCCACATTACTTTCCCGTTAAAATCTTTCAGAAAACCACGCCACACTTTCAGGTCCTCTCTCGCTTTGGCTCGCAGTTTCACATGGTGATGCTTCTGTGTCAAGCCAGCCATTGCTCTCGCACTTGATCTGGAGAAGGAACGCCCCATCGGGATGATACGCAATGCAAAATTCAACTGACCCATCAACACTTGAAGCCGAATGAACCAATGCATGGCTGATTTTTCAGCTGTATGCATTAAGGGGATCTCTTGGTAATGAAGATGCAAGTGATCCTACCGAGGGAACATTCAATCTACCGAACACTGGCAAAAGGCCTCTCAAGTAATTGTTCCATTTTAAAGACAGGCCCACTGGCGGTCAATTGTAAAACACAAAATCATGCTCATGCTGTTTTGCTTCCAATCTTCATCACATATATGTTGTTTCAGACTCATTACAATGTACATTCATTTCCCATTGCAGGTTCCCATTTCAGCACCATGCACACAGTACAAGTGTTATCTTCAATACAGCTGTCTACTAAGAAATCTCTACAATTCTTTCAACACAACTTTTGGCATATAGTGGTAGAGAAGGAAAGCACTACAGCCACCATTTACAAATCCACTAGACATTTCTTTGTAGAAGGATTTTTTATCTCTGTATATTCCACATTTCGTAGCCCCTTCATCACTGGCACCCAAGGCACAAGTGAATTAATGTGATAGACCGTACACAACTCCATCTTCTGACTAACACTTAACACACTAATATGTCACCCTAACAGTAAAGCTCCTGCAAAGCTACAGTTTGCCAGTCTTCTACCCAACAATCACACTAGATAAAGCAAATAACACTTTGCACGCACTAGCAAAAAGCATACGAACGGGGTCTGTACTCTAATAGAAATGAAAGCAGCATAGCGCCGTGCTGCGTGGCATTGAACGAAGGTTTAGTAAATCCAGGACTCTGTCTTCTAACTTCTGAAGTAACTTTAAGAAAGTCCTGATGTACTGCACCCTTTCTGCTGACTTCAGATGTACCTCTAGTAATGAAATGATACTCTACACCATTTCAGCTGCCTTCACAGTGACCTCTAGAATAAACGTGGGGTACTGCACCCTTTAAGCTGATGTCAGAGGAGCATCCATTGATGCCATGAAATACTGGACCCTTCCTGCTCGCTTCAGAAGGACCTCTGGTAAGAATCTCAAGTGCTGCTGCCTTTCTGACCACTTATATACGGGGTTATTGCACAGCAGTGCAGCTGGGAGCACTAAAGGATGGGGCAGACAAGGGAATCACTTTTGGGGAAGGACTGGGTAGGTGTAAGTGTCATGTCATAAACACTTTTTTCGAGGTTCGCATAATGATACCTTCTAACAAAAATCAGTGGAGGGCTTTTCCCACCAAACCTGTGCTAAGTTTAGAGCTGGGGTGCATCTAGGTTTCTGATGGCAGAGGAGCAGCTGGTTCTACCAGTCCAAACCTTTGATCTAAAGCCCATACTCCCAGGGCTGCCAGTGACTGGACATTGAAGGCCTGCTCTGCCTATGGCATGCCTTCCAACATATGCTTTTCCCTTAATGACCAGCAAGAAACGTTTTCTATTGTAATGAATATTTTAAATATTTTTATACAATAAACCTTTCACATACATACAGCAAGAAAAGTTTTGCTGTAAAAAAAATAAAAAAATAACGTCAAGTGCCATGACTCATGGTGTCAATAGTTTGATTTTCAGAAAATAATACATTTGGGGTCTATTTCTGGAAATACAATTGACTGCTGAGTGGTGTGGAGTGTAGTATTATTGCGGCAGATGAGACAGTCAATGTCCCACCACCCTAGATTTTGGAGTGGGAGGCGGCACTGTCCCCAAGATTTTGAAGTGGAAACTGAGATTAAACCGTGCCAGATAGTGTGTCTAAAAACCATGCGGTAACCTGAGGTGCAAACTCAATTGGGGCTCTATGACCGCTTTTTTGTAATTTTTTTTAACCCTTTTGACTCGGCCGGAATTCCCCCATGGTGCAGGGGAATACCAAGCGTGCGCAAATCGGACACCCCCGGCCGTCCGACGCACACGCCCACCGTGACGTCGGGCGGCCCAAGGGGTTGATGTGGCCAATTAGGCGTCGAGCCTCTCATTAAATCTGTGGTTTGGAAAGCTAGTTCTTCATGGAGACACTTGGGAAGTGCAGCATGATTTCAGACAGATCTGTTCTGTCGCTGTGTTTGTTCTTCAGTGTCTGTGGAGACACTCCAAACAGAGAAGCACACCTTTAATCATGACTGCCACATGTATAAATGTGTGTGTAGTTTCAGTTTAATTTGAGTTGCTAAAAGTGTATTTATTGAACTCCATATGCTAACAATAATTGAATAACTGAACAAAAAGCACTGACCGTTGATGTTAAAGAGAAGAGAGAGGATGTGGCTTAATGGCTAGAGCGTCGACCTCTGAGCTGGGGAACCAGGTTCGAGTCTCGGCAGGGAGGCTCAACATCATGTGATTCAGGGCCAATCACTTAATTTTTCCTTGTCTAACAAAAATGAATGTGTCAGTCTGTAACACAACTGGTGTTCATGTAAAGCGGTCTGATACCTCCTGGTCTGGTTTGTGCTATATAAAACTCCCCCTAGCCCCCCAAATAAAAAGAAAAGAAAAATGTAAGCTTACCGTCTCTGAACTGCATAATAGGCGGTCCTGGACTGAAAGCACAGCTTCTCCACTTGCCCAAATTATCATGATACACAGCCCATTCATTACTTTAGATTACTAGATATTATGTATCTTAACCTTCTGGGGCCGTATTACAGAAAGTGCATGGGGGCGCAACGGGCGTTTGCACCCACTAAGTGTGCTCTCAGGGGGTTTTGGTGTTGCAGAAGGGGCTGCAGATGCTTGAGCATCCCCTTCTGCAATACAGATCGAACTGGCACACTAGCAGCGTCCGCGTTATCAAGAAAGGGTGGTCCCTCATTTGCAAGGGGCATTGCCCCATGCAAAAGAAGGAACCAACTGGCCTCGGTGCCCACACCGTATTAACCAACATGGACATAGAGTCAAACATGCCCTTAGGAGGTGCACTGAAAGTGCACGTCAAAAAGGTGGAGCATTGTCAGTGCACTCCTGCTGAGGGATGCACTCTCAGGGGATGAAAGGGTGTCCCATGGACCCTCACCCCCATACATCTCCCCTGCAGTCGGGTGCAGTCACTAACTACACCCGCCTGCAAACGGATTTGCAAACGGATTTCTAATCCCAGTTGAATGTGCAGGTGGGTTGCTGCTTGCACAGAGAGATACGGAGCAGCTTTTAAACAGCTGCTCCGTTTTGCTCCTGAAGGTATTGAAATTGAAATTGTGTGTGTCTTATAAAGCGCACTTCTACCCGCACCGCAGGCATCGTAGCGCTATAGACCGCTGGGGAACCCGTCCTGGCTTTCCCTGTGAGATAGTCCCTCCTGGGAGTCTCCAGGGTGAAACCAGGCATCCCCGGCGTTTGTGAGGGGCCGTTGTGGAGATGAGGCAAGCTAATGCCCAGAGTTGCCGAGTGTGATCTCTGGTTGGAGTAGGCACCGATGCGAGAATTATCGAGTCCGCTGATCCTGGTCCGAGACCCTGCCGCGTCGGGAATCGAACCCTGGTCCCGGGCCGTTCTCTGCTCTCGGGTCTGCCGCCTCTAACCAGGGAGCCACACCACTCCGTATCAAAAATGCGCCGTGGCCCAAAGAGGAAAAGTGTATCCTATCTGTAATTGGGCCCCTGGTATGAAAGAAAATTTTAAAATATTTCTTTCAATAAATATCACTCAATAATTCAATGAAGTAATCATGAGCGCCTACAGGATACACTGAGAAAGGTTGTTTCCATTTTAAAGTCTTTATCATTTTGTTTCATGAAATTTGTTGCCTGATTTGCATCTTTTGACTGTTCCGCTCATGCTTTATCTCCTAGCCCCAAAATCAGCTCTGTCCAAGGCTGTCTCTGTCACCCCCAGAATGTTAGTGTCTTCTATCTCCTTGAAATGTGTAAACAATGTTACATTGTTCTTTTTTGTAAATACATTATTTAAAACACGTACCTATACATTGCGGGAAATGGTGCATCAGTATGACAACATTACATCTAGTTCAACTAACATCACAGTAATAGTTGAACTTATCATAATGTAATAGAATATTGGGTCTAGCTGGTGCCATGGCGGTGGGGTACAGATGTCCACGTTTCAGCTTTGAGAAAAACAAGGGGTATGTAGTTCCTAGAAGTGCTTGGAAAATTCAGATCTTTCTAAAAAGTGCCCTAATACACCCCAAAGGATGTCATGCCACATCATTGGGCCTGCTCCTCATCGGGCCGGTGCTGCAATGCCAGAAAGGCACCTGCTAAGAGACTTTTCGGCCGAGATCTTTTGTTGATGAAGCTGTAGGGTGAGTGCAGGTGTGTGGGCTAGGTAGTGCGGTGAGTGAGAATTATAAGAGGTCTAGTGCAACCCTAACTAATGCTTTTATTCCCAGGGGGCACTAGCCTAACTAAAAAAAAGTGAGCAGCGGCTGGATGTACTTATCCTATAGGGCTAGTGTGGTGCATAAGGTCGACATGTTTCATGCCAAGAGTATCCCCTAACTGGTCTGATGGCACTTAATCAGGACCAGAAAAGAGGGATTTCATTGTACTCGAGCACTACTGCAATACTGGTTCCAGGATTCGTATGGTTGGCTGGTAACCAGATGCAGTTGAGTAAACCAGGTCCAATTGACCCCGAGAAAGAAGACCTGAGAAAAGGGGAAGGAGAGGAGATAAAAACAAGAGCAACCAAGGTCTGGTTAAGGAGGTGCTCAATGCAAGAGTTCAATTTGCTTGTAGTGACATTCTGAGTGATGTGGAGTCTAGTATTATTGCGGCAGACGAGACAGTGAATGTTCAGTTGACAAGGTGCTCATGTTTCATGTCTATTTACTAACTCGCAGCCAGTGCCTGTGATCGTAAGACAACTGTCAACCTTGATATGTTGATTGTAGTAGCAGTGGGCTAGTGCGCTATGGCCGCAATGGTGAAGTCGGTAAACAGTGTTACCCTCGTGCAGCATTCCATATTAACTTTAAGTCCCTGTGCCGTGAGCGCGCTCCTAAATTTGCATGAAGCACATGACCAACAACTGTGACAGGCACACACACAAACATCCATGCACACATATACAGAGATCTATACCTAGAAATGCATCGAGTTGTACTCCAAGAGCATTTGAACACCAGGGCTGAGGAAATCGCAAGTGCTCGTCTAAGAGTAAATAGAGCGGTCCAGTATGGGTGTGTTGGTACTCCATAGGTGGTGGAACCTGTGAACAAAAGCTGACCGAAAGTGCCAAGTTGCACCATATATATTTATGCAAACTCACCCCTAGGTAAATGGGACTGTGTTGACGGGGTAACAGAGCGCTTTGTTGCTCTGATCTGTAACAAGATTAAAATTCGATTTAATACGCATTACCATTGGTGTAGTGCATACCTTACCAGACGTGGATGTTGTTCAAGTGGCTTATCCTGTAAAGATTAGAAATACGGCAAGCAGGCTTAGCAACTAGCTTCTGTCTTACCCTGGGTCCAGTCCCCGTAGTGCATACTTCCGGGTCTGTGGTATTTGAGCACTATTTCGCGAATGCGTTGTGGGTCTAGACCGCAAACTGCTACAGCCATAATGGTTGAGGATATTATTGACAATTCATGGTTGACAGGGCTCAGGACCAGCAGAATTGCACGTGGGCCAATGGAAAATGTTCATTGTAGTTTTTTTGAGAGCCCCTGTTTGTGTCTCGTATGTAAAAGCAATATTGTGAGTGAAACAATATTGTTTCGAAGAAAAATAGAGCACTGTTTGTACATGTAGCCCTCATTGACACGTGGTGATATTGTGTTCACATATACAAAATTAGGGCATGGCGGCTATACAATAGTATTTAGCATCGAGCTCTGACAAGTTTTTAGAATTACTTTTTTTCAAACTTTCTAACCCAGCAACGTGGCGCCTGCTCATATGCGCCTGGATCATGATAGTATTGCCATGTAATGCCCCGGTTACTTACCGGTAATCTTCATTACTCCGAGTCCTTGTCTTCCTCGCCACAGTAATCACATATGAGCCTCCGGCTCCACACAGAACTCCAAGTTTAAAAAAAAAAGAAACAGCGCTCTAGTCTCCCCTCCCTCCTCCAAGATGGCCCCCAGTGGCTCCATCCAATCCCATAAAGGGATACATAGACAGCAACACAACCTGAAAACCAAGCCGCAGACATGAAGCCAACACCAGGGCCGGGAGGGAAGGGAAACTATACTGTGGCGAGGAAGACAAGGACTCGGAGTAATGAAGATTACCGGTAAGTAACCGGGGCATTACCTCCTCGTCCGTCTTCCTCACCACAGTAATCACATATGAGCCGATACCAAAGCAATCAGCTTCATGTAAGGAAAAACAGACCACACCATCAGTGCAGTGAAAAACATAATTATAATATACAGAGGCACATTAACCAAAAAGACAACCTCTCAAGGAACTCCTGCAGAAAGAACAGAAGAGGCAAAAGAAACAGAACCCCCACCCCCAATCTGAAGGCGGTAATGGGACATGATGGTATGAGGGGACGACCAAGTAGCAGCCCTGCAAACATCCTCCATGGACACCCCCTTGAAGGAAGCCCATGACATAGCAACAGATCGGGTGGAATGACCCTGAACAGGAAGGGCGGGAACCTCAGAAACTGAAGCATATGCCAACAGAATGGCCTCTTTAATCCAACGACTGATCGTGGAGAGAGATGGTCTCAGGCCCTGATGTGACAAACCAAAATTGACAAACAAGTTGTCCACTTTACAAAAGGAAGAAGTGCGCGATAAATAAATCAATAGGGCACGACGAACATCCAAGAGGTGCAAAAGGGATTCCTCAGCTGAGGAAGGATCA
Organism: Lissotriton vulgaris; assembly: GCF_964263255.1. Taxonomy (NCBI): domain Eukaryota; kingdom Metazoa; phylum Chordata; class Amphibia; order Caudata; family Salamandridae; genus Lissotriton; species Lissotriton vulgaris. The sequence continues at coordinate 1,517,301,237 of NC_141691.1, forward strand.
GGACAAAAAACCGGAAGAACCACCTCAGTAGAACAGTGAAAATAAGAATCCACCTTAGGTATAAATGTAGGATGAGGGCGCAAGACCACACTGTCCGTCAAAACCAACAAAAATGGGGCAACACGAAGGAAAGCACCCAACTCACGCATACGCTTGGCAGAAGCAATCGCCACCAGAAATACCACCTTGAGCGTTAAAAACTTCAAGTCTACCGATTCCAACGGCTTGAAGGGAGCCAACTGTAAGCAACGCAAAACCAAAGGAAGGTCCCAAGGAGGAGGACACATGATAGGACGGGGGCGTTGGAAAGAGAGAGACTTAAAAAGTCTAGTAACCAATGGTGAAATTGAAACCAAAGGGAGGACATGAAATGCCCGAATGGCGGCCCACTGAGCCCGAAGAGTCGAAACGGCCAAACCCAACACAAAACCATCATTCAAAAATCCAAAATGCGAGCCGGGTCCAAAGAAGCCACCGAGAGGTCGCAACCCACACACCAAGAAGCAAAGTTATCCCAGTGCTTCGCGTAGGACTTCAGTGTAGAAGGCCTCCGGGACTGCTGAATGACCCCAGCCACAGTCACAGAACAACCATCCCGCATCAAAGAATCCTTCTCAATAGCCAGGCTTTCAGACCCAGGGAACGGAACACAGGCAGAGGAAGAAGAGGACCCATCAGAGGATAAGGCACGAATGGCAAGGCCCATCCCAGAGACACAGCCAATTCCAAAAGCAGGGGGATACCAAGGGCGACACTACCAATACGGAGCAATCAGAAGCACAAAGGATCCCTCCCTCTTGATTTTCTGCAAGACAGCTGGAATCAGGGGAACAGGGGGAAACGCATACAATAGACCCTTCGGCCAAAGAAACGAAAGTGCGTCCACCCTCCAGGCATCCCGGCAAGGCATAATCGTGCAAAAGCATCAGATCTGGGCATTGTACTGGGAGGCAAACAGGTCCACAATCGGACAGCCAAACATCTCCTGCAACCTCCTGAACATCAACCGTGTGAGGGACAAGGACCCCATGGAAGGAAACACCCGGCTCAGACAATCCGCCACAGTGTTCTCCGCACCAGGCAGGTAAATGGCAGATAGAGACTCCAGATGCACCTCTGCCCAACAACAAATCCGACGGCTGAGGCAACTGAGGGATCGAACCTTGCACCCCCCTTGATGGTTCACATAAGACATCACCACCAGATTATCCGTCCGGATCTGCACATGGTGACCCTGAACAAGATCCGAGAAATCCAACAGACCCAGAAGGAAGGCCTTCAGCTCCTTGTAGTTGGAAGAACACGATAACACAGACTGAAGCCAATTCCCCTGATTCGTCGAATCCCCCAGAGTAGCACCCCACCCTAGCAGGCTGGCAACGGTAGTGACCATGCGGGTGGGAACAATCAGAAAGGGGTGGCCCCTGGACAGATGACCCTCGTCCAACCACCAACCCAGGACCACCCGAACATCCTCCGACATAGGAACGAAAACACTCATATCGAGGGAACAGGGGTCCCAATGCGACCAAATGTGGGACACCACTGGGTACATGTGGAGGCGAGCCCACAGCACCGTCAACAAAGATGCCGACATCAGACCCTGAAGACTCAACCACAGGCTCACAGGATGAGAATGCCCCAACAACAGGGCACGAACTGCAGACATCAGGGACAGAATCTGGGGAGGGGCCAGGAACACCATCCCCAACTGAGTCCTGAGCAGAGCCCCAATGAAAGTCAATTCCTGCGCAGGAACCAGGGAGGATTTTGGCACATCCACGAGGAACCCATGATGCTCCAGGACATGGCACATACTCTGGACATGTAACTCCGCCTTAGGAAGAGAAGAAGCAGAAATTAAAATGTCGTCCAGATACGGAAAAACACTAATACCCTCCCCATGTAAATGTCCAATAAGAGGAGCCACAATCTTAGTAAAGATCCTGGGAGCAGAGCAGAGCCCAAAAGGTAATACCTGGAACTGGTAATGATGACCCAGTACGCAAAATCGGAGAAACCTCTGATACTCGGGATGAATAGGAACATGCAGATAAGCATCCCTCAAGTCTATCGATGCCAGGAAATCGCCCTGAGACACCAGAGGAAGGATCAACTGAAGCTAAACCATTTTGAACCCTTGGTGAGGGATGAAAGTATTGACCCACTTAAGGTCCATCACAGGCCTAAGATCCCCGGTGCGCTTGGACACCAGGAATAGGATGGAATACACTCCCAACCCCAACTGATCGCTGGGCACAGGAATCACCGCCTTCTTGACCACCAGGGAATCAATACCTCCCAAAGCTCCAATCGTCGTAGAGGGTCTCGGGGACAAGGAGTGGCCTTGAAACAGTCTGGGGGAGTCCGGGAAAACCCAAGACGCAAACCCTCCGAAACCACCTGAAGCACCCATTGGTCTGACAGTCATCCTCCAAGAGTCCAGGAAGCAATTGAGGTGACCCCCAACCGGATCCGCACCAGGAGCGATCCAGTCACGATTTAGAAGCAGGAGTGGAGGAGGCTGAAGCACCGGGGAACCGGGATTTATCAAAGGAAGGAGTGCCCCGGCCATACCCCCTTCCACGAAAGGGCTGACCAGCCCGTCCCCTCCTAGAGGGACCAAAAGCCCTGTGAGAACCATAGGAACGGAAGCGACCAGCCCGCTCAGGAGCAAGGAGCTTACGGTCCTCAGCCGTTTTCTTCACCATGTCATCCAAAGGAGTACCAAAAAGTTTAGCTCCAGAAAAGGGGATCTTCATCAGGAGACCCTTCTACGCAGCATCAGCCTTCCAGGAACGAAGCCACAACTGACGCCTCGCAGCCACAGAAGACCCAGCCGCAGAAGCCGCCGCTCCCAAAGAATCAAAGGAGACATCTGATAGGACGAGGGCGTTGGAAAGAGAGAGACTTAAAAAGTCTAGTAACCAATGGATTGGATTGGATTTAGTTTTTGTATAGCGCGATAGCTACCCGCAGGCATCTTAGCGCTTATGAAAGACAGGTGTATGTGGCAGGGGGCTGAGTTACCTACCGAAGAGAAGGGTTTTTTGTTTTTTCCGGAAAGGCAGAATGTAAGGTTCTGAGCGAAGGTAGATCGGAAAAGAGTTCCAGAGCTTTGCCGCATTTACTGAAAACATTCTGCCTCCGCTCCTCTCTCTTCTAATCCTAGGATTAATGACTTGGAAGGTATGGGCCGACCTAAGCTGTCTGCTAGGATGGTAGGGGGTGATCAGGGTGTGGTTCAGAGTTGCTCCTTTCCTTCAGTAGGCACGGTGGGCAATACACATGCTTTTGAAGTTGATTCTTTCCCTCACTGGCAGCCAGTGGAGATCTTTTAGTTCGGATTTCACAGATTGGTGGCGAGGGATGCGCAAGAGAGTGCGGGCAGGGCAGTTTTGAATTACCTGGAGTTTTCTCAGAGTTAGTTGGGGGGCTCCTACCTATAGGGCGTTCCCGAAGTCCAGCCGGGAGAGGATTAGGCCCTGGACCATGATCTGTCTAGCCTTGAATAGGAGGAGCGGAAGGATCTTCCGGATGAGCCTCAAAATGCCCATGCAGGTGGCAGATAGTTTAACTGCCTGGTAGCTAAATGTCAGTGTATTGTCTATCCAGATTCCTAGGCTCTTAATGGTGTCCTTGGCTAAGGGGGCGGGGCCCAGTGATGGTGGCCACATGGAGTCAATGGATTTCTGTGGGGGGTTACCCAGTACCATTAGCTCTGTCTTATCTCCGTTCAGTTTTAGATAAGACTGGGTCATCCAGGCGCATACTGCCTCCATACAACCCCTTAGATCACTTGATTGAGTGGAGGGGTGCTTCACAGTTACCACCAACTGGGTGTCATCAGTGTAAGACACAATTTGAATGTCAAAAGGGCGAACTATCTCGGTGAGGGGACGCATGTATATGTTAAACAGTGTGGGGCTCAGGGAGGAGCCCTGAGGAACCCCACAACTGAGTGGTTTACTGGGCGAGGTGACATTGCCCTCGCAGATTCGAAACAAGTGCTCTGATAGGAATGATTGGAGCCAGGCCACTGCCTTAGAGGTGATTCCTAGTTCTGAGATTCAGTGCAGCAGGATATCGTGATTTACGCTGTCGAAGGCGGCACTGAGGTCCAATAAGATGATGGCCGCAGTGCCGCCCTGATCCACAATCATTCTGGCTCCTTCCATCAGAGCAAGTAGCGCGGTTTCTGTTCCGTGCATGGGGCGGAACACAGTCTGTGATACATCCAGTAAGTTGTTTGCTTCCAGGAATTCTGTGAGGGACTGGTTTACATGTTTTTCCGCAATTTTGCTTATCCATGGCAACAGGGAGATCGGGCGATAGTTCCCAGGGTTCTTTTGATCTAGATTGGCCTTTTTCAGAAGGGCCCTAACTGTAGCCTGTTTCCACCTGGGTCGTACAATACCTGAGGATAAGGAATTGTTGATCAGGTCTAAAATGGTGGGCAGAATGACGGGGGTAATTGTCCTAAGGGACTGAGCTGGGGCTGGGTCACTGGGAGATCCGGATTTTACCTGGAGCATTATGGTTTCCAGGGTGGTGGGCTCCAGTAGTGGGAAGGTTTCCAGGGTGGCAGGAGGAGGCGGGCTTGTTTCCTTGTGGCTTGTTTGGATGTATGGGGATTGGGGGAAGGATGAGTAGATCATGGCTATTTTGTTGTGAAAATATTCGGCCTGCTCATTGCAGCGAGTCTGAGCACTAAGAGGATCTGGTAATTTGTCCGGAGGTTTGAGCAAGGTTTCTGCGATTTGGTATATCTCCCTAGGTTTAGATGCTGCTTCATTTATTTTGTTTTCATAGAAAATGGATTGGGAATTTTTAATGCTTTTTTAGAGTGTTTTATAGCGGTCCGGTATGCATCTTTGCTTGCTTGTAGGTAGTCAATGCGCCATTTTCCTTCTAGTTTTTTGGATTCCTTCTTCAGATTACGCAGGTCCTGGAAGTACCACGGTGCATTTCTTGGTCTCTGTTTGGGTTTAATGTCTTTGGTTGGGATAATGCAATCTAAAGAATCGGTGATCCATTTATTGAAGTTGTCATTACTGACGACATGGTCAGGTTGCCTACTGGGACGGAGGCTTCCAGAGTGGATGCCCACTGGTTGGGATTAAGTTTTGACCACTTACGGTCTCTCCTGGGTGCAGGGGGTGATGTGGGGCGTGAAACTGACGGTGTCCAGGTGAATGGGATCAAGGAGTGATCCAACAATAGGAAAGGAATGGGTGAGCTAGCTGTAAGGTGGGTACAATTGCTGAAAATTGGATCTAGGAGGTGTCCCTTGGAGTGGGTGGGGTCCAACACTCGCTGGGAGAGTTCTAGTGCCTCAAGACTATTGAATAATTCAGTGGCTGCAGGATCCTGGGGATCATCTAAATGGACATTGAGATCACCCAGCAGGGTGTAGTTCGGTAGGTTACAGACTCCGCTGGCTATTGCGGGTGCTAGGTTATTGATAAAGTTGCTTGGGGTGCAGGGAGGCCGGTAACGAGATTCCCTGAGAAGGTGCATGTAGGAGAGAAGTCTAGCGAAAATGTGAGGTATTCGCAGCTAGACAGGTTAGTTGGGGAGCTGCGGCAAGTATATTGTTTTTTATATATGACAGCTATGCCGCCGCCTTTCCCTGATGAGCGATCAGCCAGAGAATTTGATATCCTGCGGGAAGTGCTTGAATGATATCGGGGTCAGAGTCTGTATGTAGCCATGTTTCTGTAAGGAATAGGGCATCAGGTTTTTTATCAGAGAGCAGCAAGGAAATCTCCAGGGCGTGCTTAGGGAGAGATCTACAGTTTACGAGGAACATGTGATATGATGGGGTAAGTTTTGGTGGGCAGCTTTGGTATGTGCAGTGTTGGCAGAGAAAGTGTTTTGTGATGGGGTCCCAGGATGCGAGGCAGTGGCCAGTGGTAGGGCCTCGCATTTGGAGTAAGGTGCTAGGGCTGTAGGTGATGGTATTTGTTTTGCCGGTGGTCGTGGCCCCTGGTCCACGGACGGGCGCAGACGGGCTTGCCTTTGGTGCGCGTTCGGCGCCGCTACTGCGCCCGTCCGCTTCGCCTCCTGGGAAAGGGAACCATTATGTAGTGGCGAGGGCGTGAGGGCAGGAGAGGCCAAGCACTAGTCTGCTTGCTCCTGCTCCTCACCCAAGATGGCGGGTCCGGAAGTAGTAATGCGGGCAGAAATGGGCCGGGAGCTCTGTCAAGTCCTCAAGGGGGGAACAGGATACGCTATGACACAGCGGCAGTTTTACAGCGTAAGTGCAGATTGTTTTAGTTCTTACAATGTGCAATTTTAAAAACGATAAAAAATTTCAATAGGCAGGTTGAGGACGAATAATAGCTTTTTCAATCAAGCAACAAGTTTAAATCTAAAGTCCCGGCTTCCGCCTCAGGACTATCAGCGAACACACCACACACACTCGTAGTCAGTGGGGGTATGAGATCGGGCTTCTTTTGTAGTGGCGAGGGCGTGAGGGCAGGAGGGGCCAAGCACTAGTCTGCTTGCTCCTGCTCCTCACCCAAGATGGCGGGTCCTGAAGTAGTATTGTGGGCAGAAATGGGCCGGGAGCTCTGTCAAGCCCTCAAGGGGGGAACAGGATCCGCTATGACACAGCGGCAATTTTACAGCGTAAGTGCAGATTGTTTTAGTTCTTACAATGTGCAATTTTAAAAACGATTAAAAATTTCAATGTGCAGGTTGAAGACGAATAATAGCTTTTTCAACCAAGCAACAAGTTTTAAATCTAAAGTCCCGGCTTCCGCCTCAGGACTTTCAGTGATCACACCACACACACTCATAGTCCAATGGTGAAATTGAAACCAAAGGGAGGACATGAAACGCCCGAATGGCGGCCCACTGAGCCAGAAGAGTCGAAACGGCCAAACCCAACACAAAACCATCATTCAAAAATCCAAAATGCGAGCCGGGTCCAAAGAAGCCACCGAGAGGTCGCAACCCACACACCAAGAAGCAAAGTTATCCCAGTGCTTCGCGTAGGACTTCAGTGTAGAAGGCCTCCGGGACTGATGAATGACCCCAGCCACAATCACAGATTAACCATCCTGCATCAAAGAATCCCTCTGAAGAGCCAAACTCGCAGACCCAGGGAACGGAACACAGGCAGAGGAAGAAGAGGACCCATCGGAGGATAAGGCACGAATGGCAAGGCCCATCCCAGAGACACAGCCAATTCCAAAAGCAGGGGATACCAACGGCGACGCTACCAATATGGAGCAATCAGAAGCACAAAGGACCCCTCCCTCTTGATTTTCTGCAAGACAGCTGGAATCAGGGGAACAGGGGGAAACGCATACAATAGTCTCTTCGGCCAAAGGAACGAAAGTGCGTCCACCCTCCAGGCATCCCGGCAAGGCATAATCGTGCAAAAGCATCAGATTTGGGCATTGTACTCGGAGGCAAACAGGTCCACAATTGGACAGCCAAAAATTTCCTGCAACCTCCTGAACATCAACCGTGTGAGGGACAAGGTCCCCATGGAAGGAAACACCCGGCTCAGACAATCCGCCACAGTGTTCTCCGCACCAGGCAGGTAAATGGCAGATAGGGACTCCAGATGCACCTCCGCCCAACAACAAATCCGACGGCTGAGGCAACTGAGGGATCGAACCTTGCACCCCCCTTGATGGTTCACATAAGACATCACCACCAGATTGTCCGTCCGGATCTTCACATGGTGACCCTGAACAAGATCCAAGAAATCCAGCAGACCCAGAAGGACGGCCTTGTTATGTTATGTTATGTTATGTTATGTTGTGATGATGATTTATATAGCGCACGGCTACTCGGGCAGAGTGTCCCGGCGCTGTACAGATCTGTAGAGGGAGTCAGAACACATCATAGCACACTAAAGGCCAAACATCCATGTCTTAAGGCCTTTCCTGAAAGACAGGAGATTGTCTGTTCTTCTCAGAGAGAGGGGGAGCTTATTCCAGAGCTGCAGAGCACGAGCCCTGTAAGAGCGGCCTCGAATACGTGCACGCTTTACTGCTGGGACAACAGCCAGGGCTTGTGTGGCCGAGCGTAGAGAGCTAGAAGGATGATAGAACTGGACATGTTTCCTAAGATAGACTGCACCAGTACCATGCAGAGATTTGAAAGTCATGGTCAGAGTCTTGAAGATGATACGCTTGCTCACCGGGAGCCAGTGCAGTGAATCAAGAAGGGTCGAGGTATGGGTCCTGCGGTTCAGGCCCAAAATGGCCCTCGCGGCAGAGTTCTGTACAGTCCGTAGGCGAGCCAAGAGGTACTCTGGGAGTCCTAAATAGAGTACATTGGCGTAATCGAGCCTGGATCCAATCATTGCTTGCACAGTAATTCTCCTATGACAGTGCGACAATAGAGGAAGGAATTTCCTAAGCGTGCGTAGTAGACCAAAACATTGGCCGACTAAAGTAAGGATCTGGGGTTTAAAGGTAAGACCATTGCCAATTTTGACACCCAGATTCTTGGCGACCGCAGTAGCTGACAAAGGAGGATGCATATCTGCCAGCCACCAAGATTTCCATTGAGTATCAGGAGAACAGCCCAAAAATATAATTTCAGACTTGTCGGAATTACATTCGAGCTGGTTCTGCTGAAACCTGCAGCTCCTTGTAGTTGGAAGAACACGATAACACCGACTGAGGCCAAACCCCCTGAGTCGTCGAATCCCCCAGAGTAGCACCCCACCCTAGCAGGCTGGCATCGGTAGTGACCATGCGGGTGGAAACAATCAGAAAGGGGTGGCCCCTGGGCAGATGACCCTCGTCCAACCACCAACCCAGGACCACCCGAACATCCTCCGACATAGGAACCAAAACACTCATATCGAGGGAACAGGGGTCCCAATGCGACAAAATGTGGGACACCACTGGGTACATGTGGAGGCGAGCCCACGGCACCGTCAACAAAGATGCCGACATCAGACCCTGAACCCTCAACCACAGGCTCACAGGATGAGAATGCCCCAACAACAGGGCATGAACTGCAGACACCAGGGACAGAATCCGGGGAGGAGGCAGGAAACCATCCCCAACTGAGTCCTGAACAGAGCCCCAATGAAAGTCAATTCCTGCGCAGGAACCAGGGAGGACTTCGGCACATTCACGAGGAACCCATGACGCTACAGGACATGGCACACCCTCTGGACATGTAACTCCGCCTTAGGAAGAGAAGAAGCAGACATTAAAATGTCGTCCAGATACGGAAAAACACTAATGCCCTCCCCATGTAAATGTCCAATAAGAGGAGCCACAATCTTAGTAAAGATCCTGGGAGCAGAGCAGAGCCCAAAAGGTAGTACCTGGAACTGGTAATGACGACCCAGTACACAAAATCGGTGAAACCTCTGATAGTCCAGATGAATAGGAACATGCATATAAGCATCCCTCAAGTCTATCGATGCCAGGAAATTGCCCTGAGACACCAGAGGAAGGATCAACTGAAGCGAAACCATTTTGAACCGTTGGTGAGGGATGAAAGTATTGACCCACTTCAGGTCCATCACAGGCCGAAGATCCCCGGTGTGCTTGGACACCAGGAATAGGATGGAATACACTCCCAACCCCAACTGATCGCTCGGCACAGGAATCACCGCCTTCTTGACCACCAGGGAATCGATGCCTTCCAAAGCGCCAATCGTAGAGGGTCTCGGGGACAAGGAGTGGCCTTGAAACAGTCTGGGGGAGTCCGGGAAAACCCAAGATGCAAACCCTCCGAAACCACCTGAAGCACCCATTGGTCTGACACACTCATCCGCCAAGAGTCCAGGAAGCAATTGAGGCGACCCCCAACCGGACCCGCACCAGGAGTGATCCAGTCACGATATAGAAGCAGGAGTGGAGGAGGCTGAAGCACCGGGGAACCGGGATTTATCAAAGAAAGGAGCACCCCGGCCATGCCCCCTTCCACGAAAGGGCTGACCAGCCCGACCCCTCCTTGAAGGACCAAAAGCCCTGTGAGAACCAAAGGAACGGAAGCGACCAGCCCGCTCAGGAGCAAGGAGCTTACGGTCCTCAGCTGTTTTCTTCACCATGTCATCCAAAGGAGTACCAAAAAGTTTAGCTCCATAAAAGGGGATCTTCATCAGGAGACCCTTCTGCGCAGCATCAGCCTTCCAGGAACGAAGCCACAACTGACGCCTCGCAGCCACAGAAGACCCAGCCGCAGAAGCCGCCGCACCCAAAGAATCAAAGGAGACATCTGAAAGCAGGCGAACCTGTTGCTACATCATCACCAGGGTAGAATAAACATCCTCCCCCTGGTTCAACAATTCCGACAGAGACTGAAAATCTTTCAGTAATGACTGGATGGTGTAAGAAGAATTGGCTGCCGCCCTAATGGAAAAATTAGCAGCCGAAAAAGTGCGTTTCACCGCACCATCCACTTTCCGATCAACAGGGTCAGCAGGGGAGGAATCTTCAGAGACCACAGATCCATGGGAAGTCATACTGGCCATCAAGGAATCCACCTTGACTGAGGAAGGAAACATGACCGAAAAATCCTGTATAGGATATCGCTTATTCAGGAAACGAGGAAAGGAACCTTTGTCTACCTCCTTCCATTCAGTTTCCAACACCTTCAACACCGAAGAATGAAGGGGCAATGGATCAGGCTCAGGACGCTGATATTGCGAAAACAGGAACTACAGATTCAGGGAAAACCAAGTTCTTGCGTAGGTGACAGAGGACCTCCTTAAGGTTGGCACCCTGCACAAAACGACCCTTGACATTAACCTCCTCCTCAGCGTCAGAGTCAACAGTCGGAACGTCATCAACTAGCGCCCTTTTGTCAGGAGGAACAGGAATCCTGTCATGTAATGCAGCAGCAACCGCAGAATAATCATTTTCTGCATGAAGAACCTCCTTCCATCACACCAGCCACAAGCAAAATAACCAATAGCAAGGGACAGAAAACACTTGAACCCTTAAATAGCCTGTAGGTCGCCAAGCAACCATAGACACACCCAATGACACGCCCCCTAACGAAGTACAAAAAGCACGAAGAAACGCGAGCCACCGCTAAAGAGGCTCCAGAGGAAAAGAAGACACCAAGGAAAACTCCACACACCGCCCCGCCAAGATCCCAGGTAAGAGAGCAAATATCGGCAAGGAAAACAAACACCCGACCTCGCAGAGCCCTAGAATCAGGACGTGCGGTCGGAAAGGGGAGTGTCACCGGCAAAAATCGCCGCTAGGCAACTAACAAACAGCCGACCGCGCAGAGTCCCAGAAGCAGGACGCGCGGCGGAAAGTGGCGTTTCACCATCAAAACTCGCCGCTAGGCAGCAAGCACCGGCAATAAACAAAACATCCGACCATTCAGAGCCCCAGAAGCAGGACGCGCAGTCGGAAAGGGGGCACGCACCGGACAATGAACCTCCCGCCAAGCAGGAAGCGTAGGCGCGGCCATCCGAAGAGGGAACACCATGCGAACCCGCATAAAAGAGCACCAAAAGTCCGCTAAGCAGGACACGGTGCCTGGCAAAAGAAAAGGGAAACAAACAAATTACAATACAAACTAACTTCCCCCAACTAAATACCAGAGGCCATAAAGGGCTGCTAAAGCAAGACCCCAGCCTCACTCACTTGACCAGCAGGGAACACAGCACTCGGAGAAGTGCAGAAAAAAAGAACAGGTCGTGTTGCTGTCTATGTATCCCTTTATGGGATTGGATGGAGCCACTGGGGGCCATCTTGGAGGAGGGAGGCGAGACTAGAGCGCTGTTTCTTTTTTTTTAAACTTGTTCTGTGTGGAGCCGGAGGCTCATATGTGATTACTGTGGCGAGGAAGACGGACGAGGAGGTAATGTAGACCGTTAGCAGTTTGCGCCATCTTTATTGGGGATATTAGCAAATATAACTAAACAGAGCTCAGGACCGGCATAGTGCGTGTGAGGGGAGGGTAAAAAAGTGGTTCATGAGCACATATTTACGGATGTCCCCTAAAAAGGAGTTGTGTTAAAAAAAGGGGGGTATACCCGCATTAAACTGTGGTAGTTGTGTGTATAAGTCTAAATTGCCGGCATTCTAGTTATGCAACAGGGGTTAGTCTCAAGGGAGATGTGTCAGCAGTAGTCAAAATTGCTGACAAGAAAACATGTAGCAACGGTTTATAATTAGGCAGAGGCGGTGCCATAGACTGGCCCATAATGTCAAACAAGGGTGTATAATCACAAGTAGATTGCCCATGAGTAACGGTAGTGGTACTTTGAGATTTTTGCACAGGGACAAGATGGCAGACACATGACCAATAGAGGGGATATAGAGTGTAGTCATCCAGGTCGGTTCAGCTCTGCCCATGGTGTGTCATCATTAAGCCCCTTGGTGTGTGTGGAAAGTTTAAAGACCCAGTTTTGTTCTTTCCTAAACAGAGCCTCTTTTTATATTCGTGGGTGAGCTGCCATAATGGTCCAATGTAGACCAGTCAGTCAAATAACTTTATTCGAATGAATCATAAAAGTTTACTGAAGGATCATACATTCATTTTAAAATACACAAAGTTTAAAAAACAGTGCACAAGAGTTAATACCAGGTTAAACAAATTCAATAAAAACTATTGACAATTGATAGCGTTTCCTAATTAGAAAAACAATTTTAATAAAACTAAGCACAGAGCTGCAGATAGTAACAGTTGATAGCGACCTCAAATAATTAAAACCTTCTTTGTAAGAACAGGGATGAATGTCCCTAAAAATAGGCTTAATAAAGCTGACTCTTAGGTCTTTGTAGAGCATGCAAAAGAGCACAAGGTGCATTGTGCTCTGCTGGGCTACGTTATTACACGGACAGGGGGGGAAGTTTCTCACACTATCCCCCTGTTTCGGGAAAGCCACAAGAAAGTGCAATATGCTTAACCGAAATCTGGTCATCAGATAAAGCAAATACACCTGGGTGGTAAAAGACAAATAAAATTGTTGCTGATTTTAAAAAAGCGCAATCCACTGTGTTACTGCCCTGCTTAGACAAGCATAAAAACGTATAATACGCATTTTTAATAATCATCTTCACATTGGATAGAATAGATTCCGGGTTTTTATAAAAAAATTTAAGACCTATCTTATAAAAAGTTTCCATAACATAATGAAGCCAGGGGACCACCATTGCCTTGTCATGATTCATGCAATCCCTTAGAATGCCTCTTGAGAATGGTAAGTGCTCTGAGGTCCAGTTTTTCCCTCATAGAAGCAAGGGGCAATATAAATTCTGTCAGTCACATATTCTAAACTCACCTCAGAATAACAGAATGAGGTAGAGGAACTACTGGGGATAAGTAGGAGTCATTTTAAAAATGTATTCTCTAATATTTGAATCTGTGCGCTTTTGTGGTATCCCCATACTCCTGCCCCATACGTGGCCACTGACGGACATTTGGATTTGTTTTCAATTCAGCTATCGGCTTATGACCAAGTTTGCTGGCAAAATGAAATAGCCCCTCTATTGTTCTACTAGTTTGTTGTAGCCTTGTTGTGATCAAGTGGTCCCAGCTCAATTTATTACTAAAAAGAATCTCCAAGTAGGTAAAATGTGGCACTTTGCCGAGAGCTGTATAATTTACTATATAATTGTGTGTTTTAGTTTTATTTGGGCCACAGGTCATAATAAAAGATTTACTAAAATTAACCTTAAGGTCCAGTCCTGTCATAAACTCGTTAAATGCATTCAGACATTTTTGTAGGCTGTTAGCTGTTAAGATCATCAGGATTGTATTGTCCGCATAGGACAATAAAGGTACCCGTGTACCTTTTATTCTTGGAAAATCCAATTGTTGTTGTAACAAAAAATGCTCTAAGCCATTTGTATATATTCAAAATAAGAATGGGGCCAATATACAACCCTGGCGCACTTCCTCATTGGATTGGTCTTTTCTCCCCCTGGACCATACCAGATGGCTACATTAGTAGATGCATGTAGTCTGCGCAACAGGGTAACGAGGTTCCTCAAATTCCATGGTGTCCATTAGTATCCACAATTTTCCACGGCAGACCGCGTCGAAGGCGCTGGACAAGTCCATGAAGGCCAAGTGGATCGAAATAACCCTGTGCTTCATGTACTTGCCCATAATCATAGACAGGTTGAGGCATTGCTCGGTCGTTCCCTTTCCCTTCCTGAAGCCAAATTGGGTATTCACTATAAGGCCAGAGGTATTGGCCATGACTCCAGGCGTGCAAGGATTACCCGCCCGAGCAGCTTGCATGAAGCATGTATTAGAGAAATCGGTCTATAGCATGTGGGGTCATTTCTATTTTCATTTTAAAAAATTGGCGCAACCGCTGCTTTTTTCACGATGATGGAATACGGCCCACAATTACTGCTTTAAAAACATTGAGTAACAGTGAGGCCCGTATTTGTGGGTTGCTTTTAAATAGGTCCAAGTGCACACCGTCTGGCCCTGGAGCTTTTAGGGGAATACCCTTTCTCAGTGCCTCCTCTACTTCACTTAATAAAAGTGATGTACTAAGCCGTTGTGCCATTTGTTTTTTGATACTTATTTCCTCCTTACACTCGCTTAGTAAGACACTCTATGGGTTGAATATGTTGGTGAAATGGGTCTCCCTAGCCACCCCCAATATGTTAGTATCCATAAATTTTCAATTTATCTGTTCTCTGCTCAATTACCCTTTTATAGGTCTGCCTGGCTGCCTTCATCATATCCCTATCACGTGGGACTGTATGTAATACCTTCAATTTATTTTGCACCACAGAACATTCAGCGTTAAGCCATCTTATTTCAGGGAAGCTGCCTTTTGTCACTGGTCTGAGCAAATTCTTGGCCACGTCCTCACAAATAGTTTTGAAATTTTGTATTATTACAACTGGCTGTGATGTATCGGTTAGACAGGCCATTACTTGTGTTAAATTCGTCTTAATAATAGACTCCTCAAAATCCTTATGATTTATCATGTTCCATTTTAGCCTTATCCCTTGATTGTGGTTATATTTTGTTAAACAGTCAGACCTTACCCTTTTGCACCACAATATGTAAAGCGACAGTAAGAGGGTTATGGTCAGTAGCAGGGTTAGGTTTCACTGCAAAGTTATCAACAAGGTGTGAATACCTACTAGAGATCAACATAAAGTCAATTGTACTTACAGGACCCCTCGATATGTCAGATATTGCACGAATGGGTTACTAACCAAAGTATCAATCATACGTAGGTCGTTCACTACAATAATGGAGTTCAATACATCACCCTAAGTAGTATGTTTAACGCCTTTACCGCGGCGGCAATTCTGCCGCGGTGCGGGCGTTCTAATGAGTGGGCAGGGCTGCGACGGCCGTTAGCCGTTCGCTGCAGTGGGGAGGGAGTGCTCCCGTCGTCCGTTGGCCGACGGGAGCACGGAAAGGGTTAAAGTGTGTCAAAGGTTGGTCATTGGTATCTACGAACCCACAAACCTTACTCCCACTATGCTGACATGGGGTGCAGTTGAAGTCTCCTACCCAAATAATACACAAAGGGGAAACCCTCCCTGCTACATTAACAATTTAAAAATCAAGCTAGGTAATAACCCCAGAATTCTGTGTATCGAAAATATTGTAGTACCAATTGACAAATAATATAGGTAAGTTAATCTAATTAAAACACAAAATCAACTGGTACCATGGGGAGTCAATTACTTTTTCTATTCTTAATGACTCGTATTGTACCGAAATTAGGGTCGCTAGGCCTCCCTTTGCCCTCCCAGCCAATGATGGTTAAGCTTGGACAGTTAATGTGTTGTATCCTTCCAAAGAGAAATCATTCCTACTCCAGGTTTCCTATGTACAGATAATATCAAACGTTTTAGCATACTGGAACCATACCTCGTCCAACCTTTGTGACATGCCGGCAACATTCCAAGAAATTAGACAGAGGCTGAGGCTATTGGTTTGGCAGTTTCACGAATTTAAGAAGTTGCCATCCCCACTATTTGGTGGTCGTTCAACTTGGGCGGCAGTCAGAGCTATCCAGTAGCCCCTGTTGTTTCCAAACCTCTATTAAGGAACTGCTGCGGGGGGCAATAGTTGTATTTAGGGTCTATGAGGGATGTATGTTCTTTTACACTGCCTCATATATTAGGAGTAATTTCAGATACATGAACTTTGTCCTCTAGTACACTAGTTTTTTGCTTTAGTCAGTCTATGTCTATGAGACCACTTAATGGCTCTAAACGATTATTTTCATGATACCAAGGTGGGAATTGTGGGTACTGTTTTGTCCTTAGTGAAGTGTCGTCTTCTGCTAAATAGGATTGCAATATGGGTGGTCGATAGAAGAAGCCTAATGGTAATATAGAAATCCTTGTCTCGTTTATAGGTTGGTCACCCATCCTATCTAATATGGATCTTACCAGGCCTGGTGTCCTGAAGGTCAATACTATACAATCCCTTGCCAGTGTCTTATTAGTTTTCCCTACCCACCTAACCCTGAGTGCCATCCTAAGTTCAGAATATAAAATGTTTTGTTTATACCTGTCTTTGGGTTTACAAAATGCAGGGATTTATTCCTCAAAGATGGCCAGTCTTCCTTATCACCAAGCAACAGTGGTGGCACATTAGCTAGAACAACAATATAGGGTGTTGTTTCTGGGGGCAAATGTAAATTCAAGTTTATACCACTAGACCGTGAATGATCCAAGTGACGATCTACAGGAGTACCTAAACTTTTGGGCCTTTCATTGACATTATTACAGACCCTGTTCACTTGCTCAGTGTTTGGGGGATTTAACGACTGACAATTGCTTTGGGGAAATCCTTCTGTCTGAGGCAAAGACATAGTAATTTGCGGGGGTTGCCTTCCGGTCTGCCTCGATGAGACCCTTCCTGTGTCACAGTTTTATTTAGTTATTTATCCATTTCTGAAGCGCATGAATACGCCACTGGTGTGTCCTCGCGCTAGAGGGACTTGCTCGTATGAGACATACAGAGGAACATACCTGAGTTACCCGAGGACACTAAAGACGACCCATTAGGATACAGGTGAAAATAACCATGTTTTTAGGTTTTATCGGAATTTCAGTCCACATGGTTCCATTCTTAGGGCTTCCGGGAGTCTGTTCCAGGACTTGGCCGCAAAGTATCTGAAGGACTGCACCCCCATTCTTGCACTATGTACTCTCGGAACAGTCACCAATGCCTTTCCTTAAGATCGCAAATTCCCGCCAGTAATATATTGTGTTGTTAAAGGGTGCAAGTATTGCGGTCCTTTTTTTGCTAGAATTTTATGGCAATAGCACATTGACTTGAATAGTACTCTTTTCTCCACTGGAAGCCAATGTAAGTCTGCCAGGGCTTTCTTTGTCAAAGCTCTTCTGGGGAGACTCAGAACCAGCTGGGCTGCTGCATTTTGTACCCACTGTAATTTGGCTAGCCCTTTTTTGGTGCTCCTAAATAAAGGACATTCCCATTGGGAATTTACCAGGGCATGTGCTATAGTTTTCCTTTCCGTGGGTGGTAGCAGGTCCAACATTTTTCTCAGAATTTTTAAAGTACCAAAGCATTTACCCATAACTTTCCGTATTTAGGCGTCGAAGGACAATTTAGGGTCGAACCATACTCCCATATTTTTTACTTCAGTTTTGGGAGTAGATACTTGACCTAATGTTTCTGGCCACCATGCAGAGGACCATATATTTGGTGCTTTACCCACTATCATTACCTTTGTTTTATTTCTGTTCAGCTTTAGGCAGTGATTGGACATCCATTCTGCTACCCCTTCTAGACACCTGGCAAAATTGGGTGCTGCTTATTCACTGCTTTGGGATAGTATCACAATCAGCTGAGTATCATCAGCGTATGATACAATGGTAACATTATAATTTTCCACTATCTCTGCCAGTGGTCCCACGTATAGATTTAAATAGTTTGGGACTTAGGATTGATCCCTGTGGAACTCCCTAGGGCAAGGGGATACTCTTTGATTTGATAGTTGGGATTGTTGGGAGACTTGAAAACTGTGTGATGAAAGATAAGATGCCATGCAGGGTAGAGCAGTACCTTTTACACCACATTCCCCTAGTCTATGCAAGAGCAGCCAGTGGGAGACTGTATCGAAGGCTGCGCTTAAATCCAACAGGATCATTGCAGCAATCTGTCCCTCATCCGCACAGCGTCTCATTGTGTCTGAGAAGGTTACGGATTATAAGCACCCCCTCTATTGGCTCCTCCCATGGACATATTTGGCCTGGGGCAATGCTCTGTAGGCAGTGTAAAAACACTAGGTGAATGTTTTTCTAAACATGATAACCTACTCTTGATGTCAGTCAATTTTTGAAAGATAGGATTTAGGTGTGCTGTGATTACAGTTTCCAGTTTATCCCAAACACCCTCCTCCAGGTTATAAGTCAGAGTCTGCTTGAAAACTGTTTCTACTGAAGCTATATCTTGATTTGCTTCATATGTGGGCTCCCTATCCACTTAATTTCTCCTTCCATCCAATGATTTAGATGTGAGTTGACTTTGTTTATTAGTCTTAGTTGCTGCCTGACCTTTCCTTTGGCAGTGGTGCAAAACTGCACCCGCCTTTTGATTTGGATTTCTGGGCCCTTCGTGACTAAGTTTGGCTTGACCGAGGTGACCTGGCGGCCGGTTATCTCCTGACCGTTGGCAAGCTCAGGGCATGGGGATTTTGACCTGTTAATTCATGATGCTCCATCAACCAGACTTGTTTGTGCTATTAAAGTAATTGGGGTGTGGGTTTGGCGACTAGATAGCACTTGAGGATCTAGTGACAATCTGCGCTCAGTTAATTCGACTTTGTACATGAGCGCAGATTCAGCCCTTAATAGGAAGGCATCAAGTGTGCCTACTACCCCTTGGCCGACCTTGGGTTTTGTCATGTTAATTATAAGCCCTACTTACAACACAAATTAATAATAACCAAAACAGTTTTCAGACAATACCTTCAGTAATCAGGGCTAAAAACATAAATATCGATTTCAGACTGTAAAAAAGGGCATAACCAGCCTGTCCTCTAAACTTGTAAACTTGCAGATTTATAGAGCGCGATTTGTTGCCCGGAGGCATCCAAGCGCTAGGATAACCAGAACCTACTGAAGAGCAGAGGAAGGGAGACTGGCAGTTAGTGGGGGGATGTGAACAGGAAGGTCTTTAATTGTTTACGAAACACAGTGAGGTTAGGGTTGGCTCTGAGATGGAGTGGCAGAGTGTTCCAGGTTTTGGACGCGTTGTATGCGAACGTCCTTCCGCCAGATCTAGATCTTTTTATTCTTGGCACCACTGCCAAAAAGGTCTGGCTGGAGCGAATACTTCGATTAGGGGTGTAATGAGTGACTAAATCGCGGGTGATGCTGGGGCCTGTGTCCCAGAAGGCTTGATGGGCTATGCATAATGCTTTTAACAGAGCTCTCTGCCGAACCGGTAGCCAGTGAAGGCTAGTCAGTCCGGCCCTCACTGAATGACTACGGGGGATTTTGAGCAGTAAGCGTGCTGCGCAGTTCTGCACAATCTGAAATCTGCGTAGGGTGTACTCTGGGGCACCGAGGTAGAGTACGTTATTGAAATCAAGGCGTGAGTGTATGAGACCTTGTATGGCTACCTGTTTGGCTTCCATGGGAAGGAGGGGGAATATTTTATTTAGCATCCTCATGATGCCAAAACAGGTGGCTGGAAGTTTGGTGGTTTGAACATTGAAGGACAGAGATCTGTCCAGCCACACTCCGAGGCTCTTGATGTTATTTTTGGGGGGTCGGGCGGACCTAGACAGGGGGGCCACAGAGAGGGGGGGAGGCCAAGATCTGAAGGGCCTAGGAGCATCAGCTCTGTTTTGTCCCCGTTCAACTTAAGGGATGATGAAGACATCCAGGTCTTCACTTCCTCCAGGCATTCTCTAAGCCCGCCTGGCGCAGGCCGGGTTGCCTCCTGCGCCAGTGAGACCACCAGCTGCGTGTCGTCCGCGTAGGAGATGATCTTAACTCCAAATGGGCGGACGACATCAGCCAGCGGTCTCATATACAGATTGAA
This sequence comes from Lissotriton vulgaris, assembly GCF_964263255.1. NCBI lineage: Eukaryota > Metazoa > Chordata > Amphibia > Caudata > Salamandridae > Lissotriton > Lissotriton vulgaris. Next base: position 1,517,321,202 of record NC_141691.1, read on the forward strand.
GAGTGCAGGGCTTAGAGAGGAACCTTGAGGAACTCCGCACTTTAGAGGTCTGCTAGAGGACACGGACTCGCCATCAAAAACCCTAAAGGATCTGTTCTCCAAAAAAGATTTAAACCATGCCCAGGCTTTATCCTTAATCCCAGCACAGGACAGGCGGTCAAGTAGGGTGTCATGACTGACCGTGTCAAATGCCACACTTAGATCAAGGAGGATCACTGTCACTGATACTCCTTGATCCAAGATTTTTCTAGCTTCCTCTGTGACCATGAGGAGAGCGGTCTCAGTCCCGTGTTTCGGTCTGAAGCCCGTCTGGGTGGGGTCTAGTATGTGATGATCTTCCAGAAAGTTCACTAGCTGTTGGTTAATATATTTTTCTAAGACCTTGCTCACCCATGGGAGCAGAGAGATGGGGCGGTAGTTGGCCAAGTCGGACGGGTCTAAATTGGGTTTCTTGATTAATGACCTGACCATGGCTTTTTTCCAGACAGTAGGTACAGTGCTGGAGGTGATGGATGCATTTAGTACCTCTCTGATGATGGGCAGGGTGATCCGGGATGCTGCCAATAAAATATCAGGTGGTGCAGGATCGTCCGGCGATCCTGATTTGACACTGTGAGCTAGTGATTCAAGGGTAGTGAGGTTCAGTGGGGGAAAATGGGTCAGGGTATGTTGAGAGGGGGGAGGGGAGCGGATTGGGGGATGTTGGATTGGTTTGATGAGTTAGTTTTTTGGGGAGGGAATGCTGAGTAAATAGTGTTTACCTTCTGGTAAAAAAACTGCAAAATATTGCAATGAGTGACAGATTTCTCGACATGCAACGCAGGGGGCGGGTTTGTTAACTTTTTAATGATCTGGAAAATCTCCTTGGGTTTAGACTTGGCCTGCAGAATTTTGTCGGCGTAATAAGTGGCCTGGGCTGCTTTTATTTGGGCTTTATACTCGCCGATAGATTCACTGTAGCGAGTTTTGTTGTCTGCTGAGTCATCTAAACGCCAGCGTCTTTCCGCCCTTCTACAAATACGTTTCTTATCCCTAAGAGCCTGCGTATACCAAGGGGCAGTTTTGTGGGGACGCTTCAGTACAGTCTTGCTCATAGGGAGGGTGGCGTCAAGGGTGTGAGTGATCCAGTTGACATACACCTGATTTGCTAGGGCAGGATCCTCCTGATCCCCGGGTTGGGAGCTGGCAAGTTTGATGGACCAGTTGTCAACCTCGAGGCGTGACCAGGCTCGCCTAAGCTTTGTTGTGGGGGCGGGTGGTGGTGTTTTGAGCGATGTCCAACTGAAGGGGATCAGAAGGTGGTCTGTCCAGGGCAAGGGAATGGCTGGGTCCACTGTGCGGTCGGGACAGTTAGTGAAAATTGGGTCCAGTAAGTGGCCTTTGGCATGAGTGGGGGTAGTGACACGTTGGGTGAGTTGCAGGGCTGCTAGATCCTCTGATAAGATGGCGGCTCTGTGGTCAGAGAGGGAGTCAAAAGGAAAATTCAGGTCCCCTAGCACGGTGAAGTTAGAGGAGGTACTAACTCTGTCGGCCAGACTAGATGGCAGCGTTTCATGGAACTGCTTGGGGGGGGGGCCGGTAAATAAGGGTGCCAGAGAAACAGCTGTTGGGTAAGAGTTTGATGGTAAAACCAATACTCTCGCAGTCCGAGGTGGTTTCAGAGGAGACTCAGCAGTGGTATTGTTCCTTGTAGATGATAGCCAGGCCTCCCCCTCTCCCTTTAGGTCGGTCTTGCCGTGTGATTTGGAAGCCAGACGGGAGAGCATCTACTATTGCGGGATCGGACTCGGAGGTGAGCCAGGTTTCTGTCAGGAACAATATATCAGGGGTGTATTCCTCTAACAGCAGGGCCATTTCAGCGCTATGCTTAGGCAGGGAGCGGCAATTTAGTAGGAACATGCGAAAGTCATGTGTGGGTACAGGGCAAGGTTTAGGCTTGAGCGGGATGGTGCAGGTGGGGCAGTTTTGCGGCAAGTCCTCGGCTTGAAAGATATGCCGGGTGCAGATGCTAGCGGAGGGCCTTAGTCCATAGAGGGTTGCCGAGGTGAAGCATCTGCGCTGTAATGGCTGAGATGCAGGGGGGGGTGGCCAAGGGCCCGGACTCGGCGCGGACGAGCACAGACGAGCTTGCCTTATGCGCGCCTTCGGCGCGCATTCGTCGCGCTATCTGCGCTCATCCGCTGCGCTTCCTGTACATGCACATTTTTATAGATCGGGGATACTAGAGGGGCGTGGCCTCGGAGTGGGCGTGTCCTGCTCCGGGCGAGGAGAATGGCGTAACAAACTCTGCAATTTCAGCCTTACCAGCGCTCGTTTGGGCGGAGGGACAGGTGCCTGCACACAGCAGTTGTGTGACAGGTACAGGGGTGAGTGCTTTTAAAAATTACAAATCTTCAGTTTAAAACAATCAGGAAATACACAACAACAACTCCCGGCTGTGCCTCAGGAGGAAAGCGTTATCAGCGCACTAGCGATTCAGCGCGCTTTAAGTAGTGTCTGAGGAGGGGGCGTGGCCTCGGAGTGGGCGTGTCCTGCTGGCGAGGAGAATGGCGTAACAGACTCGGCAATTTCAGCCTCACCAGCGCTCGTTTGGGCGGAGGGACAGGTGCCTGCACACAGCAGTCGTGTGACAGGTACTGGGGTGAGTGCTTTTAAAAATTACAAATTTTCAGTTTAAAACAATCAGGAAATACACAACAACTCCCGGCTGTGCCTCAGGAGGAAAGCGTTATCTCTTAACATGAATCAAAACCCAATACCTTGCAGGCTCAGTTCAAGTCCAGTTCAGCAAGTGTCCTTTGTCCGCAGCCAGTCCTGATCTGTTGATGTTAATAGCCTGGCCCATCCCAGCGTCCTTCGGCCTCTGACGGACGCAGATGGGCCCGCCTTTGGCTCGGGCTTTGTTCGGCCCGGGTACGCCCGCACACGTTCCGTGCTGTGGGAGGTGAGCGGTGCTTTTATCGTGCCTCAGGGCGCGGATGCAGCCTCAGGGTGGGGTCGAGGCTGCTGCGAAATGTAGTTTAGCCATTCTCCTCACAGTGCGTGGCAAACAGTGTTGGCCATTCCCCTCAAGGCGTGTGACTGCAGGTAAGAGCCGTACCCCTAATGGCAGTGATTGCAGCAAAACTGGCAGAACCAGGCTTTTAGGCGTAGATCATTGGTGTATGACTGTGTTCTGCAAAATGAGCACTCATTTTCTTGCATCTTATATGGCTTCTGTGCGCTGTAATTCTGTTTTTACAGGGCAAGTAGTCATGCCTATGTATTGCAACTGGCAAGGAAAGGTGATAAGATGTATGGCAATTACGTGTGTTGCAGTTTGTATGTTTATTTTGTGTCCACTTAAGGTTGTTAGTGAGTGTGACTGTCTTGATTGCCTCTGTCAGGGGAAAGACTGCACACTGTCCACAAGGGAAATTGCTCGTAACAGGGGGTAAATTCCACAGAGTATTCTGCGGTGGAGACGTCTTTTTTCTAGGCCTGGTGCTGATCAACAGGTCTTTAAGATTTGCTGTTTGCTTGAATGCAAACCTTGGTATGCTTGGGGCATGATCACCTATCTGGAGAATGTTCCAGTGTTTTTATAGCCCGCCTAATAATGTTGGATTCTGGTGTAAAGGCAGTTACACATGTCGGTAGTGTGGCTCACTGGTTAGAGGCGGCAGACCCAAGAGCAGAGGACGGCCCGGGACCAGGGTTCGATTCCCGGCGCTGCAGGTTTCTGGACCAGGGTCAGCGGACTCGATAACTCTCTCGCCTCGGTGCCCACTCTGATCAGTGATCACACTCGGCAACTCTGGGCATTAACTTGCCTCATCTTCACTAACGGCCCCACCAGACCGCCGGGGATGCCTGGTCTCACCCTGGAGATACCCATTAAGGGACCATCTCTCAGGGAAGCCAGGAAGGGTTTCGCAGCGGTCGAAGCGCCTTGGGACCCTCCGGGTAAGTAGTGCGCTATATAAATGCCTATACATTTACATGTCATATGATCAGTGTCGACTAAGTTGCGTTTCAAGTAATGCCTCTCTATTGGTGTTACGAGCTCTCTTCTGAGCAGTTCTTATTTTGGTCACTGGATATTGTTGTTTGACCAGATGGTTGGTCAATTCTGATGCCTGTGATTTAAAGTCCTCCTAGTTGGTACAATTGCGTCTTATTTGCAAGAACTGGCCATAGGGGAGGTTTTCCCATAGGGCATTTGGGTGGAAGCAGCTGAATAGAAGTGGGCTGTGGCTGTCAGTTGGTTTTTTGAAGGTTTTTGTTTCCATGAAATAATCAATAATGGGAATGGACACTGGTATCTACAATAACTATTGGTTATTCTTTGACAACCCTCATAGACGCTGATTGATTCGGATGTAAACTGTGCGGTATATCTTTTCGTCCGCCCCTTATCAAGCGTCAGGGCATAGTCATTGGGTTGTCAAATGTCGTGCTATATGCCTGCCTCACCCGAGGCAACCTCAAGTTAGTGTAGAAGTGTCCAGAGATAGGGGACAGATCTCAGGAGGTAGTGGGTAGAAAAAAGGGGTTTAAAAGACGGTGGCTCCCCAAAACAAGGTTTATTAAAGCAAAAAAGGTGAGTACCGTTGGTTAAAAAGTGTTGGTTATATTGAGTAATTGAGTTCCCGGATTACCATATAACTCTTAAAGACAAGTCGACATGTTTCAGCTCACCTAGGGCCCGAAGGTCTACGGAGCTTTCGTCAGGACAAATACAAAAAGACAGGACACAGAAATTGGGTTCGGAAAGTACTTACACAACTTGTGTAGTTTTCATGGATTTGTACGAAGATCTCATATTGAGATTCCTGTAATATGGGAACAAAAGATAATACAGATGTAGGTTTACATAAAATAAAGGCATATGGCACGCTTGCGCAGCTTGGGGCTTCAAGCTGGGAAAGAAGAGCATAAGTTCTTCAAATAAAGTGCACTGAATTGCGGGCACTGGAGGGGGACGTGGGTCTAGAAGAGTAGAACAGAAGGAGGTTCAGTTCACTTGAGTTAAGGACATTTTTTTAAAAAGGGTAGTGAGCAGCAACAGGTTGTAAAAGTTTCAGGGTTCATCATGTCTAAGGTAGCGTACTACGGGGAAGGTAGTGCTAGAGTAGCAATATCTCACATACCTTCGTAAAGAGTTAAGTTCTCCACATCAGGTTGCAATAGAGTCGCAAATTAACGAGGTCTTTGCTACAAAGATGAAACAAAAGGTATAGTCAAGGTTTGGGCCTCATAGATGTAGACTAGTACCAGAGGTCTAGAGATGTTTGTAAAAGTAGCTGGCCGCCATTCTTACCCGTGTGTAGGAGAGCATTAGCTCCTGGTGCTGACTCTGCCCCTGGAAAGTGAGGAGGATCAACTCAGGTCACTATTTATAGCGGAAAAATAGAAAAGGGGTTACCAAGTAGGGATGACCTACTTCAAGATGGTGGGTTAGCGGAGGTTGGTAGTGCACTCATTTATGTGCAATTGAATGTAAACATGTATGAAACCTGTGATACAGAGAACAGTTACTACTGGAGAGATACGTATAGGTCGATGTGAAATACGGATTCTCTAGGGTGAAGAATTACATGGGATACTCTTTTCAGTGTTCAAAAGAAGTTCGAAGGGAACAGATTTAGGAGAACTGGTGCCAAGGGATATTATCGTTCAACCCCGATAAATGGGTTTTGAGGCGATTGACCCATCGCTGTTCCTTTTCTAAAAGGATCTGTTCAGCATTTTGGTTTTGGTCATGGAGCATCTCAAGGATTGTCCAACTCAAGTCATCGCATGTGTGTCCAGCTTCCACAAAATGTGTACAGAGTTTCGTGGTGTTTTTCTTCAGTCTCACATTACTTCTGCGCTCACCTATGCGAATTTTAACTTTTCTGCATGTCATGCCCACGTATTTCAGTTGGCAGGGGCATGTTACCAGGTACACCACGTGTGTTGAATTGCAGTTCGTGTGTGATCTTTGGGTCCAGATTAGGTCATCGGTCAGCTGTAATGTCTTAGTAGTCTTGGTAAGTTTACACACGCCGCAGGTGCCACAGGGAAATTGCCCCGTTACTGGGGCCATGTTGACATTTCTGATGGTCGACACGGTGGGATTTTTCTTCTTTGGCCGAGTGTGCACCAGCACATCCCTCAGGTTCTTTGTTCTTTTATTCGCGAATCTAGGTTTCGGCCAATTAAATGTCCCTGAAGTCACTATTCTCCAGTTTTTTCTTATCAACTTTTGGATCTCATAACTGGCTGGGCAGTACATTACAGCTGACCGATGACCTAATCTGGACCCAAAGATCACACACAAACTGCAATTCAACACACGTGGTGTACCTGGTTACATGCCCCTGCCAACTGAAATACGTGGGCATGACATGCAGAAAAGTTAAAATTCGCATAGGTGAGCACAGAAGTAATGTGAGACTGAAGAAAAACACCACGAAACTCTGTACACATTTTGTGGAAGCTGGACACACATGCGATGACTTGAGTTGGACAATCCTTGAGATGCTCCATGACAAAAACCAAAATGCTGAACAGATCCTTTTAGAAAAGGAACAGCGATGGGTCAATCGCCTCAAAACCCATTTATCGGGGTTGAACGATAATATCCCTTGGCGCCAGTTCTCCTAAATCTGTTCCCTTCGAACTTCTTTTGAACACTGAAAAGAGTATCCCATGTAATTCTTCACCCTAGAGAATCCGTATTTCACATCAACCTATACGTATCTCTCCAGTAGTAACTGTTCTCTGTATCACAGGTTTCATACATGTTTACATTCAATTGCACATAAATGAGTGCACTACCAACCTCCGCTAACCCACCATCTTGAAGTAGGTCATCCCTACTTGGTAACCCCTTTTCTATTTTTCCGCTATAAATAGTGACCTGAGTTGATCCTCCTCACTTTCCAGGGGCAGAGTCAGCACCAGGAGCTAATGCTCTCCTACACGCGGGTAAGAATGGCGGCCAGCTACTTTTACAAACATCTCTAGACCTCTGGTACTAGTCTACATCTATGAGGCCCAAACCTTGACTATACTTTTGTTTCATCTTTGTAGCAAAGACCTCATTAATTTGCGACTCTATTGCAACCTGATGTGGAGAACTTAACTCTTTACGAAGGTATGTGAGATATTGCTACTCTAGCACTACCTTCCCCGTAGTACGCTACCTTAGACATGATGAACCCTGAAACTTTTACAACCTGTTGCTGCTCACTACCCTTTTTTAAAAAATGTCCTTAACTCCAGTGAACTGAACCTCCTTCTGTTCTACTCTTCTAGACCCACGTCCCCCTCCAGTGCCCGCAATTCGGTGCACTTTATTTGAAGAACTTATGCTCTTCTTTCCCAGCTTGAAGCCCCAAGCTGCGCAAGCGTGCCATATGCCTTTATTCTATGTAAACGTACATCTGTATTATCTTTTGGTCCCATATTACAGGAATCTCAATATGAGATCTTCGTACAAATCCATGAAAACTACACAAGTTGTGTAAGTACTTTCCGAACCCAATTTCTGTGTCCTGTCTTTTTGTATTTGTCCTGACGAAAGCTCCGTAGACCTTCGGGCCCTAGGTGAGCTGAAACATGTCGACTTGTCTTTAAGAGTTATATGGTAATCCGGTAACTCAATTACTCAATATAACCAACACTTTTTAACCAACGGTACTCACCTTTTTTGCTTTAATAAACCCTGTTTTGGGGAGCCACCGTCTTTTAAACTACTTTTTTCTACCCACTACCTCCTGAGATCTGTCCCCTATCTCTGGACACTTCTACACTAACTTGAGGTTGCCTCGGGTGAGGCAGGCATATAGCACGACATTTGACAACCCAATGACTATGCCCTGACGCTTGATAAGGGGCGGACGAAAAGATATACCGCACAGTTTACATCCGAATCAATCAGCGTCTATGAGGGTTGTCAAAGAATAACCAATGGTTATTGTAGATACCAGTGTCCATTCCCATTATTGATTATTTGATGATCTACCCAGGGGAACTGAATGGACCTAAATTCCTCTTCCCTCTCTTTTGATGAGAGGTTTTTGTTTCCAGTCTGTTATTGTTCCGTCTGATCATTAGGTCCAAGAAAGGTAGTTCATGGTCAGAAGTATTTGCCGTGAACCTGAGGTAGGGCTATTGACCCAAGAGGCACATGCGCGGATGAGATTAATGTCACCCTACCAAAACATCAGTATGTCAATGCAGCAACGCACAGGGTGACATTATCAATGTAAGGGTTGGTGTTAATGAGCACATGCTTTGCCTCAAAAGCTGATTCAGAAGAGAGAACACCATTTGTGTCCCTAACTGTTGCACTGTTGAGGTGAGAAGAAACTCTTCATAAATTCTCCAGACTTTCAAATTTAACCCAAGTACTCCATGTTTAATACAATGTCTTTATACCATGTTTGTAATCCATATTCTTCAACTTCCGTGTTATTCACTCCAGAGACAGCAAGATGACGTAAGAATGTTTTAATTTGCATTTTCAAATGTCTTATGTTGTAAAAAAGCTTAAACATAAATCTGTGCGTTCAACATTTCTTCGACCACGCCAGAATAAAACCCAATGCATTTCGAACTCTTCATTAGTTCTTCGTCAGGGGTACTGAAATAAATTTAGAAAGGGCCACGTCAACAAATACCCAAAAACACCAAGCCTAAATTTTTGTGCTTTAAAAAATAATAAACCACAAGTACAGCTTCAAGTAGAATTACCTTCGCCCAACCCTCCCATGCAGTGAGTCGAATTGAATGAACAAGAAAAGCTCACCCACAACCCTCCACGTTTGGAATCTACCTAAAACCAAACCACATTAACCGAGAACCATTATTTCATTTCCTCTCCCTCCCGTATATGCATGACAAGAACCAAAGATTAAATACAGATGAAATGCTCTCCCCACACCCCATGCTGTTCTATCGTTAATGCCACTAACCAATACGTCTTTTTACCTTGCTACCGAGGTCGGTGGCTTCAACTTTGTGTCTTCGTTCTTGTGAAACATCAACCCCAGCGACGTTGATTCCAGCTGTTCCCCTTCCCAGCTCGCCTGTTCTAAAAGCCTCCTTTCACGCTTTTTCTCAATGGGTCCTTAATTAAGACCCTGTGACTTCCTGCATTACCTTAACTGGGCTATACAAAACTACCAACCCACTGTGCACTGGTGCAGTGATTGAAAATCATGAATACCAGAATCCCAAATCAAATGAAGTGTCCAAATGTAAAAATGTGTTCTAATAAACATGACCTGATTATATACGCTCACAAAACATCAGTAATACAGTCAAACATGACTATACAAGAATAAACAATAAAAAATAAAATGTAAAAAACTCTTGATGACAGCCTCTCATAAATCGTGAAAATAAAAAACAAAACGTGAACGTAGTCCAATTCGATGACATCTTGGCTCTCGGATCGAGTTCAAGCGATGTGATGCTGTCTCTGCGGTGAAAATCCTTAATGTTCCAGTATTTCTCATATTGAATCAACTAGTGGGGTGCACACCACATTTAGGACAAGAAAATAGTGTTTAACTGAACAGATTAGGATTGCGTGTGCACACCTTCCCTTTCGAAATTTATGTTTCTGCTGTGACTGCAAGTAAGAGCGTGCAATCAGCGCTGTGCTCGTCCCCACACAGCTTTTCAAACTGATTTAGAAGGGAAAACACCATTTGTGTACCTAGCTGTTGCACTGCTGAGGTGAGAAGAAACTCTTCGTAAATTCTCCAGACTTTCAAATTTAACCCAATTACTCCATGTTTAATCCAATGTCTTTATACCATGTTTGTAATCCATATTCTTCAAATTCTGTGTTATTCACTCCAGAGACAGCAAGATGATGCAAGAATGTTTTAATTTGCATTTTCAAATGTTGCAAGAAAGTTTAAACATAAACAGGTGCGTTCAACATTCCTTCAACCACGCCAGAATAAAACCCAATGCATTTCAAACTCTTCATTAGTTCTTCGTCAGGGGTACTGAAATAAATTTAGAAAGGGCCACGTCAACAAATACCGCCTCAAAAGCTGACATGAAAAGACATGACAGTGTAGGGGTGAAGGTACCACCCATCGAAGTGACCTGGAGCTGATGGTAAAGCTGGTCCTCGAACTGAAAAATTCTATGTCAAGGCAATGTTTGCGCACTTCGTAATGAAGCTTATGGGAGTAGGAGATGGCCACATGGTGGCTCTTAGGGTCTTCTCTTTAACCTCAAGTGTTATTAATTGAGGGATTTTTGTATAGAGGGCTTTGACTATAACATCCGTCTGTATGCACGCCAGGTTGGTGGCCTCAATCAGGTTCAATCATTAAGAACCACAGAGGCTGTCCAAAAACCCCGAACCCGGGACAGTCAATCAATACATCTAACAGTAGGTTCAGGGAAAAGATCACCCAGACCTATATGTGATAGAGCATACTAAATATAACCATGAAAATAGTGAAGAAAAACCATAAATTAATAAAGCAATAGAAAGGTAATTGAAGAAGCCCTTCAAACAGTGTTACTAGTATCAAAAAGACATTATTTATTATATATAGTACGAAAAGACAACTCTAAAAATAGTTACGCTCAAGACAAAGTGCTGGTGTACAAAAAGAGGTACAAAAGAGGGTGGTGATTGGTCGGAGCATCTGAATCAATCAAAGGCTCACACCCAGTCAAAGGATCTGGGTTTAATCCATCACCGTTCTTTAGCCCATCTGCCACCCCACTTCAGACATGGCTCTATGCAAATCAGTCTGACCCTGTGCCTCATGGGAACAGTCCAGCCCGAACTGCCAAGCCATGTCTTCCCTGGACCGGAAACTAGCATCCGAGGACCGGTTTCTGGCATTACAGCCGTCTTCAGCCCGGCTTGCTTGAATCCAGTGGCAAAGTGAGCAAGGGAGTCGCGTCTGAGCATACCCTGCCACACTTATGGCGGCCAAAAGTGGTACAAAAGGGGGTGGTGATTGGTCGGAGCATCTGAATCAATCAAACACTCACACCCAGTCAAAGGATCTGGGTTTAATCCATCACCGTTCTTTAGCCCACTCTGCCACCCCAGTTCAGACATGGCTAATTGCAAATCAGTCTGACCCTGTGCCTCATGGGAACAGTCCAGCCCGAACTGCCAAGCCATGTCCTCGCTGGACTGGAAACAAGCTTCCGAGGACCAGTTTCTGGCATTACAGCCATCTTCATCCCGGCTTGCTTGAATCCAGTGGCAAATGGGGAACGGACTCACGTCTGAGCATACCCTGCCACACTTATGGTGGCCAAAAGCGGTACAAAAGGGGGTGGTGATTGGTCAGAGCATCTGAATCAATCAAACACTCACACTCAGTCAAAGGATCTGTGTTTAATTCATCACCGTTCTTTAGTCCACTCTGCCTCCCCAGTTCAGACATGGCTATATGCAAATCAGTTTGACCCTGTGCCTCATGGGAACAGTCCAGCCCGAACAGCCAAGCCATTTCTTCCCTGGACTGGAAACAAGCTTCCGAGGACCGGTTTCTGGCATTACAGCCATCTTCAGCCCGGCTTGCTTGAATCCAGTGGCAAAGTGAGCAAGGGACTCCTGTCTGGGCATACCCTGCCACACTTATGGCGGCCAAAAGCGGTACAAAAGGGGGTGGTGATTGGTCGGAGCATCTGAATCAATCAAACACTCACACCCAGTCAAAGGATCTGGGTTTAATCCATCACCGTTCTTTAGCCCACTCTGCCACCCCAGTTCAGACATGGCTATATGCAAATCCGTCTGACCCTGTGCCTCATGGGAACAGTCCAGCCTGAACTGCCAAGCCATGTCTTCCCTGGACCAGAAACAAGCTCCCGAGGACCGGTTTCTGGCATTACAGCCGTCTTCAGCCCGGCTTGCTTGAATTTTCCCTGGTCTGTGTTTTGCCAGTAACCATGCACTGGCTTGTTTAATACAGGGCTGTAGGGTTAGGATACTCGAAGCACGTGCAACATGTTTTGTAATATTCTCAGTGTGGTAACATAAGAGAGCTTGTTTCTTTCTTTTTAGCCGATCAATTGGGCGTTCATTTGGCTGGAAGTTTGCTGCCACTGACTAAACTTCATTAAGCTCTTATGACGCAGTGTGTCTTCACTCGTCGATGCTAGTAAGTTCTTTACTTGGGCTGAATCTGAATTAAGTTCTTGCTCATGACATTGGTATTCTTTCGGATTCTTCTTTTTGCTGCAGTTTCTTTGAGAACTTCTGCGAATGACCATAATTAATTATTGGTCCGAACAATTTTATACAGGTGATTTTACCTGGTTTTTTATAATTCTTGATGATGGCTTTTTATGTCACTTTGGGTTTGGTGTTGGCTTGCTTCATTCTTTCTTGATTGATTTTTTCACTCGGTGTTCAATTCTTGTTTACTCTGAAGACTTTTCTCTCGAAGAAGTCTACAATGATAGAAGTGGATGTACAAATGAATAATTATAACTAAAATGAATTTCTTCACTCTACAGATATATAATGCTCAAGTAAATTGTGAGTCCTGAAGATGACCGCACAATAACATAGCGGTCGAAACGCCGTCAACGCTTTTTTGTGGCCAAAATTAAACTAAGGACACATTATTTTTGTTTTGTTGTTCTTTTATCGTAATGGTTTTGTTTGCCACATGTCTGGTTTGTGATATATGTTTCTTTTTGTACACCAGCACTTTGTCTTGAGCGTAACTGTTTTTAGAGCTGTCTTTTCGTACTTTATATAATAAATAATGTATTTTTGATAGTAGTAACACTGTTTGAAGGGCTTCTTCAATTACTTTTCTGTTGCTTTATTAATTCATGGTTTCTCTTCACTATTATCATGTTTATATTTAGTATGCTGTATCACATATAGTTCTGGGTGATCTTTTCCCTGAACCTGCTGTTAGATGTATTCAATCAGGTTCAAGACATCTCTTGTATCTTTTAGGAATGTGTTTTTTTTTTTAACTAGTGGTCGGAAACAGTGGTCACAAAATGTTGAAAGTGATTCTAAAACTGACCCTGTGCCTTAAACAATATGAATGTTGTCCCAGAACACAGTTCAACAGTTATCAATAGTTTAAGAGAAAAAAGAAGAACCAAATTAAAGTCTTTCTCTTTCACAGTTATTTAAACAGTTCCTTTTTATTTTTTTTCTCTTTTTCTCTTCAGTTTGTCAGAAGATCGCCATTCCAATTTTCATAATTCATGCAGTTCACAGAGAGTGTAGCCAATAAACAGAAACAATGCCAACACGTGTTTCGTCACAGGAAACAATCACCCGATGACTTCTTCAGGGCATAAGGAAATTTTTTTCACAGGTACACCAGTTTCATTCCAAGTTGTTATCTATTACTCATGTAGTACTATATAATTAAATTCAATTATTCTGTGTATGTGGTAATTTATATCCTTCATCAAATACGCACAATCACTCAGTTTGACTCCACAGATCAAGATTTTCAAAGGGAAAAATAAAATTATGTCCGGGAGAGTACTCCCATCATCATCATTTCGGGTTCCGAGATTATAATCCTTAAACAATAGCCCTTCCTGGAGGTGGTCGTGTTCCCTAGGAAGTGTATAAACATAGGGCAGTCTAGGATTGTTACTAATGAGGAATTCAGCCTCATTCTTTGTGATCCATCCTTGGTTAAGTGCGGAAGACACCAGTGATTTGATCCGTGTTATGAGATGTTGGATCCTCTGGCAGTGGGGTGTAGTACCTTCCATCCTGGAGTTGACGCAGGCATTCCGTTCTGTATTCAGTAGTTAACATAATCACAATGGCACCTCCCTTGTCTGCTTCGTTAATGGTAATGGTGAGGTCGCTGGCCAAGTTTTTCATCGCCTCCGTTTCCAGTCTGGATGTGTTATGAAATCCTGCATTGGTGCGTTTCTCTGAAATTTCTTTTCGGGCTACCTTTTTGAATGTGAGAATTTCTGGTGGTACCATTCTAGAATTGGGAGTGAAGGTGGATGGCTTCCATAGGCAATGGTTCAGTTTGATTTGCAAAGAATGCTTTTAGTCGTACCTTCCTGAAGAAGTTGTGAACTGGCAGTTGGTTTGGAAGTTATAAATTATGGGGGTGGTAACAAAGCCCAAACCTTGTTTTAAGACAGTTTTTTCCACATTGTCGAGAAGTCTCTCAGAGAGATTAACAATTAGCTTCTCTTCTACGTGTGGCTCCTCAGTTCCAAGTGCTGTTGTTGGGGTTGGTCCTGCCACTTTACGTGCTTCTGTTGGGTGTAGCCGCCCCTTCTTTTTCTGCCTCTCCCTCTGCCCCGGTCTCTGCCTAAAAAAAGGTGGTGGTTGGAAGGGTGCAAACAGTGGCTGTTAGCCTTGCTGAAAACTCGGGTATTATGTGTGAAAAAGGGACATTTAGGAAAGTGAAAATAACGCTTCTGGACCTGAACAAACGGCACACCCATTACAATATCAATAGACAATAAACAACAACTGACTCTATATTATTTTAATGTAAAGATATATTTTTCTTTTTATTATAGTTAAAAAATCAAAGAGTGAATCTGACAGTTGCACTTATCAAATAAAGTTGCCTAAGCAATTATTTATACTGTGTTTAAATTTGATAACTTGTTTTCACAGTTTTTACAGTTTTGAATGAATTTATTAATTCAAATGACATATTTGCAATATAAAAGCAACATTCAATGATGCCAGGGCTTTGGGTACCAGTATATCCTACACGCGTTTCGGCTATCAGCCTTTATCAGGAAGCCATGAATAAACTTGAATTTTAACCTAAACAAAGTGCAAGTAAGCAGAAAAGATACTCTCAGTACTGTACAAAGGTCCTATATACATAAAATAGCCTGTTTAAAAACATGAGGTCTATAGCTATAACCAATTAACATTAAAAGACTAATTGTCGTTAGACATTCATAATAAATCAACTAACTCAATAACCCCAATGTGTTTGTGTTCATTACTCTACATCACACACAATCCATCACCAAGTGAAGATTTCATTATAAATTAAATGAATGAACATTTAAAGCTTGATTCTAAGTTCAGCCAAGAGTTAAATTTAACTCTTGGCTGAACTTCGAATCAAGCTTTAAAGGTTCATTCATTGAATTTATAATGACATGTTAACTGAATGTTCTTTTTATATTGTAAATATGTCATTAGAATTATTCAATTAATTCAGAACTGTAAAAACTGTGTAAACAAGTAATCAAGAAGCGTTATTTTCACTTTCCTAAATGTCCCTTTTTCACATATAATCTACTTGCCCCGGTTTAGGAACATTAGTCGGGGCTACCTCTTTTGTTTACAAATATTGAAAACTCGGGTATTGCCACATAGGGGGTCCTTGGTAGGGGGGCATTCCGTATCCGTACATCATGTTCGTTGGTACTCCTTGGTGTTGTTGTTGACCACCCCAGCTGTCAGTGCTTGAATTGCAGCTAATTGAAAAGTTTCTTCTTCGGGAGGTGTGGCGGTCATCCAAAGAGTTGTCATCCTCCGCTGGGCAGTAGTGCTCCTTGAGATAGGGGTAGATTTTCTCCTTGCTGAATTTTGAGATGTCCTTTTGTAGTTTTGTGACCTTTTGTCTCATGAAGTTGTCTTTGTTCTCCTCTATCTCGCTCTTGATTTCTGCCAGTTTTGTTTTAAAGGACGTGATGGTAATACTGGCTTTTAGGGCTCCTTCTGCCATCGTGAGTTTGATGATGAGAACGTCAGCTAGACGTTTAGCAGTTTTTATAATCAGCCCCAACCAGTCCCTGGTGCACTGCCAGTCGACCAGGGACCATTCCTCTTTGAATTATGTGTCTTCTAGGAATATTCTTGGTGTGTTCATTACAATGAGAACGTTGGGAGCTATGTTTGCTCGTTTCAGCATTATCTTATCACCTGGGCACAGCCAGTGTGCAAACAATGAAAGTGACTAGAAAGCTTCCTTGGGCGAGTGGTAGTGGTTGCCCTTGGCGAGTGTATAGAAGGGCATGCAGTACTAGATACAGTGCGACAGGTCTGTGAGGTTTGCCACTCCTGTGTGACTGTGCACATGTGACAAAGAAATAATACTGCAGTGATTTCTTTATTATTATTAGACTACAATACATTATGTGGTGTTTCAGACTACAGTGCCCTAGAGGGGAATCCAGCTCTCATCCGTGCCCCTAATCTACCAGGCTGGATTGCAGTATTCTTTGTAGGAGCCGCCTCCTGAATGTTTTGTGGCCTTGACTAGTCACTCATCCAATGCTTCAGTGCTTCCAGGGAAAAGGAGCTGTAAAGTAGCCTGGTTAGTGGAGAGGAATGGGCCTTGATTGACAGGGCAGCCTTGACCTCTCACCCGTTGAAGCTTGTGTTGAACTCAGCGGCTGCACCCATGCTGCCTTCCAGTATTTCCTTGCATTACTTTATTTGTGGAATTTTATAGCATTAGAAACAGTAACATTACGAGTTATTTACACCTGACATGACATCAAGAGAGGAATTCAGCTGGTATATTGCCCTTTTGTGTATCCAGCAATATCAAATAGGACAACATGTGACTTTGACACAGAGGACAGAACGTCGTGAGAGTGGATCCCTTAGCCCTACGGTACTATCAACAAATCCATTTTTCTACTAACTCAACAGTCTGCGTCGATGTAACCCTGCAGAGCGTAACACATAGAGATTACACATAGGCCCTCAGTTCTTCAGACCCTCTGGCCATAATGCATCCCTGCCCACTTCTATGATCAGATCTCCTTGGAGTAGCTGCCATATGCAAGGTTGCAGGTAATAGAAGTGCACAGATGTCTGAAGTGTCCTCACAGTATGTCATGTCATTGACATTCAGTGCCAGGCCACAACACCCTCAAATGGCCATCAGAAGACTCATAGCCACGAATTTATGGATAGAAGCGGGGGAGTCACGAACGAGTCCAAACTGTACCCTAAGTGGGGAGGGCAGGACAAGTTTCCTGACATTTTATTCAGAGTGGTAAGAATATTTGCTCAGTGCGGCAAGAATCAGAGCATAACCAAGTCAAGTGTATAAAAGCAGTCTCTGGGTGGTGGCATCTAAACCTTGTGGCGTCAACCGCAGGCTCAAAAGACTTAAGCTGCATACATGTGTGATAATTGCAATATATCAATATATTCCTGCTATTTAAAGAAACCTATTTCGTTTACATGAAGAAGTGTTCTATTTTCCCTTCCATCAATTTACGTATCCAGAACGTTATTCCACTGTTGCCTAGCAAGGGATGCCTGCTTTGGAACACAACTTTCCATCACCCCATTTCATAAGCGGGGCACGAGTCGTCGGGAAGATGGGGATCCAAGTGTGCGAGAATGTTGCAACAAGGAAGCTATAGATGATGCATTCAGTAGAAGGTTTGCGACATAGTGAAGAGTCACTAACAGAACTATAATAACTAAGGAATGTATGCAACTTAGGGCATCATGTACAACGTGTTATTTAACGATCGCAAACCTTCAGATTCCAAAAAATTGAGCGTTTCATACCACTATCACCGTTTTTGAAATGCACTAAATGTAATTAATGAGTCAGGAAAGTGTTTTGGATCATTGTATGGATTTAGGAAATAATAAGGAATGGGTATTTTAAAGGGGTATGTTTAGGGCATAACTTGAAAAGAAGACGAGAGGCGACCATAGTAAAGAGCTGAATGTCAAAGAATTAACAAGTAAGTAAATAAAAAATTGCAAATCTTGATTGAAGAATTTGTTTCTTTTCTTTAATTTATTCATAATTCTTCCTATTTTTTCTCACTAATGCGCAGCCAATGCATTTCACCTTCAAAAGGGCTTTGACAGGGCTGCAAGTGATAAAACCACATAAATATACACAAACCAGCACAATTTCAAATGGTAACAACACTCAATACAAAAGTAAGAGGTAGAAACAAAGCCAACAAAGAAATATTTACAAGAGACATTGCAAGTTTAGAAAATCTTTTTAGAGAAGTCCCCAAACACAAGTTTCTCATAGATCGTTAAGAGTAGTTGGCAATGTAAACATTATTAGGTACATGCAAAATGTATGTTTTTGTTAGAAATAGGATTTCTGGTAGGCTAGGGCTTGCGCCTAAGCCAGGCAGAAACCACCACTCTAGTCAGGGCAAGCGAGTTACACGCTGAAGATAACCCCTGCTCAACTCCTTGGTAGCTTGGCACGAGGAGTCAGGCTTATCCCAGAGGCAATGTGTAAAGTGTTTACACAACCCACACACACACAGTAGCAACACACTAGGCACACCACAAAAGGAACTCCACACAAGGTTATATAAAAATAGACTTTGTATTATGCAAAACACATTAGAATAGTAATCACACAATATACACTGTGCCAACTGGCACTAGGCAATATTTACAGAGGATTATATACACATGACGGGGCCAGGTGGGCCACTGTCAGAACCATCAAGAAGCAAAAGTAGTAAATGTAGAATACAACCAGTAATTACTGGCAAAATACTGCACTCCGCATTATATCCTGCAACATAAATCACATTATGCAATCAGCATCACCTTAGGTGTAAAACATATAGGCCCAAACCTCATTAGCATAGACACATTACACATTAGGCCTCACCAGCATAAACACATCATGCAATAACCTCATCAGCATAAATATCAGAGGCATAACTCATGGTGTATAAATCCCACTTGCCATAGGCACCACATACATCACTACCTACCACTGACCCCTGGCCAACTGGCCCTCTCTCTGGGCCTCAAATGCCCTATGTCCAAAATGTCAGGGCTTGGCTGCCAATACAGCAACATCAATGGGCGTGCAATGTGCTGGGGCAGGGAAGGAGTGTACCTGACGCCTTTCTCATCAAATGGATCAAAATGCCCCTAAAGAAATAGTAGTACAGGGACTCACTGTGCCTTTGGAGTCCCGATTGGGACTCTACAAACAAATATGCCCACCATTACAGCTGCCCGCGCTGGTGCGGTGCAGCTGTGAAAAAGACCTGGCACCACTACGCCGCCTGAGCCCCACTCCGGGACTCTTAGAACAAAAGTGCCCCATTGGTGCAGCTGACCGCTGCGGTGGTGCAGCTGTGAAGAATGTAGGCGGTATTGGCACCACTGTGCCTCAGGGAGAGCTCCCCTCTGGGACTCCAAACAAATGAGGCCAAACATTGCAGCTGCCCACGCTGGTGCGGTGCAGCTGTGAAAAAACGGGGCCCTGGCACCTATTGTGCCATCTGAGCCCCACTCCGAGACTCTTAATAACAATTGCCCCCAATGTTGGAGAGGCTCGCTCTCCTGCGAGACCGCTCAGGCACCGGCAATGTGCCTCAGGGAGCCCCTCTCATCTGGGCTCTTCGTGTGGACACCTCCGCTCTCCTCTTGCTGCTGGGACAGGGACCGGCACGGACAACGTGCCGCGGCTGGTCCCGCACTTGTTTCCTAGCAGCCTGCACCGCTGGGCTCTGCCCAGTTAATGGGAGTCCCGCTCAGCAGCAGGCCATCGCTTGGCCTGCACTTCTGGTCTCGCTTCTCTATGGCCCAGTCCACAGTCGGGCAGCTTGCCTGGCTCCCTGACCAGCCGCACTGCCTTCCCCGGGTCACGGCGGTGAAACGTGGGGTTGGCTCCCGCTTCAATTGAAGATAATTGTGGGGTGGGCCCCCACCAGTAACCACCAAAACTGGGTGGGCATCTGTCAACGAGCACACCAATGGTGGGCACACGCTCTCACACACACATAAAAGTGGGTTGGGCACCCGTTTCTAAAGCAGCACAAACGCAAGGTGGACTCTCGCACTATCAGTAGCGCAGGGGGGAAAATACCACATGCCGAAATTCCCTCGCAGCCTCACGCTGCAGACGCCAGCTCTTTCCTCTGCTGGCAAATAAAATCAGAGCACCCACGAGGTGCTGGATCTCAAAAAGGTCCAAGGAGCACAGCTGGGCACAGGGAGGCAAGCACACAGGGCCCTCCAGTAGGGATGCAAGCCCTTGTGGCGGTTCCTCCTGGGCCCCCATCAGCAGCAAGCCCTTGCAAGTACAGAAACAGCACACAAACAAGCACCCTTTCATGGGATCACAGCCCCTATATTTATATTACATCTTTGCTTTGTCTGCCCTGGCACAGGGCTTGGGGGAACCAGCCAAAACTGGTTCAGGGGATAATTGGAGCACTTTGTTTACAAGGCTCCGCTTCCCCTTTGTCAGGTGGGGGCTCGGTGATCAGACACACCAAAGGGGGTGGAGGCAGCATTGTACAGGCGAGGCAGAGACCTATTCAGGGGCCAGGGACTTCTCCTCCCACTATCCAAATGCAGATGTCCCATTCAGCCTAGTGCTGACTCACCCTTCCCCTCCTGTAGCCACACACACCTCACCAGCCCCTGTCACTCAAAGCCTGACATGCAATTCACATCAGGCTGGCAGACACATAGCACACAGAAATGACAACTTCTAAAAGTGGCATTTCTAAAATGGTTATAATAAATCTGCGCACACCATTGCGACACATTTATTATTACCATTCCAAATATACCTAACTTGACCACGCTGCTCCTCTCATATCAGGAATTACCACTGAACCACTTATCAGGGAATCCCCAATGCATTCCTATGGGAGGGCAGCCTCACAGTAGTGAGAAACCAAAATGGCTGTTTGTCACTACCAGGACATGTCACGCACTCAAGGTACATGTCTTACCTTTTACCTACAATGCACCCTGCCCACAGGGCTAGCTAGGGCCTACCTTAGGGGTGACTGACATGCAGTTAAAGGGGGGGTCACAGACATGGCACACACTTTAGGTGCCACATCACAGCGGCATTAACACTGTGCGCACAGGCCCTGCAATGGCAGAGGCCTGGGCTAGGTTTGAAAGGCTACTTTGGTGGGTGGCGCAATCAGCGCTGCAAGCCCACCAGTAGCATTTAATTTACCAGCCCTGGGTATATGAGATACCACTTTACAAGGGACTGACAGGTAAATTAAATAGGCCAAACAGGGGTAGACCAATCTTACCATATTGAACACAGAGAGCACACGCACTTTACACTGGACAGCAGTGCTAAAGTGCCCAGAGTCCTAGCACCACCAACACCATGTCAGAAAAAATGGCTAGGAGAAAGGCAAAACATTTAGGGATGACCCTGCAAAAAGGGCCAAGTCCAACAGTTTTCATGACTTAATTGCCGCACTAGAAAACAATACCTATAGCAATGCACTGAATGTTGTTATCCAAACAGAACATAACAGGAAACTAACAAGAGCCTCCAGAAATTAGGGATCTCATGCAACAAGATACAGACTGAAATGGAGGACAAGGGTAGAGCGCCAACAATTTTTTTTTAAGGTTCCAAACAGAAAATATAGAGCTTCAAGATTAGGTCAACCTCCAAAGTAAGAGGGTAATACTTGAGAAAATTGATGCACAAATTAAGTATCACATGCATAGGTATGCCCGAATAGTTCGTCACCTCAAAGCCTTCACAGAAGTAAATAAAGGAAGACCCCACAGAAAATACACAAAAGTACTGTATATAATTCCTAACAAATCTCTTACCAAAACTGTGTTAAGCACTCTGGAAGGACAACAGCCCTCTTTAATGAAAAGGGGGCGTTAAAGAAAGGGGAAAAAGTGAGAGAGTGGGGGATATAGAGTATGGGCAGTCCAAAACTTAAAATATCAGTCACAGAGCCACTTATTAGCTAGGGGTAAATTACAGGAAATTTAATTTGCAAAAGTTTAATACTCAGATAACAAAATTCACAAACCTGTCATTAGAGCAAACAACTATTTGCTCCATGTTCTTCCAGTAAATTCAGAAAAGCGCAAGAGGGTAAGTCAAGTCATACCACCAAATATTATGTAAATTCCTAAAGTAATTCCCAAATATGCGTCACTTCTGTATGAAGAAGGAAAGACATCAGAAGCAACAATTCAAAATTCAGATATTGGCCAATTGGATTGCACATTTTAGATATTTTTGGTCGATTTAGCTATTGAACTTCAACTAACCCCTGAGTAAACGGTAAATTTAAAACTATAGATCACAGACAGGCCGAAAAGATATAGAGTTGGTGCCCTAAAACCATTTTCACTGATTTCATAGTCATCACATACTCACTTGGGTTGCCGTTTAACAAAATTACCCTGAAATAAGGCATATTACATGCCCAATACAAAGTGTACCACAAAATGAGTAGCTTATTAGAGAATTCATAACATTGGTAATGCAGATACCCTTAAGTTATTCCTATTAATATATACAAAGAGGGCAAGGCTATAAACAAAAAGAGACCAAATTGTACATACCCCAATCATCTATTACTAGAATTACAACATACACACCCCGTCCCAACGAGAAATCAGCATTCAAGGCTGTGAAATATTGTCAGTAATGTACTCACTCAGGTCCAACGTAACTTCATCAGAACAGTCTTCCTGTTACTTGCCGTTTAGGACCAGACTTGTTAATTTCGACTGCATAAATACCTTCCCATAAACTTCCAAAAATACGTCCCCTATCACGTGGTCGACAACACCTGGAAGCGTTGGTAGTTTCTCATAGCGTCGCATCTAAATACGTCAAACGTGCAACCACAAACACTAGACCTTTGTCTTTTGGAAACACAGTACATGGGTCAGTCTGTTTTCCATGGAGTGGCATAACGTTGATACACTTCATACGTATGATCACAGGGACTAGACCAATACCTATTGAAGCACAGCAATCAAGTAACACAAACAAGTTTGTAAGGACAAATATGTAGGGAAAATGGAAAATGTTTTTATCAATAGAAGTAAAAGATATTATTCAATCCACCATCTGGCAAACCTGAAGTAATCATGAGTTTGCTCAGCTACATATAAAGGGCATGCCACAAAAATATGTAAACAGGGCGGTTAGTCACAAAATGGTTAAGGAGAGTTTAAAATTCCTCCACATCCAAGGAAATTACAATCATGAAACCTACCACCTTTTCACTCGTCATGAAGTCAATGTATTTCATAGGGAGCATCCCTAGGTAACTAAGAATGGCTAAAGTTCATTAGATTAATCAAGGCAAATAAATATAGGACAGTCTACAGTAATACCACGGAAACCTCCAAACTTTCATATAAGACAAGGGAGGTCACCAGAAATGAATAGAGAAAGTGTATTGAGTAGAGACCACATAGATAGACATGAAAGAGAAGTAAAGCATTTTTTTGTTGAGATATACAGATTGTCATACCATCCATTGCCAAGCTGTTTTTCAGTTGATCACAAAATGACTTTGTGATAGAAAATGTACATTAAGGACACCATAAATGAGTAGAGGAAATGTACAGAAGAGAGACCACAACATCACCAAAAGGTGCAGCAAACACAGACATTATTATATGGACAAGCATGAAGGGGAAATGAGAAATGTCGTTTGTCAATATATATAGATTTTAATACCATTCATTTCCCAGCCATATTTCAGTTATTCACACAATAGCTTCATGATAGAAAATGCACATTGAGGAAGCCCAACCAATCATAGGTCTTAAAATTCACGTAAAAAGACATGCTGCAAAGGGTAATGTAGCTCATTATCTGAGTTCAGGCCTTTGTGACCAGCTCTAAGTTTACAGATCCAGTTGGCCTCGCATTGCTGAATTTTCAGTTCTCTATACCCCCACCCCCCTCATAGGATCTTTGTTGACTAGTTCTATACCATGGAACCAAAAATTGCCTGTATTGGTACTCATTTTGCAACTGTGTGAGGCCTAAGGGTAAGAGATGTCCTGTGCAATACATGCTCTATGGTTTTCTTGTATGCGTAGTCTCAATTGGCGTGGCATGTTGTGCTTCCTACATATATTTGAGAGCAACCACACATAATCACATATACCACATAGGTAGATTGGCAATTGATACATTGACCAATGGTATGTTGTTGACTAGAATTGTATGTGAAAACTTTTAATTTATTCAGGCTCAAATACCAGATGTTGCAGTCCCAACATCTATAGATTCCTAAGGGGCATTTCAACCAAGTGCTCATATCCTGTACCTTCGGTGAAGTGTAACTTGGACAAAGGAGTTCCCTGATAGTTTCGCTTCTTTTAAGCGCAATGGATGGTTTGTCCTTAACCATTAATCCACCCCAGGCACTCCTTTCAGGAGTTGCCATTGTTTTTTAAGTATCTTAAACACATTATGATTAATGCTAGAATAGGTGGCAAAAAGTGAAAGGCGATCCTTTACCCCTGTTTTAGAACTACTCCTAAGGGTGTTCCTTGCCCTTTCTCCTGCCTTCAACAGATCTTCCTTCTTGTACTCCCTTGTGTTAAGTCTTTCTACTGTATGGTCTGCATGTATTTTGAAATTGTGATCCTCACTACAATTTCTGTGCATTCTGATAAGTTCTCTATGGGATATTGCATGTTTGTTGCAGGGAGGGTGTGCACTGTCATGGTGTAAGATGCTGTTAACAGCAGTTTACTTCCTGAATATGGTACTATGCATTAAACCATTTGATACATGGAATTCCACTTCTAGAAACTGTATGCAAGACTGTGATCATTTCATTGTGAATTTAAATTTGAAGAGGTTCTGGTTTAAGTATTCAAAATACATCCTCCTTTTTCTTTCAGTGCCAGTCAAGATGGTTATCTGGAATGAGTCTGTAAGTTTTCTTGTGAATTTTATCCTCTAAACTGAAGAGACCATCAGTTACTTGTTTCCAGAAGACATCTAAGGAGGTGAGATGAGTGCCCTGTGGCGTAAACTTGCTTGTTCTATGATGTCCACTGTCACAAGTATGTTAAGGGCATCCCTGGGGTCACTTCCTACTCCTAAACAACCCATCTGCTGTTCAACGTGGCTGAAAGTCACTGAAAGCCCAGACTCACAAGAAATCTAGCCAGCACAGAGTCTCTTCACCCCCTTGTTGAGTTTATTGTCCTGCCCCTCCTAACCCAAAAAGTGCTATTACGTGGTCTGTCATGGCCACATCATAGGGCTTTTTTCAAATGTCAGCCATGCAAACAGCAGATGTGCTGCTAGACAATATGGATAAAAGACATTCACATTGACAAGGTCAATAGCTAGCAGACCCCCCAGGATATTGTGGCATGAACTAGTAAATTTAGCGGGACAAATCTGGAAATTTAGCCGCACAACTCCGGAAATTTAGCAGCACTTTGCGGCACTTTATATTGCAATTTTTCCTACAACAAACACAGATATCTTAGTTTTTGTAGAAATTTTACAACTTGAAGCTATGTATATTTAGGGGCAGATGTATCAAATGTTTTGCATGTCGCAAAAGCTGCGAATCTCTATTTTTCAGCGTTTGCGACATGCAAAAAAGAAATTGGCATGTATGAAAGAATTCGCATCGCACAATAGGAATTCGCATGTTTGCGAATTCCTAATGTGCGAGAATGGAGAAATCGCAGAATAATTAGCGAATCCCGATTTTGCATTGTCGCATAATAGCGAAATTCGCATGGAGATGTAAGAAATTTTCGCAAATTGCGATTTTGCTTATTTTGCACATTAAGGAATCGCTATTAACACCAGGTAGAAGCAGGTGGTAAAAAAAAAAATCCTATAAATGAACTCCCAGAATGCATTTTCACTGTTTCCAAAATGGCGGGACTGTACCTGATTGCCAGGAGGATGCGCATCCAAGCTCTTGGCCAGAGAAGACAACGGCAGGAAAGGATATTACGATTACGCATTACACTGTTCCAGCAGACACAGGAGGAGATATATGAAAAATACAGGCTACATCCTCACACCATTCTTGACCTCATTACTGAATTGAAACCATTTTTTACACACCCAACTGCCAGAACACAATCAATACCAACACATGTGCAGGTATTGTGCTCACTGCACCTTTTGGCTTCTGGCTCCTTTCAAACAGTAATAGCAGAGGTTGGTGGAGTCTCACAGAGTGCCCTATCACGTTTCTTCCATGTCTTCTTGGATGCAATGATCAGAAGACTTCAACATCATATATATTTTTCAAATACACATCAAGCCATACAGGAAGCCAAGTTGGATTTCTGTCAAATTGCAAGATTTCCACATGTGATTGGATGCATAGATGGAACCCATATTGCCATCACCCCACCAGCAGCCATTGAATATGTATTCCGCAACAGAAAAAGCTACCACTCACTGAACATCCAGGTCATATGCAATGCTAAATACATAATCCAGGACATTGTGGCAAAGTTTCCAGGGAGTACACATGACTTTTACATCTTCAGACATAGTGCAATACATAGACGTCTCAGTGCTGGTCAGTTTGGAGATAGATACTTGCTGGGTAAGTAATACTCATCCATCCTCCCTTCCACCCAACCAATGTAATAGAACTTAGAGTCACTTTTTCCTCTGTAACTTGCAGGTGATAGTGCCTACGCAGTGCGTGATTTCATACTCACCCCATACTTGAATCCTGCAAATGCAAGTGAAAGACGCTACAACAGGGCACACCGGTCCACACGTGGGGTAATAGAACGTACATTTGGAATTCTGAAAAGCCGTTTCAGACGCATACACAAAAGTGGAGGTGCATTGCAATACAATCCAGAGACATGTTGCAAAATAGTGACAGCATGTGCAATGCTGCATAACATGGCAATCCGCAAAGGCACAGAAATTGAAGTGAGTGACTCAGACACATCTGATGATGATGATGATAACCCTCCCCCAAGAATGGCAGTGGCAGGAGTAGGAGCCATGGCTGGTCGTCAAAGGAGGGCAGAGATTACACGTAACTATTTTTAGGTGAGAAAAAAAACTAAACACCATTTTCACTTTGCTATTGTTCTTTTATTCAGAACATGCAAACAGTGCTATATGTATGTTTAATTATTTCTAATCATTGTGAATTTACATATCCATACTAGTAAAACAAAACAAAAAATAGTATCAATGCATGACTGCTGCATAGGTACTTCAACATGGTAAGTCATTTTTTACGTTGGCGGCTGGAAGCATGTTGCTCAAGTGGAGGCATGGCCTCTTGCTCTGCTCCAGTAGTGGAACGCCTTGCACTCCTGCATTGCACCATGATGTTTGTTGGTGTGGGGTTGTTGCTACTCCTACTGGAGTTGTCCTCGCTTTCTCCCGAGCACAGGAGAGCCCTTGCACATGAGTGGGTTGTTTGCATACTTTCCAATACCAATGTCATATTGTCCACACTCTTTCCAACTGAAAGTGTGCATTCACTTAATTCACGCTGCATGTTCACACTGTGACGTGTGAAGTTGCTGGTGACTGCACATAGCCTGTTGATGGCTTTGGTGTAGTTGTGCATTGTGTCCTGCGCAGCCTGTGCAGCCCTGTTCCGTGCCTCCTCTGTGTTGACAAGTGTCAGGCAAAGTTTATCTATGGCATCAGCCATGCGTTCCTGGTTCTTGTTTGATTTGACTAGCTGCCTATTGATAGATCTCAGTGCCTTATGTTGAAGGCGTTGTACCTCAAGCATATTGCGCTCAAGGCCTGCAAACACTGTCACTACTTCACTTTGTCCTGTGTACTTACAGATGGCTCAAGACGGAATGCACGTGCCCTCCTTTGTGATTGCTGTTGTGCATCTTGGGAGGACACAGTGACTGTCTCATTGGCACTGCTTCTACATATGAATTTTCATCCTCTCCCATTGGTTCTAGAGGTAGAACTCATTGGCGCTTCCTTTGTATGGTCACAGGGGCATTGGTGACTTCATTTTCTATATCTGACATCACATGGGGAGGTGACAATTCAACATCATTGTCAGTCCTGTTCTCACTGGTATGTCCTGTGAATGTAGAGTGCAAAATATGAATTTGTGTTCATGACATAATAAAAATTCTCATGGCAGAGTATTACTTGTACTGCACTGTTTCAGCATTACGAAGTCCCAATTTAAAAAGTTATATAAGTGACTATGATTGAGAGTGTTACTATGTCAATGGGACTACCACTCCCATAATGCATTGCTCTGTTCTTGTTTCACAGTGTTAATGGACTAATGGTAATCTTACATGCAGTGCACACACACACACACACATTCTATGTACACACACATGGGTGCACTTTCAAATCCTCTTACCTTGTGCTGTTGCTGTGGGTTCTGAGCTGTCAATGTTAGCCACTCCACTCACACTTTCAGTTGACAGTGTGGATTCTATCAGTTCCTCATGGGGTGTGGGTTTGTCCACCATGGAAGTTCCACCACCTGTTAGGTTGGCATCTTTGATCCTCTCAGCAAGTCTTTCTTTGGATCTGAGTCTCATGTCATACCACCTTTTTTTGATTTCATCAATGGAGCGAGTGGTGACTCCTACAGAGTTGACTTTCTCCTTGATCTCCAGCAATATTTTTCTTTTCCTGGAGTCAGGTACCTTAAATGATTTTTTCCCAAACAGGTCCTCATGGTTACGCACCATTTCTTCTATTAGCACTTCTTGCTCCTTTTCTGAAAACTTCTGCTTTCTTTTTCTCTTTTCAATTGGCTGCTCCTCCTGTGCCTTCTGTGACTCCATTGCTGAACAAACAGGTCTGCTCTGCCTCAGCACACTCTTCCAACTGCCACTGGGTGTGGCTCTGGGTAGCAGGTGCAAGCAATCACTGGGACTTCCTGCTTGTGATGTCATCAACTTGTTCCTGCATTGCATGATTCCCGTTTTAGCGAATTCTTAAATTGCGAAAATCGCAATTATGCGATTCGCACATTAATCGCATTCATTTCTGCGAATTTTAAGAAATCGCTATTTTCTCGCAATATTTTTGTTACATACCATTTTGCGATTCCGAAATTGCGATTCGCTACAAATCGCTATTACGGACTCGCAAAATGGTTTTTTGATACATCTGCCCCTTGGTTTATTTACAATTTAGAAAATGTATTTTGCTTCAAGGCTACATATAGGAAATAAACATGTTATTGAATAAATGCCCACGGAACCTGTATGCTTGTCGTGTTAATCTTGGCCATGTATATGCAGTTCTTCTGAGCAGTCCAAATCTAGCCCTATATTGTGCTGCTGATTATAATGCAAAAACAATAATGCCCGGATGGATTGCCCTGAGAAGGACTGTCGTCTGGCTGATACAATAATTTTGTAGATGCTGTTGCTCCTTTCAGCATCTGCAGAACTGGTCACACAGTCCTTGTACACAGCTGCAAGCTGTGCAAGTACTGGAATGTGGTCGGCCATCCCACGCCAAAAAAGGTCAGTGTCAATCACCCCAGAAACAGATGCCTGTACTGCTTCTGGGCCTACATGTTGAAAGTAGAGGCAAAGCTCCTGATTGGGAACTTTGTTCAAACCAGGGATGGCTGAATATGCACTCTTGTGCTTAGGCAGGGTGCAGAGTTGTGCAGGATTGAAAAGTCGCACTTGTTTCAAGAATCCAATGCCTGGTTGGGCCTCCCCTATGTATTTGCCCACCTTTTCCAGAAAATTTTCAAAAGCTTAATTAAGCTGGGCTGTTATCTTTTTTTTCTGTGTCTGAGATAGTTTAGCCCCTGCAGTGGTCTGTAGAAATGGTTGTAGAGACTCCACAGTGAGGACTGAATTGTTTTTTAGGTTCATGTAGATGTCCTTCAAATATTCATACACCTTCATTGTCACTGGTGTCTGACTCTGGAATAAGTCCATCAGATGTAAAATGTGTTGGCATGTCCAATTGAGCGTTAATGCAGTTTCTTTGGTCACTGTTCAAAATCCTCTGCAGATTTTCAAGGGAATCTGGGGTAGACTTGCTGAGTTGCATCTCAGACTCAACAAACCCAGCATAGGCTTGCAGTGGTACTGAACAGCAGCAAACCCAGAATTCCACTGGGTACTGGAAGGGTCAGATGCCATCCGTGGTTTCATCCCATGGTTCTCAGCAAGATGGTGCAGGTACCTTCTCTTTCTTCTACCGGCCATGTAAAAGATGCACGAGAAGTACAGAAGGAAAGCATTTAACTCCACAAAAGGCTTCCTAAACAACTCTCCAATAAGGTTCATTATGTGTACCAAGCAGGTGATATTTATGGAGCTTGTATACAGATATCTCAACACAGTGTTGTATGCCTTGAGCATGTATGCTTCATTGTCAGTGTTAAAGGAAATGACGTTCTGAAAGGCTATGCTGTACTCTGTGAGCACCTTCACAACTGCTTCCGGTACAGTCCCATGATTGCACTGTGAGAGGAACACTATGTTTGCTAGGTGTGTGTGGATCTGACGGCCACCCTGCGCAAAGACTACTGCAAATACCACATTCAATACACACCGCCCTTCGACATCAGTTGTTTCATCAAATATAACACTGATCTTTTGATCTTGCAAGTGTTCTTTCAGCTCGTTCTTGGCTCCTATATATCTCTCAGGGAGATAATGTTCTTGAAGCTGATGACTTACAGGTATCGCTCCACCATTTTTTACTCACGTGTGTAGAAACTTGTGCAACACAGGGTGGTCGGTTTGCTCAGCGGAATGTACAGCGCTGTGCAGACATTGACCCACTCACTTATAATTTCCTGGTTTGAGGCACCGGCAGCTGTACTCTTTGTGAAAAGTGAGTTCACAGTTATATAACGGGCATGTTTTGGCAAAGAGTGAGGGTCTGGATCATCTGCACAGCACTGAAAGTGTTTTTGGGGCGGCAAATGCATATCCACTGTGTGTTTCCGGATGTGGTCCACCGCCAAATTGCACACACTGCAAAACAGCATGCCACCATCAGCATGCATCACGGTGCTGTACTCTGTGGCCCGATCTGCTGCGGTTATATGGGTAGGTAGGTGTGATCGGTGCGTCACACCCTTCACAGGCTGCAGAAATTTCTCTATCATGCTTTTGTTGTGGTGGCATGTTGCTCCCTTGGAATCCAAAAGATCTTGGGCTTGTGACGCAGTCATATTACTCACCTACAAATATATTTGGTGTTACTAGATGTGTTTCAAAGGGGAAATGGGCATTGCAATTGTGTAATCGAAAGTTAAGAAAACGTATGGCAGCAATGATTAAAAATGCATGTAACATCTTAAGCACCTGCAAATGGCAAAAAATTTGAAAACTTGTTGGGACAGATCCGCAATGGGAAACCGCACTCCCCAAACGGCGTTGAGCAAACCATGTTCAAACAGCATGGACAGTTGCAAAGAAAGGAGAACTTGAAACCTTTTAAAGCAAAGTTGCGTACATGGAGCGTTAATACATACAGGTAAGCAGAGGTCCTTTGAAGTGGAATGGAACACTTGCCTTGTTGGTTCCTTTAGGCAAGTCTGAGTACTCTTTGTGGGGTGTGGTGCAGTCACGTAACTCACCTACAAATATATTTGGTGTTACTAGATGTGTTCCAAAGGGGAAAAGGGCATTGTAATTGTTGAATGGAAAGTTAAGAAAACGTAGGGCAGCATTGATTAAAAATGCATGTAACTCTGAAGCACCTGCAAATGGCACATTTTTTTTTAAAACTTGTTGGGACAGATCCGCAATGGGAAACTGCACTCCCCAAACGGCGTTGAGCAAACCGTGTTAAAACAGCATGGACAGTTTCAAAGAAAGGAGAACGTGAAACCTTTTGAAGCAAAGTTGCATACACGGAGTGTTAATACACACAGGTAGGCAGAGGTCCTTCTATTTGGAACGCCACACTTGTGTTGTCCCGCTAGGCAACTTTGAGTCATCTGTGGCGGGCAGTGGGGGTGCGAGGTAAACATAAAAAACATAGGGCAAAAGTGTTTCCCAAAAAAGAACAACAACCCTGCCCCAAAGTGCCAGCATATAAAAAATAACATTAAAAAGGTTGCATGGGTGGAGAAAAAACAGAAAAAAGGGGAAGGATGAGCCACCTGCAAAGAAAGTGAAACCTACCCATACAAAACAAATTTGTACAAGTGTACTTTGTAGGAGCACATAAGCCAGACATTTACACGGGGGCAACGGGCATGTAGGGAAAATCACAAGACAGCCCCAAACCACCCCCAAGAAAATACAAAAAACAAAATTACAATTATGAAACCCACATGATCACACAGAATCCCATCTCCAAACAATGCACAGCCCTTCCACCCATCGCAAGTAGGACTTCACACATATTGATAGCGACCTCAAGATTCTGCGTATTAGCATATGTAGTATACATCTCCCTGGAAGTGTACAGAAACCAAAACGTACCCGTGCTGTGGAGCAGCAAGCTTATATTAGTTGCCAGACGGGCCAATGGCTCTTGAACCAGCAGATTCTTCCCTCCGAGACTCTACAATAGAAGAAAAAAGAGTTAGAGCAGGCTCGGCTAGCCCTTTCCGTTTGATGAAAAAAATAATTCTGCGTGCCCTGTGTGCGATGGGCCCTAAAAAAGCAATGCCCCTAGGGCCCACCACACATTGGGCATGTGGCCGGCCCAACAAACATAAAAAAAAAAAAAATATATATATATATATATATATATATATAACGTTCCAATCAAGAAATTAAATATGGACTACTAATTGACAAATTGAAAAGTGAAGGCAATGTCGTAATTAGAAACTCTGATAAAGGAGGGAACATTGTGTTGTGGCCCCTCTCGGAATATCTTATTGAAGCAAACAAACATTTAGGTGATACCCAATGCTATGTTACCAGCACACCACTTAATTACAAACGTATGCAAGACGATCTATGTACCAAATTACTGGCTTGGAAGAGTCTGGGGTTATTAAACAATGATGAGTTTAAATATTTGAAAAAAGAATTCCCCAAAATACCGGTAATATACTTCATACCGAAGATCCATAAAGACCGTACAAAACCTCCAGGTCGTCCGATAATTGCAGCCTGTGATGGTCCACTAGAAAATCTATCCAGGTACATTGACTACTTTTTACAGGAGCATGTGGTAGGTTTGGAATCTTTCATAAAAGACACAGGAGATTTCCTATTCAAAATCAATAAAATTAACTGGCAAGATGGATATTATCTTATCACCCTTGATGTAACATCGCTTTATACTTGTATTAAGAACTAAGGCGGGTTAAGAGCTGTGAACTATTTCCTAGGTAAAAGGAATATGGAGTTCACAGAACACAACAGAATGCTTATGGACTTGCTTACTTTTTGTTTGGAACACAATTATTTTTTTTTAATAAGCAAATGTATTGTCAAGTCCAAGGGGTAGCAATGGGGGCCAGTTTTTCCCCCAGCTACGCCTGTCTTTTTATGGGCTGGTGGGAAGAACTGGTCCTCAAGAGGCAATACAGGGACATATACACAAGAAACATTGTCTCATGGTTGAGATATATAGACGATTTGATATTTGTGTGGAATGGTACCAGAGATGAAGCCGTGGATTTCATTAGAGAGATCAATGTTAATGACATCAATTTGCAATTGACTCATACTATATGTAATTGTCATGTATTGTTTCTAGATGTATCAGTAAAAATAATGGATAAAAAGATATGTACAACCTTGTTCAGAAAAGAGACGGCAGGAAATACGTTGCTACATTCAACCAGTGCACACCCAAGACACCTCATACACAGCATTCCGTATGGGGAAATGCTTAGGTTGCGGAGAATATGTAGTGGAGAGGAGGAATTAAAAAGGAATCAGCAGGACAGCAAGGCCAGGTTCCTAGAACGGGGCTATGGCGCAAAAGTGATTGATGCTGCAATTGCCAAATCCAATGTAAAACAAAGGGAGGAGCTTATAGAATGTACGGTCATCAGCAGGCAACTGGAGATTATTAATGCCCAGACAAATCAAGAACCCCCTAGGCTGATTCTAACTTATAACAGACAGCACAAAGATTTACGGAAAATTATACAGTGGAATTGGCATGTGGTAAAAGATGATTCGGTGATAGGTAGCCTTCTCCCAGATTTCCCTGCAATCACTTATCGTAAGGCCACCTCCATGGCTGATGTATTGGTAAGGAGTAGTCCTGAATATAAGGATTCCACAGGTTTATTTTTAGCAAGGAAGGGATTCTATAAATGCCCCCAGTGCAAAGCCTGCACCTACGGGGTAAACAGAACCTCATATCTCACAGCCTTTAGTACAACACCACAAAGTATTAAACACCATCTTACTTGTAAAAGTGAATATGTGGTGTACGTTTTGGAGTGCAGTTGCAATTTGAAATACGTAGGAAGCTCCAAATTACCGGGCCATAGACGTATATTGCAGCATATAAGGGCAATTAATAACAATGACCAGAGTTATCCGGTAGCCCGGCACTTCCATGACGTCCACGGTGGCAAACCTAAAGACCTTAGATATTTCCTGTTAGACATGATACCAATACAAAGGAGAGGAGGGGATAGAGAGGGAATGTTACGCAGATTAGAGACCCATTACATTCTCTTATTAGATACCAAACAACCTAATGGGTTAAACATGAGTGAGGAATTATATACGTATCTTGATTGATGGTATACAATGCATATAGAGATACATGACCATTAACTGTTTGAAGTTTATTTATCCTGTTTGAAAAAATATGCTAATAGGAATTTTCTACAACATTTTTAAACTTTGTATATAAGAAATGAAATACAGAATTTCTTTTAACTTTGTTTATAGTGTAAATGTAGAGATATATATTTTTGATATTATAGCTCAGAATGAGGACGATTTTAAAGATTTCTAATTTTCGTATGGATGAATTAATTATTAACCTCTTGGCATATATGATTAATTGTGGGAAACATTTATGATGATATTTATGAAATCTTTTTATCCAAAATAAGGAAAATTTGTTCTCTTATAGTTTTGAGCATAATACAAGCTATATTGATCTCTGAAACGCGTTGGCTGCACATCAGTGCTTTGATGAATTTTTTAGTCTTAATCGTAATTTTCACATTTAGGGAGCACTTTTCTGTTAGATTGTTAGTCCAAAACACATACAAAAAAGAAATAATATATAAAAAATTATATAAGAAAAAAACACGAGAAGTAATTCACTTTCATGGGTAGGTTCTAGGGATACACGGTGTATATTATATAGGCATTTTTGATTGGATACATGTAATGATGGTTTAAAGATCAAATGTGAAATAAGGAAGTCAAAGGCTATTGCATTTAAGCAAAAATATCATGTCAAAACCTTTTTCTTTCTCATAATAGAAAAACAATAATTTTCTATTATGTATTTTTTAATAGAATGTATTCTAGGAATCCGGACAGAATTTCTTTAAAAAAAAATGTATTTTACAGAAATGTCAAACATGAGAAAGAAATTAGAAAGTATTTCTTTTATGCCTACTATTGCACTGTCACTTTAAATAGAGGCGTATCTCACGACACTGTTGTCATGTGATCAAGGCAGGGATCTGCCGAAACGCGTCGTGACGATATGGCAAGCACAGAAAATAAATAATTAAAATTTGCACCGAATTTGGGTCTTCCTCGTCTTTTTCGTATATATATATATATATATATATATATATATATATATCCAAAACTGAGGTTGCGCTCTGAACCCCTGCCCCTTGCAGCGGAGGGCCTGGACGGGGTAGCGACTCCCCAGAAATCCAAAGATAATATCCCACACGATTAAGAAGGAATGTCCCGGCCAGCTTTGCAGTTTAACGAGCTTTAATGCTTAGCTCCTACTCAACGCATTTCGAGGAAGTGTTCCTCTTGGTCACGAGCGTGAGTGAGAGTGACTCAGTGGTTTAAGTATAGTCACATGACTTACAGTGAAAATAGTGAAAAGACTTGTGAGAATAGTGAGTTGCATTGCACGAACTAATGGCAGTACATCAAAATGAAAAAGACAATGCATTACAATGTTACATGCATATTAAAACACTCAATGTCTTGGAAGGTAACAAAACAAAAGCAATTACGTGTTTGTCTTAAAGTATAAAAGGAAACAATGCATTGTGATCATCATGCAAATTCCTACACCCATCATGACACGGGCCCAAATGCATCAGAATACTCTGCACTTATCAGGCACAAATTAATATTATGGACTTCAGGCATGGGTGATAAGCCGCGGGGTGCCATAAGGAATAACAGAATTAAATCTCATTCAGCCAAATCCTAAAGTTCAGAGCGCCCTTTGTAGACAGTCAGTTTTGCCCCAGTGGGCAGTCAGTCTCGGCAAAACAAAGTCAGTTACACTTTCAAACGTCCATCTCACGCCCCAGTGGGCAGAGTCAGACAGGCTGATCTTATATATCTCATTAGGAACATAAGGAAATCATCATGGACCTGCTGGGACGTCATCGCCCGTGCTTCCGACCATACGTGCCAACTGCCATACGTGATAAAGTGATCAAGTGCTCGTGCATTGCCATCTCCTGTGACTTCTCACAAACATCTGGTGAAGAAAATAAAAATTCAGTGATTAACTGTGCATGTGTGACAAAATTCATCGCAAAATTGCATCAACACAAGTATCTCACAAACCAAAATGATGTTGACAGCTGAACTGACAGTTAACCATATGCTAATAGTTACAGGTATTAATGCACAACAGCTAACCCAGATGTACTTCAAGTTCTTCATCCAGATTATGCCCTTCAGGCTGCATGGTTCGGTATTTTATAATTAGAATGGATTCCAACCTTCGGAGTTCCTGAATCCTGTTGCCCCCCCTTTCCTTTAAAGGTACGGATGTCAGTACACAAAAGGACAAGAGATTGGGGTTACTTTTGTGGAAGGATTCAAAGTGTCTGGCTATGGGATAGTTCTTGTCTTTATTGTTAATAGCCCTCATATGCTGTAGCACTCTGTCTTTGGCAGGGAGTTTAGTGCTGCCTATGTAGGTCAATTTACAAGGGCGGATGAATGCGTACACAGCATGGTCAGTATGACATGATGTGTGCATGCGAATGCTGAAAGGGTCGAGGTTTTTGGACAGTCTGATGGTTTTGGTGCTCACGCTGTTCTTACAGGCTTTACATCTGCCACATACATAGAATCCCATTACTGGATTGATGCTGGTTTTCTTGGGAACTAACGTGGTACAGACGATGACTTTAAGTGATTTAGCCTTTCTGTAAGTGATTTGGGGGTGTGGGCTGATAACTGTGGCGATGTCCTTGTCAAGTGTAAGGACATTCCAGAATTTGTCCAGGGCCTTCCTCACCTCCCTAGTTTGACCATGATAGTCAGTTATAAATCTGGTGGTGGGGATGGAGTCTTTCATGATCTGATCCTTCTCTTTGAGCAGATCCGTTCGATTGAGGATATTGACTTTGGAAATAGCCGCCTTTATGCTTTTGTTGCTATATCCCCTTGTTTTGAACCTTTGGGTCATGACCTCTACTTCTTTCTTGAAGTCATTTTCGCTTGAGCAATTCCGTTTGGCTCTTAAAAATTCGCCTAACGGAATGGAGTTAATCAGAGAGTGTGGATGGCAACTGCTGGCATGGAGGAGACTGTTGCCAGCCGTTTCTTTCCTATAGAGGACGATAGTGAGGGTATTGTCCACTACTCGTACTTTAAGGTCAAGAAAATCCACTTCTTCATTGTTGACATGGCAGGTAAAGGAGAGGTTGAGGTCATTAGTGTTGAGGGATTCAACGAAATCCTTAGCTTCATCAGCAGTACCATTCCAGATGACAAAAATATCATCTATGTATCTCAGCCAAGTAATAACCTTGGATTGGAACTCCTGGGACCTATGGACTACTTGCTCCTCCCACCAGCCTAAGAATAATCCGGCAAAGCTGGGAGCGAAGCAAGAACCCATCGCGGTCCCGAGGAGTTGATGGAAGATCTCCCCATTGAAGGTGAAAAAATTCTGGGTTAGGCACATGAGGGCCATGTCCAGAATCATCTCAGTGTGCAAAATGTATGAGATAGATCTGGTTTGCAGGAAATGTCTGCACGCCTGTATCCCCAGGTGATATGGGATGCAGGTGTACAGGCTGTTGACGTCTAGGGTAACACGTTGCCATCCTTGCTCCCACTGGACTAGCTCTATTTTTTTCAGGAAGTCACTCGAGTCTTTAAGGTATGAAGGTAAGTTTTGAACCAAAGGCTGCAGAAAAAAATCTACATACCTAGAGGTATTTTCCCAGCAACTGCCCCTGGAAGATACTATAGGTCTCCCAGGGGGGTTGGTGAGGCTTTTGTGCACTTTAGGTAATAGGTAAAGTGCTGGCAGTTTGGGGTTCTTACATCGCAAGAACTCAAATTCGTCTTTTTCTATGAGACCTTTGTCTTTCCAATCTCCCAATTGTTCCTGGTACTTATTACAGCTAGTTCTATAAGACATTCTGTTGCTTTTCTCATACTTGAGAGTGTCTCCCAACTGGGAGAGTCCCTCATCTATGTACATTTGGAGTGGTAGAATTACTATGTTTCCTCCTTTATCCGATTTTTTAATGATTATACTCTTTTCTTTACTCAACGTATTAATTGCATCAAACTGTGATTTAGAATTTTCCTTCTGCCAAATCTCACTTTTTTCGATAATTTGTCAAGTTCCCTGATCACACCTCTTTCAAACACATCAATGGAGTCATTGATAATCTGTGGGAGAAAAACAGACTTCGGTTTAAACCCACTCCGTGTGCTTAGATCGATGTCTGTGTCATCATTAATGAAATCAAGCAATGGGTAGACTATCGGATTAGAATCGTTGCCCATTTCATACATAGTTCTAAAAAATTCTAAATCATCAACACAGATATTGCTTGGTTCATTGCTACTTTTCATTATGTCATGGGTAGCTTTGCTACTGAACCATTTGCGCAGTCTAAGTTTGCGTGTAAAATGAAAAAGATCCACTCTGCTTCTAGCATAGTCAAAAGTGGAAGATGGGCAAAAAGAGAGACCCAGGGACAGTACCTCTTTCTCGGCTTCCTTGAGTTCGCGCTCCGAAAGATTGATTATGATCTTGGTATCCATTATTTCCTCTTTTGTTGGCCCCTTGTCCTGGATCCCACCGGGCTTGACACGTTGCTCCTGTCAGTCTCTATTACTTTTGATCTTGCGGCGCCTCTCCCTCCTTGACCACGTCCTCTTTGAACGTTGGCGTTGCCTTTGTTCTGTGATTCCAGTCGCCCTTGCGCCATCATCACGAATTCCTTTAAAATTTGATCTTTTGGGCTAAGTAGGCCCGGGCTTCTCGGGGGGTCCAATTCTTCCGCATTTTCGGTAATCCCCATTGCACCATTCACCGCTTGTCGGTCATCATTGCAAGAAGGAGAGCCGCTTGCCATTGTCATGTTAGATTCCGGAGTTTTAATTTTGGATCTGAGATGATCATATTTTTTGGCAAAAGTCAAGACCTGCCCGTTCTCATAATCAATTCTGTCTCTGTTAAATTTTCTCTCTTTTTTCTCCCTTATTTCTTTTTCAATTTTGTCCAATCTGGTTTCGATTTTCTTGTATTCAGTTTCATATTCTGTTTCATTGCTATACAGACTCTTCAATTGGCTTGTGATTTCCTCTATTTCTTTAGAGTATTTCTCGACTTCCCTTGCAGCATATTTGACGAGCAGTTTCAACATTACCAAGGAACATCCATGACTGTTCTCAGCCCATTCTTTAACAAGCTGGGGGTCAGGCTCATTGAATGTGGGGGTGGTGTAGATGCGAAGACCTCTCGGGATGCGATTCGCTTCTATGTATTGTTGGAGTGCCCTTGCCTCCCACCATTTGTTCTGCTCGTTTTTCAGGGCTTTCCATAGTCTGTTCCAAAGTGTTTGTTTGTTCACTGTTGTTCCTTCTTCTGTACACCGAGTGGTACTGCTGCTATGTGGCGCTGATGCACCTTCACCCAAGAACATGGTGTCAGCCAGTTCGGCACGTTTTTGGTTTCTTGTTGAAGCCATTGATGTAAATGTTTGTTACTTTCAAGGCGCGCACTTACTCTGCGCCTGCTCTTAATTGTCTGCTAAATCACCACGCTCGTCAAGTTGCTGGCGTGTGATTCATCCGCTTGCCCTCCTGCCGGTGTTATTCCCTTGTGCGCTGTGCTCACCTGGAAAGAGTTCAGCCCACGGCGGTCAGACACACTCCCTTCGAAAAGCGTGCTTCTGTGTTTCAGCCTTCAACCCGTGTGGAGTGCAGTCGAGAAAGGTCATGCTGGCGGGAAACAGGGGTGTGATCAGCAGACCGCGGCTCCAACAGGGAAGTTCAAAGCACCTGATGAGTGCCGAGGAAGGCGGGCGGGGGTCAAACAGGTAAATCCAAAACTGAGGTTGCGCTCTGAACCCCTGCCCCTTGCAGCGGAGGGCCTGGACGGGGTAGCGACTCCCCAGAAATCCAAAGATAATATCCCACATGATTAAGAAGGAATGTCCAGGCCAGCTTTGCAGTTTAACGAGCTTTAATGCTTAGCTCCTACTCAACGCGTTTCGAGGAAGTGTTCCTCTTGGTCACAAGCGTGAGTGACAGTGACTCAGTGGTTTAAGTATAGTCACATGACTTACAGTGAAAATAGTGAAAAGACTCGTGAGAATAGTGAGTTGCATTGCACAAACTAATGGCAGTACATCAAAATGAAAAAGACAATGCATTACAATGTTACATGCATATTAAAACACTCAATGTCTTGGAAGGTAACAAAACAAAAGCAATTACGTGTTTGTCTTAAAGTATAAAAGGAAACAATGCATTGTGATCATCATGCAAATTCCTACACCCATCATGACACGGGCCCAAATGCATCAGAATACTCTGCACTTATCAGGCACAAATTAATATTATGGACTTCAGGCATGGGTGATAAGCCGCGGGGTGCCATAAGGAATGACACCTTAAACCTCATTTGAACCACAAACCAGAAATCACCTTCAGAAAGAGTAAATCCCTGAGAGACGAGCTTAGTCCAAACTCTATAACCAGCACTACCAAACCTAAAGATATACCTGGCTTCAGGTGTTGTAGGTCATGCAAGGCATGTCGTAACAGCATTAATTGTAAAGAAGTTACTGTACCCACTACGGGAAAAGTCTTTACTATACAGAAAACCATGACATGCAATACCATGTACTGTGTATACTTGCTTATTTGCCCTTGCAATAAGTGGTATAAGTGGTATATAGGAAGTACCACTCTGAAAGCAAAGGAAAGAGTGTTAAAACACCTCAGAGCCATTAAAAACAACAATGCACAATACCCTGTGGTCAGACATTTTTTCGAACATCACTTTCAAAATGAAAACCTGCTAAGAATGGTAGTATTGGACAAGGTGGATCTGGGGATACGTGGGGGGATAGAACAACATGCCTCCGCAAAATGGAATCCAGATTCATTATAGATTTTGAATGCATGTTCCCTCAGGGTTTGAACAATCATGAAGAACTTTCTGTCCATCTTGAAAAATGAATAATGAAAAATGGTTATTGAAAAATGAATAGTCGTAGAATGATTCTGAAACTGAGCAGCTGTCTTACTTAAAGTTGTCTCTTTTTTTTAAACTGTACATTTATGTTTTATTCACAGAATTGATTTTGCACTTTGGGACATTGGAACAGTAATAAACAAGAGAGTCCATTAAACTAATGAGGTCAAGTGGCACAGGAGATACTTACCAACCATGGTACAAGCAAGAGAGATTGAGACTATAATCAACCATAAAACATTGATGCCAAAAACTCTTTGATGATAAGAACCTATCATGTTAATATTTTGAGACTTTTCTGGAACGAGATCCCATGTTATTGTTATTATAAACCTTATTTGTGTGCAATCATGCATTTACGTGCCCACTTGGGCTTAATTTTAAAGAAATGAAACAATATCAGCTTTTCATTTGTACTTATTTTGCTTATCTTGACAATGTTAACTAGTCTCAATTTTCATTTCATTTGTATTTGTATCAATGCCCACTTGGGCAGGATGTGAAGAAAATTGTTGATAATATAAATATATTGCTAGACTCCATGAACTGAATGAGCTAAGCTGATATTGAGCATAATTAGTTTGGTTCTCTCTAACATTATGAGACTTTGTTTTTGCAGATAATGCATTGGATATGTTATTTTTAACAGTCACAACATTAGAGTACGACATATGGTTGTAAATTGTTGCCACAGTTTAATTTGAAATATCATTTTTCAATAATGGACTTATTAACAATGTCACAATTTCTGTTCCAATATGTCCGCTGCACTTATTTCACTTGGGGGTGTGCACAGGAAGTCCTTCTTTTATGATTATTCATTGAGAATGTAAAAGGACTATTGTTTTGAGTTCACAACAAACGTGAACAAGCCGTGAGGTGAAACGCGTTGTTTGTTTTTTGCTGCCGATTAAATACTTGAAGCACAGCAACTCCTGGTGTGTCGTTGTACGTTTCTTCATATGGGAGAATCTTTGGTTGGAAATATTGGGTTTCCGGGACGCTAACAATGACCCACTCATGAGCGGGCACTGGCTGATCACCGGAACTCTGTGTTTTGATATATATATATATATATATGTATGCTGCGAGGCTCGCCTTCAGGAAAACGAAAAAGACGAAGACCCAAATTCGGTGCAAATTTTAATTATTCATTTTCTGTGCTTGCCATATCGTCATGACGCGTTTCGGCAGATCCCTGCCTTGATCACATGACAACAGTGTCGTGAGATACACCTCTATTTAAAGTGACAGTGCAATAGTAGGCATAAAAGAAATACTTTCTAATTTCTTTCTCATGTTTGACATTTCTGTAAAAGAAATTTTTTTTTAAAGAAATTCTGTCCGGATTCCTAGAATACATTCTATTAAAAAATACATAATACAAAATTATTGTTTTTCTATTATGAGAAAGAAAAAGGTTTTGACTGACTGTCTACAAAGGGCGCTCTGAACTTTAGGATTTGGCTGAACCATTTCATTTTTCAAGATGGACAGAAAGATTTGGCTGAACCATTTCATTTTTCAAGATGGACAGAAAGTTCTTCATGATTGTTCAAACCCTGAGGGAACATGCATTCAAAATCTATA
Source organism: Lissotriton vulgaris (assembly GCF_964263255.1). Taxonomy (NCBI): domain Eukaryota; kingdom Metazoa; phylum Chordata; class Amphibia; order Caudata; family Salamandridae; genus Lissotriton; species Lissotriton vulgaris. The sequence goes on from NC_141691.1 coordinate 1,517,364,029, forward strand.
ATGAATCTGGATTCCATTTTGCGGAGGCATGTTGTTCTATCCCCCCCACGTATCCCCAGATCCACCTTGTCCAATACTACCATTCTTAGCAGGTTTTCATTTTGAAAGTGATGTTCGAAAAAATGTCTGGCCACAGTGTATTGTGCATTGTTGTTTTTAATGGCTCTGAGGTGTTGTAACACTCTTTCCTTTGCTTTCAGAGTGGTACTTCCTATATACCACTTATTGCAAGGGCAAATAAGCAAGTATACACAGTACATGGTATTGCATATCATGGTTTTCTGTATAGTAAAGACTTTTCCCGTAGTGGGTACAGTTACTTCTTTACAATTAATGCTGTTACGACATGCCTTGCATGACCTACAACACCTGAAGCCAGGTATATCTTTAGGTTTGGTAGTGCTGGTTATAGAGTTTGGACTAAGCTCGTCTCTCAGGGATTTACTCTTTCTGAAGGTGATTTCTGGTTTGTGGTTCAAATGAGGTTTAAGGTGTTGATCAGTTAACAGCACATGCCAGTGCTTGTTAAGGATCCTTCTTACTTAAGTTGCCTGGCCTGAGAAGGTTGTAATGAATCTGATGTTGGATTCCGTATTACTCTCTTTGTTAGTATCCAGAAGGTCCTTCCTGTCTTTAGTGTCTGTTCTAGCAACAGCTCCTTGTATGGTTTTGTTGTTATATCCACGTTCTTTGAAAAGTTTGATCATTGTCTCTTTTTCTAATTCAAACGCTTCTTTTGTACTACAATTACATTTAGCACGTAGCAGTTCCCCATAGGGAATGCTGTCAATGAGATTTCTTGGATGTGCACTTCTTGCATTCAAGAGACTGTTGCCAGCTGTGGCCTTTCGGTAGAGACTAGTAGTCATCATAGTCCCTTGTATCTCTATGGTGACATCTAGGAACTCAATCTTAGATCTATGTATGTGTTCAGTAAATCTAAGATTTAGTGTGTTGTTGTTAAGCTGGCACACAAATCTATTTACCGATTCCTCAGTGCCGTCCCAGATCAGAAAGATATCGTTGATATACCTAAGCCACAGGACAACCTGGTTGTTAAATTCGGCTACCTCGTTGGACACCTGCTCCTCCCACCAACCCATAAAGAGGTTGGCATAACTGGGGGCGAAGCAGGTGCCCATCGCCGTGCCCTGTGACTGTCGGTATATCAACTCATCAAAGATGAAAAAGTTGCGATGTAGGCAGAACTCAATCAATTCTAGCAGCATACCAGAATGTTCCAGAAATGCAATGGATCTAGATTTCAAAAAATGTCTCACTGCTTGTAGTCCCAGGCTGTGCTTAATACACGTATATAGGCTACTAACGTCTAGGGTAACCAAGATGTAAGTCGGCTCCCAGACAATACCCTCTATGCTCTTCAGAAAGTGAGTAGTATCTTTCATATATATATATATATATATATATATATATATATATATATATATATATATATATATATATATATACCACCACACCCGTTCACCTTTGAAAAGAACGATGTCCAGGCCAGCAATTGCGTTCAAAACTGGTATTTAATCACAGCCCTACTCGACGCGTTTCGGGAACAACTTCCCTTGCTCACGAGTACAAGTGTCTGTTTACATTCAGCATTTAAAGATAAATCATGTGATTGTGGTTACCATAAACATAATAGACAGACTACCAATTCATTGCTCATCTGGAGCTAAGAAAACAGATTCATCATACATCGTCAGCAATATGTGGCATAACATGGCATTTACATTTACTAATGAATTTCTTAAATTATAGTTTCTTTAAGATATCAAAATCAGGCATAAATTAGTCTCTTTGCAAAATAAATAACATTGTTCATTTAGTCAAAAAGGTCAGTTCGGGGCCTCGAACTCCCGTTATTCAAGTCTACACGCGACCTTGCTTCAGGTCTAACGGTTTGTGCTACCATGCTACCTTTAGCCCATAGGCTTTCACCAGGTTTTCAAGCATTAGATATGAACAGTAGTGCCATATATTTGTATATAACGATGTTCTTGGGACAACATGATATTTCAAAATGTTATTTTCGATCAATGTCCCTACTTAATCGGACATTCCAAGGCAAATCAAAGTTTAACTAATTGCCGTATTTTGTTCCAGGTAATACAGCCCCAGTGGGCTTGATCTCGTTATAAATCTCTTGCCTGTCCCTTTCTTGTTCCAGAAAGGCTTGAATCATACCAAGTAGCACCGCTCATTGCACAACTGCCCACCGTGAATTCTTATTCTGCCACTTGATACATCATGCCACATACTTTCTGTCTTTGACTGTGCTGTGTTTTCATACTCTCCCAAATTAATCGGTACCTGTGACAAATGATAAAAATACAGTGATTATCTAACATACAACCGTGAAATTCTCACATTCATACCATTAAAATAAAGGTTTGAAATCAGCTCAGCATGATAGGCATTGTTTTCATATTCTCAATTCATCCAAGATGTACTCCAAGTGCCTCATCGCAATTATGTCCTTGGGGTTGCAAAGTATGATATTTAATTATTAACCTAGACTCTAAACGTCTGAGCTCTTGCAGTCTATTACCCCCACTTTCCCTCAGGGGTACTTGGTCTAGTACCACAAATGAGAGGAGGCTGCTATTGCTCTGATGGTGAGTAGCGAAATGCCTCGCCACTGGATATTGCTTGTCATGGTTTTTTATGGCTCTCGGGCGTTGTAGAATTCTGTCCTTTGCTGGTATAATGGTGCTACCAACATAAAATTTATTGCATGGGCATTTTAGTGCATAAACCACGTACTCTGTATGACAGGTAACATGTTTTATGATTTTGAAGGGCTCGCAGGCTTGAGACAGTTTTATCTCTTTTGTGCTGTGTCTAAACTTACACGCTTTACAGCGACCACACACAAAAAATCCCTGAACCGGATTGCTTTTTCTTTTATTGGCTACCAATGTCTGGCACACCTTGTCCTTAAGGGACCTTGGTCTTCTGTACGTAATTTGTGGGAAATCTTGGATACCTTGTTGGATATTCTTGTCTGTTCTGAGGGCACTCCAATAATTGTTTATAGCTCCTCTGACTTCCTTTGATTGGGAGTTATAATCCCTTATAAATCTCACCCCTTCTAGATTTTCTTTAATTTCATCTTTCTCTACCAAGGGTTGGATTGTTTCTCTCTCTCTCACCTTGCGTACAGCTTCTGCAATACATTTTTTATTGTATCCCCTGCTTTTGAATCTATCACACATGATAGCTCTTTCTTTTTCATAATCATCCTGTTTAGTGCAATTTCTTTTGGCTCTGAGTAGTTCACCAAAAGGAATAGAGTTGATTAGATTTTGGGGGTGACAGCTCTGCGCATGGAGAAGGCTTTTTCCGGCCGTCTCTTTCCTGTACAGAATTGTCACAAGGCTTGTGTTTTCTATGGTAACTTTGAGGTCTAAAAAGTCCACTGTCTTGTTGCTTATATGGCTTGTAAATGAAAGATTAAAATCATTCACATTGAGGATGGCAACGAAATCTTCTTTTTCTTTCACTGTGCCATCCCAAATGATGAAGATATCATCAATGTACCGGAGCCAGGTACGGACTCCGGTACAGTATTGGTCAAGTTGTCTGACTATTTGCTCTTCCCACCACCCTAGGAATATTCCTGCAAAACTAGTGGCAAAGCAAGTGCCCATAGAAGTCCCAAGAAGTTGGTGGTAGATGGCGCAATTAAACAAAAAATAGTTTTGGGTGAGACATGTATATATCATGTCTAATACCATTTCGGTGTGAAAAAGGTATGACACTGATCTGGTACTCAAAAAGTGTCTACACTCTTTAATTTCCATTTTGTGTGGGATATTGGTATACAGGCAGTTTACATCCAAGGTCATTAGTAGACAGCCTGTATCCACTAAGACATTTGTGATCTTCTCTAAAAAAATCCCCAGAATCTCTAAGGTATGATGGAAGGCCCTGCACAATTGGCTATAAGAAATAGTCCACATATCTCGATGTGTTTTCCAGGCAGCTGTTCCTGGAAGACACTATTGGCCTTCCCGGGGGATTTAAGGGATTTTTGTGTAATTTGGGCAGTTAATAAAGTGCTGGTATTTTAGGGAATTTGCACTTTAAAAAATTAAACTCTACTGTCTCTCTAAATCCCTGGTTTCTCCATTCATTCAATTTCTCATGGTATGCCTGGTTCTTGATGTCATACATTTTTCTATTGCTCTTTTCATATTTGACAGTATCATTTAGTTGATTCATACCTTCATGTATATACATTTCTTTTGACATTACCACAATATTGCCCCCCTTATCGGAATTTTTTATGACAATACTTGAATCATTGCTTAAACTTTCAATTGCTAATCTTTGTTCTTGACTCTGATTATTTCTTCCCCAGTTTTTCTTACTGGCTAGTGTTTTTAGTTCTGTAATCACACCTCTTTCGAAAACATCGATTGCATCATTGTTAATCATTGGCAAAAAAATTGATTTCGGTTTGAACCCGCTTTTCCTGCTGAGGTCCAACCTGATATTTTCGTTGATTAAATTGAGGGTGGGATTCTCGATAACTTCTGGGCTCCCCCTTAAATCATGTAATACCTGTAGCATTTCTGCATCTCCTATTTGTAGTGTACTTGGAGTCAAAGTACTTGTGCCTGGTTCATTACTCATTCTTGTGGCGAACCATTTTTTTAGTCTGAGCTTTCTAGTAAACTGAAAGAGATCAATACGGCTTTGGGTATAATTAAAGTTAACTGAGGGACAAAAGGATAATCCAAACGACAATACCTCGATTTCAGCAGCATTGAGTATCCTGTCAGGGAGGTTGATGACTGTTTTGGTGTCCTTCATTTCAGCTTCCTCTGGCCCCTTGTTCTTGTTCCCACTGGGCTTGATACGCTGATATCTGCTGTGTTTACTCTCTTTCCTCCTCTGCCTCCTCTCCCTCGTCCTCTTGTTCCTCCTACCTATGTTTTGCTCTGGGATTCCAATCTTCCTTTGGCCATGAGCGAGAATTCGTTTAAAATGTTGTCTTTTGGGCTTAGAAAGCCTGCCCCCATTTCAACTGGCCGGTTTTTGCCCTCATCCGTCTCCTCAGTTTGGGCCGTGTCATTGGTTTTAAGCATTTCAAGTGAGGTAGTTAATGCTACATTGGTTTTATTTGTTTTGGTCTGAGCACGCAGGTGATCATTTTTTTAGGAGAATTTGAGGACTTGTCCTTTATCATAGTCCATACGTTCCCTGAGAAACTTTCTCTGTTTCTTTTCTTTTATTTCTTTCTCTAAGATTTCCAGTTTTTTCTCAAGTTTACCCATTTCTGTGTCAAACTCTTCTTTGCTACACAGCTTTTTTAGTTCATCTGTCAGTTTTTCAATGTCCAGTGCACATTTCCCGCAGTCTTTGTTGGCATATTTTACTAGAAGTTTTAACATGATTGTTGAGCATTCGTGGCTGTTTGTTGCCCATTCATCAACTAGCTCGGGGTCTGGGTCATTAAAGGTGGGAGTCGTATAAATTCTGAGGCCTCTTGGGACTCGACCAACCTCAATGTATTTAGCCAGAGTGGTGTCCTCCCACCATTTCGTTTGTTCTAATTTCAGCAATTTCCATAGTTTAGTCCAGAGGTCTTGTTTGGACTTTGCTTGCATCCCATTTCCCATGCTGGACGGTGTTTCTGTGCTAGGCTCGGTTGTTTGGATGTCAAACATCTGCCTCGCTGCTTCATTCCTTTTAGTGTTCCTGGATGACGCCATGATTATATTGAATTCTTGAATCAATAGCGCTAATTATATAAATGCGCCCCTGTTTCTGAACTGTCCGTGCGTGTACTCTATATCCCTTCCAACACCCCCGGACTTCCGCTGGACTTTCTTTGTTTACTGCTAATCCCGGGACCCCCGTCTCCGCTCACCTTAGTTATCCAGAAGGTTTCGCGCCATTTTCCGCTTTTAACTCAGCATCCGACGTTACTGCCTCCTCGGTATTGATTTCAGCGGGGTCAGTCCATGTTTGGGCTTTTCCGAGTAGTCCCCCCAGGGATAATAGCTCCGAAGTATGGTAAAGAAGGCGGGCCAAAGCTTCTAATTCAAAATCCAACACAGAGCTCGGCGTGAAGCTCTGATGGCCACTTGCAGCGGCAGGCCCGGACCGGATCGCCAATCCCAACAAATTCCACCACACTCGTTCACCTTTGAAAAGAACAATGTCCAGGCCAGCAACTGCTTTCAAAACTGGTATTTAATCACAGCCCTACTCGACGCCTTTCGGGAACAACTTCCATTGCTCATGAGTACAAGTGTCTGTTTACATCCAGCATTTAAAGATACATCATGTGATCGTGGTTACCATAAACATAATAGACAGACTACCAATTCATTGCTCATCTGGAGCTAAGAAAACAGATTCATCATACATCGTCAGCAATATGTGGCATAACGTGGCATTTACATTTACTAATGAATTTCTTAAATTATAGTTTCTTTAAGATATCAAAATCAGGCATAAATTAGTCTCTTTGCAAAATAAATAACATCGTTCATTTAGTCAAAAAGGTCAGTTCGGGGCCTCAACTCCCGTTATTCAAGTCTACACGCGACCTTGCTTCAGGTCTAACGATTTGTGCTACCATGCTACCTTTAGCCCATAGGCTTTCACCAGGTTTTCAAGCATTAGATATGAACAGTAGTGCCATATATTTGTATATAACGATGTTCTTGGGACAACATGATATTTCAAAATGTTATTTTCGATCAGTGTCCCTACTTAATCGGACATTCCACGGCAAATCAAACTTTCATTAATCGCCATATTTTGTTCCAGGCTGTAATACCACGATCACTGAAACATTTTCTGGTTTCTGCGAATTTTGACTCCATTTCAAGCTCTTCAGAGCAGTTGCGTCTCATTCGGAGAAATTCTCCATAAGGGATACTTCATTTTAATGACAGGAGGTGAAAGCTGGTACCAAAGAGAACACTGTTGGTGGAGGTCTTTTTTCTAAAGACTGTTGTTTCCAGTTTATTGTTTTTCACATAGACCTTGGTGTCTAAGAAATCAATTTCTTGTTTCTGAATATTGTACGTAAACTTTAGGCCTATTTCATTCTGGTTCAAGGCTTCAATGTATTCGACTAGTTTTTGCTTTGGACCTTTCCAAAGGACAAAGAGATCGTCAATAAATCTCAACCAAAGTATCACATCCGTGGTATACTCTTCATATTTTTCTCCCCAAGCTATGGATTTTTCCCACCATCCCATGGTGAGATTAGCATAGCTCGGGGAGAACGACACTTCCATTGCACATCCACACACTTGGGTGTAGAGATTTTTGTTAAAGAGGAAAATGTTATTGGTAAGGCAGAATGTTATCATTCCTATTAACATGATTGTATGTCTTATTTCTGAAATTGGACGATGTTGTAGGAAGTATGTTATTGCTTGTAGTCCAATATTGTGCTGGATTGACGTATACAGGGATACGACACCTATGGTTGCCAACCAATATTCCTTGTGCCAATGGGTGTTCATGATGTTGCGGAGGAAATCCCCAGTGTCTTTTATGAATGAACTTAAGGAGGGGACAATTGGTGCCAAGAAGTAGTCAACGTAAGAAGCTATATTTTCACATAAAGATCCACAACTCGAAATTATCGGTCTAGCTGGCGGGTTTTTCAATGTTTTGTGGATCTTTGGTAAGAAGTACATTGTGGGTGTCATAGGATGTAGCACTGTTAGAAATTCTTTTTCTTCTTTGCTTAGTAAGCCTTTGTCATACCAACCATTGATTTTCTTGTGCAGTGTCTGCATCATTTCAGATCCAGGATTCGTTGGCAGTAGTTTATAGTTGGTTTGACCACTTAATTGTTCGTCAGCTTCCTTTACATAGTCTGTTTTATTTTGAATCACAATGTTTCCCCCCTTATCCGCTGATTTGATATCATTAAGGGGGTTTAGTTGCAATGCCTTTAAGGCTAATCGTTCTTGTTTGCTTACATTTTCTTTTTTGTTGTTTTTCACATTCGCCATTGTTTCTAATTCTGCAATCACCAGATCATAATATACATCAATACGATTGCCAGGATGTATTATGGGACAAAATTTTGATTTTCTCTTGAAGTTAGTTTTCGAACGTGAAGCTCTATGGATTCCCATATCGGTTATCACTTGAGTGTTGGTCATATCTGTTTCTTCGATTTGATGTGTTAACTGGTAAGCTGTCTCCAAGCTCGTGGCATCAGCTACCGTAAAAGTTTCAAGTTGTGACATGCTTGGTTCAATTACATCTTTGTTTTTCTTGGAGAAGAACTTCTTTAACTTGAGTTTGCGTATATATTTATATACATCAATGCGAGTTTCTACATCATTGTGATGTTTATCAGGACAGAAAGATAGTCCTTTGCTTAGAACTGCTGTTTCATATTGAGTCAGGATATGATCCGATAGGATCACAATTACTTTGGGATCCATTTTTGCAACTTTTTTCGTTGTTTTTAGTATTTCTTTGAAGCTGTCCTGTTGCGCAACGGATACCTTCGACTTCCTGCTTCTCCTGGTTTTCCTCCTTGGTTTGTACTCACTGTTTGTCCTCTTCTTCCTCCTCGTGTCGGTTGGTTGCCTCTGCCTCTTCCTGCTGTTTTTGGTGTTTGTTGATCCTTGTCGAGGATCTCCATCTCCTCTAAAAAAGAAAACTTTCTGAAGCCAGCAGATATTTGCTCACCATCACTCACTTCCGATTCGGGCTCGCTTACTGACGTTGTGCTATCTGAGCTTTGAGGTACTGTTAGTTTTTGTTTTTTTAAGGCCTCAAAACGTTTAGCAAATGTGAAAATAGTTCCATTTTAAAAATCGGATTCATCACGCCTGAATTTGTGCTGTTTTCTTTCTTGTATTTCAGTGTCGTGTTTATCAAGATTTTTATCCATTGTTGATCCCAGATTTTTGATTGTCATCATTCTCACCAGAGTTTTGTATCTGTTGTTCTAAATCATTTATTTTAATGAGTAGGTCATCCACACATCTTTTGGCATATTTGATTATAATGTGGATCATCCTTCTTGAACATTCCATATTATTTTGTCCCCACTCTTCAAGCATTTCCGGGCTTGTATCAGGATGGTTGGGCAGGGTAAAAATTCTTAATCCTCTGGGCACTAATCCGAGTTCAGAATACTTCTCCAAAGTGATTATTTCCCATCCGCGTGAAATTTCTTATCGAAGTCATTTTTCCAATTGCTGGAATAGTTGTTTTATTGTGGCATCTTTGGGTTTGCCTGTGGTTGTTTTGTTGGTGCCATTCAAATGGGTTTTCTGTTTTGTGAACATATTTTCAGCTTTTTGTAAACGATCAGCAGCTCGTTTTTTCATGGTGAAGCAATATTTATAAAGAGTTATTTTGCAAGTCTAGCAATAACTTTTAGTACAGTCTGAATGTGGTTCAAATAAATTGACTAGTTTGTGAACTCTTGTGAGAGAGAGTTTTTATGTTCATATAGATAAAGGTTTGGATTAACGCTTTATTCTTTAGATTGACGCACTAATGAAGTGAGTGTTTTCTTGAGCTTGTTTACAGCAGAAGCAGATCTCCAGATTGTTTGTCAATGTCGTGGAGTTCAAATAACACTCGCTACAGCATTACGCAACACAGTGGTTAATTTAGACAGCACAAATGCACAGTTCCTTTCACTTACCAGTAGACTCCCGTAACTGTTTGTGTCCTCCGACACTTCCAGTCGGCGCTCAACCGGTTGCACTTGGGTCCGTTTGGCCGCCTGGTTTTCCGTTTATCTCCTCGATACGTGTGGAGCCCTGCAGGTTCAAACAAACGGCGGTGTTGTTTTCCAGGTTGATACAACCCGCCGTGTGGCCAGGAACTTCCGCAATATCTGCTCTGATTTTCAAAGAATCTCATCCATGTTAGATCACGAGGAAGAATGCTGGGCTCTCCCCCGTGTTAATCAAAACACACAAGCAAATGTCCCAAGCAGGGGGAGCAATCAATAACTGGTGCTGGCGGCGAGGAATGGGACAGCCTCACTGTATGTGTGTGGTGTGTGTGTATGTATATATATATATATATATATATATATATATATATATATTTTTTTTTTTCCAACAATCCCCCTTGCAGAGGAAAGATCAGCCGCACACCACAAAGAGCCTTGTATTCTTTATTTGTGAGACGAACGGCAATCCAACATGTTTCGTTCAACTCTGAACTTCTTCACAGGTACGTCTCTCACATTGACATCAGGTGCTTAGGAAACAACAGCAAAGTGTCTTATATGCAATTGTTCGCCCCCTGGTGGGCGTCCACAGTGGGTTGCAAGGTCTCCTGGTACTTGTTGTTTTCCCAAGCTATTTTACCTCGTTTTGTACCCTCCATTGGATATCTATATATATATATATATATATATATATATATATATATTCACTGAAAAAACCATAGGTTAGAGACCATATATAGTTAGCTGGACATTTTATTGACAAAAAACCAATGAAATTCCATATATAGTTAGTTGCACTAACTATATATCGCGCACCTGCAATCCACTGCTGATGATGTCACATATTACATCATTCATGACATGGTCAGTGACATCACTGATGACATCACTGATGACATCTCAAATGACATCACTGATGACATCACTGATGACATCTCAAATGACATCACTGATGACATCATCTAGTGTCTGTGTGTTTTTGTAAAGTTTAAATATGTTTTACATATTGAAGAATGAGTGGATGTATGGAAGACTGAGTGTGTGTGCGGCTGGCTAGGAGGTGTGTGACTCTGTGCATATCAATGTGTACTTGTATCAGTGATTGTATAAGAGAGTAAGTATGTGTTAGTATATGTGTGAAAAGTATGGTGTTCTGTGTTTAACTGTATAGATGAGGAAATCGAAGTGTGATTGATTCTTCACAGGACTGACTAGGTGTATGAGTGCATATGATAGTGTTGTAATAATGAGTGACTGTATGTATGAGTGATTGTATGGGTGAATGAGTGAATGTGTGTGTAGACGTAGGAATCAGTGAGTGCGTATGTAGTAACTGGTATTGGTGTGTCATGATGTCATCAGTGATGTCATTTGAGATGTCATCAGTGATGTCATTTGAGATGTCATCAGTGATGTCATCAGTGATGTCACTGAAGTATGGTGTTCTGTGTTTAACTGTATAGATGAGGAAATGGAAGTGTGATTAATTCTTTACAGGACTGACTAGGTGTGTGAGTAACTCCATGGATGAGTGGCAGTGTGTGAGTGTCTGCATAGGTGTATGAGTGCATATGATAGTGTAATAATGAGTGACTGTATGTATGAGTGATTGTATGGGTGAATGAGTGAATGTGTGTGTAGACGTAGGAATCAGTGAGTGCGTATGTAGTAACTGGTATTGGTGTGTCATGATGTCATCACTGATGTCATTTGAGATGTCATCAGTGATGTCATCAGTGATGTCATTTGAGATGTCATCAGTGATGTCATCAGTGATGTCACTGACCATGTCATGAATGATGTAATATGTGACATCATCAGCAGTGGATTGCGGGTGCGCGATATATAGTTAGTGCAACTAACTATATATGGAATTTCATTGGTTTTTTGTCAATAAAATGTCCAGCTAACTATATATGGTCTCTAACCTATGGTTTTTTCAGTGAATTTTCAAGGTTTTGTAAATGCAAATTCCTAACTATATATGGTCTATAACCTATGGTTTTTTCAGTGAATTTCATTGGTTTTTTAAAAGCTAATATCTATAGCTGTAAAATATATTCTTTATTACGTGACGTATCACGTAGCCACGTGAGACGCCTCATGACGCGTCGCATAACCGTGACGTATCGGTTCTGCAGCGCAAACAAAACCCGTATCTGTAAGCGTGCCGGAGCACGCTTACAGATATATATATTTTTTTTAACCTTAATTAGACAAAATCCACACGTGCACATATCTTGAGGCCTTGCAAAGGCGCATCAAACAAACAGTCCCTACAATTTTGCCAAGTTTGCTGGAAATCTATTCCCTTAATTTTTTTTTTACTGTTTCTCTTGGTTTTCCCCTTGTTACGCTTACCGGGACGCTACCCGGTACGCGAACCTGACGCTCCAAAAACACAAGATGGCGGACTCCCGTTACGCTGCCGGTTAGCTGCCCGGTTCGCGTACCGGGAAGCGCCTCTACCGCGAAAAATCGCGGGGGACTTTAATATCCCCCTCATAAATCCTAGGGGGTCAGGAGGGGTTTACCTTGCCCCCTTTCCTTCATTTCCCCCTTCTTTTTTCACCACATCTTGTCTCTCGAACCTACCGAGAGACAAGATGGCGGCCGCTCCGGACTGTTTACAATGTTGACAGCTACGCTGCCGGTTAGCTGCCCGGTTAGCTGCCCGGTGAGCTGCCCGGTTCGCGTACCGGGACGCGCCTCTACGGCGTAAAATCGCAAAATTTTTTGCCCCGCGGGGCACTTTAATATCCCCCTCATCAATCCTAGGGGGTCAGGAGTGGTCTACCTTGCCCCCTTTCCTTCATTTCCCCCTTCGTTTTTCACCACATCTTGTCTCTCGATCGTACCGAGAGACAAGATGGCGGCCGCTCCGGTTTGTTTAGAATGTTGACAGACACCGGAGAGCCAATCAGATTCGCTTCGCGAAGTTCCGTTACGCGTCAGGTACGCGAACCGGGGCGCTAACCGGAGCGCTGTCACAGATATATATATTTTTTTAAACGTTAATTTCTCAAAATCCACTGGAGCACATATATTGAGACATAGCAAAGGCACGTCGGGCAAACCATATCTACAATTTTGCCAAGTTTCATGTAAATCTATTCAGCCGTTCGAGCTAAAAGTGAGTCCAACCGCCCTATTGAAAAATGAATGGGAAAAACGCGTTTTGGGACCCCCCTTTGTTCTCGGCCCCCCCTTGACGAAACCCCACCAAATTTTCAGGGGCTGCTCAGAAAATAAATGTGCCATTTTCCTGAAAATTTCAGCCAATTCCGTCCACAAACGCCAAAGTTATTAGACATAGAATTTTCAGAAATCCCATAGAGAAAAAATCCTAACTATATATACCCACTGGCTATCGCCAGTAGGTAATATACATATATAAACATATGTAATCTGCATATCTATATAAATATAAATGCATGCATACATATACATATATGCATACATATGCATGTTATTTACATGAAAGTTTTAAAAACACTAATAAAAGCAAAGCTAAAAAGCCACCTCATTACAAACAGAATGGCTTTAACTTAAACGAGGGCGAGATCTATTGCATTTTCAATGCTTGTTTACTTTGGTTCTATCAAGAAGGCATTCAGATGTGTCACACATTTGCCATAAATTCTGAATGTTAGCACTCTAGTTGCTCATTAGATCACTGTAGTAAAGCTAGTGCTCACCAGGGAAGTCTGCTGCTAATCATGGTTTGCAGCCATTTTCCCGCATTTTTTATCCCACAGACTTTCAGTCCGCATACCATTATCCCGCAAGGTCATTGAGCTCGCATACCATTATCCCGCATTTTTTCAAAACGCATGTGCATTTATCGCGCATGCCTTTACAAAGAATTACGTTTTAAAGGCATGTATGGTAAATGCATTTGCGTTGTGAAAACCACGATGACGAGAGAGGTAAGTGGGTTTGTGTTAATTTTTTCGTGGGTTAGTGATTGTGTAGTGTAGTGTAGTGTTGTGTAGTGTAGTGTTGTGTTAGTGTAGTGTAGAGTTTTGGTGGTTGTTTAGTGTAGGGTCATGCTGGGGGTAGTGTTTTAGGGTTTAGGGTAGTGTTGTAGTGTTTGCGTAGTGTAGGGTCATGCTGGGGGTAGTGTTTTAGGGTTTAGGGTTGTGTTGTAGTGTTTGCGTAGTGTAGGGTCATGCTGGGGCTAGTGTTTTAGGGTTTAGGGTAGTGTTGTAGTGTTTGCGTAGTGTAGGGTCATGCTGGGGGTAGTGTTTTAGGGTTTTGGGTAGTGTTGTAGTGTTTGCGTAGTGTAGGGTCATGCTGGGGTGTAGTATTTTAGGGTTTAGGGTAGTTTTGTAGTGTTTGCGTAGTGTAGGGTCATGCTGGGTGTAGTGTTTTAGGGTTTTGGGTAGTGTTGTAGTGTTTGCGTAGTGTAGGGTCATGCTGGGTGTAGTGTTTTAGGGTTTTGGGTAGTGTTGTAGTGTTTGCGTAGTGTAGGGTCATGCTGGGGTGTAGTGTTTTAGGGTTTTGGGTAGTGTTGTAGTGTTTGCGTAGTGTAGGGTCATGCTGGGGGTAGTGTTTTAGGGTTTTGGGTAGTGTTGTAGTGTTTGCGTAGTGTAGGGTCATGCTGGGGGGTAGTGTTTTAGGGTTTTGGGTAGTGTTGTAGTGTTTGCGTAGTGTAGGGTCATGCTGGGGGTAGTGTTTTAGGGTTTTGGGTAGTGTTGTAGTGTTTGCGTAGTGTGGGGTCATGCTGAGGGTAGTGTTTTAGGGTTTAGGGTAGTGTTGTAGTGTTTGCGTAGTGTGGGGTCATGCTGGGGGTAGTGTTTTAGGGTTTAGGGTAGTGTTGTAGTGTTTGCGTAGTGTGGGGTCATGCTGGGGGTAGTGTTTTAGGGTTTAGGGTAGTGTTGTAGTGTTTGCGTAGTGTAGGGTCATGCTGGGGGTAGTGTTTTAGGGTTTAGGGTAGTGTTGTAGTGTTTGCGTAGTGTAGGGTCATGCTGGGGGTAGTGTTTTAGGGTTTTGGGTAGTGTTGTAGTGTTTGCGTAGTGTAGGGTCATGCTGGGGTGTACTGTTTTAGGGTTTTGGGTAGTGTTGTAGTGTTTGCGTAGTGTAGGGTCATGCTGGGGGTAGTGTTTTAGGGTTTTGGGTAGTGTTGTAGTGTTTGCGTAGTGTAGGGTCATGCTGGGGGTAGTGTTTTAGGGTTTTGGGTAGTGTTGTAGTGTTTGCGTAGTGTAGGGTCATGCTGGGGGTAGTGTTTTAGGGTTTAGGGTAGTGTTGTAGTGTTTGCGTAGTGTAGGGTCATGCTGGGGGTAGTGTTTTAGGGTTTAGGGTAGTGTTGTAGTGTTTGCGTAGTGTAGGGTCATGCTGGGGGTAGTGTTTTAGGGTTTAGGGTAGTGTTGTAGTGTTTGCGTAGTGTAGGATCATGCTGGGGGTAGTGTTTTAGGGTTTAGGGTAGTGTTGTAGTGTTTGCGTAGTGTAGGGTCATGCTGGGGTGTAGTGTTTTAGGGTTTTGGGTAGTGTTGTAGTGTTTGCGTAGTGTAGGGTCATGCTGGGGGTAGTGTTTTAGGGTTTAGGGTAGTGTTGTAGTGTTTGCGTAGTGTAGGGTCATGCTGGGGTGTAGTGTTTTAGGATTTAGGTTAGTGTTGTAGTGTTTGCGTAGTGTAGGGTCATGCTGGGGGTAGTGTTTTAGGGTTTAGGGTTGTGTTGTAGTGTTTGCGTAGTGTAGGGTCATGCTGGGGGTAGTGTTTTAGGGTTTAGGGTTGTGTTGTAGTGTTTGCGTAGTGTAGGGTCATGCTGGGGGTAGTGTTTTAGGGTTTAGGGTAGTGTTGTAGTGTTTGCGTAGTGTAGGGTCATGCTGGGGTGTAGTGTTTTAGGGTTTTGGGTAGTGTTGTAGTGTTTGCGTAGTGTAGGGTCATGCTGGGGGTAGTGTTTTAGGGTTTAGGGTAGTGTTGTAGTGTTTGCGTAGTGTAGGGTCATGCTGGGGGTAGTGTTTTAGGGTTTAGGGTAGTGTTGTAGTGTTTGTGTAGTGTAGGGTCATGCTGGGGGTAGTGTTTTAGGGTTTAGGGTAGTGTTGTAGTGTTTGTGTAGTGTAGGGTCATGCTGGGGGTAGTGTTTTAGGGTTTAGGGTAGTGTTGTAGTGTTTGTGTAGTGTAGGGTCATGCTGGGGGTAGTGTTTTAGGGTTTAGGGTAGTTTAGTTGTTTAGTGTATGCTAAAGGCATATTCGTTCTAAAAGTTTTCGTTATTTTAATTTGCGGCCTAATAGTACATGCAGGATTTTTTTTGCGGACTGATGGTATGCGGGATTTCGTCATATATTCGCTAATCATACTTTCTATGGCAAAATGAACCCCCTCATTTTGTTCCTTTTTAAATTAAATGTTTTAAGAGTTACCACTTTATTCCAATCAAGATGGCTTCAGGTGTGCCATACCTTTGTAATAAGTAGGACTGTTAGCACTCTAGTTGTTCTTTAGAACACTCTGGGACAATCTGTCATTGGGCTATAGTTGGGCTACATCTGGCTGATATTTGGGCTACATTTGGTTTTTTGTCTCTGGTGGCCATCTTTGGGCTACATTGGGCTACATTGGGCTACATTGGGCTACATTTGGGCTCCAACATATATATAGCCCAATGTAGCCCAATTTATATTTTTCAAAGTTAATTTTCGTAAAAACCACTGGAGCCTATATCTTGAGACATAGCAAAGGCACATCGGGCTACCAGTCCCTACAATTTTGCCAAGTTTGGTGTAAATCCATTCAGCCGTTCAGGCTAAAAGTGAGGCCAACCGCCCTATGGAAAATTGCATGGGAAAAACACGTTTTGGGACCCCCCTTTTTTCTCGGCCCCCCCTTGACGAAAACCCCCCAAATTTTCAGGGGCTGCTCAGAAACAAAATGTTCCATTTTCCTGCAAATTTCAGCCAATTCTGTCCTCATAAGCCAAAGTTATTCGACATAGAATTTTCAAAAATCCCATAGGAAAAAAATCCTAACTATATATACCTACTGGCTATCGCCAGTAGGTAATATATATATATATATATATATATATATATATATATATATATATATATATATATATATATATATATATATATATATATATATATATATATATATAGAAGAATTCCCAACCCGTCAATGGATGACAGGCTACGGCAGGGTGCAGACCTCAGAACGCCACATCAAACAGTCAGGGAGGCTCACAGACGATCCAACTCAGGTGAGTATGCAGGAAAAACGTTTATTTCACAATGACACGTTTCGCTCCGCAAGGGAGCTTGTTCACATACAAGCACTCAGAAAAAACTAAAAGTATATATACACAACACAGGGAGGGGCTTAATTGAGGGAACACTCCCAGACAAGAAAATTAAAAGAACAGTGCACACAAAGTATGTTTTAAAAAAATGCAATGACATGAGCAGTGAAATTTCACAAACAAACAATTGGATGAAAAAACAATAATTTTCGGCTACTTGTCATAAAGCTGATGGTGGCAAAATGAACAATTACTAACAATCTGTGGTGAGTGGGTAAAAATATAAAGGTCTGACACGTTATGGGATGATAATATGCAAACAAATGACATTGACAAAACAGCTCAAAAAACTGACTTAATATTAGTCAAATACTGGAATAATGGCACAGAAACAAACAAAATTCAAGTATAATGGCATAGTGCCAGAATCTGTGTTGTGTGCCAAAAGAAAACCAGAAGAAGCAGATACGAGCCAGCAACATAAGATGAACCACTCGTGACAGAAAAATCAGGACATAGTGCCTGAATACAGATAACCATACCACTGTTGCAAATTGAAGGGCTGTCACATCAGCTAGAAAAAACAGCAATAATACGAGTCATGTGATGCAAAAGAAGTGCTGAACATAAAATACAAGTGTATATATATATATATATATATATACATATATATAGCCGGAGGGGCCCAACATGGCACACTGGCCACGTGGCGGGCCCAACATGAACTTAAAAGAACAATGTTGCCCCCCAGGACCCGCTGTGTGCCCCGTGTGCGGCAGGCCCAAAAATAATGCCCCCACTAGGCCCGCCACACACTGGGCACACGGCAGGCCCAACAAAATTCTTTTAAAAATAAAATGATGCCCGCTGTGTGCCCGACGCACACTGGGCACGCGGCGGGCCCAACATAAACATTTTTGTTTAAAAAAATGATGCCCCCCAGGGCCCACCGCGTGCCCCATGTGCAGCGGGCCCAAAATGAATGCCCCCCTCAGCCTGCCGCACAGTAGACACGCAGCAGGCCCAAAATAAACTTTTTTTTTAAACGATGCCCCCCAGGGCCAGCCGCATGCCCAACATGAACTTAAAAAATAAAATGCCCTCCAGGGCCCGCTGCATTCCCCGTGTGTGGCAGGCCCAAAAATAATGCCCCCTTGGGCCCTCTGCACACTGGGCACACGGTGGGCCGAACAGGAAAGTTAAAAAAAATTATACTCTCCAGAGCCCGCCGCATGCCCGGTGTGCGGATGGCCCACAACAATAAGATAGCAGCACAGGAGTACCTACCTAGTTGGGCCTGACGATGCTCAAAAGAGAACAGTCCCCTCAGCCTCAGCGCAGGAAATGAAAAGCAGCAGCAGGGCAGAGGAGCAGGTGAGGGGTGTAAAACACACCACTTCGCCTGCCTGCTATACCTTCTGTTGGCTCCGTGGCGTGAGCCACATAGCCAATAAAAGGGGTCGGATATTGCAGGCAGTTTTGTAAAAAACGCTGCATTTTTACAAAACTGCCGATTTTCCTGAATTTTTGATAAATCGCGAAATCCTGGAGGGTCTGGCTAGGGCATTGCTGCGATCTATTGGCGTTGCCAATACTTGTTCAGTGTTGACAGGGTCTTCCTGATTAAATATAGAAGTGATGATGAGAAACAATTGAGGAGCTTTGAAGAGAAATGATGATGTGGCGTAATTGCCAGATCTGCTGGCAGGGGAACCAGGTTGGAATCTCTGGGTCGGGTGAACAGTTTGTAATTCTTGGCAAATTACTTATGCTTCCCCTGCATGTGTCATTGTTTAATGTAACTGGTGAACAGTGAACACTTAAATCACTCCAATACCATCTGCTGGTGTTAGCACTATGGCATGATGGAGGACGGAACAAGCTCTCCAATACCATTGGATCAAGCAAAAAAAAATAATAGAACATGGAAAGCAGCAGTGACGCGTAACACAGTGGGGGGACAGGTCAAGCAGGAGGGGATGAGGAGATGGACAAGCAATAATGGGAGTGGCGGGAGAAAGCAACAATGATGGGAAGAAAAAAAATACCTGAATTGAAGCAGGCTCAGGGACAAAAATGAATGTATCATTCTGGAATGCAACTGGTTAGCACTTAAATCGCTCCAATACCATCGGCTCGTGTTCACGCTATGGCACGACTGCGGACAGAGTGAGCGCTCCAAAACAATTGGATCATGCAGAAAAATAAACAAAACAAGTGTTGTTCATGTGTTAACAATTTTTTAAGAAATGCATTAATTTATGTACACATGCATGCATTTTAGTGGAATGTCTGTATGTGTACAAGGGAGACTGTGGTAAAGAACATGCTGGAGAATCTTCATTAGAAGTTGATCTTTATTCAACCAAAGTTATACAGGGTATAAGGGGGCTTGCAGCCGCAATCCCAGTGAAGACAGAAATGAGTCTGCACATTCTAACTTAAGTACCCATTCTACATGGCATACATACATTCCTCAAACTACATTCTATACACTAATAAGACCTAGTTACTACACATCCTCCTTTCAAGAATAAAAAAAAAATAATCTCCTAGCTGAAAAGAACACCCCCAACAGGAGCCGCACGTTTAGTCACAAATACAATCTTGCAAAGTTTTAGGTGTCACAATATGTCTACCACATCTAGTGGATTTCTCTTTCTTTTCATATTAACCAACAGCCCTGGATTGACACACGGATGCAGGTACCTGTTGAACATCAGAATCAAAAACTTTAACTAGGCTGGGTTCAAAGTCACAATCATTGGTAGTAGCATTAGGCACAGTGATATCAGGATTACACATACACTCACTGGTAGTGGCAGTAGGCACAGTGACATCCGGATTAATCCTCTGCCAGCCCGTCGCTACAATTGTGGTTAAGAACACGCTGGAGAATCTTCATTAAAAGTTGATCTTCTTTATTCAAGCAACGTTTTACAGGGTATAAGGGTGCTTGCAACCACAATCCCAGCTAAGACAGAAATGAGTCTGCACAGTCTACAATCTAACTTAAGTACCCATTCTACAAGACATTCATACATTCCATAAAACTACATTCTATACACTAATAAGAACTAGTTACTACAGATGCCTGTAAACACAAGTGCTCCTATGGAGTGCTTGAAAAAAAAGAAAAAATAGCTGCACAAACTGGGAGCAGTGTAAGTAGACATGTACTTGGGCCATGCGCTATGGGAAGTCTAAACAATAGAAAAGGCATGACGCCTGCATGACGTGACGAATAGCATCAAAGAAAATGAGAATGATGCAGAAGTTTACCAGTGGTAGGAGATGGAAGGCCTATAAGCCCACAGATGGAACAGAATGCATCTCTTCAAGACAGCGCTTGTACTGTCTGGCGCAGCTGAGCATGCAGGGTCTAGCTGAGACTTAAAAACAATAGATTTTGCACAGGTGACACCTACTGGCTTTCTAAGGATTGTTATATTTAGAAAGGGGGAGATTAGATAGTTTATCCATAATCACAAAATGTGGACCTGGGGCTGAGGCTAGGGAGATAACACAGCATCCTTTTGGGAGAGGATGTGGTGCAAGGGCCAGAGCAGCAGACTATGGAGCTGGTAAACAGGTTTCGAGTTTAGGCATCAGCATAATATCCTTGATTTTCGGCAAACCACTTATTCTCACCGTGCCTAAAAAAAGGTATGTATCCTCATGTAAAGTAACTGGTGCTAATGTAAAGTGCTCCAATACTTTCAGCCGGTGTTAGTGCTATATAAAACTGCCCAAAAAAAAAAGTATCTGGTGCTTATGAAAAACCCTCTAAAAGCTTTGGGTGGTGTTGGTGCTACATAAAACTGCACAAAAAAATTTGAAAAACAGTCGTCGGAGGAGGAGATCTGTGCAACGGAGTTCAACGGGGGGAGGTGGATGGGCAACTAACAACAAATGTGGGCAGCCATGGAAAGGTTACATGATTTGCCTGTAATCACAGAATTTGGAACTAGTCAGGCCAGGGCGAGGATCTGGCTTCCTCTTTGGAGAGGATGTGGCGTAGGGCTAAAGCTGCCAACTATGAAGTTGGGATAACCAGGTTAGAGTTTCGGCATCAGTGTGACATCCCTAATTCTTGACAAATCACTTAGGGCCTGATTTAGATTTTGTTAGATGGGTTACTCCGTCACAACGGGGACAGACACCCTATCCGCTGAAATATAAATCCCATTATATACTATTTCAGTGGATATTATATAACAGGTAGCTTATAAATGAGATATTACAGACCCTTTCTTTGACAGAAACTGTGTTCTGACCTCGATACACATGATAAATAAGCGTAAGCATATCGCAGGTTCACATACTCTTAATGTGAGGATCATGCTTTTCATCATTTTCAGCCGTTGGGCTTTATTTTCATCAGTGAGGTTGGGATCCCTAGTAGTAGACATGGATTATAATGAATGAACTACAAACATGGTGGCCCGGTTCGGCACACCGAGGCACCCAGTTATGATGTGAGCGCGCACCACACGTGTCCCAGAGCAGCGTCTCTTAGAAGGCAGGAAGTGAATATAAAACATTGAAGTAAGGAGTACCTTCCTTTGGTTCCTGATAAATACTTTGCTAGGCCCCCGTCACATCAGAAAGAGGTGAGTGGGTAGCCAGATATCCCCTAGGCGGCATGTTTTTGTAATCTAACATAGACACGCACAGACGCATTTCTCATTGTGATAGGCACAGATTAGGCAATCACATACCGGCTATTTTGCTCTTAGGTATGCCTCCCTCTGAGCAACACATGAATGCATCACGCTAGGGAACTACTGTGCGTTAAAAGTATAGGATCGCCAAGACATTTTAACCCTGCATTCAATGGAGCATTTGTAGGATCGAGTGCTACAGTCATGTAGACATAACTGCGCTATCTTTAGCTTAAGATCAACATGCGTACTCCTGAAAATTTGCTCTGTACTTTTTTATCTCTTAGTACAGGTCGCCTTAAGACTTTTGCTACTACAAAGCATCTTAGAATATGGATACCAGAGACATAAATAACACGTGGTACGTACCCATATCGAGTCCCTCTCAAGGGAAGCATATGCCACTCCCAACAGACATCTCTACTATACCACTCTTAGGACATTTAAACACCCAGATATAGGATATTACAGAATACTCATATCCATTCTTATTCTATACAGGTCCCAGTGTATACCCTCTCTCCTCTATTTGTGAAATTCCTGATGTAAATCGTTATTTGAAGTCTTTTCCACGCTAAATAGCAACAGAAGAAACCTCATATTGAAACTCTTTGAGTGAAGCATATTTTGAAAAGTCAAACGGGTAAGTCACCTATATTAGTGATGTATCACTAATTAGCTTCTTGTGGAAAATATTTAGCACAAGACTGGAAATGGGTGTTTAATCATAGGTAAAGCACAGGATATCCGTGGGAGTCACACTACACAGATACCCCCACTCTTGGTGGAGAAGAGTGGAGCCTAATAGCTGGACAGAAAGAAATGGGGTCCAACATCAGTTTAGATAAAGTTTAACCTTTTTTTGACACCACATTGTCGTCTGCACTAGATAAGTATAACATATTATCTTATTTCGAATATTGGATATAAGAGACTTCCTGTAATATTTAGGAAGAGAATAGCCAGCCCTATACACTGAATTGTAAATGAACGGCAGACAGAACAACATACAAGTCAGCTGCAGTGAACTGCAATCCAGGGCAGCATTTCCACATGCTGGCATAAAGATAACGTTCAGGTATGAATATATTGTTTATTAAGAGGTGAGGCTATGGGACTGCTACAATATAGATTCATATATGTATAGACAATTTTCTCGGCCCCTTGAGGTTCATTAGCGGGCAGTTTGCACTTTGTAAATAGCTATGAGCACCAAATAAAGCACTAGGACCAGACTAGTCTTACTTTTTCCTGTTCCCGCCTCTCTCATACTTAGCTCTGTTCCTCTCTGGATTTCTCCTTTATTCAAAACTTTAACTGAGAATTCTCTTGTTGCAATTCTCCGTAGCACAAAGGGGTTTTCAGTCAGTAAGTGCTACAGTATTTAGTTTTAACAATCAGACCAAGAGTTTTTGCCTTTGGATATGTGTTGGTTGTCAATGAAGTATATAACAAATGTCCAATTATTTGTACAAACTACTATGAGCAATGCTAAAAATGTTATTCAGGAGCGATGTAAAAAACTCCAGGGCAGATGCTTTGTTCACAAAATGAAGTACTGTTACATGTATAAAAAGCAATAATGCATTTGAGTAAAATGGAAAGGAAACTTTAAGAATAAAGGTGTAATATCTCTCTTATCTTTTTATGTTTTTGTCCATGTAGTCCTTGTGATGTGACATATCAAAACGTTATTGTTTATATCGCTATATATAATTGAGTCCCTAAAGAAGATGGATATTAATTTCTAGATCCATCGAAACGTGTGTTGGCCAAAAGTGTTTGACATCCCAGAACTCAGCACAAAACTAGAGGAAAGCAATTATCTCCTTTTTACTTACTTTTTTGTGCTTGATTAGTGGTTCTAGGGGGTGTGACCGGTTGATGATGTGAGAATGTGGTATGATCGAAAAATGTGCAAGCAAGCAACTATGTTATTGAAAATATCTTTGTGAATCATGTCATGTTGAAAGAGGTATAAATATATATTTTTGTAACTAAAACTTTAAAAAAAAGAACTTTTATTAAAAAAATAAACACATGAACTAAAAATGTGTCATTTGTGTTAAGAGATAAATTTCTTGGTTAGTTGCCCTACATTCTCCAAGTAGAAGTGAGAATACACTAGTAAAAGGAATATAGGCCAGGTGGGAGATTGTCCTTGTGACTATATTTAGTTTAGTGGATGGGATATCCACCACCTTTGTGACGGAGTAACCCGTCTGCCAAGATCTAAATCTGGCCCTTAATGTCCCTGGGACACAAAAGTTGAATGTGTCCTTGTGTAAAGTAACTGGTGCTAATGTGACGCACTCCAATACCTTGGGGCGTTGTTGACGCTACAACTGCACAAAAAAACAAGTGTGAAAAGCAGAGTCTGGGCAAGAAGGGGATCTTTTGGTTAAGAAAGGATCTGTGCAAAAGGAGTTCACATTGGGCAAGCAGCGACAGGCAGGACGTTGACGGGCAACCAACAGCAAATGCGGGCTGCCACGGGTAGATTAAGTAGTTTGCCAAAGTTTACAGTGCCCTCGTGAAACGTAACTAGTGTTAATGTAAACCACTCCAATAACTTTGGGTGGTATTTTTGCTATATAAAACTGCAACAAAAAAAAGTTAAAAGCAGAGTCAGGGAAAGAGGAGATCTGTACGATGGAGTTCAGTGGGGCAAGCTGCCACGTGCCAGAGGTGGACGAGCAACCAACCGCAAATGCAGGCTGCCACAAGGAGATTAAGTGATTTGACTGTAATCACAAAATGTAAAACTGATTAAATCACTTATTCTCCCTGTGCCTACAAAAATTAATGTGTCCTTGTGTAAAGGAAATTGTGCCAATGTAAAGTGCAGGTCATGTAGGCGCTATATAAAACTGCACAAAAAATCCACAAAGAATCAGTATTAGGCTGGTTTACAGTAGTGAATATGAGGAAATACATCGCATCGTCAACCACATTAAAACAACTACTTTTGCCATGGACACTGAGGGACAGGCATACCTTACTGGCATCAAGAGTCAGCCTGGCTCCTTTGAAGAGAATTGCAGTTAAGCAACAATGACGCATGAAAATACTTCATCGGTGAATGTGGAAAAAGTAAGAAAGTGTCCAGATGAAATAAGGAGCAACAAGGTGAGACCCAAACAGTTCAATCATTATGCACAGGAAAAACGTGGCCATGCATTTATAGCAAAAGACACAGGAACATTAGAAGCTCTGACATGCCCTGTGATAATGCATACCTGATTCACCTGAGGTCTGATTTTTCAGCTGTGAACACCAATGCCAAATGGCCACATATGGTGTAAACAGGCACCCACACCTAGAACCACACACACGGAAAAGATATTGAGACTACACATGTGCCAAGTAATAGCACCTGTTAAAAGGCAGAATACACTACTCAATAGAATGAAACAGACCACAATGGGGGTTTAAAACAGTGATGGGGTCGGGAAGGAGGTGATTTTTGGAAGAGAAAAGAACTGGAAGGTGTGAGGAGCAAGCAGAGAAGGGGAGGACGAGGTGGGGGAAACAGAAAGCAGCAATGAAGGGAAAAGCAGTAGCGGGGACAGGGCATGAGGGTGGGTGGGAGGAGACAGAGGCTTGTGAAAGCACAAGTACTGTGCAGAGCACTGAAAAAGAAAGAAACAAGTAGGTCTTAAAATGGTTGTAAATACAGGAGCCATGGATGCTTACAAGTGATTGGTTAGTGCTCTGAGGGAAGGCTAAACACAAAAAAAGGCATGACCATGCATGCCAGAGACAATTGGTGACAAAGAATATGAGACAAGGGATGGAGGTAGTAAATGGGAATCCTGTGGGCTTGCTCAAGCCCATAGATTAAACATAACATGTCTCTTTTAGACAGCGCATGCTGTGTCTAGCAGAGACCTAAAAATGTATGTGTAATTTTTATTAAAGAAATGCATACTTTTTTCCTTTAAGGAAACTGGCCTGCTTAAAAAAAAAGATTGTGTTATTTAAAATCAACCACAGACTTGGTGATCTGCTCATCCTAGCAGGCCACCCTCCCTTTGGTTGTGGCCAATCACGGTTGAACACAATTTGCCACACATCTCATCAGTATTCATGAGGTTGGTCAAATTGCGACCCACAGTGATTTCGTATTTTGTGAACTGACTTATTAGGACAGCTCAAAAAAACTATTTTCTAAAAGTCAGTGTGTGATTTGTAACCACTTCTACTGAACTGATTTTTTTTACATGAGGATCCTAAAGTGTGTTAGTGTCAAGCTAGCGTAAGTGTTGTCAGTTAGAGCTCTGCTTTGGGTTCCATCAACAATGGGATCCTCGCGCCTTTGAGTAAGTTTTGGTTTGAGCTATAAAGCATCTTAAGGCCACTTGATTTGTCAAGAGAATACCAGGCCCAGTTTGCACAGGCTACAGTATGTATATAGTGACCAGGCCTCATGAGGATCTTCTCAAGGACTTTTTTTAGTGGATGGAGGGCAATTGTCTCCGTTCCACTTCAACATTCTGTATTAGGGTGGGCTTATAAAACCAATTATGTGCTTACTACACCTAAGCACCATAAAAGTAGAGCTCTAGTCTTGCCTTGCAAGACCACCCATCTGATAGGGGGCATTAGCTTTGTCCAAGGAATTCATAACTGCTTATTCACCCGCACCAGTCAAATTGGTAATAATTCTCTAAAAAAGGTACACATTAAGAGTATTGGCATGCTTATTGTAAAGATATGGCTTTTTGGGCACTATCAACATTTTAATCAGACCAATGCATCCAGTCATTGATAAGGGTAGTAAGATCCAAAAGTAAACCAAGCTGTGGATTTTTGAAGGACGGACAAAATGTAGTCAAAATCTGATGTACCTGGATACCCAGATATCTGACAGTTGTGCCTTTCCACTGCATAGTGTATTCTTTATTTAACTGACTAGTATTCGCTGTCACGGGCGTAGTTTCAGATTTTCTCTCTTTATGTAGAGAACCAAGAAATTCATATACTCGATGGTTTCTTGGGTCAATTGGGATAGGTTGCTCCTCAGGTGTCTCGCATATAGTATGATGCCATTTGCATGCAATTATATCAATACTTTTCTCTTACCAAACAAGAAGCCACTGTGTGAGTAGCACTCTCACAGGATGTACACCAGCAGATCCATGGCAATTGCAAACAGTAGCGATGAGAGAGGACACTCTTGACGTGCACCTTTCGCTATTGCCAGTGGCTTGGTGACCGGTTTGTTGACTTGCACATTTGCCGGTGTGGCAGCATAAGTCAACGAGCTACAGCCTACAATGCCTTCCCCCAGTGCCATGCTTTGGCGAATCTTAAAAGGGTAATGATTGTGTTTGCAGCATCTAAAAAGGCAGCTGTTGGATCAAGGTGCGGCCAAAGATAATACATCAATGTGCACAGGTTGCTCCTTGTTGTGTGGCCAAGTAGTAATCTGACCTGCTCTGATATCACCAGACAAGTCATGGTGAAGAGAAATCTGGAGACAATTTCTTTGGCAAATGTTTTTGCATTGGTATTTATGAGGGAGAGAGGTCTATCTGACAACACTTTACGTTATGTCTCTCCCTGTATCAGTAATCTTATGAGTACAGCTTTGCACCTGTCCCCCTTGCTTTGGTCTATATGTAGAAAGGAAATGTTGGTCAAGGATATCATTATATTCTTTCTAGAATTCAATGGTTAGACAACCCATGCCCGGGGCCAAAAAATAATGTTTTTCATACTGTTTTTTCTTTGATATCCAGTAGCGATATCGGTTGGAAGAGTAGCTCCCACTCATCTTCCTCTAGTCATGCCAATGTAACCCTCTCAAGAAAGTCAATTTTCCTCTCTTCAGAACTAGTAGTCTGACATGCATGGAGACTTGAAAAGTAGTTTTCAAATGCTTCTAATCTGCCTGGATTGTGTTTCTTGAATGTTTGCACCCCCTGCACCCCACCCCACCTCCATTTAAAACTGCAAGCTCTTCCCTGTATTTACATTTTTCCTGAATGATGTAGCTAGAATGTGGGCCTGCCAGATGATGCTCTGTTGGATTGGTTCAATTGGTATGACAATATGTCGGCATGAAGCAGAGTTATGACAGGTGGGGTTGTAGTGCAGTATAGCATGCTTCACACTAGCGTTGAGTTCCATTGCAGAGGAGGAGGATTGTTGTATAGTGGGATAGAGGTGCATTAACTATATTTGGCTAAAAATACTGAAAGACAAGGGAGTGATACTGTTGGCCCTAGCTGAGGGGCATATTCAACCCTAGTGTGCCCTTAGGGGCCAGGGTGGGGGGGTTTATCTTTGGATGCCACTAGCATGGAACAGTAACGTGGAAATACTTCCTATGTGCATGGGGTGAAGCGCATCACAACTCAAAATATATTTTAGCCTGTAGTATTCTAATCCTTACATGGTTCCTCGATGTTTCCACAGGCTCGTGTGGTGGTGCCTAGGCTGGAAAAGCAGCCAGTCCTGCCTGTCAGTTTGAGGTGCTTCGGTAAAGCTGCATGGAGATAGTAAAGTGTGTTGCATGTCGCAGCCGAGGTGCATTGGCAGAGCTGTGTGTGATTCTTAGTAACTGAATAGAAGAGGGAACCCCATTTTAGGCTTCAGGTACATTGGTTCCACTACATTAAATAGAATGGGGTGCTCAAGTGTTATGTGCACAGGCAGA
The DNA here is from genome assembly GCF_964263255.1 of Lissotriton vulgaris. Lineage (NCBI taxonomy): Eukaryota > Metazoa > Chordata > Amphibia > Caudata > Salamandridae > Lissotriton > Lissotriton vulgaris. The sequence goes on from NC_141691.1 coordinate 1,517,392,300, forward strand.
GCTGTATGTGGCACCCAGTACTTTAGAAGGGGCGCAGCAGGTCAAGCCTAAGGTGCCTTTGCTGAACCGTGCCTCATTGTCACTAGTTGTAAGTTTCTGGAGGCCAGAATGGAGGTAGTTAGACCCATGAGTGGCTTCTATTACTGGAACCACAATTGTACTTAAAGGGACGGATCTGGAGAGGTTGGCAGAGCTGTCTGTTGGTTTAGTACTGGACTCAGATTGTGTCATAGAACATGAGTAGGCTTCATTGGTAGAGTCTTGCTATTGATGACGAGGACAGAATAGTGGGGGTCGTGACCATGGGAAAAATTATTTAAAAGGCACACAGATGATACTTTAAAGAATATATAGAAGTAAAACACCACTATGAAACTCAAAGATCCACCTAGACAATACATTTAGTACCCTTCAGTAGAAAGCAAATACTGAAGGGGCAATTCAACTTTCATCAATGATACTAAGGGCCTCTGGAATTATGCGATAGTGCGGTCGTGTTGATTTTTGCATAATTGTAGATTTATAGCATTTGTCGCAAAATCTATCACCTGCTGCATAATCTGCAGATTTTCGCAAAAAAAATGTTTCTCGCTCAGACGGTTAAAAAGTTACTAGTAATGTAACAGCATGTGTTGCAGTGCAGAGGAAGACCCTTTGCAAAGCTGGACAGATCACTTTTATGATGCTTATTTCTATATTTCTGAGCTAACCTGGTACCAATGATGTTCAACCAATGCCCTTGCAATGCTACCAAGTTTAAAAATATTTAAGTAATACAATTTCAAAATGTTCTGCATTATGCCGCATAATCTGCCATTTCTTGCAGCAAAATTTACTCAACCCTGCCACATAATTTGGTCCTCTCCTGCCCCATAATTCCAGTGGCTTAGACCACACGTACCTACTTAGCGCAGAGCTGAGTTAGTGTGACAAACTTTTGTGGTGCTTGCTGTATCTGGTTCCTAGTGCAGCCATGGGCTGAACACCAATTGTAGCATGGCAGGAGAAAGTTACCATGAATTATTGGTGCACACCATAATTTGGCAAGAAATGATTCCATTTACCTAACAATGGGAAAAGGCATGGGCACCATTTGGAGTGGGTGGTATTCATGTGCAGCCCTTGCCATTGCATTGAAAATATGCAATTATTGTTAGACTGGTCCTTATGGGATAGGCTCAGAACTACAGTAATTCTCTTTTTAGCTGTATCTTGGTGGGTTCTACAATTGCTGAAACAATTAGTACAGAGAAATGTAGGCATTAGATAGCCTAGAAGATTTGTGCACCTGCTGTAGAAATGTGTGAGCATTATGTAAATCACAGTTTTAAATCCAGGCAGAGCACAATTAGCTGTTCATGCTTTAGAGATTGATAACATGATTGCACCTGAGCTGGGTAAGAGTAACACGTCACAATGCATAGATGCCCCGTTGGAATGATCACTGTGTCGTTGAATCTGTACCTGTGAATCAAGAGGCTGCATTGGGTTTTAGAGGCTACACCTATGCAAATGGAATCTAATTGTGTGTTTAACGGCAAACCTGGTAAGCTACTACAGGAGTATGACCCATAAACCAGGTTGGGATCTGGGTAGAAGGATAAAACGAACAGACAATATCCTAAAAGGTATCAATATATAGACAATTAAACATGTATGCCAAAGGCATTACTTGCAAGGAAAAAGGAGACTCAATTCGTTTTAGAGCGTGCTATTCACATCATGCATTTAAAAACAAATAGGGAATACAGTTATAGCAGCACTGTATAAGGTGAATTGATAAACAACCCGAATTGCACTTGGTGCTCGGTATGTGCATGTGACATAGGAGGTGACGCAAGTGACAATTGTGGACAGCGTGAATGGCGCAAGTTGTGAATGTGAAATATTATGTACAGTGTGGAAGTTGAAAGCAGTGGCTCCAAAATATATTACAATACAATTTAGTACAATTCACAGGTAACAATTCCGGTGAGCCACTGAGGGAAGCTGCGCCATTTATTGCGCTGTAATGTCGACGACGTTTCGATCCACATGATTCGGGATCGCCTTCAGGACCGGGTTGAGATGAATTACTGGTGCTGCAGGAGGGAATAGGAGATGTAAGGGGGGGAAGGAAAGGTAAAAGGACAGAACGCGCAATGATGGTGTATCCAGTAAGTAGGTGCCTCTGTGATGAGCGGGTGAGAAGCAGGACATGCGCTGTATTGGGTAAAAACAACTCACGGAACAGGCAGACTTGGGCAGGCATGAGCGAGTCGCATCTGGGGGTGAAAGGATGGAGGGGGGGACGTGGTGTCAAGGTGGGAGGCAAGGGTGGGGATACAACCAGTATTATAACCAAAGAGCCAGTGAAAGGGGTGGCTATGCCGGTGGGAAAAGACTGAGCGGGCACGGGCGAGACCGCGTGGGACAGGATTGCCCACTGGGGGGCCAGGTGGTGGTTGGGTTGGGTCGGGCTGGCGTGGTTGGTGGTCAATTGTTGTTCTGGGTAGGGTCTAAGGAGTCGGAGTTGGAAAAGGAGGGAGGAGGTCTGGCTGGGACTGGGAATAGTGTGTGAGCAACTAGGTGGGTCTGTAATACCTGAGTTTGTGGCCAAAAAGTGCCTAGCGAGGAGCATGGTAGCCCTGCGGGAGGAGTGCGAGTAACATCCAGTGTCTGGGTGGGATCTGTGGAGCAGGAGTGAAAAAAATAATGAGGGAGGGATTGAAAGTAAATGATTGCCACACGGTCTTTAGGAGAAAGGGGGAGTTAGAATGGGGGGCTGCGAAGAGGGGAGAGCAATTCCTGGTGCTCGGAGGCGGCGCAAGCATACCTGCATCGGTCAGAGCTGGGACGGACTTGTCATTTACGGCTTGTTCAGTGGATCAGGGTCACGGCTGACCTTCAACATAAAGTCATAAAAAGATACATAAATGAAGGTATAGTAATGGAACATTTCATGGTGGTTTGGAAACTTCTTTTAAGAGTGGGTGATGACGAGCAAAATTCCAAGCGGAAATGTCAAAAAATACAGTTCCAGGGGACCACAAACTATGGTAATAGAAAGAATAAGTGGTTCTCTTGGGTAGTATAATTGCTTTGATCTATGGGCCATATGTATCATTGAAATTCCAATTCGCAAAGGCCGAAATTTGCAGAATTTCTGCTTTTGCGAATGCGAATTCGCAAAATGGCATGTATGTATGCAAAATCATTGGAAATCAAGGAATCGGTAAAAATGCAATTCCTTAAATTGCTACATTGGCCAATCTGCGATTTTTCTGCGATTCTCTACATTTGCGAGTTCTCAGTTAGTGATTTTCGCAAACGGAAATTCGCAAAAGTTGGCCATTTTCACAAAATAAGGAATCGCAATGGTATGTATGAAAAATTTGCAATTAGCGATTTTCGGAAAATCGCAAATTACAGAATCGCAATTACCACCAAGTAGGAGCAGGTGGTAACCAGGTGCAAACTATTTAAGCAGCAACAGAATTTCACATACTGTTTATCACAATGGCTGGGCTTTACCTGATAGCTAGGAGGATGCGTCTGAGAGCTGCTGCACAGAGGAGGACACGCCAGGAGAGGATATTCCGTTTGCGTGTCAGCATCTCCCAGCGCCTTGAGGAGGAGCTCTACACCCATTACAGGCTGGATGAAGACAGCATTAATGATTTAATTGCGGAACTCAGACCCTACCTTGAACACCCCACATGCAGGACAAATGCCATCTCCACTGAAATCCAGGTCCTGTGTTCAATACACCTGTTGGCCTCAGGAAGTTTTCAGTGTGTGATTGCCACAGCAGGAGGGGTGTCACAAAGTGCCCTTTCACGATTCTTTCATGCCTTTCTAGATGCCATGGTTCAGAGGATGCAACATCACATTTACTTCCCCAGAACCCCACAGGCACTAGCCCAGACAAGGCAGGACTTTTACCAAATCTCTCAATGCCCAGACGTGATAGGATTAGGATGCATAGATGGCACACATGTTGCTATATTCCCCCCACACCCACCTCAAGCAATGAATACATCTTCAGGACCCGGAAATGCTACCACTCACTGAACATTCAGGTGGTGTGTGATGCCAAACACATCATAACTGACATAGTAGCAAAGTATCCTGGCAGCACACATGACACATTCATCTTCCGTCACAGTGGGCTATACCGTAGACTCTCAAGAGGGGAGTTTGGCGAGGGATACCTACTTGGTGAGTACCTTCAGACATAGGGCTCATTTGTACTAACTACCATGTGCATTGCAACAGACTAACCATTTAAATTGCAACCCACAGGTGACAGTGCATATGCAGTCCGGGATTTCATATTGACTCCCTACCTTAATCCCACCAATGCTAGAGAACGCAGATACAACAGGGCACACATCGCAACCAGAGGCACCATCGAACGGACCTTTGGGATCCTGAAAAGCAGATTTTGGTGCCTCCATAAAAGTGGATGTGCACTCCAATACAGCCCCAATACGTGTTGCAAAATAGTGGTAGCATGTGCCATGCTGCATAATATTGCCACAAGAAAAGGCACACCAGTGGAGTTGAGTGACTCAGGATCCTCTGACGTGGAGGGGCCTGGACCAGGACGTATGGTAGCTGGTGTACCTGTTGCAGCAGCTGGGCGCCAGAGGCGTGATGAGATTGTGCGCAACTATTTTTAGGTAAGGAAAAATGACACAATGCTAAACCTTGTAAGTGTGAATGTGGTTTTTAATCCTTACATGCAGTAAAAATAATAACACAAAACGTTCAGGCAAAGTAGTCATACTACATATGTTTGGCACATGTTTCAGTCACACTGCTATTAAGAAAAAAGGAGTGACTTAAAAGTTTGATGTTGCACAGCGTGATGCTAATTGGAAGGTGTAGGCCTAGTGGTCCTGCCACTACGGCCCCTCTCCAAGGTGGGTGGTGGGGGTGGTGCTGCTCCGACCTGACTGCATGTCCTCTTCACTTGGAGTTAGTACTCCAGGCCCTGTTGTGCGTACTGCCCGCAGCTCGTCCACAGCAGTTGTAACTTGCATAAGGGCATTTGCAATATCCTGTGTAGCATGTGTGAACTGACGCTGCATCTCTATGCTGCGCCTGCCCTGGATGCATGTTGCAGACGCCAAGCGGTTGATGGCCCGGGTATAACTATCTTGGCGCTGCAACGCTCTTCACCCTGCACCTGCAACATATTGAGTTCCAGGCCGGCAAACACAGAATCTTCACCTGAGCCTTGAACATTGTTAGTCGTGCGCCGTCTGAGCCTGGCTGCACTTTGTGGCACATGATGGTCTGGTGCACGGCCCTGTTGCTGTGGCTGTGTGTCATCATTTGTCAAATTTCCAACACTATCATCTGCATCATCCTCTATTGGCGGAAGTGGTCTCACAATGTGTCTCCTCTTTTGCTTGTGAGTGGTCACGGGGCTGTCCTCCCCATCAGTGTGCTCATCATGGCCGGCATCTCCTGAGTCCAAACCTTCATTGACTGTTCCACTGCCTGTAGGCTGTGTTGAAGATAGTGCTGTGGACAGAACAGCACACATTAATTTACTGTACTCACTTGCACTGTGTAAATAAATTTTTTCACAGTTTGGGTTTACATTGGTCTATTGGTTCCCTTTCATGACCTGCATATTCAATGTTTGACTTTTTTGGCTGAAGTTTTTCAACTTTGATTTTCATGTGACTACATCTCCCATAATGCATTGCTATGTCTGCCTGTGTGCCTGCTCTGGGCTACCTATCTTTTCTCCTGCTCCTCGGTCACTGCTGGGGGGTGTTGGGGGGTGTAAGGGGTATGAGGGCATGCTTCTTACCTTTTCCAGATGCTGGTTGATCAGAGCTGTCAAGATCAGCCACTCCTCCCACACTCTCTGGTTGCAGGGTCCCCTCCACCAGTTCCTCAAGGGATGTAGAGTCCGAAACAGAAGAGATCCCACCACCGGTTAGCCTAGACTGCTCCAGCCTGGCAGCTGCCTTCTCTTTTGAGTGCAGGCGCAGGTCATACCAGCGCTTTCTGAGGTCCTCCACACTCCGGGGTGTCACCCCCACAGCATTCACCTTATGCTGGATGTCCTCCAAATTCGCCTTTTACGGCTCTCTGGCACCTTCAGAGATTTTTTTTCCAAGCAATAATTCATGGTTTGACGCCAAAGCCTCCAGTTCAGCCTCAGAAAATGTTTGCTTTCTTTTCCTGGAGCATTCACTCTCCTGCTGCTGGGATTCCTGTCTGGGCGTGTTTCCACTTTCTGCCATGCTGCTTCAGGAGCACAGTCCCTCTCCTAAACACACCTTCACTCTGCCTCTGACTCAGAAACTCAGGTGCAGCTTGGGTAGTCAATAACTTCCTGGTTGTGATGTCATTATGCTGCACCTGAGTGGCTGGTTAGCGAAATTCGCAAAATTGCGATTTTTTCCCGTTAAGGAATCGCAAAAAATTGTGATTTTTCCATTGAAAAATCACACATATTGCGATTTCTTGGGGTTAAGAAATCGCACAAGGGAATTTCGCAAATAAATAGCCATTTATAAGGAATCTCTATTTATTTGCGATTTCTTTCATACATACCGATTTGCGATTCCGATTTTGCGATTCTGTAAAAATCGCAAATAAGGAGTCGCAAATCGGTTCTTTCATACATATGGCCCTATGTACCTAATACAAAGGTAAAGGTGCCTCAGTAGACTAATGCATCCACTACAGGAGCCTGTGTTCGACCTCATGGTCACAGGTTCAATCCTGGTGGGTCCACCCACTGTAATAAGGGATTGTGCTAAAAAAAATTGTACAACAACATTTTACGCCCCACAACATTTAACAGAAAGCTTTTTGCAAGTATTTCTTAGTTTAGTTTTACAAAACATATGCCCAGTGGGCACTGTCCTGTCATGCTGTAGGTGTATCAGCATAAGTAACAATCTCAGACATATGAATAAAAGTACATTTTGCAATAATATTATTTCTCATGTTACTTATTATAGATATCTTCTTGTGAAATACTCAAAGTTTGAGAAATCCAGCTACATAACACAGTTAAACGTGTACCTTTGCTTGGTTCCCGGTGGTGATATCCAGCCCACGGGTCTCTCTGAGTACTTGTCTCTCTGAGGTTGCGTTTAATGGTGGTCCCAACTTAGGCTGCTCCCTTGTCACCAGATCAGTTGCGTCCATGGCATGGCTGAGACCACTGATGTAGGGTAGGGAAGTGTGATGGAGTGAGGGCCCATAAGGAGGACCAAGGCAATCAGAGGCTCACCTGCGTATTACTCATGGTGAAATATATCTTTGCCCACGTCTGCCTTGTCCCCCCTTCTTGTGTCCTCTATTATGCTGTCAATGACTCTCCTGCTAAGTCGAGGTGTTCAAGGGGGTTGGACATCAGATTTAGCCTCAAGTGCTTCAATATTTGTGACCGGTGCTCCCACTGGGTACCCTGGTCTCGTAGTGACCGCCATGCTTCTGTTTCCGCATTTGACATTTCTTTAGCTCATGTAGCCAGACATGGATTTGAGGGGTCTTCGACTATTTTAACGCCGTTGCTGAGCATTGCTGAATATACATAACACAGTTTTGGTTTATAAATTAATGAGCATGTCTTAGAGCATTTATCCAAAATCAGTCCTGTTTAAACAACCGTTTCTTATTTAAAAAATCTGACTGTTTGCATTGTTTTTGCAACCAAAAAAAAATTAGAACAAGTGCTTTTTTTGCCCCAGAAAATACCTTTCAAATTTGAAAAGTAAAGAAACATATTTTCTCCACTTTTTAAAATGTGACCACGGCTAAAATGGTGAAATAATGTTATGCCATATTTACACTGGTGCAAATGCTACTTGTTCCATCCCCTATCACAGAATACCAAACAGTGGTGCAAAAGAATTTGCCCTGCTGTTTGAACCAGCGCAGTTTCTGTATCTGTACTACAATGCCTGAAACTCTAACATGAACACTATGCACTTTTACAAAAAATGATTAACACACTTCCTTTTGCAAAGGTACAAAATAATTTTTGTGATTTACATGCCTAATCAGTGGCCAGTGCAGATGCTTATTTTACATTTTTTTTCATAATTTATTGCGCATTTAAGGAAATTGTATCTATTTGAAAAGATAGAAAGGAACACGTGTATATTATTGCAAGCAGTGCTAGTTTTTGTGTCACATTCCCCGATAGGAACAACTTCATAAAATGGCACAGACTGATGGAAAAAGTAATCCGAGCCTCTGCACTTATCACACCAGTTTCTGCACGTGCCCATTTTGTTCATTGTCCAGCCCCTGGCAGCTCGAGCTGCCTGACTGATGCTTTCGGAAGCGCCCACTGCATCTAACATGTTTGAATAGATTTCCACGCTTTCTTATCAGCGCAACAACTTGCAGCAGTGCTGAACTTTTTGGAATTGCCAAGGGAGTATGCTTATTGTTCATTAGAAGGGTGGCCGCCGTTCCATGTGCCCAGGGAGAATGTATTTAAGAACCGCCAGCCTTGGGTTCTTTCCAGCTCATTGTGCACTTGCTTTACAGTGTCTGATTTACTTTAAGGCTTCTTGTTATTGCCGTTTAGAAACAAATTTTATCCTGCACACATCCTGTTTGAAACAACATTTTTCCCCTGTCAAACAAAGATAAAGAATCTTAGAATTTGCTTTTTAGTTTCTTAAGATTGGAATGAGATTTGCTGAAATGTTGACTAAATACTCATGTGCTCTGGGACTCGAGTGGAATACAGAAAGACATGCAGCTTCGTTTAATATTGCTAGGAGGTATCCTGCTTCTTTTCTGCATCCAGGACCAACTTCCGGTGGCCGAATTTGATTGGTAAGAGGAGGTATCTGTCTTGTCCTGCCCAGTTCTTAACCCTTTACTGTCGAAACCCTATTTGAATATGGGAGCAGAGGTTCAGACTCTTCCAAACTCATTGTGGAGTCCACCTAGTCCCCTGTCTCTGGTCTTCCAGACAGGTGCCATTATGGGATCACTTCACTGTTCTTACAACCTGACCCCTTGGCACTACAGGTTTCGGGGGGCCTTCTCCTCTTAGCTTAGCATACTGCGGTGGAACCTCCATGGCTGGATCTTTAGATAAGTTCAATGGCTCCCATCACAGCTGCACTCAAGGTACACAGGGAATGCCTCAGATGTATCTTTCCATGTTGTGTGCCTTGTGCCTGGCCATGGGTAAAGCCTGTCAATTATTCCAAGTGTATTGTACATATATGTTGAATAGCTAAGACACTCCCTGTGTTCCTTTATGGTCGACAGGTGAACTTCTACACTAGCAAAGTAAATCCAATGGATTACCCATATCTGCAGGGTCCAGTCTATCTTTGGGATTGTACTGTAGCACAAGGTAATCCTGGTGAGCCCACAGGCCCCAGAATGCACTGGGCGTCATCATCATGGGTGGGGTGCCCCACTTTCCACAAATTGGTTTCGAAGGTATATCCGGCCAACAGTGCATTAATAATAATTACTTCACTTTTACTGCAATTCGTATGACTGCCACTATCCTTTCATGGCCTAGATGCCCCATCAGTCAGAAAGTAAGATGCAGCAGTGTTGGTGCAGAAACTTAGCAAGGCGGTACTTCTGTGCATGTTTAAAGAGGGTCCTTAAGTGCTCGGTGGCTCAGGATTTGATGCTAGACCTATTCTACTCTGCGCTATGTCTTCTTACTTCTGGCATACACCCTGATCCTTGGCAGGTCTGGCTGACTTAGTTAGGCCCTCATCACGTGCTTTCGGTATCCTTATGTCAGAAAAACTCAGGGAATATGAGTGCCCTTTTAAAAATATAGCACCACAGAGCTGTTTGCTGGTTACTGTTAGCTACCTATCGAGAACATGCAATCCGAAAGTTACTTTTATATTTGACGTTATATCACATGCACAAAACAATCACATTTTGGAGAGTGCATTAAGTAAAGTGTTGATCCAATCCTATATTGAACCTAACAAATCTTACAATTTCAAGTTTTCAGTTTTGCACTTAATTAAGCTGAAAGGTAAATTATATGTAATTTGCTAAAGTATTGAATAACTCCGGTTTCGGGATTTGCAACTCGGTGTCTTTTGCTGACTGTCCATCTGGTAATGCCCCGGTTACTTACCGGTAATCTTCATTACTCCGAGTATAGTCTTCCTCGCCACATGACTTGCATAGTGAGCTTCAGCTCCACACCAGAACCCTCCAAGGTAAAAAAAGCCTCCCATCTCCTCCCAATATGGCCGACCAGATCACCCCTGACCTCTATAAGAGGCGGGCCGGCCCAACCAACAGTCTGAACAACCAAGCCAGCAATGAAGCCGACAGCCAGACAGGGAGGGGGGGAGGGAACTCATGTGGCGAGGAAGACTACGCTCGGACTAATGAAGATTACCGGTAAGTAACCGGGGCATTACCTCCTCGTTAGTCTTCCTCGCCACATGACTCACATAGGGCCAGATGTAGGTGGCCATTTACCGGCCGTTAACGGCCGATTTCGGCTGTTACCGACCGGTAAATGGGTTTTTGGGATGTAGGGGGCCAATTTTACCGAATCAGTAAATTTACAGAATCTGTAAAATACCGAATCGTTATTTTTACCGATTCAGTAACTTCTAGATGTAGGTGGGACTCTTCTGAGTCCCAAAGGCCTTTCAGATTCGGTATTTTACCACCCAATCCAAATGGGTGGTAAAATACCGAATCCAGGTGTGCATGCACATGTGTGCATACACACCTATGCCATGTGACAGACAGACATGCCTGTATTTGGGGTGCTGGAGGGTGTCAAAGTGACACCCACTGCCCCCTTGCTGGAATCAGTATTTACGATTCGGTAATGCCCATTGATTCCTATGGGCTTCAATGCCCATAGGAATCAATGGGCATTACCGAATCGGTATTTACAGAATCGGTAAATACCGATTCTTAACGATTCGGTATTTACCGATTCTGTAATACCTACATCCCCCCCTCTATTTTACCACTTCTTAAATACCGAATCAGTAAAATTCGGTATTCAAGAAGTGGTAAAATAAAATTACCTACATCTAGGCCATAGTGAGCAAATACCCAAGCCAAAAGGCTTCATTGACCACAAGAAAAAAACACCACACGTGAGTAGAAAAAAAACAACAAAATGTTTATTCAGTACAAAACAAAGAAATAGGAAGTTAAGAAACCTGATTCAAAGAAAAAAACAAAAGGCCATCAAGGAGCGTCCGCCCCAGCACACAGCACAGCCCCAGCAAAGTCCCCAGGAACAGAACCACCCAGGAAAACCCGATAATGCTCCATGAACATGTGAGGGGACGACCAAGTCGCCGCCCTACAAATCTCCTCAGTGGAAACACCCTTGAAAGAGGCCCAGGACACAGACACACTCCTAGTGGAACGACCCTGGACCCCCACCGGAACATCCGAACCCAGCGAAGTGTAGGCAAGGAGGATAGCCTGCTTAAGCCAGCGACTCAACGTGGAAATTGAGGGCTTGCGACCAGAATGAACGAGACCAAATGTCACGAACAGACTATCACACCGAGAAAGGGAAGACGTGCGTTCAAGGTAAACCACAACAGCACGCCGGACATCCAGCAAGGACAGGGAAGTCTCCGTGTCGGGAGGAAAAGAAGGCAATGATACCTCCCGCGACCGGTTCACCAGAGAGGGAACCTTGGGAAGGAAACGAGGGTCATGACGGAGAACCAGCCGATCAGACAAAACCCGCAAGAAGGGTGGGGAGTGAAGGAACGACTCCAGCTCGCCCATCCGGCCTGCAGACACAATGGCCACCAGGAATATCACCTTAAAAGTGAGAAACTTCAGGGCAACCGAGGCCAGGGGCTCAAAGGGGGGACCCTGGAGGGCCCGCAACACGAGGGGGAGAGCCCAAGGAGGAGACAAACAAAGCGCCCGAGGGCGACGGAGAAAACAACTCCGGAGCAAACGAGCCACCAGGGAATCGATCCCGTCGAAACCCGGACTGCGGAAGGCCCGCAAGGCCGCCCACTGGGCCCGCAAGGTAGAGGGGGCCAAACCCAAGGAAAACCCCTCAGCAAGGAAGTCCAAGACCCGCAAGGGATCCACAGAGGAAGGCACAGCACCCTGGCGCCCGCACCAACGGGAAAATGAATACCAGTGACGGGAATAGGATGATAAGGTGGAAGACCGGCGAGAGCTTTGCAGCAAGTCCACCACCCCCGAAGAACACCCTCTAGACAGCAAGGTCACCCGCTCAAGAGCCAGGCCTGAAGATGGAGCCGGCGCAATACCGATCCGGGGAGCGGAGGGCCCCGCAATGGAAACGGAAGATCCAGGACCGGCCAGTAGGCCTGAACCGCCAGCTCGCACAGGAGAGGGTAACAGGTGCGGCGAACCCAGCCGGGGACCACCAGGAGCACCAGGGCCTTGTCCATGCGTATCTTGCAAAGGACCCGAGGGATCAAGGGGATGGGGGGAAAGCGTACAGGAGACCGGAAGGCCAAGGGAACGACAGGGCATCCACACACCACACCCCCGGAATCGTGAGGAGAGAACAGAAATGGGGCAGGTGGGCAGACTCCCTGTCCGCGAACAGATCCACCAGAGGCAGACCGAAGATCGACACCAGGAGGCGAATAACCACTGGAGAAAGGGAGAGACCGGACAACGACGGGAAAACCCGACTCAGACGATCCGCCTCCACATTCTCGGGCCCCGGGAGATAGACCGCCCGGAGAGACAGGACCGTCGACTCCGCCCAAGACATCAGTTCCTGAGTCAGCAACCAAAGGGAGCGAACCTGGCACCCCCCCCTGATGGTTGACATAACTCCTCACAACCTGGTTGTCCATCCTGACCAAGACATGGTGACCCTGGAGAGAAGGAGCAAAGTGCAGGCAGGCCAGGAAGACAGCTTTCAACTCCAGAAAGTTCGAAGAGCAGCGGGACAGAAGGAGATCCCAACGACCCTGAATGGACCCCGAACCCAAGGTCACCCCCCAGCCGAGGTGACTGGCATCTGTTGTGACCACCCTGGACGGGAAAACCAGAAAGGGAAGACCCTCGGAGAGGTGAGACTCCACCAACCACCAACCCAGATCCGAACGAACCTGAGGGGAGACAAGGACCAGGAACTCGTAATCCTCCGGGCGGGGATCCCAGAGGGAGAGCAGATGATTGACCAAGGGATACAGGTGGAGGCGAGCCCAGGGGAGAACATTGATGGTAGCTGACATCAGACCCTGAACCCGCAGCCAAAGGCGGACTGGAGCGTAATCCCGAGCCATAAGGGATCCCAGATCCCGCCACAAGGTGTCTCGATGACCCAGAGGCAAGAACACCTTCCCCAGAACCATGTCCAATCGACCCCCAATGAAGACCAAGTCCTGAGTGGGAGACAGATGAGATTTTCGCTCGTTGATCAGGAAGCCGTGTGCCGAGAGAACTTCGCAGACCCTCCTGACGTGCAGCATCCCCTTGGAGAAAGAAGAGGCAGAAATTAACCAATCGTCCAGGTACGGAAACACCCTGATTCCCTCCCGGTGAAGAAGACCCACCAGGGGAGCCAGGATCTTAGTAAACACCCTTGGGGCAGATGATAAGCCAAAAGGAAGCACCTGGAACAGATAGTGGGAGCCCCCAATGCAGAACCGGAGGAAGGACTGAGACACCGGATGGACTGGCACATGCAGGTAGGCATCCAGGAGATCCAGAGATGCAACCACATCTCCCTGGACCAGGAGTGGCAGAATTTCCTGAAGAGAGATCATCTTGAATTTAGTATGGGGAATGTAAGAATTCAACCACTTTAACTCCATCACCGGCCGAAAATCCCCAGAAACTTTCCTTACCAGGAACAGGATGGAGTAGATTCCTGAACCCCTCTGAGAAGGCGGGACCGGCTGGATGGCCCTCTTGATGAGCAAGTCTCGGATGCCGGCCAGCAAGGCCCGTCTCTTGACCAGGGAGGAAGGCAGGGGCGTAGCGAGAAATAAATCCGGAGGAGGGGAGGAGAAGGTGATGGAAAACCCCTCCTTCACAATCCGAAGAGCCCAAAGATCTGAGACAGACTCCTCCCAAGCCGGGATGAAATGGCGGAGACGGCCCCCCACAGGGAAGACCCCGGGGGGTGACGGCAGACAGTCAGGATTTAGGGGCGGAAGAGGAAGTGGAAGCAGCAGGCTGAGGCCGGGATTTGGTGAAGAAAGGGGCGCCCCGGCCGCGACCCCTTCCACGAAAGGGCGTGCTGCCCTTACCCCTGGATGAAGAGGAGAAAATCCGGCCGCGCCCAAGGAAACGGCCCCCAGAGGACCTGATGGGAGCCAGCAGCTTGCGGTCTTCAGCAGATTTCTTGAACATCTCCTCCAGCGGAGGACCAAACAACTTCGCCCCAGAAAAAGGGATCTTCATGAGTAACGCCTTCTGGGATGCCTCCGACTTCCAATGGCGCAGCCAAATCTGACGACGAGCCTGGATGGCAGCCCCCCTGCAGCAGCAGATGTACCCAGGGTGTCAAAGGAGATGTCCGAGAGAAAGCGAGTCTGTTGTTCCATCAAGGCCAGGGTCGGAACAACATCAGCCCCCTGATCCAGGAGGTCGCCCAGGGACTGGAAATCCTTCAACAAGGATTGCACAGTGCAAGATAAATACGCCGAAGCCCTGATGGTGATATTCGCAGCGGCATACGAACGTTTAGTCGCCGCCTCCACACGCTTGTCCACGGGGTCAGAAGGCGAAGCGTCCTCAGAGATGATAGAACCCTGAGAAGCCAGGCCCACAACCAGAGAGTCCACCTTCACCGCTGAAGGGAAATCTTTTGCGAAGTCATCAATAGCATAACGTTTAGCCAGAAAACAGGGAAAGGACTGCTTATCAACATCCAGCCATTCCCCCTCGATGGCCTTTTTGATGGACGCATGCAGAGGAAGGGAATCCGGAGCCTTGCGTTGATACTGGACGAAGAAATCCTCGGGCACAACCTCAGCCGACGGAGGAGAGAAAGCCAAGTTATCCTTGATGTGTGAAAGAACATCACGAAGTTCCTGACCCTGGATGAAACGGCCATGAAGATCATCCTCCTCCCCCTTAGCATCAGAGACTGGGGTGGGGTCCCTACGTGGACGCTTCGGAGAGGAAGGGCCCTGACCATCAACACACTGTGCAAGGGCCTCAGCCACCGCAGACCGGATCATCATCTGGACTGAGCAGAAAGAGGCTCAGAAGCAGACAGGGAGTCAGACACCGACCCCGCAGAGACAGAATGCCGCTCCATAACCCACGAAGGAAAATCACTAAACTGTATGAAAGTGGAGGAGACTGGAGGAGACTCAGAGGGACTGCAGCCGGAACAAGCATAAATAGGCTGAAAAACAGCTGAGGCATGTAAAAAAAAAACAACTGCTGCACCTGGAGCTGCCAAATCCCGCCCCCGGAGGGCGGGCGGCACAGACCAATCCCAGCGCGGAACAGAGCCACGGGAAGAAGCACTGGAAACCCCGTCGAAGGGGAGAGCGGAAACCGCCCAGCGCCTCGACCAGGAAAAACAAGACATGGAGGCCCTGGAGAGCCGGCACGTCGAAAGGTAAGGGCAGGGAAGCGCGTGTAGACTACCAAACACACCGCAGCGGCCCCCACACAAGCAAAGCAGAAACAGCGGCCGACCGCATTAAAAGAAAAACGGCGGCCGCACAGCATCAGGCAAATCACAAGTGTAACAAGCGCCATATGTAGAAATCGCCGGTCCAACAGAGCCCGCAACCGGGCCGGGACCACAACAAGCGACAGGAAACAAAGCACGGGCGAAATTGCCCCACGTTCCTGGCCGGCCCCCCCCCCTGTAGACCCACGGGACGCTGATGCAGCACCTGACCGGCCCCAGGGACCGGGGGAAGGAAGGGGGGGTCAAAGAAAAGTCCAAGTCCCAGGGTCCGCTAAGGCAGGACCTCCAACCAAAGACCCAAGAACATGCTAGAGCAGGTCCAACTTACCTGAACAGCGCCTCTGGAGAGAATCGCGCAGAACTAAAAAAACAGACTGTTGGTTGGGCCGGCCCGCCTCTTATAGAGGTCAGGGGTGATCTGGTCGGCCATATTGGGAGGGGATGGGAGTCTTTTTTTACTTTGGAGGGTTCTGGTGTGGAGCTGAAGCTCACTATGTAAGTCATGTGGCAAGGAAGACTAACGAGGAGGTTATGGTTTTACAATGCTACCATCTTGCGGATGAGGGAGGAGGTTGGGTGTGGCAGGAGTCAATATATGAGATTCTTTGCATGATGATAATTGCCTCCATCTTATCAGGAATTAGAACACTGGAATGTTGAGAGCTCCATTGAAGACAAAGGAAAGGCTGAGGGCAAATAACGGCTGGTATAGACCTTGTACTCCAACATTCCAACATTTGACTTTCTGTTTCTCCTTTAATTTAGAACATTCCACCCTCAATGGGAAGCAGAATGTGGGGAGCTCTGAGTTGAGTGTTCATCACAGAGTTATGTATACAGGCCTTGGCTTGGCAAGCCCTACTTCATAGCTTTCCAAATTTTCATGTTGGTGACACACCTTTTAGTCAATCTTCATCTTGTGACTCGGTAACGCGAGGAAGTGCAGCTCGTGAGCCCAAACCACCTAAAAGGTGGTTTGGGGGGGTTCTCCCCCTGAGAAAATTTTGAAAAAATAGTTGGAAATGGTGGATTTTCAAGCAAATTTGAGAAAGCAGAAGGTTAATAAAGCAATTGTGAATCTGTTCTAACAAAGACAGTGACTGGCAAAACTGGGTGTAAGCAAGGTTAGGTTTGTGCCTGAAACAAGAATATAATCATGCACACATTGACACATGCCCCAGTGATTTACAGCACAAAAAGGGCGGGTGCACGCACTGCCAACACTTTCAACCATGCACAAAGTCCGCATGCTGCCTTGCTGAATAGGAGTTCCCTCTTGCCACCTGCACCCCTTCGAATCGCCACAATAAAAAAATACATTTAGCATGAAAAAGTCAATCTTAGAAAACATGTTTCACCTGTAGCCCATTTGAAATATTTTCATGCATACCATACCACAGAAGTTGGCACCTGGGGTATGTAAACGTGCCTCTCATATCTCCCCCTCACACTCTGCTTACAGTGCTGGAGTATGTAAATGTCTCCCATTCCACCCCCTCATACTCTGCCACAAATATGCATAAATATACAGACAAAGGAAGACTGACACATGTTCAAAAACAAACATACAGTCACATGCATAGAAATATGTGACATTTCCAGACTTGAGCACACACTCTCTTAGACACATACACACACTCACGCTCACTCACACACACAGAGATGACCCAAAGCGAGGGCATGGTGAACACAAATTCTCAGACAAACGCATACACAAAAGCGTGCACTCTCCTAGACACAAAGGGCAATTGACTAACAAACACACAATGCTGAAACGAGACAAACTCTCCGGGAGCACCCCAAAACAAAGCTGGAAGCACCTGCACTTTTGACAGTATACCCTCAAGTAACTGAAACCATGTCTGCCCTGCTAGATGTTTCAAATACAACTGGCTTTAAACTCGCACACAGCTGTGAAAAAACATGCAAAGCAAATGCAGAAACCCTCACAGGCCAACAAACACACACAACAATTTGCACTCAAAGAAAAAGCTTCGGAAACAAAAAAAAAACAGCAAGGTAAATAAATGCAGGTTGAAAAGCCTAAACATAAATGTAACTAGACATGGTCCCTGGTGCACACAGTACAAAAAGAGAGGTCCAGGGCTACAAATGGATGGCAACATGACCTGGGAGGCAGCTCTAAGATGCTGTGTACTATAGATGGCTGACTGTGTAATACCACAGTAGTGACATTATTGGAGGACTGTAATATCCCCTTGCACATGTTTTTTTTCCTTCTTCCTCCTTGTTTTCGTCTCTGAATAGTTCTTTGTAATTCTAAAAACGTGTAACTTGGAGACCGAACCTCAGAATGCTGAACTTGAAAACCATGAGGCCTTCTGCACTAGATAGCAGCAGGCCTGCTGAGCAGCGAAAGCCTTAAACTGGAGCAAACATTCAGAGGCAGTGGTCTTATGCGCATAGCGTAGAGTCTGAGCCATGGGGTTAATAATGCCAAATCTGAGGCGTGCTGAACACAGAGTTTGAGGCCTGGGCGCACTGTATGCTGACGGAAAGCCTGCTACACACAAACATCCATCCTCATGTAGGCGAGTCTGAGAGATGAGGCCTGAGGCATGCTATCCATGATCACAGACACAAGCCTCCTTTCTGCATACAGCATTGCGCACAGCTGCACTGTGCACAAAGACACAAGCCTCCTGTGCGCACACAGAATTGTGCACAGCTACACCGTTCTCACAGACTCAAGCTTCCTGCACACATACAGCGTCGCACGGCTGCAGACTCTGTGGTGCCTACTGCTACACACAGAACAAACTTACATTCTATAATACACAGACAGTAAGCAGGCCAGCTGTAAAAGGCAGCGCAATGACTACTGTACAGTTTGAGGTCGTCTGCACAGGGGGTAGAAGGGCTCACTGAAAAAGCCGAACAAAGAACAAGGAACGTGACCCCGCCAAATGATGTGATGGTCCTAACAATAGGATCCCAATATATATGGGGTGCTAAGCCTAGGAGTTAACACTGCACATAACAAAATTAGGTCAATCCAATTATACTCGAGAGAAAAGTTTTAGCAAATATATATGTATTTTTATTTTTTTATATACTCTTAGATTTGGTGTAGAAAAAACTTACATAAATAAATAACATTTTGGATCCACATGGTTTTCTTTAGAGCATCAAACAACATACATAAGCAAAAGATAAAGGATAAGAATAACAGAAATTCCTTCTACTTTGAAGCCCACCCAGTGACAATTCACACTTCAGTCATACTCTCATGCTCACAGGTTTCCAAATTAATCTGCCTAAAATTCTATCATTCAACTTTCATTCTTCCATACATTCATTCCTATCGTCCTGGTGTATGCAATACATAGATGGTTAGTATGTTGCATACGTCAGAGTGTTATTCCAGATAAAGGATCATAATACGGCTCCTAATTAATATAACACAATATGCCGTATTTCTGGAGACACAAGCCGACGCGCATTTCGGTGACAGGCCAGGTAGGCCACACCTTCGTCAGGGCTGGGGGTTGTTGACTGGGAGGGAAAAGAATAATGATCTGGAAATAAAACACAATGTCTTAGTTTTTTGTTCTATATAAAAATTACAAACATGAAATGTTGAGACATATTTTTTTCACTATCTGATGCATTTTTAACAGAGATAAGCAATGGTTATTAGAATGATGGTTATATGGTTGACATTTTGAGACTGTGCAGTACTAAACTACCCAGAGACACTCCCTAAGACAGACTCCCGGTTAGGTGAGATCTGTTAAAGGCACAAAGATAACCTAGACTAAGTGACCAATCGAGAGAATAATATCACATCTTTCATATATCACATTATTACATACTTTCATTCTGGGGCACATTTAACCAAGTGCAGAAAGGTTATTGCACATCATACTAACGGTCCCGGGCCACGGTGTCAGAGAGCCCAACCTTCAGTCATTTATGCTCAAATATAGTGGGAGGATGGTTTGGCATAATATTAGGATGGATTTTTAGTTGTTATTAAACTTTGAAAAACAACAATCAGGGGTGTGTGCAATATATTTTAGGTCAGACTACAGAAGTGCTTAATAGTACCCCGTTTCTTTTTACAAACCAGTGTTAGGCCAAAAATACAAGGTGGTGAATAAAGTTTTACCTATTATGGATTTCTAGTCAGTAGTGACCTAGATGCTCAAAGCCAGATGTCCTACGTGTGTAGGAGGATATTTTCTATTTTCTTTCACGCCGGGTACTGCAATAGAGGACCTATAATTCAAATGGAGTTTTTATACCAGCACTAGATTTAACAAGAATGAGATTCCATATTTGGCTTGCGATATCATTCAATATCTTTTTCGATTCATAAGGTTGATTAGGCTCAATCCTGTGTTCAGACAGTATATTACTCAGGTTACCTGATGTGGTCTTAAGGAGGTTCTTCAGATGTAATGCGCAGTTAATTTATTTTGAAGGAATAGAGATCCTGGTAAGCAAAAAGGAACACTAATTATAGGTGGGCCTATTTAGTTGGTAATAACCCTAACAGAGGATAAAGGATTTAGTTCTATTACCTGTATATGAAGACTGTCGCGAGACAAGTTATTGGAAGACTGGGTCTGCCAAAGAAGAATTTGTGGCGGCGATTTAGATGTGGGTCCGTCGTACTTCAGGATGTTTGAGACGGCAGGTGTCAAGAAAATATCCCTAAATGAAAATAATAAGGTAAGTATACACTATAACGACTATCCTCTAGATAATGCAAGGTCAGGGTGCCTGTCATATATACACACCGTAGCGAGTTGGAGAATTTTAAGCGGTGGATGGGATGCAGGTTCGCCGTGCTTTATGGTGTGTAGAACAGCATGTATCAGGAAGAATCCCTAATGGAGGATAAAACGGTAAGTATACACTATAAAGAGTTTCCTCTAGACAGTATACAGTCAAGGTGTCTGTCGCATATACACACCGTGGGTGGTTGATGTACGAGGCCGCTGCGTTTTCAGCTATTGAAACGATGCGTAGCTGCAGATGGCGCTACCTAATGGAAGGTATAAGATAAAGGGGGGACAGTAATCAGTATACGGTTTAACACGTCCGGGAGATAGGGTATCGGTCAGTAACATGTCAGGGAGGTAGGGTATCGGTCAGTGACACTTACCTTGGTAATTAGAAGCACAGTCTGTAGATGGGGGTTCCGTCGATGCGCCGCATCGACCTATCGTCACGGGAGACAGGACTCGCACAGGTACAGAGCTTGTCGGCGTTTAAATAGCCGGTTCTTCGCGCCATAGAAGAAACTCGTCAGCTGCTTAGAGGTAGTGAGCATCGATAACGGACTTAATTTTACTGATAAATCAATGGCGGCCATCTTAGAAAGGACATTCTGGGACTATAGAAATGGTGAACGGGTCTAATACCTTAGATAGCTTGTTAGTCACCATCTTAGAAGAACATTTTTTTTAGGTTTGTTTAACTGATGGACATCTCAAAATATGTCCTGGACAAGAATCTAACTGGATTATGATGCAGTAAACATTATTTCAGAAATTAGCCCGTTCTTTGCATCACAGATGAAATATATCGGCTACGAGGGAATAGTAAACATCAACAACGGACTTCGTATTGCTAATCAACATATGTCGGCCATCTTGGAGAGGCTATTTGAGGGTTTATAGATATAGACAACAGACTTGATTCCTTGAACTGCTCTGTGGCCACCATCTTGGAGGGATTATTTCTGCTATCATTAGACTGGAAAGTATGTCATAGGGAAGTTTTGTATTTCAATTATATGCATCTATTAAAAGTACCCCCATGAAGAATTCAAAGTACATCCATTACCAAGGTCTTGCCAAATACAGAGATATTATCCCCCGTTGCTGTTATCTATTTCTTGAGTATAGTGGTCAGGCATTATTGTCACAAAGCTCATTTTTACAAAAATGCCTGATGCCAAGGACATTCTTCATTCAGTCCTTTGTCCACAGTGTTCAAGAAAAAGATCCAGAACACCTCCCGTTTTTTTCGTAAACATACGGGATCAGTTCCAGGGTTCGCTTTTATTTTTTCAAGTATGAACCAACGAAGTTCCATTTCTTTATGTTCTTTCTCCAGCCAATGAGCTACAATAGGGGCTGTAGTTTTTTGATTCCTGATGTTGGACTTATGCTCCCCTATTCGCATTCGGCACTCTCTGCCTGTTTCTCCAACATATGGGAGGTTGCATGGGCACAGAATTAAACATATGATGTTACCAGTGCGACAGTTTGTCATGGTGGCATTCCGCCGTACAGATATCGTGCGGGTGTTGATACTGACAGTCTCTCCCACAATAGCCTGAGGGCAAATATGGCATGTCCCACATTTGTGGTTGCCATATATGGGCTCCAGTCCAGTTATGGTGGTTTGGGTGCTTTCGGGGGTTTCTCGGATTTTGCCTCTTACCAGATGGTTTTTCAAGTTGGGGTTTTTTAAGGCAAATATGGGTCGGCTCAAGTGTGGCTTTTCACTTTCTACATTCAGAATATGCCAGCTTGAATTGATGGTCTGTCTAATCCTGTGATTCATTTCTGAATGGCGAGTAACACATACAAGCTGGTTGGTTTTTTCAGGGTTTCTCGCTGTGAACATAGCCTCTCTGTTGGTGTATCTAGTCCGTTTGAACGACTCCTTGATCAATCTAGCTGGATAGCCTCGGAAACGAAGTTTCTCTTGCAAGATATCAGCTTGAGTCAGGAAGTCGTTCATATCCGAGCAATTTCTCCTAATCCGGAGAAACTGACTATAAGGAATGCTATCCCTCTGACTCCGCGGATGGAAGCTGGAGTACTGGAGCAAGGTGTTCCGAGCCGTCGGGTTCGTGTATAGCGATACCTTGCTGGTGTTTTTGTGGTGTTCAATCCAAATGTCTAAAAATTCAATTTTGGAAGTACTTGTGTGACTGGTGAATCTCAAATTGGCGTCCGCCGCATTGAGCCATTTGATGAATTCAGATAGCTGTTCTTAGAAGGGCTCACTGAAAAAGCCAACTTTAAAATCCAGCAAACAGAGCACATTAACAAACGCCGTGGGTCAGATCAGGGAACGAAAATGGGACAAAGCCAACTCTATTCCTTTATATTGCATATTTATTTGCCATTTGCACACAGTTGTTGCGGGTTATAAAGTTTACTACTACTAAAAATTAGTGCATTTGCACTAAAACACAGAATAAGGGCAAATGCACACAGAAGGCACACAAACATCGGGCGATACACACAGAAAACCTTGCAAACACAAATCAACACAGACAACTAAGCACACAGGCCAACAGGTGTAACGGTATATGCAGATATCTATGCATTCTCTGAAAACAAAACACAAATCCACACAGACAACACGCATGTCAGAACACTTTGAGTCACTATCAACAGTAGTAGGATTGTACAGGATGGATGCACGGGCGGCTGAATAGATACATGGAATACTTGGATGAAAGGGGCAGGGCTGCCTCGATGGATGGCTTAAGTGAGAGGGCAGATAAAAAGCATGATGATGATGCGGAAAATATATCGGTGTGCGTTTGGGAGGATGGGTGTGCTGAGACGAGGGGGCAGACGTATGTAAAAGGGTGTGTGCATAGTTGACGAAATAAATGCTCTGCTCTAATAACTAAATTAAATGGCTAACCAAAATCGATGCTATTTTCTAGTAAAATATTTGCCCAACACCAAATGAAATGCACACGCAATGACAATCTGTTAAGATCATCTGGCCCCGCCAAATATCCTTTGCTTGCAGCACATATCACTGGCATGTAAAAGCCTTCAGAGGTAATAATGCCTCTGTTGAGCCCCAAGGCCTTTGTAAAGGCAATGGCAGCAATGTACCACCCCCACATAATGGCAGCCATACTATGCCCCTTGACCTCTTACCTGGGGCTGCCGAGCAAGCACTTCTGCTGCAACACTTTTGTGACTGCCACATAAGGGATCATACACTCACGCCACGCTCTCTAAAATCATGGCATCCACTCAGAAACACACACAAACACCCACAAACAAGCACCCCTCATCTGCACAAAGGAGCGTATATACAGACATAATTACATCCCTTTATCAGACACTCTTATGCGTCAAATAAACCCTGTGTCTCTTCAATACATGTGAGTCTGATAGAGTCAGTACCTTTGTAACCTCCGCAATATGGCTACTGTCACAATCGCACATAACTAAAACCATGGAGTGTGTAATTATCCTCACTCTACGGAAAGCTTTAAAATATCGAAAATTTTCCTTACCTGTGCTTCTGGGCTCCATGGTCACTGCGTCGCGAAGGGAACAAGGCCGAGCGCAGTTCACGCTCGCATAACGCTTCTCCTTCCTCCGCGTACGCCGTACTGAGTCACTGACGGCAGAAGCCCAAGAGAGCATTCACCCTAATCAGCCTGCATCATCGCGCGACACACCCAAGCATGGGAGGTGACACAGAGCTGTGTCGCGACACACACTTTGGAAAGCACTGCCTTACTTCAAAAGTTTGTGTGCCTTAGTGATACTGCACACACTTGGAAAAAGTAAGGTGGTGTTGAAAGTCCTATTGCGTACTTAGAGTAGGCTTTCATCTCATTTGCTTGTTTTTTATTCAATGGCTTTCCTTACTTCTTCTTCTGTGTGTTTTGTTTTATTTTAAAAAGTCAGGCGATGGGGTCACTTACAGATAAAAAAAGAAGAGAATCTGACTGTAATGCATGGCAGTTTTCCTCTACAAAAGAGGTCAAGGTACGGCAGACTGAAGGAAGTGACCACAGACCCTTGCATTTGGTGTTAAGAATCTATAAGAAGAATGATGAAATGGCTCCTATGAATTACCGGCTAATCAGCCTACTGGATGTGGGTGAGAAAGTCTTCTCAAAAAATGGTATGTCTGATGAAGGTTTGGGTAGAAGAAAAAATTATTATCCCAATTGAACAAGGTGAGTTCAAAGAAGGCCACTTAACCTTAGACCATTGCTTTCGTTTGTGGGCACTGTCAAGGAAATCAATAGATTTAAAGGGAACATTGATTTGCTGTTGTGTTGACTTCTTCCCTGCTTTAAACCTAGTGGATGGAAATTTATTGTAGGAAATGTTGCAGAGGCTCAGAATCTGCAAATATCTACTCTTGCTTCTCTGGGAATTACAAAGCCAGAACTGGGTTTGAGTAATATTAGATATGGCATGAACCTTAACAAGGAAGCTACAGATCAAGAACAGCCTGCGTCAAGGCTGTGTCTTGGCTCCCTTATTATTTTCCTTGTTCGTAGTGAATTTGTTGAATATATTAAAAGAAGTAGAAGGTTTCTGCCTCACGATGAATGGCTTGCAGGTTTCCTCTCTGTTATATGCCGATGATCTGGTGATAATGAACATGACGGAAGTAGGTCTACAAAGGACGCTGGACGTCTTTCATAAATTTTTTTACGATAGAAGCTAACTGTAAACCTGGACAAGACAAAGATCATTGCTGGAGAAAGGAAATGCTGGAGTCAATTGACTGCTTGGAAGGAAGAAAGTATATCTTGTCGAAAAGTTTAAATAACTTGACAATGTGGTTTGATGTAAAGCTAAACTGAAAAGAGCATTTAGAATCAATAAAAGCCACCGCTTTGACCTCAGTGTGGCGGCTAGAGCACTTTAACTACAAGTATGGTGGTCCCTCCCTACGTCCCATATTGTCTGCCTACAATGCTATAGGTCTGCCTCAATAGTAAGGTGTGGACATCTTAACCATAGGTAGTAAACCGGACTGGAATTGTGAAGAAGGTAAATGCGTGAAAAGACTCCTCACTTTTCCACTTTTATCTATGATTCAGGCTATAAGGATGGAGACCCAGCTTACCGCTTGGAGTCATTTACGGTAATCAGCTGCGCTTAGTTTTTGGCTGGGACTGGTGAGGGAAGGAATCCCCAAAATCTCCTCCTTTTGCAAAGGTGAGGTTCCAAGCTAGTGAATTGAAATGGGTAGGGCAGGTGTGACAACCGTTCAATAGGTTGACAATAAGACTGGATCAGAGGAAGTTGGAATTGATGATCGCCAAATCAGAGTTACAGGTACTTGCTAATAAATGTGCACAGGAGGAGGACTTTCAGTATCTGGGCGAAATATTCACACACAGTTTTTGAGAAAGGCTGGGGTTCAGGATAACTGCTTTCCATACATGGACGCCTTATCTAACCCTAAGCTTGGGTATGCAGTTTTAAAATTGAGTTGGGATAAATCTTTATGCTGATAGGAGGTTGAAATCAGCAATGATTTGGTCATATGAATCTTGGTAGGATGACACTATAACAGGGACATACATCCTAGGAGACAGTCAATGGTTTTTAAATGTGCAGAAAGTATTTTTAAAACCAATTTTTGTAAAACATGGAATTATTAATCGGAATCAAGGATTTCATCTATTGATGAACATGAGATCCCCGAATGTCACTTATGCGACTGGGTGATTTTTTTTTATTGTAGTGACCTGTGTTTAAAAGATCTTGTGGTTTAATAAGCAAGTTATTACTGCTGTGCAGAATGGGAATATTTTGTATTGGGGTTCTTTTTATTTATGGGACATTTACTTTTTATCCTCTTATGTATATTTGAATTGTATTTTTTGTGAGTATTTATTTTATTTAAAGTTGCTTTAATAGACTACGGTCTAAATAAACAAACTGTTTTGAATGAATGACTGTAATGTGCAGTGTGTTGGTTTTAGGCACATGACGATTTTTTTTTAGAAATGGTAGTAATTGATGTGGTAATGATTTAAAATGCTCTGTTGTTTACATATTCGTAAACAAATCAATTAATGCCATTTCTAACTAAAAAAATACTATCTTATTTTTATGCTTCCATTTGGTTGATCCATAGTCGGATCAGAATTCTCTACACACATGCTGAACACTTCACTCAGCCTCCATGAGCAAAATAGCTCATATCAAGACCCTCATTATGAATGGTTGCAAATTGGTGTGATAATAATCGTGCCTGATAAAATCCAATTCCACTGAGTTGGAGTGTATTGTGTGTAATAATTACCACCCAATTATGAGTATTTGGGGAATAACATGTAGAGCTTGGTGCTTATTTCACCAAAATCCATATGGTCTGGTAAATACTGGGCATTTTACACCAAATAAATATCAGCACGCTTTGAATTGCCAATATTTATCTCAAAACTATTAATTGCGATTTCATCAGTAATAGCATTCACAGCATGTATCACAGTTAACTGGGCTGCTGGTAATGAGGGCCTAAGAATGGGAAACCCCCATTACAACAATGGTAATTTCACGCGGTGCCATCGCAATGCAACTTTGACATTGCAGGAACCTTTGCATCGCATGCATTTACAACGCATGCTATAACTGCGCAATGACATTTACATCGCTTGCAATTAGAACGCATGGTCACCCATGATTACAACGCAAACATCGCATGCATTATTTGGTCATATTTACATAACACGCATAGAACTCATTATTTGATCATATTTACATAACACGCACGGAGCAATTTATTGAGTTACTATAGCCACAGAAGATGACATAATATAGCCATGGAAGATGACATAATAGCCACATTTTTTGAGCCATAATTATATGAATATTGCCTCACTGCTATAGCCACGGAAGATGACATAATATAGTCACGGAAGATGACATAATTGCGTAATAATTTTAGGAATGGACCAATATAGCCACTGAAAATGACATAATATAGCCACATAAGATGACATAATAGCCACATTTTTTGAGCCATATTTATATGAATATTGCCTCACTGCTATAGCCACGGAAGATGGCATAGCCATGGAAGATGACTAAGAGCCAAGGAAGATGACATAAATGCGTAATATATTTAGGCATGGACCAATATAGCCACGGAAGATGACATAACATAGCCACGGAAGATTCTAATGGTATGTTCCCTCTTTGGAAGGCAACTAACGTGTATTGTAAATGATAAAAGGGGAATTCTTGGCATTATTGGTTAATTTAAATATTACATATATGGTATTGTTTATTACACCAATTTATATACATATTTTCGATAGTTTGTTACGTTTCATTCTTGAAGTAGGTGACATATAATGTAACAAATTAAAATACAAGGGGATATGTAATATAATTGATAAAAGGGGAATGTTGTGCAGTATTGCTTTATTTTGGGGAAATTGTCGGTGGTTCATTTAAATATAACATATATGGTATTGTTTATGAAACAGATTTATATACTTCTTAGGCATTTTAGCTTTACTGTACGTTTGCTGAACATATTTTAACATCGGATTTTATCATAACCATTATCCCTTTTCCATGTTCACACTAGGCGGGTACGTAGCCGCGCATATGTTACTGCTGTTGTTCCGGGACACGCCGCGAGACAAAGAGCAGGTGGAAGGCAGAGCTCCGTCAAGGTAAGTGACTTCAAATTACCTATATACTTGTTTTTATTAATGCGTTCATTCACATAATCATGTACACTATGTACATTCAGTTCAATGTCAATATCTGTCATCTTTAATCTCAGATTCGATGTGCATACCTTACAAATGTTCTAGACTGCAAAGCTTCATCGTTAATAGCAAACAATTGAATAAGGCCTTTGAAAATGCCAAACATATTTAGTTAGTCCATATTGCTAAACTGAGTAGGTCTTGTTAATAAACGGAGACAATGTGGGAATGTCCGATAACAAATCCCAGTGTTTTCAGAATGTTTTGAAAATCGTATCACTGTGTAAGGTATATTGGTGTAAAATGACAATTTACTTCTTGAATATGCCACGCTAGTCCTCTTATGTGTGGCGCCATGTTTGTTGTCCCTCAGTATATCAGCTCTAGGTAAGCATACTGCTCCAGTGTTTTTTGGTCATTCCCACAGTGATGGAAGATGTGTTTGATGTCCCATATGTTATCTCTAAATTGGCTGTCCTACTCCTTACAGCTTTTTAGATTCTCCGACTGGGGTGTGGGGTGCTGACGAAATACAGTAACAATTATTTCCTCATTCAAATCTAAGTCTGTTGTCACCACTGGAGACCTGGAAGGTTCCTCCATAAAGACAACTTTTTATTTCTGGGCAAGACTATATGAAATTATTTTGAATAAAAAACACTAGTCTATGGTTAGAATTTGGGGATAATTAAGAGCACTGTACCCCCAAAAAATACTAATTTGTGACCCTTTTTCCTAACAAACAGACAGCATGTACAATGGCACCTACAGAAGATTCTTGAACTCTGAATTGGGGATTCAATTCATGTCTCTACCTTTGGTGAATTTTGGGCCGTTTTGGAAACAGTAACTTACCTTCTAACAAGACCTTCGGATTTCAATACAAATGAAAGAACATCACTGGAATACAACATTTTGGCTACAAACTTAACTATTAGAGGCATTTTGGTACTACCGTTCCCGGATTTCCACCTAAACACAAGAAGTTTATGGGAAACAATACTTTTGAGGTTCAAAGTTGGCCAATCAATGCATGCTTTGGATATCAGGCAAGGAATTAAAGGACAATTTCCTGGAAAAAGCTTTGCAATTTTGAGCCCTACTTGCAATACATAGGGTAAAGAACACACAGGAAGGTGAATGGTGATTTAAGGGTGTTGCATCCAATGGAAAAATGCCTCTTGGTGAACACATGGACAGAAGACAAGGGCAATAGTTGAAGAAAGAAAACATAATATGATAATTACGTCCCATACATTTTTATTTTACATGCACATGATTAAATTGTCACTGCGTTTCACTGTTAAATGTTACATATACTTGATTGGATTGTTTTATTTTTATTTCACTATTAAATTATTACATGTACATGATTGAATTGTTATTTCATATCAGGATTGGAATATTACATGGACATGATTGGATTGTTCTTTCATTTCACTAATTCTTTCTGTTTTGCTGTAACAAATAAAAACACAATGGGATATGTAAAGTAACCGAAAAAAACACAATGGGCAATGTTTTGCATTTTAATTAAATTGAAATGACATTTTCGGTGGTACGTTTGCATATTACATTTATAGTATTTCAAACTTGGAAACATACATTTTCAGATTATTGCATTAATACAATACAAATTTCACCTTTATTTTTGTAGTTACATTGGAATTATATCTGATAAATACATACTTTCGATGTATTTAATGACAGAAATTATTCACATTTTATTTTCACTGAAAACGATGATGCAATGCTTAACGTTTTTCATTATTGTTTTATTGAACCAAAAAATTGTCGGTGGTACATTTGCATATAACATTTATGGTATCGTTTATTATACAAAGTGTATACTTATTAGGCATTATTGCTTTATTTTCAGACATTTTGTCGGTGGTATGTTTGCAGATTACATTTCTGGATGGTTTATTATACAGTTTTAAGACTTGAAAATTGATTATTTCTTATTTGGTTTATTCTAGACATATTTCACATCAGATTTTGTTCTGCTTCTTGGTTTGATTGTATTGTGTGGGTTAAAAGGACTGCATATTTGTTAAGGGTCTGGGTGTTATTGATGCAGTGCACAAAATGTGTGGTTTACCCTAATCGCAGTCTGCCACAGTATGCAGTTTAATACATTTATCAATTCATGGACACATTTGGGTAGACTACAGGAATATTTTGGGTTAGATTTGGTGTGATAAATAGTAAAGTGCAAACATTCTTAGGCAAAGGAATTCAGTATATGTGCAATGGAAGCTAGGTAGCCAGAAGCCACAGACAAGGTAAAGAGTTTTAGTGCTGCCAATAGTCTAGCTGACATTTCATTTGTTTGAAGGGAAATACGTGGATTTAGACTACCTGCTAACGATTGTGACATGCACATTTTCTGGTAACTTTGCTCCTTTCACAAAATTTCTAAAAAATTGTAGAAATTAGGGTGAGGTTTGCCAATACTGTTGTTTAAAAAGTTGTGCCAACCCTCTATGCCATTGTTTGTCTTTGCTCCTCCCTCTAAGCAGGTCAAGTAGCAGGTCCACCAGTCCACAAGGAAACGTGGTTTCCTCCGGCGACCCAACCTGCTTAGATGGCCAATCAATGTGTCTTCGAAATAATTTAAAATTGGTGTTATTTTTCTTCATTTGAAATAAAGTACTCAGACTCTGTAATAGATGTTTAGTACTCATCTACACTGTCAGGAGGAACAAAGCAAAGTGCAGTTAGTTTTTTAAGCTCAAACTGTAGTTTGCTGTGAGATGCATAATCCTCAATTAGGGATGTTTGTTTTAATTTTACGCCAAAACGCCTGAGAAAAGTAGAAAAAACATCCTTTAATTTGGGTATCTATGTACAATTTGGTTTTAGTATTCATCATTGGTAATTCGAATTCCATGATTACTTTTCTCTGACTTTTTGGGGGAATTTTTACTTTTAGGACTGACAAAAATTCAGTATACGTTGAGGATTCTTTGTCTGGTAGTAGACTGTACACTAAAGGAACTACTGTGTTATTAACATAGCCGCGAATAGTGTATATTTGGGTGAAAGTGGTGGGTGTACTTTTAAACGTACTATCCATCATCAAAACATCACTGTTCTCCAACCTATTTAGATTACGGGGGTGCTAAACATTACAATCCGCTTTAGAGGGTTTCATTGTCATACAATATGAAAGGTTTGTTTGAAACAGTAACAGAGTTCAAGAGCAATAGTTATATTCGAAAAGGTTTGTGGTGTAACACGTTTAGGGTTATTTGCCTGTTTCTTACGTTGGATAATTCTACCCAAGTTTGGAATAGCGGGCATACTACTGGCAACATGTTCAGGAATGTGGTTGGATACCTCCCTTAAAATAGCATCGCATGGGTCATTGGAGTTGCCTCCAATCACTTTTTTTTCATTTATAGATTCTCTCACTTCAATAGCCATTGCAGAGGCAGGATGGTTATGGTCTGTGCCTCTTAAAACAGAGTCACCCAGAGTAACCGCTCTGCCTCTGCAATGGCTTGAGTAGTATTGCACACACCTCCAATGAACCCATGGCTCCGAATGTCTCTTCTTACGATATACATAACCACTATGTTTAAGTAGGCGGTTTCATCTGCTGGAGGTGATGCATTTGGCCATCTTTGGAGCAGACATTAGCACTAAGAAAAAAAAGAGAATCAAAATCATTTTCAAGACGCAAACATGTACATAAATTGCTGTTTTAAGTCGTAAATGGTGTAGACGGTTATAGGTCACATCGGATTTTGTTCTGCTTCTTGGTTGGATGGTATTTTGTGGGTTAATAGGACAGCATATTTGGTAAGGGTCAGGGTGTTATTGATGCAGTGCACAAAATGTGTGGTTTCCCTAATCACAGTCTGCCACAGTCTGCAGTTTAATACACTTTTCAATTTATGGACACATTTGGGTAGACTACAGGAATATTTCGGCTTACATTTGGTGTGATAAATAGTAAAGTGCAAACATTCTTAGGCAAAGGAATTCAGTATATGTGCAATGGAAGCTAGGTAGCCTCAAGCCACAGAGAAGGTAAAGAGTTTTAGTGCTGCCAATAGTCTAGCTGACATTTCCTTTGTTTGAAAGGAAATACGTGGATTTAGACAACCTGCTTACGATTGTGACATGCGCATTTTCTGGTAACTTTGCTCCTTTCACAAAATATCTAAAAAATGTAGAAATTAGGGTGAGGTTTGCCAATACTGTTGTTTAAAAAGTTGTGCCAACCCTCAATGCCATTGTTTGTCTTTGCTCCTCCCTGTAAGCAGGTCGAGTAGCAGGGCCACCAGTCCACAAGGAAACGTGGTTTCCTCCGGCGACCAAACCTGCTTAGATAGCCAATCAATGTGTCTTCGAAATGTTTTAAAATTGGTGCCAATTTTTCTTCATTTGCCATAAAGTACTATGAATCTGTAATAGATGTGTAGTACTCGTCTACACTGTCAGGAAGAACAAAGCAAAGTGCAGTTAATTTTTTACGCTCAAATTGTAGTTTGCTGTCAGACGCATAATCATCAATTAGGGATGTTTTTTTAATTTTACGCCAAAACGCCTGAGAAAAGTAGAAAAAATGTCCTTGGATTTGGGTATCCATGTACAATTTGGTTTTAGTATTCATCATTGGTAATTCGAAGTCCATGATTACTTTTCTCTGACTTTGTTTTAGAATTTTTACTTTTAGGACTGACAAAAATTCAGTATACGTTGAGGATTCTTTGTCTGGTAGAAGACTGTACACGAAAGGAACTACAGTGTTGTTAACAATGCCGCGAATAGTGTATATTTGGGTGATAGCAATGGGTGTACTTTTAAACGTACTATCCATCATCCAAACATCACTGTTTTCCAACCCATTTAGATTATGGGGGTGCTAAACATTAAAATCTGCTTTAGAGGTTTTCATTGTCATACAATATGAAAGGTTTGTTTGAAACAGAAACAGAGTTCAAGAGCAATAGTTATATCCGAAAAGGTTTTTGGTGTAACACGTTTAGGGTTTTTTGCTTGTTTCTTACGTTGGATAATTCTACCCAAGTTTGGAATAGTAGCCTTACTACTGGCAACATGTTCAGGAATATGTTTGGATACCTCCCTTAAAATAGCACCGCATGGGTCATTGGAGTTGCCTACAATCACTTTCATTTCATTTATATATTCTCTCACTTTAATAGCCATTGCAGAGGCAGAGTGGTTATGGTCTTTGCTTCTTAAAACCGAGTCACCCAGAGTAACCGCTCTGCCTCTGCAATGGCTGGAGTAGTATTGCACACACCTTAAATGACCCCATGGCTCCGAATGTCTCTCCTTACAATATACATAACCAGTATGTTTTAGTAGACGGTTTCCTCTGCTGCAGGTGATGCATTTGGCCATCTTTGGAACAGACATTAGCACTACAAAAAAAGAGAAACAAAATCAAAATCATTTTCAAGTTGCAAACATGTACATAAATTGCTGTTGTAAGTCATAAAAGGTGTAGACGGTTATAGGTCACATCGGATTTTGTTCTGCTTCTTGGTTGGATGGTATTGTTTGGGTTAATAGTGTGGTATTCCTTATGTCATCTAGAATCTTCCCATGTCATTCCATGACCCTCTGTCATTTGGAATCTCTTCATGTCATTTAGAATGGTCTGTGGGGCTTAGAGTGTTTTCCCTTGATTGCAACAGTTACTGCCTGGCTGAGGGTATGAAGACATCTTGAGGATGCAGGTGACATGGATGTATTTAACAAAGCCTCTAAACAAATGAAAATTCGTTTTGGTAGAAGGATAAATACAGTGATGGAAAGGTTCAAATTCTACTCTCGCGAACAAAAACCGGATGAAACCATTGAGGATTACGTTGCAGCTTTACGTTCACTTGCTTGCACTTGCTCTTTCGAAACTATATCATACGAGCAAGTTCTCAGGGACCAAATCATGATGAAAACAAAAAGCAAAAAGATACAAGAAAGGCTTTGGTTGGGTACTGCGACTACTCTCGCTGCAGTTGTGAACATAGCTAAGGGTATAGACCATTCTGAAATGTTTGTATCTGAAATAAGAAGTAAAAATCTGAAAGGAAATGTTCCTGAAGTTGAAGTGGTGTAAACAATTGGCTAATAATCTACATAAATCAGGGAAGAAAAGTAAAAAAGACACCAAACCAATAATTAAAAAAGTATGAAATTTCATTTAATTAATCCACCAAAAATCCATGTTTAAAAACAATTAATAAAATACAGAAATAGTACACAGTAAATTTGTTAAAAACAACTAACTAATGCAGTATTCAATACATCCCATACAAAATTATTTTTGTAACATAACATCTATTTTGTGGCAAACAGGTAGTATTGTTCGACGCGCGTTTCGGCGTAGTTTAGAATGCCTTCTTCAGGAACCACAATGTTATCTGAAAGATATATTAATACAATAGAAAAACAAGGATCAATTTATTGTACAAAAATATACAAAAGTTTTTTTCTACATAAATACAAATTTCTCAATTAATTAAGGTGTCTAGATTACTATAGCTCCCTGCTTGTACAGCAAAATGTTACTGTACAAGGAACAAACTAACAAACTATTTTTTGAGCAGCAAAAAAAAATTCCAACAAACAGAGAACCAAAATAAAAGGAAAGGTAGAGGTATGAAAAGCTGAAAAGCTCTCAGAGATGTCGCAAAAGTACAGTACATGTGCTCTGTCGGTAAATGTATAAATGGCCCATGAGGCTAGGGGTTTCTTTAAGATGTTTAAACTACTAGTAATAATTCCTCATATCAATCCTAAAGTTCACTTACCAACAAGATAGGAAGTAGTAAACGCAGAGGATATAGCCCATATCGATTAA
Source organism: Lissotriton vulgaris (assembly GCF_964263255.1). Classification (NCBI taxonomy): domain Eukaryota; kingdom Metazoa; phylum Chordata; class Amphibia; order Caudata; family Salamandridae; genus Lissotriton; species Lissotriton vulgaris. Next base: position 1,517,427,199 of record NC_141691.1, read on the forward strand.
AGTCTTGAAGAAACAGTATAAGTTTCTATTAAGAACACATAATGGTGAAAAAATGTATTAGAATAAAATAACTGATAAGGGATATCAACAAGTGAACAAAGGAGCGGTTTATAGTCACAATGTCAAGGTGTATTTAACTGATAAATGAGGGTAACAGCCAGTACTCTGTATTATGCTACAATGGTCTTAATTAAACGCATGCATGTGCTATCTGGAATGAGCGAGCCTAGCTGCCTGGGCTTTACAATAATATGATATAGAGGAACAGGTGTGAAAAAACTTTACCTAGTATTTCGTATTTATTGTTCTATATTATGGCGGAGCACCATAATGTCAGCTGAAAATGTCTGTCTTAATATCGAGTCCAATATAACTACAACAATGTGAAGGAAGGTAGGTCAAAGAGCTTACCAGGACGATCAGAAAATGACTTTCGTAATGTGGATGGCTTCTTATGCGACTAGCCTGGATAGATGATGTGTCTATCTAGCATGTAATGCCTCCATATTCAGTTTCTAGAAATGGATGAACAATACTGCAGTATTATTAATGGCACAGTATTAAATAACAAAGTCCTAAACATTTGGATGGATATACATAATGCACCTTATAGTTGTTCCTAAGTAACATATTTGATGTTGTTAATAAAGGCTCCTGATTAAAGTGCAATGCAGTTTATTTCTTGAGAATTTACCGATAAAATCTCAAATTGGCGTCCTCTAATCTATTTTATAAAGTTCATTGTTCTACCAAGTAGCTAAAAGATCCTATATGCAAAGCTTACCGGGAAAAAAACTGCTAGCTGTACTCTCGTAGCGTGAGTAATAAAGCTGGTAAATTAGGTGTTCGTAGATAAAATGGTATATCCGTCAGACTGTGAAAAAACATATAGGGAAAACGCCTTAATAGATGCGATGTTACCACATAGAAAGTTAGCCAGTTATAAATGAGTGGTAATCCGTGTGTTGTCTTACCGGGAATAAAAATACAGGCTTCTCTCAGGGCGGTTCGTAATTACTTCAATAGAAAGGGAATGCCGCTTTCGGTATGTCAGAGGTGCCGATAGCAATCAGAATAGGAAGGATAATATTAATATATCTTTCAGATAACATTGTGGTATTGGTTTGGTGTCTTTTTTACTTTTCTTCCCTGATTTATGTAGATTATTAGCCAATTGTTTACACTGTTTATTTCCCTGTACTGTGAATTAAGTTTCTGAACAGGGGGTCCTTGTTATTTACATTCCTGAAGTTGAAGTGGCCATTGTTAAAACTCATACTAGTAACCCCACTTCGAACACTTTCAATGCTAGACCTACCTTTAAGAAGGAATATGTAAGGAATTCTAGTGATAATAAGAGTTTTACTAAGAAGAGTACAATAGTTTGTTACAGATGTGGTAGCACCAACCATGTTGGCAATTACAAAGGTTGTCCTGCCTGGGATAAAATCTGCATCAAATGTAAAAAGAAGGGACATTTTGGCAACGTGTGCAGATCTGGTCTTAGAATTAATTATATCTCTCCTGAAGAAGAAGAAGTCCTAAATAGTCTAAACTGTATACTTTCTGTTGATGAATGTATTCAAAATAATTTTCCTTCTTGTACAATTTGCATTGATGACAAACCCATTGAAATTTTTGTTGATTCCTGTGCATGGTACACCATCATTGGTAAAGATATTTTTGAACAACTGTGGAATAAGAGAGAACTCTTAAGTCCAGATATATATCCCGGTGGGTACACAGGACGTAAGATAGCCTTAGAGGGTTTCTTTTGGGCTAAATTGTTTTTTAAGAACTGGGATATCAAAGCTAAGGTTTATGTCGCTACCAAGGGTGTTTCTATTCTTGGTTGGCCTCACCAACGTGCCTTAGGGATCAAGCTCGATCCAAATTCTGTTCCACCAGTTTATGTTGATGAGCCCCGGCTTGAAAAGCACGTTACTGACTCGTTAGTTAACTTAACTTTGAACACATTTAGCAACACTGATTTCACTAAGAGTGTACTGAAGAATTTTCCTGAAATTTTTAATGACAAACTAGGAAAATATATTGGTTTCAAGCATAAAATTGTCTTAAATGATAATGCTGTTCCTGTCAGGCATAGGGTAAGGAATGTCCCTTTAGCCTATAGACCCAAATTAAAAGAAATCCTAGATGACTTAGTAAACAGGAATATAATAGAACCAATTGAATCTTCCCCTTGGGTTTCGCCTATTGTGATTTCTCTTAAGAGTTCAGGCGAACTTCGTTTATGTGCGGATTTGCGCAGCCTCAATAAAGAAATATGGATTGATAAACATCCTTTGCCAAATATTCACGAGTTAATTTCCGCATTGTCAGGCGCTACTGTATTTTCTTCAATTGATTTGGCTAGTGCCTATCACCAAGTAGAATTAGATGAAGACTCAAGGAAATTGACTGCTTTTGTTACCCCAGAGGGCATGTTTCAGTATTTACGCATGCCTTTCGGGTTGGCAAGTGCAGCCTCCGTCTTCCAGCGTCTTATGAAAGAACTATTGACAGACTGCAAAGGGGCCATAGCTTTCCAAGACGATATTTTGATTTTTGGGAAAGACCATACTGAACATGATGAGAATTTATCTTGTGTTTTGGGGAAAGTCCGTTCTAAGGGTCTCACTCTGAAATATAACAAGTGCAAATTCAGACAAGACAAAGTTGAGTACCTTGGACATGAAATATCAAGTCATGGAATTAAACCTAAACTTAATCATGTCCAAAATATTGTCAATGCTCCCTCTCCCAATTCAAAGGAACAGTTACTTTCTTTTCTAGGACTGACTGAATTCTATGGCAAATTTGTTAAAAATTATTCTGATATTGTGCATCCCTTGAGAATTCTACTAAAAAAAAATGCAAAATTTGTCTGGGGGAAAGAACAAGAGAATTCATTTGGAATTTTAAAAAGCAAAATTGTTGAAGCCCCATTTTTGAAACCTTACTCAGTGGGTAAAGAATGTATTGTTTATGTTGATGCAAGCAATGTCGGTTTAGGGGCTGTTCTAATGCAAAAAGATAAATCTGGTGAGTTTGTTGTCTCTTATGCCCCTCGAGCTCTACGTGATGCTGAGAAGAATTACTCAACTATAGAGAGAGAATTACTTGCTTGTACTTGGGCTTCTCAGCATTTCAGACAGTTTTTGTGGGGGACAAAACTTTATTTAAGAACTGATTATAAGCCCCTGATCACCATGTTAGCTGCTGGTGGTGGAAGAGTTCTTACTGCTCGCTTAGCGAGACTAGCGGCTAAATTACAGGAATACCGTTGTGAGGTTGTATATATTCCAGGTCGTTTAAATGTTCACGCAGATTGCATGTCGCGTTTTCCAGCCAGTGTAGAAGTTGGTGACAGCATAGATTGTGATGTTGCGTACTCGTTTGCAGATGTCAATATAATTTCAGATCAGGAAAATTGTTTGATTCTTTCAGAAAAGAATTGGTCAGAAGCTATGAAGAATGACGTTGTCTTGAATCTAGTTAAGCAGTATTTGATTAAAGGTTGGCCTGAAGAAAGGAAGCTTTCTGGTGAGTTGGGGTCGTTTTACAAAGTTAAGGATGATTTAATGTTATGTCACGACATCATTCTCAGATCAGATAAAATCATACCTCCCACAAGTCTGAGAGAAAAAATTTGCAAATTGGCTCATGAAGGGCACATGGGAATGTCCACCACCAAAAGAAGGATCAGGGAACACTACTGGTGGCCTGGTATTGATGCCATGGTAGATTGTTGGGTCAGGAATTGTTCCCCTTGCTCGTTGAGTGACAAATCTGTGAAGAGTTTGGCTGTTGACACTACTCCCATTGAGTACGCTAATGGTCCTTGGCGGAGGTTAGCAATTGACATTATTGGACCTTTCAGTTATCAGTCCGGTAAGGAAATGTTTGCATTAGTTCTAATTGACTACTTCTCTAAGTGGCCTGAATTAAAAATTGTTGAGAAAATTTCCTCAGAGCACGTAATCGATTTTCTTGATGAGATATTTGCTAGGGAGGGTTTACCGGAGGAACTTATCTCAGACAATGGGCCACAGTTCATTAGCAATGAGTTTGAGTGTTTTCTCAGAAATTGTGGTATTATTCACAAAAGGACTTCTAATTATTTTCCGCAAGCGAACGGCCAAGTTGAGAGGTTCAACAGAGTCATCAAAGAATCTTGCCAACTGGCTATTAAAAGTGGTTTGAAGTGGAAGAAAGCACTTCAAGCAACCTTATTAACCTATCGGTTGTCTCCCAATTCAGTCACTGGTCTATCCCCTTTTGAATTATTGCGAGGGAGGAAACCAGGCTCTCGGCTTTTACCCTGGTGGTTAAAAGGTGATTCTCCCTACGAGGTAGACTTTAAGGAGTTGAGGGATAAGATTGGGAAATACCAGGAAAGAATGATCCAGCATTCGTCTAAAAAGAAGTATAATACTTGCAGTATAAAGGTTGGTGACCAAGTTCGTGTAAAAATGGGTGGTTTGTTTCACAAGAATGTCTCTAGATGGTCTGATCCTGTCAAAGTTATTGAAATTTTTAGCAAGGCTGTCAGAGTCGAAGGGGGGAAAATATGGAATTTGAGAAGGATTTCTTTATGCAAACCCTTTGTTGCCCCTTCTCAAAAAACTACTCTTCCAGAGAAACTTGTCTCAGACCCTAATCCAGATGGTTTTTCTGGTATGCATGAAGTTTATGACAATTTAGAAAAGGTCATTGTAAATAATTCTGATGTTGTGATCAACTCTGATGTTCGACCTTTTCCATGTGTCGCTATAGACAACCGATCAAATGTAGAGTGTGAAGATATTTCGTTAAGACGTAGTGAGCGCGTGAAATGTGCTCCTTCAAAGTTTAAAGATTATATTAGAACTTAAATACTTATTGTATTTTCTACTTTCTGTTAAGGCTTTAGTTTTTCTTTTTTTTTTTTTTTTCTTTTTTTTAAAGAGGGGGAGGTGTGTGGTATTCCTTATGTCATCTAGAATCTTCCCATGTCATTCCATGACCCTCTGTCATCTGGAATCTCTTCATGTCATTTAGAATGGTCTGTGGGGCTTAGAGTGTTTTCCCTTGATTGTAACAGTTACTGCCTGGCTGAGGGTATGAAGACATTTCCTGCTACCTGTGGTTGCCAAGCTGTTCTTCTTGTGAATAAATCTACTTGAACCTACTTCCAGTGTAGTCTCCATTACTACAAATAGGACATCATATTTGGTAAGGGTCAGTGTGTTATTGATGCAGTGCACAAAATGTGTGGTTTCCCTAATCACAGTCTGCCACAGTCTGCAGTTTAATACACTTTTCAATTTATGGACACATTTGGGTAGACTACAGGAATATTTCGGCTTACATTTGGTGTGATAAATAGTAAAGTGCAAACATTCTTAGGCAAAGAAATTCAGTATATGTGCAATGGAAGTTAGGTAGCCAGAAGCCACAGACAATTTAAGTGCTGCCAATAGTGTAGCTGACATTTCCTTTGTTTGAAGGGAAATACATGGATTTAGACTACCTGCTAACGATGGTGACATGCGCAATTTCTGGTAACTTTGCTCCTTTCACAAAATCTCTAAAAAATGGTAGAAATTAGGGTGAGGTTTGCCAATACTGTTGTTTAAAAATTGTGTTAACCCTCTATGCAATTGTTTGTCATTGCTCCTCCCTCTAAGCAGGTCGAGTAGCAGGTCCACCAGTCCACAAGGAAACGTGGTTTCCTCCGTCGACCCAACCTGCTTGGATGGCAAATCAATGTGTCTTCGAAATAATTTAAAATTGGGACCAATTTTTCTTCATTTGCCATTAAGTACTATGACTCTGTAATAGATGTGTAGTACTCGTCTACACTGTCAGGAAGAACAAAGCAAAGTGCAGTTAGTTTTTTAAGCTCAAACTGTAGTTTGCTGTCAGATGCATAATCCTCAATTAGGGATGTTTTTTTAATTTTACGCCAAAACGCCTGAGAAAAGTAGAAAAAACATCCTTGGATTTGGGAATCCATGTACAATTTGGTTTTAGTATTCATCATTGGTAATTCGAAGTCCATGATTACTTTTCTCTGACATTTTTTTGGAATTTTTACTTTTAGGACTGACAAAAATTCCATATATGTTGAGGATTATTTGTCTGGTAGTAAACTGTACACTAAAGGAGTTACTGTGTTGTTAACATAGCCGCGAATAGTGTATATTTGGGTGAAAGCGGTGGGTGTACTTTTAAACCTACTATCCATCATCCAAACATCACTGTTCTCCAACCTATTTAGATTACTGGTGTGCTAAACATTAAAATCCGCTTTAGAGGGTTTCTTTGTCATACAATCTGAAAGGTTCGTTTGAAACAGTAACAGAGTTCAAGAGCAATAGTTATATCCGAAAAGGTTTGTGGTGTAACACGTTTAGGGTTATTTGCTTGTTTCTTACGTTGGATAATTCTACCCAAGTTTGGAATAGTGGGCATACTACTGGCAACATGTTCAGGAATGTGTTAGGATACCTCCCTTAAAATAGCACCGCATGGGTCATTGGAGTTGCCTGCAATCACTTTCATTTCATTTATAGATTCTCTCACTTCAATAGCCATTGCAGAGGCAGAGTGGTTATGGTCTGTGCTTCTTAAAACAGAGTCACCCGGAGTAGTATTGCACACACCTCCAATGACCCTGTGGCTCCGAATGTCTCTCCTTACAATATACATAATCAGTATGTTTTAGTGGACGGTTTCCTCTGCTGGAGGTGATGAATTTGGCCATCTTTGGAACAGACATTAGCACTAAAAAAAAAGAGAAGCAAAATCAAAATCATTTTCAAGACGCAAACATGTACATAACTTGCTGTTGTAAGTCGTAAAAGGTGTAGACGGTTATAGGTCACATCGGATTTTGTTCTGCTTCTTGGTTGGATGGTATTTTGTGGGTTAATAGGACAGCATATTTGGTAAGGGTCAGGGTGTTATTGATGCAGTGCACAAAATGTGTGGTTTACCCTAATCATAGTTTGCCACAGTATGCAGTTTAATACATTTATCAATTTATGGACACATTTGGGTAGACTACAGGAATATTTTGGGTTAGATTTGGTATGATAAATAGTAAAGTGCAAACATTCTTAGGCAAAGGAATTCAGTATATGTGCAATGGAAGCTAGGTAGCCAGCAGCCACAGACAAGGTAAAGAGTTTTAGTGCTGCCAATAGTCTAGCTGACATTTCCTTTGTTTGAAGGGAAATACGTGGATTTAGACAACCTGCTTACGATTGTTACATGCGCATTTTCTGGTAACTTTGCTCCTTTCACAAAATCTCTAAAAAATTTAGAAATTAGGGTGAGGTTTGCCAATACTGTTGTTTAAAAAGTTGTGCCAACCCTCAATGCCATTGTTTGTCTTTGCTCCTCCCTGTAAGCAGGTCGAGTAGCCGGGCCACCAGTCCACAAGGAAACGTGGTTTCCTCCGGGGACCAAACCTGCTTAGATGGCCAATCAATGTGTCTTCGAAATGTTTCAAAATTGGTGCCAATTTTTCTTCATTTGCCATAAAGTACTATGAATCTGTAATAGATGTGTAGTGCTCGTCTACACTGTCAGGAAGAACAAATCAAAGTGCAGTTAATTTTTTAAGCTCAAATTGTAGTTTGCTGTCAGACGCATAATCATCAATTAGGGATGTTTTTTTAATTTTACGCCAAAACGCCTGAGAAAAGTAGAAAAAACGTCCTTGGATTTGGGTATCCATGTACAATTTGGTTTTAGTATTCATCATTGGTAATTCGAAGTCCATGATTACTTTTCTCTGACCTTTTTTTGGAATTTTTACTTTTAGGACTGACAAAAATTCCATATACGTTGAGGATTCTTGGTCTGGTAGTAAACTGTACACTAAAGGAATTACTGTGTTGTTAACATAGCCGCAAATAGTGTATATTTGGGTGAAAGCGGTGGGTGTACTTTTAAACGTACTATCCATCATCCAAACATCACTGTTCTCCAACCTATTTAGATTACGGGTGTGCTAAACATTAAAATCCGCTTTAGAGGGTTTCATTGTCATACAATATGAAAGGTTCATTTGAAACAGTAACAGAGTTCAAGAGCAATAGTTATATCCAAAAAGGTTTGTGGTGTAACGCGTTTAGGGTTATTTGCTTGTTTCTTACGTTGGATAATTCTACCCAAGTTTGGAATAGTGGCCTTACTACTGGCAACATGTTCAGGAATATGTTTGGATACCTCCCTTAAAATAGCACCGCATGGGTCATTGGAGTTGCCTGCAATCACTTTCATTTCATTTATATATTCTCTCACTTCAATAGCCATTGCAGAGGCAGAGTGGTTATGGTCTTTGCTTCTTAAAACCGAGTCACCCAGAGTAACCGCTCTGCCTCTGCAATGGCTGGAGTAGTATTGCACACACCTCCAATGACCCCATGGCTCTGAATGTCTCTCCTTACAATATGCATAACCAGTATGTTTTAGTAGACGGTTTCCTCTGCTGGAGGTAATGCATTTGGCCATCTTTGGAACAGACATTAGCACTACAAAAAAAGAGAAACAAAATCAAAATCATTTTCAAGATTCAAACATGTACATAAATTAATGTTGTAAGTCGGAAAAGGTGTAGACGGTTATAGGTCACATCGGATTTTGTTCTGCTTCTTGGTTGGATGGTATTGTTTGGGTTAATAGGACAGCATATTTGGTAAGGGTCAGGGTGTTATTGATGCAGTGCACAAAATGTGTGGTTTCCCTAATCACAGTCTGCCACAGTCTGCAGTTTAATACACTTTTCAATTTATGGACACATTTGGGTAGACTTCAGGAATATTTCGGCTTACATTTGGTGTGATAAATAGTAAAGTTCAAACATTCTTAGGCAAAGGAATTCAGTATATGTGCAATGGAAGCTAGGTAGCCTCAAGCCACAGAGAAGGTAAAGAGTTTTAGTGCTGCCAATAGTCTAGCTGACATGTCCTTTGTTTGAAAGGAAATACGTGGATTTAGACAACCTGCTTACGATTGTGACATGCGCATTTTCTGGTAACTTTGCTCCTTTCATAAAATCTCAAAAAAATGTAGAAATTAGGGTGAGGTTTGCCAATACTGTTGTTTAAAAAGTTGTGCCAACCATCAATGCCATTGTTTGTCTTTGCTCCTCCCTGTAAGCAGGTCGAGTAGCAGGGCCACCAGTCCACAAGTAAACGTGGTCCCCTCCGGCGACCCAACCTGCTTAGATGGCCAATCAATGTGTCTTAGAAATAATGTAAAATTGGTGTCAATTTATCTTCATTTGCCATAAAGTACTATGACTCTGTAATAGATGTATAGTACTCGTCTACACTGTCAGGAGGAACAAAGCAAAATGCAGTTAGTTTTTTAAGCTCAAACTGTAGTTTGCTGTCAGACGCATAATCCTCAATTAGGGATGCTTTTTTTAATTTTAGGCCAAAACGCCTGAGAAAAGTAAAAAAAAACATCCTTGGATTTGGGTATCCATGTACAATTTGGTTTTAGTATTCATCATTGGTAATTCGAAGTCCGTGATTACCTTTCTCTGACCTTTTTTTGGAATTTTTACTTTTAGTACTGACAAAAATTCCATATACGTTGAGGATTCTTTGTCTGGTAGTAAACTGTACACTAAAGGAACTACTGTGTTGTTAACATAGCCGCAAATAGTGTATATTTGGGTGAAAGCGGTGGGTGTACTTTTAAACGTACTATCCATCATCCAAACATCACTGTTCTCCAACCTATTTAGATTACGGGTGTGCTAAACATTAAAATCCGCTTTAGAGGGTTTCATTGTCATACAATATGAAAGGTTCGTTTGAAACAGTAACAGAGTTCAAGAGCAATAGTTATATCCGAAAAGGTTTGTGGTGTAACACGTTTAGGGTTATTTGCTTGTTTCTTACGTTGGATAATTCTACCCAAGTTTGGAATAGTGGGCATACTACTGGCAACATGTTCAGGAATGTGTTTGGATACCTCCCTTAAAATAGCACTGCATGGGTCATTGGTGTTGCCTGCAATCATTTTCATTTCATTTATAGATTCTCTCACTTCAATAGCGATTGCAGAGGCAGAGTGGTTATGGTCTGTGCTTCTTAAAACAGAGTCACCCAGAGTAACTGCTCTGCCTCTGCAATGGCTGGAGTAGTATTGCACACACCTCCAATGAACCCGTGGCTCCGAATGTCTCTCATTACGATATACATAACCACTATGTTTTATTAGGCGGTTTCCTCTGCTGAAGGTGATGCATTTGGCCATCTTTGGAACAGACATTAGCACTAAAAAAAAAAGAGAATCAAAATCATTTTCAAGACGCAAACATGTACATAAATTGCTGTTCAAGTCGTAAAAGGTGTAGACGGTTATAGGTCACATTGGATTTTGTTCTGCTCCTTGGTTTGATTGTATTGTGTGGGTTAAAAAGACTGCATATTTGGTAAGGGTCTGGGTGTTATTGGTGCAGTGCATAAAATTTGTGGTTTACCCTAATCACAGTCTGCAGTTTAATACATTTATCAATTTATGGACACATTTGGGTAGACTACAGGAATATTTTGGGTTAGATTTGGTGTGATAAATAGTAAAGTGCAAACATTCTTAGGCAAAGGAATTCTTTATATGTGCAATGGAAGCTAGGTAGCCAGAAGCCACAGACAAGGTAAAGAGTTTTAGTGCTGCCAATAGTCTAGCTGACATTTCATTCGTTTGAAGGGAAATACATGGATTTAGACTACCTGCTAATGATTGTGACATGCACATTTTCTGGTAACTTTGCTCCTTTCACAAAATCTCTAAAAAATGGTGAAAATTAGGGTGAGGTTTGCCAATACTGTTGTTTAGAAAGTTGTGCCAACCCTCTATGCCATTGTTTGTCTTTGCTCCTCCCTCTAAGCAGGTCGAGTAGCAGGTCCACCAGTCCACAAGGAAACGTGGTTTCCTCCGGTGACCCAACCTGCTTAGATGGTCAATCAATGTGTCTTTGAAATAATTCCAAATTGGTGCCAATTTTTCTTCATTTGCCATAAAGTACTCTGACTCTGTAATAGATGTGTAGTACTTGTCTACACTGTCAGGAGGAACAAAGCAAGGTGCAGTTCGTTTTTTAAGCTCAAACTGTAGTTTGCTGTCAGACGCATAATCCTCAATTAGGAATGCTTTTTTGAATTTTACGCCAAAACGCCTGAGAAGTAGAAAAAACATCCTTGGATTTGGGTATCCATGTACAATTTTGGGTTTTAGTATTCATCATTGGTAATTCGAAGTCCATGATTCCTTTTCTCTGACTTTGTTTTAGAATTTTTACTTTTAGGACTGGCAAAAATTCAGTATACGTTGAGGATTCTTTGTCTGGTAGTAGACTGTACACTAAAGGTACTACTGTGTTGTTAACAATGCCGCGAATAGTGTATTTTTGGGTGAAAGCAATGGGTGTACTTTTAAACGTACTATCCATCATCCAAACATCACTGTTTTCCAACCTATTTTGATTATGGGGATGCTAAACATTAAAATCTGCTTTAGAGGATTTCATTGTCATACAATATCAAAGGTTTGTTTGAAACAGTAACAGAGTTAAAGAGCAATAGTTATATTCGAAAAGGTTTTTGGTGTAACACGTTTAGGGTTATTTGCTTGTTTCTTAATTTGGATAATTCTACCCAAGTTTGGAATAGTGGCCTTACTACTGGCAACATGTTCAGGAATGTGTTTGGATACCTCTCTTAAAATAGCACTGCATGGGTCATTGGAGTGTCCTGCAATCACTTTCATTTCATTTATATATTCTCTCACTTCAATAGCCATTGCAGAGGCAGAGTGGTTATGGTCTGTGCTTCTTAAAACTGAGTCACCCAGAGTAACCGCTCTGCCTCTGCAATGGCTGGAGTAGTATTGCACACACCTCCAATGACCCCATGGCTCCGAATGTCTCTCCTTACAAAATACATAACCACTATGTTTTAGTAGACGGTTTCCTCTGCTGGAGGTGATGCATTTGGCCATCTTTGGAACAGACATTAGCACTACAAAAAAAGAGAATCAAAATCATTTTCAAGATGCAAACATGTACATAAATTGCTGTTGTAAGTCGTAAAAGGTGTAGACGGTTATAGGTCACATCGGATTTTGTTCTGCTTCTTGGTTGGATGGTATTGTGTGGGTTAATAGGACAGCATATTTGGTAAGGGTCAGGGTGTTGTTGATGCAGTGCACAAAATGTGTGGTTTCCCTAATCACAGTCTGCCACAGTCTGCAGTTTAATACACTTTTCAATTTATGGACACATTTGGGTAGACTACAGGAATATTTCGGCTTACATTTGGTGTGATAAATAGTAAAGTGCAAACATTCTTAGGCAAAGAAATTCAGTATATGTGCAATTGAAGCTAGGTAGCCAGAAGCCACAGACAAGGTAAAGAGTATTGGTGCTGCCAATAGTCTAGCTGACATTTCCTTTGTTTGAAGGGAAATACATGGATTTAGACTACCTGCTAACGATGGTGACATGCACAATTTCTGGAAACTTTGCTCCTTTAACAAAATCTCTAACAAATTGGTAGAAATTATGGTGAGGTTTGCCAATACTGTTGTTTAAAAATTGTGCCAACCCTCTATGTCATTGTTTGTCATTGCTCCTCCCTCTAAGCAGGTCGAGTAGCAGGTCCACCAATCCACAAGGAAATGTGGTTTCCTCGGGCGACCGAACCTGCTTAGATGGCCAATCAATGTGTCTTCGAAATAATGTAAAATTGGTGTCAATTTTTCTTCATTTGCCATAAAGTACTATGACTCTGTAATAGATGTGTAGTACTCGTCTACACTGTCAGGAAGAACAAAGCAAAGTGCAGTTAGTTTTTTAAGCTCAAACTGTAGTTTGCTGTCAGACGCATAATCCTCAATTAGGGATGTTTTTTTAATTTTACGCCAAAACGCCTGAGAAAAGTAGATAAAACATCCTTGGATTTGGGAATCCATGTACAATTTGGTTTTAGGATTCATCATTGGTAATTCAAAGTCCATGATTACTTTTCTCTGACCTTTTTTTGGAATTTTTACTTTTAGGACTGACAAAAATTCCATATATGTTGAGGATTCTTTGTCTGGTAGTAAACTGTACACTAAAGGAACTACTGTGTTGTTAACATAGCCGCGAATAGTGTATATTTGGGTGAAAGCGGTGGGTGTACTTTTAAACGTACTATCCATCATCCAATCATCACTGTTCTCCAACCTATTTAGATTACGGGTGTGCTAAACATTAAAATCCGCTTTAGAGGGTTTCATTGTCTTACAATATGAAAGGTTCGTTTGAAACAGTAACAGAGTTCAAGAGCAATAGTTATATCCGAAAAGGTTTGTGGTGTAACAAGTTTAGGGTTATTTGCTTGTTTCTTACGTTGGATAATTCCACCCAAGTTTGGAATAGTGGGCATACTTCTGGCAACATGTTCAGGAATGTGTTTGGATACCTCCCTTAAAATAGCACCGCATGGGTCATTGGAGTTGCCTGCAATCACTTTCATTTCATTTATAGATTCTCTCACTTCAATAGCCATTGCAGAGGCAGAGTGGTTATGGTCTGTGCTTCTTAAAACAGAGTCACCCGGAGTAGTATTGCACACACCTCCAATGAACCCGTGGCTTCGAATGTCTCTCCTTACGATATACATAACTACTATGTTTTAGTAGGCGGTCTCCTCTGCTGGAGGTGATGCATTTTGCCATCTTTTGAACAGACATTAACATTAAAAAAAAAGAGAAGCAAAATCAAAATCATTTTCAAAACGCAAACATGTACATAAATTGCTGTTGTAAGTCGTAAAAGGTGTAGGCAGTTATAGGTCACATTTGATTTGGTTCTGCTTCTTGGTTTGATTGTATTGTGTGTGTTAATAGGACTGCATATTTCGTAAGGGTCTGGGTGTTTTTGATGCAGTGCACAAAATGTGTGGTTTACCCTAATCACAGTCTGCCAAAGGCTGCAGTTTAATACATTTATCAATTTATGGACACATTTGGGTAGACTACAGGAATATTTCGGCTTACATTTGGTGTGATAAATAGTAAAGTGCAAACATTTTTCGGCAAAGGAATTCAGTGTATGTGCAATGGAAGCTAGGTAGCCTCAAGCCACAGAGAAGGTAAAGAGTTTTAGTGCTGCCAATAGTCTAGCTGACATTTCCTTTGTATGAAGGGAAATACGTAGATTTAGACGACTTGCTTACATTTGTGACAAGCGCATTTTCTGGTAACTTTGCTCCTTTCACAAAATCTCTAAAAAAATGTAGAAATTAGGGTGAGGTTTGCCAATACTGTTTAAAAAGTTGTGCCAACCCTCTATGCCATTGTTTGTATTTGCTCCTCCCTCTAAGCAGGTCGAGTAGCAGGTCCAACAGTCCACAAGGAAACGTGGTTTCCTCCGGCGACCCAACCTGCTTAGATGGCCAATCAATGTGTTTTCTAAAAAATTAAAAATTGGTGCTATTTTTCTTCATTTGCCATAAAGTACTCTGACTCTGTAATAGATGCGTAGTACTCGTCTACACTGTCAGGAGGAACAAAGCAAAGTGCAGTTAGTGTTTTAAGCTCAAACTGTAGTTTGCTGTCAGACGCATAATCCTCAATTAGGAATGCTTTTTTGAATTTTACACCAAAACGCCTGAGAAAAGTAGAAAAAACATCCTAGGATTTGGGAATCAATGTACAATTTGGTTTTAGTATTTATCATTGGCAATTCGAAGTCCATGATTACTTTTCTCTGACTTTTTGTTGGAATTTTTACTTTTAGGACTGAGAAAAATTCAGTATACGTTGAGGATTCTTTGTCTGGTAGTAGGCTGTACACTAAAGAACCACTGTGTTGTTAATAATGCCGCAAATAGTGTATATTTGGGTGAAAGCGGTGTGTCTACTTTTAAACATACTATCCATCATCCAAACATCACTGTTCTCCAACCTATTTAGATTACCGGGGTGCTAAACATTAAAATCTGCTTTAGAGGGTTTCATTGTCATACAATATGAAAGGTTTGTTTGAAACAGTAACAGAGTTCAAGAGCAATAGTTATATCCGAAAAGGTTTCTGGTGTAACACGTTTAGGGTTATTTGCCTGTTTCTTACATTGTATAATTCTACCCAAGTTTGGAATAGTGGGCATACTACTGGCAACATGTTCAGATATGTGTTTGCATACCTCCCTTAAAATAGCACCGCATGGGTCATTGGAGTTGCCTGCAATCACTTTCATTTCATTTATAGATTCTCTCACTTCAATAGCGATTGCAGAGGCAGAGTGGTTATGGTCTGTGCCTCTTAAAACAGAGTCACCCAGAGTAACCGCTCTGCCTCTGCAATGGCTGGAGTAGTATTGCACACACCTCCAATGAACCCGTGGCTCCAAATGTCTCTCCTTACGATATGCATAACCACTATGTTTTAGTAGGCGGTTTCCTCTGCTGGAGGTGATGCATTTGGCCATCTTTGGAACAGACATTAGCACTAAAAAAAAGAGAAGCAAAATCAATATCATTTTCAAGACGCAAACATGTACATAAATTGCTGTTGTAAGTCGTAAAACGTGTAGACGGTTATAGGTCACATT
This sequence comes from Lissotriton vulgaris, assembly GCF_964263255.1. Classification (NCBI taxonomy): domain Eukaryota; kingdom Metazoa; phylum Chordata; class Amphibia; order Caudata; family Salamandridae; genus Lissotriton; species Lissotriton vulgaris. Next base: position 1,517,442,807 of record NC_141691.1, read on the forward strand.
GGATTTTGTTCTGCTTCTTGGTTTGATTGTATTGTGTGGGTTAATAGGACTGCATATTTGGTAAGGACCTGGGTGTTATTGATGCAGTGCACAAAATGTGTGGTTTACCCTAATCACAGTCTGCCACAGTCTGCAGTTTAATACATTTATCAATTTATGGACACATTTGGGTAGACTACAGGAATATTTTGGGTTAGATTTGGTGTGATAAATAGTAAAGTGCAAACATTCTTAGGCAAAGGAATTCAGTATATGTGCAATGGAAGCTAGGTAGCCAGAAGCCACAGACAAGGTAAAGAGTTTTAGTGCTGCCAATATTCTAGCTGACATTTCATTTGTTTGAAGGGAAATACGTGGATTTAGACTACCTGCTAACGATTGTGACATGCACATTTTCTGGTAACTTTGCTCCTTTCACAAAATCTCTAAAAAATGGTAGAAATTAGGGTGAGGTTTGCCAATACTGTTGTTTAAAAAGTTGTGCCAACCCTCTATGCCATTGTTTGTCTTTGCTCCTCCCTCTAAGCAGGTCGAGTAGCAGGTCCTCCAGTCCACAAGGAAACGTGGTTCTCTCCGGCGACCCACCCTGCTTAGATGGCCAATCAATGTGTCTTCGAAATAATTTAAAATTGGTGCTATTTTTCTTCATTTGCCATAAAGTACTGTGACTCTGTAATAGATGTGTAGTACTCGTCTACACTGTCAGGAGGAACAAAGCAAAGTGCAATTCGTTTTTTAAGCTCAAACTGTAGTTTACTGTCAGACGCATAATCCTCAATTAGGGATGTTTTTTGAAATTTACGCCAAAATGCCTGAGAAAAGTAGAAAAACAAACTTGGATTTGGGTATCCTTGTACAATTTGGTTTTAGAATTCATCATTGGTAATTCAAAGTCCATGATTACTTTTCTCTGACCTTTTTTTGGATTTTTTACTTTTAGGACTGACAAAAATTCAGTATACGTTGAGGATTCTTTGTCTGTTAGTAGACTGTACACTAAAGGAACTACTGTGTTGTTAACATAGCCACGAATAGTGTATATTTGGGTGAAAGCGGTTTTTATACGTACTATCCATCATCCAAACATCACTGTTCTCCAACCTATTTAGATTACGGGAGTGCTAAACATTAAAATCCGCTTTAGAGGGTTTCATTGTCATACAATATGAAAGGTTCATTTGAAACAGTAACAGAGTTCAAGAGCAATAGTTATATTCGAAAAGGTTTGTGGTGTAACACGTTTAGGGTTATTTGCTTGTTTCTTACGTTGGATAATTCTACCCAAGTTTGGAATAGTGGGCATACTACTGGCAACATGTTCAGGAATGTGTTTGGATACCTCCCTTAAAATAGCACTGTATGGGTCATTGGAGTTGCCTGCAATAACTTTCATTTCATTTATAGATTCCCTCACTTCAATAGCCATTGCAGAGGCAGAGTGGTTATGGTCCGTGCTTCTTCAAACAGAGTCACACAGAGTACCCGCTCTGCCTCTGCAATCGCTGGAGTAGTATTGCACACACCTCCAATGACCCTGTGGCTTCGAATGTCTCTCCTTACAATATACATAACCACTAGGTTTTAGTAGGCTGTTTCCTCTGCTGGAGGTGATGCAATTGGCTAAATTTTGGAACAGACATTAGCACTAAAAAAAAACGAGAAATAAAATCAAAATCCTTTTCAAGACTTAAACATGTACATAAATTGCTGTTCTAAGTTGTAAAAGGTGTAGACGGCTATAGGTACATTACTGCAACAAAAGGAGGCAATGATGATTTCGATAGCTCCAATAACCATACACATTTTTGGGTACATTAAAAATGGCGCAAATGTTTCTTGCAATAGCACCAATAAACTTTGGATACGTCTGGTGTAATTTATTAGCTGTGCGAAAAATAGAATTGGTTCACTCACAAACTATCTTTGTAATCTATTTTACCTTTTGTGCTACTGTGCTCTGGCACTTAGCAACGATACCAAAAAATGTTGCTTGCTTTAAAACTCTGTTTGCTTTGAGACTCTGTAACAACAAAATAAAAATGTTGTTTGCTGAAGGATTATTAGTTTGGTGTTTAAACTACGGGTGTACTACGCGAGACAACACTGAAATTAAATGCCATGGTATTATGCAACACATTAGTTATATAGATAGTTGTCTGGCGTAATAGCCCTTATCAAATGCCATTCATGTACCTGTATAGTTGTTGTAAAATTGGGATTAGTTCGTAGTTAGTGTTTTGACCTTTGGATATCCCGACAAAGATTGTTGATGGTGATGGCCTATTTTGGGAGACAAAATTGGTATTATTCAGTTGTAGGGTATATCTGTAAAAAAATTAAAACACACCAGTTTCAGACTACTTTACCCCAAATACAATTTCTGACACAGAGTTTAGCATGTACTTGGGTCACGAATACCGGCCTGTGCCTTCAATTTGAGTAGTTGTTTTGGTCTGATACATGTTAAATGTTTTGTTCTAATGTGGACATTTTGTGTGTTACACCACATTATAAAAAGTTAAAGCTAGTGTCTTTCTTTAAGTGTACGGGTTATTTGTACTTGGTTCGGACTTTGCAGTGACAGCCCCCAGAAACAAATCTGCTTCCCTCCCCCCTCTTTCCAGCCTCCCAGGGAAACACCCAATGCCCGGGCCAATGCCCGGGCTGGCCAGGCAAACTTGCTACCACCCTCAAATGGTGCCCCTCATCTTTACATAGACCACCATTCATCCATACAGTGATCCATCCATTCTTCCAGGAATCTATTTACTCATGCATCCAGCCATTTACCCTTTTGACCCATCCAGCCATCCTTTCACTTACTCATCCATCCACCCAGTCACTTACTCATCCATCCACCCAGTCACTTACCCTTCCACCCATTCACACATTCAGTTATTCATCCTTTCTTTTTCTCTCCATCCCCTTTCACTTATCCATCCATCCTTGCACCCACCCACCTATCTACTCATCCATTCATTAGTCCATCATTTGTCCCTATTACTCATCCACCCTTTCACCCACCCATCCACCCATCCACACTTTCACCCACCCACCCATCCATCATTCATCCATCCACCCTTTCACATCATCCATCCGTACAGTGATCCATCCACTCTTCCAGTCATCAATCTATTTACTCATTTGACCCATCCAGCCATCCTTTCACTTACTCATCCATCCACCCAGTCACTTATCCTTCCACCCATTCACACTTTCAGTCATTAATCCTCCCTTTTTTCTCTCCATCCCCTTTCACTTATCCATCCATTCTCACACCAGTCTACTCATTAAGCCATCTATTAACCCCATCACTTACCAATTCCTCCATCTATCCTTTCACACAACCATCCACCCTTTTACCCATTCATTTACCCTTCCGCACATATATACATCTATTTACTTTCCTCTCATCCATGCTTCCACTCATTCACTCTTCCATCCTATCATTATGTATCCATTCACCCTTTCATTCATCCATGCATCCTTTAACTAATCCATCCAGCCATTCACACAACCCTTAAATTATTTACTCACCCACCTTTTCACATTATGAGCTGGCCCTTTGTCTGCAAAGTTTCAGAAACAAGAGGCCGCTTAACAACTGTAACCCTGCTGTAGTTCCTAAAGCAAGTGGAAGGGTTTGGGGTGAGGTGGGAGAGGGTTCACTATGCCCCTGCACAAAGGCAAATTGAAAATGTAGAAGTCATGTGTCCTGCATAATTCAAAGTGCCAGGACGTGAGGTGATTGTGCCATGGCGTTTTTTTTCTGGGCTTTAAGTGGTGTAAAAAAAAGGGGGGGGGTCTCGTTAAAGAGGATGTTCGATGTAATTAACGGCGTGGTTTAAAACACCTAGGCAAAAAAACGGTGCTTAGCATTGTGTTCCGCGCAACTGGTATTATGTTGTTCTGTCATTGCATCCAGATCTATAATACAGCAAGTAGCCTTACACCAACAACTAGACGGGGCTATTGGCTTTGTGGCTTAAAATACAAAAGCAGCAACCATGGCTTTGTTGTTCCGTTCTAAAATGGTGAGACAGTGAAAGAATGGAAAGGGGCGACCAATCGGTCCCCCCGAACGTATGGTCGAGTACCACGATCCCCCCGGGAGGCCATCTTGGGCGGGAGGCGAGTCTCGGCTGGTATGCCCGAAGCGGCGTAGCCGGGGCGCGCCTTTTTCCCGCCCTAGAGTGGGCTGGCCTAGACACCAACACGGCCGGCCACGCCCTTGGAGGCAGGCGGGGGCGGGTTCACGCCCACCCTGAAGACGGATAAAAGGAGCGGAAGCCAACAAAGCCTCCTCTTGTTCCTGTGCTCTGAAGCTGCACCTCCCCGCTGCACGTGAGCTCGAGACGGAACGAAGAGCAATTTTGACCCACCCACCAGCCCCTGAGGACAGCGATTCGTTGTAAATACAGTTGATATAGTATCTTGGGTTTTCTCTGCTTTCTTACAGGTTGTGATGATTGTCGTAAAAGTTCTTAACGATGCAATAAAGATTGATTATTTTCAGTATGTTTTGCTAATAAAGTAATTTTGAACAAGGATTGATCAGTATTTACGCTTGATAATAAATGTTGTTTTGCTTTATAGATCTTAGTAACTTAGGTAGAACTGTCGTATTTATTTTGGTCGGGCGGTAAGGTCATGATCGGTGAGCAGTAATTGGAAGATCCCTATGAGGGGGCGTCACCCATTACAGATGGGAGCGCGCGGGGGAGGTGGCCAATTGGCTCCTCAACGGGGAGGCGGTCCTGTCTAAGGAGAGGCCGCCGGAAGGAAAGGAAAGGTGGTCAAGGCCCCTTCCTGGATAGGAGGGGCTACGGCCCCTCCTGGGGAATTTCCCGGGGCCAGGACATCTGCGACGGCAGATGGGTAAGTTGTGTGGGGTGCGGGAGGGGGTTTACGCTACCTTTTAGACACCTCACACGAGTCCTCGAACGACCGTTAAATGGCGTCGAGTTTATTTGGGCCCCCGTCAAGTACAAAGGGAAATTGGTAAATGCACTTGAGGTACGCCTCTGTGCGGTCGCCCCTCTCACAAGTGAGGGGGGTATTTCTGGTTTAGGGATCTGACACCGGTTACGACCTTGCCGTTGGCCCTTAACGTTAGGATGTACAATTTCAAGTCAAATGTTTTGTAGGATGTTAGTTCGGCTAGGAGAACCTTTGTATTAGAGATCTGTTAAGGTTAGCCAACATCGTAATGTGGAAATGAAATTGTACATTATATGAAACTGTTATTTTAATGTTTTCTTTTGTTTCATATTTTAATAAATACAGCCGGGAAGGGTGACTCCCTTCCCGCCTTCCAAAAGTTCAAAAACTGTTTCTGGTTTCCCAATTCTTGGGGATTGTGTTGAGAGGGGGTGGCGGGTATCTCGGCCATACGATTTCTGCTCCCAGCCTGCAACCAACCTCCCTCCCACTGTCTCCATCTAACACCTCTCCTACTGCACATCAGTAGGATTACTTTTCCGGTTAGCATAATTGCTTTGGACAAAAGCATAAACAAATGCTAAAAGATTCCCGGAAATATACCATGGGCTTACTCAGTCCTATTACATACAGTTAACACTTAGAAAAATACACTTTTGGGCATGCTATAAATTGCACACCGGACAGTATAGGGAATGTACACTTGTTAAACTGACAAACAATTTATTGAAATTCAAAATATTGTTGCAGTGCTGGCACAATTAAGCGTGTTTTATTAAACATTATTACTACATATGTTATATTTATCTGTTAATTACTTACAAGCTTTACTGAGGGAGAGTTTGCTCACGATTTTGGCGCCTTTAAAAAACGCACACTTTGGAGTTCAGTCTGTAAAAATTTACAAATAAGTACTTTAAGTTTCTTTACTGCTACAGGACAGTTAGTTGGATAACATTACTGGGATTTATGTCACTTACTTGTTTGTGTGAATGCCTCTGCTCAAGCTGGTAGTCCAAACGAAAGCACAACGTGTCTAGTGTGCCGTGGGAACTGGTCAGAAAGGCCTGCAAATGGAGTGCACCTCCTTTTATACCCTACTTCAAGTGTTGCGTCGTGGTACAATCAGTGAAACTGTGGTAGTACTTTTGTTGTCAAAATAGTGTCTCACTAATCCCAGTTTTATTGATAGTTTAAAAGGGTACAGAAATTTGTGTACCTACTGGGGGTTATTAATAACTATTAATTATTAGGTATACATTTAGTTTGTAACCTTCGGTAATTTGTTGACAACTCCAAAAAAAACACTTAACTTTCAAGCAACAATACACAGGTTACAATTGTAATACCGGAGTACTTTTTTGAAGTACTCAGTTGGTGATCGTATATTGGCATTTTTTCTTACACTCCCCCACCCTAAAACCCCTGGATTACAGACATTATGGCCCAGGGAGTTATTAGACTCGTTGTAACAGGAGGCGATTTGGTGAACTGCGTTGTAATGGCACAAAACAGCAGAGACACTACAATCGCGTAGCAACAGCATGCACAGGAAATGCGTGCGATGTAATTGTTTTTACGATGTCACAACAGCGTGGTAATTGCTTGCATTGTTCCGGTTTGTGATGTATCATCATACATCCCCAAAAATAGCATCAGGAAACTACACAAAATCAAAAGTACCTCAGAAATCTTTACACGCAAATAATGACAATACTTTTAGCAGTAAAATGGGCCAAAGCCGCACGGGTAAAAAACAATGTCATATGTAGTATTCTTTTGGCAAGGAAACAACATGTAAAGCAACACTGCTATGCAGTGCAATTAATAACAGGCAGTCACTCCCACAGACTCATTCAGCACTGATACGCGGTGCCACGGATACCAGGCGGGTCCATATGGAGTGCACTCACACATAAACGCACATAGAACCGTAACTCGGTGTAACTGATATCTGGCAGGTCAGTTGATAATGCACATGCAGACCCCATGTCCCAAGCCTCCCTCCACCATTCAGCTAACCCAGATTAACCTAACCCACGGGCTGGAGATAAAGAAAACATTCTCCTGCTACTAGGTTGATTGCGGCTGGAGTCACACTTAGTCAGGGTCCCAGGGAAGAAGGTGGGGGTAGGTAGCAGGGCCGATTAGGCGGCAGTCGCCAAATTGAGGTTTGGCCGCTACTCAGGAAGTTTCAATCATGGGATTTCACACTGCCTTCTGGCACCAGCCCAGTTCTGCGAAGCACGGGGGGGGTCACACAATCTCCTGACCCGCTTCTGCTCGCTCTCAGAAGCGTTCCTTAGCCCAGTCAACAACTCTCACCACTCAGGCCTGATCCGGGCAATAATACCTGGCAATACGAAGTCCAGGCCTGGGTGAGGAGAGGGCAATTGGTCTGCCTGACTGAAGGCACAAAAAGAACAATCCATGAATGAGAAATGAAGCAGGGGAGCCTCTCGGAAGAAGGAGGCATCCCTTCAGGCAATCGTCGATCAAACTAGCACCCAGTCAATCAGGGCAACACGGAACAAAAATCCACTCCCCTGCACCTACCTAGAAATGCAGCACAAAGTCTGGTGTGCGTTGATACAGGGTTGCACCAGACAATTATGGTCACACACAATGAAGAGTTGCAAATTCCGTACCTCCCTAGAAATGAGGCACAACGTCTGTGCGATTTGATACAGTGTCGCACCAGACAATGCCAGTTACACACACAGGCACAAGTTCAGCAGTGTTGCATGAGGTAGAATGAGGCACTTCTATGGGTATGCCCTCACCTCCACCGGTTGCAACCTGTGGCTCAGACTCTGCACGCAATGAGCATGCAGTCAGCGAGTAGCACGAGAGAATTGCGGCACGGTCGACTAAGCGGGCCATGCATGGTCCCAAATCTGGTGAATCTGCGAACAATGCTAACAAAGCTTATCCGTGTTCAATCCCCACTACGCAAGGGCCATGCTCCATAGATGCGGGAAGTACTTTTGGGGCTCCACACAAGGCAATTCCGTCTCCAGATAGTTCCACGCTCACACCACGCTGCCAGTTGGGATCCAGCAGATGATGTGGTCACTTAAGAGGGCACCACTCTCCGGGTTTTACAAGTAGAAAGTATGTCTCCCTCACAGGAGGTCTTAGATGTCCCTGAGACCTCCACAAGAGAACATGAGGCAAGACAATAAGCCCTTAGAGAGCACACTTCAGGGTGCCACACAGCAGCAGGTAGTCGGCCCAGGCCAGCCACTATTCAGGAAGGGTGCATGGTCCCTTCCAATGGCAGTAATCCTCCTTGTCCACAATAGATTCCTCTGGCAGTGTGTACCACGCAGTTCCAGGATCTTTGACCCCACGTCCCCACAAGTGTATGTCTACCCTGCTGAAGTATGGCACCAGTAGTTATACTGTAGTGTCCCTTTTAAGTTGGGAGTGTTTCCCTAAATTTCAGTCCTGTCTGCAGTGGGGCTGTAGAATGCAGACCTCTCCCTCCAGTCTATCCAGCCAGGCCATCAAATGGCAGAAGTCTGCCATTCTAGTTTCATGCCCAATGTTTATAGCTGTTTCAGGGGATTTCAAGATGGGCTCCCCCAGCCTCCAGTGTGGAATGGAGTCAAACTAAAAGGCACACAGAGTTTAAGAGCAGAGAAATACCCACTTTCTAGAAGTGGCATTTCTAAGCTATTAATGACAAATCCCTCTTTACCAGAGGAGAGGGTTTGTCATTGTGACTCCAATGATAGGAAACATTATTAGGCTGCTTCACTGTAAGCCACTATTGCAGCTTGATCAAATTTATTTTTAACCATTTCCCGTGTACCTGCGCTGGCTTTCATATACCACTTGCTTCACCCCGGAGTGAAAGGTCCCCTTGGGATTGGCCAGTGGTTTAGAATGGCCAACCTGAGCATAAGGTTAATTTAGCACACACAGACCTGCTATGGTAGGCTTGACACGTGTTTAGAAACCTAATAGGTGCAAGTGCACAGCCACAGGCCTGCAATGGCAGGCTTGAGGCATGTTTAAAACCATCAGGTAAGCACCACTCCCTAACATGTGCAGGAAGTGCGTGCATTTTAGAACTGCATTTACAGTGGGAAAATGCCCAGAGCCTTAAGGCCACTAAAAGAGATTCCACAATATCCATGAGAAAAAAAAGAAAAAAGATTAGGGAAACACTACTTCAAGCACGTCATGTCAGAAGCACTTTAGAATTAAGAAGTTTAAACGAAGTATCTTGAAGATGTAGCTGGTTATCAGGAAAGCGACGTGCTACCCAAGATGCTGTACACTCCGAGAAGCTTTCCTCGTGTCAGGTGGTGTGTTATGGATCGCCGATGAGTTTCTGTGTTTAGGCCACATTGGTGGATAATCACGCAGGTCGAGGAGAATCCAGGAAGCCCAATCCGTGCAGGCACCTTCGAGGCTGGGGAGAGATAAGAGCGTATACCTTGTGTCAGCAGAGCAGATAAGGTATACTTGCCGGTTAAGTTCTTCCGCTGCATTTTTACTCATTTTTCTGCATTCTGCCTTTGTAAGCGTATAGAGCAGTCTCTAGGGGTTCCGATCAGTGGAGCATGTCACTCGGATGACATCTTGCCTCTGATATACTTTGTTGCAACAATTGAAATCTTCACAAGCAAGTAAGGATGGCTGGCAGGAGGCCGAAAGCAGGTAAAGGAAAAAATGCTCCTTCGCTTAACTCCCTAATGCATGCATCTTCACAGCCCAGCTCAGCGTTAGAAGACAACCGACAGAAAAGGCTGGATACCCGGGGCGCTACGAATAAAAGCGGCGATGGGGGAGAGAAGGGGTAGTACACGGATAGAAACCCGGGTGAAAGGTATACAGAAAATGCTGAAAGAATAAAAAAGTCAAGTTAAAACTAACGAAGAAGCTAGCTATTCCCAACCATTAATCCCCAGACGTTTCTGTAAAACGGGGGGGGCCCGGACCTGGGCCCAAGACTTTAGAAGAAGCTTTGTTTATTGTAGTAGAGGCGGTGGAGCTGATTTACGGGGCACTGTCTAATCAGAAACTGCCAACTGCACTCTATGAACCGGGGCTTCCAGGTACTCCCTTTCCTACAGATCTAGTGGTTAAAACAAGCTCTGAGGTACATTCTACTCCTTTAACTCATACAGATGGGGTTAGCTTTGTGGACGAAACTGTAAAACTCAACAGCAAATTCAGAAAATCAAGTGATGGCATAAATATTACTGTAGGAAATGCAGAAACTGTTGCAACACTACAAGATGCAAGCGATGCGCTCCACGGCCAATCACTGAAAACGCCTGACAATCAAGAAAAGTTCTTCTCATTAACAGATGAATCAGAGCTATCAAATATAAGCATTTCTGTATCAAGTGGGGAAGATTACTCTAAATGCTATAGTAGCTCTAATTCAGACCCTCAGAAAAATAAACATGGCTTGAAAAAATTGCAAAAAAAGAAAAATTGGGGTCGCCAAAGAAGACATGAAATCTCTGATAGAGGAAGTGCCACTGATTTGAGATGGGACTATACTGATACACAGCTTACAATATTATCAGACTCAATGGGTGCCTCAAGTGACAATCAAACAATTACAGGCAGCAACAAAAGTGAAGACCAAGGAGGGACAAAGAGCGAGCAAGCTCTGGCAGTTGTTCTACAATCTATCAAGAGCTTCCAGGAGGAAGCAAAAGCAGATAGCCGCAGATCACGTCTGGCTGCTAAGAAACTACAAGGGGCTGTCAGGAAGGTTGGTAAAACTTGCACCGAAATTGCAGAACGGATGGCTTCTGTGGAGGTACGGACGGAGCATCTAGAAAATTATGTAACCACACTAAAAATTCAAAGAGACGAACCCAAGAGTATAGTCAAGGATCTTATGTGGAAGATGGAGGCGCAGGAAAATAGGCAGAGGCGCAACAATCTCTGCTTCCTAAGGATCTCAGAAGGTGTGGAAAGGGATGATCCCAGAAGCTTTATGATCACATTTCTCAAAGGGGCTTTTCCAGAATTACACCCTTGGGACTGGGATAAAGACGTTCAGTGAGCGCACAGATTCCCGCTGATCCCAGGCAAAACGCTCTTCATCAACGCAGCAACACCCACGTGCCATGCTTATGTTTTTTGGGAATTTTTTCCTCTGTCAAACTCTCTATGATTTGGCTAGACCCACAAGTAGAAGGACCTTTGATGGAATCACCTTTTTTACTACACCTGACTTTTTTGTCCATGCCACAGTCGAACGCAGATGGAGACTAAGGCAGCTCTTTGCCCCTTTCCCAAAACTCGGAGCTGTAGTGTATCTTCAGAACCCTGCTAGATTAAAGATCGTATATAAGGGGACCACACACAGTTTCGTTTCAGAGATCCAGGCCAAAGTATACTTAGAGGAAGTTGCTGGGAATAAGTAGTAGTAGTAGTAGCAAAATGTTCTGTATCCCGGTCTGATGAAGAGAATTGTGTAGCTGCACTGTCACAGATATGGATTTCAATAGTTTTGTTATCTTTGTTCATTTAGTTTAAATATGTTTTTTTAGACACATAAGGGATCACACTGGGGGGGGGATCTGGCGGGCGCGCCGGGCGCTGTTCCCTTGGATGGCAACTTCCTGGCCTTAGTTAGGCCAGGTAACCTCTAAAATTGGAGGAGTGGGAGAGGGAGGGGGGCGAATGATCTCAGACAGGCATTTAAATAGGATAGGAGAAATGATTCTGGTTTAAACTGGTAAGTTTGTAATATAATGATATCTGGTGACAAACGGGTTACAAAAAGCATTGAGCATGGAGTTTTATCCGGAATGTAAGATTTAACCAGATGGGGGTATTAAAGGTTATGTCCATTAATATATGTGGTCTGAACGATATATAAAAAAAGGCAAAAAGTGGCAGTAGGATTACAAGCATTGGATGCCAATATTATTTGCTTGCAAGAAACACACATAGAAGGTTCATAAACAAATATTTAAAAAACACTAGGGTTTAGATTGATATGTGCAACGTCACAGGGTGCCAGGGTCCAGGGGTAGCTATTCTAGCTAAAGGGAGTGGGCCGGTGTTCAGCCGATCTAAAGCAGACATATTTGGTCGCTGGGCTGTTACTGAATGTCAATATGGGGTTGGGTAAAAAAAAAAGAACGCTTTGTGCAATATATTGAAGTAATAATGATGATCCGACTGTGTTTGATAATATCTCAAATGAACTTACACATTTGCCGCTACCTTTAATGATCTGCGGGGATTTTAACATTAACCTTTCTAACGATTGGCCTATAAAGGAGGGCTGGCACTATGTAGGCCGTAAACCTAAAGTGTTTAGTGCATTAAAGAATGTGTCACACACATGGTTTAGTGGATGGTTGGCAGACTGTAAATCCCAATGACCCAGGGTATACTTTTTTTCTAACCCACATCTCACTTACGTTAGAATAGACTATGTACTTATTTCTAACTCATTAAAAGCAAAATGCCGAATGGAGAAGCTGTCACGCGTTGTATCGGATCATAAACCATTAAATAGCACTATTGAAATAGGAACGGATAATTTACCAACAAGGTCCTGGACATTTGAGAAGTCCCAGCTTTAAGATGATGTATACTGTGCACACATGAGACAATGGATCCCAAACTTTTTAGTAGATAATCTAGGGAGCACATCAATTGAAATAGTTTGGGATGCCCTAAAGGCCGGAGTTAGTGGGCAAACACTACGATTCTCATTTAATGCGAATAAACAAGCTAGGGAATCTTTGAAGGAACTACTGGAGAATTTAAGGCTGGCTGAAGAGGAATTGGTAAGGGCGACAACAGCAAATAACGGGGTAGAGGGAATTAAAAAAACACAAAGTCAGGTTGCAATCGCCAAGACCGCAATTAGATTTAAAAAAGCTTTATCACAATAAGAAATGGTTTATGAGGCCAACAAGCAAATTGGCCATCAACTTGTCATGCGCACAAGACAACAGACCTCCTCAAATTTGATACAAGAGATATTTGACCCTATGTTAGGGTTAAATAACTGACCCTGAACTCATAAGAGATGCTTTTTGGAGATTTTATCGGGATTTATATACTGCGGGGGGGCAGCTAAATATCGAGGGGTATCTAGATAATGCAGTAAATGAAAAATGTGATTCTGAAGAACAGGCAGTCTTAGAGGATCAACCTGATGAGGAAGAAATTTTAAGGACAATTAAAGGCTTGGCAAAAGGGAAACCAACCGGACTGGATTGTATTCCATCCGAATTCTATGTCACCTTTATAGATCAAATTAAAAGTATTTTTTCAGACTTCATTATACACATTTTTAAGGGTGGCCAACCTCCAGGCTCCTGGTCTAGGGCAAAACTACTTATTTCTCCAAAAAAGAACAAACCTCCAGAACAATTAGGGTCATATCGACCTATCACTCTTATTAACACCGGCTCAAAGATATACTCGAAAATCCTGGCTAATAGAATTGCACCCATCATCTATAAAGTGATTGCAAAATGTCAACATGGTTTTGTACCAGGGAGATCCACTAAACAATATTCAAATAGTGATCACGTTATTTGTTAGTATGGATGTTGCGGGAGACCCTATGGCATTGTTTCTACTAAATGCCGAGAAGGACTTTGATAGGGTCTCCTGGCAATATCTGTGGGCTGCCATGTCCATGGTCGGAATTAAGGATGGGTGTATCCAGGCAGTCCAAAAATTGCATATTAAACCAATAGCAGCAGTAATGGTGAATGTTAGTTTATCTAAGAAATTTAATATATCCTGTGGTATGCTGCAGGACTGTCCATGTTCACTGCTGTTATTTGCAATATACATCAATCACTTCATCCGTAGACTTGAAGAAAACAGGGAAATAAAGCCTATATGGTCACAGGACTATCCCACCAAATCACTGGCTTATCCGGATGATATAGCTGTGGTAACTGCCGATCCTAATACGGCTATGACAGCCATTGAAAACGAGGCCAAGAATTTCGGACAAGTCTCTGGGTATGCTCTGAACCAAGGGAAAACTCGGATAGTTTTGAATAATAAAGCTAATATGAATGACGTATGTGTATTAGATAAGGCTACATTTTTAGGGGTTTGCATCTCATCCAAACTTGATAATATGGTTAAATTAAATCTAAATCCAATAATGGATATAATGCAGACAGATCTCTAATGTCTAGATAATTTGCATCGTTCTATTATTGGCAGTGTTAACGTTGTGAAGATGTTGTTTTTTCCTAAGATTTTATATTTATTCAGAGCGATATGTTTAGAATTCTCAACACAATGGTTAAAGACAATTGAGCGTATGTTTTCTAGTTTTGTTTGGGAGTACTCGCAACCTCGGCGGGCCTATAAATTCCTCACCCTTTCTAAGGATAGGGGAGGGCTGGTACTCCCAAACTTAAAAGCATACTATTGGGCCTCTGTCCTACTGTATAGCAGAGAGTTAATACAGAATATGGGTGGGGAGGCACCAGGGGTCAGTACACCATCTATTTTCCAACTGGTCCTTGACAGTAAGAGTAGAGGATATTTCTGGCGTCATCTGCATGACAGTTACCATAATAAAGTCCGGTATAAAACTCTACATAGTGGGTGTAAGGTATGGAACTCAGTAAGAAGAATGCTCGGCATAGGCAGAATTTCTTTTTATACCCCCTTAAGCGACAATCCAATTCTCCCAGAGATCTTTAGAGGAAGTTGTATGTATAAATGGAAAGAGGCGGGAATTGTTCAAATAGACTGTCTTCTCTCTTCTACAGGGATACAATCCTTCGAAGAAATCAAAGAAGATTTTAAGTTGGACTGGCAGGACTTTTTTTAATACCTCCAAATTAGAGATTTTTTGTCACGAAAGGTTGGGGGAAGAGCACAATTCGAGAAAGTCTGAATCGTGGAGAAATTAATACACACTAAAATAAGTACTATTGGGGAAATATATTCTCTTATTAATGCTGTATTTCCTGACGATATGGCTAAAATATCACAGAAGTGGCAGGAAAAAGTAGGAATGTCCAATGATGAATTTCATTATGCTTTTTTTTTTTGTCCTCGTCAAGAAATATTTATTGAACTTTGGAGGAGTCAGAGGCCCCTTTTTTCGTTCTGTACCAAATACCCTGTGACCATACGGTGTCCCATGTGGGAAGAAACTCGCCTTGTCCTCTGGGGCCCCTTTTGTCCATCTTCAGGCACAAGATTTTTGGAGGGGGGAGAGCTAGTCATGCTGACTACTCAATTCAAGGCCCAGATTGAAATCGTTGTTACCTTTGCCTTATCATTGGAGACCATGATGTTTGATTGGAAGTAGCTTTCTCAAATATTCAAAAATGTGTATTTCCTACTATCCTTCCCCTGCTTATCCAGTTCATAAACCCTTAGTGTGGAATATAGCCATTCACTGTGTAGTGGTGGTGCTGCTTTTACCCAATTGATACATATCTCCCTTCTGGCTAACAGTGTTAGTAAGAAAATGTTGTTTTCCTTATCCTTAGTCATTGTGGGAAGGTGTGAATTATTATAAATCCCCAAAATAACCTTTTCCATGCTTACCTCTATGGGTTGTTCCATTACATCCGAGAGAGTCTTACCAATCTGTTCACAGAATTCCTCCAATTGAATGCAGTCCCTGAACATGTGCAGATCATCTGCCTTTTCTTCCTCACATTTAGGACACTTTTTCACCTTGTTTCTGTTGAACTTTGCCAGTCTTTTTGGGGTCGAATATGATCTATGTATCATGAAAAGATGTTTTTTCTTCATTGGGGCAGATTTCACTACACGTTCACAAATTGTCATTGAGGATTGCCAGTAGTGGGAAATGTCTAGCCCTGGCATGGCTTTTCCCCAGCTTTCATGTGGGGCTTTATATTCTGCTTCACCAGCTCTTATTAGAGCCCAGTACCAAAAGGATATTTCCTTTTTTTTTTTTAAATGTTGTGTTCAATAGCTTTTGTTCGATGTCGTCATCCCCTTGTAAATTTTCTTTATGACTTTTATCAAACTATTTAGTTGATAGTATTTGAATCTGCTAGCGATCCCTGAGTTCATTCGTTTAGGGTCTCCCATTCTATGATTTTGTTATTTTATATCAACAGACCCCAATATTTTATATTTCCATCCTTCAGGGGGATCACTAGTCCGTCCTTTAGGCATTCGGGAGTGCCTGGGGAATCCCAGATTGGTGCGTACTTGCTGTAGTAGGGGATTTTTAAAATAGTCCTTATTCCATACTAGGTGTATGCTGCTGATTTCAATGTCTTTAATTTCATCTTTTTTAAATATTTGGGGAGCCCCAAATTTGTGGAGATAATGGTACCCATCAGGACTGATTAGGGCCATGTTTCCCATTTACCCAAAAGTATCCTTATGTTTTTTAACTGAAAGGCTCGTCAATACTCCAGTATATCTGGGCTGGCAATACCTCCCTGGGCCTTGTTTCTTATTTTTTTCCAGCCAATTCGTACCCCCTTTGCTGCCCCGATAAAACTAGATATCGCCCCTTGTAGCTTTTTTATCTGCTCTGTCTTAAAATCTAATGGGACAGAACTAAATAGGTATGTACATTTTTGGCAGTATACTCATTTTGATTAAGTTAGACTTCCCTAAGAAGGATACTTGTAAACCTGACCAGGCCTTGAGTAGTTTCCCTATGTCTTTGTGAATTCTGGAAAAATTCATGCTGGCGATCTCTTCTATGTCTCTATTCCCAGGTACTTTATTTTATCCTTCACCAGTGGGTTTCCGAAAAGTGTGTTTCACTCTAGTACTTCCGATTTTGTTTGGTTCACCAGGTATCCAGAGACTGCCCCAAACTGGTCTATAATCTCCTCTATCTTTGGGAGTAAGCTGTTTAATTACCTGTGAAAATCATTAAGTCGTCGGCATACAAGGTGACTTTGTTTCTCAGTCTTGGTGTTTAAACGGTGCAATCCCCTCTTCCCTTCTCAAGAGACATGCTAAGGGCTCTATGTAGAAATTAAAAAGGAGAGGGGGCAGCCCTGCCTTGTACCTCTCTTAATCTGTATGCTGTCTGTAAGAGCGTCGTTGACCAAAATTCTGGCTACAGGGTTTTTATATGTATTTATAATTGCGCTCTCAAAGTTGTCCCCAAGATAACACTTGACTAGGGAGGCGTTCAGGAAAGGCCAGCTAACCCTGTCAAACGCTTTTGCAGCATCAAAAGCTATAACTGCCAGTGGTGTAGAACAATGGGTTGCGATGTCTATGGTGCTAATGAGCTAATGCGATAGCTTGTGTATTTGTCTGCCTTTAATGAAGCCTTTATGATTTGGATGGATCAGGGACCCAGCCACTGCCCCTATTCTTTTGGCCAATACCTGTGTGTAGATCTTATAATCTGAGCTTAAAAGGGAGATGGGCCTGTATGAGTCACATTTGGCTGGATCCTTTCCTGGTTTTAGTATGATGCTTACTATTGCTTCATTCCATGAGTTTGGGAGATCTTTCTTTACTACAAATACCTCATTTAAGATATCTGTAAGGGGAGCTAGTAGTACTTCCCTTAGAGCCAGATAGATTTCCTTTGGTACTGCGTCTGGGTCTGCCGCCTTTCCTCTCTTTAGGCTTCCTATTTCGTCTAGGACTTCTTCTCTGGAGATCTCCTTGTTGAGTTTTATTTTCTGTTCCGGGGAGGCCGCAGGAATCGTTGTTCTATCTAAAATACTTTGTATTTGCTCTTTGGAGCAAGATGTATCTTCCCTGTGCAGTTTGTCAAAGAATTCTGTCAATTCTTGCCTAATTTCGCAATTTTCCAAGCAGTGTCCAAGTTGGCCTTCCTGGTGTATCTTTGCTACCCTGTTCCGTTTTAGTTCGGTTTTTGTTTTCGATGCCAGGATCCTCCCACAACCTTCTCCATACTCGCATTGTGATAGTTTACTGGCCTTCCACTTGTCCCTAACTATTGTTTCGAGGAAGTCACTTATATCTACCTTTTTTATTTTAATTTTTTCCTCTATTTTTCGAGTGGTATTTACTTTCTTAAGCTTTGCCTCCAAAGGCACAAGTTTCCTTTCAATTTGTTCAATAAAGGTCTTTTTCACTTTATTTTTGTTCCCCGCAATGTTTAAGATTCTCCCTCTGATAATGGCTTTATACGCATCCCAGGCTATTTATTTTGTTTTGCCTTCAATGTTTAATTTGAAGAACAGTTCTGTCTCTTCAGCTAACTTATCTGTACAGGATGAATCTAAAAAAATAATTTTATCCGCTGTCCACCTCTGAGAGGTGGGGGAGGTTTTAAGGGCAGACTAAGTTGCACTGCTGAGTGGTCGGAGATGTGCTCTGGTATATGTCCGACTTGCTTTGTATATTCCACTAGGCATCTGTTGATCAGGAAGAAATCAATTCTGGATGCATGGCCTAGCCTTTTGTTTTTAAGGGTAAGTTTGTGATTTATATTTCTTTTCTCCTTCCATACATCTACGATCCCCAGATCTTTAATGCACAACCCAACCCATTCTCTCATTCTCAGTAGAGTGGGGAGGTGTTTTGGTGGATGTCAATCGTCTTTAGGATTTAACAGTATGTTAAAATCTCCACCCATTATTATTGGCGCTTAGGCTCTCAATTGATGAGAATATAATTTTTGAAGAGGTTCAGGGTCATCAACATTCGGGCCATAGCAGCCCATCACTGTGTAGGATTTGTTGTAAAACCTTGCTTTCACGATAACTCATCTTCCCTTATTATCTATTTCTGTTTTTTCAATGACTGCTTTTAAGGATTTTTTTTTAATATAATTGCCACGCCCTTTACATTGCAGTCTTGATTTGTGCCTATACAGTGCTCCATCCAACTTAGATTTTTACAGATCATTGCCCATTCTTCCTTTAGTAGGTGCGATTCTTGTACTATGATCATTTCACAGTCAATGTTTTTTAAGCTTTCCAGGATCTCCAGTCTCTGTTTTTTTATTCTTAGCCCGTTTACGTTCCAGGTTAAGATGTTAAGCCTCTTTTCTTTGGCATCCTTACCAGCGGCTAACATCTTTTTTTAATCCGTTGTGTTCCACTTTTGGGCCTTCTTCCTCCTCTTGATTTTTTTCCCCATTTTACTCCCGACCCAGTGCTGTGATTTTTTTTTTCCTTTTTCAAAGTTTTTGGGTGAGCGTTCTGTATAGAGTGCTCCCCCCTCCCTGGAGAAGCCTCCTTTTCCTTTGTTCTTCTGGGCAGATCTCTGCCCAGAAGAACTAAAAAGGATGCAAGGTAAGTCTCGGGTGGTAGATCTGTCTCTAGGCATATAGCTATTTCTGAAAAACATTTTTCAACCACCTTTTTAAGTATCTCTGCCTCATTTATCATAGCCCATTTCAAACTATAACCATTAGTCTTACCAATTGCTAGTTCGGCGACTAAGCTATTACCGACCCCAGCACCAGTCAATAATGATGGTGTAGGTAACAGGATGGACACACAAAGTGGGAAATGGTTGCTTAGTGCTACATCGTGAACATTAAAGGAATGTATTCTGTTCCCACAGCTGTTAGAAATTGTGATATAGTCTATGGTTGAAGAGCGACCTCTACCATTGAAAGTTGGGGCTAATGTGGGGGCAGAGTTAGACATTTCACTTACAAATCCTAAATCAAAATTAGCTAGCAAGATATTGAGTTGTTCCCCTAAGAAATTATGTTTAAAATGGAAGCGTCCCACACCATCATCACGTGCTACAAAGCACCTATTGTCCTTACTTAGTTCGCACAATTTACAATTAAAATCTCCCTGTATAATCAACATCAGTTTGTGCATAAGAAGTTTCCCCTGGGTAAACAACGCTTTAGTCAACTCCCTTAGAACAATTGTGACATCCTCACAAGGAATATTGGTATATATATTTAACGACGACAATTGGGATGTCTCTTGTCTGGTGGAGGACCAACATTTAAAAGTAAGTGTCTTTGACAGGTTCAGTAATTTTCTCGAAGACCAACCTGTTTGATATATAAACGTTCAAACCACCTTTCGGCCTCCCATGAGGAACAGCTACAGCTGGAGTACAAAAGGTTCTATAGCCAATCAAATGCACAGGTTCAACACTCCAAGTTTCTTGAAGGCAAAGCAAGTCCTGAGATTGAACAAAGTCCATAAAGATAGAATGATCCACTTTAGATCTAATCCCAGCTATATTCCAGGAAGAAGTTATCTTCTGGTGCCAAAACATCCCCAACGGGCTCCACAGCATCACACATGGTAAGCATAGCTGGTAAGTGTTTCCCCCCAAGTTCATCTGCATGTTCTTCAATACAAAGATCAGAATGTGTTACCTCATTTAAACCTGACACTGTGGGAGTTGTTGAAATAAACCGCAGTCAGTCGATATTTTCCAACCCGCTAAGAGTGTCATAATAATTAAAGGTAGGAATGTATGTCCTAAGGACATGTGTGTCTGTAACATGACAGTGTTTTAAAATGCAAATTAGAGCATTTTAACACTTTTTCGCAAATTACCACGAGGTTCAACCTCGTGGTAATTTGCACCCCAGATTTGCGAATTCGCAATTTTAAAATTAATCATGCATTGCTTTTAAGGAATCGCAATTTTGCGATTCCTTAAAAGCAATCGCATTTTTGGAATTCGCTAAAAATAGCGATTTCACCAAAAATGCTTGATGCATCCCTGAAACCTATTTAGGCATCGCAAACGGCCGATTTTACCAAATCGCACCGTTTGCGATTCCTAAATAGCTTGATGCATGTGGGCCTATGTTCTTAACTTTTAAATTTATAGGCTCAAAGAGGGTCATTAATAGAGTCTCCATTCTCTCCCAGAAAGATTCATCATTTAAGTCCCTATTAATAGTATGAAGAGGGGTTATCACTGGGTGATCGTTCATCTCGCTCTCTATACTCCTGTTTGGATGTTCAATACATTTATTTCCTTTAAGTTTAGTAATTCTTTTGTTGTTTTTATTTACCTTGCTAGATTGTCTTTCTCTGACAATATGTTTTTGTTTAGATCTAGCCTTCTGCCCTCTAGTTCTAATACAGGGGCTGTCACTAATATTTAAAACAGGGATTGAACTTCCTAACGTATCTTGACCCTCATTATCTGGGGCATCCTCATTTGGGGGAGGGGAGTCGCCAATCTCGTTACTAGGAGATAGGGAGGGAGTCACGGATAACCTTACAGTTAAAGGTAGTAGTTCATTAACATCCGTGGAATCCCTACAAGATCTCTCATTTATTGGAGTTATACTACTTCTTCTAGGCAGAACTGCAAAGGAGGGAGCTAATAAGGAGTCCTGGGAGTTGGTGGTCATCATTGTCATATTTGGATTGACTAAGGAAGGAAGGAAACCGAATGGCAGGGAAAGGCACCTTTCCGTACTTTCAATAGCTGAAGCAACCACCCCAATCGTCTGCTGCAGCACTCGGTCTATTGCTGTCAGAGTAGGTAGGGGAGGGTTAACAGCAATTTTGTCCTTAACGTTTTTCACCATGTTTACTGAACAGTGAATCCAATGAGTTTAAAAGAATAGTACACAAACAAAGTGCACTATATAATACACTAAATACATAAGTTATACTGATTGCCGTAATGGAATAAAGATATAACACTTAAATAATTAAAAGTTAATGGTGTTTACAAACCACAAAATGGAAAATAGAAAGGGGGTGGCCCAGCTCAGCCGCTACCAGCCCCGGACGGCCACAGACGGCCCGCCCTCTGCCCGGGGATCAGCCCGGCGATCAGCCCGGCGACCGCCCACGTGCATCCCGGGAGACGGTAGAAGTGACGCCCTTTTCAAGTGCCTCCGAGCGCGTTTGGGGGCGTGGTCAGCTGAGGGCTCCTGGATGGTGTAATGCTACGCTCCCCCCGCTCTGCTGCTGCGCCTGGTCACCTGCGGCGGGGGGGGGGGGGACAGCAATCAGGGCAAGAAGAGCTGCGTGGCGTCAGAAGTATGCCCCGGTATGTGAAGCTGCAAGGCAGGGGATTCCTCGCGCTGATCCTTGATATGGCGTCCACTGCGTCTGGTGAGTCTGTTCACTGGCAACGCTGTCAATCAGGGGGCAAAGTCCAGACGTGTGTGGACAAGGAAAACAGACTACAAGATGATGTTTTAAACACAATTGCTTATTTAGCTTTTTTAGACCGGAGAACAGTAAAGTTGTGTGTTAGAATTAATTAATTATTTGGTGTATTGGGCAGCTGCAAATAGACGGTGATCTGGAACAGCATCAACAAAATGAAAGCAGAAACATAAAATTAACAATGCTTTTTAATAGCATTAAAAAAATCAGAAACATTAGGAATTTTAAGTGCCACAAGTGTGTGACAGTTGGCACAGTGTGTCATCATCCCTTCCAACTCTGCGCAGGTAGCTGGTATGTTAATTTCAGCAGGAGTTGTGCTGTGCTGTAGGCACCTGCAGCTTTCCCTCGTGTTGCCTCTATCCCTCACCATCCATAGGTATGCGAGTTAGTGGAATGCCCTCAAGTGTTTCCACCTGGTTGAAGTCCAGTGACTGTATTTTTTGGCAGTGCCACATGGCAATGGTTTGCAATACAATTTACATGGCACAAACCTTTTTCTCTCCTGAGGGGATCATGAAGAACTGCCAGACTTCACTCTCCTTTCTGGTGCTAGATGGCTGTTCTTCTTCTTCATCAGATATAACTTGTGGATCTCCAGATGTAGTTAGAGCACTTCTTTCTGCCATTGTCAATTCGTCTGGAGCCAGGAACTCAGGGTTGATTCTTAACAAGACTTATCCTAGAAATAACTGTTTTTTCGAAGCGGCTTTATTAAAAAATAGGGGAGGTTAAAATGCAATCAATAGAAAGGAAGATTTTCTGCTTGACATCGGCCGGCTTTGCAGATCTCGCCTGTAGATACGTGGATTTGCTAAAATCTTAAAAAACACTGATGTGTTATTATTCAAACGAGAGATTAAAATAGTTTTTCAATAATTAGGCGAATCCACAGATATGGATTTGTGGGTACATTCTGATCACATGATCAGAACAAAAACCTACAGTAGGACTCATCTATGTTTGCAGTTACGCAGAAGGATCGCAGTACCTAGAATTTCTGGGGCAAAAACAATGAAATTCTAACAATATATGCTCACTACTTTATTTTACCACCTTAGGTCACTAACCACTCCTTCCTTTACTGTATTTTTTGACTTCTTTCATCTTGCTGTTTTCCATTTTTTCACTGCTTTCACCTTGCATCATCCCCATTGTTGTTGTGCCTTTTCACATCTTTCTTGAGTGCCTTTGCCTTGCTTTTACCTCTTTCGCACTGCTTTTGTCTTCGTTTTTCACCCGTTTTTTATTTGACTAGTTCTTGGTTTATCCTTGTTATTACTGCTTTCTCCTTCATTTTACCTACATATTTTGTGTACCCTCTCTATCCTTTTTTTCTTGCTTCCTTCTACCTATTTTTCTCTTATTGTTGCTTTCTCATAGTTCTCACTACTTTTTCCTTTCTTTTTCTCAACTTTTATAAGTTGCTACTGCTTGTTTTTCCATTATAGCACAGGGTTGCAAGCATGTGGGAGTTGGCCTATAGTTAGGAAATAGAATTTAAAACAAAACATAGAAATTCATTGAAAAAAACAAAAGTTACAGGGTTGACATAGTTAGGAAATAAAAAAAAAACCTTCGAAATTCACAGAAAAAAAAAAGTTACAGTAATGTTATAGTTAGGCTCACAATTCACTCGTACAAAACCATATTCAGTGGTTCTAATTACCTGAGCTAACTATAACTAATGCACCCAAAATGCACTGCTTTTGACTTCACATATTACATCACTCATGACATGGTCATTGACATCACTGATGACAGCTCAAATGACATAACTGATGACATCATCTACAGAACTACGGACACACCCACACAACCACTGACACACCCATAGAACCACTCACAACCCTACCTACCCCATCATCCATTCAACTACTCACACATCCACTTATTCACCCATACAGCCACTCACTCACCCATGCAGCCACTCACTCACCCATGCAGCCCCTCACTCACCCATGCAGCCCCTCACTCACCCATGCAGCCCCTCACTCACCCATGCAGCCTCTCACTCACCCATGCAGCCTCTCGAGAGGCACTCACTCACACATACCACCACTCACACACCCACACAACCACTTACATACCCATTCACACATCCATAGACTCACACGCCCACTCACTCACCCATGCAGCCACTCACACACACTCGTTTTCCAATACAGCCACTGACACACCAATACACACAATAAGCATTAAGCAAAGAAGAAAATGCATAATTTCACCAGGTGAAAGAAGGTTAGGAAGCAATATACTTGCACTTTGTTCTGCTAGCATAATCTGTGCCTCTTTTGTAAAAATGCTAAGGCAATAAGGCATATGCTTTACCACTACGTATATTACTGACACTATATTGTGGCTGTGTGGCTGGAGGATGTTTCCTTAGACCTTACACAGCAAGGTTTACAGAGGTGGCTGTAAAACCTAATGACTGGGGGAGTGGTACGCATTGTTCTGGGCAGGTCCGCTTTTTAACATGCCCATTTTTTTAAGTGACTGGAAATCGTCGCTCATCAGCAATTTACAATTAAACCTATTTGCTTGAAAGTTAATCCCTGCGATCTCCACCAATTTTCTGATTAGCCTCCAAGAAAAAAAGGGCATAAATGATTAAATAAACTGGAAAAAAAACGTTTGCCAACTGGTCTAATGCATGTAAAACAAACCGGCAACTTCTTGTTTCCCATGGAAAACCAGCCTTAAATTAAACGTGACTTGAGACTCTATGGAATGTGTGACACTTTCAAACTGTTTTGGATTTTAACTGGAAATGCTTTTCATTTTGGGATTTGCAGTTCCCTTTCTTGTAATAAGTATAGGATTTAAAAATGTTCACCATACACAGAACTGATAGAAACATCAAGGACTGGATGAATATGTCACATAGATTAAGCCAACTGGGAACTTCCAAGTCCCTAATCTCATATTTTGTGGGAGTCCTCACAATATCTCAGCAATGACCATTATTTAGGCTTTTTTTTTAATAATTAATAGGACATTCTTTCAGGAAACTGCTTCTAGCATAGGCTCCATACAATAATTTAGGCTATTAGTGAATCCTTCTATATTCTGGCAATCTGTAGATATAAGAGAGCAAGATCTATGCACCACCTGGGGTGCACAAGCCTGGCAGAGTAGTGCAAAAGAGTGACAAGAAGATAAAGCCAGAGAAATAGAAAAAGTAATTGGAAGAGATAGAAAGGAAGTAAGAGTGACAAGAAAGTAGGCCAAATTCAAGAAGTGGAATGTGCCAGAATCTACCTTCAGGTTATAAACTTTAAAACAAGCACTGGCGTTGCCAATAGGTCTCGCAGTATGAAAGTTGGAGCTATTGGTTTTGTAAATGACATTTTATATTTATGTTTTGTGATTTACAATGCCAATACTTTTAACTTTAGCATATGTGACACTTTTAGTATTTGTAATGTCACATGTTTTGTATTGACGTGACTTAGATGTATTGATATTACAATTAACAATGGCTTTTAATTTTTTTAAATAATTAATGCTTAAATAAAAGTGATTGTAATTTTTAATGGCAATAGCTTAAACGTTTGTAAATAACTTTTGTGAAGATTATGTTCAGTGACGAAAATCCAAGAACAGAAGTGAAATATTAACATATTTTGGTGACATGTGTAATAAAGCTTGAAACATTGAGAGAACATATTTGAACCAGTGATGCTGTGGTGGTGCTGAGTGATGCTGTGGTGGTGCTGAGTGATGCTGTGGTTGCGCTGAGTGATGAGGGATGTGTGCACTGAGTGAGGCCTGTGTTCAGTGTGAGTGAGGCCTGTGTGCAATGTGAGTGAGGCCTGGGTGCAATGTGAGTGAGGCCTGGGTGCAGTGTGAGTGAGGCCTGGGTGCAGTGTGAGTGAGGCCTGGGTGCAGTGTGAGTGAGGCCTGGGTGCAGTGTGAGTGAGTTCTGTGTGCAGGGCGAGTGAGTGCTGTGTGCACTGAGTGAGTGCTGTGTGCACTGTGAGTTAGGGCAGTGTGCACTGAGTGTGTGCAGTATGCACTGAGTGCGGACTGTATGCAGTGTGATTGAAGGCTGTGTGCACTGAGTGAGGCCTGTGTGCAGTGTGAGTGAGGCCTGTGTGCAGTGTGAGTGATCCCTGTGTGCAGTGCGAGTGAGAGCTGTGTGCACTGAGTGAGTGCTGTGTGCACTGAGTGCGGACTGTATGCAGTGTGAGTTAGGGCTGTGTGCACTGAGTGACAGCTGTATGCACTGAGTGAGGCCTGTATGCAGTGCGATCAAAGACTTTGTGCAGTGTGAGTGAGGCCTGTGTGCAGTGTGAGTGAGGCCTGTGTGCAGTGTGAGTGAGGCCTGTGTGCAGTGTGAGTGAGGGCTGTGTGCACTGTGAGTGAGGCCTGTGTGGAGTGTGAGTGAGGCCTGTGTGCAGTGTGAGTGAGACCTGTGCGCAGTGCGAGTGAGAGCTGTGTGCACTGAGTGAGTGCTGTGTGCACTGAGTGCGGACTGTATGCAGTGTGATTGAAGGCTGTGTGCACTGAGGGAGGCCTGTGTGCAGTGTGAGTTAGGGCTGTGTGCACTGAGTGACGGCTGTATGCACTGAGTGAGGCCTGTATGCAGTGCGATCAAAGACTTTGTGCACTGTGAGTGCAGCCTGTGTGCACTGTGAGTGCGGCCTGTGTGCAGTGTGAGTGAGGGCTGTGTGCACTGAGCGAGGGCTGTTTGCACTGAGTAACATTTGTGTGCAGTGTGAGTGATCACTGTGTGCAGTGCGAGTGAGTGAGTGCTGTGTGCACTGAGTGAGTGCTGTGTGCACTGTGAGTTAGGGCAGTGTGCACTGAGTGTGTGCAGTATGCACTGAGTGCGGACTGTATGCAGTGTGATTGAAGGCTGTGTGCACTGAGTGAGGCCTGTGTGCAGTGTGAGTGAAGCCTGTGTGCACTGTGAGTTAGGGCTGTGTGCACTGAGTGACGGCTGTATGCACTGAGTGAGGCCTGTATGCACTGAGTGAGGCCTGTATGCAGTGCAATCAAAGACTTTGTGCAGTGTGAGTGAGGCCTGTGTGCAATGTGAGTGAGGCCTGTGTGCTGTGTGAGTGAGGCCTGGGTGCAGTGTGAGTGAGGCCTGGGTGCAGTGTGAGTGAGTCCTGTGTGCAGGGCGAGTGAGAGCTGTGTGCACTGAGTGAGTGCTGTGTGCACTGTGAGTTAGGGCAGTGTGCGCTTAGTGTGTGCAGTACGCACTGAGTGCGGACTGTATGCAGTGTGATTGAAGGCTGCGTGCACTGAGTGAGGCCTGTGTGCAGTGTGAGTGAGGCCTGTGTGAGTGATCCCTGTGTGCAGTGTGAGTGAGAGCTGTGTGCACTGAGTGCTGTGTGCACTGAGTGAGTGCTGTGTGCACTGTGAGTTAGGAGTGTGCACTGAGTGTGTGCAGTATGCACTGAGTGCGGACTGTATGCAGTGTGAGTGAGGGCTGTGTGCACTGAGTGAAGGCTGTGTGCACTGAGTGAAGGCTGTGTGCACTGAGTGAGGCCTGTGTGCAGTGTGAGTGATCACTGTGTGCAGTGCGAATGAGTGAGTGCTGTGTTCACTGAGTGAGTGCTGTGTGCACTGAGTGAGTGCTGTGTGCACTGAGTGAGTGCTGTGTGCACTGTGAGTTAGGGCAGTGTGCACTGAGTGTGTGCAGTATGCACTGAGTGCGGACTGTATGCAGTGTGATTGAAGGCTGTGTGCACTGAGTGAGGCCTGTGTGCAGTGTGAGTTAGGGCTGTGTGCACAGAGTGACGTCTGTATGCACTGAGTAAGTTTCAATTCACTGAGATTTTACTGTGATTTACCCTTGTATTTATGGCTTACTCCTGCATTCCAGAAGAAAGTCAGGAGTAATTCAAGCAAGTGTAAGCCCCACCAACTCGGCAAAATCTTTGCAAAGACTGTACTGCCCACTCTGGCATTTCCTCAGTAGGCTGCAGGGCAAATGGCTATTTTCAAAGCATGGAGGGCTAAAATGGCTCAACCATTGCTTGGTGGCCTCAGTGTGCTGGTTTGAGTGTTTTCCTAGTCTTATGTTGATTTACAGTCTGGTCCTGATGTTTGTGGATTGCGATCAGCAACCGTAGCACGCCATCAAATGCAGACTCAGTTCACGGTCTACTATGGTAACCTCTGGACCGCCGAAGGTACCACAAGGTGGTAGAATGTGCGCAATACAAATGCCAGTATCACAACAATAGACGGGAGTGTTTCCTATCGCGCTAAAACGACATGTAGCATTTTAACTTGCCTCATCTGCTGCTGACGTGTTGTATTAATCGTTAGTGCCCCTTAGACCTTGCCTAGCGAGAACTCTACTGCTACTGCAGCAAGTTGAAGATGACACCCCCACCACCTCCCCCTTGGGCCTGTAGCACTCCAGCCAGAGCAGGGAATCGTTGCAGTGCTGCTGGAGCGGGCAGGGCGGTGCTTTATGTGGAGTCATGCTGGCTGCGGTTGGTATTCTTTTATATTGACCACTCAGAGTGCCTCGGAGCTCTGCACACCACGCAGGATTTCATGCTCATGGGGAATCTGGCGGTCAGCCGAAGGAATGCTTTGACGGGCCCGAGACGCCTCCTTCATGGAGGCATTTTTCACGACCTGCATTAGCATGACAATGATAAAGGTTAGCAGTCCAGCTCCCTGGCTGGCTTTAACTCTGAACATCCCTGTTGGGGAAAGTGGCGTGACGCAAAATGACGCGTCCCTCTGCAGAACGGAATGAGGGTCCGGGAGTCTCCCATATTTACGATGTATTTATTGGACCCCTAAAGCAGTGGTGCCCCAATGCGCTATGCCTATAGTTGGAAGCTGAATGTTCCTTGTCGCAGCGCTACACGGGTAGTAAGCACTATAAATTACAAGAAGAGATACCCCCCTCCTTGCAGGAATGCAACATGAGACGGTGGGGCTGTGGAGGACGACAAGTGACCTTCTATCAACATTTTCATGCGTTGTGTCTATTCAAGACATTTCTCTTTTGTAGAAATTGTCCGCCGTTAATTTACAGGACTGTTTCCTGGTATCTCTGACTGCAACGCATGGCCCTCGTGCCGCCCTCTATTATATTAATCTAAATCTGTGGTCACTTTTTACCCCCAGTACTACCCACCCCTCGTTTTCTGCTGGTTTGATTTCCCTTGGGTATGTATGTAATTGCAGCCACAAACAGTTCACATTCACTTGAGAACCGTAGCTACATTACGGTAAACTGCACAGTTCTCTCAAAAATGGACTTCTCAAAAACACCTTACTATGTGTACGTGTATATCGGTGTGTCCATTGATTGTTTCACGCTGATTTACTTGCCCACTCCTGTAATCTGAATTCGCCTGTATCCCTCCTTCCCTGCCCTAAAGAGAAGGTAGCCATTATGGTATGTATGGTATGGTAACGCAGCTTAAACGTAATCATCACGAAGCCCGCACCGAGACTTTTCCTGAGAACAGATCTACAAACCTTTTGACCATGGTAAGTGACCCTGACCAGCCGATCGCCTGACTGTCAAAGTTGCTTTGTGTGAGACTACATTGTCTTACTCGTAGGGGGCTGTATTACACCTCAGCATAATTTAATGTGTGCTTACATTTAAAGCGGGCCAAGGAATATGACTGCAGTTTTGTATTTGAAGCATTGTTGTAACAATTACGTATTATTACATCAATCCCAATGCATTTCTATCATAGCAAGTTATCTTGGAGACACAAAGGGTAGGAAAACGAGAGCGGCCGGGAAACTGAAAGTATGGAAGAGGAAGCATGAAAAGGAGGGGAAGAGAGAAAAAGAGAGGAATCATGAAAGAGAGTGAGAGAAAGAAAGGAATAAAAATAAAGGTAAGAGAGAGTGCAGTGAAAGGGACAGAAAAGAGTGAAGGTGAAAAAGCGAAGTTTATAAAGTGGAGAGATACAGGTGAGAAGGTGTAGAGGTAGCAAGCGAGAAGATGAACGGCCGTGAAACTGAAAGTACGGCCGGCCAGCCATGAATAATTAGGGGAGGAGAAGCCACAGAGCGCACGCAGGGAGAAGCCCTTTGATGTGGTGGCGGCCGTGAAAAAATGCAATTAGGAGGAAGGGAGGGAGGCTGATGCGCGTGCTTGTTTGGTCACGTGATTCACGTGGACTCGAAGAAAACTGCACAGAAAAAGCCTTAGTTTGACGAGTATTTTGAGCACTAGAATTCTCTCCATTTTCCATTCCTGCGGAATGGAAAAGGCGAGACCTAAACAACTTGCTTAAATAGTGCTACATATATAGGCTAGTACAGATTTGCAATATAAGACTCCTGTACATCTGTCAATACTAGAATCTCAATGTCGGGGATATTGATGCTTGGAGGAAGTCATAGTAAAGGTGCTTGATGTGAATTCACAGGAAAATAAATTGACCATTGGACCAGATAGGGATTTGTTGATGTCAGATTCTTGTGTTGTGAACAAATGATGCCGCACATTTACCTTTGTGGAGACAAATGTATTTTGAAAATGAGCACTCATGAGGCAAATACAAGCTTTAGTAATCTCAAAAAGGTCAAGGTTTGGTAGCAGAAAGTGTGAAATCACAAAGAGCAAAGGATGAATTTACACATTTATTTTTTAAAAACTCTGTCCCAAATAATTTGACCATTAGACAAATGTAATAGTATCTCTGCTCTGACACACTTATCTGGTCACAACAGGATGTATTTAAAAGTATCACCTGGTGCAGATATATTTGTGTACACAGCATATTCCAGGCTACAATATCACCTTCATTTACATCTAGATCGTCGTGCTTTCTCGTCAAAGGTTCGATTCACCACAAAAGTGCATAGACAGTGTATGTGCCTGCTGCAAAACACTGCATGCAACATACAGATCATACATTTATTTTTTGTGCAGATAGCTCAGTTGGTACCTGATTCTGTTGCAGAGATACTTGTCACAAGGTACAATCCGTGTCATACAGCTTATTGGGTTATGGCTACGCATCAAGAAGCAGCATGCAAACTGCAAGGCATATGTTTAGAACTTTCCCATTTTTTCCTACATCTTTTGTAATTCTAAGGTTGCTAAATATAGTTACTTTGTGTAGTAGTAAACATACACTAGTAAGTGCTATATAAATGGATTTTAGTGTAATAACTCACAGACTGATACATCTGACATTCTTACAATCATGCAGATTTCTCATATGCAAAGCTAGGAAATGCCAAAAATACCTAGCCCACCCACTTTCCCACCCTTATCCCAGCCCCAGACTCCACCCTCAGTCCACCACTCATTTTGGTGAGTACCTAGATGTCTTTATTTCCATTTAAAGCACTGCACATAACTCGTGCTAGAGTGGGTGAACTGTGAGTTTGATGGGTGTGATCAACAGTGATTTACAGTGTGTGTTCCCAGTCTGCAAAACTCTAAATTCCCTTTTTGGTCTCTTTATATAGGCTGTTAACTGGAATATGCATTTCAGCAGCAGAGGTTAAATAAAAAGGTGCTTATAGGGAAATGTGTTTACATAGCAGACAACAAATAAGCGCCCTTTGAGCAGATGATTATATAAATCAGAAATCATGGGCCAGAAGGGAACGATTAATCGCAGAGCACATGGCACATGGCACAGAGCACATGGCAGGCTAAACATAATCCCCCTCTTCAAATGTTTTATTCGAAAGGTAAACTACATGTTTTTTCTCCCTCAGAACCATTAGGATGATTTCTCGTTTCTTTTCCCTTCCTGCCCTTAAGATTATAGTAATGGCAATGGTGCTCTCGCGCCTTTATTACGGCAACATTATCTATAATGGCGCGCCGGCCTATGCTATTCACCGCCTGCAACTAGTGCAGAACCAGGCTGCCCGCCTGATCCATGGCCTGCCTAAATTCCATCGTGCAACTCCTCTATTGCAGGCACTGCACTGGCTGCCGGTGAAAGAGCGAGCCTTGTTCAAGCTTGGCTGCCTCACTTTCCAGGCCAAAATGGGCACCGCTCCGGAGTTCATTTGCTCTGCCATTAAGCCTTACACTCCGGGTAGAGAGCTTCGCTCCACCCACATGGCACTCTTGACCATCCCCCAATTTAAAAAGAAAAAGGCTGGCGGAACAAAATTTGCGGTTCTCGCTCCTGTGTTTTGGAACTCCCTCCCTGTGGAACTCCGCATGACACCTTCTTACACAGAGTTTCGAAAAAGCCTTAAAACCCTGCTCTTCTCTCGAGCCTTCGCTGTCTAACTTCCTCTGCTCCTGCTGTCTCCTCGCAATCTGAAAAGCGCCATGAAACCGCGTGGTATAAGCGCGCTATACAAATGTTTTTAAATTCAAATTCAAATACATTTCTAGCTCAATGTCAGCTTGAACAAGTTATACATTGGAACTGTTTATCTCTGACAATGGAAAATAGCAGGAAAAATATACAATGCAAATGTCGAGCTATATGTTATATTACACTATTCAGTGTTATGTTTTATTTAACTGTTTGTATATATTTTATGCTTGGCCACTTAATGTTCTCTTACAGGTTATTGTTTCTAGTCACACATGCATCTTAAGCCGACTTCAGTAGGTTAGCTGAATATGTAAGGTCAATTCATGCATGATGTTTCAAAGGTTATCATTGAAATAATTTCAGGAAATAGGTGATCTGATGCCCCCTTTTTGAAAGTACCTTTGTTTCTTAATTCAAAGATTTGAAATGAATGATCTTTCTAGACCTATGGCTTCTCTACTGAGACGTGAGTCCAGGTTTATTTTTTGTAGAGAAATTTCCAGGAGACCAGTATGTGGTATCGGGTTCCCAAGGCCTACATGCTCCGTAGATAACCCACTTACACTGAAAGAACTGTTGGCACGGAAACTGAAAAGTACAAAGAACAAGTTTATTAAGACCCCATGGGGTGGTGGTACATTCCTACAGCACCCTTCGGCAATGCAAGAAGTATCACACCGAACAGTGGTGTGATTCGATCTTTTATACAGTTTACAGGTAATAAAAAGATAGGCGGTACGTGGTTACAGAGGTTTATGTACATATATGGTCATTTTTGGAACACAGCCAACTCATGGGAGGGGTTACAACCCCACTGGTCAGTTTGGCGGCACATTCCTGAGGGGTGACTGGTCAGTTGGAACTGCGCATGTGTGGGCTTGACCATAGCTAAAAATAGCCTGTTGCTAGGCAGAGTCGAGTGGTCAGTGGTACGGACAACGGACTAAAGGGCATGCTGACCACGAGGCCGCTCATTCTCTAAAATGGCTGCCGTACCATACAAAATGGCGTTTCCAAGTATAGTCAAGTTAAAGGGAAAAACGTGTAGCACAGCTAAGCGCTAACTCGGCCATTGTCAAATTACGACAGACGACCCTTTTAGCGTCTAGCTGAAGCTACCTCATAATGGACATAGTCAGGGTGTTCATCTTCGATATCAATCAGCATGATCTAAGCTACTTCTTTATGAAGCATCATTTTGTTTTGAGCGAGAGCTCGCCTTGATGGTATGCAAGCCGATAAACACATGGAACATAAGGCTGGGCCACATTGTATACATAAACATACAGAGAACAGTATCCCAACAATGATACATAAAATCGTCAGCAGTTTCCAACCCCAGGTGGTAAGCATAGACCAGAACCACCCTGAAAGAGTCCAAGTTCCATTGTCCGGGTGTATTTCAGCTGCTATTTTGTGCAATTTCGAAATAGCATCATAAACAGAGGGCGAATTATCTGGTACGTACACACAGCAGCTACTTCCGATGATTCTACATGCCCCCCCCCCGATCAGCTAGAACCACATCTAGAACCATACGGTTCTGGAGCGTAACAATCCTAGAAATTTGGAGTTCTTCTGTTATGTTCCCCAATGTAATAGCAGTATCATTGGCTACAGCCTCAACAACACGGGTCAACCGTCGAATTTTCCGGCTATTCAATGCAGCCCCCACAAAGGAAAACAGTCCCAAATTAAAGTCCACATATTGCTGCAAGGCAGTATCAGTCTGATCGATGTCATCTAAGATCACGGCACGCTTAACACGATTTAGTACAAAATCATGGTAAAGGATGTAGTCATTATGGTACATTGGTGGGGCGATGAATACAGGGGGCAACACAAACGATACATAACATGTGCCTAACCATCCTAAAGGGAGCTGATGGTAACCCTTATTGCCACAAATAAAATACGTATTTCGGGATGCCACAAATGATATACCGTTTGGACTGTCAAATGTAAGTGTAGTGTTACATTCACTTTTCCCCCCCGGGATCGTATCCCACGATATGGGAACAATCCAATGGCCAATAGGAATGGAGATTTGATTTGAACAGGAGAACAGCATCTCTCATGAACTTATACCGTGCTACCTCATACATGAACTTATACCGTGCTACCTCATATTTGTTATATATACATGTTTTGTTATTATTTAATCACAGCATATTTACTTAGGCTAACGTCACATGTGCTACGTATATATATGTCATCTACCTCACTGCGATTGCTTGCTAACTGCTTATACATATGTTAACCTTGTTTCCTTTTCTTATTTCATGTTAAGCGCTCTGATACCCACGGGTCTTGTTCGCGCTATACAAAACTCTATAATAAATAAATAAATAATAAAATCGTGCCTTTATTACGAATGCAAAGGTCTGCCTTAGTAGTGATGACATTAATAACATGTGTACTGGACATATTAATGTTCCTTTGATTGCTGTAGACACGAGGTGCAGATACATTGTCGGGCGGTATTCTTCCCACTCGAATCGAGTACCCTCAGCTCGTGGATACCCATCCCGGTCATGGAAGCAAAATTTATTCAAACGGAAGAGCACCCCCCCTTTCGTTGGCCATCGCAAGGTGAAAAGAAGAGTGTACCAGGCGTTACAGGAACCGTTATGTGAAAATGGGAGCGGGATAAGTGGAGTACCCCCTCTCTTCTGATGACCAGGCAACATCCCGCACACCCAACAGTTGGAGGTATTTGTCATGTTATGGGTGTGATGCAGAATCTGAATAAAACTATTGTTCAAGTAAGTCTGTCGGTGCCGTTCTTCATGGTAAGGCAGAGTGAAGTGAAAATGTTCAGACGGAGCCGGGGTAGTCGGCAGCAAATGTTCACGTACAGGCACCACAAGTTCCACTACCCAGGCTATTACCGCTATCACCACAATTGTCAAGACAAACAGGATGGCACCAAGTATTCTTTTGTCTTGTGATGCAGAAAACGCCATAGTTCAAAAAAGTTCACAATGTCTCAAATGTATACCTAAAAAAGAAAAATACGGTGCTGAGCTCCGAGGTAGCCGTTGTTTTCTTCTCCGGGGTCAAGACGGGTATCGCTACTCTTGGCAGAACTGATCCCCCCCCTTGAGATTCCCGCCTTCCGTTTCACAAACCCCAGAGCGGTAAACAACCAGTCTCGAAAAAACAAAAATCTTCTTCCTATCTCGGCCGCAGATCGTAGCGCTGTCGTCCAGAAACAGTGTGGTCCGGGAAGGCTCCCTCGACTTCGGCTGATGTCACAGCTGGGCTCTTTTCTTTATCCAGAATCTCCTTGTAGTCTGTCAGCACGGCAGGATTCACCAAATCCGGAGAAACACGACGGCAGTGAGTTGAATGCACCCACCGCTTTCTGTTGGTCACTCGTACAGCTGTTCGAGTAGCCAGGAGGACCTGCTCGGGGCCACGCCACCTCGGTTCCAAGCTGTTCGCCCTCTCAAACGATCTTACCATCACAAAATCCCCAGGACGGAGATTATGAGCCTCTCCAGTAGAATTGTCAGGGAGCGCTTCTCGAACCTGTTGATGAATAGAAAGTAAATCATTTGTTAATCGTGCCAAATAGTCATTCATCATTATACACGGCACATCATGTATCAATCGCGGCTTAGGCACTCCCCATATATTCATAGGCCTTCCAAACACCACTTCATATGGTGTGAGGCCTGTTCGAGAGTGGGGCACTGATCTAAGAGAGAGCAATGCTAGCGGCAAGGCATCCGGCCACTTCAATGACGTGGACGCCACAATCTTAGCCAGTTTCAGCTTCAAGGTAGCATTGTACCGCTCGACAAGACCTGCTGACTGAGGGTGGAACACAGCATGGAACTTCTGCTGGATCCCTAACCCCTTCAGCACATACTCCACAATTTTCTCAACAAAATGAGGCCCATTATCGCTCCACAAAAATTTGCAAAGTCCAAAGCGAGGAAAATACTCCTTGAGCAACACCTTAGCTGTTGTTAAAGCTGTA
The DNA here is from genome assembly GCF_964263255.1 of Lissotriton vulgaris. Taxonomy (NCBI): domain Eukaryota; kingdom Metazoa; phylum Chordata; class Amphibia; order Caudata; family Salamandridae; genus Lissotriton; species Lissotriton vulgaris. The sequence continues at coordinate 1,517,479,016 of NC_141691.1, forward strand.
TTGTCTTTCGTGGGGAAGGCCTCAACCCATTTGCTAAAAGCGCATACCACCACTAGAATATACTTAAGGTTATTGCAGCGCTCAAGCTGGATGTAATCCATTTGGAGTACCTCAAATGGTGCAGAAGGTGGAACGAACCCTCCTTTCGGAGTATGGGTCCCTTTCGCAGGATTGTGTTGTAAACATATCAGACAGGTCTGCACTACTCTCTTGGCTGTATTGGCAATCTCGGGATGCTCCCAAACTCGTGATAACAATCGAGTGATCGCAAGAGCTCCCACATGTGCTAATCCGTGAGTCATCTGAACCATTGCTTGCAAGTAAGCTGCAGGCAATTTCCATTTCTCCATGTCTTTGCTTCTCCAACAACCCTCATCATCTAGCACCCCATCTGCTGCCCATGCCGCAAGTTCTGCTTCAGTCGCTGACTTTTGGATATCTAGTATCTCCGCTCTAGCATCGTACCATCGCTCAGCTTGTGATTTTGTTACGTACATGGGGGAGTCCGTTCGGGACATAGCTGTTTGTCTCGCTATACTGTCTGCAAAAGCATTTCCTTGACCCACTTTATCCGTGATCTTTTTATGGGCACTGCATTTAATGATCGCTACTTTCTTTGGACAAAGCAACGCGTTTAGGAGATCACGCACCAGTTCTCCGTGCATAATGTGTACTCCATGAGAAGTCAAAAACCCATGTTCTCTCCAGAGTAGCCCGAAGTCATGTGCTACTCCGAAGGCGTACCGGCTGTCTGTGTATATGTTCACACATAGGCCAGCACTCAATTCGCAGGCTCTCGTCAAAGCTATCAGCTCTGCTGCCTGAGCTGATTTTTGTGGTATTCGTGCTGTTTCTACCACTGTCTTAAGTGTCGTGATCGCATATGCTGCGGAAGTCGTGCCATCTGGCAGCCTCAAACACGATCCATCAACCCACAGCTCCCCATCCACATCTGGAAGTGGCATATCCTGCAAGTCAACACGACCCTTTGTCTGTTCCTCGGTCAGAAAAACACAATTGTGATGCTTTTTCTTCCTGACCCTCCTCAACCGGATAGGGCAATAAAGTGGCAGGGTTCAGGGTAGCACATCTTTTCAGTGTGATGTGTGGCGCCAAAAGTGTAAGCTCATATCCTGTTAAACGTGCACTGGTAAGATATTGAGTCTTTGTTTGATTTAACAGGGCATCTACTGCGTGGGGAACTAGCACCAACAGTTTGTGCGATAATACTATCCCCTCACTCTGCCGTATAGCTACTGCTGTTGCTGCAACTGCTCGAAACCACCCAGGTAATCCTCGTGCTACAGGGTCAAGAATGGCTGAAAAATATGCGCATGGCCTCTGCTTATCCCCGTGTGCTTGCACTAACACCGATAACGTGCACCCATCTTTCTCGTGTACGTACAATGTAAAAATCTTTTAATAGTCTGGTGTACCTAACACGGGTGCAGAGCAAAGGGCCTGTCTCAATTGTTCAAAAGCATTTTGACATTCATCTGTCCATTCAAGGGGCATTGGTGTAGTTTTGGACAGCAACGCTAACAAAGGTTTAATAATATGCGAAAACCCCATGATCCACTGTCTACAGAAGGACGTTAAACCTATAAAAGCACGTACATCTCTCTGTGTACGGGGGACTGGTGTATCTAAAATCGCCTGAATTCGATCTGATGTTAATGCACGCCCCTCCTTAGACAAAAGATGACCGAGGTAGGTCACCTTGGGTCTACAGTATTGGAGCTTTTTCTTCGAGACTTTGTGATTGTGCTGAGCCAGAAAGGAAAGTAAAGCAAGCGTACTCTCCTCACATTGCGCATAAGTGTCAGCAGCTAACAAAAGGTCGTCGACATACTGGATAAGGGCAACTCCAGATTGCAATTGAAAGGAATCAAGCTGTCTCTTTAAAGCCTGGCTGTAGATACTCGGACTCTCAGTGTAACCTTGAGGAACACGACAAAATCTATACGATTTATTATTTAACGTAAAACCAAATAAGTATCTGCTATCGGGATGGATGGGAATGGAAAAGAACGCATTTTTCAGGTCGATGACACTAAAGGTCGTCGCCGTTGGGGGGACCAATGTAAGCAATGTCGTAATATCAGATACCACCGGGTATTGGGGAATGACAATTTTATTAATTTCTCTCAAATCAATAATAAAGCGATAGACCTTGTCGTCAGTATCTTTCTTAAGGATTGGAAGAATAGGGCTATTGCAAACATTATAGGGGACTTCCTCCACTACCCCTGCAATGATCAGATCTTGGACAATGTGTGTCAAAGCAATTTCACCTTCCCTGGAGATCTTATACTGCGGTACACGTGGCAAAAGCACTCCCTCCTTTACAGTAATGCGAATAGGTGGAATGAGCATCTGTCCCACATCCGTATCTGAGGACGCCCACAACGTATGAGGGAGAGAGGCTAATGCTTCACATTCTTGTATAGTAAAAAATCTGTCTGAATCTGGATAGTTATCATTCAAAATAACTCGCACTCCCTCCGGAGCGCAACGTATCGTCGCTCGAAAATATTTGAGCAAATCAATACCCAGAATATTATCTGGGGTATAAGGTGACAACAAAAATTGGCCAAAACTGAAAAATTTATCAAGACAAAGTGCAAGAGGCTTCGATAATGGGCTGGGAGTGGGTGTGCCGTCAAACCCAATACATGTAATCATATCGCCAGACAGGGGAGCCATCGGAACCAAGTTTTTAGACAAAGCGCTACGAGTAGCTCCTGTGTCGACTAGAAACTGATCAGTAGAACCCAGGATGCCCGCTGATACATATGGACCACTCTGATCTACTGGCACTTCAACTGATTCCGTACCCCATCCTACGCAATCCTATGCATGTACATAATCCTGATGCTCCACATTCTCGCCCTCTGATATCTGGTACTGGTTCCGTCTATCAAAAGTATTACGCTCATCCTGGCCACGGCCCCTCTCCTCAAACCTGCTACGATCACCTCCGCTACATCTCTCCCCCGAATAACTTCCCCTCGACCGTCCACCTCCACGACCACGCTGACTACGCTGCTCACGAAGTACCGGGCAATCATCAGCCCAATGCCCAAACTCCTTACAATAGGCACATTGATCCTCCGCTATATCCGTACGCCCGTACGACGCATTACCCCCTCCTCGTCTGCCTCTATCATTCCCTCTAGATTGTGTTCCCCGAACCTGTGCCAACATCACCTTCGTTTTCAATTCCTTCGCTTTCTTATCAATACTTTCCTTAGCCTCCAATTCCTGCCGCTCATAATACTGAGCCATAGTTAACAAAGATGCAGGGGTCGCCGTGGCCCAGGAACTTTCACTCGATTTTAATCTTTTGGCAATCTCCGGTAGGAGATTAGCCACGTACTTATCTACAAACAAATGTCTACCCGTATCGTCTGTTAACGATTGACCACTGTAATCATGAAATGCCTCTTCAAAGCGTGTAAAGAAATCTGACACCGTTTCATCTGACTTTTGTTTGCACGAAGCTAACATGGTCCAATCAATCTTTTTAGAAGGAACAAGCGTTTTCAGTTTAGTTAAGATGGCCGCTGGGAGATCTAAGATCAAATCGCACGGCTTACATGCAGGTTCCCTGTTTAAATCAGCCTCGTTTATTTCTTTCCACGTTCCCCCGAGCAGTGTTTCATCATTATTTTTACGAATCAATCTCCACATATCAGGCGGAAGAATTAACCCAAAAAATAGATCTATATCAACAAGAGTCATGACACAGGACGAAATAGCCCCTTCCACCCCTTCATAAAATGCGGCTGGATTTTTCCGAAGATCAGGCAAAGAATTTTTAAGCGCCATAACATCTGCTCTATTCCAAGGCGTATACACCCAATTATATATAAAATACCCCTTCGCATCCTTCGACATTTTATCCTCATCTGTACCCTCCCCCTTAGGGGGAACATACAGAGGTGCGGCTTCACGCATAGGCATAACATGCACGTTAGAATTCTTATCTGAACCCCGGAGAGAACACTCCTTAGACTGCTCAGTGGGCTCCGGCCCGGACTCCTTCTTCTTTTTCCGCTCGTCCCGCAATCTGGACGTCTCATCCCGCAGCTGGATCAGTTGCTTGTAAAAGGCATCGACATCTGCAAGATCAAATAAACCTTTATCCAAATTCTCACGATGAACTGACACAGCCTTAGGTTCTAACCTGTCCGACAATTTACGAAATGTAGTAACAACTTCATCAGCCAAAGTAGCCAAAAAATACAGCAATTCTCGCTCTGTCCATTTACCCCTTTCGGCAACAACCTCAGTCAGAGTAACAAAATTTGTATTCACTTTACGGGCCCAACTACGCAAGTTCGCGGATTTCTCCGCAGAGAACCTGACACTGGACTTATCCCCTTTTCCTGGCTTATCCTATCCTTCGTCGTCAGATTCTGCAGTCGGAGCCGTAGGCGAAACGTACGGAGGCGGTGATCGATCTAGTAATGAAAAATCATCAATTTTATTAGTAAGGACAGGATAAAGTGGTCGCCGAATAGGAAATTGACCGGTCGTTTGCAAATTTCGTTCCCGTTCCTCCCTTTCTTTCTTTTCCTGCTCCTCCTTTTCCTCAAGCTGTAAAGCCTTATCTCAAGCAGCCTTGCGCTGCTCCTTATCCGCCAAGGCAACTTCACGCTTCATACGTTCACGCACCGCTTTCTCCCACATTCGTACACAATCAAACATATTCTGTCTAGACCTACGTTGAAACAAACATTGCTCCACAAACTGATCCTTTCGCAAATCAAACGACCCATGTAGTGGCCATTGCAATTCAGGATCTGTTTTGGTGTATTTATGCCATAATTTACTGTACATTATAGGGGGAAGGCCAAATTTTATGTACATCTCACGATTTGGAGTTCCTTCTGGGGGAGCCGGCTGTGATTCCGCTAACCTAATTGAGGTACCATTTCCAAGACAGCACATCCCTCGGAGTGTGCTTAAAACAGGCATGTTCAAAAAATATCACGAAAGCGTGATACCGTATAAACTGGCACTTACAGTACTTCACACAAATGTGCCGCTCAGAGGAAAAAAACAAAATTAGAGAAACATCTCTACATGCCTGCCTATGTGAAGTGCACTACACATATGATTCAAAGGTCACAAAGTCACAAATGTTAGCTAACTCAAATCATAGACACAAATCATAGAACTTCGGCAAGCGTCCGAAGACTACCTTACCGATCACAAATCATGGAACTTCTGTAAGCGTTCGTGGACTACCTTACCGATCACAAATCTTACCCAATTTCAAATATCCAGATTCCAACTGCCAAGGTCTTTAATCGAATCAGCCAAACAGGCACTGCACAGCAACGCAGACAATCAGATCTCAGTCGGGGACCCGCGCCACCTGGAAGGTTAGATCAGAAGGAAAGGAAAAAACACCGTGGGTGCCAAGACTCGGGTCACTCGGTGGCAGCGTACGCGTCCATGGCGAGTTTCCAAACCTTCGTCACGACCTCTCCTTCGGGTATCCGAGTCGCCGATGAGTCCCTTCGTGGTCGCCAATTTGTGTTATCGGGTTCCCAAGGCCTACATGCTCCGTAGATAACCCACTTACACTGAAAGAACTGTTGGCACGGAAACTGAAAAGTACAAAGAACAAGTTTATTAAGACCCCATGGGGTGGTGGTACATTCCTACAGCACCCTTCGGCAATGCAAGAAGTATCACACCGAACAGTGGTGTGATTCGATCTTTTATACAGTTTACAGGTAATAAAAAGATAGGCGGTACGTGGTTACAGAGGTTTATGTACATATATGGTCATTTTTGGAACACAGCCAACTCATGGGAGGGGTTACAACCCCACTGGTCAGTTTGGCGGCACATTCCTGAGGGGTGACTGGTCAGTTGGAACTGCGCATGTGTGGGCTTGACCATAGCTAAAAATAGCATGTTGCTAGGCAGAGTCGAGTGGTCAGTGGTACGGACAACGGACTAAAGGGCATGCTGACCACGAGGCCGCTCATTCTCTAAAATGGCTGCCGTACCATACAAAATGGCGTTTCCAAGTATAGTCAAGTTAAAGGGAAAAACGTGTAGCACAGCTAAGCGCTAACTCGGCCATTGTCAAATTACGACAAGTAGACAAGCTCAAATGCCTTTAAAGATTCCCCTTGCTAGAAGTCTAGGAATATAGCCATTGGCGCGAGAAGCTATGTTATGTTATGTTCAGAGTGATCCTTAAAATTTTTAGGTCAAAGGCAGGATATATTTTGGGGTCCCCCTTAGGAACAACTTTTACTTTTATTACCTATACTTTGCTAATTCAAGCCTACATGATGCTAAACAATATTGAATTAAACGTTCACAAAAAATAGCTGAAATATATCTTGCCCAGGGATCCAAAAATCCTTAAAATTTCACAAAGAGAGTCACAGGTAGAGAGTTAGGCAGAGAAATTATGATAGAGAGATGGACAAAGGTGAGATAGAGTGAGAGAACGATAAAGGTAGGGGTCTGGAAGGGGTGGGGCCAGGGCATTTGCCCTCCTTACCTGTGTCTTCAAATGCCTACGGTTATGTTATCTTACACATTATGGTATACTTTTATGTTATGTTACCTGCTTTGTTAATTAGAAATGTTTAAATAGTCTAGTCAACTCTGAGGGTGCTTCCAAGCTTTGTCTTTTTCGTCTTTGTACTTTAGTGTACCGGGTCATCTCTCAACATAGCTCTAAATATTTGTTAACATCGACAAAAATATGTGTTCTGCTTTTTTGCAGAAGGTTTTCGGGGTATCTGTCATTCCTGACTCGAGATAATCCTGTCTGCGCATGAGCTGTCTCCTGGATAAAACCATCCTATCTGTTGAAGAGGGGACTTCGGGTCAATATTTGTTAGTGGAATAAGCTTGCTGAACGCATAGAGCTATCAAACTTCAACTAAGTAAATTACGTTGAGGAGACTCGTTTCAGATATTGAGGGTGATTCAGTCAGCTGTCTGGCAACTCCGATGGGCGGTGTCCCCTTTCAGATGCTAGCTCTTTAATCATTGCCAGGCACCTGGTTAGACTTTTCCAGGCAGTCCTTTGAAAAAAGATAGACATTTATTGCTGACAGCAAACACACCTCAAAGACCTGAGCTTGGGAGAGAGGCGTGTTTTTTTAATTCCAATTTCAAACGGCCCGGGCGTTGCTAACTCTGTTAAGTGTCTTTGAAAATGTGGTAGGAAGACCCTATCTTGAGAGGTGGTGATCGCGAGCATCAGTGCATGATATAACTAAAAATCAGCTGCAAGCGATATATTTTTTCAAATAAAATGATATAGCACAGGTAAATTCGCCAATCACTTTACATGTCAGCAATTTCAAGAAGGAAAAAATAAAGGATATTATTTGAAAAACACTTCAACCGGGGAGAGAAAAGCAATCTGTTAAAATGCACTTTTTACAATCATAACCAAATCGCGAATCTACCGCAGCATAAAGTTATTTGACAATTATCTACAAAATGATCTACATAATTCTGTGTACCTTTTGTAGAAGTATATCTTTACAGAAACCCCTTGTGTATCCTACGGAGGCTCCTGCGAGACTTCTTTGCCGCATTAAATTGTCTGTTATCCAAAATATTAAGTTCTGAGGCGATTGTTTCGGTTTCCTAGGTTAATTCAGGCTGGTGCAATATTAAACGGGAGACAAATCACACTTACGCATTTAACGCTGTTTCGGCGTCAGTCCCCGGAGAAGGGGTGGTGGTGGCTGGTGAGACATTCAGCTTAAGGGCTATGGATATGCCAGAGATAACGGAGGCCCCGCCCCACACATACTTGTGGGTCCCGTCATTGTGCCTTGTACCACTGCCTGTGCTCTTAATAACTGGGAGTATTCGTCGCCCAATGATTTTAGTTTGCATTTCGTTATATTTCTAATGACACGCGGTTTCTTTCCCAATATAATTCCCATGAAGTCAGGCATGGGAGTAAGTGACGCCGTACATTACAGGAGTTAGTGAAATATGCATCCGTGGCATCATAGCTAAAAGTGACCCAAATACAATTTACCTCTGTTTTAGTACTTGTGGCCGGCCCTAAATTACACTTATAGAAGTAAAATGATGCAATCACTGCATGTGACATTAGTTGGTGTTTAAGGACAATGCCATAAAAAGTCCTATGATGCCAACATATTTTCTGGGTGACAATGTGCACTCCATGGAGGTATGTGAATGGGGCAGGTCCTTCCCGGACTAACAGCTGTGATTGCTGCAATCATTTGGTGTAAATGTGGACCACTAGGGTGCCACACTTTGGTTTCTTCTCATGTTTCCATTTGGAATATTGGAGCTGGCCTACTATGATTATTTTTGGGGAAAAACACGCACACACACGCAGGAAAACAATATGACCAAATTATACTTTTTACACCTCAAGTCTTAATTACTGTGATGATTCAATCCATCTGTCCTTGTCTCCTTCATTTATCCTTCTCGCCTCTCTAGCATCCATACTGCTGCTCCATTTACCCTTCCTTCCATCCATTTATCAGTTGAAGAATCCATCCATTCATCCTCTTTATTCATCCACCAGGCCCTCAATCGTTCCATCCATCATACTTTCCATGCGTCCATCTATATGCATCCCTCATCAGTCCCTCCATCGACTTCATCTACCCCTCATCCACCCCTCCTTCTTTTTATCTATGTATCCTTCCCTCATCCATCCATCCCTCCCTTCTTTCCCCTGATGTCTCTTTTTGCCTTTGGCCTTTTGCCCCGCAGCTTCATAATACTGGTCCCTTGCATGGTATTTGAAATTGAAATTGAAAGAGTTTTGTAAAGCGCTCTAATACCAAGCGGTTTCTTGGCGCTATAGGAAGAAACTGAAGCAGAGGGAAAAGGGGAGAAGAGCCTAAGAGGAATATGCTAGAGAAAAGAGGTGGGTTTTTAAGGCTGTGCGAAAGTCCGCATAGGAGGTAGTGGATCTAATCGCATAGGGAGTGCATTCCAAAACACGGGGGCGAGGATAGAAAATCTGGAGCCACCAAATTTCTTCTTTCGGAAGCGGGGAACATTCAGGAGGAACTTGGTGGATGAGCGAGGTTTCTGGCGGGTACATAAGCATTAATCTTAGAACTAACGAAGGCAGGGGCAGTGAAAATCAGGCAGCCCATTTTGAAAAGCGAACGTTCCCTTATGGGGAGCCAGTGGAGAGTTTTAAGCAGAGGGGTGATGTGACTGGATTTTGGGAGCCTATAGATGAGGCGAGCCGCTTGATTCTGTATGAGCTGCAGGCGGCGTTCGTAGGCTGGGATGCCAACGTATAGGGCATTGGTATAGTCCAGGCGGGATAAGATCATCGCTAGGACAATGAGTTTGAGGGCTTCAACTGAGAAATACCTTGAGATTTTACGAATGGTCCTGAGGGACAGGAAGCAGGATGAGACCACCGAGCTGATCTGGGGGTGCATGGAGAGGTCTTGACTAATTTTGATGCCCAGGGTTTTCACAGAGGTAGAAGGAGACGGGGGAGAACCAAAAATAGGGGCCAGAAAACAGAGGACCAAGGATTAGAGGGACCACCAATGAGAACCAGCTCCGTTTTATCGGGATTCAACTTCAATTGGTTATGGTTCATCCAGTTATAGATGAAAGTAAGGGTGGAATGAACTGTAGAAATTGAATCAGGAGAAGAGGAGAGGTTAAAAATAAGCTGGAGGTCATCCGCGTAATTGAACGCCGTGACCTCCTTGTCCTGTAAAGCAACAATGAGGGGATGTATGTAAAGGTTAAACAGAAGAGGGGACAGAGAAGAACCCTGAGGTACCCCACAGGAAACAGAACGGGAAGGGGCTAGAAAACCCTCCAGCCTCACAGCCTGCGTACGGCCTGCTAAAAAGGAAGTAAACCAGGCAAGGGCTGGCCCCCGCAGACCGGCACCCCTGACACGGTCGAGAAGGATGGAATGGTCGACCGTGTCAAAGGCGGCAGATAGGTCTAGAAGGACTAAGGCCTGAGGTGAATTAGTATCGTGGAATGTGCGGGTCGGAAGTCAGCCTGGTGGGCATTTGTGAGCTTCTGTTTGGGAACTATGCCTCCAAACAAACTAAAAGGAGCCATAAACAACATTTTAAAGGTGTCATTAATGGCACATGCTCTGCTCATTGTCACCTAAACCCCTTCCCACTCAAGATACCAAAGGGAGGGGTTCATGAGTCCCTGCTTACAAAACCAATATCTTGCTCATTAGCAACTCTGTTTAATTCAGCAGTGCTGGGCTGTTTATAGAATCTGGCTCCAGGGTTTTAAGCACTCACAAGGCAGAATGTCAATCTCTTTCTTTATTTTAAGCCTTTGACATTTTAGGTTGTGTGCAAACTTGTGCTTTATAGTAATACTTGGACTCACCTTTACATCTGCATTTACAGGGTCAGTGGCTTGTAGCGGCAGAACATCCATTACACTTGGCTTTGTCAGTGGCAGGTAGTCATGCGGATACCATTAAGGGACATTGTTCATCATCATTTCTCAAGCTGGGGACATACACCCAACTCCCTGTCAATTTCCCCTCATTCCCAGCGATCATTGATAGTCCTGTTATCAATTATAAATAGTAATTTTTTTCAGGGGGCTTTTATTCTTTACTAGAGGCACCTACTAGTACGATTTTGAAGTGACAATTTCATTTGAGTGCATGAAAGAGATAATTAGAAGACACACATAGTAGGATATTACATTAAGAGATTAGTGCCAACATCGGCACATACCCCAGCCCACCCACAACAATGACTAAATAACAGACACAACACAATTGTTTGGTGGAGAAAGTTGCTGCAGATGTATTTGCATAACAATATGCCAAAATATTGGGTTATCTTACGGCCGATCCAGAGGAAGGCAGCCCCTCGCCACCTGCCCACCTGATGAACCATAAAACCCCAGTGGTATTAACCAAGGGGTGTTGTCAATTTGGGGGAAGGGATAGTCCCTCCCACCGGTGGACCTCCAGTCCACCCCTTACTCAAACCCCTCCCCGCTATGTGGGGCGGAGAGTTACAGGCAACCCACGGTTGCTCAGGTCCACAATCGCCTGTAGGACTAAAGGGGTGCTGTCGCTCCTCCAGGATTCCATGCGAGGACCTCCCTGGGGATAATTGGCTTTAGCACCCTACTGTGCTCCTGTAGAGGGTACCTTTCTGTACCTTACAGCCTTTGGAACACCCTGTAATTCTGCCTTCAACACAAAGAAAATAGTAAAAAATGAAGCCCCTCCCGCTGCCCGCCAGCCGGGTTCGCGGTAGGGAGGGAAAAACAGTGTCGGGCAGCTCGGCAAGGCAGGAGGAGGGCAACTATCCTCAGCGACATCCAGGACCATAGAGGGCGCTCGGTGGGCGGCAAAGGTAATTATACCTCTCCCCCCCCCATGCCCCCATCCCCCACCGGAAGTGATGTCTTAATTCTTCAAACCACATCATCATCACCACAATTACACCGACTCTTATATCGCTCAATATTTAACACTTTAAGCTCCAGGACCATTGTTTATTCCATAACTCTTACGAACAAATATATTTCCTGTAATAATTTGACTCCCAACGCCCCACTTGTTTGATGTGTTCCACAGGCAGGCCCGCCCGGAAGGCAGTGGTTGCTGCTCCTATTCTAAAAGAGTAGCTGCAAAAACGCTTGCCCTGGACCTTATTGCCTTATTGTTCTAAACGGGAAACACCCATTACATCGATATCAAAACATCGTGGTGCCATCGCACCGCGACTTTTACATCGCTGGATCGATGGCCTCGCATGCATTCACTACGCATGCGACAACGGCGCGATGCCATTAACATTGCATGCGATTACAACGCTACGGATGATGAAATACGCTACGGACGATGAAATGTCAACTAATTGTGCATGCCAAGAGGTGGAATTCTGATTTCAAAATTAAATATGCCAACAAATTAAATATGCCAAGAGGTTGAATTCAAAGTTTTTGTGCGTTCTGGCCGCGTAAGCCTGCTTTGTCTGCCATTAACATCGCATGCGATTGTAATAAAAACACGCAAGTACGATTAAATATGCCAAGAGGTTGAATTCAAAGATTTGGGCGCTATGGACGATGAAATACGAAACACAAGCACGCAAGTATGATTAAATATGCCAAGAGGTTGAATTCAAAGATTTGGGCGCTACGGACGATGAAATACGCTAAGGACGATGAAATGCCAACTAATTGTTCACCAGGAGGTTGAATTCGAGGTGGAATTCTGATTTCAAAATTAAATATACCAAGAGGTTGAATTCAAAGATTTTGTGCGTTGTGGACACTTAAGCCTGCTTTGTCTGCCGTTAAGTTCGCATGCGATTGTAATAAAAACACAAGCACGCAAGTACGATTAAATATGCCAAGAGGTTGAATTCAAAGATTTGGACGCTACGGATGATGAAATACACTACGGACGATGAAATGCCAACTAATTGTGCGTTCTGGACGCTTACGCCTGCTTTGTCTGCCATTAACACCGCATGCGATTGTAATAAAAACACAAGCACGCAAGTACAATTAAATATGCCAAGAGGTGGAATTCTGATTTAAAAATTAAATATGCCAAGAAGTTGAATTCAAAGATTTGGGCAAGCACAATGCAACTAAAAGACAACAGACGATGTAATAAAAACACAAGCACGCTAGTACGATTAAATATGCCAAGAGGTGGAATTCTGATTTAAAAATTAAATATGCCAAGAAGTTGAATTCAAAGATTTGGGCAAACACAAGCACAATGCAACTAAAAGACAACAGACGATGTAATAAAAACACAAGCACGCTAGTACGATTAAATATGCCAAGAGGTGGAATTCTGATTTCAAAATGAAATATGCCAAGAGGTTGAATTCAAAGATTTGGGCAAACGATGCAAATAAAAGACAACAGATGATGCAATAAATAAAAACACATGCACACAGTGAAAAAAATTGTGCAAACTAAATTAATGCCAACTAATTGTACGTTGGAATAACTCGCTTGCAGCTGGAAAGGGGTGCGGGGCTGGTGGTGTGTGGTTGGTGGAAGTATGGGGGGGATGGATGCATGATGTGTGGGTGGCTGATGGATGGGTGGATGATGGATGGGTGGATGATGGATGGGTGCATGAATGCATGATGTGTGGGAGGTGGATGGATGGATGATGGATGGATGGATGGATGGGTGGATGGATGATGGGTGGCTGGATGGATGCATGATGGGTGGATGGGTGGATGGGTGGGTGGATGGATGGGTGGATGGGTGGGTGGATGGATGGGTGGATGGGTGGATGGGTGGATGGGTGGATGGATGGATGGATGGATGGATGGATGGATGGAGGATGAATGGATGCAGGATGGATGGATGCAGGATGGATGGATGCATGATGGATGGATGCATGATGGATGGATGCATGATGGATGGATGCATGATGGGTGGCTGGATGGATGGATGGATGCATGATGGATGGGTGGATGGCTGGGTGGATGGGTGGATGGGTGGATGGGTGGATGGATGCATGATGGATGGGTGGATGCATGATGGATGGGTGGATGGATGCATGATGGGTGGGTGGATGGATGCATGATGGATGGGTGGATGGGTGGATGGATGCATGATGGGTGGATGGATGGATGCATGATGGCTTGATGGGTGGATGGATGGTGGGTGATGGATGGTGGGTGATGTATGGATGGGTGGATGGATGCATGAGGGTGGATGGATGGGTTGATGGATGGGTAGATGGATGCATGATGGGTGGCTGGATGGATGGATGGGTGGCTGGATGGATGGGTCATGGTTGATGGGTGGATGGATGGATGGATGGTGGGTGATGGATGGATGGGTGGATGGATGGATGGATGGATGAGGGTGGGTGGGTGGGTGGATGCATGAGGGTGGGTGGGTGGATGGATGCATGATGAGTGGGTGGATGGATGCATGATGAGTGGGTGGATGGATGCATGATGGGTGGGTGGATGGATGCATGATGGCTGGGTGGATGGATGCATGATGAGTGGGTGGATGGATGGGTCATGGCTTGATGGGTGAATGGATGGATGGGCAGATGGGTGGATGGATGCATGGATGCATGGATGCATGGATGCATGATGGCTTGATGGGTGGATGGACGGTGGGTGATGGATGGGTGGATGGATGCATGAGGTTGGATGGATGGGTGGATGCATGATGGATGGATGGGTGGATGCATGATGGATGGGTGGATGGATGGATGATGGATGGGTGGATGGACGCATGATGGGTGGCTGGATGCATGCATGATGCATAAAAATATGCAGAATGATGGGTGTAAAAGTGTGGACGCATGATGTCAGGCTGCAGGAGTTGTGAAAAACTTAATTCAATTACATTTAGATGTAGAAGTGCGGTCTTCCAGGTCTCTACTGACTATGCTAAACTTAATTGGGTTTGTACCAACTAGCTCAGAGGTCACTGGAAACTTTCTTGACTGAATAGGGAGTGATCAGCTTCCCTAGTGCAGACAAGAAGGGATTCAGTTTTCCAACAACCGCATAAACATGACAACTTTGCTCCTTAGAATAGGAGACAATCTCTAGAGTCGTGTGAAACAACAGACAGCTATTTCACTCAGTCAGTTGTGCAGATTACTTTCACCAGTATGCAGGGAAATAGAGAGACGGGCGTTTTCAATAAAAAGGTATTATTTATTGAACAGTCTTTCTTCTCATGCAAGAGAAATGAATTGCCACAACTGCAAGACTTGTTAATATAAATAGTGCGTACAGTAAAAGGATTGCGAAATAATACTGTAAAAGCATTGATATGGTTTCTTAGCCACACAATGGTTAAAATGAATAAAATATATACATTCATATATACATTTAGCTAACGTACTCAACTGGTGCTTCTAACTACGCTTACCCCAGTGTACCTGACCTAAGCCTAATACTTGGGAGGGAGTAAGTAAGTAGCAGTTTAGTTAAGTTGGTTTTGCCAAGGGTTTGCTTCAAGAATTCTCTCTAAGGGTTTAGTCAACACCATACCTCTGGAATAGAATGTTAGAGGGCTGGTATCTCCTTTCAGGACTCGATATTCCAGTCACCTGCAAGGGTAGGCTGGAAACGCCGGAGCTGGATTTTCTCTGCAGGAGAAAAGACAGCGTCTTTCTCAGCGCCTCAAGGAGGAGGAGGGGCAGCGTCCGTGGGCTTCTCGCATCTGCTGGGCTCTGCAAGGGACAGGTGTTCTGCTCCTGTATTCACCACACCATCGCATTTGCCTAAGGCAACGTTGGTAATATTTATACCTGAAAGGTGCCTTGTTTGACGTAAGTTTTTGGACATAAGACGTCAATAAAGATGTCACTCGGAACTGGTCGTTCTTACAGTGCTCATTAGAGTTCTATTAAACAATAAAAACAAAGCAAGCAGGGTTTTCCCAGGTTGCTGGGGGTTTTATCTTGTTGAAGAACTCGGAGTGTAATTGAGGAATCTAAGATAGTGGCTTCTGCTGTGTCATCTACTGTAATGAGCTGCAGAGGCGAGGTTCTGAAATACGGCTATGATCGTTTATGCCGGAGACGAGTTTCTGAAATATGGCTCTGATCGTTTATGCCATTATAGGGGTATGGATGGATTATAGCCGTATAGGGGCATAAGGTCACAATATTGGTCGGGGTCCTAGATTAGAACACGACACCCACTCCACGAATTTATGTCCATCAAATTACTAAAAACCAAAGCAATAAGATGCGCGTGTAACATTACCCACCCCAAAATACATATTGCATTTGAAAAGGTGTATTTGAAATACATGAAAATATAGGTACTGTACGTCTTTAAGCATAGAAATCATTCAAAAATTGTAGCATATGTAAACAGTTGAACGATTTTGCGAAAAAAAGAATTACACATGAAATATCTCTTTATACAGAAAAGAAGGGCAAGATTATTTCCTCAAATATAAATGCAATTTCTGTAACGTGCTAGAGGCTGAGGTGAAGTTATTATGTCTTAGATGTACTAAAAAAAGAAGTTCTGTTCTTTATGAATAGTTCTACTTTAAGCAAAGGTATTTCGTGCCAGAAAAAAAGGTAAATATTTTGAAAAAGTGTTAAATTAAAAATAAAAAAATTCTCATGGTGAACGGGGGAATAGAGTTCCAACGCTTTTCAGTAGTTTTTTTAATCAAAACTGAAGGCCGAATTCGGAGTTCATGCGAACGCTGTATGTCGGAATGTTTTTCAAAAATCATTGTTTCTGTTCAGGGGAGAACATCATATCAGACAGGCTCTCAAAGAATTGGTCTACAAAATCAGGTGACAGTTCGACCAAGTTCGAAAATGCTGCAACTTGGCAGGTGTGAGAATGATTGCTATCATCAATGTCTGGATCAGCAATGCTCACAGAAGGTCGTACCTGGGTGATGTTGCTTTTATTTCTCGCTCCACTGTCGCCACCTAGTCGTAGCACAGGAGTCTCAACGAATGCCGTCATCAGGATTGGTAGCCGCTGGGGACAACACAATGCATGAGCTGTTACAGGACTTAGCAAAGTATCGATATCCATTGGTACTGCTGATGGAAGTGCAAGACAGGTGTCCAACACGCATTCTTCTCCGCATAGCATACATCAAAGCACAGGTAAGATGCAGGTCTGCCATATAGGTCTGAATGAAAGAAACCAGGTCATGTTCAGATCTCTCAGCCTGGCCAATCCAAGGACTCTAGTTATGCGGTCCCGGTAGCGTACTGCTAGGATCGTTTCTTCCATCCTTGCCAGAGTCATGTCTGTGTTTTGGCTTGCCATATCGGAGCAGGAGGGTCAAAAATAAAATGCCTGCTACAAGTCCCAAAATTAGGAGTATGCCGCCAAAGACTGAATGGACAAAATTAGGAATAATTCCTAGGATTGCTTTGAATGGTGTTAATAGTCCCGAAAAAATCGTCTTAAATACGCCTGAGATACCTACGGCATCTGACATATTTAGAATTTGGCTAAGCATTTCTGTGAAATGCACGGGGCAATTTGTTGATAAAAGGTCATGTATCTCCGAAGCTGTCCTTGCAACTTGGAGATCATACGTCTCTTTTGATGACGTGATGGGCACTGTTGTCTGTAAAAGCACAGACTTCATTCTGCTTAAAGTATCAATTCGTATAGAAGAGACATTCAAATGAGGCCAAATGTGAGTCTCGGAGTTTCCAGGGCCGTTTGGAAACAATGCTTGCATACAGCAAGTGACCATGGAAGTTACGCTTACGAGATATGCTTTCCCTGGCAGCAGGCCACAACAGCTGTGATCCGTTATAAGAATGTAACTCCAGTTAGAGAGTTGCTTAAAGAAAGGCTCTATCTGCGTTGCAGGTGTGACATGTTGGTGGCATGAAAGGTTGTTTGAAGTTCCTTCACAGGCCCCATGTAAATTAATACCCTGGCACAAAAGTATACCGCTTAATGAATGTTTGCAATTTTCACCACTAAGAAATACATTTTTGTTGTCACTATAGCATGTGTGTATATATGGTAATTTCCATGCTGACTTAATGTACCCTTTACCCAATCGTTCATACTGGCCAGTCGGTATATATTCAAGGCAATTGTTAAATCGGAAAGTTGTTATCGGAATAGTGATAATCCTGTGTATTATCCATTCAATGACGGGTCTTTCTGACATTGTCAATGGTAATCTCTCAAGTTTTTCGATGCTCAGGATTGTATAGTCTGCTCCTTTCTGTGCCAAGTTGATTGATCAGTAAGGTTAAAGATGGAAAACAATGACGTTGTGTTGATTAAACGCCATGGCACATAGCCTGAACGAAGATTTTGCAGCATCCAGCCTAGCTGTACAATAGAATGCAATTGCGACTGGCCATGCTGTAACATTAGCAAGTCTTTGTCTATTATATCGATGGCAGATGATACAATACTGTCCAGTGAATATATTCTGGAGGACAGAGTCATTAACCCATTGTCCACAACTGAAAGTGATTTTTCCAAATTAATATGATCAATTTCTCGTATTTTTTCAGCTGTTTCAATTTGCATTACTTTCCATGCCTCGTTGTAAGCCGTATATACACTTGCCGCTATGAAACGTTTTTGACGCTGTTTGCGTGGTCCCATAATGAAGTCGCGCAAATCAGCACCATCTTTAAGTAAAGATAAGTGTTGCTTAATTTCTGCCAGTGTGGATGATTCTAGCCATTCAAGGCACAGCTTCCCTACACTGTATGTTGTTACTATCCCTGGATGTTGTCTCTGGGAGTATCTAGGGTCTGGTCTGGTCAGTTTTAACCCATGTGTTTTGTTCAGGAATCTATCTTGACAGTTATTCGTGTCAGTAGGCCAGATTAACCACTTTTTCCAATCAGGATGTGTTCTGATTAGATATAAAATTTGAGATACGTCTATTTCAATATCTGTGGTTACATTATCAGGTATTGGCTTTGGAATAGACGGTTTGTTAAGGTCTTTAATCTTAGCTAGGCCAAGACAGGATGTTTGGTGAATTGTGTCATTTAAGAACATTATTTGTTCTGGGATCATGTAGGGTAGAAATAATGCTTCTAGGCCTTGTACCTGCCAATCTTTTGTACCCCAGATGGTTTTTGTTTCAATGTTATTTTTCCAGAAATCAAAACCAAATGTCATAATTTTTTCATAAAATGCTTCTGAATATATCAATTTAGTATTTGTCAACATGGTTTTTGTCCCTGTTTTATCCAACAGTTTATAATAAAATGTTTCTACATTACTTGTATTAAACCCTGAGAAGTATTGGAATCTCTCATAGAATATTTTCGAACTACTTTTAGGTGGAGTAGCACAATGTTCCCATTGGTTATACTTTAAAACTTTTCTAGGTTGTGCAGATTTATGTAAGTAATGGTCACCATAATGTGAGAAGCAGTACATCTGTTCATAATTATACAAACCTTGTAAATAATCATGTTCTGTAAATCTTGCTGACAACACTAAATCAGACATCATAATATTTATACTTTCAAAATCCCAAACATCAGAAAATGTACTTGGTTTCACAAAGTCACTTAATGAAACCTTGAACTGGTGAGGATATTTCAGGATTTCGACCAGGCCATATACTTCATAGTCAGTTTTGTCCCATACTACCCCTCCGGGTATTGGAATGGCTGTGACATTTACCGATGATAGTCCTCTTTTCTTCACGTGGGATGATTTGTGTGGTTTTAGAACTAAGTTGATGTTCTGACTTGCTGTGTCCATTGAATTGTAATACATTTTCCTAAAATTAAAACCAATATTAGGCCTAGTAGGAGTATAAGTACCCCTGATATAATCCAATGCTCAATCAATGGTGCATCCAGATATACTTCTTTGATTTGATGAAAGAGTTCTGTTGCTTTTTCTTTAAAAGTCTTTGTTTCTGGCGTCACTTCAGGGTCGTTTTGATCTTCAGAAAAGGTATCGAAGTTGATGAAGTAGCCAGAGGCAGTTCTGTCAATTGTTGGAATTGTTTTCTCAATTTGTCTTTCGGTAGCACATTCTGATGCCACATCATTGTAGACTGGTGTTTCATGACGAACTGTTTCAATCTGTGTTTCAAGAGGCACGAGTTCCATGACATTATTGCATAGTCCTTCTCTGTGCACTGCAGGTTTATCAAATGTGATTAGTCTTTCAGTTTGAACCTCTTGGATTGTTGCGAATTTGGGTATTCTATTATTTTTTGGGAGTCCACTTGGCCTACTGTTGATTATAGGCCACATGATTGTGGTTTTATCAGGTCGATTGATACAACTCTGTTCTCCTTTTTACCAGCAAGGGGCGGTAGTACTACTGATCTTGTTCCGTTGATTGCTAAGACAGGTACTGCTTTTCTGTAAGAAGGCCCAAATTGCTTCTTCACCGCTATTTTTTCTCTGACTAGATCCCCAATCTTTGGAATCCAGACAGATCTTGCTGAGGCTGGTGGTGCCTCTTCAGTGGTAGTTGGCTGTTTCTTTATTTTTATGTTGCTTAAGGATTTTCTTGTTTCATTCAAGTCCTGTAAAACAGCCAAACAATCTTTGATGTCAAAGTCTTTATTCTTATCTTTTACCACTGATGCCTGACTATCAAGGTCCTGAACATGCATTCTAGTTCCGAACAATAGTTTGTACGGGCTGAAACCTTTTAGAGAATTTCTTGGCAAATTATTTAGACTAAGTTGGACACTTATTAAATGTTTGACCCACCCATCACCCGAACCTAATATTTTCGCTGTTATAGATTGCTTTATGTCTCAGTTTTTTCTTTCCACTACACTGTTCCCCTCAGGGTGTGATGGACAAGAGTATCGCAACCCAACGCCCATACTGGCCATGGCCTCCTTATAAGCTCGAGAGCTAAAAGCAGGACCCTGGTCAGAATGGAACATGGCAATTGCGTATGTGCCGATAAAGACTCGCAGATCTTTTATAACAGTTTTGGCGTCAGCCGAGCGCTGGGGCCACATTTTCTAAGCGAATCTAGTCTTAAACAATTAATAGGACGCGGGTTTGTATATAGACAGCATACCCCGTCTATAGACGGTAACTGGACAACAGACTGGACCGGTTCATTACTGCGATCCCTGTCACAGTCGGGACAGTTCTTTACATATCTATAGTGGTGAAGGCTCATCTCCGGCCATCAGTATACTGATTGTAATTCAGTCAGAGATTCCTTCATCTTTATGTGCCTTGGACCTTCACCCATGTGTGCGTCTGCTATTAATAACTTTCTCCGGTTCATGTTTGGAATTACCCTATCCCCCACTCCAGGGATTCGAGCAAAAGGAACGGAGTTTGCATCATTTACGTATGCATAATTGAGTGGATAGTTCACGGGTAGTGCTGCACAGTCGCCTTTTAAGGAAGTTTTTCCTGCCAGCATGGTTTCCCCGTCTATGTATTTTTCTGAACGCTTTTTTGTGGCTACGGAAGCCGGTTTAGTTGCTTCCGCTATGGCTGTATTAGCCAATGAATTCCCTGCAACGTGAACGCCATCACGTTGATGACTCAGAGTGTGTATCACGTGAGTCTTTTATAGTTCTTTCTGTAAAATAACTACCTGTTTCCAAAGCATTTTATGCTTGATTGTGGCACCTGTGTCATCTTTGTAATCATTTTGAACCCAGCTCTGTAACTTGTTATTGTAAGAGTTGATGCAAAAATGCGAATCGCACATGATTAGTGTCGGGAATTCACGTTCTGCATTTTCAAGCGCCATCTTTAAAGATCTGATTTCAGCTCGCTGAGCCGAACAGTTTCTCACGGATTCAGTTTTTGTTATTTTCGGTCTGAATTTACCGCACAACCAGCAACCTTTAACAATCGCGCAGGCTGCATCGTACGTTTTGTTTTCTACATTGTAGTGCTGTACAAATCTGTCTGTGTATATTATACAGGAGTATTGTTTAGAGGAAGAATTTCGATTGGCAGAGGATATTCTTGTTCATAAGTCAAATCATTCAGTTTTTTCATGTGCGGGGCGAAATAGTATTTCACATCTTCCGCGCCAAGAGAATTTACATACTGTATCCATTTTGGATCCAGTGACACTGTAGGCAGGTTTACTGGGCTGAATAGCGCCTCGAAGGCAGATTCCGCTGTGAGGACATTGATCCTTTTGCCATGTGCTAGTTCTCGTTCATTCGGTATTGCAGTTTATACTGCTTTCACAGTATTTTCTGTGAGACTGAATGTTTTTTCTGCTTGTGTGTACAAGTGAGATTTGTAAGCTATTTGTACCGTTTCTCCCTCATTAGAGGTCTGGTACGTGAATCCGCATCTTCCTGGGATGACTCGGATTACAAGGTTGCGTGTATCTAATTTTGTTTTTGCTAACATGTCTGTTTGCAGTGATCTCAAAATTTCTGTGTGTTTTTGAGTCCAGTTGATTGGTTTAAAATCAGGTTTAATTAGTTCGTAGAGAGGTTTAACCCTCTCCGCATAATTTAGAATGTAAGTTCTTCCGAAATTCAGGAAGCCTAGAATCTATTGTAAGTTCTTCAGCGTTTTTGGTGCTTGGAGTACAGCGCACTTCTCTAAGAAGTTGTCCGCTAGGCTTTTCCCTTTACTTGATAATTCGTATCCTAAAAATAATACTGTCCGATGGGCAATTCAAGACTTTTTAAAGTTGAATTTGTAACCCTCTGCTGCGAACCCAAGTATTATGGTGTTCACCCTTTTCAAGTGAGTCTCCAAGTCGTCGTCTGTGAGATAGATGTCATCGACGTAAGATAGTGCCTCATCATCATATATTTGTAGTAACTCTGTTACTCTACGGTCAAGTATCTGCTTTCTGGTGCAATATTTTGACAAAAGAAACCATTAGATATGTCTAATGTCGTTTTATATTTTTTGCGAACTATGTTATTCATTAGTGCAGCACTATGCGAATTTTGTACTGCAAATGTTTTGCAACTTGCGTTAAGGTGTCTGTAGTCCAAGACTAGACGATATGAATCGTCCGGTTTGGAGACAGGAAACAAAGGATTGTTCATTTGAGAGGTGCATGTTTCAATCACCCCCTGATATTCAAGTTGATCTAAAATCTCCCTGACTTGTTTTTTAGCTTCTTGCTTAATTGGATACTGCCTTTGTGCAGTCGGTTGACTTTTTAACTGGATTTTGTGAGAAGGAGAGTCCTCATCCCATCCTATATGATTTTTATATAATGCTGGTGCCTGGGCCACTGCCCATTTCCTTGCGTATATATATTTAGTGTGAATCAGAATGTGATTCGAGAAGGCAGGCATAATTATTTCTTCGCCACAAGGGCACTCCCTGACAAACTCCGGGGGCCAATCTTTTTCAGCTAACAGGATGTCATAGCCTTTTGAGAGTTTATCCCAAAATAGACCCCTTGTTTTCCTGGTCTTATCTCCCTCTATACGCAGTGTTATTTCGTATATCTTATGAGGTTCGCTAACTCTGGTATCGGCAGTTTCTACTTGAATGTATTCATTCGTGTCCACTGTCTCCAGATGACTATCAGGATCTTGCGAGCTATGGTGATTTCTGCTGCACTGTCTAACATTGTATGTGCCCACTCCCCGTTTTTCAGCTGTGTCCTCAGTATTCTCGGCATGTTCGATTACTCTAATACTGGCCACCTTCTTCTGTGGAAATTGTAACTTTTTACTTTGAGCAGGTTCCTTGTCTTTGGACTTGGTGTG
The DNA here is from genome assembly GCF_964263255.1 of Lissotriton vulgaris. Lineage (NCBI taxonomy): Eukaryota > Metazoa > Chordata > Amphibia > Caudata > Salamandridae > Lissotriton > Lissotriton vulgaris. The sequence continues at coordinate 1,517,502,179 of NC_141691.1, forward strand.
CTCTCCTGGGTCTGACCGTCCTCTTCTTTCCGATTTCTGCGAAAAAGATCAAGAGGGACGTGTATCAATACTTTGATATCTATCAGGCTTCTTCAAGTTATCCCTATTTCTAAGGTTATATCTTTTCTCAGAGGGCTCCCTCTGGGGAGACTGGTGTGCTCGAGTCGGAGTTCTTTCCCTCCGTCGAGGAGACCTTCCTCTGGGCTGGAAAACTTTTTCCTTGGGAGTGGATTGTTTATTTCCATCCCAGCTCTTTTTCGGAGTGCTTGAATTATTTGTAATAAATAATTTTTCAGGATTTTCGAGTAGATGGGGTTTCACTGGTTTCCCATCCAAGCTGTCTCTACCTAATTCTTCATAACATTTTTCTATAATTCTGGCAAGCTCAATTGGTTTTTCTGTTATATCTGTTTCCTTCAATTTCTGGCGGATCGCCACAGATGCTGCTTCTCCTTTTGTATTGGCTAGTAGTATAGCCGAGACCTGCTTGAAGTCTTTCAGTAATTTCATACCAAGAGTTAAAGCAGGTTCTGGACTGTATTCATTCTGAAACTGTTTCAGCACATCTGGTATTACCTCCATGGACGGAACACCATGTGTTTTTGTGTAAATGGAAGCAAAGACTGTACCCCAAGTGTCACAGTCCTCCACGTGTGGTGCAACCCCCATTGGAAGGCAGATGGTCAGAATTCTGTGTTTCTCAATAGGGGTAGTATTCGGAAATACTGCCTCTATTTGAGTAATTTTCTGCGCTAACCAGAAAGGAATTTGTTCCCGTTTTATGGCTGTTTTACCCAGACATGATTGTATGTTCTGTGGTGTAATTTTATTTGTGTTCCCCTGATGAGGGGTCAGCTGTGGGACATTAACAGCTGTTTGGACTGTTGCAGTCCGCATTACTATTGGACTAATTGTCTATGTATTTTAATTAATGTTTTTAGCTGTGCTAAAAGTTCTTCTTTCGACTTTTTTGCAATGTCCGGATGTGGTGTGTAGCTGGCTAGAATCGGACACGTTGCTCCTGGTCTACCTAGTGGACCGATCCTGGTAATATGATCATTATGTTTTAGGGCGCCTTTAAACCAGAGCAAATGCTCTTGGTATTTTAATGGGATTTCAATCTCCTTGAAAGGAGCGTACTCATCCGGTGGTTCCCCTATTTTGTAATAGTGGAACTCGTGTGTTACAGCGTTTGCCGCTGGAAATTTTATCCAAGAATAGAATACCTCTGTCTGTCGATACTCGTGTGCCTCTATCACGAAGACAACTGTGCCACCTTGTGTGGTCAGTCCATTTTCTATAAGTTTTAACGTTATAGTTTTTCTTATGTTGACCGGAATGATTATCGCACCCGGTTCATTAATTTAATCGGGACCCTGCTGAGTCGCATTTACTGCGGCATCAGTGGTTCCGTTGTTCCCGCCTTCTCCTGGCATTTTACTGTCAGGAAGGTTTTTTGTTGCAGATCAGGTTTCAAGAAGGACAAAGATTAGGTGCACAATATTTTGGAACACTGTATCCTTCAACGTTGAATAAACCAGAGCTTTACATAGGAATCTCTTCCTACTAAGTTGGGGTGGATTTTAACCTTTCACCCACTCCAGACGTCTATTGCAGTATTTACGGTAGAAAGGGTCTGTGTGAAAAAGCACGACTGAGTTACTCTAACGTCTTGCGTTAGTTTTATCGCCTTACCAAACGTTGGGCGCCATGTAGTGTAGTTCATATTTTCCCTATAGGCCCTGCGCATTGGAATAACATAAACAGCAGTGTAGACGTAGAAGTGCGGTCTTCCAGGTGTCTACTGACTATGCTAAACTTAATTGGGTTTGTACCAACTAGCTCAGAGGTCACTGGAAACTTTCTTGACTGAATAGGAAGTGATCAGCTTCCCTGGTACAGACAAGAAGGGATTCAGTTTTCCAACAACCGCATAAACATGACAACTTTGCTCCTTAGAATAAGAGTCAATCTCTAGAGTCATGTGAAACAATAGACAGCTATTTCACTCAGTCAGTTGTGCGGATTACTTTCAACAGTATGCAGAGAAATAGAGAGAGAGGCGTTTTCAATAAAAAGGTATTATTTATTGAACAGTCTTTCTTCTCATGCAAGAGAAATGAATTGCCACAATTGCAAGACTTGTTATTATAAAAAGTGCGTACAGTAAAAGGAGGATTGCAAAATAATACTGTAAAAGCATTGATATGGTTTCTTGGCCATACAATGGTTAAAATGAATAAAATATATACATTTAGCTAACGTACTCAACTGGTGCTTATCACTACGCCTACCCCAGTGTACCTGACCTAAGCCTAATACTTGGGAGGGAGTAAGTAAGTAGCAGTTTAGTTAAGTTGGTTTTGCCAAGGGTTTGCTTCAAGAATTCTCTCTAAGGGTTTAGTCAACACCATACCTCTGGAATAGAATGTTAGAGGGCTGGTATCTCCTTTCAGGACTCTATATTCCAGTCACCCGCAAGGGTAGGCGGGAAACGCCGGAGCTGGATTTTCTCGGCAGGAGAAAAGACAGCGTCTTTCTCAGCGCGTCAAGGAGGAGGAGGGGCAGCGTCCGTGGGCTTCTCGCATCTGCTGGGCTCTGCAAGGGACAGCTGTTCTGCTCCTGTATTCACCACACCATCGCATTTGCCTAAGGCAACGTTGGTAATATTTATACCTGAAAGGTGCCTTGTTTGACGTAAGGTTTTGGACATAAGAAGTCAATAAAGATGTCACTCGGAACTGGTCGTTCTTACAGTGCTCATTAGAGTTCTATTACTAATAAAAGCAAAGGAAGCGGGGCTTTCCCGGGTTGCTGGGGGTTTTATCTTGTTGAAGAACTCGGAGTGTAATCTAGGAATCTAAGATAGTGGCTTCTGCTGTGTCATCTACTGTAATGAGCTGCAGAGGCGAGGTTCTGAAATATGGCTCTGATCGTTTATGCCAGAGACGAGTTTCTGAAATATGGCTCTGATGGTTTATGCCATTATAGGGGTATGGATGGATTGTAGCCGTATAGGGGCATAAGGTCACAATATTGATCGGGGTCCTAGATTAGAACACGACAAAACTAATTATGCGGCAATCTGCCACGCGAGCTGCTGCTGTTCTTGCACCCCAGAATCGGGCAGGATGGCGAGGTGAGGGGCAGGAGGAGAGGGAGGTAAGGGCAACGGCTGGTCGAGGGATATAGTAGACCAGGGAGTGTGGGAGAGGGGAAATAGAGGAAAAAGGAGGGGGAAGAAAGGGAAAGAAGAAGCAACAAAGAGAGGGTGTAAGAAAGGGGAAACGAAATTAGGAAAGAGCCTGGAACGAAAAAGGCAAAGAAGGATAGCATTGAAAAGTGAACCTGTAGAAGCAATGAAATTAGAAAGGAAGAGGCAATGAAAGAAACGAAGGTGAAAGAGAACGACAAAGATAATAAAGAGGAAACCCATCACAAAAAGAAAGCTTCTGAAATACATGCTAAATGAAAAACGTTAGCCAAGAAAAAGAAAGAAGGAAATACATGTTTAAATGAGGAAGGGTTAAACGATCAAGGAATAACGAAATGGTGAAGTGTAAGATGTAAGAAATATAAAATGTAAGGCAAGGAGGAAGGGAGCTAGGCAGCGGAAAGGAAGTAATTGCAAAATATGGAAGAAAGGTAATAAGGTGAGGAGTGTATTCCTTTGTGTGAGTTTGAAGTACGTGCACTTTCAGTTAAGCAAATCCCGTAGCCGAGGCCGGAAAGCGACAAATGGAGGTGTGACGTGGCTGGCGAGTGGGAGGGAACGAGCGCATTCCAATGAAGTCTGGTAAGAGGCGTGGGGGGAGGGGAGCATGCATATGGGGTGTGAGTGAGGCCAAGCGCGCGCCTGCTGAAGCTTCATGCTCCTGCAGACAACATGCATTTGTGTAAACCCAATAGTTCAGAGCTATAAATAGCTTGACTAAAAACAGTAAGCCTGTAAGTGTCCATTTATGAAGGATGAGACGGACACAATGCTGTGATGTCCCATGCAAAAATGAAGCCAATGTGTAATTCAAAAATAAAAATGAAGGTGATACGTAATGTCACATACAAAAAACCCACAATAAACACGTTTGGAAATTTTTATTTTCTTTACATTGCTTTGATATCAAATACTTAAATACTTACTAGGTATTTAATAGCAAATAAAATTAACAACAAAAAACAATGACACAATGCATTAACAATTTAAGGATGGTATATATCCCTAACAATATTTAAAAAAAAGGTGTACAATTTACAGATAGGATTATGGTACACTGCAGTAAGAAATCAGATGATGAAATCCACCATAGACAAGTACCAACCTTTTTATTCAAAGGAATTAAGTACATGTGCGATGGAAGCTAGGTAGTCAGAAGGCACAGACAAGGTGAAAAGTTTTAATACTACCAAAAGTCGGGCAGACATTTCCTTTGAACGGTGGGAAATACGTGGATGTAGATTACCTGCTATAGATTGTGACATGCGCATTTCGTGGTAACTTTGCTCCTTTTTCAAAATCTCAAGAAAACTGTAGAAATGTGGGTGCGGTTTGCCAATACTTTTTTTTAAAGAGTTGGGCCAACCCTCTATGGCATTGCTTGTCTTTGCTCCTCCCTCTAAGCAGGTTGAGTAGCAGTTCCACCAGTCCACAAGAAAACATGGTTTCCTGCGGCAACTCGACCTGCTTAGATGAACAATCGATGTTTCTTCAAAATAATTTAATATTGGTGCCAATTTATCTTCGTTTACCATAAAGTATTCAGACTCTGTAATCAATGTGTAGTACTCGTCTACACTACTAGGACGAACAAAGCAAAGTCCAGATAGTTTTTTAAGCTCAAACTGTAGTTTACTATAAGACACATAATCCTCAATAAGGGATGTTATTGAATTTTGCGCCATATAGCCTGAGACAATTGGAAAAAACATCCTTGTATTTGGGTATCCATATACAATTTCTTTATAGCATTTATCATGAGTAAATCATTGTCCATGATTACTTTTCTCGGACTTTTGTTTGGGATTTTGGATTTTAGGACTGACGAAAACTCAGTATACGTTGAGGATTGTTTGTCTGGTAGTAAACTATAGACTAAAGGGACTACAATGTCGTTAACGTACCCGTGAATGGTGTAGATTTGGGTGAAAGGGGTGGGCGTACTTTTAAAGGTCCCATCCATCATCCTCACATCACTGTTCTCCAAGCGGTTGAGACTACGGGGGGTGAGAAATATTATAATGAGCTTATGACAATTGTCATTGTCATACATAATAAACGGTTCCTTTGAAACAGTAACACGGAGTTCGACAGGAATTGTAATAACCCCAAAAGTTTGTGGTGCCACGCGTTTTGGGTGATTCGCGTGTTTCTTACGTTGGATCATTCTACGTAAGTTGGAGATGGCAGGCATACTACTAGCCACATGTTCAGTAACGTGTTGGGATACCCCCCTTAAAATGGCACCACAAGGGTCATTGGAGTTGCCTGCAATCACTTTCATTTCATTTATAGATTCTCCGACTTCAATAGCAGTTGCAGAGGGCGAGTGGTTATGGTCTGTGCTTCTTAAAACAGACTCACCCAGAGTAACCGCTCATCCTCTGCAATGGCTTGAGTAGTATTGCACACACTTCCAATGACCCCGTGGCTCCAAATTTCTCTCCTTACAATAAATATAACCGCTGTATTTAAGTAGGCGGTTTCCTCTGCTTGAGGTGATGTATTTCGCCATGTTTGGATCAGACATTTGCAGTAGGAACAAAACAAAAACATGCATTTTAAAGATGATAAGAAAGACATTTGCTGTAGGAACAAAAATAAAACATGCATTCTAAAGATAAGAAAGACACATTTTTGCTAATGCCTGTCATTAAATGCATACAGTACTGCAATCGAAATAAAAAAACATACATTTTCTTTCATCAATAACCCAACACATTTTTGTGTGGGATAAATAATGTACAAATATTACTTCATTCACCACATAGCAAATTTTAATTGAAATCACATTGCTTCACTCTTAAAGTACCAACGGACGTTTTTTAACCTTTTGTGCTACTCTGCTGCACTTAGGGTAGAAACCCAAAATCTTTGCTTGCCTTGCACCTCCGTTACCTTTCTAACTCTGTAACAGCAAGTAAAAAAATTAGGTTTGCGGTGGCATTATTACTTAGGTGTTTCAACAACACATTTTGCAGTTGCAAGTGTTAAAAGCACATTGCTTCACTCTTAAAGTACCAACGGGCTTTTTTTACCTTTTGTGCTACTCTGCTGCACTTAGGGTAGAAACCCAAAATCTTTGCTTGCTTATGTGTTTCTATTACACATTTTGCAGTTGCAAGTGTTAAAAGGTATTACATGTCATAAGTACTGTACTACAATACTAATACAAAACCAAGCATTTTCTATCAGCAACAAAAAAAAAATTATGTTTTCTGTGCCATTATTACACGCCTACTACACCAAACAGCAATGAAATAAAATGCCATGGTACTATGCAACACATTGCTTCCAGACATAATTCTGTGTCGTAATAGTCATTCAGAAATACCATTAATGTACCTGTAACGTTGTTTTAATCTTTGAATGACTTTGTTGTTAGTGTTTGGATATCCACACAAAGCTTCACGATGGTGACGGCCTATTTTAAGAGACAAAATAGAGATTAGTCAAACGTAGGGTATATCCAGCCAATCCATCAACCCATGCACCAACCCATCCATCCACCAACCCATTCACCCACCAACCCATCCATCCACCCATCCATCCATCCATCCACCAACCAACCCATCCATCCACCAACCAACCCATCCATCCACCAACCAACCCATCCATCCACCAACCCATCCATCTACCCAAAAGAATCTAACTTGTTTAAGCCATCAAAGTGATGATTAATCTTGGCAATCAATACATTTAGTATAGAAATATGTGGCAGCCACCTTGGTCATTGTTAAGGGTTCATCCTCTAAACCAGAGACTCTTTACAGTAGCTTCTAGCAAAACAGAATATGTTGTTTATCTCAATCACCTTTAATCTACTGATTTTTCCATTCTCTTTCCTTTCCAAAATGCATGTTCTTGATGCTGGGTGCGTAGTAATGACTACCATAACTTTCTGTCATTTTTCTCATGGTTAATGGCTTCCGTTTATTTGCCACCAATGCTTCCTAAGGTCTTTGTTTCAAAGTTCCTTTCCTTTCTGTAAAAGTCATAATTGTAACGCCCCTGCTTTTCCCCAAGCCAAGACCGAACATCAACTTTGGTGTGAAATCCTCCTTTGAGGTGATAAGACATAACTCACAGTGTGCTCTAAGAAGTGGTAACTTTGAGAGGGAAACGCAGGCAATATTGATGATTTTCATCTGTCCCTTCCTTGACCCCCCTCCCAGTACCTTTCTTGAGCGAGAGATAATTTCAGTGCTATGAGATTTTCCTACCGCTCCTTCGATAGCTCAGTTGGTAGAGCGGAGGAGTGTAGCATTTATTCGGGCATCCTTAGGTCACTGGTTCAAATCCGGCTCGAAAGACTTTGTGGTTTAATTTCCATGTCATTTGCTTTTAATCAACAATACCTTCCATTGATTATGATAAAACCCCCGAGCTCCGAAAAATACTGGAAAAGAAGTGTACTCTATCGGCTTTCAAAGGGAATTGATGACATAGTCATCACTAGGAGAGGTGTGATCAGATCTACTACCAAAGCATTGCATTAATATGTTTGCCCTTGGCAGACTTCCAATTGCAATGCACCAAGGTAGCTGCTTGTTAGCCAATCACACTATGACTTGCCTTCAGTTTGAGTGTCCACCGATGGGCAAGAGGGAATATCCAATGGAATCATCTCCTGAAAGGCTGGGCAAGCTGGAAAGTAGACCAATAGTTTACACATTTGGGGAAATCCTGAGAAGTTTTGCATTCCAAACTGAGCAGATAAAAGCCCTGCCGGAGAATCGAACCCTGATTGAACTAAATATATGCTCCATGAAGACAGTCCACACGTAAGGTGTGAGCAATTTCATGCCTGACACTTTACATTCTAGTCTCAATCGAGACTGCAGTCCGTAGGCTTAAGAGTCTCCTTGCATCCAGCAAAACATTTGAGCACAGTACAGGGGATGTAGCTCAGTGGTAGAGCGCATGCTTCGCATGTATGAGCACCCGGGTTCAATCCCCGGCATCTCTAGGAGTCTCTGTTCTGTATCTCGGCTTTTTCCAGAAGGCTAGCTTGCCATCTTGTGGAAAGTAGAGGTTTTTCAGGCAGTTGGGGGTCAGAACCCCACTGAAATAGTTTGCTTTGAAAAATTGTTTGAAATAGGTATAGTTTCCACATTTCAAGAAAATCTTAGCATTTTGCTTGCCAACGTTTATTGGTCGGAATAACGTTGAAACAGGAAAGCTCTAACTGCAAACTATGGGGTTTATTTGTGCCCTTCAACGCGTGCACCTGCTTTATTTCGATCTGTAAGTGCTTCGTGTTGAAATTTTACTTTTTGTGGCGATGCTCTTGGCACAAAAAGTTAAATATCAACACGAAGCACTTACAGATCAAAATAAAGCAGGTGCACGCGTTGAAGGGCACAATCAGGGGTTCTGTGCACAAGCAGGGCTTGCAAGTATTCGCCTTTGCCAATCCTGGGAGGCATTGACAAACAAAGATAAAACATATGGGAATCAATAACAGCTTTGAAATTCATTGGCATCATCATTCAGTTTGCTGGATGACATGTGCAGGAATGACACAGGCGGGCGGAGTGCGAGAAAGCAGCAGAGATGAGCCCGTGGGAGACCAAAAATAATAATTTAAAAATGCAGCAAGGACTGGGGAAAGAAAAGGAATGCTTGAGTAGATGGATAGAGCTCGAGGGAGGTGGGTAGCTGTTTTAGGGGGCAAAGCAGCATACAAAGAAGAGAGTTTGAAAAACCATGCACTCTCACAGAGTGCTAAAAGAAATATGTTGTCCCCTCAATGTGATCAGTGGAAGAATACAAGTAACCCAATCAAATAGATGGTAAAGAGGTTGTACACGAAGGAAGGGATAAATACAAGAAGAAAACGTATTTCGTGTGCGTATTCCACAAAATGGTGGAATCTTCCTAGATAAATACGCATGACAAACAACCATTATCTCGTATCTGCACCGACATTACAAATAATGAGACGGACAAATGTAAAATAGAAAAGGACAGTTTTGGACAGAAGATGCACATTTCAGGGTAACTTACCTATTTCAAAATCTGTCCACAGGGTCACGGCTGCTCACATCAACAACACAGACACAAAATGGCTGCAGACACGGTCGGCAATACGATATATACCCCCACACCCCCCAATCACTGGGGGCTAAGCGTTAGATCCGGGATCACGCTTTGGCTGTAAACATTTTAAACGTGTGGTAGGGCACAAACATCGCATTGTCATGTCGCGCGATGTAACGTCTGCGATGTGACATGCTATCCAATTAGAATGCCGCATTGGCGTCGCAACAACGTGCAATGCAAACATTGCCGCTGTGATCGCCGTTGCGATGTAACTGCCGCACTGTAAACGCGCGCAAATTTTTTTTACGCGATGGCTCGTCATACAACCGTTCTAAAGACACATCCATCATGCGCTGCACTTGATATTTGGTCAAGTTGTACCGACTGCGTGTATAAGCAGGTAACCCTCGCTAGCGGGGCGCAGCACCAGGTATCTCGAGACTAGGTGCACTGGACAATACTTAGCGATCTCCAGTTTGTTCAACACTATCACTTTCCTTGCCCCTGTCTGGTCTGTTTTCGATCTTCGCAGCCTTAAGGTCAGGACCTCCTCTGTCAGTACTGCATCCTGTCTGGACAAGGCCACACCTGCCGTGCACTGTTTAGATTTCGCTACCAGCTCCCCCATTAGAAATGCTCTGAAGAAAGCCAACCCAAAAGTTGCAGAGAAAAGAGCTGCTTCAAAAACTGAGTGAGTGGCCCTGTCCACCCAATCAAGCATCCCCTGCAGAGTCACAAAGTCTATGGCTGACCTGGTGTCAGGTGCTCGCGGCTCGCTCCTGGCCCAGCCCTTCAGTGCAGACCTTATTAAGAAGGACTTGGTAGGATCTAACTGCCCCTCAACCTAGCGTGGTGGCTGATTGCTGACAAGTGTCCTGCTATCACGGTTGTGACTACCCCTGGTCTTTGGCCCGCATTATGAAGTCCTGAGTCCTGTTCTCAAGGGAAGGCCTCCCTTGATCCTAAGCACTGGTTACTGCGCAGAACTTCTCCACACCCGCCCAGTACCGCTTGATCGTCCGAGGTGCCAAGGACAGCTCGCCCAGCCCCCTCAAGCGCCTTTCAGATTCAGTAGAAACCACAGATGTGCTGGGAAAGGGGTCATCACCTCCCTTGCTCGCGGCCAATTCTCCTGAAACCTGTACCACTGAAAGCGAGAAAGAGCGTCAGCCGCTGTGTTTTGCACTCCTTGTATATGACGCGCTCTACACTCAACGTTGTTCACCAGGCACACCCTCACCAGCTCCCTGAGTAAGCACAAGACTAGCGGGCAGGACGCTGAATGTAAATTGATGGCTTGTACCACCGCCAGATTGTCTGACTCGAACAGGACCCTACGTGCCGCCAGCGCTGCAGGCCACAGGTGGAACGCCACTACTATCGGGAAGAGTTCCAGGACAGTAATGTTCGCTGTGATCTTCTTCTTACGCCACACATTGGGTCATCTCTGCGCGCACCACTCAGTGTCCAAGATGACCCCGAAGCCTTCTCTTCCTGACGCATCCGTGAAAAAAAGCGAGGTCCGGAGATCATGCCCAAGGTGCCCTCCAAACCAATGAAACATTGAAGTCTACCAAGAAGCTTGCCCACATTCTTAAGTCATCCTTCATCCCTCTACTGAGTCTGACTAGGTGGTACATCCTGGTGACCTTAGCTGTAGCCCTGGCAATTCTGGGTGCAAAGACCCTCCCTGCCGGTATGATTTTGGCGGCAAAATTAAGTTTGCCCAGTAAGCCTTGCAAGAAACCTAGTGTCACTGTCACCTTCTCCTGAACCAAAGCTGCCTGGATGTGCTGCACAAGGTCCCGAACCATGTCCGCTGGTAATCTGGATTCACCTGCCACTGTATCAATCTCAATCCCTAAAAAAGTCAACAGTTGCGCCGGACACACAGTCTTGCCAGGCATCAGAGGGACCCCTAGGTGCGCATCCAGTAACTCAAAATCCCACAGGGCCTCGCTACACTCCTGTGACCCATCACACCCGATGGAAAGGAAATCGTCCAGGTAGTGAGACACCCCTCGGTCCTCGTAGCTTGACTGAAGCGCCCACTGAAGGAAGCTGCTGAAAGCCTCAAAGTGCGCGCATGACACTGCACAACCCATGGGCATGCATCAGTCATAAAAGTACTGGCCCTCTAGCTTGAAACCTAGCAGGTGTTGGCTGCTTGGATGCAATGGTAGTAACCGAAATGCCGACTCAATGTCCACCTTGGCTAACCAGGCCCCCCTGCCTGTTCTCCTGACTAAATCCAAAGCTACGTCCAGAGTACAGTACGTGACCGAGCAAGTGTCTTCCTCGAAACCATGGTTGACAGAGGCCCCATCAGGCTGAGAGAGGTTGTGAATTCAGCAGAAAGCCCCAGGCTCCTTCTTGGGAACCACTCCCAGAGGAAACACCGCAAAATTGTCCAAGGGTGGCCTTGAAAACGGGCCCGCCACTCTCCCCAGTAACCTCTCCTTCTCCACTTTGGCCCTGACCACATCCAGTTGATCCTTGACTTACCTAAGATTGTCCGCCTCCCTGGGCCCTTCAGGTCCCACGTAAGGTATTCTGAAACCTTCACTAAACCTCTCCAGTAGCAACTGACTGTCAAGCGTGAGCAGGTACTTTCTCAAGAGAGGAAACAGGTTTGACATGACCACTGGCGAAGGGCCCTTCACTGCACCCTCAATGATGTCAAGCTGTCCTGTGGAGGGAACCAAAGTAGGGGGTGGGGGGGCGGGTTCTGTTTATTGACCGCTGCCTAACTAAACAAGGAATGGGGAGGGGTGGGAGAGGAGGGGAACCTCAGACGCCCTTACTAACTTCCTGCATCCTGCTTACTTTTGGGGGTGCCCCCTTGCTGAGAGTGGCAAGAAGCTGCCAGGTGCAGTTTTTTTTGTTTGTTTTGACTTTAAGGCCATTCTTAACTAAGTCTGTGTTTTTTCCTTTAGGTCCTTTTCCCTCACTGTGATTTCTTTTGTGAACTGCAGTTATATACCTTTATATTTGGGATCATCTCCCATTTCACCAATTGAAAAATTTGACCGATCTGCTTATTAAGATGTATAGATTTTTCCTCGATATTGAAAACTTCCCTCATTATATCTTTATTCTGATTCTTATTAATTTTACAAGGGAGTCCTTTGAATTTCAAATGAAGAGTTTACAAGTTAAGTACTTTTTCTGGATCTACCTTCTTTAATGACTCTGTGAGACTTCTTTTTTTCATTTCACATTGTCTTTTATTGTTTTCCCAAACATATAACATAAAAAGTATAAACCATCAGCGCATAGTCGTACAAGGTTGCAGCCACATTGGCTATGTTATCAGTGGTACAGTTTCACAGTATATACGTTTGGCTGCCCTCCCTATCCATGGTCCAATTTAAAAAGAAAAGAAAGGGGAGGGATTTAGCTAGGAAGGAAACCAAGATAGCATACAGAAGGTTAAATTGTTCACGTCGGAGTCTTGAGTTCTTTGGGGATGTGATGTAGAGCCATTTGTTTAAACTTCTTTTACACAGATGTTCCAGACTTTTCACTAGGAGTTTTCCGTTTTCATTTTGAGCATAAATGTAATGATTTGTGAAGAGCCGTCTATTCTTAAGTAGTATCCCGAAGAGGTTATATCCTAGTCTATCAGATAGGAGATCTTACGATAGCTGAATGGATTACATGTGGGGTGGAATCTAGGGCATCTTCCATTAATGACAGTTAGATTGAATGCTTAGTGGCTAAATCTAAATCTTTACCCCTCTTGTTTGACTGCACTGCATAGACATTCAGGGCTGAAACACTGATACTTCCCCTTTATAAGAATACTTTAAATTATTTATATTTAAATGCTGTAGTTTTGCCATTCATAATAGAGAAATTTCCTTTCTCGACCTCCCTATCGGGGTGGAGAATGGTCTTGTTTATACTTTGTACCTTAAAATCTGACTTTACCAACAGAGAGGATTTAAATGACAGTTCATTTGAATGTTACCATAATTTTCGTATTGGCTCTCAAACTTACGTTATCACTTATTGTTGGACTTGGCCCTATCTGCAGGGTCATCCTCATATTTTTTGCCTTTCCCTCCTATATGTCCTTGCTGAAATTGTTTTTATTGGGCTTGGGACTCTGTTCCCTTTACCACTGCTACCCATTGCTAAAGTGCTTGTGCTCTCTCCTTGAAACATGGTGAAAAGGGCTTATACACAACTGACATATTTAATTTACTTGTACGCCCCTAGTAAAGTGGTACTAAACGCTCAGAGGGCCTATAAATCAAATGCTACTTGTGAGCCCGCAGCCATTATTGTGTCACACACTTAAGTAGCCTACTCAACATGCCTAAGGCCAACAATTGCAGTGTGTGCGTGCAGTTTTAAACTGCAATTTTGACCTGGCAAAATAAACCTTTGCCAAGCATAAACCACCTGGTATTTTAATAAATATAAGTCACACCATGAGGCCCTACACAGCCCACAGGACAGGGTGCAATGTATTTAAAAAGTGGAACATGTAATTTTATGTGTTTCATGTCCTAGTAATGAAAAGCCCCTAAATTTCTTTTCACTACTGCAAAACAAACTGCTATCTCAGAACAAAGGAGACAACTCAGGTGGAAGTTAGAGGAGAGGCATGCGACGGAGAGAAAGAAAGGACTATCATGCTGGGAACTCAATGAGAGAACAGAGCAGGGTGCTCTCCACCTGTGGACGGGATAGGTAGAGCTTTGCTCAGAGAGGAGTCCGAGGCAGAAGGAAGGCATCTACCTAGAGTTCGAGCGTCACCAGATTGTAAGCATAGATGAGGGGCTGGTGATAAGGGATCAAGGTAGCCTGGAATATACTGATGGAGCAAGGTGGAAACAAACATTTTTGTATACCCCTTGTAAAACTAACTATCCGTAACAATAATATGTACTAAATGTGTGGTTTTGAAATGAACCAACATAGAATAGAATGCACACACACAAATACAAGTGGGAAACTAATTTGCATGAAATTGCCAAGCATAATTTACTAATTTGTCATATATTGTGTCATAAAGGGTACACATTTGTCATAATCTAATTGAGAATTGCATGAATGTGCTTTTTGTCTGTTTATTTGTGGCATAAATCATGAAAATTGGTAAGTAAAAACCTGCATATGTGTTGCTTAAAGCTAGGTAAATACTAAATGGGATATTATTAGAAGGGAATGGTAAACAGAAAGGCTTTATTTCATAAATGTACGTTTATTTGTTTCTGCAACAGTTCCTAAATTGAGGCCTGTGTGAGCAAACAAAATGGATGCTGACTGAAATTCCGAGGTGGCGGCCTAAGTACGCATGCACCAAATCGGAGATGCGAGATGCGAGCTGCCTGTGCCTGAGCAGTATGGGTCAAGGACAGCGTGGCCTGCCTCATGGGGCACATGCCAACTTTGGTGAAGTCAGCAAGTTAACTCGTGGGAATGGGACACCGGATAACAATTTAAAGGACACTTAGAAGGAAGTAAAAGTGCGAACAATAGCACCACTATTTTTTCTAGTCATGAGTTAGACTTTGCATAAATGGAACAGTAAAGCGATGAGGTGATGATCATCCAACTCTAAATTGACCAATCACTGACATTTTAGGACATAAGAGTTACGAATTTAGATAGATAAGTTAGTGAAAAAGGGTATACAAGAGGACATTTGGGACATTGAGAAAGCTTGCTTTTCAACCTGATCTTTGCACCCCGAGATGCTGTCGGTCTGTGCAATTTTTCTTATGGCGCAGGGATTTTGACATTTTTTTTAACTTTAAATTTGGAATGGGTGCGAAGTCCTATGAGAAGGGAACGTCGAGAGAGATAGAGAGATGTTTCTTTGTTAACCCATTCACCCACCAACCCATCCATCCACCCATCCATCCATCCATCCACCAACCAACCCATCCATCCACCAACCAACCCATCCATCCACCAACCCATCCATCTACCCAAAAGAATCTAACTTGTTTAAGCCATCAAAGTGATGATTAATCTTGGCAATCAATACATTTAGTATAGAAATATGTGGCAGCCACCTTGGTCATTGTTAAGGGTTCATCCTCTAAACCAGAGACTCTTTACAGTAGCTTCTAGCAAAACAGAATATGTTGTTTATCTCAATCACCTTTAATCTACTGATTTTTCCATTCTCTTTCCTTTCCAAAATGCATGTTCTTGATGCTGGGTGCGTAGTAATGACTACCATAACTTTCTGTCATTTTTCTCATGGTTAATGGCTTCCGTTTATTTGCCACCAATGCTTCCTAAGGTCTTTGTTTCAAAGTTCCTTTCCTTTCTGTAAAAGTCATAATTGTAACGCCCCTGCTTTTCCCCAAGCCAAGACCGAACATCAACTTTGGTGTGAAATCCTCCTTTGAGGTGATAAGACATAACTCACAGTGTGCTCTAAGAAGTGGTAACTTTGAGAGGGAAACGCAGGCAATATTGATGATTTTCATCTGTCCCTTCCTTGACCCCCCTCCCAGTACCTTTCTTGAGCGAGAGATAATTTCAGTGCTATGAGATTTTCCTACCGCTCCTTCGATAGCTCAGTTGGTAGAGCGGAGGAGTGTAGCATTTATTCGGGCATCCTTAGGTCACTGGTTCAAATCCGGCTCGAAAGACTTTGTGGTTTAATTTCCATGTCATTTGCTTTTAATCAACAATACCTTCCATTGATTATGATAAAACCCCCGAGCTCCGAAAAATACTGGAAAAGAAGTGTACTCTATCGGCTTTCAAAGGGAATTGATGACATAGTCATCACTAGGAGAGGTGTGATCAGATCTACTACCAAAGCATTGCATTAATATGTTTGCCCTTGGCAGACTTCCAATTGCAATGCACCAAGGTAGCTGCTTGTTAGCCAATCACACTATGACTTGCCTTCAGTTTGAGTGTCCACCGATGGGCAAGAGGGAATATCCAATGGAATCATCTCCTGAAAGGCTGGGCAAGCTGGAAAGTAGACCAATAGTTTACACATTTGGGGAAATCCTGAGAAGTTTTGCATTCCAAACTGAGCAGATAAAAGCCCTGCCGGAGAATCGAACCCTGATTGAACTAAATATATGCTCCATGAAGACAGTCCACACGTAAGGTGTGAGCAATTTCATGCCTGACACTTTACATTCTAGTCTCAATCGAGACTGCAGTCCGTAGGCTTAAGAGTCTCCTTGCATCCAGCAAAACATTTGAGCACAGTACAGGGGATGTAGCTCAGTGGTAGAGCGCATGCTTCGCATGTATGAGCACCCGGGTTCAATCCCCGGCATCTCTAGGAGTCTCTGTTCTGTATCTCGGCTTTTTCCAGAAGGCTAGCTTGCCATCTTGTGGAAAGTAGAGGTTTTTCAGGCAGTTGGGGGTCAGAACCCCACTGAAATAGTTTGCTTTGAAAAATTGTTTGAAATAGGTATAGTTTCCACATTTCAAGAAAATCTTAGCATTTTGCTTGCCAACGTTTATTGGTCGGAATAACGTTGAAACAGGAAAGCTCTAACTGCAAACTATGGGGTTTATTTGTGCCCTTCAACGCGTGCATCTGCTTTATTTCGATCTGTAAGTGCTTCGTGTTGAAATTTTACTTTTTGTGGCGATGCTCTTGGCACAAAAAGTTAAATATCAACACGAAGCACTTACAGATCAAAATAAAGCAGGTGCACGCGTTGAAGGGCACAATCAGGGGTTCTGTGCACAAGCAGGGCTTGCAAGTATTCGCCTTTGCCAATCCTGGGAGGCATTGACAAACAAAGATAAAACATATGGGAATCAATAACAGCTTTGAAATTCATTGGCATCATCATTCAGTTTGCTGGATGACATGTGCAGGAATGACACAGGCGGGCGGAGTGCGAGAAAGCAGCAGAGATGAGCCCGTGGGAGACCAAAAATAATAATTTAAAAATGCAGCAAGGACTGGGGAAAGAAAAGGAATGCTTGAGTAGATGGATAGAGCTCGAGGGAGGTGGGTAGCTGTTTTAGGGGGCAAAGCAGCATACAAAGAAGAGAGTTTGAAAAACCATGCACTCTCACAGAGTGCTAAAAGAAATATGTTGTCCCCTCAATGTGATCAGTGGAAGAATACAAGTAACCCAATCAAATAGATGGTAAAGAGGTTGTACACGAAGGAAGGGATAAATACAAGAAGAAAACGTATTTCGTGTGCGTATTCCACAAAATGGTGGAATCTTCCTAGATAAATACGCATGACAAACAACCATTATCTCGTATCTGCACCGACATTACAAATAATGAGACGGACAAATGTAAAATAGAAAATGACAGTTTTGGACAGAAGACGCACATTTCAGGTAACTTACCTATTTCAAAATCTGTCCACAGGGTCACGGCTGCTCACATCAACAACACAGACACAAATGGCTGCAGACACGGTCGGCAATACGATATATACCCCCACACCCCCCAATCACTGGGGGCTAAGCGTTAGATCCGGGATCACGCTTTGGCTGTAAACATTTTAAACGTGTGGTAGGGCACAAACATCGCATTGTCATGTCGCGCGATGTAACGTCTGCGATGTGACATGCTATCCAATTAGAATGCCGCATTGGCGTCGCAACAACGTGCAATGCAAACATTGCCGCTGTGATCGCCGTTGCGATGTAACTGCCGCACTGTAAACGCGCGCAAATTTTTTTTTACGCGATGGCTCGTCATACAACCGTTCTAAAGACACATCCATCATGCGCTGCACTTGATATTTGGTCAAGGTTGTACCGACTGCGTGTATAAGCAGGTAACCCTCGCTAGCGGGGCGCAGCACCAGGTATCTCGAGACTAGGTGCACTGGACAATACTTAGCGATCTCCAGTTTGTTCAACACTATCACTTTCCTTGCCCCTGTCTGGTCTGTTTTCGATCTCCGCAGCCTTAAGGTCAGGACCTCCTCTGTCAGTACTGCATCCTGTCTGGACAAGGCCACACCTGCCGTGCCCTGTTTAGATTTCGCTACCAGCTCCCCCATTAGAAATGCTCTGAAGAAAGCCAACCCAAAAGTTGCAGAGAAAAGAGCTGCTTCAAAAACTGAGTGAGTGGCCCTGTCCACCCAATCAAGCATCCCCTGCAGAGTCACAAAGTCTATGGCTGACCTGGTGTCAGGTGCTCGCGGCTCGCTCCTGGCCCAGCCCTTCAGTGCAGACCTTATTAAGAAGGACTTGGTAGGATCTAACTGCCCCCTCAACCTAGCGTGGTGGCTGATTGCTGACAAGTGTCCTGCTATCACGGTTGTGACTACCCCTGGTCTTTGGCCCGCATTATGAAGTCCTGAGTCCTGTTCTCAAGGGAAGGCCTCCCTTGATCCTAAGCACTGGTTACTGCGCAGAACTTCTCCACACCCGCCCAGTACCGCTTGATCGTCCGAGGTGCCAAGGACAGCTCGCCCAGCCCCCTCAAGCGCCTTTCAGATTCAGTAGAAACCACAGATGTGCTGGGAAAGGGGTCATCACCTCCCTTGCTCGCGGCCAATTCTCCTGAAACCTGTACCACTGAAAGCGAGAAAGAGCGTCAGCCGCTGTGTTTTGCACTCCTTGTATATGACGCGCTCTACACTCAACGTTGTTCACCAGGCACACCCTCACCAGCTCCCTGAGTAAGCACAAGACTAGCGGGCAGGACGCTGAATGTAAATTGATGGCTTGTACCACCGCCAGATTGTCTGACTCGAACAGGACCCTACGTGCCGCCAGCGCTGCAGGCCACAGGTGGAACGCCACTACTATCGGGAAGAGTTCCAGGACAGTAATGTTCGCTGTGATCTTCTTCTTACGCCACACATTGGGTCATCTCTGCGCGCACCACTCAGTGTCCAAGATGACCCCGAAGCCTTCTCTTCCTGACGCATCCGTGAAAAAAAGCGAGGTCCGGAGATCATGCCCAAGGTGCCCTCCAAACCAATGAAACATTGAAGTCTACCAAGAAGCTTGCCCACATTCTTAAGTCATCCTTCATCCCTCTACTGAGTCTGACTAGGTGGTACATCCTGGTGACCTTAGCTGTAGCCCTGGCAATTCTGGGTGCAAAGACCCTCCCTGCCGGTATGATTTTGGCGGCAAAATTAAGTTTGCCCAGTAAGCCTTGCAAGAAACCTAGTGTCACTGTCACCTTCTCCTGAACCAAAGCTGCCTGGATGTGCTGCACAAGGTCCCGAACCATGTCCGCTGGTAATCTGGATTCACCTGCCACTGTATCAATCTCAATCCCTAAAAAAGTCAACAGTTGCGCCGGACACACAGTCTTGCCAGGCATCAGAGGGACCCCTAGGTGCGCATCCAGTAACTCAAAATCCCACAGGGCCTCGCTACACTCCTGTGACCCATCACACCCGATGGAAAGGAAATCGTCCAGGTAGTGAGACACCCCTCGGTCCTCGTAGCTTGACTGAAGCGCCCACTGAAGGAAGCTGCTGAAAGCCTCAAAGTGCGCGCATGACACTGCACAACCCATGGGCATGCATCAGTCATAAAAGTACTGGCCCTCTAGCTTGAAACCTAGCAGGTGTTGGCTGCTTGGATGCAATGGTAGTAACCGAAATGCCGACTCAATGTCCACCTTGGCTAACCAGGCCCCCCTGCCTGTTCTCCTGAATAAATCCAAAGCTACGTCCAGAGTACAGTACGTGACCGAGCAAGTGTCTTCCTCGAAACCATGGTTGACAGAGGCCCCATCAGGCTGAGAGAGGTTGTGAATTCAGCAGAAAGCCCCAGGCTCCTTCTTGGGAACCACTCCCAGAGGAAACACCGCAAAATTGTCCAAGGGTGGCCTTGAAAACGGGCCCGCCACTCTCCCCAGTAACCTCTCCTTCTCCACTTTGGCCCTGACCACATCCAGTTGATCCTTGACTTACCTAAGATTGTCCGCCTCCCTGGGCCCTTCAGGTCCCACGTAAGGTATTCTGAAACCTTCACTAAACCTCTCCAGTAGCAACTGACTGTCAAGCGTGAGCAGGTACTTTCTCAAGAGAGGAAACAGGTTTGACATGACCACTGGCGAAGGGCCCTTCACTGCACCCTCAATGATGTCAAGCTGTCCTGTGGAGGGAACCAAAGTAGGGGGTGGGGGGGCGGGTTCTGTTTATTGACCGCTGCCTAACTAAACAAGGAATGGGGAGGGGTGGGAGAGGAGGGGAACCTCAGACGCCCTTACTAACTTCCTGCATCCTGCTTACTTTTGGGGGTGCCCCCTTGCTGAGAGTGGCAAGAAGCTGCCAGGTGCAGTTTTTTTTGTTTGTTTTGACTTTAAGGCCATTCTTAACTAAGTCTGTGTTTTTTCCTTTAGGTCCTTTTCCCTCACTGTGATTTCTTTTGTGAACTGCAGTTATATACCTTTATATTTGGGATCATCTCCCATTTCACCAATTGAAAAATTTGACCGATCTGCTTATTAAGATGTATAGATTTTTCCTCGATATTGAAAACTTCCCTCATTATATCTTTATTCTGATTCTTATTAATTTTACAAGGGAGTCCTTTGAATTTCAAATGAAGAGTTTACAAGTTAAGTACTTTTTCTGGATCTACCTTCTTTAATGACTCTGTGAGACTTCTTTTTTTCATTTCACATTGTCTTTTATTGTTTTCCCAAGCATATAACATAAAAAGTATAAACCATCAGCGCATAGTCGTACAAGGTTGCAGCCACATTGGCTATGTTATCAGTGGTACAGTTTCACAGTATATACGTTTGGCTGCCCTCCCTATCCATGGTCCAATTTAAAAAGAAAAGAAAGGGGAGGGATTTAGCTAGGAAGGAAACCAAGATAGCATACAGAAGGTTACATTGTTCACGTCGGAGTCTTGAGTTCTTTGGGGATGTGATGTAGAGCCATTTGTTTAAACTTCTTTTACACAGATGTTCCAGACTTTTCACTAGGAGTTTTCCGTTTTCATTTTGAGCATAAATGTAATGATTTGTGAAGAGCCGTCTATTCTTAAGTAGTATCCGAAGAGGTTATATCCTAGTCTATCAGATAGGAGATCTTACGATAGCTGAATGGATTACATGTGGGGTGGAATCTAGGGCATCTTCCATTAATGACAGTTAGATTGAATGCTTAGTGGCTAAATCTAAATCTTTACCCCTCTTGTTTGACTGCACTGCATAGACATTCAGGGCTGAAACACTGATACTTCCCCTTTATAAGAATACTTTAAATTATTTATATTTAAATGCTGTAGTTTTGCCATTCATAATAGATAAATTTCCTTTCTCGACCTCCCTATCGGGGTGGAGAATGGTCTTGTTTATACTTTGTACCTTAAAATCTGACTTTACCAACAGAGAGGATTTAAATGACAGTTCATTTGAATGTTACCATAATTTTCGTATTGGCTCTCAAACTTACGTTATCACTTATTGTTGGACTTGGCCCTATCTGCAGGGTCATCCTCATATTTTTTGCCTTTCCCTCCTATATGTCCTTGCTGAAATTGTTTTTATTGGGCTTGGGACTCTGTTCCCTTTACCACTGCTACCCATTGCTAAAGTGCTTGTGCTCTCTCCTTGAAACATGGTGAAAAGGGCTTATACACAACTGACATATTTAATTTACTTGTACGCCCCTAGTAAAGTGGTACTAAACGCTCAGAGGGCCTATAAATCAAATGCTACTTGTGAGCCCGCAGCCATTATTGTGTCACACACTTAAGTAGCCTACTCAACATGCCTAAGGCCAACAATTGCAGTGTGTGCGTGCAGTTTTAAACTGCAATTTTGACCTGGCAAAATAAACCTTTGCCAAGC
The DNA here is from genome assembly GCF_964263255.1 of Lissotriton vulgaris. Classification (NCBI taxonomy): domain Eukaryota; kingdom Metazoa; phylum Chordata; class Amphibia; order Caudata; family Salamandridae; genus Lissotriton; species Lissotriton vulgaris. The sequence continues at coordinate 1,517,524,191 of NC_141691.1, forward strand.
ATAAACCACCTGGTATTTTAATAAATATAAGTCACACCATGAGGCCCTACACAGCCCACAGGACAGGGTGCAATGTATTTAAAAAGTGGAACATGTAATTTTATGTGTTTCATGTCCTAGTAATGAAAAGCCCCTAAATTTCTTTTCACTACTGCAAAACAAACTGCTATCTCAGAACAAAGGAGACAACTCAGGTGGAAGTTAGAGGAGAGGCATGCGACGGAGAGAAAGAAAGGACTATCATGCTGGGAACTCAATGAGAGAACAGAGCAGGGTGCTCTCCACCTGTGGACGGGATAGGTAGAGCTTTGCTCAGAGAGGAGTCCGAGGCAGAAGGAAGGCATCTACCTAGAGTTCGAGCGTCACCAGATTGTAAGCATAGATGAGGGGCTGGTGATAAGGGATCAAGGTAGCCTGGAATATACTGATGGAGCAAGGTGGAAACAAACATTTTTGTATACCCCTTGTAAAACTAAATATCCGTAACAATAATATGTACTAAATGTGTGGTTTTGAAATGAACCAACATAGAATAGAATGCACACACACAAATACAAGTGGGAAACTAATTTGCATGAAATTGCCAAGCATAATTTACTAATTTGTCATATATTGTGTCATAAAGGGTACACATTTGTCATAATCTAATTGAGAATTGCATGAATGTGCTTTTTGTCTGTTTATTTGTGGCATAAATCATGAAAATTGGTAAGTAAAAACCTGCATATGTGTTGCTTAAAGCTAGGTAAATACTAAATGGGATATTATTAGAAGGGAATGGTAAACAGAAAGGCTTTATTTCATAAATGTACGTTTATTTGTTTCTGCAACAGTTCCTAAATTGAGGCCTGTGTGAGCAAACAAAATGGATGCTGACTGAAATTCCGAGGTGGCGGCCTAAGTACGCATGCACCAAATCGGAGATGCGAGATGCGAGCTGCCTGTGCCTGAGCAGTATGGGTCAAGGACAGCGTGGCCTGCCTCATGGGGCACATGCCAACTTTGGTGAAGTCAGCAAGTTAACTCGTGGGAATGGGACACCGGATAACAATTTAAAGGACACTTAGAAGGAAGTAAAAGTGCGAACAATAGCACCACTATTTTTTCTAGTCATGAGTTAGACTTTGCATAAATGGAACAGTAAAGCGATGAGGTGATGATCATCCAACTCTAAATTGACCAATCACTGTCATTTTAGGACATAAGAGTTACGAATTTAGATAGATAAGTTAGTGAAAAAGGGTATACAAGAGGACATTTGGGACATTGAGAAAGCTTGCTTTTCAACCTGATCTTTGCACCCCGAGATGCTGTCGGTCTGTGCAATTTTTCTTATGGCGCAGGGATTTTGACATTTTTTTTAACTTTAAATTTGGAATGGGTGCGAAGTCCTATGAGAAGGGAACGTCGAGAGAGATAGAGAGATGTTTCTTTGGGAACTATTTTGTTTTGTGCTGATGTCTGCGTCTCTACATTTGGGTAATATACGTTTTTCATATTTTCCTAAAATTGCCATGCTTAAAATAAATGTTTTGAATTTAACCTTTCTTTCAGGATTATTAATGCATAACTGAATTGTTTCCTTTAAGAAAAACGTAGAGATCATGCTAGGAGATTTAATCTCTAAATAAAAATTTTATAAATGGACAAATAAGCAGGTCTTGTTGTCCTTTAGTTAACTTTTACTAGCTGATCCATCGAGAAAAATTAATAGTGGGGTGTTTTAAATCTTTCCTTTAGAAAACCATGGTATTGAAATAAAACTGCAGTTGTAAATAATGTGTAAGATTTTAGTTTAGGCACTCCGCTATAGCACCGCTGCTCATTTTAGATCTTCAATGAATCCTCTGAGTAGAATAAATGTGTGAGTGAATGAAGTGTAAGAGTTATGGGCGTAGTTGTGAGAAGATAGTAAATAACTCTGTGGGTTAAGGTCATGGTTTATGAAGAATTTTTGGAGCTGCTGTCTAAGGAACGCTTTGCTTTTATTATTGCTTGCTTTCTTCATAGATGCATGGTATATAGACAGTGTACGTACAATGTATATGAGGTCCAAATAAATTTTTACAAGTCAAACTTATTGTAGTACACCATACAATATTTCCTCAGTAAGTCTTTGGTCATTTGCACTCTTTCCTTCCCATGTAAACTTTTATTTATGAAAAGGCCCTATCGACATTGGCCCTTGAGACTGGAAACGCCAAAACAGTCAGTGCACAATTTGCCAACTCTGGCCACTGACATAGCTTTCCATGCCAATTCTGGTGCACCTGAAGATTGACATTCTCTGGGACAGGTTCTGCAAGTCAAACATGAAGCTGTACCTTTCAAAGTATGGAGAAAATTCCCCTTTATGGAAGGGTTCTAACACTTGTGCAGAGTACCACAGTAAGGCTTCATTGACTTCAATTGCCATGATTGGAGAAGGGACATTTCTATGCATCATTGATAGCCATTTCTCATGCATTGTAAAAAAAAATCCTGAATTGGTCCTCAACACTTCTTTGCTTATCAAGTGACAAGCATTTTAACAGGGAACATGTTGCAGTGCCAAAGTCACTAAAAGTGTCTCCTAGCCTACTCTCGAGGAGATGTTGTACATATACACCAATTATGCTGAACACTTGGTAGACAAGGGTGTTTCAAACTCTAAATGTTTGATTATGTCCACTACAGCAGTCATGTTTTCCTGTAAAAATATAAGAATGCAGTAGAATATACTTTTTTCACATCACTATCAATATGCACCCGAAGATCCTCAAATTTCTTCCCTTTTGCCTCATCACTAAGCAAAAATTCTGTAAAAGGTCGCCACATAGATAATATTGCATTCACAGCATCTAGGACTGAGAACCACCGACTAAATAACTCAGTTGGGATGACTTTCTTTGCTGACACACAAAACACAAAATGAGACATATTTGCGTTTACTTCCCACGCATAACGAAACAGTGCACCCGAATGGACTTCAAAATCGATAGCACTCTTCATTAACTCTGAAGTTTGTAAAGATGCTTTCAGCATACCATCTAGCAAGTGGCAAGGATCTCTTACAGGGAAACAATTCAGATCAGGTATTGCTTTTGACAGGTCATCACATAACTTTTTCATATAAGTAGGTGAATTGCTACAAATACAAACAATATCACTCCAATCGTTGCTAAACTTGGTAAGAACTTTCTGCAGCAGCATCCCATGTGACACTGCGTTGCATGTTTCCAGTACATCTAGATCTGCCATGATGGTACGTCTGTACCATCCATTTTTTGCAACACAAAATGTGATTAGCAGTGCCACTGCTGGGTCGTCACACATCACTGGCTTTTCATCAATGGTAACAGAGATCTTTAAATCACCTTAGAGTAACTTTGAAATATGATCAGTATCTAAAAGGAACACCTCTGGTAGGTATTTGTCATACATTTGTGTTGCTTTTGGTAACATTTTGCATGCTGGTGCACGCTTGCGGAACAAATTTCCAATCGGTCCATCGACTTGGTGTAAGCTGGTTCCATATTGCACTAGGGCACATACAAATTCATGTACTACATCCTTTTCCTCCTCATGTTTTCTTTTGAAGTGTGTCATTGTCTCAGCAAGAGACATCTGGCATAGGCTCTCACTATTTGGTGACTCTTTCAATTTCAAGTGGATTGTGGTGACAAGATGTTCAGCAATTCGGCTTGCAGTCTTCCCAGTTACTATTGGGACAGTCACTCTAAAAACCCTGCAAATTAACATCTTTTGCACATGCACGCACCCAATCATCAAATCTTTGTTTTACTGCACATAATCCTCTGCCGTCTTTATTCTGCAGGGCATGTTGTTCTGGGCAAACTAGATCAATACAAATAAATACTTAGAAACCAATCGCATACAGTTAAGAAAATAATGAGAGACAACATTTTCATGGTCTTCAGGATTTTACCAAACTTGTTCACGTTCATTGCCAAATAAAAGTTCCACATCTGAATGTGTTTTATTTGACCACCGGCAACCAGCGAGATAGATTAACAAATATAAATGATGCATCACTGCAGGCAGTGTGAAGTACCAGGAAGGACCCAAGAGACCATGAGAGATCCTGCCTAATGTACTCTGTCTTACTCAAAAGAAACTTTTTCATTTCATTTCAAAAATCTTTATTTCGATCACAGATCATAAAAGATACAGAACAGTATATACAATTAAAAGTTATTAAACAGAATGTGATCCAAATTTAAGAAAATTAGTTTAAATATTGAGTAAAACAGGGGAAAGAACCGCTGATGGTGTCCATTATACCAGTCTTTTCATCATTCGACTTCGGGTGAACCACAGCAAAGTTAAAAATTTTGAAAGTGCAAAAACTACGGGAGGAGAGAGGTCTGATTTTAAGACTCTATAAGCAGTTTGGTAAGATCTAAATCCCAAGTTCCTGAGCATCGGAACTAACCAATATTTCCTGCTCCGCTCGTAGCCCTTGCAGAAGAAGACCGCGTGCATGTCATCCTCCTTCGGGTGTGCACACATTGGGCAAGATGGTACAGTGGAGCGTGATGTCCAGGACGCTGTGAACGAAGCTAGAGGAAGGCATCCATAGCGCCATTGTAAAAACAGTTTCCTTGTTAGTGCAGGGGCAATCTCATCTAATGTTTTTTCGAAGGAATAGGTGTCTTTCATTTTCAGGAATAAACTTGTCAGGGACCCCTCTCGAGTGTCATTAGAGGCTCTAGTGAGCATCATGGCATAGTAGGCACTCGCGAGTACCTTTTTTGGGATCTTGGTACATGAGTTAGAAGGGTCGGTCCATAGTTCCGGGAAACCCATTTCCTCGAAATTTCCCTTGACATAAGTCAGCCAAGGAATCCTCTTTATGTTCCGCAGTTCCAGAAATTCCTGTAGTTCCTCTCTATAAGTAACCAGGTCTGGGCTGCACCACAAACGCCTCCAAAATTTCAGGGGTTTTAGTCCCAACTCTTCTGAAATGGGTTTAATTCCTAGGTCTAATCTGAGTGGTAGTAATGGGGTGCTCTGGGGGAGGGCAGCTAGTTGTCTCAAAAATTTATTCTCAGTGGACTGTAGCTTAGAATGCTGAGTATAACCCCACAACTCACCCCCATATGTAACCCCTGCCCTGGCTTGTGTTTTGTATATGTGAATAATTGGGGTAATTGGTCGATAACTTGATTTATTTGCCAGGCGCAAAGTGCCACCCGACAACTGCGCCAGTTTGATGGTCACTTTGGCCTGGTGCGACGTCCAAGTTAAGTGTTCGTTTATAGTAATCCCCAGGTATTCAATGTTATGCACTCGTTCTAATTGAACCGTGCCTAGCTTAGGGGGGGCTCTATTTCGGGAGTTGGGATTTAAAATCATGAATTTTGTTTTTTGGGGATTAACCTCCAGTCCCCGGTCAGAGCAGAAGTCTAGGAAGCCATCCAAGATGAGTTGGATCCCCATCGGGGATTTAGACAGCAACAGGGTGTCGTCTGCAAACATAATTGCAGGCACCCTGTTGCCAGTCAACTTTGGGGCGTCAGAATTGGCGATCCTGTTTAGGTGGGCAACAACCCCGTTCACAAAGATACAAAACAGGGTGGGTGCGAGCACACAACCCTGTCTTACACCTCTGCGAACGGGGAACCTTTCGGTTAGTTTGCCACCTTTGCCACACCTTACGCGGGCGTAGTTGTTACAATGGAGCCTCATCAGAATCGCCAAAATATCTGCGGGGACATTCAGCTCTTCCATGACTCTCCACAACCTTGCTCTGGGCACCAAATCAAAGGCGGCGCGTAAGTCTACAAAGATGGTATACAGACTGCCGCCCTCGATTACCGCTGTTCTCCAGTAGAGCAGGTGTAGCCTGAATATTTGATCTGTAGTGGATACACCCTCCCGGAATCCTGCCTGGTATGGGGACAGGATATCCATTTCTTGAATCCACGCTTGCAAGCGATTTAAGATCAGTCTGCCAAAAAGTTTTTGGGATATGTCAATCAGACTTATAGGTCGATAGTTGGATGGGAGCAGGGGGGATCCCTTTTTATAAATTGGGACTACCTCTGCTCCCCGCCAAGTATCGGGCACAGTCATTCCCCCCTGGATGGCATTAAATATTAATGTGAGGTACGGTGCCCAGATCCCTGGTTCCTGTTTGAACAGGTCCCCCGGGACCCCGTCCAATCCCGGGGCTTTTCCGGCAGCTAGGCCTTTGATGGCCTCCCTCACCTCTTTTTCAGTAAATGCGGCCCCTGAGAAGGTGGGTGTAATCTGAGGTCTCTCACTACTGAGATCCCCACCTCCCTCTGCATACAACGCTTCAAAGTGGGCCTGCCATACTGAAGGAGCTATGTTGGGCTCTATTGCTGAGGATAGCTCAACCGTGCCATTTGCTACTATACGCCAAAATTTACGTGAGTCTTTGGTTGACAGTGCTTTCACAAGGTTCTCCCAGTAGTCGTAGTCCCATTCCGCCCTAGCGTTCACTAGAAGGGATTTATACTTATTCCTCCTATCACGGATTTCTTCCCTGCTAAGGCGTCCCTTAATGGCCGATAGCAAATGGGCCTTGGCCTTCCTACACGAGGCGTTATACCAAGAAGTCTTTGGCTTGTATCCCTTCCTTTTCATGGAGCTTGTGAACAAGTCTTGTTCAAGAGAGTCAATGATGTTTTTATGTATTAGTGCTAGCTCTCCTCTGATGTCTTCATCTTGGTCTTTAGTGCCTAGATGGAAGGCACTCTCCAATAATGGGATTAGCCTTTCATAAAGGCGGGGTATTTTGTCTGCGCTGCTAGCCAGCTTCTCCCACCTGACTTTCCTACGATTGTTTTCGAGTAGGAGGCCCGACTTGTCTTTGCCAGGTCCCTGTGATATCTCCTCATTCCCGGGAAGGGAGTAGGTTAGTTCCAGGGAGTTGTGGTCACTATCCGATCTTGGGCACACTTTAAAATCGACTATTGCTGGCCACATAAAAGTTTTGACCATGATATAATCAAGTCTGGATTCACTACCAGGTTTGTTGTAAGTGGGATTACTTGGTATATCCGAATTACAGCGGCCATTACATGCCCTGAATCCAAGATTAAGGGTAAGGGCGTTTATTTGTAGGGCTAGGGGAGTCCAGGCTCTGGGGGGTGGTGCCGCCGTCTCTGGTATGAGCCAGCAGGAATCTTCATCTAGGGAGGGACCATCACGTAATCAGGCAGGGGTTCGTAGTGGCAGTTAAAATCGCCCCCTACCAGACAGGCGAGCTCACACGGGATGCCCTCTAAGAACCTCGCTAGCTCATCTATAGTGGACGACTCTTTGTGCATTTGAGTCGGCCTAGAGTAGATATTAACAACTAGTAGCTTCGATGAATCAGGCCATTCTAGTAGGACAGCCAACAGATCGTCAGAAGCGGTCTCCAAATTAGAGGCTTGACAGCCTAGGTCCGTTGCTACTCCTATCATTAATCCCCCAGATGGTCTCCCCTTTCCCCCCCACTTGGCTGTTTTAGCAAAAGAGGCAAAGCCGGGTAGATCTATTGTTTCTCGCGCCCAGGTTTCTTGTAGGAGTATTAAGTTTTTAGAGCTGATATAGGAGCCCCACTCTACACAGTCTAATTTATTAGAGAGCCCTGCCACATTCCACGAAATCACTGTTATGTGTAGTGATTGGGCACGTGGCGGGCTCACGGCGATGTCGATGGGCTCGAGGTGGGCCCTGTGGTTTGGGGAGGGATGAGTCAAACCCAATGGGCTTGTAGCAGTGGGTGAGGGAAGGTTCATCATGCCTGGAGTCTGTATCGGTTCACCTGAGCTTACTGTCGATGAATCCGCCAGTATAGATGTATTCATGTCAAGTCTAGGAACTATAAGTGTTTTGCTGCCACTAGGGGAGGTTGCGAAGGCAACATTCCCCTTTCCAGCCACCTGTCAATCTACCATATCCAAATTACTATATCGATTTTGTGTTTGTAAAAAGGCAGGGTAATGAGTTCTGTATGGCCCGGGAATTCCCCTCCTATAGCCACCACCCCCCCCCTCCTCCTCCTGGTGACAGTTTCCCACCCAGCCTCATCCCCGTAACCAGGGAAGTACTCAGTTGGTCTTCCCCTGAATGAGGAGTAGTTGTTGGTCTCTCTGGGGCGAGTTTCCCAACCCTCCAGTAACTCTTGGTGGTGTCCCCACCTATGATCCTCTGAGTTATATACATTTGAAGGGTAGAAAAATGAGAGGGGAAGTGTTTGGATGGTGTTACCAAAGTCCTCATCAGCAGCACAGGAGCAGATATATGCAGCTGTGTTGGGGTCTCTGAAGGAGATCAGGATACAGTCTCCTCTGATGGATTTCCTAGTGTGCCCCACCCATGCTACTCTCTTGGTCGTAGAGATGTCACTCGCTGTACCTCTCGGAAGTGGTCTGTTTACCGAGAGCCAGTTTATCACTTTATTCTTGAGTGAAGTGTATGATTCAAATGTGGGGGGGTCGAGTTCGGGAACCCCAGCCAAAACTACGGTGTAAGGGGCAGCTTCTGGTGGGAGGTTTACAAACTGCAATTTTCGTTTGGTGTGTAGTTTCTCTCCCTCGAGTGGGGGGTCGTGCTTGGTTTTTGTCGATGGCGTGGGATTTGATTTTAATAAAGGAGCAGGTTTAGGAGTAGCAGTGTTTGGTTGCTGTGTGGGTGTCGGGACTTTGTGTGCAGCTATGGGTTGTGTTCCGTTGATTTTTGCTAGTTGGGCGGATTTGGTTTTTGAGTCTTGTGGTTTATTGTTTGTTACAACCTGTGGATTATTATCTTCAACAGGTTTGAAGCCTATACCCTCCTTTGATATTTTGATCCCACTGTTGTCAGTTTTCCTAGCATCGGCAAGTTGCACAGTTGCCTTTTCAATACTCACTAGTCTTGCTTCTATCTTAATCAGTCTCGCCTCAAGGGGACTTAAAAGAGACCTGAGCAGTGAACCTATATCCTCCAAAGTGATGTCATCTGAGGAGGTGTCTAATTGGGCGTTGTTGGTAGATTGTGGGAGTGGGGTTAATTTGGGTGGTCTGGAAGTGGTCGGTGTTCCCGATCTTTCCACCGTGGGAGCAAGAGCGGTTAGTTTTTTCCCCTTACCTCTAGCTTGTTTGGATTTGGGAGTTTTGGACCTGGGTTCTTCTAAGGTTTGTGGCCCTTGTTTCTTTTTTGGAATGGCCCCCTCTCTGGCTCCCTTGTTATTATCACTATTGGGTTCTGCAGTTAGGGCTATCTCTATGTTCTGTGATGGTATAGGCTGGGTGTTTTGGGTAGTGGGTAAGACCATAAGGCTCATGTCCTCTAGATCACTTGGGACATCAATGGTGAGTTCTGGACTGGTTGTTAAAGTGTCCGTGAGGTGGCGTGATGCCTGATCAGAGCTATCCGTGGTGGGCCTACCCGAGCTGTTTTCTGGGGTTCTAGCTAATGCCATGGGTCCCATAGATGATCTCCTTACCCAATCTATTTCTTGTGATATTCTTCGCTCCAGAACCTGGATCTCCTCAATCAGGAGTGAGCCAGCCTTGGCAAAGTAGGTGTCAATAGGGCCTTTGACCGCTCCAGCTGAAGCAAGGGAAGAGGTTTTACTTCTTGTTTCCCGTGTACACATTTCTCAAGGTGTCTGTAATCCTGGTGAGGCGGGCAAAGAGAATGGGCCCGGACCGGACTCTCCCGTACTCGAACGGCCTCAAACGGCCCGCTCTTTGCCCGGTCTTAGCCCCGGCCTTAGCCCCGCGCGCGTCCCGCGTGCGCGTTGCTCTCACTGCCTATCAAAGGAAAGAGCAGAAGGAGGGGGCGGGAAGAGGACCAGCTGCGGCCGATCAGCGCCGCTGAGCAGGCTGGTCCTCGCAGTCCCGCCTCTGTCCTTGGGGTCAGCTACAGTGTCCCAGTAAGCGCGTTGGTGCTCCTATGCACAAGTTGGATTCAGGAAGCTGCTCCTCAGCAAGATCTTTTTCCTTCGAGCGGCACCCGCGAAGCGGGGGCCGCGAGGCGTTGCAGAGTGTGGCAGAGTGTCCGGAAAAGCGGGCGGGCGAGCAGACAAGCAGGCAAAGGACAACCAGCAAGGTTAGTGTGATTTCACCAAAACTCATGTTATGTAGCACAAATCATAAATTCATCACAATCACTTTGAAATTAGAATTCATATATACTTTTGTACATTATAATGATTTTCTCATATCATGTTATATTTCAATCAGCATTAACATTTGACACGCCCGATGCATTTCGGTACCACAACGGTACCTTCCTCAGGGGCAACTCTCAATTGGATAAATGTCTGTAGAATATCGCCCGTGGGTGCTTTGGACCAGTTTGAATTAATGCTGTGTTTGAAATCTGTCAGTCGGGAACCTGAAAGTTTGACTAACTTTGTGTATCTCGTAGTAGTCTTATCCAAACTGGATCAGAGACGCAGAGAATTCTGTAGCTAAACTTTTAAATAAATGCAATAAGGGCCATCTCCCTCCTGAGATGGCACATTTCATCGTAGGGTCTACAACTTGCCCCTGGTGAGTGGCTTTTGTTAGGAGCAGTCTCTAATGGAGCTTTTTAGTTGGGTGGTCTTCATGTTGCCTAGCATGTGGGCCTGTTCAAAAAGATAGTGGGCATGCAGAAAGGTATGTAGAGAGGAAGGGTTAGAGCTAGGATGATTGGGGCAGAAGGCAATGCGTGGTATTGATGTGAAAACAGTTCCGTACATCAATTGTTTGTCTTTTGCTTTCTCGCCTAAGTGCGCCAGGTATGCCCAGACGTGGGTCCTGGGCTCACTGTGCCACTGGAATCAAGCTCCATGGCTGAAGAAGGGTGAAACCCCAAAACCGGTCCTAGGATGTTTGTTTCCAGTCCAGGGAGGACCTGGCTTGGCGGTTTGGGCTCGAGTGTTCACATGAGGCACAGGGTCAATACTGATTTGCATTTGGCCAGGTCTAAATTGGGGTGGCATGGTGAGCAAAAGAATGATGGATTAAACCCAGATCTCTTGACTGGGGGTGAATGTTTTGATTTGTTCTGCATTCTGTCCATCAATTGTATGTCTTTTGCTTTCTCGCCCTATGTGTGCCAGGTATGCCCGGACGTTGGTCCTGGGCTCACTGTGTCACTGGAATCAAGCTATCCTGGCTGAAGAGGGGTGAAAACCCTGAAAGTGGTCCTAGGATGCTTGTTTCCGGTCCCAGGAGGACCTGGCTTGGCAGTTCGGGATAGACTGTTCCCATGATGCACAGGGTCAAGACTGATTTGCATATAGCCAGGTCTAAACTGGGGTGGTATGGTGAGCAAAAGAATGATGGATTTAACCCAGATCTCTTGATAGGGGGCAAATGTTTTGATTTGTTCATCATTCCGTCCATCAATTGTGTGTCTTTTGGTAGTGATGTGAAACGTTTTGTGCAAGCTCACACATCTATGGGGCACATGCTCTGCAAAATAACTCAGCGTAGCAAAGCAGGCATATTTAAATACACAAAACAAAATCTGCCTATAAAAAAAATAACACAAGTGGATTTATAACCATCCCACAGAACCTTTTGTGCTGTCATGTCCCACTCCCCTACCGTGCTGACAAACTGGGGCAGGGGAGACGGGGAGAGTACAGCAGCATCCATTGGGCCGTCTTCATCTAAGTTACACCCTCCCCTCCACGTGAGCCAGGCAGGAGGCCTTGTGTTGCTCTGGCCCTTGGGCCATTCACACCTCGGCTACCCAGCAATAAATGCAGGCCCTGTAATAAACATAAAACAAGCAATAAACACACTCCATTAATTGAATGTAAACTAAGCAAATAACTCACTGACCACTGCTTTGAGCAGCAAGTGTGCAGGAAACAAACACACACAACAACAAATACACCATGAGCATTAACAAAGAATGAGTAGAATACAACACTGAGAAGCAAAAACGTACAAACACATAATAAATATACTAAGCAACAAAGCCATTATGCAATACCTTAATCAAAAAAGCATGCCACGAAACAAATATGCATCAACAAACACACACTGATAATACTCCATAGTCATCAACAAAGAAACTAAGCAACACACAGACATCATCACTTGTATACTGAACAAGAAGTACACACTGAGCAACAAACATGAACTGAGCAACAAATACTTGCACCAAACACTGAGTAATAACAATTAGTGAAGCACACAGGAAACAGCAACTCCCACAATGCATTAAAAATGGACTGAGAAATAAATGTACATGAAGTACTATACAATGACGACAAAGACATACTAATCAACAAATCCAGACTGAGCCTGATTATACACAGGTCAATAAACTCATTGAGAAAAAGTCTTGGAGAGCAATAAGTATACCCAGCAGTGGAGGAATTTATATGCGATTCATCCAGAAGTTGGCTATTGCATATGCTACATTTAAAAAAAAAAGAATTTATCAAACCTAACTTTGCACATAGCTTTTCCCACTGAAACAAGGAATTGTATGCTGAAAGAATAGTGCACATTATCAAATTTACACTTATTGTTTCAAAAATAATTTCTTAAGCATGTACAATATTTAGCTCGCATTAATCAATACAGTAATTTTAGATGAAAGTAGTGCAACAACCAAGATATACTTCACCAAGAATTTATTCCATTTCATAAGGTGAACAGTAGATCGTTTACTGTATCAAAAAAGGAGAGGAAGGGAAAAGGGGTTGCTTCAACGGAACATGGAGAAAGAAGGGTTCTCTAGAGTGGGAGAAGTGAAACAGAATTTCAAATAGTGAGATAGAGGATATTTAAAAACATTTAGATGCTGGACTGATTACAAATCTCAGTCTTCTCTAGCTTGGCCATGTAGAGACAATCCAGGTTCCTTTATATAGAATTTACAAATACATAAAAATGTATCTTCGTGTGGCACATTAGATTTTGGCTCGTGATCCAGGCTAATTATGTGGGCATCGACGTTAGGCTACGAGGGTGATTCGGGGCCTCTGCTTTGCGGGTCTTCCTCAGGACTGTGTGGGGCAACCTGAGTAGGTATGATGGCCGTGTCACACACCTACAGGGTAAGGAGGGAAGGGGGGGTCAAGGTGTTGCATGAGAATAATAGTTGATGATCAAGTAATTATAGATACTAGCTTACCCGCAGGGTCTTGGGGGGGGGCGTGGGTTGCTCACTGTTTACTCAACCATAGTGGGCTTGTTCATCTGTAGACAGAAGCAGTAATTAATAGTGGTCACTACATATGATGCAAGGAATACATAAGTGATGGGGAGGCAACACTCTTACCCATTAATGATGGTTGCCCACTTGTTCGATTTCCGTGCAGTAAATGCAGAAGCTGTGGAAATTGAAAAATGGGGGGAGGGTTAGGAATGTCACCTCCTTGTGGGGGGCTGAATGCTTACTGGCTTTCGGGAAATGGCAAGCATTCAGGGGTTCACTACTTTAAAGCTGGCAAAACCAGAGTCCGTGATCCGCATGAGTTTGCTGGAAACTAACGCGGCTGCCGCAAGGACGTTGCTTAATGAAGTTCCGCTAGTGTGATCATCACGCTGGTGGCGCGTGTGTTAGTAATGGAAGAAAGACTTTCCTTACATGGTGCGAGGGGGATATTCACATGTCAGCAAGGTTGAATCAACTAAGGCGGTCACAAGATGCAAGTTCTGACCATGGACAACGATAAGGTGACATGAGTAAAAACATTAGTGAACAATTAATTTGTGAGCAAGGTGGCTCACGGTGCATTAACAGACAAGTATTCGGATGTAATAAATAAAATTAGCCAACATAATGAGTATATATACAGTGACTTGAATAGCTGCAGATATCAATAAAATAATAAATACAGTGGCATAGATACAGTAGTTAGTTATGTGGAGATCAAGTGGTGACCAACAGTAGTTACTATACTATGGTCCTTGGCCCCTCATACATTTGGTGGCATGAGTTTGGCGCAAGCGCGCATGCATTGTCTAACAGAATCTTTATTTTAATCCATTGATCGTAACTAATACATGATTACATGGGATATTTATACAAAATTCTAAAAACCTATTGGACAAAACTACAAGATTGAAGGTGAATTGTAAGAGAGAAAATCGAAAGTGGAGATGGATAAATGGCAACATGTATACTGCATAGCACACATTGAGGCACCTTGTGTTGATAGTGCATTGTGGCTGAGCCTGTCGTATCATGTAGTGAATGGGCAAGTTGAATAGAAGTATTAGCCATTATTCAGTACTGCCACCTGTCTACTGATTTCCTCGTACTCGTTGAGGCCCTGCGCTATTGTGTCAAGTAAATGTATCCACCTACATTCAGGTTTACTCTGTATGTTCATGAAATCTCCTCTTCTGGGGTTCGGTTTGACCTTCTCTACGACCACCCATTTTAGGATCTCTGGCGTATGTCCAAAAGTGGTGAAGTGGTCCACTAAAGATGTGCCCTGTATTTGGCATCGTATACAGCTGCAGTGTTGTAAAATGCGGCATTTAACTTTTTGGGTGGTCTGACCTATGTACATAAATCCCCAGGGGCAAGTAATCTTATAGATAACTCCTGTGGTGTTGTAGTTGCTATGATCCTGCAGTGTGTGTGTTTGAACATTATGGGTGAATTTTGTGACCTCTTGGGTCAATGGGCAAGCTTTACATTGGCCACATTTGCAATGACCCTTTATGGGTGGGATTCCCCCATAGTGTCGTTTGGCGAGGGGTTCAAAGAGTGGGTAACAGTGATTTCACAACAGGGACCCTCACATTCCTGGCTTTTTTGAGGGCGTGTAAAGGCGGTTGCATGTTCCCTAGTTCATCTTAAATCAAATGCCAATGTTGATTAATGATCTTTTTATTGCATTACTTTTGGTGGAAAAAGAAGTGGCACATACTATGCGTTTCTCATTTACATTGTTCCTTTGTCTTGGTACGAAGAGGAACTCTCTGTGATTATGCCACACACGTTTGTATGCTTTTTTTAAGGAGTCTAATAGGATATCCTCTCTCAATCAATCTGGACATTAGGTCTGTTGATTCCTCAAAGTAGTCCTCCTTCCTCAAGCAATTTCGACTTAACCTCAGGATTTGCCAAAAGGGTAGGCTGTCCCTGAGATTGTTAGGGTGGTGACTTGAGTAGCGTAGTAGCATGTTCCGTTCGCTGCTCTTGCTATAGAGGCTTGTATACCGTTTGTCAAATTCTGCTTTGATCGTGATGTCTAAATAGTTGATGGGCGACCTGCCAAATTCAAGTGTGAATTGGATGTCATTGGAGCATGTATTGAGCCAGGTGTGGAAGGATTTAAGTTGTTCCTCGCTACCTATCCAAATAATGAGCACATCTATGTAGCGGCGTCACAGTTCTATACATTCATTGTAGGGGTTGTGCTCTTTAAGGACATACTTTTGTTCATATTCGTCCATGTAAATGATTGCCAGATTATGGGCAAAGCTTGCCCCCATAGGCATGCCCTTTGTTTGTAGATAGTGTTGGCCCTGGAAGTAGAAGTAATTTCTGGTCACATCAATCTTCAGAAGTTCAATAATGAATTCTGTGGGGACGTTGTGTGTCAGGTCTTTTATTTAATGCTGATTCTATACACGTGAGCGTGGCAGCCTGGTGAATGTTAGTATATAGTGCAGTGATATCCATGGTTACCAGTAAGTTAGTAGTTGAATTGTGTGGATGTTTGTCCACCAATTGAATTATCTGCATCGTATCTCTGAGGTTTGTTGCAGTGTTCTCTGCGATGGGTTTAAGGAACACATCAATGTACTTTCATAGTGGCTCTAATACAGATCCACACCCCAAAATTATCGGTCTCCCTGGTGGATCCTGCATATGTTTATGTATCT
Source organism: Lissotriton vulgaris (assembly GCF_964263255.1). Taxonomy (NCBI): domain Eukaryota; kingdom Metazoa; phylum Chordata; class Amphibia; order Caudata; family Salamandridae; genus Lissotriton; species Lissotriton vulgaris. Next base: position 1,517,539,991 of record NC_141691.1, read on the forward strand.
TTGGGAGGGTGTAGATGGTAGGCATCCTAGGATGTTTATTATTAAGATAATTATGTTCTTGTTTGCTGAGATACCCTTCCTTAAGTCCCTTCAGAGTTGTGCTAGCTATGATGTTGCTGATTTATCCAGTGGGATCTGCTCTCAGTTTCTCGTAATTTCCTGGGACGCCCAACTGTGAGAGGATTTCTTTTTTGTAGTACTCAGAGTTCTGAACGACTATTGCAGCGCCTTTATCTGCAGGTTTGATGACTGTACTTGTGTTGCTCTTCAGGGATTCTAGGGCTGTGCGTTCCAGTTTGCTAAAGTTATACTTCACATACTGTCAGTTTGGAGGGTTTTATTAACATCCTGCATTACCACTTGTTCATACGCCATGATTTTGTGTGGCATTGAGTGTGTCGGGGATTGAACTTAGAAGGGGGTCTAAGACCACTATCTAAAAAAGTGGGGTTTGGAGGAATCCTATGAAAATAGTGTTTTAACCGTTTTTTACGGAAGAACTGGTGAAGTTCCACCTTCAAGTTAAAGTTGTTGGGCATGGAAATAGGGACAAAGGATAACCCTTTCTCCAAAATGTCCTGCTCCTTTGGTTTCAGTGTATAGTCAGATAGGTTAACAACTCCGTTTTCAGGTATGTATACTACCATCTGTAGTGTTGTTGCCGTGTCTGTATGTCCCTGTGTGACTCCTGTTGGAAGTACGTCTGTCTCTTGGCCTTCCCTCTGCCTTGATTCCACATCAGTACTCTTGTCACCCTAGGCCTGCCCCAGGGGTGACCCCTCCCTCGGTGTTCCCACCATCGTCCTTCCACTAAAAAAGGTTGCTGGTCTGTGAAGGTGTGTCCCTGGTTGGGAGTGGTGGTGCTGGGGCCTGGGTGCTCAGTGCCACGATCTGAGCTACTTCCTAACGAGGATCCAGAGATAGTGTTTCTTCTGAAACCACTCCTACCTCTTCTAGAGAAGGTGCCCTGTTGTTCTCCTTACATAGTACCCTTCCTGTAGATATGGGTAGGTGATTATTTATCGTAGAATTTTATATATATGGCCACTTTGTATAATTTCATTGTCTGTGTGTAAAGGTCAAAATGCCAAATTGTTCTTTCTAATCTTTCTAAAGCTTCCTTAGCGTTGCTAAGTGCTTTGTCATCGATAATCTCTTTTTTCAAATCAGATATTTCCTTTATCAGGTGTTGTACCTCTTCTATAGCAGTCTCAATACCAAGCACCATCCAGTACCTGGAACAGTTATTAGAGACAAAGCTAAAGTTCTCCTTAAATTTAGGATTATCTACAGAAACAGCAGGATTGTTTCTAACTTGTAGCCCTTCTGGGATCACATTAGATTGTAAATATTTTGCCGAAGGTATTTCCACACAGTCTTGTTCTGAATAGTTTCTTCTCTAGACGCTCTAATTTAGATATGTTTTCATTAAACGGGAGGTCAATGTTGGGGGTGGTTACTCCTAGGAAACTGCCGCCACCCTAAGCTTGTAGTAGCTTGTGTATGTACTCTTCACTATAAGACAGTGTTTCCTTATCAGACATAGTTTATGTAGTGCAGGCCGTATTTATCTGACAATAGTAACAATTTCAATGGTCCCAAAAAAACACACACAAATGTTCAAAAAAACTCAAAGCAAACATTTCAAAACAAACATGAAACACGTAACCCTTCCACTGCTAGGCCTTTTCCCCCCTCTGCTAAGCCTTTTTTGGGCTATTTGGGGTAGTTCTCGCTTAGGCCCCTGTAACATTTTGACCATATAAGGTATCTACACCAAATTTGCTTCCTTTTCTTCCAACATCATGGGGATTCTAGAGGTACCCAGGGGTTGTGGATTCCCCTGGAGGAGACTAAGAAATTAGCCAAAATACAGCTAAATTTTAGTTTCTTTGGGAAAACTGGGATAAAAGTGCTGCAAATGAAAGTGTCTGGGTTTTTCCCTGCAAATGGTATCAAAAAAAGGTTTGTGGGGCTGAAATCAGTATTTTCCCAGCTTTTAGGGAAAGACAGACTTTTGTCAGAAAACCAACATTTTTTACAGTTTTGGCATTTTTTTGGGACATAGCCTATTTTTGCTATTTTTTGTGCTTTCAACCTCCTTCCAGTTAATATTAGAAATGGGTATGAAAGCAATAATGGATCTCGGAAATCTATAATTTTTTTTAAAGTAGACAAAATTCTGAATTCAGCAAGGGGTCATTTGTGTAGATTTTTCAAGGTTTCTTCATAGAAACTAACAGTTAAATATAGGAAAAATTGAAAATTAGTTCAAAAACACAGCTTTTTTGGTCAACTTTTTCACCTGTAACTTCTTCTAATTATGACAACTCTTTAAAAGCAATATACTGTTACATCCACAGGACTTTACTATTTGTGGGGATATACAAAGTGCTTAGCTGTAGTTTTTGGACCGTAGTTCTGCCGGCACCTAAGGAAACCTAGCAAACCTATACATGTTTGAAAACTAGACGCCCAGGGAAATCCAGAATGGGCTGACTTGTTTGCCTACGACTAGTTTCTGTTCCCCAGAATACCTTGCAAACCTAAAAAATTGACAAAGAAAACCCAAATTTTCCTCATATTTCTGTTGTGGAAAGTTCTGGAATCTACTGGATCCACAAATTTCCACCCACCCCACGTTCCCCAAAGTCTTACGAGAACAATTATATCTCACTTGCATGGATAGGCCTAATGCCAGTGAAAGGAAATGGCGCAAAACGCAACGTGGACACACCACAATTTCACAGTGAAAATTGAACCCTTTTTTGGCAAAGTTCCTAGCTGTAGTTTTTTAACCCTAGCTCTGCCGGTACCTAGGGAAATGTGAGAAGTTGGCCTGGCATATGATGTCCACTATTCTAGTGGGCACCTTGCACCAGTCCAAATGACCCGTATTGATGGTAGGTTTAGACAACCTTTATAGAAAGCTGTCCTAGTGGTAGCTGTGGAGAGCAGCCTTCAGGCTAAGTCTGGAAGGAATGTAAAGCAGCTTATTTTACCAGTCTAATCTCTTGAATGATCAAATCAAAGTACACCACACAAGGTATATATTTATATAAAATATTTGTATTTATTCTAAACACAACCCCTCTAGTCTCTTTATGAGGCTAGAGGCAAAAGTACAATACAAGAACTTTAAATAGCAAAAAAGTAAATGGCACAGTATACGTTAAACCCTAGGGGCCTCACAAACCTTATACTAAAATAGTGGTATAAGAACCATGTGAGGGATAGAAGTGAGGCCTAGGGCCTGTAAAACCGCTGGGGCAACCAGGAACCACCCATGGTCGGGACGCAGGAGACCCACGGGGGACACGTGCAGTGTCTAAACACAGCCTCAAATGATCATAGACTTCTATGAGGAAAGTTTAAGTTACAAAGTTAAAGATTATGGACACTTCAGGGTGAACTACAATGGAACGATTTCACACTTAGACACTTCGAGAGTCAAGACCCACGGGAGCACCGGAATACTCGTGTTACCGCACCCAGGGCAGCCGGATGCATAGGTGTCTTTTGGTGTCAGGTTTCGTCGTCGATTTCAATGGCGATCTGAGAAGACGTGCTGCAGGCGACCAGAGGAAAAGTGTTCGGGTGGATCCAAGGGTGGATCGGAGATCTGAAAAACCTGAAAGCAGAGGAGACAGAATCTGGGTCACTAGCCAGTGACTAGGATGGCGACAGGAAGATGCCAGCCAATGTCAAGTTCTTTCAAGTGAAGTAGGTGAAGCATGACTCTACAGCCACGAGGCCCAGGAGGCGTCGATGACAACCAGGAGCTGTCGATGACAACCAGGAGCTGAATTCAAGCTGTCTCACAAAGGATGACGAGTGCTGCAGTGTCGGTATCCGGATTGGACCCAACAAGCCTTGGCAACAGCAACCCACACAAGAAGACAAGATTGGACTCGGTGCTGACCAGCAAGGTCTGAGAGACTCACCCTTTGGAGGGGAGTCAGGGCACTTCCGGAGCAACCCAAAAAGCCCAAGAAACAAAGGATTGTCCTTCGTGGGGATCCACTAGCCAATGGACTAGAGATCGCGAAGGAGCCTCGAGCTGCAGTGAAGAAATGGGACTCATGGAACACTTGTGGAGAGCAGGCCTCTCAGCTTCTGTGCAAAAGGTGCTCGGGCAAGGGCAACACATAGCCCAATGCACAGCCTCGAGAAACTTCAGGAAGTCGGTGCAGTGGCAAACTTGCAGGATGTCCAGGAGTTCTGGTCCCACATCTCTTGTGTTGGCTGCTGGTCTCAGATTTGCTGAGATCTCGTGTCCGCCTCAGAGATGTCTGTAAGACAATGTCCTGTGTTGCAGATTCTTTGGGATCCGGCAGGAGCTTCGAAAATGCCGACCCTCAAGATGCTCTTAGGTGCCTGTTTGAAAAGGGAGGTCACTCCTTGACCTCAAGGGAGATTTCTTACGTCTTCCAGTCGATATGGAATGTCGAAGGTCCATGATTTCATCTTCAGAGTTTCGTCCAGGGTAATCTAAAGTGACTGGGTTCCTATACTTATACCAAGTTTAGCGGTTTGACTAACTCTAAGGTCTCACCTATGGGAGGGCCTAGGGAAGGGGTGGTTACACCCCTTCCCCTTTGTCCAGTTTTGGGCCAGAGCTAGGGCAGAGTGCCCCAGCAACCGGTTTGAACTGGGAAATGCATGGAGCACCTTGTGTGCCCCAGGCGGTGTCTGAAAAGCATTCACTGAATGTAACCCGACCTGCCCCAATACACTAAAGCCTGTCTGAGGAGGTGCTGGCACCTCCCTGGACCGGAAACCTATTGTTCAGGCCTCCCCTGCCAGAGTTTCGTCCAGCAGCAGGAGGTCAGACTCGTGTCAGTGGCAGCAGCATCCATTTTGCGATGCTGAGGATTGTTTAAACTTTAACCGGGTATACCAGTGTGTACATGTCTTTTCCTTCTAGAAGGGTGGAATGCTACCCCCGCCACAAGGAAGGGTTTCCGAAAGCTGCAGAGGGGCTCAGCTCATGCTAGGGCACCCTCTCACACAAAAGCAAGCACTCTGCCTTCAGGATTGTCAAGGCCTGCCTTATAGGTTAATATGTGTCTATATGCAAAGGTAGATATAGGTATACTATATGTAAGCAAGGGATGTTTACACCACCTTGCCCTAGCTGCAAGTGCAGACCTGTGATGTCATTTTGGAAGGCTTCCCAGTGGTGGCATAATACATGCTTCAACCCCTGTCAGGCCTCTGGGGTACCTATGCCCTTGGTACCTAAGGTACCATATACTAGAGGCTCACAAGGTAACTCAGTAACCAATCTGGTATGTACCTAAGATACATGTAAGTAATTTAGAGTGAAAACAGCTAGGCTGTGGTCCTGATTAGCAGGGCCACAGCCAGACTAAAGTCGCAAAACCAGTGAAACAAAGCAAAAAGTCGGGGGGGGGGGGTAACCATAGGAAGCAGATCCTACTCTCCTACACAACCCCCCCCCCCACCCCCCACCACAGGGACATTAAACTAACCTTGACCAGTTGAGTCTTCATGTTCTAAGTGTGGAAATATCTGGAGAGTCTATCTGCATTGGCATGGTTACTCCCAGGTCTATGTTCCACTGTATAGTCCATCCCCTGTAGGGAAATGGACCACCTGAGCAGTTTGGGATTGTCACCCTTCATTTGTTTTAGCCATACGAGGGGCTTATGGTCTGTCTGAACTAGGAAGTGAGTGCCAAACAAGTATGGCCCAGGCTTCTTCAGAGCCCAAACAACAGCAAAGGCCTCCCTCTCAATAGCTGACCAACGCTTCTCTCTAGGAGTCAGCCTTCTGCTAATAAAAGCTACTGGCTGGTCCTGATCTTCATCATTCAATTGTGACAGCACAGCCCCTCCCCACAACTTAGATGCATCTGTTTGGACAATGAATTTTCTGGAGTAGTTAGGACTTTGCATAATTGGTGCAGTGCACATGGCTTGCTTCAGGTCATCAAATGCCTTTTGACAGCTGACTGCCACCTGAACTTTCTTAGGCATTCTTTTAGAAGTGAAGTCATTTCAGGGTGTCACTATGGAACCATACCCCTTGAGAAATCCCCTATAGTACCTAGTCAGGCCCAAGAAAGTTCTGACCTGTGTCTAGGTGGTGGGAGCAACCCAGTCCATTTTGATCTGGATTTTGCTCTGCAATGGTTGAACCTGGCCTCCACTTACAAGGTGGCCTAGGACAACAACCTGACTCTGCCCTATCTGGAACTTAGTAGCCTTGATAGTTAGGCCTGCCTTTTGCAAAACCTCTAAAACATTTTTCAGGTGGAACAGGTGATACTCCCAGGTGGAGCTAAAAACAGCAATATCATCAAGATAGGCTGCAAGGTAGGCTTCCAGGCCTGTTAGGACTGTATTCACCAAACTTTGCAATGTGGCAGGCACATTTTTCAGACCAAAGGGCATTACCACAAATTGATAATGTCCACTAGGGGTTGAAAATGCTGTTTTTGTCTTTGCACCATCAGCTAGTCTGATCTGCCAGTAGCCAGTACTCAGAAACTTGGCGGAGGCCAAAGTATCTATGAGGTCATCTGCTCTGGGTATTGGATGGGCATCAGTCTTAGTGACTGTATTGAAACCTCTGTAGTCTATACAAAATCTCATCTCTCTCTTAGCACCCTGTGTGTGAGGTTTTGGTACCAAGACTACTAGACTAGCCCAAGGGCTATCTGAGGGTTCAATAACTCCCAGCTCTAACATTTTCTGGACTTCTGTCCTGATACCGTCCCTGACATGATCAGGTTGCCTTTAAATTTTATTTTTAACAGGCAGACTATCTCAAGTGTCCACCTCATGGGTGCACCAGCTAATCTGACTTGAAGTCAGTGAAAACATATGTCTGAACTGTTGTAGAACTTGTCTGCAATCAGTTTGCTGCTGACCAGTGTGGCTGCCTGCCAAGGCTACTCCATCAACTGATCCATCATCAGGGTTCTGATAGAGCAGGTCTGGGAGAGGGTCACTCTCTTACTCCTGTCCTTCATCAGTAACCATAAGCAAGCCCATGTCTGCCCTATCAACATATGGTTTCAATCTGTTGACATGAAGCACCCTATGGGGGCTCCTGGGAGTTCCAAGATCTACCAGATAGGTAACCTCTTCCTTCTGTTCAACAATAGCGTGGAGCCCACTCCACTTGTCTTGGAGAGCTGCAGGGGCCACAGGCTTCAACACCCACACTTTCTGTCCTGGCTGGTAAACAGTCAGTACAGACTTTTGGTCATGCCAGGCTTTCTGTAGTTCCTGGCTAGCCTCAAGCTTTTTGGATGCCCTATCCTGTTTAGGGGGTTTGAGAGGTCGCTCCTATCCCTCCTTCACCAGACAAAGTGGTCCTCGAACTTCTGCCCAAGCAGAAGTTCAAATGAGCTATAGCCAACCCCCTTCTGTCAAACCTCCCTGTATGCAAACAAAAGGCAGAGTAGCAGGATATCCCATCTCTGCCTGAGCTTTTCTGGGAGACCCTTAATCATACCCTTTAAGGTCTTGTTGAACCTTTCAAATAGACTGTTACATTGTGGATGATAGGGTGTGGTGAACTTGTAGTTTACTCCACACTCCTTCCACATTGCAGTCAAGTAGCTAGACATCAAGTTTGCACCTCTGTCAGATACTACCTCCTTTAGGAAACCCAATCCTGAGAAAACTCCCAAGAGGGTTCTTGCCACAACAGGGGCTGTAGTGGTCCTCAGGGGAATTGCCTCTCGGTACCTGGTGCATGATCCACTATGAGCATGAAAAACCTGTGACCAGATGCAGTTTGGGGATCCATTGGTAAAACAATGTCAATCCCTACACGTACAAAGGGAACCCCCACCACAGGTAGTGGTATAAGTCTGGATCCCGACCGAAACCAGGAAGACGGTCACCCAGGCACTCGTCACCAGCCGACCGGACTACGGAATCACCCTCTACGCCGGAACCACAGCCAAGCTACAGAAAAGACTCCAACGCATCCAGAACGCCTCCGCCTGACTCATCCTGGACATCCCCCGACGCAGCCACAAGTCCGGCCACCTGAGGGACCTGCACTGGCTCCCCGTCAGCAAGAGGATCACGTTCAGGCTCCTCACCCACGCACACAAGTCTCTCCATGACTTGGGCCCCAAGTACCTCAACGACCGCCTGACCTTCTACACACTAACAGGGCAGCTACGTTCTACTAGCCTCGCCCTCGCCGTCGTACCACGCATCCGAAGAGCCAACGCCGGAGGAAGATCCTTCTCCTACCTGGCGGCCAAGACATGGAACTCCCTCCCCATCCACCTTCGGCTGACCCAGGACCATCTCGCCAACAGGAGACAACTCAAGACCTGGCTGTTCGAGCAATAGCATACCCCCTCCCCCAAGCGCCTTGAGACCCTTCCGGGTGAGTAGTGCGCTATACAAATGGTATGATTGATTGATTGATTGATTTGTAGTGCCCCCTGCTTTACGACTGGCTTGGCAGGTGACACCTGAGTGACAAATCTCCTTGGTGTCTCCAGACATGTGGGGCCAGTGAAAGTGAGGGACAAGCCTGTCCCAAGTCTTGTTCTGGCCCAGGTGTCTTGCTAAGGGAATGTCATGTGCTAGTGTCAAAAGGAAGCCCCTGCATGCCAAAAGTATGACCAACCTCCTTGCTGCACCAGCCTTGGGGTCTTTACCCTCTGAATACAGGAGCCCTTCATCCCAATAGATTCTAAGGGTGCCACTAGCATTCCCAGCAGCCTCAGCAGCAGCTTGCTGTCTGAGGGGTTCAAGAGAAGGGCAGTACAACTGCGCCTGACTCAGATCTGCCCTGGAAGGGCCCTCTGTCATTAAGAACTCAACCTGACCAGGTTCAAGCTCCTCTGGGACAATTCCTTATTCAGGCTAACAATCAGCTTCCTCAGAAGGCTGATCCTAACTCTGAGTCGGGGGAAGGCACTGCCTTAACCCTACTGCTCCTTTTCCTGGTAGGCAACTGGTCCATTATTCCAGAATCCAGTGCCTGTTCAGTGTTAGCCTTTTTGACCTGTGACCTAGTCACTGCAAGGACATGTGCTGAGATTCCTAACATTTCTGCATGGGTCCTATACTCCACTTCAGACCAGGCTGAAGTCTCTAGGTCATTGCCAACCAAGCATTCAACAGGGAGGTCTGCACTTTTGCCCCCCCCCCTTTTTGTTGACGGTCTGCACTTATCAGAGCCTTCTTAAGGCCAGTTACCCCTCCCCAGGAGAAATTAACAACTGCCATACTATGAGTGGTACTGACGTTGCTAACATTGATCACTTGGTAAGTCTCTCCAAGTATGACTTTTCCAGGGTCCAAAAAATCAGGTATCACCATTGTGACACTGGCACAAGTGTCCCTGTAGGCCTCAGCCTTTTTCTCATTGATTAAAGGTGTTTGTCTGTACTTTCCCAGATTACTGGGGCCCACAGAGGAGGTCATATCCATGCCTCCATCACAGATCAAAACAGCTTGGGTTGGCACTCTGACTAGGCCAGAGTCCATCCCAGATCCCAGGGTTAACCCTGCTACACCCTTCTGTTGGGAACCACCACTTGTGGCTGTACTACGGGGAACAGTTGACTTGGGGGCAATGGTGGCTGGAGCGGGCTCCTTTTTGGTGCAATCACTATTCCAGTGACTATTAACCTTACAAACTTTGCACCATGGTTTTCTTTGGCCTTCTTTCTGTTTAGATTGGGGGCCCCCACCTGTAGAAGCTTTTTGGGGGCCTTGTAAAGACTTCTGGTCTTTACCTTTCTCCCGCCCTTTTGATCTGGCTTCTTTTGGTCACCACCTTGGTTCTGTACCTTCTGCTTCACCCTGGTTCTGACCCATTTATCTGCCTTCTTTCCTAATTATTGTGTAGAGGTCAGATCAGAGTCAACCAAGTGCTGATGCAACTGCTTGTTCTGACAGATATTAATAATCTGTTCTCTCATGATTAGATTATACAATCCTGTATAGCCACACACTTTACTGCCCAGTAACCAGCCCTCCAGAGCCTTAGTAGCGCACAATCTACAAAGTCAACCCAGTCCTGCGTCTGTGTCTTTTGGGTATCTCTGAACTGCAACCTGTACTGTTCCGTGGTTAGGCCAAACCCATCTATCAGAGCACTCTTCAGGACAGTGTAATTGTCAGCATCCTCTTCTCTTACAGTGAGGAGATTATCTCTACCTTTGTCTGCAAAGGAGAACCACAAGATTTCTGCCCACTGCCCTGGGGGTACCTGCTGTACTTTGCAGGCCCTTTCCCGTGCAGTAATCCATTTGTGGATGTCATCCCCTGACTGATGGGGGGCAATCTTGTTCAGGTTTCCATGGTCATAAGACCTATCCTCATCACTAGGGATATTGCTGTCACCATGGGACTCTAGTTCCATCTTTTATTTCTCTCTTTCAAGGGCTAGCGTCTCCTTTTCTAAGGCTACTTCTTGTCTCCTTATCCTAAGCTTGACTTCATTCATCCTAGCTTCATGCTCCCTCTTCTCAAGGGAGGTCCTCCTCCTATGAGAAGAGGCAGAAGACTCAATGGATGTGCCAGAATGGTTAGATTCCACTGAAGGTGATCTGTCCCTTCTGGGTACACTACCAGGTCTACGTGGGGGGACAAGGGGAGGCCCATTCTGGTCTCCGTCATCTCCATGTAGATCTGGATTCCCCAGGTTGAGTTCACTGACATCAACCTGGTCTGCATCATCATCAGAGTCCTCGTGGTATATCCCACTAGGGTTCTCTTCTTATGATGTCTTTACCCTATTACCTTCCTGTGTAGGTTCTGATGCTTTCATAAGGTCATCCAGCATTAACACCTCTATAAGGTGTTTGGTATTGGGGTTCTGTCCTGGCTTCAACTTTCTCATGGCACACAAAGTCCTTAACTCCTGGAAAGGAAATGTGTGATACTGGACTGGTATCTGGAAAAGACCCACTGGGTCCCTCCTGTGAAGTCATGACTAGTGAGGTGTGGTGTGTGCACCTACCTACACTACTTGGTTTCCAACTAAACCTCTCTAGTACTTGTAGTCAGGGGGTGCTAAGCCCTTAACACCTACAACTTCTAAGTTCAGTAGAACTTACTGTATTCTAAGCTTGATTTATATGTACCTACAGGTACCTTAAGTGTTTTTTCAAACAATATTCTCAAGAATAATTGGTTAAACAATGCAAGCTGGAATCCCGCACCAATGTGAAAAATTGGCCTGGCATATGATGTCCACTACTCTAGTGGGCACCTTGCACCAGTCCAAACAACCCTTATTGATGGTAGGTTTAGACAACCTTTATAGCGAGCTATCCTAGTGGTAGCTGTGAAGAGCAGACTTCAGGCTAAGTCTTGAAGGAATGTAAAGCAGCTTGTTTTACCAGTCTATAATCTCTTGAATGATCAAATAAAAGTACACCACACAAGGTATATATATAAAATATATTTATTTATTCTAAACACAACCCCTCTAGTCTCTTTATGAGACTAGAGGCAAATGTACAACACAAGAACTTTAAATAGCACACAGAAAATAACACAGTGTACGTTATGCCCTAGGGGCCTCACAAACCACATACTAAAATAGTGGTATAAGAACCATGTGAGGTATAGAAGTGAGGCCTAGGGCCTGTAGAACCACTGTTGCAACCAGGAACCACCCCAGGTAGGGACGCAGGAGACTCACAGGGGACGGGTGCAGTGTCTAAACACAGCCGCAAATGACCATAGGCTTCTATGAGGAAAGTTTAAGTTACAAAGTTAAAGATTACGGACACTTCGGGGTGAACTACGATGGAACCCTTTCATACTTAGACATTTCGAGAGTCAAGACCCACAGGAGCACCGGAGTACTTGTGTTACCTCACCCAGGGAAGCCGGGTGCATAGGAGTCTTTTGGTGTCGGGTTTTGTCGTCGATTTCAATGGCGAACTGCGAAGAAGTGCTGCAGGCGACCAGAGGAATAGTGTCCGGGTTGATCCAAAGGTGGATCGGAGATCCGAAGAACCTGAAAGCAGATGGGACAGAGTCTGGGTCAGTAGCAAGTGACCAGGATGGCGACAGGAAGATGCCAGCCGATGTTGGGTGCTTTCAAGTGAAGTAGGTAAAGCTTGACTCTTCAGCCACGAAGTCCAGGAGGTGTTGACAACAACCAGGAGCTGGATTAGAGCTGTACCCTGAAGGATGTTGAGTGCTGCAGTGTCAGTTTCTGGATTGGTCCCAACAAGCCTTGGCAACAGCAACCAACGCAAGAAGACAAGATTGGCTTTGGTGCAGACCAGCAAGGTCTGAGGAACTCACCCTTTGGAGGGGAGTCAGGGCATGTCTGGAGCAGCCAGGAAAGTCCAAGAATCAAAGGATTGTCCTTCATGAGGACCCACTAGCCAACGGACTAGAGATTGCAAAGGAGCCTCAAGCTGCGGTGAAGAAAGGGGACTCATGGAACACTCGTGGAGTGCAGGCCTCTCAGCTTCAGTGCAAAAAGTGCTCGTGGCAAGGGCAACAAATAGCCTAATGCACAGCTTCGGGAAACTCCGGGAAGTAGGTTCAGTGGCAAACTTGCAGGATGTCCAGGAGTTCTGGTCCCACGTCTCTCGTGTCAGGTGCTGGTCTCAGCTTTGCTGGTATCTTGTGTCGGCCTCAGAGAAGTCTGGAAGTCTGTGTCCTGTGTTGCAGATTGTTCAGGATTTGGCGGGAGCCTCAAAAATGCAGACTGGCAAGATGCTCTTAGGTGCCAGTTTGAACAGGGAGGTCACTCCTTGACCTCAAGGGAGATTTCCTCCGTCTTCCAGTTGATATGGAATGTCAAAGGTCCAAGATTTTATATTCGGAGTTTCGTCCAGTGTAATCTTAAATCCTAGTGACTGGTTTCCTATACTTATACCAAATTTACGGGTTGGACTAACTCTAAGGTCCCACCTATGGGAGAACCTGGGGAGGGGGTGGTTACACCCCTTCTCCTTTGTCCAGTTTCAGGCCAGAGCTGGGGCAGAGTGCCCCAGCAACCGGTTTGAACTGGGAAATGCATGAGCACCTTGTGTGCCCCAGGCAGTGTCTGAAAAGCATTCACTGAATGCAACCTACCCAGCCCCACTACACTAAAGGCTGTCTGGGGGAGGTACTGGCACCTCACTGGACAGGAAACCTATTGTCCAGGCCTCCCCTGCCGGAGTTTCGTCTAGCAGCAGAAGGTCAGACTTGTGTCTGTGGCAACAGCATCCAGTTTGTAGAGCTTAGGCTCGTTTAATCTTTAACCGGGTGTACCAGTGTGTACATGTCTTCTTCCTCTAGAAGGGTGGAATGCTACCTCTGCCGCCAGAACTATATTCCAAACAGTATTCCAAACAGTATTCCAAAGTGTTTGACACCTTACAGGAAATGTTTTCATAAAGCGAAACCAAAGTTAGCATTATCCGCGAGGATTATAATGCACTTAAGAGTGGAATGGCTATATCATAGATCAGCTATAAGGAAGGGTTTCCAAAAGCTGCAGAGGGGCTCAGCTCATGCTAGGGCACCCTCTCACACAAAACCAAGCCCTCTGCCTTCAGGATTTTCAAGGCCTGCCATAGGAGTGTCTTATAGGTTAATATGTATGTACCTAAAGTACATGTAAGTAACTTAGAGAGAGAACATCTAGGCTGTGGTCCTGATTAGCAAGGCCACAGCCAGACTAAAGTAAAAAAAAACAGTGAAACACAGCAAAAAGTGGGGGTAACCATAGGAAGCAGATCCTACTCTCCTGTTGGAAATTTAGCAAACCTATACATTTTCGAAAACTAGACACCCTGGGGAATCCAGGATTGGCTGACTTGACTACCCCCCCTACCAGGTTCTGTTTCCCAGAATCCCTTGCAAACCACAACTTTTTTTTTTTTTTTTAAACACATTTTTCTCACATTTCTGTGGTGGAAAGTTCTGAAATCTGCGTATATCCACAAATTTCCACTCACCCCACATTCCCCAAAGTATTTTGAGAAAAATGGTACCTCGCTTGGGTGGGTAGGCCTAGATCCCGCGACATGAAACAGCGCAAAACGCAATGTGGACACATTCAAATTCGCAGTGAAAAATGACCCTTTTTCGGCAAAGTGCCTAGCTGTAGTTTTTAAACCCTAGCTCTACTGGCACCTAGGGAAACCTAGCAAACCTATACATTTTTGAAAAATAGACACCCAGGGAAATCCAGTATGGGGTGACTTGACTGCCTACCACCAGAATCCCTTGCAAACCTAAAACATTGTAAAAAAAAAAACACATTTTCGTTACATTTCTGTGGTGGAAAGTTCTGAAATCTGCATGGATCTACAAAATTCCACGCATTACTGAAAGTCTTCCAAGAAAAATGGTACCTCACTTGCATGGGTAGGCCTAGTGCCCGCGACATAAAACGTCGCAAAATGCAACGTGGATACAGCACAATTTCACAGTGAAAAAGTACTCTTTTTTTTCAAAGTGCCTAGCTGTTGTTTTTGAACCTTAGCTCAGCCAGCACCTAGGGAAACCTAGCAAACCTATACATTTCTGAAAACTAAACACCCAGTGGAATCCATGATGTGGTGACTTGACTGTGTCTCGCCAGGATCTGTTACCCAGAATCCCATGCAAACCTAAATAATTGCCAAAAAAAACAAATTTTCCTCATATTTCTGTGGTAGAAAGTTCTGGAATTTGCGTTGATCCACAATTTTCCACCCACCCCACGTTCCCCAAAGTTTTCATAGAAAAATGGTACCTCACTTGTGTGGATAGGCCTAGTGCCCATGACAGGAAATGGAGCAAAACGCAACCTGGACATTCCACAATTTCACAGTGAAAAATGACCTTTTTTTGGCAAAGTGCCAAGCTGTAGTTTTTTAACCCTAGCTCTGCCGGCACCTGGGGAAACCTACCAAACCCACACATTTCTGAAAACTAGACACCAAGGGAATTCAAGGGAGGTATGGCTTGCGTCAATTCCCCAACTTTTCCTTCCCCTGAATCTCCTGCAAACCTCAAATTTAGCTGAACAATTTAATCACTTGTTTCACACATTTGTGTGTGAAAAAATTGTGGCATCACCGGGCTGACACAAATTTCCTACCACCCAGCGCTCCCCTGGGTCTCCCGATAAAAAAGGGGCCTCACTCGTGTGGGAGGAAATTTGTGTCAGCCCATTGATGCCACAACTTTTCCACACAAAAATGTGTGAAAAAAGTGGTTTTTGCAGCTAAATTTGAGGTTTGCAGGGGATTCTGCATAAGGCAACGTTGCGGGATTCACGCAAGCTATACCTTCCTGGAATCCCCCGTGTGTCTAGCTTTCAGAAATGTGTGGGTTTGGTAGGTTTCCCTAGGTGGCTGCCGAGCAGCGGGCCAAAAATCCAGGGGACCCCCCTTGCAAAACGAGGTCGTTTTGAGATAGGCAATTTTGATGTTGACTCACTACATTTTGAGCTCTTGCCTCTCACTGGTACTTGGGCCTCCCACACGAGTGAGGCACCATTTTTAGCGGGAGACCCAGGGGAACTCTGGGTGGTAGGAAATTTGTTTCAACCCGATCATGACACTACTTTCCCACTCAAAAATGTGTGAAAAAGGTGATTTTTTTTCAGATAAATTTGAGGTTTGCAGGGGATTCTGGGTAAAGAAACGTTGGGGGATCACGCAAGCCAAACCTCCCTGGAATCCCCCGGGTGTCTATTTTTTTTAAATTTGCAGGTTTGGTAGGTTTCCCAAGATGGCGGCCAAGCACGGGGCCAAAAACCCAGGTGACCCCCCTTGCATATCCAGGTCGTTTTGAGATAATTTGTTGTTTATTTCTGCGCGTGAAAATTTTGGCACAATATCGCAAGGAGAATGGGACAGGCATTTTGAGGTTTGCAGGACATTGTAGATAAGATAACTTGTTGGGATCCACAAGAGAGACATTACCATGTACTCCCATGGGTGTTTAATTTATGACAATATCTACAATTGGTAGGTTATTCCTAGATGGTGTCATATAGATATACTTTGGCTATATGCTGTGTTAAGTTAGCATGAGCTTATTAGGAGTTTAAACGCCATTTTACCTTTCTGCTGCTTCTGCACATGACACATAGCTGTTGCTTTAGCTTTGAGCCTAGTAGAATGTTTTGATTCATGCGAGAATAATATGTTGTTACTCTGATATCAGCCTTGCTTGGTGAGCTGTGTCTGTACAGTGAGTGCAGAACCCTTCAAGGATATCTCAACAAAGTGGTTGTTGTGAGGTCTGATCTTCGCACGTTCCAAGACATAACATACATGCATCTGCGGCCAAGTTCTGGTTTTGGGCGCGTTTTGTATTGCTTTGCACAAGAGCATAGAAAAACACTTGATGGTGCTTCGCATGCAGAGAGCTGGTGGAAGATGATGTGATGCCTTACCGCTAGGATCTTGAGGTATGGGGCCGCCCTGCAAAAAACCCAAAGAGACCTTCTTAGATATAATATAATATACTAGCTAGAGAGGGTGAGAATTAGGTGTTACTGAACCCTATTTGTTTTAGCATTACACCATGCTTTCACCTTTTGTGTTTATGGACTAGTGACTATGCTGATTACTTTGTTTCTTATAATATGTTTGCTTGTATTAGCTAAGATACTGCATTTGAGAACACTGCATTAGTGAATAAAAATTTCAAATATGCACGTGCCCTCTTTTACTCCTTGTTCTGGATTTAAATGATTGTACAACGAAAGAGTGTTCATGTGTTCCACGTTACCTGTGATGTACTAAGTCCATGTTCTGGTTTGTCTAAGCATTGGGGGTTTGTGACCACCAATGAGACACTGTAGCTAGTCTGGTAGGGGAGTTTAGGTACTAAGGTGAGTTTTGGCACACCCTAATTCACTGAGGTTCCAAGTCTCTATGCACAGATCTGTATGAGAATGGAATCCCTGCGACATGGCGCCCAATCGTTGATGGTCTTATTACATGATACTTGATTAGTATATCATTCAGTCCTTAACCCCTACACCATTGTTTCCGGATAACTGTGGTGTCGGACAAACCTACCTTTATTTACATAGGCCTTTTCAAGCTTGAATCTTTCTACACGGTTTCCTTGAATTGCAACCCAGTCGTGTTACAAAGTTTACTTTGTATTCCTTTCTTTCTGTGTCATTATGGCTGCGGTGGACATTGCGCAACATAGCTGCATTGCGGTGCGCAATCATTTGCAGATGTATAATGTCCCCGAAGATGGCATGGCCGTGATAATGATAGTGAGTGCAGAGGTGGCTTAACCGTATGAGATTTTCTACTCATGGGTGACCTTCCCAGCTATGAACGCAAATACTCGTGTGTTCGACACGTACACTCCCACGGCTGTGCCACAGGAATATGCACCGCATCGCGTTTGGTTTGATGGTGCCCTACCCCATACTTTAGCTGCTCCGAGGTTCGGTCCTTTGTCCATTCCGGGCGCAAATTGGCCTGTTCTGGCTGGATTCACTCCTCATCCTCAACACGGAGCATGTTCCGTGATTGAGTTAAGACGACTACATGTGGGTGCAATTAGCGTGATTAGGTCGTTAGTGCAATACATTACCTGTAATCTCCCGGGCGGGGCTCTGGGTGGTGCAGCGCTTCCTGCCGGACAGGGCGGAATGAAACTCAGTCCTGTTATGGTCAACGCTGTTATGGGCAAGCGCCCCCAAGAAAAGGATGATTTTCCTTTCTGGCTTGCCAAGAAGTTTGACCAGCTGGAAGCAGTATTTCCTAACACGACTCCTGGTGAAAAACACAGGATTCTGACAATTAGCTTACCGAAAGACTTGACCCCTGAAATCGGTGACTGTGAGACCTGGGGTAAGACATTTGCGGCGGTCTACACGAGGTGTTACAGCACTCTGTCTGACTGTCCTGCCGACGGTCCTTAAACATGTTCAGGATGAGCACGGACCTGAGGCTGAGGTTGAATTGGGTATGCTCCTCTGTGGCACTTTTGATGTGGTTTCCGATCTCATACTTGCGATTGTCAAGGGGGATGCGGTGAACTTTCAGGTAGCCAATGCTTTGCAGGCAATTCCCGATGCCGACAAACCCCGACAGTTGGCGAGGATTATTGTTGCGGCTTATAAAACCGTGGGCCGCAATAGTAGGGTTCTCAAGCCTTTTTCTACTAAAGAGAAAAAACAACCCCAAGGGCAGAAGTCGGAAACTGACGACCAGCCCAAGACCAAAAAACAAAATTGGCATAAGAAACAAAAACAGGGAAAGCAACAACAACAACAGAGACAGGAGTCTCGTCCTGCGTCTCCATTGACTGCGCTCACAGAATGTGTTTATGACTTGCGCAACCGCGCAACAATAAAATCACCTGATCGTTTTCAGGTTTCTGATCAACGCTCTCCTCGTTCTTTTCAGGAGTCATCAGCCTTTTCGACCGGTGGTGGAGGAGGCGGCAGGGGTCGGGGTGGCCAGCAAGGACGCAACCTGCCCCCCGCCTCCCCAAAGTCGGTAAAGGCAAGCAGGACGATTCTACACTGAAGAGACCCCAGTTTTAGAAAAAGAAAGTCGCAGCTTTAACAGCACACAGATATGCCACAGATAGTGAGAACGCAGCTTCGGAATCAGACATGGACTCTGACCTTGCTGGACAGCGCGGCGGAGATTACTATAGTGTGAGAGGCCCTGCATCCACTACTGAAAGTAACAGCAACTGACTGTTATGTTGTTGTGGAGAAAGCTGACACTAAAGTAGCTCCCCCTGTCAGACTTTATGAAATAGTCCTATTCATTGAAGTGACATTCAACGTACCATAGAAGGGGTATTTTGGGAGAATCGTACGACTACCTATGACATTTTGATAGCGGAGGCTGACTGGCCCCCACCTTTTGTGCTCGCGGCTCCAAGAGGGGAGGAGGTAATCCTCCCTAGTTTCGCGCACACTGTCTCGAAGGAGCATGCACTGAATTTTGCAGAAGAGTGGGCTAAAGCCCTCGCGCCGGCTCTGTACCGTAGACACTGTGGATGGGATACATTTTCCCCACAGCACGAGATTCCTTTGTGGTCTATGCCACAGCCTCAACCTTAATATCCCATAAAGCGCAAAGCTAAGTCTTCCGTTGCGGAAATCCTTGTACAATTGGAATATCAAGGAGTGATTGAAACTTGTTTGTCACCAATGAATAACCCTCTTTTTACTGTGTCCAAGCCTGACGGTTCATATCGTTTAGTATTGGATTATCGGCATTTGTACTCGCATTGCCGTACCTGTGCAGTACAGAATACTCACTGTTCTGCTTTAGTGGATAGTCTTGTGCGTAAGCGGTTTAAAACCACGCTTGACATTTCCAACGGTTTTTATGCCCACCATTTGGATGGTCTTCGTTCCCAATGGACCTCCTTTACTTACGGCGGTGTCCAAAAACATTTCAAATGTTTACCGATGGGCTATAAAAATAGTCCTGGATTGTTTGCTGCCCGCATAGTCTCTCTTTTGGAGAGAGTTGACCCAGATGCTTGTTCGTATGTGGATGACATTTATCTCACAGATGACGAAATTTGGGAGCATCTATGTCGAGTTGACCGCTTAATTTGTAGATTTGCAGACTTCGGTTACAAATTCAACTTTGCAAAATCGCACATTGCGGAGTACACAGTGTTGTTTCTGGGCTACGAGCTCAGCAATGAAGGTCGAGGGTTAGCTCCTCACTTCTTGGAGAAATGTGCACAATTACGTGCTCCGACCACCCTGAAAAAATTACAGTCTTTGCTGGGATTTTTGAATTTTGGGAGGACATACATACCTGAATATGCCCAGCGTATCAAGCCTTTGTATGCTTTGATACAACCAACTTTTACCAAATCAAACTGGCTGCCGGAGCACTCAGCTATACTGCAATCTTTGCAGGCTGATCTGCTCGCTTCTAAATACTTATTGACTCGTGATAACCGCACCAACCTGGTGATAAGAATCATCCTTGGGACGGTGGGTTTCACATACCTTACTTTTAACAAAGGAGACACAGTACCTATTGCTTACAAGTCACACTTGTACACTTCGGCAGAAATTCGATTTTCCACTGTGGAGAAAGTTTTGACGGCTGTACAGATGGCGATTCTGAAGGAACGCGCACTGTCACAGGGAAGACGCATGTTGGTTGTAACCCCGTGTCCTGCTTTGGAAGCAGTTACGAAAGCCAGTGTACCTAATTCTAAAGCTTTGCACCCTCGGTGGAGACAACAGGCAGAATCATTGACGTCTCCGGATGTCACATTTATTTTTGATGCCTCCTTACGGTTGCAGGAGTTTTTGCAATATGAGTTTGTTCATCCTCCACCTTTTTGCTATGCGGCCTTTGGGGGATTTCCATTGCATCATATACACTGATGGTTCAGCGCAGGTTGCGCTTGGTTCTAAACACGCCTACGTTTCAGCATGCACCATTGTGGTAGGTGCCATGGTGAACGATGAGTTCAAGTCCAGAGTCGTGCACACGCAGACTCTAGGGGACTGCACCGCACCATTAGCAGAGCTTCGTGCTCTGATGCTTGCATTGGAGTACGCAGATCCTAGTGTGACAACATTAATCGTAAGTGATTCTTACTACTGTGTCCAGTCAGTCAGTCAGTCAAAATACTTTATTGCGATAACTTAATATCATACAAAGACAATGGCATAAGATCACAAACAACAAGTACAATGAATAAAAACAGTTAAAAAACATTTTAGTAAAAAATCATTATACACCATGTTACATTTCATAAGCAAAAGATTAATACAAGGTGCAAAGTGCTAAAGTGCAAGGTGCTAAAGTGCGAAAAAGTTTAAAAATTTTCCTAGGTGTGTCCCCATCTGGGTATTAGAAAAGGGTGACTACTAGCACTGTTACAATGTATTCTAAGGTTCTTGACCGATAATCACCAGCAGCCAGACTAATTAGTGTGCAGGTCTGGGCTACATAAGGAGGTAGGCACATTTTTAAGTCTGATATTCCTGCTTCTTATAGCTCTCACCAGGAAACTAGCCACATGAAACATAATCCTGGGAGTTTGTAACATTTGCAAGTAAATAAGAGCAGGTCTGACAAGAATAAATCCTGCTTCCTTGAGTATAGGTACAAGAAACAACTTCCGAGCTTCGTTGTAATAACTACAGAACATTATAAAATGCATTGTACTTTGCTCAGAGAACTGATCGCAAGAACAGGGCGGTGCCTTTTCAGGGGTACTCCACACAGGATAAAAACCCAAGTTAAAATGAATCAAATTAAATCGAAAACGAGTTAAAATAAACCTGTGGTAGGGATGGGTCACCACATTGAGGTAGCTGTCAGGACCATTAGGTATAGCCAACAAAAGACTGGCCCTGACACAGGGTTTCTTCAGCTCAGTTTCTTCCCTCTCCAGGGATAGGAGCTCCTTCATAGCCACCTTGGTGTAAACAATGTCTTTGGATGTTATAGAGTCAATGACAGAGTATAGTTCAGGCCTCCCCAACCTGGAAAAACTATCCTTGATATACGTCAACCACCTAATCCTATGTACATTATCTAGGGTCAAGCAGTCCCTCATTATGGTATGATTTAGGGGAATTTCTGTATTAAGCCACATCCTAAGCCAGGCGATTAAGGGTGCAATTTTAATCAAATCTGCGATGTAGCCTTCCCCTAATTCCATATGGACGGTATAGGACGGGGTTGACTGTGGGACGCCCAAAACAGATCTAAAAAATTTATTTTCCATTGTCTGTATGGGATCGACTCCCCTATGACCCCACAATGAGCCACCATATGATGCAACTGAAATGCATTTAGCTTTATATATTTTACTGACAGCTGCAATTGGCCTACCCCCCAGTTTTTTAGAAAACCCATGGAGGGCAGCGGAAGTTCTGGCCAGCATGGCTGCTCTGCTTTTTACGTGGGGACCCCAACTACCTTTCTCATCAAAGGTGATCCCCAGGTAGGGAAAAGAGGTGACGCGTACAAGCTTTTCCTGGCCACAGAAAAAGGTTTTGTGGAAAGATTTCCTTGAGGCCAGGCCCATGAGCATAACCTGAGATTTTTTCACATTTATTTTCAGGTCAAGGGAACCCATAAAGGATTCAAAGGCATCCAGGAGTCGTTGGAGCCCCACCCCGGTTTGAGCAAGAAGAACCGCATCGTCCGCGTAAAGGAGAACTGGTATGCCCTGTTCCCCTGCACGTGGGATGTCGCTAGTAACGCCCCTGAGGGCAGGTTCCAGAGCATTCACATATAGCGTGAACAACAGTGGTGCCAGTATGCAACCCTGTCTGACTCCCCTATCAGATGCAAAAACGTCTGTGCACCTTCCATTAGTAGATACTCTAATTTTGGCAGTAAGGCCGGAGTGGAGGTCAGCCAATAAATTGACTATGGATCTGTCCAGGCCCATGTCAAGTAATTTTCCTCAGAGCTTAGTTCTGTTCACCATATCAAATGCAGAGGAAAGGTCCATGAACCCAAGGTACATGGACCCATCCTTAGCCCTGGTACATTTCTCAATCAGCAGGTGGAGGTTGAGACACTGGTCCAGGGTACTTCTCTTGGGTCTAAACCCATATTGCACATTACTCAAGATGTTGTTCTCTGTGGCCCATTCATTCAATTTCACTAATATGACTCTCCCTAGAATCTTAACTGAGGAGTCTATCAGTGAAATTGGCCTATAGCATGCAGGGCCCTGCCTATTTCCTTTTTTAAAAACAGGAATAATTATTGATGTTTTCCATGACTTAGGAATATTGTCACGGTTTAAAGCATTGAAGACCCTGCAAAGCAGTCTTGACCAGAAGTTAGGGAAGCATTTAAAGGCATCAGCAGGAACACCATCTGGTCCCGGTGCCTTTTTAGTCAGGGTGCAATCAATAGCAGCTAAAACTTCCTCAACTTCAAAGTGCAAATAATTACCTGATTGAATAGTAGACGCTTCCTGTGCCCTATTCTCTGCATGATAATGGTCTGAGTAAATGTCTCTGAAGTGTTTAATCCATCCCTCATCTGGGATATTAGTTTCTAGGGGGGAAATATCCTCCCCTGTAAGAAGGGGTTGGTTAACAATCCTCCAGAACTCTCCACTATTTTTTATTATGGCTGGATCTATGAGTTGTGCCCAGGCTTCATCTTTAAGCTGTTTCTTCCTTTCAGCAATGGCCTTTTTATATAAAGCTCTACTTGTCCTGATGAGGTCTCGATCTTTTGGATCGGTTTTAAGAGCATTGAGCAATGCAGAATGTGCTTTGGAGCATCTGTGATCAAACCATCTTTTAAGTGGTTTCATCTTGGGTTTACTGATCACAGAGAGCCTGCCGTTTATCTTGTTACATATGCTGCCAAATGCAAGGATCACTTCCCCATCGTTAGCTTCACTAGATAGACACACTCCGACCTCTTCCTCTGCCTCTAATAGAATTTCTTGAACAAAGGGTTCTGGGATTATACTGTCCCATTTCAGTCTACGTCTTTGGTCCTTAACTTTAAGTGAACTATCTTTATGACAAGGACCATGGTTTTGCCCTAAAAGTTCAGTCTCTACTAGATCCAAAGAAACTGGATTATGGTCACTAAAAGCGGATACCACAGTTCTATACATTAAAACTTTGAATAAAAAACATGCAGAAATAAAAATATAATCAATGATAGAACCATTGTCTGAGCCCTTAAAAGTAGGGGCCCTGACCCCCCCTCCCCACAACTGGATTCGTATAGGTTCCATCTTGCGAGGAAGTTTTCAAGACATTCCCCCTGTTTGTTATGCTCAAGATGGACCATTGCACAATTAGGAGGGGATTCTGTGTCATCGCAAACACACAAAAGTAAGCAAGGGTGTATATTAAAATCCCCTAGGAAGATGATTTCAAATGCATTAACATCTTCGCTATAGACTGACAGAAAATCATCCAATCTACCAAGACTATAAGACGTACAGTCAGCAGCATTGGAATTATAAAAATTAATAAACAAAATGTTGGGAGATTCCGCACGAGACAATTCAACAATAAGACAATGCTCAGATCCTGAGTCACATTTCTTGAGGCTACCTTTGATGTCAAGTTTAAAGAAGCTTATCAGGCCTCCCTTCGCTCTTCCTGCTGTGCTAGCCACAGCAGGGATACAGAAGTAACTGTAGCCATCAAGAGAAAAACTATTGTTTGTTTCCCAGGTTTCCTGTAAAGCGATAATGTCATACTTAGATATAACATTTAACCATATTACATTATCTGCTTTAGTCTTAATACCTGCAATGTTCCAAGTAAGTATGCTAAGAACAGGCACATTATTCCCAGTCTGTCCAGAATATTCTGGCTGAAGTCAATCATTATGATCCAAAAAGGATAAGGGTGCAAAACGATTAGACAGTAAGAGGGGTTGAGCAAAAGGATTCTGAAAACCTTGGGGTACTGATTGATTTACAATGTTGCAAGTATGTTCACGACCCCATCTGTGGTTTAAGTCAGAATTAGTATCCCATCCAAAGGCTGGTGTTTTAGGGTATGTAACATTCTGTTGCTCACCATAAAAGAATTTCAAAGTTAATGGTACAACAGAACCCTGCCTGCGTTGTGGTGGAAGTAAGTTAATGAGGATATTGGGTAGCACACCTGTGTGTGAAAAGCTTACTGCCACACAATCCCCCTTGAATTTTTTGGGGCGATTACCCAGCCATGAAACCCTTTTAGCGGTTTTAATCTCTTGAGCTAGCTGTTGACCCCCCCCTGGAGCTAATCTCATATTAGTTGTAAGCCACTGTAAGGCTTTGTTAGACAGGGAGGAAGGGGATTCTTCAGTACCGGCTTCTAAAGGTGGTACATTAGCCAGTACTAGAACAACAGGAGAAGCTTCAACTATAAATTGAAGAGGGTCGGTTGGCTGAGCATGTGCAGGGGGTATCTCAACCGTTAAAGGGCCGTCCCCTCTATTAATATTAGAACCACTAGTTTTTTGGTCAGGAAGCTGGGGTGGTGGATTATTTGGGGCATCAACTATATTCTCCCCCTCTTGATCGTCAACTTCCCTACTGTTATTACCCAAGTTTGACGCTAACGTCATGACACTGTCAACACCCTCAGTTAGTTTGTTCATCTGCCCTCCCAGTTTTTTAACTTCAGATTGGAATTTGTCAATTTTAGAGAGCAATGGTTTAACAATGGATTTAATTTTCATGTCTATTAACTCAGCAATTCTGTCAAACAAGTCCTCATCAAGGCTGACAATAGACTTAGCACTTCCCCCTCCGGCTTCCTTATGGGGAGCTTTTGGGGTGTTTACCCTCTTCCTCCTGCTCCCAGATCTTAGTCCCCCCCGCCTAGGCGGGTTTTTAGTTTTTCCTCCTGGTCCCAGATCTTAGTCCCCC
The DNA here is from genome assembly GCF_964263255.1 of Lissotriton vulgaris. Classification (NCBI taxonomy): domain Eukaryota; kingdom Metazoa; phylum Chordata; class Amphibia; order Caudata; family Salamandridae; genus Lissotriton; species Lissotriton vulgaris. The sequence continues at coordinate 1,517,565,292 of NC_141691.1, forward strand.
CCGCCTAGGCGGGTTTTTGGTTTTCCTAGGCGGGTTTTTAGTTTTCCTAGGCGGGTTTTTAGTTTTTGTCCAGTCTTACAATGAAAACTTGTTCTTTTGGATTCAGAATGATTTTCGTGATTCCAAGGGTAGCACAATAAAACATAAAATGATCTGGGTCCGAGTGGCTGAGCTTTAAGAGCAGTTGCCACTCATGTTTGTAATTCATACTCTCGGTCATCAGCGCGTGGGAGTTCACGCTGTTGGCAACTGGCTTGCTGATGAATCAGCGAAATCAGCAGTATCGACATATTTAGTTGCAGCAGTTACATGGTCCAAAAGTAAGATTGATGATGATATCTTGGCGGCTGTTGCTGCCTCTGAGAAGGGAAGTAAATATCCTACGGGGTTCCCTTCGAAGTACACATACCACTTAAGTCCTGATAAGGTTCCTTATGTGAAAATTCCTGAGGTTGGGGAGAAATTGATTCCCAACTCGGATCGCAGACATACACTGATCACAGCGGCCCATAAAGGTGTCGCGTCTGCGCATGCGGGCGTTTCAGCCACTGTGTCTCAGTTACAACAACGTTTTTGTTGGCGAGGACTGTACAAACAGACGCGTGACTATGTCCTTCAATGTGACATTTGCCAGCAGATTAAGCCTTCTACTGCTACGCGTCCACCCCAAACACAGTTGTTCATTTCTAATAAACCATTAGGTTGTGTTTATTTAGATCACAGTGGTCCATTTTCTTCTGATACTGTGTATAAGTACATCTTTGTAGCAGTTGATTCATGCACACGTTTTGTTTGGGTGTGGCCTCATCACAGCGCTGATTCACGGACTGTCATAAGGGATTTGCGTGTCTTTGTAGGGATTTTTGCCTGTGGTACCTTCCATTCGGATCAGGGTCTAGCTTTTGCCTCTAGGGCGTATAGGGATGCCATGGCTTTGATGGGGGTCCAAGTCAAGTTTTCGTCTCCATACCGACCTGAGGGTAAAAGTGTTGTGGAACTAATGAACCGTGACTTAAAGCAATCACTGACAGCTCGAGTTATAGGCACTGGCAGAAACTGGCTGGCCCATCTTAATGGCGTGCAGAGTGCTCTTAATAATCTCCCTAGAAGGTCTCTGGGTGGGCGGACCCCATATGAAATGCTCTTTGGTATCAAGATGTATGTACCGGACCTTAACGGTCTAGACTCGGTGGCTGCTGCTGCCTCCTTTGACGTAGATGAACATTGCAATGTTTTACAGACTCTACAAAAGACAAGAGACAGTCTTGCAAAGGAACATTTGCCCTCCACTTCGGATGATGCGTTGCAGATCCCGGTAGTTGGCTGGCTACCCCAAGTTGGAGACCTGGTTCGGGAAAAGATCCATAACAAGATGGAATTTGGTCCCTCATACCGTGCTCCAGTTCCCAGCTTGGTGTGACGGGCACAAGAACACTCATTTTACCACCACTTCTAGGTCGTAAAGAAAACAGGTATATCTCCATTGACAATGTCAAGATACACAGAGTGGCCGATTCTTCTTAGCATGACACCGGCAGTCTCATGTCCTTCGATGGTGAGAAATTCTGTTTTGGCCACTGCTTCAGATCAGGCACCGGAGGCGGCCCTTGAGATGCCTGCAGTTTTTTATTGAGTGCATTGCACCAAGTGAAGTAGTGTGGCTCACTGGTTAGAGGCGGCAGACCCGAGAGCAGAGGACGGCCCGGGACCAGGGTTCGATTCCCGGCGCGGCAGGTTTCTGGACCAGGGTCAGCGGACTCGATAATTCTCTCGCCTCGGTGCCCACTCTGATCAGCGATCACACTCGGCAACTCTGGGCATTAGCTTGCCTCATCTTCACTAACGGCCCCACCAGACCGCCGGGGATGCCTGGTCTCACCCTGGAGATACCCATTAAGGGACCATCTCTCAGGGAAGCCAGGAAGGGTTTTGCAGCGGTCGAAGCGCCTTGGGACCCTACGGGTAAGTAGTGCGCTATATAAATGCCTATACATTGCCTGGTACTCAACTTGATGTAACGGACTACACCTACCCAACTGACTCATCGATGCCTGATTTGCAAACTCGTTTAGCCACAGAATCCAGATTTTCATTTGACACTGTTTCACACACTTCAGGAAAACCCACAAGGATTAAGGCCTATGTAAAATTGTTTAAAACACATTTTTTGATTCCCCCTTGGATTTATATTTGGTTGGGGCTTTTTTCACTTTACCTTTTTATGTCAATTGGTTTTGTGTTTTATTTTTTCCGATTCATCAATGGACACCATGTTGAGGGGAGAACATGCATTCGACATCTGAATGGAACATTGGCGCCTCATTCCTCGACACATTCAGCCCACAGATTGAAGAGAGACTTGGCTTTTGTTAACATCACTGCTTGGCCTGTCCGGGTTGGGATAGTCTGGGATGCTGTTAAATTTCAAATCCATGGGCCCACTGAAGTTATAAATGTCCCTAATGTGCTTAGAGTTAACATGGGGGATGTAGTTAAACAAAACATACGTTCTGATGATTGGGATGTTCAGGCCGTAGAGGCTTTGTTTGCTGATTTGAAATATTATGCTGCCTTTGATGCTGAAGATTTATATTTAGAATCTGCTAATTATGGTGATTTGTTTTGCTTCCAACATTTTGCCAATCACTATCTACATAAAACTAATTCCAGGAGAATTACTGTAAATTATACACAATGGGAGCATTGCCCAGCTCCTTTACGAGGCAGCTGTAGTACATTTTTGAAAAAGTACACTTATTTTACTGATTTTATTAAGTCCAATCCCGCTTCATTTAATTTTAGAATGACAGAAAAATCCATGTCCAAAGTTAGACTTACCAATACTAAGTTAGTGTACTCAAAGTCCTTTCTAGACCAGCTAGCTGTTGGAGGCTATGAGTTGTGGAAGGAAACCATTGACCTTAAATCAGTTTGGGGTTCTAAAAGTTGGCAGGTACAAGGCACTGAGGCTTTGCACCGTGCATGTCTCATCCCAAATCATATGTTGTTTTTGAATTCTACCATCTCACAGACAACATGCTTTGGATTGGCTACTTCTAAAAAATTAAATACTCCTTCCTTCTCTGATTTGGAAGAATATTCAGGTTGGGAAAAATCAACAAAATTTTCGATTAGAGAGTTACAAACTCTATTACTAAATTCATCCTTCAACATATCCAGTTTGGATCCCAAGGGTTGGTTGATGTGGCACAGAAGTGCGGATTCGTGCCAGCATCGTTTTTTAGGTCTGGCTGATGGCTTTACACAGGTCAGGGTAGATCCCTGCTTTGAGAGTGACCATTCTGTAACCACTTATTCAGTAGGCAAATTGTGTCAGAATTGGCTCAAACACTCTACATTGGCGTCAGTCAAACTGCATTTGTCTAAACTGACTGACAATGTTGATTTGAACGATTTCATAAAAGGCCCGGCAAGAGGTAGATCTAGAAGATGGATATATGCCGTTTATAATAAACTCTGGAAAACATCACAGATTGAAGCAGCTTCCCGCCTTAGGGCTATTGATCAAGCTAATTTAGAAAAAGTGCTTGCAGTTGTGGATAACAGCATTAACACACTTTCCTCCTGCATCTACACATTGGATAATATTGTGTCATCTGTTGTTGAAATTGTACAGGATGATGTCTGTTCTGTACCATGGTCAAAATCAATTGCGTTCTATTATGCAGTTTGCATGGACCCTGCAGACGCTGAAAGCCGGGAAAGTGCCTTGGAATTACATGAATGTCACATCTCTTTTTTCCCCATTTAATTTAACTGATAAGTAACATTTGCTTTCAATTAGAGATGCTTCTTTTTCCATGTTACACATTGAGCGATTGGAGTCTTTACCTTTCTCAGTGGCAGAGGCCACTACTGCTACGTGGCTTATGCATGGATTAATAACTTTCCCATTTGCACTTTTCCAGTTTACAAATTGCATGAAATATTTTGCCATTGGTAGGTATGAGCCTCTAGGTAGCTCCTATTTACATGAAGCCTGGTCGCTCCCTTTCACTTACAGATGCCTTAGGGATGGAAAAGAGGTTTATCTGAAAGGTGAGGAGTGCACGGAAACACCAGATCACTCATTAATGTGTAGACACATACAATTGCATGGCTCTTATAATCAGGTACGGCCTAATTTAGCATGTGTTTTAAAAGGTACACCCATGCCCGCTGTTGTCCCCACTTTCACTTTACTAGCAAACGGTAGTTATTTACTTATAAATAATGAAGATTGCTGTGGGTTATTAAAAGGCATAGCTTACGTAGTTACAGTCAGTGAGCTTGCTGTAAAAATGTGTTGTATCCACTGACGCATGGGAACTTGGATGTTTCCATCTGGCTGAGGATTCCGACCTTGAAAGCAGAGTTCAATAAGATGAGTCGAATAAGAGCCCTATTGTCACAAAAAGAAGTTGCCCTGACATCTGCTTGTGAAACATTTGTCCTTCACGTAGCTAACACCCGCACAGAAGTGCATGCTTTATTAAATACTGACCTACCATTGCATATCAGTGAGCTGATTCATACTATTTTTAACGCATCCTCCACATCAGGGCTGGCGCACTTTTTTAAAGTAGTGAGCAGTGGTCTTGTGACTTCTTTCCAAAAGATATTTGGAGTAATTCCTGCTTTCTTCCATTCGATCTTTTCCAGCCTATTTGGTGGATTTCCCGATTTGCTGGCGCTGACTGCAGGCTTTCTAGTGCTATTTTGTTTTATTCGAAATGGATGCCCGTCCTGCGTTCCAAGATGAACAGTTGCGGTTAGCACTGTTTCACCATCTTAAGTGCAGCATATGGATTATCGTTTCGATTTTCCTATTTCACCTGTGTCCAGCCTGTCTTTCATTGCCTGAGCTGCGATTTCGACTGGGCCCTGGATTTGTGTCTCTGCAATTTGGTGTCTCCTGAAGTGGATTTTAATCATCTCATGAGTCCCTTAGTTGCTCATGAATTGCTTTGTTCTGATGGAGGGATTATGGCCTTTGCAGCGATGCATGGAATACTGGGTCGTTGGAATATATTCGCAGCAGCGCAAGATTTCTTGGCACGCAGCTTCATTGAGAACCCGCCGAGTTGTCCTCTGATGGTACTAGAGACTCCGGTAATTGAAGAGCATGTATGTTCTTTCTCACTATTGAATTGGATGGCTGAGTTATTTTCGGATGATAACAGTGACTTCCTTTTGGAAGCAGTTGCCGCTTATTTTGCATACTCCATGTTAGGCTAACTCCTATCGAGGCCTTTGATATCGTAAATCTTTTTTCAATTTTTTTGGGGAAAATTATGATGGACAATTTTTGGTATCGGACCTATTGACTTTAATAACAGTGAACACTAAATTGTCATGCTGGTGAGATTTTGTTTTTTTGGCTGACTAAAATATTTTTCCTCACCTACTCGAATTTGAACTGACTATTTCATTGAACTCTGCATTTCAAAATTGAGTATCTTATCTTATCTTATCTTATCTTATCTTATCTTATCTTATCTTATCTTATCTTATCTTATCTTATCTTATCTTATCTTATCTTATCTTATCTTATCTTATCTTATCTTATCTCGGATCATGGGAGGGTGTCATATAGATATACTTTGCCTATATGCTGTGTTAAGTTAGCATGAGCTTATTAGGAGTTTAAACGCCTTTTTACCTTTCTGCTGCTTCTGCACACGACACATAGCTGTTGCTTTAGCTTTGAGCCTAGTAGAATGTTTTGATTCATGCGAGAATAATATGTTGTTACTCTGATATCAGCCTTGCTTGGTGAGCTGTGTCTGTACAGTGAGTGCAGAAACCTTCAAGGATATTTCAACACAGTGGTTGTTGTGAGGTCTGATCTTCGCACGTTCCTAGACATAACATATATGCAGCTGCGGCCAAGTTCTGGCTTTAGGTGCGTTTTATATTGCATTGCACAAGAGCATAGAAAAACACTTGATGGTGCTTCACATGCAGAGAGCTGGTGGAAGATGATGTGATCCTTTACCACTAGGATCTTGAGGTATGGGGCCGCCCTGCTAAAAACCCAAAGATACCTTCCTAGATATAATATAATATACTAGCTAGCGAGGGTGTGAATTAGGTGTTACTGAACCCTATTTGTTTTAGTATTATACCAAGCTTTCACCTTTTGTGTTCTATGGACTAGTGATTATGCTGATTACTTTGTTTCTTATAATATGTTTGCTTGTATTAGCTAAGATACTGTGTTTGAGAACACTGCATTAGTGAATAAACATTTCAAATATGCACGTGTCCTCTTTTACTCCTTGTTCTGGATTGAAATGATTGTATAACGAAAGAGTGTTCATGTGTTCCACGTTACCTGAGGTGTACTAAGTCCATGTTCTGGTTTGTCTAAGCATTGGGGGTTTGTGATCACCAATGAGACACTGTAGCTAGTCTGGTTGGGGATTTTGGGTACTAAGGTGAGTTTTGGCACACCCTAATGCACTGAGGTTCCAAGTCTCTATGCACAGTACTGTATGAGAACGAAATCTCTGCGACAATGGAATGTACACCTTGGCAGAGAGACTAAAAAGACAAAGATTACTACACAGCCATCTATTCCTCAAGCACACACACATACTGGTTGGATTTGACATGAGGGCGAGTGATGGTTCAGTATATATAATTTTATTAACAAGAGATTTCACAGAAAATAAATGCACTGTCAATAATTGAAAGGACAAAAAACTGAACCAGTGACTCGCAGCTCGTGAGCTGTAAAGCCACGTCAAGGCCCCAACCACTTTACAGGCCATTCACACACCTTTCATAAGTGATACACCAAGACCATTTACACCACCAGGCACAAAACCAACACATTACAACATTCACTAAAAGGGACAAGGTACACCCTGCTTGAGAAAGACAAATATTACTGCACAGCCATCTAATCCTCAAGCACACACAAATACTGGTTGGATTTGGCACGAGGGTGGGTGATGGTTCAGTATACACAATTGTATTAACAAGTGAATTCACAAAAATGAAATGCACTGTTAATAATTGAAAGGACGAGAAACTGAACAATTGACTCACAGCTCTTGAGCTGTAAAGCCACGACAAGGCACCAACCTCTTTACAGGTCATTCATACACCTTTCATACGTGTGACACATACAAAACCATTCACACCGTGGGCCCATCACATTACAACACTCACTCCATCAGACAGCGCCATTCAAGGGCCCATCACTTTTACATGCGCACATACCTGACACAGCAACCACACAAGCTGATGGATTGCATGGAGTGGCGCTCGGCAAGCAGTGTGTATAGTGACCAGCAGCAAGTCACTACTCACACACCGCCATCTGAGTGCCAGTCCACGCACACCGCTAGCCAAGCACCAGTGCATGCATACCGCCAGCCAAGCGCCAGTCCAAGCACACCACCAGTCCATGCACTAGTCCAAGCACACCACCAGTCCATGCACTATGCCGGCCAAACGCCAATCCATACACACGGCCGACCAAGCGCCAATCCACGCACACCACCAGCCAAGCCCCAGTCTAAGCACACCGCCAGCCAAGCGCCATTCCACGCACACCACCAGCCAAGCCCGAATCCACGCACACCGCCAGCCAAGCGCCAGTCCACGCACACCGCCAGCCAAGCACCAGTCCATGCACACTGCCAGTACATGCACACTGCCAGTCCATGCACAATGCCTGCCAAACACCAATCCACGCACCCCGCCAACCAAGCGCCAATCTACGCACACCGCCAGTCAAGCGCCAGTCCACACATACCGCCAGTCCATGCACAATTCCTTCCAAACACCAATCCACGCACACCGCCAACCAAGCGCCAATCCACGCACACCGCCAGACAGGCGCCAGTCCACACAAAACGCCAGCCAAGCACCAGTCTACGCACAACACCAGCCAAGCGCCAGTCCACGCACACCACCAGCCAAGCACCAGTCCACACACACCCCCAGCAAAGTGCCAGTCCACGCACACCGCCAGTCAAGCACCAGTCCACGCACACCGCCAGCCAAGCACCAGTCCACGCACACCGCCAGTCCTTGCACAATGCCTGCCAAACACCAATCCACGCACACCGCCAGCCAAGCGCCAGTCCACGCACACTGCCAGCCAAGCGCCAGTCCATGCACACCGCCAGCCAAGTGCCAGTCCAAGCACACCGCCAGCCGAGCGTCAGTCAGCGCACACCGCCAGCCAAGCGCCAGTCAGCGCACACCGCCAGCCAAGCGCCAGTCCACGCACACCGCCAGCCAAGTGCCAGTCCACAAACACCACCAGCCAAGCACTAGTCCACGCACACCGCCAGCCAAGTGCCAGTCCACGCACACCGCCAGCTAAGCGCCAGTCCATGCACCCTGCCAGCCAAACACCAGTCCACGCACACCACCAGCCAAGCGCCAGCCTACACACACCACCATCACATTTAGGATTTTTAATACAAAAAAGAAAACACAAATAAATTGCAAATAGATGCAAATCTACTAACACAAAATCTGAACCTAAATACATTGCACTAATGCCAACCTTGAAACAGAACAACATTTTTCAAACAATACAGACCAGGCAGTTCACTGTACCACTCATGGATGCTCCCAATAATTATTTTGGTGTGGAATGTTCTAAAACAAGCCGGCACACATAGCCCAGGGTTAGAAGGACACTCGGGCAGTACATATGAGTCTCCTTATGCGTACCTATTCGCAAACAGACTCTACATCTCCTAGTGGGAAAGTCTTTTGAGGGTGTGGGAGGAATGTGATCAGGAAAGTGACCATCTTTCAATCAAGCCACATGCTCCACCACTCCAACTCTAGGAAGACTTGCCTGTTTCACAACAACAAGGCTGCCTGTCGCAGACTGCTGAAACTGAACAAAAGTCAACTTTGACGCAGGAGAACACTCCTTGAACACAACAAAAGCATTGAAAGTTGCTAAATTAAAGAGATGGAAGGCCAACTTCTTATACCAAACGTACGCCTTACGAATAGCAGTGTAAGGTTTCAACCTCTGATCTACTCTATCAACACCACCCATGTGCTTATTGTAGTCTAAAATGCACACAGGTTTGCGCAATTCAGCAATCTGACCCCAAAGAGGCACGTGTGAAGTACTCTCATCATGGATGGTAGTCAGTATGTACACATCCATCCTGTCCACAAATTTCACAGCTAGTAGTTCATCACCACGCAAGGAACTGCACTGTCCCCTCTGCAGTTTTTTGCAAACAAGCTCTTTTGGATAACCTTTACGGTTAGAGCGGATTGTGCCACAAGCAAAAGTGTCCACTTTGAACAATTCCTTAAACAATTGCACAGCAGTGTAGAAGTTATCAAGGTACAAATGGTTGCCTCTGTTCAACAGTCCCTTTAGCATGATCCCACACAATTTTCTCTGAAACTCCAAAAGTGAACGGACAACCAGGGGGGTTGTTAGAACTGGCTATTTCTGGTAGGCTAAGGCTGACGCCAAAGCTAGGCAGAAACCACCATTCACGTCAGGGCAAGGAAGTCACACGCCAAGATAACCCCTGCTCACCCCCTTGGTAGCTTGGCACAAGCAGTAAGACTAAACTCGGAGGCAATGTGTAAAGCATTTGCGCCAGCGCACAACAGCAAAAACATACTAGGCACACCACAAAAGGAACTCCACACAAGGTTATTATAAAATAACTTTTGTATTGTCAAAACACATATCAGATAAAAATCACACATGTACATTGTGCCAACTGGCACGGGCCACACTCATAAGGGATTATTTACAAGACAGGGCCACATGGGCCACTGTCAGAATCAGATATAGCACTTCTAGAATAGGAAATAATAAACATAAAATGGCAATCACAAAGATCACAACCAGTATCCACTCGTAACGGGATCCAGGACCTTACTAGGACCACCTGTACTAAAAAGGACAACCACCTAAGAATAAGATACATTTAGGGGTATACCAGAACACATTACCCATGATGCATGAAACAAATTCAGAGGAGTAATAAAGAGAAACACATGATGCCTAAAACATTCAGAGGTGTTAAGAATAAAGCACATGATGCAATAAAATACATTCAGGGGTGCAGTGCAAGAAGACACATGATGCCTAAAACATTCAGAGGTGCAGCGCATGGAAAGAGAGACACATGATGCCTAAAAACATTCAGAGGTGCCAGAACAACACAATAGCGCAAAAACACACAGTAGGCAATTACTATTAAAAACATAGAAATCACTTTGCGCATAACTTACATAAGCCACCACCTGTGGCAGTCCCTAGGCCAACTGGCCTTGTTGGGGCTCAGACGCCCTGAGTCTCAATGTCAGGGTGCGCTGCCATGCAGCGCCAGTCCAAGAACAAGCCTAAACGTAGCAGGTGCACACTACTTGCTGGGCACCTGAGGACATCCCAAAACCTAAACAGTGCAGCTGCCCAATAATTGCTGGGCAGCTGAAAGTCCAAACTGCGGCAGGGTCCTCACTGACCCTTAGGCGCAAACTGCGCCACGCTGGAGCCACACAGGCTCTGGAAACTCACTCTGCACATGTTGGAGCCACACAGGCTCTGGCATAGCACGTGCCCCCGGGGAGCACACTGGCTCCTAAACAAAACAGTCTGTGTGGAGTCTCTTTTGTGGTGTGCCTAGTATGTTGTTGCTGTTGTGCACTGGTGCATATGCTTTACACATTGTCTCCGAGTTTAGCCTTACTGCTTGTGCCAAGCTACCAAGGGGGTGAGCAGGGGTTATCTTGGCGTGTGACTTCCTTGCCCTGACTAGAATGGTGGTTTCTGCCTGGCTTTGGCGTCAGCCTTAGCCTATCAGAAATAGCCAGTTCTAACAGGGGTCAATAGTGGAATCCCTACCAGTGTACACACGGAAATTAAAAACTTATCCTGTCCTACTATCGGACAACATATACAGCTTAATTCCATAGCGTGCCCTCTTACTAGGAATGTACTGCCTGAAAACCAAACGGCCCTTGAACAGGACTGAAGACTGATCAATAGATATTTCTTTCCCTGGAGTATAAATCTCTGAAAATCGATCTACAATGTGATCAAGAACAGGCCGAAGCTTAACAAGACGGTCACAGTCAGGGTGATCTCGTGGCAAAGCCAAAGCATTATCAACTAAATGCAGCATCCATAGCAAAAGTAAATACCGATCACAAGTCATAACTGCAGGAAATATGACCGTTGCCATCAAGGGACTTGTAGACCAATATGAAGGCATGGACGGCTTCCTTATCAAACCCATCAATAAAATCAAACCCAAAAGCTTCTTTAACTCTTCCAGGTTTGTGGGAGTCCACCGGGTAGCTCTAGAGTGCGGCCTAAGTCTGGCACTGTTATCCCTCAAAAACTGTTCAGCATACAAATTAGTCTGCTCAACAATCTCACCCAAAAATACATCACCCATAAACAACTGAAAAAACTGTATAGGCAAAAAAGTTTCACAATCCACTCTACACCCTGCATTACCACTGAAGGCAGGCAACACCAGCTACACCATGTTTGAATCAACCCAAAGCCCAGCACTCCTACTAGGAAGCCTAGCAGCCTCAGGTTACAATCCAGATGCCTCTTGCACCATGGGCACAACAGTATCCTCCTCTAAAACAGGCACTTCATCCGCACTGAGAGTAGTTTCAGCCACACCGAGAGTACCTTCATCCACACTGAGAATACCTTCATCATCCGATGATTCCATGTGGAGAGAAAACTACCTGAATCTCCCCCTCCCTCCTCTCCCTCAGTCTCATAATCATGCTCAGAGGAAGATTCAAGAAGCATACCAACCACCTGCTGAGCAGTTATTCTACAGCTAGCCATAATGCTTACTAATAAAGTTTACTTGTCAAACAAGTCAACAACAACAAACCCTTTTTAAAAAAGAAATAAACAAAATGCAGCTTTATCACAAAGACCTATATACTCCAACACTATACCACTCACTTGACAGAAGCAGCTAGACTTACCACCCGCTACTCTGCACAGACACAGCAAGGATGATCAACAATATCCCACTAAAAAAGAAAAAGAAAAAAAATGCACATAAGACAATGCAAAGCAGATCGCAAAGAATGTCATGCTCTGAACACTAACAAATATGCTGCCATTGTGATGCCACTTACAAAACAATTCATGCATGACAATAATACTCTTTTGGAGTAAACACAACAAAAATGTTTTTCTTACCAAATAAATGCAATTACGCAAAACTGCAGAACAGCCACTTCCAAAACCGCAAACAGGAATCAAAAGCTTTACACTAGAATAAAAAGGAGAAATTAAACCATTACAATCACATATTCAAATAATGCACCAGTCCACACACAATCCATCAGCTAAGCTAAGGGGTAGGCGGGCCTAAGAGTATAAATCAAATATTATCCCCTGTAAAAGGGGAGCAACACTTGCCCTTGAGGCCACTTCACAATTCAAAAATGTAAAAACCCCTGTTGTCTAGTGGTTTCTGCCCCCCTTGGGGCACATGGGCCTAAAAAACATACCGCTGATCTGCCACCCGAAGAGGACAGAAATGTCCACAATCATTGTCCCATAAAGGGGAGCAACCCATTTCCATCTCCTTGTTTGATGCAGTAAACAATCTACTGTTCGCCTTATGATACGGAATAAATTCTCGGTGAAGTATATCTTGGTTGTTGCACTTCTTTAGTCTAAAATTACTGTATTGATTACTGCGAGCTAAATATTGTGCATGCTTAGGAAATTGTTTTTTGAAACAATAAGTGTAAATTTGATATATATTGTTCAAAAGTATAGGTCGAGGACCATTATCTTTTGTATCACATTGAACCCAGGTCCACGACCAGTATTGGGTACCCTCATTTTTGTAATGGAAAGAAAAGGGCAGGCATGGTGCACAGTGAGCACTAGGAAAATGAAAGAGATATTGAAAAAAGTTATGAACTAAATTTAACCCCTCCGTCAGAAGTTAGCAAAATATAATTTGAAACATTTTTCCATGTGTGTAAGCCCTTATTCGAAGGATCAATTTTCGCTCATGTCTTCCATAATTATTTATATGGTAATTCCATGGGCACATTCTGTCTGGTCTCCGAAAGATTTGTAGTGTTTTTTTTAGCTGTTTGTGACTTTCTGACTGAAGATAAGCTGCCATACATATATGTATGAGAAAGCTGCCACAGTTTATGATCAGCAGAGAATAGATGCATGGCAGGAATGTCACCCTTGTTGTTTTCTTTTGAGATGGGGATAGGCACAACTAGAGTCAAATTTCGGGGAGCATGGGGGACTAATAAAAATTTGGGGGTATTCTTCTAGCAATCAGCAGTGAAGATGCAGGGGCTCTAAGAAGGGGTGAAAGAACAACAAAGCCTCTTTAAGAAAATCGTCTTTTAAAGACCTGTGAAGTACACTGGCGCGGCTGCAGTAAGACGGACGCAAGACTACAACAGCTGAAAAATTGTGTGTAGCCCAGAAAGCTGGCTCATCCCAGCCTGACACACATGAAGGAGAGGGCAGGGGCGGGGGGCGGAATTCCCTTTGAGCCCAATGGGCGTGGTGCACCTGATAGCTACCCTATCACACTAAACTGCTTCGATGAGCTGAGCAGAAGTACAAGGAGGTAGAGGATAAAGAGTTTGAATGCACAACAGCGGGCCATATGTGAGTAAATATACTCTCATAGCTCCCAGAGGCGTACCTAGAGAAACATTTCGGGCGGGCGGGGAGATTCTTCCAGCAACCGCAGAGTGGAGATGCAGGGCTCTAAGAATTGGTGAAAGAACAACAAATCCTTGTTAAGTAAATGGTCTTTTAAAGACCTGTGAAGTACTCTGGTGCAGCTTCAGTAAGACAGACACCAGACCAAAACAACTCCTCTCCCCCCCCACGCGAGCCAGGCAGGGGGCCTGGTGTTGCTCTGGCCCTTGTGCCATTCACACCTCTGCTCCCCATGTGCCGGACCAGCCCAGAAGCAGTGTTTTTCCTCCCCTGACCCCTCCATGCCAGGCCACCACAGCAGGCCAATGTGGATGGGGAAGAGGTATGCGTGGGCCTCACTGGGAACCAGGCAAAGTGGAGATCTTTCGGACATGTGGAGAAAGGTAATTCCATCTGGCAGCTTGCGCTTCCTCGGCTCTCTTGTCCATGATGTTCTTCTCCCCTCCTTGTGTTGCTTTCTCTTGTCTGTCTTCGCCCCCTGCGCTCTGTGTTGCAATTGCTCATCCATCTGCTCTTCCCCTGGCTGCGATCTCTCTTCTGCCCCCTGCCGCTGTTTTGACCACATCCTCCCCACTCTCTGTGTTGCTTGAGAGAACAGATCCATTCTCACCTCGATCCAATCTCTAGGTCCAAAGTTACAGTGCAGCCATGATCTGATGTGCGCGTCGGACTGCTCGTCCTGACTTGGGCGGTGTGCCAGGCAGTGAGCAGCCTGCAGTTAGTTATCTCCTTGCCCTCCACACACACTAAGACATAGGCCATTCCTGTCCTTCCTCTGCTATTCAACCCCTGCTCGCACAAAGGTATGGGGGTATCAAAGCCATCAGAGCCTGTCTGCTGCTACAGTGACAGTGGTGTTTGGTTCACGGTCTGTGATCCGGACCACTATGTGCTACAGGCAGCTGAGGCTCCCCTTGGTATGCCATAGTGCCCCTGCAGCAGGACGTTTCCCTCCCACACTCAGCTCATTTGCTTGCGCCCTGTCGTATGCGATTTCACTATTGTTGGTTACCGCATATTTTGTTTTTTCTAGAGCACAACCTTCTGTAAATGTGCTGTAACAGGCCTTCTGGTACTGAAGTACATGTAGAGAACACTTTAATACCAGAAACAATACTATCGTGTTCCTGGAGTGTTTTTACAGTGAGACCTCAGGTTCCTGCAAAGGCGTCACTGGCTGGCGTCCAGTTTTCCTGTAGCAATGTTAACATTTGACGAAACATGCACTTTCCAAGGGAACAAGGCAATAGTTGCACATTCACACACACATTCGTCCCAGAGTCCTTGATGGCAGGCAGCGAGAGAGGTGTTCAGTCACAAAGCAATACCGGCATCATAAAAACCTCTCATCACACCCAGGTATATTTATGTCTGCCTCACTTACCTCTACACTAAATACACGACAACCCCTTGGAGCACCTAGGCTCCCCTTGTGCCGGACCGGCCCAGCAGCAGTGTTTTCCCCCGTCCTGTCATATGGTCCGATGTTCCTCAGAGCTTGCGCAATGATAGAAGGGTCCACCTCGAGGCAGCTCCAAGTCTGACTGTCATAAAGACACAGACCATTAGAGTGGCCAGGCGGGGGAAAGGGAGGTGGGAAGGGAACAGCAGGGAAGGAGACCTGAAAAGAGAATAAGGACAATTTGAAAAGGAATTACTTGAAACGCAAGTGTTTGTGTCTGTAAAATATTATTCTGACAATTACCTGCGTTCCCTTACTGCTTAACTGGGATAAGGTTTGATGATATGTCAATACTGT
The DNA here is from genome assembly GCF_964263255.1 of Lissotriton vulgaris. NCBI lineage: Eukaryota > Metazoa > Chordata > Amphibia > Caudata > Salamandridae > Lissotriton > Lissotriton vulgaris. The sequence continues at coordinate 1,517,580,759 of NC_141691.1, forward strand.
GGAAGACATGTAAGACTCATTAATGCTCTATCTCTTTCCATTAGGCCTCCTAAAACATACTCAAAAGAAAACCATACCCACCAGCCTCATTCCTTCTAAGTCTTTTCCAAGTTCTTTATGGTGAAAATGCAGGACCAGCCTCGCAACTTTTCACAAGAGCAAATGTTCAAAGTAATTTCCTTTTAAAAGTTCTTTCTTTCAAAAGTCCCAAAAATTAGCCGTCAACCACTCTAGGTCAAAGATAAATCAAGTCTCAAAAGATTCTTAATCTTTTAACGACTTCGTTGTTATGCAAATGTCCAGCTGCTTCAAAATTGTTCAAGAACTAAACATGGTCCAAAAATATTATACTCTATCCCTCTGAGCAATGAACAAAAAACGTCTTACCCTGATTCAGAATGAGTAATGGCTTTCATGATTCCTTTGTCTCCGAGTACAGCTCTTCACTTTGCAGGGTCGAAAAGAAATCGGGCTCCAATTTCGCTGCCAAAACCAAGGGGAGGAAAGAGCAGCTGTCAGCAGAAGTGACGGAGAGAATAACGAGTGCTGTGCAACGGGCATGGCTCTTTTTATAGTGCAGAGCCGCACAAGCACGCGCTGGAAGTTTCTACGTGATGCGTCTCAGCGAGGGACAAATAATTCCAGTTACAAAGCCGGAAAAGGGGCAGCACAACAACACAGGTCCTGAGTAGTTTACAATGATGTACAAATTACAAAGTAAAAATAAACGCTGTATAAAGACGCATTAAAGGAAACATTCATTTTGGTGTCTTTGTTTCGTGAGGTTTTGTTTCTTTGGAGCGTGTAATGTGTTTTGGCATTTCAGGACATAACGTGTACAGGGTTTCATAAGCACCATTACTGCATTTTCAGGACATACATGTACAGCAGATTTCTAAGCATAACTACTGCAATACAGATCAGGATGCACACAGGTTTTCAAGGCACAAGTACATCTAGGCACAATTTGCATAACGTAATACATTTCAGGATGCACACTAAGTTTACGAGCACAAGCCCACCAATGGTGTGCCAAAGGAAATGTACAGTGCATCTTTCCACATAGGGAGCGAGGACGCCTACAGGTAGAGACATGGTATGGTGAAGAGGTGCCCCTAGAGCCACAGCCCATAGCCATGACAGTACTTCCCCCTCCCAAGCGGTCTCTAGGGGCAGGTTTACAAGGGTAGGAGTCATGGAAATGACAAACCAACCGAGGTGCATCCACATTCTGCGCCGGCTCCCAAGAGTCATGTTCAGGTCCATAGCCTTTCCAAGAGACCAGATACCATAAGTGTGAGCCACGCCTGCGAAAATCAAAGATGCAACGCACTTCAAATTTGTCGTGATTGTCCACCACAAGTGGGCCAGGCAGAGCTGAACAGTTCTGTTGTGCAGGTTTCAGAAGGGAGGTGTGAAAAACCGGATCAATTCTCAGAGAGGGTGGTAGTTGGAGGCGGTAAGCAACAGGATTGATCTGTTTAGTGATGACAAAAGGACCAATGAGCTTGGGATGAAATGCTTTCTTGTCCTTGAACACTGTGTTTTTCGTGGACAACCAAACCTTGTCGCCTACTAGGTATTGGGGGCTTGGCTGACGACGCTTGTCTGCTGCTTGTTTATATTTGTCTTTAGCCAAATTTAAATGTTGGATTATTCAGGAATGAACATTCTGGATATTTTTTGTTCTTGCAGCGATTGAAGGACTGAGGACTGACGGTTAGGAAGGGTGATCGGTCGGTATGATGGATGAAAACCATACTAGAATAAAATGGAGAGGTCTGTAAGGATGCATGATGAGCTGAATTGCAAGCAATTTCTGATAACCACAATAAGTCAACCCTGGAGTTATTTGTGGTACTAACATAACAATGTAGGTATTGCTTTAGTGTTTGATTGAGTCTCTCAGTTTGACCATCGGTTTGCGGATGGTAACTTGTAGACAATGCTATAGCGATTTGTAACGCGGTACAAAAGGGGGTGGTGATGGACAGAGCATCTGAATCAATCAAACACTCGCACCCAGTCAAAAGATCTGGGTTTAATCCATCACCGTTCTTTAGCCCACTCTGCCACCTATGTTCAGACATGGCTATATGCAAATCAGTCTGACCCTGTGCCTCATGGGATTAGTCCAGCCTGAACTGCCAAGCCATGTCTTCCCTGGACCGGAAACAAGCTTCCGAGGACCGGTTTCTGGCATTCCAGCCGCCTTCAGCCCGGCTTGCTTGAATCCAGTGGCAAAGTGAGCAAGGGACTCACGTCTGAGCATACCCTGCCACACTTATGGCGGCCAAAAGCGGTACAAAAGGGGGTGGTGATGTACGGAGAATCTGAATCAATCAAACACTCACACCCAGTCAAAAGATCTGGGTTTAATCCATCACCGTTCTTTAGCCCACTCTGCCACCCCAGTTCAGACATGGCAATATGCAAATCAGTCTGACCCTGTGCCTCATGGGAACAGTCCAGGCCGAACTGCCAACTGCCAAGCCATGTCTTCCCTGGACCGGAAACAAGCTTCCGAGGACCGGTTTCTGGCCTTCCAGCCGTCTTCAGCCCGGCTTGCATGAATCCAGTGGCAAAGTGAGAAAGGGACTCACGTCTGAGCATACCCTGCCACACTTATGGTGGCCAAAAGCGGTACAAAAGGGGGTGGTGATGTACGGAGCATCTGAATCAATCAAACACTCACACCCAGTCAAAAGATCTGGGTTTAATCCATCACCGTTCTTTAGCCCACTCTGCCACCCCAGTTCAGACATGGCTATATGCAAATCAGTCTGACCCTGTGCCTCATGGGAACAGTCCAGCTCGAACTGCCAAGCCATGTCTTCCCTGGACCGGTAACAAGCTTCAGAGGACCGGTTTATGGCATTCAAGCCGTCTTCAGCCCGGCTTGCTTGAATCCAGTGGCAAAGTGAGCAAGGGACTCACGTCTGAGCATACCCTGCCACACTTATGGCAGCCAAAAGCGGTACAAAAAAAGGTGGTGATGGACGGAGCATCTGAATCAATCAATCAAACACTCACACCCAGTCAAAAGATCTGGGTTTAATCCATCACCGTTCTTTAGCCCAATCTGCCACCCCAGTTCAGACATGGCTGTATGCAAATCAGTCTGACCCTGTGCCTTATGGGAACAGTCCAGCCCGAACTGCCAAGCCATGTCTTCCCTGAACCGGAAACAAGCTTCCGAGGACCGGTTTCTGGCATTCCAGCCGTCTTCAGCCCGGCTTGCTTGAATCCAGTGGCAAAGTGAGCAAGGGACTCACGTCTGAGCATACCCTGCCACACTTATGGCAGCCAAAAGCGGTACAAAAAAAGGTGGTGATGGACGGAGCATCTGAATCAATCAATCAAACACTCACACCCAGTCAAAAGATCTGGGTTTAATCCATCACCGTTCTTTAGCCCAATCTGCCACCCCAGTTCAGACATGGCTGTATGCAAATCAGTCTGACCCTGTGCCTTATGGGAACAGTCCAGCCCGAACTGCCAAGCCATGTCTTCCCTGAACCGGAAACAAGCTTCCGAGGACCGGTTTCTGGCATTCCAGCCGTCTTCAGCCCGGCTTGCTTGAATCCAGTGGCAAAGTGAGCAAGGGACTCACGTCTGAGCATACCCTGCCACACTTATGGCGGCCAAAAGCGGTACAAAAGGGGGTGGTGATGGACAGAGCATCTGAATCAATCAAACACTCACACCCAGTCAAAATATCTGGGTTTAATCCATCACCGTTCTTTAGCCCACTCTGCCACCTCAGTTCAGACAGCGATTTGTAAGGCTTGACACCACTGAGACCAGAATGTAGTAGAGAACTGAGATCCTCGATCAGAGATCATTTTCTTGGGAATTCCATGCACATACATGATGAAGAAGTAGAATTGGTAATTCACTTAATGTTGGCAATTTCTTGCATGCTATGAAATGTCCCAATTTGGAGAGACTGTCCACAATCACTAGAATACATGCATGACCTTGATCTTTTGGAAAGTCAGTGATAAAGTCTACAAAACAATGCTCCCAAGGTCTTTTCGGTGTTTGTAAAGGAAGTAATAAACCTCTGGGTTTTCCGTGTTCAGTTTTGTTATGAGCACATATTTCACAATTTGTCACCCATTTTGTAACATCATGATTTAAGGTAGGTCACCAAAAGTTTCTTTGAATTGCAGTTATAGTCTTTAATCTACCAGGATGCACAGAACATGGATGGTTGTGGTGCCAATCAAAAACCTGTTTTCGCAATAGTTCTGTTGGAAGAAACAGGGCAGTTTCATGAAATAATAGTTCCTGAATGATTTGTCTATTGGCGTCTTTTTTTAACCAATTATTCCACTCTTGGATTGGGAAGTTTTCACATACTGAATCTAAGAAGTCTTCAGTAGAAAAGATAAAGAGTACGTTCTCTGGGTTGATGATAGTTGTAGCTCTTCATTTAAAGGAATTTGGGTCGAATGTTGACGAGTTAATGCATCAGCTTTCTTGTTCTCAGAGCTTGGATGGAAGGTCACCACGAAATCCTATTCTGAGAAAAAGAGCATTCATCGTAATTGTCGGAGTCTAAATTTGTGCTGTTTTCATGAATTGTAAATTTCTGTGATCAGTGAATACTATGATGGGGTATCTTGCTCCTAAAGATGGTGTCTCCATTCGTTGAATGCTTCTTTTATTGCCAGTAGCTCTTTTTCTGCGATGGTATAATTCCTTTCAGCAGGAGATACTTTTTTTGAGATAAAAGCAGCGGGATGCATTTGTCCTGCATTTGTATTTCTTTGTGAAAGGATAGCTCCGAGCCATATCGGAAGCATCCGCCTCCACAATAAAAGGCTGTTCTGGATTTGGATGGACCAAAATTCGGGCAGAAGTAAAAGCTACTTTAAGCTGATCGAATGTCTTTTGAGCATCAGAAATCCATTGAAAAGAACCTTTTTTTCTCAAAAGATGAGTAATCGGGGCTATGGTTTGAGAAAATTAAAAAATGAACCTTCTATAAAAATTTGGAAAGCCCAAAAACACTGAATATCACGTACTGTCTTGAAATTGGCCAATTGAGCACTGCTTGGATCTTTCCTTGTGCCATTTGGAAGTCCTCTGGAGTTATTATGACACCTAAAAACTCAACTTCAGTGACATGGAAGTCACATTTGCTTAGTTTACAGTATAATCTGTGTTTCAGTAGTTGTTTCAATATGATCATGACATGTTGTTCATGCACTTTATTGGAAGAGGAGTAGATAAAAATATTGTCAATATATACAATGACAAATTTGTCTAAGAAATCTCGTAGTATGTCATTCAAGAAAAATGTAAATGCCGCTGGGGCATTACAAAGCCCAAACGGCATGACGGTGTATTCGAACAGCCCATATCTGGTTTTAAAAGCCATTTTCCACTCATCTCCTGTTCGCATTCTTACAAGGTGATATGCACCTTTTAGGTCGAGTTTTGTGTATACTACTGCTGTTTTGACCTGATCTAGGAGAACAGGAATGAGTGGAAGTGGATACTTATTTTTTACAGTGATTTTGTTGAGGGCTCTATAGTCTTTACAGGGGCGAAGTTCGCCGTTAGCCTTTGCTACAAAAAAAAGAGGAGAAGTCGCTGGTGATTTGGAAGGCCAGATGAAACCATTAGCAAGATACTTATCTAAGTAGTCTCTTAAATGTTTGTTCTATTTTTCAGCTAAGGCATAAATGCGGCAGTTGGGGACCACAGAACCAGGTATCAAGTATATCTGGCAATCATATGCCCGATGAGGGGGCAGACTATCTGCTTGTCTTTCGTCAAACACTTGACGGTACTTCTCATACTGTGGGGGTAAAACTGTTTCTTTCTCCTCAGCTGTAGCTATGACATAATCCGCTACGTGATTGGGTTCTTGTGGATCACACACAGTGTCTTTTTCCTTTGTAATAGGTAGGGCATGATCTGATACGTGATCAAGTGTTTTTACCACACAATTATATTTACAAAAATTTGTAAGGGTCGTGATTTTTCGTTGGACCCAGTCAATTATTGGATCGCCGGTTAATAAACACGGTATTCCTAAGATAAATCCATACTGAGGAGCGCTGATAAGATTGAAAGAAATTGTCTCTACATGTCTCATTTTTGTCACAGAAACTTCTAGCTGTAAGGCCTTGGTTTGTTCAGTGATGGCCCAGAGGTCAAGATGTGTCCATCCACTGTCTGTACTATTTCTTTTTTGCCTTTAAGTTTGCAAGGAAGTGGCAAACGTTGTGCCAATCCAGAATCTACGAAATTGCCTGTGGCTCCAGAATCAAGGAGCACCATGATACTGTGTTTGGTTGTTGGTGTGACTTTCAAAGTAATTTTTGAAGTTAGATGAGGTAGTCTTTTGTTAGCTGATGAATTTATGGAGGGGATTTGCCAAACACTCAAAAGATCCCCCTGCACACCTTTTGAGCAACTTAGTTTTCCGTCGAATTCGTAGAAGTACTTATGGCTTTTATAGCTGGTTTGAAGCCTTTGTTTCGAGGTTTAGTTGGACATTTTTTGACAAAATGACAATTTTTTCCGCAGTATAGACACTCCATTCTTTCTTCGTAAATCTTTTTCGTCCTTGGTTAAGGCTGGATGGACTGAACCAAATTCCATGGGTTTACTGTGATTGTCTGACAAAGGGGTGTTTGTGACGGGTTTGCTGCGTTCAAAACGAAAGCCACTACGATCGGTACAACGTCTTTTTCGCTCAGCTAACCTTTGATCTAGACGTAAAGTCAGATTTATCAATTCAGTACACTCTTTAGGTTGCGGATCGATTTATGCCAGGACGTACTTTAAGTCATCACGTAATTCGTGATAATAGATTGCTGCCCTCTTTTTCTTCTGGCCACTTGGTTTCTGATACTAAACGATTAAAGTGTGTTAAATATGTACCAGGTCTTGATTGCCTTGACGTAATTATAGGAGTTCTTTATCCGCTGACAAAGTAGCTGCTCTCCTATCAAACACTTTTTCAAATTCCTTTACAAATCCTTTCCAGTTATACAGAATGGGATTGTCTTCACGCACCAATGGGACAGCCCAAGAAGCTGCATCACCAATCAAATATGAAATAAGAAAAGCTATCTTGGACTGTGCATTAGGGTAAGATGCTGGTTTTCAATTTGGGTCAGAAAAATTTGAATTTTATTAGGATCTCCGGAGAACCGTTCTGGTACTGCTAGTGGAATCTGCGGAGGAACAGTTACAGATATGGACACGGGAGCACCTCCCCCACCAGAGGCACCTTGACTAAGGGATGAACTACACTTGGAAATTTGCCCAATGGCACATCAAAAGGACTCCTTTCCGCTCTTTCTCTACTTTCAATTCTACTTTGCAAACGAGATACATTTTCTGCCAAGGCAGTAGTACGTGCCTTAGAGTCCGCTAATTCCAGTTGCACCTGTCCTAGGTCCTTGAGAATGTCATCCAAGATGGCCATTCTATGATCGAGCAAGCTGGGAGGAATGTAATCCGTGAGATCGTTATTCTGTCAGATGGTCCCATGTTCCTCAGAGCTTGCACGATGATAGAAGGGTCCATCTCCAGGCAGCTCCAAGTCTGATTGTCATAAAGACACAGATCATTAGAATGGCCAGGCGGGGGAAAGGGAGGTGGGAAGGGAACAACAGGGAAGGAGATCTGAAAAGAGAATAAGGACAAATTGAAAAGGAACAACTTCAAAGGCAAGTATTTGTGTCTGTAAAATATTATTCTGACAATTACCCGGGTTCCCTTACAGCTTAACTGGGATAAGGTTTCATGATATGTCAATACTGTGGAAGACATGTAAGACTCATTAATGCTTTATCTCTTTACATTACGCCTCCTAAAACATACTCAAAAGAGAACCACACCCACCAGCCTCATTCCTCCAAAGTATTTCTAAGTTCTTTATAGTGAAAATGCAGGACCAGCCTCGCAACGTTTTACAAGAGCAAATGTTCAAAGTTATTTCCTTTTAAAAGTTCTTTCTTTCAAAAGTCCCAAAAGTTAGCCTTCAACCACTCTAGGTCAAAGATAAATCAAGTCTCAAAAGATTCTTTGGGCCCTTTGCCAATCGCAAAAGGCTATTTTGCATAAATTGATATGTATCAAAAAGTCGCATCTTAAGGAATCGCAAATATTTGCGATTCCTTATTTTGCTATAGAATTTAAGGAATCGCAGTTTTGCGATTCCTTAAATGCTATGTATGAAGCATTTTACTGTAGCGAATTTAGCTTAAGAAATCGCAATTTACCACCAACTTTCAGTTGGTGGTAAATTGCGATTTCTTTTCAAAATACACTAATTGGTATTTTTGAATGTGGCATGTGACGCACATACATGCCCTTTGGGCATGTATGTGCGCCATATGCACACACATGCTGATTTCAGGGGTGCAGCAGGGTGTACTTGAGACACCAAATTGTACCTGGTGGTCAAAAGAGTACGTTCTTCACCAAGAATCACAACGCAGATACAATACAAAAAACACCCGTGGGAACACACCATGCAAGCTAATATATGCAATTGGCCGAGTAGAGGCTCAAGGACGTATGGAAAAATTCCCATCAGACGCCACACTGTACTGCCCTCATTTTCGTAATTTGGGTTCTCCTCGCCCAGGAGACAAAACAGTACGGCCGGTCAAATGTTACCGTGACCGAAACCAAAATGTGAGAGGAGAGTATTGCATGATTATTAGGTGTTGAGGTGGCGACTGAAAAAAGCAGTGTAAGGTGATAAGAGTGATAAAGGTGAGTGATTATAAAATTAGGTGAACCGGGTAGAAAACAACAATTTATTAGTGTCTCCCAGTCCCTAAGGTTAAAATAAGTGCAGATGCGGGTTTGAAATAATAACCGCAATCAGTAGTGGTCAACATGTTTCTGCATTCGAAGAAAAGAGTTTCCATGCATTCTTCAGGACCAGTTCTTTGAAAACTACTGCTTTTCGTGAAAAGTTATAATTTAAAAGATATCACCTGAAAAAGTCCAGGTTGTGTGCTCAACCATGTACTGTTTATGCACCGCATCAGGAGCATTGGATCCACAAGAAGAAAACAAAGACAAACAAAAGAACATGAGAGTGTCATATTCCCACGGTTTTCTGATAAGTTATCAAGTTAAACCTTAATTTCATAGCACCAAAATCGCACATGCTAGGACATAAGTTCCATTCCAAACACTCACCCATAAACGATGGTTGAGGAGCTTCACCCCACCTGGCTACTGCTCAGGTTTGAGGAGCACCGCTCTAAAGTGGAAAAATTGAATTAAAAGAAAAGAGGCAACCATGACTTAGTTAGATATCCATGCAATGGTATATGGATAGCTTATGAACATTCACTGTCTCTACCCATACTATATCAAAATCACTCAGCTTGACAAGATTCACTCTCTTAGTGATCGACATGATATTCCACTTGTTGCAAAATTGTGTTTATATTATTGTGCAAGTAGAATACCGCATAAGTTAAGGCAAAGTCTAGCGAGACCCGTCTTTGGTGTTCAATCAGGCGTCCGCACGTTAATCTACCAAAAGTAGTAAGCTCACAGTCACGTTGTATGATACAACGAAAACTCCAAATACTATCGTTTTTGTAAAAGAGCGCGTTAAACGCTAACAGAACAACATGTAGGTTCTGGCATAGTCTAGCGAAAACCGTCTGTGATGAGACATCATGCTATTTAAGGGAAAAAGACTCACAGCCACAGAGCACTCCGAACCCCAGCGTTTTAAAGCGCATTGGATACGAGGGTGTCCTGCGGGCGGCTTACCTATCCGTCGGTGTCTCCCGACAGCTCCCTTAAATAGCATGATGTCAACAAGTGGAATATCATGTCGATCACTAAGAGAGTGAATCTTGTCAAGCTGAGTGATTTTGATATAGTATGGGTAGAGACAGTGAATGTTCATAAGCTATCCATATACCATTGCATGGATATCTAACTAAGTCATGGTTGCCTCTTTTCTTTTAATTCAATTTTTCCACTTTAGAGCGATGCTCCTCAAACCTGAGCAGTAGCCAGGTGGGGTGAAGCTCCTCAACCATCGTTTATGGGTGAGTGTTTGGAATGGAACTTATGTCCTAGCATGTGCGATTTTGGTGCTATGAAATTAAGGTTTAACTTGATAACTTATCAGAAAACCGTGGGAATATGACACTCTCATGTTCTTTTGTTTGTCTTTGTTTTCTTCTTGTGGATCCAATGCTCCTGATGCGGTGCATAAACAGTACATGGTTGAGCACACAACCTGGACTTTTTCAGGTGATATCTTTTAAATTATAACTTTTCACGAAAAGCAGTAGTTTTCAAAGAACTGGTCCTGAAGAATGCATGGAAACTCTTTTCTTCGAATGCAGAAACATGTTGACCACTACTGATTGCGGTTATTATTTCAAACCCGCATCTGCACTTATTTTAACCTTAGGGACTGGGAGACACTAATAAATTGTTGTTTTCTACCCGGTTCACCTAATTTTATAATCACTCACCTTTATCACTCTTATCACCTTACACTGCTTTTTTCAGTCGCCACCTCAACACCTAATAATCATGCAATACTCTCCTCTCACATTTTGGTTTCGGTCACGGTAACATTTGACCGGCCGTAATGTTTTGTCTCCTGGGCGAGGAGAACCCAAATGATGAAAATGAGGGCAGTACAGTGTGGGGTCTGATGGGAATTTTTCCATACGTCCTTGAGCCTCTACTCGGCCAATTGCATATATTAGCTTGCATGGTGTGTTCCCACGGGTGTTTTTTGTATCGTATCTGCGTTGTGATTCTTGGTGAAGAACGTACTCTTTTGACCACCAGGTACAATTTGGTGTCTTGATATTGTGTTTGGGGCGTGTACCTGGGTAGTCGGTAAACCTGCCCTCAGACCCTCTTCTCTATCGTTGTTGTGTATGTCCTTGAGACACCCCTGCACCATTGAAATCAATCTCATTCTGCGATTAGCAAATTGCGAATCGCAAACTAAAATGCATTTCACAATCATCCCTATAGGCCTCCTGGCCCATAGGAATGAATGGGTAATGATTCCTATTTGCGAATTCGCATCTTGCGATTTCGCAAATAGGGAAGATTAAGGAATCGAAAAAAAAATGCGATTTTTTTCATACATACCGTTTTGCGATTTCTAAATAGCGATTCCTTAAAAATCGCTATTTAGAATTCGCAAAACGGAACTATGATGCATATGGCCCTTTTGTCTTTTAAAGTCTTCGTTGTTATGCAAATGTCCAGCTGCTTCAAAATTGATCAAGAACTAAACATGGTCCAAAAATATTATACTCTATCCCTCTGAGCAATAAATAAAAAACGTCTTACCCTGATTCAGAATGAGAAATGACTTTCATGATTCCTTTGTCTCCGAGTACAGCTCACCACGTTGCAGGGTCGAAAAGAAATCTGGCTCCAATTTTGCCCCCAAAACCAATGGGCGGAGAGAGCTGCTGTCAGCAGAAGAGACGGAGAGAATAATGAGCGCTGTGGAATGGGCGTGGCTCTTTTTGTAGTGCGGAGCCAAAAAAGCACGCTCTGGAAGTTTCTACGTGATGCGTCTCAACGAGGGACGAATCATTCCAGTTATCAAAGCTGGAAAAGAGGCAGCACAACAATACAGGTCATGAGTAGTTTACAATGATGTACAAATTACAAAGAAACGCTGTATAAAGACGCACAAAAGTAAACGTTCATTTTGGTGTCTTTCTTTCGTGAGGCTTTGTTACTTTGGAGCGTGTAATGTGTTTTGGCATTTCAGGACATAAAGTGTACAGGGTTTCATAAGCACAATTACTGCATTTTCATGACATACTTGTACAGCAGATTTCTAAGCATAACTACTGCAATACAGATCAGGATTTCAAGGCACAAGTACATCTAGGCACAATTTGCATAACGTAATACAGTTCAGGATGCACACTACGTTTATGATATCTGATGGAACATTATCTATAAAAGAATCGAGCACAAGCCCACCAATAGCGTGCCAAAGGAAATGTACAGTGCATCTTTCCGCATAGGGAGGTAGGACGCCCACAGGTAGAGACATGGTATGGTGAAGAGGTGCCCCTAGAGCCGCAGCCCATACCCATGACACGTCCCCTCTGTGCCAGGCCACCATAGGCAGGCCAATGTGGAGGGGATAGAAGTATGCATGGGCCTTGATGAAGACCAGGCAAGGTGGAAACCTTTCAGGGCATACAGAGGAAGGTAGTTCCCTCTGGCAGCCTGCAGGGAGCTCTGGAGATTTGCATCCAGAGCGGACAAAACTTATCTGCTGGGCCTAGGAGCACTGTCGGTCGTAGTCTCGTCATCGTAGTTGTTTGAAGTGTGGTGAGGTGTTTGGGGCTAGACAAAGTCCGGACAATAATTTCAATAGGATCTGGCGCCACCCACCAACCTTGACAACCAATGTGTCTCCCCTAATTTAATGAGGATAACTCATGTTCTGAGCTGCTTCCTTCTCGGTCCTAAATTGCAGTTTGTTTTGTAATGCTTTTACTCCATCAAGTGGCCAAGTGGTGCAACAACTATGAAAATCAGTGACACTTGGATTAAACCGAGTCAGCTGATGTTCTTCCTGTAGAGTACTGTCGGGCAAAGTCTGATTTAACCTATTTCTGGACAGCCTCCAAATATGTAATAATACGACCAGGCAAAGCAAATATCTCAGCTCTGGGTTTGTCTCCTGGTTTCCATTTCTGATCCCATGCTTTAATCTGATCCCATGTGCCACCCAACTCTTCAACATAATCTTGTGTGTTTACCTGCCTCCAAATATCAACCGGAACCAGCAGGCCAAAAATCATTTCAATGTCAGCCAAGTCATTAAGGTAGAAGAGGCAGCTTTAGTCAATTCCTTATATTAAGCAGTAGGATTTTTCCTAGGGTCAGGCAAATGAGTCTTAAGAGACATAACTTCACTTCTTTTCCATGGTTTATAAACCCATTGTTCCTGAAACCGGCCGCCTCCCTTGCCCTAGTTACATTGCCACGGCTATCCGTCAATTCCGGAATTTCTGGATGATATATGGGATGAACCTCCTGCATCGGAAACTGAGACACTGACCTGGGAATTTTCTCATGCACTCTTGCCCTATATGCTATTATTGTCGCAACATTAGAAAAAACCTGTCCTGGCCCCAATTCACTAGTATTCACCCGATTTCTAATATCATATAAAATTTGAGGTGCTTCCGTTTCAAAACACTGCTGCCAAAGACCAATGAAAGTTGAGCACATGTATTTAAAGTCATGCCTTTGTATGAAGGGCTCAAAATCTCTCCGTCGGCCACACATCCTCTGCCCAATAAATAGGTTTACAGGCCCACTGAGTGGCTTGATTGGCTATTACCTGTTTCTCATCATCTCCCAATTCAGATCGCACTAATGGACCCATGCACTCCTTAAATTTCGTCCAGTCTCTGACCTCAAATCCATGCACTGGTGTCCTGCTACTTACTAATATTGGAGAAAGAAAAACCATAGTAGGAGAGGCAACAATAGTGACAGATACTAATGTCGCTGAGGGTTGCATCGCAAGAAGAAGAGCTGGCAAAAGGGACGCTGAGACAATAGGCATGGCAGGGATACTAACAGTCATAGTTGCCACAGACGGCAAAGGCACATAAGAAAGAGGAGGAGCCGAAGCCACAGTCATTGAAACAACAGCAGTAGAAACAGAGGCAGAGACAGTAGAAGCAACCGTAACGGGTGGCTGCGTGGGCAGTAGAACAGTGTGATATATTCTTTGTGGAGCACATGGAGGCGGGGGTCGAGTATCTAGCAATTATTTCACAAAAATATCATATTCTTCCTGAACCACATATGATTTATCAATTTGCAAACGGAACCTTCTATCTGCACATTCAACACCTTTTTCCTGTTTCTCCTTGTCCTATGCAACCGCTTTCTGAGTCAATGTTCGCATTCTCCCCTTTCGGGCATTTCCTCTCTGCCTTCAATCGCTTCTGTCCAGTAGCTTTCTACCATGTCCTTAGAGAATCAAATATAGACTGCCTACTTCGTCTCTTAAATAACTGTTCTTGTAAATACTCAATCTTTTGTTCATCAAAAGTGCCCATCAGAGGCCACTGCAACTCGCATTGTCCCTCATATGTACTAAACATAATAGGGCCAAGACTATGCTTCACATACATATCAAAGTGCCTTCTTGAGGCGCTGGCGGACTTTCTTCTAATTGAGCATCAGCAGAGCAACAGCGACAACACAAGGAAAACAACTTACTTGCACTAGGCATTCTAAAAAAAAAAAGAAGTTCACTATTTTATGCCTAACAAAACTATTGCAATTGCTTTTATCCCATAGACAGTCCTTAGACTGCATCAAATACAAATAAAATGGTACCATATCCACAAAGAACCAAAACAAACTCACCTGGTATATGCAGGTCAAACAAATGAATTCTCCACTGCCGACTCTTCAGAACAAAAGGTCAGATCCAAGTGTTTCGCCGTTCAGGACTCCAGTCAGGATGACCACTAGGTGAGGCACCATCCGGTGGGACAGAAGGGGCAGCTGCGAGTATCAGGAACTCTTTGTGCAAGGATACCTGATCCGTCTGTCCAAACAGACAATAGCTCGACCTGCCCCCCTGTCCGCGGAAGGGGATTGGCCACTCACCCGGAGGAGACCCTGTTTGGGTGCCAACTGAAGAAAGTGGCCCGATTAGGGTCACACACAACCACCTCTCAGCCTTCCATACAAATGAAGAGTCAGTCAGCCAGTAGAAAATACAAACCAATAACAGTTTATTCAAAGTACACTCAAAGCGGAGCCCTGCCTGCCCAGTGGCTAGGAGGGGTGCAGAGGGACTGACATCAGCAGATTTAACGTTACATTATGTACACTTCGAGACCAATGAAGGCACACCCACCATCAAATTTTCCAAGCAGATACGGCTGGACAGTAAATTACAAAGTAGTACCTTTCGATTCTGAGTCTGGGCACACATTCTCTGCTTTTGAAGGTCATTTTGCCTTTGACGACCGTAAACAAGTGGTAGAAGGCCTACATCTAACAAAAAAGGTATGCACTAAATAGAACAGTGGATTCATTAGTGTAGCAGAACTCTGCTCTTCAGAAACATAACCTAGAGAAGGCTGTTTATCAAAACCAGCAAAGACATAGTTTCATTATTTAAAAAAAAAAATATTTATTATTTTCCATTCAGCACATAATTTTTTAGACAGAGCGCCGCCATTTCAAGGCCGTGAATTGATAAGCGTAAACATAAACGTAAACATAGTCATAACAGTACTTCATCTCTGATTCCGATAAATGAATTTACAAACATACATAAAATAATCCTACTTACAAACATTTCCTAAACATTACCCAGAAATTGCCGAGATCCTCATAACTATCCCAACCCCGCTCGCCATTTACTAATAGGTTCCCAAATTCGTAACCCCAGCTGTCTTCCTTTCCTGCCTTTCCTTGCGTAGATGGGTTTTCCTAAATTATATGCTGCCAACAAATTAGACAACCATGTTTGCAACCCTAGAGGGTTCTTATCCAACCAAGCCCTGGCTATGCATAACCTATACACAGCCATGGCATGGCAAAAAAATGAAATCCTGCTGCAAGATATCATCTTCAGGAACTACTCTTAACAATATGTGTACAGGGTTAAGACTTATCTTAATGCTTAAGGAAACCTCAAAGAAGTTCTCTATATCCTTTAAAAGTGTGTGCAGCTGTGGGCATAGTGCAAACATATGTATTATATCTGCTTCTACTGAATTGCATCGCGGGCAGGTAATGCCTGTAGACCCACCCAATTTCGCTATCCTTGCCGGGGTATAGTAGAATGAGTAAAGGGTTTTATAGTGTTGCGACTGCAACGACGCAGAGCATAGAACTGTCCGTCCTAAATCCAATGAGTCCAGAAACCACCCTATCTCGCCCTTCAGTTTCCCTGCCCATTTATCACTATGCTTATCCATATCATCCTGCTTTGTATCTAATAGACTGGCATAGAAACTTCGTATCGAGCGATCCCTCCCTAACCTTGTTTTCTCTATGATCTCAATTCTGTTGAACCCCACCTGTCCCCCGTGCTTACTCCCTAGATAGCTCCTTATCTGTAGGTACTTAAAAAAATCCTGCCTGTCCAATCCTTACCTATCCCTCAAATCCGAAAATAATACAAAACCCTCCGAATTCCTAACGTCTCCAATCTGAGCAATCCCCTTCGCCGCCCACCTTTCCATTGTCATATCCCCAAATACCTCAGTTGGAAAAGATCTATTTTTGAACAACCTTGTATACTGGTTAAATCTCCCTATGCCCAACTTTTTCATAAAAGCACTCCATACCTTAATACCCGCCTCGACTGTCTTAAACCTGGCCCTTTTATAATACCCAAACTCTACACATGTTAAAAAACAGTTTTCCACATCCTCCTTCAGGACGGCAGCATAAATTCTAGAGGAGCAGCCTGTTATTCTTTGATCTACTCTCCCCCCCCTCCTATCAGCCCTTGCAGATACTGAATTGCGGCAGCACAATAATATAATCTGAAATCCGGTGCCCCCCATCCGCCTCTTTCTCTCGGTAGTGTCATGAATCTGTATGCCCTACGAGTTTTGCCCTGTGCCTAAATAAATCTATTGAGAATACCTTCCAGTGTATTGAACCATTTTGCTTCGAAGAAAAGAGGGATTGCCCTAAAGTGATAAAAAATGTAGGCAGTATAAGCATCTTAATTATGTTCGTGCACCCCATTAAAGAAAGATGGAGATTATTCAACCGTTCCAAATCCGATTTTACACTAGCCATCAAGGGAGCCATGTTGTTCTACACGACAATTTCAACACCCGCCGACATTACCACCCCCAAGTATACTGCTGACTCTACGACTCTTGGGTCTGTGCCCCCTTGAACATGCTGATTACAAATTATCTGGGTCTTAGATTTATTCAGACTGTAACCAGAGACCTGGCCGAAATTCTGAGCCTCCATCTCAACCTCCCTAATGGCGCCCTCCGGGCTAGATGTTAAAATGGCTACGTCGTCTGCATAAGCCAGTGTTTTTTCTTCGCAGCCATTCAGGCTCAATCTGGGGATCCCTTGATTACCTTCCAATTTACGCAGAAAGGGATCTAAATATAATGCAAATAGAAGAGGGGATGACGGGCAACCTTGTCTAGTTCCTCTTTCTATTTTGACCACTGCTGAATACCCCCTGTTGACCCTAATTCTAGCTGATGGGTTCCTATATAAAGTGTGCATTGCTTTGATAAACCGTTCCCCTATACCGCTCCACCTTAGGGTACACCATAGATATTCCCAGGAGACCCTATCGAATGCCTTCTCGGCGTCAAGAAAGAGTGCCGCCATAGGGTCTCCAGGATACCTGCTGCATCAAACATTGTGATCACCTGCCTGGTATGTTCTGTAGTCCCTTTGCCCGGTATGAAGCCATGCTGTGAGCAGATTACTAAGCTCTCAATAATCCCTGCAAGTCTCTTGGCCCGCATTTTCGAGTAGACATTGACATCAGCGTTCATGAGGGTGATCGGTCTGTAGGAGCCTGGCTGATTTGACGGTTTCCCTTTCTTAAGAATCACAACTATATCTGCTCCACCCCATGAGTCAGGAATTGCTTCCCCAAGTTGTGCTTGCCTCATCATATTAAACATATCTGTGCCTAATACTCCTTGAAATGTTTTATAGAATTCCACCGGGAGTTGGTCAGGACCGGCGGCTTTACCCAACGATAGAGTACTTAATGCCCTTAAAAATTCCTCTGCCTGGAAAGGTGCTTCCAGCTCCTCCTTGCGTTCCGCGGCAATAAGTGGCGGTGTGACACCCCTCAAGTACTCCTCAATCTCTCGGAGCTCTCCCCCACTGCCCTCCTGATATAGGGATGCATAGAACTGCCTAAAAACTTCCCTCACTCTTTCTACCCCTACAACACTATCCCCTTGGCCATCTGTGATCTACGAGATATCTGATGCTGCAAGCCTCTGCCTAGTTCGGACCGCCAACAGATGGCCCACCTTCTCACTAAGCTCGTATGCCCCTTCCTTCCTAATTAAATAATTCTCCGCTGCCTTCTTAGATATATGCTCTGTGGCTGCAGCCTTGAGGGAGACGATTCTAAGTAAATGTGTTTCTAATTACAACCGCTGCCGGATGGCTACCACCAATTCCTCTTCAGCTTCCATCAGTTTTTTGTTTATTTCCTCTATTCTCCCTTTTTCCCTTTTCTGCGCTGAGAGTACATAGCCCATAGTTTCCCCCTGCGCACCGGCCTTGAATGCATCCCAAACCACCCCTGGAGCAGCTGTTCCTCTATTAATATCCAAAAGCTCCTAATCCAACCTTCCATGTGCTCCCTATATCCCTCATCCTTGAGTAAAGCTCTCTCAAAGGTCCATTGCCTTTCCTTCCTCTGGTCCTGACCTATTTCAATAATTAAAACTAAGGGGCTATGATCTGATACCACGCGGGGATGTTTTTCCATCTGTGCCCCCTTCAGCAAGGACCCAGAAATCAAAAAATAATCTAATCTGACCATCACTCTATGAGTGGCAGAATAAAATGTACTACCATCCCTGCTTGGATAGATCTTGATCCAAGGATCGATCAGAGAATTGTGAATAACCAGATCAGATAGTACTCTTTACGTTCTCCTTTTCCTACCTGGATAACAAGCTCCTACCTGTGAAAATGTGCTTTTAGGATCATGTATTTTAGAGTCCCTCAGGTTACTATTGGCTCTGCCCAATGCGCCAATTCCATGTCCAAATATTGAAAGATCTCGGGATCATCCTCCGCTGATCCATAGACCATAGCGAGGGTGAATTTCTCCCCTTTAAAGGTTAATTCTAGAATCGCCCATTGCCCCCACTGATCCTCCTTTTTCCTAATCACAGCCACATCCCCAGTTCTACCCAAGATAGCCACTCCCCTATTCCTAGATCCTTGCTTAGAATTTGCAAGAACAGTAAATCCCAGCTGTTCCAAAAGATAGCTTTTTGATGCCTCTGTATGCGTTTCTTGCAGGCATACTAAATCCAGCCGCAACATTCTCAATAGTGCCGCCACCCTGAGTCTTTTATTTACATCGGTTAAACAACAGACATTTATGGTAGCAATCCTACAACTCATTTAGAAATTTCAAACGTTTCCCCATGGGCTGAGATCTCTTCCATACATGATAGTAACCAACCCTACATGCTATTTCTCAAGTTGAGACCGTCACTTGATTGCATGTATTGTGTTTTCATGACCAAGTATTGTGTTTGCTGTTTTGCTTGTGCGCTACTCTGTCCTCCTCTGTGCTGTACCAACCAGTGCAACCCAATTCTTCTCCACTATTTCTTCCCCCCATGACCCCCTAAGCCCCCCCTGTCCCTCCCTACCCCCCCTTCCTGGCCCAACCCCCTCCCCCCTCTACGGGCAAATAGGTCAAAAAGACCTATGTGCGGTTGCTACAGTATGTGGAAGTCGCTAACCTCCCTCTCTGCCCCCCCGAATTCCTTGTAATTCCCCGTGCTCCCCCATTAAAATACCAGAACATTGCCATCCTTTCCCATATTCTTTGACACTTTAACCCAAGCACCTCCTTTTTAACCTCCTTTCTGTGACTTTAATTGCTCCGAAAACTGTTGAGCTTTGATTTCCGACCAAAATATTGATGCTTTCCCTCTTGTAACCACCTTTAGCCTTGCTGGAAATAGGAGATAAGCCTCAGAGCCCAATGACTGAAACGGCTTAATAAGCTGCCTCAGCCTCCACCTCCTCTCTACGGTGACATGGCAGAAGTCCGGCCTGGCGAAAAAGGAGGTACCCTAAAATGACCGTCTACTATCTGGCCTTGCCTTCTCCATGAGCTCTTCTCTAAGAAGATAATTCCCAACATATATCAAAATTGCTCTAGGGAGGGGTGGTTTACCTGTCTGACCCCCTCCTCCCCGTTCTTTCTTGATTGTAAAGTGGAACCTATGGGCCCGTTGTACCTCCCTCTCCCACTGCCAGTCCGATTCCGGAAAAGCCCCTCGAAGCAAATTTACAACAAATTGCAGAATATTCTGCCCCTCTGTCCCTTCTACCACACCCAAAAGGCGAATGTTATTCCGCCGCTGGCGGTTTTCAAACTCCTCCATCTTCCAGAGCATATCGTCGGTCACCTTTTCCTGGTTGATTTTAAACTCCTGCCAAGCTCCCACGTCGTCCTCCAATCTTCCTGTTCTCTCTTCAACCTCAGTGACCCTATTTGCCATACCCTCATACAGTTTGTTGACCTTCTTCAGAGTGTTATGTTGTTTTTTCGTCGCGTATCTTGCCCTTCGACTTTCGGCCCTGGCCTCCCCTTGAATCTGCTTCAGCGTGTTGGTAATCATATCCAAAGGGGCCTGAAGCTGTGCTGAATTATTCTCCTCATAGGTCTGTGAGGTGGCCGAGTACTCCCAGAGTATCTTCTTCCCCACCCTGGTAGGTGACCCTGATCCCGAAGTCTGCTTTCTTCCTTTAGTCCATCTCTTTTTCTGTGCACTTTCTTTCCCTGACATGCTGGAGTCTGAGAGTGACCCATCGTCCTCCTCCTCTGTCCCAGTCTCACTTGTAATTGAGACATCCGTATCCTCATTCACAGAATAGAAGCAGTCTCCCTCTGTTGAGCCTCCTTCAGCTCCCTCAGGCCCCTCCACATTGTTCGATAACAAACTCCTCTTATTAGCCAGGCTGGCCTTGCTACCCCATGAACTCCCTGCTTTCAGTTCGGCCTCGACCTGCATTAGGGCCTCAAGCATGTCTGCGCTCCCTGCTGTACCGGGCCCTAGCCCCTCATTCACCGCGCTGCCAGCTAAGGCGTTTGCCCCTCTGGTATGAGTAGTCTTACCCGAGTTCCTGTCTGCCTCATGGGCTGCCGGAGACCCCGTTGTCCTTCTTACACTCTGACTTCCAGCGAGCTCACCGCCACCCCTGCCTCCATGCGAGCCTGAAGCTGAGTCTGTGTACGAGCGTTGCCTAGCAACAACCAAAGCCGCGTCAGAAGCGGCGTCCTCTGCAGCGTCCTCGAGGACGCTTTCAACACGGGCAAAACCTTCCTGGAGCTGCTGCCCGATTTTTGGGGTAAAAACTTCCATCAGGGTGGGCTGCCGAAGCACAGCATCCTTGTCTCGCGCCAGCCCCCCTGTCTTCTGTTTCTCCGCGTCCGATGGTGCTACTGCTGTGGGAGTCCCGTCCTCGGGTTGCTCCCCCCTTGTTGGCATTTTACTTCGGACTTCTGTTTTTTTCCCCTAAATTGCGGGTGCCAGCACGACAATCTTCCGGATCGCACCCGATTTCAGGGTCGCAAGTACGACCTCCTTCCTTACAGTATTGGGCGGATGTTTGACTACAGCAGAGTCCGGGAGAGACTTCCCCTTCTCCTTATCCTTCTCCTTCTCCAACCGCTGGGGTCGTGGAGGCATCCTCCTGAAGTATTTCACCTCCCGGATAGCTCCAAGTATTCTAAAAGCACTTGCCACCTTCAGATGCAGGGCCCTGGGACTGAGTCTTTTGGTGATGCCCCTTTTCAGACTCTCGTAGCAGCGAAGGCTTTTCTGTATCAGGAGCTCAAACGCCATCGGGGGAGAACACGCATCTTTTTCAGGTAAGAGCCATCAGGGGGGGGGGGGGTGCAGTGGAGAGAGGTCTCGCAGCGACTGCTCACCACAGCCTGTCGGCAGCCATCTTGCCTCCTAAAAACACCTTTAGCAAAGGCATAGTTTCAATAACAATTTAAAATGGCGGCCATACACAAAATGGAGCGGCAAATTCGAACTATACATAAACAATATTAAAGCATGTTTCTATTCTAACAAGTGGGGGGACTAAAACGGACTATCTAGACAGAATGAGGGAAAAATGGGGACAAGTCAGGCCAGCCAGGGACCAAAAAGGGGCCTCGGTCGCATTTTTCCACAACATCTTCAAAAGGGGCTGCCCACCAAAATACAAAGTGGACAGCGTAATAGGATTAGACATATATATTCCCACATACTACACTATTATAAAAAAGAATAGGAAATGGACAGGGACAGGTAGGAGCAGGCGCAGAGAGATACTGCAAAATTGGTCCAACACAATCTTTTTTAAAGTGCCCTCAAGGAGGCCACGTTGGCGGCTAGCGTGCAAATGGCAACAGTATTGAACGGTGCTTTACCGTAAAACCCCAGAGGGTTTCAACCCAGATATAACGGCAGAGGTCAGGGAAATTGGCAGCAGCCAGACCTCAGAGAATGTTATTATTGCCACCAAATGGGCCACATGGCCGTCCTAAACTGCTTAAGAGCTAATCGTAAGTAGAGATTAATAAATCTGGGCAAGCCTCTGCAGAATCCCATACACTTCACGCATACATCAACAATAAAGGCTAGTGAGACAGCATTACGAATTCCAAGCTTTTACTTGCATGTGGGAAACTCAGTGCTGCTGTACATTTTGTCGATCGGGCATCCACAATAGAGTCCACCATTCGGGTGTCCTCAGAGGACTAGGCCCCACTCTCCTGCTGATAACCCAGGGTGGGACTGGCTGGTCACATCCCAGAGGGTGGGCAGGGTGACTCCCCAATCATAACAATGAATGCAGGCACCCATGTCCCCTCACCCAAGTTCCATTGGAATGGGTTCCAATGACCAGAACAAACTGGGAAACTCAGGGCTGCTGTATGTTGTGTTGATCAGGAATCCACACTAGAGTCAGCCATTTGGGTGCTCTCAGGAACCTAAGCCCCACTCTGCTGCTGATCCCCCAGGGTGGGGTTGGCTGGCCATGCCCCATGGGGAGGGCAGTCTGATGAAGGGGCAGATCGACGCCTCATCCAGTACATAAAAAGCAGGCACCCAGGTCCCCTCACCCAACTCCAATTGCAACAGGTATCAATGGCCAGATCAAACGGATCCCATTCTCCGGCCTCTAGCTCGGGCCCAAATTCCGTCATGGCATGTGGTCTCAACGAAAACCAATAGCCTCCAGGCAAATTGAAGTCCCTTTTCAGTTACAAAACGAGGAAATGTTCCAGTATCAGGAGTCTCACACGCCGTGGTATGATGAAGGCCCAATACCGTCCATAAGCGGTACAAAAGGGGGTGGTAATGGACGGAGCATCTGAACCAATCAAACACTCACACCCAGTGCATTTGACACCCAGAGTGTGATGGGTATGCTCAGACGCGAGTCCCATGCACTCCACACCACTGGATTCAAGCAAGCCGGGCTGAAGACGGCTGGAATGCCAGAAACCGGTCCTCGGAAGCTTGTTTCCGGTCCAGGGAAGGCATGGCTTGGCAGTTCGGGCTGGACTGTTTCCATGAGGCACAGGGTCAGACTGATTTGCATATGGCCATGTCTGAACTGGGGTGGTGTGGAGTGCAAAAAAACGATGGATTTAGGCCCAGATCTCTGTACTGGGGAGAATGTATGACAGTGTTCAGCATTCTGTCCATCAACTGTGGTTTTTGCAATACCGTCCATGGCACGCACAAAACTCTGTCCATTGACAAACCATTGCATGGCGCCGAGTTAGTAGGGAGTCCACCAGAACAATCAATCATCCCGGTCCTTTACCAACATCGGGCAAAATTCAACAAGTTTTGGCCTCGCACCAGACTTCATTGAGGAACATTCTGCCTCCTCCTTTCCCTTAATGTTCTCCAATCCCCCAAAGCTTGCTCGTTGGGTCATGTCCCTCCAAACATTAAAGGAACGTGCCACAGATTGTAATTCGCAGGCCAAAAATCTTGGTTAGGATGTAGTCTGGGAGAGGGAGTGCCGGGAAAAGGAGAGTCCCAAAAAATCCATCACTGCTCCGTGCCTAGTACTCAGAAAGAGGTGCATGCCATACCCGGCCTAGAGATCAAGCTGACAACACACAAGGCCTTGCACATGCCGTCTAGGGGAGCAAATAAGCCCAATCTCAGAAACCGCCACATCCGAAACACATGGTGGCTGTAGGACAGTTCTCCGACGCCCTCTGGTAAACCTCAATTGAAATAGCCAAATAACATGAGAACCTAGAGAAAGAGCCAAAATACCATTAAAAAAGAAGCCCAAAAATAACCCTCTAGAACAAGGGTGTAGACAAAACACCTGGTGCTGTTAGGGAGAGTCCTATTACATGCCACATGCTGAAACTGGAGGGGTACACACACCACCCCAGAGCACGTTGTAATCGCACACAACACCAAATTATGGGCTGCCCCTCTTTACACAACAGCCAGCGCACACTGTAGGCCAAAAGGCTCATCCAACATTCCCTCACTAGAGAAGGCAGGATACTCGTCATCCAGTGACACATATAAAATGTTAGTTAAAGAACCCAGGCCATCTATAAGCTCACATAAACTACCCCATAGCAAAATATATTCTTTCCTATTATAATAACTAGGGAGAATCGACCAGTAAACAAGTAATAAGGTGCCCCATGAATAAACTCCCCTTGTCTCCAAAATGTAGACACCCTGATTGAGACTACCTTCAGGTGCCCACCAAAAATAAGAGGTAGGAATGTAAAAGCACACCCCTAAAAAATAGGTACATAAATTTCCAAGAATGACTGATGCTGGTACATAAGGTCAAAAAGTTTTCCAAAGACTAACCTACAAACAGCTCTTATCCAACAAGTCTTCAATTGAGCCACAAAAGTGCACCACCCTTACAGTGGCCCACCATCTCTCTGGGAACCACTTCCAAATTCCTAACAAAGGCCCAAGCGTGCAAGTTCAAGCCTTTCAACTTTTATTAAACTGTTGCATGCTGAGCTCTTTCAAACAGAACAGAAATCCTCCAATCCCCCAATAACCGGAGAACCACAAACCTCTTTCCAGGATCCGTCCCTAAGATCTGCAATGCTCCAAAAGTTATTTAATGTTGTACAATTGTATGCCCTCTGTTTACTGTGGGTTTATCCACATGTTGCCAAAGATCTGCCAAGTCAAATGATGTCCACCCCGATATTTGCACACTGTTGTGGAGAGACCACTCCCATGTCACCTATATTTACACTGAACACAACGCTACTATGCTACACACACTACAAACTGCATTCTTACATAACAAAGGGTATCCACCCATGACCGCTGTGGGGCCCAGACATTGGCCGGGTACTGCTTCATTTGTTCACTGATACCACATGCATTGGGCGCAGACAGGCTTTACTTGTCCCAAGAGATAGCCCCCGAAAAAGCAGAATGCCTTCCCTAATTGTACCTATGTAAGATGAAGCCACGATACAACCCAGCAGAATAGAACCCCATAGAATAGTAGTGAACGTGACCTGTTACGAGACCAATCCCACAGCGCTATTCCTCTTTACTGATCCTAATGGGATTCAAACAGAGCTAGATTGAATGCACAGGCAGGGCACCTTTGGGAAGGATAATGTTTGGCCCCAAAACTTTCCAGAAACATGATTCTTGAAGGTAGCAAAGCCACCACATCAGTGCACAAAAACATCTGCTCCAGATTCCGTCTGTGATCCCAGGGTGAACCTTAGCGTGTCTAGGACAGTCTTCTTTAATAACAAATGGACACCAGACATGGAGTTTCAGTCTAGGGCCATCCACCTCGATGATACAAAGGGAAATGAGTATCATAGGGGAGAGTTAAATACCAGCATAGATAGCACTTGTCAGGAAATATGGGACAGTAAGATAGATAGGTACATGTGGGTGGAAGGGAAGGAGAGACCCAAATTGTACGGAAACTTAAACTGTATTCCATGTCCCATATAATTCCTTCAGAAACTGGAACTGCTGTAATGTTCACCAGTGACAGGTCCCTCAGTTCAAGGTGCGATGATGCATGTAGTTTAAGAACCAAGTTCACGAGTTGTACTGCAGGTCATTCTGGAAGAAAGTGACAATTCAGAAGCAGGAAAAGGACAGTCACTATACCATTCCAAAGTGCTAGGAAATATAATCCAAATGTAATCCAGAGGTGGATGTTACAAACATTACGTTCTTACCACATGCCATGGCGTTATATCAACAGTACAAGTCGGTTTTCAGAATACTATCTAACAGAAAAATAGGTAACAATGGTGCGTAGAGATGCAAAATATACTGTGTTGCACATTGAAAAATCAGACCAATTACCTTTCACCATGGCTGAGACACTGACTGGATAATCCATCAACCTACCGATCACGACCTTTCAATTCGAATCTTGTCTCCAATACCAACAGGTAGGCAGATACGAAGCGCTAGGAGAAGGATATGCGCACAAGTATTGGGAATTACTGTTCAGGTTTAGATGCAGGAATAGGGACACAGAAGATTTTCTTAGTGGCTCTGACTGTGAAGATACTTTAAGCAGTTCCTTTCTTTGCAAGAGCATTTCTGTCCACTTGGCATGCAATGATTCTGTAGAAAACTTGTCTTGTTATCTGAGGGGTTCCCCAACGGCTGTGAATCATCCTGTATTTTGGCTGCTCTCGAAAGGGAGCTATTTGATGCTGAGTAGTCATGGCTGCTGCAGAATGCAACCGGGCATCGCTTATCTAGTGACGATTAATTCCATAGTCACTAGTTGTACACAAGTACTGTTTCCATCTGCCCGCACACTTAGTGAGGCAGCACTATGGCCTTCGATAAATGCTTTCAATATAAAATGTGATTCCCTAAGCAAACTGAAAGCCATGCTTTTACAAAAAGATATGGTCTTAACTTCAGCCAAAGAGACGTTTGATCTCCAGGTTGCAAGGTCCTCATCTCAGATACAGACACTGCTCCACACTAACTTCCAGCTGCATTTTGGGGAGCTGATTTATTATATCTTTAACATGTTGAATACAGAAGTGATAGTGCACTTTTTTAAATGTATCAGCTCTAGTTTGGTTAACACATTTAAGACAATTTTGGGAATTATACCATCTTTTATACACTCCGTATTTGGAAGCGTTTTTAGAAAGCTGCCGCTGGTCCTGCTACTTGTGGCATGAACTATGATTTTATTTTATCTGCTCCACAATGGACATCCCAGTTCAACTCAGAATGGAGACAGCACTGCTAGTGCTGCGTTTCCGTGAGCGCATGATACACTGCTTCGGCACTCCTCGACTTCAAGAACTGAATGAGCATTGGTTCTTATTGTTCTGGCTTGACTGCATAGAATCTGTCTTTCCCTGTCTGCTTTGCAGCTCCGAATGGGTCCTGGACATACGTCTCTGATCCAAATTGATTGCGCCACCGGACGTTGAAGTACTAATGGACCCCTTAAAGCCCCATGTGAATTGCTGTCCCCATTGTCATGCATGCAAATATTTGCAAAAAGTCACAGCTGAAAACTTTCTTTGTGAAGACAATGTAACACATAAGCTGCTTCACTACATGGGTCTACCTCAGGAATATAAGACTTGTCAGGAAATGTGGGACATTGAGATAGATAGGAACAAGTGTTTGGAAGGGAAGGGGCTAGCCCAAATTGTAAGGAATGAAACATACTGTATTCCTCCTTGTGTTTCTGAGAAAAATGAATGATTCCACTCTGCACTAATGAGAACTGTGGCACTATACTGCACATACCAGACATGCATTGGGGATCTCCATGCTGATGAAGATCTACTGGCACTGTGGTGAATTTGCATACACCCAACTTGTCCCAGGATGGTTAAGTCTGTGTTCCCTGGTTATCATACACACCCCTACCCTGGTAATTCCTGGAGAAGATCTGTCAGACTTGTACCAACATCCGCTACAGCAGAAAACAACTCTGTTGCATTAGGCTTGAGAAAAAAGAAAGGCTGATTACTTTGGCTGGGATCAGTTCAAGGTCATTTTGGAAGAATTCAGATAGTTTTCCGATTCACAAGTCCATGTGGGACGGTCCATACCCTTCTTCATTGTGCAGACAAAGGCAAATGCAGGCTGGTTGTAAATAACCAGGTGGGAGTTTATGAAGATGATGAACAGTGCTGATCTCAGCCTCAAAGCAATTAGGGAAGAACTAAGAGCTATCTGCCACATTGTGATGCAACATCGGTATATGTTGAATTTGATGACTGCAATGGAGGGAGGGATGTGTGCCAAGATCAGTGCAACCAGTTGCATGTTCATTCCAGGCAACACATGAACAATGAGACTCTGACTCTCGCCATCCAAGCACTGCATCTTTACAATTGGACATACATAAAGCGGGAGGTGCCCTTGAGCAGGACTGGTACTCAGGTTGGTTTTACTGGCTCACCCAGTGGGTGACAGGACTGTGCACGTCATTACTGCCTATTCTCACTTTTATACTGATTTGTGTAGTTTCCTACAAGTGGGGGTTTCCTGCTGTAAAAATACAGTCCTCAAATAGGGTAGAATGCCTGTAGCTAGGAAAGCAGTAATAGTTAAAACTGAAACACGACAAACCCTCAACAATGTGATTGTCATGAAGTATGGGGTAAATGATGTAACCGAAAATTCACCTAGAAAGGAGCAGGTTAATATTGATGTTGATGAATGCAATGAACACAAGATTGCAGGGAAGGGGACACCCTCCAAACTGACGGGCTCACTTAACTTAGAAACCAAAAAGTTTCTTTAACAAAGGTTCAAATGTTCACAAATATATAAGAGTTCATACAACACTTGTTTTTCCGAATTGCAGAGGTTTATTCACTGCAATGACATGAATCTGTCAATATTCTCTCATATGATCCCTATGGTAGTGTTATATAATCATCCATGATGTACAACCCTATGCATTTCAGGTCACAGAGGGCCCTTAATCAGGGGTTACATTCATATATCTGTGGAAATGAAATGAAGGCTTTACTCAGCAGTCCACATCAGACAAAAAATTAAAACAAAAGCAGAACAAAGTGTCCTCCTGTTGGAAATATAGAAGTGCAACCCAGTGAACAAGGGTCGAGGTGTATACGTGTCTATGAACTAGTGCTGTTGGTAAAGATGCCTAAATGGTGAGAGTGACACCAGTGTCTAAACCAAATAACAAGGTACATGACGTGTGGGTAAAATAATAATCAATGAGGTCAACAACGGAGTTCGTGAGTAAGCTTGACACAGGAAGGGTTTGTACTCCTACCGAACAACACCAAGAGAACGATGTGCGCAACCGCTATAAAAGGCGAGCAAATGGTTAAAGACTCAAATTGCGAAAAATAAAGTTAAACACAGACATGCGGGAGGCTTAGGAGAAGGCAGATATCATTAAAATATGCAGGTTAACTCAGTGCTTACCGCAATGGAGCCGTATCACTACCCCGCTCTCTCACAAAGAATATGAGAATTCAGCATGTGACGAAGCTTAATTATGTGTTGCGTGGGAGTGGTTACAGAAAAGGGTTGACATTTTAAAGGACCTGCGTCCTAGTGTAAGTGACATGCTAGGATGAACAAAATGTAATTGCAACAAAAACATGTATGTGCAAATACAAATCATCATCTACCAAAGAATGTGTCAAACATCACCAATCTTGTTGATGACCTTTACAGTATAATGCGTGAGACACGCAGTAAAAAATGCTTACATTTCTAACCTAGAAGGGGTGCTATTCTAATATGTAGAAAAGGGGAAAGAGGGTCACTGAAATATCCTCATTTTCTTAAAAGAAAAAAAGGGAACAAAATAAACTAAAGGCATGACCATCAAATACAATCAGCATTACGTGTAAAATGAAAACAACCGAAGACTCCAGTTCTTCTATGTTTGCTGTGACCAATCATAAAAAACAAATCCATTCTCGTCTGTCATTCATCCCGTATGGCTGCATGGCTTGTAGTTTTTTGATCCAATGAAATTCTGATCTGGCTAGCATCTTGTGTGGATCCATATCAGGCTTCAGCTGGAGTGCTTTTAAAATGGTAAAACGTAATTGCGCGATGTTATGTCTACCTTCTAGCCAATGGGTTGGAACAGTTGATTTAATGTTCTGGTGTCTAATATTGCTTTTCTGTTCTGTGATGGGAATTTTTATTTTTCGTTCTGCTCTGCCCACGTAAATCATACCGCATGGACATTTCAGAGTGTATAATATGTAAGATGAATCGCATTTGCTGGAATGTTGCAACTTAATTATAGTTCCATTGATGGGATGAGTGAATACGTTGCCTGTGATTACATTATTGCAGTTGACACAATTCATGCATTTTTGCATGCCTTTGTACAGTCCAGTATTTGTAACATGTTTTATGGATAATAATTCTTTGAGGTTATTAGATCGTTGATATGCAAATGTAGGACACTGAGGAAACAGTTGATAAAGATCCGGTTCTGTTTGAACAATGGGCCAATGCTTCATGATGATTGATTTCACCAAATGTGATTGAGTAGAATATTTCAACACGTAGATGATGGATTTGGACTGTTTCAATTCTTTCTGGCAAAGTAATTCTTCTCTATTCAAACTTGAGACTGGTTGAATGGCATTATTGATAATGGTTGTTGGGTAACCACGTTGCTGAAATTTATTGGCAAAACGATTAATGGTAACCATTGTTTCTGTTGGGTCAGATATTATTCTTTTAATTTTGATACACTTTGAATATGGAGGATGTTGCTTCAAAGATTATTGGTGAAAACTCCTGAAATGTAAGGCATTTTTTCTGTCTGCTGATTTAGTGAATACGTTGGTTTCAAAGGTGCCAGAATCGATTTGAATAAGTACATCGAGAAATGCTATTTGTTGTTTTTCAATCTGAGAGGTGAACTTAATATGATTATGTACTTGATTCAATTTAGCTATGTTGCTTTATATGCTGATTAGATTCCCTTTCCAAGTGATGAGTATATCATCAATATACCTTTTGAAAAGGATGAGTTGATCTGTCTAATTGTGGTTTGTGAGAATATGTTCTTGCCCCAATTTTACCATGAATATATTTGCATATGTTGGGGCTCCAGTGAACCCCATCGAAGCTCAATTGCATTGTGCATAGAAACTTCCTTTCCATTCAAAGGAGCTGTGGAATAAGGTAAAATGTAGTAGCTCCAGTAGCAGAACCTTACTGGCTCCAATGTCTTCTTCCATCAGTAAAACCCATTCTATAGCCACTAAGCCTTCTTGGTGAGGAATAGAAGTATAAAGAGCTGTCACATCCATTGTGCATAACCACCAATCCTCAATGTTAGTTTTGTCAAGAGTGTTAAACATGTTCAATAGAGATGCAGTATCCTTTAGATAAGTATCCCACTTCTGCACTATTGGTTGAAGAAAAAAGTCAAGATATTTTCCAATTTGTTAGGAAATGGATACACATGCAGAAGCAATGGGTCGAAAGGGTGGAGTTGACATTTTCTTATGAATTTTTGGAAGCCTGTACAGTCTGGGACGTCTAGGAAAGGCAGTGGTCAGATAGTTTTGGTGTTGGTACTGATCCAATCCATGTTTATTGCTCTTGTTAAGATCTGTTGTAGGATATCTTGATATGCTTTTGTGGGGTCTTGATCAAGCTTAATGTAGGTGTTAATATAGGAAAGATGATCCATTGCACTCTTTTCGTAAATTCAGTGTCCATTGCAACCAGCACTACGCCTTTATCAGCTTTCTGAAAAGTTAATATTTGCTTTTTGGCTAGGGATGATAGGATACTCCATTCTTTAGGTGTGAAATTTGATTTGCTGATTTTTCTGAAATTAATTCAATTAAGCTTTGATTTAACTAATCTCCCAAGTGTCAATCGATTTATGTGAGATAGGTGCACAAAAGGAACTCTTCGCCTTGAATTCTTTGAATTCAGGTTCTTGGACAGGAGGAGAAGTAGGTTCTAAAGTGCTAAAAAATGTTTCAGTCTCAGCATTTTGACAAATTTGAAGAAGGCTATCTCAGTTTCAGCCAAGTTGGTATGATATGATGGCACAAATGAGGTGCCCTTATTCAAAACCGCTATTTGAGCCGGAGTTAATGTAATTTTAGAGATATTCACCACTAAGTTGGTTTTGTCCTGCTTCTGAGAATTCTCATGTTGACCTCTGTGACAGGTTTTTTGACTCCTCCTGGTTTTTGCTAGGCTTTTTCTGGTTGATGGTTTGATGCCGGGCTGAAAGCGGCCTTTGAGGCTTGTTGGTCTCCTGAGCTTGGAGAAGGTTATGCAGAACTGTTTGTCTCTAATGATGGTCTGTTCTGTGCCACTTCTGAATGAGACACAACACTCTCTTGTGAGGAACTCACGTTGGGCTGTTTTTGTCATTTGCGTTGAGTGTACCCTTAGGTCCATGTATAGACCTCATCCAGTTTGTAATGAATCGTATCTGTATGAAACTTTTTGCTTTTGCGTTCGTGGATTTCTTTAGCAAATTTATCCAGTTTTAGATTGAGTTCATCAAGGAGGTCTGCCCAATTCTCTGGAGTCAATTTAGACAACTCATCTTTCAGGGTTTGAATTTCTTCTTCTAAAGATTTCCGAATGTTATAGGGTTTCTCGATAATTAGCAAGATTAGGTCTAAAGAACATTTGTTGATAATTAGATACCATTTTACATGAATGCTTTGTTAGCTTACATTACATGGGTTTCAAGGCTAGGCGTAAACCTCTGAGGATTCTCTTGGCTTTATGGTACTACTGTATTGGTGTTGTCCCGTTGAGTCTTTGATTGATTTCCTTTTTGCTTAAAAATTCCAATTGTCTTAGTTGTGTGGTAGTTGAAATATGTGGACTGAAAAGTCTAGCCTCCTGGATAAATCAATAGATTTTGGTGGCTGCTTCTGTAGTGTATGCTAAAGTTTCAGCTTTGTTCTCTGTTAGTGAAGCTATCTCTTCAAACGACCTGAAGGTGGGTGCACTAGTGGAGGACTTCTGTACTGGTCGGAAATACTGTCAAATGTTGCCACTGTGCACTCCTAATTTTATCAAGTTTTTGTGGAAAGCCAGTTTTTTCTGTGTGCGTCCCTGTCAGTGCACCAAATCCACTGGCTCTGACTGTATGAACAATATGCAATGATAAATGTATGTACAAAAGAAAAATCGAATCACTGTTGTTGAAATCCCCACTATGACCTCTCCATGAACCCAAGCCAGAAATGCATGGGCAGACATGCCCTGTGCCCTAGGCCTGAGGCTACTGATTGATCTCAGGTTGGTGGCACATAACCAGCAAGACAAATGCCCAAACACGAAAAACCCAGATTAGTCATACAGATAGGCAGTGACACCCCAATGGTCCTGTAAGATTGACCCCAATAAAATGCACAAGGCCGGAGCGGCGCGTGTTCCGAAAACACCATAAAGTTAGATGCCACATAAAAGTTAGCAACACTCGGCCAATCAGGACAAAGCACACACTACACATGCAGTGATCACACGCTTCCCATGGAAATCTGGACATGTTGTCCACTGGCCCTCATTGTGTCCAAGCAAGGCCGAGACCCATCAGCATTTGTCATCAGGTGGGAATAATTTATGGGTTCATGGCAAGACCCACATCCCACTCCCAAAACATGATCTATGAATTGTTTTATGAGACTTCAAGAAGTGTATGAAAAGAATTCAAATTGATTATATTTGGAATCAGTACTTAAACCTGCTTCTGTATGCTGCACTACTGGCTGTAGTGTTTGATTAAATCAGCTGTTCCTGTTTCGCCAAATGCCTCTTGACTTCATTGTTTCAAGGTAAATTCATATTTAACCAGCACTCTACTGCTGTTTTGCCTGCTGTCCTACTTGCTGAGAAAGAAGATTGGACTTTCACCCTTCCTCACAGGTTTAAGTGACTCCAAGGTTCAAGCAGCTGACCTCCTGTTCTGTGCTACAGGAGCATAACAAGTTCCAAAGGCTGCCTGCAACTGCCCCGCTGACCTGCTACCTAGACCTCTAATTGGACCTGCAAATGGGTCTGCCTGAGCCCTGGTGGTCTCTGCTGGAGTGAGTTCCTGACCCCCACATGTTGCCCTCAGGTCCTGGACCCCTGGAATGGCTCAGTTGAGCTACCTAGTGTTTGGCCTCTTCACTAATGGGCCCATTTGCACTAAGACCGTGCTGCCCATGCCAAGTAGCAACACAAAGTTTCAGTAAGCCAACCCTTCGCACTATAGTATCAACCGCTGTGATGACCATCAATGCGAAGCTCCAGCCACGACAGTCCGTAATGCAGACAGGCTCTTGATGCTAAAGCAATAACCATCCGCGACGCCAGCCTCCCCGCTACTTCTACAGACACATGCGATGCTCTCCCTGCACCTCATTGCCCCTTCCACTACAAGTGGAACTCTTGGCACTCAACAGAGAAGGTAAGCCTTTTATCAGGACTAACCAAGTTCCTGTATTTTACACATACTCCATCATGGCCGACTTGAACTAGTGACTTTCTCCTGGTCTCAAACAACCAGAAAGCCGCAAGTGGCTCTTCATGTTTCTCGTGCTATTTCCACGGAATCTTTAAAATTGCATATCTCCGGTTTAATTATTTTAGCCTTGTCTTAATTATTAAATTCTGCTTTATTTCCCTAACATGGCGTGCAAATTTTCTTGTGTTGTGTTTTTATTGTATTACTGTTTGGAATGCTGTATAAATAATTTACACATCGCCATTAGGTTACGCCTGACTGCTCTGTGCCAAGCTACCAGATGGCCAAGCACGTGTTAATTTACAGTTTGCTTAAGACTTCACTCTGACCAGAATTGTGGTTTCTGCTTGAGAAGGCTTTCGCCCCCTTCAACCAGTACCCAATTTTTTAATTTTTTTAATCCTCATATTGCCTTCAATCAATAAGCAACAACCAGGATTCTAGTCCCTCTTGTGCTCAAAATTGGGCTCTCTTCTTCAAGCAAATTTCCTGGGCTTCCTGGGGTGCAACTCGCTTGCATAGCCTGACTGCTTTGAGAAGATGTAATCATCAGACACACTAGCACATCATATCTTCCAACAAACTCCAAAAGTCACCACCATCATTCTGTTATTCCTCCAACTATCAATCTCCCTTAAATAAACCACTGATCTCTTCCAGGCATGCCAAGCAGGTGGGGAAGCTAAGTCCATAACTTGCATTATCCCATTATGGCCTTCAAAATTAAGTAAAACATCAGATTTATGTGCTTTATGTGTAGAGAAGGACTCCCTCCCCCCAAACCCTGCAGCCTTATCCCATAGTGATAGCCAGTGAGTAAAAGATGGTCTTACCCATGGCAGGTGGCAAACATATGCATATCGTCGGTCTCATTAATACCACACAGCTTACATTTGGAATCACCACTTCCTCTTAGTTTCGCCAACTTATTTGGGGTCTAATAGATGCTATGGAGGGTAAAAAAATATTTTTCCTTAGTGTAACAGGTTTAACTGCTGAGTAAAGTGTAGATAAATATACTTTCCATAACTCATACAACTCTGCATCCGGCAAGTATCCATCCCTTTCAGAAAATGGCTCTCATCTTGTCATCCGCTGCCATAAGTTGATGCTGGTACCACCGTGCCACATCCTTCTTTTTAACCCGACCATCTTGGGGGTCTATTTCCATTTGGCTATTTTCAAGTCCTGTCCAACCTTGACTCTTAAGCCATGCTTTCACTTGGTATATTTTAAACGTGTAGATTCTCCCCTTTGTCTTGGTACTCCAATATTCCCAAGTTAAGATCTGCCCATCGCCCACCAGCTGCCCCCATCTATTAATGCCACTCTGCTTTAAAGGATCTATAGGGATGTCAAGCAAGTGCTATAGAGTTCCTGGGCAGTCCCATATTGGAGACAACCTACCATAATAAGCAGTACCCAGTAATGATCTAACATACAACCAAGTTCTTGCTACTGCTTGTAGACATTTAATCTAACCTTCTTGAAAAAATGTGGTGCCCTGAATATATAGGTGAATCCTTTTTAGGCAAGCCAGAGAGCATTGCCCCAAGCAGGGTCATACCTTGACAAAGCAGTAACATTCTGTGTTCTTAAACGGAAAAGTCCAGCAGTAAAGTTGTAAATCTGATAGCCCTAGTACTCCGACGCTAGTCTTTCTCTTCAACTTCTTCCTGGAGAGGCATATTCCCTTGTTGGCCCAGACAAAAGATGTTATTTTCCCTTGCAAGTTTTGGATATTCTTTTTATCAAAAATTTGTGGAATATTATCTAACAGGAAGGTGACTTTGGGTAAAAGAGAAATTTTTACTAAGTAAATCCACCCGTAAATAGACAGTGAGAGATCCTGCGATATTTTCAACAACTTTCTAATCTGATCATAGCCCATCTTTTAAAAATTGGCTGCAGCAATTTTCCCAATATCTTGGGTTATTTTTAGCCCTAAGTCTCTCATTTCTGTGGATATTATTATTTTCCCATCATGCTGGTCCCAGGTCATTATTTCAGTTTTTTCTTCATTAATCTTATATCCTGCAAATCTGCCAAAGATCCTTGCCTCTGCCATAAGTTGTGTGCAAAGTTGATTCTGCATCTGAGGTTAAAAACCACTAAATTGTCAGTGTATAATGCGATTTTCCTTGAATATGTCCATACCTCAAATGGTTTTATCTCTTCATTCAGTCTTAAACTTTGGGTAAAAGGCTCAAGGTAAAGTCCAAAAAGACTAGGCAAGAGAGGACACCCTTACCTTGTCTTCCTTTCTATTCTCACTGGTGGTGATAAACTGTCCTTCACAAAAATTCGAGCAATTGGGGTGCTATAGATCTTGTCTAATATATCTAAGCACAGCAAATTAAACACAGCAAAATGATCTAGAACAGTGGTAAGATATCTCCAATTAATATGTCAAATACCTTAGCAGCATCCACGGTCAAAGCTTGATTAAGTTCTCTCAAATTTCTCCCTGGTAGAAAACCTTTTTGGTCCTCATGTATCAGGGGCCCCACTACTTTACTCAAACAGGTTGCTAAAATACTTGTAAAAACATTGTAGTCACAATTAAGTAATGAGATCGGGCGAAATGATTGGCTACCTAACAGACCTGCACTGGCTCCCCGTCAACAAGAGGGTAACCTTCAAACTCCTCATCCACGCACACAAAGCTCTCAACAAGACCGGCCCAGCATACCTCAACAGACGACTCAACTTCTACTCCCCCTCCAGCCAGCTCCGCTCCGCCAGCCTCGCCCTCACCACTGTCCCCCGCATCCGAAGAACGACCGCCGGTGGCAGTTCCTTCTCCAACCTCGCCTCCAAGACCTGGAACACCCTTCCCACCAACCTACGGCAGACCCAAGACCTACCGGCCTTCAGAAGACTCCACAAGACCTGGCTCTTCGATCACTAGCAGCAACCCCAGTGCCTTGAGACCCTCAAGGTTATGTAGTGCGCTTTATATATGTCATGATTGATTGATTGATTGATTGATTGATTAATTGCTTGACTGTAAAAGATTCTTGCCAAGCTTCGAATAAGCAATACTACTGCTTCATTCCACGATTCTGAGATTTGCCTACCCTCTATCAATGTAGAAGTAAACAACTTAACCCAAATTGGAATAATCTCATAAGCAATCATAAAACAAAATTCATGAGGAATCGCATTAGGCCCTGCGGCCTTACCTCTTTCAAATTTTATTTATTGCTACCTGAGTTTCACTACCTGTTATTTCTTGACATAGATAATGTGGGACAATTTAGGAAGATTTTTTTAAGCCAAGATTCCATTTCTTCTTTATTTATTACAAGGTTTTCTGTGTATAGTTCCTTAAAGAATGAGTTTAAAGCCTCTCGTATCTTACTACTCTCTTCTGTTATGGTACCTGTATCCTCAGCAATAATCTTCCTAATATAACGTTGATTCCTTTCCAACCTTGATTTCCATGCCATCAACTTTCCACAACACTCCCCATGTACTTTATACCTTGCCCTACTGACTTCCCACTGTTGCATCACCTTCATCCACTACCTTTACTCAAATTTTTGATTGCTACTCGTCAAGTACTACTAATTTATCCTATCTTTCCTCCTTACTCAGTAGGTCTAATTTTAGCATCTCTTCTATTTTCCCCATCCCTTCCTCCAATCTTGAGAATTCTTTTTTCTCTACTCCCACCCTATTTATTTAACCAGGCTTAATACAATTTCCATACTACATGCATAGGGGAAGATGTCATATTCTGGGTGAAAATCTCCTCTGTACCACTCAGCAACTATGACACTATCCCCTCCTGAAGAAAATTCCTTCTATTAACTTTCCCAGTCCTTGCCCCATACATGTCTTTCAATTCAACTTTTAGGAGCACTGCTGCATGGTCTGAAAGATGGATGGGAGATGCTCTAATCCTACCACTATCTCCACTTCTTTCCTACCCATGAAAAAGTAGTCTAATCTCTCTGGAATAATCTGGAATAATCGCTATTGTTTTTTGCTGGGAGAAGCGTAGTCCCTACAATCCCAATTTATTCTGCGCAGAACATCACACCAATTATAATTTTCCAGCATATCCAGCAAATAAACCATCATCTTTGGGGAATTAATCTAGATTCATGCTGAAGATCTAGCAAGATTATTATCTAATAAAGATTTTAAATCCCCAACTAAAATGATGGGGGCAATAAAGTCAACCAAACTGGATAAGAGTTGCACCAGATGGGAGACATCATCAATGTTCAGACTATAGTAACTTACTAATGTATAGAGACATTGATGTACTCTGATTTCAGCAATGATCCAGCGCACTCCCCCATCCGCTCTGTACCAAATCAACTCCGATTTGGATTTTACTTGAAAAATGAGAGCTATGGTTTTAGTATAGTGCAATTGGTCAGTAACTGCTATATTCTCCACCAACATTTGCTTTAAAAAAGATCCCTGCATTCCTGTTTC
This sequence comes from Lissotriton vulgaris, assembly GCF_964263255.1. Classification (NCBI taxonomy): domain Eukaryota; kingdom Metazoa; phylum Chordata; class Amphibia; order Caudata; family Salamandridae; genus Lissotriton; species Lissotriton vulgaris. Next base: position 1,517,619,468 of record NC_141691.1, read on the forward strand.
TTAAAGTGAGTTTCCTGTAGCATAATTATTTGTGATTTGTGCTCTTTTAAATACTGCAATATACTTTGCTACCTCTTTTTAACCCTTAACCGATTTACATTCCAACAAAGAATTGCAAGAACCTGTGTCCCACCGAAATTTGCTTCACCCTCTGTACTCATCTTTAGCCATAAAACTCATTGTTCCCACTTGGTGCTTTCCTTTTATGTTTATTTACCTGATTTGAGGACTCAAAGATTTTTTATAATGTTTTCCCATGCTCCCCACCAAATGTGCCACTTCCCTTGTGAACCTTCCCAACTCTGTAACTAGGCCTATCCATTGCCTATTTGAGCTCGTCCCTGTGGTAGTTTCGGTAACCTCGCCCTCCTCACCCATGTATTTTTCCAAACCCCCACCCTTCTTTGCTTGTACTTTGAAATTATCCATATCTTCAGTGTCTAAAAAATTATGCCTTTATTCAGATACATAACTTTCAGGGTGGCGGGGAACTTCAGTTTTACATTAGCCTTTAGTCCTCTCAACTCCTCCATTCTGATTCCCTGCTCAGACTGTCCATCCACAGTCTCTTTGGAGATATCCAACCTGAACCTTAAGGTGGCCCCCGATGCTTGCAATGATTTTAGCTTCAAATCTAGACCTAACAATGTCTCCTTCATGGTTTAGATTAGATAGTTTACAGAATCTTTCATGGTTTTTTTTCGCCCCGGTGTATTTTAAAGGGGTCTCTATGTACACGCTGAATTTCTCCTTCAAGATTGACCACACTGTCCGCTTGTTGAAATGTTTTTTTCAATAAATTTATCGCAAAGGATTTAATATCCGTCCCCTCTATTCCTTTAGTGACCCCCAGGATTCTGATGTTCCTCCTAGCATTGTTCTCCAATTTTTTGAGTTTCCCATACAGAACATTCTCTCTTTTTTTCAAGTGTACTACCTCTTGGGTGTCCTCTTTAACTGCTGTCTTGAGGCCTTGCATCCCACATTCCAAATCTCACAAGTGTTGGGCTAAGCTCTCAATCTTCACATCTAGGCTGGAGCCGGTCACCTGTATCTCTTTTTGGTTTGCCTCAAAGTCAAAAAACGCTCTTTGATTTCCCATGTTAATTGATCTAACATATCCAGGACTGTGTCAAACCCTTTAAGGTTGCAACCCCCAATGCCTGAACCTCCAGTTACTAAAGTCCCACCTGGGTCGTTGCTCTGCTCAGTCATCGTTTCTCCTGTGCCTAAGTTTGGCTCTACTATTGTCAGAGAGGAGAATAAATTGTGTGTAGGGACAGCAGGATGGATTAAAATGTTTCCTTTGGATTGGATTTGAGACTTGTTAAGCGCTCGATTACCCGAAGGTGTCTTGGTGCTAATGTCCAGCTGATGAAAACAAAACCACGATTGCTTTGTTAATGTATGATTCTTCTATTTACTGAATAGCCATGTTTTTAGCTGTTTCCTAAATTCGAGTAGTGATTTACAGTTTTTTAGTTGTAGAGGCAGGGAGTTCCAGATTCTCGTTCACCCTAATATGAAACTCCTGCCTCCCCAACGGACCATTAAGAAAATGGGGTATGACCCAGACAAAGTCAAAGGACCTGGGTATCGTATGATATAGAGAACAAAGCCGTCCTAGACGCAATTAGTCAATCACATTTCAATGAAATATTCATTTTTACTTGTTTTAGGGACTTAATCCTGAAAAAGAAAGGAAGAAACAACAAGCCAAATGCCTTTGCAGTATTATCATAAATACCCAAAGCAGATTGTACGACACTAAGTTTTATAGCAAAACAAATTTGCAATTTATTTCATAATCATATATATCGACGTTTCCACCCTGTCGTCTATCGTGATGGCACCCGTCTTCCTTTCTTTTTCAGGATTAAGTCCCTAAAACAAGTAAAAATGAATATTTAATTGAAATGTGATTGACTAATTGCGTCTAGGACCACTTTGTTCTCTTTATCCCCAACGGACCTGCCTGTGTCTGGGAGTGCTCAGTAAAAGTGCTTGGATGGATTAAAATGTTGCCTTGTTCCCCTGATTCCAAGCCTCTTGTTTCACTCATTGTCCCTACCCTACTCAGGTAGCTCTTCGTATCCAGGTTATTATCACTTCCATCCTCACCTTCCTCTGAGTCTCAACTTAAATCCAATCTAACTTGAAAGGAGGATTTTAACAAAGCGGTAATTTTGTGGAGTTTAGTGGCCAAGGAGACATGTTTTTCCTTTGAGAGAGCTATATTGCCACTTTTGTTAATGATTTCCAGAGACAGGGCTCTTTGGATGAGGGGGTACTGCCTTGAGATCTTATCTGCTTAACTGATACCTTAACTGGTACCTTAACTTTCATTTTTTGGATTATCTTTGCCTACCGCTCACAAGGAGTTATGGGTCCTTAATGTATACCGAGTGGAGTCCAACCTGTTGTTCCAAAGCCCTAACTGATTTCTTCTGACCCAAAATCATTCCCATGTTTATTCTGGTAAGGCAGCTGAATATCTAACTGGAGCTATTTTCCCAAGTAGACGTGCCCTCAGTCCCATTGCAGTCAGTATCCATCAGGACATGGCTCTGATTCTGTTTTTTTCATCTACTTGCCCTTAAGATTACAGTGGGCTCCTTTCCTTACTTCCTGTATAAGTTCCTTTCTTCCACAATCCTGACGTGTGTTGGCTCTGCGGATGCTAAACGTGTCACAGCCTTGCTACTATAGAACACGCTGGGCAGTGCTGAGCTCCCAAAGCGGCCCACCGATGTAAACCAGAGCGCCATTCCCCGGACCACCATCAATCAACTGGCCCAAAGACTCACTGTGGCTTCAGAAAAGGGGGGGAGCTTCCTCATGAGTCCATACGCGTTAAAGGTAAGCGCGGCCGCAGTATCAATACTTCCCTGTGGTTCGACTTCCGATCGGCTACCTCAGCCAGCCGCCATGTTCCCTCCTGGCTGGCCGCCACATTAACCCAATTTCTTACACCTACTAAATATAATAACGTAATGCAATTTTATTGTATGAGAGAGTTAGGCCTTGCAATAGGGAGAAACCAGTATAGGAGTTTTTCACTACCAGGACATGCACACCTAAAACCCATATGTCCTTCTTAAATACAATGCACACAGCATTATGAACCTTTTAGTGCGCACCTTAGTGGTGACATATGTTTTTAAAAAGATTTTGGCCTGGCAAACATTTTTGTGGCCAGGTCGAATTGGCAGTTTAAAACTACACTACAGTATACTACAGCAGGAACCAAACCACTAATTAAGAAAACTAGTCATCATTAAGCACCAGAGCTAAGAATTACACCACTACATAGCATGCACTCAAAGAATAATTAGAATTAAAATAAATTGGTATTCATCCATGAGTGAGGCCTGTTAGCACAATTTACCCAGTCAATTTCCAACTGAGGGGATGTGTTTGAGTATTTAATGAACAAGGAGAGATCCTTTGTCAATTGGGACTGAGTGAATATTTTGTCATTTGTAAAAAGAATTGCCATTTTTTAGTTACTTCTGTATTCATGTACGTGGACTGCATTCATCATGGAGACTGCGCAACTGATGCTCTCTATATATGTCTGTTTGTCTGGTTTTCCTCCTCTATCTACAGGTAATATTAGACCTTATAAGTGTCTGGTTAATTTACCTTGACCCATATAGACCTTGACAACACATGGTCTTTATCACTATCTTTTCCAGGTCCAGAAGATAGCCTACTTGACCCTCCTGGGCATAAAACAAGGCTGAAACATGTCAACCTTTTTATGGACATTGAATAGTGCGGAAGACTCCTAACTCCCCTTCCTTCGCACAAACTAATTTTTAAAGAAGCTCGAACCCAGGCCCATTAAAATTTATTTTTGTCTGGTTATGCAAGCTTTTTAACACAATTTGTTTACTTGCACTGTTATCCACCATCACTGATCAGTACTGTACTAACCAGTGGTTTACCTCCGGGTGGAGGAAGCATGAGGACTAACCCTATGATGATGCTGTCACGTTGCTAAGAGAGAGGCGCAGAATCAAGATATACCGCCACCCGAGCCTCAGTACTTGAAATAGGGTTTTTTATCGGTTCATTAACAAAAACTAATAAACCCTGGTTACTCAGGACAAGTGATCCATTCCCCCATTGATTTTTTGATATTTAATGTTCCCTCATGTTTTTCTGGTATTTCTTTTGGCTACTTTCAGACGCTGAAGTCTCAGAGTGATACACTCCATCTTTACTTCCGATGTGGCTTGTACATTTGTGTTAACAGACCTATCCAGATCACTGGAGCACTTGGAATAAGACTATTAGTGTTGTTCTTTAGATGTTTGTGGCATTAGAAAAGCTTAAGGCAACCCTGACATCGGTGCATCCTGAGTGCCACATCTAGAAACCATTCGCTGAGAGCTGAAAGACTGTTGACTCAACTGAAGGGAAATCATAGTGTAGGCCAGAGAAAAGTTTAGGCAGGGCAGACAGGGCATCGTAGCTTCACAAAACTATTAAGATGACGTCTGTCCCCATAATTTAATCGATATGTGTTGAAAATGGCACTTTCTAGGGTACTTTCCTTCAACAGGTTTAGAAAAATATCCAAAATGTTTATATATCCAAAACAAGACCAAAACGATGAGAATCCAACTTTGCAAGCTATCCTTTTAAAACTGCAGAAATATCTCAAAAACATAGTTCTTCCGAGTCGGCAGCTCTGTCCTGGCCTACTGTGATACTGAAAACAACAGAATCCAACAGTTCTGTCTAACTGCAGCGGTTGGGGGTGTTGGCAGACACATGAACATTACCTTTTGCATTGTGTCTGACGCATTGGTGCAAACCGGTCAAGGCAACAGTTACAGTTACGGTTGCGATGTGAAGGGAAGTGATGCAGAATGCTGTGCCCTCGAGGCGCGGTGCAGGCAGTGGCTCCGTGACGGTCGTCGAGCGGCATCGGTGAGACCAGTGCTCTGGTGCAGAGTGAAGGCTGTGCTTGATGACGTTCTGACAGATCACAGTCCAGGCGACATATTGGATTGTGGGAAGCTAGATTCGGTCAGTTCAGATGGGGTTGTGGGACGGAGCAAAGCGTCATGAAACTTACGAGCGGTGCCCCAGCCATGATGCAGTCACTGGTGTCAAAGTCAACAGGCAGCGACAACGTCGGTGAAAACAGGGCAGTGAAGTGAAGTGTAGAGGTGCAAAGTGCAGTGCCCACAGGTCACAGTGCAAGCAGAGGCATGGTGGTGGTGGTTGTTATCGTCAAACCAGGGTTGCGTTGTGAGATGCAGCAGTGCCCTCTGCGGTGCCTTCAGGACTGGGGAGCCAGGACTGGGGAGCCAGGGACCGAGTAGGTTGCTTTTGCCTTCTCTGTGGCAACTGAAACAATGGTTCCAGAAGCTGTTGCCATTGGTTGGTGAAGTCTTTGCAGTCCTTGAGACTTTGGAACCGGAGGCAAGCTCTACTTCAAGCCCTTGGAGATGCTCAGCACAAGTGAAGAAAGTTCAGTTCAGTCCTTTCACTGCCCAAGGCAGAAGCAACAACTGTAGGCAACAACTCAGCAAAGGGGCAGTGCTCCTCTTTGCAGCTCTTCCAGCTCTTCTTCTTGGCAGGTTCCTAGATTCCAGCAAGTTCTAAAGTTCTGGGGTCCGTGCCCAAATATTTATACTTCAAACTCCTTTGTTCTCTCAGGCAGAGTGTCTGCGCTTAGTCCAACCCAGTTTGATCCTCTCTGGCCCGGCTTTCCAGCAGGAGGTGGACGCAGCATTATCTAAAGCAGACCAGGCCCATTCATGTGCAAGGAAATCTCCGCCCAGGTGTATTCAGACCAGCCCTGACTCTTCCAGGAAAGGCAGGATACGACTCGACCACCCCAGTGCCTGTCATACGAGAATACACATCCCTAGCCCCTGTCACTCCAAAGCCAGACAGTCAATCCACATACCCAGCAGTGGGACACAGAATGGCTAAGCAAGAAAATACCTATGTTCAAACACAGAACATAAACGTCACCTTTACTAAAAAATGCATTGTCACACTCTGAGACCAGGCATACTGAACTCAATTTCCATATCTTGTCCCAGTGGGAAGTTATACTAATATGATGTAATAAGTAAAACTCCCCTTCTATCCTATTGGACAGATAGCCTTTCCATAGTGAAAAACGAAATACACTGTAATTCACTATCAGGACATGCAACACACGCCAGTACATGGCCTACCTTTCAACATACACAGTACCCTACCCACAGGAGTACCTTGGGCCTGCCTTAGGGGTGATGTATATGTAAGAAAAGGGAAGATTAGGGCCTGGCAAGTGGGTGCACTTACCAGGATGACCTGGCAGTTACAAACTGCGTGCAGGCCCTGCAGTGGCAGGTCTGAGATAACTTTTCAGGGCTGCTTATATGGGTGGCCCAATCAGTGCTGCAGGTCCACTGGTAGCATTTGTTTACAGGCACTGGCACACTCAGTGCACTTTACTCAGGCCTCAACAGTAAACAAAATATGCCAATCATGGAAACAACAATCCATAATAACAATTTACAACAGGAGCACTTGCACTTTAACAATGAACAGGAGTGAGAAAGTGCACAGAGACACTAAACCAGCAAAAACAGAGTCAAAACCGGGGGGTCAGAACGCAAAAAGACAGGATCAACACGCTAAAAGAGGCCAGGTCTAACAGTACCATGCTACGCTGGTTAGATGCTGGGACATCAACTAGAGGATTCATTAAGACAGAAGGGACTGCAACTGGATTCACCACAGACTTGTTGTGGCCTAAAGCTTGTTGTGCTCCATGAAGGGGTCTATCACTTGGTGAATTTAGCCTGGATGTTGCTGGCCGACAGCTAAGGGTCAACTGTCATGACACGGGTCCCTAAGTTCTCACCCAGGGCTGATTGGCAGGCCCCCTGTTCCCTTGATTCCAGAGACACAAATGATCTTCCCAGTTCCACAAGATTGTAAGGACTGTGCAGGGTGCAGCGGAAACTGGTGGATGTTTTTGTTGAGTTAAGGGCCGTCCTGATGTACACCATCATCGCACTGTGACAAGGAGTGTACTCTTAATGATCAGCAGCCCACCTGGGGTGCAAGGAAGTAAAAAGTTTGAGGAGTGCGGGGGAAGCTTGCAGAGCCTGAGGGACCTGTGCTTGCAACCAGGGGACCTCCGCTCGCTTGCACACTTGAGAGTGTGGTGTCCGAGGGGTTTTGGGGGATCTGAGCTGGGAGTAGGGACTGTCTTTGACCTCCAGATCAGGAGGATGACAGTGCCTGACATTGCGGCCTCTGTCCGAGGTCGCTGGCTCCCTCTCCTTGGACCCACGCCACAAGGTACTTTGTTGTGGAGAATACCGTGACTGCCCCAAAGGGTTTTGTAGTGACTTGAGAGTACTTATAGCTGTCTGCCTGGAGCTACGGCAGCTCAAACCTCTGCTTGAGGGGAAACATTTCTCCAGACTTGGAAGCACAGCAGCTTCCTTGGTCACAACCTTTTGTCTATAGGGGATAGTTATCCTGCACTTGCCCAGGTGCCACTGGGAGCCTTTAGGTCTAATCCGGATAGACATAACTAAGTAACTGTCTCTTTCCGTTTTAGGTAGTTCTGACAATCTAATTAATGTGGCACCAACAGGGGCAATGTGTATGGTTGGCTGGTGTATTTGAGTGACTGGAGGCTGGGTCATGAGGTGTAGTCAAAGACCTGTGATTGATTTACCATTGCAACTCTTCGGGGTATGAGATATTGGCTAATGGGAAAGTTTGACGATTGCATATAACAATAAAGTGTATATACAATGTGCATCTTGCTTGATTTCAATATGTGTATGTGTAATACAATGACCAGTGTTTTATAAATATGGTGTGGAGTATTTTTGTGGCATACACAGTGTGTTTCGAGGTTGGTGTTGTGCCCTTACTCTGCACTTCGGCCCTGAGGATAAGCCTGACTGCTCAGTGCCAAGCTATCCAAGGATGAGCACAGGTTATCAGACACTTGTATCAATCTCATCCTATCTAGGACAGTGAAGTCTGACCTGCTTTGAGGCCTTCCAGCTAGCAAGAAACCGCTGGGTCAAACAATATGGGTGTGGTGTAAATGTCACTTTTTGTATTAGCATTGAGCTGGCTAGAGAGGTAGATCATCCAAATCGGACTGTCAAACAGAGTTGGAGGCAGCAAATCATGTCAGTAGATCCTAAAATGGGCTTGTTACGAGACTAGAATTATCAGAAAGAGCAAAGGCAACAGAAAATATCAAAATGTGTTGTAGGGTAGACGAGAAATTGATGGAATAGAAAAGGAATTATTAGAAGGATAAAGGGAAAGCTGTTTTATGGTAGTGCATATATAGCCTAGAAATGTGTAGAAAAGTGGATCAGAATGGGAAGAGAGGAAAGGTAACGGAAAAGGTGATGGGCTATGTGACAGAAAGAAGAGCTAGTTCATGGGTGTGACAGGTGCTGAAGCCAAACGAAGTGGAGAGGGAGCAAATCAGAGCTGGGACAAAGTTGTGTGTGTGCTAATTTTGAGAGGCAGGGTAAAGGTGAGACAGAAAATAACATTAACAGAAAAGCTGGGATAACGCAGGAAAATAGTGACAGAAAGAAAGGTTTGATTCCAAGCAACTACTGTCTAATGCCTTGTGTAAGGTGTTCTCTTGCCCTTACTTTCAACGCCTGCAAAATATTTGTGAATTTAAATGTGATTTATTTTTACCGTATTACCGTAGTAACAGGAGGCCATGCAAATGACAGACATTGAAATTTATCAATGCCGTCCAGCCAAACATAACATAAACAATCAAATCTCACAGTGAAAGAGGGAAAATGTGCATCTAAGGGGTGAGGTTGCTACATTTAGAACCCAAACACACGTTATCACTCCAGTCTTGCAGCTTCATCGAGTAGCAAGCTGTTTAAAGTAAATCTGTTCTTTACATGTACAGGTCTAACTGTCTAATATAAGGCCTAGAAGGGTACAGTGTTTGGTCTGGTGATGTCCCATCACATCTTGTCTTATGTATTCTAGTCTCCAGCAGCCCACATTCAATATGCTGGTCTATGTAGCACCTTACTCATAACTTGTTCCTAATCCAATCCCTTTCTCTTTCAAATGCACTGCTGCTTATTGGAACCTTGTCTGAGCTAGATACATACAAAAACCTATTAGATAGTGTAGTCTAGAGAGACTGCTTTTAGAAATCTAATATCTAAGGTGACATTCATTTTGAAGTCAATACGTGCCCATTTTGGAGTTAAATATTTTTATTAAGAATAGAGATTATTACAAGGATCCATTACATATGAAAACCATGCTATTTAATATGAATAAGAGCATATGAGCACCCTAATATTGAGTAATAAGAAAAAACAGTGTCATGAATAGAAAGTAAGAGAAATAAAAGAAAAAGGAGAGAGATGAAAAAGGAAAAACATGGAAAGAAAAAGAAAAGACAAAAGGGAAATATGAATCAAGTAGCCATAGAAAAATATATCAAATAACCTCAATAGTAACCCAAAATGTACAGTAATAACAAGCACTGTGGAATGCATAATATAAACATATTAAAAGCATTGGTATAAAAATAAAGACATGCATGCTGAGGAGATACTGGGAAGCCTTCAAGAATCTATAGTAAATAAGTAGTAATTGTAGAGCATAATCTATGGTGTTTGATTACTTATGAAGTTGATATAGATCATACGTGTCCAGCCTTATTATCTATTGATATATCTTCCTTTGTTCTAAAATTGGATGCAATTAGCTGTAAAACTACAGCAATGAGCAAGTTAATCAATTTACCAAGAAGGAGATCATGAGACCAGATATTAAGTAAACGTCCCAAAAAGAACTTGTGTAAGGAAAAGGTTGAAACAACATTTTGTAATAGCATTCATTTTAACCCCTACTAACTTCCAAAACTGATTTTCTTTATGACAAAGAAAAAACGTGCAGATATGAACATCTGAAGAATTATATTATAAAAGAAAACTAAAGTTTGTATTAAAAAGGCCACATGAGCAGTGGAATGTAGTTTTGGTCCTAATGTATGCCACAACTTCTAAGGCAAATTACAAGCTAAGTCTGATTCCCATGAAAGTTCAACTTACTTTTAGTTCTGATTGTAGGTGAGTACCCAAACAGTTTATATATAGTAGATGCTTTTCTGTTAAAGTTGTGCCATATTAGAGCATCACTGGTGTTAACAGAATCCAGGGAAGCTTGCAAGAGATGTGATAGTAAAGAAGAGATTTTCTCCTGTAAGATATCACATTTTCTATGTTGTGAGTTTGATAAGTTAAACTTAGAAGATATGTCAGAGTAGGAAAGTAAAGTATATTTCTGCATTAACTGCAAAATCATTATTATCCCCTCATCCACCCAATATTTCTAATGAAGCACACACCCATTCTGTGTAATATGTTTATTGTACCATATGGGAGTAGAAGTGAATTGATGTGATGAGAGAGGATTAGACACTGTAAATGTAGTGAAGAGGAAGCAGATGTGTGAAATGACAAGAGGTAACCATGACTTTGGAGGGGATGACATAAATGAGATATTTGAGTATGTGAAGGGCTGTATCAATGCAGATTCTAAATCGATCCATACTTTCTGTGAATCAGGGTTGGAAGAAATGAAGCATTCTTGTGATTGTTTAATAATAAATGCCTTGTGGTAACGAATAAAGTGAGGAAAATTGGCACCACCCATCGTCTTGCGGAGTTTAGGAGATATGCGTGACTTTTTACTATTCCATAAAATGTTTTTTAGTATGTTGTCAATACGTGATAAGACTGTATTTGTGTTTTTATTGGGAATATCATAAGTTAAAAATGTGTGAGGGGCAGTAGCATCATTTTATTTGTATCCAATTCGCCCCACCATGAAACATAGAAAGGGGACCATTTCTGTAAACGTTCCTTAAGTTTGTCCAATAAACGGTTAATATTAATTTTAAGAGTTTCTTGGAGTGTATTAGAATACCAATTACTCAAGACTTTAATTTTGGAATCATTCCATAAAAATCCCGAGTGATCAAGCGGACTCTTTACACAGTATTTGTTAAGTGCCAATATCTCAGAAATCTTAACATTCAGTTTATTGTACGAGACTTGAAAATAGGTTTGAAATTCTTGAAAAAAGGCCAGGAGGGATGATGCTGGGGAGCTGAGGAATAATAAAATATCATCTGCATAGGCATTTTAATATGTTGATCTTTAATTTGAAAATGCAAGTAAAATGAGGGAGACATAATTTGACTTAAGAAAAGGTCCAAAGCTAAAATAAAAAGAAGAGGAGAAAGTGGGTAGCCCTACCTAGTTCCTCGATTTAAAGGAAAAGAAGAAGATTGTATGCCATTAACATATATAGAGGATTGGGGGAGAAATAAAATAGGAACACTAGATCTATGAATATTGGGGCGATGCCTTGCTACTGTAACGCTTTTCTTAAGAATCGCCATTAAACCTATCAAATGGCCTCTCCGCATCTAGAGACAATGTTGCCAATGAATGTTGGAGCTTATTCGCTTTATTAATGATAGTAAGGAATGTACAAGATTTGTCATAAATATTACAACCTTTCACAAACCCTGTCTGTTAGAGACCAATATCATGTGGTAAGAATTTTTCTAATCTGATAGCCAATGCTTTAGCAAAAATTATACAGTCTGTGTTTATGAGAGAAATTGGCCTGTAATTTGGGCATAATGTGTGATCTGTACCTTGTTTCGGAATTAGACAAGTCATTGTGTCTGCAGAATAGCCATGAGAAGAGTTGGAGGTGGAAAAAGAAGAGATTAACCGAACTAAAATGGAAAATAACAAACTCAAAATCTGTAAATAAAATTCCACTGTAAAACCATCCGGTGCAAGTGATTTACTGGTAGGAAGTTTTATTAGGACAGACAAAAGTTATTGGGTGGTTAATGGTTGTTCTAATGTGGAAGGGCCAGGAAGAATGAGTTTTTTTTATGGAGAAAAATATTTATCTAACTGTAAGATGTTCGAGGGAAGATTATCGGGGGTGTTTAAATTGGTATAATACTGTACAAAGCATTTTAAAATCTGAGTCCTTGTAAACTGCAGACCCTTGTGTATTAATGATTGAGTTTATCTAATTCTTCTCTTTTTTTAATTTAAGGAAATTGGCTAGAAGATTACCTGACTGGAAAGGGGAGACCACTCGGTCCCCCCGAACGTATGGATGGGTGCCCCGATCACCCCGGGAAACCATTGTGGGTGGGGGGCGTGTCCCGGCTGGTATGCCTGAAGCGGCGTGGCCGGAACACGCTCCTCCCGCCCAAAAAGAGGTTGTCCTAAACACCCGCCCGGAAGTCCGTGCACTGATGGGCGTGCTTGAGGCGGGTCCCTGCCCTCCCACAGCTGGATAAATAGTGCGAGAATCCAACGAAGCTTCCTCTTGTTCCAGTGCTCTGAAGGCTGCACCGCTCGTCGCTCGTGAGCCCTCAAGGGAACAAGCTGCACTTTTTTGAGAACTTTTAATATTTGTCTTTCTCTTTCAGTTATCAAGGCGTAGTTGGAGATCGAGTCACCTCCGTAGGACAGGTTGTGCGGATCGATCACAGACATGCCTGGCAAGAAGCCCGGAAAGAGCTCCGAGATGGAAAGGATGCTGCGCACGTTGGTGAACCAAGTGGCGGTGATGGACCGAAAATTCGGTAAAGTTGACCGGTTAGATCGCGGCTTGGCGGCCCTCAGGAAGCAGGTGGAGGCCCAGAATGCCTCCTCGGGGCGACCCAAGAGGGTCATAGGACCGGCCTTGCCGAACGTCACGCCCGGGGATAAGGGTAAAAAGAGGAAGGGGAAGGCGGGTCCCAGCGAGGCCCCAGTTCCGATAGAAACTCCACCAATTCCAGTAGCGCCAGCGACCAGCCCGGTACCGGGACCGGATGGGGGGTTGCCTATCCCCGTGGTTATCACGCCGCTGGTGGATGACCAGATGCCCCCGGAATTAGCGCTTCAGTTAGCGGCAGTGTTACCATGGCTAAAGAAGGGAGCGGGGGGATCTGCGGCTGCGGGAGACCCGGCCGAAGAGGCCAGAATAATTATCGAGCAGTTACGGCAGGCAAGTGTTGCCGGGACAGCGAATGTGCCTTCTGTTTCCCCGCAGGTGGCGAAGGTGGTCACGGCTGACAACCAGGAGAAAACAACGGACGCGTCTGGAAGAGTGGCGGAAGCCGGTAGGAGATCGTTACCGATGGTGGGGGAGGGCGCGGTACCCTCAAGGCGGGAAAGTTTAGCTCAACATGTTCCCATGGTTACGAAAGAAATGGTGTGGGCAAACAAGTACATTAACATGTTTTCACTGTTGACTGATCATCGTGAGTTAGAATATGCAAAGACCCAGAAAGATTTGTGGCACCCCAGTGTATGGCGGGCCAAGATGGCAGAATTCAGGGTCGATGAGACGATGATGAACCTGATCAAGGCCTTTTCTATCTTTGTGGCGATTATCGGAGAACGTACACCAGAGGTGTTGAGTGACTTGGCATGTTACCAGAGTAGAATCACGTATTTCCATGCGAAGTATGGGGGTGATGAATGGAAAGGCTATGATATGGCCTTTAGAAAAGCAAAGGAATTTAATGCGGCCTTGACATGGGATTGGTTGGATACAGTGTCCTGGCATGCGCAGCTCTTGCACAGCTCCGCGGGATAAGGGACCCGATGAACTCCTTCTTAGTCAGGAAGGCTCTCCGTGGCTGGTGGCGCCTGGAGGGGCAAAGACAGGATAAGAGGCACCCGATTGGGTTTGATAAATTTACCACCTTACTGGCGAAACTGGACGAGACATGCTCCTCGCCCAGCGAGGTAATACTATTCCGAGCAGCTTTCACATTGGCATTCTATGGGTCCCTGCGGGTGAGTGAACTTGTGGCAGGGAATAAGAAAGATGTGGAAGGAGGTCTACGCAGGGATCACATCCAAGTAAGAGGGGATTCTCTGCTGATCTCGATAGCCAGATCGAAAACGGACCAGGAGGCCCTGGGGAATAGTGTGGTGTTGCAGCGCGCTCAGGGGCATCCCGGTTGTCCAGTGAGGCATGTGGAGGCCTACCTGAAACAAAGGTCGACAACATGGGGGGGGGGCCCTGCTTAGACATATGGACGGCACCCCATTGACAAGATTTAAATTTCAGAGGGTGCTGGCAATTACGATTGCAGCGGCGGGCTTGAACCCGTGCGATTTTGGGACCCATTTGTTTAGAATAGGGGCCGCTACAGAAGCTACGGCTCGGGGTCTGCAGGCAGACGAGGTGAAACAATTAGGCCGTTGGTCCTCGAATTGCTTCAAGAGATATGTGTGACTGCACATGTTGTAAAAGACTGATAAAATGCACTCACGCTTGTTGTCTTTTGTTTGGATTACAGTTTCGCGAGCCTGTGACGCGGGGCGGAAATTGGGATCGGCCCAGCATCAGCTGACCAGCGGGAAAGGATCACGGAATGGAGATCAAGTGATCTGGGTCGTGGGCCACTCATACGTGAGGCATGCCAGGGACATATTCAAGGCAGGTGATGCGATTCACACATCTGAGGAATATGGGTTCAGAGTGACCTTCCATGGGAAGGGCGGCCTCTGTATTGACCGATTGCAAAGCTTTGTGGAGGAACTATTAGGGGGGCACAGGTCACCGCCATCTGTAGTCATAGTGCACGTAGGGGGCAATGACTTGGTGAGACTGGGAAGACGGGTGTTAGTTGAGCACCTACTGTCTGTAGTTATCTGGTTAGCCAAAAGGCTCCCGGGATGGACGATTGCCTGGTCCCACATGATTCCCAGGAAGATATGGCGGGGGGGTTTGTCTATGACAGCGTTGAACCACTTGGTAAAGAGGGTCAACAATAAAATTGAGAGACTGTTTCGCTCTGCTCATCTCCAAAGCATTTCTCATGGGTGTATCAGGGGCGATCACTGTTATTCGAATGATGGGGTGCACCTGTCCAGGACGGGTAATGACTTACTGATAGGAGACATCGTAGCTTGGCTAGTGGGCTTGAGGAGACATGACCTATAGGAGGTGTGGGGGGGGGGGGGGGGCCAGATAGTCGGTCAATTATCTCGCCTGTGGCGGTAAGGTCATGATCATAGAGCAGTGATTTCAAGGTCCATAGGGAGGGTGCCACCCATTATGGATGGGAGCGCCTGGGGGAGGTGGCCATTGGCCCCTCCCATGGGGGGGCGGCACCCACTACGGATGGGTCGCCGAGGGGGGACAGCCATAGGCCCCTCCCAGGGGGGGATGGCTATATGCCCCTCCTAGAATTTCCCGGGGGCCGGATATCCGCTCCGGCGGAAGAGAGTGTGGGGAAGGGGGGGGGGGGGGGGTAAGTCCACGCTGTCCTCCTTACGGATACCTCGCACACGAACTCAGGCGACCTTAAGATGGCATCGAGTGAAAGGGGGCCCCCACGACAAGGGAAGTTACAATTGGGGGCGAGGGTAAAGTTCTCTGTGTATGCGCCACTCACACCGTGAGTACAGTATCAAGAGAAAAGGGTTAACCCAATAGAGTCACTGGGACCTGGGTATCTAGCTTTAAGAAGAAGGGGTCCCAGTAAGGAAAACACATAAATACATACAGTTTGAATAAAGTAAATGAAAATAAATGCATCTATAATGTTTTATTCACATTATAGGGAAAAGTATTCAAAACCAATTATAATATACAGTTGTATCAGTGCCCCTGAGGGTAAGGTGGACGTGCAGTCGTGAGGGTAGTGTAGGGAGGGATAGTGACAATAAAATAAAACCACGTATTATTCATACATTTATATAAGTTAAATGTCGGATGGACAGCGTAACGATATTCAATCAACACAAAAAACATTATAGATGCATTTATTTTCATTTACTTTATTCAAACTGTATGTATTTATGTGTTTTCCTTACTGGGACCCCTTCTTCTTAACTCACACCGTGAGGGCGGGAAGTTGGTGATAGGGATCTGACACCGGTTAAGACCTTTGCCGTTGGCCCTTAATGTTAGGTTGTACAAATTCAAATGTAATGCATTTATCAGGATTCTAGACTCGGCTAGGAAACCTTTGTATTAGAGATTTGTTAAGGTTAGCCTGAAACACCTGTCTTCATCAAGATGTAATTGAAGTTGAATTTGTACATGATTCATGAAACGTTTTAATTTAAAGTTTTAAATTTTGTTTAATATTTTAATAAATACGGCCGGGGGGGTCGTGAGGCCCCCCCGCCTTCCAAAAGTTCAAATCTGCGTCTGTCTCCTCCCATGGGGAATTGGTGTTGGGAGGGGTGGCGGGCATCCCGGCCCATATGGAAAGGGGAGACCACTCGGTCCCCCCGAACGTATGGATGGGTGCCCCGATCCCCCGGGAAACCATTGTGGGCGGGGGGCGTGTCCCAGCTGGTATGCCCGAAGCGGCGTGGCCGGAACACGCTCCTCCCTCCCAAAAAGAGGTTGTCCTAAACACCCGCCCGGAAGTCCGTGCACTGATGGGCGTGCTTGAGGCGGGTCCCCGCCCTTCACAGCTGGATAAATAGTGCGAGAATCCAATGAAGCTTCCTCTTGTTCCAGTGCTCTGAAGGCTGCACCACTCGTCGCTCGTGAGCCATCAAGGGAACAAGCTGCACTTTTTTGACCCACCCACCAGCCCCTTGTTGCAGAGTTTCTGGAATAAAGAGATATCGTCTGTGTTATTTGACATGTATGGCAATCATTTCTTGCATCATAAATGTGTGACGATGGTATGCATGTAATTAGATACTTGCTTGTAGGCCAATTTTTCCTTTGTAGAGATGTACAGGAATGGATTTAATAAAGATTGTGCTTTGCTTTAGGACCTTTTTCCCTTTGTAGCAATCTTGAAGTCGGTGAATTTATCGAGCTGTTGCAAGTTTAGTCATAGTTTTCTTTCCTTAGTAGGTAAAACTGAGGAAATAGAAATTTTATGTGGCCAATGTGTCCCCTGCATGTACCCACGTTCACCCACGTTCACCCATGCACCCATGCACTTTCCCTCTCAGACCTGTAATAATAATGCCTCTGCATTTCCGTCCAACATTAGAATGTCAGTTACCAAGCCTTCCATGAAAGAAACGTTAATTCTGCATTGAGGCCTATGTTGCCAATGTATTTGCATGGTGCACGTTTAAAAGTCGAGATGAACCCGTTTTGTGGCTCAGCCGAGCCAGGACCCGAATTCAGGCTCCAAGCCTCCAGACACTCTGAAAGCTGCAGCTCAGCTAAGTATCCCTGACCTCTCGCATACTTCCTGCTCAGCCTAGAGGTGCCCAGCCCGGCCTGCCAAGACAGTATTTTGCTTACAGTTATCTGCTCTGCTCCACAGAAACACATTCCTGCTTAGTGAAGAAGGTAAACATAATCCGCCTGCAGAAGATAGGGCCTAGCCTTTCTGTCTCCATTTAAGTGATTTACAGAGCTCACATCCATAGAAGGCCCATGCCCCCCACGCAATGCACGAAGAAATATATGCACACACTGGCTCCTAGTGATGAGCAACCTTTGCTCGAGCGACCTTTACTTCAGACCATACATCCTCCAAACTCAAGATATTAGATAATACCAGACGTGCAGGTAGTCCTGACACTCAAGGCTTCTCTACTAGAACGAAAGTCAGATCCCCCCAGCTCCCCCCAGTTACACGTCAATTCCACGTCATGACCAAGTGGCGCACACAAGTAGGGTAAAGGTTCCAGCTGACCACGCAGACCCCCTCCATGTATCCACCCACCTATGACACACCTATGACTCCTCAAGTGAACGCCCACGTGCACGCCTTCTTACACGCTCTTTTACACGCCCATGTGCTCTTATCTCTCTTTCGCTTGCTCCGCCTGGAGCGCTCCGCCTTCTCTATGCAATGTAATGTATGTTTAACGTATAAATAATGTACTCTGTGAATAAAGTTCAGATGACGATCCTTCCTGAACCTTAGTGGTGATGGAACCCGATTCTCCCTTAACTCGAGTTACTGAAATAAAGCCCTTTTGAATCGGACACCACGGACTCTGCCTCTCATTATATGCATGATCTTTTGTTTAAGTATAGAAATTCCGACAGGGTAATAATTTTATTTACCACATAATCTGGTTGTACTGTATTTCAGTGCATAAAGTTAACGATTTTCAAGTTCATGTTTTCCCCATGTATCAGTCAACTGTATCTGTTTTAATGTTGTAGTGTTGTAGTGTGAATGGTTGTTTCAGTCAGTCTATTTTAGTGTATTGTGTTTTCATTACGTTAGTTCAAACATGCCACTCTTTTTGAAATTACGTCAGATAGGGACCAGGAAAGGGATGCTAGAAGAGGCAGTTCCCGTCCCGCCTAGAGACACACCTGGTCATTTTATGTACCAGAAACACGGGCTAGATGCCATATTGTTTTTAGACTTGTGGGTAGATTACATGAAGGATCTAGAGGAGAAGTTTAGATGGCCTGCCTCAGGAACATGGGATGCTGAATGCATTATGAAAGTAGAGGAAGCGCTATGGAAAAGGAAAGTGAGACCGTCCCAGAAAGATGCCATTGAGTTATGGCGTAAAGAAGCGCATAGGAGAGCAGAAAAAGAATTCCACCAAGCAGAGAGAAGTAAACAAGCAGCGGAAAAAGCCAGAGAAAAAGAATTGCGGGAGGAGGGGGAACGGGTCAAAGCAGAACAGGCCGATAGAGAAAGAAATGCCCTCGTTGCAGGTATTTATCTTGTCCTCACGGAAGAACTAGCTAAAGTGACCCCTTCAGATAAATCCCGTAGACCGCATACGCCACCACCAGTACCCTTTAGAGTACGTAGACAGAAGCCGACAGCCTCCAAAGCTTTTATTTCCTCCTATCTAGAAGAGCCCGCACCGGACTATGTAAATGCAGAATTCCCTCCGCCCCCATCACAGGATCAGCTTCTACAGCTCCAGTTTCCGCAGGCTTCTCTTCCGCAGGTTTCTGCTCCGCAGGCCGTGCAGCAGGTTTCTGTTCCGCAGGCCGTGGTCTTGAAAGACGACGTAGGTCAAGGGGCAGTGGGAGGGGGGCCACCGCCGACGCCACGAACACCGCCAATGACACGAACACCGATAGGGCTAGGGCTAACACGAACGCCACAAATGACATCAACACCATTTAAGTATGTAGGTGTAACGATCCCACGTTGTATATATAATCCAGTGCCAGGAGAGGGTGCAATGCTCGTGTTTTCACTAAGATTAAGACATGCCGTCGACTATTTGATCACATTACCAGGCATGAAGGACCACCTAGATAAAATATACGATTTCATTAGAACTGGTAAGGGACCCGAGAGTATAGAAGATGCCATGGAACAAAGAAAGGTGGGTGTTCAGAACATGATTTTACGTTTTTTGATTAACTGTCTGATCAGGGAACAAGATCAACCAGACAGGGAGGTAAAGAAAGTTTTGACGGATTGGAGTGACAACATATCTGCCGGTCGGCATGACAAACAGGGACAGACAGAATGTATGTACAAGAAAATACGAAAGGCGATTATAGAAATACACAAGGAAGATTCTGATGGGCAGTATGAGTCATCAACGGAAGAGGTTGAGCCATACACGGAGGAAAAGGATAAAATAAATTACGTAGGCAAAGCGCGACAGTTTGACAGGCCCTAGTGTCTCGACTACCGCAAACAGGAACATTCTATAAAGGAAAGATATTCCCTCGCAAAATCTATTCCAAGCTACTGAAAAAGCACTGAAACGACGGGTAGAGTGCGAGAGACCCCACACCCCACATGAACAGGAATTAGTCCGGTCAGCCGTCCAATGGGTGTCTAATTCTAACATATATAACAGTGATGTAGTGGCCCAGACCTTTTTGATCCTTCCGCCGAACGAACAGCGTTTGGCTGGTATTTACATGGTTCAACATCTGATAACGTTGTATGAGAGTCAATATTCTGATACCGGTCCCTTATATAAATTACTGGACGATATACTTCTAGATAGGTGGACAGACCTAGGTACTGAATTAATTAATGTCATTCTGGACCAATGGCATAAGTACTTGACTTCTCTGACCACATGCATGATTCCCGCCCCACACCACGACAGAAAGAACTTACACATAGACAGACAGAACCCCCTACGAGAGGTACATCCCGTTAAAAATATAGCGGGTGAGCTTCAACGAGTATATGTTTACACACCCTTGACGAAACTAGAAATACTGGAAATGAAAAAGATGTTGCCCTGCCATGACAAAGTCCCGGGGGGGTTTCACCGTGAATTAAAAGACATTCTCCGCATAGGGGATTACACGTACGCTGACATTATAAAATTATTGAAAGTACTGTTGCCTGCTGGTATTTACGAAAAGCTTAAAGAAAAAGACAGGGAGGTGGGAGAGAAAAAGTTAAGTTGGACAGAATTGGAAGCAGAGGATAAAGACCGGCACCCTGGTGTTGGTCTTGGGGACAAAGCTAAAGCACTACCTAAACTCCTGATACAGGTTTTGCCGAGATTATTGATTACTAAAAAGGAAGATTGGGATGCTATTTCAGCCTGTAAACAGAAACAAGACGAGGACACAAGTGATTTTTATTCTAGATTCGAGAAATGTTTTTCTATTAATAGTGGCCTTAAGCCAAGTAGCGAATCATATCCACATCTTTTTGTGAGCAAATTAGTAGAGAATTCCTTACCCCCGATCAAGAATAGAGTACTGAAGGTTGAGAGTACTTGGCAAGCAAATAGCCCTTCCCAAATGTTGCAAATGTAACAATATCATCAGAACAGAATTAGAGAGGAACAGGATCATGAAAAGAGGCGTATGAAAGATACGAAAATGAAAGTGCTGGTTGCACAATCGGTACCAGCTAATTCGAACAAAAAGGGCACGACACCTGTTAAAGGGAACTGTAATTATTGCAAGCAACCAAGTCACTATGTAAATGAATGTGCTGTCCTGAAACATAATATAGCTACAGGCAAGACAAAGGAACAACCGCATCCTCCTAGACAGAATAGCACCCCACAGAACACGCAACAGACAGTAGCGAATTTTCCACCCCCACCACCAGCTGCCACTCAACAAGCCACACAACAAATGTATCAGTACACACAGTCGGACTATCCAGAATACCAACAGTTCTCATGAAACAGCCTAGAGAGGGAAGTTGGCTTGCCCCTTATTGAGGTTCCTGTAGACCAAGAGGGTCCCTATGTACATAGTCGTGTATTGGGAAAAGACAGAAAATTTCTGATTGACACAGGGACGAGCAGAACTACCATCAGCCATGACGAGGTTCCAGGGGCACCCCTCTCAGGCTCACAGAATGTTTCCCTGGGATTTTCAGGAAAGCCTATTGTTAACGAAGTGTCGAAACCAGTTTCCCTAGGGGTCGGTCCATTGACACGTACCACAGACTTGCTACTTACTAAGTCATGTCCAGAAAATTTGCTTGGTATAAAGACATTGAAAGAACTAGGAGCAGTTATATATTGTTCTCCTGAAGGAGTACGATTGTTCTTACGTGATTTTAAAGGACATTATGTGTTGAAAGATTTTGACCACAGACTCCAGAATGTACCACAGCACTTATGGGCACAGGGTCCAACTGACGTAGGTTACATGCACATTACACCACACCGTGTCACTCTCAAAACAGGAGTAGTACTGCCACGTATCCCACAATACAAGTTACCACCTGATGCCGTAGTAGCCTTACTGAAAATTGTTGACAAACTCATTGCACAAGGAGTGGTAGTAGAGACTGATTCGAATGTATGTAATTCACCTGTCATCCCTATTCTTAAACGAACAGACCCCAATGCACCACCAGTCTACAGACTAGTGGTTGACCTTCGAGAACTGAACAAATGTATAGTCCCTCAATACCCAGTGGTCCCAGACATTTCTTCATTACTGACTGCAATTGATTCTGAGGCAATGTTCTTTACTGTAATTGACCTGAAGAACGCCTTTTTCAGTGTCCCAATTCATCCAGAGAGCCAATATCTCTTCGGATTCAGTTTAAATGGATGCAGCTTTAAATTTACGAGAGCTCCTCAAGGTTTCACAGAGAGTCCTAGCATTTACAGCCAAGCATTAAAGAGACAACTGGACAGTATTCACATGCCTGCCAACACTGCACTGCTCCAGTATGTAGACGATATCCTGATCACAGCACGATCAGAACCAGACTGTGAACATGCATCACTGACAGTTTTACACTTCTTGGCAGAAAAGGGGCACAAAATGTCCCCTTCGAAGTTACAATTCTGTGCACAGCAAGTGGTGTACCTTGGACACTTGCTGTCCAAGAGGGGTAGACAGCTGACACAAGAACGTATTCAGTTAATTGCTAACCTTTCACAGCCCAAGACACAAAAGGAAGTACGGGCCTTCATTGGCCTCACTTCATACTGCAGACAATGGATTCCCCAATATGCCTATCTAGCCAAACCACTCATACAGTTGACAACACGGGAGGCAGCGTCTTCGACTGTCCTCCCTTGGACACAAGAACATACCCTTGCATTTGAAGAATTGAAAAGAGCCTTATGTCAAGCACCAGTTTTAGCGACTCCTTGTTACAGCAAGCCTTTCACGCTTTTTGTCACTGAACGAGACGGAACAGCATTATCTGTCTTCACACAAGATCAAGCAGGAAAACACAAGCCTTGTGCTTATTTTTCTAGTACATTGGATCCAGTGGCCCAGGCTCTGCCTGCGTGCCTGAAATCAGTTGCAGCAACAGCCCTAGCTATAAGACAGAGTGATTCCATAGTGTTAGGACACCCCCTGACAGTACAGGTTCCACATGCAGTGGAAGTTCTCTTGAACAGGACACAGACACAGCACCTGACTGTAGCGAGACTGACAGGATATGAACTGACGTTATTTCAGCCACCCATAGAGATCAGACGATGCAATATTCTCAACCCTGCTACACTCTTGCCCTCAAGCACAGTAGACACTGCACCACATGACTGTGTGGAAGTAATTAATACAGTGACGAAACCAAGACAAGACCTGACAGACATTGCACTGCCAGACCCTGACCTGACACTTTATGTAGATGGTTCATGTATGAGAACAAGCACAGGAGAGTTAGTGGCCGCATATGCCGTGACCACTGATACTGAAGTCATAGAGACACAAAGAATAGACACGCTGTCAGCACAAGCAGCAGAGCTCATCGCTCTGACACAAGCCTGAATAAGAGCCAAGAACTTGAAAGTGAACATATATACAGATTCACAGTATGCCTTCGGGGTTGTTCATGACTTCGGAGTGTTATGGAGGGAGAGAGGTTTCCTGACCTCTCATGGGGCCAAAATTCAGCATGGTCCCCTTATTCAGGCTCTGTTAGAAGCAATACATTTGCCTACAGCCATAGCCATCCTGAAATGCAAAGCACACACGAAAGTTACAGACACCATTTCCCAGGGTAAAGACCTGGCAGACCGAACAGCTAAACTTACAGCCCAGACACCAACAGACACGACAAAGACAGAAGTACCATCACTGACAAGGAGCATGACAGTCAGGGATCCCTCACAAGATGTACTCGACATACAGACACATGCCACTCCAGACGAAATAAAGAAATGGACTGAACTAGGAGGGGTCCAGACTGATCAGGGTTGGATGACTAAAGGCAAAGCTACATGGTTTCTCCCAGACTCTATGGTACAAGTCATCATAAACACAGCACATAGTCCAGCACACTTAGGAGAAAAGGCAATGCTAGACAGCTTACAGAATATCTGGTTTAACAAGCACCTGCGTGCAGCAGCGAAACAGAAAGTACGTACCTGTATGATTTGTTGCCAGTTCAATCCAGGCAAAGGCATTCCGGTGGAACAAGGTGGATTTCATCCTCCTGACCATCCTTTTGAAGTCCTCCAAATGGATTATATCCAGATGGACAGATGTAGAGGTTACAAGTATGTCCTAGTAGTTGTATGTGCACTATCTAGATGGACAGAAGCGTACCCAGTCCCAGATTATACTGCTGTGACCACCGCCAGGCAACTGGTTCGAGAGTTTTTCCCACGGTACGGATTGCCCCGTGTCGTGTACTCAGATAATGGTCAGCCATTCTCCTCTGAATTAATGAAACAAGTGTCCCTTCTGTTAGGATACCAATGGAAATTTCATTGTGTGCGACACCCAGAAGCAGCTGGACTCGTCGAGCGACATAACCAGACACTTAAGACGAAATTAGCGAAAGTCTGTGCAGAAAAAGGCATGGATTGGATGGTAGCCTTGCCGGTTGCCCTCTTTTACATGCGTATGGTAGCTCATTCCAGAACAGGCCTATCCCCTTACGAAGTGGTTTATGGTAGACCACCGAATATGTGGGGTACGCCTATGCCTAAGAAAATTACTGATGTTGACAGTAATATGCTGACAGATTACCTGGCTTCCTTGATGTCTGCACTACTCTCTTGTCGTTCACAGGTTGCTGCCGCCTTCCCCGACAACACCCAAGTCAAAGAGCATACCATTGTCCCTGGTGATCTGGTCCACGTTCGGAACTTTGATCGTTCAAGCCCCCTTGAGCCGCGCTGGAGAACACCGAAGTTAGTTCTGCTTACCACAAGGACTGCCGTCAAGGTCGAGGGACGCAAAGGCTGGATTCACGCCCATCATTGTAAACAATTCTTCAGAGATTCCGGAACTTTGATCAAGCCTAAAGACTGTCCCGACAATACTGACTCAAAGCCCCCTGTGCTAGAAAAGACTCCGCAACAGGAGTATAGGTCTAAGTTACGGTCTAGTAAGTCAGACAGCGTTTAATTGTTTAAGTCCACTAGGTGGTGAATCGGTTAGACAGGTTCCTGACATGTATAAGATCGTAGACCAGAATCGTAGAAAGAGAGAAATGAAAGAAAAGTACTGCAAGATATTACGCAGTAGATGTATAGTAACTCTGATTTTTATGTTTCTTCTGAGCATCACTATAATATGTATCAGCTTGGCACTACATGTTTTCTTTCCTCCTATTGCCTCAGGTATACACCCTTCCTTCAATGACACTGTAGAGCACACATTCAGTGATCTGCCACCCCATGAACTGTCATATCGACTAGCCCTGCGCAACAATACTTTTATTCGAATGTTACACCATTCTCATCAGACCAGCAATGTAACAAATTGCTGGGTATGTGGCCGACTCCCACCTTATCAGAAAACGAAGGGAGTTCTGCCCCTTTTTCCTTTTCCGTTCTCACACAATGGTTCATGCGGAGCATGGTTTGCTTTAATGTCATCACTAGACAGAAAGTCCGCAGTTTCCCAGGGCGATTGGATATGGGGAGATTTGAATAAAGTAATGAATGAGGCATGTTTTCCAGACGAAGATGGTTTTCCCCAAAGGAAAGGGACCGATCTAGAAAATGAAGTGTACGAACAAGGAAATGCTTCCCTTAACTTTATGATTCTGAATGTCCAGTCCGAGAAAAATGCAGGTCCACCGTTCATATCAGTCCTACCAGTAAAAGGTGAATTGTGCGTTAGAAAGAAAGGATCAGTGCATTTAGGACACAGTGATTGTAATACTGTAGTCGAGTTCAATGATAAAGGAAAGTCTACTTTCAAAGCTTCCCGCCATTCCTATTTCATTTGCGGTCAGACGGCCTATGTACGTCTGCCCTTAGACTGGGGTGGGACATGGTATATAGCGTTCTTGCTGCCACCCGTTTTTCTAGCCCCATCCCATTATCATCGAGATTCACGACTAGTGCATGTCCGACACAGGAGGTAGACCGATTCCCCAGTTGTTGATCAGACTGAGACAGCTTAGGAGCAATATACAGATTTCATTAAAGGATACTTCTGGTTCATAGGTCCCGTCCAAAACAGTAAACTCATACGCAGGTTAACAAGAACTTTAGAAGCAGTAGTGAATGGGACTACTTCTGCCCTGGCGAACTTGACCGAGGAGCAGTCTGCCATGAGACTTGTTGTTCTTCAGAATCGCCTTGTTCTTGACGTCATCCTGGCAGATAGGGGCGGGGCTTGTAGAGTGATCGGCTCCAGTTGTTGCGTGTTTATTCCTTATAACGCGCCTTCCGTGTATGCAGCAATAACAAGACTCCACAAGATAGCTCATGAGATGCATCAAGACCCATGGACCTGGTCCGGTTGGCTCTGGAGTGTAATATCAGGATGGGGCTGGACAGTGTTGTCGTTCCTAGGAATTATACTGCTTATTATATCTGGTTGCTGTCTCTGTCTGCAATGTGGCCCGGCGATTTGCGGCCTGTGTGCCACTGCCTGTATTCCCCATCCACGTATACAAAAGAAAAAAGACAAACAAATGATGCTGTATGATCAGATATACGGTATCATGAATATAGATGTGTCCCGAAGGGCACAGTAGGGGACAAGGAGGGAATGAGGAAATAGAAATTTTATGTGGCCAATGTGTCCCCTGCATGTACCCACGTTCACCCACGTTCACCCACGTTCACCCATGCACCCATGCACTTTCCCTCTCAGACCTGTAATAATAATGCCTCTGCATTTCCGTCCAACATTAGAATGTCAGTTACCAAGCCTTCCATGAAAGAAACGTTAATTCTGCATTGAGGCCTATGTTGCCAATGTATTTGCATGGTGCACGTTTAAAAGTCGAGATGAACCCGTTTTGTGGCTCAGCCGAGCCAGGACCCGAATTCAGGCTCCAAGCCTCCAGACACTCTGAAAGCTGCAGCTCAGCTATGTATCCCTGACCTCTCGCATACTTCCTGCTCAGCCAAGAGGTGCCCAGCCCGGCCTGCCAAGACAGTATTTTGCTTACAGTTATCTGCTCTGCTCCACAGAAACACATTCCTGCTTAGTGAAGAAGGTAAACATAATCCGCCTGCAGAAGATAGGGCCTAGCCTTTCTGTCTCCATTTAAGTGATTTACAGAGCTCACATCCATAGAAGGCCCATGGCCCCCACGCAATGCACGAAGAAATATATGCACACACTGGCTCCTAGTGATGAGCAACCTTTGCTCGAGCGACCTTTACTTCAGACCATACATCCTCCAAACTCAAGATATTAGATAATACCAGACGTGCAGGTCATCCTGACACTCAAGGCTTCTCTACTAGAACGAAAGTCAGCTCCCCCCAGTTACACGTCAATTCCACGTCATGACCAAGTGGCGCACACAAGTAGGGTAAAGGTTCCAGCTGACCACGCAGACCCCCTCCATGTATCCACCCACCTATGACACACCTATGACTCCTCAAGTGAACGCCCACGTGCACGCCTTCTTACACGCCCTTTTACACGCCCATGTGCTCTTATCTCTCTTTCGCTTGCTCCGCCTGGAGCGCTCCGCCTTCTCTATGCAATGTAATGTATGTTTAACGTATAAATAATGTACTCTGTGAATAAAGTTCAGATGACGATCCTTCCTGAACCTTAGTGGTGATGGAACCCAATTCTCCCTTAACTCGAGTTACTGAAATAAAGCCCCTTTGAATCGGACACCACGGACTCTGCCTCTCATTATATGCATGACCTTTTGTTTAAGTATAGAAATTCCGACAGGGTAATACTTTTATTTACCACAAAACGACTGTCGTATTTATATTTTTGGTCGGGCGGTAAGGTCATGATCGGTGAGCAGTGATATCAAGGTCCCTAGGGGGGGCGCCACCCATTATGGATGGGAGCGCCCGGGGGGAGGCGGCCATTGGCCCCTCCCATGGGGGGGCGGCACCCACTATGGATGGGTCGCCCAGGGGGAGACGGCCATCGGCCCCTCTTAGGGGGAGACGGCTATATGCCCCTCCTAGAATTTCCCGGGGGCCGGATATCCGCTCCGGCGGAAGAGAGTGTGGGGAAGGGGGGGGGGGAGTCCACGCTGTCCTTCTTACGGATACCTCGCACACGAACTCAGACGACCTTAAGATGGCATCGAGTGAAAGGGGGCCCCCACAACAAGGGAAGTTACAATTGGCGGCGAGGGTAAAGTCCTCTGCGCATGCGCCACTCACACCGTGAGAGCGGGAAGTTGGTGATAGGGATCTGACACCGGTTAAGACCTTGCCGTTGGCCCTTAATGTTAGGTTGCACAAATTCAAATGGAATGCATTTATCAGGATGCTAGACTCGGCTAGGAAACCTTTGTATTAGAGATTTGTTAAGGTTAGCCTGAAACACCTGTCTTCATCAAGATGTAATTGAAGTTGAATTTGTACATGATTCATGAAACGTTTTAATTTAAAGTTTTAAATTTTGTTTCATTATTTAATAAATACAGCCGGGGGGGTCGTGAGGCCCCCCCGCCTTCCAAAAGTTCAAATCTGCGTCTGTCTCCTCCCATGGGGAATTGGTGTTGGGAGGGGTGGCGGGCATCCCGGCCCATATTGACATTCACTTTTTGTTTGTAACCTGAGTCCTTAGATGTGAAAGCTTTGTTACATTTTATTTTGGTTTTAATTAGTTCCTCAAAATTATCCGTAACATGGTTTGTCATGTAGAATGGGTGCTCTAATGTTTTAACATTTCTTTTTCTGCAGTAATTTTTTCACCAGAAACATAATTGTAGATAAAACCCCTAGATACACCTTTGAATGTTTCCCAAAGTGTGTGAATTCTTGAGTGAGTTGTTTATATTGTGATAAGAAAGTGGGACAACTTAATAAATTGTTATTAAACCTCCAGTGTGAGGTTTTGATTTATTGTGTAATAGATCAAAGTTTGAACATACCGGGGCATTGTTTGAAATAACAATTGAACCAATCTCTGAGTTAGGTAGAGCTTCAGTCATATTCTTGCTAATGAATCTATTGTCAATCCTTGATTGAGAATGATGTAGAGCAGAGTGAAAAGATTATTCTCTAAGCCCAGAGTTAACTAATCTCCATGCATCTCTTTGGCCTGTTTGTGAGATTGCTCTCAGAAAAGATCTATGTGTGGCATTTGGGATATATTTTACTAGTGAATGCCTGTCTTAAAAGGAATCAACTATCAGAATACAATCACCAAGCACCAAAATTGTGGATCAGGATTATTGGGTCCATAAACATACAATACATATTTCAAAATCATTGAGTTTAAGATGGAACACTATTCACATACCCTCTGAATCTCTTTCCTCTGTATTAATGTTCACAGTTAAGCATGTATAACACTGAATTGCAACTCTTGCCTTATTACCCAAAGCAGGAGAAAAGAAAATATGTCCAACCCACTGTGTCCAAGGTTTCCCTGTGTCATTCTCCGACAAATTAGTTTCTTGCAATAAAACCAATTGGCCCTTGAGAGGCGAGTCAAAATCTGTGACTCTTGATAGGATTCTTTAGACCCTTAACATCCAAGAAAGAATTCTAAGGTTCATTGTACATATTTAAGAAAATTATAAAATCTGTTACTATTGAGATTAACAGAATTATAAAGATGGAAAGCAAGGAAGAAATAGAGAAAAGAGAAAAAGAAGTGTTGAAAAGGGGAGAGTAGAAAACAAAAAACTCATAATAGGACTGGTAGTCAAGTCAGTCAGTTAAAAAGAATGTTTATTTAGACTGTTGGTCCTTAAACACACAAAAACATCTCAACTTCCATGAATCCAATCCGTTGAAAAAGCTACATAAAAAGAGTAAAACCTAACATAACATTCCATAAAATACAAGATTCATTAATAGCCCCGCCTACCTATGCAAAATACATTTCATTGCAAAATATCTAAAAGCTCAAATATTATACATTTTTTTTAACTTGGAGCATAAATCTCCTGATGGCACATGTGATATCCAAAAAGCCCATTTCTGTTTAAAAGATCTACAGCTTGTGCATGATTTGAAATTTCGCATTTTAGGAAAAATGGGCAAAAATACATTTTCCGTATAGTGAAGGCCATAAAACAGAATAACAGAATGTGAAAAGTATAGCACTTTGTGCCTAAACTACAGGTACACTTCCAGTCAGAATAAATCACATCTCCTTTTATCCCATTGTGGGCATTACAGGGATTGATTCCGATCCTTAGCCTTAGTAGATCATTTCTAAGCCAGCGACTGGGTCGTACATCTATATACAGGAATTGCTGTTCATTTTGCCATGAGTTAATCATAAAGCCCACAGATTTTTCCCCTCCAGATACTGTTTCTCATAGTCTTGAGATA
The DNA here is from genome assembly GCF_964263255.1 of Lissotriton vulgaris. Classification (NCBI taxonomy): domain Eukaryota; kingdom Metazoa; phylum Chordata; class Amphibia; order Caudata; family Salamandridae; genus Lissotriton; species Lissotriton vulgaris. The sequence continues at coordinate 1,517,649,572 of NC_141691.1, forward strand.
TTTATTTCCCTAATGCCCCAAGATCCCTCTTAGTAATCTCAATTTGCAGATTCTGTTGGCACAACTTGACTCACATGTCTCTGCAAACTTTTGCTACAGTTTCCCTCACCCACTTTGCTCACTTCAATTCACTCCTCTGTATCTCACTTTTACACTATTATGATATTTTTTGCTCCTCCCTGGAGCCCAGGCGCTGCCAGAAGCTTATTTGTGCCACACGTGACATTATGTCCCATGATACCATTCGGGGCTCCATTCTTACCACTTGGAGCATTGAAGCCCTTGGTAGGGACAGTAATTTTTTAAGCATTTCCCCTCTTTAATCTCCCACCCACTAGTTTTATCACTTACGCATAATAATTCAGCTTCATATTGGAACTGAGGTTGTATCATGGCCATATAAGCTTTCAAAACAGGTTTATCTGACATTTCTCCATAGTCTTTATTACATTTTTTTAGACCACTAACTGAAGTAAGAGCCCTTACACTCAGTGCATCCAAATGGGTGTTCGATTTTAGAAAATGTTTTGAACCTCACCCCTAAATACTTGTATTTGTTTATCATTTCCAACTTTGTAAAGCCCGAAAACCAGAGAAATGTTGTCTTTTTGCCAAAGCTCAGTACCTTAGTTTTCTCTATATTTACTACGAGTTTTTTGCAGCTTTAATATTTGCTGAACGCGGTCAACTTTCTTTGCAGACCTAGCTCTGTTTGATCTAAGATTACAAGATCGTCTGCATAAAGTAGACATGCAATGTGTTTCCCATTTAGCTTAGGGTTGGTACCCAGAGTCACGCCTAAAGTAGATGGCAGATCAGCTGTGAATAAGGAGAAAAGTAGTGGGGCTAGGATGGATCCTTGATTTACCCATTTCAAATTAAGATCTTCTGCACCAAGGTCCCCTCTGTACCAAGATAAACTGAGCCCAGTTGCAGCTATGTAGTTCTTAGACTACGGCCAGGAAACATATAGGAATGTCCCACCTGCTTAACGTCTCCCACAATCGATTTTGGTCCACCAGGTCGAATGCCGCATGGAAGTCAACTAAACAACAGAACAGATTGTCCTCCTGCTCCACGACTTCCATGATGGACGGGAGAAACAATGATCGACTGTAGAGTGGCCTTCCTTAAATCCACCCCCTCTTTTCGGGAGGCACAATCTGATTTTGTCCTGCCCAGAGCACTCTTGGACTAGCTCCCAAAATCTTTTTATATTTTTTTATTTTATTGCCGCCAATAAGCTTCCCCAGCATCTCTCTTTATGCATTCTTTTTTGTTTGCTAATGACCAATTTATATGTTTTCCCTACATTGTGAAGGCAATTACACAACTCAAAATCAGTCTTTAACCTCTGACTTATTTCTTCTCTTCTAATACCTGTTTTTAATTTCTGACATCCCTCATAAAACCAGTTCTTATCTTTACCCCGGCTTCTCTTCTTCTGTTACTTTTTATTTTGACCTTGAGACATTGAACCAGTTGGCTAATTACATTTTCAAACCATCCAATATTATTAGTATTGGGGATACTTTCGAACATTTTACTCTGAAAGACAGCCAGCTTTTCCCAATGCACTTCTGTCATGTGTGTGGTGAGCCGCCTGGGGTAATCCATTTGTAAAGGGATGACTACATCTCTTGTTTTTTATTTATCCTTCCATTTCAAGTTTTAAGGGGAAATGATCGCTTTCCTCAGCTCTCATCACCTCAAAGCCCCTAACTTGTTCAAAGTTCCATGTGTGCGGAAAAATATGGTCTATGGAACATGGTTGTTGAACTACCTTAAATGTACAATTAGAGGTCTGATCAGCTTCAGTCCTTCCATTTATACATACTAAGCCCATTGAACCAAAAAATTTCCATCATGCTGCGAGAGCAATCTTAGGGGCAATGGCAGTGTGTATCTTCTATGAGGACAGCAGCTCTTTGCCCCATGGATCAACTCTGCAGGGGTCTAGTTTGTGGTTAAAATCACCCATCAGGATGAGCAAGTCTCTCTGATCTAAATCAGTCAAAACCGGTATATCTTCTTTGAACCTTTCGAGTTCTATCTTGTACTCCTTATCTCCGCCCCCGGTCAAAACCTGTATATCTTCTTTGAACCTTTCGAGTTCTATCTTGTACTCCTTATCTCCGCCCACTCACATAGACATTTACTATGACTATACCATCATGCCGTAGGTCGGAATTCAATTAGATCAGTCTACAGGCAACCACCCATTTACATTTGACTTACAGGGGGACCACCTTCTTAGCTATTTTAGTGGATATTTGTCCAGCAGATGGGCATCCAAACTATCTCCTCCTAGCTGAACTCTTAACCAGTACATACCCTTCAATATTTGGGGTTTCGTTGCACAGCCAATTTTCCAGTAAACAACTTATCTAATTGAGAAAGATTTGTTTTTTTTAAACTTTACAATTTTGAAATTCTGGTATAACCATTAATGTTCCATGTGAGTATAACCAGACTGAGCGACGACCCTACCTTCTAATCAATTTCAATTAACCAGTCATTTTCCTCTTTTACCAGAGAAGCGAGAGCATTATATCTATTTACTGAAATTAATCCTTACCTAAATCCATCTATTTCATGACTTCTTAAGTTGATTTTGAACTCTTCCTTGTCATCAAATCCCTGGTCAATCAGTCTGACCTGCCTTGTTCCCAATCTGCATGAGTGTTCAGAAAAGATTTCTTCATGATTATTCCCTAGACTGGAAAACAATTCCTGGAAATGTATCAAGAGAAGAGATGTGACTGTACAAAACAAGGTCACATAAGGATACCATTCAAACATAAAAACACGCACCAAACCACGTGCAGGGGAGTGTGTCTCACAACAAGACATGCAAAACCAGGCTCCATTTTGGTTTAAAACAATACAGGCAACATATTAAACAATAGGAATAGAAAAACTTTTGGAGATACATAATAAAATGTAAATTTACTGGAAGAAAAAGCACAAGAGAAAAACATTCACTTACCTACGTACAGGACAAATAATACAAACACGATATCAACAACACTGCACAACCAGAGCCCACTAAATACGATCTCTGAGCAACACATAGCCTGATAGCCGGAAGTCTTCGCTTTAAGTTGAAGAACTTGTTTCAACCTAGATGCAATTGCTCTGAAAACTTCTTGTGACAAATAAAGTGTTGCCACACCATTGAAGAGATTTTTGCAGTTTTGACTATATCCCTCCGTCAGTATACTGAAGAAATGTTATAATAATACCTCTAAACTTAACTCTTGAAGATGATGAAAGCTTTTGGCCCAATCGATGCACTTGTATGCTTAAACGATATACAGAATTTAGATTAACTATCTTTGATGGGCTAGATTGTAAGAAAGCAATCGTATCAGATCCCTAGGCTCCCTACAGAATACTATACAACCTAAGGTTGTTTCTTCAGCTTCTTTTCTCCAAATCTTCGGTTACTCTCAACTCATCAACGTCTTTTTGTAACTGTGAAACATTGGGCTCTGAGCCTTTCAAATAGCTAATGCATTACTCCATAATGAAAATCAGTTGATCAAGCGTACACCACCTTTTTTCTAACCTTTGCAAAGTGACATAGATTTCTTGAAAAAATGGTCTCAAAGATTTGAGCTCATCTATTAAATCATCTAATGTTAGTGACTATAGTGATTTAGGCGGGAGTCTAGATATTTTGTACATCTTTTTAGGGAACTGGAGGCGATTATCTTTTTTAGCAATAGCACCAGGATCCTGAGCGGAAGGTGCAATGTCTCGACCGTCTGAAGGAAGGAAGTCTTTATCCCTCATCATGCCCACTTTTGATTTGACTAGGGACTGAAAATATATGACCTTGCATATAGTTGACTCCAAATGATTGTGCTCTTTCTTATTTCTGCACATATAATCAATAAGGTAAATAAATAAAGTTAAAAAAAAACTCACGTAGTATAAGACATATACTTTCATGAGTGGAAATGAGAAACCTTATAAGTCAATATTTCTCCTTGTGAGGTGTATATAGAGATAACTAAACATGCAATCTATGCAAAAAAGACAGTTGGATTCTTGAAAATATGATTTTGTAAGATATACAAATCCAAAAGTCTGTAATTGTTGTGACTTGAGGTAGAGGATGAAGGCTAATAGCTTATTATGAGACTCATAATGGCGATCAAAACCTCGCCTAAAAATTAGTTTTTTTTTTTAATAATACCAAAAAGAAACTCAGGCAAATGTTGGAATCCTGGAAGATATTTTTATGGAGTATATAACTGAGGCAAATTTGGTTCTCCGGTGAGCACATGATTAAAGAATATAAAGAGAGTCCGTCCTGATGTGAGGAGAGACAAAATGGTGGCCAGGGCAACCCACGAACCAGAACAGGGAAATTAACCCTGGTTTCTTAATGGAAATAGTTTATAAATACTTAAAGTCCATTACCCATAGTCTCTGGATAGGAAAGTCACCTGAATGCTGCTCTGGTCATCTTTGGTGTGCCGCTTAATTCATCCTGGTAGCCAGAGGCGTTACAGAGCCTCACTCTGGTGTGGCCATCTTCTTTGGCGTTGAGACCATGCCCCCCCCCCAACTTATGCCTGCTTTGACTATAAGAATAATACCTTCCTTGCAAATATATGGCAACACATTAAATATAAGCACCTACACCATGTACCACCCCAAGCTACCATGACTGATAACTTAATTCTGTTAAGGTGCCCATTCCGGTGCAATAGAAGTAGTGTGACACTACCAAAACCCTGCTTATTCACTCGGCTGATACTCTTCTTTCCTACAAAATATTTCTCTCCAGTGTGGAGCAGATAAGGCAGGAAGCATTAAGAAAATATGCAGTGGGTCGTTAGATTGCCTGATCGATCACCACATGTCCATCTGTAAAGAGACTGTACATTGTTTCAGATCTGGAGTGTGATTTCCAGTGATGAGTGGTCCAGCAGGGTTGAGCATGGAGCCGTCTTGCCAGTACCAACCTTTGGACTGTAACTCTGATAACAGCCTCTATCCTCACTATGACATTTGTAGGGTGCCACACTATCTGTGGCATGGGAGGAATCTGAATCATCTGAAAGGTAGCTCACCCGGGTACGTTTGTATATATCGGTGGAATTTATGAAATGAAGCGTTGTCAAAGAGTAGACCCGTTGCTAGGAATTGCTTTCCAAGATCTTGGAAAGGGAGTGAAAGGGAAATATAGATGTTGGGTGGAAAATGTTGCAATGTGTAAGAGTAGCAGGCACGGTTTCTGAAAATCCTACAACCAGTTAGTGAGAGAATTAATGTTACCAGCCTGCCCCTTTCAGGCGGGGTTTTTCAGTCAGAATAGCTATGAGCAGTTCTTCATACCAGTGTAGATTCTTAATGGATGATTTCTATTGGTGGTGAAATAGAAAAATGACGTACTGAAGCTAAGTTATAAATATAAATATGTTCACATTGATGTGGGTACATTTTGGACCTTCAAAGGCAATGTTAATGCTTCCAAGCATTCGTGAAACATGATACTTTATGACAATTACAGATATGTGCTTTTGTGGAATTGCACCGGGTTCTAAATCACTGGTCTTTAAGGCAAGCAAGAGGCTTACTTTGTATGAGTATTTTTTATCAGGATTTATGTATTTATCATGCAGTTTTCTTCAGTGCTACACATCACATATGATCCTTCATAACACCCGAATAAAAAGGTAACAAGTCTATGTGAAGCACTGAGAATCAGAAAGGTAGAATCCTGTCAGATGACAGGTGAAATCGAGGTCCACAATTCCTTAGGAGCTGCTGTGGAGTTTCTATACAAATACTTCAGCTTTGCAGAGTTTCCTCAACTGAACGTAAGAGAACTCTGTCTGGTGATGGGAAGGAAGTGTGGCTCTTTTGAAGGCAATTTCGCTAGTATTTATTAGCCAATGATCCAAAACGAGGCTATGAAGCAGACCAGGCCAATGTAAACCAAAACTGATTGATTTTAGGCATGTGCAAAATTTGTGTTAATACTGAAGCATAATATATCACATCAATCCCTAATTAGGACTACCCTTAATTTAGATAATTTCCTGTTTTCGTGATGCTTATGCCAGCCACATAGCTTTCCCTTCCAGGAGAGTCGATAGGAGCAGAAATGTCTTGCGTCAATGGACAGTCATGATGGAAACCTATGCTATTTAATTTGTTCATGAGAAATCGATGGTGAAAAAGGTATTATATTAAAAGTTATGTAGACAGCCCCTCTCAGTTAATATGCCTAAAGCTTTCAGTTTTGACAGTGAAAATAGTGATATTGTGTTGCAAAATATTGTCTTAGGTCCCTCGATTAAAATGCATAAGACACCTAAGCGTGAGAAAACATAATGCAACTTTACCCACCCCTAGATATTTTCTGTGCTATTTGATTTTCCCTGTGGCAAGATGAAGTCAATGGTATTTTATCTTGTACAAAATAGTAGGAAAATACTGGTGGCAACAATGAAAAATCCATTACATGGTACTATCATCGCAGTACACTTTCCTGCTGCCAAATTAAAATAAAGCTGATAGCTTTTACCATCAACAAATTCAAATATTGCACATCTGCATATGTGATATGGCCAGTAGCGCCAACTTATTCAAATGCTGCTGACACAAACCTGTTTACATGATGTGGCTAAATACACGTGCAGTTTTTGGTCAGATTTTTCCTTTCCCATGCTACTAAATTTAGAAACCAGAGCTGCTATATCCTGGTTTTTCGAGGACACGGAATGTCAAAGTTGAAAATAAAAGAATATATGTATGTATCAATATGTATATCTAAATACATATGTATGTGCATGTATATAATATCTATATATGTATGTATATATAGAGAAAGAGAGACAGAGGTTGCGACGTTATACATTATATGCACTTATTTCACCTCGTGAAACAGGAAAAGCTAACTAACTTACTGCAGCTGTTGACATCTTGGATGTCTGTATATCTTTCATTTCCTCATGAACCAGCCTTTTTGGTTTGCTGCAATGTGACAGGTTTCATAAAACAACACGCGTTCCTCGAAAAGGAAGTTCAAAAGGGCCTTTTCTGTCAAATTGCTGACCTTGGGACCAAAAGAGCTAAAAAGTCGTGTTTTTATCAGCTGTAAAGGAAGCACGTTTAGCTGCAGTTTCAGGCCCAGGGATGTTAGACGTTTTTGATCTTTGGAATGATGGCAGAATTATTCCTGGTAAACTGCAGCATTACTAATGAAAACACCCTGGGAAACCGAGCATCCTGGATAGGCCATGTGTCACAGCTGTGATTATCGGCAGTGTCGCCTCACACACTGCACCGCCAGTAGGAACTCCGCCGACATTTATCCGTCTTATAATATACAGCGCATGAATGCTATGCGGTTCCAACAAGAAGTGATATCCTTCATTGAATGAACTTAAAGTTCTTCGCTATATTATGACTGGGCCTGGGTGAAATTAACTGAATGTCTATTTGTGGAAATTATGAAAAATGGACAAAGAATGATACGCATACGAATTTGTATTTAATTATGTGAAATAACAGCTTGTGCATTTGGAACAATGTTTAGTGTGAAATCGGTACTTTTGTGCATTTTTAGCATGAGGGTGCATTTTGCCTTAAAGCATAATGCAACATAGTGTATGGTGTGAACAACACCCACTCGTGTTACATTAATTTGTGTTCATTCCACGGTTCCGGATAAAGATTTTTACCCCCCACACCGCCCCCAAAAAAAGCCCCAACTATACGACTTGGCATAATGGCGTAATCTGAGGCATTTAACATAATAATTGTAACCCAAAATGGCAGCAATTATGCAAGATTACGCCAGCGTAAAATTTTCCTTGAGCTAAAATTAAGGACCTGCAGAATTTACCGACGAAAGATTTGACTTACTAATGGGTAAAATCGGCAAAATTGATGGATTTTTTGCAGTTGTAAATGTAAGAACAGAAAAGGGGGAGATTGCGGAGGATGGCAACACAAAATGATTAAAACACCAACAAATTCATAAAAGTTTTGCAGGGCAATGCACACCATGGAAGCACAGATATATCTATTCCTAAAGAAAATATAAGTAACTGTATTTTCAGGGTGGGGCCAGCAGAAAAGATGTTCATAATTTACAAGCTTTTAAAAGATTGGAGTTTCTTGAACTGAAAAATATTTTTAAAGTGAAGAATGAAAGGAAACATGTAGTGTGGCCTTGCAAATTAGAAAGAGCAGGGGTATCTAAGAAAAGGCGAAGGACTTGCATGGAGGAGTGAAGGCAGAAGGCTAACATGGGGCAGGTCGATTTTTTTTCTTTTGCTGTCAGGGCAGCAACCTGCGGAGCGCTTCATCATTTTTATCTCACATTTGCAGTGTTCTATCCTGGATAGGGTCAGTGTCATACCTCGACTAGGGCTCACCAACCTGGTACCTATTTGTTATTGGGAACCGCCAAGAACATAAAATAGGGTTAAGGTGGAACTGTAGCTTAAACCTTTTTACTCCCTCAGCCTAGCAAGAATAGGTACAACCTGGGCCTTTCAAGATTGTCTACTTTTCTGCTCAAGTTGCCAACCTTGATTACACTTCCACTTCTTTCCTAGCCCATGGGATGTACTTGTAGAGCAATAGCAGCTTCCCTCCCTCCCTTTAACAAGATGTAGGGCTTCTTCTCCTATCATCAACAAACATTCTTTCCCATTTGGCATCAATTGAAAGCATCTCTGCCGTCTGCATGTTGTGATATGGATAACTGCCCTTTTGATTTCACCGCTTATTTTGGTGTACACACAGGCAGCACTCTCCTCCAACCCCTCTTGCTAGGTTGGTCCTGTGCGGATTCCTTTTGCTGTATTTTTGTCCTCTTGGCAGTTTACATTTACAGACATGTCTCCCACACCCCTCCACCATCATTAACCACAGTGCCCCCACACAAGATGAGAACACATTCTGGTCACTAACGCATGACCCCAGAATACTTCCTACGTAGGATCAAATCAAATACTCTGTCAACCCCGTACGCCCAAATTTGAGGGTCACGTGTAGGATGCTATCCTTTCAGAAATGCCCTTTGTGTCCTACAGTGGGGTATCAAGCGCTATACAATACACTAATAAAGCATGTCTCCGAGACTTACTACTGCACTTTGACTGATGAAAGAGTAATCTTCATGAGTAGGTATGCTTAGAAATCTGTAATTTGTATAAATTGCATGCATGCTACTAGGGATTTTTGCAAATACCATAAAAGTTGATCATCTACGCAAATTATTGGAGGAAATCTGTCGGGTGTTAATGTCCAATTTTTTTATTTTTATTTTTTATTTAAAGCCTAACAAAAAAAATGAATGGGTCCTCATGTAATGCAACTGGTGCTAGGTAAAGCGCTCTGATACCCGATTCGGGTCAAGTTCGCGCTATACAAAACTTTGGAAATAGAAGTGAATTGTTGCGAGTGACTTCTTGCTCAGATGTAATTCAACATAGAGTTTCTATACAAGGGACTGGATTGTGTTAGGTTGCCAATGGTGAAGAAAAAGAGCATATTCTTCTTGTTGCTTTTTTTTATACTAGTTTACGAGAATATATTTACACAGCCTTCTTTCCAATTCGCATTACTTGAATAGTGTTGTCCCAAGAAATCTGAAAGCAAACACCAAATGTGCTCTGATCGAGCTGTGTTTAAAGGCAGTGAAGCTAGAAAATATCGATGGCTGATCCGGAACCAAGCCAGAGTTCTGTCTTGGTCCTAAAAGACAAAATACTAGCCGAGCCTTACATTGAATTGTCATGTAAGTAACGCACTAGATGCCAAGTCTATATAAAAGTCCAAAAGTAATACATCATTTTTATTTCAAAATATCTGTAGGTTCTTCAATGAGGTACACTATATCCCATTTGCGAGTGCCCAAACAACTCATTTAAGATAGAAAAACGAAGCGTACAGAGCTTTGCCAGGGGTCTTGTCCTTCTCTCATTTTGACAGGCCTCCTCATTAGCGGTTTACCGTCAACATGGGTAATCCCGAAATTACACAGACCCATCTGATAGTCCTCGTGCCCCGTGGCTAAGAAAGATAATTCCCTATAATTGGTGCGAAACTGGAATAAAAACTTGCAGGCCCTTCTTCCAGCAGCTTTGCCACTCCTGTTTTTACTGCCGGTAGCTTTGGAGTGGCTGCTGTTAAACGCCATGGCACCGAAGGCTCACCTCGTGACGCAGAATGCTGATTTTTGTAAGAACATCGGCGCGAGCAGTAAATCCCTACAAAAAACAAGCGTGGAGGCTACTGGAGAGGAAACCCGCTGCGAGACAGAGTATGTGATAACTCGAGCTGAGCCAGAGCACACGGCTTTGCACTATTCCAGTAAATGAGGCGCTGGGCTCACGCTGGCACAAAGCTCTGGATGAAAATTGGTGATAAAAGCCTGTCGTCACACTAAGAACCTGTGCTGCTGTGCAATCAAAGCCGCTGTTAATGGTATAATGGTACAAGTGGCCAGAAGAGTCTCTGTGCCACTAAATACTAGCACGCAGCAGCCAGGTGCCTAGCTTCTTGGTCAGGAAGATTTTATTAGGGAGGGGTGGGGAGGGGGGGTGTGAGTATATAGTGTTTAAATACATTATGCCACAAGCAGGGTGCATTACAAGAGCCTATGGCGCAGTGGACAGGAAGATGAATGTACATTGGTAGTACTAAGAGAGAAAACACAACATTTTGTAAAATGACTCGGTTACTTACCTGTTATCTTAATTATCCTGAGTCATAGTCTTCCTCGTCACCCAGGAGCACTCCGTGTTCCAGGCACAGCATTCACTCATAAAAAAAAGTCCCCACCCAATATGGTGTCCTGACAGAAAGTACCTGTCACCTGACCTATAAGGGTGGCGCAAACACAGGAACATCCTGAAATGCACAAGCAGAGAAAAAAACAAAAGGAAACAAAATATTTTGTTCGTCCCCCACAACTAAGGGCGGGCGGGAGGGAATATGGCTGTGACGAGGAAGACTATAACTCGGAGTAATGAAGATTACCAGTAAGTAACCGAGTCATTACCTTCCTCCTCCGTCTTCCTCGTCACAAGCACCCAGGAGCGTATACCCAAGAGCCAGAAGAACAAAAAGAAACAAACACCAAAGATGCCAAGGAACCTTTATTGCAGGCAAGCACACACAATCCGTGAACTGCCGCAAGGACAGTGGAACCAAAATCCCCAGAGAAAACCTCCCCCATCCGCAACTTATAATGGGAGATGAAGGTATGTGGGAAGGACCAAGTCGCTCCAGCACAAAGATCCTTCAAAGAGCCCCCCTTAAAAGAAGCCTTGAAGTAAGCCACACCCCTGGTGGAACAACTCTGAATGACAGGGGGAAGAGAGACCCCTGAATGCAGGTAGGTCAAGGAGATAGCGGACCGAACCCAACGTGAAAGAGTAGCCGTAGTAGGCCGATGACCCTGCCGGGCAACCCCAAAGGAAACAAACAAAAAAATCCACCTTGCGAAAGGAGGCGGTACGCTCAAGGTAGAACACCAGAGCCCTTGTCAAATCCAGAGAATGGAGCCGGATCTCCTCCTCCGTAGAGGGGGCAGGAAAAAAGGCCAGAAGGACAATATCCTGGGACAAATGGAAAGCGGAAGACACTTTGGGAAGAAAGGCATGGTCAGGACAAAGGACCACTTTGTCAGGAAAGAAACGTAAGAAGGGAGAATGGCAAAGCAAAGTGTCAAGCTCCCCCAAACGTCTCCCTGAGGCAATGGCCACCAGAAAACAAACCTTCAGAAAGAGAAAATCCATAGACACAGAAGGCAGAGGCTCAAACGGGGAAAGCTGCAAGGCATGAATGACCAAAGGAAGATCCCATGGGGGAACAGGAGAAGCAACAACAGGTCTTCGAAGAAAGAAACCATGCAGAAGGCGAGAAGCCAAGGAGACGAGAGAGGACCCCTGGATAGCCTTAATGGCAGACCACTGGCTGCGGAGTGTAGAGGCCAACACCCCAAACAAAAACCCATCCCGGAGGAACTCAAGCACAGAACCCCCCTCACAGGTATCAGGTAGAAACCCCCACGAGGAACACCAAGCAGAGAAATTCCGTCAGTGATGCTTGTAGACCTTAATGGTACTGCCCTTCTGAGAACTCTGAATGGACAGGACCACCGCAGAGGAACATCCCAAAGACACTAGCCGTCGCTGTTCAACTTCCAAACTCCCAACGCCAACTGGCTGAGAGCCTGACGAGACATGGGGGGGAGAAGGAGACAGCGGGAACCTCCATGGGGGAGCAACCGCCAAATGAAAAAGGAGGGCATACCAAGGCTGGTGAGGCCAAAAGGGGACTACCAACAGCACCACCACCCCTTCCGTCCTGATCTTTGCCAAAACCCTGCTGAGAAGGGGAAAGGGAGGAAAAGCATAGAGGAGAGCCCGAGGCCAAGGAAAACTCATGGCTTCCACCCACCACGCCTCCCTGCAAGGAGGAGGGGTGCAAAACATCGGTAGAAGAGCATCCTAAGGGGAGGCAAAGAGAAACAACCAGGGACTCCTGAACCGCCTGACAACTCCCGAAAGACAAGAGGAGACAGAGACAGAGAAACCAAAGAAGGAAGAAGGCGTCTCAGCTGATACGCTCACCCATTCTCCCTCCCCGGCAGATAGATAGCCGTCAGACCCAGCATATTGACCTCTGCCCATGACCCTATCTGATCCACCAGGAGGGCCAAAAGAGGAGAGCGAGTGCCCCCCAAATGATTAAAGTAGGCACGGGCCACCTGGTTATCTGCCAAGACCTGAACCCACCCGTCCTTCAGATGACAGTCAAAGTACAGTAGAGACTCGAACACAGCAGCCAGCTCCTTCCAATTCAAGGACATCCAGTTCTCCGCGGGGGACCAAGGACCCTGAGCATAAAGAACCCAGAGGGTGGCACCCCAACCCCTAGGGCTGGCATCGGTAGTCGCGGTACAGGGAAGAGGAGGGTCCAGGGACACCCCTCTCGCCAGCTTGACCGGAACCAGCCACCAACGCAGCTGGAGAGAAATGGCAGGAAGAAAAAGAGAAGCAGACATGTTTCCCTGAACCCAAAACCAGTTCTTTGCAGAGGCCGATGAGGCAGATAGGAGGGACTCCAGACGAGACCGGAGCTTATGAGCCGGAGGAGAAAACACCATCCCCAACCGGGTATTGAAGAAAGCGCCCATGAACTGAAGTTCTTGAGAGGGAATGAGGCGGGACTTGCAGAGATTCATACGACCAAAAATTCTTAACTGGGGTCCCGGGGAAATATTTAAGGACCAAACAGTGTTTTCTCCCCAAACAAAACTTGATAATAAACAAAAAAAAACGCTGGTCTGAAATACACATATTTAAACAACAACAAACTAAAAACGTAATGGTCTAAGAAGTCCCTTATGAGGACCCAAATCCCTTCAACCCACCAAAGTGGTATATTTCTTCATCTGGGTTGCCCTCTTAACTGCAGATCCATATGCAATCAAGGGCTGTAGCCTTCCCCAAAATTGAAGGAAACTAACAAATATAGAGAAAAATAGAAAAATAGTGGCCTACATTGGAGACTTTTATAGTCCCACCGATGATGAAACAGAAGTGTAATTACAAATGGGTAATGGGTAATGATGGTAAGTGCAGTGCATAAGAGTGAAATGTGAAAAAGTGAATAGTTTAAAATTGGCTACCAGGGTACTCAACAACTTTAATAAACGCTAACCTGGTGTCAAAACTAAAAACAGAGTGTATACAGTTTTGAAAAAATAACTGTAAAAGGTCAATCCAAATGACAGGTCTACATGTTTCAGCCTATAAATTAAACTAATCCAGGCTTTCGTCAGGACCTAAAGAGATGATAAAGAGACTGCAATCTAGTGTTTTAATGTGTGAAACAACTAAATAGAAATGTCTCGAAAAGAAAAAGGAGAAGGTTGGTTCAATACAACCTACATTCACCTGTGTATCTTCATTGTGTTTATGTATCACAGTGATAATGGAACCATTCTGGTAAAAACTGAAAAAAACAGGTTTTCACTAGGATGACCAAACAAAAGTGAGTTGCGGTTAAAGTAAAGATGCAGTTAACATCATTTGAACATTGCTATATTGATGATGTCAATACTATTTTATTGTATCCTGTACCCAGAGTGTACTTGTCATATGAGTATATATTTTTTTTTAAAAAAGGTTTTATTCGCACTTACCCATCTTTGCGCAGGAGTACTCCTCACCTCATCTGGCAACCGCTCAGTGGATGAGGCACCCCCCCTATTTTAAAGGTAAAGAATGTACAAAAGACCAAGGTCAGAGTAGGAAATTACTGAACAGTGGCTACCTGTCATCATTAAATCTGTCACACATAACTCAGACCATAGTCGAAAGAGCCAGGAGCCCTTTTTTTCAGATAGACTAAACGAGTAGTGTCAAAACATATATCCGTGGGTATATTCCTGCTATGTTAAGCAAATGAGAGGGACGAGGTGCTTGTTTATTGAGGTTCAGCGTACATGCCCCAAAAGGCTATGCAAGCAAGAGAAGTGCGAAGTTCCTCGTGGTAGGTGTGATAGAGGATCACGAGCATGTAGGGGTAGTGTGGTCACTGGCAGGCTGTAATGGTGTGTGATAAGGAGAGGGGGTTCTCCTTGTTGGAACTAGGGCTCTCACATACCTAGCAAGCTATGTGTCATGCTTCATCATTTGAGCCAGCCCCTCGCCATAAATGATCATTCGAGAGCAGGGCACATACCACTAGACACTTAATACTAGTTCTATGCCCCTCTCCACCTTGGAGTTAGGCAGTTTACCTCTGGAATAAAATATTGTGCTAGGACTAACTGACCTATTTTAACCCACTCCCTTCCTTTTTTATCTACACATACTAGGCCCCGCACCCCCACTGCACCCACCGGCAGGAACAAAAGATCCCCAACAAAGAGCCCCAGTTCCGGGTGCCCGCCAGGTATTGCAGCGCCGACCTGGCGAGGGGCAGGCTCAAATGATGAAGCATGACACCTAGCTTGCTAGGTGTGTGAGAGCCCTAGTTCCAAAAAGGAGAATCCCCTCTCCTTATCACACACCATTATAGCCTGCCAGTGACCACACTACCCCTACATGATCGTGATCCTCTATCACACCTACCACGAAGAACTTCGTACTTCTCTTGCTTGCGTATATTTCTGCTATCACAGGTACTGTCACACAGGAATATCTCACCAATACGGTTTCTAAACATCAGTCTTATGAAAAGGATAATCAAGAATAGTGATCAACTAAGAGATGTATAGCAATGTCCTAATTGCATTCAAAGATATCTTTTCATATATCATATGGACATTATAGTATTAGTGTGCAACTACACATTAGTAATAAAAGTGTGAAGCTCTTCTTGATGGTCATACAGCTAACACACTATCATGGCCCTCAAGGAAAACCCTAACAAAATTCTCATAGTGTGAGAAAGTCAAAGGAGGATCAATGATTGTCCAGATGTGAAGCCTCACTGCTAAGACCGCACACCAGAAAGTTTGCAATCAAACAGTAAAAAAGTAAAAAATGAATAAAAGAAGCAGAGAGAGGGCCCTTGGGTGGTGACCGTCAAAGGTTAACAGCGAGTTCTTTGCCATAGGTTTTCTGTAAAGTAGACTGCCCAGTCTGCCATGTGATGGACATATAAGAATGTCAAGAAAGGGCAGACTGACCTTGTTATATTCCACCGTGAACTTCAGAAAATTATTTTGCATGTTGAGCCAGGCATGAAACTCTAAAATGGTGGCAACTGTGCCTCGCCAGACAACAAAAATATAATTGATATATCTCTTCCACAGCAAAATCCGATCCCGGAATGGATTGCTGTGGGTAAGTACACATTCCTGTTCAAACAAGTGGACATAAAGATTGGCCAGACTGAGCACAAAAATGCTGCCCATTGATGTTCCAGAGATTTGCAAATAAATATTATCCTCAAACCTGCTAAAGTTTTCTGTCATTGCCAATCTGGTACACTCCATAATGAAGTGTACCGGTGTGATGGTATCTAGATCTTCAACGTCCAACAAATCTCTGATTGCTTCCAGAGTCCCCTCTTGCAGAATACAAGTGTACAAAGATTCAACATCTAAACTGACAAGAAAGTCAGTGTCCATGTCGAAATCGATGTCCGTAATAACCGCAATACATCTTTCGTGTTCTGGGGATAAGTGGGCATTACTTTGACCAAAGGACATAAAAAGTGGTCAACAAAAGTAGAAAGAGGGTCCAACAAAGACAAAAACCCCGATATAATAGGGAAACCCTGTGGTGGTCTTTGGGTCTTGTGAATTTTGGGTAAAACATAAAAGTAAGGCATTACAGGATGGCTGGCAATCTAGAAACTAGCTTCTTGTGTAGTTACCCAACCTTCAGTTTTTGCCTCTTCTACAACGTCTCTGATTTCAGTAGTCAGTCTGGGAGTAGGATTCATTGTCAAAAGGCGATAAGATCTAGTGTAATTTAATTGTCTAAGACATTCAGTGCGGTAGGTATCAGTATCCATGACCACACTGGCTCCGTCCTTATCAGCAGGTTTATCGTGGTCAAAGACTCATTAGCCAAAGTGCTAAGAGCTTGTTTCTCTACCGCAGGTACATTTTGATAAATCTTACTCTTGGTATCACAAAGAGTCATAATGTCATGAGTCACTGTTTTCTCAAAATCCAGGACTTGATCAGGTACCAGATGTGCCAGTGGGTTAAAAGTAGAAGGTGTCTTCAAACCCGTGCTGGTTGTACTAGGTTCTTCAAATGATTGTCCTGTCCCTCCTTCTCTGCTCTTAAAAAAGAAATGTAGTTGTATTTTCCTAAAGAATTTCGGTAACTCACATCTCAATCGGAAAGGGTCACCTAAAATAGTCGGGACAAAACCCAAACCTCTATTCAAGACCGTTTGTTCTACAGCAGTGAGCTGGCGAGAGCTCAAATTGACCACTAGATCATCACGTCCATGCTCGTCCCTGCCTGTTGCTGACCCCTCCTTCTGCGAGTATTCGGTAGAGACGGTTCCGTGTCCCAATGCACTTGCTTCCATTGAAAAATGGATGAGTTCCAACCAACTTAAAAGTACTGACGCCGGAACCACCGACCTAAGGTCGTACAGTTCCAGATGGATACGGTATCAGGTGGAAGCCCTTAGTATCAAAGTTCAAGAGCCACAAGAAGCTCTTGATCCAGGATCTTAGTATTGCTTATCTACCTTTTTTTCCTTCACTCCTGTGCCATTCTATTGTCGAATTTTTGTAACATTATACACATTACTTCACCCTCCACCGGACCCAAAGTCCGAAATAGACTTGCGCTTATATCTTATCACAAAATCATAATAGTAAAAATCTTATCTGTTGTCTGATTCACTCGTTGTGCTATTAATATACCTTCAATGGTGGTCTTAATTTAACTCTCATTGTTTAATGATTGTTGGGATTTTTGGTAGGGTCCTGAGGCCGAGAGCCTTGTAACTTCTCCAATTCTCCCTCATTCATCAAATTAGTTCTGCACTTGAGTCTTTTCTTCAAGTCTTTGGGGATGACCCCTTTCGTCTGGTTTATAGAATGTGTCAATTTCTTTGTTCAAGAATTTTTAAATGAAATTTAGTAGAATAAATAATAAAGAACATATCAAAAATAGTACTGTAACTGTGAAGAGAAAATCCAGGGAAGAATAGAAGGAGTAGGATAACTAAACCTTACATAAACATATTTGCTGGGAAATGGGTCTCTAGTTGCCAGAGGTATGCATCCTGTCCAAGTCGGGACCACAATTCTAGCCAGGTTACGCTAGATACACACTGAAAGATAACCTGTGCTCACTCTCTGGTAGCTTCTACTAGAGCAGAAAGGCTTATCTAAAGAGAAATATCTTAAGTATTTGTGAAACACATACACACAGTAACACAAATGAAACACCACAAAACACTCCACCCAAGTTTTGAATAATGAACAATACATTTGTGAGTAAAACAAGACCAACATGACAAAAGTCCAATAGGTAGAAAATTAGTTAAGACATTCTACAGATGAAATCAAAATCTAGTGCTTAGAGTCAAGTATCACTTAAGGGTTACTTGAGGTTGTATTGGACAGGGGTAAATCCAAAATTCATGCAGACCGTGATGGAGGGCAGGTTGCTACAGAACTCGCATAGGGCCAGCTGAAATAGTACCTTGGATGGAGCAAGCATCGATGTTGAAGACTTGATGTGTTGATTTCGATCCGCACCGGTGATGTCAACTAACCCCTTTACGATCATTGTTGAGCCGTGCTATCCATCGTTGTTGAGTCACGCAGTCTGTTGAATCTATATCATCGGTCGGCTCCTGCATCAAATGGCAATGTGTCAATTCTTATTGGCACAAGTTGGCACTGTGCCAATTTTCATTGTTTCCGGACAGCATAAATCACCTATCAAGGGCCCAGGACTGGTCTGGCACCACTTGGCAGGTCAGGACTTACAGATGGCATAGTTGAGGAGCTGTTGCAGAGTTGAAGAAAGTCTTTGATGGCCCTGAGACTTCTTAACAGAGGGCAAGCCAGCAAGCCCTTGGAGTCACTCTGGGTTCAAGTGAGATTGGTCCAAACCTTGTTCTCAGCAGGACAAAGCTCATCAGGCAGCAGGACAGCAAAGCAGAAAAGCAGTTCTTCTAGAGCAGCAGTCAAGCAGATTGGCAATCCTTGTAGCGCAGCAGCCTTTAGGCCTGACAGAGTTATTAACAGGTCCAATAATGTACCGTCTTGGTAGGGTCAGAGCCCCAGCATATATACCCAGTAGTGCCTTTGAAGTGGGGGGTGACTTCAGAGCAGACTTCTGAAGTGCACAGCTCCCTCATTTTTCCCAGTCCTTGCTCTAGACTATTAGTAAGTGGTATTCAGCTCTTTGTGTGGGAATCAGGACACTGCCTATTCAGGTGAAAGTGTCAGCTCCCCCCTCTCCTCTTGCACAGGAAGAGCTATCAGAATGCAGGTGAATGCAGATGAGCTATCTGTCACACCTACCCCTACTGTGTTTGTGGCTGTCTAGATGGAATGCAGAAAGTGTAGCTGTCACCCACCCAATGTGTATTGGAGACAGGTTGCACGCACCCAGAGCAGTAAGAGCAGAGAAATGCCCACTTTCTAAAAGTTTGAAGAATGGGGGAGTCAGGTCCTGGGACTTGGGGCTAGCTGGACCATTAATAAACTTCAAAAATACAAGTTGCCAGCCACACACTTACTCAAACCCTCTATTTTTGAGGGGAAAAAACCAAGTGAAACTTCCTGGTTGATCTGGGTATATCACTATAACCCTTTTATTATTTAATTTTTATCTTTTTTTGTTTGATGTATGAAAAGAACACCTTATTGTTTTCTATTTTGCTCAATACATGATTATTTACAACTTACAGTTATTTACAACTCACAGTTATTTACAACACAAAAACATACACATAACTAGTTGTATATACAAAATTATTTGCTTTGATATAAACACACTTGAAAATTCATATTTACAAAAAGACAAAAATCATTTATGGTTACGTAAAGACAAGAGTCAAAAAATGTGAGCTCGAAATTCAGAATAGACAATTGATCACTATCATAAATCAGTGAACTACAGCTTGATGTAGTTAGCTCAAAAAAGAAGAAGAAATAGACTCTACATTAATTCATTCAGTCTATTCAACAAATAAATGTCTAATCTTTTTTGGCGTACAAAAGATTAGACATTTATTTGTTGAATAGACTGAATGAATTAATTTAGAGTCTATTTCTTCTTCTTTTTTGAGCTAACTACATCAAGCTGTAGTTCACTGATTTATGATAGTGATCAATTGTCTATTCTGAATTTCGAGCTCACATTTTTTGACTCTTGTCTTTACGTAACCATAAATGATTTTTGTCTTTTTGTAAATATGAATTTTCAAGTGTGTATATATCAAAGCAAATAATTTTGTATATACAACTAGTTATGTGTATGTTTTTGTGTTGTAAATAACTGTGAGTTGTAAATAACTGTAAGTTGTAAATAATCATGTATTGAGCAAAATAGAAAACAATAAGGTTTTCTTTTCATACATCAAACAAAAAAAGATAAAAATGAAATAATAAAAGGGTTATAGTGATATACCCAGATCAACCAGGAAGTTTCACTTGGTTTTTCCCCTCAAAAATAGACGGTTTGAGTAAGTGTGTGGCTGGCAACTTGTATTTTTGAAACACTTTCTAAAAGTGGCATTTCTAAAATAGTAATGTTAAATCCAACTGTACCATTAAAGATGATTTATCATTACCATTTCAAAGATATGAGCATTATACTGCTATTCCTTTCTGATCAGGAATTACAGCTGAAAAGTGCATTAAGGAACTCTCAATGCTAACATATGAGAGGAGTAGGCTTTGCAGTAGTGAAAAACAATTGTGGGTTTTTTCACTACCAGGACATACAAAACATATATTCCCCCTTTTTTACACATTAGTCACCCCCCAAGTAGGCCTTAAATAGCCCATAGGGTAGGGTACTGTGTACATAAAAGGTAGGACATGTACTTTTAAGTCTTGGCAAATAGTTTTAAATGCCAAGTCGAGGTGGTAGTAAACTGCACACACAGGCCATGCAATGGCAGGCCTAAAACAGGTTTGGAATGCTACTTGTGTGGGTGGCACAATAAGTGCTGCAAGCCCACTTGTAGAATTTGGGTTACAGGCCCTGAGTATATGATATGGGAAACTACCATTACAACACAGGCATTACAACACATCTTTTACATCCCAGAAGACATACCAAGATATGCTATTACTATGCAAATGTCATTACCAATCCATTTTATTGTTAGTTTAATAGGTACATTCTTATATTTGAATAACATAATAAGAAATGTATGTTTTATTTTTGGGGATAAGTTTTGTGTTTGTAAAAGTAATTTTTAAAATATACTAATGAACGGTTGTGAGGGAAATAGAAGTCTTGGTTGAGGAGTGTTTTAATACCCTGGTTTTAATTTTAATACCTGTGTATTAATTTGTTATAACTTTTAAAAAAAGATATTTAGTTTAAAATGAATATCAAATACTCTTGGGGGTGTAACACCCACCCTCTGGCAGAGAATGTGTGAGAAATATGGGTTTTGGAGATGGGAAATAGGTGTTTAGGGCAGAAATATAATGTATTAATTTTAATTCCTGAGTATGTGTACATTTATAAACTCAATATTATTTATTT
Source organism: Lissotriton vulgaris (assembly GCF_964263255.1). Lineage (NCBI taxonomy): Eukaryota > Metazoa > Chordata > Amphibia > Caudata > Salamandridae > Lissotriton > Lissotriton vulgaris. Next base: position 1,517,670,786 of record NC_141691.1, read on the forward strand.
TATAAATAAAAAAAAAACAATCTTGGAGATGTAAAGCCCACCCTTTGGCTTGGGATGTTGGGCAAATAGGGGTTTTGGATGGGGGAGTGTATTGATACCCAAGTATTATTTTAAAATCTGGGCATTACTTATTTTAATTTTTTAATATTATTCTTGCTAATAAAGAAATACTAAAAAAATACTCTTCAGCATGTAACACCGACCCTATGGCACAGTATGTGAGGGAAATAGGGGTTTGGGTGGGGTGGTGCATAGATACTTGCCTATTAGTTTAAATACCTGGGTAATTTGACATAAAAATTAATAAGCATATTATTATTTTAATATAATACCAAACAATACTCTTGGGTGTGCAACGGCCACCCTCTGGCATGGGTTATGAGGGAAATAGGGGTTTGGGGTGACAGAGTGTGTTAAAGCTCTGATATTAATAACATTCCTGGGTATTAATTTGTTTATAAATTAAATATTTGTTAATATTTTTTTTAAATAATTCCAAGAAATACTCTTGGGTGACAAACGCCATTCTCTTTTACGGTTAGTGAGGGAATCAGGGGTTTCGGATGGGCGTGTATATTAATACTCGGGTATTAATTTAAATCCCTGGGTATTAATTTATTTGAATTTTTAATGTTAATATAATCAATTTAAAAAAACATCTTAATTTATTTAGTGGAGATTATGGGTGGCATACTTCATTACAAATATAGAGAGGAGGGAGATAGTTTGATGCATGTTAGTAGTAAGCTGTATTTTTTTAATGTCTATATCACTTTTTCATTCCTATGCAGCCTGTGGTTGTAGTCCCACGTCTTTTTTTTTTCCTTCAATTTTTTGCAACGTGTTTTTAAAAACTAAGTATACAGTATCCACAGCACTGAAAACATGTGGGATTAAGAACAAAGACATTTTTCAATAGTAAAGGTTACAGTAAGTTCAGTTGGTCTGAGTAGTTCTGGGGTGTTACTCGTTGTGGGTTACTTGCCTGTTTTTTTCTTTGTTTAATTCTGAGGAGGCTAGGAATTGTGATTATAGAACTTGCTATATACATAGGAATATTTTGGAATACCTCCCTCAAACCTGAGCCACAAGGTTCATTGGCGGTGATGCCAAGATTTTGATTTGATGGATGATCTCTCTTACCTCAATCTCCATTGCAGAGGCAGAGTGGTTATGCGTGGTGGTTTTTTCAACAATGTCACCAAGAGTAACTGCTCTGCCTGTGCACTGAGATGCACAATACTGCACACACCTCCAATGATTCCTGGGCTCTGTTAATCTCTCCTTATAATAAAGGTAGCCACCATGCTTTAGCAGTTGATTGCCTCTGTTAGGCTTGATGTAGGTTGCCTCTCACCCTGTTGCCATATTGAATTTGTCTGTAAAACAGTGTAGAGAAAGTAACTTTGTGTTAGAGTGTTTACAAATAGAAATGTTTATTACTTATAACCTGTAAAGAAAATGTGGTTAATGTTTCTTGACTGCCTACTGCCTTTTGTAAGACCATGTTCTTTATTTTATTGCTGGACTCAGACTTTGCCAACTATGATTTTGCACTGTGATTTGTAGTTTGCGCCTGTGAAAGAAAGACAGGTTTTTAAAATTGTTAATGCCTGTGTTTTTACCTTTGTTAGTTTCTTCGGTCTTTTGGTGGTTCAGGCATTCTTCCAGTAGACGTTCTTGAGTTGGATTATTTACGTCTGGGGGTGGTTGAGTTAGCCTGTAAGGATGTTAACATAAAGAGAGATATTCAAATATATTTTTATCTAAAGTACAGCTGTTTTAAAACTTGTTAGGTTTTTTTTTTTTTAAACTTATGGTTATTTGTATTCTTTTTGGGGTACTTAACGCTTTAACCACAGCGTTTATTTCGCCGCGTGCGGGCGTTCTGAAGAGTGGGCGGGGCTGCATCGGCCGTTGGCCGACGGCAGCACTAGGGAGGTAGTGCTGCTGTCGGCCAATAGCCGACGGCAGCATGCAAGGGGTTAAGATAATTTTTTGAGTTAGTTTTGGTAGAAAAACTAGGTTTTGCAATTATTTTACCTCTTAAAGTCCTTTACTTTTTGTACAATGCTGGTGTAGATAGAGTTGAGTTCTGATGATGTTTTTATTTTGTCCTTTTGGCTGGGTAAATTGCAAGTCCTGTGAAAGAACATGAAAATGTCTGTATGTTTTACTGTAAATGCATTACTTTCCATGGCCAATAACTGACAAGCACCTTTCCTGAGGTAAGCACCCGGTCAAGTAGAAATAGTATTTATGCCCCCGAGAACTGACCAGCACCTTCCCTGATGAAAGCACTCAGCAGAGTTAAAAAAAAAAGTAATTTCCCCCCACCACTGACCAGCACCTTCCCTAAGGCCAGCACAGAGCGAAGTTGGAATAGTAATTGCCCCCCCACCACTGACCAACATCTTCCCTGAGGGTATCACCCAATGATTTTGGAATAGTATTTTTGCCCAACAACAATGACCAGCACCTTCCCTAAGTCCAGGACCTGGTGTAGTTGAACATTTTTTTAAATTAAAAACAATAATTTAATTCATACTTAGGGGCCTATTACGATGGCGGGCGGGTAGCCACAGCCAGGCCGGCAGTAGCCACCGTTGGCCCGGCGGGGGCCATCCGCCCACCCACCATCCATGCCTGATTGACCCCCTGCCATATTAGTATGGCTGGGGGGGTCCGCAGCGGACAGAAAGACCGGGCTGAAAAGGCGCATAATATGGTGCTGGTGTCTGCAAGACACTGCCATCCATATTATGATAAAGGTGGAGATCAGCCTTTCCATGGTGGCATTGCTGCCATGGAAAGGCAGGCAGTTCTTGCTTTTGGGGGCCCGTGCGGGCCCCCAGGGTGTTGGGGTTGGGGTTGTGGGGGTTGCACAAGGTGGCAGGCACCGCACGGTGCCTGTCACGTTGTGGATGCAAATGCACAACATGCATTTTTTATATTGCGGCGGGTGCTGCTTACAGCACCGCCCGCCGCAATGTAAAAAATGCGGGATGCAACCACCAGTGTGGTTGCGCATCCTAATTTGAATAGCAGAACCACTGCATCATCGGCGGTCGGTCCTGTGCTCCGAAGCAGTAACGGACGGACATAGTTCACCCGCCATCGTAATAGGCCCCTTCGTTTTTTGCCTCCAAGTAATGTACTTTAATTAAAAGCAGTTGGTTTATGTTCAAAATCTGTGAATTTGCAAGATATTTAAAATTAATATTCGATTTGGAAATTATTGGTGCTCTTAGTAGGGATGTTTTATGTTAACGTTTCACTTGAGTCAGTAAGTGGTTGTGTCTTTACAGGAAACTGTCCTTTTTCCCCTCGCACTTCAGCAGCATGTGGTCACCAGTAAAGTCAGTTTACCACTGAGCACAAAATGGTGGTTTGCTGAATGTATACGTTTTTTACTGGTTTTTAAAAATTGTAAAGAAAATATGTGTTGGAATGTATTTTTTCATGTGATTCAGAATCTGACAGAATGTATGTTTATTATGTATTGTGAAAAAAGAGTTCCTTTTGTTTCTTTTTAAAATGACAGCCATTTTGTGTAGAGCTTGTATTTTGCCTCCTTTGTTGTGTTTACCCCTGGTTGTCCCCCCGCCCCGCTCCCGCTTCCCGCCGCCGTTCACGCGGCCACGCCCTCTTCCTTTCTGTGCCCTCCCCGCTCCCGCCTCCCAGCTGCCCTCCCGCGCTCCGCCCCCCCCCCACTCTCCACACATGGCAGAGTGGCCAACGCGCAGCGTGCATGCGCAGCGGGCGCGCCGATTGCGCGCCAAAGGTAAGCCAAAGGTAAGCCAGTCTGCGCCCGTCCGCACCTGGGCCGCGCCCAGTGCCAGGACCCCTGGCCCCCGCGGACCCCAGCCCACCTGCCGGACGTACGACGCCACAGCCCTCAACGCACTCAACACCGGCCGAATCCCGGGATGCTACCGAGCCACCCCGAGACGAACCCACGGACCCTTCAGCTGCCACGCCTGCAAGTTCACCTGCATCCGGACCTGCCCCGCACCAGCACCTGCCAAGCCAAACACCAGCAGCAACCACCTCAAGTGCATCCTGCTCAACACCCGCTCCGTCCACAGACACGCCATCGAACTCTGGAACCTCCTCGACTCCACAGCTCCTGACGTCGCCTTCCTCACAGAAACCTGGATGAACGACTCCTCAGCGCCCGACATCGCCATCGCCATCCCAGAGGGCTACAAGATCACCCGAAGAGACCGTGGCAACCAGACTGGAGGAGGCATCGCCATCATCTACAGGGACACCATCCGCATCACGACCAACACCGACGACACCCTGACAACCGCCAAACACCTGCACTTCCAGATCCACAAGGACCACAAAACCACCCTCAGAGGCACCCTCATCTACCGACCCCCGGGACCACGCACACAATTCAGCGAAGACATCGCCGACTTCATCAGCCCACACGCCCTCCCCTCCGCTGACTACATCCTCCTGGGGGACATCAACTTCCACCTGGAGAACAACAACGACCGCAACACCACCACCCTGCTTGACAACCTCGCCAACCTCAGACTCAAGCAGCTGGTAACCACCCCCACCCACCTCGCCGGACACACACTCGACGCTGTCTTCTCATCCAGCAAGGACATCGTCTTCAGCCACGCCACCGGACTCCACTGGACGGACGACAGCTGCGTCCACTTCACCTTCAGAAGATCCACGATCCACCACCACTGGCAACAGGTTGCTCGAAGAAACTGGAACAAGATCACAGCAGACCAGCTCGTCGCTTCCCTGAGCGAGCACCCTCCCGCCAGCTCAGCGAACCCCAGCCAGGCCGCCGACAACCTCACGAAGTGGATCAGCAACTGCGCAGACGACCTCGCCCCACTGAGGACCCCGGCTAGCAGACCCGGCAGCAAGAAGGCCCCATGGTTCACCGACGAACGCAAGAGCTCCAAGAAGAACTGCCGAGCCCTCGAGAAAGCCTGGAGAAGGGAGCCAACACCGGAGAACATGACCACCCTCAAGCTCGCCACCCGGAAGCACCATCAACTGATCCACGCCACCAAGAAAACAGCATTCAAGGACCGGCTGGACAACAACGCACACAACTGCAAGGAACTCTTCAACATCGTGAAAGAGCTCTCCAACCCCAACGCCGGAAACAATGACATCACCCCGTCGCAAGACCTCTGCAACTCCCTCGCCTCCTACTTCCACAACAAGATCGCTGACATACACAACAGCTTCAGCCCACAAACAACGCTCCCCACGACCGTACCAACGCCCCCCACCACCACCCTCAGCGCCTGGACCCAGATCAACACAGAAGACACCATCTGCACGATGAACTCTATCCACTCCGGATCTCCGACCGACCCCTGCCCCCACCACGTCTTCAAAAAGGCCGACGCTGTCATCGCACCCCACCTGCGGGACATCATCAACACCTCCTTCGACACCGCCACCTTCCCTGAGAGCTGGAAGCACGCCAAACTCAGTGCTCTACTAAAGAAACCAACAGCGGACCCCACCGAACTCAAGAATTACCGCCCATCTCGCTCCTCCCGTTTCCAGCCAAAGTCATTGAGAAGACCGTCAACAAGCAGCTGGCCACCTTCCTCGAGACAAATGGATCCCCCGACCCCTCACAGTCTGGCTTCCGAGCCAACCACAGCACCGAGACCGCCCTCATCGCTGCCACCCATGACATCCGAGCCCTGCTGGACAACGGTGAAACAGCGGCCCTCATCCTCCTAGACCTCTCCGCGGCATTCAACACTGTTTGCCACCGCACCAGAATCCAGGAGAAGGCACTGGAGTGGATCATCTCCTTCCTCGCTGGAAGGACACAGAGAGTCCGCCTACCACCGTTCAGATCTGCAGCCACGGAAGTCATCTGCGGCATTCCTCAGGGCTCCTCGCTCAGCCCCACCCTTTTCAACGTCTACATGAGCCCCCTTGCGGCCATCGCTCGCGAGCACAACCTCAACATTATCTCCTACGCCGACGACACCCAGCTGATCCTCTCCCTGACCAACGACCCCGCCACCGCCAGAACCAACCTCCACGAAGGGATGAAAGACGTAGCCGAGTGGATGACGACCAGCCGCCTGAAACTGAACTCAGACAAGACGGAAGTCCTCATCCTGGGCTCCTCGCCCTCCGCCTGGGACGACTCCTGGTGGCCCCCCGCCCTGGGCACCGCACCCAAACGGACAGACCACGCACGCAACCTGGGCTTTATCCTGGACTCCTCCCTCTCCATGACCAGACAAGTCAACGCCGTCTCCGCGTCCTGTTTCAACATCCTGCGCATGCTACGGAAGATCTTCCGGTGGATCCCCACCGAGACCAGGAAGACGGTCACCCAGGCCCTCGTCACCAGCCGACTGGACTACGGCAACGCCCTCTACGCCGGAACCACCGCCAAGCTCCAGAAGAGACTCCAGCGGATCCAGAACGCCTCAGCCAGACTCATCCTCGACATCCCCAGTCGCAGCCACATCTCCGGACATCTGAGTGACCTGCACTGGCTCCCCGTCAACAAGAGAATCACCTTCCGTCTCCTCACTAAAGCACACAAAGCCCTACACGACCAAGGCCCGAGCTACCTCAACAACCGCCTCAACTTCTACACTCCCAAACGCCACCTCCGATCGACCAATCACTACCTTGCCGCCGTCCCCCGCATCCGAAGAGCGACAACAGGAGGAAGGTCCTTCTCCTACCTGGCCGCCTAGACCTGGAACACCCTCCGACCGACCTTCGCCTGCCCCAAGACCACCTCTCCTTCTGGAAGAAGCTCAAGACCTGGCTGTTCGAGCAGTAGCGGCACCCGCCCCCCCCCCCCCAAGCGCCTTGAGACCCTCCGGGTGAGTAGTGCGCTTTATAAATGCCTTGATTGATTGATTGATTGATACTAGTAGAGTGAAAATAGAGAAGGACCACCATTGTTGTTGTTTTTGGAATGAACATGCTTCTTTTCCAATTGCCAGTACAGTGTTTTTTTAACATAGGAAAGTTTACTGCTTTTTAGGAGTACTTTACTTCGGGAAAAGTTTTGCAATTTTGACGGATGTGTTCTGTAAATATTTGTAAACATTTTTCAGGATTTTTGGTGAGGGGTAATTGAAAAATCGTATTTCGTAGGTTTTGTAACATGCATTGTAATAGCATACGTTGTAATGATACACTTGATAAAGGTATGCATAGCAAATGCACTTTTGCTGTACGTCCATGGGGATACATTGTAATGGTATGTGTTGTAAAAAAATGCATTGTAAAGGTGGGTGCGTCGTAAATACCATGTTGTAAAAGCATGCGCTGTAATGGTAAATGTTGTAATGTCATATTCTATGGTATACCACTTTACAAGGGACTTGCAAGTAAACTAAATATGCCAATCGTTTATACACCAATGTTACCATGTTTAGGAGAGAAGCGCATTTACTGTAGCATTGGTCAGTGTAGGAGAGTAGATTCTGCTTACTATGGTTAACCCCACTTTTTGCTGTGTTTCACTGATTTATCGACTTTAGTCTGGTTGGGGCCAAGCTAACCAGGACCCCAGTCTGGATGCTTCCTCTCTAAACTAATTGCATGTTCATTAGGTACACTCCAGATTGGTTACTGGGTTACCCTTGTAAGTCCCAAGTATATGGTACCGTAGGTACCATAGGCATAGGTACCCCGAGGCCTACCAGGGGCTGAAGCATGTATTATGCCACCCCTGGGAAGGCTTACAAAATGGCACCACAGGTCTGCTCCTGCAGCATGGGTAAGGTGGTGTAAGCACCCCTTACTGAGATATAGTATACCTATATCTACCTTTTAAAACAGACACATGTAGAACTATAAGTCACTCCTATGGCAGGCCTTGACAATCCTGAAGGCAGAGTGCTTGGTTTTGTGCGAGAGGGTGCCCAGGCTTGTGCTTAGCCCCTCTGCAGCTTTCAGAATCCTTTACTTATAGCTGTTCTGTGATACATCCATACCACATACTCTCGCTGGTAATGCCAACTTTGGAATGGCTGCATCAAAACATGTTGTGTTTGGTGTCAAACACTTTGGAATACTAATCCCCCACCAGTTCTGGTGGCGGGGGTAGCATTCCACCCTTCTGGAGGGAGAAGACATGTACACACTGGTCCAACTGGTAAAAGTAAAAAGAGCCCCAGCATCACAAAATGGATGCTGCTGCCACAGACATAAGTCTGACCTCCTGCTTCTGGACAAAACTCCAGCTGGGGAGGCCTGGACAATAGGTTTTCTGTTTAGGGAGGTGTAACCACCTCCCCAGACAGGTGTTAGTGTATTGGGGCAGAGTGGGTGCATTCAGTGAATGCTTTTCAGAGTGTGCCTGGGGCACACAAGGTGTCCCTGTGCATTTCCCAGTTCAAACCGGTTGCTGGGGCACTCAGCCCCAGCTCTGGCTCAAATCTGGACAAAGGGGAAGCAGTGTAACCACCCCTCCCCATGTCCTCCCATAGGTGAGACCTTAGAGTTAGTCCATCCCCTAAACGTAGTATAAGCATAGGAACCCAGTCCCTAGGACACAGCTTTCCAAACTTTTCATGTGTGTGATACACCTTTCGGAGATGCATAATTTTTGGACACAGTAAGGCAGTGTAGTGAGTGAGAGAGCTTAACGAGTGAGCCCGAACCACCTAAGAGGGGTTTGGGGGGGTTCTCACTCTCTCTCTCTCTCTCTCTCTCTCTCTCTCTCTCCCTCTCTCTCTCTTTCCCTCTCTCTGTCTGTCTACCTCTGTATGTCTACCTCCCTCTGTCTGTCTCTCTCCCTCTGTCTCTCTCTCTCCCTCTGTCTCTCTTGGTCTGACTCGCTCCCTCTGTCTCCCTCCTCTCTCTGTCTGTTGCCCTCTGTCTCCCACTCTCTGTCTCTCTCTGTTTTCGTTCCTCTGTTTCCCTCCCTCTGTCTCTGTCCCTCTGTCTCCCGCCCTCTCCGCCCCTCTCCCTCTGTCTCCCTCTCTCTGCCGCCCTCTGTTTCTGACCCTCTGTCTCCCTCCCTCTGTCTCTGACCCTCTGTCTCCCTCCCTCTTCTTCCCTATCCCTCTGTCTCCCTACCTCTCTGTCTCCCTACCTCTCTGTCTCCCTCCCTCTCTGTCTCCCTTCCTCTGGCTGTCTCCCACCCTCTCCGCCCCTCTCCCTCTGTCTCCCTCTCTCTATCGCCCTCTGTTTCTGACCCTCTGTCTCCCTCCCTCTGTCTCTTTTCCTCTGTCTCCTCCCTCTTCTTCCCTATCCCTCTGTCTCCCTACCTCTCTGTCTCCCTACCTCTCTGTCTCCCTACCTCTCTGTCTCCCTTCCTCTCTGTCTCCCTTCCTCTGGCTGTCTCCTTCTCCTTCCCTCTGTCTCCCCCTGACTTTCTCCCTCTGCCTCCCTCCCTCTGTCTCCCTCTCTCTCTCTCTGTCCCTCCCTGTCTCCCTCTCTCCTTCCCTCTCCCTCCCTCTGTCTCCCTCTCTCTCACTGTCTCCCTCTCTCTCTCTGTCTCTCCCTGTTTCCCTCTGTCTCGGTCTGTCTCAGTCTCTGCCCCTGTCTGTCTGTCTGCCCCTGTCTATCTGTCCCTGTCTCCCTCCCTCTGTCTCCCTCTCCGTCTCTGTCTGTCTCTGCCTCTATCTGTCTATCCCTGTCCCTGCCTCTATCTGTCTCTGTCTGTCCTTGTCTGTCTCTGTCTCTATCTCTGTCTGTCTCTATCAGTCTCTGTCTCCCTCCCTCTCTCTCTCTGTCTCCCAACCTCTCTCTCCCTCTGTCTCCCAACCTCTGTCTCCCTCTCCCTCTGTCTCCCTCCCTCTGTCTGTCTACCTCCCTCTGTCTCTCTTGGTCTGTCTCGCTCCCTCTTTCACCCTCCCTCTCTGTCTGCCTCTCTCTCTGTCTCCCTTCCTCTGTCTGTCTCCCTCTCCTTCCCTCCCTCTGTCTGTCTCCCTCTCCTTCCCTCTATCTCCCTTCCTCTGTGTTGTCTCCCTCTCCTTCCCTCTGTCTCCCCCTGACTGTCTCCCTCTGCTTCCCTCGCTCTGTTTCCCTCCCGCTGTCTCCCTCTCTCTGTCTCTCTCTGTCTCCCTCTGTCTTCCTCTCTCTCTGTCTCCTTCTCGCTTCCTCCCTCTGTCACCCTCTGTTTCCCTCTCTGCCTCTGTCCTCCTCTCTGTCTCTCTGCCTCTCTGTCTCAGTCTATCTCAATCTCTGCCTCTATCAGTCCCTGTCTCTGCCTCTATCTGTATGTCTGCCCCTGTCTGTCTGTCCCCGTCTCCCTCCCTCTGTGTCCCTCTCTGTGTCTGTCTCTCTCTGCCTCTATCTGTCTGCCACTGTCCCTGTCTCTATCTCTGTCTGTCTCTATCGGTCTCTGTCTCCCTCCCTCCCTCTCTCTCTCTCTGTCTCCCTCCCTCTCTATAATCTGTCTCCCTCCCTCTCTCTCCCTCTGTCTTTCTACCTCCCTCTCTCTCCCTCTGTCTGTCTACCTCCCTCTGTCTCTCTTGGTCTGTCTCGCTTCCTCTGTCTCCCGCCCTCTGTCTCCCTCCCTCTCTGTCTCCCACCATATCCCTCCCTCTGTCACCCCCTGTCTCCCTCTCTTTCTCCCTCTGTTTCCCTCTCCCTCTCTGTCTCTCTGCCTCTCTGTCTTGGTCTGCCCCAGTCTCTGCCTTTGTCTGTCCCTGTCCCTGCCTCTATCTGTCTGTCCCTGTCTGCCCTCTGTCTCCCTCTTCGTCTCTGTCTGTCTCTACCTATATCTGTCTGCCCCTGTCCCTGCGTCTATCTGTCTCTGTCTTTCCCTCCCTCTGTCTCCCTCCATCTGTCTGTCTCCCTCGCTCTGTCTCCCCCTCCCTCTGACTCCCACCCTCTGTCTCCCTTCCTCTGTCTCCCTCCCTCTGTCACCCTACTCCCTCTGTCTGTCTCCCTCGGTCTCCCTCTCCCTCTGTCCCTGTCCCTCTGTCTCCCTCCCTCTCTCCCTCTCTGTCTCCCTCTCTCTGTCTCCCTCTCCCTCTGTCTCCCTCTCTCTCTCTGTCTCCCACGGTTTCCCTCTTCCTCTGTCTCTATCTGTCTGTCTCCCTCCCTCTGTCTCTATCTGTCTGCTCCCCTCCCTCTGTCTGTCTCCCTCCCTCTGTCTGTCTCCCTCCCTCTGTCTGTCTCCCTCCCTCTGTCTCCCTCTCTGTCTCTGTGCCTCTGTCTCCCTCCCTCTCATGCTCTCTGTCTCCGTCCCTCTGTCTCGCACCCTCTCTCCCTTTCTGTCTCCCTCCCACAGTCTCCCTCTCTCTCTGCCTCCCTCTCTCTCTGTCTACCTCTCTCTCTGTCTCCCTCCCTCTGTCTTTCTCCCTTTATGTCCCTCTGTCTTTCACCCTCTGTCACCTCACCCCAGCTTCCCGGGCACACACACACACACAGCTGCACCCGAGTACTTCACAGGTCTTTAAAAAGACCATTTGCTTGTTAATGAGGCATTGTTGTGTTTCACCTGATCTTAGCCCCCTGCAGCTCCACTCTGACTATTGCTGGAATCGCTCGCCCCCGATAGAGCAGTGTGTCTCGGAGTCCGCGCTGCTGAGGCGGTGTTTGCTGACACTCTTTCAAAGGAATACCTCTTAATTAGCAACAGTTATGTGATAAGTGCCCCTTCATACCAGTGTCATCCCGCGACCCACCCACTATTTGGCTGCGACACAGTACTGTGTCGGGACACACAGTTTGGAAAGCTCTGCCCTAGGACTTTAGATTATCCTGGACGAAACTCTGCAACATATATCTTGGACCTTTGACATTCTATTTCGACTAGAAGACTGAAGAGATCTCCTTTGGGGTCAAGGAGTGACTCCCCTGTTCAAACAGGCACCAGAGAAGCATTTTGCCAGTCTGCATTTTCAAGGCTCCGGCCGGATCCCAAAGAATCTGTGACACAGGACATGGACTTCCCGACATGTCCGAGGCCGACACGTGTCCCCAGCAAAGCTGAGACCTGAAGCCATCACGAGAGATGTGGGACCGAAACTCCTGGACATCCAGCACATTTACTAGTGCATCAACTTCCCGAGCTTTCCCGAAGTTGTGCATTGGGCTACTTGTAGTCCAAGCCCAGAGCACCTTTTGCACTGAAGCTTGTGGGCCTACACTCCACGAGTGTTCCATGGGCCTGCTTCCTGCATTCCTGCTTGAGGCCCCTTTGCAATCCCTGGTCTGTCAACTGGTGGGTCCCCTCGAAGGAATTTCTTTTGCTTTTTGGACTTTCCTGGTTTCTCAAGATGTGCCCTGACTCCCCTCCAAAGGGTGAGTCCCTTAGACCTTGCTGGTCTGCACAGAAGCCAATCTTTCTATTCTGCATGGGTTGCTGTTGCCAAGGCTTGTTGGGTCCAATCTGGATATGGACACTACGTCACTCGACATCCGACATGGGAAAGCTTGAATCCAGCTCCTGTTTGTCGTTGACACCTCCTGGTCCTCGTGGCTGAAGAGTCAAGCTTCACCTGCATCACCTGAAATCACCCAACATCGGTTGGCATCTTCTTGTCGCCTTCCTGGTCACTGGCTAGTGACCCAGACTCTGTCCCCTCTGCTTTCAGGTTGTTCAGATCTTCGATCCACCCTTGGATCCATCCAGACACTTTTCATATGGTCTCCTGCAGCACTTCTTTACAGCTCTCTATAGGAAACAGCGACGAAACCTGACACAAAAAGACACCTATGCTCCTGGCTTCCCTGGGCGAGGTAACACGAGTAGTTTGGTGCTCCCGTGGGTCTTGACTCTCGAAGTGTTCAGTACTGAAGGGGTTTGTTCCTAGTCCACTCGTAAGTGTCCTTAATCTTTAAAAATCTACTTGCAACTTTCTCAATAGAAGTCAATGGTGATTCGCGACTGTGTTTAGACACTGCACGCGTCCCCTGTGGGTCTCCTGCGTCCCTACCTTGGGTGGTACCTGGTTGCCCCAGCGGTTCTACAGGCACTAGGCCTTGTCTCTATGTTCACAGCGGTACTTACACCACTTTCTTAGTATATGGTTTGTGAGGCCCCTAGGGCAAAACGTATACTGTGCCAATTTACTGTGTGCTAATTAAGTAATTGTATTGTACTTTAGCCTCTAGCCACATAAAGAGACTAGAGGGTGTGTTTAGAATAAATACATATATATTTTATATATACCTGGTGTGGTTCTCCTTTCGTTTGATCATTCATGAGATTATAGACTTGTAAAACAAGCTGCTTTACATTTCTTTAAGACTTCAAGCCTTAAGGCTGCTCTCCACAGCTACCACTAGGATAACTTTCTATATAGGTTGTCTTTAAACCTACCATCAATAAGGGTCGTTTGGATGGTGCAAGGTGCCCACTAGAATAGTGGACAGCCATACCAGGCCAACTTCTCACAGTCAGCAGTGGTAAAGTGCTCAGAGTCATAAGGCCATTAAAAAGCATCTCAGGAAAAGAATATGAGGAAGTAAAAAGGTTTGGGGTGACACTTACTTAGAGGGCCATTGTCCAACATTTGAATAGTAATGATTGTTAATAATCTAAAAAACATAGAAGGACTACTATAATAGAAAATAAAACATTATAGAATGATATTATTAGAGGTGCAAATGTAAGAGTCAAGGCAAATCCTTTTGGGTACATAAAAGTGAAGAACTACCACATCAGAGAAATATTTGCCAGTCCCACCTAGCAATTATCCTATTAAATAATATAATAAAGAAAGTGAAGGGGGAACAAATCGATAACATAGATAATGTGTAGAGAATTTGGTGAGTAATGACCATTTTAATCACTTCGACATGTCCCCACCAATTCAAGTAAAGGGTTGACCATTTATCAAGTTTTTCTTTAGTATTAGTAAACATTTTGGGGCAATTGATATCAATGGTAACTTTTGTGATATTGGAAAATGTAATAGGGTAGTAGAGTTTCATAAAAATTGTGCTATGATAGTGGGAGTACTAAATATTTTGTGGGAAACGGTCTTTTTAATTGAGTTTTAAAGAATGACCAGAAATTATAACATATTGATCAACAATAATATGATAATAGGAAAAATAATATTTTCCGAAATAGGAGTATCATTGACATATATCATGAGCATATGCTGACATGTTTAAAAGTGTATTCTTTAAAACAATTCCTTTGGCATTGCATCACCATTTAAAAATTCATTATGTAACACCACCCAAACATCAACGAGCTGCACAGCGAATGTTTTGTAGAACTCTGTATGATATAGCTGCCGGTAGCTTTGGCGTTAGGGAGTAACATTATGGCTGCTGAAATCACCCCCCTCGCGTAACAGGACCTTCGATCATCCCCTGCAAATCTCTCTCTAGGGAAAGGAGTTTAATGTAGTGGAAAAAAGTCTTGATTTCGCCAGGCAAGGGGTTACAGCTAAAGGTACACAGATGCACATAATGCTCCAGAAATACCCTGCCTATCTGGTCTGAATCTGTTACTATGCAATTCTGCTTCACATCTCAACTGTCCTTGATAAACCCTTGGTTGCTTTTCATTCTTAACAACCTTGCCAGAAGGTGACCTACATGCTCATTCTCCTCATAATTTATTTGAAAGCAAGTTTCCTAATTTAATATATCTCGAGAAACAAAATAATCTCCAAGACGCTGACTTGCCTCCGCCAGATTACCATTATAGTCTTTTGTATGTAACCTGAGGTCTGTTCTCCTGGCTTGCTCTAGTTCATATTGGAAAGCAGAAGGTTCCTCCAATCTAGCTCCATTAATTTGGGTGGTATAAGAAATGGCCTCCTCCTGTATAAAAGATTGACAAACACCCCCAGACAAAGTGATTGACTGCTGTGTTGACATTTTGCTGAAAACATTCCACTACTGCTGCACGCATAATTGTGACCCAGCCCATTTACATTAGCAGAGATTTATCTAGAAACCTTTGTGGCCTTTCTTTCGGGCGGCCAGTTATTTTTAATTCAACATGCCAAACTGAATGATCTGAAAATGGATTTAAAAGAATGCTTTAACCTGACTTTTTCAAGTTAAGAGATATTAGAAAGTAATCAATATGTGTCGCTGAGTTGAAACGTTTGGAAAAAGCAAGTAAACTCCTGACTTGCAGGATGATCGACTCTCTAGGGATAAATCAAGGCAAAGTTGCATAGTTGACTAGCCAGGGTCTGTGCTGATTTCGGTATTTTTTATATTTGTGCATTGATCAGAACAGGGTCACTGCACTACTTCTCTTGTATCTTTCAGCTGCCTTCGACACAGTTGACAATGACACTCTAATCCAAAGACTCTGTGAAGCCGGCATAGAGTGGACTGCTCTCAGCTGGATCACATCCTACCTTCAAAACAGAACAAATATCTTCCCTACTACCCCTTTCTCATCCAAACCCCCAAATCTCATCACCAATGCAGGGTAACCTCAAGGCTATATTATCACACCCATGCGTTTCAACATCTACATGAAAACATTACCATCAATGATCAATGTTCAGTACACATGCTATGCAGATGACAGACAAATACTTCTAAAACTGGAAAGCCCCAACGTCATTGTAAACTCAAAAATCTTAATTTACTCAGAGCCATTGATCAGTGGATGACAGAAAGCCACATCAAAGGAAATACTACAGAAACAGAAATGCTCACATGTGGTGATCGGAAAAATGATGACCCAGTCTGCACCTGACCTGATCTAGGACAACCTCCTAAAGTATCTAAGGAAGTAAGAAACCTTGAAATTACCATTGACTCCAAATTATCTATGAATGCCCTAGCGGGCAAGTTAACAAGAGCAAGCTTCATTATGAAAATCCTCTTAAGATTTCCACACAAGGTCCAAGCTACTATCTCTCTTGTACTCTCTAAATTTGATTGCGCCAATGGCCTCTACCATGGATCTTCTTTATCAACTATAAAAAAAACTCCAAAGAATTCATAACTCTGCTGCCGACTACTCCTACATGTAAAATTACAAGTCCACATCTCCCCTGCCTTCAGAGCCCTACATTAGTTACCAGAACATCCACCTTCAAGCTCCTTTGTATCACCCACAATGCAACACAGGAACCTCCGCCCAGGATTGGCAACTTCCCTCAAAACCGCAGCATACAGGAAAAAGCCATGGGTGGTACATCTTTCTCTGTTCAAGCAGCCATACTATGGAATTCTTTACCCCCAAACATAAGAACCACTGATAACTATCTTCTGTACAGAAGACTACTCAAAGATAGCTCTTTACTACATTACAACCACAATTAAACGCAAATATACAGTAAATGCCTGTGAATGTAAATATGTATAATTGGCTTATATGTATGCATTCAGATATGTGCATTCCTTTGTACCAAATATATACTACTTATAATATAAAAAATATTGATATTCTTTAGGTCTACTTAACAAATGTATACATTACTTATGCTAAAAAAATGTGTGTGTAAATATATATATATGTATGTGTATATATATATATATATATATCTCAATAACATATGACAATTATGAGAGACTTATACACATGTCAAGCTTCATACTTTCATATGTTATTTGATGAGATGCTTATAGGGCCCTGTTTATTCTATTTATCTATCACAATCTATAAATATGATCAAAACAAGTGTACCTAAAAGTTCTTCACTATTAAAATATTGAGGAAAACATACAAATAAAATAAACATAAGCACTTTTTTTAAATGATACAAATACACAAATTACCTTTTTACATACAGCAACATCTGAAAGATTGCATTTCTAACTATCTATGCATCCAAACCCGAATATATGGAACTTTATACAAAGCAATTTAATATCTCTTTAATATTTTCCTCATACGTGTATACTCTTTTTATGTTATGTAATTATATATGTATTACTTTACTCCTACTGTAGAAATAAATAAATACAATCTAAAAAAACATCAACTCAATCCAATGCACTACTCTGTCTCATCCTATATCTATCTCAATATACTCTTCTACTCTCTGACTCATCTCCAACCTCATTCTACTACAAAGATCTCCATAAAATCCTTTCTTGACTCCGCCCTCCTCTATTGCTCTTTGACTCACCCCAAAGGTCATTCTACTACTATGATCCTCCATAAAACCCTTTAGGGACTCTTCCCTCCTCCATCCCTCCGTAACTCACCCAAACCTCCTTTTACCACTATGATCTCCCAAACAATACTTCCTAGACTCTTCCCTCTTGTATCCCTCATATGATACATCGCAAACCTCATTCTACTATTATCATCTCCCTAAACCCTTTCTACACTCTCCCCTCCTCTATCTCTCCTTTGATTCACCCCAAACCTCATCTGACTAATAAAAACTGCCAAATAACACTATCTAGTCTCTTCCCTCATTTATCCTTCCTTAATCATATTAAATGAAACTAATAGGCTCCTATGTCCACCACTCAAATTAACAACTTGTATTTCTCTCTACTAATCCACCACGTATCCTTTGGGTTCAGGAGTAGCACGCTACTCGCCAAAAAGCACTTCAGTGCCTCATCAGGTGCTATATGAATACCGTTGCGATTACAATATGACACATAAATTGGGTATGATATGCAACAAGTCTACCTTTCACATTATATCGATTTGTATAGTGCACTAATCACCTGAGAAGGCATCTAGACCCTTTCATAAAACCTGTTTGGTCTGGTTGTATAATAGAGTTGAGTAAAGGTGATGTCTGTTAGCTAGGATTTTGGCGTAAATCTTACTGTCTTGGTTAATGAGAGATATTGGACAATATTTTGGAAACTAAAGTAGTATCCTTGTCTGGTTGTGATAGAACAATAATAATGGCTTCTTTAATAGAGCCACCCATTGTGGAAATTATCTGGAATTCAGTAAATAATGAAAGGAGAGTGGGAGAGAGTTTGAGTTGTGTTTGAAAACATTCATAAAATTCAACGAGATGCCATCTGGGCCAAAAGCTTTATTAAAGTTCAGTGCCTTGATTGTCAATTGGACTTCTTGGATATCTCTTTGATTTTTTAGCTTGGTTTTATCCTCATTGGAAATCTGAAGTAAAGGCAATCGTTAAGAAAAGTATCACTAATATCACTATACATATGCTTGTAAAGGGAATAGTAAAAGGTTAAAATATCATTTGCTTTCTCTTCTGTTTTAAAAAGTAGGGTAGCATCAGGTTTCTTAGCGGCCTGCAATGTTCCCTCTAGTTTTTTTCCACTGTGTGCCACAGTCTAAGGTCTCTGTGTGCTGCAGCCAAGGGTACATGCCCCAAGAAGCTCACCATTCACACAAGTGCATCATGCAACTACCAAAATCAATGGCTTCTGCCATGGCATTGCCTGAATAATTAAAGTAAATTAGGATTGAAAAGTCATTTTACAAATGATTACAGCCTTTTTTTCATATCAAGTCCTGTTTAGGTATTACATCTAGGCTGTTGCATACTCCAAACACATGATCAAATGGCTGGTATTTATTTTCTTAAAAAGGTTGCAAGTCAACCTTTCAAAAGGAATGGGGGAAATAGAAACAACACCAGTTACATGGGAAAGGGACAGTTAACATATAGGTTAGTCGTCTTTCCCGGTATTGGAGGGAGGGGCAATATGGGCCTTTTGTTTGCAAAGGCCCACACAATACTTGAATAAGACAATATTTAAAATTGTCTCAAATCATTCTGAATAAAGTTTTCTATCAGTGTTTACTCTAATTATTAGTTGGGGACCAGTAACGTACCCCTAGAACAATAGGAAAATGTATATGGGGAAAGCACATTTATATGGATTTTAGAGCTGTGTTCGTGATTTTTGAGTGAAACTTAAAGTGAAACAAGGCAGAAAATTCATGTCAACACATCTGTTAAGTTTGCCACCTGTCCAATAGAAAAACTATCTGTCATTGGTATGCAAAGGCCCAAAACATCTATGTGAGCATTTTTAACATGAACATTCTGCCTGTGTTTACTTTAACTATTAGTCAGGGATCACCAACTCAGCCTTAGAGCAATATATCATAAGAAGGTTTACTAGAAAGCACATTTAAATGTGTTCAAGAGCTGTGTTAATGAACTCTAATAATTAAAGTAAAGAAAGCCAAAAAATGTATGTTAAAAAAGATGGCACATTTGTTCAAAAGTGATAAGGAAAGTGTAGGTGCGCACCCTACAGGAAATACTAGCAGCCTGTATTTGATGCTTATATTTTTAACAGTTAATCAACAGGGAGGGATGAGGAAATTCAGTGTCCGTTTCTTTCCCCAAGATAATGTATACTTTAATCAAACAAAAATGGACACTTGTAACACTGCTTGACCTTTGGTTCAGTGTAAAATTAGGAAACCCTCAAAGAAGTCAATGTTCGATGGAATTGCTGTATATTTGTTTCATCAGCCCCACATTGACATTCCGGCAGTTATCATAGGGTTGTTCCTATTTGTGTGAACTGCTCGCCTCATCCAGAGGCACCTCCAGTCTCGAGTGCAGTGTCCAGAGACAAAAGGATTTCCCACAGAAAAGGGGTGAAAGAAAAAATATTAAAAAATGGAGAAAAACCTTTGTAGTTTTATTTCGCGGCAGATCTCCATTAATTAAAATGATAGGTATACTATATAAGGGCCAAGTTACTGAGCCAAATAGTATTGCAAAAAGGTTGTCGACATGTTTCAGCTCCTTGGGCCAGGCGGTCTATGGAGCTTTCGTCAGGACTTACAAACAAAAATTAGACATACAATTTACACAGAAAGTTCTAGCGCCTTGAGACCCTCCGGGTAAGTAGTGCGCTCTACAAATGCCTATGATTGATTGATTGATTACTCACACTACTTGTGCGGTAATCCATTTCTCCTAAAAAAAATTATGGACAAATATATACTCTTCACAATCTAGGAGAGAAAGTAGAATTAGCTTATTAGCCAATTTACACAGGCATTGTAATTTACTGTGGGAAGGTAGAGAGGGTAGGTGTAAAGTCATGGGTAATTTCTTGTAATTACACTTTACTGTGTGGAAGGAGATTAGGGGGGGGGGTTCGGCTACAGATGCACTTTGACATTGTGAAAGGGCTAGCAAATGGTTTTCATATTTTTCACAGGTATGTGAGGTGTGTTTGCTACAGCAGAAAGTCAATAAAAAGCACCACAGTATGGTTGTGGAGACATCTACAACGATAAGCATACAGTTCTAAGTGGTTAGAAAGGATGTTAAATATACTCAATCACGTTGTAAATTATGAGCCTTGATAGGAGGTTTGAAACATATATCGTTGTATCTACACACATTGAGCTCTTACCTGCTGTGTAAGAGTGCTCCGCTTTCAACGGGGGACCGCAGAGCTGGATTTGGAGAGGAAAACTCTATAAGTATGGAAAAAACGGCAATTCTGCATCTTACCAGTAACGCTGTAAGAAGATAATATGCCGCCATTACCCGCGTGGAGGATACGTTACGCCTTGTGCTGACTCTGCCCCCGGGATGCGGAAGTCGCTTTGTTGTTTCCTTTTTCAGCGATTTGGGTCTTGTTAATTTAAAGGGGCAGTGATATGTTGAGCAAAGACGTCAGGTGGAGGTGCTCAGTTATCAGAGTGCGAATTTTGGCGAGCTCTTAGGATACGATGTAGTTGTGGACCACAATATTCATTTTCTTCACTTCACAAGCAGAACTGGTGATATTGGGTAGGTATGTTGTTGCGTTTCATCAGTTTATTTTGCGAAGTGATGCCAAGAAATGTTATCATTTAAACCGTACTCAGAAGTTCGTAGACAGTCCACCCATCTTTGCTCTTTTTCGTAGAGTATTTTCTCTACATTGCCTGATTTGTTCGTCAGCATCTCGATGACTGTCCACTGCATATCCTCATGGGAGTGATTCCTTTCCAGGAAATGGGAGCACAGTTTTGTTGTGTTCTTTTTTAGCCTAATGTTGCTCTTGTGCTCCCTTATCCTGAGTTTAATTTTGCGGCAGGTCATCCCAATGTATTTCATTTTACATGGGCACTGGATCATGTAAATAACATGGGACGAATTGCAATTAGTGAATTGCTTTTGTGTCCAGACAAAATTGTCCATCAGTTGGAGAGTTTTTGTAGCGCTTGTTGTATTGCAGGCTACACACGTACCACAAGGGAAATGTCCTGCCAGTGGGGTCATAGTTGCGCTGTTGGTTACAGCCGTCTGAGTGTATTGCCGAGGGCGGGTATGCACAAGTGTGTCTTTGAGGTTTTTTTTCCTTCTGTTGGCGAACCTGGGTTTGGGCCAGTTGAATTGTCCCGTGTTGACTATATGCAAATTTTTATTAATCAATTTTTGGATTGCATAAGTAGCTGGATTAAAAGTTGTCACACAGGTAGTCAGATCTTTCACAGGTTCTTTTTGATATGTTTGGAGGAGGCATTCCCTTGGTTGATTATCTGCTCTTTTTTTACACTTCTTGATGACTTTTACGGTGTAGTCTCTTCTCCTCAATTTTTCACTCAGGCCTTTGGCTTGTGTTTGGTAGTCACGGTTCTTGCTAAAGTTTCTTTTTAGGCGTACAAATTGACTGAATGGCAGGTTGTCTCTGAGTGGTTTTGGATGATAACTCTTGTATGAGAGATGGCTGTTTTTAGCTGTGGGTTTTGTGTATGTTTTTGTGTGTAGGGTCCTCTCTTCATTGAAAATTGTCAGATCCAGGAAGTCAAGGTTATTTCACAATATATCGATTTGTATAGTGCACTAATCACCTGAGAAGGCATCTAGACCCTTTCATAAAACCTGTTTGGTCTGGTTGTATAATAGAGTTGAGTAAAGGTGATGTCTGTTAGCTAGGATTTTGGCGTAAATCTTACTGTCTTGGTTAATGAGAGATATTGGACAATATTTTGGAAACTAAAGTAGTATCCTTGTCTGGTTGTGATAGAACAATAATAATGGCTTCTTTAATAGAGCCACCCATTGTGGAAATTATCTGGAATTCAGTAAATAATGAAAGGAGAGTGGGAGAGAGTTTGAGTTGTGTTTGAAAACATTCATAAAATTCAACGAGATGCCATCTGGGCCAAAAGCTTTATTAAAGTTCAGTGCCTTGATTGTCAATTGGACTTCTTGGATATCACTTTGATTTTTTAGCTTGGTTTTATCCTCATTGGAAATCTGAAGTAAAGGCAATTGTTAAGAAAAGTATCACTAAAATCACAATAGATATGCTTGTAAAGGGAATAGTAAAAGGTTAAAATATCATTTGCTTTCTCTTCTGTTTTAAAAAGTAGGGTAGCATCAGGTTTCTTAGCGGCCTGCAATGTTCCCTCTAGTTCTTTTCCACTGTGTGCCACAGTCTAAGGTCTCTGTGTGCTGCAGCCAAGGGTACATGCCCCAAGAAGCTCACCATTCACACAAGTGCATCATGCAACTACCAAAATCAATGGCTTCTGCCATGGCATTGCCTGAATAATTAAAGTAAATTAGGATTGAAAAGTCATTTTACAAATGATTACAGCCTTTTTTTCATATCAAGTCCTGTTTAGGTATTACATCTAGGCTGTTGCATACTCCAAACACATGATCAAATGGCTGGTATTTATTTTCTTAAAAAGGTTGCAAGTCAACCTTTCAAAAGGAATGGGGGAAATAGAAACAACAACAGTTACATGGGAAAGGGACAGTTAACATATAGGTTAGTCGTCTTTCCCGGTATTGGAGGGAGGGGCAATTTGGGCCTTTTGTTTGCAAAGGCCCACACAATACTTGAATAAGACAATATATAAAATTGTCTCAAATCATTCTGAATAAAGTTTTCTATCAGTGTTTACTCTAATTATTAGTTGGGGATCAGTAACGTACCCCTAGAACAATAGGAAAATGTATATGGGGAAAGCACATTTATATGGATTTTAGAGCTGTGTTCGTGATTTTTGAGTGAAACTTAAAGTGAAACAAGGCAGAAAATTCCTGTCAACACATCTGTTAAGTTTGCCACCTGTCCAATAGAAAAACTATCTGTCATTGGTATGCAAAGGCCCATAACATCTATGTGAGCATTTTTAACATGAACATTCTGCCTGTGTTTACTTTAACTATTAGTCAGGGATCACCAACTCAGCCTTAGAGCAATACATCATAAGAAGGTTTACTAGAAAGCACATTTAAATGTGTTCTAGAGCTGTGTTAATGAACTCTAATAATTAAAGTAAAGAAAGCCAAAAAATGTATGTTAAAAAAGATGGCACATTTGTTCAAAAGTGATAAGGAAAGTGTAGGTGCGCACCCTACAGGAAATACTAGCAGCCTGTATTTGATGCTTATATTTTTAATACATAAATAATTGGCTAAAAGTCATCCATATTTATTAGAGTAAAAGTGATAATTGGATTTTTTGTTAAGGTAGAAGCAAATCTGCCCTTTAAGTTAGTAGTGCTATATTCATATTTTATTATTTGGAGTTTAGATTTGTATTTATTAACTGGTGAAGAGATAAAGTCTTCCCACACCAACTCATTTATTTTCTAGAACAGATAGGTTAGCATAAAAGATTTTATTTTAATGACCCATAAGAGATATCGTGACATCTCATATATATGCTTTAAATGCATGCCAGAGAATCATTTTAGAAGTTTAGTCAGGGTTATTGTGTATAAAATAGTCACTAAATGCAGAAGTAGGATTTGGAAATTAATGAGATTTAAAACTATGTCAGAGTTCATTGTCCATCGATTTGTAGGAAACCCTGCCTCGTTTAAGATCAGGGAGAAGAAGATTAGAGCACGATGAGAGATTGGAATAGGTACAATAAAAAATGTGTAACCATAATACATAAGTGTTAAGAAGCAAGCAGATAGTCAATCCTAGCAAAAGTGTAATGTATGTTAGAATAAAAGGTAAATTCCATAGCTGTAGGATGTGCTAGTCTGCAAATGTCGACCAATTGTTGGCAGACAAAAAAGGGTTTTAATACTTGAAAAGATTTATTAGGTTTATTGGGTCTAAATTGAATGTAGAGGAACAGTCCAACCACGGGTCACGAAGCAGATTAAAGTCCCTCCCCGAATACTCAGAGTGGTATTATCTAGTTGGACCATTTCCGTAGTGACATTTTTCCAGAAAAAGGGTCATCTAGTGTGGGAGCATAGAATTGAACTAAATTAAGAATACATTGATCAATTTTAATTTGGGCATAAACTAATCTACCGTCTAAGTTGTGATAGTGATTCAACAATTGCGCATGACATTTTTATGAAAAAAGATAGGCAGCTCTGTTTTTCTGCACCATGGCTAGTGATGAAACAATGTACCTTATTCATCCTTTAGACAAAGAATATAATATGTTATCATAAATATCAGTTTCCTGGAGAAAACCAATATCAGCGTTGGATATATTTTGCATTATTTTACACCTCTTGACTGGATGTTGTAGACCTTTCACATTAAGACTTAAGAGAGACAATATTTAGTTCATGTTGGTGAGTCATGAAAGTATATAGAAGGGTAGGAAAGAGAAAAGAAACATGAAACAAGAAAAAGAAAAAGAAAGTAGCCCATAAAGAACAAGATGAACAGAACAAAAAAAGGTCACACCATATATTAAATGGAGAATTAAAGGCAAAGGTGCAAAGGAAGACAGAACACACTGCATGTACGTGCTATTATGAATACAAATATATAACAAACTGTGGGGATCCCATTTGAACCGACAAAACATGAGGGTTGGAAATCCATGGTTATACGATCATGATGGGCAAGATATTTTCTCAGTTCTGATGGAGAGGAAAAGTATTTAGAAATATTGTTTTTTCAAATACACTTTGTAGTCTGAGCAAAAAGGCCATATTTATATCCTGCATCTGTCAGTCTGGGTCTTAGATCTAAGAATTGACAACAAAGTTTCACAGTTTCCTTGACAAAATACTGGTGAGGAAACACTCATTTTCCCTTCATAAGTAGTGTTGGACTTTCTCTTTCTGCTTTTCTAATGAGGAGATTGTGATTTTGTAAAATTGTAAATATATATAATTTGCCTGGGCTTGGTTTGCTTTATCAATTTCAATTCTTTCTGGAAATGTAATATTAAGTAACTTAGGTAATGTGAATACCAAGTAGAGACGACAGTTCTGGCCTTCAATATTTTCTGGATAATTAAATATTGGTAGATTATTTTGTCGGTTGCTGTTCTCCTGGTCTAGTAATGCGGTTTGTATTGGAGAGATCTGATGGACTAGTGGAGCAATAACTGAAATTGCTCTGGAGTTATCCCATATTTTTAATCTCATTATCTGATACCTTTTCTGAAAGAGAGGCTATGTCTGGAAAGGCTTTGTCTCAGCAGATGGTCAGTATTGAGATCTATAACTCGAATTTCCTCTAAATATTTAGTCAATTATATTTCTTGTGATTCCATCACTTTAGATGTGGATGGTGGATAGGAAGCAGTTTGTTTCCATCTGTTTGGATGAACCGATGGTGGTTCAATTTTCATAGTGACGTTTGTAGAATTAGAATAATTAAGAAGGGAGTTAGTGATGGTGAATAAACACAATGCGCAAAAGAAGTGTCATCCAGAGTAACCCAGATAGACAATGTTTACAGTGATATCCAATGAGTCAATATTTAAAGTGATATCCAAAGAGAAAAAAATAAGTTAAATGTTGAATTGTCTGTAATTAGTTTACCAGCAGCATTTAAACAGTTCTTTATTAGGAGACCACAAGGAGGTCAAGTAATAAAGTATTTTGTAGCAGCTCTCTGTAGGAAAATACCTGTAGCCACATAGAATTTCTGCAATATTATCAGCCGGTATCATGCGGAGATGAAAATTGTATGTTTCCCAAATGTGAAGAGACTGCTCTACTTTGCCACACTCATCGAAAAGACTTCAGTGGACATCTTCGAAGTATTCTCCTCATTCATGGGCTTGGACATTTTTTAAAGGCCATCAGCACCTTCAAACTGCTCTCCTGAGGTGCCTCTTTTACCATTGTTCTTTATAAGTCTTCTGGGTTTTCTCTGTCACTACTTCTATGAACAGAAGTTGTTTTGCCGGTTTTATCATCACTCTATATAGGTCACACATTTGATGTTGGTGTTTGTATTCTTGGGATTTAACAAACACACAGGCTGCTGTCTTATTTATGAATGAATTCCTAATGAGCATCTCCATCTTAACCTATCATACATTTCTATAGTACTATCCTGAGGGAAACGGCAAGCAGCATTCATCTCCACTATGGACCCGGTCCAAGTGCTTGTAACCAACCATTTCAAAGCATTATTCAAAACGTCTGTTCAGTGCCCTCAGAACGCACCTTCTACTTTCATCTACCTTCATGTTTTCCTTTTTATTGTAGCTGTGGTGTGGGCCCAACTTTGGGCTAGCAATCATTCAATTCAGCTGAGTAGGGCACTTCTGAAAACCTTTGTCCCTCTTCCTTAGATTTCAGAGACTCTGCTACCAAGAATGGGGAATATAGTGCAGTGCCAATGTCTTTTTTCAACCAGTGAAGCATATTGGGAAACCACATCCTTCACAGATGGCCGCCCCAACTAAGTGTATTGCTCTTACTGGTGCTACTGTTGTTTTTCTCTTTCCATACTGGGTTGCCGGACTGCCTTTGGTCAACAGCCCTTGTGGTTCAATTCTCCAAGACCTGTACCATTAGGGTTTTCAATTCTTTAGTTAAGTCTATCCTCTTTCGTTCCTACTGCTGGTGTTCCTGGGCCACCACAGTACATCATACCTATAACGAGGCATATTTCAGTCTTGAATGCCCGAGCCCTTCCAGTATTTCTCCCAGCTCCCGCAACTGCTTGTTGACTCCTTGGATCCTCCTGCCAATGGGACATCAGGCTAGTCCTGCAGGGACTAAAATTCCCCTCCAAAGGGCCTGCTGCTGTGAATCTTCAGGGACACATACCCATATTTTAGGGTATTAAATCTCATTTGGGCAAGAAGAAGCCAGTTTGGAAGTACAAATAAACTGGCCAGTCTTGGAGATAAAGCTGAATCACTGTAGGCACATTTTTACACCTTAGAAAATAATGCCTAACTTAACTGTGTTTCAGTTAGCATTACTAGGTTACAGTCAGCTTGCATTGACAGCGGCTCATGTTTGCAGAATAATAATGCATGTTTACTTTATGTGAGTTAGCCTTTCTCTCTATTTTGAGTTTTTCCATTTCCAGAAAGTCATCGGAAATTAGCCTAAACTCTGGGGTCCGTGGAATAATAAAATGCAATATTTGTATTCTCTTGAGGAAGCAATGCTTAGGTTTTTCCTTTATTTCTTAAATTTCCAATGTTGCCTGTCAATGTCCTGTGTATGTCGTAGAAAAAGCAATTGTATTGCTATACTATTTAAAATGTCTGTTTGTTTCCATAATAAGTTATGGATAACCTAACCAAAGAAATGCCTTCGGAATTAGGTGTCTCCAGAAGTATCTTGTTCACAAATATAGTTCGATTTATGTGTTTGCAAAATTGCTAGTCTATCCCTGTTATGTCTTAACATTCTTGTACTTAGTTGTTCCATGGGTTTTCTTCAGAGACAGACCGTATGTCAGTTCTCTTGCAGCATTCTACTTTGAATATTTTGTTTATGCTAATTTTAATTTACTAACTAAATAATATTTTTCTTTTTGTAATGACCACTTTTTTTATTCAACCCATGAGGTTTTAACCTGGATTATTGCCTTGTGCAGGTTTATTAGCTTTGGACTAGGTCTTATGAAGTCTCATAAACCCTTACAGAGGTTCATATAGTCCTGATCCTGCACATTAACACTCTTTCTTGCTTAATTAGAGTGAAGACACCCCAATATGAGACTTTGCAAATATCCTTAGGGTTGAGCAGAGATCAAATGGAAGTACCTGGAATTGGAAGGATTCTTTCTGAACTCAAAACCTCAGATTACACTATTGCATAGGTCTTCCAACTAGGCGGTGAGTCCCCTTGGGAAGGCCATAATTGATCCCATTTATTTATGTATTTATTTTGTTTTGAAAGTTTCATAGAGCACGAACAAGACCCTTGCGGATATCAGAGCACTTTACAATCAGTGAAGAAAAATTATACAACAAAATAGAAACAGGTAGCTGAAGTATACAAAGCATACTGTGGACAATCAATCAAAACAAAAACAGGTAGATCAAGTATAAATAACATGTTGTGCAGAGTAAATCAAAACAAAAAGGTGCAGAACAAGAAAGCAACTGTGGGGCCTAGATTGTCTGTTTATACCCGTGTGATAAAAGAACTACCGGTAGAGGTACTAGTGACTAGTGAACTCATAGTTTCCCAAGATAATGATCATGTAAATTTTTCCATGAGAATCGCTTTTACTTCCTTTTTGAAAAATGAGGTAGATGTGATAAGTCTGGTTTCTGGGGGTAGTGGGTTCCAAATCCTAGGAGCCATCCCTGAGAAGGAACGTTTATAAGTTTTCCTGTTGTTGAATCTGTGTGGCTCAAATAGAAGGTTTTCAGCACTTCTTGTGGATCTATTACCATCGGAGATAGTCAGTTTCTGAGTGAGATAGCTGGGTGCCTTATGGTGTATGGCTTTGTGAGACATGCAGGCAATTCTCAGGTGAATTCTGGCTTCCAATGGTAACCAATTCAAGGCTTTTAAGTCAGGGGAGATGTGGGACCTTCTTTTCGAGCCCGGGATGAGTCTGGCTGCATCATTAATGGAGGCTCTTAGTGGTGCTGTTGCTGTTTTGGGGAGGCCACAAAGAGAGACACTTCAATAGTCCACCCTAGGGCTAACTAGAGCTTGAACTGCCGTCTTGAAATCATTGAATGGTAAGAAGGGTTTCAGCTTCCTCAATGTATTATTCTGGAAATGTGCCCCCTTTGTTGGATTGCTAATATGTTTATTCATGTTGAGGTTGCAGTCAAGGGTTATACCCAATGATTTTGCTGAGTCAATGATGGTTGGTTGAACGTTGAATGCCATGAGGTGTTTGAACCTCTCTTGTCATGCAAGAGGGGTATTTTGGCGGGTGGAGCTATTAGGATGAATTAGGTTTTTAGTGCGTTTGGCTTGAGCTGGTTCTCAGCTAACCATGACTGGGTGTTCAAAAGCGTTTTGTTGAGCAGTTTGATGTCTTCTGGTGTGTGTATCTTAAAGTAAAGTTGTGTATCGTCTGCGTACATGTGAAATTGTACGTTGGATGCTTGCAACAGGACAGTGAGTGGTTCCATAAATTAATTGAACAGTGTCGGGGATAGTGCGGACCCTTGTGGGACTCCCAAAGTTACTGGCACGGATTTGGACAGGGAGTAGTTGACCTTGAATTTTTGAGTCCGGTTTTGAAGAAAGGTGGTAAGCCAGTTAAGCACTGACCCTGATAGGCCCATTCTGTGATTCAGCAGATCTATCAGGTTCTCGTGTTTGACCACATCAAAGGCTGAGGAGAGGTCTAATAGGATGAGTAGGCATGATTCATTCTGATCAAGTATTTGTAAAGCATTGTCAATTATGTGTGTCATCGCTGATTCAGTGCAGTGCCCTGCTCTGAAGCCAGATTGATGTTTGTCAAGTAGATCGAAGTGGTCAATGTGGTTTGTCAATTAGTGGAGTACACATTTTTCTAAGAGTTTGGCTAGGGTAGGGCTGTTGGAAATAGGGCAATAGTTGATAAGGTCCATGGGGTCAGCTGTAGGTTTTTTGAGGATGGGTGAAACCTCACCTACTTTGAGGATGTTCGGGATGCAGCCTTGATGGAGTGAGCTGTTGATGATTTTGGTCCAGAGCGGCAGAATCAATGGGGTTAAGTCTTTAACCATGTTAGCGAGGAGAGGATCTGTGGTGTGATTGGCCGGCTTGAGGATGGTGGGAATCTTGCCTATTGCTTCTTCAGTGTAGATATAAAAGGAAGACCAGGCTGTGTCATTTTTTAGTTCAAGTTTTGAAGTGGCTTGTTTTGGCAAAGTTGAAAGAATACGGGGTGTTTTGGTGTGAGCGCTTGACTGTAAGATAAGGTCATTAAGGAGATCTTTCATGATATTTTCAGTCTTTAGATTGAAGAAGGTAGAGAATTCTTCACACGTGGGTTGAGTACGAGTGATGTCTTGTAGTCGTTGAGGTTCATCCTTAGGTTGGGTTTTGAATAATTCAAAAAGTTTTTGGGGACAGTTTCTTGCTTGGTCTAGTCGGTGGATGAAAGAGTGTGCTTCAGTGCGTTTGATCTTTCTATAGTAAGCATTTCTCTTTTTCCATAGAATTTTGAGGTGCATGGCGGATGTGATCTCCAATTGCGTTCAAAGGTTTTGAGAGAGCATCTATCATCGTTCAGCAGGTCGTTGTACCACAAGTCTTTCGAGGAAACTCTCTTTAGTTGAAGAGGAGCAACCTCATTGATAACCGAGGTCATAGAGTTGAGGTAGTGGTTGGTGAGATCATGTACATTGGAGAGGCCAGCCAGAGGCTTGAGTAGTATATGGCTGTAGGCGGGTAAAGTGTTGGGGTTGAGTTTTTTCAAGTTTTTTTTCCATATATTCGGCTTAGTGGATTGGGCTATGTTGAGTTTCACGTTTTCCCTGATAAAGAAGGTGATAATATGGTTGTCTAACCAATTACAGGGTAGGATTGAATCAAGCTGAATGGAGTCATTTTTGGAGATTATCAAATCCAAGGTTGCGTCTTTGTTGTGTGTGGGGCTGTTGCAAATTTGGGTGAGGTCGAGTGCGCCGATGAAGTTTTTGAGACTGTTAACCATTGAGTCGTTGAGGTTGTTTCAATGGAGATTAAAGTCGCCTAGGAATATTTGAGTGTTTTGTCATCCGGTGTTGGTTGTGACCATGTCCATGAAGTGTTCAGTGAAGGTGAGGTTGTCACCAGGTGGATAATAGATGATGTGTAATGAGCATATTGGAGTG
This sequence comes from Lissotriton vulgaris, assembly GCF_964263255.1. Lineage (NCBI taxonomy): Eukaryota > Metazoa > Chordata > Amphibia > Caudata > Salamandridae > Lissotriton > Lissotriton vulgaris. The sequence goes on from NC_141691.1 coordinate 1,517,701,545, forward strand.
CCATTGCTATTGATGTCAATGCACATGTATTCGCACGAGGAGAGTGTGGGGGATAAGGCTCTGTTTACTGACATGCTGCTACGATGTATGCACGCAATTCCTCCCCCAGGCTTATCACTCCTATCCAGTCTGATGATGTCCTATTTTGGTGGAACAAGAATGTCCAGGAGGGGCAAGGAGGATTCAGTTAGCTAGATTTCTGTTAACACATTCAGGTCAAGCTCATGTGAGATGATGAGGTCAGCAATGTCTACTGCTTGTCTAGAGGCCGATATGCAGTTTAGAAGAGTGCATCTAAGACGGGGTGAGATGAGGGAAGGGGTGGGATCGAGTGTGAGTGTGATTCTTTTAAAATTATTATCAATGATTCCTCTATTGTTGTGTGTGGAGGACCTGTGTGGGTTGGGGGAATAGTCAGAATGACCGTGTGTGCAGGAGAGATGGGTGGATGAGAGGGGGTTTGTAGGAATGAAGAAGGGGGCGTATATCACTCTCCAAAAATGGGTTGATGCGTCTAATTGGGCGGATAGGGAGATTGGGGGATGGAATGGAATTCCAGATGGGAAGAATATGATTGGGGGTAAGTGGAAGGCGAGTTGGGGGCTTACTTGATCTAGACGTATTTGCAGATCTAATGGGCATTGATTGTCTTGATATCATCTCTTTAACAGTGTGGAGTTCCTCTTTGATTTGGTGGAGTGCGGACATAATCAAATCCAGACGTGTATCTGGTGCTAATATGAGTGGGGTAGGTGGATGTGATAACTCATCCAGCGTGGTATCAGGAGCGGTTGTGAATGAGGAGGGTGGCTGAAATATGAGTGTTGGTGGTTGTGCCGCAGCCTGGATGGGTGTACGATCTGGTGCGGGCCAACATAGAGTTGTAGATGGTGATGTGTATGTGGATGGGGGATATGTTACTGCATGTAACTGAGGTGTTGGAGTGGATTGCTGGTTAGTGGGAGTGGTGGGTGTAGATAGGATCGGAGTGTTGGCTGGAGGCGGAGCATTTTCGGGATGGAGGGGAGCCATCATATGTGCCAGCAATTGATCTGTATGGTGGTGGTGGAGTGTCTTCACATGTGTTGGCGATTGAGGTGTAAAGGGTTGGCTGGGATGTGTGGGTTCTATGTTAGGGGTGGCATTGTGAGGTACGGGTGGCATGGTGGGAGAGAGCATTAAGGAGGAAGAGATGGTGGAAAGGGGGAGAGCTATGCTCGTACTTGGAGGGGGTTCAAATCCTGTTGGGGGTGCGGGTGTGGTCTCAGTCATGCTAAATGGAGATAACGTGTGGGGATTAATTAGCATGGGATGGGGTGTTGGTGGGAAGGGTAAGCAGGGTGGAAGAAGTGTGCTAAGTGGAAGAGATGTGAGTGGGTAAGGAGAGGTGGAATAGGGTGTGTTGGAGGGGGGGACCGGGAGGAAGGGGCGTATGGAGCTGATGCCTGTGGAGGACGGGGATGAAGGGGGTGGTGGGTGGCAGAAGGGGAGGGGGATGGCAGAAGGGGATGTGGCGACATATGAGTTGGCTGTGGGGGTGGGTTGGGTAGTAGTGAGGGGATTTGGATACCTGGTCTTTAATGATGGGGAAGATGTTCTCTAGTAGATTTAGGTTATGATCCATGGATTGCATGAGGATAGTCCCGTTATTGTAGATGGTAATGGTTGCTGCAGCTTGGAAGAGTTGTGATGGTGCAATAGAGATAGCTAGGCCATGTGGAGATTTTCTAGTGGAAGAGATCGAGAGTAATGCTAGGAATGCTTTCCACCATTGGGCTCTTCGTTTGGTGTGGAACATGATTTCAGTGGTTATGTTCCCATTGTGTATAGAGAAGTAGGGGTTAGCGAAGAGGGTTTCAGGGTGTAATTTTATGAAGTTGTGCTTGAAGTGTTTGGTGGCTTTTTGTGAATGGTGTGGGGAATAAATGATCTTGAATGTATGTGTGCCTGTGGGTTCCATGATGCGTGTTTGCAGAGTAAGAGAGGTGACGAAGGTGCCGTGGATGTGTATGGGGTAAGGGACTCAGACGGGATGGAAGTGAGGTAAGAAGGGTAAGGGACGGACGGTGGGAGTGTGCGGATGACAATGGCTGCACCTGTGACTAAATCAAACTGGGCTGAGGTCTGTGTGTGGGCCTGTGACTTCAGTGATATATAGAAAAATGTATGGAGGTGGGGGCAGTGAAGTGGAAGGATCAGAAGTCAGATGTCATGGGAGTTTATCCTGAAGGTGCAGGGATTGTGTGGCCGATCAAAACTGGGAGAAAATAGTAAGAAAAATAGCTCTCCGATCACGGAGGTCCGCCGTTGTGCTGTCCCCGCTGCTGCTGTCGAGGGCTCCTGCCACGTCCGGAGCCTCAGCGACAAGCCTCGATGCAGTGCGCCCGCCCTTCTTGATTTGATCCTGTCGACACTGCGGTGTGCTGCCAGTTGGAGCGTGGATCGTAGAAGGCGGCTCCTACTCGACGCGAGCATCCTGGCGCCTGTTAATATGGTCATCAAGGCATGTCCCATGAGCTGAATGGTTCCACTCTTGCTTGTCGAGGACCTTCCACAGCACTGTTTTGGGGCTGTTGGAGCTCGCTCCTGCGTTCACGGAGGCAGCCTGCTGCCCAGTTCTGGTGTCGCCTGGGTCTGCTCGTGGGATGTCGCAGAGATCCAGCAGCCTCACCCGACAGTCTCCGTAGCTTGCCACGGGGGTCTTCGGTACGATTGATGTTCAGACCCTTCGACCTGGGTAGGCCAACTTCTCTGTCTCATCCAGTAGCCATCAGGTCCGTCTCCGCAGGGAGTTCGGTGAACAACGGCTGAAGCTCATAGCCTGAGCCGGTGTGGACGTAGCAGGGTGGTGATAAGGTTCAGAAACTCTCCGCGGGACAATCTGCTACGCTGATGGTGGTCAGTCAGTCTTCCAGGTAAGAGATGCAATTCTGCACCGATCCTTGTACAAATAGATAAAAAAATGTGCAGACTGATCCGGTTACTCTTACGAATTCTTTATTGGTTTCTTTTCGCTCGCAGACTGTCGCTAGCAGGGATAATCCATACAAAGGATCCCAAGCGCTTGGAGCTCCTTCATGGGACTCCTACCAATCGGCCATCTTGGCCATCCCAATGGGTTTGGGGGGTGGGTTGGCCCCTGACTCTGGCCAAAAGAGCATCATACTTATAAAAGTGCTTTGTTTTAAGTGGAAAAATGAGCATCAGTAATCCACTCTGTAATAGGCCATCACTAGCACCTTTTGCCATTTATATACTGGGTGGAGTAAGTGTTAAAGAAGAAGGGGAATGGCATCCAAATATTCCTTAAACTCTTTCCCTCCACCATTACGGATAATCACACTGTGGATACTTTTACAGTTTAGAAAGGTCCGTCTGACTGACCTGAATAGTATGTTTGACAAACATGTATTTCATTACAGTTTTAAAAGAGTAACAGACCTTAACTGCAATATTTAAATATTTTTATACTTTATCAATTTAAAAGATTGAATGTTAAATATTCTGGGGAGGCCCGGTGATTTAAAAAAAATATATATATTTACACGGGTCACAGTTCCAAAAAGTTTGAAGACCACTGTGCTATTGGTATATGAAATTAGGCATCCATCCACACTATTAGAATGTGAAAGTAGGCATCTGTCAAGTCTGTGGTGATCATGAAATCCCCTGTGGCATCAACAAGATTTTCTGAAGTTTCCATTTTGAAAGGAATCACCTTGACCCTCTGATTGACTATTATCAGGTTGAGAACTATTCTGTATTCCCCCGATATCATGCATACCAGGAAGATTAGGTAGAGAGAGAGAGAAGCATGCACTCAACCACCTAGTTTTTAGAAAGGGAGAGTATGTTTTCCAAGTTTATATGTGTAGTGTTTTGAGGTTGAATCCTGTAATCATTATTGGGGTTTCCACGAAGGTGCCGTGCGCTGCAGCGAGGTTACAGGACCTTGCTGCCGTGTACGGCACCTTCGTGGAAACGCCAATACTTGGCGGGAGATTCAACTCCAAATTGAAATATTCAAGGAATTTATTGTGTGATATACCCATTATGATGTACACTAGAGAATTTGACAGAATGTCTCTAAGAAACTGAATTTAGCCTTGAGAAAGCCCTGGCGCAACTCGCCACAGAGGGCGAAACACGTGTCGGCTGTCAATGTTCAATCTTGCATCAATAAAAATTTTATATTTTTTCTAAAATTGGATCGACTCTATTTTTTTAGTGGAAATTTGAATCAATGATTACATGATTCAACCTCAAAACACTACACATATAAACTTGGAAAACATACTCTCCCTTTCTAAAAACTGTTCATTTCTTAAAACTCTAAAAGGTCCAGAGTTTTTGAGTGTGTTTCCTCCTTTCTCATAAAAACCTTTGTGAAAACAGAGATAGTTCTGGAATCCTTGGACCTTTCATTCTCAGCTGTTATGAACTCAACCATCTAGTACATGCTTCATCCTCTCTTTTAAAAGGAGAACATAATCATTGTTTTCTAAACTGATGATTCAGACAAAATGCTTTTTTTTCTCAAGACATCGAGGCCAAAAATACCTCTTGACCCTTGAATGTGGAGGAAGGGATGAAAATGCGATCTGATAACCTTTCCTGCTTATCTGAAGAATCCAAGAATCTGAAGTAGATGTATCCTAAACCTCTTTGTTTTATTGGATGAGACCTCCCACCAGCAAATGTGGACAATCCCCGATATAGGCAGGGAATCTACTGTCTGTTAGAGGGACTTTGGTTGTGCTCCTGAGATAAGTTGCTTGATATCTCTCTACCACTATACTTATAGACAGATTGCTAGTGTTCTCTTCTATAACGCTGCTAGAGGGTTTTTCCTCCTGAAGCAGCTGATGAGGTTGTCCCAGAGCATCGAGCAACTCTCAAGAAAGTGGGCTGCTTCTTTTCCTTAAAGAGCTCATGCAACTTTCATCCCGCTTATGGCTAAACCAGTGAGTTCCCTAAAAGACATATGCAACACAGAGAAGTTTTGTGAGGCATCTGTATGCCAGTCCTTCACGTACAGATTGCGCCTAGGTGTACCTATTGGTAGAGCTGCTGTTCTCACAAGGTCAAATGAAATGTGAGATAATATTCACTCTGCCTCTCCATCTCTGTAACAATGCAGTACATTCAGCACACTCATCAGCTGTTTTGGAATATATTTTGGAAAGATTGGGATGTGTAAACCTCAAAAAATTGTAGCTCTGAAGATTGAGTGGTAATAAGGACAAACTTTCATTTGGGCAAAGGCAAACTTTTTGTCCAAAGAATCCTTAATTGCTTCCTCAGCCATTGATGTTCCACCGCCCCTCTCCCCCCCCCCCCCCGCCCCACCACGATGCTACCAGCCAATGAGTCCAATGGTACAGTGTCAGGTAATTTTGATTCCATATCAACTAGGACATGGGGTGTTGCCTAAATCTTGGAGACTGTATTTCACCCAAGACCTACCACTCTCTGAGGGCATCTAAAACATGTGGATGAATTGAAAGCCCCAGTTGAGGAGAGTGCTGGAACTGATGAAGCAAAGTCTCTGAGGATGTAATAGGTTTTGTTTTAAAAAATACCTTATTAACTTTAATACGACTCAAAATGTGTTCCTCTGGGCTAATTTCAATTCTCTATTTAATCTCTTAGTAGCCTCTGAATCAGGTCCAACATTTGGAAAAGGATCTACATGTTACATTTGAAATTAAATGACGTACACAAGTTGTTGCATCTTGAATTGTCATATTTTATTACATATCTTCAGAGAAGTGACATATTGAAAACTATTTTGCAAATCACTTAATTTGTATGGAATGCTCAGCAGAATAAAATGACTACATCTGTGCTGAGTTTTTGAATAAGCTGTACTCCTCTTGCATAACTACTACCATTGCAAGTGAGGAAGATTCGCCTGAATTTAACAGCTAACAAATAAGGGGTTGGACCCCTTTAGTTCTGCAGATGAACTCACTTACACTTAGCCACTCACTTAGGGCATGTAATGGTCGGTTCTCTTCTGACTGTCCGGGTAACTCAACTTTTATTAAGCTGGGCAGGCATCTATAATCGATTACATCTTGGAAGACGTTGAGTTATGGCACAGAATTATTGATTTTTCGGTGCGAAAGACACCATACCCCGCTGGTGCTAGAAATAGCCCTCCCGCAGCCCAAGGACCATCAGAATTCACCCACACAACCTGTTCCAAATCTAATAGCGACTGAAGGAGGTAGCAGAGTACGTTGGGGAACATTTGCACAGTCAACAGAAAAAGTGGCCACCTTGTACAAACAAATCACTCAATTTTTAGAAACCGCATTTAGGGTGTTTTTTAATAGTCAAGGTCCTGAATCTCTGTTACTTCTAGACAAGAACCACCAGGACATGTTTTTAAAACTGGCAGAGTTTTTCTATAATGGTGAAATTAATATTAGCTCTGACCCTAAACTCAAACATCCCTGGTACAACAAAGCGTGCAGGGAAGCTAAGCACGCTTTACTACTGGGGATCAAAGATAATGACAACCCACGTATCAAAGAAACCAGGGCTCAATATAAAAAAAACCTAGCTGAAGCTAAAACAACGGGGGAGATAGATAAATGGGAAGCAATCAAAAAAGCTTTAGATAGTAGAGATCTGAGAGGCTTTTGGAATCTAGTGAAAACTGGAAAATCTGAAGGCAACTCCGCAATTGAGCCAAACTTGGGGGAAGAAGTTTGGAGATCCCATTTTAAAATGTTATATTCAAGGGCCCTAGATGGAGACGTAGCTGCCAGGGAACCAGTAGTAGACAAAACCCCCCTAAATACTAGCGCACCACCTTGTACGTTGAAAGAGGTTACTGCAGCACTGGGTAAATTGCTTCCGGCAAAGGCATCGGGGCTGGATCGAATTCCTGGTGACCTATTTAGAACGAACAATCAGTATGGGCACCTTACTTATGGACATTATTTCATGCTATCCTTCAAGGTATGGTGCTGCCTCTGACTTGGGCAGGAGCAGAATTTATTCCCATTTATAAAAAAGGTTCCCCGCTCAACCCGGCAAATTATTGCCCAATAAGTCTAATTGACGTTACTCAAAAGATATTTGCACGTGTTCTCCTGGGCCGATTGCAATCATGGATGGATGAAAAGAATGTGTTAACACCTTTACAAGCTGGTTTTAGGACTAAATTTCAACTATTGACCAGATCTTCAGATTGCAATTGATCCCTTGGAAAACAGTAATCTTGGAGTGTGGCAGCCTTTATCTAACATTTGTGGATCTCAAATCCGCATTCGATATGGTGCAGCGTGATCAGCTATGGGGTCTACACCATTGCATTGGAGTACCATCCTACCTATGCCATAAGCTGAAGCGCTTGCACCAGGATACGTATGCGAGAATAAGATATGGTAAGAAAGGGGAACTGACTGCTCCCTTCCCTGTAGAGAAAGGGGTGAGACAGGGATGTGTGTAAGCCCCGACCCTGTTCTTCCTCTTTTTAAATGGCCTCATCGAAATCCTATTGGCAGTAAAAGATATAGATTCACCAAGGTTAGCGTACCGCAAAATACCAGCTTTATTGTTTGCGGACACTACGCTGCTACTGTCCAAGTCTCCTATGGGTATGCAGCGGGTACTGGAGGAGTTCTGTATATTCTGCAGGAAGAGGGATTTGGAGATAAACCTCTAAAAAACTAAATATATGGTCTTCCACACCAACACCAGCAATTACCCACATCCCCAAATGGAAGGCAGGTCCCTAGAAAGGGTGTCTATTTTTGATTACTTGGGCCTCACACTTCATGACAAGATGGATTGGGGGACCCAAATAAAGAAAGTTAATTTAAAACTGACTCCGTCTACAGGGGGCATTCTAAAAGTACATAAAAAATACACTCTAAAAGTGGTAGGCCCAAGTCCAGAAATATATAAAATCCAGGCAAGGGGAGCAATAGTATGCCCATCTAACATACTATCTATAACAGAGAACACCTTCCTAAGGCAGCTGTTGGGTCTTCCCAAAAGCACCCTCGAACACCATTAAGGATGGATTTGGGTATTGGCCCCATTGCTGATATAATCGCTTCCCCACCACTTTTATTCTGGCGCCGTCTATGGAGTACGCCCGAGCTAGTAAACTTTAGGGAGGAATTGAAGGATGGTATGACTATTCTGGGGGAACATACCATTGCTGTCCCATATTAGGAACATATGCCAAGCGCTGGGGAGGGCGAACAATGGTTAACACCTGAAGAGACCTGCCTCTCCGTTCCCAAAAAGTCCCTATTCCTCGCCTATAAAGAACACAAATTTGCTCAACTATTGCTGAGCACTAACTCATGCAGTCTGACCTCCATGTTTCTGGATGTTAAACAGCAATACAAGCTAGAGTTGGCCCTGGATAACATTCAACCTTTTATTGCAAAGAAATTGTTTCTACAATTCAGGCATGGGGTGCTTCCGCTTCGAGCCCTTACAACTAAATGGAAGGGAGCTACAAAACTAGACTGCCCTGGGTGTACTTCGACCGAAGAGACAGGACTTCATGTCCTCCTCTTTTTGCCCTGCCTGCAGAAGGTCAAGGGCCAAGTGGGTGCTCCAGCTTTGCAGAAATGTGGGGATTAGAGACCACACTGAGGCCTTTAGGCTGTTAAAATATGAGACACACCCGCTATTTGTTTTTGCCACTTCTAGATCGCTATTTTCGTTGTGGTGTATACGTAGAGGCATTATAAAAAAAAAGAGCTTAGAAACAATCTAATTGTGCCCACCTATTAATTATGCTGCTAATCTAAGTTTGTATATCTCCATACTACAAAAATTGTTTTGAAATGTATCCCTGCTTAGCTATCTTATCATTTTAACCATTTTTAAATGTATTTATTGTAATTGTTTTTAAATCCTTTTAAACTATGATTATTGATTTACTGGTATTTGATTGATACCTAAGGTTGCCTAGGGTGATGAGAGTAGTGGGGTCAGAAAACACCTTATAAATTTGTAGTATACTACCTCTCCCGGTTTTAAGGATACTCTGTATATTTTTAGTTGTATAATTGTCGTGTATTATAAGTTTCTGCAATACATGTATGCTATAATCAATTGTGCTTTTATGGCTATATAGCCAAAATTACGCTTTTTGACTGACTGACGTACCCCTATTGCATCTGGTACGGCACAGGGGTGTGTATTTGCGGGTGCTGGTTAAGTCAGTATCTGGGGTAGAATGCATGCTGACGGCTCAACCAACTAGACATGCACACAAAGACTTCAGCATGCATTTAATAAAAAAGGGAAGATAGAAACACGCAGTCTTGTTTGAGGACAGACGTTCACAGAGACATACATGCGCACAGACATGCAGAGGCAAACATGCACACCTATCCGCAGACTGCCACATGGATGAGGAGATATGCAAATGAAACATAATGGTAATGCAGAGAACACAAGACATACCGACACATACACACAGATGCAAAGAGCCACACATGCAGATTTGCAGATAAACAATGGGGGGAGGAGTCAGCATGCAGACACAGAGGCAAGGGGCTGCTTTAAACAAAACCTAGACAAAAAGAGAGCTGGATAAATGCTTACTCAAACATGCACGACAAGCACAACACAGTCAAGTTTGTAGGTCCTGCACTGCTCTGTGGTTTTTGGTCACACTGATGCTACCTTGTGAGGCTACAGGCAGAAACACTGTGAAAACAGCCAACATATCAGCAGGCATATCAGTTGTAAAAAAAAGTTGGGGTGAAGGAGAGGGATTGCAGAGACATCCAGTGAATAAAAGTGCATGTCAAAAATTAAAACATGAGGGAGGAAGGTGGTAAAGACATCGAAGCACGGTGGGGGTGTTGAGTTAAATCACGGGGTGGGAGGAGGGTGCTAAGCGCAGCTTATTCAGAAACTTCCACAGAGAAAATAAACATGAACAGAGGCTGATTAGCGAGGTCACAAGTGCAACAGAACCTGTGCACATAAAAGTGGCAAATAATCCATTTGACAATTAAGACTGAAGTCGCTGTGGACATTTTGCCTGGCTCAAGTATGTCTGCGGTTTCCTGAAGCGACACAGTACGCAAGCACAGTTTAGTGCACGTTGATATTTTTGTTGATTACATGCTTAACAATTGAAGTTAAACAAATGACATAAAAGAAAACTTAACAAGAATGTGCTTGCAAAGAGAAGAAGCACATTGTGGCGGATATGTTCAACAGTTAAATAATTAGGATAAAAAAAAGATTTACAGGGTGTTGGAGCAGCAGTGACCTGTGGGAGATGGTGGGGGACGGCATAGGGAGTTGGGTGATTTACGCGAAACGTAAAGTGCGGAACCTGCCATATTGATAAAAGGCACGAGACAGCACACTCGCAAACAGAAGTGCTCATTGTAAATAAAATATTACAGTAACAGAAGCAAAATTGGGGGCTGTCAGAGCACGTGAGATAAGGTGATTTAAGCCAAACATGTAGCGCGTCGTATGCCGTTCTGACAAAAGGTGTGCAGCTGCACACCCACAAACAGAAGTACTTGTAAATAAAAAATTATAGTTACAGAAGCAAAATTGGGGGAAAACCATGAAAACAAACCAAAACAAGTATTGTGTATTATTAAAAAATTGCTATTCTATCGAGATATATGTTGCTGGTGACATCGCAAAAAGAAGCTTTTAGGGGCGGGGGAGCGGATCCCTTTGAAGCACGGCCTTGCGACCGTGAAAGAAGTGTGAACAGCAGGGATGTAATTAGGAGGGGGAGGAGAAGTGAGGCCGAGCACGCTGGGGAAGACACAGATGGCTTTGATGTGGACGCGTGAGGCTGCACACCCACAAACAGAAGTACTTGTAAATAAAAAATGACAGTTACAGAAGCAAAATTGGGGGAAAACCATGAAAACAAACCGAAACAAGTATTGTGTATCATTTAAAAATTGCTATTCTATCGAGATATATGTTGCTGGTGACATCGCCGAAAGAAGGAGCGGATCCCTTTGAAGCAAGGCCTCGTGGCCGTGAAGAAGTGTGAACAGCAATGATGTAATTAGGAGGGGGGAGGAGAAGTGGAGAAGTGAGGCCGAGCACGCTGGGGAAGCAACAGATGGCTTTGATGTGGACGGGTGAGGCAGGCGGATGGAAAGCGTGTGCAGCAGGGGGCGGAGCAGATCGAAGTGAAGCTGCTGGTGGCAATGATGCGAGGCAGGCGGATGGAAGCGCGTTGCACGGACACATGCACTCGTCGAAATCCGCCGCCTGGTTTAGCTCTCCTGATCCAACCCTATAATTCTCGACATATTCATTTCTTGCGGAATGGAATAGTCGAGACCTAAAGAATGCAGTGTAGCTGTTTTGCTCCAGTGCTTTATCTTGTCCTTTGCAGCATGTCTGCCAAAGTACAACATGCCAAGTTTACACCTATAATCAGCCCTGACGTTTAAGCACTGCTCGATGGGATCTTTAAATCTATTATTAAATTGAAAAGTGCTGGTCCAAAATTTCAAAGCATCGTTGACTAAAATATAGGGCTGCATAAGGTTTTATTACGCAAGCAAAGTGTCATTTGGATTTTGATTATAGTCCAGATCTTCTTCAGTTATTGCTTGGTGTATTTATGATTGTTGGCACCTAGAAAGGAGACGAAAACTGCTGATTTTAACATGGAACTCATATGCAAAAACTTTACGACCTATGGCTAATAGTCCTTCTTTTGCTATAATAACAGGAAGCCTGCAAGAGAACTTCGCACACCAGTAATAAAATGGCAGAAGTGACTGAATGCGCCACAAGGAAGGACTCGCCCTTTGGTGCATGTGTGACCTTGATGACGAATTACTGATCCTGTACCTACTTAATTTGTCTAGAGTTACCGCTGTTTTTAGAAGGGTTCTGGCAGATTGTTTTTCCTTTGAAAGCTCTGCTGAGATGCAATATTGCTGAGCCTGTATAAATCAACTGATCATATCAGGAATAACAGCCCTAGGCCCTATCACAAGGAACCGACATTTATTAGCATGTCCTTGGATGCTTCAAATTCCCACTGGCTGCGAAACGTTATCAGTTCAAAATTACATTCTGCGAACAGAATTGAGATTCATTTAAATTTGCTCATTTGCGAAACACTCCGGTAAAATAACTGGAAATTAAAAGAACAAAACATCAAATATACACTCTTCGGGTTTGTCCACCTAAGTTGACCTATTACGTAACGATTGCCGTTGGCTACGAATTTTGCCTTGCTGAGAGAACCTGCCCGCTGTGACTGTTTGTTTTGGTCAATGCGCCCAACTCAGGCACCTTTCGACTCTAATCATGCAGACATCTTAATTTAACCGGCCACAAGATGGATGATCCCAACCCAGCAGGTGTAAATTGAGAAACCGTGAAAGTTGATGATAGCTTGGGGTGCAGCAGGCTTTAGACCGAGCCACTCAGCGAGATTACGGCAGGCCGACATCCCTAATTAACTCAGGAGAAGCTGACCCTGGGGCGTTGTAATAGTTGACAAATTGTTACTAACTAACTGGCTAAATAAACACAACGGCTGATAGACTAAAACATGGAGGGATTTGGAATTTATTTCTGATGTATTTAACCTTAGACTTGAAGAAAAAGGGCGCCTATTTAATTGGCTAAGAGAAGATGACAGCAGTAAGAGATAGTATAACTCGAAAGCTTGAATTAATTGCTCTACTTCCACAAAGTTAAAATATCTGATTTAAAGTTTTCAGTTGTCATAATAATAACATGTATTGTGCGAATAATTAACACCATTACACTTTTTCCAAACACGTACCGAAAACGAAATATCTTAAATCATAAAGAAAAACACACTCAGACTATACCATCATAGTATTCTAAGAAAAAGTCATATTGGTATTGTTTCATATTATCTAGTACAGAAAAACCCAGATGAGCAACAGTGACACTGTGATGCTGAAGAGTACGAGTACAAATACTGCCAAATAGGACAGTCATCAGTTAGAGGGTGATCATAGCAGGCGGGTACCAGGCCACTGATGTGAAATCTCGAGAGAGCATCCATTCATAAAGTTTTCAGTCAATTTTGTTGCATCTTCTGAATTTGTGCAATGGGAGTATTTCTATAATATGTGTTACAATGTAAAAGCGAACTCATCTTTACACGAAACAAAAACTGATTGTGACAACAAAACTCTAATGTGCACTTTGCACACGTCTAGAAAAATAGCAAAGAAAAAGCTGCAAAGAAGCAACGTAAAGTGTGCCGGGATTTGTGGAAATAGCAGGATTAATAAAATAATGAATTTTGTATGTCTATTAACAGATTCCCTTAGATTTTTAACAGTCATTTTGAAAAATGAATGACAGAACTTAACTTTATTGCCTTCATTGTAATGAACCATAACAAAATGAAAATTGGTGCAAAAGTTTTTTGCAATGTGCTATATGACTGAAAAGTTCAGTAAAAGTGCTTGACATTTTTAGTGCATTAGATTTTTTTAAATGATTTTATTTTGATGATTTTTAGGAATAGTTTGCATGGAGGAACTTTTTACATTTTGGTAGTAGGCCATAATTAGAGCTTAACATTTTTGTTGCATTAATCACTGACAATGTTACAAATATTTCCATAAATGATATGCTTGATTTATTTCATTACGCTTGAACTTAATTATGAATTTATTTTTACTAAATAAGAAATGCTACCTTTAAAATGCATTGAATTGCCCTTTTCCTTAGGCTGCATTATTTCATAGCCTAGTGTAATGGACTTTTATTACATTTCTTCAAATGTTGCTTGATCAGTCGGTTTATGCAATATTCTTTAATCAATAAGACCCTTTTTCTAGTATTTCATTTTGTGTGAATTGGTGGGAACTCGTCCTCTCGACTTAACCCATGAAGAGAAACAAAGGGCCAAATTACGAGTTTGGTGCAGTGGTGGTTAGGGAGCGTCACACCAGTTTTATGACTGCCTAATTATGAGCACGCGGTCAGACCGTGAAAGTTGCCGCTGCGACACTGCCAAGCATATTACAAGTTTTCTCACTGAAACCCTAACCATGGCGCTGAGACAAAATTGAAAAGGGTGGCGGTGAGGAAACAAATGGGGCCCTCCAGGGCCTCTGGTGCCTCAGGCCAATGGGATGCATGCAGGGGGGCACATGTTGTGCCCCCTTGTGTGCCTGCACCACCTTTCCTGCATGGCATGTACTTCACAGTCCATGCCGTGCAGGAACAGGCTTTGATGTTCCAATTGCTGTGCCTTTTTGAAAGGCACAGCTGTAGGAATGCCAGAGGACCACCCGCCTGACTATGAGGAAACTCGTAATCTGACAGGCAGCTGGCGGTAAAGTTGGATGGAGCGGGCGGTGGCATTCTGCCCCGCTTCCGCCCTGCCAAATTCGTAATCAGGCCCTCAGTAAATAAGCTCTTTGTCAAATAACTTGTGAGGATGGATTGAACAGTTGTTTCTCATAAGCAATCCGGGAAAATATGGTGGAGTATCAATTTTGTACCTGGAAAAATGGTCATATGATGGTCAGATCATTGTATTTTGACAGCTGATGTCAGAAATGGATGATTTGGAGTATAAAAAGTGACTTTCCAAGGAGGGGGTTGGCTTTTTCTTTTAGCAGATTGATTGGAATCCTTCTCGACTGCCTGCCTTACTATCCTTACCTGCCCCTTGCCTTTTTCCCTTTGCTGATGAACTTGCCTGCTGGACTATTTTGAGCTGTCTGGTGAGAGACCAAACCTGAACTTTCTAGATTATTGCTCCACTCCCCTTGCCCATGGACTTTTCCCCTAGTGGACTCTAGCTTTATCCTTTTGCCCATGCTAAAAGCACTCATCTGAACTATCCTCCTGCATTTGTTGGTGGAAGGAATTCCAACCTTAACCCTCCTCTATATTGATTCATTTAATTTACCAGTAGATTTACTTTGACTAAATGTCTGATTTTATACTGCGAGCTGCAAGACTCATGGCTAAATTGCTTAAAAGGTTACCTGTATGAATTCATTTTGGATCTTTAATAAAATAATCAAATGACCTACAATTGCATGAGTCTTTTACTGTGTCCTAATGTTCTTTCTGCTGAAACTGTGCTTGCAACTTTCTGATTCTAATGCATGACATAGAGAGTTATAGATTATTTTGCGAACATCAGATTCTTTTCATCTTGTTCTGGGTAGCCACAGCAGAGCTCTTGGTTTATACATTTCTTGTTAGATTGAACTTCGTTAGAAGGTTGGGACTTCCAATTGCAATACTCTATTTCTAAAGCATGGTTCTGAGAATAGTGTACTGAACACTGATCTCAAATTTTGGGAGTTGGCCACCAACTAATGGTCCTCATTGGCTGGCCATCAGTTCAACACCCTGATTTCTCACCCCTCACTACAGTGATGAAAGGTCAATCAGAGGGCCAATGCTTCTGTGGGTGAAGTATAGAATCTGAGTGAAGTGACTAAATTAGTATGAAAACAGTATGAGCCCAGTGCTAGAAAATCACAAAACTTGGTAGCAGAGTAGTGGTTTTGTCTAGTAAAGTGAAGAATTTAGGATGCCAAAAATAGATTTCCCCTGTCCAAACAAAAATCCTAAAATCTCATGGTTTTGCAGATGTATTGTTGGCGTACTGGCAGATTCCAATGACTTGCAGCAGCAGAGGATTGTGCAATTGCTTTGGCTTACATTGCAGGGTTTTAAAATGACTGTGTTTTATGTTAGAAGAATCATTTTAGTTAACTCGAGGTATTCCTCGAAGAACCGATAAAGGTAGAACAATATCGCTCTTCCTATCGGGCTAGTTCATACAAACGAGGAGGGTCATGTGATCTTTATAACGGACTTCAGTTGTAGAAAAGCTTGCTTATACCATCATCGAAGTATCATTTTAGGAAATGCACTGGAAGGACCCTTTTGGGATCAGTACCTCGTAATGTGCATTTTCTACATACTGAACAGAAGGTAGTGATCTCCACCATCTGTAAACAGAGATTATGAGAATGAGCGAATTCTATGCTGTGTTGGAACACGCTTGTGGTGGGTGATTCATTTTTGCATTTATTCACCTCAACAGAACGGTGCTTCACTTATGTCCTGAGTCGCAGCCAGGTGGGGTGAGGTCTTCACATCTTACACATCGGGGAAGATGTACTATATGAAATTTGAAAACCTTCAAGTTCTATGAACATTAGGAGACACTAGTATATACAGTGCAATCGGCCTTATCTTCCTTACAGGCCTCATTAATGATGAAGGTTACTCATGATAATGTGGACAAGGATGTTTAGAGACGGGTTGTGTGTGATGTACTCATGCTATTCTTTTGACTCTTTTAGTGAACAACCGAATCTGTAAGAAGATACGGAAGAGTACACCTAGGAGGTCCGGGTGACTTGTATACCAGTATCTGAGTTGTTTCACTTTTTTAGAACACTATTTCTTTATGTTTGTTTACACTCTGGTTCTGTTTGCAGTAGCAGCAGTCGTTTTGACAAGGTCCTGAAGAAAGCAAGGCCACATGGCCGCAGTTTGCTGAAACATGTTGACCACGTTCCACTACTAGACAGTTTATACATTTTCTCTGTTTTGGCTATTTTTAATGTTGGCATTGGAAGCTATATCCAATTAAACTAGTTTTTTGCTTCCTAAACCAATTTTACCTACTTTACTCTAATTTTTTGGTATCCCATTTTCTCTGCACTGCACATTTTCTGTTACCCCATCAGCCACGCCACACATACATATATATAACCAACTATTTCTGACAAGAGGTGACCACACGCTGCCCACAGGAGGGACCGTTTATCATCTATTAGGCCCTTTCCTGGTTGAGAATAAGCAATTTGGTGTGCAGGTCCCCAGAACCACAAATGATGAAGGGCGGTTCCGAGTGGTGACTGATGGGTGTTCAAGACCATACACTTGATTGGCTCACTTTTATCCTATAAAGAATAGTTGTGGTATAGCTAGTGGTACTAATTCTCAGCCATTATCCGAGTATCCTTTGTTATTACTTTGACCCTCTGGTACCTGAAGGTTCGAAAGGGCGTGTATCCAGAGCACGGTCATTAAACTAGCCCTAAGGTCCCCCGTAATCGTATGTGTTATAGGTGTGTTTTATGTTATGCAAAATTGAAAAAGTAGCATGCGCCATAGCACTTTATGTAAAGTAGTTGTTACTAGGCCAGTTTGTGGCTTAAGATCTCGAGATATACACCGTTGTGGTGGTCTCAGTGTACAGGACACTGAAAAGTTGTTTGCTGCATTGTGATGTTTGTGGTGAGACGTCGTCGACAACATCTTATGGATAGGGACTTTCTTTTGTGTGTAGTGGTAAGCGGTTGGTGTAGTTGATCTCAGGTGCACATGGAATAACTGTATCAATTAGGGTAAAATCCCGCTAGTTGAGATTTCATTTGAAGTGAATGATTATTTAGAATATAGAATTATAGTTATAGTTACCTTATAAGAGTGATAATCAATTTTTCTTTACTGGAGCAGTACGATTTAATTGTTGAAATCTCTCTAATGTTGACTTATGTAATAGCTTAGAAAACGCACTGAAGAAAATTGTGAAGGAGGGTAAGCAGCTGCAAGGAGTATGATTAAAGTCACAGTGTGTTGCGCTGTGATTGGTTGGTAGTATAAATCTGCAATGAGATTGGCTGACTAGGTCATAGAAAGTTGTGCTGTTATTGATTGTTATAAGCAAAACTAGAGAATTGTCAGAGAAATAAATTTTCTAGCTTTGCAGAAAATATTTATTAAATAAGAAATTGAATAAAACATAACATTTTCAAAGCTTTATGAAAATTAATCCAATGGGATGTGACCATACCTGTTAGAGTAGGAGAAGACATTCTGAGTGAGGGTACACCAGGATACATCTTATTGATGGATAAACGATTTCATCCATGTATTTGGCTTGAACAATGGCACAAAATAACAGAGAAAGACAAGATCCTACAGTTTCCTTATTATGGGATATTTATTCTGAGACTCATTGAGTATTTAAGGAGGAAATTATAAGAAATTAGACAACCTCCTGGACCTGCTCAATTGGAGGCAATAAATACTTGGCAACACATAGCTCATCAAGAAAAAGAAAAATATCGTGGAAGATGTAGGAGAACCATAGATCAGTATGCAGAAGGTAGATGGGATGCACAACAGAAAGTGTGGGGAGGAGATGCTTTTCAGGGAACACAAATCTACTCTTTGAAAGCAGTTGAAGAAGACATTAGGGGAACATGAAAGGAGAGAGGAAACATATTGAGACAGAAAAGAGTGATGCTAAAACAAAAAGAGAAAGTAGTGGTATAGATGATGATCTTTTGGATGACTTTTTAATGAATCATCCACAACCATACAATGAATCTTAGAGTTGAGGTTTGATAAATGGAATTACAGCTCAAATTTCAAATGCGCTTGTTATGCCTGAAATACCAGAAGAGACTACACTTGTTTCTCCTGCAATAGCAGAAACTGAAATAACAGCTCCATTGAACCCACTGCATTTGAATGCTCCAGATGCTTTGACCCCTTCTGTGCTCATGACGAGCTGAGCTCGTCATGGCACACAGTTGGCGTATGCTTATGACGAGCTCAGCTCGTCATGACACCCACCCACAGGGGAAGCGCTGGCACTCCCCCCCACGGGCGGTCGATCGGCGTGTTTTCAACGGGAAAGGCAGGGGAAGACCTTCCCCTGCCTCCCCCGCCCACCCTCCGCGTCATCAATGACGTCAGTACGGGAGGTGCGCTGACATCATTGGAGGTTCCCCTATGTTTACCGACGCGCAGGAAGCCATTTGCTTCCTCCGCGTCGGCGAACAGAGAGGTGAGTTTTGGGTCTGGGTAGGAGGGGATTTAAACAAAAGAGGCATTGGGGGAAAGGAAAGGGTGTTCCTTTCCCTCGATGCCTCTTTGGTGCATTCCTGCTGCACGATTGTGCGATCGTGCAGCAGGAATGCCCATTAGTGCCAGGGATTCTTTTTATTTGGCCAGTGTTTGTTGGTTGGGGGAGCGGCCCCATGGGCAAGGGTCACTCCCCCTTTTTGGGGCATTTTCACAGGCTTTGTCTTGGCAAATGTACTTGGGAGTGGCCCCTTGGGCAAGGGTCACTCCCTTGGAGGCCATTTTAGGCAGCTCACAATGCTTTTTGTTTTGTTTTGGGGAGCGACCCCTTAGGCAAGGGTCGCTCCCCTTTTGGGGGCAATTTGAAAGGCTTTGTCTGCCCCCTGGGGGGTGGGCAGAATTAGATTTTTTAATGACAAATCAGCCCACTGGGCCAATGTGCTGGGGAGTGGCCCCTTGGGCAAGGGTCACTCCCCTTGGGGGCCATTTTAGGAAGCCCACAATGTTTTTTGTTTGTTTTGGGAAGCGACCCCATAGGCTAGGGTCGCTCCCCTTTTGGGGGCCATCATTTTTGCTTTTGTTTCTCCCCCTGGGGGGGGGGCAGATTTGAATTTTAAACAATGTATTCGGCCCACTGGGCCAATTGAATAAATGTATTGGGGAATGGCCCCTTGGGCAAGGGTCACGCCCCTTCTTGGGGCATATATTTTGCCTTTGTCTGCCCCCTGGTGGGGGGGGGGCAGTTTTAATTTTATTTAAAAAAATGGACCCACTGGGCTAATGTAAAGCTGGGGAGTGGTCCCTCGGGCAAAGGGTCACACCCCTTTGGGGGCCATTTTAGTATGCCCATGATGTTAGGTTTTGGTTGGTTTAATCCATCATCATGCTAAAATCCATCATCATGCTGTAGCTCACTCCACCACCCCAGTTCAGACATGGCCATATGCAAATTAGTTTGACCCTGTGCCTCATGGGAACAGTCCAGCCCGAACTGCCAAGCCCTATCTTCCCTGGCCAGGAAACAACTATCCTGGGACCGGTTTCTGGCTCATCAGCCGTCATCAGCCAGGCTAGCTTGAGTCCAGTGGCAAAGTGAGTAAGGGACCCACGTCTGGGCATACCCTGCCAAATTAGGTCAATCAAAGAGCACAGGGGCAGACTGATTTGCATATGGCCATGTCTGAACTGGGGTGGTGGAGTGAGCTAAACAATGATGCTGGCTTAAACCAAGATCAGGTGTTGAGTGTTAGTTTTGCTCAAGCGCTCCGTCCATCATCCCCTTTGGTATCACCTTGAGGGGCAGTTCGGCTGTTTATTTATTTTTGTAGGGCCACTAGGGCACCAGGGTTTATTTTTATGTTGGGGAGCCGCCCCTTAGACATGGGTCACTCCCCTTTATGGGAGGATGATTGTGGCCATTTCTGCCCTCTTTGGGTGGCAGAGTAGCAGTATGTGTTTAGGCCCATCTGCCCCTAAGGAGGGCAGAAGCCACTAGACACCAGAGTTTTTAAATATTTTGTTTTGGGGGGTGGCCTCAAGGGCAAGGGTTGCTCCTCTTTTACGGGGGTGAATATTGAATTTATACTGTTAGGCCCACCTACCCCTTAGCTTGGCAGGTGGACTGGGGCATTATTTGCATATGGGATTGTAATGTTTTTTGCTCCTTTTAAATCTAGTGTAAAGTTTTTGATTCCTATTTGCGGTTTCGACAGTGGTTGTTCTGCAGTTTTGTTTAGTTGCATTTTTTTTGGTAAGAAAAATATTTTTGTTGTATGTACTCCAAATGAGTAATATTGTAATGTATGAATGCATTTTTGTTGTAAGTGGTGTCATAGTGGCAGCATATTTAGTTAGTGTTTGAGCATGAAAATCTTTGTGATGTGTTTTGCATTGACTTATGTGTAATTTTCTTTTCTCTTTCTTTTTTAGTGGGATATTGTTGATCCATACTGTGTCTGTGCAGAGTACGTGGTGGTGAGTTTAGCTGCTTCTGGCAAGTGAGTGGTATAATTTTGGAGTGTGTAGGTATTTTTGATAAAGGTGCATTTTGTTTATTACTTATTTTACAAAGTGTTTGTTGCTGACTTGTTTGACAAGTTACCTTTTTTAGTAATCATTATGGATAGCCGTCGAATGACTGCTCAGCAGGTGGTTGGTATTCTTCTTGAATCTTCCTCTGAGCCAGATTATGACACTGACAGTGCGTCTGAGGGAGAGGAGAGAGGGGAAGATTCTGGCAGTGTGTTTTCTCTCCACATAGAATCATCGGATGATGAAGGTTCTCTCAGTGCAGATGAAGTGCCTGTTTTAGAGGAGGATACTGCTGTGCCGTTGGTGCAAGAGGCATCTGGATTGCAGCCTGAGGCTGCTAGGCTTCCTACTGGAAGTGCTGGACTCTGGGTTGATCCAAACATGGTGCAGCCGGTGTTACCTGCCTTTAGCGGTGATGCAGGGTGTAGAGTGGATTATGAAAATGTTTTGCCAATACAGTTTTTTCAGGTATTTATGGATGATGTATTTTTGGGTGAGAATAATTTGTATGCTGAACAGTTTTTGAGGGACAACAGTGGCAAACTTAGGCCCCACTCTAGAGCTACTCGGTGGACTCCCACAAATCTGGAAGAGATTAAGAAGTTTTTGGGTTTGACTTTGATGGGTTTGCTAAGAAAGCCGAACCTGGCTTCATATTGGTCTACCAGCCCCTTGATGGCAACAGCCATATTTCCTGCAGTTATGACTCGTGATCGGTATTTACTTTTGCTACGCATGCTGCATTTTGTTGATAATTCTTTGGCGTTGCCACGTATTCACCCTGACTGTGACCGTCTTTTTAAGATTCGACCTGTTCTTGATCACTTTGTAGATCGATTTTCAGAGATCTATACTCCAGGGAAAGAAATATCTATTGATGAGTCTTTGGTTTTGTTCAAGGGTCATTAGGTTTTTAGGCAGTACATCCCTAGCAAGAGGGCACGCTATGGAATTAAGCTGTATATGTTGTCTGAGAGTAGGACAGGATATGTTTTTAATTTTTGTGTGCATACTGGTAGAGATTCCACTATTGACCCCCCAGGTTGTCCGTCCACTTTTAGAGTTTCTGAGAGAATTGTGTGGGATCTTGCTAGAAGACTGTTTAACAGAGTCCACCATTTGTACCTTGATAACTTCTACACTGCTGTGCAATTATTTAAGGAATTGTTTAAAGTGGACAATTTTGCATGTGGCACATTCCGCTCTAACCGCAAAGGTTATCCGAAAGAGCTTGTTTGCAAAACACTTCAGAGGGGTCAGTGCAGTTCCTTGCGAAGCGATGAACTACTAGCTGTGAAATTTGTGGACATGAGGGATGTGTACATGCTAACTACCATCCATAATGAGAGTACTTTACCTATGCTTGTTTGCGGTCAGGTTGCTGAAGTGCGCAAATATGTGTGCATTCTAGACTACAAAAAGCACATGGGTGGTGTTGACAGAGTGGATCAGAGGTTGGAACCTTACACTGCTATTCGGAAGGCTTATGTTTGGTATAAGAATTTGGCCATTCACTTCTTCAACTTAGCAACTTTCAATGCTTTTATTGTGTTTAAAGAGTGTTCTCCTGCGTCAAAGTTGACATTGCTTCAGTTTCAGCACTCTGTGATAGCTAGCCTTGTTTTTGTGGGACAGGTAAGTGTTCCTAGATTTGGAGTGGTGGTGGATGTGGCTCGATTAAAAGATCGCCACTTTCCTGATTATATTCCTCCCACATCTTCAAAAGACTTTCCCACTAGGAGATGTAGAGTCTGTTGGCAATGAGGTTTGCGGAAGGAGACTGGTCTTTTCTGCCCCGAGTGTCCTTCTAACCCTGGGCTGTGTGTGCCTGTTTGTTTTAGAGCGTACCACACGCAAAATAATTTTTGGGAGCATCATGAGTGGTAAAGAGAACTGCCTGGTCTGTATTGTTTAAACATTTGTATTGTTTCAAGTTTGGCATTAGTGCAATGTATTTAGTTTAAGATTTTGTGTTAGTAGATTTGTATCTCTCTGCAATTTGTTTATTTTTTTTGTATAGAAAATCCTAAATGTGATGGCGGTGTGTGAAGGCTGGCGCTTGGCTGGTGGTGTGCGTGGACTGGTGCTTGGCTAGCGGTGTGCGTAGACTGGCATTTGGCTGGCAGTGTATGTGGACTGGCGCTTGGCTGGCGGTGTGTGAGTAGTGACTTGCTGCTGGTCACTACACACACTGCTAGCTTGGGCGCCACTCCACGCAATCCAATCCATCAGTTTGTGTAGTTGTTGTGTCAGGAATGTGGGCTTGTGAAAGTGATGGGCCCTTGAATGGCGCTGTCTGCTGGTGTGAGTGTTGTAATGTGATCGGCCCGCGGCTGGCGGTGTGAATGTTTTGTATGTGTCACACGTATGAAAGGTGTATGAATGGCCTGTAAAGAGGTTGGTGCCTTGTCCTGGCTTTACAGCTCACGAGCTGTGAGTTAATGGTTCAGTTTCTCGTCCTTTCAATTATTAACAGTGCATTTCGTTTTTGTGAAATCACTTGGTAATACAATTGTATATACTGAACCATCACTCACCCTCGTGCCAAATCCATCCAGTATGTGTGTGTGTGCTTGAGGATTAGATGGCTGTGCAGTAATATTTGTCTTTTTTGTCTTTATGAAGCAGGGTGTACCTTGTCCCTTGTTGTGAATGTTGGTTTTGTGCCTGGTGGTGTGAATGGTCTTGTGTGTATCACATATGAAAGGTGTGTGAATGGCCTATAAAACGGTTGGTGCCTTGTTGTGGCTTTACAGCTAATGAGCTGCGAGTCACTGGTTCGGTTTTTTGTGCATTTAATTATTGACACTGCATTTCATTTTTGTGAAATCTCTAGTTAATAACATTTTATGTACCTTACTATCACTCACCCTCATGACAAATCCAACCAGTATGTGCTGGAATCTTTGTCTTTTGAGTCTCTCTGCCAAGGTGTACATTCCATCTAAGCATAACCTACCAACTGTAGATATTATCGTTAACCCATGCGAGTACATGGTGATGTCTCTCTTGTGAATTCCAACAAGTTATTTTATCCACAATGTCCTGCAAACTTAAAAATGTCTGTCACATTTTCCTTGCAATGTTGTGCCAAAAATCTCACGCTGCAAAAATAAACACATATTTATGTCAAAACTATTTGGTTTTGCAAGGGAGATCACCTGGGTTTTTGGTCCCGTGCTCAGCGGCCATCTAGGGAAGCCTACCAAACCCACACACTTCTGAAGCACTAAACATGCTTCCAAGGAGGTATGGTTTGCTTGGATCTCCCAACGTTTCCTTACCCAGAATCCATTGCAAACCTCAATTTTAGCTGAAAAAAATCAGCTTTTTCACACATTTTTGTGTGGGAAAGTGTGGCATCACCGGGCTCACACAAATTTCCTACCAGCCAGCGTTCCCCCAGGTCTCCCAATAAAAATGGTGCCTCACTTGCAATGCAATTCTGCATGCGTCCAGTTCACATCCTAAACACCAAATCAACGCAATACCTTAAGATGAATTTCTAAGGGCAAGAAGGAATTGCAGTGATTACTTGGAGTTTAGGAAATGTCTAGACAGCATGAAAGACAGATTTTCCGCAAGAGGCTACTCTGCCAGTGTAATACGGAAGGCAGAAAAAAGAGTTGGAAAAGTGAAAAGATGCAATACCCTTATAGCACACAAGCCCACACTACCCAAAATTGAAACTGTCAGAATGATTACTGATTTCAATTCCCTCCACGACACACTTCGGAAAAGTCTTACAAAACATTGGGGGCTCTTGAAGTCTGAAAGGTCCCTGACCAACTGCATTTCTGAGAGACCACAGATTTCCTTTAGGAGAGGAAACACACTCAGGACCAAACTCAGTCCTACTGTTCCACATAACATCACACCGACCACCTGGATGACTAAACACAGTATAGGATTTTACAAATGTGGTTTCTGCACGATGTGCAGATTGGCTAAACAGTGCACCACACATTTTAATGGGCCTGGTGGCGAACCTCAAACTATCAAAACCAATATCAACTGCACGACAAAATTTGTAGTATACATTATAGAATGTAACTGTAGCAAAATATATGTGGGGAGCACCATCAGACCCCTTAAGGACAGAATTGCTGAACATATAAGGGCAATACATAAATGTGACCCCAAATATCCTGTGGCTTTGCATGTCGCAAATTGCCAATCTGGAGTAACCAACAAACTTGTAAAATTTTTTGGTATAGATACAGTCCCGTTGGGAGTCAGAGGAGGGAACTGGGAACTTAAGTTAAGACGCGCTGAAGCCATGTGGATCATGCGCTTGCGTACTGTAGAGCACAGACTCAACTACGATCAGGAGATGCAATATTTCCTGGGCGATTGAGCTTTACATCAAATTCTGTGGACATAGAACTTGAAATAAGACCTTAGTATGCAATCCAGAGAATAGGTTCTGTTTATACTGAACATATGTTGTATCTATGATTTCTTGAATTACCAAGCGTCCACTGTGTGTCCAGATAATGATGAACACATATAGAAGTGGATCTTATTCTGTTGTACCAATATGCCAATCCAACTAACTACCTTTCTGCTGCATGGACCTACCAAAACTTCTCAATCGTAGCTGAATCACCAACATTATGTGTAAGAAAAGAAAAAAAGAAAAAAAGAAAAATGTCTATCACCATATACATGCTGATTTGAATATTCTTAAGAAGTATTGCAATGAATGACTGTAATATGAGTTGTTTGATATATAAAGTAAAGACTTAGTAGTCTTATGATAACACAGAACAATGATTATATGCAGGAACTATACTGAACATATATGTTATTGGTTTTAAAGTCACGCGTAAGTGGGTTGTGCACCTCAACGACACTTGCCCGCATCTATACACAATCTTATCTTTCAAGCCCACTTTTGCTCTCACTTTCCTTTCACTACGGCCCGTCATTTTCACCCGTGTGCACTCGGTGACGAGGAATAGAGGTTTTTTCCATAGCCTTTTGGTTATACGCGGAATGTATAGTATGACAAGATTCTATACATCGAGATTGAAGTTAATTCATATAGGGGGCGCGTACTACAATTTTCGGTAGATTCTGAATTACGTTATTGAATCGCTCCTATATTGCTGTAATAATACGGAACGATGCTCATAGACACTCTAATGGAGACTAGGGAGTCAATCCACATCCCCAATTACCGCGATATCACGAAGTTAACATTCTAGTTGATTTTGGACGTCTACGCGCCATTTCCTTCTGTAAAAGCGAAGGATTTCCGGGTCACGTGTCCAAACAGGAACACGTCCCAGCCTGATCATACACTGCAACCTGGTCTCTGCAACACGGAGGTAAGCACTGATGAACAGAGTCACACGACTCGCTCAAATGATCTTAGAATGCAACTAGAGTCTAGTGATCTACAGATCCTTCCTATTTCAAAACGTCAATTTCTCTTGCAGTCTCTGTAGCCCTTCGGATAATATGGAAGTCGTACCCGACTCCACACCGGTGTGTTTATAATCACAAACCCCCTGAGGTAAGAACATTACCTACGGCTCTACCTTCAGCTTAACACAGTGGTACACACTTTAAATGGAATTTCTACATTTTTCAGACCACCATCATTTCCAACCAACAATTCTTAGGTCGAACATCTATACCAGACGCTCACATTATTTTTGGGACATTCTACACACAACTGCTTGATACTGGTAAGCCCTTTAAAAAAATTATAGTCTATCACGATGCCGATTTTTTCATTATTTCCACTACTGTACCTATTTAGTGCTTCCCTCGTGTGACCAGGTAGCGATCAAGTACGCAAATTTGCCTAACCATATACAAATGACGCAACTGGTTAGAATCATTGACTTTATACAATAGTCAAGGATTTTTGAGCTGTTACTCTTCTGTTTTCTTACATCCACGGTCCAGTTTTTAATACAGCAAATAGACTTGGTTAAAGTCTAACACGGTGGTTAAGGATTTGATATCAGATCTGTGGGGAGCAGTGTTTTCCACCCATTCTTTGTTTAGACAAGATTCTGCCTAAACCTGACAAAGACAGTTTTCTCCAATATTATGCAGAAGAAACTTGTTTCGCTCAAATGAATACCACGTTCACCTCATACTTGTCATACTCTTTTGGCCCTTCCCCAGTTTTTGAACCAGTCCCCTGATTTTCCTCTTCTCAAAACCAACGGTCATGGGCCCAGCTGGGTCGGAATTATCACCAGCAGTGCGGTGAGCCTACCATACCCTTTATTTGTTTCATTTTCAGGAATTGTCGTTCCTTATTTGCCCCTAGTAGTACCATAGAATACAATAGTGATGAGTCTTTTCTCCCATCTTCTTGTTTTATACACAGACCTTATGGTTTAGATACAGCAATTATAGGTATGTGGTCTATTGGTCCAAAGTCACAATTCCATGTGACCTTTTCACATATCACATAGCATGAAGTGTGAATGAGCCGTGCACTAAAAAGAACACTCACGCTTTTTTTAACTAATTAATGCGCCATTCTTAAGTAGGATATGGAACACCCTCCAGGTTCTTTCACGAATGCACAAGGTCACCAGCACGGCCACAAGATAACTGAATAAACGCACTTTCGGCACGTATGTCTTGTGGTTGCACTGAACTGTTACCAGATGCATTTCTGTGGGTTGACACTAGTGGAAGTCTTTGAACTGCACTTGAGACTTTGCATCATGACTCTTGTGTAATTGTATGTACACATAGAGAATGCTCCATTGTTACTTATTTGTCTGTTTCAGCCCTGAGGATTCGCAATAGCGATGAAACACGTGTCGGCTGGCTGTTTGACACAATAAAGGACTCCAACGGACTTCTCTCCCTCCGGAGCTTCCGAGTTATTTCTGTAATTTTGCTTTGTTGTACTGTCTGTATACTTGCTCACATAATATATGTTTTACTGTTGTCTGAGTGCATTGGGTAAACCCGTAATCTCTATTGGGTAGCTTAGTCTACTATAAACCAAGTGGTTCAGAAGGCTTATCCACTCACCCATCTGCACCACATAATTGTAGCCCCCTTGTGTACACAGTGCGCTCACTTAGGCTGTGCACCTAGTTACTTATCTGACTAAAAGTCTGTGGAGCCCTCTAAAAACAAAGTTAATCTGGGTTATATCCAATGTCGCTTTATAGTCATAGCCCAAAAGCATCATAAGTGGCATGATTAGAAACTTGCTTCCTAACACCCCCTGCAGGAACCCCTCCATCCTTTGCTTTCAAGTTTGCAATTTTGCATAGCTAAAAAACATGTGTATCATATCAGCTGGGCCTTGCATGCACCTAGGGCATTTCTCATCCTCCCTGTTTCTCCACCCAAATAGCTTTGCCGGAGTAAAGATTGAAGATTGTTTTATAGTGCTGGTCTTTCAAGTTAGCTAAAAAAAATGTCCTGGTCTAGTGCTTTTGACATATCAATGTCTGTACCTCCATCTTCCAGCTTCCTAGACCAGTTTCTTCAACCTTCTCTAAATCATCCAACATAGAGTCCACTAGGATTTTATAGATATGCTTTATTCGACACTCCCGGTGGATAACCGCTTCCAAAAGGAGGATATTACCTATGGAGAAAAATTCTGCACTAATTTGACAGAAAAATGTTGTGATCTGTATAGACTTAAAACCAGGGCCAACACTTAATCCATATTCTTGCTGTAGATCTAAAAATGTGTGTCTTTGTTCGGCCGCATACATATCTCCTATCTTAATACTATTGGACTGCTCCCAATGTCTACTCATTGTGTCAAATGAAATTGATGGAAGCAGGGGAGACGGCCATAGTAGAGTATGCCAGTTATATCTTAGTACCTGCAACAGTTTAGCCGCTTTGCCCCAAACTTTCCAGGCTGCTATTAAGCACTTGAATTTGCGGTTTTAATAATAGCTAGCCTAAACCTGTCGAAGCAGAAGTCCCCGTGCCACCCTTCCTATGGCTAACTCGTATATAATGGGAATGGGAGCCCCATTTTCCTGATTCCCCCTATTTATGTCTGTCTTTGCTGGAATAAACAAGATCGATATCTGCTGCAAGAAAGCTGAATGTAATAAAATCCTAAATTGGGAGCCGCACACCCTCCAGGTTCCTGCGGTAGGGCTAAATGTTTTAAAGATCGTCAGATATTTTTATAGTGCCAAATCAAAACAAATGAAGTCAAACTTCTTGAGCAGAGAACCCTCAACTTCGAGGGGAATAGATCAAAATAAATAAATTAACTTGGGAAGCATAACCTTTTAAGAATATTACATCTGCCTATGATTGATATGTAAAACCTGTCCATTTGTCTTAAATCAGTACTAATCTTAGTAACTAAAGGGTTCAAATTGATTAGCCATATAGAGTCAACCTTACTACAGATCCTAACCCTTAGATACATCCCCACCTCTTTTCAACGGGGAGCCGAGTAGACATTTTAAGGCTACACACTATCTGTGTGTTCTTCTTATTCAGGAGATATCCTGACTTCCTGCCATATTCTCTTGCCAAACTCTACTTCTTTCAATGCGCTCTCTGGATCTGAGCTGAGAACAGCGTATGCAATTACTTTTGTTTAATATCCATTCTCACACACATGCCTTATTATTAGACTTTGCAAAATTTGCTTAATAAACGGGTCGATGTATAAAGCAAACAAGATTGGAGAGCAGGGACAGCCCGGTCTTGTACCTCTAGTGACGTTAATACTTCGAGATTCCCTTGATTTGAAGCCTGGCATATGGCTTGAAATACAATGCCTGAATAGCCATGATCAAATTTGAGCCAGTCCGAATTCGTGCCAAGATTTTTTTTTTAAACAATTTTTATTATTTTCATCATAGTTAACTATGCACTTTGACAATCAAACAACAACAATTCAGCTATGATCTAAATACACCGTTATATATAATCGGGGTTAATAAAGACATTACCATGAGAGGCAGTTCACTCTGTAACCCATTATAGTTAGCAGTTCAAATGACACTGTCCCCACCTCACTCTTCTTCTTCATCTGAGGTGGCGTCATCTTCTTCTGGCAGCAGGTCACACAGTTCCCCCCTATATGTATTCCAATTAGACCCCACTTTGTTCCACTTCCGAGGGCAGGCCCTAGCCACATATACCGCCCTTTCAGTAAACATCAGTAAGTCCATGTTCCTGCTCCACTGCACCAGTGTGGGTAGTTCAGCTGCGCCCCATGTCTGCGCAATGTCCTGTTTCGCCACCATAAGGGCCATATTAACCCATATCTGGATAAGTCATTTGGATCCCAAATATCCAAAAGACATTTTCGTGGTTCCGGAGTCAGTGACACCCCCAGTGTTTGTGAAATCGTGCGCAGCACCTGGCGCCTGTAAGCTGCTATGAATGGACAGGGTATGGAGTAAGGTACCCTCTGCACCACGTTCCGAAGACAATATGGATGCGGTGCCCTCTGGAGTTTGTGTAAGGTGGTTCTCGTATAGTATGCACGATGTAGGATTTTTAATTGTACGAGTCTAAATCTAGCCGAGGTGCCCACCTTAGGGATGCCAGCACTTCATTCCATTCCGTATCGTCTATTGCGCCCAGCTCCTCCACCCATCTCTCGCGCAGTTTCAGTGTGGGGTCTGTGAGGTTGTTAATTAATTTTTTAAAGTATGGGAAGTTGCGCTATGTTGCATGTAGTCAGTGAGTAGTCTATCCTCTAATGGGGAAGACTCCGGGATGTATTTGTGCCAAGATTTGCCATAGATGCTGCCATGACACTCGAGAAGTCTCCTGTTGATTCTATTACGTCAAACAAGGCAATGGCCTGCCGATTATATCGTTGGTGGTCCCCCAACCAGGTATGAAGCTGTGTTGCCATGGGGTAACTAGGTGCGCTTCTATGATTCTTCCTTGATGATTTGCCAATATTTTTTAATACAGTTTAGCATCTGAGGTTATGAGTGAGATCGGCTGATAAAAAGCAGGGTTGTCCAAAGGTTTGTCTTTCTTCGTAAAGATAACAATATCTGTTCTCTGCCAAGATTCCAGAGCGAGCCCATCATGCTGTATGCCTAGGAATAGATCCAGAACTAGGGGTGCTAACTCCACCGGACATACTTTATATAGCTCCAGTGAGATTCTGTCGGGGTCTGCTGCTTTTCCTGAGGCCATCGATTGCAAAGCACTTAGGACTTCCTCAAGTGTAATATTTGCCTCAATCTCCTACCTTGTTGCATAGCATATCCCTCCAGAATGCCCCTCACATTTTCCTCTTCCCCAGTAAGGGTGATGTTATGGGTATCCTGTTGGTATAGTTCCTTGTAGAAATTTTCAAGTATACTAAGAATATCCTATACCTCTGTTGCGTACCTCCCATCCATCCCGGTCAATCCTGCAATGTTATTCCTAACCAGTTTCTGCCTGTTTGGAGATCTAATAGTTTTCCCACAGACTCTCCATATTCAAAACTTTAATTCCTATGTGCCTGATATCCTTCTACAACCTTTTTTTTATGATAGCTATTGATTACTGCTATGACCATCACAATATCCTGCTGCAACTGCCTTTCAGACTCTGCTTGCCTATGCTAAAGTATGGTCTTGTTCCAGGGAAGCTAATCTTCCCAACAGGTCTTTGATTTGAACCTTCTGTTTCTTCCAAAACTTCCCCCCACAAGCCGGCTTTAAAACTATCCAAAACCATTCCCCAAGAGGTGCTATTTATTTATTTATTTATAACATTTATAAAGCGCACTGTTACCAAACGGTGTCCTTTCAAGGTCAGAAACCACAAGTATATAGGGCGCTTGCCACGCTGAAAGCCTTTCAGCGTGGCAAGCGCCCTATATACTTGTGGTTTCTGACCTTGAAATGTATAGGTTCTACCCTCATTCCCCTCCAGATGTATATTTAGGTCTCCACATATTACTAAGGGACCTGGCCAAGATGCCAATTCAACCTCTAAGTCATGCAGTACCCTAGGGTCTTCCTGGTTTGAACCATAAATGGTGCATACAGTCAGTCCCTTGGGGAGTGCAGCCACAGCCCATCTACCACTTGTCTTCCAAGACTCGTTTTACGGGTCCCAAATTGTTCATAACATGAATAGCAACCTCCCTGATGGTAGGGGATTGGGAGGAACATGCCACTATGGCATTGCCCTTAATCATCAAGGTTGCCATATTACCCCATGTAATATGCGTCTCCTGCTGACATATAATGTCAGCTCCTTGCAATCTTAACATCTCAGCCACCCTTAATTATTTTTTGAAATGTATTTAGGCCCTCACTTTAATTGAGCAAATACGCATTTTACCCATTTAAATAAATAAAAGTAGATGCAATCTTTTGCTGTTCAAACAACCATTTAATTCTTATACTTTTCAGATATCCTACCACACTCACTCTCTGGATTTTCCATCCCTGTTGGTGCCCCCATCCCTCCACCCTACCCTGCACTTCTCATTGCCTCCCTTACCCTCCCCCATGGTGCGACACCCGTGCCCCACATTGTTCTGCATTCTGTCCATCAACTGTTGTTTTTGCATTTGTCACCCCAAGTGGGACGGGTATGCTCAGATTTGAGTCCCATGCTCTCAACGCCGCTGGAGCCAAGCTATCCTGGCTGAAGACGGCAGATAGGCAGAAACCGGTCCTAGGATACTTGATTCCGGTCCAGGGAAGGCATGAATTGGCAGTTTGGGCTGAACTGTTCCCATGAGGCACAGGGTCAAGGCTGATTTGCATATGGCCATGTCTGAACTGGGGTGGTGTGGTGAGCAAAAAAACGATGGATTTAGGCCCCGATCTCAGTTTTGGGGTGAATGTATGACATTGTTCTGCATTCTGTCCATCAAATGTTGTTTTTGCATGGTTCTCTCTGATTGGCATATTTATTTTACCAGTAGGTCCCTAGTAAAGCGCACTAAGTGTGCCAAGGCTGGTACATCAAATGTTACTAGTGGGCTTGCAGCACTGATTGTGCCACCCACGTGATTAGCCCTGAAAAGAGGTCTCAGGCCTGCCACTGTGGTGCCTGTGCACAGTTTAACTGCCATATCAACTTGGCAAGTGTACCCACCTGCCAAGCCTTACCATTCCCTTTTCGTACACCTAGGACACCCCTATGGTAGACCTAAGGTACCCCCCGCCCTGGGCAGGGTGCAGTGTATGTGAAAGGTAGTGGTATAAAAAATCTTAGTGATATGTGAGTAGCTGAGTTATAGAGCTACTATATCATTCCAAAGGTGTCAACATGTTTCAGCTCTCGGGCCCACAGGGGTCAGGGGAGCTTTCGTCAGGACAATAACAAGGACAAACAAAAACAAAGTATATATATATGTCAAACACACACACCTTCTGTGTGAGTTACAGCAATGATAAGCTGGGTTATCATAACCGGGGGCAGAGTCAGCACAAGGCGCTAGAGACGCGCCGCATGGTAAAAAAACCAGCTGCGACCCTGACTCCCCGCTGAAGTCCGAATGAGGATTGGAAAAGCTTGGAAATTCCAGCTTATCATTGCTGTTGACACCTTTGGAATGATATAGTAGCTCTATAACTCAGCTACTCACATATCACTAAGATTTTTTATTAAGAGTGACTAGTTCTTTGCACTCATTAAAGTTTTCCATTTTTTCTAGTCATTTCTTTTTTAACTTCCCCTTTTTCATTTCTGGACACTTCTTCATACACCAGAAGTAGCCTCGGGTGAGGCAGGCATCTTGCACGTCAATCGTAGACCCAATGACTATGCCAAGACTCCTGATGGGGCGGAAAAAAGATATACTGCTTTGACAATTTTCAGGAAGTCTATGAGGGTTTTCGATAAAAAAACTAATGGTTTCTGCAGATACCAGTGTCCATTCTCTCTTGATTACCAGAAACTTATAAATAGGGGAAACGAATGGACCCTACTTTTTTCCTCTTCCCTCCTTTTCATTTTTGATATATGAAAGGTAGGACATGTACTGGTGTGTGTAACATGTCCTGATAGTGAAATACTGCCAATTTTGTTTTTCACTATTGAAAGGCTATCTTGCCCATAGGTCAGAATGGGAAATGCTTTGCAACATTTTACAAGCATATCATCCCATAGGGATAAGATGGAAAAATTTAGTTCAGTACCCCTGAACTCAGAATTTAATAACACATCTTTTAGTGAAAATGGTTTTTAAATTGTGTTGAAAATACCACTTTTAGAAAGTTGCTATTTTCTTGTTCAACCTTTCTGTGTGCCTCTGCCTGTTTGTGGATTGACTGACTGCCTATGGAGTGACAGTGACTGGGGAGGTGCAATGGCACCAGGAGTCTGGATGAGTCAGCACTAGGCTGAATATGCCTGATCTGCATTTGGAGCGGTGGAGGCGTAGCACCTGTACCTGAATAGGGCTGTGCCTGCCTTCCACAATGCTGGCTCCGCCCCCCTGTCTGGAGCCAAGGCTCACGCAGACAATGGATGTTGTTGTTCATTTCCAGATTGCCCCCAGAACTGGTTTGAACTGGGCTAAGAGCCACTTGCGCAAAGAGAACAAAGACAGTTTGGGGTATAAGTATTATACCTAAAACCCCTGAACTATAGATCATTACTGGAATTCAAGAGGAACCTTTGCCAAGGAGGAGAGCTGGAGAGACTGAGGAGAAGTACTGCCCTTGCTGGGTGTCTGGAATTGGCTTTCAGTTGCTGTTTCTGCCAAGGAAAGGAGAAGGACTTTGCTATGTGCTGTGTCCCCTGCTTGAAGGAGATCTCCAAGGGTCTGAAGTGTGCTGGCCTACTGTTCTGAAGTCTCAGGGACACAAAAGACTGCCTGAAAATCTGCTGGTGCTGCTGGACTCTGCCATCAGTGAGTCCTACCCTTGCCAGAGGTGCCTCCTTCCAGTTACCGGACCTCAGAGGTGGGTTTTGCAGCTAATATCTGCAAGAACCAGCACGAAGCATAGCAAACCTGTGCAAAATTCTCTTGGAACCGGCGCCGGACAATGCGAAGCCTCACAAAGCGACGCATCACGTCCAGTGTGTCACACATTGTACCAGTGCACCACGTTTTCCCCGCATCACCAGCAGACCAGAACCGTCTCGTATTTCGACGCATCACTTCCCCCTACAGTCTTGATTCAACACATCACTTCTCCTATATGCAGCATAGCTGTCGCCTCACCTCCCCAAGGAGTCAGTAACTGACGGATTGCTGTGTTTTCCAACACTTCCTTTCTCTGTGGCTGTCTGGCCGTGGGAATTCTTACGCATCTTCAGGTACTTTGTGTAAAGGTCACACATCCATAGTTTTCTATAGTACAAGTTCTTGGAACCTTTTGAAAGTCGTATATTTAACTGTGTATGCTGGCTTTTTTGTCGTTTTGGTCTTGTTTAGTTTAGATAAAGATACTTTATTTTTCCTAAACTGGTGTGGTGTCCATTTGTGGTGTTATCACTGTGTTACTGTGGGTGTTATTGCAAAAACTTTACACATTGCCTTTGGGATAAGACTGTTGATAAAGCATGTTTGTGAAACACTGTAAAAATGTCTAAATTGAGGCTGATAATAGACTCATATTGCTGGGGGTGTAAGAAATCGTAAGCTAATCACATACATATGCATGAACTGTTTGCTTTTGTGCACTTTACAAAATAAAAACTCCATGAAGTATCTTGCATATTGAGTCGAGAAGGGAGATTACACCTCCGCTTGTTAAACTCCAGAAACTGCTCATCCTTAAAAATGATCCTGGAAAGGTGTTGTCCAATCAAAGTGATTGCGGTGGAAGTGAAACTTCTAATAAGACCGTTATCTACCAAACTGTCTATTGACATCTGGATCAATAATTGGTAGTTAATGGCACTTTTAGGAATGGTGTCATTTTGTATCAAGAAGACAGAGGGGCTCTTTAATAACCTCAAAGTTGATCACAACATGTATTTGGTTATGTGTATGTGTAATTGCACTGGTTTGTTATTTTCTGTGGTTGTGTGTTTTTGTGACCCATGTCCTCTAATATCTTGTTTTGTTAAGTGTCACTCAAATGATACTACCTATCTTTACATGGACAGTTAGTAGCTTAGATCTAATCCATACACTATATCATTTTTGTTTTGTTTGTTTATTAGTAAAAGACAATGAAACAAGAAAGAGGAAATGTACCTGTCTGCCAGTGCTTCTTTCACACTGCAATAGAGTAATCCAGTTCTTCTGTCTCAAAATGAAGCATTCATGACTTGACGAATTTAGTTGAGATGAGCAGAATGTGAAGAGCTATCAACACTATGGAAAATGTAGCAGATCTGTAAGTCAAATGAGTCATTTGAAATTGATTCGAACTGTTAAACTAATATGTAACACATAAAAAAGGTAGAAATATAATAGCTCAATAGCCAGGACACATTGATTCAGTTTGAAGAGAAAGAAATATGTAAAGTATCATAAAAGCTAAAAGTATCTAGTCATGAAAAAGAGTATTTGCACTATAGGTCTTCTTTACATTAGACTATCTTGTTTCTCAAAAGGCACTTTAGATGGCAGGCTGCTGCTGACATGAACATTTTTCTGATTGCAATGAGCATCCAGCATTTGGGAGACAAAATCCCAAAAACTTTGGAGAGCCTGATCATAAATAATTTGGTGTGGTGTTAATACATAGCTTGGTGGTAAGTACGGCAGTGTTTGGTTCGAACACATTTAAGCACTGTTTTATGAGAGCAGGTTTCTGGTGATCAGGGGAGTAGTCATAAAATTTAAATACCCTCCACTTCAACCCAAAGCTCTTATGGCACCAAGTGAATATATTAAGTCATTACGACCCTCCCCAAGAGTTCTCTTATCTCTTCCATCCAAACATCTATCCATTCATCCTTTCAACTTATCATCCTTCCCTCCACTTGCTGATATTGACAACTTCACCTTTATATTCTGTTATCCATTCATTCTTTCATGTATCATTTTATCTTTCACCAGTCTATCTGCCCATCCATATTCAAATCTGTCCATCCATCTACAAAATGTATCTATCTTTCTATCTACCCTTTCACTCCATCCATCCACTCCATTCATCCATCACTCATCTATCCACCCTTACACTCGTCCTTCTACCACTCATCCATCCATTTGCCCTTTCACTCATCCATCCATCCATCCACCCACTCACTCATACATCCACACTTCCACTCCTGTGGCCATCCATTCACCCTCTATTTCTTGCATTCATCCATTCCTTCACTCATACATTCATCAACCCATTCATCAGTCCAACCTCCCTTTTACTCATCCATTGTTTCATTCATTCACCCCCTACCTTTCATTCACTCATCCATCCACCCACCCACCCTTCCTCTCCATCCATTTCCCCTTCCACTCATCTATTCCATCCATCCTTCTTTTTACTCATCCATCACCCTTTCACACCATCCATCCTTGCACTCACTCATGCTTCCCTCCATCCATCCTATCTCCCATCATCCAACCACCCTTTCTCCATCCACCCTTTCACTAATCCATCCCTTCATCCATGCATCCATCGATTGTTTCCCTCATTCATCTACCCATCCATCCTCCCTTTCGCTCACACATACATCCATTCATTATTTTCCTCACTTTTATCTGCCAAGTTGCAGATAGAAGAGGCACATCGAGATCTCCACCACTGCTGTAGCTGCTAAAGTTGGGAGTTCACAATGCCCAGCTCCAACCTTTCACTCATCTCTTCATCCTTTTGCTCATCCATCTATCCACTGTTGCTTTCTGTCCATCCATCCACCCTTTCTCTTCTTCCTTAAATCTTTCTCATCATCCATCCACCCATCCTCATTCATCCATCCACTTTTCCTCATTCATCCATCCATCCTTTCACATATCCCTTCATCCACCCTTCCATCCATCCCCTCTTTCAACCATCCATCCACACACACACATCCATCTGTTCTTCCACTTATCCAGCCATCCACCCACTCAACCTTACAAGTTATATATGAGCCTTTATGTTCCACATCGCAGACAGAAGAGGCCCATCAAGACCACCTCAACTGCAGCTGCTAAAGCAGAAGAGGGTGGCGGGATTTGGGGGGGTGCACAACAGCCCTGCTGGAAATTGTAATGTGTGACAAGATTTGCTAAATTTTAAAGGAAGGAACCATTTATTTCTCCATTTGTATTTACTTTTAAATGATAAAAAAACAGAAAGTATGTCTTTATTTGAGTGAATTTAATGCTGTTGGCTCTGATTTCCAGGCCTTTAACTCAGATGACTGCCAGTCAGGGGAGATAACAATAACAAGCATTTGCGATGCGATAGGTCTCGCATTTGTGAGAGTTTAATGCCCTTAACCTTGGCGGCAATTCCACCGCAGGGCGTTCCATTGAGTGGGCAGGGCCGCGTCGGACAACGGACATGCGCCGCACTACTGAGGTTCTTTAAATTGCGAATTTGTTCGTGCCCAGCCTCTATTTTGTAGCCGCCGTCATTTTGTGTTGCCCTCACTCAGGCAGCACGGCGAGCGCGATGTTTGTGTCGTCTCTGCATTTACATGTCAGGGGGTTTCTTCGCCCTTGTTTACTGACGAGTGTCAGGGTCTGGCCGAGTACACGAATTCCTGTCTGAGCTGATTAATCCCCGTCCGGACTATTTGCTGGTTTGCACCATTCTTTCCTGTAGTTTATCTTATCTGCTGTCCTTCGCTACACGTCTCATGCATTCTCCTGTTTCATGACTGTCCTTCTAGAGCATACAACTGTGCTTTCTCTACTTGTAAACTGAATTGTGTGGATTAATTTGAAATTTACTTAAGGGGTCGAGTAACAAACATAATCACGGGAACTTGGGTCACTTTAGACTTAAAGTATTGTCTATAACATTTGCTTATGCATCATGCTCTTGTGTTTGTATTTTGCATTGTATTGTACCGTATATAAGCCTGTGCGCCACGGAGTTAAGTGGCAGTCTCTTTTGAACCTCGTTATATCAACGGCTTGTAAGACCACTGTACTAGCTGCAGCTAATAAATACGATCTTCTATGCCAGACGAAGAGTCCGTGTCTCTGTATTTGACAAGGCAGGTGAATTCCGGGGATTTCAGGCGTACCCTGCGCCGCTGAGCCTTAAGGCTATGGTTCTCCAACTGGCGCCCAACGTGGAGCGACTTCAGCAGTATCAGTTGAGCCCGAAGGTCGTGAGGAGCGCCGCAAGAAAATTCCGGGGAAAGCGTACCACGTGATCGACCCCTGTGTGTCGAAAGTGGACCGAAGGTCTTTTACAGCGCGGCTACTCCTTTCTGACAGCTGCTGCCCTGACTGTCGCCTTGCCTTGGACCCTTTCATGACATTTGGTATAGCGAGACGATAGACGGGCCTCCGCTGGTGTAGGACGATTCTTAGTTAAGTATTTGGTGGGTCGCTCCCACAAACTTTGTTTTGTTTTGTTTTTGATTTTTATTCAGTTGTTGCAATACCTGAAGCCAAGGGGTGAGTACGTTTGTGCTGTTTTATTCATTCATACCCCTTGTTGTTTGTGAGCAGTCTAGAGAAGTAACGATGCCTGGACTGAGTAAGTTTAAAAGAATTTGTTGTTTTGGTTGTACTAGGGATTCCCAGTTGGAGGATTCATGTCCGATTCCTCCAGTTGGAACTCCCACTTATGAGCTCTATTCGAAACATGGTATTGGTCCCAATACCTTTATTGAGACATGGGTCTGATACACGAGAAATAGTGGAGTTTTAAGATGGCCCCAAAATGGTGTTTTGACCCCGCCATATTAGATAATTTGGAAGTGATTCTGTTTAGAAGGAAAGCCCGGCCGGCAATGTTTGACTCTTTTCGCCGTTGGCGTAAGGAAGCCAAACAGAAAGAAATTAAGCAAGCAAAAAAAGATAAGAAAGCACAAGACATGTCAATTATACAGGCTGCGCAGCAGTTTAAAAATAATGAAGTAGATGGTGCGAATGAGATACTGGAAAGACAACATAACATTGCGATAGATAGATACTATCCGATGTTGCCTACTTCTCTTCCAGATAAAAGTAAGGAATTGGAAGAAGATTCCCTAATGTCTTGTTTATTGAATTCACCTCCGCCCTATGTCCAAACTCCCAACGTACCTCCATTACCCCCTCCTGTTGCTCAACAAGTGGTTGCTCCATTTCCGGTTGTTCAGCAACTGGCTCAACCTACTAATGCTCCTTTGCCTGCCTCTGCTCCGCCTTCACATTCTGTAATTCAGCCCCTACCTTCTCTACAATCCCTTGCTCCTGTTCCTCGATCGGCTACGTCTCAGTCTCCGTTGCCTTCTACATCTGTCATGTCTCCTGTTCTTTAAAGGGATTCTCCTACCTCACAGAGGAGAATAACAGATGCTGTCTCGAACTTCTTCTCCCCTTTTCTTCGGTCCTTGATTATGTCTCCAGCTTTTTCTAGACGACAATCTCGCTGTCAACTTCCTCTTACGGACGAGAAAGTAGTTTTGGGATCTCTTGCTTGTAAATGGATTGAGAAAGGACTAGAATATAGTACATAGGACATTATGAGTTCTTTTCATCAGTGGGTAGAGCCCACACAGAGATATGTTTTTATTGTTATGTGTCAAACTCTTATTAAAGGGTTGGAAGATATGGAGCTAGATTCAGTTCCTTCTGAGCTGTTGAAGTTACAAGCTGATTTTGATAAAGGTTTTATTGTAGGACCACAAGTTGCAGACGCGGTGAATAAACTCGTTGCGTTTAGGGCTATGTTTCTGTCCCTGACTCTTTCCGAGACTGATTTTGTTCATAAACAGGGTATTAAGAATTATCCGATGCGTGAAGTTCCTCCCGTATGGAGAGAAGGGGTAGTTGGTCCACCACAGATACCTGCCCATTTCCAGCGTATATGGGTCCACGAACCCTGAAAAAGGTCTGAAGTATTGGCACTTAAACAGACTCTTCCAGACCCCCGTAAAAATCCTGCTGGGTATTATATAGAATTGTCTCAAACAGTTGAGTGTATTATCAATTTGGCCGATATTGATATGTTATTTGGAAATGTTGTCCCGCAAGCATTATGGGCGCGGGTTCATAGAGAAAATCATGTTTCTGAATTAGGTGGTGATTGGGCTGCTCTTAGAGCTGCCGATGCAAATCAAGTGGGTGGTGCAAAGCCCGATGATCTGATAAAGCCTTACTTGGCAGAATAATTGAATTGATGAAGACACTGATGCCTGCGGTGCGAATATATTGGGATCAGCTGGCCGCATGCAAGCAGAAGAAAGAGGAAAGCGTTTCGGATTTCTTGACTCGTTTTGAAGAGATGTTTATTGACCATAGTGGTCAGGATCTGAGTGTAGAGGGTGGTCAGCGATTGTTTGTGGATAAGTTTGTACATAATTTACTTCCCGAATTATCGAATAAATTAAAGAGTTCTGAAAGTGCATGGGCTGTTTCTTCCCCTGCTAAAATATTGGCTACTGCACAGTATTATGAGAATAGAGATAAGGAGAAGAAAGAGAAACAAGAGAAGAGAAATAAAGATCTGAAAATGAAGGTTCTTTGCAGCAGGATTATCCTCCACATCCTGCACAGTCTCAGTTTTCTCAACATCCACAGTTTCAGAAGGTGATCCAGAAGCCTGAGTCTTTTGTACCGCGATCTTTGGTAGGTCCTAATCAATGTGCGTACTGTAAGGAAGAAGGACATTTTAAGAATAGTTATCCGGTTTAATTACAGCGTAATAATGGGACATCTGCTCCGCGAGGTCGTGGTAATTTTCAGTCAGGATCTAGAGGTAGAGGACGAGGTGTGTCCCCTCAGGAGCAGCGTTCTTTCCCTCCATCTGCTACAAATTTCTTTGATCAGCAGAGAGTTCAGTCTGCGCAGTATTATAATGATGATAATCGTGTTGAAGATAGGATTGAAGATTTCCATACTGAATAGTACAGCCAGGGACGAAGCAAGGGAGTTGTGTAGATTCCAGTAGATCAAAAAGGACCGTTTGTTACTGTCAATGCTATGGCTGTTTCAGAGCCGTTTCTTTTGGATACTGGTGCGATGAGAAGTTCTATTATTCATTCTAAACTCCCTGAGGCACCTTTGTCTGGCTTAATAAATACTTCTGTAGGATTTTCTGGCGCCCCAGTCCGTAATCCAGTTTCTTGTCCCTTGCCTGTTTCGATTGGTCCCTATGAGTTGGATACTTCCCTTATTCTGACAACTGGTTGTGGTGAGAATTTGTTGGGTCTGGATTTGTTGAAAAGGCTGCATGCAACATTGTATTGTTCTCCTTCTGGTGTGCATCTTACGTTAGGGAAGAAATTGACATCTTCTATGTGTTTATCCCAAGATCAGTTTCCACCTGAGTTGCTCTCTCTTCCTGAAAGTCTTTGGGCTACGGGTCCAAATGATGTGGTCGTCTTGCGATCCCACCGTATGTTGTCACAGTTAAAGAAAATGTTAGAATGCCACGCATTCCCCAGTACCGTATTTCTAGCGATGGTGAGAAAGCGCTTTTGGCTATTGTTGATGACTTTATTCAGAAGGGCGTGGTCGAAGAAACTAGAGGCAATGTTTGTAATAGTCCTGTTCTCCCAATTCTTAAGAGAACTGATCCTTCACAGCCCCCTGTTTATCGATTTGTTATTGACCTTAGGGAAGTCAATAAAATTGTCGTGCCACAGTTTCCTGTTTTTCCAGACATTACCGCCTTATTGACGATGATTCCTGCTTCGGCAGCTTGGTTTTCAGTGATAGACCTCAAGAATGCTTTCTTTAGTATTCCTATTGCTGAAGAAAGTAGGGATATTTTTGGTTTCTCTCTAGGTGGCCGAAGTTTACGATTCAAAAGAGCACCTCAAGGTTATTGTGAAAGTCCCTCCATCTATAGTAAGGCTCTTAAGTCACAACTTGATGCTTTTTCCTTGCCTCCAGGTGCTTCGCTCATTCAGTATGTGGATGATTGTTGGTGGCTGCTGATACGGAAGACGTGTGTAAGAGTGTGACTGTTTCATTGTTGCATCATTTGTCTGCTCTAAATCATAAGGTATCACCCTCTAAGTTGCAATATGCCCGCCAAGAGGTTACCTATTTAGGTCATCTTTTGTCGAAGGAGGGACGGCGATTGACCCCAGAACGTATTCAGACTATTTCTCAGATGTCTGTACCTACTACACAGAGAGAAGTGCTTGCCTTTTTGGGTATCACTTCCTACTGTAGACAATGGATTCCTAATTTTTCACTTTTAGCCAAACTATTGTTGCCACTTACGTTGAAAGATACGCCCCATCCGCTCCCTTGGACAGATGAATGTCAGAAAAGTTTTGTTGACCTACGTACTGCTCTGTGTTCTGCTCCGGTGTTGGGTACCCCAGATTATAGTAAGTCCTTTACACTGTACGTTCACGAGAGAGAGGGTTGCGCATTGTCAGTCTTGACACAGCAATTTGGAGATAAGCAGAGGCCGTGCGCCTTTTTCTCCACCACATTAGACCCAGTAGCTAAAGCTTTGCCCAGTTGTCTCAGAGCTACAGCAGCTGCGGCGATTTCTATTAGACAGTCTGCTGGATTAGTGTTAGATAACACACTCATTGTTATGGTTCCACATGCAGTGGATACCCTGTTGAATAGAACTAGAACACAACATCTCACGAGTGCTCGTTTGTCTGGATACGAGCTGCCACTCTTAGCTAGTCATGTGCATATCAAAAGATGTAATACATTAAATCAGGGGTCTCCAAACCGGTCCTGAAGGGCCGGATCCATGCCAGATTTTTAAAATGACTACATGTATCTCAATGGGGATATCCACAAAATCTGGCATGGATTCGGCCCTCCAGGACAGGTTTAGGGACCCCTGCATTAAATCCAGCTACACTGTTGCCACTCCCAAATGAGAAAGACGTTCAGGAAAAACATGATTGTTTTTCGTACGGAAGAAGAAACGAAGGGTAGGATTGATTTGAAGGATACTCCGCTCAAGGACCCGGATGGAATCCTATGGGTGGACGGTTCTTGTTTCAAGCTTCCAAATGGGGAAACTACTTCTGCCTATGCTGTCACCACATTATACACAATTATTGAAACGGCACATGTTGGACATAATTCAGCCCAAGCAGCTGAATTAATAGCCTTGACTAGAGCATGTGTGCTGTCAAAGGGAAAGAGAGTGAATGTGTACACTGATAGCCAATATGCTTTTGGCGTTGCACATAGTTTCAGTAGATTATGGAGGGAGAGAGGATTCTTTACCTCTCACGGGACAAAGATTCAGCATGGTCAATTGGTGACTGATCTTCTTTGATTCACTTACTTTACCTACACAGATAAAGATCATAAAGTGCAGTGCACATAAGAAAGTTAGAGATGATGTTGGTCGTGGAAATGCGTTTGCAGATGAGGTAGCAAAAACTACAGCTAGAGACACTACTAGCCGAATGTATGTGGAGGGTCCTGCGAATTGGGTTAGGGAAATTGGAATGTGTGAAGACACGATTGAGAGCGTGAAGACGATTCAGGGAGAGGCTACTGAGAAGGAATTGAGTATGTGGAAAGAAAGTACAGGAATAATAGATTCGATGGGTTGTTGGACATCAGCGATGGTTATTACCAGACGCTTAACTGTTGCCGGTTGTGACTATGGCCCATGGTCCAGCTCTCATTAGTGCGAAAGGCATATGTAAGCTTTTGGCTCCTGTGTGGCAGAATGAAGGAATTTCAAAATGTGCTGAGAATGTGGTTAAGCATTTCATTGTTTGTTTAATGCATTACCCAGGAAAGGGTACCCCAACTCCGGCAGGTCATTTTTCTCCCCGTCATATCCTTTTGAGGTGTTGCAGATCGATTACATTCACATGGATCGATGCAACAACCTCAAGTATGTTCTGGTGGTGGTATGTGCCTTTTCCCGTTGGATAGAGGCCTACCCCTTGAAAGATAACACTGCTTTG
The DNA here is from genome assembly GCF_964263255.1 of Lissotriton vulgaris. Lineage (NCBI taxonomy): Eukaryota > Metazoa > Chordata > Amphibia > Caudata > Salamandridae > Lissotriton > Lissotriton vulgaris. Next base: position 1,517,746,275 of record NC_141691.1, read on the forward strand.
TCCACTGCTAAGGTTCTACTTAAAGAGTTTTTTCCCAGATTTTGTTTGCCGCGAATTGTTTGGAGTGACAATGGAAGTGAATTTGTGGGTCAAATTATGCAAAAAGTGTGTTCTGGTCTTGGTATCAGACAGAAGTTCCATGCGGCAAACCATCCACAGTCAGCGGGTTTGGTTGAGTGCTACAATGGTACACTCAAGCTTAAACTAGCTAAGATTCAAGCTAGCACAGGTCTTGCCTGGTCTGATGCCTTGCCCCTAGCTCTTTTGTCAACCAGAACTACTGTGCACTCTCGTATGGGACTTAGCCCATATGAAGTGGTATTCGGATGCCCAGCTAATGCTTGGGGTGTCCCTCGTCCCAGGAAAAATTCGGACATACCATATCCTTTGTCAATTGACTACTTGCATGACTTGACTGCTAAACTGAGTGTTATTCGCCAAGAGGTACAAAGTGCTTTGCCAGAGGCTTCCACAGACCCAGGTCACACCATCTTGCCCGGCGACTAGGTTTGCGTCAAGAATTTTCAGCGGACTAAGAACTTGGAGCCTCGCTGGTCAACGCCTAGACAAATTCTGCTTGTCACTCGCACAGCTGTGAAAGTGGTCGGCAAGAATAATTGGGTTCATGGCATGCACTCACATCCAGCCTACCCACGGACAGAAGACTAGCGAGTCTTCCAACATCGCCACTAACGACATGAGGTCAGGCAAGGCCAGGGGGTCTCTGGTAGTCAAACCAAAGCCTACAGCAAAAACAAACGAAAAACAGGGAAACGGGAAGGGGCATAAGAAAAAGAAAAGGAAAATGAGCGCTAACTCGACTACCAGCACGGTGCTGAATCTCTCCGCATCAGATCAGGCACTGGAACTGAGCTATAATACAACAGAGCAAGGATTGGCAACGGCCTTGATACCAGAGACTGCAGCAAGCACATCTCAAACCGCCAAAAAACTCCATCAACCCAAAATATTCACAAAGTTTGAATTCCTAAAAGGCGCGGGTGCAGCAATATTCTCGAGCAACAGGCACCTGTCCGGTCTGCAATCACCACTGCTTCCGGCTGTCTTGGGACCAGCATGCCCTTTGCCACCACTGCTTGCACCCGAAGGCTCACTGACACAAGGTGGCCCTTCATCGGATCCTGCACAGGGCAGCACCGCGGGGCACGTGAGCGCTAGCACTGCTCTGGAGACCTTAAGCGAAAGGAGGAAGTCTTCTAACTCCGCTGCCTACAACCAGAAGACTCCGTGCGTATACCCAGCTGGTTTGGTCTTTTGCAGCCAGGAAAATATATTACCATCCCCACTAGATGACCCCAAAGCCAACCAGAATGAGAAACTCATTTCAGCCCAAATACCCGCTGACGAACTAGACAGCTGTCCCACTGAAAAGGCTCCTGGGGCAGGCCTACAGACATCAGCATCGGTTCTAGCAAAAGAAACCGCACCATGTTCGGAGCTGGACTTGCAACTGAAGAGCCTTACCCATAGCACACCCATCAAGTTTTATCTAACAGCTGAGCGCGCTCTATTAATCACAGGCCAGGAAACCCAAAATCCAGCAAAAAGAGCCTATGGTGGGGAGGCTGTAAGTTCTCACGACGAATCCAATAGCAAAGCCGAAGCAAGAGCACTAGCGTCCAACCTCAACACACAAGAACGGGAAGATAGGCTAGCCACTTATACACCTGATCCCAAAGGGACTCATGCCCCTGATCTACCTTCGGCAGCTAAAAATCCAAACATGCCTGGCAATGACTTTAAAGAGAATGAGCGGAGAAAGGAACAAAACGTCGGAACGTGGAATTCACTGCTAAATACAATCCAACTAGCAGTAGATACCCTGCAATACCAATCAGAGAAAATGGAGCTCCAACTCAATCTTCTCAATACACTGGCAGTTTTTACAGCTGGCATCGTGGACAAGCTAGGCAACCTAAACAACCTGATTCTGAGAGCACAAACAAACACCTACCTGAGCTGCAATTGCAATTGTAGCCAGGCATTAGACAAAGTAGCCTCACTGCCCTCAATGCTAACTGACCTAATAGGAGATATAAAGTCCCTACACAGAGGAAACGCAATTAAAAAAATGGGCACCACTAACCCTGAAGCAGGAGACATCAGAAGTGAAGCATCCAGAATCGCAGCAGAGCCAACCACCCACTCCGTACCCTCAAACGAAGAGACAACCCTAACGGGACAGGAGCCCTTGCAAAAACTCAACGCCAAACAGCGTCGTCAACAAAAAAGAAAAGGGCGCAAGCAAAAAACTGAAACATCCACGTCTAAATATTTTCCCATCTTCTACGACACAAAGGAGAGATCTTGGGATAACGCAAACAATGCCAACCCAACAGACAGCGAATACCACTCGCCCATAGGCACAAATCAGCAGCAGCACCAAACAAACAGTAGCCAGCCGAAACAAGAAGGGCAAGGGTCCCAAGGACCACGGGCAAGAGACCAGTCGGAACAAACAGCCGGAGGAAGAGAGGCGGCAGTAAAGATCAACCACCTCACTCCACCAAACTGTGCCAAGAACAAGACAGCAAGGGTCTCTGAGGAGCAAGCGGGAGTCTCAACACTGCAAAGCAAGGAGTCTCCTCACCAAATGGAAGTGGGAACATCAAAATTAACTACCAATCAAGATTTGTCAACAACAAATGTTAACAACCACCCTCACAGGCTAAATGTTGAGGTGGGGGATAGGAACGGAAAACTTGGACCATCACCAAGCCAAATTCACAGAGCCCATGCCACAGATACATCGGACTTCATCAATCACTCTGCTTCTAAACAAATTGAGCGGTCCCAAGCAAAACGGCCATCTGAAACACGAATTATAACAAAGCAAACAACTTCACTCAAAGTATCAACCATCACTGCCGACATGCCAGGGGAAGGTTCAACCTCCGCACCTCGCGAAATTCACACAGGCCACGCATCATTAGCTCAAGCTCATCATACACAATACAAGGAGGGAGGAAGCACTAAACAAACAACAGAGATGTTGATCTTTTTTCCAGAATATAAGTCACAAGGGCAACATGACACGCTCAACCGTGGTAACATCCTGAAACTAATGGGACATATTCCCAGCCTGGAGGGGATAAGTACCAAGGACTTAATCTCGGTTGAATTCTTGCCCGCCGCCAATCCAAATAGCCCGGAGGGGACCAAGACCACTTGGTCTTCCAATAATGTTGCAGATTCCATTGCAGCGGAAGCAGAGCAATTTAAGACCTGGGGCATCAAGCTAGAACCCATACTAAAACCAGCCTACCCGTCACCCTTTCAGAAGAGGACAAGCTCAAAACTGGAGGCAAGACAGGCAAATACCCTTAGCGTCCTTAAAGGCGCCTTGGGAAGCTCGCCCAAGAAAAGAGAGAACATACACTGGCAGCGTCCGGAAGACAGGCCGAGGGCGTTAATGGGCTCTGAACTAGCACTCACATCAAGCGGGAGAAGCCCAGTTCAAAGGCACCATCAGATCCGCACTCCTATCATGACTAAGCCCCTGAGAGGAAGTCCGCCAATTAAAAATACACGTAGCCCTCGGGGATGGACAGAAGCGAGCACAGGGGGGGCGCTTCATCAAAATCGAGCACTAACAAGAGAAACTCTCTCTCGAACGATCTTCATACGCCCCGAGGAGGCCTGATGCCATCAACAAATGAGAGATGGAATAAAGGGCAGTGCACCATCCATAGGCATCTGCTCTTGGAATATAAACGGCCTAACCTCAAAAATGGATGGCCCAGATTTCCAAAAGTACATCTCTCTATTTGATATAGTAATGCTGCAGGAAACCTGGCTCACATCCACACAACACATCACAGGCTTCACTGGCTTTTCAACAGCAGCAGTTAGAACCAATAGATTTGGCCACCAGTCAGGAGGCCTGGCTACATACATATCAAACACAACAATATCGTCGGCAGTCCTCATGAACTCGTCCACATCCTCAACCTTAACAGTAAAAATAAAACTGAAGCTCGGTAACACAGAAGAAGAGATATGCCTTGTCAATGCATACGTCCACCCCAAACACAGGGGTAAAGACTCCAACACAATTTCCAATCAACTCACGGAGTATATCTCCCAGATGGAAAAGCCACTCATTCTCCTGTCAGGGGACTTCAACCAAAATCTCCTTGGTTCATCAGTAGAGGAAGAGGTTCTGGCTCTGAATAAAATTTACACCATACCATCACAAAGCTCCCCGCAAAACAGGAGAAAGCACCAACATAATCCCTTTCTCAAAGACTTAGAACACTTAAATCTCCGGGCACTAAATGGCAGATTTGTGACAGATCGCCCTCCAGTAGAAACATTCTACTCACATACAGCCAGCTCCATCTTGGACTATACATTTGCCAGTCTAGCACTCTTCCCCTACATCTTGGAATTTAGAATGGGGGACAAGGGAGAAAGCGACCATCGCCCCCAGGAATGCCACCTGACAATAAAGCTGCCTATTACAATTAGGCCAGACAAAATGCTAGGGGCGATCTACACCATCAATCGAAAAAGGATCAAAGGCACACCATCTAACCTAACAACCCTGGCCGACACTGCCCTGCAACGATACAATATACACAAACCAATTGCGGCTGGGCATATCCCACACTGGGAGCAATATACAGGATCTTTGCTAAACGAACTGGCAACCAAGAACCCGGCAAAAACTAACTTACACAATGTGAGCAGTAAAACGAACTCAAAAAAAGGACCAAGAATGGAATTAAGGCAACATAAAAGGCTAGTAAATTCGACCTTACGAATGCTCAGATCAGCCCCTGACAACACTCAGCTTCGGGCAGTGTTGAAGAAACAAAGAACTGAGCTCAAAAGCATTAAATGGAACATAAAGAAAGATGTTGAAAATGAGACATGGGCAAAATTACTACACGACAGCAAAAGTAGCAACAGCGCACGCTGGCAATCAGCAAACATGATCCTACGACCACAGCATAAAGAACTAGGCTCGCATATTCTGGAAGAGTCATGGATTACTTACCTCTCTAGTCACTTTAATGACCAGCCGGAATACGCAGGAGCCCAAATAACGAACATCACAGAGCCTAACTCCTCAACGTTCGTGCTGAAGGCTCTGATCAAGAGAGAGCAAAGCCCACCCAAAAACATCTTGGATACAACAGCCGACCAGCAAATAGCAATCATAAAAAAACAGATTCGCAAGGGCAGGAAGGAAGGCGCTCCGGGTCCAAACGGCATTCCGCCAGCCCTATTCAAGGAAAAAATCACAGAATGGGCTACCAATATGCAACCGCTATTTGCGGAAGTAAGACTCTTAAACAAAATCCCAGAATCTTGGAGAGGGTCGACGATTGTCCCCATATTCAAAAAAGGCGACAAAACGGACCCTAATAACTACCGACTAGTAGCCCTCCTCGATAACGAGGCAAAATACTTTGCGGGAACTCTCTTAGAGGAAATTGCGCAATGGGCGGATACAAATCAGATAATACCATTGAACCAGACCGGTTTCCGGAAAAATAATGGAACAGCTACCAATATTCTGGCCATCTCTCTAATGATCGATGCAGCAAAACAAAAAAACTGCCGCTGCACATGTGCTACATCGACTTCAGTGCAGCGTTTGATAACATCGAGAGAGGCAGACTTTGGGGGAAACTGACACAATGGGGAATACCGCAGCCGATTCTAAGCATGCTGAAGCTTCTACACTCTGATACTTGGGTGCAGGTGAAGCTAGGAGGCGGCACACACCTGTCATCCAAAGTTCGTACCACCAAAGGCCTGAAGCAAGGGTGCGTGCTTGCCCCAATATTATTCAATCTGTTTATGGCAGATCTATCAGACACACTCAACATATGCAACTCCGACTCCCCGAGGCTGGGGGGGAAAACTTTGAGTAACCTGCTGTATGCGGACGACGTTGTGCTACTTAGCCACACCTACATCGGCCTCCAGCAGCTTCTGATCCAAATGCACAGCCATGCCACGGAAAACAAGCTTAAAATAAATCTGAGCAAGACACGCACCATGTCGATCAACACCAAGAAGAAGTCTCAGAAGACATGGGCATTAGGTGGTCAAAAAATAGAGTCGGCATTTGTTTATAAATACCTGGGAGTTCTCTTCGACAGAGATGGCACCTTTGCACAACAAAAGCAGGAAGCAAAAAGGAGAGGGGCGTGCATCGCTGTCACACTAAAAAACATAGCCAATCAGCTGATGGGGCCAATTCTAACCCCCTATCTGAGAGTTATCCAGGCCAAGCTACTCCCCTCTATCTGCTATGGCAGCGAGGCGCTGTGTGGGAGAGACTCCAAGAACCTGGACACAATCCAGACAAAAGCCTACAGAACAATGTTTTCCCTTCCGTCCTACACATCGCCGGCCCAACTTAGGCTGGAATTTGGACTGCAAAAACAAGCCCTTGCCAGACAGGGAGCATACATCAACTGCTGCCACAAACTCCGCTCGGCCCCCACCAACACTCTAAGCTCGCTGCTATGGCAAGACATCCAAAATAGGGATAAATCCCAGGCAAGATCCTACCTGAAGACTGCTCTGGTGGCCACTAATCTAACTGTGATTTGGGACATGCAACTCGGGCACAACTCATTTAAAAAACTAGTCTGTAAAACCGTTAAAACACTATCCTTACTAGAGGACAAGGCCACATTCGCTAAAAGAAACCATGCCTGGATGTCATTAAACTCTTATAAAACGCTGATACCACAACCCTACCTCAGCCAGGGTTATCCTAAGACAATAAAACTGAAGTTCTTGAAACACAGACTAGGGGTTCTGCCCAGCGGAGAGTATCTTCCACCATGGCTCAGGAGAAACGGCCACGAAGTCTGTCCTTTTTGCAAAACAGACAAGGGCGATATACTTCATCTGACCTGCCTTTGCGAAGAGCTATGGCCAGCCCGTCAACAGCTCTTAAAGGCCCAGCTTAAGCAGCTAGGAACTTGCACAAGAAGGCAAGCGGTTCTCGCCTGCCTGAACCCTTCGAACACGCAACTGAATTGCAGATACGTTAAGTTCCTTGCAATGATCGAGCAAACATTGTCAAAATAAAAAACTTCCGAACATTGTCATAGATAACATGTAGGCGGCCTACAGGACTCACAGGAATACGCTGCCCCGCCTTAAAGACAACTGCTCCTTGCTAATCAGACTGGGTTTTTCTGTGTATGCTTTTTAACGACGAGAATAATGCACAAATCTTAATGATTTTTTAATGTATATATTATTTTACTTTTTTCCTATGTTTACTGATTGTAATACGCTTTGCACTGGTTTTATTTAACTATGCATAATAAACTTACTTACTTACTTACTGTAAGAAAGTGCCTCTGCCATTACCCTTTGATCAGTGGATCCGCAGTGGCATAAGAGAATCCGAATATGCAGCAATTCCTTGTTTTGTGCCTTTTAGTGACGCTCAAATTTATGGAACCCAGTCTGAGAAAGTTGATGACGACATTCTTCAAGCCGCTGTGCCTGAGCATCTTCGAATAGACACTACCAATCCAGACACTCTGTTTAAGGACCAGACTGTGCCGAGCAAAACATGCTACAATCTGAGGTCGAAAGTTGGCCAGAAGAATTGAACACTTTGACATTTTCTTTTTCCTTTTTACCCAAAGACATTTCTTTTTGATCTTTTTGCCCCCTTGTTTCTTATGTGATATTTAGTATTAGATGTGCCATCCGTCTCTGTCGCAGGGTCACGGTATGAGACTCAGACTGTAACCTGGTTTTTGTTCTTTTAGTAAGTTGCTAGTGCCTCAGGATATACAGAAGTGAGTAGCTGAGTGATTGAGGAAGATTGCCGTGAGCGACATTTTTTTTAGATAAAGATGGATGGTACAATAATTGTAGGTAGGGAAAATAGGAAGCATGAAATGAGATCGAAGTATTGTAAATTATTACGTAGTCGTTTTGGTGTAACTTTGTGTGTTTTTATGCTTCTGTGTATTTTATTAGCTTGCACAGGTTGGATCGTACATGTTCTGCAGCAGAAAAATGTTGTTAATTCTACGACTTCTTTGCCTACTCATCTTTCTGTCCTTTCACATAAAATGCATACTCTACCTCCGCATGAGCAGATAAGGAGAGCTGAATATATGAACAATACGTTTGTCCAGCTGTTACACCAGCATCAGTTGGCTATCAATATGACTGATTGTTGGGTGTGCGGACTTATGCCACACAATACACATAAGGGAATGCCATATCTGGTTCTTCCTTTTTCATATGAGGGTTCAGCTTGGGCCTACCTGGCTATGTTTTCGGCCGCATACCACAACAGACTTAGAAGTTCCGTAAAACTTTTGGGAATGGATTGGATTTTAGCCACAGCTCTTTAATTAAGGGTTTAGTGGTGATGGCTAAGATCGTAGAGAAGAACAAGAATCCATTATACAAGAAGAGTAAGCATGGGCGAAAAATCCGTTTCGCTCGCGGATTTTGCGGATTTTTGGTAAATTCGCAATCCGCGAGATTCGCGAATCTCCCGCAAAATCCGCAAATCCGCGAGCAGCGGATTTTATGGCTTGCTCGCACTGTTTGCGTGAGTTCGCGGCTTCCCAGTACAACTTTGCGCCCCGCGAATAAGTGCTAAATTGCAGAAATACGATCTTAGCAAAACTGAAACTACTTACCAGGTTCAAAAGTTCAGGCTCATCATTAGTAGCCATTTCCTGTAGTGCTTCCTGAGGGGCCCCTCCAGAGTTCAGTTGCCAGTTGCAACTATTATGTGACCCTGCTCTGAACCTCAGAATAGTTACACATATGCCACAAAGGTCCTGAATTACAGCTAAGGGAGACAAGAAGGAGCCAGGCTGGAAGTTCAAATCCATTAATCGGCCCCTAATTCATTATTGTCAGTTGGGGCAGGGCAGGTGTTGTAACTAATTTTGCAACAATGAAAGCACTTAGCAAGTGCAAAAGATCACTAATCAGGAAGCACTAAGGAAGCAGGTGCCAGCTAAAAAAATATTCTGTGACACATTAATCAGCCTCAAATTAATTCAGGTCACTTGAGGCAGGGAAGGTGTGCTTTGCTTTGCCACAATAATGTAAAACTGGACAACCAGAGGGTGCTGTGATGAAACAGAGGGTGGCATGGGTGGGCCAGAGGGTGGCATGAGTAGTCAGAGAGTGGCAGTGGTGACAGAGAGTGGCAAACACAAAAAAAAAATCCGCAAATTCGCGAGAATTCGCGGATTTTGCGGATTGCGAGTTCGCAAATCCGCAAAATTCGCGAACGCGAGATTCGCAAAATTCGCCCATGCTTAAAGAAGAGAGCTTATGAGGGATGGAATGTTACCCATCATGTTTCTAGACTTGGCGACAAAACTAGAAAGGGTGGGTCTTCTCCAGTATGGACCGTACCCCATCAAGGTAATTTTTGTCTCCAAGTTAATGACAAAAAGACTGACAGCAAACGGAGTTGTCTGTACACTTACATTTTCTCATCTCCTGACTTCCCTCCGTTGGTTCCGTCTCAAGGAACATATTTCGTCTCTAATGACAGAGCTTATACGTGGCTCTCTTCTAACTTTTCTGGAACTTGTTATATAGCTTTTTTCCTTCCCCTACATATACGTCTCGGTCAGACCATCACAGAATTAGATATAGCCGAGGTATATTTGATGCCAAAGACACGGCAGAACAAGAGGGAGGAGACTTTCTTAAAGGATTCCTTCCCTTTTGGGGTCCAATGGCCAACAGCAGACACATCAGACAATTGGTTCGCGTGGTTGAGACAACCATTAATGTTACTGCAGGTGCGTTAAGTAATATTACGGCAGAGCTTCAGGCTGACCGTCTTATGATGTTGCAGAACCGGATTGCTCTAGATGTGATCTTAGCAGACCGAGGAGGTGTCTGTAGATTGATCGGATCTAGTTGCTGCATTTATATTCCAGATGATGCTCCGACAATATACCAGGCCATTTCCAGATTGCATACCGTCTCCGGGTCAATTCATAAGGACGAAGGAGATTGGTCTTTTATGGGATAGTTTTGGGGAATATTGTCGACTTGGGGATGGAAAATCCTAACTTTCATTGGAGCAATTTTGGCCATCAAATTTTCTTGTTGTTTGTGTATTCAATGGGGTCCTGCAGTTTGTGGCCTACTGGCTACTCTATGTGCTCCGCAGTCCGTAACTCCAAAGACAGAGAATATTAGGATGATGGTGCAGCAACAGTTTGAGGATTTTATGAACATTGACGTTGAGTCCGACTCAGATTAGCATGAGTTGGTTTGTCTTTGCCTGAGTAATGGCAAAAGGAGGGTCTAAGGTTCTGTAAATTGCGAATTTGTTCGTGCTCAGCCTCCATTTTGTAGCCGCCGCCATTTTGTGTTGCCCTCACTCAGGCAGCACGGTGAGCGCGATGTTTTTGTCGTCTCTGCATTTACGTGTCATGTGGTTTCTTCGCCCTTGTTTACTGACGAGTGTCAGGGTCTGGCTGAGTACACTAATTCCTGTCTGAGCTGATTAATACCCGTCCGGACTATTTGTTGGTTCGCACCATTCTTTCCTGTAGGTTATCTTATCTGCTGTCCTTCGCTACACATCTCATGCATTCTCCTGTTTCATGACTGTCCTTCTAGAGCATACAACTGTGTTTTCTCTACTTGTAAACTGAATTTTGTGGATTCATTTGTAATTTACTTAAGGGGTCGAGTAACAAACATAATCACGGGAACTTGGGTTACTTTAGACTTAAAGTATTGTTTATAACATTTGCTTATGCATCGTGCTCTTGTGTGTTTGTATTTTGCATTCTATTGAACCGTATATAAGCCTGTGCGCCACGGAGTTAAGTGGCAGTCTCTTTTGAACCTCGTTATATCAAGGTCTTCTAAGACCACTGTACTAGCTGCAGCTATTAAATACGATCTTCTACGCCAAACGAAGAGTCCGTGTCTCTGTATTTGACAAGGCAGGTGAATTCCGGGGATTTCAGGCGTACCCCGTGCCGCAGAGCCTTAAGGCTACGGTTCTGCACTACGGAGGCAGTGCTCGCGACGGCCATTGGCGGATGGGCACAAGGAAAGGGTTAAGCTATTGACAGTGTGAATGACAATGCCTTTTATTTATTTGTTTTGATAATGAACACATAAATAAAATGCATTGTCATTCTCAAAGTTTTGTAAATGCAAGACCTATTTCATTTTTAAAAAGCCGGCTGCTTAGAAAGTGAAAGCGCGCATGGCACGCTGAATGTTGTAGGAAAGCATGTTGTGCCTACAGTAGGAGAAACTTGTGAAAGAAAATAGTGCTTACAGACAAAATAAAACATACCATGTAACAGAAATAAAAGGACCAGTCCTTATGGGAGGTTACAAATGAAGACAAGACGGTACTAAGGAGGAACGAACAAGCCTATTAACTAATCAGAAGCCAGCATTTACAAAGGACAATGACATAAGCAAATTGAAAGAAGGGTGGAGATTGGGCAGAGCTTCAAGTCCAAACTCGAATACAGCATGCCTAGCAGAGAAGCACTTGTACTGCCCAGGCTCGACCTAAAAAGGGACACGACTTCTTAATAAACTTTATACATATACACATTTGTAAGACCGTGTTAAAAATGTTATATGCATATGAGGGATATAGTAGAAATGGCTTCCTATATCACCAAATGCCATCAGGCTTCCAAGTTGATTTGTGGCTTTAGCAATTCGATAAATATGGAAATTTACGAGTTGTAACTGGTTAAAGTGACAATATAATATGTACCAAATTGACAAGTGATACTCAACCAATAAAAGATAAAAGAAAATAAACTACCTTATGGAAATCTGATATAATCAAATGCATTTTCATTTTAATGAGAAACAAAAAGGCTGTTACCTCACAGTTAAACAAAAACAAGAATAAAGCAAAAGAGGGAGATAATGTTATTTTCTGCATATTAATTTGTGATTAAATGTGTAGCTAAAAAGGATGTGTGTCAAAATGTACATGCAAGAGTTTATGGTGTCAATACCACAATACAAATGATAGTAATAAAAATGAAATTTGTTTGGGAATAATTAAAAATGAGAAACAATACAAATGTCATGATTTGTAGTTCCAGAATCAGGATCCCAGCACATCCCTAGGCATAACGAAAGTATCACATTCCAATTATTACCTTTCTTTCGCATTCAGGTTTCAGTTATCACAGAAGCCTCTGTCCCTTTAAATGTGAGGTGTATTGGGCTTTGAATTTCATATTTAGTATTATCAAGAGTATGAGCACTCAAATCGAAGCATAAAGAGGACTACAATGTTATGTTTCACTTTGTTTTACTTTGCAAATCGAAAACGTATCAACTGCTTCCATTTGTATGAAACCCGATCCATCCATTTCTTAAACCACTATACCATTATCCCAAAAATACAGACTTCTCATCATGCAGTCTCTCTGCATTTGTAGTAGGTGCAGTGGTCACTCGAATGTTGAAAATGAGGAATTGTACCACAGTTTTCTTATTTCAATCAAACTGGCAACATTTTTGCTGGCATAAGGACAGCAGGGTGTTAAAGAAATAACAGGTAACAGAAAGTAACAGGAACTTTAATATGCCTTATACCAGACATGGCCTTGAACATAAATATATCCTAATCTAGGAGGAGAAAAAGGAGCATTTCCCTGGTGACCTCTTCCAAATAGGAAGTTCACAGACCGCAAACCACGTGTGTTTGTGTCTTTGCAAACAATGTAATAACAGCTGTAATTTGCAAGTCTGTTGGCGCACCACACACCTGTCTAATGTTTCATTTTATGGGTCAGATTATTCAACAATACCTTTTGTTTCTTTGTGGGGGTCATCTCTCATGCCCTCACGTCATCATTGACATATATCATAGTTGTGCAGCCCAAAGGAAGGAAAACATTGCAAAAATAGAACACAATTTAGTTCTTTAGCAATAAAAAAAGAGAGATGGTAGGAGATTTAAGCCAGAAAGATAAGTATTCAAAAGCAGTGTAAAGACAGTAAGCAGTATGTGAGGAGTGTGTGTGATGCTAGCATGCATGTTTCATATAGATATTCCCACCTGCACAACATACATGCAGCAACTTCCCACAGAAATTATTTTATATTTTTTTCTCTGCAAATCAATATTTTGGATGGATCAAGGAAAAACAGACCCAATCAGGGTGTTCAGGCAGCTGCCATTGGTCTTCATGCAAAGTTGTTATAAGAGCTGATACAAACATGTATATAACATTGAATTCACAGCTTGGTTTTCAAGATATTTTTCCAGTAGAAGAGTGGTGAAGCAACATTTTTTTTCAAAACACCAATCTTTGGGAAGGTGTTCATTTTAGAAGCAACCATCGTCTCCCTAATTCTTCCATTCCTAGCCACTGTTAAATTTTCCTAACATTCTTGCCGTCTGTTTGCGCAGCTTTTTGTACTGGGATTTCAATATCCATTATTATTAATATCTCGGAATTGGAACTTTCAGTGTGTTGAACAAAATGTTTTTGGAAACGTGTGTATTCGTTTGTAATACAAATTCACATTCTCTTTCTTGCACGAATTAAACCATGGACTTCAGTGTAGCTACATTTAACTGTTTTGTTCTCCGTGATGTTCTATCCAAATGGAACATTTAACAGTTTGTGTTGGGATGGGAATGCCCCCTGTAGGACTCTGTTTCTATGCATCCCTGCCCTGATTTACCCAGGTGTGAGCATCTGGTGTTTTTTTACATTTTTCTTTTGCCTCGACACCTCAGGCATTTATTCATGCTCTCTAAGGGCTCAATATATTAGCGTATCTCTCATAGAGTTGGGTTCTGTAATCCAGAGGATTGCACTAATTGCACCCTCTTTAATCAAGCATGCCCACCATCAGCACGTAAGAATGAGTATAATGATGCTGGTGTCGTCACTCAATGTGTCATATTACAGGACATGCCTTTTATCCTCATCATTCAATCATTCATCCTGTAAGCTGCCCAATGAGCATTTCCTACTGAACACCCCTTTTCTAAAATGGTCTTCCAATCCCCTGCGACGGGGTCATTCCTTGCATTAAGCTGTGCATGGATGTCCCATATGTGGTTACTGAACTTGCATAGCAGAATGAATAAGGTGTGTGTGTCATGGTTGCCTAAACACATGAGAATCCATAATCCATTTGATATTTCCTCTGTGGCGAAGGCGTGCAGATGGTTGGTGAAGGTAGCTTGCCAGATGAGCAGTTTATATTGCCGGGCACCTGTCACGCATCCCTGCACCCCTTGTGGTAGGCCCTTCTCTAGGGCTTGGACAAGAAACAGTGGTTCCCTCTGAGCCGACCCCCCCCCCCCCCTTTACTAGACTCGCATAACTGCCTCTCCCTGCTGAGTTTTTCTTTTGATTGCTATTTAATCATTTAGAGTTAAGGGGGAAACGAAACAGAGTGGCCCATATCGGTATGTGGAGTAGGATGTGAAAGGAAGGCTTTTGTTTTTATGATAAAAGGAGTGACAGTGAAAGGCCTTATAAAACAGATTGCAGTAAATTTTCAATTTTTGTGTCGAGACAATGTTTTTAGTAATGATCTGCTATTTTTCACTTAGATCTTCTTTGTATAGTAACATTTCTCATATGTCCTACTCTTGCCATATTTTGCCCGGTGCATACCACATCTGTATCCATTAGAAGCCATTTGTAACTAGTTAAAAGGAGCATCTACAAATGTTAAGTGGGAAAAGAAACCGAAGAAGTGATAGAAACCCATACCAGCAAAATTATTTGCTTTCAGTTGAAAATGTTGTGCAACCCAAGTAAAATATGCCTTATATTCTGAAGTCAAGGCTAAAAAGAAGGCGAGACATTGAGGAGTAAATACTTCTCCTCACTACACTTCGTATCATGCTTCAAAATATGTAATTATTATTTTTAATAATATTTTCCTATTTTCATGTTGGTCTTGAGTTCTTCTTTCACTTTGTATTTATACTCTTGGGAGATCCGTAACAAGAATTAGGACACACCATTGACAGAAACATGAATGCACGAAATGTTCGCCTGCTGCCAGACAGGACCGCACTTCAAAGGGATAATAAGGTTGTTCTGCGATAGCAAATACATGCAGCAGGTTCAGAAGTCACGGCGGGCAAGGCTGGGCTGGAAGACCACCTGTCGCGGGTTCCTTGCCCTCTGGCCTCTGCCTGCCTTGCAGATGACTGATTAGCTGTGAACATCCTTTATAAAAGGAAATGGCGTTTTATAAAACTTGAACCAGGGTTTCCAAATTAGCAGCAGCCAGGACATCCTAAAATAAAAATCGTACAGAAATAGATCCTCAAAGAGGAAAGATGTCCGGGTGAGCAGAAGCAATTTGTCCTCTAGTGTCAGTTTGTCGAGTGAGAAAATGAGCAGAGAAGGGCGCGGGCGCGCGCGCCTCAGGTGCACATACAGCAAAGCGCAGGAAAACGGCAGCAGTGTCGTCACTCAAAGAACTATAAAAACAAGTCACCGCATAACAGGAAGTTTACAGCTTAAGGAACACGACCACTGCTGTTCAAATAAACTTAATTTCCAATTTTGATGTTTTGAGGGGTCTCTGGGGTGATGAGCTAAGGATGTTGGGCGGAATTAGACCACAAAATGCCCCTTTATGTCACAAACAGATGTCTAGGAAGTTATTATCACACTGATGTGAGTGGCTTGTACAAAGGCATTTTTCGTGCCGTGATGAGCGGATGTTTGCAGAGTAAATTGAACTTCTTTGTTATGTCGCAATGGTTACAACAGAAAAAGCAGCCACAAAATATGGATTCGATGCTAGTGTTTGGGATTTTACTTTCTTCGTTTCTCACACAAGCCGATGTTTTGCCCGAAACTTTGCAGCCTTTATTGTCTGAACTGTATACTTTGAGGCTTATTTTAATGACAGCCAAAGGAATCTCCAGATTTCGTCCTGAACCCAGGTTGATTGTGGAGTCCATCTCTCACTTGGAGAGCAAGATGGATGCGCAGAGGGCTGCGGTCACCTGTTACAAGGACAGTAGCAAGGGAGTGGCAGAGGGTTGTGTAAGATATTGAGTTACTGGATGAAGCAGGTGAAACCCTACTGAATCAGCAACCACAATCCTTATCAGGTTGAGGCACAAGCAAACTTCAAATTAACCTGTCCTCGACCCTCTGGTAGCTTGGCACAGAGCAGTCATGCTTAACTTAGAGGCAATGTGTAAAGTATTCTGCAGCGATTCAAACAGTAATAAAGGAAAAACAAAATAAAGGAAAAATACTACACCAATTTAGAAAAATAGAGTACATTTTGCTCAATAAAACAAAGCCAAAACAACAAGCATCCAGTCAGTAGAACTGGAGGTATGCAATGTTTAAACTTTCAATAAATCTCGTGCCAAAAAGCATAAAGTGCCAACTCTGGATATCTGGATGCCCCGGACAGGGACAAAGTCACAAGTTCAAGCCATTTGCGATGAATTTCAGGACATCTACTAGCCCCAGTTATGCCCACTGTACCTTAAGTCCTTCTTGTGGAGAGTTGCAAGGTCCCTTATCGAGAATGCACCAGGCACCCTTGGCGATGCGTAGTATCCAAACAGCTGCAGAATAGGGATGCGATGTACTGCGTCGTCGTCCAGGATTCCATTGATGAGGGCTTGTGATGCACACTCCATTATTGAGGGTGTGTCAAGACTTTAATGCGAGAACCTGTGTCGTCATTGAGGCTGCCATCGAGAGCTTTGCAATGCGAGGGCCTGCATTGGTGAAGCTTCACACAGAGCAATTTCGATGAGGGCTGCAGGGTGGATGTGAAGCTCTTGCACTGAGAGAATCCCCTCAGTAGAGGAGATGTGTAGTTTCTGCTCAAGTTTGCACCTGGCAGCATAAGAGATGAGTCGGTTTTGCTGGATCCATAGATGGACTGGCAGTGCACCTTCAGGCCTACCTCCAAGCATCCAGGACTGGGGTGGCACCACTTGGCAGGGTAGGACTCTTAGATGTCAGGTTTCAGGTGCTAGGTTCAAGGTTGTTGGAGCCTTCTATGTCTGATGCTCTAGTCAGGAGGCCAGCCAACAAATCCTTGGAGTCACTCTAGGGTCCTGGGTTCAACAGATGCAGGTGCAGTCCTTCTCACCCAGGCAAGAGGGCTGCAGGTATCAGGTCAGCACAGCAGGACAGCAGTCCTTTGGACCATCAGTCCAGCAGAGTATGAGTCCTTTCAGCAGCACAGCAGTTTTTCTTTCTGGGAGATTATCCAGAGGTCCAGATGTGTACTGAAAAGTTGGTGTCTGGGGTCCAATATTTAGCCTGGGTCTTTCTTTGAAGTAGGAGAAGTTTCTAGAGGTTTCCATTTGAAGTTCACGGGCTTCCTGCTTTACCTACCCTGGCTTCAGACTAACTACAGCGGGTATGCAGCCCATTGTGTGGAGACAGAACACAACCTGCTCAAGTGTAAGTAGGGCTGTGCCCAGCTTCTCCCTCCCATCCTGCCAGTGATGGCCCATCTAGAAATACCTAAGATCTCTATCGTGTGTGACTGTTTAGGAGGAATGCACACCCTGTCATATGCACTAAATGGCTAAGACAGGAAAATGCCTTTTTTCTAAAAGTATCGAATGGGGCACTTCTCTCCTGCGCCCGTCTGGTGCACTGCGGTTTGGGAAATCATTCCTTAGTGAAACTTGTCTTATATAGTCACATCTTTATAACTTGGTTATGAGCATTAATCCAAATCTTAACTCATGCATCCTCTTTAATCACATCACTGCGGAGACATCATGTTTGTGCTTGGAATTATTTATTCCTCATTTTCAAGTGCCACACGTTGCCATTCTAGACTTTTACGAGGGCATGTGAAGACAAACATTTTTCAACAGCGTAAAAATGACATCAAAGTGCTCCCAATGCATTTCGAATTATAAAATTCTTCGTCGGGGGTTTAAATGAAAATGAAATGAAAAAACAATTAAGCTGACTACTCGTCATTATTCTTAACTAAAACAGTTATCTTAAACTGCCCCTCTGTCGTGTTAAACTAAAACCATTAACTGTTTGTATTTCCCATTCCTTTCCCTCAGTGTTCAAAACCTTCTCTCTCCCAAAACGTTTATCGGCATATGGCTCAATCTGTATGATACAATACAACTCACTCCCTGCTCGACAGTTCTCATTAAAAGCCAAACATCCCTCTTCTCTAGAGTTTTTACCTTTTCAAAGCTGTAACCGGCAGCAAGACCTCACTTCACTTTGTGCGTGGCAAAAAATAAAAGAAGTTTTTCCTTCAGGCTCATTTCGTCATTTAAAGAGAAAGGTCACACACCTGTGAGTGATCTAGCTACAAGCCTCCAAGAGTAACTGTTTAAGGGAAGGTGTGCAGCCGCCTAATTCACATAAATTGCTTTTTTCTAAAAGTGGCATTTCTAAATTATTTGATTTCCAACTTTAGCATGAGAGGGGATTTTTCATTACAATTCCAAAGACACCAAACATGAACTAGGTACCTACTCCCATTTGGAAATTAGCACTTATTAAATATAATAAGGTAACTCCAACGTTATCTTATGGGATAGGTAGGACTTGCTGTATTGAAAAACTAATGTTAGAGTAGAATATGTAAAACTAAAAAGTACTTCTCCAACTTTTTAAATACACTGCACTGGGCCTCTTGGCTGGCAAGGGCATACCATGGGGGTAACATATGTATTTAAAAGGAAGGTTTGGGCCTGGGGAAAAGTTGATTGTACCAGGTTGGAATGGCAGTGAAAACCTGCACACAAAGGCTGCAATAGCAGACCTAGGACTTGCTTAAAGAGCTACTTAAGTGGGTGGCACAATCAGTGCTGCAGACCGATTACTAGCAGTTAATTTACAAGACCTTGGCACAGGTAGTGCCACTTTACTTGGGACTTACAATTAAATAATCTATGCCAATTGGGTCTAGGCCAATTCTGCCAATTCTGCCATGTTTAAGGCGAGTGCACACGCACTTTTGCACAGGTTAGCAGTGATAAAGGCTGCAGAGTCCTAAGGCCAGAAAAAGCAAAGTCAGCAAAACAGGAGGGCTGAAGGCAAAAATGTTTGGAGGCAAACCACATCTATGATGCCAAGTCTAACGGATGGAAGTTTGATAAGATGAGCCTTATCTCAGGGCAGGGCCAGAGACTGCTGCCACAGCCAGAGTAGACCATCAGCAGTAATAAATCTGCACCTACAAACATAGCAGATGTATGTTCAATGTATGTGAACTTACAGTCAATTTGATGTCCCAAAAGAAGGTGACGGATTGATGCATTGGTTCACAGGGTTTTTCTGTTCTTTAGTAATTGTTAGTGGTAGCTCCTCCCCTAAGGCGGAGGAGCGTCACCCCACTTCTCACAGAGCAGTGTAAAATAAAAAATAACATGATAATAACTGAAAGTATTATCATTTATTTGTCACGTGCGGGGCTTGGCTCCCCCAACGTCTGGGAGGAGGAGTGGTTGCTGCACTCTAATGGGCGCATGACGCTTTAGCCAGCCGTCTCGGGCAAGTGCATCATGCGCACTTTGCATGCTCTCCACCCAGGCTTCTTTACGGCTAGGGTGGAGACATGCCCGGGCCCCCAGCATCTGTCTGAGTGCCAAACCACGTTGCTCAGATCAACCACAACAATGCATTGCAGCATTGTGATTGGCTGTGGGGAGCCTAGGTGCTTCCTAGAAGAGACACAATGTGGGAGAGACAGTTGAGAGATGTGGCGAGACCAGGTAAGTACATTTCTTTTTTCAACTCCCCTCACCCTCCTCTCCTGCCCCGTGCCCCCCACTCCCAGCTTGCCACCCCCATACCCTACCAGCCGCCACTGGTAAATGTTCCAATATACTGGCTTACATTGAACTTCCAGTCTCCTGCCTTTCATTACACAAAGTGCAAAGGGCTGATTTGAACCAGGGAAATACCGACTGATTCCGGACACTTACACCCAACATTCAGGGTGTGATTTCAAGGGTCATATAAGAATCAGGTATCACACTGATTGTCCTAAAGGAAAATGATTGAACTACTTTTTAATTAATGAGTAATTTTCTCTCTGCAGTGTTACATGAGAATGTCTGGGTGGCTGTTTATTAGGGATGGCATCTTATAGGAAGCCTGTAACTGCATAGTCTTTAGATACTTTTTGCAGACCAGCAGAGACTTAGGTATAGAGCATTGCAAGATCAAGAAACTGGTGCTTGCAAAACATATTTTTTAAATATGGTAAGTTAGGAAATGAAGTGCCTGCAACTAATCACTCAGGACCCAATACATAAATCCACTTCCATATCTAAGGTGAAATAAATGCACAGATAGCTTGATTTATGGGTGTTATTTCACTTTTGGTATTTATAAACTATTTACTAACGGTGTGTACATTTCCTACTTGCAATGTTTAACTATGTTTCCACTTTGTAAGGGTTGCAAAATTTCTTTGCCTTTGTAAAGCCTTTTCTGTGCACCGCAAGGCCATTTTCACACTAATATAGCCCACCCATGAAAATCATAACTCATGAAGTGTAATTCCAGATATTTGCGTGCTTGTGACATAATTTTATAGGGGAAACTATATGCAATTTTATTCTCGGTGCCAACTGTTTACATAAGAACAAATTTATGAGCTATGGATTATTGAAAAATCACGATTTTATTACACATCTACTGAAAAAAAAAATTGCACCCAGGGCACAGTAGCAACGTTTTCCAAAGGTTGCAAAGAAATGTAACTTTGCAGCTTTGTTAAAATATTAAATTTGCACTAGGATATGGGTTTACTAATATTAACTAATATGTAACATAACCATCATTGTGTAATTAATTTTTCCTGTTGGTAAACTTTCTCACGATGTAAAGAACGGGCATGCCAAGCTCATAATCAATACAAAAATAAATAAACACCCACAACTCGAAGGTTTGAGGGTGTTCACAAACTTTTGAGGCTATTCACAAACATTTTATGCCTCAGATGTTTGTTACGTGATCATCGTATGACTGGCCTCAAGCTGTATCTCACTGGCCCAAAAGGCAGGAATTAGTCTAGAGTAACTTGCCATTACATATGGAGATTCATGTGGAGGTGGTTTGGCCTTGCATTTCATGCAGGACTTTTACTATTCAATCAGGACCAAGGCTGATCTGAACGTATGGTCTCTTTTCTAGAGTGGCAAATGATGGACTGGAATGCTGCCTCAAGTAATAGTCAGTGGCTGTGATTATCTCGAACATCATGTTCATCGCTTTTTGTTTTTCTAATTGATATGCCCTAAGTGCAGAGGTTATGCCCATATGTGGGTTAGGTATTCACTGTACTGTTTGACTCAAGCTGCACCTCACTCGTGATACCTAAAATGATGGAGCTGGTTTGGGTTACTTGTTTTCCTGTATTGAGGTAAACTTACCTGGCATGGCAGCTTGTGCTGCACTTTTCCTACTGGAGCATAACACCGACTGATTTGAATATATGACTCGTTTCTTCCTAGAGTCACATCATGGGCAAAATAATATCGGCATGCAGCCCAGAGTAATTTGCACAGGCTAAGATTAAAGTATTTTACACATGAGGGGGTGTGGCTTGGTGCCCGACAGACATGGCGGCTCCCGAGTGAATCTCTCTGGGTCGTCCAGGCAGCTACACGTTTCTCGCTGGCTTTCAATAACGCAAGCACGATGCCAAGATGTTGGAAAGACAGCTGATCATGCTGGGATCCTTGTGGTCTCTATTTGAGGCGGAAATAATGACTTTCTTGATGTTGCAAGTCTTCTCTGTAACGTCGCGCCACTGCAGCCGCCATTTTTTTTTTTTCTATTCACGCAGTAGTACCTTTATCACAGTGATTATTTGGAGGATTATGGCTATTTATCTTCCTTTAATGCCTTCACAAACCTTTTTTCTGCCATATCCCTGATTATGCGCCTCCACTAAATGTAATAAGTGTGTTACCAGCAGCGTGTTAGTAACTTTTCCAGGAGGATATTCTCACAGGAAATATTTAAGACGGCCATTTTGTGGATTCTTCCTCCTAATTCGTGAAACTCATTGAAATATATGGATCCAGTGTGACGTGCATCTTAATTTTTTTTCCTTGATTTAAGTGCCTCCACTAAATGGAATAAGTGTGTTACTGGCAGCGTTTCAATACCTTTTCCTGGAGGATCTTCTGACAGGAAATATTTATGACTGCCATTTTGTAGATTCTTCCTCCTCCTTTATGAGGCTCATTGAAGTATATGAATTCAGTGTGGCGTGCCTCTTAATTTATTTCTCGTTGCACACCTTTTCTTTGAAAGCTGTGCCTATTTTGGAGATTTATGGGCAGAATAAAAGGTGCTCTTTCTACGAAGGCATCTGCTAAACACATCTTTGTTAAAAATTCAGAAATGTTTACTGTGTTCCCCAAGTTAGAGGATTCCTTGTTATCCACATCTCCAGACAATATGGCAACCATGGCTCCCTCAGCAGCACCATCAGGGAAATCTATCTCCAAACGCCTAAAACAAAATCCTCCTTCTCAGTAACCCTGGGCGGAGTTGGCGGAGTGGGGCTTCGCGGAGCTACGCGAAGTGGGCGAGAAACTACGCCCACCTCCGCACTCCGCGTAGCCCCACTCCGCAAACACCACTGGCCGCCAGCCCCGCCACCCGCCTCCCTCCCGCCCTCCCTAAATACTTTGAATTAAAGCAGTCAAATAATTTAAAACGCACTTACCTTGCCCGCTGCTGCCCGCCGCGTCCCCGGGGCTCGCTATCTTCCGTATTCTTTACTAATGCGCATGCGCGGGCGGCAGCGCATGCGCATTTCTCACGAGAAAATGCGCATGCGCGGCCGCCCGCGCATGCGCATTAGTAAAGAAGACGGAAGACGGAAGATAGCGAGCCCCGGGGACGCGGCGGGCAGCGGCGGGCAAGGTAAGCGCGTTTTAAATTATTTGATTCCTTTAATTTAAAGTATTTAGGGAGGGCGGGAGGGAGGCGGGTGGCGGCCAGCTACGCTCCGTCTGCGGAGCGTGCTTAGTGCCGCCTGGCTACGCCCGCTCCGCAAAATGCGGAGTAGGCGACACTACGCACACTCCGTGCACGGAGCGTAGCTGGCCGCCCACCCCTATTTCTCAGCCTAAATCGACCTCACCTGTTTCTATGGAAATATTGTTGGAAGAAATTAGGGCTTTACGTCCCTTTATGGAGGAGACTAATGCAAAATTACAGTTCCTCACTGAGAACTGGTCGCAACTTGATACAAGAGTCACTGCCGTTGAACATAATACGTCTTCTATCAAAGATACCTGTACTAAAGTTTCTTCACTTCACTCTCAAGTTTCTGTACTCCAGCGCCAAGTAGAAGCTCTCGAAAAGCGAAATAGGCATAACAATCTATGCATTTATGGCCTGGAAGAAGGAGTGGAAGGGTCTGAGCCGCTCACTTTCTTTAAATCCTTTCTCCCCAAGATACTCCACATGCCAGAAAGCACCGTACTTAACATTCAAAGAGCGCATCGATTGGGACACCCTTCCTCACCTGCCTCATCCTCACAAAGACCAAGAGGTGTTATCTTTTACTTTCTGGAGTATACAGATTTTTTACAAGTTCTATCAGCGGTTAAATCTTCTCAACGCATCACCTGGTCAGGTTCTACTTTCTTTTTTGCACAGGATTATGCAAAGGCTACTGCAATCAGAAGGAAGGCTTTTCTCAACATGAGACCTGATCTTTGATCAATGGGTGCCCGTTATGGTCTCTTCCACCCTGGCCTCTTTAAGGTTACGTATAACAACAGAATATTAACATATGAAGGTCCACTGCATCTCCAAAGTTTCATAAACTCTCATAAAACGGATGCCATGGGCTCTTCGTCTTTGAATACTGGTTGACTTTAGGAATTTTTCTGATTTTGTAATACCTCTCTACTTACTCTATTAAATTGTTTCATCTCATCTTCTTTTCAGTATGTGCTTCGTAACTTTCATTATTTTTCATCCCCACAGCTCCTCCATACTCTTGACGTGCTGCTCCCTGGTCCTCCGTTTGGTAGATCCCGGCTGTATTGTCTGTTCTATGTGGCCCCATCCCTCCTCTTGTCTTCCTGAATCTTCCTTTTGTAGTTATGTTGTCTTTTTATGTCTTTTTCTGGTTCTTCAATCAATCAAGGAATTTTTAGAGCGCGCTGCTCACCCATTGGGGTCTCAAGGCGCTGGTGGGGGGGGGGGGGTCGCAACTGCTCGAACAGCCAGGTCTTGAGTTGTTTCCTGAAGGCGAGATGGTCCTGGGTCAGCCAGAGGTGGGTGGTGAGGGAGTTCGATGTCTTGGCTGCCAGATAGGAGAAGGATCTTCCTCCGGTGGTGGCTCTTCGAATTCGTGGGACGGTGGCGAGGGCGAGACTTGCGGAGCGGAGCTGGCGGGTTGGTGTGTAGAATGCGAGGCGATTGTTGAGGTACCTGGGGCCTGCGTCGTGGAGAGCCTTGTGTGCGTGGGTGAGAAGTCGGAAAGTGATCCTCTTGCTGACAGAGAGCCAGTGCAGGTCTTTCAGATGGGCAGAGATGTGGCTGTGGCGAGGGATGTCCAGGATGAGTCTTGCCGAGGCGTTCAGTATGCGCTGTAGTCTTTTCTGGAGGTTGGCTGTGGTTCCAGCGTAGAGGGTGTTTCCATAGTCCAGGCGGCTGGTGACAATGGCCTGGGTGACCGTCTTCCTGGTCGTGGTGGGGATCCATCGGAAGATTTTTCGGAGCATGCGCAGGGTGTTGAAGCAGGATGCTGGGACGATGTTGACTTGCTTGGTCATTGTGAGGGCGGAGTCCAGGATGAAGCCCAGGTTGCGTGCATGGTCTGTGGGTTTGGGGGCGGTGCCCAAGGCAGGTGGCCACCAGGAGTCGTCCCAGGCAGAGGGGGATGGTCCCAGGATGAGGACTTCCGTCTTGTCTGAGTTCAGTTTCAGGCGGCTGAAATTCATCTAATCTACGACATCTCTCATTCCTTCCTGGAGGCTGGCTCTGGCGGTGTCCGGGTCGTTGGTGAGGGAGAGGATCAGCTGTGTGTCGTCGGCGTAGGAGATGATGTTGAGGTTGTGTTTGCGTGCGATGGCTGTGAGGGGGCTCAAGTAGACGTTGAAGAGGGTGGGGCTGAGCAAGGATCCTTGTGGGACGCCGCAGATGACTTCGGTAGCTGCAAACCGGAAAGGGGGGAGGCGTACTCTCTGGGTTCTTCCGGCGAGGAACGAGATGATCCATTCCAGGGCCGTGCCTTGGATTCCGGTGTCGCTGAGGCGTTGTATCAGGGTGTGGTGGCATACCGTGTCGAAGGCTGCTGAGAGATCAAGGAGGATGAGGGCGGTGGTTTCCCCGTTGTCGAGCATTGACCTGCTGTCATCGGTGGCTGCGATGAGGGCGGTCTCGGTGCTGTGGTTTGCTCGGAAACCGGACTGTGATGGGTCGAGGGATCCGTTTGTCTCAAGGAAGGCGGAGAGTTGTTTGTTGACCGTCTTCTCGATGACCTTGGCAGGAAAAGGGAGGAGAGAGATGGGTCGGAAGTTCTTGAGGTCCGTGGGGTCCGTGGTGGGTTTTTTCAGAAGGGCGCTGATTTCGGCATGTTTCCAGCTCTCTAGGAAAGTGGCAGAAGCGAAGGAGCTGTTGATGACGTCCCGGATTTGGGGTGCGATGATGGAGTCTGCTTTGTTGAAGATGTGGTGCGGGCATGAGTCGGTGGGGGGAGCCGGAGTGGATGGTGCTCATAGTGCAGGTGGTGTCTTCGGTGCTGACCGGGGTCCAGGTGCAGAGGGTGGCGGTTGGGTGCGTTGGTTCAGTGGTAGGGTGCGTGGGCAGTGCGCCGAAGCTGTCGTGTATGTCGGCGATCTTGCGGTTAAAGAACGAGGCGAGTGAGTCGCCGAGGTCTTGCGAGGGTGTAATGTCGTTGTTGCAGGCGCTGGGGTTGGAGAGCTCTTTGACGATGCTGAAGAGTTCCTTGCTGTTGTGGGTGTTGTTGTCCAACCGCTGTTTGTATGTAGTTCTCTTGGTGGTGCGGATCAGTTGGTGGTGCTTGCGGGTAGCATTCTTGAGGGCTGCCATGTTCTCTGTTGTCTGATCCTTGCGCCAGGTTTTCTCCAGTGAGCAGCAGGTTTTCTTTGAGTTTATGCAATCTTTTTTCATTGTTTCCCTTTCTATCCTCCCGTTTCACTCTTCTCCTTTTCCTCTTCTACTTCCCTGGATCTTTCTTGTCTCTTTATTCCTCTTCTTCTCTTTATCTATTTATCTGCAACCTTTCTCTTTTTCATCTCTTTTCTTTTCTCTTCTTGTTCCTATAATTGCTAATATTTCTAAGAATATTCTTTATTGTTTTTCTGTCATCAACTTTATCCCCCCTTATCTGCTACATAGTTTAATTTCTAAGACTGTTTATTGCATTGTATGCTTCTTGTTTAATAATGTTATCTTATCTCAGTTTAATTCAGAGTTACTACATGGAATATTAAAGGATTAAATAATCCTATTAAAAGACAACGAGTACTATCCCATTTGGCTAGATTAAAAACTGAAATTGCCATGTTACAAGAAACTCATTTGTCTGACACTGAAGCCTTTAAATTAAAGAGATTTTGGGTAGGTAATGTATTCTCTTCCCGGCCCTAGGCAAGAAAAATTGTGTTCTAATCCTATGCCATAAAAAGTTTAATGTTTCTGTCATCCATCAGGAAATTAATTCAGATAGTCGCTGGGTGATTGTTAAACTGTTAATAGATAAAATGCCTTTGGTCCTTTTTAATGTTTATGCCCCAGTTTCTGTTGACCACACTTTTTGATTACAATTTTCAGATAAATTACTCTTGTTTGATGATAAATATATAATTTTTAGTGGTGATTGTAATCAAACCCATGACCCCATTTTAGATAGACGTTCCCCAGTTAAATTTGTAAACACTAAAATGCATGCGCAATTTACCTCCACTACTCATCCGAAATCCTTAATTGATATTTGGAGATTTTGTCATCCAGACCTCCAAGAGTATAGTTATTTTTCTCCCCCACATTAAACACAATCTCGCATTGATTATCTCTATCTAAGTAAATCCCTTACTCAACATGTTATACACTCAGAAATCGGTTCTATCTTAATTTCAGACCATGCCCCGGTTTTTGTTCATTTTGGTTTAATTCCTTTTTCCCCATCCACTGGTAGATGGGGATTTAATAACTTCCTACTTATGGATCCTCAGTTCTCTAGCTAATTCAGTTCTTTTGCTTTGGAATTTTTCACTACTAATAACCCTTCTGACTCTGCTCCAACTATGATTTGGGACTTTTTCAAGGCAACTGCAAGAGGCTTTATAATGAATTATGTCTCTCAGAAGAAAAAGGATTTTGAAAAACAATCAACTCAATTACTCACTAAAATTAAACAATTAGAATATACCAATTATCATTCCTTCACAGAAACCTCTTTAAAAGATCTCATCACTGCCAAGATTACTTTTAATAAATTATCCATAGAGGCTGCAACCTCTTATCTCCTTAAGAGTGATGCCCGATATTACGGGGGCCAGAATAAAATGGGGAAACTCCTAGCTAATTATTTAAAAACACGCCGAGATAGGACTAGATTTGCTTCCTTAAAGAACTCTAATGGGGATACTCTTTTCAGAGACGACGATATTTTACAAGAGTTTGTCTCCTTTTATAAAAACCTTTATACTCCTGAAACACAACCACTTCAGTCTGACATATCCTCTTACTTTCAATCAATTAATTCTCCTTCTCCCCATATTAACTTTGACTCGCTTGAAATGGATATCACTTTGAAAGAAATTTCACATGCTGTTTCGGTACTAAGACGCAGTAAAACTCCTGGACCCAATGGTTTTACCATTGAATTTTATGAACATTTTTCGAAACTTCTCCCGAAAATTCTTCTCTTATTTAATTGCTTTATGGCAAATGGATCTTCCCAAAGAACTTTTCAAGAAGCTATGGTTTGTTTAATTCCTAAAGAAAATAAAGATCCCTCTTTCTGTAAAAAGTACAGTCAAATTTCCCTTGTTAATACAGATTATAAAATCTTCGCAAAAATACTTGCTCTGCGCATTGACCCCATTTTACCTGAACTCATTTGACCAGAACAATCCGATTTTGTTAAGGGGCATTTATTGTCTGACAATTCCAGAGTTTTCTTCAATGTTCTTAGTAAAGCCTCATCCTTAGATTACCCACTTACCGTCATAACTCTAAACGCTGAAAAGGCATTTGATAGGATTGGTTGGGATTTTATGTTCTATGCTCCTAAATGGATAGGATTGCCTCCCAAATAAATCTGCTTCATTTCTTTATTGTATTCTGGTCCCAAAAGCTTCTATCTTTGCTAATGGGAGTGTCTCAGATTACTTTTCTCTCTTAAAATGTCTGTTTATGCTGATGATATCCTTTTATATTGTTCTAATCCAGATACTGCTCTCCCTTCCTTTCTCTATCAGGTTGTCACCTTCTCACAAATCTCAGGGTATCGCCTTAATCGAGATAAATGTGAAGTCTTACCCCTTAATATTTTATGTCTCAAACACTCTTTCAGCCAGGCAGGATTCTCCTGGCAACCGACTAAATTGAAATACTTAGGATTATGGTTCTCCTTAAATATCTCAGACACCCTAAAATAACATTTTGAATATATTACCAAAAAGCTAACTGACTCAATTACCAGATGGCATGCTCTCTTTCTCTCGTGGTGGGGCAGGTTAGACTGAATTAAGATGATGCTGGCTCCTCTAATCTTATACTCTCTTTCTATGATGTCAGTGTACATCCCAGGTTATTACTTTAAAAAAGATAGATTCAATCTTGACAAAGTTTCTCTGGAATCATAAACCCTTTTGAATAGCCTTATCCGGTCTTAAGAAGGACAAAATTGATGGAGGTCTTAAGTTCCCTGACTTATCATTACGCTTTTTCTCTAAAACAAGCTTCTCCAGGGCTTTCTACAGAGCTTCCCACAATTCCCCCACGATGGCTGTCTATCGTAAGGTCCCTTACGTTGCCCTTTGACTTCGCAGAAATTCTTGCATTTACTGCTAACACTTCTTTTTCCACTCCTCTGTTGTTGCTTACACTTGTAAACTCTTAACTCCCCTCTTACCTTCCTCATATCCTTCCCTTACTTCACTGTCTCAGCAACCTATCTAGCACAACAAATGGATACGCATCAAGAACCATACTTTTTATTGGATATCATGGAGGTCCAGGGGCTTATTATGCATTTCTCAACTTCTACTTGACAATAAACCTTTATCCTTTTCTGCTTTTCAATCTAAATTCCTTCTTCCTAATTCTTTTAGAAAACATTATGATCTTTTGCTCACCGCCCTTCAAGATTATATGGAATCACTTCCATCCTCCCCTACTCTTCCTGCAACTTGTTCTACACTTTTTCCTCTATTAGGGACTTCTCCTTCTGCATCTTGTATTTACAAGTGTTTATTGTCTCATTCAGAAAGGCTTAAAACAAAGACTGAATTGGCATGGGAACAAGATCTGTCAAAATCCTGGTCTGTTTCTTTGTTGGATAAGTTATGGTTAAAGATTCATAAAACCTCAAGAGCAGTTAACACTACCCAAACCTTTTATTTTATTTACCATCGTTTATTACACTCCCCAGCAAGATTAGCGTCTTTTTCCCCGGATACCTCGTCTAAATGTTGGTCCTGTCCCTACCCAAATGCTGATATAAAACATATGTTATTTGATTGTCCTAATATCTATACCTTCTGGCAATTAATTTGGTCTCGTATAAATGCCATTTTTAACACTAATGTTTCCTTTTCCCTATCTACTATTTTCCTATGTTCCCTATCCCCATCTTTGCCTCAAACCCCTTCACATTTTAAATTACTAGATTTACTGTTAGCTGTAGCCTTACATTTGATAACCTCCAATTGGAAAGAAGCAAGCAAAGTTACTTACACAACCTGGTGGAATGCCATATGTTTCCATCACAGACTTGACACCAACTATGTTACTCCTATCTCTTTAGCAATTAAAAGAGATTTATTATGGATTCCTCTCACTACATACTTATCTAAACTTGCTTCTCCAAATGCATCTACTGGTACTAATGCGAAAACATCAGACAAAGTTCGTAAACCGCCATGATCTATACCTTGGTGTCTTTTCTTCTTAAAAATTTTCAAACTTATTGTTAAGCTTATAGTTGTGTACACCATGCTCTTATTCTTATTGAAGTTTACCTGTATACAATGTTATTTTAAAAAAAACTTCATTTATATTCAATTTTTCTTTGCAATATTCACTGTATCATTTCCCCCCACTTTCTCCTTCTCTCGCCCTTCAATTCATATATATAATGTTTATTGTAACCACTTTTGCTCTAGCAATTTCAATGTGTATTTTTAGAATTCGTTTATGTACACCATTGCTTTAGCACACTGTTGATGTATTTTGTGCTTGGTTTCAGTAAACTTAAACTTAAAAAAATATATATATTTTACACATACCTTTTTTTCAAGGTTTTGTGTGTGTGTGTGTGTGTGTGTGTGTGTATATATATATATATATATATATATATATATATATATATATATAACCTACTGGCGGTCGCCAGTAGGTATATGTAGTTAGGATTTTTTCCCTATGGGATTTTTGAAAATTCTATGTCTAATAACTTTGGTTTTTGTGGACGGAATTGGCTGAAATTTTCAGGAAAATGGCACATTTTGTTTCTGAGCAGCCCCTGAAAATTTGGGGGTGTTCGTCAAGGGGGGTCCCAAAACGCGTTTTTCCCATGTTAATTTCCATAGGGCGGTTGGCCTCACTTTTAGCTCGAACGGCTGAATGGATTTGCATGAAACTTGGCAAAATTGTAGGGACTGTTAGCCCGATGTGCCTTTGCTAGGTCTCAATATATGTGGTCCAGTGGATTTTGAGAAATTAAAGTTCCAAAAAATATGTATATCTGTGACAGCGCTCCGGGTAGCGCTCCGGTTCGCGTACTTTTCGCGTAACGGAACTTTGCGAAGTGAAGCTGATTGGCTCTCCGGTGTCTGTCAACATTCTAAACAGTCCGGAGCGGCCGCCATCTTGTCTCTCGGTAGGGTCAAGAGACAAGAGGAGGCCAAAACGAAGGGGGAAATGATCATAAGGGGGCATAGTAGATCCTCCCTGACCCCCTAGGTTTGAAGAGGAGGTTTTAAAAGGGCCCCGCGGGGCAAAAAAAAATAATTTATTTTTTTATTTTTTTGCGTGGGAAGCTCCCGGTTCGCGCACCGGAAAGCTGTCCGGGGAGCGTACTATGAGGAAAAAAGAATGATTGACTTTCAACTTATTGTATGTTTATTGATTGTTCGTTTTGTTGTTTTTTTAAATTTATTTATTTTGGTTGTACTTCATGAATTAGATATAACAATGAATAATGTCTCAAACAATTTTTAATTATTAAATAAACATTTATTGGTCAGAATTTTCATAGTTCAATAAAACTTCCAGCATTACTTCATCTGGAATCTCCTCAAACATGCATGTTTCTATGTCTTGTAAGCCTTCAATAAATTGTTCATCAAAAGACTGATCCATAAAATCTTCATCTAAAAATTCTTCATTTAAAATCTCTTCAGATGTAATGTCGAAGGAAACATTGATATTTTCGTGCTCCCCTTCCATTTTTTTGCTGTAAATTGCATAAAAGAATAATTATATTAGAAGAGTTAGGGCACTGTTGGGTTTAAGTTCAGACAGGTAGTTCTGTTTTTTTAACAGTGAAGTTAAAGTAAGTAAATTCATAATTATAGCAGAGAAGTGTAAGTCAATCAATAAATATAACAGAGGAGCCTATCTGTAGCTATAACTATAGCAGGGGGACAGTAAATAATTATCTAACAACGTTTTTACAAATTAATTTAAAGTGCCCCTTACAAATTATCAATTTACTTTACAGGGAGGTGAAAATGTTCTTGAAATGTAGTTCAGGAAGTAGTAGTGAAAATGGCTGTGTTTCCCTCTCTTTCTTTATATATATTCAGGTACATAACCAATCAAATGTCAGGTAAAAAAAATTGAAAATGAAAGTAACATTTTCATTGGTTGTCAATTCCAACACTTCAGATGTGTTTTGTGAAGCAATTTACCTCAGGGTATTTAGAGAGGTCTACAGGCTAAATGGCTAAATGTAATTCCAAACAAATTTATGAAAATGGTAGGGATTGGTATGTAATATGAGCTAATCTATATTTGGTGAAAGTGTTTCCAGTCGTTTTTCTGTAAATTACTTTCCCACCTTTTTTAATGGAGCGCTTCCCAGGGAGCGTCCCGGTTCGCGAACCAGCAGCGTTACGGGAGTCGACCATTTTGTGTTTCAGTCGAATTAAGATACAAGATGGAGGGCAGATAATGTTGAGAATGGGTAGAAGGGGGCACGGTAGACGTATCTTGACCCCCTAGGTTTTCTGAGGGTGGCTGAGGAGGCCCATATGTGCGGGAAAAAAAACATTTTTTTAACAAATTTCGCGCGGTTAGCTTCTGGTTCGCGTACCGGGTAGCGCTCCGGGGAGCGTACTTTGTTGAAAATTAGTGAAAAAAGTTAGAGTAAAATAATAATTGTGAGTGATCAGATGTAGGG
The DNA here is from genome assembly GCF_964263255.1 of Lissotriton vulgaris. Lineage (NCBI taxonomy): Eukaryota > Metazoa > Chordata > Amphibia > Caudata > Salamandridae > Lissotriton > Lissotriton vulgaris. The sequence continues at coordinate 1,517,778,867 of NC_141691.1, forward strand.
TAGCTCTGAGAAGAGCTTTTGGGTTTATGGTACATTTAGGTACTTATAAGTAGGTACCAATGCACAGTCTTAAATTCAAAATGAAAATTCTGTTGCCCTCATCTGAGAAGTGAACTCCATCTCCTCTGTAGATATCTTGCATGCAGTAACGCAAGTTATTGTTGTACATGGAGTCCATTCCATGGTCTCTCATGTAAGCTGAAACAGATTTGTTTACATGCTTCCTCGACTTCTCAATTTGTGGACAAAATTGGTTCGACCACCTCCATTTCTGTCTTTGGCATATATTTGAATATACCAAGGCAGTTTGAGGAAAAAGTGCCATTAATTGCTCAAAGGTGTCCTTTAAAAGCATTTCCAGACCTACCCCAGTCAAAGTGCCCAAATCATTACCTCCACAGTGCACAATTAACAGGTCAGGTTTTGGCAAATGCATAAAGGTTTTCACCAATGGTATCAATTGGTGACATTTTAATCCTCTGTGGCCAAACCACTTAATTTCCACATCTTGTAAATTGAGGTTAGGTAAATTTCTGGTCTCGGCATACCTTTGAGCCCAGTAGATGTAACTATGTCCAACAATCCAGACAGTAAACATGGTGAGAGAAGTTTCTGCTGCAGTCAGATGAAGTGTGGTAATGAAATGGCAGATGAAACAGTAGGAGTTTGTAAAGAAAAAAAATTGTGGAGTTTCAGTGCTAATGATTCACTAGCAGTGATTGGTGGATTTCCATTTCTGAAAACAGAAAGTTAGGGTGCATGGATGTGTTCTTTGAAAGATGTAATTTGAATGGTCAAGGAAAAAACATTTAATGAAAGATTGCACTGGATACGCAGGTGCACTGAGAGTTCAGAGTTCAATTGAAACATTGTTGTGTGAACTTGCAAACATCAGAGGTCTTTCAGGAGGTGGTTGCTATGTAAAAAAGGCAGAGAGGGCAGAGGGGGGAACGGTTTTGATTTGAAAAAAGTGAGGGAAGAGTTTTGATTGCCTAGCATGAGAGATATGTGTAATGAATATCTGCATTTCTGCGCTTTCTATAGCTGCAGCCTCTGGAGTGCATACTCTTTGTTCTGCTGAAGACAATTTGGTGTATTTCTGAGACTGTTTTGAAACTCATAAAGAATTTGCTAAGGTGAGAAAAGATTTATTTAATTTAGATAGACTATAGTATGCTTTAAGGACAAAATTATGAAGAAAGCTGTGTTTTTAAAATGTTGCTTTGTCTAAAGTGTTTTACAAATAGATTTTGTTTCTTTGAGAAATTGTAATTGAAAAAGATGTGAAGTATTAGCACTGTCAGGGTGTTTTTGTACATAGGAGCTTTGCAGTGTTTTCAAATTAGTACTTGAAAATCGTTTTTGAGGAAAAGGAATGCTTTTAAAATTTATCACAAGGAAAAAATGGTGTCTGCTTCTTTATAAGGCATTTGAGTGTCTCTGATGTTATTTTTCCCATTTTAATTGAAGAGCTTTCTCCGTGGGGCAAGTTGCTTGTAAATATGCTCCCACCTCTGCTTGGAAAATTTAGATTTTGATTCTATGAGTTACATAGCCATGTTAAAAGTGTCCCAAAAATGGTGCAAGGGCAATGAAAAACCCCTTTCATGTGTCTTAAGGACATTTTAAGTCATTTCCTCTTGAATGTAGGTATACAATTGATTTATATGTTGTGTTTAAAAACGTTTTTTTTTTAAATCAATTACATTTCTGGATATGTACTGCTAGAGCTTCATAGGTTGTTTGGGGCATATTTATAAGGCATTTAAGTGTCTCTGATGTTATTTTTCCCATTTTAATTTAAGACCTTTCCCTGTGGTGCACGTTCCTTGTAAATATGCTCCCACCTGTGCTTGGTAAATTTAGATTTTGATTATTTGACTTACATAGCCATGTTAAAAGTGATTCAAAAATGGTGCAAAGGCTTTAAAAAACACTTTCATGTGTCTTGGGGCATTTTAAGTCACTGAGGAAACAAAGGTGATGTGATTGTGCAATGAGGAAAAGAAACTGCACATTTTTCAATTACATCACCTGTGTTTCCTAAGTTTATGAATAACATTGTGCAGATGACGTTTAGGTCTGTCCACGGACACAAAAGAGGTCTGGCCTTTGTTCAAGAGTTAAGTGGACATGATTTACTTCATTGGTAGGCCTTCACATGTATTATCTCCTCTGTACTCTGGAGCGGCGGTGCAAAAGATTTGCTATGTGACAACATATTTACAACTTGATGCATCTAGACAGATGTGTCATGCTGTCGTTTTTGAGGAAAAGGAATGCTTTTAAAATTTATCACAAGGAAAAAATGGTGTCTGTTTCTTTATAAGGCATTTGAGTATCTCTGATGTTATTTTTCCCATTTTAAATTAAGAGCTTACGGCGTGTGGCTTGTTCCTTGTAAATATGCTCCCACCTGTGCTTGGCAAATTTAGATTTTGATTCTCTGAGTTACATAGCCATGTTAAAAGTGTCCCAAAAATGGTGCAAGGGCAATCAAAAACCCCTTTCATGTGTCTTAAGGACATTTTAAGTAATTTCCTCTTGAATGTAGGTATACAATTGATTTATATGTTGTGTTTAAAAACGTTTTTTTTAAAATCAATTACATTTCTGGATATGTACTGCTAGAGCTTCATAGGTTGTTTGGGGCATATTTATAAGGCATTTAAGTATCCACGATGGTATTTTTCCCATTTTAATTTAAGACCTTTCCTCGTGGTGCACGTTCCTTGTAAATATGCTTCCATCTGTGCTTGGCAAATTTAGATTTAGATTATTTGACTTACATAGCCATGTTAAAAGTGATCCAAAAATGGTGCAAAGGCTTTAAAAAAACACTTTCATGTGTCTTAGGGCATTTTAAGTCACTTAGGAAACACAGGTGATGTGATTGTGCAATGAGGAAAAGAAACTCCACATTTTTCAATTACATCACCTGTGTTTCCTAAGTTTATGAATAACTGCAGCGGTGGTGCAAAAGATTTGCTATGTGGCGACATATTTTTAACTTGATGCATCTAGACAGATGTGTCATGCTGTAAAGTCCTGTGCCACATGTAGGTGTTTTGTTGCAGGGTGGGCATTCATTTGCATGAAAGCCCTGTAAAAGTAACACAGTGAAATTTAGAAGATTTCACTGAGTCAGCTTTATAGCATTCCTGAATCAAATCCTTATGGCTGTTTGAAACAGGCATAAGGAGTGAAGCACCATGCAATTTGTGGCTTCCTCCTGTGCATTGCAGTAGACATGTCGTGTTTACGATGTGACTTGTGCAATGTATTGCTTTTGCGGCACCGATGCGTGACGCATCTGTGCTGTTTTTATTCAATGGTGTTCCACAATGTAAATGTGCGACACCATGAGTAGCAGAGCAGTGGTGCACATTAACTGGTGCATTCCTGGGGATGTGTCAGTTAATATAAATCTGTCCCTATACATTTAAGTATGTGTAGGGGACACAGAGTCAGTGACGCTTATCCTAGGTTAAGAAGAGATGAGTCCTGTTTACTAAAGACTTAGACATAGGCCTCACCTCTTCAGCTGGACATGGCTAAATAATAGCTGCAATATGATTCTCTTGTTAAACAATTTTACTATTCTAGCCTCTGAGATTTGTGTCTTAGTCTCCAACATCTCATTGTTGTTCTCTTTTTTTAAAGATAACGACAACATCAAGCATGAGTGATAATGAGCAATCAGTTGATCTCGATCTTATCGTTGAACTTGTCATTGAAACGTCAGTGGAAGTAGATCCTTTAGATCATTTAAATCCTGAGGATGATGAAGAATATGATGAGAATGCTGATTTGTCAGAATTGTATGATATAGGGTGGGAAGCTGATCTGCTTGAGCCTATGTAGTAAAAATGTAAACCATTTCATTTAAAATTAAACAATAGTTCAAAAATAGTATGTGTGTAGTTTCTTTATTAAAATAATCAAATATGCTCGTAAAATTAGTTCAGATTCACATATAAAACAACACAGGTAAAACAATTAGCAATTGCTACTATTTGTGATTTCTAAATTTGCCAATGCACTAAAAATTATTCTATGTTAAAATAACAAGCAGGGTGTTAAGTTTTTGATGACTGTTATTGATGTACTGTTTGGTAATAGTGATTAATAATATTTTTTATTATATTTTAGCACAGATTCAACTGCAGATTATTTCAAAATTTGGAAAATGCCAACTAAGAATCGAATTAGAAAGGCTACAAGACGTCAAAGACAGCAGGTCCATCAATTACTGCAGCAGTCCTCTACAAAAAAAACTTGTCAAGTCACCAAGAAAGCACCGGGTAAGACCACGAAAACATTCCTAAGAAAAATTTGTAGTAAAAAAAGTATTTCTACAGAAAATGTTTCAGTCCAGAAAAAGAGAAGCAATTTAAACGGAAAGGAAGGGCCAATCAAAAATGTTACTGCTAGAGCAAGAGATAACTCTGTGCATGATAGCAGAAGGAAAGAACAGTTTAGGGACATTCGTAAACGAATGTTCCGCAACAGGATAATTGGCAATTTGTTAAAAAATATTAACAAAGGTCAACAGAAAGTGGTTTTTTATAAGAGAAAAAAAAAAGTTGAGAAAGTTATTGATCAAGCATTTGAAATTAAACGAAAGTTATTTATTTTGATAGTCAACAGAATTAGGAAGGTAAACAAGGTAATTTATGATTTCAAAACAAATAGTAGATGGAAGAGAATAATTAATCGTAGTAATTTTTGTGATGTTTTCTCAGGAGACTGGATGCATAGTTCAAGTTCTGAGGCATTTTTTAATGAGGAGAGTTATTTCCAGTATAATGATTTGGTGCATGCAGTTGACACCAGTGGTCGAGCTTATGAAGTGAAAGATGGATGTCCAGTTAAAAAAGAAAAACTTGTAACAACAGAGACAGAAGAGGTGTTAGGTAATGAGGTTTTAGGAAGACGTCCTAAGGGTCCTGTGTACACCTGGAAGTGTAGTAGTATTTGCAGTGTGCGACAGGATTCAATCGATTTGCTTTGTGATTTTGTACGGACATTTAATAAGAAAAGTTTGAAGCAGAAAATGAAGTTGTTGCAAGAATTAGATCCTTGCAGAGTGAGAGAAGTGACAGGTTTGCATGGTCATTCACTGGCTTGTCTTTCCAGGAGAGTATGCCAGAGTGTTTTTCATCATTTTAGGATGCTAGCAGTGCATCATAATAAAGTGATGAAATTAATTAGAATGTTGTATTATGCTAAGAGTCCAGCAATTATGCTTAAACAATTATGTGCTGCTCTTTTCCATGGTTCTGAAATAGATGTGAAGAATATTTGTGAAGAAATTGAGTTTTGTTACTTTGGAAGTAAAGAGGAGAATGTTCAAATTGACCCAGAAGAAGAGGGTAATGTTGAAGATAATGTACAGGTTTCCAGTACAGATAATTTTCAGAAAGAAATTGTCACGTTTCAGGTGAAATCAAGTGAGAGGCCTAATTTCACTTGTGTGTGTTGTCGACGCACTTATTATAAGAATCAGACTAAGTTAGTGGATTTATATGCAAAAAGTGAAAGGGAAAATAATAGTGAAAGGAAGGATTTCGCAACATACTTGATGGTAGAAAATTGTTTTGATTTGGGATCGGATCAACGTGTGTGTACTTATTGTTGTAACAAATTAAACCAAAACCAGATGCCAGCTAGGGCGGTTCATAATAATCTGGAATTGGTAGAGATTCCTTCTGAATTGAAGGATTTAAATACTTATGAATCTATTTTGATTCAAAGTATCCATCCCTTTCAAGCTATTGTAAGAATGGAGCCAAAGACAGGGAAGTTGCCTCCATCAGATTTACAGAGAGGATTAAAGGGAAGAGTTGTTTATTTGCCTCTAGATTTGAACAAAAACATTAACACAATTGGAGTAGAGAAAGTGGAAGAGGAACCTCTAGTTATCATAGTTAATGGTGTTCCGACAAAGAGTAAGAAAATATGGCAAGATTCAGTGGATGTTAGGAAAGTCAAAAATGCAACATTGTATTTAAAAAAAAATAACAAGTACTATAAGAATGTATATGTTGCAGAAGAGGAAGTAAGTGAGGAAGAGGATAGCGATTTGTGTCCTGGTCAAATTGAAAAAGTAGAAGCCACTAAAAAGGAAGAAATTTATGAACATTATAGTGTTCATCCTTTGCATTCCAAGGAAGCTACGGGGAATGCTATTGAGTTGTTTCAAATGAAACAAGCCAAAGGGAGTCCCATTAGTGTTTGGGAGGAAAGTTTGGAAGCTCGGTGTTTCCCACAGCTATTTCCCACAGTTCGAGGAGGCCGATATGATGAGCGGCCTGTTCAAATTCCTGCTTCAGAATACCGGACTTTACGATTGTATGCAGAAGATGCTAGGTTTCGACAATGCATTCCCTATTTGTTTCATCTCCTGTTTGAAAGCAATCTGTCAGGACTGTCATATGCAGTGAACCTCATCTTGAAAAGTGGTATACAGATGCGAAACATCTCGGCAAGGGACTTTATGGATAAAGTCAATGTCCAAGACAGTATTTTGGATTCTCACCTAATTAATCTCATGGCGTGTCAGCGTGGTACTAATGAGTACTGGTACCGTCGTCATGGTGATTTAAAATGTATGCTGAGGAACTTAGGAACTCCGACATGGATCCTCACTCTCAGCTGTGCCGAGTATAGCTGGGAAGACTTACTTGAATTTCTACGAGAGGCAAATGGAAACATTGAAAATATTGAATTCAAGACACCCGGAGAACTGTGCTCTTTGGATCCAGTGAATGTATGCAGGTACTTCAATCATAGATTTGAAGCTATGATGTCTTTCATCATGAATAAGAAGAATCCACCTCTTGGAGAGGTGTTGGATTTTTCTGGAGAAAGGAGTACCAAGCAAGAGGTGCTCCTCATATACATATGCTGCTGTGGATCAAGGATGCACCTAAATTTGGAACAGATCCGGATGACTTAGTGATGAGTTTCATAGAACAGTATTCTACGTGTGCTGTTCCAAACGCAAAGGAGAAGAAAAGCCTAAGAGAACAAGTTCTACGTTTCCAAAGCCATCGTTGTGGAAAGTACTGTCGTCGTAAATTCAGAAACAAGGACAAGTTCTACACCAAATGTCGTTTCAACTTTCCACCACCGGTGATTTCTAAAGGAAGAGTAAACAGTTTGATGTCTTCACTGCGACATAATGTGACGAGGAAATCACCCAAAAACACATACAATTTGAAAAGAAACGAAGAGTCCAAGTACATCAACGACTACAAACCTGTGATTTTGTCCATGTGGAATGCTAACATGGATATACAGTTTGTGGCTGACAACTGTATGGCTGTGGCTCGGTATGTGACATCTTACATCACCAAAAAAGAAAAGACAGAATTGAAGGATATGTGGGAGGATATTTCCCATGAAAAGAGCCTCAGCAAGAAGTTGTACAGTTTCAGTTTGAAGATGTTGTCGCATCGAGAAATCGGAGCTTACGAATGTTCTGACCGCTTGTCTTCAGCAAGTCTCTATGCCAAATCCAGGAGTATCGTTTGGGCGAGTCTTGGTCTTGCTGCAACGCGAAATCGAGTTCTAAAACCTGTCCGGGAAATTGAGTATTTGGCAGAAAAGGAGCCAAACAGTACCGACATTTTGAAGACCAACATGTTGGATACATATTATCCAAATCGAAGCAGTCACCTCGAGAATGTTTGTCTATATGAGGTTCTACAAAATTACATATTCAAAAGGAACATCAAAGAAGATATTGAGAAAGGAGTGTATGCTGTAATTGGAAGTGAGGGATGTCTGGTCAAGCAAAGAAAATGCCACTTGGTAAACCATCGAAAATTGAGTGGCGAATCTCCAGAAAAAAAAGAGTTTTTCTATTTAGCACTCTTGCAACTTTTCAAGCCTTGGCGTGCAGAAGAAGAACTGCTTGGAAATTTTCTTTGTTATGAAGACTCTTTCAATGCCGCCAAGGAAACCATAGAATGTTCTGCTTTTCCCAAATATCTAGAAATGTTGACTTTGGAAATCGAGCAGGAAGCAACGATTGCAGCCGAGATTGCTAGAGACAGTTCTCAGGACAGTCAGAGTACTGTTTCATTGAGTCAGGATCCACTAGGAGGACCTGTTATCGAAAATGAAGCCGCCACTGCCATGAATGAAGTAGAAAGAGCCATGGCACATGCTCAGGAGAATGCGGTTAACTTAGAAGACTTGGAAAGACAAGTCAACGTTGAGCAGAGGAAAATATATGACGAAGTTACCAAGCAAATTGAGCATGGATTAAATCATGAGAAGAAAGAGTGCTCATGTACGTCGTTGAAGCCTGTCCGATTGTACGTGAGTGGAGAAGCAGGAACTGGAAAAAGTTTCCTCATTAAAGCAATTTCTTGTTATTTGCAGGAAAGGACTGAGTCATCGCTGTCTTGTGTTGTCACCGCTCCAACTGGACTAGCAGCATATAACATTAAAGGTATTACTTTGCATCGTCTACTGATGTTGCCAGTGGAGCATGACAACAAATTACAATACCACAAGTTATCTGGAGATGCTTGTTGTGAAGTTTCAAGATTCTTGAGGAAAATGAAACCTCTTATCATTGACGAAGTAAGCATGGTTTCAAATCTCATGCTTGCCTTTGTGCATTTGAGAATGCAAGAAGTTCTTAAAACAGAGTATGATGTGTTATTTGGTGGCAAACACATCATTGTTTTCAGAGATCTTCTGCAGCTAACACCAGTGAAAGGACAACCTGTGTTCAAAATACTCACGCATGAAGATACCAGGAAGTGCCTAGGGAGCATTGGCAATGTCAATATATGGTTAAACTTCAATTATGCTGAACTGCATGAAAATATGCGTCAGGCGAAGGATGAAGATTACAAGAATATTTTACAAGATGTTAGAATTGGAAAAGTGACCGAGTATGCGAAAGAAGCTTTACATGCACGATTACTGTCAAATTTATATCCAGAACAAGACATTGTGCCTGAGAATATTTTTAAGAAAATTACTGAGAAGAAATCTGGAATATGTTTGATGCCAACTCTTGCAGAATGTGCCATCTTCAACAACAAAATGTTGAATTTAGAAAAACAAGAGATTGTGAAACTTGAAGCTATTGACAAAATAGAGCATATGGGAGCAACAATTATTTTGTCTGAGAATTTGAAATCTAAATTGGATTCATTAGAGAAGACTATACATTTGAGATGCCATCAGTGATGTCACTGACCATGTCATGAATGATGTAATATGTGACAGCATCAGCAGTGGATTGCGGGTGCGCGAAATATAGTTAGTACAACTAACTATATAGGAGCAATTTCAATGGTTTTTTAAATGCTAATTCCTAACTATATAAGGCCTTAAACCTATGGTTTTTTCAGTAAATTTGCAAGGTTTTTTAAATGCGAATTCCTAACTATATAAGGCCTGAAACCTATGGTTTTTTCAGTGAATTTGCAAGGTTTTTTAAATGCTAATTCTATGAGCGGATAACGTTTAAATATGTTAATATCCTGTGGGACCACCTGAGCAGCCCTAGGGGGTCAGGGTGTTTCTACCCTGCCCCCTTTTTGCATTCTACACGTTTGTTTTTCTGCTTCTTTTGTGCCTCGGTCTACCTAGCACAAGACGAATGCCAACACTTCCTGGTTGGAAGTGTTGACAGCCAATGAGCATGCTGCTTTCCTATGAAATATTTACAACAAGGGGTGGTGAGGGACAGAGTCTCTGAATTAAGCAGAAAACTCTCACCCAGTCAAGAGATCAGGGCTAGATCCAACACCGTTTTTTAGCTCACAGCACCATCCCAGTTTCAGAACCTGGCTGTATGCAAATTAGTCTGTTCCTGTCCCAGTGCATGATGGGAACAGGGCAAACCAAACTACAAAAGCCAATTCTTACACTGGGAAGGAAACAAGCTCCCGGGGACCGGTTTCTGGCATTACAGCCGTCTTCGGCCCGGTTTGCTTGAATCCTGATGGTGCAATGAGCAAGGGACTCATGTCTGAGTATACCCTTCCACGCTTAGGGTGGACAAAAATATTTACAACAAGGGGTGGTGAGGGACAGAGTCTCTGAATTAAGCAGAAAACTCTCACCCAGTCAAGAGATCAGGGCTAGATCCAACACCGTTTTTTAGCTCACTGCACCATCCCAGTTTCAGAACCTGGCTGTATGCAAATTAGTCTGTTCCTGTCCCAGTGCATGATGGGAACAGGGCAAACCAAACTACAAAAGCCAATTCTTACACTGGGAAGGAAACAAGCTCCCGGGGACCGGTTTCTGGCATTACAGCCGTCTTCGGCCCGGTTTGCTTGAATCCTGATGGTGCAATGAGCAAGGGACTCATGTCTGAGTATACCCTTCCACGCTTAGGGTGGACAAAAATATTTACAACAAGGGGTGGTGAGGGACAGAGTCTCTGAATTAAGCAGAAAACTCTCACCCAGTCAAGAGATCAGGGCTAGATCCAACACCGTTTTTTAGCTCCCTGCACCATCCCAGTTTCAGAACCTGGCTGTATGCAAATTAGTCTGTTCCTGTCCCAGTGCATGATGGGAACAGGGCAAACCAAACTACAAAAGCCAATTCTTACACTGGGAAGGAAACAAGCTCCCAGGGACCGGTTTCTGGCATTACAGCCGTCTTCGGCCCGGTTTGCTTGAATCCTGATGGTGCAATGAGCAAGGGACTCATGTCTGAGTATACCCTTCCACGCTTAGGGTGGACAAAAATATTTACAACAAGGGGTGGTGAGGGACAGAGTCTCTGAATTAAGCAGAAAACTCTCACCCAGTCAAGAGATCAGGGCTAGATCCAACACCGTTTTTTAGCTCACTGCACCATCCCAGTTTCAGAACCTGGCTGTATGCAAATTAGTCTGTTCCTGTCCCAGTGCATGATGGGAACAGGGCAAACCAAACTACAAAAGCCAATTCTTACACTGGGAAGGAAACAAGCTCCCGGGGACCGGTTTCTGGCATTACAGCCGTCTTCGGCCCGGTTTGCTTGAATCCTGATGGTGCAATGAGCAAGGGACTCATGTCTGAGTATACCCTTCCACGCTTAGGGTGGACAAAAATATTTACAACAAGGGGTGGTGAGGGACAGAGTCTCTGAATTAAGCAGAAAACTCTCACCCAGTCAAGAGATCAGGGCTAGATCCAACACCGTTTTTTAGCTCACTGCACCATCCCAGTTTCAGAACCTGGCTGTATGCAAATTAGTCTGTTCCTGTCCCAGTGCATGATGGGAACAGGGCAAACCAAACTACAAAAGCCAATTCTTACACTGGGAAGGAAACAAGCTCCCGGGGACCGGTTTCTGGCATTACAGCCGTCTTCGGCCCAGTTTGCTTGAATCCTGATGGTGCAATGAGCAAGGGACTCATGTCTGAGTATACCCTTCCACGCTTAGGGTGGACAAAAATATTTACAACAAGGGGTGGTGAGGGACAGAGTCTCTGAATTAAGCAGAAAACTCTCACCCAGTCAAGAGATCAGGGCTAGATCCAACACCGTTTTTTAGCTCACTGCACCATCCCAGTTTCAGAACCTGGCTGTATGCAAATTAGTCTGTTCCTGTCCCAGTGCATGATGGGAACAGGGCAAACCAAACTACAAAAGCCAATTCTTACACTGGGAAGGAAACAAGCTCTCGGGGACCGGGTTCTGGCATTACAGCCGTCTTCGGCCCGGTTTGCTTGAATCCTGATGGTGCAATGAGCAAGGGACTCATGTCTGAGTATACCCTTCCACGCTTAGGGTGGACAAAAATATTTACAACAAGGGGTGGTGAGGGACAGAGTCTCTGAATTAAGCAGAAAACTCTCACCCAGTCAAGAGATCAGGGCTAGATCCAACACCGTTTTTTAGCTCACTGCACCATCCCAGTTTCAGAACCTGGCTGTATGCAAATTAGTCTGTTCCTGTCCCAGTGCATGATGGGAACAGGGCAAACCAAACTACAAAAGCCAATTCTTACACTGGGAAGGAAACAAGCTCCCGGGGACCGGTTTCTGGCATTACAGCCGTCTTCGGCCCGGTTTGCTTGAATCCTGATGGTGCAATGAGCTAGGGACTCATGTCTGAGTATACCCTTCCACGCTTAGGGTGGACAAAAATATTTACAACAAGGGGTGGTGAGGGACAGAGTCTCTGAATTAAGCAGAAAACTCTCACCCAGTCAAGAGATCAGGGCTAGATCCAACACCGTTTTTTAGCTCCCTGCACCATCCCAGTTTCAGAACCTGGCTGTATGCAAATTAGTCTGTTCCTGTCCCAGTGCATGATGGGAACAGGGCAAACCAAACTACAAAAGCCAATTCTTACACTGGGAAGGAAACAAGCTCCCAGGGACCGGTTTCTGGCATTACAGCCGTCTTCGGCCCGGTTTGCTTGAATCCTGATGGTGCAATGAGCAAGGGACTCATGTCTGAGTATACCCTTCCACGCTTAGGGTGGACAAAAATATTTACAACAAGGGGTGGTGAGGGACAGAGTCTCTGAATTAAGCAGAAAACTCTCACCCAGTCAAGAGATCAGGGCTAGATCCAACACCGTTTTTTAGCTCACTGCACCATCCCAGTTTCAGAACCTGGCTGTATGCAAATTAGTCTGTTCCTGTCCCAGTGCATGATGGGAACAGGGCAAACCAAACTACAAAAGCCAATTCTTACACTGGGAAGGAAACAAGCTCCCGGGGACCGGTTTCTGGCATTACAGCCGTCTTCGGCCCGGTTTGCTTGAATCCTGATGGTGCAATGAGCAAGGGACTCATGTCTGAGTATACCCTTCCACGCTTAGGGTGGACAAAAATATTTACAACAAGGGGTGGTGAGGGACAGAGTCTCTGAATTAAGCAGAAAACTCTCACCCAGTCAAGAGATCAGGGCTAGATCCAACACCGTTTTTTAGCTCACTGCACCATCCCAGTTTCAGAACCTGGCTGTATGCAAATTAGTCTGTTCCTGTCCCAGTGCATGATGGGAACAGGGCAAACCAAACTACAAAAGCCAATTCTTACACTGGGAAGGAAACAAGCTCCCGGGGACCGGTTTCTGGCATTACAGCCGTCTTCGGCCCAGTTTGCTTGAATCCTGATGGTGCAATGAGCAAGGGACTCATGTCTGAGTATACCCTTCCACGCTTAGGGTGGACAAAAATATTTACAACAAGGGGTGGTGAGGGACAGAGTCTCTGAATTAAGCAGAAAACTCTCACCCAGTCAAGAGATCAGGGCTAGATCCAACACCGTTAAGAATTGGCTTGGTAGTTTGGTCTGCCCTGTTCCCATGATGCACTGGGCCAGGGTCAGACTAATTTGCATATAGCCAAGTTCTGAGCTGGGATGGTGCAGTGAGCTGAAAAACGGTGATGGATCAAGCCCTGATCTTTGGACTGGGTGAGAGTGGTCTGCTTAATTCAGACACTCTGTTCATCACCACCCCCTTTTCTGAATCGCTTTCCTATGAAAGGCATGCTGATTGGCTGCCACTGTCTGTCAACACTCCAAACCAGTAAGTGTTGGCAGCCATCTTGTGCCTTGGTAGAACTAAGGCACAGGAAAGCAGAAAAACAAACGTGTAGAACTAAAAAAGGAGGCAGGGTAGAAGCACCCTGACCCCCTAGGCCTGCTCCGGGGGTCCCACAAGGCCCCCCCAGGCCCCCCCCAAAATATTTTTTTTCTTTCGGAAAATCACGGGGGTATGCGCACTGTACAGAGTATAGTAAGCTTACAGTAAGCTTACTGTACTCTGTACGGTGCGCGTACCCCCACAATTTTCCGGAAAAAAAAAATTGGGCCTGGGGGGGCCTTGTGGGACCCCATGAGCAGGCCTAGGGGGTCAGGGTGCTTCTACCCTGCCCCCTTTTTGAGTTCTACACGTTTGTTTTTCTGCTTTCCTGTGCCTCAGTCTACTGAGGCACAAGATGGCTGCCAACAATTTCTGTTTTGGAGTGTTGACAGACAGTGGCAGCCAATCAGCATGCAGCTCATACTCAGGAAGGTACAGAGTATGGTAAGCTTGCGTGCACTCACAGAGCGAGAGAGAGAGAGAGAGAGAGAGACATTAGGATACCTAAATTGTGATAGTAATTTAAATCTAGTTTGAATCATTAAGTAAAAATAGTTACATTTTAAATCAAATACTATAAATTGTATAGGGGAAGGAAGGTATTTTTAAAACTTAGAAATTAGTAGAGTACAGGGGTGGCTCATAGATACGTAGTGTGTAGGGCTAGTATGGAGACTCTAGGGTGCAAGAATGGTAGAGTACAGGTATAAAGGAGTTTTTAGGGTTCAGGGATGAGAAGAAATGAGTTTTTAAGAGCTCAAGGATGGATAATGAATAGGGGTGGTAGTGTGTATTTTAAGGATTCAGGATTGGGTATAAGAGGTGGTCGGTTGGGCTAGAAGGGGTTCAAAAGTTTAGTATGTTTGGATGGTTGGTCCTGAAGTCAAGGGGGGGTTCCACAGCACCGACATTAAAAAACAATATGGCCTTCTCAGTGGTCCAAGGTACTGTGGCACTCCCATGGGTCCCAGCACCACCCTCCAGTGGTGGCACCTCCGCTATGGCGGAGGAGCACGCCCACCCCGAAAAACAGCAGGAAATGGAAAAAAGCAACACTTGTGTCATTTTATTTCTCCTTTCCTGCTGAGTCTTGGGGTGGAGCCTGGGGGGTGACTGCACTGAGGGGAGTGGTAGTACACTCCCTTCACTGTGCACGATGATTTGAGCGGCTATCTCAGGCCAGCCAAATCATTATGTGCAGTGAACCTCTCTCCAATCCCAGCTGCATTGCTGGGGGTGGAGAGAGCAGGCACAGACTCTCAGTCTGTCCTGGAGCGCCAATCGAGGGTGTTCAGGCCAATCCTGAAACTGCTCTCAAGTGAGATGAGCTTCAGGATTGGCTGCAAGGCATTCTGAGAGCCTGTGCCTGTCTGAGGCAGTGGAGCAGAGGAGCACAATGCAGGATACGGCCGGCTGAAGGTAAATTAAAAAATATGATAATATTTTTATTTTGCCATTCTCCCTTTGTGATCCCTATGACGCTTAAGTGGCAGGTACCACAGGAGCACTGCAATATCTGGAAACAAAACAAAAAAATGTCTGGTGGGCATCGGCGGATGGTTGGAGACAGGGCCAAATTCCATGCTCCATGGGTGGGTTGCCGCTTTTGGCAAGGTTGGGTGCGGCCAACACCCTGCTGTGTATGGCTAAATACACGGTGGGAGGTTGACCATCTC
This sequence comes from Lissotriton vulgaris, assembly GCF_964263255.1. NCBI lineage: Eukaryota > Metazoa > Chordata > Amphibia > Caudata > Salamandridae > Lissotriton > Lissotriton vulgaris. The sequence continues at coordinate 1,517,794,116 of NC_141691.1, forward strand.
CGAGGGCTCTGACATATGGCCTTGCCAGAGGCCATGTCCTACAGTCAACCCCATGCTGTCCATGGCAAAAGTCCGTGCTCAGCATGGAGTGGGCTGTCCATGGACGTTAGGGCTGAGGTGAGCCCCTGTTTTCCAACTCCCCACTGTGCATGGCCAAGACTCATGCACAGCATGGTAGGTAGCAAAATATGGTACAAAAGTCCCAGAAAATCATTGAAAGAAATGAAAGTTAAAGTGATATTCTATTCTATTCTATTCGTTTTGGTAGAGCGCGACAGCTGCCCCAGCAATGAGGCGTCCCGGCGCTAAGAACTCAAGATCCTAGCCTGAGCAGGGAGAAACCAAGGCTGGAGAGAGGCTTTACAGGCAAGGGAATAGGAACGTTTTCACTGCTTTCCGGAATGCCGGTAGGCTGTCAATGGAGCGAATGTGTTGTGGCAGGTCATTCCACAGCTTGGCTCCGAGGAACCTAAAGGAGCGGCCGCCCATGCGGCTGAGTTTTATGCGTGGGACGCATAGGAGGTTTTGGTTGGAAGATCTTAGGTTCCGTGACGGCGCATAGGGAGTGAGAAGGGGTCGAAGCAGAGGAGGGGTGTTGAGTTTGAGGATTTTGAAAGACAGAATGAGGGTCTTGAATTTGATTCTAGAATCAACGGGTAGCCAGTGTAAATTTTTTGATGGTCGCTCTGGCAGAGCATCTGCGGGGTAGGCCGACCAGAGTTCTTGCCGCAGAGTTCTGCACGCGTTGGAGCCGTGCTATCTCACATTTGTTGGCACCAAGAAGGAGCACATTAGCGTAGTCCAGGCGTGAGAGGATGGTGGCTTGGATAATGAGTTGGCGGGTTTTAGCATTGAAAAAGCCTAGTATATGGCTGAGGCTTCTCAGCAAGCCAATGCAGGTGCCGGCAACTTTTTTGGTGTGAGACCGAAAGTTGAGTGAGGCATCCATCCAAACGCCTAGATTTTTTACTAGGGTTTTGGGGGGAGGGATGGTGCCTAGGGAAGACGGCCACCAGTGCTCATTCCAGCGGCTGGTGTCTTTGCCAAGGAATAGCACCTCTGTCTTTCCGCTGTTAAGTTGCAGACAATTCATTGTCATCCATTGGGCGACCGCAGAGAGTCCGTTTTTAAAGTTAGAGGATGAGCTGGAAGGGCCTTTTGAGAGAGCGATGGCCAGCTGTGTGTCGTCGGCGTACGACACTAATGTCAGGCCCCATTCTTTGGCCACTGCCGCCAAAGGCTGGACGTAGAGATTAAAAAGGGATGGGCTCAACGCAGAGCCCTGCGGAACTCCCTGAGCAATGGGGTGGGGTTTGGACAGGAAGGGGGGGGGGGCGGAGACTCGAAAGGACCTGTTTTCGAGGAAAGATCTGAACCAATCCAAAGCCTGCTCAGTTACTCCAAAGGTCTCCAAACGATTTAGAAGGATGTTATGAGACACCGTGTCAAAGGCCGCGCTGAGATCCAGAAGGATCAGCGCAGCACTTTGACCGGCATCTAAGATCGTTCGGAGATGCTCTGTGGTGGCTAAGAGAGCAGACTCAGTCCTATGGCCTGGTCTAAACCCATTTTGTGATGGGTCTAGAATGTTGTTTTCGACCATGTGCTGGGATAGAGCACTGTTGACATGCGCTTCAGCGAGTTTGGACAGCCATGGAAGCAGGGAGATTGGACGGAAGTTCTCCGGTTTGGATGGATCTAGGGTGGGTTTCTTGATGATAGGCGAAACCCACGCTTGCTTCCAGGCAGATGGTACACACGCTGAGGTGAAGGAGAGGTTCAGGATGGTGGTAAGTGTCGGTAGAAAGAAGTTAAGTGATTCTAGGAATTGAGCCGGGCGCATAGGGTCCGCAGGGGAACCAGATTTAACTTTTTTGCAAAGTCTGATGAGGATATCATCAGAGATTTCCGGGATGTGAGACAAGGTCGGGTAGTTGGGGGAAGGGGAAGGATTGCTGGTAGGGCTGGGGGGGTGCTGAGGGAAGGAAGTGTAAATTTTCTGTACCTTATCAACAAAGAACCTGGCAAGGTCTTCGCATTGTTGCTCGGAAGAGATACTCGGGAGGGGAGCTTTGCTGCTCTGAAGTTCTTGTACGAGCTTGAAAATTTCTTTAGCAGGGGTGGGGCTAGATTCGATCTTGTCGGAGTAGAAAGCGGTCCGTGCAGCCCGGATGGCTTTGTGATACGTTTTTTGTAAAAGTAGGTATTTAGTTTTATCTTCTACGTTGTACTCCCTACGCCAGAGGCGTTCTGCCTTTTTGCACTCTTTGCGTAAGTTTTTGAGAGTGTCGTTGTACCAAGGGTTGGAAGGGGAGTTACGACCTTTTGCCCATTTGGCAGGAATGAGACTGTGTAGTCCGCCTGTGATCCACTCATGAAATGCACTGTAATTAGCGTTGATGTCAGAGTTGGTGTCAAGGTGGAAGTCCCCTAGGGTCGAGTGGAGGGCGTCGCGAGATAGTTTATGCCATTGTCTTTTTAGGCGGCGGGGCGGTGCCGTGTTGTACCTGCTTTTATTGACCGGGATGGCCAATTTAATGAGGGAGTGATCCGTCCATCCCATAGGAAGGGATGTCTCTGAGGTGAGTTTCTCTAGGTTTGAGAAAACTGGGTCTAGGATGTGACCCGCAAGGTGGGTTGGAGTGGAGATGAAGGAGTTGAGTTGCAGTGCGGAGAGATCTGCAAGGAGCGTTTGGATCGTAGAGTCGTTTATTAGATCAAAGTGAAGATTGAGATCTCCCAGGATCGTAAAGTTAGAGCTTTTAGTTATTAAGGAGGTTGTTGTTTCAAGAAGAGCCTCGATGAATTCTACAGTGGGGCCAGGTGGACGGTAGATATAGAGACCAGATACAGTGAAGTTAGGGTTTATAATAATTTTAAACTGGGTGCTTTCACAGTCTGGTAGATCTTCCTTAGCAAATGAACAGGAAAACGTTTTTTTTATAGATTATAGCGATACCGCCTCCTCTTCCATCTCTGTTAATTGTCGACATGAGATAGTCATCTGGCAGCGTAAGGTTGGGAATGGTGGAAGTGCCATCCCGTAACCAAGTTTCACAGAGGAAGAGGATGTCTGGATTTTCGTCCAGGATAAGGGTATTGACCTCAAGGTGGTGTCTAGCTAGCGAGCTTACGTTGAGGTGAAAGATCGTAATGGAGGTGGTTCTCTCCGATGCCTGGAGCTGTCGAATGAGGTGGGGTGTAGCAGTAGTAAAGCTGCAGCTTTGACATTGTAGGCATGTGAGACCGGGCTTACCTGTAGTTTTAGCGCAAGACCGTCCGGGGTTCAGGCTATGTAGTAGCTCGTTATCATAGGAGAGGGGTTGTGACGGAGTTAGGCCAGGGGGACTAGCGAGAGGCGATGACTTGGCGATGACGGGCGCAGACGGGCTTGCCCTAGGCGCTCCCGCTGCGCTCGTCCGCTGCGCTTCCTGCCCTGGCACATAATGAAGAAGAAGGAAGGGGCGTGGCCTCAAGGGGGCGTGGCTAGTGAGCACGCCTGCGATGGCGGCCGCTGGATGTGATACAAACAATTGCCGTAGCAGCGCTCAATCGGCTGCGTGGCAAGAAGGTAGGATGCCAATAATGGTCAGCTTAATACAGGTTATTCAGTCAACACAGTAAAAACAATTTGTCACAAGTTTTAAAAATATCGCGTACCTCCAGAGCCCGGCTTCCGCCTCAGGTCTGGGATCTGATTTCTGTGGGTGTACTTCAGAGCGGCGCTTATAAAGGGCAGGGGGCGTGGCCTCAAGGGGGCGTGGCTAGCGAGCACGCCTGCGATGGCGGCCGCTGGATGTGATACAAACAATTGCCGTAGCAGCGCTCAATCGGCTGCGTGGCAAGAAGGTAGGATGCCAATAATGGTCAGCTTAATACAGGTTATTCAGTCAACACAGTAAAAACAATTTGTCACAAGTTTTAAAATATCGCGTACCTCCAGAGCCCGGCTTCCGCCTCAGGTCTGGGATCTGATTTCTGTGGGTGTACTTCAGAGCGGCGCTTATAAAGGGCAGGGGGCGTGGCCTCAAGGGGGCGTGGCTAGCGAGCACGCCTGCGATGGCGGCCGCTGGATGTGATACAAACAATTGCCGTAGCAGCGCTCAATCGGCTGCGTGGCAAGAAGGTAGGATGCCAATAATGGTCAGCTTAATACAGGTTATTCAGTCAACACAGTAAAAACAATTTGTCACAAGTTTTAAAATATCGCGTACCTCCAGAGCCCGGCTTCCGCCTCAGGTCTGGGATCTGATTTCTGTGGGTGTACTTCAGAGCCGCGCTTATAAAGGGCAGGGGGCGTGGCCTCAAGGGGGCGTGGCTAGTGAGCACGCCTGCGATGGCGGCCGCTGGATGTGATACAAGCAATTGCCGTAGCAGCGCTCAATCGGCTGCGTGGCAAGAAGGTAGGATGCCAATAATGGTCAGCTTCATACAGGTTATTCAGTCAACACAGTAAAAACAATTTGTCACAAGTTTTAAAAATATCGCGTACCTCCAGAGCCCGGCTTCCGCCTCAGGTCTGGGATCTGATTTCTGTGGGTGTACTTCAGAGCGGCGCTTATAAAGGGCAGGGGGCGTGGCCTCAAGGGGGCGTGGCTAGCGAGCACGCCTGCGATGGCAGCCGCTGGATGTGATACAAACAATTGCCGTAGCAGCGCTCAATCGGCTGCGTGGCAAGAAGGTAGGATGCCAATAATGGTCAGCTTAATACAGGTTATTCAGTCAACACAGTAAAAACAATTTGTCACAAGTTTTAAAATATCGCGTACCTCCAGAGCCCGGCTTCCGCCTCAGGTCTGGGATCTGATTTCTGTGGGTGTACTTCAGAGCGGCGCTTATAAAGGGCAGGGGGCGTGGCCTCAAGGGGGCGTGGCTAGCGAGCACGCCTGCGATGGCGGCCGCTGGATGTGATACAAACAATTGCTTTAGCAGCGCTCAATCGGCTGCGTGGCAAGAAGGTAGGATGCCAATAATGGTCAGCTTAATACAGGTTATTCAGTCAACACAGTAAAAACAATTTGTCACAAGTTTTAAAATATCGCGTACCTCCAGAGCCCGGCTTCCGCCTCAGGTCTGGGATCTGATTTCTGTGGGTGTACTTCAGAGCGGCGCTTATAAAGGGCAGGGGGCGTGGCCTCAAGGGGGCGTGGCTAGCGAGCACGCCTGCGATGGCGGCCGCTGGATGTGATACAAACAATTGCTTTAGCAGCGCTCAATCGGCTGCGTGGCAAGAAGGTAGGATGCCAATAATGGTCAGCTTAATACAGGTTATTCAGTCAACACAGTAAAAACAATTTGTCACAAGTTTTAAAAATATCGCGTACCTCCAGAGCCCGGCTTCCGCCTCAGGTCTGGGATCTGATTTATATTATACTTAGGTATGGCAATAAGATATTAGCTTAAATAAAGGAAACCCACACAGTAATGTTATAGTTAGGCATTAAAACAATATAAAAATGAATGTTCAAAAATGTAAGAACAACTTAAATTCACCAGTTGTAGTTTACTGAGCTAACTGTAACTTGCACCCCTGCCATGCACTGCTTAGGACCTCACAGATTACATCACTCATGACATGTTAAATGACATCATTGATGACATCACTGATGAATTTCCACATAACATAATTAATGACGTAACTGCTGGCCTAATACAATCATTGTGAAATCATCCTGTAGGGTTTGTGGACTTAAAGTAATTCAACACACTGCACCTCTAGCCAATTATCTTCTCACCTTAATGGGATTGCCTTACCATCTTAAACATGTTACATGACCTGCAAATGCAAGCCAAGAAGTAGACAGGTATACATTTGCCACTGAAAAGACACCATCTGCCAGGCCCACTGAACAACCCTTTACATTTCTGAGATGAGCACAATTGGATACAACCTTATGAACCATGCATACAGCAACATTGTGACCTGTAAGTGGACAACCCTACATTACTCTGCAATCTGTAATTCCTCAAAATCTTCAGCGAAGTTCTTGAAATAAACATCTAAATCTTATAAATTTCCATGCTATGTCTATAACACTGTATTACAAATGCTTAAAATGGGCACGTGCCCAAATATCCATTGGCGGATAATCTGTCACCAGAAGATTTGGCCATTCTCATAGATTTTTTGCAATAGGCTTTGGCTTTCATTCATAAACAGTGGCATTGTGAACCCCCTGCTTTAGCAGCTTAAGTGGCAGTAACTACTTAAAGTTTAATAGTGTTACATTGGCCGCTGACGGCAAAAGCCACGCAGAGCTAAAACATCGGGGTTGTACGCTGCTATGTGAGACACCTTCAGCAAAATAGAGGAAAATAAAGGATGCAAATAAAGAAGAAAGTCGCAAAGAGAGCAGAAAATAGTGTTTTAGAAAGGCATGTAAGAAAAGATTCATATGAGAAAAGAAAGATTTGTGGTAGTTAGAAAATGGGAAGGACAAATTGGAGAAGGCAGAAGCACAGCACAGCACACAAACACAAATAAATAAAATGGCATGTCAATGCCATTCTATTTCTTTACCACCGCACCGGCTCATGCTGTGTACAGCGCAAGGGAGGGGGCGGAGCTTAATCCTGCAAATGCAGGATGACAGCACCGGTCTACAGTGTGCATGTCGGATTGGCCGGCCGTCTTGCGACAGCCAGTCTGACATGGGCACTGTAGACCCAGTAACTCAAAGGCTGTGAAACAGCCTTAGGATTGCTGGCACAGGCCCCCAACCTCAAAATGAATGCTGGGTAAGCCTGCTCCCACCAATACTGGAGCTGCTTTCACAGCATGAGACCAGCACAAAGATTGGTTAGCGTTGTGTTCCACAAGCAGAAAGGAAGTCCTTCCTTTTCCTGCTTATGGACAGCAAAGAGAAGTGCTGCACCGGTCGTGCTCCTGCTCCCTAATTTATGTTAAGTCGTGCGCCTTCACGCCCCATCAATATTTATTTAAGCTAGCCACCACTGGGTGAAAGTTATGAAAGGTGTAAAGAAGGAAGGAAATGGCAAAGTGAGAGGAATGGTGGCTGAAAAGAAAAAAATAAGAGTGAGAGCAAATATGGATGGTTAAAAGGATGACTCGATGGATAAAAGGATCAGTTGGTGAAAGAATGGAAGAAAGGATTGATGAGAGACAGATGAGTGGATGGAAAGATGGACAGAAGAGTGAAAGAATGAATGGCTGGAAGCGTGACAGATGACAGTTCTACATGTGAAGTGAAAATAAATTTATTGGATTGATTGAAAGGACAAAAGATGGATCGATGGATGGATGGGCAAAAGGATTGATAAATATGTGAACAGATGGATGTAATTTCAGTAGCTAGTTAGAATAATGAAATGAAGGATGGAAAGGTGAAAGGCTGCTGGATGGGCGGTAGGATGGATGGACAGATGAGTGAATCCAAGGGTGAAGAAACTAATATAGGGAGAGACAGACTTACTTTCCTCGCTTGCTTAGTGTCACTAGAGGTTTGGTTCAATGTCAGAGCGAATTTTAATCTTATGGATACTCCCTTGTTCACAACCTACTTTTAAATAAACGTAATTTTCTGTAGCATAATTTCGAAAATTTACAGCCAAATTTCACAAGATTACACGGAAGTACACAAGGAGCGGAACTCTGGATTTAGTTCTGTTTACTTTCCACAAAGTACACAATTGTGTCCAAAATGAAACCGAGGATGCACATTACATTAAGAAAAGAGCCCCAAATGAAACAGACCAGGAACAGCAACAACCAGCAGCCGCTCGCATCCTGTTCTAGTGCTCTTGGGTAGGCTTTTTCGCTCAAAATTACTCAACCACGCATAATCGTGTAATCTTCGTTAATTTTGCATCGCAAGAGTAAAGTGAAGTTACCAAAATTACACTGACTACTCCAGTGTAATTATAATTTTGCCCAGGCCTATTTATTAACATACCTCTGCAACCCATCTCAAGTGCACTTAGACTGTACTTTGTTTAACATGGAATATGATTTGCAAGCCAAATCTTAGTGATTTGGATTGGTACACCGTAGAACTTTCAATATGCACAATCACACTTGCCTTCTTGACTTCTGCTTTTTTCAGGGTATGGCCACACATGTGAGCACTTAGTAACTCTATGCTGTATTGTATGAGTATGGTGTTATCAGTGATTCATCAGTGATGTCATTCACTTGTCATTTGACAAGTCATTAGTGGTGTCATTTAACATGTCATGAGTGATGCAATTCATGAGATCAAAAGCACTGCATGGCGGGTGCAAGTTATAGTTCGAGCAGCAAACTAAAACTGGTACATTTCAATTATTTTGACTTTTTAAAAGTAGATTTGTATCTTATTTCAACACCTGATTATAACATCCCTGTTAGAAATTGGAGTCTGTAGTTGGCAATGGTTTGCACCTTTGTCCAAATAGGGACCCTTGCTTCTAGTCAGGGAAATGGGAGTACACTCGTAAAATAAACCCTGCTCACCGCCTTGGTAGCTTGGCCCAAGGAGACAGGCTTATCTCAGAGGCAGTGTGTAAAGCATTTGTGAACACATACTAACACAGTGAAAACGCTACACATGGACACCACAGCAGTTTAGAAAAAAAAGTATTCTTTATCTAAACAAGACCAAATGGCAAAAATCCACAATACAGTATCAAAAATACACTCTTCAATGGTAGAAATAGTTCAGTTCAATGCAAGTTGCAAATGCCACACTTTTCCAACAAAGTTTCTTACTGCGTTCCGGTTACGATGCGACAAGATGGCACCTCGATGCATGGCGATGTTCCAGTGCGATACAACAAATGGTGGCTTGATGCAATGGGACGATCCAGTCGACGCCTGAATGTTTTCAGCCGCACGGCAGGTGGTGTGACGGTTTTCTCGGCGATGCGTCGGGACCCAGTGTGGATGCGGCACGCTTCTTCTCCATCACTCAGCAATGTGCCGGGACCAGGTGCAAATGCGACTCGCGTCTTCTCTGTGGCTCGGCGATGTGTCCGGATTCGGTATTGATGCAACACGCTTCTTCCTCGTTGCGTCGATCTTCCAGCCCCCAACAACAAACAGTCTCTAGAGGTCCAAATCAGCGGCAGGCACCTCTTTGCAGGTTGGAATTCCCAGCAATGGAATTCAGGGGAAATGTGGGTGAAGTCATTGTATCCCTGAGATTTCAGACAGGAAGCAAACACAGTTTCAAGCCTTTGGAGATCTTTTCTTCAACCAGGTGACAAAGCAAACAGCAAAGTCCTTTTTTCTCCTTTCTTTGGCAGCAAGCAACCACTGCAGGCCAACCTCACACAGCACAGGGGCAGTAATCCTCCTTCAGCTTCTCCAGTTCTTCTTCTTGGCAAAGGTTAAAATCAAATCAAAATCGAATCCGGTGTTTGCTAAGCTTTGACTACTCACCCATAAGGGTCTCAAGGCGCTGGAGGTGGGGGTGGGGGTGGGGGGGTTGCAGGTTCCAGTCCATCAAGAAAGGGGTCTGTCGGAGATCCTGGTTTTGAGGTTTCTTGTGAAGATGGGGAGCAATGTTATCTGTCTGAGGTGGAGCGGAAGGTCATTCCAAGCACTGGCCGTGCGGAAGGAGAAGGAGATGGAGATGGAGAAGGAGATGGAGAAGGAGATGGAGATGGAGATGGAGAAGGAGAAGGAGAAGGAGAAGGAGAAGGAGAAGGAGAAGGAGAAGGAGAAGGAGAAGGAGATGGAGAAGGAGAAGGAGATGGAGAAGGAGAAGGAGATGGAGATGGAGATGGAGATGGAGATGGAGAAGGAGGAGGGGCCTCCCAAACTGGTCTTTCTGGTGCGGGGGACCACGGCATAGGAGAGCTGGGCTGATTGTAGGGTCCCTTGGGGTGCGTGGAATTTGAGTCGGCTGTTCAAGTATGCTGGTCCGGTGTCATGGAGGGCCTTCTGAGCGTAGGTTAGCATCTTGAAGGTGACTCTAGCTTCGATGGGGAGCCAGTGGAGTGTTCACTGGTGCTGGGAGATGTGGCAGTGGCTTGGCAGGTTGAGGACTAGTCTTGCGGCGGCGGTTTTTGTTTATTCCGGCATAGAGTGCGTTGCCGTAGTCGAAGCCTGCTGGTGACTCGGGCAAGAGTGACGGTCATTCTGTGTTTGAGGGGGATCCATTTGAAGGTCTTACGTAGGAGGTAGAGGGTGTGGAAGCAGGAGGAGGAGACTGAGTTGATCTGGTGGTCCATTTTGAGCTCTGAGTCCAGGATAGTTCCCAGGTTATGTGCCTGGTCCGTGGGGGTGGGCGGGCTTCCGAGGGCAGGTGGCCACCAAGTGTCATTTCCGGCATCTGGGTTTGGGCCCATGATGAATACTTCTGTTTTGTTTGTGTTTAGTTGCAGGCAGCTGTTTTTCATCCATTTGGCGATGGCTTCCCTGCCTTCTCAAAAGTTGTGGCTGGTGGTGTTGGGTTCTTTGGATAGGGAGAGGATGAGTTGGGTGTTGTCTGCGTATGACACAATGTTTAGTCCGTAGGTTCTGACGATGGGGGTGATCTAAATTTCTGGGTCAGGTCCCCCTTTTTATACACACAAATCCTTTGTCTCTGAAGGCAGAGAGTGTCTGTACCCAGTCAAAAACAGTTTTGTCCTCCATGGTACAGTTTCCTCATAGGAGGTGGGGACAGCATTGTTGAAAGCAGACCTGGCCCAGGCAGGTGAAAGGAAATCTCCTCCCCCTACTCTAAATTCAACCCAGGTCCCATTCAGCCCAGCCTTGACTCTTCATACTGCTGGAGTCGCAGCCCTCACCCTGCTCCTGTCACTCACAAGACAGACATGCAATACACAAACCTAGCAGAGGCATACTGGATGGTTAGGCAAGAAAATACCTACTTTCTAAAAGTGGTATTTTCAAACACAGAATGAGTTGGCGGGCGAGCGGCACCACAGAAGGCCAGGGAGAGAAGACGTGATTCATTAAAGCGCAAAGAAGTGTAGAAACCTTATAAAAATATAAGACTCATCATAGCCGCCAGAATAAAAACATTGATTCATCTATCTCAGAGTAGGCAGCACCTATATTGCCAACGAGTCACCAAAATATAAGAGTACCAAAGACCTATAAGTAAATACTCAAGTTGGAGTAACTACATCATATGATAACATGTCTATCAAATGAAAATGTCTCCCCCAGAGGCACTCATGTTGGACATCTCGCCCTGCCATTGTGTAAATGAAATTGACTAGGCTCAGTCTTATTGATCCCAATTCAACCTCCACTGCATTAATTTAAAGAAAGCAAGCAGTCCTGAGGAAGGTGGATTCATGTACATTTATCCCCTGAAACGTTCGTCGGCCTTATTACATTCCAGCTGGCAGCATAACCATGGAAACAATGAAGGATTTTCGCCATGAGTTAGGTGTTGCAAGCCACATATAAGCTAGAAATAATGAATGTGATGTGTGTATGTGTACGTCTGGTATGTGAGGACTGTATGTGAGGTTAGTTTATATGTGATAATGGTAAGGGGACATGCTCATATTTGGTATGTATGTATTGCACAATTATGCTTTATTTGCACATTTAAGAAAAATTGTATCAATGTTGAACTATTTATGATCTGCACTCTATATATGAACCCAGAACAATTATGGCTTTAATACCTTAAAAAATACAAATAAAAAATATGGTCTATGATTTTTTGCAATATATCTACAAAGGAAGATTAAAAATAAAAATATGAATTATTGCATCTTTTGTTGTACCAAGTGATACTTATAGCAAAGGGATGGCCCGTCAGAGCTTAATATAGCCATTGCATAATATATGTTGGTCGATTGGGAGGTTGTGTATATGCTTATGTCTTTTTCCCCTTTTCTCCTGGACCACACAAATTAATTACTAAGGGATACCTCTGGTTCTGTATGCAAACACAGAATGTTAAAATCGCCCACATTAAAAGATGCACTTTAACATTCTGAGTTCAGGCATACTAAACTTTATTTACCTATCTTGTTCCCTGGGTCAGTTATCCTTATAAGATGTTATATTCAAACTGCCCATTCTGGCCAATGGAAACAGATAGATTTAAAATAGTGAAAAACTAAATTGGCAGTATTTCGCTATCAGGACATGCCACACACATCAGGACATGTCCTACCTTTCACAAAGCATGCACTCAGCCCACAGGGGTACCTTGAGCCTACGTTATGGGTGACTAACATGCAGAAAAGGGAAGGTTTAGGGACTGGCAAGTGTGTGCAACTTGCCAAATCGACAAAGCAGTCCCAGACTGCACACAGGCTCTGCAGTGACAAGCCTGAGCCACATTTTACAAGCTGCTTTTTTGGGTGGCACAATCAGTGCTGCAAGCCCACCAGCAGCATTTGAATTACAGGCACACATGGTTCACTGTTCTAGGGACTGATAAGTAAATAAAACAACCAATCATGGAATCACTAATCCATACAACAATTTACAATAGGGATCACTTGCACTTTGGCACTAAACAGCAGTGGCCAAGTGCCCAAATATCTAGAGCAGTAAAAACTGATGAGGCAACAGCAAAATGTAGAAGGGAGCCTCACACCAATTGTGCCAAGTCTAACAATAACCTTAACCTTTGTTTCTTTCGGTGCCCACCATGCAGCGCTTCTGATCTCATGAATTACATCACTCATGACATATCACTGACTTTCGGTGATTATATATGTATGTACGTATATATATAAAAGGCTGTGTACAGCCGAAACCCGTCAGGACGGACATCGTGCAATGACTTGATGAATAAAGAATATGCTGCTTACCGGGAGTGACTGCATTTGCTCTTCTTTGTGGGGGCTGGTGTAAAACATATATATATATATATATATGTATATTCCTTCTTAGTATATTCCTTCTTTATAATACTCTCATAACCAACACATCCCACAGTTTCTTGTTGCTAATCACAGTTACGACAACTGAGTTACATATCGTAATATTTCTTTTTGACTTTTAAATATTGCCAATATCATATATTGAAATGTAGATGTCGCGAGCAGATGCAAGCATTGGGGACGTACGGCACTCAGCCCTTTATTGTCCAGTGGACGGCTGTCCACGCAGTTACGCATTGCGATCAACTTTCAGGTAAATAGAGAGCTGATCATACACGCTCGTGTAACCACGAGCGTCACAAAGCGCCATAGTCCTAGTAAACTGGGGACACGCTTTTCATGCAGTAACGTCAAACACCGCCCTAATGCTGCAAAAACCCGCGACACCAATATAAATGCAATGGCAGAAATATCAGTTAAAACTACATGTCCCAGCATGCCCCAAACAAACAGGGGCGTGCTCAGAGGCTGAAAATGTATAGAAATAATGAAGGGACCACACATGCAAGCTACCGTGAACAGGAACTACGGTTCGAAACGCGTAGGTGTTTGTCACGTTTTGAAATAAAGAAACTGCGATCAATATCAAGGTGTGTGCAGCGATTTCTTGGTAATTCATGAATTGGGACACTGCCCTGGTCCCATCGCTGGCACAGACTGACAAGCGCTCCCGCTGCGACAGGACAACTCGTATGCAATATATATGTATATATATATTCACTGAAAAAAACATAGGTTTGACACCAGTTATAGTTAGCTGGAAATTTTACTGATATAAAACCAATGAAATTCCACGTTATAGTTAGTTGGACTCACTATAACTTGCGCGTGTAATGCACTGCTGATGACGTCACATATTACATCACTCATGACATGGTCAGTGGCATCACTCATGACATCACTGATGACTCCATCCTTTTGACAGAGTGACAGACCTCCTTTCAGTGTAATGTAACCCTTGAAACACATATTCAAAAATAGAAACTAACATTTACAAAAAAGTGGAGATACCTATACCAGTTACAACAACCAATTCAGTAATTCCAACATTTATATACACATCCACTAATTCACTAACAATTCTATATAGTCAGTCGTATATATGCTTACTGATTATATATAGTAATACAGCTATACATCCTATTATATACCGACAGACATCCAAAAGTAAATCACACACATATTCACACTTGGAAATAAACTAATAAACATCCATTTATTTACATATACAGATATACACACAGTAACACCTTACTTCTAAGTAAACTTCCAGTTACTTACTGTTTTAAACAATCACTTATACAAACACATACTTATTTAAAGAGGAACTCTTTCAATCTCTCACTGTCACATATACTCAGTTATATATATCAATACTTACATAAACTACATTAAAACATATGTGGTTACTAGTAAACACACTAGTGAAGCAGGTATTCACTCACTAACACACACATATACACACTCAGCCATCCATACAGTCCTGCACATCCATGAAGACACTTATTTAAACCTTTATTTTTCCATCAACCTCTACATATACATATATAAAACATATTTATTTTTTAAAAAGACACAAATTCACTGAATAGTGTCATCAGTGATGTAATATGTGACGTCATCAGCAGTGCATTACACGCGCAAGTTATAGTGAGTCCAACTAACTATAACGTGGAATTTCATTGGTTTTATATCAGTAAAATTTCCAGCTAACTATAACTGGTGTCAAACCTATGGTTTTTTCAGTGAATTTCATAGGTTTTTCAAATGCTACTTCCTAACTATAACGTGTGTAAAACCAATGGTTTTTTCAGTGAATTTCATAGGTTTTTCAAATGCTACTTCCTAACTATAACGTGTGTAAAACCTATGGTTTTTTCAGTGAATTTCATAGGTTTTTGGAATGCTAGTTCCTAAGTATGAAGCATATACCGAAAATAAATATCGACATACCAATCTTACGTGCACAACCGAGTGCATGCACCCACCTATTTATTTCATGAAGCTTTCCAATTTAAACCTAATGAATTTCTTCATAGACCAATGAAAAAACTTATAGTACGTTAAAGATACTAAACCTAGGCTTTTTTTCTCCTATAAACTTTTTAATTAAATGGAGCCGAATTTTTTTTAATCATTCGTGCGTGACTGATTGTACACACCTTAATATTTATTTTCAAAAAAATATAACAGATTTTATAATTTATTAATTCTATACTTAAATGGAGCTGTAAAAATATGTGAAATCCGTATGTGTTTGAATTCACTTCTTTTCACGTTTTTAAACTTCAGTAAAGAACATCGCTACTTCCAAATCACGTTCGTAACTAGATAGTGTCACCGCCTACACGTCCTAAAAAGCGCATGTAAAGTCATGTGACTTCAAAACAAGACTTCCAATTGGTTCTTAGTAGTTTCTGTTCTGGAATTTACACGAAGCACTCCACCCACTTTCCTCACAATCTTTTCTACTCTGAAGAGACAACAACGTCGAGCATCTTCCGGAAAACTTTGCTGAAATGGCTGCCGTTCTGCATTCATCTTCCGAATCTGAAGGAAATGAGCGACCACCGTTAAGAAGAAAAAAGGAATCTTTCATTTGGCAATTTTTTACTTATCCTGAAGATCAAAAGAAAGTGAATGCGCCAAAAGTAACCTGCACGATATGCAATTCGGAGCTCTCAAGGGGAAATCCAAGTAAAAAATATTCGTTTTCTATACACACCATGCTGCGGCATGTTAAACAAAGGCACCCTGAGCATTATGCAAAAGCATCTACAAGAGCCCTGGCAACGCTATTACCATCAGAGGTGGCCAGCACATCTTCTGATGGAGGACCTGTATCTCCATCGAGTGCTGAGATGGACTTGAGACCATATCTTGCGAAAGTACACATGAAATGCAATCAGTGTGCAGAAATTCTTTTGTATGGAGAGCAGAGCCTTGTTCATATTAAACTCAAAATTGAAAGTCATAAATGCCCCAAGAAAAAATAAATTTCTTCACTTCATTTTCATAGTATTACATACTGAAAAATGTAGTACAAACTTTAAGAAATCGAAAGCATCATAACACTTGTTTCCCCCCCCCAAAAAAAAAAAGTTCTTTTCAGAACTAACTATTGCTATCAAAACATGCTCGAAGAGCATCTTTTGACATGTTTTTTCGCCACTTCATTGTAGTGCGCGACCGGGTGCGCGCACCCTCCTATCGCGTAGATAGTGTCACCGCCTACACGTCCTAAAAAGCGCATGTAAAGTCATGTGACTTCAAAACAAGACTTCCAATTGGTTCTTAGTAGTTTCTGTTCTGGAATTTACACGAAGCACTCCACCCACTTTCCTCACAATCTTTTCTACTCTGAAGAGACAACAACGTCGAGCATCTTCCGGAAAACTTTGCTGAAATGGCTGCCGTTCTGCATTCATCTTCCGAATCTGAAGGAAATGAGCGACCACCGTTAAGAAGAAAAAAGGAATCTTTCATTTGGCAATTTTTTACTTATCCTGAAGATCAAAAGAAAGTGAATGCGCCAAAAGTAACCTGCACAATATGCAATTCGGAGCTCTCAAGGGGAAATCCAAGTAAAAAATATTCGTTTTCTATACACACCATGCTGCGGCATGTTAAACAAAGGCACCCTGAGCATTATGCAAAAGCATCTACAAGAGCCCTGGCAACGCTATTACCATCAGAGGTGGCCAGCACATCTTCTGATGGAGGACCTGTATCTCCATCGAGTGCTGAGATGGACTTGAGACAATATCTTGCGAAAGTACACATGAAATGCAATCAGTGTGCAGAAATTCTTTTGTATGGAGAGCAGAGCCTTGTTCTTATTAAACTCAAAATTGAAAGTCATAAATGCCCCAAGAAAAAATACATTTCTTCACTTCATTTTCATAGTATTACATACTGAAAAATGTAGTACAAACTTTAAGAAATCGAAAGCATCATAACACTTGTTTCCTCCCCCAAAAAAAAAAAAAAAGTTCTTTTCAGAACTAACTATTGCTATCAAAACATGCTCGAAGAGCATCTTTTGACATGTTTTTTCGCCACTTCATTGTAGTGCGCGACCGGGTGCGCGCACCGTCCTATCGTGTAGAGGGCCTGAGACTTGCATGTGAAGTCATGTGACTTCTAAACAACACTTCTAGCTGATATTTTCTCGCCGCTTCCATTTTGTGCGCGACCGGGTGCGCGCACCCGCTTATCGCGTCGAGGCACGCATGTGCAGTCATGTGACTTTAAAATAACACTTCCAATTGGTTCTTACTAGTTTCTATTCTGCAATTTACACGGAACACTCCACCCACTTCCCTAGAAAACCAGTTTATCGAAAAACTTTTAAAGCCTCCCCTTATGAAACATTCGACATCGTTCACATAGCAGTGTAGTAAATAGCACTAGATACACTCCGTCCCTTAATTATAAAAGACTTATCAGTATGTGAGAAAAACTTTTGTTTTCACGTGATAATGTGAAATGCTGAGCCTGTTACAGAATTTTTTTTCACATATATGTTACTATTCTCCTTCAACCACTAACACCATAGAAAATATCACCAATAGCGGTGATATTTTGTACACCGACAAGGGTCGATATCTATCGCTTAGAGCCCTTGCTATTATAAAGTTTTATTTCCTAAGTCTTTGATCTCCAACTGTGGAACGTGACTCCCCTGTGTGTCGTAATGAGTTGCTAAAAGCAGCACGTACACTATACTGTGACTAAACATCCATAAATTCCGCGGACATTTCTACCCTGCTATCTGCAATTGTAAACATCAAAAGGAGCTACGCTGCCACCCTTGGAGAGGCCTCACTCCCACTGCTACAAAGGCTTGGCAGTCGCCAAGATACACAAAAACAGCGTCTCGGATCCATTAAACTTCTGTCACGATTTCAATGAAAATAAGCACTAAACAATATTCAAGTATGTAGTATTCTTTCTACTTGGTTAGAGACTAGGGGGCATATTATCAAAGGGGTTTATCACCGCTTTTTTGGCTTTAAAAGCCAAGAAAGCGAAGATAAAATTATCTCCCTATTACCAAGCTGTCGCTAACACCAGTTAGTGACAGCTAATAGGAGATAGCAACCATCTTGGGCTCCGCTTTACATGTCAGTGATATTTATCACTAATGACATGCAAAGTGTGTATGCCAAGATCTTAGCTACTGGAAACAATCCCTAACATCGCTATATCCTATTACCAACTTTTGGAGATATTCGCGCTAAGCGCAAATATCTCCGAAAGCTAACACCTGCCATGAGCAGTTCTTAGCCATGTTATCCAATGGGAGGTGGATAACCTGGCTAAGAGCATTTGCTCGATAATGCATGAATATCGCTGACTTTTCAGCGATATTCATGCATTGCGGCCGTTTTTTATCGCATTTGCAATAAACCTTGCTAATAGCAAGGTTTATCTGCGATAAAAATCGCCGATGTGCGGCGATAGTTGTTGTCTCTAAACAAGTTAGAGACAAACATTATCGCTAGTTGTTGGTAATACGCCCCTAAACATTTACCGCAGCGCTGCAGCGATTTCTTCCGCAAATAAACCTTGGTATAATGAGCTTTAACGCAAATGCGTTAAAACACGTTGCAAAGCATAAGTATCACAAAAAAATCAGGATTATTCATAGATAGCAACCTAATGCTATTAGCCATGTTATCCACCCCCCATTCGATAACATAGCTAACAACTACTCAGGGGAAGTCTTAGCTTTTAGAAATATTTCCGCTTAGCGCAAATATCTCCAAAAGCTAGTAATAAGACATAACGATGTTAACCACTTGGATGCTATGCTTCTTCTGCTGCTTCAATGTAATTTCCATTGAAATCAATGGAAACTCCATGACGAGTTACCCTTGTCATTAGCGCTGAAGGGGTTAAAGACTATTTTCAGTCGCTAACATCTTGGCAAGCCCACTTTGTATCTCATTAGATATAAATGCAACTGACATGCAAACTGCACCCAAAATGTTCACTATCTTCTACTAAGTGTTGCTAACTGGTGTTAGCAGCAGCTAGGTAATAGAGAGATAATTTTATCTCTGCTTTCTTGACGTTTAAAGCAAAAAAAACACAGATAAACACCTTTCATAATATACCTCTATATTCAAATTGAAGTAGGCGTACGTCTTCACGCAGCAATCACATGCACAGTTTTGAAAGAATATGGCCAAAAAGTCACTGAGTAAAATCTCATAAATGACAGTCAACCACTTTCAATACGCATTACTTCAGAAGAACAGTTCTTTATGATACAGGGCTCTAGAATGACAGACATATCTCGTCTTTATAAAAACCCTTCAGGTTTTTTTAACATCTATTAAATGCTTCCATACTCATCACAAACCTGCTCCATCATGAACATTACCTGATCTGTCCTCAGGACCGACAACATTTGTGATGAACTTGCCGCTGTCCATGCAGAACACTAACATTGTGCTTCCTTAACACGTTCTATTTACTAAGCAGGACCATGACGGAACCACTTTATCATAAACACACTTGAACCATGACTCATAAAAGGAGTACCTCAATCATAACCATGCAAGTCCCACTAAGCCCCCCAGCCCCCTAATCTTGAGTCAGAATTGGAACTGCAACACAGGATTTAAAGTCCTGCAAAGAACACCATGTAACATTTAATACCATATACACCATTGTTTTCATATATCACTTTTCCTAAACTCACTCAGTGAAATATCGCTCATTTTATTTAATCACTTTTAAACCATACCTTCTAACAATGCACCCAATCCTATGTGGAAGTGTTCAATATAAAAGATGACATTGTTTTAAGAAGGATAGAGAAATAAATAACACAATGTTGTAAAAATTTCTTTATTATATATACTTACCTAATAAAAAGAAAAAAAAAATAAATTTCTTATGAAAACGTAGCACCTGTGGAAAGAAATAAAAAATAAAATTATAAAGTATATTATTTATACAAAAAACAATACGAAACAATAAGACAGATGCAAACAAAACTGTCAGATATTATTAATTAAACTTACCTTATAAATATAATATCTGTGGAGGAGAGTAAAAAAAAAATCTGTTATAATACATATTTCTGAATGCAATGTAACAAAATAAGTAAACAACATATTAAATGATTTATTTTTGCTGTCCTCAGAAAACATTGATTTTCACTATCAAGAGTGATTTCAACATTAATCATCATATAACAGCGGGAAAAAAAAACACAATCAAAATGATTGTGTTTAAAAAACCCATACAAAATCTGCATACATATTATAAATACTTGAAAAAAACATGTCATAAATGTTTTCCTCAAATTCGCAATTTCTTAAGTAAGCACACTACATCTTCCACAGTTACAATCTAATTAAAGTATACCACTTATTTTTCAAGATATCTCAACAAAATCCCGTGCAGCAATCTCCTATAAAAAATATATTTGAAAGACACAGTTTCTTCTCTCATACCTTTCCGCGTGGCCAAATTGTATAAGCTAACTCATTATCTTTTAAATACCTCTCCCAAACACTTACGTCCATATAAGTTTCTAAATAATTCTCAAAAGTACTCATTTTTTTCTCTCATATTTTTCCACGTGGCCAAATTCTATGAGTTAAGTAGTTTTTTTCTGAATTTTTGTAATCTTAGTCTCATCTTTTATTTTCTGTACTTTTACAATCAAAATTTGTACCATATTTTATACCATCAAACATTAAGTAAATTTGTACCTGATGTTATCAATATGCAAAACACAAATTTCATTTATCAATTTGTACACCCTTATTTACATGATATTTCTAAACTAGTAAGTTTCAGATCTTTATAGTATACATATTCCTACAGCAAACGACTCTACTGAAATTTGGGTTCCAAAAATAACAAATAGGAGTTACTTAAAGCAAAAGGCAAACGTTTTTTAAAAGTCAATTGGCTATCATTGCAAAATGTCCAGCCAGTAGCACACTTAAATAAGCCGTATAATGTCCTGATGATGTAGAATGCCCTTCATGATAAATAATGGCTACGGTTACAAATGTTCTTCTAGAAATAGAAACTTGAGAAGCCACAAAATTTTTAATTAAAGTGGATAATTTACTCCCATCAGCTCTGCATCGTTGAAACATTAAAATTACATATTGTCCGTATCTATGGATAAATAAAGTTGCTAACATTTCAGACTTGCATTGAGAACAGACCATATTTTGATGCGCATCTTTAACTAGTTTATTAAAAGGCACTTCTTTGCAGTCTGGTAATGTCAAATTTAAAAATCTTTCACTGGGTATCCCAGTACTACTTAAAAATGAACAATTATCACACTTATGTTCCCATTTATAAGAAAGCCCAAAAAGACTATCAATATCTACACCTTCATCTTCCAAAGCTGTAAACATATACATAATAAATTCCTGACAATCTTGCTGTATATTCTGAGAAAACTGATTTACTTCTGCACATATATCTAAAACATTCCTTAATTCCGAAACACTTCCTATTTCATTATCACCACTACTACACGTTTCAAATATAGAATTTAAAGAATGACAAAAAGTATGCTCCTGATTTTCTATAATCTGTTCCTTAACATTTTTCAAAAAGAAAACAACATTAACTACTACATTTGCATAGCAGTTGACACCACACCTATTTTCCAACTTAAATCCAACAATCTCTTCAATACCAACAGTTTTCCTAGAACTACCAACAACAGCTACATCTTTTTTTCATCGTTTCTGGACTACTTCAGCACATTTGTCCTCATTTTTCCTTTTCTGACCAACTATACGTCTTTCAATTAAAGGATATTGAGGTAAACTTGGAGCATATTCTCTTCTTAACCTATTGTACTCCTTCACACAATTTAAATCTGCACTAATCTTTGTCTCATCATAATCAATTAGATAAAGTCCACATAAAGTTCTAACACGCGACAGAGCAACATACGCCATACCCTCTTTGAATACAGCACTTCCAATATTTACCAAAGCACAATCTACACTTAAACCTTGAGATTTATGTATAGTCACTGCATATGCCAAACAAATTGGAAATTGCTTACGACGGACATATAAGTCTTTCACAAGCAAAAAACTAGTTGAACATCGACTAATTTGTTGAACTTCCTCAATCCCATCAAATTTTATCCTCAAAAATTCAATCTCATCTCTATTAGTATAATTCACAAAACCAACAACATTACCCATTGCTCCATTTACCAATCCTCTTTCTACATGTAAATTTCTTCTTAAAATTATCCGACAATTTAAACATACATACAGATTTTTCTCTAAACCAGCAGTTTTAGATATAGTTTTTTGAAGAGAATCCAATTTCAATTTCAACTTTTCAGACAAAACAATAGTACTACCTTCATGCTCTATTCTATCTTTAGCTTCCAGTTTCTTAATTTCTTGCTTTTCTAAATTCAACATTCTTTCAGAGTTGGCATCAAGCATATCACTGACTTATCTACAACCTCTTTACTATATATTCTCTCAGGAACATTATCTTCATTAGGAAACAGCTTGGAAAGTAATCGCGTTCGTAGAGTCTGTTTCGCATCTTCAGTTAATTTTCCAATCCTAATATCTTGAAGAATACTTCCATATTTAGTATCCTTTGCCTGTCGCATATTTTGAATCAGTTCAGTATATTTGAAATGTGACCATATATTTACATTTCCAATACTGCCCAGGCAGTATTTCTGGTCTCCTCATGTATAACAGTTTCAAATACAGGTTGTCCTTTGACAGGAGTCAGCTGCAGTAGATCTCCAAAAACTATGACATGTTTACCTCCAAATAACACATCATACTCTGTCTTAAGTGTCTGTTGCATTCTTAAATGCACAAAAGCAAGCATTAAATTAGAGACCATGCTTACTTCATCAATAATAAGAAGTTTCATTTTTTTAAGGACTCTAGAAACTTCAAAACAAGCTTCTCCAGATAGCTTCTGATATTGTAATTTATTTTCATGTTCAACTGGCAGCATCAGCAAACGATGTAAAGTTACACCTTTTATATTATGTGCTGCCAATCCAGTTGGAGCAGTAACAACACACGACAGTGTTGACTGAGTTGTTTGCTGTAAATATGTAGTAATTCCTTTAATTAGGAAACTTTTACCAGTCCCAGCTTCTCCACTTACATATAATCGAATAGGCTCAATGACATACATGAGCAATCTTTTCTCTCATGACGAAAGCCATGCTCAATGTGCTCTGTCACTTCATCATATATCTGTCTTTGCTCAACATTAAACTGCTTCTTTAATTCTTCTAAGTCGATAACTTCCTCTTGACCTTGCTGCATTGCGCTTTCCACCTCATCCATGGCGGTGGCTGCTTCATTTTGAATAATTGGTTGTCCCAGTGGATCTTGACTTAATGATGCCGAACTTTGACTATCTTGTGAACTATCTCTAGCAATCTCTGCTGCAATTGTTGCTTCTTGCTCTATTTCGTCATTCAACATTTGGAGATAATTGCTGAAAACAGGACATTCAATACTACTTTTAGATGCGTTGAATGAATCTTCATAACTATCAAACTCTCCAAGTAGTTCTTCTTCTCTACGCCATGGTTTAAAGAGTTGCAAAAGAGCAAAATAGTAAAATTCTCTTTTATCAGGTGTTTCGCAACTCAGTTTCCGATGATTTATCAAATGCCTTTTTCTTTGTTTTACCAGACATCCTTCATGTCCAATTACAGCATGTACACCTTTATCAATATTCTCGGTAACATTTCTCTTAAAAGTATTTCATACAGACAAATGTTTTCAAGCAGAGTACTTCTATTTGGATAGTATGTATCCAACATATTTGTTTTCAAAATGTCTGTACTGTTTGGTTCTTTCTGGGCTAGGTACTCAATTTCTTGCATAGGTTTTAGAACACGGTTTCGTGTTTCTGCTAGGCCCAAACTCAACCAGAGAATAGTCCTTGACTTCGCATAAAGACTTGCTGATGATAATCTATCACAACATTCATATGCTCCAATTTCTCGATGAGACAGCATCTTCAAACTGTACGTATATAATTTCTTGCTCAGGCTCTTTTCATGAGAAATGTCTTCCCACATCTCCTTCAGTTCCGTCTTTTCAGATTTCGTGATGTAAGACGTTACATATCGAGCCACAGCAATAGAGTTGTCTGCAACATATTGTATGTCCATGTTAGCATTCCACATGGACAAAATGACTGGATTATAGTCATTAATATATTTCGATTCTTCACCTCTTCTTAAATTGTACGTATTTTTAGGTGACCTCCTTCTGATATTATGTCGCAAACATGACATCAAATTGTTCACTCTTCCTTTTGAAAGTACCGGTCGTGCAAATCCAAAGCGACATTTGGTATAAAATTTGCTCTTCGTTTTGAATTTTCGCCGACAATATTTTCCACATTGATGACTTTGGAAACGTAACACTTTTCCTCTTAAGTCCTTATCAGTGGTACTATTAGGTATGTCACAAGTGGCATACTGTTCAATAAAAGACAGTACAGTCTCATCCGAGTCTATTCCAAATTTTGGAGCATCCTTGATCCATAGTAGCATATGAATATGAGGAGCACCTCTTGCTTGATATTCTTTTCTCCAAAAGAAATCAAGTACTTCACCAAGAGGCGGATTTTTCTTGTTAGTAATGAAAGACATCATAGCTTCAAATCTATGATTAAAATACCTGCAAACATTAACTGGATCTAATGAACACAGTTCTCCAGGTGTCTTGTAGTTTATATTTTCTATATTTGCATTTGACTCCCGAAGAAATTCAATTAAATCTTCCCAAGCATACTCTGCACAGCTTAGAGTTAAAAACCATGTTGGTGCTCCTAAGTTCCTAAGCATACACTTTAAATCTCCATGACGACGGTACCAATACTCATTAGTACCCCGCTGACAAGCCATTAAATTAATTAAATGAGAATCCAAAACACTATCTTTCTGATGCACTCTATCCATAAATTCCTTTGCTGAAATATTTTGCAGATGTACACCACTTTTTAAGATATGATTTACTGCATAAGACAAACCAGATAAGTCACTCTCAAACAAAAGATGAAACAGATATGGAATACATTGGCGAAACCTTGGATCTTCTGCATATAATCTAGTTGTCTGGTACTCAGATGCAGGAATCTGCATATGTCGATCATCATATCATGTACCTTCACCTGTAGGAAATAACTGTGGGAAACAACGACCTTCCAAACTTTCTTCCCAGACACTAATAGGATTTCCTTTCGCCTTTCTCATCTGAAATAATTCAATAGCATTCCCTATTGCTTCTTTGGAATGCAATGGATGAACACTGTAATGTTCATAAATTTCTTCAGATCTAGATACATCAACTTTTTCAATTTGTCCACTACACAAATCACTATCCTCTTCTTCACTTACATCTTCTTGTTCTACGTATATATCTTTGTAATACTTATTATTTTGCACTAAATACAACGTTGCCTTTTTCACTTTCCTAACATCCACTAAATCTTGCCAGATTTTCTTACTCTTTGTGGGTACACCATTCACTAGAATAACTAGAGGTTCCTCTTCTACATTTTCAACACCAATTGTTTCCATATTTTTTTTAAGATCAAGAGGCAAATACACAACTCTACCCTTTAATCCTCTTAGTAAATCTGAAGGATTTAATTTACCAGTCTTAGGCTCCATTCGAACAATAGCCTGAAAAGGATGTGCACATTGAATCAGAATTGTCTCATAAGTATTTAAATTCATCAATTCAGATGGAATATTTACCAACTCTAAATTATTGTGAACAGCTCTAGCAGGCATTTTATTTTCATCTAATTTATTATAACAATATTTACAAACACGTTGCTCAAAACCCAAATCAAAATAGTTTTCCACCAACAAATAAGTTGCAAAATCTTTCCATTGACGATTACTTTCATCTTCACTTTTTAAATATAAATCAACTAACCTCGTTTGACTTTTGTAATGAATTCGTCGACAACAGACACAAGAAAAATTTGGTTTCTCACCTGTAATTACCTTAAACTTTATTATTTCTTGTTCAAAGTTTTCAATATTTACATTCCCAACATTTTCAAACACATTTCCTTCTATAATTACATCACCTTCTACATTATCTTCCTCGGGACCAAAATAACTTACCTCAATTTCTGCACAAATCTTCTTAACATCTAATTCACATCCATACAAAAGAGCACTATTTAACTGTTTAAGTTTAAGTGCTGGACTTTTTGCATAGTACAACTTTCTCACTAATTTTCTCATTTTAGTGTGATGCACTGCTAACATCTGGAAGTGATGAAATACACTCTGACATATTTTTTTAGAGAGACAAGCCAGAGAATGGCCTTGCAGACCTATTTTCTCACGTACTCTGCATTCATCTAATTCTTGCAACATTTTAATTTTTTTCTTTAGACTTTCTTTAGTGTACTTACGTAAGAAATTGCGGAAGAAATCAATTGAATCCTGTCGTACACTACAAATGCTACTACAATTCCAACTGTAAACAGGAGCATTAGGACGTCCCTCTAAAGCTTCTCTAACCATAACATCTTCTGCATTTCTAACAACAATTTTCTCTTTCTCAATAACACAACCATCCTTCACCTCATACGCTCGACCAGTGGTGTCAACTGCATGCAACAGATCGTTACTTTGAAAGTAACTCTCTTCATTAAAAAATGGCTCAGAAGTTGAAGTATGCATCCACTTCCCAGAAAACACTTTACAAAAATTAGTCCTATTTATATGTCTCTTCCATTTACTTTTACTTTTGAAAACTCGAATCGCCTTATTTAAAATATTTATTCTATTAAGTATTAAAATAAATAACTTTCGTTTTGTCTCAAATGCGCGCTCAACAAAAGCCTCTATAGATAGTTTTTTTTTAAGAAAAACAGATCTTTTTTTAGAAACTTTTTCCTTTTGTAATAAATTCGCAACGACTCTGTTGTAAAACATACGCTTCCTGATTTGACTAAATTGATTGATCCGGGTTTTACTGTACTGACTTTCATCTTTCCTAATTGCACTAATAGTACTTTGTTTAACTCCAGATGTCTTTTTAGATGATGAAATCCTTTTCTCCTTCTGAACTTCTACATTTACATTTTTCCTTCCCAAAATACTTTTCACAAACTTTTTAGTTTGCTTACCAGGAATACTCTTCTTTGTATTCGTCCTCTCAGTCTTTGAAAATAAATCTGTAGTTTTCTTCTTTAAACTGTACGTCCGTTTGTAGAGTTTCTTTTTTTCAATTCTAGTCGGCATCTTAATTTAAAATTTTGATGAGATTGTGAACCTATAAGACACAAAAATAACAAATATTATAGTTCAGTACTACCATATACCGTACAAATTAAAACCACACATTCATTTTTTTATAAAATACACATAATAACAGAAAATCTCTGAACAAAGTAGTAAATCCTGTAGTGAATTTTCCTTGTAAATTTATCCCACTATATATTTCTTTAAACTTCATAGACAATTTTGAAAAAAAATGTTAAAAGCATACAAACAGTACACTTTTTTCAAAAACTATCGGTCATCATAAGTGTTTTAATCTTTTTTTCTACAATCTCTTTTACACTTCATGAGAACATATCTTATCACTCTCATGAAGCACTTCTTCGACGAATATATCAAGAAAACTGTCATCACGAATGCTTTGTTATCATTTTTTTTTTATTCATTTATAAGTTCATAATTTAGAAGAATTTCCAATAATATTTCATCAGGGACTTCTTCAAGTCCATTGTCCTCATCTCCTTCTACCAATTCTAAGTAAGCTGAATCAAAGGATAAGTCCATAAAGTCATTATTTTCATCAGTTTCCTCTTGACAAACCGCATCTAAAATTTCCTCCATTAGTTCATTAATGATGTCAAAATGAATTTGATTGTCTTCTAAGAAATTCTCCATAATTACTTTGTTTTTATTCTTCTGTATCCTTTTAAAAAAATATAAAGACTAAATTATATCTTTTTTCATAACTGTATAACTAAAAAGTACCTTTACTAATTTTTAAACTACATTTATTTTTATAATCTCTAACTTATTAACTCTATATATTGTAAGATACCACATTCCTCTTGTTTTGAGAAAGAAATTGGCAACATAACTCTAAACATTGACACTGTGTTTTTTTAAATTAAATAATTACTGTTGATAAAAGACATTTCACTGTAACATGTATTTTTAGATTCTCTACATATTTGAAATATTTATTACCTATACAATAATTTTTAGAGACCCATTTCTTTTATTTCATCACTACAAAGTGCAATATAAATATATGCACCCTAAAGAAAATAATCACACTATACAAACCATTTAATTCACTTTACAGATTACTACTTCCCACAGAGACAGTTCCATTTATATTACAACAGTATACTCACCATGTCAATGTCTTACCATATGCATATGTCATACTTACCATGAACAACCACCTCATAATAAAACTCTACATTAATATTTAAAAAACTGCCTATATATAGTATATTCACAGATATGCAGGAAAATGAGCATTACATTTCGATCCATATCATAATACCTCTCTCTAATTAAAAATGGAACACTGCCAAACATAATACAACAAGATTTTAAAAATAATGAGCACTTCACAAGTATTACTAAAACAAACCTGAAAGAATTATACTCCAATGATTTCTAAATCTCAACTCCTTGCAAAAGATCACATATCCCAAGCTGATTAAAACATAATTTGAACTGTCAATGGAGAACATCTCAAAAAACATATGTACTATAATCTGATAGAACCACATGTGAAAAATTTAAGATAAAATCATGTTCTAAACATTTCAAAAAATATTCTTTATTATTTTCATCACCACCCACAGAAATTGCCAAAGCAAAAAAGAGGAACTCACCTGAAAAAAAGAATATATACTCTCAATATTTCAATTCAAATGGGAGGTTATTCCTTTCAGGCATCAAACACTCTAAAAATCGAAATAATACAATTTTATTAACTTATTACAAACTTATTTCCTACACAATATACAATCATTATAGCATTGAACAAGCATAAGTAATAAGATTCCCAAAATAATCTCCATTAAAAATAAATACAAAATTTCTCATTTATAAAAGCATTGTGCCACAGATATGTCACTTTTCCTTATGTTAAAATTCATGCACCTACAACATTAGGCTATGAAAAGTAAAAGGCCAACTCACAAATCAAAAAAAGCCTTATTAATGAAACATTGCGCCGCCACTGCGTCACTTTTAGCATGGGAAAAGTGACGCACTAGTGGCGCAAGGCCGTCATAAATAAAGCCCCATGTCCATACAGAAAAACTACAGGACCAGCATTATACACATGCAAGCAATACACTTGCACAGAACCACAAATCAAACATACTCGATGCAAAACTCGCTAATATATGCTACATGTGCCCTAATTAATGTGTAAATTTTAAACAAATTTTTTATAACTATAAACGCCATTTCGCATCTCAACTACTTATTTCCGCCTCACACGCCTCTGCTCCTTTAATTTCCTATAAAATTATGGGGCATATTATCAAAGGGGTTTATCACCACTTTTTTGGCTTTAAAAGCCAAGAAAGCGGAGATAAAATTATGTCCCTATTACCAAGCTGTCGCTAACACCAGTTAGTGACAGCTAATAGGAGATAGCAACCATTTTGGGCTCCGCTTAACATGTCAGTGATATTTATCACTAATGACATGCAAAGAATGTATGCCAAGATGTTAGCGACTGGAAACAATCCCTAACATCGCTATCTCCTATTACCAACTTTTGGAGATATTCGCGCTAAGCGCAAATATCTCCGAAAGCTAACACCTGCCCTGAGCAGTTCTTAGCCATGTTATCCAATGGGAGGTGGATAACATGGCTAAGAGCATTAGCTCCGTAATGCATGAATATCGCTGACTTTTCAGTGATATTCATGCATTGCGCCCGATTTTTATCGCATTTGCGATAAACCTTGCTAATAGCAAGGTTTATCTGCGATAAAAATCGCCGATGTGCGGCGATAATTTTTGTCTCTAAACAAGTTAGAGACAAAAATTATCGCTAGTTGTTGGTAATATGCCCCTATATTTTTAAAAAACTTTACAGAAAAATATAGGGGCATATTATCAAGCCTGTGCGCTAAAATTATCGCCGCTTTATCGGCCGAAAACGGCCGATAAAGCGGCGATAATGGGCTTGATATTATGCTCTGTGGAATTCCCATCGAAGCACATGTTAGATGTGAAGACATCTAACATGGGCTTCGATTGGAATTCCACAGAGCATATTATCAAGCCCATTATCGCCGCTTTATCGGCCGTTTTCGGCCGATAAAGCGGCGATAATTTTAGCGCACAGGCTTGATAATATGCCCCCTAGTCTTTCAACAAAATTTCAATTATTACTAGTGCTGTATTTCAAATGCAATACTGCAACCTTCAAAAGATATCTCAACACAGTAGTTCTCCTCAATAGTGATTTGCGCAGCATCCAACAGATTACATACATGCACCTCTCACCATTTTGTCACTTTTGGCGCCTTTTTTTTCCCCCTCACATACATTCACCTCTCGCCATTTTGTCGCTTTTGGCGCCTTTTTTTCCCCTCACATACATT
This sequence comes from Lissotriton vulgaris, assembly GCF_964263255.1. NCBI lineage: Eukaryota > Metazoa > Chordata > Amphibia > Caudata > Salamandridae > Lissotriton > Lissotriton vulgaris. The sequence goes on from NC_141691.1 coordinate 1,517,824,563, forward strand.
CACCTCTCGCCATTTTGTCGCTTTTGGCGCCTTTTTTTTCCCCTCACATACATGCACCTCTCGCCATTTTGTCGCTTTTGGCGCCTTTTTTTTCACCTCACACAGTAACATAACACAAACTTGATAGTGCTTCGTATGTAGACAGCTGATTCATAAAGTAATTATGTATAACAACTTGCATTTTTATATATCCTTCCTAAACTAAAAGACCAGACACCTTCTTCCACTTATTAAAATATAATATACTTCCTTATAAGAGTGTACAATGTTTTTTTCCAACTATATTCATTTTTCTTCAACTATAGCGTTTGTATTGCATGTAATTTTTATACTCATGTTACATAATGATTTGCCTTTAAAACAGTACATTTCCAAATAAACATTTCAAATATTCACGGTTTCTATACTCATGTTACATAATGATTTGCCTTTAAAACAGTACATTTCCAAATAAATATTTCAAATATTCACGGTTTCTCTTTTAATCCATAATCTCAACTGAAATGATTTCATATTGAAAAACTATTCATGGGTTCCACATAACCTTAACTGTAGACACTGAGGACCTTATTTATGAAGACCTCCCGCCGCCGGTGCCTCATTTTTTAAAATAAGAAAAAGTGACGCACCGGTGGCGCAAGGTCTTCATAAATAAAATCCTGAATGTTTTCTTTTCTCGACCTCACTTACTGATACTAGAACCTGCAAGCCAATTACGGCCCGTGAACTCTTTCTTAGTAGGTAGCGCACCGTAAAGACAGTTATACCACTGTTAACATTTTTTTTTTACTGTTACCAAGCACCGACACAGTTCCGCTTCACTCAGAGTTAATCACTGCTCCCACGCTTCTACAGGCCAGACGCTATGTCGTATTTCTCTCCTTATCACCCTTTCATCTCTACAATAACAAACAGTTCTCCGCCAGCCACCAGAGAACAGACTCAGATGCAGAGGCACCAAAGAGTGAAATACGACATACCCTCTGCTCTGAGAAAGCAACCAAGCAGTACTTGAGAACGAAAACATTCAGTAACGCTTTAAAACTACCAATGCAATTATATAATTATTTTTTGAAAACGTTCCAATCACTTTAATAGGACTATCTGTGTGTGCCTCCACAGCAAACTTCCTCAGGCCGGATTGAAGGCAAACACACAGACAATAAGATAACACAGGGCAACGGAGATGCAAAACAGAAGGGACATGAAGATGGAGTCAAACAGCAGAACTGACAGAGATATTTTTATGCTCCGTTTGCAACCTCAATGTACGAACACATTTACTACACAAATCTCTATACAACCTCATGTTCAAAACTTTTCATGTTATTTCACTCAACCACCTCCCTCACCCCACCAGTGCAAACGACGACCAGAAACCACACTATAATTTTGACGTCTAACAGAAACTTTATCAATACCTTAATCATTACCACTTTAACCCCCTTCCCCGACCCTCCCGCTCCACCCCCACCGGTGCAGGCCACGGCCACCAACCAGCCTGAAATGTTGTCGACTGACAAAAAGTTTACGAATTCATTAACCATTACCATTTTTTCACAACGGTATCACTAGTAATTTACCATTTCTCTCTCTTTCTGCATTGTCTGTGTCTCTGCTAATATTATTTCTTCATATCCTCAACAACTTCTCTCATTATATATAAACGCTTCAAAATTACAAAACTAATTACTCTATATTAAAAATATTTTTTACTGCGTATTCAACATTTAAATGGAACAAATTACTTTTACAAATACAACACATTACGTCAGTCATAAATTAGTTTTCAAATGAAAAATCAATGATTGTTTCTGATTAAACTATATTATACGGTACATGGCAAAACAAACAGTTACGCACTTACCTTTACCAATGCTTTGAACGATGTAGAACAGTGAAAGTCACAAAACAGATATTCGTTAGCGGAACTCTGAATATTGCTTCTATCACTGCAACCAAAATTCAATGGCACAGATATCCAGTCAATACACACTCATATAACTCTCTTCAACCAATCACATTTCCTGACGCAAAATTGTCAAATCAAATTTACATTTCAATTGGTTGTCCTTCACAATATTTTCAGACTCACGTGAGAGACACCCATCACCAACTGCCATCTCCGGCTGTTTCCATGGTAACACCTCATTCTGCACCTTGCTGAAGGCACAGGTCAAAAGTTCATATCTCAACGGCCTACAACAAACTAAGAAGACTGTTTTCCCTCCAGAAACACCTGCCAATCCACAACTCAGTTACATGTCTTTTTTTCACACCCAATATTACTTTTCGTTTAACATAAACATTAACATGCAACATACTCTTCAATCTCCACTTATTATAATCAACCAATCATTTTTATTTTATTAACCACATCCACCCTCTTCCTTTTTTTTTTATTTAGAATTTCAACTTTTAACTACCATTCCACTTCCAGAACCGATCGGACGACGACTACAAATTCATTAAAAATGAAGGTCTGTCTAATAGGACACAGTTATATTCACTAGAGTGAAAAAAATGCAGTAAGCAGATACCACATGCAAGACGTCTATAGGAGAGACGGTGTTCATTTCACGAATAAGGGAAACACAATCTTCCTCTGCAACATCAGGCTCTGCATCGATACCTACTTATAAATGCAGAAAACACTCAATTAACACAAGGGCTCTTTTCAAAGGCACTTTATATCTAAGCACTCAAACTTCTAATTTATCTCCATTTTCATACTCTTGTGAATAGGTGTGCGCGAATAGGTGTGCGCAACCGAGTGCGCGCACCCCGTTATTTTTTTCCCGAAAAAAAAATATTTTTTTGCGTTTAAGGGCCTTACTACCCCGAGAAAACCTACGCAGCAAAACAATCTCTACCTTCTCCCCTTTCCATGTTTCAACACTTTGAAATGAACAATATATTTACTCGCAGTGACAAAAAGGCGGACAAAACGTCCTGATTTCCTTCGAATCGAACGTTAACAGACGTCACGCAGCCAAAAAAAATTCCGCTCACGCGCAGCCACTTGGGTGCGCGCACGTGTGCGCGCCTATAGATATATAATTGACTTTAACTTTAATTTTCTCAACAACTACTGAACGGATTTACACCATTCCAAAGAAAGCATAATCTGCGAACAAGACTCTACAGTTTTGCCAAATTTTTTATAAATCCATTCAGCCGTTCGACCTGTAGCCGAGTCTAAAGGTCCTATGGAAAATAACATGGAGAAAACACGTTTTGGGACCCCCCTTATATCTCAGCCCCCACTTGACCAATCCCCCCCAAACTTTCAGGGAAGGAGCGCAGCGGACCGAGCCATCTTCTTTGAGAAATTCACAAACATTCATCCACCAGTGCCAAAGTTATTCCAAATAGAATGTTGAGGATTTCCTATGGAAAACAATCCTAACTATAACTACCTACTGGCGACCGCCAGTAGGTAAAATATATATATATATATATGTATATACATATATATACCGGTGCATTGAGGGTCAAATAAAATTTACTGACTCTCCACCGTGAGTGCTGTGTCTTTTCTGAGAGGAGAGGAGGCGAGCAGTGGAATATTGGCGGGAGCACCCCCTGCCTAACAGCACCCGTTCAGTGTGTGAGTTTGCTGCAAGTGAAGCCAGGAGATATATATAATATATATCTATATCTATATATATATATATATATCTATGATTTATTTAAATTATGCATTTTATTACAATGTTAACATTTGCAAGGTTTTTATGCAGTGTAAATATCAATGTATTTCGCACATCCAGTAGTATATTTTCTACCTTCATTGCACGTGACCAGTGCAGTAGGCGGGTCATACAAGGTTTACGAGCATTATAAAAAAGTAAAAGTTACATCTGGTCTATTGCATGTGAACAAGGGCTGTTCCAGCCCGAAACGCGTCTTGCCCTTCAACCCAGCTAAGATATGCAATAAAGAATACCTGTAATTATCCTGGTTGTCCGTCTCCTGTTTGCTTCACCGTTTCGAGTTTGGGATCGGAGGTGGCGTTTTGGAGTTTGGCGTTCGTATATAAAAAAAAAAAATATATATATATATATATATATATATATATATATATATATATATATATATATATATATATATATATATATATATATATATATTCACTGAAAAAACCATAGGTTATAGACCATATATAGTTAGGGATTCGCATTTACAAAACCTTATTTTACTCGCACAAAACCATTGGAATTCGCATATATAGTTAGTTGCACTAACTATATATCGCGCACCCGCAATCCACTGCTGATGATGTCACATATTACATCATTCATGACATGGTCAGTAACATCACTGATGACAACATCCAGTGACTGTATGTTTCTGTAAAGTTAAAATATGTCTTACATATTGAAGAATGAGTGTATGTAAGTGTCTGGATGAAGGATTTAGTAGGTGCATGACTGACTGTATGAGTGAGTGATTAAATGTGTCTCACAGTGCATGGATTAGTGACTAAACTGTCTTAATTTGTGCATCATTATGTTTGTGGTTCTGTAAACTGCTGCATGTGTTGATCAGTAGCTATATGAATAACTATATGAGTTATTGATTGGTTGCCCAAGTATTTGTATGGGAGACTGAGTGTGTTTGTGGGTGGCTGGGAGGTGTATGACTCTGTGCATAGATGTGTGAGCAGTTGATTCACTAGATGTATGGGTTCAAAAGTGCATGTGGAAACAGCTGTATGGGCGGTTGGCTGTGTGCATGAGTGTATTGGTGAGTGAATGGATATCTCAGTGCTACATGTCAAAGTAAGTACATATGTAAAACACAGTACATGTGAGAGTTGACATATATAAATAACTGTGGATAAGAGCCAGTGAATGTGTGAGTGGCTGTATGGATCATTGTGAGCTTGTATCAGGGATTGTATAAGAGAGTAAATATGTGTTAGTATATGTTTGAATAAGTAAGGTGTGTATAACTGTATAGTTGAGGAAATGGAGGTGTGATTGATTCTTTGCATGACTGACTAGGTGTGTGAGTAACTCCATGGGTGAGTGACAGTCTGTGAGTGTCTGCTAACACTGAGTGTATCTAAGGTTATATTAGAGTCTGAAGAGGTTCATCGTATTATCACATGAGTGATGTCATCAGTGATGTGATCAGTGATGTCATTTGAGTTGTCAACAGTGATGTCATCAGTGATGTCATTTGAGATGTCATCAGTGATGTCATCAGTGATGTCACTGACCATGTCATGAATGATGTAATATGTGACATCATCAGCAGTGGATTGCGGGTGCGCGATATATAGTTAGTGCAACTAACTATATATGCGAATTTCAATGGTTTTGTCCGAGTAAAATAAGGTATTGTAAATGCTAATCCCTAACTATATATGGTCTATAACCTATGGTTTTTTCAGTGAATTTTAATGTTTTTTTATTATCAAATATCAAAAGCTGTAAAATGTATCCTTCTTTTAAATGACACTTTTTGCCCAAACTGCCTTGGTATATTCCAATATATGTCAAAGACAAAAATGTAAGTGGTCCAATCAATTTTTTCCACAATTTGAGAAAGCACAGAAACATGTGAATAAATCTGTTTCTGCTTACATGAGAGACCATGGAATGGGTTTAACATACAACAATAACTTGCGTTCCAACATTCAACACATCTACAGAAGAGATGGTGTGCACTTCTCTGATGAAGGCAATAGAATATTCGTCCTTTATTTAAAAGTGTGCATTGGAACCTACTTGTAGGTACCTAAATTAGCCACAGAACACAATAGCTCTTTTCAGAGCTACCCTACCTCTGATCATTCAAAACGTTTATCTTTTTCTAATTTTTTTTTCTTCACCAAAGTACGCTCCCCGGTTCGCTTACCGGTGCGCGTACCGAGCGCTCCCCCCGCGAAATTTAAAAACATTGAATTTTTGTATTTTTCTATATATCAGCGTCCTAATCCCCCCTCAGAAAACCTAGAGGGTCACAAAGTGTCTACCGTGCCCCCTTCTACCCATTCCGTACATTGTTTGTCCTTCATCTTATGTATCAATTCTACCGATACACAAAATGGAGGACTCCCGTAACGCTGCCGGTTCGCGTACCGGGGAGCGCACCGGTAAGCGCTCGATAAAAAAAGGTGGGAAAGTAATTTACAGAGAAACTACTACAGACACTTTCACCAAATTTGGAATAGTCCCTACTACATACCAGTCCCTACCATTTTCCCAAATTTTATGGAATTCCATAGAGACATTCAAGTTGTAGCCCTGTCTAAATAACCTGAGGTAAATCACATGGCAAAAACACATTAGAAAGAGTTGACATTTTCAACCAATGATAACATTACTTTCACGTTGTATTTTTATGTGCTGACATTTGATTGGTTTGGTACATGAATATTGATGAAAAATAAGAGGGAAAGACAGCCATTTTGACTGGAACTCCCTGAGGCACATTTACAGAGCATTTCCTGAGAAACCTAATACACTTTTCCAAAGGTAAGTTAATAGTTTCTAAGGAGAAATATGTTGTGCACCTAAAGTTATTTTTATAAAAACGTTTCCTGTTAGATATTTACTGTCCCTCAGTTATACTTATAGATTGAGTAAGGCTTCTCTGTTGTAGTCATAGATTGAGTTAGACTTGATCACATGCAGTTCTTTATATTTCACCTTCCTGCCTTGTAGAATACACTGCCCAAACATAAATTCACTCTTAAAAACTCAGAACTATGTTGTACACGTTAAGTTAAAAATAAAAATGTTGAAGTTTCTTACTTAAACTCTATTTCTCTCTCTTTTTATTCTACCTTAACAGCAATTATGGCTAAAGAAGCACAGGAACCCAAAGTAAAACCTGAAATACAGGATAATAATGACGATTTTTTTAATGTGACAGTAGGCGAACAACTGTTGGAATTTATGGACAATTTTGATAAACAAGAGACAATTTATGAAAATAAAGCTCATGAAATTTCAGATGAAGTACTACTTGAAATTTCCAAAGATTTTTAAAATTATTATCAATAAAATTTTATTTATAAATTAAAAATTGTTTAAGACATTATTCATTTTTTTTCAAAATTTAAGATATAATAGTAGAGTAATTATAAAAAAAAGTCAGACTAGTGGTAAAGACTACAACATTTTTATATTACTATGTGCTCAGGGAGTGCTCAAAGGATCTGTTTCTACTTTCCCATGAATCTAGGAGAATAATTTACTTACTTGATGTATTTTAAAAATGTGTTTTTTGACTTAAAATGGCTCAAAGGCTTTGTAAATATGCCCCATTCTGACTATGAATCTCTAGCAGTATATATCAAGAAACCTAAATGACTTCAATAAACATTTTTAAACACATAAAGTAAGCAAATTATTCTCCCCCATTTTTGGGGAAGTTACTTAAAATGCCCTAACACACATGAGGGCGTATTTACAAGGCCCTTGCACCACTTTTGCATCACTTTTAACATGGGGAAAATAACTTGAAAGTGGCTCAAAGGCCTTGTAAATATGCCCCATGCTGGCTATGAAACTCTAGCAGTACATATCAAGAAGCCTAAATGACTTCAAGAAACATTTTTATACACATCAAGTAAGCAAATTATTCTCCCTGAATCATGGGGCAAGTGAAATATTTGTTTAAAGAAGCAGACACCATTTTTTCCTTCTCTGGGGTAGGTCTGGAAATGCTTTTAAAGGACACCTTTGAGCAATTGATGGCACTTTTTCCTCAAACTGCCTTGGTATATTCCAATATATGCCAAAGACAGAAATGGAAGTGGTCCAATCAATTTTGTCCACAAATTGAGAAAGCGATGAAGCATGTAAATAAGTCTGTTTCAGCTTACATAACAAACCATGGAATGGGCTCCATCTACAACAATAACTTGCGTTACTACATGCAAGATATCTACAGAGGAGATGGTGTGCACTTCTCAGATGAGGGAAACAGAGTTTTCATACAAAATTTAAGACTGCGTATTGGTACCTACTTATAAGTACCTAGAACTTACACAGAACCCAAAAGAGTCTTTTCAGAGCTACCTTAACTATAATTACTCTTTTAAAATTTCGAATGTACCTTTTTTCACTAATTTTCACTTATGTTCGCGTCCCGGTTCGCTACCCGGTTCGCATACCGGCAGCTAACCGCACGAAAAAATCTAAAAATTCTTTTTTCTTACGACATATATGAGCCTCCTCAGCTACCCTCAGAAAACATAGGGGGTCAAGATACTTCTCCCATGCCCCCTTACACCCATTTCCCACATTGTTATTCCTCCATCTTGTGATAAAATTTGTCCAAAACACAAAATGGCGAATGCCCGTTACGCTACCGGTAAGCTACCCGGTTCGCGTCTCTACTACGAAAAATTGCAAAAATTTTTATTTTTTATTTTTTGCCCCACGGGGCACTTTAATATCCCCCTCATCAATCCTAGGGGGTCATTAGGGGTCTACCTTGGCCCCTTTCCTTCTTTTCCCCCTTCGTTTTTTACCACATCTTGTCTAAGCATGGGCGAATTTTGCGAATCTCGCGTTCGTGAATCTTGCGGATTTGCGAATTCGCAATCCGCAAAATCCGCGAATTCTCGCGAATTTGCGGATTTTTTTTTGTGTTCGTAAGTGTTTCTGCCAGTTCGCGAGAATTTGGTACTAGTTCGCAATTGCGAACTTACTTGTCGGCTCACAACGGTCGCGACTATGTTGTTTCTACGTCTGGTTCATCATCACAGCCTCCCAGCACCCTCTGTTTCACCACTGGCACCCTCTCTTTGACCCATGCCACCCTCTGTTACATCAATGCCACCCTCTGGTTCATCATCACTGTAGAAGATGGGGGGGAAAAGCAAGCCCACCTGCCCTGCTTGAACTGACATGAATTAATTTGGGGTTAGTTTATTAACAACACCTGCCCTGCCCCAACTGACAATAATGAATTAGGGGCTAATTAATGTGTCACTGAATTTGAAGTTCCAGCCTGGCACCTACTTGTCTGCTCCCTTAGCTGTAAATCAGGACCTTTGTGGCATACAGTTAAGGTCAGAGCAGGGTCACACAATAGTTGCAAGCAGGCAACCGAATTCTGGAGGGCCCCCTCAGGAAGCACTACAGGGAATCGTTACAAATCATGAGGTTGACCTTTTGCACCTGCTCATTGCTTTTGCTTTTGCAAAAATCGTTTTTCGGTTTTTTCGCGCTATTCGCGGGGCGCGGCGTCGTGCGTAACCGACCGCGGAAGCCGCCAATTCGTGCGAATGAGCTTTTTATTTTTTTGCGGCTTGTTGTTTCGCGAGTTTTTTGCAGTATTCGCGAGCCGCTTGCAGCGCAACACGCGAATTTACCCCAAGGTCGAGTACGGGCGCGGCCATTTTGTTTGCGTGACGTATTTCCGTTTCCGCCCGCTATGTATACTCTCGCGCAGTAAGCGCATTGCGAGTAGAAGTTCGCACGAGATCGCAAGGAAAATTTCGCGCGAACTTACTTTCGCGCTCGTGAACGGGCGCCGGCCATCTTGTTTTTCATTCATTTCCTGTGTCTGGGCATGGTGTTTAATCCTCTTGCTATCTTTGCCATCCTTTGCTTGTTTTCAGTTTTTTTTTAACGATTTTGCTTCTTATCTAGCCCTCTCTTTTCCTAGCTGTATATTTTTGTCTTTTCTGCTATTTTTCTTTACATTTAAACTACTTTTTTAAACTCTTTTCTATCCTATTCCTTCTTAATTTTCTACTTCCTACCTTACCTGCCCAGACCATGGTGAAGCCAGGCGCCGTGAAGCTGCCCAGGCACTTGAGGGTGGCAGCGGCGGCGGGGAGGAGGAGTCCTGGACCCCGTGCCAGGACACCATGGGGTCGATTGAGGGGGGAGCAGGTGATGTGACGGGAGATCTTCAGCCCGGCGGAAGTGGGCACGCTGGTCTACTTCGTCCAGCGCCGCCTGCCCAGGACCATCGCGGGAGCGCCGGAAGCGGTGGGAGAAGGTGTGCTGGGCCATATCCCACCTCTACAGGGTCCAGCGCACCTACAGCCAGGTCACCCATCGCTGGACGGACCTCCTGGACCGGGAGCGCGACCTGCTGGACCAGCTCGGCTTGGAGATCCCCGGGCTTGGTGAGTAGTAGTAGCCATTTCGTCACTCACTACTATGATGTTTTCTCCTGCTCTGTGTTGTTGTATTGCAAATATTTGTTTTTTACATGGAGCAAGCCAATAATGCCGCTGATGACGATTACATTGTAGTTAAATTATATTTCAAAATCTTCTGTGCATTTCAGGTGCACTGCTCTCCTTCTCAGTGGCGTTGCTACTATGCTTATTTGTTTTCTATTTTGTGGTCTCATTGGCCTGAGTAACTATTATGTATGAGTGTACTTTACAGAACTGCGTAATGCTAGACACTAGGGGGCAGATTACATTTACAAGCCCCTTGCGCCACGTTTACGTTGCCTTGCGTGACGCAACAGCGGCGTAAACGTGCCGCATCCCTGCGAGTCATTTACAGCATGACGCATCTAGGGAGATGCGTCACGTTATAAAGCCATGGGCCTGCACCACAATGGGTGCGTTCCTAGTACGCAGGGTGGGCGGTCCGGCGGCTGTGCGCCTCGCAAAATTGCCTGCGTGAAATCTACAAGATTTAACGCAGGCACTTCTGCGACGCTGCTACGTCAATTCAATTCCTTATGCCTGCTTGAAGCAGGCAAAAGGACTGACACAGCATGTTAAGTATTGGGTGGCCCTGAGCATTACTGGAGTTGCATTGCGTTGGCGACGTGACTCCAGCGATGCGCCGCTCTTACGTGACGAGATGCGTCACGCAAGTGCCTACCCTTGCGCCAGGGCGCGCCGCATTGTAATGAGGCGCATCTGCCGTGTCGCAAGGGTAGTTTTGCGTGACGCATTTGATCTGGCGCATCTCTGGAGATGCGCCAGAACGCGTAAGTAAGTATGCCCCTAAGGGGCAGAATTGCAATTACCGTCGCATCCCTGCAAAGTAGCAGGGATGCACCATTAATTGTGCGGCCCGCTACCACCACCAAACATGGTGCGCCGTATTTGCAATGCGGCGCACCATGGGCCCAAAACGTCACCGAAGCTTTACTGCTGGAGTTGCGTCGCAACGATGGCGCAGCTCCAGCAATGCTCTGGTGTACCCTATCTCCCCAATGCTGGGTCAAGCCGTACGTCTGCTTCAAGCAGGTGCAGGGTTTGTGTGACGCATCATTGTCCTAAAGGTGACTGATTGAAATTTTGTAGATTTCCCTCAGCCACTTTTAGGATGTGTTCCAGCGCAGGAATGCCCTCCCTTGCGCCGGAACGCCCCCTGATGGCGCAGGGCTTTATAACGGGATGCATCTCCCAAATGCGTCACGTTGTTATAATATTATACGCCACACCATGGCGCCCTTTTTTGTTTAGCTGCTGCGTCACAAAAGTCACGCAAGAACGGAGCAAAAGAGCCGCAAGGGGCTTAAATCTGCCCCTTCCTTTGTACCCCTGACAATAAGAAAAATAGTGGCGGTGGATTGATAGTTTGACTATTTAAATGACTGGTAATGTAGCAGGCAACTGTTAGTGTTGTCACTGATCTGACTGAAATCACAATGGAGTTTGTCTGTCACTTTGCGTCTTGCCTGCGGACTGCTGCCTGCCAGTCCTAGGTGAACCTTTCAGTACTTTGTTTAGTGAATTACGTGACTTTTGAAGTCACAGGTCCGCAAATAAATGAAAACTAACCCTAATCAATATAATTTCGCGGAAATATTTTGTTATTGTTCTTTTGAAATGTTTGATTTGGTTGACATTGACAAGCAACAATCATCCATGTTTTCTGTTCTTTCTTTCTTTCATGTTGTACGTCAGCTCCCCCCAGGGGCGAGGGGAGGACACAGGAGCAGCAGGCGGCGGATGCTGTTGAACAGGGCCAGGATCGGGCAGGCGAGGGCTCCTTTGCTGGCCCCAGTAAGTTTTCATTTTAGACTAGTACCTATTTTTCCTAGCGTTCCTCATTTGATTTTTTCAAAATCGTCTTTGATCTTCTTGTAGACTGTATCTAAATTCTTATCCTGCCTCTACTATGACTCCCTGTGGTATTACTAGAATATTCTTATTAGTCTGTCTGTGTAGCTAACTAAGATTGCACGGTTGGCGAAACTCCCATTCTAGTCAGCAATAGCTCTATCAACTTAGTGCAGTCCTCTGGGATTGTCCATAATGTCTTTTGAAGTGTTCTATCTGCTTTGAAAATTCCCAACTATAAAATGTGAATGACCACCGAGAAAGAATAAGATACTACCTTTTGGTTTGGATAGGAGAACAATCCATACCACTACAGTGGCGCGGACAATTCTTCTGCAGAAACAGAACTATGGACAATAAATAGTGCATTGCTTATCAATTATAATAGGCGCTGTTAGAGTTTCCACATACCTCTGTGATAACAGACTTTGAACCCCCAATGTCCTTACTGACTGACTACATAGTGTGGCACAGTCATTTACCTCCCGAATTCATCGATCATTGATCCCCAATGATGATTATTATCCAACGTAGCTGAAGAGTACGGAGTCAGAGTCAAGAAGTGTCAGAGGCACGGACTCATGCTTGCAAAAATTGCAAAACCTTTTGCTCAGTCACTCTAGTCACTCTGGACCAAAAAACACAGAGTCTCTCTAAGTTTAAAAGCTTTATTAAAAGTAAACACATTTATTAAAATGAAGTCATAATAAAAAAACGAAACGTTTAACTAAGAATGTAAAAGTGGTTAGTGCTGACGATTGGAAAGGGGCGACCAACTCGGTCCCCCCGAACTTATGGCAGAGTGCCTCGATCCCCCGGGAAGCCATTTTTGGGCGGGGGGCGCGTCTCGGCTGGTATGCCCGAAGCGGCGTAGCTGGGGCGCGCCCGTTCCCGCCCTAGAGTGGGCTGGCCTAGACACTGACGCAGCCAGCCACGCCCTCGGGGCAGGCAGGGGCGGGTATACGCCCGCCCTGAAGACGGATAAAAAGGGACGCAAGACCAGAAGACATCCTCTTGTTCTTGTGCCCTGAAGCTGCACCTCCTCGCTGCACGTGAGCTCGGGACAGAACGAAGAGCCAATTTTGACCCACCCGCCAGCCCCTGAAGACAGCCAGTTGTTTGTAATAAAGTCGATTAATTTTGCTTCCATTTCGTTTACAGGTTGTGGAGTCATGTTGATGTTGAGTATAATAAAGAATGGTCGGTTTGAGTACGTTTTGCCATTAAAGAGATTCAGATATAGTGTTGAATTTTAAGCATGCTCTTTCGGTCATAGTGGCCAATGTATTCTTAGGTTTTGTTAGCACTGTCTTTGTTAGCACTGTCGTATTTATTTTGGTAGGCGGTAAGGTCATGATCGGTGAGCACTAATTGGTAGATCCCTATGAGTGGGCGTCACCCAACACGGATGGGAGCGCTCGGGAGAGGTGGCCATTGGCCCCTCAATGGGGAGGCGGTCCCTTCTAAGGATGGGTCGCCGGAAGTAAAGGAAAAGGCGGTCAAGGCCCCTTCCTTTGTAGGAGGGGTTACAGCCCCCTCCTGGGGAATTTCCCGGGGCCAGTGACATCTGCGACGGCAGATGCGGTAAGTTGTGTGGGGTTGGGATAAGGTCTACGATACCTTCTAGATACCTCACACGAGTATTCGAACGACCTTTAAATGGCGTCGAGTCTTTAGGTGCCCCCGTCAAGTCAAGGGAAATTGGTAGTAGTTGCACTTGAGGTACGCCTCCGTGCTGTCACCCCTCCCAAGTGGGAGGGGTAAGTCGGGTTAGGGATCTTGACACCGGTTATGACCTTGCCGTTGGCCCTTAAACGTTAGGATGTACAATTTCAATATGTCAAGAAATGTTTGTAGGATGCTAGTTCGGCTAGGAGAACCTCTGTATTAGAGAATCTGTTAAGGATAGCCAAACATCGTAATGTGGTAATGAAATTGTACATAACATGAAACGTTTAATGTTTTAATTTTGTTTTAATAAATACGGCCGGGATGGTCACTCCATCCCACTTCCAAAAACTTCAAGAACTGTTTCCGGTTTCCCTCCTTTTGGGGATTGTGTTGAGAGGGGGTGGCGGGTATCTCGGCCATATAATTGAAGACATTTCTTGTGGTCGAGCCGAGCTCTCACCTTGTTTCAACTTCATCTTGTTGTTAGAAGTCCATCTTCTGTCTGTGTGGAAAAAAATGGTGCGTGTTAAAAAGCCAGCCTTCATCAGTTGTGCCAAAAAGTGCTGCATTACATTGTTTTCACATGTCTTCATTCCTTGACCAAATACTAGTGAGTGGTTTATTCTAACATTCTTAAATGTACTTTGTAGGTGGAACATCTGGTGGCGGGGCCAACGCGGAGGTGGTGGTGCTCGACACGGAGGCGGAGGGCAATTCCTCAGGGGAGGATGCGGTGGTTCCAGTGCCGGCTGTGAGAGTTCAGACGGTGGTGGTGGCGGGCAGAGGTAAGCTCTTATATATTACTTACTTATTGAGATTGAAGACGTGGCTGGGAAGGAAAGAATATGAGATGCATGGCTGGGTGAATGATGAAGCAATGATTGGTGGAAGGACAACAGCCTGGGTGGGTGACACAGAAACTGTATGTGTCCATATACCTGGATCATGCTACTATCTGACTCTTAGATAGCATATGTGTATCTAGAGCAGGGGTACTCATAGTACGGCCCGCGGGCCGGTGGCGGCCCGGCAAGCCTTCCTTGGCGGTGTGCAGACCTTGCAGACAATCACTGCTCCCCCGGCCCCCACAGAGCAGAGTGGAGATGCAGGGCCACAAAGAGGTGAAATAGAACAAAGCCTCTGCTCTGTGGGGCCGGGCAAGCAGTGATTGTCAGGGTGGAGATGCAGGGGCGCTACAACAAACAAAGCCTCAATAATATGTTAATGGTCTTTTAAAGACCTGTTAAGTACTTTGGTGTGGCTGTCTGTGTGTGCGCGTTGAGGAAGCTGTCTCAGCCCGGGCTGAAGGCTGACACAGACAGACACACACACAGTGAGATGACAGAGGGGGCGGGAGAGGGAGGGCAGGAGGGAGAGAGAGATGGAGAGGGAGGGCAGGAGGGAGAGCATGAGTGAGAGAGATGTATGTAAATGCTGGGTCTGGTGGCTCAGTGGATGAAGGCATCTGCTGCAGGGACCTGTGTGCAACCTCATGGTCACAAGTTTTCGTTTTGCTTTAGCCCCGCCCCCTCTGACTCCGCCCCCACCAGTGCAGCCCTCGGCCACAAACTACACTGTAAATTTAGCCCCTGAGAGAAAGTTTGTGAGTACCCATGATCTAGAGAGAGTAGACGGTCAGTGGATGAACTAAGTATAACTTTGAAGAGCATGTAACACTGCACCGGCACGTCCGTTCCAGTGTAGGAAAGGCAAGGAAAAGAAGTTTTAATTTTGTCCAAATACTACCATCAATTGTAGCAGTAGTTTGTATTGCAAGCACAGCATAGATCTGGTTATTACGGTGGCCACTCCCTACCTCTCTTAATAAGTTTAGTAGTACTCAGTCATTCATGTGTGGATGTATCACTGGTCACTCAATAAAAAGCAAAGCACCTAAATTCATCCCATATATAAGCAAAAACATCCCATGTGAAGTGATAGATAATCAGATTATTTATCTTCTTCAATTTTCCATTTCTAGTACTCATTTCCACTGTAGGGTGAAAGTTAAATTAATTAAGCAGTAGCCCTTGAGTTGTAACAGAGTATTCTCAGTGCCACCCATAATAGAAAAGTAAGAGCTTCACCACCTGCATGTACTGGACGGGTACAGTAACGCAACGCAAGTCTAGGTCACTCATCATGGCGTGCGTTTCTTTTTCTCGGGTGCAAGTTTACTGCGCTGGCATTATGCCGGCTTGCAGAAGATAACGTACCAATTTTTCCTAAACAAGAGACAAGAAGAAGAATAAGACTGGTGTACTTTCATAGTCGACTCCAATGGAAGTCCATAGTGCTCGTAGAATTTGTTCCTTAAACTCCCACTAATGTTAGAGCAAGGATGAAGAAGTGTGAGGTTAGATAGATACTGGCCTCAATAGTTATGTAATGCGCTTGCAATTTGCTAGTTGTACTGCAACACAAATTTCTGCTGAATGATTGAGTTAATCTTAAAGAGCATTGGTTACAGACTATGTCTTTCTTTCTTCATATAGATTCTCCTTCCAAACGAACAAGGAGGAAGGAGCTGGCTAGAGCGGCCCGGCAACGGAGGATTGATGCCACTGTGGCCGAATATCGGCGGCTGGTGGCCCTGGAGGACGAAGAAAGTGTGCAGTCGACCACAACAACAACGTCGTCTGCATCGGCCTCCGTGCCCCCACGGGCTGCCACCCAGCACAGTGGTCCACCCAGACTGAGCCCGGCTGCCAAAGCCAAACGCCACCGCCGAGTAGCAAGGACAACAGCTTCCTCTCACAGCCGTTGCACCTGTAAGGCAGTGAAGGCACGCCTGCGCCGCAGTACCCTGATGGTGTCCCGCCTCCAGCAGGAGCTCCACCACTTTTCAAACGTGTTGGAGGGGCTCCGCGTAGAGCACGCCTTGCTCCGCCAGGAGCATGATGCCCTGGCCCAAAAAGTAGACAGCATCCACCCATAGTGTCCCTTGCCCCTTTTTTAGAGACTTTTGGGGGGTGGGAATTGGGAGTTGGGTTTTTGGGGACTTTTGAAGGGCAATCGTTGGGGTTAGGGAGGGTCTTGCGGGAGATTATTTTGTTAGGGATATAAATATACTTTTTCAAACTTTATCTGAGCATACCCGTTTCTTACTGCTTGCCTAGTGGGTGGGGGTTTAACAGTGACCTTGTTTTCCTGAAAGTTTAGTTCCATTTTCTTCCTTTAAGTGTAAATGCCCAAATGTTTTCAACACTAAGTGCCTCTCACAGAGTAAGTGAAGTGAATACAAGAGTCCAAGGACTTTAGTAGTACTACCGTCAGTCTCTCGTCTCTCCTACTAATACTCCATTATACCCCCAAACCACCAAACGCTTATCTTACCTGTAATTTGTGTTTGAAAGTAGGGCTAGACCCAGGGCTGGCTCCACGGGAAACAGCGAATAAGGTTGGCAATCTTGGTCGGATAAAATTTCCTCATAGCGGTGGTACTAGTGGTGTGACACAGTGGCAGTTGCATGCCTATGAAAAAAAAGAAAATTAAATCTGGTTTGTCCTCCTGAGCAATTCAACGGTACAATAGAGAATATAGCAGGTGACAGAAGTACACTAGAACAGTGCAACATTGTAGCCTAACAAATGGTAAAGTATAACTACTAATTCGGTTGAAGTTCTTTGACATTAGCCATGGGTCTTTGTCAAGCAGAGTAAGAATATATCCTCGGATTTCTTCACCAGCCTGTTGCTATCACCTTATCCTCCCCAGCAAGTGTGTGGATTTATTGCTGTAATTTAGTCACACATCAATCAAAACCACACAGCCCGGGGGAAGAGGGTTAGGGTTTGAAAAATGGATGGGTACGGGGGTTTTTGGGAAAGGTTTTGGGAGACAAGAAAAAATAGCACAGCATGGACAAACAATTGTGAACATAAACAAATCTTTGGGTACAAACCTATCCATCAATCTTTGAAAGTGCATGCACTACTGCATGCATGTCAGTGAAAAGTAAGTAGTACTTTCGATAACTGTGGAAGAAAGAATGCGACAGTACCCGGCCTGTGTGGAATTATTGATAACTATATTCAACATAAGGTCTCTGTAGCCAGATACCAGAGAGCCTTGCTGGTCACTATAAATTCATTCACAACAACACTCAATGGGGTTGGTCTGGAAGGTATAGTAGATAGAAAAGGAGAAATTGCTTTTTTTCCTAGGTGTCCCCTCACTCACCAGGGTTGCCCCTTGGTGACATGCTTCATCATTGGGGCCATCCCACTCCTCTACGGGCTGGGGCGTGCTGCGACTTGTGAATTACGTAGGAGCACTTACAAATGACTATGTGTGGTACAGATGTGATAGTGGAGTGGACTAAGTGATGTGTTAAGGGATCAATTTAGAAGCAGAGAGAGATCCAAGAAATGCAGTCACAGTCAGAAAAAAAGGCAAGGGATACTGTATCTATGTTGTTGTAGTTGTCCTGTTGGAAGTGGTAAGTAAGTTGCCTGCAGAAAAAAAATCCTCTTATTAGCGGCACTCCTCCATTGCAGCCGACGCTTCGTCCATCGATGTTGGTCACCAGAAGACACCCTGTAAAAAAAGCACAGCATAGACAAACAATTGAACATAAACAATTATTTGGGTACAAACCTATCCATCAATCTTTGAAAGTGCATGCACTACTGCATGCATGTCAGTGAAAAGTAAGTAGTACTTTCGACAACTGTGGAAGAAAGAATGCGACAGTACAGGGCCTGTGTGGAATTATTGATAACTATATTCAACATAAGGTCTCTGTAGCCAGATACCAGAGAGCCTTGCTGGTCACTATAAATCCATTCACAACAACACTCAATGGGGTTGGTCTGGAAGGTATAGTAGATAGAAAAGGAGAAATTGCTTTTTTTCTAGGTGTCCCCTCACTCACCAGGGTTGCCCCTTGGTGACATGCTTCATCATTGGGGCCATCCCAGTCCTCTACGGGCTGGGGCGTGCTGCGACTTGCGAATTACGTAGGAGCACTTACAAATGACTATGTGTGGTGCAGATGTGATAGTGGAGTGGACTAAGTGATGTGTTAAGGGATCAATTTAGAAGCAGAGAGAGATCCAAGAAATGCAGTCACAGTCAGAGAAAAAGGCAAGGGATACTGTATCTATGTTGTTGTAGTTGTCCTGTTGGAAGTGGTAAGTAAGTTGCCTGCAGAAAAAAAATCCTCTTATTAGCGGCACTCCTCCATTGCAGCCGACGCTTCGTCCATCGATGTTGGTCACCAGAAGACACCCTGTAAAAAAAGCACAGCATAGACAAACAATTGAACATAAACAATTATTTGGGTACAAACCTATCCATCAATCTTTGAAAGTGCATGCACTACTGCATGCATGTCAGTGAAAAGTAAGTAGTACTTTCGACAACTGTGGAAGAAAGAATGCGACAGTACAGGGCCTGTGTGGAATTATTGATAACTATATTCAACATAAGGTCTCTGTAGCCAGATACCAGAGAGCCTTGCTGGTCACTATAAATCCATTCACAACAACACTCAATGGGGTTGGTCTGGAAGGTATAGTAGATAGAAAAGGAGAAATTGCTTTTTTTCTAGGTGTCCCCTCACTCACCAGGGTTGCCCCTTGGTGACATGCTTCATCATTGGGGCCATCCCAGTCCTCTACGGGCTGGGGCGTGCTGCGACTTGCGAATTACGTAGGAGCACTTACAAATGACTATGTGTGGTGCAGATGTGATAGTGGAGTGGACTAAGTGATGTGTTAAGGGATCAATTTAGAAGCAGAGAGAGATCCAAGAAATGCAGTCACAGTCAGAGAAAAAGGCAAGGGATACTGTATCTATGTTGTTGTAGTTGTCCTGTTGGAAGTGGTAAGTAAGTTGCCTGCAGAAAAAAAATCCTCTTATTAGCGGCACTCCTCCATTGCAGCCGACGCTTCGTCCATCGATGTTGGTCACCAGAAGACACCCTGTAAAAAAAGCACAGCATAGACAAACAATTGAACATAAACAATTATTTGGGTACAAACCTATCCATCAATCTTTGAAAGTGCATGCACTACTGCATGCATGTCAGTGAAAAGTAAGTAGTACTTTCGACAACTGTGGAAGAAAGAATGCGACAGCACAGGGCCTGTGTGGAATTATTGATAACTATATTCAACATAAGGTCTCTGTAGCCAGATACCAGAGAGCCTTGCTGGTCACTATAAATCCATTCACAACAACACTCAATGGGGTTGGTCTGGAATGTATAGTAGATAGAAAAGGAGAAATTGCTTTTTTTCTAGGTGTCCCCTCACTCACCAGGGTTGCCCCTTGGTGACATGCTTCATCATTGGGGCCATCCCAGTCATCTACGGGCTGGGGCGTGCTGCGACTTGCGAATTACGTAGGAGCACTTACAAATGACTATGTGTGGTGCAGATGTGATAGTGGAGTGGACTAAGTGATGTGTTAAGGGATCAATTTAGTGACCTTGTTTTCCTGAAAGTTTAGTTCCATTTTCTTCCTTTAAGTGTAAATGCCCAAATGTTTTCAACACTAAGTGCCTCTCACAGAGTAAGTGAAGTGAATACAAGAGTCCAAGGACTTTAGTAGTACTACCGTCAGTCTCTCGTCTCTCCTACTAATACTCCATTATACCCCCAAACCACCAAACGCTTATCTTACCTGTAATTTGTGTTTGAAAGTAGGGCTAGACCCAGGGCTGGCTCCACGGGAAACAGCGAATAAGGTTGGCAATCTTGGTCAGATAAAATTTCCTCATAGCGGTGGTACTAGTGGTGTGACACAGTGGCAGTTGCATGCCTATGAAAAAAAAGAAATTAAATCTGGTTTGTCCTCCTGAGCAATTCAACGGTACAATAGAGAATATAGCAGGTGACAGAAGTACACTAGAACAGTGCAACATTGTAGCCTAACAAATGGTAAAGTATAACTACTAATTCGGTTGAAGTTCTTTGACATTAGCCATGGGTCTTTGTCAAGCAGAGTAAGAATATATCCTCGGATTTCTTCACCAGCCTGTTGCTATCACCTTATCCTCCCCAGCAAGTGTGTGGATTTATTGCTGTAATTTAGTCACACATCAATCAAAACCACACAGCCCGGGGGAAGAGGGTTAGGGTTTGAAAAATGGATGGGTACGGGGGTTTTTGGGAAAGGTTTTGGGAGACAAGAAAAAATAGCACAGCATGGACAAACAATTGTGAACATAAACAAATCTTTGGGTACAAACCTATCCATCAATCTTTGAAAGTGCATGCACTACTGCATGCATGTCAGTGAAAAGTAAGTAGTACTTTCGATAACTGTGGAAGAAAGAATGCGACAGTACCCGGCCTGTGTGGAATTATTGATAACTATATTCAACATAAGGTCTCTGTAGCCAGATACCAGAGAGCCTTGCTGGTCACTATAAATACATTCACAACAACACTCAATGGGGTTGGTCTGGAAGGTATAGTAGATAGAAAAGGAGAAATTGCTTTTTTTCCTAGGTGTCCCCTCACTCACCAGGGTTGCCCCTTGGTGACATGCTTCATCATTGGGGCCATCCCACTCCTCTACGGGCTGGGGCGTGCTGCGACTTGCGAATTACGTAGGAGCACTTACAAATGACTATGTGTGGTACAGATGTGATAGTGGAGTGGACTAAGTGATGTGTTAAGGGATCAATTTAGAAGCAGAGAGAGATCCAAGAAATGCAGTCACAGTCAGAGAAAAAGGCAAGGGATACTGTATCTATGTTGTTGTAGTTGTCCTGTTGGAAGTGGTAAGTAAGTTGCCTGCAGAAAAAAAATCCTCTTATTAGCGGCACTCCTCCATTGCAGCCGACGCTTCGTCCATCGATGTTGGTCACCAGAAGACACCCTGTAAAAAAAGCACAGCATAGACAAACAATTGAACATAAACAATTATTTGGGTACAAACCTATCCATCAATCTTTGAAAGTGCATGCACTACTGCATGCATGTCAGTGAAAAGTAAGTAGTACTTTCGACAACTGTGGAAGAAAGAATGCGACAGTACAGGGCCTGTGTGGAATTATTGATAACTATATTCAACATAAGGTCTCTGTAGCCAGATACCAGAGAGCCTTGCTGGTCACTATAAATCCATTCACAACAACACTCAATGGGGTTGGTCTGGAAGGTATAGTAGATAGAAAAGGAGAAATTGCTTTTTTTCTAGGTGTCCCCTCACTCACCAGGGTTGCCCCTTGGTGACATGCTTCATCATTGGGGCCATCCCAGTCCTCTACGGGCTGGGGCGTGCTGCGACTTGCGAATTACGTAGGAGCACTTACAAATGACTATGTGTGGTGCAGATGTGATAGTGGAGTGGACTAAGTGATGTGTTAAGGGATCAATTTAGAAGCAGAGAGAGATCCAAGAAATGCAGTCACAGTCAGAGAAAAAGGCAAGGGATACTGTATCTATGTTGTTGTAGTTGTCCTGTTGGAAGTGGTAAGTAAGTTGCCTGCAGAAAAAAAATCCTCTTATTAGCGGCACTCCTCCATTGCAGCCGACGCTTCGTCCATCGATGTTGGTCACCAGAAGACACCCTGTAAAAAAAGCACAGCATAGACAAACAATTGAACATAAACAATTATTTGGGTACAAACCTATCCATCAATCTTTGAAAGTGCATGCACTACTGCATGCATGTCAGTGAAAAGTAAGTAGTACTTTCGACAACTGTGGAAGAAAGAATGCGACAGTACAGGGCATGTGTGGAATTATTGATAACTATATTCAACATAAGGTCTCTGTAGCCAGATACCAGAGAGCCTTGCTGGTCACTATAAATCCATTCACAACAACACTCAATGGGGTTGGTCTGGAAGGTATAGTAGATAGAAAAGGAGAAATTGCTTTTTTTCTAGGTGTCCCCTCACTCACCAGGGTTGCCCCTTGGTGACATGCTTCATCATTGGGGCCATCCCAGTCCTCTACGGGCTGGGGCGTGCTGCGACTTGCGAATTACGTAGGAGCACTTACAAATGACTATGTGTGGTGCAGATGTGATAGTGGAGTGGACTAAGTGATGTGTTAAGGGATCAATTTAGAAGCAGAGAGAGATCCAAGAAATGCAGTCACAGTCAGAGAAAAAGGCAAGGGATACTGTATCTATGTTGTTGTAGTTGTCCTGTTGGAAGTGGTAAGTAAGTTGCCTGCAGAAAAAAAATCCTCTTATTAGCGGCACTCCTCCATTGCAGCCGACGCTTTGTCCATCGATGTTGGTCACCAGAAGACACCCTGTCCACTGCCTGCCTGATGCTGAATTGTGGCTCGCTAATGTGAAGCCTGACTCCATCCTTTTTTTCCCCATTGCAGAGACTGAAACCCGGCCTGTAATTATTCAATGAAAAACAGGAAGTGATATAATATTACAACACCACTGATAAATAAATATAAGGTATGTAGGCTGTGGAGTGCAAAAAGTCACACTTTGATTTTCCTAGTAGACAGTACAATATTTTTGAAAGTGCGTACTCTGTCTGAGTCACCTTTTGAAGGATAAATAAGTAGGGGCAAATTAATGTAGCGGATCTTTCCCCTCAAGCTAGGTGTACTGTAAACTGTGTTTTAGAACAAAATTAGATCTTCCTAGCAGTGCTCCCACCCAGACCCTTACTAAAGCCAGTCGCAAAAATGTAGAAGACCCCCAATCAAATCTCAAAAAACGAGGCCTAGCAGAAAACTGGTGACAAAACTTACTTTGAAAGTAAAAGTAGGCCGAAGTACCCCCTTACTAATTACCCCTTACCCACCGTGGATTGCATTCAAACCACTTGCAAGCAACCAAGCAAAAGTATCCATAGCCAGCATCGCTCCAAGACTTGAAATCCCCCCCACTCAAACACATGCAATTGAAATACTGCTAACCCTAACGAACCCTAAGTTAAGAATAGTGGCAAAGGCTTTCTTTAACTATCCCAAATCCCCCCTTTCCCACCATGGATTTTCTTCAAATGACTTGCAACCAAAATTACACATTCTCACAAGTGCTCTAAGACCCCAGAACTCAGTTGCAAAAATCTAGAACACCCCGAAACACATGCAATCCCGCTGCGAGGGCTAACCCTAACGAACCCTAAGTTACAAAAAGTGCCAAAAGGCTTTTCCGCGAGGATTTTGTCCCAACCACTTCTACCCGGTATTAGACCTTCCCAGGAATGCCCCAAGACCCGCCAACCCACCCGCCAAGAAGCATAACACCCCCAAACAGGCCAAAAGCAAAATCTCATACTTGCAATATTTCTCGGCCTTCGGTCCAAACGCGCTGTGTAGCTAGGCCATAAGTCGGGGTTGCCACCACGGATTTCCTGAAAAGCAAATGCAATCAAGATTAGAGTGTCCCAGCAGTGCTCCCAGACCACGAAACTCACCCACAAACAGACGGAACCCCCCCTAAAAGCACCTCAAAGGCAAGCAAGTCATCAAAAACACAAAAATGTTTCCGCCTGGGATTTGGTCCAAACCACTTTTATCCGGTATTAGAGCTTCCCAGCAATGGCCCCAGAGCCGTCAACCCAGGAGAAAACGAGTAGAAGACCCCCAAACAGCCAAAGAGCAAAAGTACAAAAATGGGGACTTTGTCAGTTTTTCCCAAATTTCCCAAATCACTCCGCGCGCGCTCTGCAGCTAGGCCCTAACTCCCCTCTGCCACCATGGATTTGCTTCAAACCTCTTGCAAAGTAAAGTATATATAGCCAGCAGTGCGCCCAGTCCCCGAAACCCACCCACAAACACCAGGAAGCCCCCCAAACAGGCCCCAGAAAACGCTACATTGAGCAAAATGTCAGAAATAGCCCAAATAAAATCGGCTTGGATTTTGTCCCAACCACTTTTACCCGGTATTAGACCTTCCCAGGAATGCCCCAAGACCCGCCAACCCACCCGCCAAGAAGCATAACACCCCCAAACAGGCCAAAAGCAAAATCTCATACTTGCAATATTTCTCGGCCTTCGGTCCAAACGCACTGCGTAGCTAGGCCATAAGTCGGGGTTGCCACCACGGATTTCCTGAAAAGCAAATGCAATCAAGATTAGAGTGTCCCAGCAGTGCTCCCAGACCACGAAACTCACCCACAAACAGACGGAACCCCCCTAAAAGCACCTCAAAGGCAAGCAAGTCATCAAAAACACAAAAGAATTTCCGCCTGGGATTTGGTCCAAACCACTTTTATCCGGTATTAGAGATTCCCAGCAATGGCCCCAGAGCCGTCAACCCAGGAGAAAACGAGTAGAAGACCCCCAAACAGCCAAAGAGCAAAAGTACAAAAATGGGGACTTCGTCAGTTTTTCCCAAATTTCCCAAATCACTCCGCGCGCGCTCTGCAGCTAGGCCCTAACTCCCCTCTGCCACCATGGATTTGCTTCAAACCTCTTGCAAAGTAAAGTATATATAGCCAGCAGTGCGCCCAGACCCCGAAACCCACCCACAAACACCAGGAAGCCCCCAAACAGGCCCCCGAAAATGCTACATTGAGCAAAATGTCAGAAATAGCCAAAAAAAAATCGGCCTGGATTTTGTCCCAACCACTTCTACCCGGTATTAGACCTTCCCAGGAATGCCCCAAGACCCGCCAACCCACCTGCCAAGAAGCATAACACCCCCAAACAGGCCAAAAGCAAAATCTCATACTTGCAATATTTCTCGGCCTTCGGTCCAAACGCGCTGCGTAGCTAGGCCATAAGTCGGGGTTGCCACCACGGATTTCCTGAAAAGCAAATGCAATCAAGATTAGAGTGTCCCAGCAGTGCTCCCGGACCACGAAACTCACCCACAGACAGACGGAACCCCCCCTAAGAGCACCTCAAAGGCAAGCAAGTCATCAAAAACACAAAAAACTTTCCGCCTGGGATTTGGTCCAAACCACTTTTATCCGGTATTAGAGCTTCCCAACAATGGTCCCAGAGCCGTCAACTCACCTGCAAAGAGGTACAACAACACCCCCACAAGTGCTGAGTCTTTCTTCATTGGGCGTAAACCAGCCCTCTGGTTTGATGGAAATAGGAGTCTGGAGGAGGAGGATAGAGGAGCATGTTCTTCTGAACTTGTGAACCTGAGGAATGCAGACTGCGGCAACTTCAAATCAATTAGCAAACCAGTGAAGACAGTTCTGCTGATGGGCTTGTTTTTGTGATTATCTGATTAAAGTTTGAAATATATTAACTGTGCACAACAAAGAAAGACAGACACACAGGAATAAAAGTGAATAAGGACAAAAAAGAAAGTTATTGATTCGTTGTCTCATTTTCAGGGCTCGGTATCACGGTCCAGAAATGAGAATAAGGCTTCGTCATCATACTCTGCGAATTCAGGCAGGGTGAGCTCAGTGTCACCTGACAGAGTAGAAATTCCCTCATCTATGTTGCTGGCCACCTCCTCTTCATCCGGCACGCTTTCTCGTACTCTGAAATCTGGTGGTATGAGGTGCTGATTCATCTTGATCACTGTTAACCTCTCCACATTTTTGGGCAAGAGGCGGCTCCGTTTGGGAGTTACAATGCCACCAGCAGCACTGAAAACCCGTTCAGAAGACACGCTTGCGAGTGGGCAAGACATGTAGTTTAAAGCCAGGTTGGTGAGCTGTGGCCACAATTCTTTTTTCCCATGCCAATACGCCAATGGGTCAGAATTAACATAGACCTCTGTTAAGTCATTCAGATAGTCCTTCACCATCGACTCAAGGTCCTCATCCAAGGTTCCTCCACTTTGCTTAGCTCTTGCTGTGCCTCTGACCTTTTGAGAACCAAACCCACGCAGAGCTAGCCAATCCTCTTCAGCCTCCAATGTTTCTGTTGTGTCTCGTGCAGATGATCCGGTTGCCGGTGTCTTTAACGGCTGAGAGGTCACTTGTGCCACAGCCACAGGTGCAGAAGTGGATTGTTTTGACCGGGGATGGCCTGCTGATGTACTGCCATTTCCTTCAATTTCCAGCCGTTCTCTTTCAAACCTCTTGGCTGACAAGGCTAGCCAATGTTTGTACTTTGGAACATGTTCATCATCAAAAGGAAAGAATGCTTGGCCTGCCAGCGCCTTTTTGTAGCGTGGATCCAGAATAGTAGCACAAATGTAATGCTCTTCTGAGTGGAACTTTTTAAGACGTTCATCACCTTGTAGGAGCTCTAATAATTTCTCAGCCAGAAGAAAAGAGTCTTGGTTTTTTACATCTTTTTCAAACACAGAACACACCTCCTTCAGTTGGTCCTCCAGCATGTACAACAATGGGATAGCTTTTCCCAAATTACAGTCCTCCTTGCTGACTGCACGCGTGAAGAACTCAAAAGGACGAAGCATGCATGTCAGGCTTTGAACTATGTTCCATTGCGCCGCACCCATCCTCAGCTCCTCTGTACCCTCTGTAAGGAAATATTGATCGAGTTCCGTATACTGCTCATACAGACGCTCAAGCATGTAGAAGGTTGAGTTCCAACGTGTTACCACCTCCTGGATGAGTGCTTTCACTGGCATTTTACGTTGATATAGCAGGCTCCTCAGCTGCTTCCGGGCCTTAAAAGAATGGCTGAAATGCTTGCACATTTTTCGGCAGGTGTCCAATACGCTGTACGCTGCACTGCCTTTATTACCCAAGAATTTTTGGACAACCAGGGTTATACAGTGCGCCAAACACGGCACTCTGAAATAGTTACCGTCCCTCATGGCCTTAACTATATTGGCGCCATTGTCCGTGGAAAAATAACCAACCTGGCGTTTTAGTGGGGACAGCCAGTTAAGGACCTTTGTGTTAAAGACATCCAAAATGTTTTCTGCTGTGTGACGTTTCTCCAAACCAAACATGGCTAGTGTTGCATGTTTCCGAGCAGCTTTAAAAACAATGTCTGTGTCAACACCTGTGTTTAGCTTTGCTTTAGCCCCTGAAAAAGAGACCCAGTGTGCAGTGATGCACATGTAATCAGCGCCTGCGCCACTGGTCCACATGTCTGTTGTCATATGTATAGTGTGAACAGCACTCTTCTGCAAAGCTGCCCCAATCACCTTCAGAACATCTTCATGTAGTGCTGGAACCGCAACTCGGGCAAAATAGAACCGGCTAGGAACCTTCCATTTAGGGCAGAGCGCTGCCACTAATTCTAGAAAACCAACCCCTTCTACAAAAGAAAAAGGGAGAAGGTCCAGAGCTAGCATTTTAGCCAGCTTAGTGTTATACAGACGCGTCAGTGGGTGGTTGCGTTCATATTGCGCTTCTGTAAACAACATCTTTTTAATGTTGCCCTGGACCAAGGATTTACGAGATGATGATGATATCTTCGACCCAGTTACGCTCGCTGATGAACTTTTCCGCATTGATGTCTCACTCTCTCCCACACTCTTAGTGTGCCTCACATGGGGTGTGCTGCTGACAGGGGTACTGGGTGTAAGTGAAGTGTTTGAATCGTCTTCTTCCTCCTCGTCATCATCAGATGAAAAATCAACGTTTTCATTACGTGCAATTTCGGCTTCCTTGACCGCCTCTAGGTGCGGAAACCATTGGACAGGGTGCTCTCTCTTAAGATGACCTCTCTGGCCTCCGGTACCATAGTTAGAACCAAGCTTACCACGACTAACTCGAAGCTTACAAATGCTACAAATGGCTACGTTTTCCATTTTTGGGCAAACACTAAAGAAGTCCCAAACTGGAGACTTGAAATATCTTTGGGGGCCGGAGGAGGCGGCGATACTGGTGGTGGTGGTCCTGCTGCTAATGCCAGATGAAGTGGAGGATGTGGATTGCCGAACTTCAGTACGTTTTGCACTTTCACCACCACGAATTGAGGTCGAGGTGGGTACCTTCTTGCGAGGAAGAAATATGGAAGCGGTAGGTGTTGGTGTACTACTTAACTCCAAATCTAATGATTGTTGTGTTTCCATTTACATTGCCTCCTCATCGACATCATCATCACGCTCAGCAGCTTCTCGGGATAGGGTCAAAATGTCTCTTTGCTGCATGCCCGGTGGGGCTGCAGTGACCTTTGTGATGACTGGCTCATCGTCATCATGAGAGGCTTCATCACCAGCAGTATCTGTCACTTCTTGTTGAGCCTCATCGAACTCCATAGCTATGAGTTTTTCGACGACCTTCCTTTTACGCTTAGGTACCTTTGTCAGATCATGGTGTGCCTCACTCTCAGACCGCAGTGGTGGTTCCCAAGCTGGATCCTTATCATCAGAAGGAGGTGGGCTTGAAGAAGATGTAGACACCCCCCTTGATCTTTTCCTTGCTAGGGATGTGGAAGACAATGAATGATCATCAGGAGGAGTGGCTTCCAATGATACCTCGGCTTCATTGTCGATTTCCTGATGTGCCCCTACTTCGGGAGGAACAACTATTGTGGGCACTTGTGACCCTCCATGCACCTCTGCTCATCTCCTTTTGCTGCCTCTCCTTCCACATGTACTTGGGCGTGTACTTGCACATGGTGTTGTTGTTGCGGCTGTGGTTGTTCAACACTTGTCAGATGAGTTACAACAACCTGTGTTGATTCAGGGACATTGCTGCTACTTTCTTGCGATGAGCCAACATCACTGGTCGATGGTGATTGGAGAAGTACACTGACTGCCTCTGAAGCACTCAAGGGCTTTGACTTAAGTTGGCGTGGTGGTGGAGGCACTGAACCCAATGGAGGAGGGGTGCTGCTCCCAGCTTGGTCCCCAGCAGATCCTGCTGCTGCTGCAGGCGTACTTTTTTTTTTGGTCCCAAAAAACGTGGCGGTTGGCACACCAGCCTCCTTGGTAACTTGCTTCTTCTGCTCCTTACTAGCAACTTTCTTGCTAGAGGAGCTACGGAGAACTTTTTTTGGGGCCATCTTCTTCAGAGCAGGTCAGACAGCAGGCCGCAGTTGCACGAATTGTAGAGTTGTCTGAGGCCAGACGTGACGTCGCGTGACGTTATGCTGCACACACACACCGCTGCAGGACTTCTTCCTGGCACTGGTGGTTCTCTTGAGTCTTGTGCACCTAAAAACAATGGAAGACAGAGGAGCAACAGTTCAGTTATACACCACAAAAAAAATCAGAAAAAAAAACAGAAAAATCAGCACAATCCCATTCCATCCATGCCCTCCATGATGTTTAAGTTCAAGACAGCCCACAGAAAGACTAGGCCCATGCTAGACTCAAATACCCCTGGTGAAAAGGCCACAAGTACAGCCCCAAAAAATGAAAATCACTGAAAAATCAGCACAATCCCAATCCACCCATGCCCTCCATGATGTTTAAGTTCAAGACAGCCCACAGAAAGACTAGGCCCATGCTAGACTCAAATACCCCTGGTGAAAAGGCCACAAGTACAGCCCCAAAAAACGAAAATCACTGAAAAATCAGCACAATCCCAATCCATCCATGCCCTCCATGATGTTTAAATTCAAGACAACCCACAGAAAGACTAGGCCCATGCAAGACTCACTACCCCTGGGCATAAAGGTTGAAAAGTAGGCAAAATGGTTGCAGGCCTAACAACAAAGCCTGCATTCAAAATGGCCACTTGCCTCCCAGCACATGGCCAGTGCCTGTAGCAGCACTCAAAATGGCCACCAGCCACATGGCCTGTCCCTCCCCATGAACACCCCCAAAAATCGAAAAACACTGCAAAATCAGCACAATCCCATTCCATCCACGCCATCCATGATGTTTAAGTTCAAGAAAGCCAACAGAAAGACTAGGCCCATGCTAGACTCAAATACCCCTGGTGAAAAGGCCACAAGTACAGCCCCAAAAAACGAAAATCACTGAAAAATCAGCACAATCCCAATCCATCCATGCCCTCCATGATGTTTAAGTTCAAGACAGCCCACAGAAAGACTAGGCCCATGCTAGACTCAATACCCCTGGTGAAGAGGCCACAAGTACAGCCCCAAAAAACGAAAATCACTGAAAAATCAGCACAATCCCAATCCATCCATGCCCTCCATGATGTTTAAATTCAAGACAACCCACAAAAAGACTAGGCCCATGCAAGACTCAAATACCCCTGGTGAAAAGGCCACAAGTACAGCCCCAAAAAACGAAAATCACTGAAAAATCAGCACAATCATATTCCATCCATCGCCTCCATGATGTTTAAGTTCAAGACAGCCCACAGAAAGACTAGGCCCATGCTAGACTCAAATACCCCTGGTGAAAAGGCCACAAGTACAGCCCCAAAAAACGAAAATCACTGAAAAATCAGCACAATCATATTCCATCCATGCCCTCCATGATGTTTAAGTTCAAGACAGCCCACAGAAAGACTAGGCCCATGCTAGACTCAAATACCCCTGGTGAAAAGGCCACAAGTACAGCCCCAAAAAACGAAAATCACTGAAAAATCAGCACAATCCCATTCCATCCATGCCCTCCATGATG
Source organism: Lissotriton vulgaris (assembly GCF_964263255.1). NCBI lineage: Eukaryota > Metazoa > Chordata > Amphibia > Caudata > Salamandridae > Lissotriton > Lissotriton vulgaris. The sequence continues at coordinate 1,517,855,564 of NC_141691.1, forward strand.
TTTAAGTTCAAGGCAGCCCACAGAAAGACTAGGCCCATGCTAGACTCAAATACCCCTGGTGAAAAGGCCACAAGTACAGCCCCAAAAAACGAAAATCACTGAAAAATCAGCACAATCATATTCCATCCATGGCCTCCATGATGTTTAAGTTCAAGACAGCCCACAGAAAGACTAGGCCCATGCTAGACTCAAATACCCCTGGTGAAAAGGCCACAAGTACAGCCCCAAAAAACGAAAATCACTGAAAAATCAGCACAATCCCAATCCATCCATGCCCTCCATGATGTTTAAATTGAAGACAACCCACAGAAAGACTAGGCCCATGCAAGACTCACTACCCCTGGGCATAAAGGTTGAAAAGTAGGCAAAATGGTTGCAGGCCTAACAACAAAGCCTGCATTCAAAATGGCCACTTGCCTCCCAGCACATGGCCAGTGCCTGTAGCAGCACTCAAAATGGCCACCAGCCACATGGCTTGTCCCTCCCCATGAACACCCCCAAAAATCGAAAAACACTGCAAAATCAGCACAATCCCATTCCATCCATGCCCTCCATGATGTTTAAGTTCAAGACAGCCCACAGAAAGACTAGGCCCATGCTAGACTCAAATACCCCTGGTGAAAAGGCCACAAGTACAGCCCCAAAAAACGAAAATCACTGAAAAATCAGCACAATCCCAATCCATCCATGCCCTCCATGATGTTTAAATTCAAGACAACCCACAGAAAGACTAGGCCCATGCTAGACTCAAATACCCCTGGTGAAAAGGCCACAAGTACAGCCCCAAAAAACGAAAATCACTGAAAAATCAGCACAATCATATTCCATCCATGGCCTCCATGATGTTTAAGTTCAAGACAGCCCACAGAAAGACTAGGCCCATGCTAGACTCAAATACCCCTGGTGAAAAGGCCACAGGTACAGCCCCAAAAAACGAAAATCACTGAAAAATCAGCACAATCATATTCCATCCATGCCCTCCATGATGTTTAAGTTCAAGACAGCCCACAGAAAGACTAGGCCCATGCTAGACTCAAATACCCCTGGTGAAAAGGCCACAAGTACAGCCCCAAAAAACGAAAATCACTGAAAAATCAGCACAATCCCATTCCATCCATGCCCTCCATGATGTTTAAGTTCAAGGCAGCCCACAGAAAGACTAGGCCCATGCTAGACTCAAATACCCCTGGTGAAAAGGCCACAAGTACAGCCCCAAAAAAGGAAAATCACTGAAAAATCAGCACAATCATATTCCATCCATGGCCTCCATGATGTTTAAGTTCAAGACAGCCCACAGAAAGACTAGGCCCATGCTAGACTCAAATACCCCTGGTGAAAAGGCCACAAGTACAGCCCCAAAAAACGAAAATCACTGAAAAATCAGCACAATCCCAATCCATCCATGCCCTCCATGATGTTTAAATTCAAGACAACCCACAGAAAGACTAGGCCCATGCTAGACTCAAATACCCCTGGTGAAAAGGCCACAAGTACAGCCCCAAAAAACGAAAATCACTGAAAAATCAGCACAATCATATTCCATCCATGGCCTCCATGATGTTTAAGTTCAAGACAGCCCACAGAAAGACTAGGCCCATGCTAGACTCAAATACCCCTGGTGAAAAGGCCACAGGTACAGCCCCAAAAAACGAAAATCACTGAAAAATCAGCACAATCATATTCCATCCATGCCCTCCATGATGTTTAAGTTCAAGACAGCCCACAGAAAGACTAGGCCCATGCTAGACTCAAATACCCCTGGTGAAAAGGCCACAAGTACAGCCCCAAAAAACGAAAATCACTGAAAAATCAGCACAATCCCATTCCATCCATGCCCTCCATGATGTTTAAGTTCAAGGCAGCCCACAGAAAGACTAGGCCCATGCTAGACTCAAATACCCCTGGTGAAAAGGCCACAAGTACAGCCCCAAAAAAGGAAAATCACTGAAAAATCAGCACAATCATATTCCATCCATGGCCTCCATGATGTTTAAGTTCAAGACAGCCCACAGAAAGACTAGGCCCATGCTAGACTCAAATACCCCTGGTGAAAAGGCCACAAGTACAGCCCCAAAAAACGAAAATCACTGAAAAATCAGCACAATCCCAATCCATCCATGCCCTCCATGATGTTTAAATTGAAGACAGCCCACAGAAAGACTAGGCCCATGCAAGACTCACTACCCCTGGGCATAAAGGTTGAAAAGTAGGCAAAATGGTTGCAGGCCTAACAACAAAGCCTGCATTCAAAATGGCCACTTGCCTCCCAGCACATGGCCAGTGCCTGTAGCAGCACTCAAAATGGCCACCAGCCACATGGCTTGTCCCTCCCCATGAACACCCCCAAAAATCGAAAAACACTGCAAGATCAGCACAATCCCATTCCATCCATGCCCTCCATGATGTTTAAGTTCAAGACAGCCCACAGAAAGACTAGGCCCATGCTACACTCAAATACCCCTGGTGAAAAGGCCACAAGTACAGCCCCAAAAAACGAAAATCACTGAAAAATCAGCACAATCCCAATCCATCCATGCCCTCCATGATGTTTAAATTCAAGACAACCCACAGAAAGACTAGGCCCATGCTAGACTCAAATACCCCTGGTGAAAAGGCCACAAGTACAGCCCCAAAAAACAAAAATCACTGAAAAATCAGCACAATCCCAATCCATCCATGCCCTCCATGATGTTTAAATTCAAGACAACCCACAGAAAGACTAGGCCCATGCAAGACTCACTACCCCTGGGCATAAAGGTTGAAAAGTAGGCAAAATGGTTGCAGGCCTAACAACAAAGCCTGCATTCAAAATGGCCACTTGCCTCCCAGCACATGGCCAGTGCCTGTAGCAGCACTCAAAATGGCCACCAGCCACATGGCCTGTCCCTCCCCATGAACACCCCCAAAAATCGAAAAACACTGCAAAATCAGCACAATCCCATTCCATCCATGCCCTCCATGATGTTTAAGTTCAAGACAGCCCACAGAAAGACTAGGCCCATGCTAGACTCAAATATCCCTGGTGAAAAGGCCACAAGTACAGCCCCAAAAAACGAAAATCACTGAAAAATCAGCACAATCCCATTCCATCCATGGCCTCCATGATGTTTAAGTTCAAGACAGCCCACAGAAAGACTAGGCCCATGCTAGACTTAAATACCCCTGGTGAAAAGGCCACAAGTACAGCCCCAAAAAACGAAAATCACTGAAAAATCAGCACAATCCCAATCCATCCATGGCCTCCATGATGTTTAAGTTCAAGACAACCCACAGAAAGACTCAGTCCACCCACCACTGAGTACCCCTGGGCAAAAGGCCCAAAAACAGCCCAAAAATCGAAAATTCCAAAATTTTAGTTGCAGCAACTGTAATGCCCCAAACAAACTTACTTGTAAAATTTCTAATCCAACAGTGATCCAAAGAAAGTCAAAAAGGCCTCAAATCCAAATATCCAGCAGCATCCACAAAAAGTAATCCTTCCAGCTCCAGATCCAAATGAAAAGTGACCAGGAGATGGACAAAGCACTGGGAGGAGCCTGCTGGACAGGAACAGGAAGTTGAAGACTGTGGGGCACTTCCTTCCTCCCACCCCCCTCCCCCCTCCCCAAAATGGACTCCTCGCTAAAAAAGTGCAGGCAAATGTCAACCTAAGGAGTTATTCAGATAAAAATCATCATTTCAAGAAGGTTTATGCTGCTTGCTGGTGGATTTCTTGTGCAGAATTGCAAATTTTATATTTTCGCTTGTGCGAGATTGTTGCTGCTCGCCGCATCTCAAATCTCGCAATTGCGAAGTACCGCGAGACGTGATCTCGCCGTACTCGCGTTGACAAACTCTCGCTGTGCAAGTTGGCAAGCCGCGATGACGTAATCGCGCTCGCCAAATTCCCGCGGGATCACACAGCAAGATCCAAAATGGCGCAGCATTCGCAAGATATTTTGTAAATGTATTGTGTACATTTACACAATACATTTACAAAATATCGAGAAAAACAACTCGGCAAACGATGATAAACGCCGCGCGCCGCAAAAATTGTATCACGAACGACGCAAGCCGCAAAAAAAATCCGCTGCGTGCGAATTTGCGGATTTTGCGGGACATTCGCAAATCTCGCGGATTGCGAATTTCCCAAAAATCCGCAAAATCCACGAGCGTAACGGATTTTCCGCCCATGCTTAATCTTGTCTCTCGATCCTACCGAGAGACAAGATGGCGGCCGACCCGGACTGTTTAGAATGTTGACAGACGACGGAGAGCCAATCAGCTTCGCTTCGCGAAGTTCCGTTACGCGTCAGGTACGCGAACTGGAGCGCTAACCGGAGCGCTGTCAGAGATATATCTGTTTTTTAAAACGGTAATTTCTCAAAATCCACTGGAGCACATATATTGAGACATAGCAAAGGCACGTCGGGCAAACCATATCTACAATTTTGCCAAGTTTTGTGTAAATCCATTCAGCCGTTCGAGCTAAAAGTGAGTCCAACCGCCCTATGGAAAACTCAATGTTAAAAACACGTTTTGGGACCCCCTTTTTTCTTGGCCCCCACTTCACGAAACCCCCCAAACTTTCAGAGAATGCTCAGAAACAAAATGTGCCATTTTCCTGAAAATTTCAGCCAATTCCGTCCACAAACGCCAAAGTTCCACATAGAATTTTCAGAAATCCCATAGGAAAAAAATCCTAACTATTTTATACCTACTGGCGACCGCCAGTAGGTAATATATATATATATATATATATATATATATATATATATATATATATATATATATATTACCTACTGGCGATAGCCAGTAGGTATATATAGTTAGGATTTTTTTCCTATGGGATTTTTGAAAATTCTATGTCGAATAACTTTGGCTTATGAGGACAGAATTGGCTGCAATTTTCAGGAAAATGGAACATTTTGTTTCTGAGCAGCCCCTGAAAATTTGGGGGGGTTTCGTCAAGGGGGGGCCGAGAAAAAAGGGGGGTCCCAAAACGTGTTTTTCCCATGCAATTTTCCATAGGGCGGTTGGCCTCACTTTTAGCCTGAACGGCTGAATGGATTTACACCAAACTTGGCAAAATTGTAGGGACTGGTAGCCCGATGTGCCTTTGCTATGTCTCAAGATATAGGCTCCAGTGGTTTTTACGAAAATTAACTTTGAAAAATATATATTGGGCTACATTGGGCTATATATATGTTGGAGCCCAAATGTAGCCCAATGTAGCCCAATGTAGCCCAATGTAGCCCAAAGATGGCCGCCAGAGACAAAAAAAACCAAATGTAGCCCAAATATCAGGCAGATGTAGCCCAACTATAGCCCAATGACAGATTGTCCCAGAGTGTTCTAAAGAACAACTAGAGTGCTAACAGTCCTACTTATTACAAAGGTATGGCACACCTGAAGCCATCTTGATTGGAATAAAGTGGTAACTCTTAAAACATTTAATTTAAAAAGGAACAAAATGAGGGGGTTCATTTTGCCATAGAAAGTATGATTAGCGAATATATGACAAAATCCCGCATACCATCAGTCCGCAAAAACAAATCCCGCATGTACTATTAGGCCGCAAATTAAAATAACGAAAACTTTTAGAACGAATATGCCTTTAGCATACACTAAACAACTAAACTACCCTAAACCCTAAAACACTACCCCCAGCATGACCCTACACTACACAAACAGTACAACACTACCCTAAACCCTAAAACACTACCCCCAGCATGACCCTACACTACGCAAACACTACAACACTACCCTAAACCCTAAAACACTACCCCCAGCATGACCCTACACTACGCAAACACTACAACACTACCCTAAACCCTAAAACACTACCCCCAGCATGACCCTACACTAAACAAACACTACAACACTACCCTAAACCCTAAAACACTACACCCCAGCATGACCCTACACTACGCAAACACTACAACACTACCCTAAACCCTAAAACACTACCCCCAGCATGACCCTACACTACACAAACACTACAACACAACCCTAAACCCTAAAACACTACCCCCAGCATGACCCTACACTACGCAAACACTACAACACAACCCTAAACCCTAAAACACTACCCCCAGCATGACCCTACACTACGCAAACACTACAACACTAACCTAAATCCTAAAACACTACCCCAGCATGACCCTACACTACGCAAACACTACAACACTACCCTAAACCCTAAAACACTACCCCCAGCATGACCCTACACTACGCAAACACTACAACACTACCCAAAACCCTAAAACACTACACCCCAGCATGACCCTACACTACGCAAACACTACAACACTACCCTAAACCCTAAAACACTACCCACAGCATGACCCTACACTACGCAAACACTACAACACTACCCAAAACCCTAAAACCCTACCCCCAGCATGACCCTACACTACGCAAACACTACAACACTACCCTAAACCCTAAAACACTACCCCCAGCATGACCCTACACTACGCAAACACTACAACACTACCCAAAACCCTAAAACACTACACCCCAGCATGACCCTACACTACGCAAACACTACAACACTACCCTAAACCCTAAAACACTACCCCCAGCATGACCCTACACTACGCAAACACTACAACACTACCCTAAACCCTAAAACACTACCCCCAGCATGACCCTACACTACGCAAACACTACAACACTACCCTAAACCCTAAAACACTACCCTCAGCATGACCCTACACTACGCAAACACTACAACACTACCCAAAACCCTAAAACACTACCCCCAGCATGACCCTACACTACGCAAACACTACAACACTACCCAAAACCCTAAAACACTACCCCCCAGCATGACCCTACACTACGCAAACACTACAACACTACCCAAAACCCTAAAACACTACCCCCAGCATGACCCTACACTACGCAAACACTACAACACTACCCAAAACCCTAAAACACTACCCCCCAGCATGACCCTACACTACGCAAACACTACAACACTACCCAAAACCCTAAAACACTACCCCCAGCATGACCCTACACTACGCAAACACTACAACACTACCCTAAACCCTAAAACACTACCCCCAGCATGACCCTACACTACGCAAACACTACAACACTACCCAAAACCCTAAAACACTACACCCCAGCATGACCCTACACTACGCAAACACTACAACACTACCCTAAACCCTAAAACACTACCCCCAGCATGACCCTACACTACGCAAACACTACAACACTACCCTAAACCCTAAAACACTACCCCTAGCATGACCCTACACTACGCAAACACTACAACACTACCCTAAACCCTAAAACACTACCCCCAGCATGACCCTACACTACGCAAACACTACAACACTACCCAAAACCCTAAAACACTACCCCCCAGCATGACCCTACACTACGCAAACACTACAACACTACCCAAAACCCTAAAACACTACCCCCGGCATGACCCTACACTACGCCAACACTACAACACTACCCAAAACCCTAAAACACTACCCCCGGCATGACCCTACACTACGCAAACACTACAACACTACCCAAAACCCTAAAACACTACACCCCAGCATGACCCTACACTACGCAAACACTACAACACTACCCAAAACCTTAAAACACTACCCCCAGCATGACCCTACACTACGCAAACACTACAACACTATCCTAAACCCTAAAACACTACGCCCAGCATGACCCTACACTACGCAAACACTACAACACTACCCTAAACCCTAAAACACTAGCCCCAGCATGACCCTACACTACGCAAACACTACAACAGAACCCTAAACCCTAAAACACTACCCCCAGCATGACCCTACACTACGCAAACACTACAACACTACCCTGAACCCTAAAACACTACCCCCAGCATGACCCTACACTACGCAAACACTACAACACAACCCTAAACCCTAAAACACTACCCCCAGCATGACCCTACACTAAACAACCACCACAACTCTACACTACACTAACACAACACTACACTACACAACACTACACTACACTACACAATCACTAACCCACGAAAAAATTAACACAAACCCACTTACCTCTCTCGTCATCGTGGTTTTCACAACGCAAATGCATTTACCATACATGCCTTTAAAACGTAATTCTTTGTAAAGGCATGCGCGATAAATGCACATGCGTTTTGAAAAAATGCGGGATAATGGTATGCGAGCTCAATGACCTTGCGGGATAATGGTATGCGGACTGAAAGTCTGCGGGATAAAAAATGCGGGAAAATGGCTGCAAACCATGATTAGCGGCAGACTTCCCTGGTGAGCACTAGCTTTACTACAGTGATCTAATGAGCAACTAGAGTGCTAACATTCAGAATTTATGGCAAATGTGTGACACATCTGAATGCCTTCTTGATAGAACCAAAGTAAACAAGCATTGAAAATGCAACAGATCTCGCCCTCGTTTAAGTTAAAGCCATTCTGTTTGTAATGAGGTGGCTTTTTAGCTTTGCTTTTATTAGTGTTTTTAAAACTTTCATGTAAATAACATGCATATGTATGCATATATGTATATGTATGCATGCATTTATATTTATATAGATATGCAGATTACATATGTTTATATATGTATATTACCTACTGGCGATAGCCAGTGGGTATATATAGTTAGGATTTTTTCTCTATGGGATTTCTGAAAATTCTATGTCTAATAACTTTGGCGTTTGTGTACGGAATTGGCTGAAACTTTCAGGAAAATGGCAAATTTTGTTTCTGAGCAGCCCCTGAAAATTTGGTGGGTTTTCGTCAAGGGGGGGCCGAGAACAAAGGGGGGTCCCAAAACGCGTTTTTCCCATTCATTTTTCCATAGGGCGGTTGGACTCACTTTTAGCTCGAACGGCTGAATAGATTTACATGAAACTTGGCAAAATTGTAGATATGGTTTGCCCGACGTGCCTTTGCTATGTCTCAATATATGTGCTCCAGTGGATTTTGAGAAATTAACGTTTAAAAAAATATATATATCTGTGACAGCGCTCCGGTTAGCGCCCCGGTTCGCGTACCTGACGCGTAACGGAACTTCGCGAAGCGAATCTGATTGGCTCTCCGGTGTCTGTCAACATTCTAAACAAACCGGAGCGGCCGCCATCTTGTCTCTCGGTACGATCGAGAGACAAGATGTGGTGAAAAACGAAGGGGGAAATGAAGGAAAGGGGGCAAGGTAGACCACTCCTGACCCTCTAGGATTGATGAGGGGGATATTAAAGTGCCCCGCGGGGCAAAAAATTTTGCGATTTTACGCCGTAGAGGCGCGTCCCGGTACGCGAACCGGGCAGCTCACCGGGCAGCTAACCGGGCAGCTAACCGGCAGCGTAGCTGTCAACATTGTAAATGGTCCGGAGCGGCCGCCATCTTGTCTCTCGGTAGGTTCGAGAGACAAGATGTGGTGAAAAAAGAAGGGGGAAATGAAGGAAAGGGGGCAAGGTAAACCCCTCCTGACCCCCTAGGATTGATGAGGGGGATATTAAAGTCCCCCGCGATTTTTCGCGGTAGAGGTGCTTCCCGGTACGCGAACCGGGCAGCTAACCGGCAGCGTAACGGGAGTCCGCCATCTTGTGTTTTTGGAGCGTCCGGTTCGCGTACCGGGTAGCGTCCCGGTAAGCGTAACAAGGGGAAAACCAAGAGAAACAGTAAAAAAAAAATGAAGGGAATAGATTTCCAGCAAACTTGGCAAAATTGTAGGGACTGTTTGTTTGATGTGCCTTTGCAAGGCCTCAAGATATGTGCACGTGTGGATTTTGTCTAATTAAGGTTAAAAAAAAATATATATCTGTAAGCGTGCTCCGGCACGCTTACGTTACGGGTTTTGTTTGCGCTGCAGAACCGATACGTCACGGTTATGCGACGCGTCATGAGGCGTCTCACGTGGCTACGTGATACGCCACGTAATAAAGAATATATTTTACAGCTATAGATATTAGCTTTAAAAAAAACAATGAAATTCACTGAAAAAACCATAGGTTATAGACCATATATAGTTAGGAATTTGCATTTACAAAACCTTGAAAATTCACTGAAAAAACCATAGGTTAGAGACCATATATAGTTAGCTGGACATTTTATTGACATAAAACCAATGAAATTCCATATATAGTTAGTTGCACTAACTATATATCGCGCACCCGCAATCCACTGCTGATGATGTCACATATTACATCATTCATGACATGGTCAGTGACATCACTGATGACATCACTGATGACATCTCAAATGACATCACTGATGACATCACTGATGACATCTCAAATGACATCAGTGATGACATCATGACACACCAATACCAGTTACTACATACGCACTCACTGATTCCTACGTCTACACACACATTCACTCATTCACCCATACAATCACTCATACATACAGTCACTCATTATTACAACACTATCATATGCACTCATACACCTATGCAGACACTCACACACTGCCACTCATCCATGGAGTTACTCACACACCTAGTCAGTCCTGTAAAGAATCAATCACACTTCCATTTCCTCATCTATACAGTTAAACACAGAACACCATACTTCAGTGACATCACTGATGACATCACTGATGACATCTCAAATGACATCACTGATGACATCTCAAATGACATCACTGATGACATCATGACACACCAATACCAGTTACTACATACGCACTCACTGATTCCTACGTCTACACACACATTCACTCATTCACCCATACAATCACTCATACATACAGTCACTCATTACAACACTATCATATGCACTCATACACCTAGTCAGTCCTGTGAAGAATCAATCACACTTCGATTTCCTCATCTATACAGTTAAACACAGAACACCATACTTTTCACACATATACCAACACATACTTACTCTCTTATACAATCACTGATACAAGTACACATTGATATGCACAGAGTCACACACCTCCCAGCCAGCCACACACACACTCAGTCTTCCATACATCCACTCATTCTTCAATATGTAAAACATATTTAAACTTTACAAAAACACACAGACACTAGATGATGTCATCAGTGATGTCATTTGAGATGTCATCAGTGATGTCATCAGTGATGTCATTTGAGATGTCATCAGTGATGTCATCAGTGATGTCACTGACCATGTCATGAATGATGTAATATGTGACATCATCAGCAGTGGATTGCGGGTGCGCGATATATAGTTAGTGCAACTAACTATATATGGAATTTCATTGGTTTTATGTCAATAAAATGTCCAGCTAACTATATATGGTCTCTAACCTATGGTTTTTTCAGTGAATTTTCAAGGTTTTGTAAATGCAAATTCCTAACTATATATGGTCTATAACCTATGGTTTTTTCAGTGAATATATATATATTTAGAAACAAGGTTCCCCCTCTCAGAAGAACGGCACAGGCTGCCTTTGGATGCTTCAAAATATATTTATTTAAGGCACAGAATCGGCAGCTCCCTACCGACGCGTTTCGCCACTAAGGCTTGGTCACGGTTACTGTGTACATTTTCATGGTGCTATTTACATAGTGAAAACAAAGTGCATAGAGGTAGGACTACAACAGATCTACTCGGCCAATTTTGACCGCCATACTTGAATGGTGTTTTCAATTAAACATACATTGTCATAATGTGTTTATACTGGTAATTCCAGTGCAAAACAATGTATAATGCAAATTAAATCAAGCCGTATTTCGCTCATTATCTATCAGTTATAAGTGAAATCAAATTCAAGGGTTTAAATGAAAACACCATTCAAGTATGGCGGTCAAAATTGGCCAAGTAGATCTGTTGTAGTCCTACCTCTATGCACTTTGTTTTCACTATGTAAATAGCACCATGAAAATGTACACAGTAACCGTGACCAAGCCTTAGTGGCGAAACGCGTCGGTAGGGAGCTGCCGATTCTGTGCCTTAAATAAATATATTTTGAAGCATCCAAAGGCAGCCTGTGCCGTTCTTCTGAGAGGGGGAACCTTGTTTCTATAAATAGGGTGTCCGGCACCCACACAGGCTCGCCGTGCCACGAGACGAGGAATAGCCGGGAGCGGTTGTTAGAATATATATATATATATATATATATGTATATATATATATATATATATATATTACCTACTGGCAGTCGCCAGTAGGTAGTTATAGTTAGGATTATTTTCAATAGAAAATCTCAACATTCTATTGTGCATAACTTTAGCGCTGGTTGAGGAATCTGCCTGGAAATTTCCTCAAATTTGCCTCGCGGCACCCCGGTCCTTCCCTAAAAGTTTGGGGGGGATTTGTCAAGCGAGGGCTGAGAAAAAAGGGGGGCCCAAAACGTGTTTTCCCCATGTTAATTTCCATAGGGCGGTCAACCTCACTTTTAGCCTGAACGGCTGAATGGATTTCCACCAAACTTGGCAAAATTGTAGGGACTGGGAGCCCGATGTGCCTTTGCTATATCTCAAGATATGTGCTCCAGTTGATTTCGAGTAATTTAGGTTCAATAAAATATATATATCTATAAGCGCTCCCTGGTACGCGCACCGGGGCGCTAACTAGCGCGCTACGCGAGTTCGCACGCGGAAAGCTGATTGGCTCTCGGGTGTCTGTCAATATTCCAAACAGTCCGGAGCAGCCGCCATCTTGTGTCTCGGTAGGATTGAGACACAAGAGGTGGAAAAAATAAAGGGGGAATGACCATAAGGGGGCAGAGTAGACCCCCCCTTGACCCCCTAGGTTTGATGAGGGGTCTATAAAAGGGCCCCGCAGGACAACATTTTTTTTTTTTTTTTTGATTTGCGCGGTGGGAGCGCCCAGTACGCGCACCGCGGAGCGTACCGGGGTGCCTACAATGGGGAAAAAAGAATGAAAGAGTTTTTAAAAAATGTAGCCTTTTTTTTATAAATTTGAGGTAGTTCTAAAAATAACTGTTTTTTTTCTTCTTTTTCTTGTTTTATTTTTTTAATGTTTTTTTGAACATTTTGTACTTTTTTGGCTTTTATGAACTATTTTATATTTTTTGTTGTTATTTTTATGGGGAGAAACAAAAAACAGGGAATTGAAAACGGCTCAACTGGAGCAAAAAAAAAACCATGAAAAATATTATGGATTTTTGGGACATTTGTGGTTGTCAACAGCACGGTTGATGAGCGTTATGCTTTGCTCACCATAGGTGATGGCCTTACCACAAAAATACAAGAGATCTTGCATTGCTCAAACGTTTGTTGAATGTTTGGAACCATCTCCCTTGTTTCTGGTCCCGATGGAGTGGGTTGCTTTCGTTTGGAGGTGCTGGGTGAAGATTGGGGAGGGTTGCTGGCCAGTTCTCTCACCTCTGCCGCAGCATAGTTGTTGGGATGCTTGCGCTGCATGTGTCGAATCATGGTGTTATTACCAAATGAATATTTCTTATTAGGGTTCCCCCTTGAAAGTTCAATGCCACAGATTTGGCAAGTCACCTTTGGCGCATTCACTTTCTTCTTTCCCTCTGGGATGAAAAAAAAACTCCCATACAATGTGCTGCTTTGGCCTGTATGGGGTATTGTCTTCTGGCAGCCTCCTCCTGCTCCTCCTCCTCTTCTTCTTGAGAACCTATGTGATGTTGTGGTGGCCCACTTGGTGGTGGTGGTGGTGGTGCAGATGCTTCAGCTGCTGCTGCTACTGTAGCCATTTTAAAGTACAAAGTATTACTCAAAGATCTCCAAACAGGTCTTCCTCAGTCAAAGGACAAAGTCAGAATAAGGAAAAAAGGTGGGGGCTTTCATCATTTGGAAAAAAAAACTGTCCTGAACCAATGAAAAGTGTTATTTTCAGGTCACATGACCTGGGCTTTCATCATTTGGAAACCAAAATGTTCTGCACCAATAAAAAGTGTTATTTTCAGGTCACATGTCCCGACGTGCTTACGGGACGTGCCCTCGGGCACGTTGCGCAATCGTATTCGCTCGAGTGCTTCCGGGTGCACTTGTCGTGATGTAATATGTGACGTCATCAGCAGTGCATTGCAGGCGCGCAAGTTATAGTGAGTCCAACTAACTATAACGTTGGAATTTCTATGGTTTTATGTCAGTAAAATTTCCAGATAACTATAACTGGTGTGAAACCTATGGTTTTTTCAGTGAATTTAATAGGTTTTTTAAATGCTAATTCCTAACTATAACTGGTGTGAAACCTATGTTTTTTTCAGTGAATATATATATATATATATATATATATCCAACACACAAGCAGGAATCCATTCAAAATGAGGCCTCAGAGAGAAAAAATTATTTCAGCAATTTAATGTCAGCATGCCGGCAGATGACAACACGGGACCCATACCACACAGGCTTCAAGTGCCAGACGCGTTTCGGGAATAGAAATCCCTTCTTCAATGCATGATGTTCTTTAAGAGAATGAAAAGCGCTGTTGCATGACGCACCCTTTATTTTCAACACCTGCCCTTCGTGGGTGTAGCCGACACTACGGCCTCCTGGATGTTGTAGTGAGCCTTATGTCCTTCCCAGTAGTAGTGGGTGCGCTAATCACTTTCAAGAATTAAAACAAAGATATATATATATATATATATATATATCAACTAGTGCTCTTGTTCACACACCGCGCACCTGGTCAGCAAACAAATTTATACACATTTTTTTGGTTACGTGATGCTACACCTACTCAGTGAGTCACATGGTGTATAGACATAAAAAACAAACTATACTTGTTTTAAATAAGTGCACACCGACATGAAATAAAACAGTGAGAAAGGCACTGAAACAAAATAGCTGCATGAATGCAAGAACACTAACTATGACATCCTATACTCAAATAATGTAAAGTCATGATCAACTTAATTTGTGTTGGTGCAAAGCTCCAACTTAAATACAAAAGAAAGTATTTACATATAGAAAAATATATATACATATATATATGTATACTCACTTCGTGTGTACAAAAATATACAAACCATCTATCTATTTACATTACTATATACAATATTCAAAAATCATGACTCCATAGTCCAGTACCGCCATACTCAGTACCACAACTAGTCGCAAAGTTCATGTGTATACTTTCCGCTCTTGACTAGATTTAAAGAATGTACATTGTAAGTGCCTCAACTCATATACCAAGACCCTAAGTGATTCCTACAAATAAGACATAAAGTGAATTAGTGAAAGCAAAAAAACCTATGTTGATACCAATAACAAACTATCAACAATATATACATGAAGTTTATACGAGAGACATATATTTACAGAGGCGAATAAATTCATATCCTAATTATATCAGATAGAATATCTTAACATATTTCCGACATGGTGCTCCTTCAGCGCAGTTAGAATTTTCTTTATATGAACATGTTCTTAAGCTCAGCAAGACCTTGAAAAGAATAAATATGAAAGACCACATCAGTATACCTTCTAGATCAAATTAGAGGAATATTGTCAGATAACCATACAGAAAATGACAATTAAGTGCAAAATCACAACAAATGATGCAAATCTTCCGTTGTGTTTAACCCATTTGGGTACTTGCTGTCCAGCTCCATAATGTACTCAGTTTCTTTTTTCCTTAGTAACCTTTCTCTATCTCCTCCTCGGATGAGGGGAGCTACTACATCAATGACATAGTACGTTAATTTAGACAGGTCATTGTTGTGGGTGGATTTGAAATGGCGTGCTACCGGGTAAGTATTGTCATTGTTCACTATAGCTCGTAGGTGCTGCAAAATCCTGACATGCACCTGTAGTTTAGTACTGCCCACATAACGAAGGCCACAGGTGCATGTCAGGACATATATTGCTTACTCACTGTGACAATTATAGTGACCCCGGATAGATTTCCTGATGGAACTAAACGGTGTGTGGTAATGTGTGGTGTTAACACCGAATTTGCACGTCCTACACGAGGAACATTTAAAGAAACCTTTCTGTTTGAGCCAGGCACTGCCACTACCCAGCTCAGGACTGCTTTTGACTAGACAGTTGTGCATACTGGGCGCCCTTTTGTAGGTTATTGTTGGGCTGCTGGGAAGTATATCACTCAAGAAACCATCTGTCTTAAGGATAGACCAGTGTTTCCTAACAATAGACCTGATTTGTCTCTCTTGTTTGCTGTAAGTCAGAATCAGGCGAGGGGCATTATTGTCAGATTCTGGCTCTGATATATCTGATCTTAATAGGGCTTCCCTGGATTTTTCTCGGCTGCGTCTAAGGGCACTATTTAAAATATTGTCCTTATAGCCTCTCGCTCTGAGTCTGCTGATGGTATTTTGAGCCTCTTGCTCAAATATCTCAGGAGTGCTGCTGATCCTTTTAACACGCAGCAACTCACCGTATGGAATGTTCGCAATCACATGTTGTGGGTGTTCGCTACTGGCGTGAAGTATGCTGTTACCAGCCGTAGGTTTACGATATAAAGATGTAGTAACAGTATTATTGTCAACGGTAACATGGACGTCTAAAAAGTACGCCTGCACTTTACTGATGTTAGCCGTAAAGAAAAGATTTTCATTATTTATGTTCAGAGCATCAACAAAGGACTGAGCACTTTCCTCATCCCCCTCCCATATGCAGAACACGTCATCAATAAACCGTTTCCAGTATTGAACATGTTGAAATCCCGGTGTGTTGATGAGACCGCGCTCCTCCCACCAGCCAACGTGTAAACACGCATAGCTGGGGGAGAAGCACGATCCCATCGCCACACCCCGGACTTGTCTCCATACATTTTTAGCAAACATGAAATAGTTGTTATGAAGGCACCAGTGCACTAATTCACATAGCATCTTGTTGTGTGCATAGTATTCACAGGAACGTAAACCAAGATAATATCTAATTGCTTCCAAACCTTTGGAGTGATCTATTGATGTGTATAATGACTCGATGTCAAGAGTTAATAAACACCAATTGTCTTGCCACTGAATGGAGTTCAATTTGTTTAAAAAGTCCCCTGTATCTTTTAGATAGCTAGGTAAGTCTTTCACAATGTCCTGCAGAAAATAATCAATATAACGAGAGATGTTTTCTCCAACACTATTGATTGCCGCTATTATAGGTCGGCCAGGTGTAGGAATTTTCTGTTTATGTATTTTGGGGATCAAATACAAAATTGGAAGCACCGGATGTTCGTTGTGAAGATAGTCAAATTCAGTTTGTGAGATCGAATTGTTTCTTTTAAATGAGATAAGCATTTTTTTCAAATCATCTTTTGCTCTTTTGTATGCCATCCCATTCGATCTTTCATAACAATTGGGGTCATTTAGTTGTCTCATGGCTTCGGCCGTATAATCATCCTTCCTCCACAAAACAATATTCCCCCCCTTGTCAGATTTATTTATAACCACTTCCTGATTTTGACTCAGTTTTTTCATTAACATATTGTATTGATTCACCATGGCATTGTCTTTATGCGTTTGTGCCTGCACCACACGGTTTAACTTTTTTAGATCTTCCGTAACACATTCGTGATATATGTCTACCGCGTCTTTTGGCATAACAGGCATAAACGTGCTTACCGGTTTGAATGGACTCTCTCCAGCTCCCTTTTGGCAAATATCCACGATAAGAAGTTCACTTTGAGTGTTGGGAGCGACTCCATTGTTCGGTGCTGGGTCAACAGCCTCCCCCAGATCACATAGGGTAAGTAGCAGCCTAGCATCTCTTGCTGCTGGGGCTGTAGCGCTGGTCGTAGTCTTGGTGTTCCGTTTGGCATTACTTTCCTTTTGTTTAGATAAAGTTTTTGAAGAAAAAAACTTTTTTAGTTTTAATTTGCGAATAAACTTGAAGACATCCGCTCTGGTGTTTGTATAATTAAATGAACTTTCAGGACAAAAGTTAAGTCCTAAAGCTAGTAATTGTTCCTCTGCTGTTGTCAAAGTTACATCGGAAAGGTTAGTAATGGTGCAATCCTTCATTGGTCTTTTTGTTGAACCATTGCTTCTTCTTTTTTTGCTGTGGCTGCTGCTGTTGCTTTTCTTTTTTTTTTTTTTTGCGTCTTGCGTGGCGTCTTGCATTGCGCCTTTTGCGTTTTGATTCCTTCTCAGTCTGGGACGCAATGTTTGCAGCCGGTCCTCCACTAAAAAATCAATCTCTTCCCCGAGATCTAATATTCTTCCTGCTTGACCATCCACATTGCTGATATATATATATATATATATATATATATATATATATATATATATATATATATATATATATATATATATATATATATATATATATATATATATATATATATATATATATATATATATATATATATATATATATATATATATATATATATATATATATATATATATATATATATATATATATATATATATATATATATATATATATATATATATATATATATATATATATATATATATATATATATATATATATAGTTTCTTTCCAAAAGTTGCCAAGTTGGAAGGTCACTCACGAGGAGGTTAACACACACTTGCCGCCGGCAGCACCACAACAGCCTGCAGCACATCCGTCCATTTACATGCCAAATGCGCTTCGGGCGTCATCCTGCTCTTGATCACTGGCTGTAACAACGAGAAACAGAGGCTGATTGTATGCACATGATTTATTGCGTAACAAGTTCCACCCATGTGGGTGTGGCAAAGTTGCATTCTGGTCTTAGCAGTCCATTGCCCAAACTTTGATCGTGCTAAAACCCCAGTGGGCACCTCTGATTTGTCGTTGTTTCACAATGTCTTACCCCAGTGGGTGGAAGGAAATGTCATGCAGCGCCCTCATGCTGCCAATATATACCAACGGCTCAGGCCCCCCTCGTTCTGTTCACTGCACAAGATGCTGAGCAGTGTAGATCCACTAGTTTCAGCGGCGGGACCTTCTGCGACCGGACTAGCTGCATTAAATTCTTTCCAAAAGTTGCCAAGTTGGAAGGTCACTCACGAGGGGGTTAACACACACTTGCCGCCGGCAGCACCACAACAGCCTGCAGCACATCCGTCCATTTACATGCCAAACGCGTTTCGGGCGTCATCCCGCCCTTGATCACTGGCTGTAACAACGAGAAATAGAGGCTGATTGTATGCACATTATTTATTGAGTAACAAGTTCCACCCATGTGGGTGTGGCAAAGTTGCATTCTGGTCTTAGCAGTCCATTGCCCAAACTTTGATCGTGCTAAAACCTCAGTGGGCACCTCTGATTTGTCGTTGTTTCACAATGTCTTACCCCAGTCGGTGGAAGGAAATGTTATGCAGCGCTCTCATGCTGCCAATATATACCAACGGCTCAGGCCCCCCTCGTTCTGTTCACTGCACAAGATGCTGAGCAGTGTAGATCCACTAGTTTCAGCGGCGGGACCTTCCGCGACCGGACTAGCCGCATTAAATTCTTTCCAAAAGTTGCCAAGTTGGAAGGTAACTCACGAGGGGGTTAACACACACTTGCCGCTGGCAGCACCCCAACAGCCTGCAGCACATCCGTCCATTTACTTGCCAAACGCGTTTCGGGCGTCATCCCACCCTTGATCACTGGCTGTAACAACGAGAAACAGAGGCTGATTGTATGCACTTGATTTATTGAGTAACAAGTTTCACCCATGTGGGTGTGGCAAAGTTGCATTCTGGTCTTAGTAGTCCATTGCCCAAACATTTATCGTGCTAAAACCCCAGTGGGCACCTCTGATTTGTCGTTGTTTCACAATGTCTTACCCCAGTGGGTGGAAGGAAATGTCATGCAGCGCCCTCATGCTGCCAATATATACCAACGGCTCAGGCCCCTCTCGTTCTGTTCACTGCACAAGATGCTGAGCAGTGTAGATCCACTAGTTTCAGCGGCGGGACCTTCCGCGACCGGACTAGCCGCATTAAATTCTTTCCAAAAGTTGCCAAGTTGGAAGGTCACTCACAAGGGGGTTAACACACACTTGCCGCCGGCAGCACCACAACAGCCTGCAGCACATCCGTCCATTTACATGCCAAACGCGTTTCGGGCGTCATCCCGCCATTGATCACTGGCTGTAACAACGTGAAACAGAGGCTGATTGTATGCACATGATTTATTGAGTAACAAGTTCCACCCATGTGGGTGTAGCAAAGTTGCATTCTGGTCTTAGCAGTCCATTGCCCAAACTTTGATCGTGCTAAAACCCCAGTGGGCACCTCTGATTTGTCGTTGTTTCACAATGTCTTACCCCAGTGGGTGGAAGGAAATGTCATGCAGCGCCCTCATGCTGCCAATATATACCAACGGCTCAGGCCCCTCTCGTTCTGTTCACTGCACAAGATGCTGAGCAGTGTAGATCCACTAGTTTCAGCGGCGGGACCTTCCGCGACCGGACTAGCCGCATTAAATTCTTTCCAAAAGTTGCCAAGTTGGAAGGTCACTCACAAGGGGGTTAACACACACTTGCCGCCGGCAGCACCACAACAGCCTGCAGCACATCCGTCCATTTACATGCCAAACGCGTTTCGGGCGTCATCCCGCCATTGATCACTGGCTGTAACAACGTGAAACAGAGGCTGATTGTATGCACATGATTTATTGAGTAACAAGTTCCACCCATGTGGGTGTAGCAAAGTTGCATTCTGGTCTTAGCAGTCCATTGCCCAAACTTTGATCGTGCTAAAACCCCAGTGGGCACCTCTGATTTGTCGTTGTTTCACAATGTCTTACCCCAGTGGGTGGAAGGAAATGTCATGCAGCGCTCTCATGCGGCCAATATATACCAACGGCTCAGGCCCCCCTCGTTCTGTTCACTGCACAAGATGCTGAGCAGTGTAGATCCACTAGTTTCAGCGGCGGGACCTTCCGCGACCGGACTAGCCGCAATAAATTCTTTCCAAAAGTTGCCAAGTTGGAAGGTCACTCACGAGGGGGTTAACACACACTTGCCGCCAGCAGCACCACAACAGCCTGCAGCACATCCGTCCCTTTACATGCCAAACGCGTTTCGGCCTCATCCCGCCCTTGATCACTGGCTGTAACAACGAGAAACAGAGGCTGATTGTGAGCACATGATTTATTGAGTAACAAGTTCCACCCATGTGGGAGGTGTGTGAGACAAAATGCAACCCACTGAGGATTTTAAAGAGACTACATGGACCAGAAAGCCACTCGTTGTGGTGACGCCCACATAGGCGGGGTCATACAGCATGGAAACGGTTTAATCAAGGCAAAGCAGTCTCACAGAACCAGCCGTCTACACCCATGATTAAGTGCAGATAGCACGAAACGCGTCGGGAAACAAGACTTTCATTTGAGCGAGCCACCGCGAGTTCTGCATGCAGCACCCTCAAATAAAATTGTCAGCGATCCATTACCAGGTGTGGGCTCTTTCCTCAGCAGGCATCTTGTGAGTTTGATATTTGCGGTTCCGCCTGGACCGCGGTGAGGAGCCCGGCTGTTTTACAGTCCTGCCGCGGTGTCACCCGACATTGCGGAGGAGGCATCTGGTAGCTGCATTTGGAGGAATGAACGGCTGGTGTGAGAAGGACTGGTGTACCGCAACCCACTTGGGTAATACAATGGGAGGTGTGTGAGACAAAATGCAACCCACTGCGGATTTTAAAGAGACTACATGGACCAGAAAGCCACTCGTTGTGGCGACGCCCACATGGTCGGGGTCGTACAGCATGGAAACGGTTTAATCAAGGCAAAGCAGTCTCACAAAACCAGCAGTCTACACCCATGATTAAGTACAGATAGCACGAAACGCGTCGGGGAACAAGACTTTCATTTGAGCGAGCCACCGCGAGTTCTGCATGCAGCACCCACAAATAAAATTGTCAGCGATCCATTACCAGGTGTGGGCTCTTTCCTCAGCAGGCATCTTGTGAGTTTGATATATATATATATATATATATATATATATATATATATATATATAGGCAGCAAACGAAACTGACGCGTTTCGGGCAGTTGCCCTTGTTCACAGTCAAACATTACCCATAATGCCTGGTTTTTTAAAAATGCCAGTGCACACCATGTGATTTCACTAGACATAGAGAAAATACTACTACGGTATTTATGTGCATCTGAGTACAGGGGTTACAATAGTAGATGTTAATATGACTGAATAAATTCAATGGTTTGTCGCACGATTGTATCTGCATAAATGCAAAACAGTATAATATCATTAGTGCAAAGTAGATGTGCAAAATAATGCAAAATGTAAACATTTCACTCAGTGCAAAACAGGCAATTCAGTTATAAAAGTATACATACTTAAAAACTTTTCAATACAAAATTAATTGTTATTTATAAAAAACTGCCTTATGCAAGTGCTTAAAATATGCAAAACTGTAAACTTCTACACTCTGTGCAAATTGCAAAATATAGATACTTCTGCTGTTAAGACCACATAAATACTATTTAAAATCCTGCAGGGACATCTGTACATGATGGCAACCCTGTGAGTCCAAACCAAGTATTTAGGGACATCTACTGATGATGGCAACCCAGTAATTCTCATTAGTTCACAACCCGTCTGGTAGATCTCTATGTTTTAACTTAAATGTGCTGATAACACCCTAATATACTGTGTTGAACTCAAAATGGAAAGTAATATAATCCATTCTTAATTGAGATAGCCCCCAGTGCAAAAATTATATAGTCAAAGGAAAAAATGACTGGAAAAAACAATGAGGGAAGGAGCGAACCTTAACCGGAAACCTTACTGAACAAAAGAGCAACCAGATGGACAGAAATGTTAAGGTGTAGACCCATCTGTTTATAATTACATAAACCAACTTATAGGAAATGATATAGGTCCTCCGTGGTGTTAAGCCCGTTTGGTGCCTTCGTATCTAGCTCTAATATCATTTTAGACTCCATTTGGCGCAGTAGCTTGTCCCTGTCAGCCCCTCTGCGTGGTTGAGTGACAGCTGTCAATACAAAGTAGGTCAGGCACTCCAAATTGTTGTTATGGAGTGGACTCTTCTAAAGTGCCTGGCCACAGGATATGCGTTGTCATTATTGACAATGGCACGTAGGTGCTGCAATATCCTGGCGTGTACTGCTGGCCGACTGCTCCCGACATACCTCAGGCCACAAGTACACGTCAGGACATACACTGCGTATTCGGTCCTGCTGTTGTAATTCCCTTTTATCTGCAGTGGAGCTGGGCTGAATGGGGTCGTGTAAGAACAGGTATTTACACCAAATTTGCACGCCCGACAACTGTTGCACTTGAAAAACCCGTTTTTCGGTGGTAACCGGGTTTTTTTGTGTGAGGAGTTCAGGAAAAGGATTGGAGACGTGGCTACGTAAGGAGGGTCCCCTCCTAAATGTATTTATCGGATTGGCCGGAAGGTCCCCTGCCAAAACCCTGTCTGTCTGCAGAATGGGCCAACTCTTAGTCATAATGGACCTGATTTTTCTGTCCTGGCAACTGAAGGCTGTTAGGAACCTAATTTCGGAGTTCCCACCATCCTCCTTTTTATTCATGTTGTCTTTCTCTTGTGACAATAGGGACTCTCTGGTTCTCTGCTGAATCTTAGCAACAGCTCTTTTAAGGGTTTGATCGTTATATCCCCTGGCCTTGAATCTGTTGACCGATTCTGTTATGCACTTCTCCCTTTCCTCAGAATCGCTGCAAATTCTCTTTAATCGAAGTAACTCCCCATAGGGGGGATGTTATCGATAGTGTGTCGCGGGTGGGCACTACTTGCGTGCAACGTGGAGTTGCCCGCAGTATCTTTCCTGAATAGGGTGGTTGCCAAACGGTCACCTTTAGGATATACCTTGACATCCAAAAAATTTAGTGATTTCTTGCTGATGTGGTGCGTAAATTTCAAATTATAGTCATTAGTATTTAGTTTCTCAATGAAATCTACCACACTGGCCTCATCACCCCTCCAAATTAAAAACACGTCATCAATAAATCTGACCCACTGTTCCACATGTTCAGAGAAAGTATTCAAGTGGTCCCCTATGAGGACCTGCTTTTCCCAATAGCCTACGTGCAAGCACGCATAGCTAGGGGAAAAGCAGGCCCCCATTGCCACCCCCCTCTTCTGTAAAAAGACATCCCTACCAAACCACATGGGCCGGGTCGTACAGCATGGAAACGGTTTAATCAAGGCAAAGCAGTCTCACAGAACCAGCAGTCTACACCCATGATTAAGTGCAGATAGCACGAAACGCATCGGGGAACAAGACTTTCATTTGAGCGAGCCACCGAGAGTTCTGCATGCAGCACCCTCAAATAAAATTGTCAGCGATCCATTACCAGGTGTGGGCTCTTTCCTCAGCAGACATCTTGTGAGTTTGATATATATATATAGATAGATAGATATATATATGTGTATATATATATATATATATATATATATATATATAGATAGATAGATAGATAGATAGATAGATAGTTATATATAGTTATATATAGTTATATATATATATATATATATATATATATATATATATATATATATATATATATATATATTCACTGAAAAAACCATAGGTTATAGGCCATATATAGTTAGGAATTTGCATTTACAAAACCTTGAAAATTCAATGAAAAAACCATTGGTTATAGAACATATATAGTTAGGAATTTGCATTTACAAAACCTTATTTTACTCGCATAAAACCATTGAAATTCCATATATAGTTAGATGCGCTAACTATATATCGCGCACCCGCAATCCACTGCTGATGATGTCACATATTACATCATTCATGACATGGTCAGTGACATCACTGATGACATCACTGATGACATCTCAAATGACATCACTGATGACATCACTGATGACTTATCAAATGACATCACTGATGATATCATTCATGTGATAATACGATGAACCTCTTCAGACTCTAATATAACCTTAGATACAATCAGTGTAAACAGACACTCACAGACTGTCACTCATTCATGGAGTTACTCACACAACTAGTCAGTCATGCAAACAATCAATCACACCTCCATTTCCTCAACTATACAGTTATACAAACTTTACTTATTCAAACATATACTAACACATATTTTCTCTCTTATACAATCACTGATACAAGTTGTCAATGATCCATGCAACCACTGACACATTCACTAGCTCTTATACAGTTATTTATATATGTCAACTCTCACATGTACTGTGTTTTACATATGTACTTACTTTGACATGTAGCACTGAGATATCCATTCACTCACCAATACACTCATGCACACAGTCAACCACCCATACAGCTGTTTCCACATGCAATTTTGAACCCATACATCTAGTGAATCAGCTGTTCACACATCTATGCACAGAGTCACACACCTCCCAGCCACTCACACACATACTCAGTCTCCCATACAAATACTTGGGCAACCAATCAATAACCCATATAGTTACTCATATAGCTACTGATCAACACATGCAGCAGTTTACAGAACAACAGATATAATGATGCACAAATTAATACAGTTTAATCACTAACCCATGCACTCAGTGAGACACATTTAATCACTCCCTCATACAATCAGTCATGCACCTACTAAATCCTTCATTCAGATATTTACACATCCACTCATTCTTCAATATGTAAGACATATTTTAACTTTACAGAAACATACAGTCACTGGATGTTGTCATCAGTGATGTCATTTGAGATGTCATCAGTGATGTCATCAGTGATGTCACTGACCATGTCATGAATGATGTAATATGTGACATCATCAGCAGTGGATTGCGGGTGCGCGATATATAGTTAGCGCATCTAACTATATATGGAATTTCAATGGTTTTATGCGAGTAAAATAAGGTTTTGTAAATGCAAATTCCTAACTATATATGTTCTATAACCAATGGTTTTTTCATTGAATTTTCAAGGTTTTGTAAATGCAAATTCCTAACTATATATGGCCTATAACCTATGGTTTTTTCAGTGAATTTCATTGGTTTTTTAATAGCAAATATCAAAAGCTGTAAAATGTCAAGTACGTGATAGGTAAAAACGTTTTCGTGTTTATGCACGCTGATGTGCTTTGAATGCTGCCCCCCCCCCCTCTTTTCTCTTAGTAGTACTCTCTCTTTGCAGATAGTGAAGAGTAGTTAACGCAGGCCTTTACCCCCGTTGTAATCCGTCGTGCCTGCTTGTCTCTCCATTTGATTGATTGTTATCCAAGCATTTACTGTTTTACAATTGATTCTCTTTGGTTCATTCTCTATTTACAAACAAGCACAAAGTCGCAATACTCTGTTTAGTCTTTGCAGATAGTGAAAAATCGTGAAAAATCGTATTAAAAAATAAAAGTAATCGAGCAAAATCAGTAGGCCACTAATTGGATCTCTTTTTGACCTCGCTAAAATAGAAATATTAGGAACAACCCTTCATGAGAAATATGAAAATAGTGAGATGAACTGAGCTCCACACCATGAGGGCTGCAAGACAGCTCGGCTCCGTCACCCACCCCGCCCAAAATAACGACAAACCCTATGCAAATATTAAAAATATAGACAACACACCAGCAAAGAAACAGGGTAAAACATTTTATTAAATAACTATTTACATTACGTTGGTTTATGAGATGATGTCAGTAGTGGACCGATGTGTGAATAGGTCGGAAGCAGCACAAGGCGCCAAGATCCGGATGGCAAGTCCTGGATGTTGGGTGCCATAGTTCAGAGTTCTGAGTTTGAGCCTTTTTCAATGCCTGTGCTTTGTTGTTTCCCCTCCATCAAAAACAAAAAAAAAATATAAAACTGTGCAAAAATACAAAAAAATCAAAAAATGTTTAGAAAAGCAGTGCTTGTAAGACTGTCTGAAGCTTATTTCCACCTACTGCAGCTTCACTATTCTCAAAGTAAGTGAGGGTCGTTTGTGGACCTGACTGCATTTGAAAACAATGTTATATGGTACCTCCCTAAACAGCTTGACGGAGGCCCCCGAGGGGCGGTGTGATGGCACGGACTCGGAGAAGACGCTTGGCTCCGACCCCCTCCCCAAGTCTTATAGCACTGGTGTAGCCTGAGATCGCCCCCGACATAGGCGGCCGGCTCCCGGGGTCCGGCGGAACTTTTTGCCTTTTGATGACTCTTCTATTCTGGACTTTGTCCCACAATCCGTTTGACCTGAAGACACGCTGTAGTGGGGCGCCCCTTTACCGTTTTAGTTGCCATTCCGCCCGCTTTTGCTACACTGTGCATCTTCCGCCATTCAGCTGTTTACCGCCCGCTCTTGCGACTACAGCGTCTCGCTCACCATGTAGTTGAGTTGCTCCCGCTCTTGCGGTGCAGCGATAGGCGGGTGCCACAGGACTCTCAAAATGGCGGCCGGCTCTTCGGTTTTGGGCCTGGTCCACTAAAATGGCCCTGGGACACCTTGGAACTCGGACGCTTCCCTGATAGGGCTTGGGTCCCATTCTCGAAAGCATCCCCTCAGCCGTGAAGATTCTACAAAAGTCTTGGGGGCCCCCCGACTCCCGCAGGCTTCTGGTGGGGAGCGGCTGCCATGTCTGCTCGTGGAATGGCCACGATGGAGCTACGAGATGGTAGTGCTCTCATGCTGACGCCAGCTTTAGTCTGAAACATCCAGAAACACTGTAGACTACCAATTCGATCAGTTCCGGTAGCGCCCCAACATGACCCGGTAGAGAAGAACTTGCCCTCCCCTCTTTGACTGATGGTTCTTGTTGCCTGTCCCCTCTGTTGTCATTTAACAGAACTTTTTGGACTGCTGAAAGGGGTTGTGTTCCGAACGCTGGTTGGTGGAGACATTTTGCCTATATTCTTGACCTACGTTGTCGCGTAATGCGTTATATGACACGCCGCGTTAGCGCACCCGGAAGTGATCCGGGGCGCGGCGCGCAGCGCGTAACGTAAGCATAACAGGTCATGTGACTTGTTAATAAAACTTTTCATTGGTTCATTTTACTTTTGTTATTTTAATGATGAAAAGCTTGGTCATATGACCTAAAAATTACGCTTTTTATTGGTTTCGAACTTTTTTTTTTATAACATATATGTTATAATATTCCAGGCTAATGTACTTTCCCGGAAAATTTACAACTGTCCTGCAAGTAAAATATATTCCTTTTTCGAGAAAAAGGGTGTTTCTTCGTTCCATGATGGAGCCGTTGAGTAAAAGAGACTCGGCCTGCTGTCTTAGTCGCCGATACGCCTGATTATCAGATTCTTATCGATCACTTTATGTTGCAGGAGAGGAAAACACAACTGCCCTTGACCATTTATCTTTACTGCGTTCCTACATATTATACCTTTTATCCGTCATGTAATTGGACTGCTTTATTTCACTTGCCTTTTACTGATTCGAAAACAGTGACTAAAAGTAAAAACTTTACCAATGTAAATACTACTACCATGTTTTGTTTTAAAAACCTTTATTGTGAAAATGTCAGCATACAAATACGGGCCTATAACCACGTGGGCCGGCCACGGAGCAAACTGAAATTCGAACTTTCAATAGTACAGTAA
Source organism: Lissotriton vulgaris (assembly GCF_964263255.1). Taxonomy (NCBI): domain Eukaryota; kingdom Metazoa; phylum Chordata; class Amphibia; order Caudata; family Salamandridae; genus Lissotriton; species Lissotriton vulgaris. Next base: position 1,517,883,895 of record NC_141691.1, read on the forward strand.
TCAATAACACATCAGAACTTAATATCAATAGGGATGTCGAAATATTCAATCAATTCTCGTCCCCGCCCGCCATGAGCATCAAAACTGCATTCATATCTCGTGATATCAAGGTTGTTCAACCAGTACACAACAATGAGTTACGAGTCCCATTTATACCGGCGCCATTTTGGGCGAGGCCGGGCAGGTCCAAGATATAGTCAAAATGTCTCCACCAACAATCGGCCAGACCAGAACCCCTTTCGGCCCTTTATGCTACAAGATGGTGTCTTCCATTCAGAAAATATTGTTGGCAGCATTTTGAAAGGAAACATAAACAGCCGTTCTCCTAGTGAGTCTCACATTGTTACATTTAGGAAGAATGTTGAAGAGTAGTATGTGGAAAATCTGAAGCCATTTTTCTACAAACTCTCAATCAGCCTTGGATGGAAAAAAAAATCCTGAAGAATGTACAAACTGAAAACCAATTTTTGTCTGTATAGCATCAACAGCAACGCTTGAGTCAGCTTTGTGTCAAGCCGCCATTTTGATTCAATCAATAATGTCCCCCTGCACACATTCAGGGACCTGGTCATGTCTTCAGATGAAACGGATTGTGGGACAAGAAGCAAAAAGGAAAAGGAAAAAAGTTCTGTCGGACCTCGGGAGCCGGCCGCCTATGTCATGTGCGACCTTTGGCCACACCAGGGCAACAGTGAAGCTGCAGCAGGTGCAAATAAGCTTCAGACAGTCTTACAAGCACTGCTCAGAACTCTCAACTATGGCACTGAACATCCAGGACTTGCCATTCGGATCTTGGCGCCTTGTGCTGGTTCCGACCTATTCACACATCGGTCCACTATTGACATCACCTCATAAGCCAACGGGGCACCCCACGCCGACTTTCGGCGCAGCATTGTAGGATGGCCACACCAGTGCGGCAACTTGCTGGACACCACCTCGGTGCCATCCGTATCTCGGCGCGTTCGAGTCACTGTACCGCAAGAGTGACCGGAACTCAGCTGGACACGCCGTCTTTCGGCGCAGCATTGTAGGATGGCCACACCAGTGCGGCAACTTGCTGGACACCACCTCGGTGCCATCCGGATCTCGGCGCGTTCGAGTCACTGTACCGCAAGAGGGACCGCAACTCAGCTGGACACGCCGTCTTTCGGCGCAGCATTGTAGGATGGCCACACCAGTGCGGCAATTTGCTGGACACCACCTCGGTGCCATCCGGATCTCTGCGCGTTCGAGTCACTGTACCGCAAGAGTGACCGCAACTCAGCTGGACACGCCGTCTTTCGGCGCAGCATTGTAGGATGGCCACACCAGTGCGGCAATTTGCTGGACACCACCTCGGTGCCATCCGGATCTCGGCGTGTTGTGCTGCCTTTGGCCTACTGTAGCCGCAAGTGCGGACGCAACTCAGTTGGACGGCGAGTGAAACGCTAAGGGGCGCCGCACTGCAGCCGAGGAGCCTCCATCTTGGGGGAGACGCACAGCCCCCACTGACTGACGCGACCTCACAGGCCAACAGGGCGCCCCACGCCGACTTTCGGCGCAGCATTGTAGGATAGCCACACCAGTGCAGCAACTTGCTGGACACTAACTCGGTGCCATCCGGATCTCGGTGCGTTGTGCTGCCTTCGGCCTATTCGCACATCGGTCCGCTACTGACGCCGCCTCACGTGCCAACGGATTTTCTACGCTTTTTGTAGCCCTATGCCGCATAACAGGTCATGTGACTTGTTTATAAAACTTTTCATTGGTTCATTTTACTTTTGGTTTCCTAAAGATGGAAGGCTTGGTCATATGACCTAAAAATAACACTTTTCATTGGTTTAGAACATTTTTTTTCCCAAACGATGAAAGCCCCACCTTGTTTCTGGATGATTCAGACTGAAGCTGGCGTCAGCATGAGAGCACCACCATCTCGTGGCTCCGTCGTGGTCATTCCGCGAGCAATCATGGCAGCCGCTCCCCACCGGAAGCCTGCAGGAGTCGAGGGCCCCCAAGACTTTTGTAGAATCTTCACGGCTGAGGGGACGCTTTCGAGAATGGAGCCCAAGCCCTAGCAGGCAAGCGTCCGAGTTCCAAGGTGTCCCAGGGCCATTTTAGTGGACCAGGCCCAAAACCGAAGAGCCGTCCGCCATTTTAAGAGTCATGTGGCAGCCGCCTATCGCTGCACTGCAAGAGTGGGAGCAACTCAACAACATGGTGAGCGAGACGCTGTAGCCGCATGAGCGGGCGCAACTCAGCTGGATGGCCGCCACCTGGGGAGGCCAGTTCACGCCGCCTCCCCCACGCCCCCCCCCCGGGCCGCCCCACGGCAATTTTCGGAGCAGCATTGTAGGATACCAAAACCAGTGCAGCAGTTTACTGGACATCACCTGGGTGCCATCAACATCTCAGCGCGTTCTGCTGCCTTGGAACTATTCGCACAACAGACCGCTACTGACGAGGCCTCCTCCGCACCACCCGGGACGCCCCACGCTGTTTTTCTTTGCTGCATTGTAGGATCCCAAAAACCAGTGCGGCACCCAGGTGACATCACCTGGGTGCCGTCCAGAACTCAGCACGTTGTGCTGCCTTGGGACTATTCGCACAAAAGACAGCTTCTGACCATTGTTGCTTTTTTTGTCAAAAATTTTTAAATCTTTGTTACAGTTTTTGTTCCGTTCGTTATATTTAAAAGTTAATAAAGTTTTATAATCCCACTTTATTGGAGTGCTATATATTTTTAAAAAATCGGGTGAATGGGGCCTTGAATCGGGTTATTGTCATGTGTGGGCTTTGCAAGTGTACTGCTACAGGATCGGACATTTCAAACTCAAATGCACGTTCTTTTTCTTACCTTTCCGAAGCATGGAGCGCAATAGCAGGCAGAGAAAGGGTGATGCAAGTGTTGAACACTGCCTGGCCTGGCAATTTGCTGGCAGTGCCCCCCCCCCCCCGCCCGCTCCTGAAAGAGGACACACACACACCGCCGCCCCGAGTACTTCACAGATCATTAAAAGACCATGCGCTTGTTCATGAGGCTTAAATGGTTTATCACCCCTTCTAGAACCCCTGCATCGACCCTCTGACGTTTCCTGGAAAAATTACCACGTAACACAATACCAAGCCCTGTCAGCTGAAACCCCCGAGGAATCGTGGGGCATATTATCATGGGGGTTTATCTCCGCTTTTTTGGCTTTAAAAGCCAAGAAAGCGGAGATAAAATTATCTCCCTATTACCAAGCTGTCGCTAACACCAGTTAGTGACAGCTAAAAGGAGATAGCGACCATCTTGGGCCCCGCTTTGCATGTCAGTGATATTTATCACTAATGACATGCAAAGTGGGCGTGCCAAGATGTTACCGACTGGAAACAGTCCCTAACATCGCTATCTCCTATTACCAACTTTTGGAGATATTCGCGCTAAGCGCGAATATCTCCAAAAGCTAACACCTGACCTGAGCAGTTCTTAGCCATGTTATCCAATGGGAGGTGGATAACATGGCTAAGAGCATTTGCTCGATAATGCATGAATATCGCTGACTTTTCAGCGATATTCATGCATTGCGGCCGTTTTTTATCACATTTGCGATAAACCTTGCTAATAGCAAGGTTTATCTGCGATAAAAATCGCCGATGTGCGGCGATAATTTTTGTCTCTAAACAAGTTAGAGACAAAAATTATCTCTAGTTGTTGGTAATATGCCCCCGGGTTTTTGCTTGCAGAAATCGGGAGGCGGGAGACTAGCACTGAAATCAGTAGTCTCACGCCTGAATCGGGAGGGTTGGTATGTCTAGATTCTCTACAGCTGGGGCCATAAACTACATCCGCAGGGCTAGGTGATAGCCTGGGTCCGGCCTGGACAATCGGACACAGAGGAAGAGGAGTGTCAGAGGGTGCGGTAGTGAATAGGGTGAAAGGGAGGTGTCGGGCGGGCACAGGGTGTGATTCTCAGGGAAGAGCAGCGCAGATGGGGAGAAGTATATGGCCCATGCATGAGAGAGAGAGCGGGGGTGACCAGTGCATGGGGGAGATGCTTGCGAGGGTGGGGAGCCGTGCTGAGAATCGACAGCGTGCAGAGAGTGGGTCTGGTCAAGGCATCTAAAATGGCTGCCGTGCACGACAAAATTGTGGCATTGGACAAAAAGGCAAGATGGCGCAGACAATGTTTATCAATAAGGATTCATTTATAACAAAATATTTACTCGCAGTGACAAAATGGTGGTCAACACTTCCTGATTTCCATCGAATCGAACGTTAACAGACGTCACGCAGCAAAAAAAAAAAAAAAGCTCACGCACAGCCGCTGGAAGACATGTATCAACATATATGAGCCTCCTCAGCCACCCTCAGAAAACATAAGGGGTCAGGATACGTCTCCCGCACCCCCTTATACCTAGTAATTTAATTAAAACGAAACACAAAATGGCGAATTCCCGTTTCGCTACCAGTTCGCGGCCCAGTTCGCGGCCCGGGAAGCGCTTCTACCGTGAAAAAAATATATTTTTTTATTTTCCCCACGGGACCCTTTAATAACCCCAACATCATTCCTAGGGGGTCAAGAGAGGTATACCTTGCCCCCTTTCATTAAATTCCCCCTTCGTTTTTCACCTCTTCTTCTCTCTCGATCCTACCGAGAGATAAGATGGCGGCCGCTCCGGACTGTTTAGAATTTTGACAGACACCGGAGAGCCAATCAGCTTTCTGCGCGCAAAGTTCCGTTTCGCGAAAAGTAAGCGGACCGGAGCGCAGCCCGGAGCGCTGTTACAGATATATATCTTGTTTTGAACGTTAATTTCTCAAAATCCACTGGAGCACATATATTGAGACCTAGCAAAGGCACATCGGGCTAACAGTCCCTACAATTTTGCCAAGTTTCGTGCACATCCATTCAGCCGTTCGAGCTAAAAGTGAGGCCAAAGGCCCTATGGAAATTAACATGGGAAAAACGCGTTTTGGGACCCCCCTTTTTTCTCGGCCCCCCCTTGACAAAACCCCCCCAAATTTTCGGGGGCTGCTCAGAAACAAAATGTGCCATTTTCCTGAAAATTTCAGCCGATTCCGTCCACAAACGGCAAAGTTATTAGACATAGAATTTTCAAAAGTTCCATAGACAAATAATCCTAACTATATATACCTACTGGCGATAGCCAGTAGGTAATATATATATATATATATATATATATATATATATATATATATATTCGAACACTCTTTCACTCAGATAAGACTGAAAACAGGCCAGCACACAGGTATCATATATATATATATATATATATATATATATATATATATATATATATATATATATATATATATATATTCCGCACTTGTGTTCCCGCTACCACGACAGGCTATCAATCCTCAGCCATCAGACGAGTAAGAACACGGAAGACCCAGAGTGCAGGTGAGTTTTTATTTTCCAGTACACCACGCCAGGATAACGTTTCGGCCTGCACAGAGGCCTTGGTCACATGACGCACTGAAAGAGTTGCGTGTATTTAAAGTGCTAGTGCAGTAACAACAGTGACATTGATTGGTTGCAACCTAATTAGTGAAAATATTTAACACATTTGTTAAAACAATCATTTGCAAGTGCAAAGCAGGCAAGATGGGCAATACTGGGCCACGTCTTAATGATACATGTTTAAATACAGTAAGATTATCCGATAATTCATACGAAGTTTAAATAGAGGACATTCTAGGTATTCCTTAATGTACATCATATACTTATAAAATTTCATTAAAATTATAAAATTTCATATATTTACAATCTGTGCAATGTTGCAGCCGCCTAACTGTATATCGTGTGGCTCTTTTGTGATAACTGCATAAATGCCATGTATCAAATAGCCCCTAATGCACAAACTGAAAGTCCTCAAACTTCCTAGTAAAATATATACAAACATTTCATATATATACAACTATATACAATTAACATCTTGTGTACTATTACCCATAATCAATTTGTTCTATTGGCTGGTAGTAGATGAACGGATAACCAAAAGGCCCGATTTAATACATGCCGTACAACATTTCCTGGTGCCCAACTAGGGTTGCTGTTACCGCATGAACATATACCGTTGTTACAAACACCATAATAAACAAGTGAAAATTAAAAAGCAGTTCTTACTGAAGTTGGAATTTTAAGGTACAGTTAAACACACCTACTGAGGATCTATAGCAATAGATTATAGGGTGGCTGATTAAATATCCTGAACATTCATCTCTTGGATAGTTATATTTAATCACGTAACACCTGCAAGACACAAAGGATGGCAGAGGGTATAGACGCAAAACCAGCAACATAGAGCTAAAGGAGAGGTGGTACTTATTGAGGCTGAAGAGATGGACAAACCTATAGACATGTATAAAAGTCCTCCGTGGAGTTCAGACCATTGGGGCTTTTGCTGTCCATCTCCAAGATGTATCTGGTCTCAAGAGCCCTTAAGATCCCATCTCGGTTACCTCCCCTCCTTAGCGGACCTATAGCATCAATGGCATAATATCTAAGGAGCCCACTATTATTGTTGTGGAACTCCTTAACCGCATCGCTGCGGCGGCTTTTCCCGCTGTGCGCGGCAGATTCGAAATTACCGCGTTACGTGACGAGCTGGCCTTGTCATCCGCGCAGGACAGGTAAGCGCGATGACGAGCCCAGCTCATCAATAGCCTCGAAGGGGTTAAAATGCCTGGCTACAGGGTATGTGGCATCATTTGTATTGATTGCTCTAATGTGCTGGAGCACCCTTTTGTGGATTTGCAATTTGGTACTACCAATATATTGCAGGCCACAAGGGCACTCCAGCACATAGACCACATACTCCGACTTGCAGGTTAGCTGCTTGGTGATTCTGCGGGGCACTGTAGAAAATGCTGTCAAGAACTCGGTCTTGTTGAGCCCTTGGGAGCATTCCTTGCAGCTAGAACACTTTCTGAACCCACGGCTGGCAGCTAGCCAGTTTTTGGGTGGTATCACCTCCGGGCTGGATTTGACCAGAGCATCTTGCAACGAAAACGCCTTCCTGAAGGTGATCGCGGGCCTATTGGGCATATGTTCTCCTATGACTGGATCCAATTTAATCAGATTCCAGTGTTGGTTAATGATTTTTCTCAGTGCCCCGTGTTGGCTGTTAAAGGTCCAGATAAGTCTAACTGGTTGTTCACTGCTGGCTACAGTAGCTCTCTGGGATTTCTTATGAGACAGTGCCTCAGTATGGGATAGGGCATTGGCTTTCCTGATAGCTGTATCAATCAGATTTTCACCATAGCCCCTTGCAAGAAACCTTTGTTTACTAGCTGCTTGTGCCACTGTGCAATGAGATTCTGTACTGCAGAACCGCCGAATTCTAAGCATCTCCCCGTAGGGAATGCTTCGAATCAGATGCGGGGGTGGTGGCTTTCAGCATGCAATATAGTATTGCCCGCAGTAGGCTTCCTATAAAGCTTGGTTTCTAGCTTGCCCTGACTGACCTCCAGAGTAACATCAAGGAAATGTGCTACTTCCTGACTGATATGGGATGTGAAGGACAGATTAAATGAGTTAATGTTCAAAACATCAATGAAACTGGCAGCTTCCTCATAAGTTCCTCGCCATATCATTAAAATATCATCGATGTATCTGTACCATCGAATGATATGGCGAGTACAGATGTCTAGGTGAATACCATTGAGGACCTGTCTCTCCCAGTACCCCATATGCAGACAGGCATAACTAGGAGAGAAACAGGCCCCCATGGCAACCCCTCTGACCTGTTGGTAATAGCGGTTCAGAAACATGAAGTAATTGTGATGCAAACAGAAACTGATCATGGAAAGCAGCATCTTATTATGTTCAGATAGTTCTATTGGTCGCTTGCCCAGAAAGAACTCTGTAGCCCTTAACCCATCTGCATGTACTATGCTTGTGTATAGAGATGACACATCCAGGGTGATTAGCCAGTAATCATTGCACCATTTTAAATCATTTAATTTCCTCATCAGATCACTAGAGTCCTGAATATATGATGGCAACGCCAACACATGCTCTTGGAGGAACAAGTCAATGTAGGTAGTGGCTTTTTCTAGCAAACCCCCGCACGCCGATATGATGGGTCTACCTGGCGGCTTGATCGCATTCTTATGTACCTTTGGGATCAGGTACAGCACAGGGGTGATGGGATGATCATTTTTAAGGCATTTTAGCTCATCCATACTAATGAGTCCACTGGAGCGCCATCCCATCAGGAGAGAATGAAAATCTGTTTGCGCTTTCCTGAGTGCATTTATATCACAATGTCTATAGCATTCCAGATCATTTAGCTGGAGGTAGGCTTCTTCAAGATACAGTGCTCTAGGCCTAAGCACGATGTTGCCCCCCTTGTCAGATTGCCTGACTATCATATTTCCATCCGCTTTTATTTTTTTGACCAGTTTTTGATATTTATTGCTGCCATGATATTTACCATAGTTAGATTTCAGAGTTTTCACATGTAATGCCTCCTCCTGTTTCACAACAGCATCCTGAAATATGTCTATGTTGTCGTGAGGGGTGACAGGGGTGAACGTGGAACGGGGCTTAAGATTGCTTAGGCCACCGGTTTGAATGTTAACCTGCCCTTGAGTATTTTGAGAGTTTGGAGCTTCTGCTCGTAGAGCTGCCAGATCCTGCATTAAAGGGACATCATTCACCACCAATCCCAAGGTAGTATCTTCAGCCCCCGATTTTTTACCAGCATTGCGAGATTTATTATTGGCAAAGTGTTTTTTGAGCTTCAATTTCCGTGTGAATTTAAAAAGGTCTATTCTGGTGTCCACGTAATTGAAACTGCTAGGGGGGCTGTACAACAATCCTTTAGACAAGATGCTGATTTCCAAATCAGTGAAATTTGTATCAGTCAGATTAATAACAGATAAGCCATTGTCCAATGTTGGCGCCAAAATGTTTACTTGAGTCGTGCTAGTTACTGCTTCTTGTTGGCATTCCACCGCCTGTAATTTCTTTTCTTGGGTTTTTCGTTTGGCGTGGCTTTTTCTCCGCTTCCGCCGCTTTGCGTTTGGGGTTTTGTGGGTGCTGGAAATCTTGGGCGCAACGTTTCGCGCCTGTCCTGCCGGACGCATTCCAGTTCCTGCTCCATGGTTAGCCGTGTAAACCCCAATTGATCTGAAAGTCTACCGGCTTCTGCTTCAGACCCACTATCTATGTTGGAGCTGAGGTCCGTGAGACTTGAGCCTTCAGGTGAGTTGGATCGTGCCTGAGCTGCTCCGTGAGTTGTGCTGATGCCCGCCCGTGAGCTCTTTATCTTAGATGCTTTTATTGCATCATACTTACTGACGAAAGTGAAGATTCTGCCTTCATTGTAATCAGTTTTGTCACGCTGAAACTTGAATGCTTTACGTTTCCTGATAACGTCCTCTTCTTTCTGCACTCGTTGTTCCATTGTTTCCCTATATTTCTTACATTCCAGCGTGATATTTGCATCATCCTCACACAAACTCGCTATTTCTGCCTCTAGTCCGTCAATCTCAGTTTGTATTTTTGACCTGTCGCTTTCTGCGTAACGCACCAACATTGTAACTAGTCGGCGAGATGAGTCTAAGCTCCATTCGGCCCAATCTTTAAGCAATGCTGGGTCCATATACTCGTAACTTGGAGCTAGCATAACCCTTAGTCCACGCGGTATCCGGTTAACTTCTAGATACCGGCTGAGGGAGCGATGCTCCCACCATTTAGACTGCTCCCGTTTTAACAATTTCTCCAATGCTTTAAATTTGTCACGGAGATTAACTCCGCCGGTGACGCCCAAATCCTCAGTGGTGGTAACTGTAGACCCCCCAGCCGGGGAGTCATCAAAGGCTTCAAGAGCGGCAACCTCTCTCCCTTTGCGTGCGCCAGCCGCCATGGTGTATACTAAATTTACAACTGTTGTCGTACTCACTCAGTACGGGGCTGCTGCTGTAATCGCTGCTCGTCCACCGACTAAGCACAACTCCTCCACCGGAACAGTTCTTTGAGGTTCACTGCTGGAATGTGGATGCCGCAGGTTGAGACGGCCGTCCCAAGAGGCACCCAACGAAAAACCACAGCAAACAATTGTCCCAGACGTCCAGGGGCCAGAGCAGTAACTCCCCAACGGGAGAAAGTAACGACTTCCGGTTTACCGGAGGTCACGGTTTCCTGCTGCTCGGCCACTTGCGAAGGAAGGGTCTTCCAAACACCGGAGAAACACTCAACCGGTTCGAAATGTTTCCGCACTTGTGTTCCCGCTACCACGACAGGCTATCAATCCTCAGCCATCAAACGAGTAAGAACACGGAAGACCCAGAGTGCAGGTGAGTTTTTATTTTCCAGTACACCACGCCAGGATAACGTTTCGGCCTGCACAGAGGCCTTGGTCACATGACGCACTGAAAGAGTTGCGTGTATTTAAAGTGCTAGTGCTGTAACAACGGTGACATTGATTGGTTGCAACCTAATTAGTGAAAATATTCAACACATTTGTTAAAACAATCATTTGCAAGTGCAAAGCAGGCAAGATGGGCAATACTGGGCCACGTCTTAATGATACATGTTTAAATACAGTAAGATTATCCGATAATTCATACGAAGTTTAAATAGAGGACATTCTAGGTATTCCTAAATGTACATCATATACTTATAAAATTTCATAAAATTATAAAATGTCATATATTTACAATCTGTGCAATGTTGCAGCCGCAATACTGTATATTGTGTGGCTCTTTAAATATATATATATGTATAGATATATATATAGTTGTATAGTTATGTAGCTATATATATATATATATATATATATATATATATATATATATTCACTGAAAAAACCATAGGTTTCACACCAGTTATAGTTAGGAATTAGCATTTAAAAAACCTATTAAATTCACTGACAAAACCAGTTATAGTTAGCTGGAAATTTTACTGACATAAAACCATTGAAATTCCCACGTTATAGTTAGTTGGACTCACTATAACTTGCGCGCCTGCAATGCACTGCTGATGACGTCACATATTACATCACTCATGACATGGTCAGTGACATCACTCATGACATCACTGATGACACCATCCAGTGAATATGTGTCTTTCTGAAAAATAAATATTAGTGAGTTATGTTTAAATATTTAAATATATATATTAGTGTTTCACTTTGTGTATAAGTGGCTACATGTGTTGATAAGTAGCTACATGCGTATGTATATGGGTTATTAGATATTTTTATTAGTATCAGTATGAGTGTCTATATGGTTTGGTGGGGGTATTACTTAGCACATAGATGCATGAGTGACTGACTCTTTCTTTGTATGTGTTTTGAAGACAGCATATGTACAGGACTGTATGGGTGGATGAGTGTCTATATGTGTTTGTTAGTGAGTAAATGACTGTCTCACTAGTGTCTTTATCAGTAACTACATATGTTTTAATCTAGTATATATGAATATTGATGTATATAAGTGAGTATATGTGAGAGTAAGAGATTGTAAGAGTTCCTGTTTAAATAAGTATGTGTTTCTATAAGTGATTGTTTAAGAGAATAAATATGTGTAATTTTCAATAGAAGTAAGGTGGAAGTGTGTGTATAACTCTATATTCAAATAAATGGTTGTTCAATAGTTTATTTGCACGTGTGAATATGTGTGTGAGTAACTTTTGGATGAATGTCGGTGTGTAACAGGATGTATAGGTGTATCTCTTCATATGATGAGTGAGTATATGTATGAGTGACTATATAGAACTGTTGGTGAATGAGTGGATGTGTATATAGATAGTGGAATTACTGAATTGCTTGTTGTAACTGATATAGGTATCTCCATTTTTTTAAAAATTTCAGTTTCTATTTTTGAATATGTGTCTCAAGGGTTACATTATAGTGAAAGGAGGTCTGTCAATATGTCACAAGGATGGTGTCATGAGTGATGTCATGAGTGATGTCACTGACCATGTCATGAGTGATGTAATATGTGACGTCATCAGCAGTGCATTGCAGGCGCGCAAGTTATAGTGAGTCCAACTAACTATAACGTGGGAATTTCAATGGTTTTATGTCAGTAAAATTTCCAGCTAACTATAACTGGTTTTGTCAGTGAATTTAATAGGTTTTTTAAATGCTAATTCCTAACTATAACTGGTGTGAAACCTATGGTTTTTTCAGTGAATTTCAAAGGTTTTTTAAATGCTAATTCCTAACTATAACTGGTGTGAAACCTTTGGTTTTTTCAGTGAATTTCAAAGGTTTTTTTAATGCTAATTCCTAACTATATAAGACCTGAAAGCCCACCAGGAATCTCCAGTATGCGCCAGGGGACTGCATTGCAGAGAGGTGTAATGAAGCCACAACCCTTTTTACACCTCTCTGCAACGCAGCCCCCGTGCATGTTTGTAGAGGGGGGACTAATTCCCCTTGCATACTGGGGGTCCCTGGATCATATCTGCCCAAACACCGATATTCCGAACGATTGTAAATGACTTTTCTTGAGAAACATTTGGATTTGGATTATCATGTCCTATACTTTGGAATTTTTGAAAGACTGACTTTGAGGATGCTATAAATTACTCAAGTCTGCCCGAATTGTGTGGGTAAAATTGATACCTAGTCACTTTTAATAAGAATATACTTATGTCTCGTCTAACATTTGGAAGAAATATCTAGTTATATGACAACGGGATACCGACATAACTTGAAGGAAATAAGAACGCCCTGAAGAAGTTCTGTTGTACAGAACGAAACGTTTCGGCTGGCTGTGGTACATAAACTTAAGGAAAATAAAAGCATTTGAATATACACCAAGATTCAGCGCTTCAATAAGTACTCTAAGTGATATGATTTGATTGGACTCATTGTGAAAGTGGTGCTGTGCCAAACTTTGGAATATTCTCCACTACTCTCTACTACTTACTCTCTCCTACTCTCTACTACTCACTCTCTACTGCTCTCTACTACTCACTCTACTACTTACTCTCTACTACTCTCTACTACTCACTCTCTACTACTCTCTACTACTCACTCTACTATTCACTCTACTACTCTCTACTACTCACTCTGCTACTCTCTCTACTGCTCTCTACTACTCTCTACTACTCACTCTCTACTCTCTATTACTCACTCTCTACTCTCTACCTCTCTACCTCTCTCTTCTTCTCTCTCTACTAATCTCTACCTCTCTACCGCTACCTCTCTACCTCTAAACCTCTACCTCTCTACCTCTCTCTACACGCACACATATAGACATATATGCATATATATATGTGCATATGCATTTATATATATGTATGTGTATGTATAAAAAAAACAACTAAACATTTTTTTTTCTAAACAGCTACTTTTAAAACTGTCATTCTTTTTTCCCATGGTACGCTCCCCGGTACGCGCACCCGTGCGCGTACCGGGCGCTCCCCCCGCGAAAATCAAAAAAAAAAAAAATTTTTTTTTTGCCTTGCGGGGCCCTTTTATGGCCCCCACATCAAACCTAGGGGGTCAGGGGGGGTCTACTCTGCCCCCTTATGTTCATTTCCCTCTTTGTTTTGGCCACCTCTTGTGTCTCGATTTTACCGAGACACAAGATGGCGGCCGCTCCGGACTGTTTAGAATGTTTACAGACACCCGAGAGCCAATCAGCTTTCCTCGCGCAAGTCGCGTGGCGCGCACGGTACGCGCACCCGTGCGCGTACCGGTGCGCTGCTATAGATATATATATTTTTTTGAACCTTAATTACTCAAAATCCACTGGAGCACATATCTTGAGACATAGCAAAGGCACATCGGGCTACCAGTCCCTACAATTTTGCCAAGTTTGGTGGAAATCCATTCAGCCGTTCGGGCTAAAAGTGAAATCGACCGCCCTATGGAAATTAACATGGGGAAAACGCGTTTTGGGACCCCCCTTTTATCTCGGCCCCCGCTTGACGAATCCCCCCCAAACTTTCAGGGAAGGACCGGACCGCCATGAGACCATTTTCCTGAAAATTTCAGGCAGATTCGTCAACCGGCGCCAAAGTTATTCAAAATAGAATGTTGAGATTTAACATTGAAAATTATCCTAACTATAACTACCTACTGGCGACCGCCAGTAGGTAATATATATATATATATATTCAAACACTCTTTCACTCCGGTAAGACTGAAAACAGGCCAGCACACAGGTATCCGATTTGATGTAATTTTATTGCAACCCCGTCACCCCTAACAGACGCGTTTTGCTTGAAAAAGCCTTGTCAGTGTCAGTTTGCGTGTACATTGTGACGCCATTTTAAAGCCACCCTGTAATCCTCATTAAACAACATAGAATATGGCAGCCATCTTGTAGTGTGTTAATTTACATGTGTTTTTTGTTGTCTTTGTTGTCTTTTTTATGGTGATTTTTTAATAAAGTGTTCTAGTGCAAACCCTCTTTAAAAGCATGTGACAGCAGACTGAAAATATATCACAGTGAATACTGGCTTTGAACAAGAAAAAGTGCATGATTATTTTTCACATTATATCTGTGTGTGTAACGCCCTGAATGGGCGTGTTTCTTCTTATATGCTTGTTTCGTGGCCATGAATGGGCATAGATCTTCTCAAGTACTGTGGTTATAGAATGTCTTTCATTGTGCGGAGTTCATTGATGAGTCTTAAAAGTCTTTATACCTCCAAATTGATGTGGTTCTTTCCATGGTTTTCTGTCTGGATTTAGTTCTTCCATGTGTACAATGATTCAGATATTACAAATGGACCCACATCTCTTCATCATTGTTGAGCCCTCAAGGTGCCATGGTTTTGAGATCGATTATGTATTTTGAAAAAAAAATAATATATATATATATATATATATATATATATATATATATATATATCCACACCAATCCCATCCCAAAAGGAACGGGTCCGACACATGCTCGGTGATTCTAGGTTCATTTTTATTTAAAAGGAGGCTCTGCTGCTGAATTAGCGAAACGCTGGGGCAGACGCGTTTCAGCCTTTCGGCTTTCTTCAGTGCCCGCTTCACTATGAATGAAAAAACGCCGTAGGGGTTCATGATTTAAAAGTCCAAAAGAACTTGTCTGATTGGCCCAACCTCCTCGGCTTCCACCTCTGTCTCTCCCACACTGATCCAGGACGGAGTTTTGATGTCTCCCACTGAGGCTGCAGCTGCAGTGAGCTGCGTTCTCTAACATACAGTGATGCCCAAAACACAATTTGGCAGTGGCAGGCATTCAGCTCCGATGAATCACGGCGGGGGCAGTGATGATAAAATTAGTTTGAGTCACCTTCACGCAGCGGCCCATTACAGACCTCCGCATGCTTTCTCCCCACGCAGTCTCAGACTCAGGTGAGTGTTCCTTGATCATCCAGGGGGGCGCCGCTTTGTCTCTTCGAGAAACCACACCACTCTTTCACAAGTAGACGCGGAGCTCCTGAACGAAAGGCGTGCCGGATACACGGTACTTGCAGACCGTTCACATCTCCACACCAATCCCATCCCAAAAGGAACAGGTCCGACACATGCTCGGTGATTCTAAGTTCATTTTTATTTAAAAGGAGGCTCTGTTGCTGAATTAGCGAAACGCTGGGGCAGACGCGTTTTAGCCTTGCGGCTTTCTTCAGTGCCCGCTTCACTATTAATGAAAAAACGCCATAGGGGTTCATGATTTAAAAGTCCAAAAGAACTTGTCTGATTGGCCCAACCTCCTCGGCTTCCACCTCCGTCTCTCCCACACTGATCCAGGACGGAGTTTTGATGTCTCCCACTGAGGCTGCAGCTGCAGTGAGCTGCGTTCTCTAACATCCAGTGATGCCCAAAACACAATTTGGCATATATATCAGTATACAAAAGAGGCGGCACAACCAGGATACTTTTAAGCCTTGTTTATTTAGACTTCACCCCACCAACGCGTTTCAGCCACAACTGGCCTTGCTCACGGTCGGTTAGTCCCTCCACAGTGTTGCTTTTTATTCTCCCATAGTGAGCCAACATGCACGGATTGAAGTGGGTGAGATCACTCAAAAAATAAAGAACTAGAAGACAAAATCTCAAATGACAGCAACCAAGAAGAAGTTGTCAAACTACGAAAAGAGATGGAAGTGAGACTGGACTCCTATGAGAGTGAAATTGAAGAGCGAAAAGAGCGGAAATTTCAAAGAGACGAACAAGATTATATCCACGGTAGAATCTTGACGTTCGCCAGGAGATATGACAATTTAAAAAAGAACTACCCTTCACAGAAACTGGCATCAAGTGCAAGTGAGTCAAGTATCAGCGATGAGGGCTCAACACGGGGTACCTACCAGGCAAAAAACTGGACTGTTTTAGAGGAAGTAGAGCTTATCAACTTGGAGAAAAGCATTTCGAGAGGCGGAGGAAGGGGAAGGGGAAGACGACCGTACCCCAACAGAAGAGGAAGAGGAAGGGGGACTCCAAATCAAACAACCCCTGCCCAAGCAACAGAAAAACCAGCAGGTCCAAGCGGAGAAAGACGACAGTACCCCCTTCGCAATCGCAATCCGAGACCAACTTAATAGTAATAGTAAATCTTTCAGATTATCATTTAACTGAAACAGAACAGAGTGTTTTGAATAAAGGACTGTCATTCTGTCCTGAAAACCACTTCGACTACACAGAAACCCGGATTGACTTCTACAAGTATATCAGAAAGCTCAAATTGGCTAAAGTACATGCTGGAAAACAGAGCGAACCAGTAACCATACAGGGAGAACTTATGGATACGGTCCAGTTCAACACTATTGCTGAAATACCGGATTTAAGAAACTGCTTTGAATCACTTTTCGACTCGAATGGCACGTCAATGTCAGACAAAGAAATGTTGGAGGGATTAACATTCCAACAGATGAAAGACCACCAACCGGATTAAACAGAAAATCCAGATACTATCCGATACTATCACCAGGAAACAAAATAGATCTGTTTTCTGAAGCGATTATAAAGGAATTGGACAACTTGTCGAAAGTGAGGAATAACACACGTGAAAACCTCTCAAAAACTGAACGTGAAGCTATCAAGAAACTAATGGAGAATGAACAAGTTACCATAAAGCCGGCTGACAAGGGGGGCAATATCGTGCTAATGAGAACAACAGACTACAAACGTGAAGCCATGAGACAATTGAAACAGGAAAACAACTACCAGATAATGGAAACAAACCCATTTATGAACATGAAGAGGGAATTGCAATAACATTTGGAAACCTGGTATGCAAATGGTTTAATTGATGAGGAAGAAAAGAAATTTCTTAACTGTTGATTATCCGATAACACCCTGCATATACTTTCTTCCAAAGATTCACAAGACTCTAAATAACCCTCCAGGAAGACCTATTGTCTCATCGTGTGGCTCACTATATGAAAATATGTCCAACTATGTTGACAAGTTTCTAGCTCCTATTGCCCAAAGTCTACCTTCGTATATCAAGGACACTGGCGACTTTTTGAGAATTCTGATGAATGTAAATTGGAGTTCAGAATACCTGCTAGTGACCATTGATGTGGTGTCGCTATACACTTCGATCCGGCATGAAGTCGGGATGCAAGCATGTGAGTACTACCTTAAACAACGTAATATCGTGTATTTGGAACATTCAGAAATGTTAATCACAATGATTGATTTGTGTTTGAAGAACAACGTATTTCTCTTTGAAAAGCAATTGTTTAAACAGATATGTGGTACTGCCATGGGCATTTCTCTATCTCCCAATTATGCAAATATCACCATGGGATGGTGGGAGAAGACCATAGCATGGAACCAGGACAATCAACAAGATCTAGACCGAATAATATTATGGGTGCGTTATATAGACGACCTGTTTGTTATTTGGCATGGGACAGATATCCAGTTCCAAAGCTATTTCAACAAATTGAATGAAAATGAACTGGGTCTACAATTTACTTGCAACACCAGCACTAAAGAAATAGACTTTTTAGACACTAAGATATACGTGTCTAATGACAAACTTGAATCTACACTATTTCGGAAGAAAACAGCAACAAATAGTGTGTTGCATGGGACCAGTTTTCATCCCAAATCCCTTCTTGACAGCATACCGTATGGGGAATTTACGCGCCTGAAGAGAAATTGCTCAGTACCAGAAGATGCTGAAAGAGTAATAGAGGAAAGTAAATGCAGGTTCAGATCAAGAGGATATAAGGAAAGAGTGCTAAACAAATGAAAAGAAAAATCGATTTGAAAACTAGAACTCAAACACTAATAGAGCAGAACAAAAAAACAGAAATTAGTGTTTCTCCAAGATTCATAACGACATTCAGCAAAGAGAGTGGAAATATTGCTCGTATCATGAAAAAATACTGGCACCTTCTGTCAGGGGACCCTGACATTGGAACCACCCTCGGTGAAGCGCCGCTAATAACCTACAAAAAGAATACATCCCTGAAGGACTTACTGGTCAGAAGTTATTTTCAAGAAAAACAGAAATCAAACTGGTTACAGAATCAGCGTAAAGGTTTCCAACCATGCAATTCATGCAAGGCGTGCAAAATCGGCAAAAGCATGAAAGCAATTCAAGAACCAGATGGAAAAATAATGAAAATTGACCAACAGATCACGTGTTCTTCCAAAAATGTGATATACATTGTTGAATGTAAATGCGGGATGAAATATGTGGGATGTACAACCTGCATGCTAAAAAAACGGATTTTAGAACATATCCGAGCGGTGAAAAACTCAAATATGCAATATGCCACAGCTAAACATAAGAGTTTGTGTCAAAATGGAGACTGGAGACAAATGCAGTTCTATGGAGTGAAAATGCTTGACAAATTGGAAAGAGGCGGAGATACAGTCGGTAAACTCCGTCAAATCGAATCAAGGATGATAATCAAGCTCAGAACGAAGCATCCGAAAGGGATGAATTTCGGAGAGGATCTGCATATTCATCTGGAGTGAAATGTTCAGGAAAGGAAATGGGTACTACACCCTGGAATTTCAAAAGAACTATAAACTAAAGACTTAGGGTACTATACCCGATAAATGTTTTGTTTAAACAAGCCACAGTAGACTATTAGTCGCATGAGTGCAACAATTGAACAGCACACTAAGTCTTTCTTTTGTTTTTAAATTTCGTTTCACTAAGAATAACTACAAATCCCATAATGCCTCATAATTGGCACACTATGGGAGAATAAAAAGCAACACTGTGGAGGGACTAACCGACCGTGAGCAAGGCCAGTTGTGGCTGAAACGCGTTGGTGGGGTGAAGTCTAAATAAACAAGGCTTAAAAGTATCCTGGTTGTGCCGCCTCTTTTGTATACTGAGATTTTCCAGGGTCAGGATCCGACCCCTGGGCAGAGCACACACTGCGGAGCGCTCTCGTTTGGCTTTAGGATCTCTTTGTGTATCGATATATATATATATATATATTCAATACAAATGCTCCCGTAGCAGAGGGAACTCTTTCCGTTGGTGCCCGCGTTAGAGACCGGGAGCGTGTCTCCTTGTAATTTAGCAACAAAGGCAAGGACGCGGCACTCTTCTGATCACGGTAGATTTATTTAGGTCTCAGCAAAACTCCTACGCGTTTCGAACAAACGTTCTTGGTCACGGCAGTGTTCTACAAGAGTCCCTTTTCTCTTTCCACCCTTTATACACACTCACTGCATATTACCCAGTGAGGGATTGTGGGCCTTGTGGTTTTAACATTAAATGCTTTTTACATCATTTTTATCAGCACATTGCATTTATCATTTTAAACGGTCATAATGTGGGAAACATTACAAAAGAGATCATCATGTATACGAAATAAAATAAACGTTATGTTCACAAATTAAATCGTATTGTCCAAATTTGCATTAAAGTGAGCAATTCTTGATGGACATATAACCAATGCATCATATGGTTAGTTCCTTGTTATACGGGCTGAATGCCCCATGTCCCACATTTTTGACCTTTCATGTCAGCATTTTACGGCCATTTTATCTCATCACACAGATTCAATATCAAAGTCATAATTCTTATAGGTGTACGTGCATCTCCTCATCTGCATTCAATCCTCTGGGCTGCTTTGTTTGCAATCTGATTATCAGTTTAGACTCCAGGCGTCTTAATTTCAGAAGTCTAACACCCCCCTTTCCTGTACGGGGATGGATGCTAGTCCCAGATACTTGATATCTTGCCATGTTTTTCCATTGTGTGTTTTTAAGTGTTTCGCCATGGCATATGTGGTGTCGTTGTTTTGTATGGCTCTTATGTGTTCCAAGATTCTTTTCTTTAGGGGGAATTTCGTGCTCCCTATGTATTCTTTTCCACATTGGCATCTTAACATGTACACCACAAATGAAGATTCACAAGTTATTTTTGTTTTTACCAAGAAGTCTTTTCCAGATGGATCAGATAGGACTGTTGTATTTTGTCCTATTTTGCACGCTTTGCACGTTGTACATTTTGTAAATCCAATGTTCCTTTTTTGTAGCCAATCTTTTTGTTTTTTCTGCGAGAAATGGCTTTGCACTAAATGGTCTGAGAGGTTTGGCGCTCTTCGATATGTAATTGAAGGACCAGTTCCAATTTCTGTACCTATATCCGGATCTTTCATTATTACATGCCAGTATTTAGAGAGAATTTTTTGAATTTTGTAGCTCTCTTTATTGTAGGTATCTATCATTCTCGGTTGTTCATCCTTGTCTTTCATTTGATTTTGTACTTCTGGCTGTGTACTTTCCAGGTTCAGAGTTTCCAATCTAGTTTTTGCTTTGGCTTTCTCTTGTCCTTTAGTTATATCCATATGTTTATAGCCTCTTTCAAGAAAGCGATTTTTGGTCTCATCAAATTTTTTCTCTGTTTCTTGTTCCGTTGAGCAGTTTCTCCTCATACGGAGAAATTCCCCATATGGTATACTCTTTACCAACTTCTGAGGATGGAAGCTTAGTCCATGAAGGATGCTATTTGTTGCCGTTTTTTTTCTGTGTGTTGTTGTTTCAATTCTGTTGTCTTGTATAAACACTTTGATGTCCAGATATTCTATTTCTTTTGGACTGATATTGTAGGTGAATCTTAGCCCCACCCGATTTGTGTTTAAAATGTCAAAAAAGGCTTCAAATTCACTGATACTACCTCTCCACAAAAGAAACAAGTCATCAATGAATCGCACCCACAGTGCTACTTTGGCCATGTGCTGGTCGTTTTCTTCCCTCCAAGCTATGCTCCTCTCCCACCACCCCATCATGAGGTTCGCATAGCTTGGAGAGAAGGAAACTCCCATGGCCGTTCCACACTTTTGTCGGTATATTTTTTGGTCAAAAAGAAACACATTGTTGTGTAAACACATCCTTATCATGTCCGTTATCATTTTAGAATGCTCCCGTTCTGTTATTGGTCTCTGTTTTAGGAAATATTCAACAGCTTTGGTTCCAAGATCATGGCTGATGGAGGTGTAGAGTGACACCACATCTATCGTCACTAAGAAGTAGGATGGATGCCAATCTGTGTTCATTAGAGTTTTAAAAAAATCCCCAGTATCTTTTATGTAGGATGTTAGCGTTGGTACAAGGGGGGCAATGAAATAATCCACATAATTTGCTACATTTTCGTACAGACTACCACAGCTAGATATTATAGGTCTCCCTGGGGGTTTGTTTAATGTCTTGTGAACTTTTGGTAAGAAATATATGGTGGGAGTGATTGGGTTCTCCACCATTAGATATTTCTTTTCATTCTCTGTTATTAGGCCTTTGTGTTTCCATTGTTCCAGATTTTTTTCCAATTCTACTGTTAATTCCGGAATTGGATTTTTCTTCAGCAGTTCATAGTTATTTGTTTCACTCAGTTGTCGTTGGGCCTCTTCCATGTAATGTTGTTTCTCCATTATAACAATATTTCCCCCCTTATCTGCGGGTTTGATTTCGATGGTAACATTATCTTTCAAAGTCTGTATTGCCGCTCTTTCTCTTTTTGATAGGTTTTCCTTTTTCTGAGAGTGATTGTTGGTCATTTTATCTATGTCACCTATTACAAGGTCATAGAACAAGTCAATTTTATTACCTGGGTGGAGAACAGGATAAAATTTTGATTTCGCCTTGAATTGTGTTTTTACATGTTTATCTGTTGTTATGTCCATTTCATTCAATATTTGTGTTTCCGTTACTTGGGATCCTGTTACTTCATTGGCTAGTTCATATGCAATACGTAGATTAGGAATATCCTCAATGTTATAAATTTCGTTTGTATTTGTCTCTCCATGGTTCATCAGTGTGGTCTCTGTTCCCTCAATGGTTCGGTCAGATGATGTTTGTGGCATTTTACAAAAAAACTTCTTCAGTTTTAATTTTCTAACATATTTATATATGTCGATTTTTGTGTCCAATTCATCATGATGGGTTTCTGGGCAAAAGGATAACCCTTTGTTGAGCAGGCTCATTTCATCTTTAGACAGGTTGTATCTGGACAAATTTATTACCAGGTTTGGTGATGTTTTGATCCTCCGACCTAACTTCTCACTTGTCTGGATCTCAGATTGTATCTGTTTCCTGTGTTTTTGGCTTCTTCTGGTTTTGCGTTTTGTCGTCCTGAATATGTTGCCCTTCCTCTTCCTCTTTGTCTATGGGACCCTCGTCCGCGAGCACTTGGATTGTATTGGGGCGTTTGTTGTTGGTGGTATAAAAGTTCTAACTCCTCTAAAAAAGAAAACCTGCGTATTCCTGTTGCTCTTTGCTCTCCGTCACTGATTTCAGATTCTGAACCACTTGTTTGTTGAGTTGTTCCCTTCTTTGTATCATCCCATTGTTTTTTTACAGAATCGTATTTCCGTGCAAAAGTTAATATTGTACCAAATTTATAGTCATCTTCATCTCGATGAAATTTGCGTTGTTTTCTTTTTTGCACCTCATCATCATGTTTGCCAAGGTTTTTATTCATTTCTGTTCTCAATCTCTTTATTGTGGCGTTGTCATCTTTTAATGCGGTTATTTCTTGTTCAATATCCGTTATTTGAGTTTTCTCATCCAATAAGGTGACAGATCAGCTCGACCTTTATGAAAATCAAATTCCCCAGTGGGTTGCTTTAAAGTTCAGTCAAATTCATGCTGACATTTCACAGCTTCCAAAAGCAGCACCTGTCCCCGCATCATGCACGCCAGGTGGCGTCTTCAGGGTCTGCAATGCAGCGGGGCCTCGTCCACGGCTGAGACAGGCCGTTAAATGTCCAACAAACAAGTTGCCTCCAAAAGAACGTGGCCCACACAGGTAGATATGCTGTCGTATTTATTTGGGAGCTTACAGCATAAACGCGGCAGTCTTTAAAACCCTCTTTTCTGGCCAACGCGTTTCGGGCTCCCGCCCTTCATCCAGGGCCAATCGAAGTTGAGCTGCTGGCAAGAGGATGCACTTATCATCCATACTCATACCGCCCCTGTGGGTGTGGCCATTTCCTCTCACTCGTCCTTCTGGTACTTGGAGTGCATCCGGCATTTTCTCCCCCAATAAGGTGACAGATCAGCTCGACCTTTATGAAAATCAAATTCCCCAGTGGGTTTCTTTAAAGTTCAGTCAAATTCATGCTGACATTTCACAGCTTCCAAAAGCAGCACCTGTCCCCGCATCATGCACGCCAGGTGGCGTCTTCATGGTCTGCAACGCAGCGGGCCTCGTCCATGGCTGAGACAGGCCGTTAAATGTCCAACAAACAAGTTGCCTCCAAAAGAACGTGGCCCACACAGGTAGATATGCTGTCGTATTTATTTGGGAGCTTACAGCATAAACGCGGCAGTCTTTAAAACCCTTTTTTCTGGCCAACGCGTTTCGGCCTCCCGCCCTTCATCCAGGGCCAATCGAAGTTGAGCTGCTGGCAAGAGGATGCACTTATCATCCATACTAATACCGCCCCTGTGGGTGTGGCCATTTCCTCTCACTCGGCCTTCAGGTACTTGGAGTGCATCTGGCAGTTTCTCCCCCAATATGGTGACAGATCATCTCGACCTTTATGAAAATCAAATTCCCCAGTGGGTTGCTTTAAAGTTCAGTCAAATTCATGCTGACATTTCACAGCTTCTAAAAGCAGCACCTGTCCCCGCATCATGCACGCCAGGTGGCGTCTTCAGGGTCTGCAATGCAGCGGGGCCTCGTCCACGGCTGAGACAGGCCGTTAAATGTCCAACAAACAAGTTGCCTCCAAAAGAACGTGGCCCACACAGGTAGATATGCTGTCGTATTTATTTGGGAGCTTACAGCATAAACGCGGCAGTCTTTAAAACCCTCTTTTCTGGCCAACGCGTTTCGGGCTCCCGCCCTTCATCCAGGGCCAATCGAAGTTGAGCTGCTGGCAAGAGGATGCACTTATCATCCATACTCATACCGCCCCTGTGGGTGTGGCCATTTCCTCTCACTCTGCCTTCTGGTACTTGGAGTGCATCCGGCATTTTCTCCCCCAATAAGGTGACAGATCAGCTCGACCTTTATGAAAATCAAATTCCCCAGTAGGTTGCTTTAAAGTTCAGTCAAATTCATGCTGACATTTCACAGCTTCCAAAAGCAGCACCTGTCCCCGCATCAGGCACGCCAGGTGGCATCTTCATGGTCTGCAACGCAGCGGGGCCTCGTCCACGGCTGAGACAGGCCGTTAAATGTCCAACAAACAAGTTGCCTCCAAAAGAACGTGGCCCACACAGGTAGATATGTTGTCGTATTTATTTGGGAGCTTACAGCATAAACGCGGCAGTCTTTAAAACCCTCTTTTCTGGCCAACGCGCTTCGGGCTCCCGCCCTTCATCCAGGGCCAATCGAAGTTGAGCTGCTGGCAAGAGGATGCACTTATCATCCATACTAATACCGCCCCTGTGGGTGTGGCCATTTCCTCTCACTCGGCCTTCTGGTACTTGGAGTGCATCCGGCATTTTCTCCCCCAATAAGGTGACAGATCAGCTCGACCTTTATAAAAATCAAATTCCCCAGTGGGTTGCTTTAAAGTTCAGTCAAATTCATGCTGACATTTCACAGCTTCCAAAAGCAGCACCTGTCCCCGCATCATGCACGCCAGGTGGCGTCTTCAGGGTCTGCAACGCAGCGGGGCCTCGTCCACGACTGAGACAGGCCGTTAAATGTCCAACAAACAAGTTGCCTCCAAAAGAACGTGGCCCACACAGGTAGATATGCTGTCCTATTTATTTGGGAGCTTACAGCATAAATGCGGCAGTCTTTAAAACCCTCTTTTCTGGCCAACGCGTTTCGGGCTCCCGCCCTTCATCCAGGGCCAATCAAAGTTGAGCTGCTGGCAAGAGGATGCACT
Source organism: Lissotriton vulgaris (assembly GCF_964263255.1). Taxonomy (NCBI): domain Eukaryota; kingdom Metazoa; phylum Chordata; class Amphibia; order Caudata; family Salamandridae; genus Lissotriton; species Lissotriton vulgaris. Next base: position 1,517,909,091 of record NC_141691.1, read on the forward strand.
TATCATCCATACTAATACCGCCCCTGTGGGTGTGGCCATTTCCTCTCACTCGGCCTTCTGGTACTTGGAGTGCATCTGGCATTTTCTCCCCCAATAAGGTGACAGATCAGCTTGACCTTTATGAAAATCAAATTCCCCAGTGGGTTGCTTTAAAGTTCAGTCAAATTCATGCTGACATTTCACAGCTTCCAGAAGCAGCACCTGTCCCCGCATCATGCACGCCAGGTGGCGTCTTCAGGGTCTGCAACGCAGAGGGGCCTCGTCCACGGCTGAGTCAGGCCGTTAAATGTCCAACAAACAAGTTGCCTCCAAAAGAACGTGGTCCACACAGATAGATATGCTGTCGTATTTATTTGGGAGCTTACAGCATAAACGCGGCAGTCTTTAAAACCCTCTTTTCTGGCCAACGCGTTTCGGGCTCCCGCCCTTCATCCAGGGCCAATCGAAGTTGAGCTGCTGGCAAGAGGATGCACTTATCATCCATATTAATACCGCCCCTGTGGGTGTGGCCATTTCCTCTCACTCGGCCTTGGTACTTGGAGTGCATCCGGCATTTTCTCCCCCAATATATATCCACCAAAGACGTGCGCAATCCATCACGCTGCACGAACCACACCAGCAGAGCTTGAAAGAAGTTCTTTTTATTTGGAGCAAAACAGGCATAACGCGTTTCAAGTTTAAGAACTTTTCATCAGATGCCATTAGCTACTTGTCTGTGGGTTTGTTGGGTTTTAAATCAACGTAACTCTAAGGACAGTGAAAAGGGACTTCAGTCCATTCCTTCCAATTAAAAGGACAGTCTTTAAGGTATTTCTTTTATCTGTCATCTAAACAAAGTAGCAGACGAAAGTACTTCAAAATACACAAGGTTTAAAGTAACCCCCACAATGGTGCAATTATAAACATTTCCCCTGCTGTTTGATAGTCAAAGTTAATTGTAAGGGACTACATCGCCCAGAATGCTCCTTTGCTGCCCTTTAATTTTATACTGGATTCCACTGCCGGTATTGGCGAAATCTCAATCAATGCAAATGTTCCGAGTGCATATTATGCTTTCAATAGGATAGTGTTCCATACCTCGGACATATTGCACAGTTTAAATTCCACGACCACTCGACTTTCAAGTAGCTTTCCATTCTTCCCAAAATCATTTCAAGTCTGTTGTGCTGAGGGGAAATCCTCGGCAAACCCCAGCTGCACAAAATATCCATCCACAAAGTTCTGGCGGGCCCCTCCTGGAGGCCCTTCCAATGCAAACTCGGTTCATGTAATTTTTCAGCAGCCGGAGGGCACCTCAAAAGGAAGCTTCGCGCTTCATGTCCAAAGCCCTGACAAAAAGGTGCCTCATCCTCGTGGGTCGGGGTTCGTCTTGAGATGTGTCAGACATCTCTCTTGCATCCACCAAAGACGTGCGCAATCCATCACGCTGCACGAACCACACCAGCAGAGCTTGAAAGAAGTTCTTTTTATTTGGAGCAAAACAGGCATAACGCGTTTCAAGTTTAAGAACTTTTCATCAGATGCCATTAGCTACTTGTCTGTGGGTTTGTTTGGTTTTAAATCAACGTAACTCCAAGGACAGTGAAAAGGGACTTCAGTCCATTCCTTCCAATTAAAGGGACAGTCTTTAAGGTATTTCTTTTACGTGTCATCTAAACAAAGTAGCAGAGGAAAGTACTTCAAAATACACAAGGTTTAAAGTAACCCCCACAATGGTGCAATTATAAACATTTCCCCTGCTGTTTGATAGTCAAAGTTAATTGTAAGGGACTACATCGCCCAGAATTCTCCTTTGCTGCCCTTTAAGTTTATACTGGATTCCACTGCCGGTATTGGCAAAATCTCAATCAATGCAAATGTTCCGAGTGCATATTATGCTTTCAAAAGGATAGTGTTCCATACCTCGGACATATTGCAGTTTAAATTCCACAACCACTCGACTTTCAAGTAGCTTTCCGTTCTTCCCCCCCCAAAAAAAAAAAATATATATATATATATATATCTCCATCCTACTGGCAGACGCCAGTAGGTAGTTATAGTTAGGACCTAGTTTCCATAGGAAATCGACAACATTCTATTTAGAATAACTTTGGCGCCGGTTGATAATTACACGTGAAATTCTCCAAGAAAATGGCATGCTCCGCTCTGCTCCTTCCCTGAAAGTTTGGTGGTGTTTCGTGATGCGGGGGCTGAGAAAAAAGGGGGGTCCCAAAACGTGTTTTCCCTATGCAATTTTACATAGGGAGCTTTAGCCAAGGCTACATCCCGAACGGCTGAACGGAATTACACTAAATTTGGCAAAAAAGGTAGAGTTCGGTTTGCAGATTACCCTTTTTTTAAATGGTGTAAATCCGTTCAGTAGTCCCTGAGAAAATCAAAAGTAAAATCATAGATATGTCTATAGATGAAGTACCGTACTCTGTATTGTACTCTGTACCTTCCAGAGCATGAGCTTCATGCTAATTGGCTGTCAACACTCCAAACCAGGAAGTGTTGGCAGCCATCTTGTGCCAAAGCAGTGAAACAAACTTGCAAAACACGCAAAGGGGGCAGGGTAGAAATACCCTGACCCCCTAGGCCTGCTCAGGGGGTCCCACAAGGACCCCCAAGGCTCCAAAGATTTTTTATTTTATTTTTTTAAATTGCGGGGTACGAAGTACAGTACTCTGTATGGTACTCAGTACTGTACTCTGTACCTTCCCGAGCACAGACTGGAGGTTCCTGGTGGGCTAGTTGGCCCCCAGGGACCCCCAATATGCAAGGGGAATTAGTTCCCTCTCTGCAAACGCACTATGGGGCTGCGTTGCAGAGAGTTGTAATGAGGCCATGCCCCTTTTTACACCTCTCTGCTACGTAGCCCCCTGGTGCATTCTGGAGGTTCCTCGTTGACTAGTTGGCCCCCATTGACCCCCAGTATGCAAGGGGACTTAATCCTCCAATTTAGAACGTGCTACGGGGCTTGTTTGCACAGTGGTGAATGTAGGGGGCATGGCTTGAGATGATATGTGTGCAAACATGCCCTGTGGCGCGTTTTAAGTTGGGGAATTAATTCCTCTTTAATCCAGAGGTCCCTTAGGGGCCAACTAGTCCAATAGGTACCTCCAGTAAGCGCCACAGAGCTTCCATACATCAATACTCACATATACTAGTTTAAAACATATGTAGTTACTCATAAAGATACTATTGAGACAAGCATGCACTCACTAACACACCCATACTCACACTTATTCACTCACACAGTCCTGCACACATGCTGTTTTCAAAACACATTCAAACAGTGAGTCAGTCATTTATTCATCTGTGCGCTAAGTAATAACCCCCACCAACCATACAGACACTCATACTGACACTCAAAAAACCAACTAATAAACCATATGGACACTCATGTAGCTCATCACCAACCCATGCAGCCACTTATACACAAAGTGAGACACTGATGCAGATATTTACATATTTAACCATTACTCGCTTATACATGTATTCACTAAGATACACTTAGTAAGTCAGTTATACAATCAATTTTACAAAAAAAAACATCCATTTAGACACTTATTTTCCCATGTATTCTTCGATCGACCTTTAGATATACATATATAAAAAAGATTTATTTTTTGGAAAGACACACATTCACTGGATGATGTCATCAGTGATGTCATTTGTCGTTTCAAAGCTTTATTCGGTTTGTCAATAACAACCTTATAAGCATCTTATTAAAATACAAAACTATTCTTAACAGCTACATTAGATTCTCAAATATTTGCTATACAGCATGGGTAACTTTATATACAACATAGGCAAATTATATTCGTGCAAAATCGCAGAAAAAGTGGCAGGTGCTAACAGTTTTACATTATGTGCAAATATCGCAATAAAATACCATATGCAATTAAATTACATTTCATGCAGATTTTGCAAAAGTGACAAGTGCTATCAATTTTACATTTGTGTGCAAATTTTGCAATAAAGTACCATATGCAATCAATTTATATTACGTGCAAATTTTGCAGAAAGTGCAATGTGCCACAAATACTAAGTTGGATAAATCATGACAAGTAAATATGAAAACTCAGAGATTGATAGATTTCCTAGCAGCTATGCATTTTAAAATGTAGGAAGCAACATAAAAGCAAATATCTGGGCCTTCCAGAGAAAACATTAACTTCATAGCATATTTGGTGGATCGTACATTGTATTTAAAAAGATAGGTTTCAAATAAACCTTCCTTAAAAAATAATAAAATTTACAAAACATTAAAAAATGACAACAACTTTGTTTAGATATGTTATCACACGGGCATACAGAATTAGTACTTTATTTCATAATCGGGAAAGCCACAAGATGGTGAACAATCCCTAGCCTTAGGCTTGTCAATACAAGCTGAAATTCTTGTCACTCCAGTCAAATATGCCTGAAAACCAATTCTAAGGTTTAATTGCTGCTAAAATACAAGGGTGGGTTGTTCCCCAATTGTTCTCCCACGAACCTCCCTTTTATAAGCTATGAAGGTTGTTTTGAACTCCTTTTTTGCAATTGAGGCTGCATACTCTGGCTCCACGTGGATGTTACAGTTAAACAAAAGTCTGTACCAATAGTGGATAAAACTTAGCCATGGAATACGAGAACAGTGGTCCATCTTCAAACAATCTTTGATAATTGATTGTGTAAATAGTGTTTCTTCTTTTGACCAAATAGATCGCCACAATAACAGGGGGCGTAGGGCTGCTAAGTCGGAAATATATTTGATTCCCACTTCCTGGTTTACCAATTCAGTGGAAGCCGATATTGGCAAACACAGCAAACGTTTAAGGAAAGTGTTTTCATCTTGCTGAAGTGACTTTTCACAGCGGTGTCCCCAGACTCCTGCCCCATAAAGTGTAGAAGACACACACCTGGTGTTAGAAATGGCCACCATATCTTTTACTCGGCGATCCCTCAGTTTTGTAGAAACTTTAAAAATACTGTTAGTATTCCTGCCCATTTTATAACGCACATTTTCGTGTTTACATGACCATTTCCCGTTACCTGCAAATGTTGTACCCAGGTGATAGAATGATTTGACCGATTGCACTTTGGTATTCTCTAGATAAAAAGTCCTAGTTTATTTAGCTATATTCCCACATGTCATAACAAATGTCTTGGATTTATTAATTAAAAGTTTTCTCCCATTAATAAACAATATAAAATGATTAATACGCCGCTGGAGACCAATTGGGGTACGAGATAATAAAACAGCATCATCTGCATATTATAAGATGGGTACAGCCTTTCCATCTAGGATGCAACCATGTCGGATACTTCTTTTTATGTTAAAAAAAGGGGTGAATTCGCCCGCGGGCCCATAGCATACTCTGCTTGATAACCTCTCATAAACTCTTGCTAAAAAATATACAATTTCCTTTGGGGCATCAGAGTCAAGTAATGTAGACCACAAAATTGAGTAGTCCACAAGGTCAAAAGCACTACTCAAGTCTGCAAAACATAAAAACATAATACCCCCTTTAGCTAATTTGTATTTACTGATGAGGAGATCAAGATTGACGCACTGTGCCAGTGTTCCTAAACCCTTTCTGAACTCGTATTGTACTTGTGAAAGAATATTGTTGTCTGAAGCCCAAGTTTCAAGCCTTTTTAACAAGATCCTGCTCATAACCTTGATAGACGAATCCAACTATGATATTGTACGATAATTACATGTTTCTGGTTTTGAGCCTTTTTTTAAAAGTGGGATAATTAGTGACTGGCCCCAGGACAACGGAAATTGACCCACTACGGCAGCATTACAAATCCTAGCAAAAAACGGGGCCCATAAGTTCATTTCACTTTTATCTATGTCACTCGGCACCCCATCGGGGCCTGATGTTTTCCCCCCCTTGCTGTTGACTAACCCTTCATGCACCTCTTCAACGGTTATTAGCAAGGGTAATATGGGCCATACAGAAATATTAATTTGTGATGGATCTAAAACATCCCTCTCTGGGTTAAAAATATTTGTAAAATGTACGATCCAAGCATTACAATTTACATGCGAAGTTAGTTCTGGTACACAGTCATTCTTTAGGAAAGGGAAATTTATTGTCTCCCAAAACAATTTGCTATTATTGGTGGCTGCTGCTAGGATAAGTTGGTCCCATGCATCAGCTTGAAGTTTTCTTTTTCGAACCTTAATAGTTAACTTATAATTAAAACGCAAATCTTGGATATGTGCTGTATTATGGGGTTTGGCACCTAGAGCCTGTTTCAGTCTATGTAGAGCTTGAGTACAGTTTTTATCAAACAATCCAACACACGCCTGTTTTTTTGATCTTTGACTCATGGTTAGTAAGCCTTCTATTATATTATTTATCTTTAAAAAACTATAGATCAATAAATTTGAAATGACCTCGTCACTAAGACAATAATCTATTTCCCTTCTGCATTTTGTTACCACATCCCTTTGTATCTTTTGCGGGCCAACGCCAACCCAATTTATCCTCATATCATTTGATCTTACGGAAGCAATATCAGAAATACAATCATCATTGTTAGGTAGTTTATTTCCCCTGCTTAGCAGTGATAGAGAAATGCTATTATGATCACTTACAGCCTGTTCTGTAATCCATAATTTTGAATAATCACTGTTATAAGAGATCAGTAAATGATCAATGTTGGTGGCGGCATTCCTACCAGTAAAGGTTGGGCATTTAATATTTCCTCTGGACATGGTACAGCTTAATAATTCAAGGTCAAATTTTGCTATTAATGTATTTAGGGATGTTGCAAATTCGCAGTGGGGGAAATGCATGTGGTCATCATTTTCATCGACACTATGACCCTTCATAAATCCACACATCTTAGTTTGGGCCAGCGGACATGCCTGATTGTTGTCACCGACCCAAAGGATAATGGCTACCTTGAACTTCGGAATATTCTGATTCTTCTGTATCCCCGCCCAAATTGTATAAATATCTTCCAACATTTTGTACCCTTGAGACTTGAAGAAACGTTTGTCATAGTGTCTTAGTAGTACCCCATAGGTTTCATTCCCTAATAATAGCTTATAAATAGACGGAATACCGCTTTGACAATTTATCGTGTTAGCAGGGAAAAAAAGTATAGCCATATCTGTAAGCAGACAAGACCAATGGTAGAATTTTAGGTTTGGTATACCCAGACCACCCTTTTCCTGAGGGAGAGACATAAATTTGATTGATCTCCTCACCTTACCATATTGCCAGATAAAATTCATAAAAATTGCCTCCATTTCCCTGATCAAAATATCATCAATTTTAAAAGGAATAGATCTGAATTTATATAGAATTTTTGGAAACATTGTCATTTTAATGACATTAGCCCTGCCTATAATTGATAAATGCAGAGTATCGATCCGCTTTAGATCCTGTTTCATTTTCGACAATAATGGTGAGAAATTATCCTTAATAATTTCCTGTGTCTGGGCATTGATTGTGATTCCCAAATAGACAACAGAGTCCACATATCTATCATCCAATTTGACTGTCTTACTGGAGCATAGAACCTGTGTTTTTGCCACATTTAATTTATATCCGGATGCACTACCGAAATCGGAGGTAACATTAATTAGTTCCCTCATAGCGCTAGCAGGATCCACAGTAGTAATGGCTATGTCATCCGCATAAGCGAGGATTTTGGTTGCATATCCGTTAGTGATAATTGGTTTAATATTTATATTACCCATAATGTGACAGATCAGGGGATCAATATACAGTGCAAATAGGATAGGTGAACATGGGCACCCTTGTCTTGTCCCTCTCGAGATATGGATCGGATTAGAGCCCTCACCCATTAGGTGGATACTAGCTGTTGGGGTGTGATACATGGCCTTGATTGCCTGAAGAAATCGGGGGCCAAATCCTCTGCTTTCCAACACTTTCCATAGAAAGCTCCACTTAACCCGATCAAACGCCTTTTCGGCGTCGAGGAGGATCATTGCAATCCCCTCCCCTTCCCCGGCATGCATATCAAACTGGGTTATAGCTCTTTTTATATGGTCGGTGGTACCCCTTCCGGGGATAAAACCATGCTGCCAGGGGGAGACGAGGCCTGCAATAATCCTCCCCATTCGAGTGGCCAATATTTTAGCATAAAGTTTATTGTCGCTATTTATTAATGATATAGGCCGGTAAGAACCTGGGCTCTCCTTGGGTTTGCCTTTTTTATGAAAGACCACTATATTGGTTTTAGTCCAGGACTCAGGTATGGTGCCTGTATTAATAACCCCGTTAAATAGATCTAATAGTAGAGGAGCCGTCTCTTCACTCAGATATTTATAAACTTCCAGGGGTATGAGATCCGGCCCTGCTGCTTTTCCTGCTGATAAATCTTTCAGTGCTTGTCGGAGCTCCTCCATAGTAATATCCTGTTCTAAGATTTCCCTCTCATTGGGCAACAATTTTTTTCCCGTATCCTGCCAATTCTTGCTTGGATAGGTTGTATCTGCATCCTCTTTATAGAGAGCCTGATAGAAGCGCCTAAAGACCTCTAGCATTTCTGTTGGTTTTTTATAGGTATGCTCCCCCTCTTTAATTTCAGTAATAATATTTTTTGAGGTAGCCTGTCTTATCTTTAATGCTAGGGCCCTCCTGCATTCTCACCTGTTTCATACATTCCCAATCTGCGAGTCTGATATTCTGCTGCCGCTTTCCTTGCTAGTTGCCGGTGAATATCTGCTTTTATTGTATTTAAACTATCTAGACTCTGAGGACCCTGAATCCCGTTGTATACATCTCTCCTGTGTTGTTCCTCGGCCTTTGCCAGCCTATTCAGAAGTCCCTCCCTATCTTTCTTTATATTTTTCCACAACCGTGCAGAAAAGCTAATAGTCTCTCCTCTTAAACCCGCCTTGAAACTATCCCAAACCATACCACGAGAAGCACTATATCTATTGGCATCAAAAAATGATTGAGACCACCTCTTTATATGTGCGATGTAATTACTGTCTAATAGAAGTTTTCTATCGAAGGACCATGGTCTCATTTTTTCTCTTGGTTTAGTAATAGACAGATTCAAGACAAGAGGATTATGATCCGAAATTAGCTTTGGGAGCATCGACATTTCTACAGTGCTGAGGAGAGTGGCTGTTACTAAAAAATAATCCAATTTTGTGTATTTGTTAAATGGGTGTGAAAAGTATGTGAACCCAGGATCATCTTTCTTTAAATTGCCCCAGACATCCTTCAGGCCGTAAGAAAGAATTATCAAGGAGATTGCCCTAAATACCCGGGGTTTTCTTCCTTTATATTGGGTATTACCTGTAAAATCTGCCGAGATATTGAGGTCACCACATAATACCACAGGTGATGGCCAGTTGGTAAGCTCCCTTTCAATGTGATCCATCACCCCTGCGTCATCCAAATTAGACCCATACACTGAGCAGAGAGTAATACCTAATCCCAGTTCACATATAGCCCATCTTCCCAGCGGGTCAGCTTTTGATTTTTTGACCCCACCCAATCCAGCCCGACCAATGATGGCTACCCCCCTTACAGTTGAGGTCTGCGAGGAACAAGAGAATATTTCATACCCCCTTATATTTAACCAATGTTTCTTTTTCCATGGCAGATGAGTCTCTTGTAGACAGACAATATCGGGGTTTACTAATTTAACATATTCCACAAATTTTTCCCTTTTTTTCCAGTCGTTCAATCCACCTATATTAAGACTAATTATCTTAATCTTTGACATAACCCTGGAGAGAAACCAACCAACGAACTAACCAATTGCATTTTATCCTATGTCTAGCAATATCATGTATAACCACTTTCAACTTCTCCAGTGTATCAACAAACATTTTTAATGCATGAACTTTCTTTTTGCTTCTTTTTCTTCCCCCTACCCCCCCTCCCACGAAAGACCCACCCTCCCCCCCCCCCCCTGACCACAACTCACCCCCCGGTGAGGCGCGCAGACGGAGTCTGTGCAAGTGATGGGTGCGGCAATGAACACAGTGCAATTAATAGATCCAAAGTCAACCTCGGCTTATATACACCCACAATTATCCTACAAAACTCCCCCAAATCACACCACAAATCTCCCTAAAGTAACAAACTTTACTAAGTGATACTCTAACTGAACCTTGAACTAATCTAAGCCTAAGCCTTCATTCAGTAACGACACATGCTAAATAGAGTCCAAGAACTCCTGGGCCTTGATTTCCGAGAAGAAATACAAGGTCTTGCCAAGGTGGATAATCTTTAACTGAGCAGGATTGATAAGGTAGACCTGGACTCTTTTGTCCTGAAAAGGTTTGATTAATTGCCTTAATCTCCATCTTCGTTCCACGGTGGAATGACAGAAGTCCGGTCTGACAAAGAAGGACCCTCCTTCAAATGTTCTTTTAGCATCTGGCCGGGCTTTCTCTGAGATGGACTGACGGAGAAGAAAATTGCCTATATAGATTAAGATTGCTCTAGGCTTGTCCCCTTCTCTGGCATTTTTTTTCATTCTAAAGGGTGTCCTATGTGCTCTCTGTATTTCAGTGGTCCAGTTCCAACCGGCGATGTCAGGAAAAGCTTTCTCAAATGTTTTGACTATAAACAACTTAGCATCCTGTCCCTCTGCCCCTTCCGGAATACCCAGGACTCTGAGGTTGTTCCTTCTTTGCCTGTTTTCAAGGTCCTCTAGCTTCCACTGGATGTCAATTGCTTGGGCTCCAAGATTTTCTACTTTGGTCGTGGCTGCGGCCGCCTCGGCTTCAGTGGCGACCACCCTCTCCTCTAAATTTGAGACCCTGTCACCGACATTTACCCAGGCTTTAGAGAGCTTTCTAACCACTGCTTTCATCTTTCTTATCGCCGCCTGGGATTTGATACTGTCTGCTCGGGTTTCCTCTCTGTGAGCCGTTATTCCTTGATGGATTGACTCCATCATCGTCATCAATGATAACTGTGTGGGCTTATTGGAGTTTACGTTGCATGACTCCGAATTAAGATTCCCTTGAAGGGATGTTGTAGGGGAATGATCCCAAGCCAGCGCATTATGATCTCTTTGTGGTGGTGCATTCTTTATGATAGATGAAGGTAACCCAGCTTCACTGTCACTCTCTGTTTCCGGGTTGCTGCCATCGATATCTGAACTATGTAGCTCATCATCCTCTTCCGACCAATTGGCCTCCTCTGTGACAGAGAAGAAGCATTCGCTAGGGGTCTTCTCCTTTTCCGTTTCCCTCTCACCTTGAACCCCAGGACAGATATTATTACCTTTAGGATTGGTAGATAGACCCCTATTTTTTTCCGAGCCCGTTGCAAAGCTAGTGCTGGTACCCTCTTTAAATGGATCAGCTGTAGTTAAGCCTTCCTTAGTTAATGGAGCTGCTGAGCCTTCTGTTGAAGAGAGAAGTATATCTTGTGAGGGCACTGACGAGGGTAGTAAGGTGATGGTCTCATTGTTGCTGGAGACCCCGAGATCGCCAGACCCCAATCCAACATCTAGAGACTCTGAGTGCATTATCTCAGACCTGTCCCCGCCTGCTATGTCATCCACGGCAGCCTCTGATTGACATGCTTGAGGGATCTGGGGGTCTTTGCCTGGATTTGCCTCAAGAGTGCTGTCTGGTAATAATGCAGGTCGATCGATGGACTCACATGTTACAGAAAGTTCAGGTTAAGGTTGCGGGGGTGTTACAGCTAGTACTGATACTCCAGGATCCACATCTTCTAGGACTGGCTCAATATCCTTCAGCTTTCTTTTTTTCTCATTCCGGTTCAACATTTCAACCACGCTGACCGTTGCTGTGGCTGTAGCTTGCCTAGTTCTGATCTTAGGGGAATTCTGACCCACAGATGTCTGCAGCTTTGCCCGTCCTGAGCCCGTTTCCAGCGTTGCCCCATCTAGCCCAATGTTTGCACCATTATCCATACTTGAACTGTAGACTGAATTGCCAGATATGGGGGCACCATCCGCCCCACCGTTTTTCTTTGTCTTCCCAGCTGTATTGGTTTTAGGGGGCATAGATGCGACCACTATTAACAGGGAGATCCCCTGCCTCACCTCAGCTGGTGTGCTGCAACATGGAGCCTTTCCACTGCTCCGTAACGGGCCGCTGGATCTGCTCAGACTACACCGTCTCACAAGTCTACTGAAGCTGCAACCACTTCCGCCTTGCCTCGATGGACCCGCCGATCCTGGATGACCCCGCCTCCCCGCTACGCGAGCTCCGCGAGGACCAGCTGAGCCGACACCAAACACCGCCACAGCTGTGGACAGGAGCCTCAACAGAAACAAGCGGGGCCGCCATCCAATACAAGTGCTTGAAGACATCGGACAACAGAATTTTCACCGGAGGTATTTTCCTACGGCGGATTACGTTTTGAAAAATTTTCAATTGTGTCTTGCCGGTGTCGCCAATACAGTTTAAGTTGCATACATGTAACTCAGACAGCCTCGAGATACTTTACGTAGCCTTGTTTGTTTCTCTTTGAGGATTCTGTAATTCACCGGTCTTGCATAGGAAAACATAGAATCAATATTTTTACACCGCTGCTGTGTCCCGCTTTATTTGATTGTGGGTCAGACAGATCCATAAGGACTTTTATGGTTCTTTAGTTTACTTTCCCTTCTCCGATGGTACTATTAGTTGCTCCGTAGTTGTTCCGCTCTCCTATTCAGGGAGAGAACCTGGATGCCGAGGTCGCGTTAAGAAACTTCATCCCATCCCTGCACTGCGTCCACCGCTGCCGCTCAGCCGCTGGTCACGGCCGCCATCTTCCCCAAGTTCAATAAACACACTCCACTTTGGAACTCAGGGCTATTCCCCAACTTGAGCACAGACGGGCCCTGGAGATACTGGGAAAGACAGGGAATCATCTCATTGGGTCAAGTGATGGTAAAGGATGTCCTGAGGCCCCTAGATCTCCTGATGTCTCGGTATGCACTTCAAGGTCCTCAAGAGCTTAAATACATACAATTGACTAATACAATTAAATCCAAGAGACCGACCATAGATGTATCTAAAGAATGTGCACTTTTAGACTATATGAAGGGAGGCGGCCGTCGCATAAGGAAAATGTATGTATTATTTTTGGATACACTGTCGGATGATTTGCTCAAGACAGAAACCACTTGGGCAGGGAAATTAAATGATCCCGATATCGATTTAGATAGAGCCATTCTTATGGATAAAAGGTTTTTAAGATCTTCAAACCTAAGAGCGCAGCATTTTAAAACTTTTTTCAACCTCTATTACACGCCGGCAAAATTATTTGACTGGGGCAAGAGAGCAGATCATAACTGCCCCAGATGTGGCAAGGGTCCGGCAGATCTGCTCCACATGTTTTGTTGCTGCGAGAAATTAGGACCAATTAAAAGCGAAATAGTAAAGTTTTTAGAGGGGCTGCTAGATACTAGGATTGATCTATCCCCAACACTATTAATTCTCGGGGCTGATACCAAAATGGGTTTGAGTGTAGAGATGGAGGCACTTGTTTTTATAGCAACAGCAGTCTTCAGAATATTAATTGCTGCTGCTTGGAAAGACACTGAGGCCCCAACCTTTCAGATGTGGATGTGTAGGCTATTAGGGATTCACAACATTGAATCAGAGCTGTACGCATTGAAGGGTGTGAAATCCAGAGATATGGGACTAAGGATCTGGTCCCCCGTGGCAGCATGGAGGCGGTCAAAAACCCTGGGCTTTTAACTTGTTAAACATCCACAGTATTACTTTCCGCATAATCTTAATATATTATTAGCATATGTATTTTCCGCTATATTAATGGTTTTAATTAGCTCGAATACTCTTATTAGAAGTTGAAAATCTGTCAGCTTTATTTATTCCTTGATATGTATAACTACTTGGTAACGTCATGCTAGTTTGTGTTCTCTGTTATGTATTTGATATGATATTGTCATGAACTTTCAATAAAAAAAAAAAAAAAAAAAGAATTCCCTACAATGTGTATTCCAACACACTGATGACTCAATGTGTGTATCACATGAGACCATAGCAAGCTGTCTTTAAGACAGCTTATGTTCATAGTATTCTCTTTTGAGTCTCTAAATCCATTCAGGCACCAGTAATACAAATGTTTAATTAAAAGAAATAAAAAAAAATAAATAAAAGGATAATGGCTACCTTGCTGGACAATGCCATAACCCTTTCGATTTCTTTTTCTAATGTATAAAGTACAGATTCCCGACTGTTGTCAAAGATGTTGTTATAGTAGTTAACTAAAACCAGATCTTTACCCTTTTGGAATAGAAGCCTCATCGCCTGACTATGCGTATCTACTGCTGTACAACTTTTAATTTTACATGCATTCAGCTAAATAGAGACAAGAATCAAAAGGCCACCCTTTGCTTTACCTGCCACTGAGTCAGCAGCTTTTAGCCAATGCGAGGTATGCCCTCTACAAAGATCGGTTCTCTGCACCAGGTTTCCTGCAGGAAGATTATATCATAGTCTGAAGTAATAAAATACATCCAGAATGGCGTATCTTGTTTCTTACTAAGGCCTGCAATATTCCACGTTACAAGGGTGTAGCCTACGTTTGAATTATCGTTTACAGGCTTACATAGGGGGGTATTTAGACTCTCCTTAAAGGGTATATCTGTTGTTTCCCCAGTTGCTGTTTATTCAATTTCTATTGACTCCCCTGGGGAGAAGTGTGGCTCAGGAGTTAGAGGCGGCAGACCTGGAGCTTGAGTTCGGCCCTGGACCAGGGTTCAATTCCCCGCCTCGGCAGGTGTGGGCTTAAATTCCACGGACTCGTTAATTCTCGCTCCGGTGCCTTCTCGACTCACGGGTTCACACTCTGCGACTCTGGGCAATAGCTTGCTTAATCTCCACAACAGCCCCTCGCGGTGGGATGCATGGCTTTCACCTTGTGGATACCCTGCCAGGGCTATCTCACAGGGGAATACCAGGACGGGTTCCCTAAGCAAGCGCTGAGATGCCCCAGGGTAAGTCGTGCGCTATATAAGTTTCATTCATTTCATTTCATTTCATTTCATTTCATATGTCTATTATTTCTCTTGTAGTAGTTATGGCCAATTCTGGATGGGGTTTCCTACAGTCTTGCAGTATTGAAGAAAAGAATGGCTTAACCTGTGATTGGTAGCGAGGGTAGTCAACAGCTGATCCATCAACATCCTTTTGCAAAGTCCCTATTGGATTATATTTCTGAGATATTCCATAGTCTAACGTAAGTCAATCATTATCCTCTAAGGAACTTAGCACTTAAAATCTGTTATATATTGAAACTGTGGTGCAGGGTGGCGGTATTAGTGATCGTAGCATTTTATTAAAATTTGTATTGTGGTTAGGACTGTCATAATTGTTAATTGCCATCAGGTGTCTATAAAAAAATACTAAGGCAGGAGGGTCGTATTATACTCCCAATGTGACGGGGAAGGGGCACTCGCAAGAGTATTTCATGCCCACCCGGGAGTCCTAAAATTAATAATTATGTAATCTCCCTCAAAACTTTTCTCTGAGGGGACCGATCCACACCACCCTTTGAGTTAGCAAAACCTGATTTGCACCAGCCATTGGAAAGCCACAATTATTAGTCAGCCAATGTATAGTTTTGTTCTTGAGTGTTTTGTGGTTTTCCATCTGGTCTTTCCGTAATTTAGACACATTCACAAGGACCGCTACATAAGCACCACATTCTGGTGGTAAATTGATAGATATAGGTGTCTTATTTATAGTGGTGGGCATGGGACCTCAGTAGCCTAATTTAGTAGTGTCTTTTACTGGATGTTTACTAGCCCCTAATTTCTCACTTCGGGTCAAGCCAAGGTTGGGATCAATAGTTGGCATTACTCTAGTTGACTTGGAGTGTTCTATTGATTTTTCCCTGGGGTCTAGATTTTCAGTAGATGGCCTTTCCATATGGTAGTTATTAATTTTGGGTGCAGATAAAGTACTATTGCTATTAGTATCCAATGTAATAACCTCACTGTTTACCACACTATTTACATCTGCCCTTAAACTGCCTTTTTGAGGCCTTGCGTTAATCTTATCGAGGCTTCCACTTAGCTTATGAACTTCCTTTGCTAAGTTATCTACCCTGTTGTGAAGTGGCCTAAGCAGCTCCATTAGTTTGTCAAAAATAGCTTCTAAAGTTAATGTATCATGGACAACATCTAGGCCTTGTTTATTGCTTGCGGTTGCTGAACCCCCCTTGTAGTAATTCTTTTATCTTTCTTACCCTTGGTATTTCCCTGGCCTGTTGTTTTCTTTTTGTATCCCTTTATTTTAATGGGTAAATTGGGAGAGGAGTGGGGAGAGACGGCCAGTATAGATAGTGTAGGTGTATTAGAGATGAAAGAGTGGTCGTCATTAATGTTGTTTGTGCCAACAGTTGTACCGATTACATCTTCAGGGGTGGCACCTAACATAGAGGTACTCGCTCTATCTTCACTAGCCAAAATACACTCTTCACTAACCTGATCACCGCACGCAAAACTAGACCACCTGGATAGACGGTCCTCTCAGTGCTATCAATTTCCTCAGATAAGGCACTAACTGCTTTTACTAGATATGAATCTATGGTACTGCACGTTTTTTTCCATCGGGGTTTTGTTTCTTGTCTTCTGGACATATTATTATTGTTGATACAGGATGGACAATACTCAAACCTCAAACTTATAGCCCCAGGTGGTGCAAACCTAAATCATTATTAATACAAATTGTTAACCTTTCCCCAGCAATACAATTTCGGTAACTTTTAAGGTGCCCAGTCCAAGTTTGTTTTGTAAGGTAGAGGTTTGGCCCAGCCCGGCCTCCTCCGGCCTCTGACGGCCTAAGATGGTCCTGCCCTTGTCCCGGGCTTCTCCCGGCACGCTCCCACGTGCTTTCCATGGGGCGAAAGTAGCCCTCCGCTTTTCAAGCGCCTCCAGGCACTTTCTGCTGCTGTCAGTGCAAGCGCCACAGGGGGAGTACTGGGACTTCTAGTCCTTACCCCCTGGTTGCAGGAATGGCGCAGTGATGGCGAGGGCGACAGCAAAACGGGAACACAGCAATCCCCCATGTGGGATCCAATGTGCAGCAGTATCCCCGTGAAAAGAGCAAGGCTTCCTTTAAATGAGCAGCCCGCCGAGCTCCAGCAGCCCTCTGCTTTTCAAATGCATCCGGGCACTTCCTGCTGGCGTTGGTGCAAGCGCTGCAGCAGGAGTACTGGGACTTGTAGTCCTCACCCCCTGGTTGCGGGAATGCACGGTGATGGTGATGGCGAGGGCGACAGCAAAACGGGAACACAGCAAGCCCTCAGGTGGGATCCAATGTGCAGCGGTCTCCCCGTGAAAAGAGCAAGGCTTCCTTTAAATGAGCAGCCCACTGTGCTCCAGCAGTCTCCGCTTTTCAAGCGCCTCCGAGCACTTCCTGCTGGCATCGGTGCAAGCACCGCAGGTGGAGTACTGGAACTTGTAGTCCTTACCCCCTGGTTGCAGCGAATGGCGCGGTGATGGTGATGGCAAGGGCGACAGCAAAACGGGAACACAGCAAGCCCCCAGGTGGGATCCAATGTGCAGCGGTCTCCCAGTGAAAAGAGCAAGGCTTCCTTTAAATGAGCAGCATCAGTGATGTCATTTGAGATGTCATCAGTGATGTTACTGACCATATCATGAGTGATGTAATATGTGACGTCATCAGCAGTGCATTGCGGGCGCGCGAGTTATAGTTAGCTGAACTAACTAAACGGGGGAATTTCAATGATTTTGTATGAGTGAAATGTCCAGCTAACTATAACATGTGTGAAACCTATGGTTTTTTCAGTGAATAAATATATAAATATATATATATATATCCTACTGGCGGTGTAGGTCATTATAGTTAGGACCTAGTTTCCATAGGAAATCCGCAACATTCTATTTGGAATAACTTTGGCATCGCTCCTATCCTGAAAGTTTTGGGGTAATTCGTCAAGCGGGGGCCGAGAAAAAAGGAGGGTCCAAAAACTTATTTTCCCCATGGAATTTTCCATAGTGAGCTTTAAGCGCGGCTGAACGGAATTACATCAAATTTGGCAAAAAGGTAGTTTGGGTCACAGATCACACTTTTAGTTAAATGGTGTAAACCCGTTCAGTAGTTCCTGAGAAAATCAAAAGTAAAATCATAGATATTTTTATGGGCGCTTAGGGTACACGTACCATTATGAGCACGAGGTGCAGGCTAATTGGCTGTCAGCTGTCTGTCAACACTCCAAACTAGGAAGTGTTGGCAGCCATCTTGTGTCCCGGTTGAACCGAAGCAAAAGAGAACTGAAAAACAAGTGCGCAAATGACGCAAAGGGGGCAGGATAGAAACACCTTGACCCCCTTGGCCTGCTCAGGGGGTCCCACAAGGACCCCCAAGACCCCAAAAATATTGTTATTTCTTTTTAAATCGCGTATCCCGTGAAAAAAAAGAAAAACCCGAAGCCTGATTAATTGTAATTAGCCCCCGGGGGGCCAAATACCGGGTGCAATGTAGATAATTAAAATGGGGGACCGAGAGAGGTCCCCAGCCCTGGGGACCACCACCCCTGGGGCTTTATTGTTATGAATAAGGAGGGCTCACGGCCCACCCACAGACCCGGGAACCGCCATCCCCTGGAGCTTCTTTTTTATTATATTAATGGGGGGCCCAGAGGGGCCCCGGGGACCGCCACCCTGGGGCTTTAACATTATGTATGCGGGGGGGCTCACGGCCCTCCGCAGCCCCGGGGACTACCACCCCGGGGCTTCTTTAAAAAAAAAACCTGTGTGGGGCGCTCAAGCCCCCCCACACACACCGGGGACCGCCACTTCCCCAGGGCACTAAATTTTTTAATTGAGGGGTCCGTGACGGACCCTCCAGCCCCGGGGACCACCACCCCTTGGGCTTTTAAATGTTGGGAGGGGGGCCGCGTGTCCCCCCTCCTGGATCTTTGTGGTGGCCCTGGGGACCGCCAACCCCAGGGCCTGCTCCTGCAGTGTCCCGTGGTGCCTACACCGGGAATTTATAGTTTGCTCTGGTTTTTGGAACAGAGAGCAGGTTCTGCTCACTGTTCCAAAAACCATAGCAAACTACAAAGTCCCAGCTAGTTGCACCCCAGGCACCATCAGGATTCAAGGGGAGTTAATCCCCCAATTTAAAACGCGCCACTGGGCACGTTTGCACAGTGGTGAAGGGAGGGGGCGGGGCCTGAGTTCACATGTGTGCAAACACGCCCTGTGGCGCGGTTTAGGTTGGGGAATTAATTCCTTGTCAATCCTGAGGGTCCCTGGGGCCAAATAGCCCACCAGGTACTTTCAGTGAGCACCACGGAGCTGCGTTGCAGAGTGTTGTAAAAAGGGGCGTGGCCTCTGAACACCTCTCTGCAACGCAGCCCCCTGGTGCATACTGGAGGTATCTGGTAGGCTAGTTGGCCCCAGGGACCCACAGAATCGAGGAGGAATTAATTCTCCAACTTAAAACGCGCCACAGGGCGTGTTTGCAGACATGTCACCTCAGGCCACGTCCCCTTCCTTCATCAGTGTGCAAACAAATAGCCCAACAGGTTTCTCCAGTATGCGCCAGGGAGCTGTGTTGCAGACAGGTATTCTGAGGCCACGCCCTTATTTACACCTCTCTGCAATGCAGCTCTTGGGTGCTTTCTGGAGGTACCTAGTGGGCTAGTTTGACCCTAGGGATCCTTAGGATTGAAGGGGACTTAATCTCTCAACTTAGAACGGTGACAGGGCGGGTTTAGACAGTGGTGAAGGGAGGGGACGGGGCCTGACGTGATGTGTGCAAACACGCCCTGTGACGTGTTGTAAGCTGGGGAAAAAATTAAACTTCAAACCTGAGGGACCATGGGGGCCAAGTAGTCCACCAGGTGCTTTCAGGAAGCGCCACTGCGCTGCGTTGCAGAGAGGTGGTGCATGCCGTGCCCCTTTTTACATCTCTCTGCTACGCAGCTCTGTGGCACTTACTGGATGTACTACAAATTCCAAATTACTCACCTGTTATCAGGAGAGACGTCGGTGCTGCATCTTTCAGCTCAGTACTGATCCTGAAAAGTGATTCTAACCGTACTTACAGTAACTTGAATTTCTCCCATAGGCTAACATTGACTGGTTTCACTTGGAAATTCTACTAAGTGTGGGGTTTTGGAATTTTAAAATATTCCTCTAAAATCAGCCGAACTACGAAATCCGATTAACTCACCTGTTATCAGGAGAGACCTCATTGCTGCATCTTTCAGCCCACTACTGATCCTGAAAAGTAATTCTAACCATACTTACAGTAACTTGAATTTCCTTCCACAGGCTATTTTTGGTAAATATAAGTGGGTGGAGAGTTTTCTTTGCTCAGAGCAAACAGTGCATAGTAAGGGAGTAGCAATATTATTTAGATGTAACTCAGATAGCTCCATCAAGGATACGTTAACTGACCAATCTGGGAGGTAGATTTTAGTGCAGGTAGTGATGGGGGCGGGTGGAACTTGCCATAGTGTCTTACTATGGTCCTAACGTCGACGACCCTGCCTGTCTCCTTAAAGTGCAGGCCAAACTTGCAGAAGTCACCACGTCAAAAAAAATGGATGGCGATTTTAATATTCTCCTTAATCCCTCCAAGGACAGGTCCAACTTAGCCGCTTTTTGGCAGCTCAACGCATGCGTCGGACAATGATTAACATGATGCATGAGCTCGGGTTAGTTGATTTATGGAGCTCAAAAAAGGAGGGTGAATCGGGTTTTACTTGTTTCAGTAAAAAGTACGGCCACTCTTCCAGATTAGACTATATCCTTATGGATAGTTCATGTCTAGAACTTTTATTAGATATCTCTATTCTTCCATCTATTTTGTCCGATCACGCCCCAATAACTTTCCTTTATTGTAGGAGGAAATCGACAATTGCGCCTAGGTGGACATTAGAAAGGGCAATGTTGTCGAATGAGGAGTTAATAAGAGCCATTAAAACATCAACTGTGGAGTATTTCACTGAGAATGTGGGTGCAACATCATTGGGGTATGTTTGGGATGCGTTTAAGGCCCATACCCGCGGTGTACTCCACAGCTAGATAAGCTCCAAAAATGGGGAAGAAATGTTAGAACTTAAAAGGGTGGAGGATGAGATTTCTAGGCTGGAAAGGGTTAGATCTAGCTGTACATTAGATCATTTGCCACAAGTTCTTAAGGACTTGGAGGGTCTTTGTTTGGCCTATACGGATAAACTAGATCAAAAGCTTAGAGCCCAGTGGGCTGTTCACAATATGGAAAATTTTGAATGCGGCGAAAAGGTAGAGGCCACCCTAGCATGTAAAATCAAAGGTGACAGAGTTAGGAATAATATCAATAGGCTAATAGTGGATGAGAGTGGTAAGACGTCCTGTCACCAGGAGGATATGCAGAGATGTCTCCTGTCTTTATTTTCTAACCTCTATAAAGACGACAGGGCTCCCTCTGCCACCTCAATCCAAGATTGGCTTGAGAGTAAAGCTTTGCCTAGTTTGTCAAGAAAGGGCCTGGACCTGTTAGAAGGTCCAATCTCTGATGAAGAAATAAGGAGTTGTCTAAAGAAGATCAAAAATAATAAGGTGGCAAGGACAGACCAACTTCCGGGGAAGGTATATAAAATCTTGGAAGAAGTTATAGTGCCTAGACTCAGAGAGCTGTTTAATTTTATCTTTAGCCCTGAAGGCAGAATCCCCCCTTCATGCAAGGAAGCAATAATTGTACTGATCCCGAAGCCCGGTAAAGACCCTCTTAGAGTTGATTCATACAGACCAATCTCCCTGCTGAATACAGATTATAAGATCTTTACTAGCATTCTGGCAGGGAGGTTGGTGAGGGTAGCTCTGCAATTAATTAACGAGGACCAAAAGGGCTTCCTGCCGGGAAGATACATACAGGAGTAAACTCTACAGTAATTGGGTGACCTGGCGGTGGCACGTCGGAACCATTGGGGTAGCCGCTGCCAAGGTGTTTGATTGTGTGAGTTGGTTGTACCTCTGGGAGACCCTAAAAGTAAGGGGTTTTGGTCTTCCGCTTATTAATGTACTAACTAGATGCTATGAAGGGGCCTCTGCTGTTTTTCTTCTTAACAGATTATTGACACCAAGTTTTAGTATTCAGAGGGGTGCACGACAGGGGTGTCCTATTTCACCCCTGTTGTTTGATATTTATATTGAGCCCCTGGCTCAAGCTTTGAGACTTGATGAGGAGATCACCCCATTCCAGGTATCTGACTATAAGTGTAAGCTGGCCCTCTATGCTGACGACCTGCTGGTGTATACCAACAACCCAGCAGAGGTGTTTCCCAGGGTGGAAAATATCTTGACTGAGTTTGGCCTGCACTCTGGATACTCGGTCAACTCCTCCAAGACTGGGGGCATGTGCTGGGGAGTTGAGGACTACACTGGGAAACACTGTGGGGAGTTCAGGTATCTGGGGATTATTATAAACCATAAAATTTAGGATATCCCACAACAAACTTGAAGAAAGTGTCTAAAGAAATTGATCGTCTTTTCTTGAAATGGCTGGTCAAAATGGTTATCCTGCCGAAGTATTCTGATTAGGAGGGCGGGAATCGTTATCTGGTCCGATTTAATTCCTCCGGATGGAGTTCATCCATGGGATGTGTTAAAGGCAAAGATAGGAGACTCCTTCTCCCGCTTCAAATACTTGCAAATATTTTCTTGGTTTGCTGCCGAGAGAGACCTTATAGGTGGAAACTGGGAGATCAAAAATACACTCCAAAATGTAAACCCCCCAAGAAAGGAGGTAGGGATATGTTACAGGGCTTTAATTGATGTAGAAGATACAGATCTTCCTCCTCCCTATAGGGTATGGAACTCATCATCCCTGGAAGATGCCTCTGTCGATTTGTTTTTTCTCTCCCTTCATAATTTATACAAGTATGTTAAATCAGCCTCCCTAAAGAAGAATCATTTCTTTGTGGTGAATAGATTATACTGCACCCCAAAAAATATTGCTAGGTTTACTTTAAACTTAGCTCCGAAGTGTCCCAGGTGTGGTTTAGTGGAAGCTGATGATTTGCATATGTTTTTTGATTGTGGAAACCTAAGGGTGTTTTGGGGGAATGTGGGGAGGGCATAGGAGGGAATTTTGAAAGTTAAGATTAATCTTAATTTGTTACTAGTTGTTTTTGGTATTGAGAATAATCTTACAAATCAATTATCTAATAAATTGATTGGTTTATTCCCCTGCTTGATATTGGTAGCTTTGCAAGTTGTGGACAGACCCTGAGCCACCGCAATATGAGATTTGGTTTAGAGCAGTATTGAGCATGGCAAGACTGGACCAATGGGAAGGGAGTATCTGGGCACCATTAAATATTTGGGGTACAGAAATGAGGCTGGTCTAAGTACCCGCGGTCCAATGATTACACCAAGCCTCGCACAAAAGAAGCTTGCCTGGTCGGCCTAAAAGCGAATGCAAGAGCATGGACCCAGGGCGCCCAGCTTGGAAGAGGGTTTTATATGCGAAATTGTAGATGCTTAAGGTGAAATGAAGACAAAAAAAAATAATAAAGTCAGCCGAACTAAAAATTCCGATTTACTCACCTGTTATCAGGAGAGACCTCGGTGCTGCATCTTTCAGCCCATTACTGATCCTGAAAAGTAATTTTAACCGTACTTACCAGTAACTTGAATTCCCTTCCATAGGATATCATTGCTGCTATATAAAATATCTAAAAATTTTAAAATATATAAAATTAAAAAAATATTACAATTTCAATATTTTTAAAACATTTTTTTTCAATTTATATTACAAATATGTAATGTAATTTAAAAAACTAAAATATCTAAAAATAAATAGTTTAAAACAATGTAGTAAATCAGTATAAAAAAATAACAATTAATACATTTAAAAATTATCATTTACAAAACCTTTGAAATTCACTGAAAAAAGCATAGGTTTCAGCCACGTTATAGTTAGGAATTAGCATTTAAAAAACCTTAGAAATTCACTAAAAAAAACATAGGTTTCACACATGTTAAAGTTAGCTGGACATTTCACTCATACAAAACCATTGAAATGTCCCCGTTATAGTTAGTCCGGCTTACTATAACTTGCGCACCGCAATGCACTGCTGATGACGTCACATATTACATCACTCATGACATAGTCAGTGACACCACTCAAGACATCACTGATGACATCTCAAATGACATCACTGATGACATCATCCTTGTGAAAGAGTGGCAGACCTCCTCTCACCGTAATATAACCTTTGATACACACATTCAAAAATAGAAACTAAAATTTTCAAAAGAATGGCAAAACCAATACCTGTTACAACAACCTATTCAGTAATTCCAAAATCTAAATACACATCCACTCATTTACCAACAGTTCCATAGAGTCACTTATACATGTACTCATTCATCATACGTACTCATACACCTATACATCCTGTTATACACCAACACTCATCCATAGAGTTACTCACACACATACTCACACATGCAAATAAACTATCAAACATCCATTTACTTGCATATACAGCTATACACACACCACTACACTTACTTCTACAGAAACATAAGCATACTTACTCTCTTAAACAATCACTTATAGAAACACATACTTATTTATACAGGAACTCTTCCAATCTCTCACTCTCACGTATACTCACTTATATATATCAATACTCACATATACTAGTTTAAAACATATGTAGTTACTCATAAAGATACATTTGAGACAGTCATTCACTCACTCACACACCCATACACACACTCATCCACCCATACAGTCCTGCACACATGCTGTCTTCAAAACACATACAGTGAGTCAGTCATTCATGCATCAATACGCTAAGTAAAATCCCCCACCGAACCATACAGACACTCATACTGATACTAACTAATAACCCATATACACACTCATGTAGCTCCTCACCAACCCATGCAGCCACTTATACACAAAGTGAGACACTGATACAGATATTTACATACATATTAAACATTACTCATTAATACATGTATTCACTAAGATACACTTAATAAGTCAGTTATACAATCAATTTTACAAAAAAACATCCATTTAGACACTGATTTACCCATTTATTCTTCCATCGACCTTTAGAAATACATATATAAATATGATTTATTTTCCTGAAAGACACACATTGACTGGATGATGTCATCAGTGATGTCATTTGAGTTGTGATCAGTGATGTCATGAGTGATGTCACTGACCATGTCATGAGTGATGCAATATGTGACGTCATCAGCAGTGCATTGCGGGCGCGCGAGTTATAGTTAGCTGAACTAACTATAACGGAGGAATTTCAATGGTTTTGTATGAGTGAAATGTCGAGCTAACTATGACATGTGTGAAACCTATGTTTTTTCAGTGAATTTGTAATGTTTTTTAAAGGCTAATTCCTAACTATAACGTGGCTGAAACCTATGTTTTTTTCAGTGAATTTCTAAGGTTTTTTAAATGCTAATTACTAACTATAACATTGCTGAAACCTGTGGTTTTTCAGTGAATTTCAAAGGTTTTGTAAATGATTATTTTTAAATGTATTAATTGTTATATTTTTTTATACTGATTTACTACATTTTTTTAAACTATTTATTTTTAGATATTTTAGTTTTTTAAATTACATTACATATTTTTAATTTAAATTGCAAACATTTTTTTTAATAAATATTGAAATTGTAATATTTTGTTTTTTTATTTGATATATTTTTTCATTTTTATATATTTTAGATAGCAGGCAATGATAGCTATGGAAGGAAATTCAAGTTACTGGTAAGTACGGTTAAAATTACTTTTCAGGATCAGTACTGGTTTGAAAGATGCAGCACTGAGGTTTCTCCTGATAACAGGTGAGTACATCGGAATTCGTAGTTCGGCTGATTTTAGAGTAAAGTAAAGTTCCAAAACTCCACACTTAGAAGAATTTCCAAGTGAAACCAGTCAATGTTAGCCTATTGAAGGAAATTCAAGTTACTGGTAAGTATGGTTAGAATAACTTTTGAGGATCAGTACTGGGCTCAAAGATGCAGCACTGAGGTCTCTCCTGATAACAGGTGAGTAATTCGGAATTTGTAGTACATCCAGTAAGTGCCACAGAGCTGCATAGCAGAGAGATGTAAAAAGGGGCACGGCATGCACCACCTCTCTGCAACGCAGCGCAGTGGCGCTTCCTGAAAGCACCTGGTGGACTACTTGGCCCCCATGGTCTCCCATGGTCCCTCAGATTTGAAGCTTAATTTTTTCCCCAGCTTACCACACCCCACAGGGCGTGTTTGCACACATTACATCAGGCCCCATCCCCACCCTTCACCACTGTCTAAACCCGCCCTGTCACCGTTCTAAGTTGAGAGATTAAGTCCCCTTCAATCCTAAGGATCCCTAGGGTCAAACTAGCCCACTAGGTACCTCCAGTAAGCACCACAGAGCTGCGTTGCAGAGAGGTGTAAAATGGGGCATGGCCTCTGAACACCTGTCTGCAACGCAGCTCCCTGGTGCATACTTGAGATACCTGTTGGGCTATTTGGCCCTCAGGGACCCTCAATCCTTTTTCACCTCCATGAAAGAATTCCAACCTCACCAACAGGCTTGTATTTGGATCAGACAGCAATTTATTCGGCAAATCAAAATGACACGTTTCGACCTGCTTCGGTCTTGATCACTTGACCATGAAATCATAGTTCCAGCATATATACAGCATTGCAAGCCACATGCATTAAATATAAAAGAAATACTCTTGGGAAAGTTTACAGGCACCTTTCTTCCACAATCCAAAATAAAACCTTATGCGTGTTCGTTAAGTGACATTTGTAACAGCATTATCAGTAAAATGTGCTTGTTTTTAAATATTCGATCAGATGCTAAATTGCTCGATGTGTTGTAAGTAATTTAGATTACATCCACTAAGTAATCATGCTGCATCGTCATTTTTGGTTGATTCCACACATTATGTAGTGTCCGTTTATGGTTTGCCATTTTACATACAATGCATTTTAACAGATGAAGGTATAGTACCATATCATTCTGTCAATGTTCAGTTGCTGTCAATGTTTGTTCACAATGCATACAATAAAATGTAGTTGATAAAGGATCCTATTGCATCATGGGTGTTTACCGGGTCTAGTGCCCAGCCTTTTTTATACTAGTGCAACAGATTCTGCACTCAAATATGAAAGATAAATTCAGTAAATATCTTACTGTACATCAATCAATTTGATAATAACCGGTGTTCTGTCGCAGACGTTTTTCCCTGTTCCCACATCTTACGGTTCTCTCGATCCGGTCAATGGCAAAGAAAACAAGAAGGGCAGCATTCTGTTGATGCATTTTGCCTCAATGTCTGGCAACAGGGTATGACTGATCCAAATTCTTTATTGCCCTGTAATGTTCCAGAATGTGTTTTTTGACTCTGCCTATCATGCTACTGACATACATGAGGTCTCATGGGCAAATGAGGACATAGATGCAAAATCACTCTCACTTGTCATGAATTTGTTCATGTGTCTCTGTTTACCCTTGGCCATGGTGAATGCTTTAACATTGCTGCTTTCTCTTGCATGCCTTACACCTCCCACATTTGCCTTTCACCTCCCACATTTGTAAAATCATTTCTGTTCATGTAACCATCCCTCCCTTTTACTGGAAGTGCCTGTCTTGCTGTGTACCAGGATATTACGTAGTTTTTTCGGTTTCTGATACGTGATAAGGGGGGATCTGCTGACAGATTTCCCTATGGAGGGGTCACTTTTGATCAAATGCCAATGTCGCATCACTACCTTCCTGACCTCCTGACTTCCATTGGTAAATGTAATGATGAGTCGCACTGGTGCATGGGCGTTATCTGTCCTTGTTTTCTTAGTCAGTAATGTGTCCCTCACCACCTGGGATACCTTGTCACATGCTGTCTTTATCACCTTGGGTGTGTAGCCACTAGCCCTGAAATGCAGAATCATCCTTTTCTTTTCATCCTCATAGATGGCGTCAGTACTGCAATTGCGTTTAGCTCGTAGCAGCTCACCATAAGGGATGCTCCGCTTAAGATTCTGTGGGTGTTGACTGTCAGCATGCAAAATGCTGTTGCGAAACAGCTCCTTGCGATAAAGCTTAGTATGCAATTGGCCCTCACAGATCTCAACTAAAACATCAAGGAAATCCATTCTTGTGTTACGTAATTTATGTGTGAATGATAAATTCAAGTTGTTGTGTCCAGTGTGTAGCAAAAATTATTCCAAATCGGGTCTGGGGCCCTCCCAAATGATGAACTAGTCATTAATGTTCATTGCTCATTCTCTTCTATCCAAACATGCTTAGCTTCCCACCACCCCATGAAGATACAGGCGTAGCTCCAGGCAAAGCAACTGCCCATAGCAGTGCCAACCAGCTGATGAAACCATAAATCATTGAATACAAGAAAGTTATTGTTCAGACAAAATTCCAACATTTCAAGCAACATAGCGGTGTGATCAATACATGTACACAATGTTGTAACATCCATCGTTACCATTAGGAAATGTGATTGCCATGGGATGTTTTGTACTTTGGTGATTAAGTCAGTGCTATCTCTGCAATAAGATGGAAGGGCCAGTACTTATGGTAGCAGAAAGAATTCTAAATAAATCGAAGTGTGTTCCAGGAGACTGTCAGAGGCCGTAACTATAGGTCTACCAGGTAGGTATGTTTCACAATATATATATATATATATATATATATATATTCACTGAAAAAACCATAGGTTATAGACCATATATAGTTAGGAATTAGCATTTACAAAACCTTGAAAATTCACTGAAAAAACCATAGGTTATAGACCATATATAGTTAGGAATTCACATTTACAAAACCTTATTTTACTCACACAAAACCATTGAAATTCCATATATAGTTAGTTGCACTAACTATATATCGCGCACCCGCAATCCACTGCTGATGATGTAACATATTACATCATTCATGACATGGTCAGTGACATCACTGATGACATCACTGATGACATCTCAAATGACATCACTGATGACATCTCAAATGACATCACTGATGACATCACTGATGACATCTCATTTGACATTACTGATCACATCACTGATGATATCATTCATGTGATAATACGATGAACCTCTTCAGACTCTAATATAACCTTAGATACAATCAGTGTAAACAGACACTCACAGAC
This sequence comes from Lissotriton vulgaris, assembly GCF_964263255.1. NCBI lineage: Eukaryota > Metazoa > Chordata > Amphibia > Caudata > Salamandridae > Lissotriton > Lissotriton vulgaris. The sequence continues at coordinate 1,517,938,175 of NC_141691.1, forward strand.
TGTCACTCATCCATGGAGTTACTCACACACCTAGTCAGTCATGCAAAGAATCAATCACACCTCCATTTCCTCAACTATACAGTTATACAAACTTTACTTATTCAAACATATACTAACACATATTTACTCTCTTATACAATCCCTGATACAAGTTCACAATGATCCATACAGCCACTCACACATTCACTGGCTCTTATGCACCGTTATTTATATATGTCAACTCTCACATGTACTGTGTTTTACATATGTACTTACTTTGACATGTAGCACTGAGATATCCATTCACTCACCAATACACTCATGCACACAGTCAACCGCCCATACAGCTGTTTCCACATGCACTTTTGAAACCATACATCTAGTGAATCAACTGCTCACACATCTATGCACAGAGTCATACACCTCCCAGCCACCCACACACACACTCAGTCTCCCATACAAATACTTGGGCAACCAATCAATAACCCATATAGTTACTCATATAGCTACTTATCAACACATGCAACAGTTTACAGAACAACAGACATAATGATGCACAAATTAAGACAGTTTAGTCACTAACCCATGCACTCAGTGAGACACATTTAATCACTCACTCATACAGTCAGTCATGCACCTACTAAATCCTTCATCCAGACACTTATACATCCACTCATTCTTCAATATGTAAGACATATTTTAACTTTACAGAAACATACAGTCACTGGACGTTGTCATCAGTGATGTTATCAGTGATGTCATTTGAGATGTCATCAGTGATGTCATCAGTGATGTCACTGACCATGTCATGAATGATGTAATATGTGACATCATCAGCAGTGGATTGCGGGTGCGCGATATATAGTTAGTGCAACTAACTATATATGGAATTTCAATGGTTTTGTGTGAGTAAAATAAGGTTTTGTAAATGTGAATTCCTAACTATATATGGTCGATAACCTATGGTTTTTTCAGTGAATTTTCAAGGTTTTGTAAATGCTAATTCCTAACTATATATGGTCTATAACCTATGGTTTTTTCAGTGAATTTTCAAGGTTTTGTAAATGCTAATTCCTAACTATATATGGTCTATAGCCTATGGTTTTTTCAGTGAATATATATATATATACATACATATATAAACATATATCATCTGTATATCTATATAAATACAAACATAAATGCATGCATACATATACTTATATGCATACAGGTGCATGTTATTTACACGAAAGTTGAAAAAACACTAATAAAAGCAAAGCTAAAAAGCCACCTCATTACAAACAGAATGGCTTTAACTTAAACGAGGGCGAGATCTATTGCATTTTCAATGCTTGTTTACTTTGGTTCCATCAAGAAGGCATTCAGATGTGTCACACATTTGCCATAAATTCTGAATGTTAGCACTCTAGTTGCACATTAGATCACTGTAGTAAAGCTACTGCTCACCAGGGACGTCTGCTGCTGGTATTCAAAGTGCATGTTTCAGTCTGCATGTCAGAATTTTTTTAATGAAATAGAAGAGGATTTGAGAAGTCACTCAAAATGATCCCTAATTTTTCTTTCTGAAGCACTAATCATACTTTCTATGGCAAAATTAACCCCCTCATGTTGTTCCTTTTTAAATTGAGTGTTTTCAGACTTACCACTTCATTCCAATCAAGATGGCTTCTGGTGTGCCATACTTTTGTCATAAGTAAGACTGTTAGCGCTCTAGTTGTTCTTTAGAACACTCTGGGACATTCTGTCATTGGGCTATACTTGGGGTACATCTGGGTGATATTTGGGCTACATTTAGGCTCTTTTGTCTCTGGTGGCCATCTTGGGAGACTGTATGTCAGAATTGTTTTAATGAAATTGAAGAGGGTTTGAGAAGTCACTCAAAATGTGCCCTAATTTTTCTTTCTGCAGCACTAATCATAATTCATATGGCAAAATATACCCCCTCATTTTGTTCCTTTTTAAATTAAATGTTTTAAGAGTTACCACTTTATTCCAATCAAGATGGCTTCAGGTGTGCCATACCTTTGTAATAAGTAGGACTGTTAGCGCTCTAGTTGTTCTTTAGAACACTCTGGGACATTCTGTCATTGGGCTATACTTGGGCTACATCTTGGTGATATTTGGGCTACATTTGGGCTCTTTTGTCTCTGGTGGCCATTTTGGGAGACTGCATGTCAGAATTTTTTAATGAAATAGAAGAGGATTTGAAAAGTCACTCAAAATGTGCCCTAATTTTTCTTTCTACAGCACTAATAATACCTTCTAATGCATAATATACCCCCTCATTTTGTTCCTTTTTAAATTAAATGTTTAAAGAGTTACCACTTTATTCCCATCACAATGGCTCCAGGTGTGCTATACCTTTGTAATAAGTAGGACTGTTAGCGCTCTAGTTGTTCTTTAGAACACTCTGGGACATTCTGTCATTGGGCTATACTTGGGCTACATCTGGGTGATATTTGGGCTACATTTGGGCTCTTTTGTCTCTGGTGGCCATTTTGGGAGACTGCATGTCAGAATGTTTTAATGAAATAGAAAAGGATTTGAGAAGTCACTCAAAATGTGCCCTAATTTTTCATTCTGCAGCACTAATCATACTTTCTATGGCAAAATATACCCCCTCATGTTGTTTCTTTTTAAATTAAATGTTTTAAGAGTTACCACTTTATTCCAATCAAGATGGCTTCAGGTGTGCCATACCTTTGTAATAAGTAGGACTGTTAGCGCTCTAGTTGTTCTTTAGAACACTCTGGGACATTCTGTCATTGGGCTATACTTGGGCTACATCTGGGTGATATTTGGGCTACATTTGGGCTCTTTTGTCTCTGGTGGCCATTTTGGGAGACTGCATGTCAGAATGTTTTAATGAAATAGAAAAGGATTTGAGAAGTCACTCAAAATGTGCCCTAATTTTTCATTCTGCAGCACTAATCATACTTTCTATGGCAAAATATACCCCCTCATGTTGTTTCTTTTTAAATTAAATGTTTTAAGAGTTACCACTTTATTCCAATCAAGATGGCTTCAGGTGTGCCATACCTTTGTAATAAGTAGGACTGTTAGCGCTCTAGTTGTTCTTTAGAACACTCTAGGAGGCTGCAGTAGAACACAAAGGAATCAACTGACAGTCTCTGTCCTTGTTGGATGTACATGTTTTACTGAGAATGTCAGACTTCATTTTCACATGACTGAGAAAGATAATGTGAATTTACAGAAAATATGCTTTCAGTTTAGCTTATAGATCCCCTTCCAAACCACTGTGGGAAAATCATGAGATATTAGTTTTCTTTCAAACAATATTCATGATATCACAGCAGAAGGTTTTTTCACATGGTAAAATCACCTTAGAACCCACCACAATTCCTAAAACGAGTATGGTACCATCAACAAATGATTTATAATGTAACTAAAGTCCTAAAACCCTCTATTAACTACAATGCTTTTTAATGAGGTGCTATCATGTATATTGGTCCCAAGATGGCTGCCAACACTTCTTGGATGAAGTGCTGACAGCCAATCAGATCAGATGTGTGGTTAGGCTCCGCCCAGATATATATCTTTTTTTGAACCTAAATTACTCAAAATCCACTGGAGCACATATATTGAGAACTAGCAAAGGCACATCGGGCTAACAGTCCCTACAATTTTGCCAAGTTTCGTGCAAATCCATTCAGCCGTTCGAGCTAAAAGTGAGGCCAACCGCCCTATGGAAATTAACATGGGAAAAACGCGTTTTGGGACCCCCCTTTTTTCTCGGCCCCCCCTTGATGAAACCCCCCCAAATTGTCAGGGGCTGCTCAGAAACAAAATGTTCCATTTTCCTGAAAATTTCAGCCAATTCCGTCCACAAACGCCAAAGGTATTAGACATAGAATTTTCAAAAATCCCATAGAGAAAAAATCCTAACTATATATACCTACTGGCGACCGCCAGTAGGTAATATATATATATATATATATATATATATATATATATATATATATATATATATATATATATATATATATATATAATATTCTGCATAGTCTGTCTTTCCTTGACAATGATGTATACTGGTGACAGTATTTTTTCTATTTCTTTTCACTTAGCTGGCTTTTTTATGGCTGATTTGTAAATTGGCCGTGACGAAGACCTGTTTAGGTTGAAACACATTTTTCTGTGCCCCTCTGACGTGCGTGGCACTCTCTTCGACATATATATATCTATATATATATATATATATCCAGCTCAAGTCCCTGCAAGTACATTAACCCACAACGTGTCGTATATTGTGAACAACTTCCAATATGGTGTAATGATTTATACTCCCTTGTTTGTTTCGCCCTCTTATCACGAGTGTACGCTGTTAAAAACATGGCGCCCACCATCAATGTTTGTAACATTGAGGAAGGCGGAGCGCCGAAACGCGTCTGTTGCGAACTTAAAATAAATTAACTGAAAACGAAAAAAAATAAAAAAAATAAAAAAAATGTTGCGAACTTAAAATAAATTAACTGAAAACGACCCCCGGAGTGCGTGGTTTCTTTTGCGAAAAGTGGTGGAAACTGTGAGCTGAATATATATATATATATCCATATATATAAATATATATATATATATATATATATATATATATATATATATATATATTGCAACAGCAATTTTCTTTTGACAAAAGACACCGCACTCTTCTTGAAGTCTTTGTTTCAGTTTATTTTGACCTGTTTCCTTCCACCTACGCGTGCGAACCAACAGGTTCCTGATCACGGTAGCTACCGTGTCTTTTGTCAAAAGAAAATTGCTGTTGCAAGATTTTGCGAGTTTGCCTGACTCGCCACCGGCACCAGCTTCAAGACGCTCCCCCTGTAAAGGACGCTTTGCTCAGAGAGAAAAAATAAATGAATATATATATATATATATATTTATATATATATATATATATATATATATATATATATATATATATATATATATATATATATATATATTTCTCACCACGTTCTCCTTTTCGAAAAAGTACGTAGACGACACACCAGGAGTTTGCTGTGATGTGGAAGTTTATTGGCAGCAAAAAAGCAAACAACGCGTTTCACCTCACGGCTTGTTCACGTTTGCTGAGGTTTCAAAAACACAGTCCTTTTACATTGTTTAACCCTCATCATAGAGGTAGGACTACTCCAAAATCACCAATAGTGCACAGTGTGGGGGGGACATTTTGGAACGGGAATTAGCAACCTTCAAGGCCATTAGTCATATATGATCTTAATGTGTACTTGCAGCGAATTCCACAAATGGTTGTCTTCAGACTTTTCCATCTCAGTTCTATATTAGTTCTCCAAAATTGATTTCCAACATATCACAATGGTTTTGGTTATGATCGACAATCTTGTGCGTTAAGGTTCCAAAGTCCAGCATTATACAAACAAATTCTGTGAATAAAAACATGGAAAAATTGTTTTAAAAAAGACGACGTACAGTAAGCAGCTAAATATCTCTGAATGTCTTTCAAACTCTTTCATATTTACATTTATTCAGTTTACATGGTTCTTTTATTGCTCAAGGTGTACAGATAATTCTTCATGGTTATTCAGACCCTGAGGGAACATGGTTTCGAAATCAATAATATACCTTGATTCCATCTTCCTAAGGCATGTTGTTCTGTCACCACCACGTACTCCTAGATCTATCTTGTCCAGCACCACCATTTTGAGCAGATTCTCATTTTGGAATCACAACGTACAATACCCTGTGGCCAGGCATTTTTTTGAACACCATTTCCAAAATGAGAATCTGCTCAAAATGGTGGTGCTGGACAAGATAGATCTAGGAGTACGTGGTGGTGACAGAACAACATGCCTTAGGAAGATGGAATCAAGGTATATTATTGATTTCGAAACCATGTTCCCTCAGGGTCTGAATAACCATGAAGAATTATCTGTACACCTTGAGCAATAAAAGAACCATGTAAACTGAATAAATGTAAATATGAAAGAGTTTGAAAGACATTCAGAGATATTTAGCTGCTTACTGTAAGTCGTCTTTTTTAAAACAATTTTTCCATGTTTTTATTCACAGAATTTGTTTGTATAATGCTGGACTTTGGAACCTTAACGCACAAGATTGTCGATCATAACCAAAACCATTGTGATATGTTGGAAATCAATTTTGGAGAACTAATATAGAACTGAGATGGAAAAGTCTGAAGACAACCATTTGTGGAATTCGCTGCAAGTACACATTAAGATCATATATGACTAATGGCCTCGCCCACTTGGGCTGGATTTCTAAATTATATATTGAAAGACTCTGAAATAACTTTATCAAATCGACATGAACAAATTACAATTATATCAGCTTTGCAAGTTGTCACCCTAGAAACAACCTTGTTTTTGGGATTTGTTTGTTTTGCATAGGTAGATCGTTCTTAAGATCATTATCTAAAGACTATGCCCACTGGGGCTCAATTCCAACCATCCCCATAAAATCTATTAAATGACAGGTATAATCTGTTTTCTATCAGGCAAGATGTTGATTTTATGGGTCATGAGCAAATGACAAGTCTACATCATTTCTGTAAAACAAACAATTTTTTGCAAATTTTCTGCAAACTGTTATGTCGATGATATTACTGTGAATAACTCAAACTGTACAGTCAGACCACTTATTTAAGTATTATTACCGGACTATGCCCACTTGGGCGTTATCTCAGTCCTCCTTAAATAGTATATCATGCCATTCCAACAGCATCACATGCGGAAAAGAATTAATTTAAAGAATGTAAACTATTTTTTATTTTCTTCACAATTGTGATGTTATACTAAAAGGTTCAAATATTTTGGTTATTACTGTGAACTGTATCGGACTTGAAGGTTGCTAATTCCCGGTCCAAAATGTCCCCCCACACTGTGCACTATTGGTGATTTTGGAGTAGTCCTACCTCTATGATGAGGGTTAAACAATGTAAAAGGACTGTGTTTTTGAAACCTCAGCAAACGTGAACAAGCCGTGAGGTGAAACGCGTTGTTTGCTTTTTTGCTGCCAATAAACTTCCACATCACAGCAAACTCCTGGTGTGTCGTCTACGGACTTTTTAGAAAAGGAGAACGTGGTGAGAAATAATTGGGCTTCCGGGACCCCAAAGACGACCCACTCGAGAGCGGGTACTAGCGTGTACCGGGTTTCTGTGTCTGCATATATATATATAAAGAAAAAGTTGCCGCTAGGTGGGGATGCACTTACAGGTAGGAAATCATCCCAGCGCAAGGGCGCGAGCTGCGAACAGAGCCCCTTTCCTGCCAGACGCGTTTCGGGCCAACGCCCTTTTCAGTGGCAGCACATGTGACATGACGGCAAGCTGCAGGCACCAGTAAATACCCTCAGTAATTATGCACAGGTGTATAACCTGAAGCAATGCTCTCTGGGACTGGTGGTGCGGTAAAACCCAATTGGGTCGCCGCCGCCATTCGCATGCAAAAAAAGTATTAAAGGGATTGCCAATGTCCCCGCAAGCACCCCGCAAGTAAAGGCACCTCCTGTACCACAGAAAGCTGCCCAAGTATATATATACTTAGGCAAAAGGAAGCATATTTTATTCTGTTGCTCGACACAAGATCGCCTAATGGTTTGAATGCTTTCGATGAATTACACCATTTTTTATAATTGCGTTGATCCACTGAATTATCTGTTTTTTGAGGTTAACATTGTCTGTTTCAAAATGAATTGAATAATGATTTTACAATCATGAGGTTACTTTATGTAATATAGCAAATGCCATGTCATAGGTTCTAGAAGGGTTTCCAACCGTCTGAATTTTAACTTATTATTCATTTATAATATGATTTTTCTTTCACGTTTTTGCAATTGCACTTTACACAACCAGGCATTGAGAAATAGGCATGACATAGATGACCAAGTAAGATTCGAAATTGAATGAGAGTGATGTATTTCATTACAATCGTTTTATGCACTTGCAATTAATTTGATCACATTATTAGCATGTGCAATATTATATGCAATAGTGATTTAGCACTCTAGCACTTTATTGATAACAATGTTTTAATTCTTCTTAAGCATTTTCAGGCAACACTATCAATAGATTCTGTTACATCATTTAAGAATGTATATGTTTGCTTCACTTATGTATTCTAGAGCACTATGCTATAATTTCTTCTCTTGTGTCATTTCGCCATTGGACTTATTTGAAATATCCACTTTAATGCTTGGTTTGTTTCATTGTTCACTCTTGCGTCCTGTTTCTTTAGGCGCATGGGCTTTTATTTTCCATAGAATTGCTCTGCCTACTCCTGACGCGTCATGTGACCAAGCTCCGTTTGCGGAACGAAACGCGTCAGGGAGGGCACTTGCTCTGACACCAACACAATAAACCTCTGCACTGCTGGCACTATAAGGGTGTAATGGCGTTTATAATTGATATTTGATTAATTTGTGGAGAGGAGGTCTGCGGCCGTTCATGACCGCAGCAAGAGGCGGTCGGGATTTTCATGATATATATATATATATATATATATATATTCACTGAAAAAACCATAGGTTATAGACCATATATAGTTAGGAATTAGCATTTACAAAACCTTGAAAATTCACTGAAAAAACCATAGGTTATAGACCATATATAGTTAGGGATTAGCATTTACAAAACCTTATTTTACTCACACAAAACCATTGAAATTCGCATATATAGTTAGTTGCACTAACTATATATCGCGCACCTGCAATCCACTGCTGATGATGTCACATATTACATCATTCATGACATGGTCAGTGACATCACTGATGACATCACTGATGACATCTCAAATGACATCACTGATGACAGCTCAAATGACATCACAGACAACATCACTGATGACATCAATCATGTGATAATACGATCAACCTCTTCAGACTCTAATATAACCTTAGATACACTCAGTGTAAACAGACACTCACAGATTGTCACTCATCCATGGAGTTACTCACACACCTAGTCAGTCATGCAAAGAATCAATCACTCCTCCATTTCCTGAACTATACAGTTATACACACCTTACTAATTCAAACATATTCTAACACATATTTACTCTCTTATACAATCCCTGATACACGTTCACAATGATCCATACAGCCACTCACACATTCACTGGCTCTTATGCACAGTTATTTATATATGTCAACTCTCACATGTACTGTGTTTTACATATGTACTTACTTTGACATGTAGCACTGAGATATCCATTCACTCACCAATACACTCATGCACACAGTCTACCGCCCATGCAGCTGTTTTCACATGCACTTTTGAACCCATACATCTAGTGAATCAACTGCTCACACATCTATGCACAGAGTCATACACCTCCCAGCCACTCACACACATACTCAGTCTCCCATACAAATACTTGGGCAACCAATTAATAACCCATATGGTTACTCATATAGCTACTGATCAACACATGCAGCAATTTACAGAACAACAGATATAATGATGCACAAATTAAGACAGTTTAGTCACTAACTAACTAACCTTCACTCCTGAGGCACAGCCGGGAGCGTCCTTTGTAACAATTTGTGTGATATTTTTAAAAATTTCTTGTATTTCACTTGCGAGTCACAATTTAGTCCTGTGTTGATTTTAAAACACTCACTTTGTTGTTTGACGGTCGTTGGCACACAGCGCTGTGGATTTTAACACAGCTGCGGCCCCTCGACAAACTCCCCTCAGCTGCCGCCATCACCGGCGTGCAACCGGTCACGCCCCCAGCGAGGCCACGCCCCCGAACTATAAATAGCGCTGACTTCTAGCGCTCAGACAGAAACCTTCACTCCTGAGGCACAGCCGGGAGCGTCCTTTGTAACAATTTGTGTGATATTTTTAAACATTTCTTGTATTTCACTTGCGAGTCACAATTTAGTCCTGTGTTGATTTTAAAACACTCACTTTGTTGTTTGACGGCCGTTGGCACACCGCGCTGTGGATTTTAACACAGCTGCGGCCCCTCGACAAACTCCCCTCAGCTGCCGCCATCACCGGCGTGCAACCGGTCACGCCCCCAGCGAGGCCACAGGCCCCCTCCTGCCCTTTCCCGCCTATAAATTATGTGTATGTGGAGGGAGCGCAGCGGACGAGCGCAGCGGGCGCGACGAATGCGCGCCGAAGGCGCGCATAAGGCAAGCTCGTCTGCGCTCGTCCGCGCCGAGTCCGGGCCTAGGGCCACCCCCCTACACCCCTGACTACGAAACCCAAGCAGTACAGCTCCGAAAAACTCTTAGAGCTAAGACTCCTACAAAAGAACTGCAACCAGCACCCTTACCACGTCGAATGTCTCCCGTATACATGCAACCTCTGCAAATCCACCCTCAAGCCCCCACCACCCTCGGACCAGTGCCACGAGTACCGCATGTTCTTGCTTAACTGTAGGTCTCTGCCCAAGCGTAAGAACGAATTTGCACTCCTGATGGAGGAGCACAAACCCGATATCGTTTTCCTAACGGAAACCTGGCTCACCGAAGACTCAGACCCAGCCTTGGTTACAGCCATTCCCCCTGGCTTTCAAATCTCCCGCCAAGACCGCCCAAAAGGCAGAGGAGGAGGATTAGCAATTGTTCACAAAGAGCAGTTCCTCTGCCGAATCATTGCAGAAAGCATTCCAGACTGTGAAAGCCTAGCGTTTAGTCTGGAGCTTTCGCCGAACAACTGCTTCTCAGGCACTCTCATATACAGACCCCCCGGCCCTCCAAAACAATTCCACATCCACCTAGCACGGATTGTGGCAGACCGCGTCAGCAGCACCGCCAATTTCACTTTGTTGGGTGACCTTAACTTTCATTTCGAGTCCAATGCAAATCATACGGCAGCTCTTCTTACTGACGACCTGGCCGCGTTACAATTACACCAACTGGTCAGCTCCCCTACCCACGCTCAAGGGCACTTGCTTGACCCGGTCTTCAGTAATTGTACTAATTTGACAACTAGTCTACCTCTCCCCCTCTCCTGGACTGACCATCTACTGGTCCCGTTTTTATGGCACTGCCCCAAACCCCCAGCCTCCAAACCCACTATAAGAATAGCCAGACCGTGGTCCCGCCTCCCTATTGAGACATGGACCAAAAAACTGTCCAGCAACCTACCACCGCTTAACGATGACCCATGCATCGCAAACCTTTCTTATGAGGACTGATTACCAAGTCACTCGATTTTTCTCTACCTAAACGGAAAACCACCACTAAATGCTGTCACAAATCAGCTCCGCGGTACTCTGAAACCCTCAGAACTACGAAACGTCAGTGTAGACAAGCGGAAAGGAAATGGCGCTTGGACTCTCTGCCAGACAACAAAATTCAATACCAAAAACTACTCAAAATGTACAAAGAACAAATCAAGGCCAGCAAAACAGCCTATTTCGCCAACGAAATTATCTTAGCGAAATCTAAACCCAGGGAAATTTTCCGTATTGTGAAAAGCCTCACCAAATTACCACCCAGTCTAGATGAGACCAAGACCGCAGAACACTGCAATAACATGGCAGATTTTTTCCTGCAAAAAATCACCACCATCTATGAATCATTCCCTGCCCCACCCAGCACCCCCTCCACTCCAAGCAATTCTGACCTGAACTCCTCCCCCACTCTCGACCACTTTGCCCTTCTTAATCTCTCGACTCTCGAGTCCGTGGCAAAAAAAGTCAAATCCGGGTCTCCAGGGGACCCAGCCCCGCCAGACATCATTATGTCAGCCTCGGCTATCACCCTGCCCGTCATAATGGACCTCCTCAACGCTTCCATCTCTACTGGCGTAGTCCCGCTACAATGGAAACAAGCCATGGTCCATGCACTATTAAAGAAGCCCAAACTGGACCCATCGAACCTCAGTAACTACCGGCCAATTTCACTCCTTCCCTGGCTTAGTAAAATCCTAGAGAGACACATCAATAGCCAGCTGATCAAATATCTCGAAAACCACCAGCTTCTTGATCCTACCCAAACGGGCTTCAGACCAAGACATGGCACCGAAACCGCGCTCCTCATGGTCTTGGAATCACAACGTACAATACCCTGTGGCCAGGCATTTTTTTGAACACCATTTCCAAAATGAGAATCTGCTCAAAATGGTGGTGCTGGACAAGATAGATCTAGGAGTACGTGGTGGTGACAGAACAACATGCCTTAGGAAGATGGAATCAAGGTATATTATTGATTTCGAAACCATGTTCCCTCAGGGTCTGAATAACCATGAAGAATTATCTGTACACCTTGAGCAATAAAAGAACCATGTAAACTGAATAAATGTAAATATGAAAGAGTTTGAAAGACATTCAGAGATATTTAGCTGCTTACTGTAAGTCGTCTTTTTTAAAACAATTTTTCCATGTTTTTATTCACAGAATTTGTTTGTATAATGCTGGACTTTGGAACCTTAACGCACAAGATTGTCGATCATAACCAAAACCATTGTGATATGTTGGAAATCAATTTTGGAGAACTAATATAGAACTGAGATGGAAAAGTCTGAAGACAACCATTTGTGGAATTCGCTGCAAGTACACTTTAAGATCATATATGACTAATGGCCTCGCCCACTTGGGCTGGATTTCTAAATTATATATTGAAAGACTCTGAAATAACTTTATCAAATCGACATGAACAAATTACAATTATATCAGCTTTGCAAGTTGTCACCCTAGAAACAACCTTGTTTTTGGGATTTGTTTGTTTTGCATAGGTAGATCGTTCTTAAGATCATTATCTAAAGACTATGCCCACTGGGGCTCAATTCCAACCATCCCCATAAAATCTATTAAATGACAGGTATAATCTGTTTTCTATCAGGCAAGATGTTGATTTTATGGGTCATGAGCAAATGACAAGTCTACATCATTTCTGTAAAACAAACAATTTTTTGCAAATTTTCTGCAAACTGTTATGTCGATGATATTACTGTGAATAACTCAAACTGTACAGTCAGACCACTTATTTAAGTATTATTACCGGACTATGCCCACTTGGGCGTTATCTCAGTCCTCCTTAAATAGTATATCATGCCATTCCAACAGCATCACATGCGGAAAAGAATTAATTTAAAGAATGTAAACTATTTTTTATTTTCTTCACAATTGTGATGTTATACTAAAAGGTTCAAATATTTTGGTTATTACTGTGAACTGTATCGGACTTGAAGGTTGCTAATTCCCGTTCCAAAATGTCCCCCCACACTGTGCACTATTGGTGATTTTGGAGTAGTCCTACCTCTATGATGAGGGTTAAACAATGTAAAAGGACTGTGTTTTTGAAACCTCAGCAAACGTGAACAAGCCGTGAGGTGAAACGCGTTGTTTGCTTTTTTGCTGCCAATAAACTTCCACATCACAGCAAACTCCTGGTGTGTCGTCTACGTACTTTTTAGAAAAGGAGAACGTGGTGAGAAATAATTGGGCTTCCGGGACCCCCAAAGACGACCCACTCGAGAGCGGGTACTAGCGTGTACCGGGTTTCTGTGTCTGCATATATATATATAAAGAAAAAGTTGCCGCTAGGTGGGGATGCACTTACAGGTAGGAAATGATGCCCGCGCAAGGGCGCGAGCTGCGAACAGAGCCCCTTTCCTGCCAGACGCGTTTCGGGCCAACGCCCTTTTCAGTGGCAGCACATGTGACATGACGGCAAGCTGCAGGCACCAGTAAATACCCTCAGTAATTATGCACAGGTGTATAACCTGAAGCAATGCTCTCTGGGACTGGTGGTGCGGTAAAACCCAATTGGGTCGCCGCCGCCATTCGCATGCAAAAAAAGTATTAAAGGGATTGCCAATGTCCCCGCAAGCACCCCGCAAGTAAAGGCACCTCCTGTACCACAGAAAGCTGCCCAAGTATATATATACTTAGGCAAAAGGAAGCATATTTTATTCTGTTGCTCGACACAAGATCGCCTAATGGTTTGAATGCTTTCGATGAATTACACCATTTTTTATAATTGCGTTGATCCACTGAATTATCTGTTTTTTGAGGTTAACATTGTCTGTTTCAAAATGAATTGAATAATGATTTTACAATCATGAGGTTACTTTATGTAATATAGCAAATGCCATGTCATAGGTTCTAGAAGGGTTTCCAACCGTCTGAATTTTAACTTATTATTCATTTATAATATGATTTTTCTTTCACGTTTTTGCAATTGCACTTTACACAACCAGGCATTGAGAAATAGGCATGACATAGATGACCAAGTAAGATTCGAAATTGAATGAGAGTGATGTATTTCATTACAATCGTTTTATGCACTTGCAATTAATTTGATCACATTATTAGCATGTGCAATATTATATGCAATAGTGATTTAGCACTCTAGCACTTTATTGATAACAATGTTTTAATTCTTCTTAAGCATTTTCAGGCAACACTATCAATAGATTCTGTTACATCATTTAAGATTGTATATGTTTGCTTCACTTATGTATTCTAGAGCACTATGCTATAATTTCTTCTCTTGTGTCATTTCGCCATTGGACTTATTTGAAATATCCACTTTAATGCTTGGTTTGTTCCATTGTTCACCCTTGCGTCCTGTTTCTTTAGGCGCATGGGCTTTTATTTTCCATAGAATTGCTCTGCCTACTCCTGACGCGTCATGTGACCAAGCTCCGTTTGCGGAACGAAACGCGTCAGGGAGGGCACTTGCTCTGACACCAACACAATAAACCTCTGCACTGCTGGCACTATAAGGGTGTAATGGCGTTTATAATTGATATTTGATTAATTTGTGGAGAGGAGGTCTGCGGCCGTTCATGACCGCAGCAAGAGGCGGTCGGGATTTTCATGATATATATATATATATATATATATATTCACTGAAAAAACCATAGGTTATAGACCATATATAGTTAGGAATTAGCATTTACAAAACCTTGAAAATTCACTGAAAAAAACATAGGTTATAGACCATATATAGTTAGGGATTAGCATTTACAAAACCTAATTTTACTCACACAAAACCATTGAAATTCGCATATATAGTTAGTTGCACTAACTATATATCGCGCACCTGCAATCCACTGCTGATGATGTCACATATTACATCATTCATGACATGGTCAGTGACATCACTGATGACATCACTGATGACATCTCAAATGACATCACTGATGACAGCTCAAATGACATCACAGACAACATCACTGATGACATCCATCATGTGATAATACGATCAACCTCTTCAGACTCTAATATAACCTTAGATACACTCAGTGTAAACAGACACTCACAGATTGTCACTCATCCATGGAGTTACTCACACACCTAGTCAGTCATGCAAAGAATCAATCACTCCTCCATTTCCTGAACTATACAGTTATACACACCTTACTAATTCAAACATATTCTAACACATATTTACTCTCTTATACAATCCCTGATACACGTTCACAATGATCCATACAGCCACTCACACATTCACTGGCTCTTATGCACAGTTATTTATATATGTCAACTCTCACATGTACTGTGTTTTACATATGTACTTACTTTGACATGTAGCACTGAGATATCCATTCACTCACCAATACACTCATGCACACAGTCTACCGCCCATGCAGCTGTTTTCACATGCACTTTTGAACCCATACATCTAGTGAATCAACTGCTCACACATCTATGCACAGAGTCATACACCTCCCAGCCACTCACACACATACTCAGTCTCCCATACAAATACTTGGGCAACCAATTAATAACCCATATGGTTACTCATATAGCTACTGATCAACACATGCAGCAATTTACAGAACAACAGATATAATGATGCACAAATTAAGACAGTTTAGTCACTAACTAACTAACCTTCACTCCTGAGGCACAGCCGGGAGCGTCCTTTGTAACAATTTGTGTGATATTTTTAAAAATTTCTTGTATTTCACTTGCGAGTCACAATTTAGTCCTGTGTTGATTTTAAAACACTCACTTTGTTGTTTGACGGTCGTTGGCACACCGCGCTGTGGATTTTAACACAGCTGCGGCCCCTCGACAAACTCCCCTCAGCTGCCGCCATCACCGGCGTGCAACCGGTCACGCCCCCAGCGAGGCCACGCCCCCCGAACTATAAATAGCGCTGACTTCTAGCGCTCAGACAGAAACCTTCACTCCTGAGGCACAGCCGGGAGCGTCCTTTGTAACAATTTGTGTGATATTTTTAAACATTTCTTGTATTTCACTTGCGAGTCACAATTTAGTCCTGTGTTGATTTTAAAACACTCACTTTGTTGTTTGACGGCCGTTGGCACACCGCGCTGTGGATTTTAACACAGCTGCGGCCCCTCGACAAACTCCCCTCAGCTGCCGCCATCACCGGCGTGCAACCGGTCACGCCCCCAGCGAGGCCACAGGCCCCCTCCTGCCCTTTCCCGCCTATAAATTATGTGTATGTGGAGGGAGCGCAGCGGACGAGCGCAGCGGGCGCGACGAATGCGCGCCAAAGGCGCGCATAAGGCAAGCTCGTCTGCGCTCGTCCGCGCCGAGTCCGGGCCTAGGGCCACCCCCCTACACCCCTGACTACGAAACCCAAGCAGTACAGCTCCGAAAAACTCTTAGAGCTAAGACTCCTACAAAAGAACTGCAACCAGCACCCTTACCATGTCGAATGTCTCCCGTATACATGCAACCTCTGCAAATCCACCCTCAAGCCCCCACCACCCTCGGACCAGTGCCACGAGTACCGCATGTTCTTGCTTAACTGTAGGTCTCTGCCCAAGCGTAAGAACGAATTTGCACTCCTGATGGAGGAGCACAAACCCGATATCGTTTTCCTAACGGAAACCTGGCTCACCGAAGACTCAGACCCAGCCTTGGTTACAGCCATTCCCCCTGGCTTTCAAATCTCCCGCCAAGACCGCCCAAAAGGCAGAGGAGGAGGATTAGCAATTGTTCACAAAGAGCAGTTCCTCTGCCGAATCATTGCAGAAAGCATTCCAGACTGTGAAAGCCTAGCGTTTAGTCTGGAGCTTTCGCCGAACAACTGCTTCTCAGGCACTCTCATATACAGACCCCCCGGCCCTCCAAAACAATTCCACATCCACCTAGCACGGATTGTGGCAGACCGCGTCAGCAGCACCGCCAATTTCACTTTGTTGGGTGACCTTAACTTTCATTTCGAGTCCAATGCAAATCATACGGCAGCTCTTCTTACTGACGACCTGGCCGCGTTACAATTACACCAACTGGTCAGCTCCCCTACCCACGCTCAAGGGCACTTGCTTGACCCGGTCTTCAGTAATTGTACTAATTTGACAACTAGTCTACCTCTCCCCCTCTCCTGGACTGACCATCTACTGGTCCCGTTTTTATGGCACTGCCCCAAACCCCCAGCCTCCAAACCCACTATAAGAATAGCCAGACCGTGGTCCCGCCTCCCTATTGAGACATGGACCAAAAAACTGTCCAGCAACCTACCACCGCTTAACGATGACCCATGCATCGCAAACCTTTCTTATGAGGACTGATTACCAAGTCACTCGATTTTTCTCTACCTAAACGGAAAACCACCACTAAATGCTGTCACAAATCAGCTCCGCGGTACTCTGAAACCCTCAGAACTACGAAACGTCAATGTAGACAAGCGGAAAGGAAATGGCGCTTGGACTCTCTGCCAGACAACAAAATTCAATACCAAAAACTACTCAAAATGTACAAAGAACAAATCAAGGCCAGCAAAACAGCCTATTTCGCCAACGAAATTATCTTAGCGAAATCTAAACCCAGGGAAATTTTCCGTATTGTGAAAAGCCTCACCAAATTACCACCCAGTCTAGATGAGACCAAGACCGCAGAACACTGCAATAACATGGCAGATTTTTTCCTGCAAAAAATCACCACCATCTATGAATCATTCCCTGCCCCACCCAGCACCCCCTCCACTCCAAGCAATTCTGACCTGAACTCCTCCCCCACTCTCGACCACTTTGCCCTTCTTAATCTCTCGACTCTCGAGTCCGTGGCAAAAAAAGTCAAACCCGGGTCTCCAGGGGACCCAGCCCCGCCAGACATCATTATGTCAGCCTCGGCTATCACCCTGCCCGTCATAATGGACCTCCTCAACGCTTCCATCTCTACTGGTGTAGTCCCGCTACAATGGAAACAAGCCATGGTCCATGCACTATTAAATAAGCCCAAACTGGACCCATCGAACCTCAGTAACTACCGGCCAATTTCACTCCTTCCCTGGCTTAGTAAAATCCTAGAGAGACACATCAATAGCCAGCTGATCAAATATCTCGAAAACCACCAGCTTCTTGATCCTACCCAAACGGGCTTCAGACCAAGACATGGCACCGAAACCGCGCTCCTCATGGTCTTGGAATCACAACGTACAATACCCTGTGGCCAGGCATTTTTTTGAACACCATTTCCAAAATGAGAATCTGCTCAAAATGGTGGTGCTGGACAAGATAGATCTAGGAGTACGTGGTGGTGACAGAACAACATGCCTTAGGAAGATGGAATCAAGGTATATTATTGATTTCGAAACCATGTTCCCTCAGGGTCTGAATAACCATGAAGAATTATCTGTACACCTTGAGCAATAAAAGAACCATGTAAACTGAATAAATGTAAATATGAAAGAGTTTGAAAGACATTCAGAGATATTTAGCTGCTTACTGTAAGTCGTCTTTTTTAAAACAATTTTTCCATGTTTTTATTCACAGAATTTGTTTGTATAATGCTGGACTTTGGAACCTTAACGCACAAGATTGTCGATCATAACCAAAACCATTGTGATATGTTGAAAATCAATTTTGGAGAACTAATATAGAACTGAGATGGAAAAGTCTGAAGACAACCATTTGTGGAATTCGCTGCAAGTACACTTTAAGATCATATATGACTAATGGCCTCGCCCACTTGGGCTGGATTTCTAAATTATATATTGAAAGACTCTGAAATAACTTTATCAAATCGACATGAACAAATTACAATTATATCAGCTTTGCAAGTTGTCACCCTAGAAACAACCTTGTTTTTGGGATTTGTTTGTTTTGCATAGGTAGATCGTTCTTAAGATCATTATCTAAAGACTATGCCCACTGGGGCTCAATTCCAACCATCCCCATAAAATCTATTAAATGACAGGTATAATCTGTTTTCTATCAGGCAAGATGTTGATTTTATGGGTCATGAGCAAATGACAAGTCTACATCATTTCTGTAAAACAAACAATTTTTTGCAAATTTTCTGCAAACTGTTATGTCGATGATATTACTGTGAATAACTCAAACTGTACAGTCAGACCACTTATTTAAGTATTATTACCGGACTATGCCCACTTGGGCGTTATCTCAGTCCTCCTTAAATAGTATATCATGCCATTCCAACAGCATCACATGCGGAAAAGAATTAATTTAAAGAATGTAAACTATTTTTTATTTTCTTCACAATTGTGATGTTATACTAAAAGGTTCAAATATTTTGGTTATTACTGTGAACTGTATCGGACTTGAAGGTTGCTAATTCCCGTTCCAAAATGTCCCCCCACACTGTGCACTATTGGTGATTTTGGAGTAGTCCTACCTCTATGATGAGGGTTAAACAATGTAAAAGGACTGTGTTTTTGAAACCTCAGCAAACATGAACAAGCCGTGAGGTGAAACGCGTTGTTTGCTTTTTTGCTGCCAATAAACTTCCACATCACAGCAAACTCCTGGTGTGTCGTCTACGGACTTTTTAGAAAAGGAGAACGTGGTGAGAAATAATTGGGCTTCCGGGACCCCAAAGACGACCCACTCGAGAGCGGGTACTAGCGTGTACCGGGTTTCTGTGTCTGCATTTATATATATAAAGAAAAAGTTGCCGCTAGGTGGGGATGCACTTACAGGTAGGAAATGATGCCAGCGCAAGGGCGCGAGCTGCGAACAGAGCCCCTTTCCTGCCAGACGCGTTTCGGGCCAACGCCCTTTTCAGTGGCAGCACATGTGACATGACGGCAAGCTGCAGGCACCAGTAAATACCCTCAGTAATTATGCACAGGTGTATAACCTGAAGCAATGCTCTCTGGGACTGGTGGTGCGGTAAAACCCAATTGGGTCGCCGCCGCCATTCGCATGCAAAAAAAGTATTAAAGGGATTGCCAATGTCCCCGCAAGCACCCCGCAAGTAAAGGCACCTCCTGTACCACAGAAAGCTGCCCAAGTATATATATACTTAGGCAAAAGGAAGCATATTTTATTCTGTTGCTCGACACAAGATCGCCTAATGGTTTGAATGCTTTCGATGAATTACACAATTTTTTATAATTGCGTTGATCCACTGAATTATCTGTTTTTTGAGGTTAACATTGTCTGTTTCAAAATGAATTGAATAATGATTTTACAATCATGAGGTTACTTTATGTAATATAGCAAATGCCATGTCATAGGTTCTAGAAGGGTTTCCAACCGTCTGAATTTTAACTTATTATTCATTTATAATATGATTTTTCTTTCACGTTTTTGCAATTGCACTTTACACAACCAGGCATTGAGAAATAGGCATGACATAGATGACCAAGTAAGATTCGAAATTGAATGAGAGTGATGTATTTCATTACAATCGTTTTATGCACTTGCAATTAATTTGATCACATTATTAGCATGTGCAATATTATATGCAATAGTGATTTAGCACTCTAGCACTTTATTGATAACAATGTTTTAATTCTTCTTAAGCATTTTCAGGCAACACTATCAATAGATTCTGTTACATCATTTAAGATTGTATATGTTTGCTTCACTTATGTATTCTAGAGCACTATGCTATAATTTCTTCTCTTGTGTCATTTCGCCATTGGACTTATTTGAAATATCCACTTTAATGCTTGGTTTGTTTCATTGTTCACCCTTGCGTCCTGTTTCTTTAGGCGCATGGGCTTTTATTTTCCATAGAATTGCTCTGCCTACTCCTGACGCGTCATGTGACCAAGCTCCGTTTGCGGAACGAAACGCGTCAGGGAGGGCACTTGCTCTGACACCAACACAATAAACCTCTGCACTGCTGGCACTATAAGGGTGTAATGGCGTTTATAATTGATATTTGATTAATTTGTGGAGAGGAGGTCTGCGGCCGTTCATGACCGCAGCAAGAGGCGGTCGGGATTTTCATGATATATATATATATATATATATATATTCACTGAAAAAACCATAGGTTATAGACCATATATAGTTAGGAATTAGCATTTACAAAACCTTGAAAATTCACTGAAAAAAACATAGGTTATAGACCATATATAGTTAGGGATTAGCATTTACAAAACCTAATTTTACTCACACAAAACCATTGAAATTCGCATATATAGTTAGTTGCACTAACTATATATCACGCACCTGCAATCCACTGCTGATGATGTCACATATTACATCATTCATGACATGGTCAGTGACATCACTGATGACATCACTGATGACATCTCAAATGACATCACTGATGACAGCTCAAATGACATCACAGACAACATCACTGATGACATCAATCATGTGATAATACGATCAACCTCTTCAGACTCTAATATAACCTTAGATACACTCAGTGTAAACAGACACTCACAGATTGTCACTCATCCATGGAGTTACTCACACACCTAGTCAGTCATGCAAAGAATCAATCACTCCTCCATTTCCTGAACTATACAGTTATACACACCTTACTAATTCAAACATATTCTAACACATATTTACTCTCTTATACAATCCCTGATACACGTTCACAATGATCCATACAGCCACTCACACATTCACTGGCTCTTATGCACAGTTATTTATATATGTCAACTCTCACATGTACTGTGTTTTACATATGTACTTACTTTGACATGTAGCACTGAGATATCCATTCACTCACCAATACACTCATGCACACAGTCTACCCCCCATGCAGCTGTTTTCACATGCACTTTTGAACCCATACATCTAGTGAATCAACTGCTCACACATCTATGCACAGAGTCATACACCTCCCAGCCACTCACACACATACTCAGTCTCCCATACAAATACTTGGGCAACCAATTAATAACCCATATGGTTACTCATATAGCTACTGATCAACACATGCAGCAATTTACAGAACAACAGATATAATGATGCACAAATTAAGACAGTTTAGTCACTAACTAACTAACCTTCACTCCTGAGGCACAGCCGGGAGCGTCCTTTGTAACAATTTGTGTGATATTTTTAAAAATTTCTTGTATTTCACTTGCGAGTCACAATTTAGTCCTGTGTTGATTTTAAAACACTCACTTTGTTGTTTGACGGTCGTTGGCACACCGCGCTGTGGATTTTAACACAGCTGTGGCCCCTCGACAAACTCCCCTCAGCTGCCGCCATCACCGACGTGCAACCGGTCACGCCCCCAGCGAGGCCACGCCCCCCGAACTATAAATAGCGCTGACTTCTAGCGCTCAGACAGAAACCTTCACTCCTGAGGCACAGCCGGGAGCGTCCTTTGTAACAATTTGTGTGATATTTTTAAACATTTCTTGTATTTCACTTGCGAGTCACAATTTAGTCCTGTGTTGATTTTAAAACACTCACTTTGTTGTTTGACGGCCGTTGGCACACCGCGCTGTGGATTTTAACACAGCTGCGGCCCCTCGACAAACTCCCCTCAGCTGCCGCCATCACCGGCGTGCAACCGGTCACGCCCCCAGCGAGGCCACAGCCCCCCTCCTGCCCTTTCCCGCCTATAAATTATGTGTATGTGGAGGGAGCGCAGCGGACGAGCGCAGCGGGCGCGACGAATGCGCGCCGAAGGCGCGCATAAGGCAAGCTCGTCTGCGCTCGTCCGCGCCGAGTCCGGGCCTAGGGCCACCCCCCTACACCCCTGACTACGAAACCCAAGCAGTACAGCTCCGAAAAACTCTTAGAGCTAAGACTCCTACAAAAGAACTGCAACCAGCACCCTTACCACGTCGAATGTCTCCCGTATACATGCAACCTCTGCAAATCCACCCTCAAGCCCCCACCACCCTCGGACCAGTGCCACGAGTACCGCATGTTCTTGCTTAACTGTAGGTCTCTGCCCAAGCGTAAGAACGAATTTGCACTCCTGATGGAGGAGCACAAACCCGATATCGTTTTCCTAACGGAAACCTGGCTCACCGAAGACTCAGACCCAGCCTTGGTTACAGCCATTCCCCCTGGCTTTCAAATCTCCCGCCAAGACCGCCCAAAAGGCAGAGGAGGAGGATTAGCAATTGTTCACAAAGAGCAGTTCCTCTGCCGAATCATTGCAGAAAGCATTCCAGACTGTGAAAGCCTAGCGTTTAGTCCGGAGCTTTCGCCGAACAACTGCTTCTCAGGCACTCTCATATACAGACCCCCCGGCCCTCCAAAACAATTCCACATCCACCTAGCACGGATTGTGGCAGACCGCGTCAGCAGCACCGCCAATTTCACTTTGTTGGGTGACCTTAACTTTCATTTCGAGTCCAATGCAAATCATACGGCAGCTCTTCTTACTGACGACCTGGCCGTGTTACAACTACACCAACTGGTCAGCTCCCCTACCCACGCTCAAGGGCACTTGCTTGACCCGGTCTTCAGTAATTGTACTAATTTGACAACTAGTCTACCTCTCCCCCTCTCCTGGACTGACCATCTACTGGTCCCGTTTTTATGGCACTGCCCCAAACCCCCAGCCTCCAAACCCACTATAAGAATAGCCAGACCGTGGTCCCGCCTCCCTATTGAGACATGGACCAAAAAACTGTCCAGCAACCTACCACCGCTTAACGATGACCCATGCATCGCAAACCTTTCTTATGAGGACTGATTACCAAGTCACTCGATTTTTCTCTACCTAAACGGAAAACCACCACTAAACGCTGTCACAAATCAGCTCCGCGGTACTCTGAAACCCTCAGAACTACGAAACGTCAGTGTAGACAAGCGGAAAGGAAATGGCGCTTGGACTCTCTGCCAGACAACAAAATTCAATACCAAAAACTACTCAAAATGTACAAAGAACAAATCAAGGCCAGCAAAACAGCCTATTTCGCCAACGAAATTATCTTAGCGAAATCTAAACCCAGGGAAATTTTCCGTATTGTGAAAAGCCTCACCAAATTACCACCCAGTCTAGATGAGACCAAGACCGCAGAACACTGCAATAATATGGCAGATTTTTTCCTGCAAAAAATCACCACCATCTATGAATCATTCCCTGCCCCACCCAGCACCCCCTCCACTCCAAGCAATTCTGACCTGAACTCCTCCCCCACTCTCGACCACTTTGCCCTTCTTAATCTCTCGACTCTCGAGTCCGTGGCAAAAAAAGTCAAATCCGGGTCTCCAGGGGACCCAGCCCCGCCAGACATCATTATGTCAGCCTCGGCTATCACCCTGCCCGTCATAATGGACCTCCTCAACGCTTCCATCTCTACTGGCGTAGTCCCGCTACAATGGAAACAAGCCATGGTCCATGCACTATTAAAGAAGCCCAAACTGGACCCATCGAACCTCAGTAACTACCGGCCAATTTCTCTCCTTCCCTGGCTTAGTAAAATCCTAGAGAGACACATCAATAGCCAGCTGATCAAATATCTCGAAAACCACCAGCTTCTTGATCCTACCCAAACGGGCTTCAGACCAAGACATGGCACCGAAACCGCGCTCCTCATGGTCACCGAGGAATCCAGAACCATCCTGGATCAGGGAGGATCAGTGGCAGTGATCCTCCTTGACTTAAGCGCGGCCTTCGACACGGTCAGCCATGACATACTGCTGGACCGCATGGCAAACATTGGTATAAAAGACAAAGCTTTGTCTTGGTTTGAATCCTTTTTACAGGACAGATCCTTTCGGGTATTTGACGGAACATCCTCCTCTACCAGCAGACCTTTAAAATGTGGAGTCCCGCAGGGCTCCTCATTGAGCCCGGCGCTCTTCAACATATATATGAGGCCACTGGCTGAAGTTGTGCGTCAGTATGGAATTAAGATCATTTCATATGCTGACGACACTCAGCTAGTGGTCTCTCTGGCATAGGAGGCTAACCAGACCTCGAAAGGAGGGCTCAAGAAATGCCTCGAGGAAGTCAAGGACTGGATGTCCTCCTCCTCATTAAAAATGAATGGGGACAAGACAGAGCTTATGCTCCGGGGCCCTGCCAACCCCAACTCCCTTGGCACTATATGGCCACCCTGCCTGGGTACCCCCCGGCCCCAAAGGACAGTGTCAAGAGCCTTGGGGTGTGGCTAGACAGATCTCTGTCCTTCGGCACCCAATCCACCAAACTAGCAGCCACCTGCTTTGGCCTGCTCAGAGTGCTAAGGAAGGTACTCCATCTTCTACCGATGGAGGCAAAACAAGTAGCCATCCAGAGCCTTATCCAGTCACGACTGGATTATAACAACGCCCTTTACCTCGCCGCCCCAGAGTACACAATACGGAGACTACAAACGGTGCAGAACTGCGCCGCGCGCACTTTGCTTCAGATCCCTCGACGTCAATCAGTCAAAAACGGACTGAAAAAACTGCATTGGCTACCCATTCCCCAAAGAATACAATTCAAAGCCTTATGCATTGCACATCAGGCGTTCTGGAAAACGGGTCCCCTCATCACCCGTAACCTTGTGTCACATTATCAACCCACTAGGAATCTGCGTTCCAACCAGACCTTCACGGCCACAATCCCCAAAATAAAAAAATCCAGAACTGGCGGTAGGACTTTCACCTACAATGCTTCCAAGCTATGGAACACCCTACCCCTCCACCTAAGGAAAAACCCCAATCTTACCTCATTTAGGAAACAGTTAAAAACATTCCTCTTCACTGCCGTCTGATAACGCCCTGGCTAGCTCCTCCTGTTCTGTTGGTTTTTAGCGCTTGGACGCCCCCGGGCAGCAATCGCGCTCTACAAATCGACATACAAATACAAAAATACAATACAAATACTAACCCATGCACTCAGTGAGACACATTTAATCACTCTCTCATACAGTCAGTCATGCACCTACTAAATCCTTCATCCAGACACTTATACATCCACTCATTCTTCAATATGTAAGACATATTTTAACTTTACAGAAACATACAGTCACTGGATGATGTCATCAGTGATGTCATCAGTGATGTCACTGACCATGTCATGAATGATGTAATATGTGACATCATCAGCAGTGGATTGCGGGTGCGCGATATATAGTTAGTGCAACTAACTATATATGCGAATTTCAATGGTTTTGTGTGAGTAAAATAAGGTTTTGTAAATGCTAATCCCTAACTATATATGGTCTATAACCTATGGTTTTTTCAGTGAATTTTCAAGGTTTTGTAAATGCTAATTCCTAACTATATATGGTCTATAACCGATGGTTTTTTTCAGTGAATTTCAATGGTTTTTTAATAGCAAATATCAAAAGCTGTAAAATGTATTCTTCTTTTAAATGACACTTTTTCCCCAAACTGCCTTGGTATATTCCAATATATATCAAAGACAAAAATGTAAGTGGTCAAATTAATTTTTTTCCACAATTTGAGAAAGCACAGAAGCATGTGAATAAATCTATTTCTGCTTACATGAGAGACTATGGAATGGGTTTAATATACAACAATAACTTGTGTTCCAACATTCAACACATCTACAGAAGAGATGGTGTACACTTCTCTGATGAAGGGAACAGAATATTCGTCCTTTATTTAAAAGTGTGCCATGGAACCTACTTGTAGGTACCTAAATTAGCCACAGAACACAATAGCTCTTTTCAGAGCTACCCTACCTCTAATCATTCAAAACGTTTTTTTTTTTTTCTTCACCAAAGTACGGTCCCCGGTTAGCTTACCGGTGCGCGTACCTGGCGCTCTCCCCGCGAAATTTAAAAAATTAATTTTTTTTACTTTTGCATATATCAGCGTCCTAATCCCCCCTCAGAAAACCTAGAGGGTCCCAAAGTGTCTACCGTGCCCCCTTCTACCCATTCCGTACATTCTTTGTCCTCCGTCTTATGACTCAATTCTACCAATACAGAAAACGGAGGACTCCCGTAACGCTGCCGGTTCGCGTACCGGGGAGCGCACTGGTAAGCGCTCGATAAAAAAAGGTGGGAAAGTAATTTACAGAAAAACTACTACAGACACTTTCATCAAATATAGAATAGGGGCTACTACTTAGCAGTCCCTACCATTTACCCAAATTTGATGGAATTCCATTGAGAAAATTATGCTGTAAGCTTGACTAAATATCCTGAGGTAAATTACCTAACAAAAACACTTATGAAGTGCTAGAATTGACAACCAATCAAAATGCTACTTTCAATATCTTCTATTATTTTATGACATTTGATTGGTTATGTACCTGAATATATATAAAGAAAGAGAGAGAAACACAGCCATTTTGACTACTACTTCCTGAAGTACATATCAAGTGCATTTCAACTGAGAACTTAAACTTCTTTTTGATTGGTAAGATGATATTTTAGAAACTGAAGTATGTTCTGCACTTTAAGTTAAGTAGGAAAACATTTTCTGATAGTTATATACTATCCCTCTGTAATAGTTATAGAATAAGATAGGCATCTCTGTTTTAGTTATGGATGGAGTTAGGCTTGTCTTGTATAATTAAGAATTAACTTAGGCTTTATCACATACATTATTTTATATTTCTACTTCCAGTCTGATACCATACACTGCCCAAAGATAAAATCACTGTTTAAAAAATCAAACTACCTGTCTGTACTTAAACCCAACAGTGCCCTATCTGTACTGATATATATATATATATATATATATTTTTTTTAATTTTTAAAACCTTTATTTTCAAATAGTGCACACAGCTATTCAGCCTTACATCCCGGAGGCTAGGCAGCATTGCGAAAAGCAGTAAATCAGAGTGCAAGAAACAGAATATCAGAACGAATGAAGGTTAAGTTTTTCAGTTATTTGTATCAAAAGAAAAAAAGAGGAAAAATACAGAAAGAGGCGCCGAAACGGGCACTAGAAAAGAAGGCAATGAAACCAATATGCAGTGAGGCCTAGTCCAGGAGTCGGTCAAGCACAATGACCACAGTTATATTCAGAACAATAGAGACACTGAGAGCGATGGGAGAAGGAAACACAGGATAATAGAGATATCTGACCATCAGTTAGAATCATGGGCTATGGGGACATGTGTTCTTCCTGTGGAGCGGGTTCTGGAGGTATGCAAATGTCACCCCTATACTTATTCCAAGCCCCCCACAATTTCTGCCAATTTTTGGGTTTACCCCTGGCTACATACACAGTCTTTTCCCGTAACATACACCAATCCATATTGGCCTTCCACTGTACCACCTTCGGGGCTGTTGTTGCTCCCCACATCTGTGCAATGTCCCGCTTCGCAACCATATTCCCAAGGGACACCCATTGGGTCTGGGCAGTGTTGTAATCTGTCGGGCCCCAAATATTTAAGAGGCATCTTCAGGCCTCCGCTTGTACTTCCACCCTGGTCACCTCGCTCATGATCATGTGCACTCGCCGCCAATAGGAAGCTATCACGTTGCATTCCCAAATGATGTGCATGAAGGTGGCGAGAGCATCACAACCACGCCTACAGAGACCGTCAGCAGAATGTCCCATACGTATAAGCCTGGGGCCAGTGACATAGACTCTGTGCAAGATCTTTAGCTGCACCAATCGAAGACGGGAGGGGATAGCGACCTCCTTGGGGGATGACACAGCACATTGCCAGTCTTCATCATCGATCTCTATCCCGTCCCGCTCCCACTGATCTCTCACCCCCAGGAGAAGATCCGTTTGAACATTGATCAGCTTCTTGTATGTCAAGGAGATAGCACTGTCCGGCATGTGGCCATCCAGTACCCGATCCTCCAAGGGAGAACTGTCGGGAATCACCTCACCCTTCGGCATGGCGGACAATAGTGCGTGTCTCAGCTGAGCGTACCGAAAATATTCCGTCCCACCCAGCTGAAACTCTGACTGTAGTTGGGCAAAAGACTTTATCTCCCCTCGCAACATCATATCCTCCACCCTGGAAATACCGATCAAATCCCACCTATCAAAGCCCTTAGTGTGCCATAGTTTACCCAGTATATCCGAATCGTAGAGTGGGGTCAGCTTTGTAAGCCTGTCTTTCCACCCCTGCGCCTTCGTGATCGCTCTCCAGATGTGTACAGCAGTTTTCGTTGGCCCAGACATCCGCCTATCAAGAGACCTCGTATATAGCACCCTATGATATTTACCGCCGTCCAGGAGCCACCGATCCATGGCGTACCCCGGATTATCCACAGGGCCATATAGGCCATGATTAATGGCTGCCAACTGGGAGGCCCAATAGTATTTCCGCACGTCAGGCAGCGCTATCCCCCCATCGTACCACAGTAGCGTGAGCTTCGTGATAGCAATGCGGGGCCTACCATCCCAAAGTAGGGCACGTTGCAAGCTCTCAATCTCACCAAAGTATCGGGCCGGGACCGGATCCTGAGTATTTTGCAGGGCGTAAAGGAATCTGGGCAAGGACATCATCTTGAATAGCGCTGCGCGCCCAAGCATGGAAAGAGGAAGTTTACGCCACCCCTCCACATCCCGCAGGAGGCGAACAAGAGGGGGAAGCAGATTGTTTTTGTAGCGCGCTTTAGGGTCCGTGGAGATGTATATCCCCAAGTATTTGAATCCCCGGCTTGCCACCTGTATGCCGCAGCCTCTCGGGAGGCGAGGCGTCCCCCCTTTCAGGACATACAAATGCGACTTCGACCAGTTAATAACCAAGCCGGAGTACTGGCCAAAGAGCCGTAACACGTCGCAGGCCACGATGAGAGACTTGCAAGGGGAAGTGAGATACAGAAGGATGTCATCTGCATATAATGACACTCGGTCCTCGAAGTCAGGTGACCATCGAATGCCATGCATGTCTGGGCGGGTGCGTAACCATGATGCCAATGGTTCGAGTGCAAGTGCGAACAAGAGGGGCGACAGAGGACAGCCCTGCCTGGTGCCCCTCTGGAGGACAAAGGGTGCCGAAACTCGACCATTGACCGCCACATTGGCTAACGGGCTAGAGTATAAAGGTTTGACCCACCCTACGAACTCCGGACCGAAGCCGAGCTTCGCCAACACTGCCCACAGATAACTCCATTCGAGGGAGTCAAAAGCCATCGTGGCATCCAACGACGCCAGAACGGCTGGCTCCTCAAGCGTGTAGGCCCTAGCCAGGGCTCCGTGAAGTCTCCGAAGGTTAAGAGCAGTGTTGCGGTGTGGAATAAAACCCGACTGGTCCGGGTGCACTAAGTCGCCAATCGCGCCAATCAGTCGATTGGCAAGCAATTTGGCCAGAATATTAGGCTACGCGTTTAACAGAGAGATGGGGCGATACGATCGGCACAAATCTCTTGGCTTCCCTTCCTTATGGATAACCACAATGGTGGCCAACCTCTGGTCGTGGGGAAGCATGCCTACCTCCCGAGCCTCCAGGAACATGTTCCGCAAGTGCGGGGAAACCACATCCGGTTTGATTTTATATAGCTCCACAGGGATACCATTGGGGCCAGGCACTTTGCCAGACCTTAGGGAGCGGATGGCAAGGGCAATCTCGTCCGCGGTAATGTCCCTATCCAGATCGTCACGGTCTGTCTCCGACAGGCGTGGAAGATCAATATCCGCCAGGAGAGCGCATGAGTCGGCCTCAGACCGGTCCGAGACGAGGTGTAAATGTCCCGAAAGTAGTCCGAGAATGACTCAACGATTGCCCTCGGGTCAGTGACCAGCAAGCCGTCGTCTCCCAACACCTCCGGAACTACGCGACTGGCTCTCTCCTTCTTGTCCAGCCAAGCTAGGAGTTTGCCCGCCTTGTCACCGACGTCGTAAATCCTACCCTGTTGTTCTCTACCCATGACAATAGCAGCGTCGGAGGCAAGATCACGGTATTCCAGTTGCTTAAGAGAGAGCGTATGGAGCAGCTCAGGCGTAGGGCCCGCCTCCAATTGAGAGTCCAACTCCATGATCTCTGCCTCAATGCGCACCATGTCGGCGTCTCTGTTCCTACGGGCGTCAGCTATGAGGGCAAAGGCCTCACCTCGCAAGACCGTCTTAAACGCCTCCCATATGGTGGCGGCTGATGTAACCGACCCATTGTTCTCATTGAAATAGAGCACAATAGCCTTGGCCAAGAGTCCGCGCGTCTTTGGGTTCCGAAAGTACCATGGATTGACCACCGCGGGCCGCTCGGCAACCACAATATCAAAATCGAAGGACACCCACACCGGAGAATGGTCCGAGAGGCCCCTCGCCAGCAGGCGGGCCTCCGAGATTGCCGGCGCATGGGCCGCCAAGGCAAGAACATAGTCTATTCTCGAGAGGCTACCATGTGCACCAGAATGAAACGAGTATTGTCGTTGGGTGGGATGCATGAGTCTCCAGCAGTCGACCAAACCCATAGTATCAAGGAAGTCGGGCAGCCATAATTGCGAACTACGGAGGTCTCTAGGCGGATGTCTGTCCAAGGTCCCGGAGCAGACCGAGTTGAAGTCACCACCCACAATAAGCAACCCCGCAGGCAGGTTCAAAATGGCGCTTCCAAGGTCCTGAAAAGTGTTGTTTTGCAGCCCCGGGGGAACATAAACCGAAACCAGAATCAAAGCACGCCCCTCCCACTGCCCCACGACGGCCGCATACCGCCCCCTCTCGTCCACGGTAGTGGAGTCAATCTCAAAAGGGAGAGACGTGCGCACCATAATACCCACCCCCCGGGACCGCGAAGAGAACCCTGAATGTGCCACCATCTTGAAACCTTTCCTGTTGAGCGCACGGCACGTATTCCCCACCAAGTGTGTTTCCTGAAACAGAACAACATCAGGCATATTTCTTTTGAACAATTGCAAAACAACCCCTCTCTTAATGCGATCACCCAAGCCATTAACATTCCAACACAGAATTTTTAATTTCCTACCCCCATCGTCCAACCTCAGGCCTCCGCCGACCCCAATGGACCCCATTGATGCATTAAACGAATCAGAGCATACAATGCATTGCCTAGGAGAAAGAAGGAAGAAACGAAGAAAGCACACAAAACCAACCCTCACACCACCCCCACCCTGCACCTCTGCATTAGACTAAAAAGCCCCCCCAACCAGCAGTGTGCCTGTCGCCCCATAAACTAAGCTACAAGAAGACCCCAGAGGAGAAAGGAGATCACGTAGTCCCCTCCCGTCACCCTCCATGTAAGGAAAAGGACAGTTACAATAAAGTGCAACAGCTTGGCATTATAGGTCATAGTCAACAGGTACACCAACCGACAAAGTTAGCGTGATGAATACTACTCCTGATGATCGGGGCCTCCAGAGGCACCTTCGGAATGTTCCTCCTGTTCCTCGCGTCGGCGAGGCAAAGTGTCCAGCCAGTCACTCGCAGCCTCAGGCATGTCGAAAAACATAGCGCGGCCTTCGCGTTCAATACACAGTTTAGCGGGGAACATCATGGAGTATTTCAGCCCCATGTCCCTGAGGCGCCACTTCACTCCCGCAAAACTTTGGCGCTGTCTCTGAACAGTCCTAGTAAAGTCCGGGTAGAAGTTAACATCCGCGTTCTGTAACCTGAGGGGTCCGTGTCGCCTCAAAGTCTGTAGGATCGCATCTCGATCTCTGAAGTTGAATAAGCGGGCGATGATGGGTCTCGGTGCGACGCCCGTCTTCGGAGGACCACCCGGTATTCTGTGGGCCCGCTAGACCGAAAAGAAGTGGCTGAGGCCCACCGGGGCCAAATGAGTCTTGATCAGCTCCTCGACAAATAGGTCGGTGGCCGAGTCCTCCGCACCCTCCGGTACTCCAATAATGCGCACATTTTGCCGCCTGGCACGTCCCTCAAAGTCCTCCAGCCGCCTCGAGAACAGGTCATTGATCGACCTCAAATTCCGGACCTCCGTCTGCAGGTCCGAAACATCCGTAGTGAGGCTGGCAGTTTTAATATCAAGCGATTTCACTTGGTCGTTTGTTTTACCAAGGTCGGCCCTAATCAGGTTGAGGTCGATCGCCAGGGTATCCACTTTGTGCGCCAGGACCTCGTGCTGCTTATGCATCTCTGTTCTGATGCCCGCGATAGCCCCCATGATGTCCCGGAGTGTGGGCTCCGACCCTTCTGGTGAGCCCGCACGTAGAGGGTCTTTGGATTGAGCAACAACAGTTGGCGAGGTCCTTTGCTGGGCGTACCGGTCGATCTTGTTGGTCTGAGGTTGGACCGTCTTCCTGCTGGCCCGGTTCGCCGTTCTTTCAGGCTCACCCCTGCCAGCCATGTTGCATCTAGGCAGAACAAAGGGTAGCACTGTGAGATTACTGCAGTCACTTGAGCGAGCGCGGAGCGTAGCCACCACAAATGTCCAGTCGGCGATAGGCCACTCCGCAGCTCCGTTAGCTCCGCCAGCTGGAACAGGAGGCGCTCACTCAGCATATTGATCATGCACTGCGTTATCGCAGTCGTCGGCCATCCCAGAGACAAGGGTGTGCCCCTGGCACCAAATTTTGACACAGCGTAACTTTGTCCAGGAGTGTCGGATTTTGGATCGGAAAGTAGATCCCGTGTCCACAACCATTCGCCAATTAGAATTCACCACCGTGGATCAGGATTTCGACCAGAATGTTTGCGGAGGGTCTCCGGAGCTCCAAGCTTACGCGGCCATCTTGCTTGCCCGCGAAGCTCCTCCTCCTATATTTTTTAAAAATTCGTTTTACAGCACAAAAATGGAAGGAGAGAACAAAACTAACTTGGAAATTGTTGCAAGAAGCAACACAGATACAGAAATTGACTCTGACTTCTATGATGAATCACAAGATTTTGAACTTCTGCAATGTGTGGAATCAGTAGATTTCCTAATTGAAAATGAAAAAAAAATCTGACAATGAATTATTAGAAGTTCTTTTTAATTTTGAGAACAAATCAGAAAAATAAATTTTTATTTAATAATTCAAAAATTGTTTGAGACATTCATTTTATATGTATTTTGTAAACTAGTAGCAAATTGACTATAATGTAAAATCAGACTTTAAAAATACTGTGCAACTTTTTTGTGTCTCTATCAAAAAGGAGGGAGTTAGAGAGGTGATCAATAGATCAACGGACACTGTTTACCTCCCAGGGGGGGTGTGGGAGGAAGGTCCAGTAGCAGCTGTGTCCGTGTGATGCACTGAGGAAACAAGAGGGGTCGCTGTACTGTTCCTATGGGGAGTGTAGGAGGTATTTATCTGGCATGACCGCAGATGTTAGAGTAACATCCTGGGGCATCCATTTTGTTGGATGGAATGGCCTCACACACCCCGAAGGATGTCATGCTTCATCATCGGCAGTTGCTCCTCGTCGGGGAGGCGGTGCAATCCCCGACGGGCTCACCTCAAAGAGGGGCTCTTTAGCGGAGATCTTTTTCCAACTGCCTTATGGTGAGGTGGGGGTGTGTGGACCGGACTGGAAGTGGTGGTGTGTGGGGTGTTAAAATGTAGCAAGGGGTACCTGAATTCTATTTATTCTGGGGGTCCCCTGGTTACAGTTAAAAAGAGGGTTAGGCTCACTAGAGTGTCAACAGGTTAGGTCAAGTGACCCTAGTTGAGGCTAAAGGTGATGAGGGTCGACATGTTTCACGCAATGGGTCTATTCACCCGCGATTCATCAGGACCGTGTAAAAGTGCAGTGGCACACATGCAAGTGTCACGTGTGTCTTGTGTTACCTCTGTGGGTACTCCTATGCCTAAAGGTTGAGGATTACATGCCACATGAGGGGTCGGCGGGACTAGACATCGGGGGAGAGCCCAAGGAGTATGCTCTATCCTTCCGTGTCCGTGTAGTGCGACCTACCCTTCTCCGCCGAGCCGAACCCACAGAGGTAACACAAGACACACGTGACACTTGCATGTGTGCCACTGCACTTTTACACGGTCCTGATGAATCGCGGGTGAATAGACCCATTGCGTGAAACATGTCGACCCTCATCACCTTTAGCCTCAACTAGGGTCACTTGACCTAACCTGTTGACATCCTAGTGAGCCTAACCCTCTTTTTAACTGTAACCAGGGGACCCCCAGAATAAATAGAATTCAGGTACCCCTTGCTACATTTTAACACCCCACACACCACCACTTCCAGTCCGGTCCACACACCCCCACCTCACCATAAGGCAGTTGGAAAAAGATCTCCGCTAAAGAGCCCCTCTTTGAGGTGAGCCCGTCGGGGATTGCACCGCCTCCCCGACGAGGAGCAACTGCCGATGATGAAGCATGACATCCTTCGGGGTGTGTGAGGCCATTCCATCCAACAAAATGGATGCCCCAGGATGTTACTCTAACATCTGCGGTCATGCCAGATAAATACCTCCTACACTCCCCATAGGAACAGTACAGCGACCCCTCTTGTTTCCTCAACTTTTTTGTGTTACATAATAAGTTTGCTCATAGTTACTTCCTTTCTCCCACTATATTATCTCCAATGTGTATTTAACATCTCTTTATCATCTCCTGCCTCCATGGTGTTTCTGCTTTCCTGACAGACTACGGTATGAATTCAATATACCACAATAACTTCTGAAACAACATGCAAGATATTTACAAAGAAAACGGTGTATTTTTATTTTTAGACTCTGCATTGGTACCTACATCTTGGTACTTAAATAAAATAAAATTAAATTAAAAAAAAGAACAATCACATACAATATTTGAACATTCTTTCATCCCATTTTCCCAATATTACGCTTCCCGGTCCGCTTCCCGGTGCGCGTACCGAGCGCTCCCCCCGGAAAAAAAACGATAATAATTTATTTTTTCTTTGACCCGCGGGGCCCTTTTAAAGCCCCCTCATCAAACCTAGGGGGTCAGGGAGGATGTACTCTGCCCCCTTATGCTCATTTGCCACTTTGTTTTTTCCACCTCTTGTCTCTCGATCCTACCGAGAGACAAGATGGCGGCCGTGCCGGACTGTTTAGAATGTTGACAGACACCGGAGAGCCAATCAGCTCAGCTTCACGAAGTTCCGTTACGCGTCAGGTACGCGAACCGGAGCGCTGTCACAGATATATCTGTTTTTAAAAACTTTAATTTCTCAAAATCCACTGGAGCAGATATATTGAGACATAGCAAAGGCACGTCAGGCAAACCATATCTACAATTTTGCCAAGTTTCGTGTAAATCCATTCAGCCGTTCGAGCTAAAAGTGATTCCAACCGCCCTATGGAAAAATGAATGGGAAAAATGCGTTTTGGGACCCCCCTTCTTTCTTGGCCCCCCCTTGACGAAACCCCCCCAAATTTTCAGGAGCTGCTCAGAAACAAAATGTGCCATTTTCCTGAAAATTCCAGCCAATTCTGTCCAAAAACGCCAAAGTTATTCGACATAGAATTTTCAGAAATCCCATAGGAAAAAAATCCTAACTATATATACCTACTGGCGACTGCCAGTAGGTAATATATATATATATATATATATATATATATATATATATATATATATATATATATATATATATATATATATATATATATATATATATATATATATATATATTCACTGAAGGAAACAAAGGACAAAGGTTACTTGAACATTATAGTTAGGCTCACATACAAAACCATTGAAATTCTGCAGTTATTGTTAACCTGTCCTAACTATACCAAACACCCAAGCAATTCACTGCTTTTGACTTCACATATTACATCATTCAGGACATGGTCAGTGACATCACTGATGAAATCTCAAATGATATCACTCATGACATCATCCAGTGATTGGGATTTCTTTCTAAACTTTTGAGTGTTAAACATCTATATTAAGGTGCTAATCAAGTTAAAGTAGTATACTTTGTGTACTACTAATGAGTGATACTGTTTCTAAGATATATTATGTAAGTGGTAATGTGATTGTGTTATTGTGTATGTTTGAGTTAGTCTATGGATATGTGAGTGTGTGTGTGAGTGGTTATATGGGTGAATACATGGGTATATGAGTTGCTTCATGGGTGAATACATGGGGGTATGAGTGAGTGAGTAGCTGTGTGACTAGCTGTATTGGTGAGCCAGTGGCTGTATAGATGAGAGAGTGGCTGTATATGTGAGTGAGTGGCTGGGTAGGTGAGTGGGTGTGCAAGTATCTTTATGGGCATCTTAGTGGCTGTGTGAGTGACTATGGATGAGTGACTGGGTGAAGGAGTGGCTGTTTAGGTGGGTGTTTGGTTAACTGAGTGGGTGTGGAAGTGGCTGTATTGGATAGTATTTATACATGGGGTTGTATGGTTGAGAGTAGATGAGTGAGTGCTGGTAAGGATGTGTGAATGAGTATGTGAGTGGTTGTGTGGTTGTGAGTGTCTCTGTTGAGAGGATGTATGCATGAGTGACTGGGTGTGTGAGTAGCTTTATTGGTAAGTGAGTAGATGTGTGAGTGGGTCCATGGGTGAGTAGGTGGCTGTGTGAGTAGGTGTATGGGTGAGTGAGTGGCTCTTGAGTGGGTGTTTAGTTAACTGAGTGGGTGTGTGAATGGCTGTATTGTAGATTGAGTATCTGTGAGTGGCTATATGGGTAAATGAGTGGACGTGTGACTGCTTGTATGGGTGTGTGAATGGGTATTTAATTGGTTGTGTGGGTATGTGAGTGGTTTCATGAGCAGGTACATGAGCAGTTGTATGGGATGAATGAGTAGCTCTCTTGAGAGGATGTATGGGTGAGTGGGGGTGTGAGTGGCTCTGTAGGTAAATATGTAGATAGGTGAGTAGCTGCATGAGTTAGTGGCTATGTGAGTGTATGGGTGAGTGAGTGGCTGTGTGATTGGCTATATGAGTGAATGAAATGGGTGTGTGAGTGGCTCTATGGATGAGTGAGTGGGGGTATCAGTGTATTTGTGAGTGGTTCTGTGGATGATGAAATCAGTGATGTCATTTGCGATATCCTCAAACAGCAAAACAGCCGCTCACACGCTCACTTACCCATATATCGATTCAAACAGTCACAAACGTACCCATACAGCCACTAACACACTTTCTCACCTACCCATAGAGCTGCTCACACAGCCACTCAGTCACAAAAACCGCCATCCACACACATTCCCGACCTGTACAGCCACTATGGCAGCCACTTCCTCACCCATACAGCCAATCACACTCAATCACTAATACAGCCATTCACACACTCATTCACTCACTCACATACAGCACTCAGACTCCCACACTGATACAGACAGTCACACACCCACTCAGATGACATACATTAGAAACAGTATCACTCATTACTAGTTTTGAAAGAATATTAATTTAACTTATGCAGTAACTTACTATGTATATTTAGGTCTCAGAAACATTTAAAAAACACTTTCACTTACTGGATGATGACACCAGTGATGTTATCAGTGATATAATTTGCAATGTTATCATTGATATCACTGACTATGTCATGAGTGATGTACTATGGGAGGTCATAAGCAGTGCATTGTGGGTTGTACATTATAGTTAGCTCAGGTAACTAAAACTGCTGAATTTCGATGATTTCGTATGAGTGAAGTCTGAGCCTAACTATAACGTCCCTGTAACCTTTGTTTCAGTGAATATATACAAACATATTTTGCTTTATGCCACACTGCAACTTTCACACAGAACATGCTATTGTTTTTGCATTCTGTTCTTTCCTCAGATTTCGTCTGAACACTGCAGACAAGGTTGAACAACAATATTGCTTTTTGTTCTGTTCTGTTCTGGTCGGGCCCTAGCACTTAGACAAAACATGCAGGTACAATTATTTGGAAACTAGTACTTGGGTCATATAGGTATACACGGGAGAGACTTGGAGATGGATCTTTCCAGAAAAGGGAGCGTGACAGCACCTGTGATGTAGTTCTTCCATCTATAGACTGAGATACTGCGTCTGCTGCTAACACTCAGAGATGTTCTAATATATAATCATTTTACTTCTGTAGAAGGGGAGGGAGGTTAGGCTACACTGATGTATACAGTGACAACACCATTTATAATTTATGGACTACTTGCTATACTAACCGTATTTGTGTTAGGCGTTTTTCTACTTGTTGTGGCACGTATACTGCATACTAGAGCACGATAGTCAAAATAAACATTTTAATTTTTTCTTGTGTCTCTGTCATACCTTATTTTGGACTGGTACGAGAGTGATAGCAAAAGGGTGTATCCTGCAACAGCGATTCCTGAGAGGGTCTGGAGTATTGATTTCTGGGTTGTCTATATACTTGTTCCTCTATGAGTGAGTAGGAGGGCAAGTGAGACACTCTAGCTAGTTCCCGGGCTCATCGATTCTTAGGTGGTAGGATGACTCAGTCCTTGCCTACTAAGGTTCCATGATCCCAAGCATAGTTCTGTGTCTCCGCAGAATCCCAGCAATGTTTGTGACAGAGTAACCTTGTCTGCCAAACTCAAAATTATGCACCAAGTCTGAAAGTAGAATTTTTGGTGCAATAAAAGTGTTGGGCTTAAGAGAGGATGTCCCTGTGAGCAAAACTAGATTTTCTTCCGCTTAGAGCTTTCGCTGCAAATACCAACAGTTCATCTGGAGCTCATCCAATGGCTATATGACTTCAAGAGTACATCCTTGGATACAACCTACAGTCTGCATACTTGCTATGCTGGAGTATTTCAACTTCCATTTCAGAGACTAATGTCCTGATTGTATTCTGGGCAGACAGCCCATTGTTCCAGCAGGGGGATGGAGTAAATAACTCCATTGCTCTGGTGGGGAGACGGCATGCCACATTTATAAATGACTGACGAGCGGGCGGTCATTTACATTCTGCTGGCAGGAACCACCATCACTGCGGTTCCTGCCAATGCATTTTGCTGTTTTTTTGTGGCACCAAAGAGTTTTAGTTTTTATTTTCAAAAAGAAAACTCCAAAATTGATTTTTTTTTTTGAAAATATGAAATGTAATGCTCCCCTTGCCTTGGGAATAATCGCCTATAGCAAGGGGAGCTTTATTAACATTTTACTGTTCCTAAGCAGCAGAGTTTGTTAGTAAAAAAAAATGGCTGAACGTCTGCCCATCTGTAAAAGTTAGTTTTGTGGAAATGAGTTGCTGCACCAAATAATTAATTTCATGTCTTTTCTTTATTTGATTATGTCTGAATCAATGTGACTGTCCCAAATGATAATCTTATGTTCATTTATTTCTCCGCTTCACTTTTGGTTCTTTTCCATTGATGCCACTCCTTTCATTCTATGATTCGTCCTCTCCTGTGGGGAACCGAAGACCCTTTGAAAAAAACTACCGTCAGGTAAGTTTCTCTTCTATATTTTCCTTTTATTATTTTTATCCCATGCCTTCTCCTTTTCCTTTTCTCCTTTTTCTTGCCTAGAAATTCTATTCAAATATACTCCTTTGTTATTTTTTCTTCAGAACTACAAGGACTTCTACTGTACAACAAAGCCATCTGAAAATAAATCTTAATTTGTAGGAAAATAAGTCTCTTCTTGCTTAAAATTTGATCCTTTCCTTTAAATATCTTAAGAAAAAAACAACTACCCCAAGATACAGAGCGAAAGATATCTCAAGGAGTTCTATCATCTCTCGTAACCTCTAAATTAAACAAATGAAACAATATTACAAAATAACCAAGTGAACCAGACCTTTTAATGGAACTTACTCCTTGCTGCCTTCTGGTCAGTAGCTCTTGACCACTCCCATTTATGGGTACTCAACTTATTGAGCCATTCACCCCGAAGAATATGGAGAGAGCCGAGTGCCCCTCTGGTGTTCTGGTGTCTTGGGAGGCATGGTGGCTGGTTAGCTGGCCTCCTGCTGTCAGTCTCCATTGGGTCCTTCTCCTTGCGTTGTCTCTTCACATTCTCCCGGCTCCCCCACCACCACCACCACTCTTCTTCTGTCTTTACCTCCTTTTCTGTCGGTTTGTATCCCTTGTCTGGCTTCCATCCTTCTTGTTCGTCCTCTTCCTGTTTCTCCACTTGTCGAGATAGAAGACGTCTCTTTTCTATTTTTAAGTCTCTCTCCCTTGTCCGTCGTTCTTTTCTAATACCATTCTGTTTTTATTTCGTTTAGATAGGGTCATCACTCAGTCGAGTCTGAGAGCCTCAGGATTAAGATGTAAGTCCTCCATTGCCCCCTTGGTTGCCTCATATATTACCCCCCAACATTTTTCCGGTAAGAAAAAATAGGAAAACGAGAGAGGAAGTTGATGTTTGCCTGTTCACAACCTTTCCTTTGCTGGACCTCAAATCAGAAGGATTGGAGGGATAAAAAACCACAGCAGCACTCTAGGATTATTACCTTTATTGCGGCACATCCACTTAAGGGAGGAATGGTTTGTATAGGGGTCCAAAGACATGTGTTTCAGATAGTATTGGAGTTTGTCAGTAGCCCATTTAATAATGGCTACACCTTATTTCTCCATGGTAAGGTAAGGCCATTCTCAGTGAAACAACTTATGGCTAATGAACAGAATGGGGTCTCATCTTGATTGTCATTGAGTTGAGACAGGACAGGAACTAGCCCAAAATCAGAGGCATCGGTTTGAAATTGTCAAGAACCCACACACTTGACCATGAGTGACAAATCCACAGGAGCAAATACAGTCCGTCCACTCATCTCTAGGCTAACCCTTCTGCCCCAAGCAACAGTGTGCACAGATAAATAGCCCTCAGGGGAAAGGAGGAATGGTAGGGAGAATGAATAAATGCATGGAGATAGTCCCACAGGGAGTGGGTGGTTCGGTTCAGTGGTTCCTCAGCTTGTGCCTGGGGGTGTCCAACCCTCAAGACCACAGCTGGCCACCCACGTCTTAGGGGGAGGGGGGAGAGGAAAAACATGTAAATTATATAAAGACCTTGTGGGACACATACCAGACCCTACGCTATCCTTACTGCCCCAGTGCATTTACCCCTTTACACTCACCTTATGCCCATCAAAGTAGGTACCTCTAGTATTTCAATTATCCTCATAGGAATACTACCATCTCTAAGGGTCCTATTATTAACATTGGAATTCTGAAGGTGTGGAGGCAAAGACACAAGACATAAACAGGGGAGCTTCAGACACCAATCCAGAAGCTGAGACATAAATAGGTATTCACAGGTCAATGTAGCAGGCATCACAACAGTAAGTAGAATCCCAAAATCAGCAAGGATAAAACAAGTGATAAGCTTTCAGGACTTTGTAGAGGCTGAATGATGCGGAAAAGTGCACTGCCCGGAAGGAATCAAAAAAAGATAAACATCAGATACAAGGAAAAGTGAATCCAAAAGATTTTTACCCTTTGAAGAAGCATAGGAGCGTGGTGAAAGGAAACATAGTGGAGAGGCCAATACACACTGAAGAATCAGGGAGGTGTGGCATGTACTTTGAGGCAGTCAAGACTGGCCATAAACCACCTAGAATACCTGGGAGAGTCAAAAATGAAGCTGGAATCAACAAGGAGCACAATGCCGTGAGCCGGAGCTGGTGTAGGGAGACCCTTCTCCCTGAAGGAATCAGAAAGCCAACCATGACCTCCATGTTGGGCGTGGTTTAAATGCAGATGCATCTCTGGTCTGCATCATGAGTCCCTGAGTTCCCATCTTGCGAGATCTCAGGACTTGTTATGTTACTTGGGCTTATAGAGCGCACATCCACCAAACGTTCTCTTGGCACTAGGTAACTGTCTCAGAATGACTCAGATACTTATTGATAGGCTTGCCAAAAGAGCCAGGTCTTCAACATTTGTATGAAATTTCCATAGATAGTAATGGCCCTAAGTTCCAGAGGCAGGGCGTTTCAAGCATGGGGAGCAGTGACTGAGAACTTAACTCCATCTGTCCTGTTGTTCTTGAACTGGAAAATCACTCAATAGTGCAGATGAGTGGATCTAAGATACCTAGAGAGGGAATACTTATGGATCA
Organism: Lissotriton vulgaris; assembly: GCF_964263255.1. NCBI lineage: Eukaryota > Metazoa > Chordata > Amphibia > Caudata > Salamandridae > Lissotriton > Lissotriton vulgaris. The sequence goes on from NC_141691.1 coordinate 1,517,980,945, forward strand.
AAGATTTGATGATAGATGGACTATTCATGTGCAAGGACTTAAAAACAGTGCAACATACTTTGAACTACATCGCAGCCAAAACCTGGAACGAGCTCCCTGTGAACATCAGATGCTCCCCAACCCTGCACACGTTCAGGAAGGACCTCAAGACCTGGCTCTTCGAATTATCCGGAGCCCCCCTCTCCCCCCCCATGCCTCCAGTCCCTTGAGATCCTCAAGGGTGAGTAGCACGCTATATAAACCCAAGATTGATTGATTGATTGATTGATTGATTGATCTCTGTGCAACAGGGAGCCAGTGAAGACTTCACTTGAGAGATATAACAGTGTTTGGGAGGTTGATAGATCAGCCAAACAGCCTGGTTTTGAATCAACTGGAGCTTTTGTGTAAGATGTTTGGTAAGACTCAGATAGAAGGAGTTGGGATAGTCAATTATTTATTTTAAACTTTCTCTTTTTTATTAAAAAGTTGCGATAGTACAGTGGACGGCCACAAGGCCACATATCAATCAACGGTAAATACAAAAAAGGGCACATACCATGCGTCAATGGACATCTGCATTACATATCATTTGGGAGGAGAGGGATCAATGTCTAAATCTGTCCTGCACAATTCGACTGATGGAGATACACACAGTTCACCACGTGATACATTCCATTTAGCCCATTTATGATCCCATTTCATGGGGCAGCCCCTGTGTTTAAAAACAGCCTTCTCTGCGATCATCGCATTGTCCATATCATTAGCCCATTTTTGGTAATTAGGCAGATCACCGGTCTCCCCCATCTGGGCAATATTCCTCTTGGCTAGAACAAACCCCAGTGATGCCCATGTGTGAGTCAAATCAGTAGCCTCTCACACATTCAGTAGACAAAGTCGCGGGGAGTGAGTGATAATCTTCCCGCTTACCCAAGTGAGTGTGGAAACTATCTTCATCCAGTATGGCTGAAGGGCTGGACACTACCAAACCGTGTGGAAAAAGGTACCCTATGTTGTTCACCCTATAAGACACCCTGATCCGGTCGACATCCCATCTTAAACAGTGTTTGTCCCGCTAAGTAAACGCTGTGTAGGATCTTGAGTTGAATCAGTCATAATCCCATTGGAATGGCAATTCTTTGGGTGAGGAGAGGGCTTCCCGCCAGTCATCATCCTCTACATACCCAAGGTCTGATTCCCACAGCTGTCGGAGGCGCACCAGCGGGTCAGGCTTGTTGTTCATTAATTTGTGGTATTTGAGCAATATTGCCTTGCATGTCAGGGAGTCTGTTAAGAATCGGTCCTCCATTGGGGATGCCTCGGGTAGAGCCTCACCAATAGTCACAACTGAGGTCAGTGCATGACGGATTTGTAAGTAACAAAACATTTCTGACTCTGCCAGTTGGTAATCTGCTTGTAGTTCACTTAATGGGATCTTCTCGCTATGTTTCCATAGATCCCCAACGGAAGAGATGCTTATTAAGTCCCATTTATCAAAACCCAGACATCTACTCAATAGACCAAGTTGTTAGGATTCCCACAGGGCAGTGAACAGTGTAAATTTCTTATGCCACCCCAGCGTTATTGTCACCCAGTGCCAAAGTGCAACTGTCTGGGCCGTGGGACCAGTGAGGCGTTGGCATTTGCGATTGGAGTAAAGAGCACGTTGAAACCTCCACAGAGTCATTATCCATTTGTCTGTGTGGTACGCTGACTCAGATGGAGGGGCAAAGACCCACTGATTGACCACGGCCAGCTGGATGGCCAATAGTATTGTTTTAAGTCTGGCAGCTCAATTCCTCTGTCATACCAACCACTGGTCAATTTGTGTGTTGCAATGCGTGGATTTTTCCCGTCCCATAAAAGAGTTCTGACCTCCCTCTCCACACAAACAAAGTAGGCATCCGGGCCCTGATAGGGGTTATTTTGCAGAGCATATAGGAATCGAGGCAGCACCAGCATTTTGAACATGGCCTCCCGGCCAATCAGAGTAAGGGGCAGCGATCCCCAGTGGAGCACATTGTTACGGAGCCTAGACAGTGGGGCCTTGAGATTGGTGTCATAGAATAGAGCCAGGTGTTGTGTGAAATATATGCCGAGGTGATGGAACCCCTCAGTAGCCACCGTGATATTGGGCCCAGTGGCATCCGTGGCACTGGGCCCGGAGCATGAAGAGAACAGATTTCGTCCAGTTAATTGTGTATCCAGATTGAGCACTGAATATTGCAAAGATATGTAAGATCTTGTGGATCAAAGAGAATGGAGCTGCTATGTATAGCAGGACATCATCAGTGTAAAGGGAGATTCTATCTTCGTGCTGATCCATCCATTTCAGTCCTCTGATCATGGGATCTCCCCTGACCTAGGTCGCCAATGGCTCTAGTAGTAAGGCGAACATGAGGGACGACAGGGGGCAAGCCTGTCTGGTCCCACTCTCTAGACGGAATTGTCGAGGGGTATGTTGGTTAACGACTATTTGGGCCATTGGGTCTGTGTACAATAATTTGACCCACTTTATAAAGTGTGGGCCGACCCCCACACGTTCAAGGAGAGCAAATAGGTAAGGCCACTCGATGGTGTCGAACGCCATTTTAGCGTCCAGGGACAGCAAAGCTGCATCTTCTTGGATAGTGTGAATTCTCCCCATCACCCTGTGCAGTCTCCCGAGGTTGAGGGCTGTGTTACGGCCTGGCATAAAGCCTAACTGGTCTGTGTGCATGAGTTTACAGATTATAGGGATCAAACAATTTGCTAAAATCTTGGCAAGGATCTTTACCTCGATGGTTAATAACGAAATTGGACGGTAGGAGTCACATTTCATCGCCGGTTTGCCTTGCTTGTGGATGATGACCACTGAGGCCAACATCAGTTCTTGGGGCAAAGCCCTCGTTTGGTAGCTCTCTAATTATAAGGCACGAAGACTGGGTGTTATCTTAAAGGTCACTAATTTGAACAGTTCAATTGGGAGCCCATTTGGGCCCATGGCTTTGCCTGATTTAATACCTTGTATAGCAGTTGCTATTTCCTCCTCCTTGAGGTCACCTTCCAAGGCTTTGCGGTGTTACAGAGAGAGAGTGGCGACCGGGATAGTGGCCAGAAGGGTCTCTGGAATCATGTAGGGTAGTGCGAGTGGTGGAGGAGTAAATGGAAGCGAAGTGGGAGGCGAAGTGGGAGGCGAAGGCCTCAGCAATTTGCTGGGGATCGTTCATCAGTGCACTCGTATCTGTGTCTAGAAGGGACACCCATCTCTCCGCTGTTTTCTGCATCACCAACCATGCAAGTAATTTCCCGATATTGTCCCCAAACTCATAGAGTGTATGTCTTCTAGCACTCTTTTTTGACCTAATGGTCTCTGTTGCCAACTGTCGGTAGTCTTGTCGTTTTACACTGAGAGTGTGGGTGAGCTGTCCGTCATCACTGGTCGCCAACCCGTCCTCTAACTCCCAAATCTCCCGTTCCAGAGTCCCCAGATGTGCCCTCCATTCCTTCTTGTGTCCTGTCATCAGTGATAGAGCTTGACCCTTGATGACCGCCCTAAAGGCCCTCAACAGAATCTGGTGGGACTGAACTGTGTTCGTGTTTTCAGCAAAGTAGCGATCTACCCCTACCCCTTTCAGAAGGGCATTTCGAACATGTGGTATCTTCAGACTCCACGGAGTTATGGACCTGGTAAGATGACAATATTCCTGGGGTAGAGTTAACTGAGTCACAGCAGGAGAATGGTCAGAAATACCGCCTGCCAGGAGTGTGGCGTCGGTAAACTTAGAGAGGTCATAAGCATACGTGAACAAGTGGTCGATCCTGGATTGACTACCAAGAGCACCAGAGTGGAGGTCAAATTCTGCGTCAAAGGATGAAAATGGCGCCAGAGGTCAACAAGGCCAAAGGCCAAAAGAAAATCCAGCAGGGTTGAGGTATCAGGTGGATCCTGCCAAGGGGGATGCCGGTCAATGCGGCCTTCCACCGTTGGGTTAAAATCACCTCCCAACACCAGGATACTGTCTGGGAGGTCAAGCAATAGGTCTGCCAGCGTGGTGCTTTTTAATGGCGGAGGTATATAAACTGAGAGCACGTTAAGGGGTTTCCCCTCTCATGTCCCAGTAATCACAGTGAATCTACCCTGGTTGGCAATCCATGTGTTGTGTATTATGAATGGTACAATCAAAGAAGAAGATCTCTACCTGTACAAATCTATTCGTGCAAATAGTCACTGATGTCTAAAACACTAACAACTCAGGCCAAAATAGTGATCAAAGACACACTTGCATTGAAGTTATAAAAAAGTTTATTATTGTTAATGATAACTGTATCTAATGAACTTTACTAAGGCACATATTTAGATCAAATTTTCCCAGAACACATCCCACAACACATTTACTTATCCACATCATACAGCCTGATTCATAAACACACATACTCACACGTCAGGCAATATCAGACATCCAGCAATAAAGTATTTGTATACAGATGAGCGAGTCCCCCAGGATTTCAAGAGTTGCACAGGAGGTATTATCCACTTTGCATGAGAAATTATGAAACTCATTAGACAATACAGATTTAAGAACATGAAAAAGACAACTAATTAATCAAATGATAAATACAGTTTATATGAGTGAGAAGATGGAAATTTCTCATAATTTGGGGGATTTTTCAATCAAAAAGCTCCAACTTGCTCATCCAGTGCCGACGCGTGTTTGGATGTTAGACCCCTATAAGGGTCTCTCCTTCTTCAGGGCATATAGTCCTACTGAATTAGTAGTGGGGGGTGCCTGAGGGAACAGGCTGATGCGATAATGAGTTATCCAGGAGGGCTATCGAAAACACAAACGTTGCTGGGCCACACAATAAATGCAGTGGCCTGAATCACTAGATAATACAGTCTGAGGGAGATCTGCCACTAATAGAAATCAATTGCACGTGAATATAAGTCCTGCTGGGTATTGATTACAAAAGGCAAGTATCCTCACATTTCACAGATGGTAATAGAGTGGGAGAGGCATTCAAGCGTGGCGGATATGGAAGTTCCTTGGTTAGGGTACGAGTCTAGGCAGCATCAACGTTGCAGTCCAGAACGTGGATTCTGCCGAATTCGATCAGTGAATAACAGCGGGCGCACATCCAAAAACGGCGCCGGCGCTCCAGCGCCAATAAAAGAGAGGAATCAGCGCTCAGGTCTGGGTCCCGAAGCCACTAATTCTGGGTCAGCCGTTTTGCTGATTCATCTCTTTTATTGACGCTGGAGCGCCATTATTGGATGTAGTATTTATTGAACCCTGATTTACTTGGTTTAATGCTTAAAAGGCGCCTTCTATAGTATTGATGGAAACATTTGCCAACAGCAGCATTAGGATCGTTATGAATAGCTAGGATATCAGAGTTTCTAGTCTCAGTATTTGTTAGTCTATCCAAATCCGCGGTTGCAGAAGTAAGAGTCTTTCTTATTGCTTTCAAAGTTTCTACTTGGGCCGAGACTCTTGTCCATTTCACTGTTCGAGTGTTATTAACTGACCTAATGTCCCTGGAGAGTGACAGTGGAACGTCCTCTAGGAGGGTTAATATAGCAACCAATGTACATGTACATAGTGCATAGCATTGTGGTCACTATCATTCCTTACAACCACCTCCATGAGAGTAATTAAGAATAGACCTACAGTAATACCCTAGAAGACCCAAAAAGGTTCTCATTTCCATTTGTCTGTGGGAAAAGGGATTTCAGTAGTGACCCTCAGCTTCTCTCAGTTTTATTAACCCGTTACCAAGAAGGTAACTCAAGTATTTTTCTTTACAGAGGGCTCTTTTAGACTTCCTTTGCTTGGTGTCTAGACCCACTTTTTGAAGAGAAGCAAAGACAGTATTCAAATGGACTAAATAACCTTGTCAGGTCTTACTAAATATGACAATGTCATCCAGAAATGCAGAAGCATAAAACTTATGGGACTGCAGGATCTGATTCATGGGTCTTCGGAAAGTGCAGGAGCTCTGTGCAGTCCAAATGGTAACACTGTCAACTGAAAGAGCCTATGAGGCGTGGCAAAAAAAGTTGTTCTCTTTATCTTTGGCTCTGAAAGGAGTCTACCAATATCCTTTCGTAAGGTCTAGAGTGGATATGTTACTGGATCTGATACTTTGCATCTCTTAGTTTGATCATTACATCGATTTGGGGTGGTAGGTAGTTGAACTTGGAAATGCAACTGATGGCTCTGAAGTCAATGTAGAACCATATGCAATCAACCACTCCCAATTGTGGTATTTGGCTAATCTCTTTCTGGATGGCTTCCCTACATGCTTCTGGTATACGGAAGGGTCTTTGTTTCACAATTACCTCATGTTCTGTAATTATGGAATAGTGGGTTAAGGGAGTTCTACCAGAGCTAATGGAAAAAATCTTTCAGAAAGAGATTAAAGTTTGAAGTAGAACCCATTTTTGTTCCTCTGTAAGATTATCCGCTAGGGATAGTTATTTCATTGATGTGGTTTAAGTTACAGTGGTTTGGCTAGATTTATACCGGTGGGTGAAGGTCTGAACCTTTTTTTTTAGCAAGTGAATGTGGTAAGTTTGTCTCTTTCTCTTGGCCATTTGAGTCAATAAATAAGCTTTCCTAGTTGTTCTGCTAATATATACGGATCTTGCCACTCAGATCTGAGTTTATTCTTGCTAGTCAGTAATAGTTTTAGAACCCAGTCTCCTAGTTTTATTTCTCTTCTCCGGGCCCCTTTATTATAAAACTGCTCATGCCTTTTCTGGGTCTCATCTAACTGGATTCTGGCCGATTATCTTAGTTTACCTAACTGAGACTTAAGTTGCCCAGTATACCCAAGAAGGGTTTTGTTTTCAGTAGAGGATTCTTCTCAGGCTTCGTGGGTCATTTCAAGTGAGACCAGCGGCTTCCATCCATAGAGTAGCTCAAACAATGAATAACCTAAACTGCTCTAGACTATATTACGGTTGACATAGAGGGCTAGCGGTAATAAGTGATCCCAGTTTTTACCGTCTCCCGTCATCATCTTTTTATGGTCAATTTTAGAGTTCTGCTATACCTCTCTACTAATCCATCCATCTGGGGATGATAAACAGAAGTGTACAGATGTTTGATACCAATGTTTTGACATACTTTTCGCTTTAATTTCCGTGCCAAAAGGCGCACCTGTCACTGTTGCCACAGACTATATATACCGACAACAAATACATCAGGCCCCTTTAACTGTAACAAACCTCGTTGGTGTATCTGACTGTCACCGTATCTCCCACTGCCTTAAATCGTGCATGGGTCCAGATCTAGCGTGACCATGGACTATCATCTTGCTTACTGCCCCTCAAGCTTCCCTTATTGTATTTTTCTTGTTTTTGTGTCATTTTGCTTATAATATGTTACTCTATTTTGTCTAAATTGGAGTTGAGTTTTGGGATTGTGTTGTGTTTTTTGGCATTTCAAAATGCTTTACACAATTTCCTTAAGACTGTCAGCTCTGTGCTATAGCTACCAGGGATTGAGTTCACGTTTAAATTAAAACACCTTGAACTGGGTGACTTTATTACTTGTGATGAACTTCCATCCACCCCAATTAATAGTTCACTTTCTTACACTGGCCTGCATGAAGTCTCTTCTGAGTTGTTGAATACTCAAACACATCAAAAGAGAAAGCTGGGGAAAAGAGAGAATGTAAGATAAAACAAAGGAGCTTTTGCAGAGGCTGACTGGTGATGGTAAAGTCTGGACAGGATTAGGAGAGGTAAGTTGCCTGGCTCAGGAGATAACCAAGGATATTTATTCATGTAAGGAATATTAATGAGATGAGAATTACAATCAGATGGATATAGTACAGAAAAATGGATAACCGCAATGGTGTCAGCCTACCTTGCTCTACGATGGAAGATCCCATGAGGCCAGCCTTTGTCCGGGATAGCAGCAATGATTATCTAGGAGCTACAGAGCAGGTAATCTTGCACTAATTGATGCAGCAACTTATAGACAGACCAACAGAAATAGAGACACAGAAAGGAAACATCAAAACCACAAGGGAAACTTGAGGGACTGATGGGGAACCTATAAGGGAAAACAAAATAAATATGAGGAAGCTAAGCTTAATGGATGAACTAATGAGAGCAAAACGTCATTGTTGCAAGACACAGAGCTGAATACCTCCGAAGTAACCTCAAAATATGAATCCACACCCCTGCAGTCGTTAGAGGTCTAGTTGTCTTTAGAAAGATGATTGCAAGTACAATATGCGCTGAGCTGAAAAAGGGCAATCATTTTTTTACCATCTAAAGACTGGGAACTACTTAGACTTTCTTTCTTGTGTTTTGCATAATGTATGTGGCACTCGTAGCTTACAAAGGCATTGTTTAAACTTATACGAGACGTGTCCTTGTTTCTGGACAAAGCTATAATTCTCTGACAAACTCTTTCAAGAGCAAAACATGTGTCAGGTGCTGCTTGTATTATACTGTGTATTCCAAGAAGGCTTGGATGATGTTTTACCAATAGAAAACTGTGACAGTGTACCTGGTATGGTAAAATGTCTTTGTCCTTTTATAGCTCAGTTTTGCTAGCACTTGTTATTCCTATGCTTAAAGTCTTTGCTAAAAAAAATGGCAAAGAACATTGTCACTTTTCTAGGTCAGAGTGGAAGACATTGGGCTTATCCTATGCATAAAAAAATCTGCTGGAAAACAGATATATGACATGAGCAGCAAGGGCCGGCTCTAGGGCGGTGCGACCGGTGCCAACGCACCGGACGCTGACTTATGTGGGGTGGGGCGCCATGTTTATTGTTTTAAAAGCACCAGATGTCATGTTCCTTGTCCCGTTTATGTTTAAGGTCAGGGAAATGCTACAAGGGACTTGATTCTAAGAAAATAAAGTACACTCAGTTAGGAGTCGTATGGGAATTATCACACTCCTGAGTATCAACACGATATCTCATAAAGGAAGTATTCTAAGCTAATAAAATAAATCTCTGGAAGGAGGAGAATCAATGATACACGGAGAGAATAGACCTGTATTTAAAGGAAATTTTTATAGTTTTTAGAAAAAATGTAAATCATACAAAAATGTCTGGGGAGACAAGTAAAAATTAATTTGAGCAGACAAGTTGTGAACAGAGGTAAAGACAACTTAAACACATCAGTTCAAAACTTACTATCAACTCCAAGCAATTATAACGAACAACCAAAATAATTAATGAACAGTGGTTGTAGGTGTGTTCCAAAGAACCAATAGTGGAGATGATGAGGTTGTCGACGTTTCGGTCTATATTGCTGTCGTCGAGAAGACCATCATCAGGACCACACAAATCATTGCTGGTAAAAAGACCCCCTGGATGAACAAAATTTGGACCCTTTTGGCGAATGTGTAGGGTAACAAAACGTAGGTGGCAGAGAATCAATCTTTGCTTACGATGAAACAAAGTGTATGTTAGTTAGCAGTCACCTCGAGTGCAAAGCTTGAATGAAATTTAATTATCAGGCAGTTCTTGAAATCGTATGCAATCGGTCAACGACGAGTTTATGCAGAAACTCGTCGTTGACCGATTGCATACGACTCCTAACTGAGTGTACTTTATTTTCTTAGAATCAAGTCCCTTGTAGCATTTCCCTGACCTTAAACATAAACTGCCCAAGCCTACAGGGGTTTATTGGGTTTCCCCTGCCTGCTCAATGTTCCTTGTCCCAGCAATTTTCAAGCATCAATAAAATTGTCATGATAGCTCTGGTGATTAATGTTATTCCTATAGAGAGACCATAGCTTTGTCTGTTAGTCGATGTTTTGACTCAGCTTTGGGAGATTGTTAATATACCTGCTGCCAAGAACATGCCCCTTTCCGATCACAAAGTGCATACACTATTAATAGGTCAATGGGTTATCGCTTTTGTCAGAGAGATCCTTTCATTACTTGTAGTTTAAAAGTTAAAATCCTAATATAGAGCAGTGAGCTATTAACTTTCCTCAAAGAGCTGCATGCAAACTGCAAGGAATATATTGTAGCTAAATTATTTTTTTTGCCCAGTCTTTTCTTATCCTAATATTGCCAAAGAGTTCATTTGGGTAGAAATCAATTCTTATTATTACAGAAAACCCCTAACAATGGTGTTACATTTTAAATGATGATTTTTGCTTTTCCAGACCAACTATTTTGCCTCCCAGTATGGATGACATGTGACTCCTACACCTTGTAGGCCTCTGTCTTATTATTCATTGATTTGCACACATATGATTGTCTCCGTGCAATGTATTTGTGATGTAAAGTGTTCTGACACCTTAAACTAGTATGAGTGGCACTATAAAACTAAATGAATCTAAGAGACACTGTTTATGGAGACTTGTGGGGTGTTGTCAAATGGTGCTAGCGAGGAAATCTGTGACGAGGTGGTCATAGGAGGGCGCCAACAAACATTGTCCCACAGGGCGCCACCAGTACTAAAGCCAGCCCTGTGAGAAGCTCTAGAGTTTCAGTGGTGTTGTGAGTGTGCTCCTTGTAAAGGAGCAGCGCTCAACTTAAATACTAGCAACTACTCTAATTTCCCTACATCTATTTTGCAAAATGAATGCAGCACTCTAAGCATGCAAGGACATTATGTAGAAACATACAGATATATTGCTCTATAGATATCTAGATAAACATACTGTTTATGTGTAAGGGATTTCTCTTTCCATGTTAGATTCCGCTGGGTGTGGGCTCTCTAACAGTTCCACTCCTGTGTCAGCAGTTGCTTGCGTCAAAACATGCCCGATACTAAGGACACAGCAGCACCTCTGTGCACCATCTTTCTTCCCTCATGCTTCCGCTCGATCGAGCTGTGCAAGGCATTCTAGGGTGATTCCTCTCCTGCATGCTGGTATATTGGTAACTCCACTTGTAGGAGGCTCACAAGACCGCAGTGCCTATCTGTATGTTGTAATTGTTTATTTGGAAACATTGTGCATATTACTCTCCCGTAATCTTGGAAAATAAATATATATCTGTAATTCTGTTGTTATTAGAGTATTTCTTTTTATAGTTTTATCCCAATCCAAAATGTCTGAACGACATCCCGAATTTCCATTTCCTATTTCTTAATATAAAATGGGGCTTGAGTCCAGTTGTATTGCAATTGTTCATGATAGAATGCCCGCTTCTGGATTCGTGGAATCTCTGTCTTTTGCACATAATTTATTCTTTTCCTTTGCTCTTCATCTTGCTTTTTCGGCTGGACAGCTGGAAGGTTTTTCTGTTCTGCAGTTTTCCTTGCTGTTGGGTATTATTTCTGGAGCAATAGAAGACACCCAGTGAAATTCTGGACTCTGGTTTGGTTTCTGGAGATAGTAGGCCCTTTCTATGCACCAAGAAGAGAGTACAATCATCACCAAGAAGACATACTCTTGACATTATGTAGAAATGAGCTGCAACAAAGAACCAGTGTAGCATTCTTATGCCTGAAGGCAACTGGCTTGCCCTGTACAAAACTAAACACAAAATATACATTACTCTTACTGTGGTAACAAGCATTTGATCAACAGCATTAGTACACCAACGTAGTCAAGTGAAATTGATTATTCATGCCAATAGGAGAGAGAAGTTTGGAAATTCACTTCCTTTGATGCCTCCTTTTCTTTTCTAAACGCACTTGCCCGATACTGTGGTGAATCCAAAAATGAGGGCACAGTACTCTGATACTTTTTAGCTGGTTTACTTATCTGTTTGTTGTTGTGGGCCTCAATCTCAGAATGAGGGAAAATCCGGTATTTCACTGCTTTTCAGTATAATTTTGCTGGACTTGATTTAAAATACACAAATAGACCTGTGGCTTCCCTGTGGAAATTCAGAATAAATAGTGGAAACCATCGCACGAATGTCCTTAGGCTAGAGGAATTTCAGCTGGTGAATTTTGCACTATTGTTAGAATTTCATCCAAAAATTGGTGGATTCTCAGCCGGTCCAAACTATAAAGAGGCCCTTCATGGTTTATTTAGCCAAATATAGAGGCATTTGAACTACAAATCAACTCATTTTGAAGGCTGGTGATTTCCGAGACTCAGAAAGTTAATTCTTCTTAAAAAACCAAGGCTCCCCCTCCACGTGCATGTGGCTGGTATCGCCTGGACAGACAGATAAGAAACTATACTATCACACGATGCCAATTTTGGAGCGTGCTATTCTGAGCAGGACCTAGATACTGGGCTTGCTATATTGGTCGCAGAAATTCAAAAACTCACACCCTGCCAATGTGTTTGGAAATATTTCTTTCGGAAACTTGATTTGAAAGTTAGCATTTTGTTTCGAAATTGACAGCTACATTATTATATTGTGAAGTGCATGAAGGGGTAAAGTACTCTAGACCATGTTGTAGCCCCTCTGGCTTGGCTTTGCTCATTGTATAACGCATTCTTTATATATTGGTCTCAGATTCTAACCACACCACGTCAGTTCATTTAAACCGTAACCTTTGCATATTCTTTTCATGAAAACATCCATTTCCACTTTTTTTGTTTATTTAACACAAACATCTAATCGTGGGTTCCAGGGTAGCGTGCACTCGCCGCAAAGCGCTTCAAAGCCTCCTCATGAGTAGTAAACCCTATATAAATACAATTTGCAATTACAATATTAAGAGGTGGTCAACCATCATGCTGTTTCTTTTAGTTATTGTGTTTCTTTCATAATTTGGCAGCATCTGTTTCCTGTTGTAGGTGTAATTACTACTTTCTCCAGTAGGTGGCAGACTTTATCCGTGCTATCACAGCCAAAGCAACGTCTCTCCGTTTTACTTATCTCATGCGATTTCACTGCTGATATGTAGCTGCAGTGCACTGCTTTTGACTGTGTAGCACAACTTGGGAGAGTAGCTTTTTAACTTCGTCTTCTAGGGAAACAGATTCAGCTTGACCTCATGATTGCATGCATTCTGCCTTTAATCTCTTTACTCTCTTCGTCTGCCTGAAATTGGTTTTGTATCTGAATGAAACCGATGGCAAGGAAGGCTCCCCATACAGCTGCATAATGCACCACAAATGTGAGTCCACTTAACATACAGGCCCGTTTGGCGATGCATTACAGTGTCATTGTGGTAAATGGACATCTTGCTGCTCAGGCAGGGAGGTTTAGATCGAGAATTAGACCAAACAGGGGTCTAATAGAGAGAAGGTTCCCTTTCCGAGGGGACACCTTAGAATGTTGAGCCCTGGGCAATTACTTTGGCCATGCCTTAAAAAGTCTGACATTACAAGCACTATGGGCTTCCATCACTAGACTTGTAGCCATCAATATACAAAAACAAAGCACAGTAACGCAGCACGGAATAAAAATGCCCTCACCTCAGTTGAGTTAACAGGAGAATAAGGACAGCACTGATAGAGGGCCTACCAGACACTACATTTCAGGGAGGGACATGCAGAGTCTTGTGGCGAGCTGATCTAGAGGTCTAGATTGGCTTGATAGCGCGCAGGTTCACCTGCCTGTTATTTACCATACTCACCTGGGCCCATAAAATATATATATACCAGCATCGTGTTTCTAGCGCTGAGTGGTGGGAGCGAGGTGTTCCTGCACTGCCTCTCCTTGGATTTCTGCCTCTCGCTACCTCCTGCTACTGTTTGCCGGACCCGCTCCGTGGGTCCCGCTTCACGAGGGGAGCGAGGAAAGCAAGCAAGGCTGCTTTGGCTCAACGGGGCTGCGAGCGTGAAGGTAAGGGACTCCATTGACCAGGAGTCCCTGCGAGGCCAATCGGAGACACCTGGCCCACTCTCCCCAGTAGCCACGCCCCCAACACACACGTTCATCAACCGTCTCATACCTGTGCACGCGGGACGCGCGCGGTACGAAGCGCGGAGCGAAGCCCGGGCAAAGGGCGGGCCGTTTGAGGCCGGCAGAGACCGGACCGGGCCCCCCCCTCTTTACCCGCATTCTCTTTGCTCACGTACTGCCACTAGGACTTACTCAAGTCGTATAATAGCCGCTGTATAATGAGCAACATGGAGGAGGAGCTTCGCCGGCAACCAAGATGGCCGCGTAAGCTCAGAGCTCCGAAGACCCTCCGATCCTCCGCATTAATCCTGTCGTCTATCCTGACCCACGATAGTGGAATAACGTAGGTGAACTGCTGCTGGTGCGGGACTCGTCCGATTGAGATTCTGACGTTCCTAGGTGGAGTTACACTGTGTGCAAGTTTGGGGACGGCGACGTGGCCAGCGCCCGTGCTTGGGCCGGCGAATGCGACACAGCCGTACGGAGGTGGCTTGGAACGAGAGTGACTGCTCCGCCTCAAAACGGAGCTTGCGGAGTTACGGAGTGTGATGGTACAGAACAGAAGGCAGAGACAGCTGCGACCGCTCGTCACAGTGGTGAGCCGGTGAGGCCCCAGGGTGTTATCAACCGTGGTGGTCGTTCACCTATCATGGCGGGCAGAGGCGAATCCAACAGAGGCAATTCCCGGTCAAACAGGAAATCAACCTACTCCCAATCCAACAACATGGAACGGTATGCCCACCCTAAGAAGCTCGCCTGTTGCCGCTGCGAGACCCAAGGTCACACATCGGGAGGTGTCGCCGGACGATTCGGCCCCAACCCTCGGGGACATTATGGGCGCCATTGAGGGTATAAAAGCCGAGATGCATAAACAGCCCGAGGTCCTGGCGCACAAGGTCGACACACTGGCCATTGAGGTCAACCTGATCAGAGCCGATCTGGGCAAGACCAACGATCGGGTCAAATCACTTGACATTAAAACCTCGAGCCTGACCACGGACGTCTCGGACCTGCAATCAGAGGTCCGGGACCTGAAGTCAGCAAACGCACTATTTGCACGTCGGCTTGAGGACTTTGAAGGACTTGCCAGGCGCCAGAACGTCCGTATTGTCGGTGTTCCGGAGGGGGCCGAGGAGTCTGCCACCGACCTCTTTGTTGAGGACTTGATTCAGAATCATCTGGCCCCTGGGGGCCTTAGTAAGTTCTTCTCGGTTGCGCGTGCCCACAGACTGCCCGGAGGCCGGCCGAAGGTGGGGGCCCTTCCTCGGCCCATCATTGCCCGTGTGTTCAACTTTAGGGACCGGGACGCGATCCTGCAGGCATCAAGGAGAGATGGGCCGCTGAAATACCAAAACGCAGATATCAATTTCTACCCGGACTTCACCCAATCGGTTCAGCGGCGGAGGCAAAGCTTCACGGGCGTGAAACGGCGACTGCGGGAGCTGGGGATGAATTACTCCATGTTGTTCCCCGCGAAACTGCGTATTGAGCACGACGGCCGTGCCTTGTTCTTTGACTTGCCTGAGGTCGCGGGGGACTGGCTGGACACTTTGCCTCAACGGCGCGAGGAACATGAGGAACAGTCGGAAGGAGCAACGGGTGGCCCTGAGCAACAGGAGTAAAATGACCCTTCGGACCTTTTTCGGACAATGGGACTGCCCATGGCAGTCAGTATCACAGTACTGTACTTTTGGTTACTATCCTTACTTCCTGAACGGGGGATGGAGGGGGGGATAGGGTAACCTCCTTTCTCCTCTATGGGCTTTTTGTAGGGGCGACAGGCACACTGCTAGTTGGGGGGGCTCTTTAGTCTGATGCAGGGGTGCAGGGTGGGGGGTGGTCGGGTTTTTTGTTCTTCACTTGTTCTCTTTTTCCACTTTTCTACTTCAAGGCAAGGTAAATGTTGTGCTGCATATGGTTTCGTAGCGAAGCCACCCGCTAGGGCTGGCATGGGCCTGCACTTTGACGATGGGGGGTAAGAAATTGAATGTATTGTGTTGGAATGTTAATGGGCTGGGGGATCATATTAAGAGAGGTGTAGTACTACAAATGTTCAAGAGATGTATGCCTGATATTATTTTGTTGCAGGAAACCCATTTGGTAGGAAACACGTGCCACGCGCTTAATAGAAAGGGTTTCAAGATGGTGGCACACTCTGGGTTCTATTCGGGGTCCCGGGGGGCGGGGATCATGGTGCGCGTGTCTCTCCCATTCGAGATAGAATCCAGCGTGACTGATGAGAGGGGGCGCTACGTCGCCGTCACGGGTAGATGGGAGAGGCGTACCCTAGTTTTTGTTTCTGTTTACGTCCCTCCTGGTTTGCAAACAACCACGTTTCAGGACCTTGGGGGCGCCATTTTGGGTCTACCTGAGGGCCTGCTTATTGTGGGTGGGGATTTTAATGCGGTTGGTTCGGGGACCTTAGACAGGCATCCATCCAGAGATCTCCTAGGTGCGCAGTCCTGGCTTCCCGACTTCTTGGACACTATGGGGCTTATTGACTGCTGGAGACTTTTGCATCCTATCCAGCGTCAATACTCGTTCCACTCAGGGGCTCACGGTAGCCTCTCCAGAATTGACTACGTTCTGGCTCTAGCGGCCCACGCATCGGCGGTCTCTGAGGCCCGGCTGATGGCCAGGGGAATCTCGGACCATTCTCCGGTCTGGGTGTCCTTTGACTTTGACATTGTGGTAGCCGAGAGGGTGGCGCCGGTTAACCCGTGGTACTTCCGTAACCCTAAGACGCGTGGACTCTTGGCCAAAGCCATTGAGCTCTATTTCTCCGAAAACACGGGCTCGGGCACATCAGCTGTCTCCCTATGGGAGGCCTTTAAGACTGTCTTGAGAGGAGAGGCCTTCTCCTTAATAGCCGAGGTGCGGAGACGTAGGGACGTGGACGTGGTGCGGATTGAATCAAAGATCGCGGACCTCGACTCCCAATTGGAGACCGATCCGACACCGGACCTACTCCATGTTCTCTCGCTTAAGCAGTCAGAGTACCGGGCCACTGTTACTGACGCGGCTAAGATCATGGGCAGAGAACAGCAGGGGAGGATCTATGATGTCGGGGACAAGGCGGGCAAGCTTATTGCATTGCTTGACAAGAAGGAGAGGGCCATCCGAGTGGTCCCTGAGGTGCTGGGGGAGGACGGCGTGACTGTTACCGACCCCAGCGCTATAGTCATGGTCTTCGCCGAGTACTTCGAGTCCGTTTACACTTCGGTCTCTGAGATGTCTGAGGTGGACTCTGATGCCCTACTACGAGAGGTGGACCTTCCGTGCCTGTCGGACACTGAACCTGACGACATGTATAGAGATATAACTGCTGATGAGGTCGCTCTCGCGATACGCTCCCTGAGGTCCGGCAAGGCGCCCGGCCCCAACAGCATCCCGGTGGAACTCTACAAGATAAAGCCTGATGCCATCGCCCCGCCCTTACGGGACATGTTCCTGGAGGCGCGGGAGGTGGGTATGCTTCCCCCGGACCAGAGATTGGCCACCATCGTGGTCATTCATAAGGAAGGGAAGCCCAGAGACCCTTGTCGATCTTATCGCCCCATTTCTCTGCTGAATGCTGAGCCTAAGATCTTGGCTAAACTGCTAGCCAACCGACTGGTTGGCGCGATTAGCGACTTGGTTCATCCGGATCAATCTGGCTTTATTCTACACCGCAACACCGCCCTTAATCTTAGGAGACTCCACGGGGCCCTCGCGAGGGTCCGTACGGCCCGGGAACCGGCCATTTTGGCGTCTCTGGATGCCACGATGGTCTTCGACTCCCTTGAGTGGAACTACCTGTGGGCGGTGTTGGCGAAGTTTGGATTTGGTCCGGAATTCAGAGGATGGGTCAAGCTTCTGTATGCCGGTCCACTTGCCAACGTTACGGTCAATGGCCGCTATCTGCGTCATTCACTCTCCGCAGGGGCACCAGGCAGGGTTGCCCCCTGTCGCCCTTGTTGTTTGCATTGGCACTTGAGCCTCTGGCTGTGTGGCTGTGATTTTATCCGGACATTAACGGGATAAAGTGATCTCCCGGATTCGAGGACCGTGTGTCCTTATACGCATATGACATTTTGCTCTATCTCACCTCACCTTGCAAGTCCCTTATCGTGGTGTGTGATGTGCTGCATACCTTCGGTAGGCATTCAGGCCTGGTCATCAATTGGTCGAAGTCACACTTATATGTCCTGAGAGGTGAGGTTCCATGGCTTCCGAGGGATTGCAACATACAGGTCGCGAGGCAGGGGTTTAAATACTTGGGTGTCTACATTTCAGTCGATGCCAAGACACGTTATGCGAACAACTTGCTTCCCCCTCTTGCGCGCCTTCGGCGGGATGTAGAGGGATGGCGGAAGCTGCCGCTTTCCCTGCCCAGACATGCGGCATTGTTCAAAATGATGTCCCTGCCCAGATTCTTGTATGCGCTTCAGAATACCCAGGACCCAGTCCCATCCGGGTATTTCAGAGAGGTCGAGGGCTTACAACGGGCCGTTCTCTGGGATGGCAGGCCGTGCATTGCTATCACTAAACTTACGCTTCCGTGGTACAACAGAGGTATTGCGTTGCCTGACATCCAGAGGTATTATTGGGCTTCCCAGCTAGCCGCCCTCAATCATGGCTTCTATGGTCCAGCTGTAAGTCCGGGTTACGCCATGGATCGGTGGCTCCTGGACGACGGGAAATATTACAGGGCTTTGTACTCGAGATCTCTGGATGGCAGAATGACAGGCCCGACTAGACAGCAGTTCACATATGGAGGGCGGTCACAAAAGCGCAGGGATGGAAAGAAAGACTCACGATGGCCACCCCACTTTACGACTCGGAATTATTGGGCAAACGATGGGACCTGATTGGTATTTCTAAAGTTGAAGACATGATGGTCAAGGGTGAAATAAAATCCTTCGCTGCTCTGCAGACGGAGTTTCAGATGGGAGCGACAGAATTTTTTAGGTTCGCCCAACTGCAACACGCCCTTTTGGCAGTGATGCCGGAGGGTAAGATCCCCGAATCATCCCCGTTGGAAGACAGGGTACTGGACGGTCATATGCCGGACAGTGCCATCTCGTTGATTTACAAAAAACTAATCAACGTCCACACTGACCTTCTTCTTGGTGTGAGAGAGCAATGGGTTCGTGATGGTGTTGAGTTGGATGACGAAGATTGGCAGTATGCGGTATCATCCCCCAAGGAGGTAGCGATCCCGGCCAGACTGCGCTTGGTCCAGCTGAAAATCCTACATAGGGTTTATGTAACCGGTCCCCGACTGATACATATGGGCCATTCGGTCGATGGCCTCTGTAGGCATGGGTTTGGTGCATTGGCTACCTTCATGCACATCATCTGGGAGTGTCATGCGCTCGCTTCCTACTGGAGGCGCATCCACATGGTGATGAGTGAGGTGACTGGAGTGGACTTACTGGCCGAGGCCCGACGCTGCCTGCTGAATGTATGGGGCCCCACAGACCACAACAGTGCGCAAACTCAATGGATCACCTTGGGTAACATGGTGGCAAAGCGTGGCATTGCCCAGAAGTGGGGTGCGGGGACACCTCCCTCGGTGACATTGTGGAAGACCAACATGGATTGGTGTATGTTTCGGGAGAAAACAGTATATGTGGCCCGGGGTAGACCCAAGAAGTGGCATAAGATCTGGGGGGCCTGGAATGAATATAGGGGTGATATCTGTCTCCCGCCGGACACTGCCCCCTTGGAGGAACGATTATCTCCGTAGCCTATGGCTCCGACCCAAGTACTACTAATAGACACATCCTGCATTCTTTCCCTCCCGTGGTCATCCATTTGGCACTGTTCATAGGTGTGTTTTTTCAGGATTATTGGCCTAGCCTTCCCCTGGCATGGGTATTGTCGCATACATGTCCTTCTGCCTTGCCTTCTAGCACTAGTTTGGTGCTCTTTTTATTGTGTTCTATCTTGTTTTTCTTAAATTTTATAAAATTAAAAATAAACCTTGTACGATTTTACGCTATGTGTTGTGTGCACCAGCCGTCCTAACGATATTATGCTGCCTAGCCTCCGGGATGTATGGCTAAATAGCTGTGTACTTTGATGTAAAAATAAAGGTTTTCCAAAAATTAAAAAAAATATATATAATGAGCAACATGGAGACCAGGAGCAAAACAACTTTGGCTGCGGCAGGACCCGTCGCGACTGGATCCACCCAAGGTAAAATTGACAATTACTTTCTTAAGACAGGATCTCTTTTGATCGATTACATCACAGTTCTAGAAAGACGCATCTCCCAGGAAATTGAATGGGTCAGGAGATCATCCATGGGCATATTAGCGCTAGCTAAGACCCCTGAGGGAAGGTCGGATGCAAATGGATTACTGGCTGGGGCGTGTGGGGGTGACCAGTTACCCGCCAACCTGGACCTACCATAGGGGCCAAGGGCCCACACAGGAGGTATCCCCAAAATACCATAACAACCTATTGATAAATCCAGGTACACTGGAGAGCAGCCAGCATGCCACCCAAACAAGAGAGTACCATACTCTAAATCTGCTGTCATGGAATGTAGCCGGATTGGCTAACAAAATAGACTCCCAATCGTGGGCTGCCCTTATTGATTCCAAAAGTGTATGCCTGTTTCAAGAGACCTGGGCAAGGGAGGAGCACACTTTTCGGGGCTTTGAGATATTTGCGATACCGGCAAAATGGGGAGGGAGGGTCGTCCATCGGGAGGACTCGCAATCTGGGTGGCATCCCATTTGGGTTGTCTAGCCACACGCCAAGATGTGGACTCAGAAGACATACTGGTCGTCCTTTTGGAATGGCCCAGATCGCTCAAATTACTCATAATAAATGTTTATTCAAGACCACTCCCTATATCTAGTGTTTTAAAGACCATAGAAGAACTGTCGTCCTTCCTAGATGCCATTCCTGGGGGCACGTCCTACGTGGTGGGGGGGGATTTCAATTCGCACTTCGAGCCACTACCGGGCCTACTTGATGGACCCTCCCTAGAGGAGGATTCAAGTTGGCAGGTTCCTCCTTCAGAGGCCCCCCCGCCGAGAGCATGGACACCATTAGCCGTGCAGATAAATACACTTACCCTCACCCATGGCCTCAGGGCCTGCAATGGCCGCGTCAAATCTGACATCCCAAGCAAATGTACATATAATAAAACAGGGAGGGAATCAAGACTAGACTATCTCCTTGTACAGCTATCCGCCTGGAAACGGGTCATAGACTTTAGAGTGATAGACAGAGAAGACAGCGACCATAACGCCCTGGAACTGGAATATGTCATACCTCGTACCCAGGACAGGGTACAGGACGACCAAAGGGCCACGGCAGGACATCTCCTAGAAAACAGTAGAAAGAGAATAAGATGAGAGAAGCTGTCCGCCAGGGACGACAAGATCGCGATCCTCTATGCCAGGATTAAACCGATTCTGGAAGAGGCATTTGCCTCGTGGGGGCCATCGAGCACCCCGGAAAACAGAGACCAGCTCCGGAGTATACACGATCACTTAATTAAAACCTTAGAGGTGGACCTCTTTAGTAGTGGACCCTACAGGACCAGGGGAATGCATAAAGATACCTGGTTTAACACCACATGCCGAAACTCCAAGCGTGACCTTGTGCTTACAATTAAAGCGGGAGGAGATTTGCGCCAGAAGGCAGGCGTATAAGACACTCGTGGCAAATGCCAAGGTGGAATGGGATCTCCAACACTGGGAGAAGCTCTCTGAGTCACTAGCAACCAGGGACTCCCGTAAATTTTGGCGTGTGATTAACCACGGTTCCGAAAACCTTCCGTCGGCAATTGAACCAAACATTGCCCGAGTGTGTGGCAAACCACTATCAGTCCCTATACGCCCCGGAGGCTGAATCCTTAGAATCTCCACCCCAAATCCCGCAAAGTACCCAGGCTCCGGAGCAGCCCTTTACTGAAAAAGAGGTAAGGGCGGCGATTGCAGGGTTATCCTCTGGTAAGGCACTGGGGCTGGATGGGGTGCCGGGAGATTTATTCAAACAGGAACCAGGTATCTGGGCCCCATACCTTCTGTTGATATTCAATGCAGTCCTTGAGGGGATGGAATTACCTGATACTTGGCTGGGGGCGGAGGTGGTCCCGATATTCAAAAAGGGATCTCCTTTGCTTCCAGCCAACTATCGCCCAATAAGTCTCATTGATGTATCACAGAAGTTATTTGGCAGGTTAATACTCAATATGCTACAGACCTGGTTGGACGAGACAGACACCCTTAGTCCACTCCAAGCAGGATTTAGAAGATGAGTTTCCACAGTCGATCAACTATTTCGACTAAATATCATCTACTGGAAGACAGCATTGATCGAGGGCGGCACGTTGTACGCGGTCTTTGTGGACCTCCGTGCCGCATTCGATCTGGTTCCAAGGGCAAAACTGTGGGAGGTAATGGCCGAGCTGGGCGTCCCGGGAGACATCCTTGAAATCCTAATCAGACTCCACAAAGATAATTATGCAAGAGTTAGGTGCGGGAAAGGTGGCAAGCTGACTGAAAGGTTCCCCGTTCGCAGAGGGGTGAGGCAGGGTTGCGTGCTAGCCCCGACCCTGTTTTGCCGCTTGGTGAACGGGGTGATAGAACACCTGAGGAGGATTAGTAACATCGATGCACCAAAATTGAATAAAAGCAGGGTGCCCGCAATCATGTTTGCGGATGACACCCTGCTGCTGTCCAAATCACCAATGGGGCTACAGCGGGCGCTGGACGGATTTCTAGGTTTTTGCAACAAAAGGGGGCTTGAAATCAACCCTGCAAAGACTAAATTCATGATTCTCAACCCAAAGGCCAATAATCGCCCAAACCCCCGCCTGGGCACAGCATCTTTGGAAAGGGTACATACAATAGAATACCTTGGGATAACCCTAAACCAGAATTTAACATGGTCGGCCCACATAACAAAAGCTAGCATGAAACTATCGCAGAGAGCAGGAGGTATCACGAGAATCGCTAGTAAATCCCCACTCCGACCGCTGGCACCTGCCATTCAGATTTATAAAGCCCAGGCTCGGGGGGGAATCATCTATGGAGGTGAGCTCTGGGGCCACACCTCGACACACACCATCCAAAGCATAGAAAACAAATTTATTAGACAGCTGGTTGCCCTCCCCCCAAGTACTCCACTTCTCCCATTGAGACTAGACCTGGCTTTGAGACCTATTACGGAAGAACTGGGCCTCAAACCTCTGATCTACTGGCGCTGCCTCTGGAGCAGCCAGGACCTTGTCAACTACAGATCGGAGCTGCAGGAATTTCTCATGTTACCTAATGCCACCAAAATCCCTTGGCAAAAGTATATAAGGAGAATGTGTGAGACTCTTGGAGTACCTGACTTATGGTCGGATCCCGAAAGTGCGTGCACGAGGATGTCCAGAAAAGCACTGTCTACTCTGTTCTACAATCACATGCTTCAAAAAACATTGGATACCACTCGGGAGGGGTCCTTAACAGACCTCTTCATTAAAATCAAAGACTCGTACAGCCATGAATGTGTCTTGGATGGCATGACACCGGTGTTTACAAGGAAGATCTTTCTACAATGGAGGTATGGGTCTCTCCCTCTAAGGTCCTTCACAAAGGCTTGGGTAGGTGGATCGGAGACAGGGGCGTGCCCGGCATGCGCTTATAAATTGGAGAATGACTTACATGTGGTCCTGTTCTGTGGAGCCTATACCAGAATTAGGAGACAGTGGTTGGTCCCTCATTTAAAAAACTTGGGCTTCAGAACATACGCTTTGGCCTACAGTGTTTGCTATGGTAACATTTTTGACTGCAATGTGGCTGGCACGCGCTCGAATAATCAAGGGCACCACAACACCGTGAACACCTCTTCTACTTCCCTTGTATTTGGGCTTACCCATTTTCCAGATTTGTATTGTATTAAGTATATATATATATACTGTTTTTATTGGGTTTTTTATACGCATTTTAATGATTATTCTATTCTGTGTATATCTTTTATGATCTTTTATGATCGAAATAAAGATTTGAAATTTGAAAAATATATATTCAATTTGAACAGGTAAAACCTACACTCATATCAAGTTTTGTTTAACCTTTCAGGACCTATACCAATGGACCTACCAATCCTAGTCACCGGTACCTAAAAACCTAATGGATCAGGGTATTAGCAGAAATGAGAGAAATAGAACATTTGCACTCATAAAATAACCACAACTCGGGAAAGTTTTAAACTCTTTATCTAAAATCTTTAAAATGTCATAATCCAAGTAGAATGAAAATATGCAGAGTTTTTATAAAGCAGTCTTTACGCATTTAACAAGAGGGTGGGAAGAGAGAAGGAAACAATACAATAACATACCCACATTGAATATTTACCTAGAATGGTGTGAGAAACTAACCCTGGCCACGGGTCAGTTTAAAGGATAGAACCCCGAAAGTGCAGGCACCATAAAGGCAAGCAGGTGTAGATCAGAATCAGGACAGATAATGCCAACTTGGATCAGGACAGGACCACCAAGGGCTAAGACCAGCACCCGCAGTTAAAGTTGCAATGTCTGCGTTACTCCCTCTCTGCAGCTAACACCCAGAACCCGGTAAAAGTTATTGATTTCTCTGGCAAAGTGCTTCGCTAGCACTTCAGCTCTCACACCCCGATCTGGGTTTCGAACCTTCTGACAGAGGGCTCTGCCAGCACCTCTGCTCCTGATCACCTATTGAGTGCATTGGGTCAGTGACAGGTCAGCTATTCGGACAAGTCGGACAAATTAACTAACTAAGCCTACCCTAGTTATACTATTTTCAAGGTCAGTGTACCACCCCCCAATGTTGCAAGTGTAAGGATCTCCAATTTTGATTGGACAAAAGAATGAGGAGAGGTCATCACACCATACCAAAATGAAACTTTTTAGAATGAATATTAATGTTTGTGTTCCCGCCAATCAACTTAGTTTCCCACGTATGTTTTATTCCACCCGGCAGTGAATGTATCAATAATCATTACAATGTAGTCCATATTTTAGTTTAGCTTCCTTTACAGGGGTCAGGAGTTGACGTTCCCATGAACATCTTCTAGCAAGTCAGGAGTTGGCCGAGTTTCAAAGGTCAGTGCTTCATGGACTTGAGCTTTTCTGTGCAGTCACAGTTCCTCCAAAGATGGAGTTAAGAAATATATGTCAAGCCCAAAGTTCGATACATATGAGAAATAGAAAAGGAACAGTTTTAGAACAAAGAATAACTGATTGTACTGTATACCACTTACCTCTACTCTATTCCCATTACTTTATTTTAACTATTGCGTTTAAAAATTAGGTAGAACAAACAGCTTAGCAAAAGCAGCAGTGCAAACTTCATGCATGCTGTAACATAGAGCAGCCATCTTAGTTTTAATGCGCAGAAGCAAAAGATTCCCCCCAAAGCAAAGAGTACGTCATGTCACATGAGTGTGACAGACGCATGCGCAGTAAGAAATCACGTGTAGCAGCGGCCATTTTATTTGCAAGTGGATTAACATTAGTAAAAACAAATTTGCAAGCTTCTTCTAGATACCCAATGTGTTGTGAAGTGCAATATTATTGGACAAACAGGTTGGTTAGCGTATTAACTCTATGTCGAGAAGACTGATTACAGGCAAGTCGCATTACGGGCGAATACTTGCTCCATCAGGCTCTAAGAGCCAAAGGATGAGCCAAGCGACCAAAAGATGTAATTCAGGTAGATGTCATACAAAATATGATAACGAGTTTTTAAAATGAAAACATATTTTTTTTTCAACATTTCTCAGCGTTTCAAGTACGATGATATCACTGAATTGAGTGACTTTTATTGAAAGTAATATTTTTTTTAATGAAGCCTTAAATGATATACCATGCCCTAAGAGGTTGCTCCGAGTTACCCAAAATGTGTCAGCTCGTAATGTTCTCTATTCATAGAGCTTAAGTTGCTATTTAATGTGAAGCAAGATTATTTTTTATTAACCCTATATGTGAGCTTTTTGTGCAGCACACATCCTACCCTGAATTTCTTCAATGTGCTCTCAAACTGTATGGTTAAGGAAAAGGATACATAGTGAAGTGAAGTGATTGGCCGTGGTCAACTGGGGAAGCCAGGATTTACGTCCAAGGTTGCATATTGTGCATTTCAGAGCTGGTGGGATTACATCTTTCGCTGTTCAATTCAACACCAAAAGCCAGTACTTTGTGCACGGGTGTAGCTTCCATTGATGTATCAGGTGAAGCGCACCAAGGACCCGAGGCCAGAGGGGTCCACTGAACCCAGATTATTGCTGTATTTTATCATTTAAGCAAGCAGCCATGAACCCATGTTTGTCCATGCAATAGAACCAATGAAACACTGGGTACACTACTGGCTTTGTTTTCAATTATTCTCATTCATTTAGTGTTGGCATATGGAAAGCAAGTTATACACCAATAACACCTAAAATCAAACTGATAGTATATATATACATGGGTGTAGTCATAAGATTTGCAGTTGTGCTTTCTGTTTGTGAGCCTCCAAAATCTATGAAGATTACCCACAATGATGGAACACACATGCCTGAAATCATGCTACAGTGCTTTATTTGTAAAATGATAAGTGCCAGTGCCCAAAGGTAAGTGAGGAATCTGTGGAGGGCACTATCAAATGTTGGGGTACTGAATACCAAGGCTCTCTAGTCTCAATTTCACCTCACACCCCTTTCATAAACCATCAGATACTTCCTGTCCATTTAGTTAACTTTCAGATTCTTTGCAATCCCAGCTGTCCTTCTTAGTCACTGCTTCTCGATCTTTCTCATCCTCCCTTTTGTTTTTTACCCTCTTACTGGGTTAAAATATGATGAAGAAAAATAGGTGCTTGTCACCAAAAATGAGCGCTGGTGGGCCCCACATCAAGCGAAAATATTAAAGGAAGAGGAGCACTCCTGAATTTAAATGCTTAAATTGCTATCTTGTTTTAGTTTAATCAAGCTTAACTTAAATGGGTGCCTCACTGCTGCATGTGTTGACAGCACGTGCATGTAGTAAACTGAAAATCTAACAGGATCAAAGCCCTGAATGCAGCGAGTACTGTTCACTTAGAACTGCCCATTCTAAACAATCTTGTACACAATTTGTTTAATACAATCAAAAAACAATGACACCACCACCATTATGTTGTATAATGTTCGAATTCTTATTCATCAACATGTATAACACGTCATTAGGTGTGCTACGCTTAAAAATAACAACCAAATAAAATCCAAATTACAATTGGGCTTAATGATTCAAATCCAAATATATATAGAAGGTTACAGCTCTTAACATTAACAATTCATGTCATTGCATAAACATGAAGCCCGAAGCATTTCGGGACTCTACAGTCCCTTCCTCAGGATCGTATCTGAAATCAAATAATGTCAAATTACACATATGCATATGATTTTACATGAAGAGAAACTTACAACCCGACAAATGATAAATGAGCACAACAAAGTCTTATATAAGAAGCAAGATGAGCCCAATAAATAAATAAAATGTTTAAAGATCCAAAATGTGAACGGAATGTGAAAGTGAAAAGAAAAACACGATTCTAAACACACAGCATGATAATGAACCCAAAGATAACATTGTTGAGTGTTTTAAGAATAAAACAAAGAATCTAAAAAGTGAGTAAACCCTGTGCAAGAGTCACCTGCAGTTGTGAAGTGGAGTGATAAGAGGGAAAAGAACCTGCGTACCTGTATTGAGAATAAGCTGTGTCCTGCGAAAAAAGGATACCAATTGTAAAACATTTGTCTGAGTTACATGATTTAATGATGAAAAATTAGGGTTTAATCGTACCTCATCCAAGTCCAAATAACTATCATGTATTGATATGGTTAGGAGTCCTCGAGTTCCTAAAGAAATGTACAATTGAAACATATGTCCTGTGAACTAGATGCACTAATAATCGTACCTCATCCAAGTCCAAATAACTATCATGTATTGATATGGTTAGGAGACCTCGAGTTCCTAAAGAAATATACAATTGAAACATATGTCCTGTGAACCATTGCCCACATGCATCAAGCATTTTTGGAGTCGCAAACGGTGCGATTCCTTAAAATCGTCCGTTTGCGATTCCAAAAATGATTTTTGAGATGCATCATTATTTTTTGTTGAAAATCGCTAATTTTGCGATTTTCCAAAATGCGATTGCATTTAAGGAATCGCAAATTTGCGATTCCTTAAATGCAATGCATCATTCTTAAAAAAATTGTGAATTCAAAGATTGCAAGTGCAAATTACCACGAGGTTGAACCTCGTGGTAATTTGCGAAAAATGTTTAAAATGCTAAAATTAGCATTTTAAACACTGTCATGTTACAGACACACATGTCCTTAGGACATGTGTGTGTGAAACATCCATTTTAAAATACATTTCAGGGGTGCAGGGGGGGTCCTTTGGACCCCCCCTGCACCCATGGAATGCATCAACATTTTGCGAATTCCAATTTGCGAATTCGCAATTGCCATTGATTCCTATGGGCCTTTTGGCCCATAGGAATCAATAGGAATTGCGAAATCGGAAATTGGAATTCGCATAATATTTGCGATTTGGTAAAAATTGCGATTTTTACTGAATCGCAAATATTATGCACTTTCAATGATGCATCCCGTTTTGCGATTCCTTATTTGCGATTCGGTAAAAATCACAATTTTGGAATCGCAAAACGGGAGTTTAATGCATGTGGGCACTTATGCACTAATGAAATTGCGTAAATACATTGAAAGCTGAATTAAAAATGATGCAACACTCACTAAATGCCAATGAGACCAGAACGTTTTTTATCCCAAACTAGATATTTGGTTGTCAAGCTGCAAATTGGGAAAATACGTAAAATGTTAATTCCCGAGTAAATGGGCTTACCAGATAGAAAATAGACCGCAAGCTAAAGGAAATCTTACTGAGTGAGAAAAGCTTTGCGTGCGTCTCATTCGGTGACAGCTCAAAGTCCTCTCACGGTATACGCGAAGAATAAATACGCCAGTACGACGTTTCCTTAGTAAAAATAGAGAGCAGACGATGGGTGGAAACCCTAATCGCTTCCGGATCATGAACTTCAATGTATGTCAAAGAAATTAACCTAAACGTCCTAATGAGAATAGAAGAAATGCTGATAAAAATGGAAAATTTGTAAATAGTGAACAATTAAAATGCATAGGGTAACACAAAATATAAAAATGGGAAAGGAGATCGACGAGAAATAAATTATTAGAAACAGCATGGCGATCAACTGTGTACGTATTGAGACTTGCATGGTATGTGACCTGTGCTTACTCACAGCATCTGTAGATATCAGGGGTACCCTATCCTGATCATAGTGCCTATACAAGACAAGGTGAGGCACTAAACATTAAAATCACAAGAAAACAGTGAATAGATGAATAACTCGAAACAGAAAGTGAGACATGTGCAAAAATAAAAATCATAATCGTATTACATATTTTAAACATGAATACCATAACATCAAGTAATGACCAATGTACTTCATAAAAAGCAGCTTATCTCTACTCTATCATTTAACACTTTCGGAGCTAGAGTATCTAAGAAATGTATCCAGAACACTTCATGTTGTAATAGATTTTTGTTATGGTCAATGCCCTCAACTTGTTCAACTACCTCAACAATTTGTCCTCTTAACTGGGACAACTCTTGACTTCTACACACATGGCCTTCCATTTTCACACATTTTCATCCTCAAGTAGATATTCCCTTTGACCATTTGCATTTCTACCTCGCAGACTTTGCTTGCTGATGCGCTAGAGTTTGTGGTAATACAAATTTTGGATTCCTTGGTTTCTGGGGATCTGGATTGTTATTTGATGGATTGCAAGGTTGTATTTCAGAAGAGAGACCTTTCAATTGTTGCTAACGGTGCACACTCATTCTCAGTGTTTGGAATTACTGTTCAAGAGGGGTGCAGGTATGTTCGGCTCAACATTTGACTGACACTACTCATTGTTCAATTTCATTTTGCATTGTAGACTGTGAAAAGTGGATCTAGTGGATATGGAGGCTGGCTGCACTGCATGGTCAGAGGCCGCATCCTATACCATTTCCTACTAAGTATGGTCCAAGTATGGCCACTAAGTATGGCCTGAGTCCAAGCACTGTGGTTTCAGTCAACAGTGGCAGGATACCAAGCATGCCTATAATAATATATGTAATGTAATTTGTGATATGATTGATGCATTTGTGACCTATTATTCAATGTTATGTGTGAGATCATGAAGACTGAATAAAGCTGTCAAGTCAAGTATGCCACAACTTTTCTTTGAAAAGCGTTCGAAATGTTGCTATTTTTAAATTAGCACAGGAAGTTTGGCGGTCCAACGGCATTTACTTTCTGCACAAGCGTTGGGAAGCAGAAGATGTTCTTTTCCTTCTGTGCCCTTGGGTGATTGCAGGAAGCTGATAAGTTTCACTGCATAAACAACAATTGATGGACAGAATACAGAACAATGTCGTACATTCACCCCAGTACAGAGATCTGGGCCTAAATCCATCATTTGTTTGCACTCCACACGACCCCAGTTCAGACATGGCCATATGCAAATCAGCCTTGACCCTGTGCCTCATGGGAACAGTCCAGCCCGAACTGCCAAGCCATGTCTTTCCTGGACCGGAATCAAGCATCCTAGGACCGGTTTCGGGCTATCAGCCATCTTCAGCCAGGATAGCTTGACTCCAGTGGTGTGGAGAGCATGGGACTCACGTCTGAGCATACCCATCCCACTCGGGGTGACAAATACAAAAACAACAATTGATGGACAGAATGTAGAACAATGTCATACATTCACCCCAGTACAGAGATCTGGGCCTAAATCCATCTTTTTTTTGCACTCCACACCACCCCAGTTCAGACATGGCCATATGCAAATCAGCCTTGACCCTGTGCCTCATGGGAACAGTCCAGCCTGAACTGCCAAGCCATGTCTTTCCTGGACCGGAATCAAGCATCCTAGGACCGGTTTTTGGCTATCAGCCGTCTTCAGCCAGGATAGCTTGACTCAAGTGGTGTGGAGAGCATGGGACTCACGTCTGAGCATACCCATAACACTCGGGGTGACAAATGCAAAAACAACAATTGATGGACAGAATGCAGAACAACGTCATACATTCACCCCAGTACAGAGATCTGGGCCTAAATCCATCGTTTTTTTGCACTCCACACCACCCCAGTTCAGACATGGCCATATGCAAATCAGCCTTGACCCTGTGCCTCATGGGAACAGTCCAGCCCGAACTGCCAAGCCATGTCTTTCCTGGACCGGAATCAAGCATCCTAGGATCGGTTTCTGGCTATCAGCCGACTTCAGCCAGGATAGCTTGACTCCAGTGGTGTGGAGAGCATGGGACTCACGTCTGAGCATACCCATCCCACTCGAGGTGACGAATGCAAAAATAACAATTGATGGACAGAATGCAGAACAATATCATACATTCACCCGAGTACAGAGATCTGGGCCTAAATCCATCGTTTTTTTGCACTCCACACTACCCCAGTTCAGACATGGCCATATGCAAATCAGCCTTGACCCTGTGCTTCATGGAAACAGTCCAGCCCGAACTGCCAAGCCATGTCTTTCCTGGACCGGAATCAAGCATCCTAGGATCGGTTTCTGGCTATCAGCCGACTTCAGCCAGGATAGCTTGACTCCAGTGGTGTGGAGAGCATGGGACTCACGTCTGAGCATACCCATCCCACTCGGGGTGACGAATACAAAAATAACAATTGATGGACAGAATGCAGAACAATATCATACATTCACCCGAGTACAGAGATCTGGGCCTAAATCCATCGTTTTTTTGCACTCCACACCGCCCCAGTTCAGACATGGGCATATGCAAATCAGCCTTGACCCTGTGCTTCATGGAAACAGTCCAGCCCGAACTGCCAAGCCATGTCTTTCCTGGACCGGAATCAAGCATTTCGACTGGGTGTGAGTGTTTGATTGGTTCAGATGCTCCGTCCATCACCACCCCCTTTTATACCGCTTTGTTCGCCATAAGTTGGCAGGGTATGCTCAGACGTGAGTCGCTTGCTCACTTTGCCACTGGATTCAAGCAAGTTTGGCTGAAGACGGCTGCAATGCCAGAAACCGGTCATAGGAAGCTTGTTTCCGGTCCAGGGAAGGCATGGCTTGGCAGTTCGGGCTGGACTGGTCCCATGAGGCACAGGGTCAGACTGATTTGCATATGGTCATGTCTGAACTGGGGTGGCGGAGTGGGCTAAAGAACGGTGATGGATTAAACCCAGATCTCTCGACTGGGTGTGAGTGTTTGATTGGTTCATGTACTCTGTCCATCACCACCCCCTTTTGTACCGCTTTGTTCGCCATAAGTTGGCAGGGTATGCTCAGACGTGACTCCCTTGCTCACTTTGCCACTGGATTCAAGCAAGCCTGGCTGAATACGGCTGCAATGCCAGAAACCGGTCCTAGGAAGCTTGTTTCCGGTCCAGCGAAGGCATGGCTTGGCAGTTCGGGCTGGACTGTTCCCATGAGGCACAGGGTCAGACTGATTTGCATATGGTTCTGTCTGAACTGGGGTGGCGGAGTGGGCTAAAGAAAGGTGATGGATTAAACCCAGATCTCTTGACTGGGTGTTTGTGTTTGATTGGTTCAGATGCTCCGTCCATCACCACCCACCCTTTTGTACCGCTTTGTTCGCCATAAGTTGGCAGGGTATGCTCAGACGTGAGTCCCTTGCTCACTTTGCCACTGGATTCAAGCAAGCCTGGCTGAAGACGGCTGCAATGCCAGAAACCGGTCCTAGGAAGCTTGTTTCCGGTTCATGGAAGGCATGGCTTGACAGTTCGGGCTGGACTGTTCCCATGAGGCACAGGGTCAGACTGATTTGCATATGGTCATGTCTGAACTGGGGTGGCGGAGTAGGCTAAAGAACGGTGATGGATTAAACCCAGATCTCTTGACTGGGTGTGAGTTTTTGATTGGTTCAGAAGCTCCGTCCATCACCACCCCCTTTTGTACCGTTAAGTTTCACTGGGCATGCTCAGACAGATTATTACCAGGTTGGGCAGTCTTCAGCTTGAGAAAGACGTTTCTCTGTAAAATGGAGACCTAATATTTTCCAAAATATTGCCTTGATTTTCTTTTGGGTAGACATTATTCCTGGAATATCTTTGCTTAGGACTTTCCTAAGGTATCATAGAGATATTCAAAAACTATATAAGGGTACATGAATTGTCTGTGGTTGTGTCAAAATGAGTTCTCCTGCTGTTGTTTGCTCCAGGAAATTTTCCTGATATCTAGAAGCTCTTCTGGGCTTTTTTTTGAGTCTGCGCTGGTATTTGGATCCACTCTCAAGAGCACTGACTATTTTTCTTCAGTTTGCTTTTCCTGCCAGTCATGCAATCTAAAGCTTGAGTACGTTAAAGAAGGCATTAAGGCTTACCTATGATTCAAGGCTCACTTTCTAGTGTCACCAGTGAAATCAGTTATCGACATATAACACCAGCAAGAAATTCAAGCCAAACAGGCCACAGTGGATCAAGTACAAGATCAGCTAATAGTGGCAAACAATTTGACAATGAAGGATGCCATCTTGCATCAATCTTTGGCTTTGCCTTAGTGAGGCACAAGTGATACTCCTCTAGTGGGGCTGGCTGATTTAAAATGTTATGGGGATCCTAAGAAAGTTAGTGAGGTCAGGGGCTCCTGTATGATTCACTTCTCCTTTAAGTTACACATTTGCGTAACAGATTGAAATAAGGTTGGGTAATTTATCAATAGTACCAAAGCCTCGTCTTGTGCCACTTTTCTAGCTTCTCAAGCCTCTCCACAGCTTGACAATTATACTGCCTTTTGAATGGCTTCAAAGAAATGTTCTGTTATCAAGACTAGCATCATATGTCTCAAGAATATCTCATGGATTTTGTTCACATTTTCCCATGAACAGCAGAGTCTCCACTGATTTCCATAAGCCGAACCTTTGTATAGAGTGGCACAGTGGTTGAAAAACGATGTGTTGGAATGCTACCCGAGCGATTGCCAGTGGTTGGACTATTTGTAAGCATTCCTCCTTCAAATATTGTGTGATTGACCATTGACCCCAGTCATATATTACGTCTTTTTAGGCTTTGGCTTGAAATTTTGATTGGACAGACTCAAATGTATTCACCTTGTACAAAAGAGGTCTTAAAGATGAAATAAAGAATGATTTGGCCCAAATTTCTAGATCAGCTAGTCTTCCAGAGTTACTTACTCTTAATATTCATACTGATCACTTAATTCTAGAAAGAAAGTCTAAAAAGTTAAAGACTGAACGATTTTTAGGACACACTGTGTGGCTGCCTTTCAAACATCCTAATTGCTAAGGAATTCAAAAGAACGTATGCAGTTGGTTCTTCCAGAGGTCCGTTATCTGCTGAAGAAAAAACTTGTAGGGCTATGTATGAATTGTGGTCAGAAAGGGTATCTAAGTAGAAATTTCCCTACTCATCCAATGAAGGTATTTATTTATTTACTCTTTAAAATGCATCCTCCGAGTGGGAAATTACCATTACAACGCAGGCATTACATCGTAATGCCTTTACTACGAATCCATTACATCGCACATGCCATTAAAACACATGCTATTATAACACATGCCTTTACAACGTAGAAGGTATTATAACACATACCATTGCAATGCAATTTAAGGTAAGTTGTGTAGGTAAGTAATGTTATTGATTTTTTTTGTTGTAATTTTGTTACCCAGTTTTGTTAAATGTAATGTATTTGACGATTCAATATTGATATTATTAATAAAATAAGCAGTTAAAAAAATACTCTTGGAGGTGAAACACCCACCGTCTGGCTCGGGATGTGAGAGAAGTAGACTTTTTGAGTGGGGGAGTATATTAATACCAGGTGTAATTTTAAATACCTGGGAATTAATCATTAAAGATTTTTATTATAATTTTTATAAATTAAAAAAAAATCGAAAACAATATTTTTTAGGGTGATGCATGCACCCTTTGGCATGGGTTGCAAGGACAATATGGGTTTTGGATGATGGAGTGTATTAATACCCAGTTATTAATTTTAATGCTTGAGTATTAATGTATTTAAATGTATAAATACATTTTTAATAATTAAAATACAAAAGAACTATACTTATGCGGATGTAACACCCACCCTCTGGAAAAAGAAGTGAGGGAAATAGGGGTTTTGGGTTGTATAGTATACTAATTGCCAGATATTCATTTTAAAACCTGGGTATTCATTTATTTAATTTTTTTAATTAATTTTAATAATTAAAATCCAATGGAAACATTACTTATGAGTGTGTAACACTTACCTTCTTGCATGAGATGTTAAGGAAATCGGGGTTTTGGGATGGGATGTGTATTAATGTGCAGGTCTTAATTTAAATGCCTGGGTATTAATTTACATTCGTTTTGCGAAGGAGTTTTAATAGATACAATGCAATAAACACAATACTTAAGAGTGTGTAACACCCAGCCTCTGGCACAGAATATGAGAGTAAGGGGGGTGTTGGGTGGGGGGAGTGTATTATTACCCAGATATTAATTTTAATACCTGGATATTAATATATTTTACTTTTAAAAATTAATTTGTATAATTTATGTACAAAAAAACATTACCCATGAGGGTGTTATATAAATCCTGGGACACGTGATGACAGGGAAATCAGGTTATTGAGTGAGGGGTTTAATAATAGTCTGTTATTCATTGAATACCTGGATATTAATATATTGTACTTCTTAAAAATAATTTGAATAATTTCAATACAATAGCAACAAAACTTATGAGGGTGTAACACCCACCCTCTGGCATGGAATATGAGGGAAATGGGGTTTTTGGGTGGGGCAATGTATTAATAGCCAGATATTAAACTTAATACATGGGTATTATTTTATTGTAATTTTAAAAGTTAATTTAAATAATTTAAAACTATTAAAACCACTACTTACGAGGGTGTAAAACTCACCCTCAGTCACGAGATGTTAGGGGAATAGTGGTTTTGTATGGGAGAGCGTATTATTACTTAAGTATCTATTTTGATTTCTAAGTATTTATTGTAATTTTTAATATTAATGTAAAAAAAGATATACCATTTTTTAAGTGATAGTCTTGTGGGTGTAATACCATGTGGAATGGGATTGCTAGGGAAATAGGGATTTTGGTTGGTGAAATATTTGAATACACAGGTACTAATTATAAAACCTGGTTATTAATTATTGTAAATATGAAAATTAATGGAAAAAGTCTTAAAAAAAGGTAACCAAAGATATGTATGTATGTATAAATATATATTTATACACATTCAATGAACAAATATGTACAGTAAATATTAAAATAGTATTAGAATGTAAAACAAAATAAACTTTTATTTAGCAATTTAGGACACAGAAAATATAATACTTTTTTTTATCAAATTTAAAAAATATGAGTTGATAAAAAATATGAAATAAATTAATATAAATAGGTTGCAATGTATATTCTTTTATTTAAAAAACAATACTTTTAAGAAACAATGTAATAACATTTTGAAAACTTTGTTTTGTACTTTCCTATGCTTCTCCATTGAAGTCAATGGGAGAAATTGTTCTTATTTTACTTTTTTCTTTCAGAGTTGATGTTCGTTATTGTGCATCTGTTTCTACAGTTGGTGTAGCAACACAGGCAAGAGCCGAAGCAAAGAAGCACTGCAGTTAGGTAAGACACATTTAATTTATAAAACAGACATTGTGGGTGGCATACTTTATTGCAAGAAGAGAGGAGGGAGGTAATTAGATGTAAGTTAGTGCTAAGATGTATGTTTTGAATGTTCAAACCACTATTTTAATTATTATGCAGGTAGTGGTTGTAAGCCCACGTCAGGATGATTGCTTTTTTTACATTTTTGGTTTATATAAAAAAAGTTCAAATAAAGTTTAGGAATTCTTATAAACAAAGTATACGGTATTCTCAGCAGTAAAAACACATGGAAGTTTCTATAGCGCAGATGCCTTGGTTCGGCCAACAGGATTGTGAAAACATTTTGGAATATGGCTTATGGACTTTTGCTTTACGCCTGATTTCTGTAGCATAAGGAACTTTTGACTTTTGGAAATTGTTTCCCACATTATGGATCTATTTAAATCATATAGACAGTGGATTGCACAAATGGTTTTGTTGTTGTGTTTTTTTGCCCCAAAAACATACTTTTTTTTTTTTTTGAGGGGCTTGCATTTTTTTTAGATTAGTAAATTTTGCAGCAGTGATTTTGCTGGAAAATATAGCAATGCCAATCGGTCTATCAATAGTTTACAATGGGATATTGATTGCTTCGTGGATTATGGTTTTATAATTTTGAATTATTTGGGTGCACAAGACTCTTGGTGAAGTGAGGTTGTTTGCAAATCATCAAGAGCTGAAGTAAGAAGACAACTCCAGGTCATTCCTTCAATTTAGAAAAATAATTTAAAAAATGACAATCTATTCATTAAAAATGAATTGCAAAAGAGACAATTAAGATAGAATAGGTGTTAGAGTCAGTTAGAAAAGTAATATGAGTGCAATATTGGCTAGTCTGCAGGTACCATCAACAAAGATTGTTGAATTTGTCCCAATGGTTGCTCTGGCATTTCCTTTATTCTTTTCAAATTCATGTGTTCAGACTCCCAGTCCATGATTACACTATTCTCATTTCTTGGAAACTTTACTCCTTCCTCAAAATTTCCAAGAAATTATAAACATTATAAACATTTGGGGAGGTTTTCTGATTGCTTTGTTGAAGGTGTTGTGCATCCTTCTATGGCATTATTAGTCTTTGCTCCCACTGTAAGCAGGTTTTGTAACAGTTCCACTATTTCTGCGAACCGTCCTGCTTAGATGGCCAATCAATGTGTCCTCAAAGTAACAACACTCCTTAGCACACGTAAGTCGAGCGAACAAGCTGATCGTAAACGGGGCTGACTTCACGGAGAACGACCGAACGGGCGAAAGCCACCCTGCGGAAACAGAAACCTTAAACTGATCGGACAACGTACACTGATTAGTAGATAACGGAGGACCCCCGTAGAACCTCCATGCGGGTTGGAATTATCACCGCATATTAATGATGAGATAACAGATCTGGAAATAGCCTTGAGAAAGTCGTGGGTTGCATTCCCATATACAACGAAACACGTGTCGGCTGTATGAAAAGTTTCCAGTGAACAGAAATAAACGCGAATCTGATGTACCAGACATAACTACTCTTCGTGATTGTATCAGAAGAATTGGTGGAAACACTTGTATACATGACACCATTGTGACTTACGTGTGCTAAGGAGTGTTGTAGCTTTTGAAAGGCCTTTGCCGTATTCGGAAGGATAAAAGTGGTTCCTTCTACCTTTTAGCACCGTCGAATACATTTTCTTAAACTAAATAAACTGTGAGATTTTCTATGTGGCGCCAGCTTACCTATACCAAACCACTGCTCGTTTGTAACTGTGTCCTCAAAGTAATTTAGTAATTGAGCCAATTTATCTTTGTTCAATGTAAAATTCTCAGATTCTGTATTTGAAGTATAGTATTCATCTACACTGTCGGGATGCACAAAGCATAATGCTGTTATGTTTTTTTAACTCAGTTTACTGTCTGATATGTAATCCTCAACTAAGGATGTTTTTTTATTTTTCTCCAATATGCCTGTGAAAAGTGACAATAACATCCTTGAAACAGGATACATTTCAGTTATGGTGTTAATCATGGGTAATTCGATTTCAATTATCACATTTCTAGAACTTTTATTCAGGGTTTTAGATTTTTCCACTGTTACAAATTCAGTGTATTTTGAGGTTTGTTTATCAGGAAGTATCCAGTAACACCTGGATTCAGTTAATATATCCCTACAATAAAGTTATTGCCACCATACTTTAATATTCATTTGCCTCTGTTGGACTTGATGTATGTTGCCTCTCTTCCAGTTGCCATCTTGATATGTTTCTGAAAAAAAAGATGTCAAAAAGTGATTACGTGTTATTGTATGTCGATAGTTTATATTGTTTACACCTGTAAAAAAAAGTCTGGTTAACATTTCTTTGACTGCCTATTGACTTTTCCAATAACATGATATTTATTCTGTTGCTTGACTTTGATTTGGCAGCTGTGATTTTTTACTATGGTTTGTAGTTGACTCATGTGAAAAGAAAGATTTCTTAAATAGTTAATGTATTTAGGTTTACCTTAATTTGGTAGATTTCTCAGATTTCTTGTCCATTTGGTGGTATAGGACTTTCCCTAGGTGATATGGCTGACTTGATTTTCTTCTGTCTGGGTGTTCTTGGATTGGTCTGAAAGGAAACGTTGACATTAACAGAGGTTTTCAATATAAGTGTTAGGTTAAACAGATTGTTGTTTGTTTTTGTTTTTGGATACTGAAGAGAAATGTTTTAGTTAGTTTTGGGTGTATCATTACGTTCTTCACTTATTTTACCTCTCAAGGTCTACTACTTAGTGAGTATGTGCTGGTGATTATGGTTTGGAGTTCAGCTAATGGTTTTGTCCATATTTTCTCGATGGGTAGTTTTCTAAGCCTGTGAAAAAAGTATAATTACTGTATGTACCACTACCATCGTACAGTGATTTACCCCCTGCCATATTATAATGGCTGGGTGTATTGCGGCAGACGCAAAGTGCGTCTGCCACTTTTCCACCGGTCAGCAATTTCGATTTCCGGCCGGATAGACCTGGCCCACAATATAGTGGCAGTGCCTAGCAGGCACCACCATCCATATTATGATGAGTGCGGTGGAAGTCCTTTCCGTGGTGGCGATACCGCCATGGAAAGGATGGCGGTATGTGCTTTGGGGGCTCATTAGGGCCCCCCGGGGGGGTGGGGGATGCACTTGGGGGGTACCCATGGTACCCCTTCCATTTCCATGCACAAGGTGGCAGGCACCCCATGGCACTTTGGTATTGCCGCAATGCTAAACATACGGAATGCAACCGCCTGGGTGGCAGTTGCATCCAAATTAGTGGTGCGGGACAGCCGCATGTCTGGCAGCCGGTCTCAGTACCGCAAGGATGTCGGGTGGACTAAAGTCCGCCTGCTATCATAATCACCCCCTAAGTGTGAATCGTTTTAAACTTTCACTTTCTTTGATTGATGGCAATTCAAATACTGTATGTCTATGTCCAAAATCTGTTAACTTATAAGAAAAATACAATTAGATTTAGGTTTAGGTTTTGGGATTATTTCGGTTACAATTAAATGAGATTCCTGTTAAAATTTAACTTACTCAAGTCAACAGATGGCCATTCTAATGCTGTATAACTGTGTCCAAAATAGGTGAATTTATTATAAATTTAAAATTATTTTAGGTTTGAGCGTTATTTCGGATCAAATTAAATGTGTTTTGTGTGAAGCTTTCACTTACTTAAGTCAATAGATGTCAGTGTGTGGTTCGAGGCTCTCAGTTGTCTCCTCCTATTCCAAGTGTATGGATTTCAGGACAGTCAATGTACCACTGAGAACAAAATGGTGGTCAACTGAATTTCTACCTTTATTAGGGGTTAACAAAATGTTAAAACATAATATGTCTTGAAATGGATTTTTCCACATGATTGAGACCCATAAATAATGTGTATTTATTCTGTAGTGTGCAAAATGTGGCTCTTTATGTTCTGTTTTAGAATGCCATCCCTTTTGTGTAGACCTTGGCTGAACTTTTAGAATGAAAGGACACCAGTTTACTTCGCATTGGAATGCATATACAGGGTTTTCCAATGAGCGCAAGTATATAAATACAATCAGAAAAACATTCTTTAACAGAAATTACACAAGTTAAGACTATACATCCATAATTAAAACATTCAGTAGACATTATGATACAAAAGATGTAAGAATAGATCGATTTACTACAAGAAAAATTCCCAAAAACCTAATTAGATGATATTGAATCTTCACAGTAGTTGGATTTAACAATAAAGTACTTCTTTATGCGTTACTATAAAGTGCTTCGAAGTTACAGGGTATATATTTTCACTGCAGATATATACAAATCAGGGTAAAAAAACACAATTCAAATCCTGTTTCACAGCTCCACTGTACAGACAAAACAGATTACAGGATGACCCATACTTTTTAATCCACATGTTTTCACCACCCAGTATCTGATTAAACTAAATTTCATAAAAAATCTTTGCATAAGAGGACATAAATTGGCCTTTAAATAGAATTTCATGACATCACATCACATCATAAAACATACAACTAAAGTGAAGTCTTTTTATCTGTACACAATGTCTCAAGTCATAGTAAAAATGTCTAACTCTGGGGGTCTTTTTTAAGCAGCTCTTTATAGCACTGCTAGTCAGGCAAGATAGCACCTCATCACTGTTCAATGCC
This sequence comes from Lissotriton vulgaris, assembly GCF_964263255.1. Taxonomy (NCBI): domain Eukaryota; kingdom Metazoa; phylum Chordata; class Amphibia; order Caudata; family Salamandridae; genus Lissotriton; species Lissotriton vulgaris. The sequence goes on from NC_141691.1 coordinate 1,518,021,989, forward strand.
ACCTGATGTAAGCTATGATTGTAAACAGTCCCAAGTGTGTAAATCCCTTTACTATCCCTTAAACCTCCCTGCCAAATACCGTTTTCAAGTGTATTTTCTGGAGTTCTAAACAGTTGAATAAAATAATGAATGACCTGGCAGTGAGCTTGAAACTTTAAATCAATCAGACCCAGCTTGAGACTGATCATTTCAATCGAAACGATACCTTACACCAAGGTATCGTTTCCAGAGAACAGATTTGGTGTTGGATAAAATTTTAAACAAGAAAAGCATACTTGCATCTGTACTATACAGTGCTACTAGTGTAATATTAGCTATGTACACCTTTCTACGTTTTGGCACATGTCTCCTCCCATGTTCATTAATCGATTGCAAGATTCTAAATCCTGTAGACTTTGATTTTGAAGAGACTTATGGTACCAATGGCAAGTTGGTGGAGATACTAATTGCTAAGTATAAATATTCTTTTACCACCACTAATTTCCACCCATTAAAAAAACAAGACCTTGTAGACCTACGGTCTCTGGCCCCAATTATTATGATTTTAGTTTTCCTTTCATTATTGAAAGAGTATGTGCATGTGCAAAGGAGGGTAAAGTGGCCAACCAATAGGAGTAAGTGACATTAATACTAAATCATCCAAATACCTCAAGGTGGAAACTTCTCTTTATCCAAATTTAGGAGGATCTGTAAAACTTTGGCTTAAAAGGTTGGAAAGTCAGACAAATAAAGAGTAAATAACTGAGGGGCAAAATTACTCCATGTTTGTGGCCATTGTCTACTGGAAATGTATTACAATAAGCATTACTAGTGCCAGTAGTACTTTCATCAAATGTCAGAATGAAGGCATATCAGTGGGAGAATCAGGTCACACAGAATGCATCTCATAAGTTTCTGACAAAGTGATAAGTGATCTACATAGTCAAAAGCACTGCTAAAATCAACAATTGCCCCATATACCTTTATTTTACAGGTCTTCACATACTATTCACTAAGCATGTATAGGCACACAATGCTGTCTGATGTGGAACAAGCCTTCTGAAAGCCCGACTGTTCAATAGGCAATAACTGAGCAGCCTCTGCCTAAGAATCTAAATAATTTAATAAACATTTGGAAAAATCTTCCAAGTAACATCAAAGAATGCAATTGGACCATCATTTTTGGGAAGATCAAAGAAGGTATAAGAAAACAATGGTATTCATTCTTGAAGTACTGCGATGTACACCTTTAAATGAATCTTTTCCTCTGGTCCATAATGTTACTGCTTTCGCTGTGTTCAACGTTTTACAGACTGTTCTTCAGTTACCTGAAAGAAACTACAGGTTCTGTTTTAATTGACATTGATGTTTCCAGTTCCTTCTTATACATTAATTGAGCACAGGAAAATCTAATTCCAGTAAAGAGCAAACTGAATCTTCAAGTAGCTGAAGCAATTGATGGAACTCCAGTATAATCAGATTTAGGAAAGGAATAAACACAACCTTACCTCTAACCAATTCCAATAATTATTAATGTATACAGATCAATCCTTTATATGCTCCTATGCACCCATTGATATGGGGAGTTGCTTAAATGTTCTTTCATAATCTGTACATCATCTGTTAGGCTTGAACATTGTTCATGGGTTCCAAATTTTGTTAAAGTTTTGTTTTTCAAGAAAGTAAGTAAAGGCAGTTCTACACCTCTGATTAAGGAAGAGTAGATATCAGAACACAGTTCTCAGCCCTTCCATCTAAGTATCAAGAATCTTTGGAAGTATTTTCTGAATCTCAATTAATTAGATAAACCCCCTATATTGAATTCAGACTCCACTATTGACTTGGAGCCAAATCTTGTTGTTCTGTTTGAACCTAACTTCATAAGAAACTTGCCAATGGCTTTTTTGTGCCTTCAAATTCAAATTGCAGCGTCATTATTTTTTGTTCCTAAGAACAAATCTAAGGAGTTTCATGCTAGGATCTACTAGAGAGGATTAAATAAACTTACATTAAAGAATCCGTGCCAACTTCCATTCATTTCTGACATAAAAATTCTTCAAAAAGCCTAGATTGTCGCAAAATTTGATTTACGAGGAGCCTATTATCTCATCTGAATTTGACCAGGTGATAAATGGAAAACAGCTATCGGAACACCGTTGGCCTAAATTAAAATATAAGTAATAGATTGGGCCAGCAAGGGATTTTTTATTACTATGGTTGGGAACCAGTATGTGCAGAACTAAATTTAATTGTGTGCTCACACTATTCTTTGATTATGACTGGAAGGCTCAATTATCACTATAAATCTATAATGTTACCACACTAACATTAACAGAAATGAAACAGTAATAATACAAAAATACAAAAACCAGGTTGTTGTGATCAAAAATTGTTACTTAGTATTTTATTTTCAAATAGAGAATTTATCTCTTTTGCATGATCAAGGGTACATAAAAATGCGAGTAAGATATACTTAGGCAGTGTAATTCATTCACATGGTATATCTGAAAACAGTCTAAACTGCTAGTCAATAATATATTTGACTTCAAAAAAATGGCATGAAAGTCAGTGATACTGAATAGAACAACAGCAGAATTTAGACAGTGCACTGTCTAAATTCTGCTGTTGTTCTATTCAGTATCACTGACTTTCATGCCATTTTTTTGAAGTCAAATATATTATTGATTAGCAGTTTAGACTGTTTTCAGATATACCATGTGAATGAATTACACTGCCTAAGTATATCTTACTCGCATTTTTATGTACCCTTGATCATGCAAAAGAGATAAATTCTCTATTTGAAAATAAAATATATAGATTTATAGTGATAATTGAGCCTTCCAGTCATAATCAAAGAATAGTGTGAGCACACAATTAAATTTTGTTCTGCACATACTGGTTCCCAACCATAGTAATAAAAAATCCCTTGCTGGCCCAATCTATTACTTATTCTTCTGCCCAAGCCTGCAAGGGTATATTGGGTTGCTCACCTTCATATACCTAAATTAAAATATAGCGTTATGTCATTCAAACTTTGCAATGGCCCTCTATATTTCAACCCTTTATAGACTCAGTTGTGTCAGGTTTACTTCCCCAATCAGTAATAGTTAATCTCAAAGATAACCTTTTTTTCCCCTAATATTCTTCTGAACATAATCATTTGTTAAGGAAGTCCATCTTTAAAAAAATTGCAATCAAATACCCTACTAGCCACACCTGAAAAATGTCTATTTGATCAATCATCAGTCTCCTACATATTATCTGAAAGATGATTGCAGATTGATACTATTAAGGGAAAAGCAATGTTCCTACTTTTATAAGACAAATCCAAACCTTTCTTGGATTGGAAAAATCTCCCAAACTCTTTTGGAACAGGCACTCACACTGCAGCATCTTGCAGCACCTTATCACAGCTCCTTATTGGTGACTTTATCGGATCTGATACAACCTGGTGCAGACTGATGCAGCCCTCTCACCAAGGAGAAACAGTACAACTCTCAGCAAGCTGTACCTGGTGCCATACCTGACTGCAGTTGGCCTGAACTTGTGGCTTTTGACCCAGACTCCCAGGTTCAATCAGTTCTCCATAGTTGGCATTTCTTACCTTCATGGGTGCTATTTTTCCTACAAGTTTAAAAACTCATAACTCCAATACTACTGATTGGATATTTCTTGTTTTGGTGTCCTTTTTTTCATTAAAATATTCTCTGTTTCTAAATTACTGTGGAATTATTCTTGTGTTATGTTATCACTTTATTACTGTTTGAGTGCTGCATAAATACTTTACTTACTCCCTTCCAGTTAATCCTGATTGCTTTATGTCCAGCTTCCAGAGGGTAAATTACAGGTTTATTTAGTGACTTTTGTGGTTCACCCTGACAAGGATTGTGTTTATTATTTGAGTAGGTCTCTCTTCCCTCTCAACTTTTAACCCCATTTCTTACACTTTGAAATAAAGTCCAAAATGGAATGTACTTTCTTCTATATCCTATATAATCAATACCGTGACAGTCAGATTAAATAACTCATGCTACATTTCACGTGTCTTCATTAAAACCATACCTATCTACAAAGAATCTTAAATCTTTACCTCTTAGGGTTGCTGGTCAGCAAGAATATGATATCAATGATATTTATGATTCCCATTTACACAGAGGAAAATGTAATTACTTAGGTTACTGGAAGGTTTTTGGTCCTACTGATAGACCGTGGGAACCAGATTCTCAAGTTCATGCTCTTATGTTTATAATTTTGTTTTTTGTAAAAATCTTAAAAAACTGACTTTTTTGGAAGGCATGTCACATTTATAATCAACAAAGGAACACTGGTGGTCCAACACCTTTGCATGGATTTACTTACTGTGTATGAGTTGTAAAGCTAAGGCTCTCTTCTCCTAAGTCTGCCATTGAGTGATTACAGTGAGTTGGTTAGTTTTTCTGAGCATGCTGGGACAGAGTATTACTGGACTGTGGAGGTGTTCTTCTTGAGCCAGATGCTTTCATGTAATTCCTTTGGCAGTGTGCAACCATCTTGAAGGATGAATCCTGGTCCTTTTGAATGTACATTTGCAAAGTCCATACCTGATTATCCTTTGGGAAGACACTGTTCCTTGAATATTCCTTTTTAGCACTTTCACAAGTTATTATAAAGAGATAGTAATTTCTGTACCATGGATTTCTCTTCTGGTTTCTTTATTCAACTGACCTGTATAGGAGACTGGCATTGTCTACTGTGCATTGTACCTCATTTTCTGGTTTCTGATAAATCCAGGGACTTTCCCTGACTTTCTTAAGTTCTTCTGGATTTGTGTTTTGCCTGTTCAAAAGTGCTGTAGCTTTCTTCAGTCTGCCTTCTTCACCTGCTTTCCTTACAAGCAGAATTCTGAGAAAGAAGAAGAAGGCAATAGGCCCTAGATACGTTCAAAGCTCAACTTCTAGAATTTCTAGTGAAATCCACTTATCAACAGCTTTATGAATGCAGAGCTAGTAAAAGTAGAAAAAAAGAGGGGCTATTTCAATGGCCATATGAGGCTGCAGGCAGCCATTTGTAATACTGCAATCCCTCTGTGCACCCACTCTTCCCTTTAATCATGACATTTCTTGGTGACGTTCCCTTTTCTATTTGCTCACCCTGCCCCATCCCTACGGCTCCAGACCATCCCACACATGAGCCTAAGCATGCCCTTTCCATTTTTTGCCAATACAAGGAATCCATATAGAGCTGATTTGCAAGACTTCTAGCCATTGTTGGGTGAGATATTATGCACCTGGAAAATCTTTGCATTGATCAGGTCAGGCAAACTCAGGAAAAGTTTTTTGGTTATGCTGATGCAAAGATTTCAAGTTCCTTAAATTTGGTGGGCCCACACCTTGATGTGAGCAATACATAATGTGTCAGAGTTATGGTTCCGGCCATATCATCCCTCTCAAGCATTATGCTCCTCCTCCTTGTGGTGGTTCCTACCATCTAAAAATCCATTATGGGCAGACACTCCTTTTCTTACCTATTCCCAAGGCTCTCAAATGCCTTACCTACTGCAAATAAAATCACAGCCAACACTAGTTTATTTTGGAAAGAAACGTAAAACTTGCTTCTTTCAAAACTCCTGACTTCTCCCTTAGTCTTGCTGTGCTCCATTTTCCCTTCAGCACCAAGACACCCTTTCACGTACTCGCAGCACTTCACAAACTATTAAGATTATGATAACTGGCAAGTTCCCTCACCTTTTTAGGTGCTGTGTTGTGTTCTTGCTCCTTGATGATTTCAGATTATAGTGAATAACCTCCCTATGCATTTCCTTAAATATATCTGCTTTTACAATGGGATTTTACGACAGGGAGGCACAGTTATTTCCACCAAGGAAAGAAGAATGCCATCTGGTAAAGAACTATCTTTCACAATACTTCTGAGTACCTTTACCCCCAAAATAGTAAAACTAGGTTTAGCAGCTAATTTTAATCATGCTATCAACAATTACGTTAGTTACACAGTAGCAATAGGCGTAGCTCCTCCTCAATGGAAAGAAACTCAAAATGGAGCCTAAGAAATCATTGTTTTCTGCGCCACTCTATAAAAAAAGAAGCTGGGTTAGAAACATAGAAATAAATGACCTAACTAAAGGTGATGTGAAAAGTATACAGATAATCCATGTTATCAGAAAAAATCAATTTAATTCAAGAACAATTCAACAACTTAACAACCAATATTATCCTGTGCCTCTTTTTGAAAATCAAATCTACAAAACCTTCAATCAGATACCACATTTCTACCCCCTCACTGTAAATGTGAAAAATTGACATAATATCATCCTTCAGAAGCAACATTAAATCGTTCTTCCCCAGAATCAAACTCCTCTTCCAAAAACACCTGACAGGTTTTCCCACTCATCATTCAAAACAAAGTCCTACCCACTATCACCAGGTAACTAGGTTACTATTGAGATCATCTACCTACCAACATTATTCAGGACAATTTTAACATCTTTGTTTCTATTTGATGAAGCTTGATTAATGCTTTCTTCTCTAGAGGCACCTTCCCCATCTTCATATTTTGAACACATCACCCCATTCCTTCAATATCCCAAAGTCTGACCTGTATCTGGCTCACATTGAAAAAGCTATGGAAAGATGCATAGCTAGGCAACCAAATTACTTCATAGCCAAGGCACATATATTGCCAAAACATCACTAATACTTCCTTCCTGGTTTGAGTTTTAAAATAGCCCCTCAGAAATTCTCAGATGATGTGCATTGCATCTTGGAACAAGGCGACTCCTGATTATTATTTCGACTCCGATGGCTAGGAAAGGTTCATAGTTGTAGTGTAGCAGAACTTGATTGCCTGCTGCCCTATTGACTGATGGCAATTTCTGAGTAAGACAAAAATGCGGGGAGCGCGCGGTCCATGCTCCACTCTCAGACGCACTGCATGTTGTGGATACTCGATCCAACTATTAATTCTCAATTTGACCTTGTTCATCATTCATTCAATTTTGACTGTGATGTTTACCATACTTTCTTCTTCTCTTTTGACTAATCCACATAAAAGACAGGATGTATTTAGGAAGCTTCTCGTATTGTTGTGTGCCCATCCAGGCCTCCTCAGAAATACGATCCCAATACAAAAGATAGTTCAGAGCAGCATTTCTGTTTTCAAAACCCAATGCATTTTGGGCTGAATTCCCAGCCCTTCGTCAGAGGTAACTGAAAGTCAACAATTACAAAAATAATATCAATAATATTTGTTGCCTTTTAACAATTAAAATTACATGAATCTTAATTGAGCCATGCGCATATAACATTTTGTGTACAATGCAACAATTCCCATTGCTCCCCACATGTTTGTACTAAATTACGGTGCATTCATGGTAAGGCACAGCCCAGTTTCGCACACAAATGGCAAAGTTTGTTTAAATATACATGGACTAAACAATGACTTTATTGCGAGAAATGCAGTGTGCATACCACCTCTTTCAAAATGTCAACATTTCTGAGTAAGAACATATACAAGATATACTCAATTTTCATCTTAATATCTCTAATGAAAAGTGAATCACTGCTCTTATAGGAATAAGAGGACTTTAAATTCAAGTGGAAGCTGCAGAAGGCCTGGTGTAATTTTTGACTATTGCTGCAATTTCTCCTAAATAGTATGGTTGCTTTACAGTTATTCAACTTGCATGGGAGATATCCTCCTGACTCGTATCTGTCACACTTTTTATAATGCTTATGTGTGGATTTAGTCTGCAATACTGGTTGACCATTAAGAAGAGAAATGCTAGTTAGGGTGTATATAGTGTGGTATTTAAATTCGGAGAAATGGGAGAGGGTCTTTCTTGTATTAACAGTTGGAACTGATATGCAGTGTGTTTGCTGCGTTTTTAAGGCTGATAGTTTTGTGACCTCCCACAAACAAGGGAGTGGATGGGGTGCAGACCCCGTCAGGTCCAAAGTCACAGCTTTTTGCCTTCTGAGGTTTTCTTTTTTGAGTTGTGGTCAAAGAAATGTCAACACTTGTAATTGTCACCTCATTTACACATCTTAGAAGGATATGATTCTATTATGCCCCAGATGACGCTTTTGTAATAGAGAATCTGTGCAGATGAGTTTCTTCTTTGAGCTCCCTTCTTGACTGCTTTGCATTTTCTCGACTGGATATGTTGGCTTAGGTGGGCGAGCTGGCCTGTTTGGGCATTTACTGGGCTGGCCTCTTCTGCTGCTGTTCAATTCCTCATGTGCGTTCTCTAGCAGCAGTCAAAGGCCAATTTCAAGAAAACACAAAAATTAGGACGGCAGTGCCAAAAACGAAAAGAGGTGGATAGAGGATACGTTGTTTTGTTATATTATAGAAACAATAAGGAATTCAGAGTATGGACGACAGGACTTCTGCCCCATTTAAGAGTAAAGTTTTTCTTTATGGAAGAGGAAACCTCAACCAGATCTTAGTGTCTTGCTACATCATAGGCATCCTCTCCGAACCCTGGTAGGTAAGTGCCACCAAGGCAGACTCAACCTCCTCTAAGACTTTACTGGATCTAATTTAATACAATAACCCTAAAAGATGACTTTCCTCTTAAATGCTGCAGAAGTCCTTTGACGTGCAAACTTTGGATTCCTGATTGTTTGTATAGTATTACGAAACAACATATCTGCTAACCACCTCTTTTTGTACTTGTCGCTCCCGTACTTATTTTTGTGTTTTCATAGATATGTACAGTGGGCATGTATGGTGGCCTACCCTCCTCCTCTCTGATTGTGTTAAAGGCCAGTTTCTCACATTAATGGCTATTAACTACTATGGGGCCGATTTAGATTCGGGTCGGAAAGCGTTCCGACCGACACGGTTCGGGACTGAAGCCCGACCAACTCGCACAGGCACTGTACGACCTTACAAGTACAATGCGTTCTGGTCAAAATCCAACGACTCGTACGGAATAAATCCAGACTGACCGAAACATACGAAAAACAATGCCGCTGCATTGGAAACTGAACCAAAACTTTCCACCCGACACGGAATGGCTACAGTCCCGACCGACACGAACATGCACCTTACAACCAGCCAAGTACGATGCAGTGCGTAGTGGACAAAAGCGAGTTGCACGGAGTCCAAGCCATACAACCGATTCGCACAGACCATAGACATTGGCAATAAAAAGAGCCCGTCGCGACCTACGCGTACGTGAAACATGCAACATAGCACAATGTCAGTGTGACCGACTCGGATCACACCTCAAGTGGCTCCACAGGCATATGAACTGGACAACTGAACGTCCCTGTCAAGCCTAAAGAAATCATGTAGTTGACACACAAAAAGGACAAACAGGCAGTTATAAATAAAAAAAAAACACATTTTAAACCAAGACACACCCACAACTCCACCAATAAAAAGGGAAAAAATCCAGAACATGATCCTTTGCAAATCTCACAGACCTGCAAACAGACAAAACCACCACACTGACACAAACAGCCACAACCTACACACTACACAACATTAGCACCACACAATAGGCACACTCACAGTCACACAGCCACACACATACTCACCAATTCTCACTACCACACACACACACCCATCCATCTCCACCACCACCCATCACTATGCCCCCAAAGAAGAATCCAAAGTTCACAGATAGTGAGTTGGAGGTCATGGTAGATGAAATCATCAGAGTAGAGCCACAGTTATTTTGTTCCTTGGTCCAACAGCCCCCCCATCCCAGAAAGACAAGATGTGGGCGAGGATTGTGGACAAGGTGAATGACTTAACATCTACCATGCGCACAATGGACGAAATCAGGAACTGGTGGCACGACAAATGCAGGAGGGTCAAGAAACTCATCATCAAAGACTATGCCCTGAGCCAGCCCACTGGTAATGGGCGTCCTGCAAAACCGGTGTATTTCACTTCCTGGGTAGAGATGGTGCGGGCCATGTTCCCACCAGTTGGCCTCCATGGATTGCCTGGCATACCAGAGCCAGGTGAGTACACTAACAACTATTCCAGGATGTGATGTCACAGCAATCAGCACCCACAGACAATAATGTCAGGTGGACAGAGAAAACATTCACCGTCAGGAAGCCACATCAACCTAAAGGTAACTATTCTCTCATGTGTATGCCACCTAGAGAAACACAATACCTACAATGTTAAAGTAACATGTACCTAGGGCAATACATGTACAAACCCAATGACAAACACCCCAGTGATTTGGCCCCATATACCATGAAACACCCTCAGCCATCAAGCTACCACAGTTACACACACTCCCAGGGCAGCCGAGTCATAGGAAGGAAGGTCTGGCGAGCTGTACAGGTGGGTGTAGCTGAAAGCAGGGTGAGAATCGTAGTACCAGGCATTAGTCCCCATCACACTTGCCCCAGGCATAGGCCCATGCTCCAGGCTCACCTCACAGGGAGCGTCAAAGTACAGGCAAGATTGGAGACACTGGGCTCTGGTGTGGGGAGCACAAGGCCATTCTGGGACTTGGGCACTAACAAACACCAAGACACCACTGTCAGGCAACTTGAACATGTACGGAGACTCACTGTCTTGGAAGCATGGCCCATGGGGTCCCATCTGGTCCAGGGGGGAGAAGGAGTGCAGCCTCAGACTACAACTCCCAGCAGGCCGTGCCACACACACACAACTCCCATCAATAACAAACAACACATCTGGGACACAACACAACCTGAGACTAAAGGTAAACCGACTTCCAAGATGCCTGACACTGGGCCCGGGGGGGAGGGGAGGATATGAAATCCATGGTGGTATTTGTGTCCCAATGCAGATTGTAACTACAAACACACCTGCAATTTCACTGGCAAGATCCCCATTCACAAAAGCCACAAAACCGAGTACAAATACACAGTAAGGCAATGGGATTTGCACACCAGTCCCATGCAGCAGCCATTTTGTCTGCACACATCCTATACCAGGAAAGCTGAGTCACAGGAAGGAAGCATGGGTTTGCTGGGAAGGGGGGTGGAATCAAATGTATGATGTGAGTTGGAGTCCCTGGCCTGAGTCCACATCCCACCAGCCCCAGGAATAGGCCCATGCACCAGGCTCACCTCACAGGGAGTGTCAAAGTCCAGGCAAGATTGGAGACACGGGGCTCTGGTGGGGGGAGTACAAGGCCTTTCTTGGACTCGGGCACCCACAAACACCAAGACACCATTGTCAGGCAACTTGAACATGTACGCAGACTCACTGTCTTGGAAGCCTGGGCCATGGGGTCCCATCCGGTCCAGGGGGGAGAAGGAGTGCTACCTCAGACTACAACTCCCAGCAGGCCCTGCCACACACACAACTCCCACCAACAACAAACAACCTACCTGTGTGAAGCAGGAAAGTGCACGTTTTGCAATGTACATATAAGGCACCTTAAAAATACATGAGCTGTCCATGCACACAGCTCTACGTGTACATAAAACGCATCTGGAAATTGTACAAAACCTACATCAGCATATGACTGTGATAATTGAGGAAAAGGCCATGCACATACACTCATCATGAAGCATTGTACAGAATTGAATGTGCGTGATACGTTTATGTGTGCTGAACCACAACATACATTGTGTGTCTCTTCCACCCACAGGTGCAGCTGGGGAAACTTCAAGAACAGATGAGGAAGATTCACAGTCCTAGAGACTCTGGTTGAAACAGAGCAGGCCTGTGTGGATGCCTCTCACTCCTCTGACGATGACCATGAACAAGCTGGCCCCTACGGTGTGGATCAGCGTGCAGCAGCAGTAACATATGCACCCCCTGCCACCATTATGGCTCCAACTGACAATACCCTGATGACCCCTACTAACACGGACAGACAAACCCAACCCAACACCGAGGGCACAGGGAAGCCTGGAGGTGGCTGCCAATTCCACCAGTGCCATCACCAGAGGAGGCCCAGTGTCGTCTGTGCCTGCAACAGCAGAACCTGCTCATGGTGGTAGTGGGGGTAGGCTGAGGACACCACATGGCCATGGTGCTGAATCCCAAGCTGATCCCCAATTGGTACACATCATAAATGTGTACCAGAAATGCACCGGAGACTTTGGCCAGATTGTGGGACACCTCAGGGACATTAAAGAACAGCAGGCTGAACATCATGCCAGATTGGACGCACACATGTTGTGGGTGGAGACACAGATGACCCGCATGGAGTCAAAGATGGACAAGTTGGATGATGTTACGGAGGTGCACAGCAACATACTGGGATGCCTACGTCAGATTGCAAACAACATGGCCCCACATCCCTGCGTGCTCACTACATCAGTTGCCACAACAACTGCAACTGCCACAGGTAGGGAGGTGTACTCTGACAAAGACTCCAATGCACCGCCACAGCCTGCACCTGAGGTACCCCCCCTGAAGAAGCCATGGGGTCATCCAAAGAAGGACAAGTGAGAGGCAGCTGGCCCTGCACATCACCCAGGTAATGAACACCTTTCCATGATGTCTACCATTGTGTGCAAACCCTCCACCTTATCGACTGTCCCCATCTCTCCCACATGTGATAGAGGATCTGATCTGAATGAATGGATCTACTGACTGTGGACTTTACTCTGCCTATTCCACCTACCAACCCTACCAACTCCTCTGTGAACTTTCGAATCCCATTGCACTGTACAGCACTCCATGTCACCTATATCATCCACACACATGTATGTAAATAAACAGTCTAAATCACAATTGTTGACTCCGTGATGAATCTTAATTGTTTTGACGCATATAGGTGATGAAATGCTAAAGACTGAGCAGGAGAACCACTAGAGCAATCTAAGCACTGAAAATTGATTCATGTTGATGTGACACCTTTGAGAAGTACACACTCCTAAGTCAACACAACACGAAAACACCATGCCCATCACATTTCTTGTCTCACACCTTGTGAACTGCAAGTACACACACACAAGCTGAATTAGGGCCAATCAGTCCTCAGGTACAGCATGCCAAAGATTCACTGATGTGCGGACATAGAGGAAGCACACCACAAACTGGTGCACACCTTTATTACACATACACAACTAGTAACCAGAACATCAGATGAAAGGTACCTCCACCTAACAGTGAGAAAATATGCAACCAATATGTCAGACACACCAGCACCGGGGTGTGTGGGATGATGTTTCCGGGTAAACCATGAAAGGTTGCATCCAGTGACCGTATTGTGAGTTTCAGAGGTTACATGTCACCAGACAACAGCATATGGACCCTGTGAATGACAGACATACAAAAGTATTGAAATCATTACACAACTGCATAAATCAACAAAAACATTACATACACAATTCAAATAACTTGTGCAAATATGCAAAGATTCATGACAACACTGATTGGGAGGAAATAGTAACATAAATGCTACAATCATGACACGTTGCATTTAGAAACACGTATGCCCACACAGTGCACAACCCAAACACATCAGGTGAAGCAAGATAACTTGCCAAAACATCACTGTTTACTCACAATTAGGAGAAGAAGTTGTTTATGGGCTGAGTCCGTACATTCCCCTCACCCTCATCGTCACTCGCAACATGTCCCAGGCCAGGATCCAAACATGCTGGTGGTTGCTGTCTGTCATCATCTTTGATGAGAGGCACCTCCTCCCTCACTGCCATGTTGTGTTGCATGCAACACACAATAAATATTTTGCAGACCTTTTCAGGTGCATATTGGAGGGATCCTCCTGTCTGGTCCAGGCAGCGAAATTGGCTTTTCAGGAGTCCAAATGTCCGCTCTATCACTCGCCTGATCCTCCCATGTGCCTCATTGAAACATATTTGCGCAGGTGTGACAGGGTTGCTAAGAGGTATCAGCAACCAGGGCATGTTGGGGTACCCAGAGTCACCTGAAAACAAACAGACAAACATGTCATGGATCAGGAATGAGTGTGTAATCCAAGGATACCTAAGACACGTAAGGTAAAGCGCTACTACTCACCAACAAGCCAGGCATGCTGGTTCTGCAGCTGTGACATCAAATGTGGTGTCCTGCTATTCCGCATGATGTAGGCGTCATGGGCTGAACCAGGGAAACGAACACACAGATGTGAAATTGACATGTCCGCAAGACATACCACTAGGGCATTAATAGAGTGAAAATGTTTACGGTTGCGTTAAATCTGCTCCTGTGCATGTTGTTGTACCCAAGCCACATGTGTCCCATCAATTAAGCCAATAACATTTGGCATCCCTCCCAAGGCATTGAAATCACCCTTTATGTCTGGCATTTGTTGTTGAGATGGAAATCGGATGTATTGGTCCAGATACAACAACATTGCCTCCAATACATCACAGAGAACATGATTGAACACAATCTGTGACATCCCACCAGCACCAGCCACTGTTTATTGGAATGTTCCTGTTGCGAAGAAATGAAGGGCTGCCATCACTTTGACCTTGGGGGTCAGTGCAGTTGGATACGCACGTCTAGGTTGTAAATGTGGGGACAACAGCATCTCCAAAACCTCTATCAGCTCACGTGTGAAGCGGTACTGTCAGATGCAGTCACGTTAAACCATGGTCGCATGGTCTGGGAAGGGTCTGTGGACATTAGGTGTCCTGCAGTACATAGGGGAAACAAAATAAATATTTCATTTCACCCACATCTGTGGCACTGACCAGGCCAATTAACACAAGCTACATCACATCAGAACACAATAGAGTCAGGTGTGTGCAATTCTGCATGAACACATATGACACACATGTGCCCCTCACAAAACATGCTCTGCTGTCGACAAACTGTGGGCCCTGTCACAGTACTTCGGAACATATGGTACAGGATAAATACACACCGCAATGGTTAGTGAGGATAGTTGTGTTGTCAATATGACAACGGGCTGCCAGTCACACACACTGGGAACATGTAATGCGACATGGACACAGTCACCATGAAATGTCTGATATACACGTCCCAAAACAGGCAAAACACTCAGGATGTCCAAACAGGCTTGTCTGCATGTCAAATGTGGATGTCTGTGACACACAGGCACAACACAAAATCTGATGGAGGTTGAGGGGATGACCAACTCCCAAACAGAAATATGTCCATGTCCCTAATATTGTACGCAAATACTCATGTTGCACCACACACAGCAAGCCCATGGACAAACATTACATATCACATGTCATATAGGGTTCATGTGACATGGCAATACTCAATGTGCCCCAGTCACTGTGCACAGGCCACGTGTGTTGGCTACCAAAGTCCTGAAGCACAGTAGGGAGGTGTAACACACACAATGCCTTATGGTGATTATGTGACTTGACACATCCTGGTATTGTGTACTACATTGTGCACATCAAACATGCAATGTGTACACATGTGTACACACATGTGATGGAGCATGAATAGTGAATGCCTGTACTGTGTGACAGGCTGTCATTGTGTTGTCCAGCCCCCTGCGTCCATATCAAAACATTTAGGTGGGCAGCCTCTGACTACCGAATACAATGGTGACACTGGCGTGTCCGATGCGGACACACACCTGGCTCATGGGCTGTAATGTCTCTCTATGTGGGTGTAATTCCGTGAGACGCTTCAGACACTTGGGCACAAATGCACATGCACGCCTTGCTCATGTAATGTCTCTCTATGCGGGTGTGATTCCATAAGACGTGCCGGACACCTAGGATCCAAGGCGTACACACCCATTGGCTATTGGCTGTCATGGAGACGAGCCTTGTGTTTTGCTACGTGTACAACTCGTGTGCTGCCAGATTCAGTTGGGCCTATAAAGCAATGTTGCAAATTCAATGGTGTCATGATGCAGAAAGTTTGAACGACGCTGAAGCCATGTCCGATGCTTTCCAAAACATTGATTGAGCCAATTTGGATAATGCGAACGAGTCTGACCTATCTCTTTGCCCGCATCAAACAGATACTGCCACTGTAGCACTGATTTAAGGCTGTGTGTTCCCCTGAGACAGCACTTGCTTGCACTACATGCCACAGGACTGAGTCACATCACACCACTGCTGCTTTCTCTGCATACTCTGTCTCCTGTAATGGCACGTACTGTGGAGAGGGCCCCAGCATTCACTGAGGAGGAGATCCAGGCCCTGCTGGACAGCCTCCCCCCACAGTACTGCAAGCTATTTGGGAAACCAGGGGAGCAGCTGAGTGTGGAGTCCACACCTTGCCATTTTCACATGTAGTCTGACTGGCACTACTAACATTGTGCCCTCAAAGAGAAATAATGCACACTGAGTAAGTTCAAGTTTAAGTTTGAGAGGGTGGTGATGTAGCCTAGCGATGGTCTTTCCAGACCTTGATGGGCAGTGGAAGGCCAGACAGCAGCAAGGAGAGGGCAAGTCGATGCCTTGTAGGTGTATTTGGTTTAACCTGCTGTTTGTACTCCTTCAGCTAAGTATCACTCACACAGTGAGTCTGTCAGCTCAGACAAGTCCCATGTGGCTACATGTGGTGTTGCCCCATTCACATCTGATGCCCAGGTGTGTCCGTTCCACTATTTCACTTGTGTCACTTGGGTTGGGTTTATTCCTGTTATCCAAGGGAATGTTGACACCAGCATCAGCAAAGTGTTCATTGACTTGAGCTACATGGGTGAGGCTAATCTGGGATTTGTGTCAGATCATTTATGGATTATTAACATGTGCTCTGTATTTGATCAACATTTCTGCAGTAATTGCTATTGCGGATCAGCATATGATTGTGAGGTATTGACCACACACCCATGCAGCAGGCATGCACAATCATGACACCTCGGACATTTGATGTGTATGAGTTCCAGAAAAATGCACGGTCACCTGCATTGTACTCCTTATTATCCCATGTCGCACATGGCCCATGGACAGGTGTGCCTCTCTGGTCCCTTGAGACACCTTGGCCTTCTATTCTTGTGTATCAGCCAACCATTCAACCATTGTAAACAGTTATTAACATGTGTCTGACTCTGTGACAAGCTGAACTGCCATTTGTTTTTTGTATTTCAGAGGTTTGCTATGTGTTTGACACAGACAGACATCTGACATGTAACAATTGGTTACACACACAGGGCAATACATATGTGTGTAGTAACTATGATGTGCATTTTGGTGTACTCAATAGATTTGGGTCATCTGCTATACTAAGTACTTGTGCATCCTCTATTATTAGGTATACAGAGTTTTAGTCCCACATGTTGCTTCTGTGGCTTTATCAGTTTCTATCAAATGTGTGTATGATGTAGTGACCATGTACACAAGACCACTACCGGAGTTCTATTCACAGTGCAAACATTAGTGCGACAAGTTGCTGAATGTCGACTAGCCATGTACTGAGCCTGTGACAGTAGTCAGTACTGACTGATGGGCCGGACTGGCCTGTGGATGCATGTTAAACACTAATATCTGGGGCATACTGTATTGTTATGTGTGTCTTGTACTGCAGCCACAGTGTGCTAACTCTACATTTCAAGTTATGGGCCGTATTGGTGTCTGCTAATGGATGTAGATTCATCATATCAACAATGGGATCATGCCATCACAAAGGCTGTTCCAAGACCTGAGTCAGTGGCCAGAAATGTGACGTGTGTCATAACACATGACAGTTATATTCAGAGCAGATCAGAGTCCAGGGTAGTGTGCCAATGCCTGCACATGTGCTGTCCGACATCATACATACTATGGGCTGACAGGTCCATTGTCATCATGGGTATTGGGGCATGCTTCCCTGGCAGACTCATTGGTGTCAGGTTCACCAAAGTGTGTTAGATTGTGATTTGGTATTTATATGATGCCAGGGCTTGCTCAGTGATGTGTTGCATTCAGGTCATTTGTACAGTAAATACAGGTGACTGATGTGAATCTGTTTCTCCTTCTTGTTGATCAGCATCATCAGCAGACACTGGAGGGGACAGTTCCACGGACCGCGATGACAGACTGGATCCGCTGTGGAGGACTCTGAGTAAGCAAGTGGCACGGAGGGTAAGGGAAGCCACACTGAGGGCAAGACAACAGCCACTACATCTGCTGTGGACGACGAAGCCTCAAGTAATGAATCCTAGGAGGGTGTAGGTGTTTCAACACCAGAGAACACTGCCAGCGACTCTGTCCCTGCAACCTCCACCATCTCCACCCTCCCAGTTACTCCCATCCCAGATGTCTGTGGAGACCCCCGTGTTAGGGCAAGAGTCTCCTTCAGTCCAGGCACCGCACCCCCTGCATCTGCCTCCCCTGCTGCCCTGAGTGTTGAGTCTGTGGACCTGCTGAAGCAGATCCATGTGGGGCAGACATCAACGCTGAGTGTCCTTCATGCTCACACTAATCTGTTGACACAGTTGGTGTCATTCGTGGAGGGCATTTCAGCAACCATGCCTGCCCAACAACGGATCAGCCAGTCCATGGCCTCTCACTGACGCCAGCAGTGTCCCTCCTTCAGCAGTCCCTCACCCCACCTACCTCTGCACCATCAACAGTGACCACTACACTCCCCAAAACAACCACACTCACATCTGCACCGTCACGCACAACAACAGGCCAGAGCAGCACACACACATGGAAATCCAAGTCTGAATACACCAGCACGCACACACAGGGGACTGAAGGAACAGACACAGGGGATAGGGTGCAGACACACAGCCAAACATCCACAACAAGCCTGCAGTCCTCAGACACCTCTCCCACCAAGACCTCTTCCCGTGACTCCTCTGCTAAGCCCCTTTCCCAGAAGCTCTTCCTCTGTGAGCTTGGCCTCTTCCCCTCAGATACACATGTGTCAACTCATAAGGGGAAGAGGAAGTCACCTTGCCATGAGGGTTTACCCATCAAACCATGCACATCCTCACCCAAGATCTGGGACACAGAGGCCCCCACGGAAATCACCAAGAACCAGGAATACCCCATGACATTCACACACTCCCACCACACACTCTCCGTCCTCAAGCTCCTATGCCACCACTCCTTGTCTTCTCCCGCCACACCCTGCCCCAAGTTTACCTTCCCACCGCTGGCGCATCCCCAAAGTCATTAGGCCATCCCCCCTTTCACAGACACTTCAACAACACCTGGCCCTCAGCCTGTTCGAGCAACTGCAGTGGCGCCTGTGTCTCCCCAACTGTCCTGGACCCTGCAGTGGAGCCCCAGCACACTCCATCAGACATGCTCACTGCAGTGGAGACCCCACACACTGATCCTGACCCATCCACTGCATTTGCTTCTGTGACCCCTGTACTCACCACCACTCCCCTGCCCCACTCTTGTGCACCCTGATCCTGTCCCTGCGGTGCCTGGCCTGCCACCATAGACGCCCCGCCAAAGGGTGATGTCCCCTACTGTTTGTCAGTGCAGGCAAGCTATGGCTGACATATTGTCAATTGTCCCCCATCATGGACTGATGTCATGGACTGGCCATTGGCCTTATTCCATTGGAGCTTGAAATGTCCCCTTTACTTTGCAGAATAAACTTATGTTTTGTTATTGCTTTGATTTTCTTCTCATGTACCCGATGTTGATGAGGTATGTAATTACGTTGCTTTTGTGCTATTGTCATTTGCCAATGTGTGATATGATGTTGTGATGTACCTCATGTGTGCCATGGTACATGAGTCATTTAGCAGTGTGTCTCCAAATCATCATTGTGTGTCAATTTAGATTCTCAAAATCACAACTGATGTTGCACAGTGATTGGGACAGCCTTTGGAGTACGTTACATCTTTGTTTCCCACTGTTGCACATGTTTTGTGCTGACATGTGTGCACATCTTCCTTCTTACTGACTAAGCCCGTCAGCACCGGACATGCAAGTTCAAGTTTCAAAGCTTTATTCGACATTTGTCATAAAAGCATCCATCCTAACTCTATACAATAAATACTAAGGCTAAAAATACTTTTTTAAAACACATATTAAACAAATGACAGTCGAATACTATACACGAGTAAAATTTATGCTTAATTCAAAGAATTTGTTTAAAATTTTTTTAAAAATGAGAGAGCATTTAAGACATGGCAACCATACTTCATTATGTTACATTTTGCAGTAATGTGCGGGTGCGAATTACCCAGGCCCATGCAAGAAATTTTGCTACAGAAATCACAAATGGTGTAGAGCAGTCGGATTCTAATATTCTAAGTGCTATCGATTGACGGCGAGTGCCAATGTTTCAACAAACTGGCTTTAGCCATTTTTGCTGTGGGCTGGCATATAAAGGGCAACAAAACAGCAGATGGGAAATGTGCTCTATTTGATCTTTACAATGATATCAATCTTCATCCCGCGGCGGGGACCAATGTTTCTTGAAGGCATTCACTGGGAGTGTTCCAACGCGAAATTGGAAGTATAATTTCCTGTCATAGGGGCGTTCAATTATGTCCCAGTATGCTTCACACGATGGAAACATTTTGATGTCCAAAAAGCGAGATCACAAATTGGGTGCAGATCCTTTGCAATACACTGTTGAATACACCATCTCCCAATTCATTTCTTTCAATTTTGTTTTCGATGGAAAACAAGCCACATCACTGTTACCCCATAAATGTTCTAGTTTTAAATTCACAAGTAGGCCCCGCAATTCT
Organism: Lissotriton vulgaris; assembly: GCF_964263255.1. NCBI lineage: Eukaryota > Metazoa > Chordata > Amphibia > Caudata > Salamandridae > Lissotriton > Lissotriton vulgaris. Next base: position 1,518,042,477 of record NC_141691.1, read on the forward strand.
TTTAACCATGCAATATAATGGAAACGATCACACTTAACAACATCTAGCAAAGCTGTGACATAGTGGCTTAGCTCTGGGGTCACCATCAAACGTCTCCAATACAGCAGTGGCCGTAGCTGAGTTATATCCTCAACATTTTTCCTGCCAAGGTCCAACTTTAATGGGATTGTGGGTGTGCTTTGTGGGGCCATTACAAGCCCTCGTGAAAATCTGTTTTCTGCCCGCCCCAAATCTCCTAGATTTGAAAAGCCCCAAAGTTTGGAACCATATAAACAGGCGCTTAGTACTTTCATGTTATAAATATCAAGGGCACAGTTTATTGGTTTTGTCAGCGAGGCTCTATGTTTGAGGGCCACTACGCCTGCAAGCTGGCTAAACTTTAGTACTGCCGTATTAATATGCGATTTCCATTTCATATCGCCCTGCAAAATAATTCCTAGATAGGAAAAAGCATCGACTTTCTCAAGTGGGGTGCCCTTGTACGTTATCATACCTTTAAACGTGGTCTGGTGATTAAGGCACATGAATTTAGTTTTGATGGTATTCAGTTCAAGGCCCCGACTATCACAAAATTCGCCAAAGGCATCAACCGCTTTTTGCAGACCGCTAGGTGTACGTGAAAGTAAAAGCGTGTCATCCCCAAACATTAGGACGGGAACATGTGAACCTGCTATGATTGGGGCGTCACTTGGGCATTTCTTCAAATAATCAACAATACCATTTATATAAATTGAAAATAGTGTTGGAGCCAGGACACACCCTTGCCTCACCCCTCGCTCCAACGGAAAGGGCTCAGTCACTTCTACCTGCTTGCCCCACTTAATTTTGGCGAAATTATTTTCATGAAGTCGCACAAGCAGGGTGAGGAGTTCTTGGCTTATGCCTACATCAGCTAAGGTCTGCCACAGTTTTTCTCTTGGGACCAGGTCAAAGGCAGCTTTTAAGTCCACAAAGACTGCATACAATGTGCCCTTTTTTAGTGTAACATTTCTCCAATAGATGGCTATGAAGTAGAAGACTTGATCAACACTGCTGTTCAAGGGGCGGAACCCTGCTTGATATGGTGACAGTATGTTTTTTTCATCAATCCATTGTTGCAATCTATTCTGGACTAAGCGCCCCATAAGTTTTTGCGCTGTGTCAATGAGACTGATGGGTCTGTAGTTTTTGGCCTGAGTTTTGTCACCTTTTTTAAATATAGGGATGGTTTCCGCTCCCTTCCATGAGGTGGGCACTTCCCCTCCCATAGCCACTGCATTAGCCAACCATGTAAAATAAGTACACCATGAATTCCGGTCACATAGGAACACATCTGCCGGGATTCCATCCATGCCCGGTGCTTTTTCCCCCGCTACACAATCCAAGGCCATGCTAACATCTTTTTCATTAAATATTTTATGTTTAAAAAAGACGGTTGGGGGGGGGATCAGAAATATGTGTTGGGTTGCGGGCATACTGTGGCTGAAAAAACTAAGTCCATTTATTTTTAGCAACATGGTTTTGTGGTTGTGCAGCTATCCCTCCCCTATCCCATTTTACTGTAGCCCAAAATAATGTGGAATCCTTGGCTGCGCAAGCCTGTTTTAGCTCGCACCAGCGTTCCTTGTCCCAACGTTTCCTAGCTTGTTTTTGGGTCGATCTATAACTATCTCTCGCCTTCCTAACTGCTGCAGCATTACCCGTTCTCAATTCAGTGCTTAGGTTATGTCTTGCCAGTCTACTGCTCTTATCATACCATCCCTGCCTTGGTTGTTCTTTTTTAGCTCTGCTTGGATCTACAGTTTTAATGAAGAAGCTTTGTAGTTTACAGAAGAGGTTTTTGTGAACCTCCATCATGTAGTCCTGAAAGTTTGGGTTCCCATAATGGGACTTGATGTTATTTACTTCCTCTGTCACTACTTTTTTGAGGTCCTCTAATTTAGCTACATCTTCTATCAGCATTCTCCATTTCAGGTGGCGTTGGTTGTTTGAACACACAACATCTTGCGTCACCCGCTCATTTTTATTGACATGTTCTGTGGCCTCATAATAAGAGTCAAAGGTCATGCACAGGGGATTATGGTCACTTTCCAATCTTACTTCCACAGCCATGTCTATCAATTTGCTCCAGGCCCTTACATCTATTAAAAAATAATCAATTCTACTTGATGCACGGCCATTGTCAAATGTATTTTTCCCTTTTAGGTCCGAGGGCGTGCGCCCATTTACAGCTCTCAGTCCTCTTGCTAAGCAGAGGCTCTTTAGCTAAATTGCCGCAACACTCCATCTTTTAATGGCAGGCACCTCCAACTGAGGTATTCCCTACTTAATGTCCTCCTCCTCTGCCAATATCCTATCCTCTTCACCCAAGGGTTCAAAGGTGGTATTGAAATCCCCACCCACAATAATGTGAGGTTGAAGTGTTAGCAGTTCAATATCCTGTTCTAGAATAGTTACTACTTCTGAGGATTTACCTCCACCAACCCCCCTGGCATAAACATTAAACAAAGCGAATTCTTGGCCGCTGTCCCATCTAATGTTAAGTGCTAAAATATCATTAGATGGTAAAGATCTTTGCGTTATTAAGCAATTCACAGATTGCCGGATCCAAATTTGTAGGCCTCCAGAGGGGCGTCCTAAGCGATTTCTGGTTGCTGGTATGTGGAAGTTTAAGTCCCCGTGGGGAAAAACTGGGTTTAGTGACCAAGTTTCTTGTAACATGATAATATCATGTTGGTCAATAAAGTCAACCCATTCAGGTGTAGCTATCTTGTTCGCTATGCCTGCTATATTCCATGAGATGAGGGTCAAAGAAGGTTTTCCTAGGTGTGGCCCTGACTGGCCCATCTCCACAACATTTTCAACAGGGTCAACACTTAATAATTTTCCAACCTCCAATACTACCTCACTCCCTGCCGTTTCCCTTTCTCTATTTTTACCAAGTGGATATTTATCTATCTCTTCAGAATGTGAGACTCGAGTTTCCCTGTATCCTATTATCTGCTTCTTAAATTGTGTGCATGCCATATTATCTGCCATTCCATTCATTTGCATTCTCTGTGGCTTGGCTGACAAATGTTGACACCTTGCGAGTCAATCGCATTCATTTAGGTTGGATAAGGCCGAAAATCTGTTTTCCAGGTTCAGCCCCCCGTCACAAATAGGACCATCCCTAGCCCTTCTGCTACCCACAACTGACCACTTGGTCCATAATACGCTTGGATTTGCCACACGTCCTCTTCTGCTATAGAAGAAGTCCAGCGTGAGTGGTATTATTTCTGCCGTTCTGCGTTGGGGAGGGAATATATTGAGCAGGATTTCCGGTAGTACTTCAGGGCCCTTAAAGTTCAGTACCACACAGTCCCCCGAAAAGTTCTTAGGTTTATTCCCTATCCACTTCACTCGTCTTGCTGTTAGCAACTCCTCTGACAGCTTTTGTTTGCCCCAGGGAGAAATGTGCATGTTATTGCTCAACCATTGCAGTGCTTTATTTAGCAAGGATTCGGGCAGCTCAATCTGGCCTGTATTCAGGGGAGGCACGTTGGCAAGGACAAGAATCAGAGGTGAGGCTTCTACGATTAGCTCCACAGGGCCTATTTCTAGATTTGGGCCAGGATCTGTAATATTCCCTGGGATTACTGTGGGGCCAGCGGCTACAGGGTTATTTGATTGCATGCCAAGATTTAAACTAGTTGGTTGGAAGGGAGCTGCTACGTCTACTGTACCCCCTTGTGGAATTTCCATAGGTTGCTTTTTGTCGATTTTGCCTAATACCAGATTTGGTATTTCCCCCACATTGTCATTAGTAGTTTTTAAGAGGGTCTCCAATTTATTAACTTTATCAGTGAGGTGGTCAATTTTAGACAGCAGAGGTTTAATTATCCGATTTAGTTTAGTGTCCAACATACCCATGAGCTTCTTTATAATGGCATCGTCCCAACCCATACTGCCATCTTCTCCCACTTTTCCTTCTAAGACACTCTTACTAGGGGGGGTTGCTGTTTTTTTTCCTACTAGACCGCAGCCCTCCTCTTTTGGGAGGATTCTTAGTGGCCCCTCTGGCTGCTCTTGGCGCGGGAACAGGCGCCGGTGGAGACAAACATTCTTCGACTAACTCGTCTAGCTCTAGGTCATGTTGGGAGACATCTAAATCATCCCCCTCTGTTATGTCTACATTTGTGTCTAGATTTGAATCCAGGGAAACATTTAGCAATAGTCTATCGGTATTTGGTTGGGTGGATGGTTCTATAGCATTTGTTGTGTCTGGATCCATTACATTCATGCTTATGTTCTCCCTTTGGGAGGATGTTGGTGAGGTGATAAGTCCCAAGGAAGACCTCCGCTCGTTATTTATTTTTGCCACCACCTGCACTAAATAGTTATCCATGGTGTTGGTGGGAGCAACGGGGGTCTTTTGTTTAGACATATACAAGGCTAGTAACAACCAGATAATATATGTTGGGCTAATACCCCTTACCAATGTCGATGTATTCGCCCTATACCCAGGGACAGTCCGTAGTGAAGGCACAGATATCTAGTTATCTGACAGTGCAGTTTTTGTCCGGGCTTCGTCCGGGCGTCCCGCGACGCGGAGAGTGTCGTGAATTTGTAGCGCCTCCGGGCGCGGTGACCCCGGTGATGGCTTCCGGGTCGCAGGGCAGGCTGGGAGGTGTAGTCTCCCTCCGCTCTGCGGCCGTGAGATGGACTACAGCGGCGGCGGGAGGGAGACCGATGCACAGGCAGGGCACCAAGGCAATAGGCGGAGCGGCGACACCAGGTAGGGTTCTCCTCTATCTGTTTGGCAGGGCACCCTCTCCACCGAGAGTGCCGTGAATTTGTAGCGCCTCCGGGCGCGATGACCCCGGTGATGGCTTCCGGGTCGCAGGGCAGGCTGGGAGGTGTAGTCTCCCTCCGCTCTGCGGCCGCGAGATGGACTACAGCGGCGGCGGGAGGGAGACCGATGCACAGGCAGGGCACCAAGGCAAGAGGCGGAGCAGCGACACCAGGTAGGGTTCTCCTCTATCTGTTTGGCAGGGCACCCTCTCCACCAAGAATGCCGTGAATTTGTAGCGCCTCCGGGCGCGGTGACCCCGGTGATGGCTTCCGGGTCGCAGGGCAGGCTGGGAGGTGTAGTCTCCCTCCGCTCTGCGGCCGCGAGATGGACTACAGCAGCGGCGGGAGGGAGACCGATGCACAGGCAGGGCACCAAGGCAAGAGGCGGAGCGGCGACTCCAGGTAGGGTTCTCCTCTATCTGTTTGGCATAGGCACCCTCTCCACCGAGAGTGCAGTGAATTTGTAGCGCCTCCGGGCGAGGTGACCCCGGTGATGGCTTACGGGTTGCAGGGCAGGCTGGGAGGTGTAGTCTCCCTCCGCTCTGCGGCTGCGAGATGGACTACAGCGGCAGCGGGAGGGAGACCGATGCACAGGCAGGGCACCAAGGCAAGAGGCGGAGCGGCGACACCAGGTAGGGTTCTCCTCTATCTGTTTGGCATAGGCACCCTCTCCACCGAGAGTGCAGTGAATTTGTAGCGCCTCCGGGCGAGGTGACCCCGGTGATGGCTTACGGGTCGCAGGGCAGGCTGGGAGGTGTAGTCTCCCTCCGCTCTGCGGCCGCGAGATGGACTACAGCGGCGGCGGGAGGGAGACCGATGCACAGGCAGGGCACCAAGGCAAGAGGCGGAGCGGCGACACCAGGTAGGGTTCTCCTCTATCTGTTTGGCAGGGCACCCTCTCCACCGAGAATGCCGTGAATTTGTAGCCCCTCCAGGGGCGGTGACCCCGGTGATGGCTTCCGGGTCGCAGGGCAGGCTGGGAGGTGTAGTCTCCCTCCGCTCTGCGGCCGCGAGATGGACTACAGTGGCGGCGGGAGGGAGACCGATACGCAGGCAGGGCACCAAGGCAAGAGGCGGAGCGGCGACACCAGGTAGGATTCTCCTCTATCTGTTTGGCAGGGCACCCTCTCCACCGAGAGTGCCGTGAATTTGTAGCGCCTCCGGGCGCGGTGACCCCGGTGATGGCTTCCGGGTCGCAGGGCAGGCTGGGAGGTGTAGTCTCCCTCCGCTCTGCGGCCGCGAGATGGACTACAGCGGCGGCGGGAGGGAGACCGATGCACAGGCAGGGCACCAAGGCAAGAGGCGGAGCGGCGACACCAGGTAGGGTTCTCCTCTGTCTGTTTGGCAGGGCTCCCTCTCCACCGAGAGTGCCGTGAATTTGTAGCGCCTCCGGGCGCGGTGACCCCGGTGATGGCTTTCGGGTCGCAGGGCAGGCTGGGAGGTGTAGTCTCCCTCTGCTCTGCGGCCGCGAGATGGACTACAGCGGCGGCGGGAGGAAGACCGATGCACAGGCAGGGCACCAAGGCAAGAGGCGGAGGGCGACACCAGGTAGGGTTCTCCTCTATCTGTTTGGCAGGGCACTGTCTCCACCGAGGGTGCCGTGAATTTGTAGCGCCTCGGGGCGCGGTGACCCCGGTGATGGCTTCCGGGTCGCTGGGCAGGCTGGGAGGTGTAGTGTCCCTCCGCTCTGCGGCTGCGAGATGGACTACAGCGGTGGTGGGAGGGAGACCGATGCACAGGCAGGGCACCAAGGCAAGAGGCGGAGCGGCGACACCAGGTAGGGTTCTCCTCTATCTGTTTGTCATGCATGGATGATGAACAAGTCACCTGTGTCATTGGTGCAACTTGGCAAAAAATATGTTTGGAGTATGTGCTGGTGACATAAGGAACAATGTAGGACACAGGCTGATGTGACTTTAACCTTCAGTCAGAATTCATAGGTGGCTCACTGGCAGACTCCTACTCTAACATGACTTGGCCCCACACAGACAACTGTTGGCACAGCTGAGGTTACAGATGAGTGGAATCACCTCATGGCAGTGTGTAACCTCGTGTTATTGACTGGGCCCATCTGTTGTGTTCTGTGTACATGTCTCAGTTGGTTACCGTACTTTTTTACACACAGCCTACATTCCCTGCAGTTTTGCCTGACTGTGATGCTTGCTGAGTTGCCATGTGTTTGCCATAGGTGTTAGGACTGGGTTTCCTGGGATGTGGGTACATGGTATATACTGGTTATAGGGGAGTCATCGATGTGTGTGCGTGATGTAATGGCCCTGGTATGTGTGCAAACTCACATGGTACATAACCAGGATTCAGCTCTGCACGTTGGTGTTGCCAAAATCAGGTTGTATGTCACATTGTGCTGTCTTCATGTGCCTGGGTAACTTGTATTTGTGTGTCAGTACTTACACTCATCAGAACCTAGCCTTCAATATCTGCTGCTGTGAAAATGTGTTCTTTGTGGGTATCCATGTGCTCTCCATTGTTCGGGGACTGTTCCAAGGATCCCAATGTGTTAGATAAGTGTCACGTCATGCACATGTACCTCATAATATACGGTGTGTGGTGCATTCCTTAAATATGTTGCCTGGTCATGTGTGATGTGTTTGTACACCTTAGATCCCCCTCCACCCCTGTGATTTTCATAGGTGCATGTGCAATGTCAGCAGTACCTGTGGGAATGGCTGCTCCGCATTATTGCAGATGAAGGTGTGTGGCATCTGGAGTGGGCATATGTGAGTGTTCTCATGTCTATGAAACTACATACATGGAGGGCTAACGTCACAGCACATGGCCATTAATTTTCTGAGTGAGTGTGATGTCAGTTTGGCTGACACTACCTGCCACAGTGCGCACACTGCACATGTGTCTGTGCTCAACAGTAGAGTGTACATCCAAAGAGGGCTCATCATACAGGCTACTGTTGCAACAATGTGGGCTCCTTGTGGATATTGATGGAGTGGATCTGTCTCTTGCTGTTTGTTGGTGTGCAGCCAAGCTTATGTCACATGACTGTGTTGTGTGACCATTGATGTCACAATGGTTGATTGGCCACATGTATGTAGCCAGTTCCTGTGTGACTTCTGGATGGCAGTGCGTACGTATATATCTGTTTTGATTTAAACGCCAGTGGATGTGTGTTGTACTAGCCTGGGTACACTGAGACACACACACACGTGGTGTTCATTTTGCAGTGTGGGGCTGGCTGATTGTGTTTGGGCACCTGCACCCATGCGTTGATATGGCTTTTCTGGACATTGCCTGCAAGTCGAGTGTAGGTATTGCCGTACTGTCCCTGGCACTCCCCCCTCATTATTCGGTGCATTGTTCATGGTTATTATGTTCCATTGCTGCCATGGTATGGGTCTTGATTACCTGATGGCTGCCATCTACACAGGATTCCTTGGTATGTGTGTCTGTTTGTGTCCACATGTGTGTATACATTGTGTAGTTGTACATTGGAGGCATTGTCAGCTTCCATGTGCACTGCTACTTGCATTCTGGTAAATATATCAAAACACTCTGACTATGGCTTCTAGAATCTAAAACAAGCATTGGCAAATGCATTAGGGTTCTCCTATATGATTACTAATAAGCTGTATTTTTGTTGTGAATTTTAGTTTGCTGAGTAGTTGTACAATATAAAGTACAGAAAGTCTGTTAAAGTGTTATGACTTGTTTATGTACAAAAAGGCAATACGTTGTGCTGTTACTGGTGGTATTCTGCTGGTAAGTAATAGCAAACTGTATACACATTTAATGAAAGATGAAAACAATAGAATTAAATGATGTAATAGCAATATTAGGTGTTTTGGGCTTGGTGCCTCTGCACCTACTGCACCATTCAAATCATGTTGCTAGTGCATACAAGAGAACTACATTTGTGACATCCTGTAAAGTAGCAAAATAGAGCAATATTTGGTGTTTAGAGGAGTTATGACAACAATTGGCCCAGGTGCCACTGCACCTGCTGCACCATTCAAATCATGACCCTATTGCCTGTAAGGTAACTGGACTTGTGACTGCCTGTTCAGCAGTTAAGTATTGCAATATTTGGTGTTTAGAGGGCTTCCTAGAGCTTTGGGCCCCGGTGTCACTACACCTGCTGCCCCATTGAAACAATGACCCAAGTGCCTGCAGGAGAAGTGAACTTGTGACTGCCTGTTTAGTAGTTAAATAGGGCAATATCTGGTGTTTAGAGAAGTTTTGACAACTTTTGGCCCTGGTGCCACTGCACCTGCAGCACTGTTGAAATTATGACCCAATTACCTGCTAGATAACTGCACTTGTGACTGTCTTGTTTAGTATTAAAATGTAGCAATAATCAGTGTTCAGTGGTGTCCCTAGAGCTTTCGGCCCCAGTGCCACTGCACCTGCTGCACCATTCAAATCATGACTCTAGTGCCTGAAAGATAAGTACACTTATGACTGCCTGTTTAGTTGTAAAATATAGCAATAATCAATGTTTAGTGGAGTGCCTAGAGCTTTTGATTCTGGTGTCACTGCAGCTGATGCACCATTGAAATCATGACCCTGCTGCCTGCTAGATAACTGTGTCTTGTTTAGTAGTAATATTTAGTAGGATTCTGCGTTTAGAGGGGTCCCTAGAGCTTTTGACCCCAGTGCCACTGCACCCGCTGCACCATTCAAATTATGCACCTTATAACTGCAATCGTGACTGCCTGCTTAGTAGAAAAATATATCAATATTAGGTGACATTTTTAGAAGAGTTCTGACAACATTTGTGCCCAGTGCCACGGCACCTGCTGCACCTTTCAAATCATGATGCTGTGGTCTGCAAGGTAACTGCACTTGTGACTGTCTGTTTAGTAGTAAACTCTAGCCATATTACTTGGTTAGTGGGGTGCCTAGAGCTTTTGGTCCTGGTATCACTGTACCTGCTACACCATTGAAACGTTGAACCGATTGCATGCTAAATAACTGCACTTATGACTGTCTTGTTTAGTAGTACAATTTATCAATAATCTATGCTTAGTGGGATCCCTAGAGCTTTTGGCTCCAGTGCCACTGCACCTTCTGCGCCATTCAAATTATGCCCCTTTTAACTGCAAGATAACAGCAGTTGTAACTGCTTGTTTAGCAGTAAAATTAAGCAGTATTAGAACATAAGAGAAGTTCCAACAATTTTTGGGCCAAGTGCCACTGCATCTGCTGCAACATTCAAATCATGACCACATTGCCTGAGAGATAACTGTACCTGTGATTGCCTATTTACTAGTAACATATAGCAATAATCAGTGTTTAGTGGGGTGCCTAGAGCTTTTGGTACAGTGCCACTGCACCTGTTGCACTATGGAAATCATGACCCTAGTGTTTGCTGGATAACTGCAGTTATGATTGCGTGTTCAGTTGTAAAATAGAGCATTGTTTGCTGTTTATTGGCATTATGGCAACTTTTGGGCCCAGTGCCACTGCACCTGCAGCACCGTTTGCATCAAGCCCCTTTTATCTGCAATTGTGACTGCCTTTATAGTAGTAAAATCGATCTGATAATGACTACTAAATGCAAAAAAAAGGTACTGATACATGTATAGGTAATGCCACAAACGTCCTAAGGCTAACACATCTGCTTTACTCAACAAAGTAATGTAATACAAATTAAAGCATTCCTGCATACTGTTAGAAGCTGTTTGCGTTTTCCCTGGAAAGAGATCTTATCTTGACAGTGAATGGGGCTTAAACAGTGTGAAAAACGTTAGTAGAAGGTAAGTCTCATAAAATATTGTAGTCTTGGGGAAGATAAGTCTCTGTAAACAATAAATGCTGCGCAGTCTTAAAGTAAGAAAATAAGTTACACCCACTAAATGCGGAATGGGATGAATACTTTTGCCATGGGAACCAAAAAGAGAAGCCGCTTTTAAGGTCTAATAAAAGCAATAGATTTCACAAGCACAGCGCGAGTGCTGTTCAGGTGAAAACAAAAAAATTACTACTTCAGCACCATCCCCAACGGGTACAGGAATGGGACAATGTAACTACCCTCAAAATGCCATGGCCTTGACAATTAGTCCATCCAAAAAATGGCAAACCATGAAAAAACCATAAAAGCCAATGGAAGGAGTGATCTGATTTAAAGACTATTGACTCTATTCTACTTCTCGCATGTATGTATTTAAAGTATTGATAACATGAGATCTCCCAAACAGCTAAAGCTGTGTCTAGCAATAACTATAAGGGATTATAGGTAAAAAAGTGTGCTTCACCCAGGAACTTTGTTCTTGTTTCTATGCCAACCTCTTATGTAGAGATTGGTCCTATTTTTACACCATAATCTGATTCTACCTTGCACAGAATACAGGGCAATGTGTGAAATTACAAACCACCCACATTAAACAAAACAGAGTCCCAAATGCAATCAGTGCAGTTCTCACTATTAGTCAAATTATGTTTTAGAAATGCCCACAATGAAGGGCACTGCAGGCATTACAGAGTTTATCCAAAATTAGAATGTAATAAATGAACACATTAAGTAAAGCCAATCATATCCATTATGTAAGTTTGGGCCATATCCACAATATATTTTGTGTGCCTTTTCAGGGTTGAAAGAAGAGGAAGCACCTCCATTTTATATTGCTGTGTCATCTAGGGATGTTTCACTATGGGAAGAAATATTTTACCCATGGATAAAATTAGAAATGCCACAGAATTAGGGGGAAGTGCACTTTTCTTTTTTATTTATTCAAACAGGTAGAAATTCTGTATGTGTAAATTGTGCACTTGTGGGTGCTCTTGCAAGTGCACAACTGTAAGTGAAATACCAGAGCAGACTTGGGATTCATTGGAAATCTCATTAAAGTCTAAAATTTGGACCAAGTTTTTCCAATTTGGTGATGTGAATGGGGCTTCTGGTATGACCATCTGGTTCCAAATTATTTGTAATTTTGAAAAGTCAATCTACATAGAAATAAATTGGATGAGAGATATGCCTTTACCTCAGTGCTTAATTTGTTACAGAAAAAAGCGGCGGTGCTTACTCGTGGATTTTGGAGCATTCCCAGATTTTCTAAAGCTAGTAAATCTGGGAATGCATCAAAGTGCTATGACTTCCCCAATGAGGCGTGACAAGGAGAAATATCTTTATTGTTCTTCCTAATTTCCTCTTTCCGTATGCGCTGCATTCTGCAGCAAAAGTAGAAAGAGTAAAAGGGCAGTAAGTATTGTCTATGTGCAGGAAGGTGCCCATTCCTCCACAAAAACAATCCTTCCTGCAGCGGTTTTGGGCTAGCACATACATAAATCATGTAAGTCCTGTTATGGGTGTGAATTTCTTCGGCAGATGACTAAAACAAGACTGTCGCACCTTAAGCGGATGTCAGGATTTTGAAAAATCACACAGGCACTGTCTTCCCAGTCACTGTCCCCATCAGCAATTCTACTTGCATGTTTGTCTAAAATAAATATTGAAATGATGATCAATACTAAATTCCATTCACTTCTTCTTTTGTTATACCTGTATCATACAAAACAAACATTCAGTTGCTGTGCTCCTCTGAGAGTGCCACAAAGCTTAAAAGGTGTAGCCTCTCATGAGTAGGAAATCTCTTTTGATTACATTGACTTTTGTTCCTCAAAGCAGAAAGATGTTTGTAGGGTCAATGAAGGCAGTGCAAACAATCACTACTAATGAGGATTACTTTGTGGTTTCAGTGTGAAAGCTTAGCCTGAGTGACGATGTTTCAGGAAAGTTCAGTTAAAAATGCCTTATCAAAGTTCAATAATAAAACAATATCTCATCCCATCATCTCAATATACTTTATTCAGATAATATAGCCACTAAAGGCGATAACATAAAAACATACAGTTAAAAAATACAAGTAATGCAAATAGTGCAACCATAAGCGCAATACAAAGCACAATAAAAACCCAATAAAACTTAAAATGAGAGCAGTGCCACTCTATTTGAAATAGCTCTTAATTCATGACTAGTTATGGGAAGAATTAGTTAGAAGTAAAGTGCAAATATCTGTATGCATACAACTCAGAACGTCATCAAAGAATGGGGTGAATCTCGTTTCTACCACCTAGCCCATTCTAAATGATATTAACAATTCTTTTAGAGACTCCTGTATTGCAGTTAAATATCTTCCTATTGCACATACAACATTTAAAAATCTCATATTCATCAACAGACTAAGAGCTTGATCCCTATTAAGTATATTATAAGTAATAAAAGAGGTTTTAAAAACTACTTCCTTTCATCTAGGAACCACAAACAGTCCAGCAAGATATGCGGGCCACTGCATTCTACTTTTAGCCCACATGCACACAAGCCCAGTTCATTTCTCATTGCAGTTTTTATCTTCTTGTCTGTATTACATGGGTTAAGGCCAACTCTAAATTTCAATACCACATTTCTAAGCATAGGACTTGGCATGGTCTCAATGTAAGGGAACATATGATTACTGTTCCACCCTTTTACCAGGAACTGGGTGGACAGTCTGTTCCCCAGATAAAATAAATCTTCTGAAGCATTTTTGGCTATAATACCACACAGATCGTGTTTGGGGATCTTATTTATTTATTTATTTATTTATAGCATTTGTAGAGCGCTTCTGCAACCCTACGGGCATCCTGGCGCTGTGTACATATTGCTGAAAATACTGTGCATCAGAGGAGGGGGATAGTATAAAGTTCTGGTGAGATTAAACTTTGGGGAAGAGCCATGTTTTCACCTTTTTACGGAAAGCCATCAGTTCGTCTGTTTTCCTGATGTCGATAGGCAATTTGTTCCACAGATGGGCTGCGGCTATGCTGAAAGCTCTGCCACCATAAGTGGCTTTCCTGATCCTGGGTATGCTTATCAGGTTGGAAGATGAGGAACGGAGGGACCGTGTGGGTATATACCATTTGAATTTCTTTTGAAGTGGTCGGGGGCCCATTCCGTGTACTGCCCTAAAGACAATGCAGAGGGATTTAAAGCAGATCCTTTGATGTACAGGTAGCCAGTGAAGATCGGCTAGAGCGAGGGTGGTAGAGGATCTTCGCTCTCGGGAGAGTGCCAGCTTCGCTGCTGCCGCCTGGATGCTTTGAAGTCTGGAGATCAAATAGGCCGGGGATTCCAGAAGCAGAGCATTACAGTAATCCAGGCGGCTGAGAATGGTGCTCCTAACTATGGTGGTTCTGACCTGCGCTGGTAAGAGGGGTAGCAGCTTTCGCAGTCCTCTCATTAAAGCAAAGCAGCTACTCATCTGCTTGTTGACATTGGTCTCTAAGCTCAGACAGTCGTTAAAGCTGACTCCGAGATTCTTCACTGATTTCACTGGGGTTAATGACTCCCCCGAGTCCAAGGGCCAGAAATCGGTGGGTAGACTTCTGGTAATTCTGCCAACTGCGCAGTGCATTATTTCCGTTTTATCACTATTAAATTGTAGTGAGTTCTGGTTTAGCCAGAGTGTCATTTCTGCCATGCAGGTATGGAAAGCCGTGAGTGAGTTGGCCTGGGCACCATCAAGGGAAATCATCAGCTGCGTGTCGTCCGCATAGTTGATCACGCTAATACCGTGGGCCTTGATAATGCCCAACAGGGGTTGCATATATATATTAAAAAGTATCGGACTGATTGCGGACCCTTGTGGGACGCCATGTGGGACTTTAACAAATTCCGACTGATATGGGGGGATGGCTACTGCCTGCCATCTGTCTTTTAAATAGGAGTGAAACCAATCGAGCACCACTCCGCCGATTCCAATGTTTTTTAGTCTTGTCAGCAGGATGTCGTGGCTCACCGTATCGAATGCGGCGGACAGGTCCAGCAGAATTAGGATTGCTGATTCCCCCCTGTCCGCCCTCATTCGCAGGTCATCCAGAACTGTCAGCAGAGCTGACTCGGTTCCGTGAGCTGGTCTGAAACCGAATTGCTCCTCTTCCAGGATGTTGTTGGTTTCTAGGAAGAGGGCAAGGGATCTGCTGACCCACCGCTCTATGATATTTATAGGGTATGGCAGGAGCGATATAGGACGGTAGTTTTTTTTGCAGTTCGGGTCTAGATTAGATCTTCTGCCTTATCTTCCTTTGTTCTGGCTAGTGATAGTTTAATGCAAATCTTACCTGTAGCTTGCAATCTCTGATAGTTCCAGGCTGTAAGTTGGCAGTATGCTCTCACAGCCTGGATCATTTGATGCTGGGAGAGTAATAAGCTGATTTGACACATTTACCCTGGGTCAGAAGTGGCCCTCCCTTTTGTAATGAAAATTACTTTTTCTTAAATAAATAAGGGAGGGGGATGGGGTCCCCGCGGCAAACTTGGCCTCAGGAGGGAGGCCACGCGGCCCCCCTTCAAAATTTTAAAAATAAACAAATGCTGGCCAGACCCCAGAGGATGGGGTCCCCAGGCCAAGAGAGGCCCAGGAAAGGGGGCATGCGGCCCCCTTCCAAAATTAAATATAGAAAATAAATGTCCAAGCCCTGGGGATGTCGTCCCCAAAATCAACCTTGGGAGGGCGCCGTTCGGTACCCTTCCCATTTCAAGACAAATAAATAAATGGGTCAGGCCCTGGGGATGGGGTCCCCAGAGCCCAAAAAATACTAAGAGAAGGAGGGCCACCCATCCCCCTTCTAAAAATGCAAAAAGAAAAGAAAAGGCAGCATCTCGCCGAAGGCCTTGCCCCCTCCCTTCACCACTCTGTAAATGCGCCCCCCTGGTGCTTTCTGAGTTGGGGGATTAAGCCCCCTTGATTCCTGAGGGTCCCTTGGGGCCAACTAGCCTTCCAGGTACCTCCAGTAAGCCCCACACAGTGGGATTGCTAAGAGGTGGTCTGAGGTCATGCCCCTTTTTACACCACTCTGCAAACGGACCTCTTGGCGCTCTGCTGGTGGGGCGATGAGGTCCTCTTGTGTCCTGAGGACCTCAGGACATAAGTGAACTTTATCCTCCGAGCAGCAGTGCGCGAGGAGGTGCGTTTTGCAGAGTTGTCTAAAAAGGGGGCATGGCCTCAGACCACTCTCAGCAATCCAGCTGTGTGGGGCTTAGATTTTCTGCAGCTCACTTGCCTCTTTCTGCACTTCTCTTGTTTCTTTCTACACTTCTGTTGCTTCTTTCAGCAATTCTCTTGCCTCTTTTAGCATTTCTCTTGCTTGTTTCTGCACCTCTCTTGTGTCTTTCTGCTCCGCTGTTACCTCTTTCTGTATCTCACTTGCTTCTTGCTGCACCCCTCTTGACTCTTTCTGCACCCCTCTTTTCTCTTTCTGCACTTCTCTTGCCTATTTCTGTACCCCTGTTCCCTTTTTCTGCACCTTTCCTGCCTGTTTCTGTCTCTCTGTTGCTTCTTTCCGCATGTCTCTTGATCTTTATGCACCCTTTGCGCCTCTTTCAGCAATTCTCTTGCAACTTTCTACACTTCTCTTGCTTGTTTCTGCACTTCTCTTGTGTCTTTCCACACCTCTTTTGCCTCTTTGTGCACCTCTCCTACCCCTTTCTTGCCTCTTTTCCACCTTTGTTGGTTCTTTCTGCACTGCTCTTGCTTCTTTCTGCACCTCACTTGCCTCTTTCTGTCCTCTTGCTTCTTACTACACCTATGTTGCTTCTTTCAGCAATTCTCTTGCCTCTTTCTACACTTCTCTTGCTTGTTTCTGTACTTCTCTTGTGTCTTTCTGCACCTCTGTTGCCTCTTTCTGCACCTCACTTGCTTCTTTCCGGACCCCTCTCACCTCTGTTGCTTCTTTTAGCATTTCTCTTGCTTGTTTCCTGTACCTCTCTTGTGTCTTTCTGCTCCGCTGTTACCTCTTTCTGTATCTCACTTGCTTCTTTCTGCACCACTTTTTTCTCTTTCTGCACCTCTCTTGCCACTTGCTGCACCCCTGTTCCCTCTTTCTGTACCTTTCCTGCCTGTTTCTGTACCTATCTTGCCTCTTTCTGTACCTCTGTTGCTTTGTTCTACACGTCTCCTCCTTCTTTCTGCACCCTTCCTGCCTCTTTATGTTCCTGTCTTGCCTCTTTCTTCACCTCTCCTACCTTTTTCTGCACCCCTCTTGCTTCTTTTGCACCTCTGTTGGTTCTTCTTGTACTGCTCTTGCTTCTTTCTACACCTCACTTGCCTCTTTCTGTACTTCTCTTACTTCTTTCTGTACCTCTGTTGCTTCTTTCAGCAATTCTCCTGCCTCTTTCTATACTTCTCTTGCTTGTTTCGTACTTCTCTTGCTTCTTTCTGAACCTTTGTTGCCTCTTTCTGCATCTTACTTGCTTCTTTCTGTACCTCTCTTGCTCGTTCTGCACCCCTCTTCCCTCTTACTGTACCTCTCTGGCCTCTTTCTGCACCCCTGTTCCCTCTTTCTGCACAGCTCTTGCTTCTTTCCGCACCTCTTTTGCAAATTTCTGCATTCCTCATGCCTCTTTCTACACCCCTCTTTCCTATTTCTTCACCTCTCTTGCTTCTTTCTGCACTTCTCTTGCTTCTTTCTGCACTGCTCTTGCTTCCTTCTGTACCTCTCTTGCAAATTTCTGTATCCCTCTTACCTCTTTCTGCACCCCTGTTCCCTCTATCTTTACCTTTCTTGCCTCTTATAGGCACCTCTCTTGCCCCTTTCGTCACCTCTGTTACTTCTTTCTGCACTTCTATTGCTTCTTTCTGCACACCCTTTTGCCTCTTTCTTTATCGCTTTTGTGTCAATGTGCACCTCTTGCCTCTTTCTGTACCTCTTGTCATTTTCTGCAGTTCTCTTGCCTCTTTCTACACCTCTTTTGCTTCTTTCTGCACTTTTCTGGCCTCTTTCTGTACCTTTCTTGCTTCTTCCTGTACCTCTTTTTTTTCTTTCTGCAATTTCTTGCCTCTTTCTGCCCCTCTGTCATTCTTTCTGCACTGCTCTTGCTTCTTTCTGCACCTCTACCTTAGATGTAGTTTTAATCCCCCTGCTCTATTATGTACTAGGGCCTTACAGGGGAGGTCATGCCAATCACAGGCGTACCCCAACTCACAGTGTACCCTAGTGTATTTTCACTGTATTCTAAGTGTATTTCAGATTAGCACTGGCTCAGGGCCTGGTTAGTTAGTTACCACCAGTACTAGCCAGCAAAAGTTGGGGGCACAGGATGACTCTGCAACAAGGCCTCTTTTTGCACCTCTGTTGGTTCTTTCTGCATAACTCTTGCTTCTTTCTGCACCTTTCTTCGTCTTTCTGGACTTCTTTTGCCTCTCTATGCATTTCTCTTGCTTCTTTCTGCACATTTCTTCCTCTTTCTGCACATGCCATACCTCTGTAAAGGCACAACCTTTGAAATTCACTGAAAAAAACATAGGTTTCAGAGACGTTATAGTTAGAAATTAGCATTTAAAAAACCTTTAAAATTCACTGAAAAAAACATAGATTTTGGTGATTTTATGGTTAGTAATTAGAATTTTAAAAACTTTAGATATTCACTGAAAAATACACAGGTTTCAGGGATGTTGTAGTTAGTTGGACATTTCACTTGTACAAAACCAGAGAAATTCAGTCAGTTGAGTTCATCATAACTCGTGGCCCTGCAATGCACTTCTGATGACGTCACATATTACATCATACATGACATGGTCAGTGGCATCACTGATGACATCTCAAGTAACATCACTGATGACATCATCCAGTGACTATGTGTTTCTGTAAAGTTTAAATACATTTTGTAAATATATATGCCAAGGTGTATTAAAGAATGAGTGGGTGTATAAGTGTCTTAATGGATGATTTAGTAGGTTTGTGACTGTATAAGTGAGTGATAAATGTGTCTTACTGAAAGCATGGGTTAGTGACTAAACTGTGTGTGAGTATGTATATATATTCAGATTTCACTCATACCAAACTAGTGAAATTAAGCAGTTATAGTTACCTGAGCTACCTATATGTGGAAAATGAGCCCGAATTACCATCGATGCCCAGGCCGCTGGCGCAAACCGCCTCTTAGTTCCCATGTTGAATAATTACCAAAATAAAGAGACGGGCGCTGGAAGCAGGAATAAAGAACAGAGTTTAATTCTCATGAGGAGAGCCAGTCATTTCGGACACGAAACACAGTGTCTTTCGGGAGGTGCTCTAACAAGTGAGCTGAGACTCTTGCTTTTATACCTTACAAAACATTTGATGGTACAATCAGGACAGTATGACGCAAAAGAAAGACATCCCTATAATCCTCGTGGTGATCCTACTCCACATACGTTCACAATGGGGACCCTTGACCTGCTGATAAGAGGGGAGGGCAATCACGCAGCTGAGTGTTTCGTAGGATGTGTACGCCTGATCATAGCCCAGGGGGTGGGGTGGCTAGGACCAATAGTGGATCCTTTGAAGAGGGGTGACTTCATACAATGAGGGCAGTAAATGGTATCTCCTGGCTTAGGTGATGGCCTCGGACATGTGTGGTCAGCCGGACTCGGGGGAAGGGGTCATCAAAGGAGTGGTATTCATGCCTGCGTGGACAATCGAGCGCGGAGGGAAGGCTTGTCAACAGAGGGGCATTCATGGAAGGGAAGGAGGTGTTGGTCAGGTGCGCCCGTGACTCTCAAGGACAGGGCCTTGCGGAAGAAGAGGGTTTATGACTTGCTCATGTGAGGAGAAGGAGGGGGTCAGGGTGCGCGCAGGGCCAGGGTCGCACAGAGAGAGAGGGAGAGAGAGATCCTATGACCTGTACATGAGAGAACAGGGGCAGTCAGATACAGCTGGGGGGGGGGGGCTATGTCAGCTGAGGCGAAGGATGCTTCTTTGAGAGGGGAATGGGGAATGCCTGGGTCAAGCAGGAGGGTTGCCTTTCACATCAGGATCGCGCAAAGGGAAAGGGTTTCATGGTCTATACATGAGAGAGGGGGTGCAAGATACGCGCAGGAGGGAAGCCGGGGATTCCAATGGGTAAAAAAAGGCCATGGTGCCTAGAATGGCTGTACATATGCATAGGGGTACGGGTTCTTACCGGCAGGGTGATAGGTCAATAATTTACAGTATCCATGGTGCCCACAGGGAGAGGAGTGGGAGAAGAAGGGAAATGAATGCTGTCTATGTACATCAATTTCGTCAGCTTTCACAGTCGCCCCTTTTTACATAACAGCAGTCATTTTTTTTGCAACTGATGTGATTACAGGTAGACAAGCATCGTTGATGAATTAGCACTTTGTCGATACTAACATGTGGCGTACAATCATAGACAGTTAAGGTGATGGGAAGAATGCAGTACATAGGAAATTACATTTTCGTTGTGTTCCTGACAATTAAACGCACTACATAGCATAAATCTTTCTGACTTAAAAAATGCGACCAATGAACAGTTTTGACCAGGTAGTTGAGAGCGGAATTCAGTTCAATACACAAGATCTCTTCGTCACAGTGTCTTTTTATCAGCGAGCCATCACTGGTAGGCTCTAATCCGGGTACTTTCGTTGGCGCTGTTGAGCACCGGCGGTGGAGCTATGGGTCCAGCTCGGTTCTATCCTTACGCGTTGCAGGGTGCGGTCAGTCCTCTGCTGTTAGACCACAGTCCTGTTCCCTAAACAATCCGTTCGGCGGCGCCTTATGCTCGGCACCTATAGTTCTGTGGCAACACCCTATTCCCATATGAATGCAGTTCTTTCCTTTGGCAATAAGTCACGTGGGAAAGAGGGTGAATGTGGTTCAAATAGTCGATAGGAGAGAGAGAGAGAGAGCGCGGAGTTGGGTCAGAGTTCCTGGGACACACAAAAGGGACCAAGGGGGCAAAGGATAACAAGCAGGCAGGCCCATCAATCGGGCCCAAAGAAGGCGGACGGAGACTCCAGGCACACGTGGGTTAGCAGTCGGAGGGCTTCAAGGCGGCCCGTCATTTTTCATTTTCCACGTTGAAATTGCGGTCTCGTCCCGTGTCTTGTTGCTCTGCAGCTCCACCTCTGGTCGATGTCATACGTGTCCCAAGATCTGCAGTCAGGCCGTACGTCACATCTGACCCATCTCCTTCGGTGATCGTGAATCTTTGAATAGGTACAAGAAAACGTTTTAGAGAAATGGCGGAAGAAGACATCTACGCATATGAATTCCTCCCTCAATTCTACGCATTTGAGAGTTTATGCTCATCGGTCACAGTCAGAGGTCTATTACCAAGCAGTGCATGTGTCAGCATTCCTACTGAGTTTATGGCAGGTTTATTCATCGTCCCATTTAGGATTCAAGTGAGGACAAAATAATATTTCCATCAACTGTGCATTACATCATATTCAACATTTGCGGAGCATTTCCCTTCAGGACTGGCTAACCTTTTCACACAGGGCGGGGGTGCTATCGTCGAGAGTCGGGCAAAACAATGTTTTCTCGAGGGTCAACAGCTACTCATGGTCATCATGTTTATATCCGGGACAGCAGCTGGGGTCTATCAAATGGGGAGGGTATACTTCGGGCGCTCGCGCTTGGGTGCGAAGGGGTGGGGCAATCTGGGCATTGGGTGTCAATCTAGACGTTGGCGTTCGTCTCTGAAGAACAGACATAAGGTGCCATTGACATACAGTTCCCCTATGAATAGCCAGATTTGGGGGGCCTTAGCCGTCTTACCTGTCCTTTCCTTTTCAGCCAATTCAAGTTCATCTATTTTTGTAGAAAGGAGAGGTAGTAATATGGCAAGTTACAATCATTTTTATTTCGGTCAATTTCGCTGAACACCTCCGCGTTCAATAGGTATCAAATCAGACTGGTGCCGGTGGGGCACAATTTTACCAAAAAGAGGGAGAGAAAATAGGGAGACTCTCATAGAGAGTGAGAGTCGTCCGCAATCTAAACGAGCCATTCGGTACACGTATGACATGTAAAGAGAGAGAGAGAGGGAGAGAGAGAGATAAGGGGGTGGTGAGAGAGAGAGAGAGAGAGAGACGTGTACGAAAATAGGTCATTTAGTGCGCTCACAACACAGAACAGCAAAGGTCAGGTAACATGCAAATACGGACAGAGGGAAGACATAAATCCGTACATTACACACACAAACTCAGACAGGGAAGACAGCACATGCATTACACATATATAAGACATTCACGACAGGACAGGAAACAACAGGTGGCCAACAAAATTCATATTATATCCTACGTATCTTTACTATCTTATTTATCTATGTGCTTAGCTCTTTCTACCCTTCCCTCCTTTTCCTTCTCGCCAGTTATGTCGGCCAGCGTTCCCAATTGCCAGTACTTACACCTCAGTCGTTGGTCGGCCAGAAATTAGCCTGGTCGTGCTATTTACCCATGGTTGGATTTTAAACCATTTTTCAGTTCCTTCCTTTGGTGGGAAGTTCTCCGGGCTGAGGCACCGGCAAGTATTGATCGGGAGAACAGTCGGACAGCTTGGCTACATCTATAAGAGTGCGAAAAAGGGGGGCAGTGCATTTTGAACACCAGCAACATTTCTAACTTCCCAGACGGGTGGTGCCGTGATAACCCTTACCCGTATATTTTTCTTTGTCCTTTCCCTACCTAGTCAAAACGTCCAGTTACATTATTTGACACGTCGTTTCTAGTCAATTTTTCGTCATTCAGTACTTGTCCAGTTTCTATGTCAGTCCATCCTCCCGTTGCTATGTTCTAAGGAGGAACAGTCATGTTTAAGTCTACGTCTTTTTAAAAAACTTTTACTTGTCATAAGGACCATGCTCATATTCCCTTCTTCCCCTTCTCATTGGCGGTTCGGTCATCGTCCTTCCATACATCAGCCAGGGTTCCGACGTGACCTGCAGAAGGGAGGAGAAAGAAGGGGTGGGGGGGGCAATATTCAAACCTCATCAACATGCAGTAATCCGGAAATGTTTTTACCTACCACATACTCGACCTATCTCCACGTAGTGCATTTCTCTACCATCACGGCGTTTAAGCCCAGAGGGACCAGAAATGTCAGACAGATAATCATTGACGATCTGCGTATCTACATGAGTTACTTGGTCGTAACCCCTTTTGATCGGGTACAAGGGTGGCGGTCAGGTGGCATTTCTGTGGTGTCGTTTTTAGGTCTTCTAAAGCACTTTTCCGGCTGCCTGTGACACATAGTGTGGCTGCTAAATATCGGGTCCTTTTTAACCTTTAACCTTCATCATACTTTCTCGTTGCTCACAGTAGTAATACATTCAAAACTCATTAATGCAACCGCTACAACTATGCTTTCGTTTTCAAAATACTTTTAATAAAAAGTGTTGACGTATAAATACAGGCCTACAACCCAGTGGACTAGCCACGGAGCAGATTGGAACTGTACATAGGAAGAACAAAGCTGGTGGCAGTTCATTGCATAAAGTGCGGCAGTGCAATAAAATCGTATTAAACTCCCCTACAGAGCAAACATGATGCATGTCAGTAATTCATCTTTAATAAATTCATAAATACATTATCCAATGTTCATTCATTACCTAAATTACACCAATTCATTTTCCAACTCATAATCAGTACCCACCCTAAGTCAATTCATTGTCCAAGCACATACTCAATATCCTTCATATCTACTTTCATTATCCAAAACGTTATATATATCTCGGGGCAAAAAGCTTGCGCAATCAGGGTGCAACAAAGTTCATTAAAAACGTCTCATTTTGTGTCAGCGCCATTTTGGGTGGGGTCAGGCAAGTTCCAGCACAGTCAGAGTGTCTCTAGTCTCGCATGGTTGGCCCAGAACTTTCCGTTGGCATTTCAAAAAAGTTTTGTGCTATGTGGTTAACAGTCTAACAAATGGACCATGAGTCAAAAGAGTGGGAAGGGCGGCAACAATTTTCCTACCGGGTCATCCTGGTGTTCCTCCGGAACTGAACAAGCCTGTGCCGTGGCGGCATTTTAGCCATTTCCGATCCGAGGCTGGTGCCGGCAGGAGTAGCACCGATGTCGTGGTTCCCAGTGAAGGGGGCGGGGGCACCCATGCAGGGGGTCGGGGGCCCCCCGGCTCTTATAGAATCTTCAAGGTCGAGGAGAGACGATATGGAGCGTATGCCCGTCCTGGGCAGAAGACCGCTTTTTGATGTTGACCCTCTTTAATGTAAGAGCATTGGGGTGTCGCTGGAAGCCTCCACCTGGAGGGAGGTGGGGGAGGGTCGTTCGCGCCACCTCCCCCTTCCAGCGACCCCGCGCCGTTCCTCGGCTCCGTCGCTTCGATATTGGCCGTGCCAGCCATTGAAGATGGGGGGGGGTGGTCGGCGGCTGAGGCAAGACAGCCCCCCCCCTCCCTTTTTGACATGTGGCGGGACTACCTCCAACTCTCCAGGGATTTGGAATGTGGCGGGACTACCTGTAACTATGCAGGCGGTGGCATGTGGCGAATTTGGCATGTGGCGGGACTACTTGATTTGCCGCCGTTCTCGCCCCCGGCTTCGGCCTTCTTCGTGGGTCGGACCAGGCGAGAGACAGAAGGGGGGGGTGGTCGGTGGCTGAGGCAAGACAGCCCCCCCCCCGTGGCCTGCAGGGCAGCAGGAGAGGAGAGAAGGAGAGGTCTCTGCCATTCTTTGGACCGCCTGCCCAACATCATCTCCTCCTGACCGTGGCCAGGCGAGCCCCTCGTGCCACGAGGCCTCGCCTTCCGGATGGGCGTAACCGCGGACCCGTTGCACTTCGGGAGCTTCCGGAATGGGGGTAGGTACCTATTGATTTGCTTTCTATTTCATGTGACCGTTATTTGGGCGTGGTGCGAAATGAGGCAGACATGTTGGGAGCAGGAATAGGCAGTGAAGCCTAGCTACCTCGTGGCTATTTTCTGCTATCAAACCTTTTCGCCATTTTATATTTCTTACTACGAACTATTTCTAATGTTTCTTATTTTTAGTGAAGTCAAAAGCTCATCAGGGGGTTACTGACTTAGCCTGATTTCTTTTTATTTTTTCTTTCTCTTCCTTAGCGTGTTTCGAGCTAAAGCTTTCTGTTAGTAGGGAACGGTGATCACTTCATATTTTTATGTGTCCTTTTCACTAGGGGGGTACTTCTGGACGGACCAGACGAGTCCCCTCCAATAAATGGTCCGGGGTGGAACGAGATTATCGATCAAAAGGGGAACATATATTCCTTCATTAGGGTATCATCCTGGACGGACCGAGCGATGTACTTCCATTTACTAGGGTAGCCTCCTGGACGGACCAGTCGGTCTATTTCTACTAAATGGCCCATGAGCGGGGAGCATATGTCCTCCATAAGGGTAGTCTCCTGGGCGGACCATGCGAGCTACCCCCCAATAACCAACCAGTGGGGAGTGGGTAGGACTGACGAATTCACAAAGGGGCATAACCTACCCTTTTCTACTTGCAAAGACTAGACAGAATATTTCTATTTCACGTTGTTTGCAAATAGAAAATACCTCAAACGAAACAATTCCTGGGACAACAATGTCCAGGCAACCAACCAATCAATGGGGAGAAAAACAGGCATGACGGATTACAACGGGGACAAATGTCTGCATTACCTGCCCTTCGCTATCCATAAAGGGAACAGAATATTCCTATTCGTCTCTGTTTGTGGACAGGGAAGATCTCAAAGAGCAACAATCGATTATTAATCGACTTCAAACAACAATCAATTATAATCGACTTCAAGCAACAATCGATTATTAATCGACTTCAAACAATCAGTGGGGAGAAAAGTAGGCATGACGGATTACACCGGGGACAAAAGTCTGCATTACCTACCCTTCTCTATCTGCAAAGAGGGACGACGTTCCTATTCGCCGCTGTTTGCAAACAGAGAATGTCTCGTTCTCAAAAGAGAACCAATATGTCAAGTAGCCTTCAAAGCTAAATGAACCAATACCAACAATATCAGTATACAAATACCGACTTTCAATACAAACAATCAATCAATCAGGTGGATAGAGCCACCCTACCAATCAGGCGTAAAAACACCCTACTTAATCTTACCCGGACCGGACCATACGGACAGTTCTTCGACTCCCTCCTCCAGCGCCCGATCGTTCTCTTACTCCATGTAGCATTCCTGTGGGATTCCAGTCAGGACAATAGGTCACTCAAGAGAGGTCCGTTCAGAATTGGTGAAGTTCTGTCGATCGGCAGCCGGGCGAGGGCCCTCTCAAGGCAGGCATACCCCGATCATTTAGATGTTCACTTCTTCGTCTGGATCTCTCTTACCGAACCTTATGTCACTGATGGACCCCGCGTTGGGACGCCAATTGTGGAAAATGAGCCCGAATTACCATCGATGCCCAGGCCGCTGGCGCAAACCGCCTCTTAGTTCCCATGTTGAATAATTACCAAAATAAAGAGACGGGCGCTGGAAGCAGGAATCAAGAACAGAGTTTAATTCTCATGAGGAGAGCCAGTCATTTCGGACACGAAACACAGTGTCTTTCGGGAGGTGCTCTAACAAGTGAGCTGAGACTCTTGCTTTTATACCTTACAAAACATTTGATGGTACAATCAGGACAGTATGACGCAAAAGAAAGACATCCCTATAATCCTCGTGGTGATCCTACTCCACATACGTTCACAATGGGGACCCTTGACCTGCTGATAAGAGGGGAGGGCAATCACGCAGCTGAGTGTTTCGTAGGATGTGTACGCCTGATCATAGCCCAGGGGGTGGGGTGGCTAGGACCAATAGTGGATCCTTTGAAGAGGGGTGACTTCATACAATGAGGGCAGTAAATGGTATCTCCTGGCTTAGGTGATGGCCTCGGACATGTGTGGTCAGCCGGACTCGGGGGAAGGGGTCATCAAAGGAGTGGTATTCATGCCTGCGTGGACAATCGAGCGCGGAGGGAAGGCTTGTCAACAGAGGGGCATTCATGGAAGGGAAGGAGGTGTTGGTCAGGCGCGCCCGTGACTCTCAAGGACAGGGCCTTGCGGAAGAAGAGGGTTTATGACTTGCTCATGTGAGGAGAAGGAGGGGGTCAGGGTGCGCGCAGGGCCAGGGTCGCACAGAGAGAGAGGGAGAGAGAGATCCTATGACCTGTACATGAGAGAACAGGGGCAGTCAGATACAGCTGGGGGGGGGGGCTATGTCAGCTGAGGCGAAGGATGCTTCTTTGAGAGGGGAATGGGGAATGCCTGGGTCAAGCAGGAGGGTTGCCTTTCACATCAGGATCGCGCAAAGGGAAAGGGTTTCATGGTCTATACATGAGAGAGGGGGTGCAAGATACGCGCAGGAGGGAAGCCGGGGATTCCAATGGGTAAAAAAAGGCCATGGTGCCTAGAATGGCTGTACATATGCATAGGGGTACGGGTTCTTACCGGCAGGGTGATACGGTCAATAATTTACAGTATCCATGGTGCCCACAGGGAGAGGAGTGGGAGAAGAAGGGAAATGAATGCTGTCTATGTACATCAATTTCGTCAGCTTTCACATATAACCCCCACAATTAACTGCTTATAACCTCACATATTACATCACTCATGACTTGGTCCATGACAGTACTGAGGGCATTATCCAGGGTCATGATTTGCTGCAGGAGGTAGGCTGCACAGCCCCCTCCTTTTTTTTTTTTTTTTAGAATTTGCCCTGAGGAGGTGGCATTCCCCAGGGTTGCTGTGGGGGTCTGCGCGCCTCAGCATGGAATGTCACAAAATCCCCAGAGAGTTGTCAGACACTGGGGCTGGGGGAGTTTGTGTGGCCCAACATTAAAGTTAAAGTCCAGCCGTTGAATAATTAAAGAAGTGCTGGGGTGGTGGTGGTGAAGGGGTGCTGTGCAGGTGGCCAAAATTTAAATCAAAAACCCTGGGGAGGTAGTGGTCCCCGGGGTTTGATTAAACACTAGGAGGGGGCCCCATGCGCCCCCTACTTTATTTTTCATATGCTCCCAGGATTTGTCCCACCCAGAGGCTTCCTTTAAAAGAAGCGCAAGAGCCTGCACTATTTTATTTTCTATTTTGCCATGGGTTCACCTGCAAATTTGCGAAAAAATTGAAAAAAAAATCTCTTTCTCTTTCCTGTGGAGACCCCCCCACCATAGCTGCGGAGTCAGGGTATTCCTACCCTGCCACCTTTTCTTTATTTTTACTTTTCTGTGGGACTCTGCTTTAAGCTGAGTCCGAAGGTGGGCAACCAATACTTCTTGGTTGAGGTATTGTCAGCCAATCAAATTTCAGTAGGATCTGTGAGTCCACTGCAGGGACTTGCGTCACCAGAAAGCTATAATGTTTTTAACTTATATATCTCTGAAACTATTGAACAGATTTAAACCAAATCACATACAGCTCACTTTCTGGACCAACATCTAGCTTTCTGCCAAATTTCATGTAATTCAGTTCTGCGCTTCGGGAAGCGGGGGGGGGGGCAGCGAACACCAGCGGTCACGAAGGAGCTCGAGTGCTTGAAGGCACAGGACCTGGAGAGTTATGGCCCACAGTAAAGGTACAGGTTTCCAGTGATGTCATCATTGATGTCATTTGAGATGTCATCAGTGATGTCATGAGTGATGTCACTGACCATGTCATGAATGATGTATTATGTGACGTCATCAGCAGTGCATTGCGGGCGCTTGAGTTCTAGTTAGCTGAACTAACGATAATGGGGGAATTTCAATGGTTTTATACGAGTAAAATGTCCAACTAATTATAACACTCCTTCAATCTATGGTTTTTTCAGTGAATTTCTAAGGTTTTTTAAATGGTAATTCGTAACAATAACGTCTGTGAAACCTATGGTTTTTTTCAGTGAATTTCAAAGGTTTTTCAAATGCTAATTTCTACTTATAATGTTCATTAAAACCTATCTTTTTTTCTGTGTATTTTTAATTATCATTCCATTCTCTACCTGGTAAAAACTGCAAATATCACCACTCTTTCATTGATACCGTCCGCCAACAAAATCGCCAAGCCACAACTAACACTAATGATATACAAACTAGGCGTTCCCGTGCAAAAAAAACATGAAAACAGCACTTCCCCATATTTTCAACAACCAGCCAAATCTGCAATGCTACCTAAAAACAGGCGATAGCCCCACTTACCAGTAACAAATTAACATCAACCTCTAACTGGTGTAAGAAGGTAGACTATATACTGCGTGAATTAGACCCAACTCATACCCACATCTAAAGACCAACACGTGATAGAGGTACTAATCATGCAGCTCCGACACCCAACAAAGCCACAACACCCAGCATCACCACAACCATAACCTCCCCGGACCACTCCCCCCCCTACTACCACCGAGGCAGCGCAAAACAGGACAACAGACCTTTCCAAAATACCAAACACCCTCAGCTGCACAATAGCTGAATGTTTGGAGATGTGGCAACCAACTAGTGTGAGAGAGGCATCTCGCCCATCAACAATAAGTCACACAATCCCAAGTGTACCGGTTATGTGCTGCAGAGAACTCACTATACAAACCGCAAACCTCTCCATGTGGAGATATAGTATTGATACGTGTAGTGAACTGCACAGTGGGCGCAACCATATTACCTCAGACACTGGGGAAGATCTCGGTCATGTATCTGTGTTGTCCCCCCCTTGAAGCGGAAGCGGAGTGGGCTGGTCCAACGTACGCAACTCCAGCGTAATAGTATAAATGCATAGGCCACGCCCTGGTCGTGGTTCACTTGTTCAAAGACAAAAGAGTCTGCCAGAGCAGCGGCCCTCACCCTGACACATGGCTGCTGCCATGACCGCGGGCCTCCTCGACACAGGCCCCCTGCGAACGCAGCGCCACAACACCACAGACTTATGTCTGTACTGACTACTGCCTTCAATCTACACTGCGGACAGCAGGGTTAACAACTTGAATTCAGCTTTGGATCTACACTACGGACAGCATTGAATTCAGCCTTGCTTTATTTAATGCAGAGAGAATTGTACTCTATGTCCTCAGATTTTGACAAGAAGATGTAACAAAAGAAGCATTGCTCGATGTCTATGCTACTGCCCTCGATCTACACTGTGGACAGCAGGGCTCACAATTCAGGTGGAGTGGTGATTGCAGATGACGCAGTCCAGTAGGCAAGACACATTGTACCACTGCAACCTGCCCGGACCACGCATCATCGTAGGGTGCGCACACGCTGAGTCCATCAGGTGCCACTAACTCACTGCACCATAAGTCATCGCCACATGGCCTTATTAAGGCAGAATTCATTAAACAAAAAAACATTGCTCCCAGTGCGGCCCGCCTGGACCTTGCATCATCGCGGGGTGCACACACGCTGAGCGCCAGAGGTACCACTAACTCAGTGTGCCATAAGTTATTGCCTCGTGGCCTTATTAAGGCAGAATTCAGTAGACAAAAGACATTGCTACCAGTGTGGCCTGCCCGGACCACGCATCATCACAGGTTCCACCCAAGCTGGTTGCTTCAGGAGCCAATAACTCAGTGCACCACTTATCATCGCTGGCTGCACACATGCTGAATTGACAATAACTGTGCAGCTCAACTCAACACCACGTGGCCGTGAGACCTTACTGACCACTGCCTCCTGCCTACACTGCGTTCATCAGGGCTCACAATTAAAAATGAGTCTTCATTCATTAATTGCAGAGTGCAGTAGGCAACTAAGTATAACATCCCTCAAACCTACACAATATCCTTTTAGTATCCTTGAATCAAGAACTTGTTTTATATCAGCTATACCTTTACTAAAATGACCAAATTCATCTTGCAAGTCTAAACAAACACTGAATGGCAGTCTACACTGTGAACAGTTGAGCTCACAATTTGAACTATAACGTCCCTGAAACCTACATGTTTCAACAATGTATTCCATACATATTTCATGTTTTCTTTCACATGCCTATACTGTGGTCAGCCGAGCTCACAGTTTGAATTCCGTCTTGTTTTATTAACTGCAGAGAGAATTGTACTCTATGTCCTCAAATTTTGTTAACAGGATGTGACAAAAAGCATTCCTCGATGTCTGTGCTACTGCTGACTACTGCTTTCGATCTACACTGCGGATAGCAGGGCTCACAATTCAGATCGAGTCGCAATTGCAGATGACGCAGTCCAGTAGGCAACAGACATTGCTCTCAGTGCGGCCTGCCCGGACCACGCATCATTGCAGGCTGCGCACACGCTGAATGCTTCTGATGCCCATACGTCAGTGCACAACAACTCATAGACCCTTTATGATAGAATCTTTTGTGTAGAATTTGAGATCTGCTGCACTTCAGTGCACCACAAGTCATGGACCCTTTACGATAGAATCTTTTGTGTATTATTTCACATGTAGTGCACCTACCTTACTGCAGCACAAGTCGTAGACCCTTTATGATGGAATCTCTGTGTATGATCCGATGATTACTGTTGTACTTGTTACCAGCACCGACCATTCCTGGAGGACTGGCTTACACTCACCCCACATGCACCCAGCACAGACATCACTGGACATGTGACCCTGGTAATAAAAAGGAGTCAAGCACACGTGCCTGTACCCAGTTCAACTATCTATCTGTGTCCGTGTGTTCATTATGTTTGCAGGATGCTGCCTCTGGGCCCTACCACATTACAGTGTGCTGTAGATAGCGTATGCAACCATGTTACCTCTGGCAGTAGGAAAAAGATCGGTTATGTAACTTTCTCTCGCTCATTCTACAAGTACGAATGAAGATACTGGATCATTAGGGTACTGCAAGCAAAGTGTAGAGTAAAATTATAAGTGAGTGGGGATTGCCAGAGTTTTTTTTTTTGTTGCACATTTATGTAACGTTAATTCGACCCAAAAGTATTTCAGCGCTCTGCATGAGCACTGTATTTGCATTACACATTCAGGCACGCAGAGATTATGTGATTTGCCCACAATCACAGGATGTGAACGTGACCCCGAGGCTTGAACCCTGGTTTCCAGCACCAAGTTTGGCAGTCCAGCCGACGGACCACATAAGTACACATGTTGGCGCAGCCTAACTCCAACCAAGAGCTTCGCTGTAATTAGCTGCCCTCCATTAAGCATGGGCGAATTTTGCGAATCTCGCATTCGCGAATTTTGCGGATTTGCGAACTCGCAATCCGCAAAATCCGCGAATTCTCGCAAATTTGCGGATTTTTTTTTTGTGTGTTCGCGCGGGTTTCTGCCAGTTCGCGAGGGTTTTGTACAATTTCGCAAACGCGAACTTACCTGTCGGGTCGCAAGTTTTGCGAACTTGTTGTTTCTACGTGTCCAGCCTGTTTGGGACACTCTTCTTCATCACTGCCACACTCTGTCACCACTGCCACTCTCTGACTACTCATGCCACCCTCTGGCCCACCCATGCCACCCTCTGTTTCATCACAGCACCCTCTGGTTGTCCAGTGTACATTATTGTGGCAAAGCAAAGCACACCTTCCCTGCCTCAAGTGACCTGAATTAATTTGGGGCTGATTAATGTGTCACAGAATATTTTTTTAGCTGGCACCTGCTTCCTTAGTGCTTCCTGATTAGTGATCTTTTGCACTTGCTAAGTGCTTTCATTGTTGCAAAATTAGTTACAACACCTGCCCTGCCCCAACTGACAATAATGAATTAGGGGCTGATTAATGTGTCACTGGATTTGAACTTCCAGCCTGGCTCCTGCTTGTCTGCCTTAGCTGTAATTCAGGACCTTTGTGTAACTATTCTGAGGGTCAGAGCAGGGTCACATAATAGTTGCAAGTAGGCAACTGAACTCTGGAGGGGCCTCTCAGGAAGCACTACAGGAAATGGCTACTAATGATGAGCTTGAACTTTTGAACCTGGTAAGTAGTTTCAGTTTTGCTAAAATCGTATTTCTGCAATTTAGCGCTTATTCGCGGGGCGCGAAGTTGAACTGGGAAGCCGCGAACTCACGCGAACAGTGCGAGCAAGCCATAAAATCCGCTGCTCGCGGATTTGCGGATTTTGCGGGGAATTTGCGAATCTCGCGGATTGCGAATTTACCAAAAATCCGCAAAATCTGCGAGCGTAACAGATTTTCCGCCCATGCTTACCCTCCATGTGCCAAAAACTGCAACCTGAACTTGGCCCTGTATTGCTACAGCTACAACACTCCAGTGAATGTGCAATAAACATTAATATGCACAGAAATGCGTCATGTCCCCCATTTTTCATGTGTGGAACTATGGATGAATGTAGGGTCAGTGATTCCCCGTACCTTCCATGTTGGCCATATTGTGGGACTTCACGCACAGAATGACACATTTGCGCTTGCAACCCGGGTGACGGCAGCACTAGAACACGGACATCCGCATCAATTGATTCCTCATATACCTTACAACGGAGCCAGGCCCATAACACCAGAGTCATTCTTCACAGCCTCACGCATTACTAGCATACGCCACGACAGCCCACTCCGCTTACGCTTACAGGAAAGGACAACAACGCTGCATGGCCCAGATTTTCATTTTAGTGATCTACAGGTCACAGGTCTAGTTGTCAGTCCGTCACAGCCACTCTCTCACAGCTACTATACACTCACTCCACACCCATCCAGCACAGGCGTCACAGGACACGTGACCCTTCCAGTAAAAAAGACCTGGCACACGTGCCCGACGCCATTTTAGAGTTGCTCGTAGCGGCTGCACTACGGCCAGCAGAGGCACACAACCACGGAACAGTGAATTTTGGTCCACTGAGGTAGGGGCATTGTAAGTGCTGAGCGGGTATGCAGCCTGCAGTGATGGCCCGTCCCGGTGGTCCGGACATCTCATATATTGTGTGTCCTGCTCGACCGCAGTGTAGGCCTGGGCCATGCAACAGGGGGGCCTACCGCCACGTGCGTGGCCTTACTGGTCACTGAGTTAGTAGCACCTGAAGGACTGAGCGGGTGAGTAACCTGCGATGATGATGGGTGCAGGAGTATGTCCTTTGCCATGGCGCTATCAAGACTCAGCACCAAATGTGAGACTTCTTGGTTGCAGAGAGGGGCTGCCTGATGTGGAGGGTGCCCTGTCCATGAAAAGGTGAGCAGTGAGACCTGGGTGCGCAGCGGCCGGCAGATACCTCTGGGCGGCGGGAGTGGATGGGGTGCAGCAGCCTGGATACAGAAAGGCAACGCAGCAGTTTAGGCAGACGCAGTTGTATATGCCCTGTCTAATTGCATTTTGATTTTTTTTCCAATAGCAGGACAGTTTTTAGATGTTGGCCAAATGCCCGTCGCTCCAACATCTGTAGCAAAGTAGTTGAGTATTTATTTTTTCATACTTTGCACCCCTAAATTTACCATCTTATTTTGACAACCTTTCCTTTCTCTGTTTTTTAGGGCTTGTGCCTCCGTTGCAGTGTGCCATAGGGTTTTTGAAGCAGACCACATGCTCATGCGTGTGATCAGCTTTCGCCGTCAGGCATTGGCTTTCCAGTGTTTTTTTAAAAAAAGTAACGCGATTGGGCAAAGTCAGGCGCATATCCTACCTTTGTAACGCCCATTCTCAACGGTGGCTAGCACGTGCAGCAGCATGTGTTTGCCTCCCCACCGCTGCCATGCTCGCTCCCCTGCTCCTCTGTGTTGCGCTCGCACCACTGGTGCCTCCACTGCTCGGGACTGGCCTGGCCCTCACCCGTATCTGCGCGTAGAGATTGAAGTAAGGATCGCAACCCACCTGCCCTGAGGCAGACACAAGGAAAGGGTTCCTCAGCCCCAGCAACAGCAGCCAGTGGGCGGCGGTACCATGTCTTACGCGTACCTTTTCAAGTTTATTATCATCGGGGACACAGGTGAGCGATGCCCAGCCCTTGGATTAGGCGTGAGGTGGCCTTATGGCCAGTGCAAGCATTTCTGTAAAGTTGGAGCTGATTACGTGGGTCAGAGCAGCCAGCCACAGCAAGGAGGTACCCTTGAGTGCATCTAGCACTAGACATATATCCCAGGGTGCTTGTTCCTCTGCGTGCACAGAAATCATTTATAGATTATAACTTTGACTCACTTGGGGAATCGGTTTGAGTGCGTTGGTTCGTACTGGGACACAGGTAGAGCATGCATGCAATGTTTCAGTGCCCAGGATACTAGCACCAGGGAGGCTAAGTAACAGTCCTTCCTACCGCTGGTCACATGAACATTTAGGTGCCTAATATCACAGGTAGTGCGTCTGAGTGATAAGGCACCGATAGCCTTGTGGGGGCGTGGGGGAGCGATGGGGACGGAATGCATTCTAGTCCTGATTTGGCAAGGCAAGGCAGGTATGAATGAACATGAGAATACCATGTTTAACAAGCATTTCACTCAGATTGAAGGCCAGTAACTAGTTCCAAACGATAGAATATTTTAGTAAATGTTGGTAAATCGAAGCCCATTAAATTAGTTGGGACCGTGCAGGTGGTTATGTTTTTAATGGGGGTGGAGGTGGGTGAGAAGGCAATGGTATTGTAGTCCAGATTAAGGTAGTGGCAATTACCAGTGGTAATATATTCCTTCGTGTTATTCCTGTTAAAAAATCTGTGTAATACATAATGGTATCTGCAATTAAGTTGAACTCTTTCATAGAAGAAGCATTTGCAATGCAATAGGTCACACATTATTAAAGGTTGAGCTATTGGTGTTGCATTATTTAGCAATGCAAATATATCAAACTTTAATAAAGCAAGACCTATCGCATTGCAAATGCTATTTTTAAGGAGGTAAGGTGTGTTGCGAGCATCAAAGCATGCAGACACAAGTGTGACATTCCTCTCTCAACTTGTGGCTGCCTCACGTCGCTTTGGGAGTGTTATGTTTTAAATGTGAAAAGGTTGGGAAGTAGAAATTAACGGGGGATCAGTCATTCTTGCTTTATACTAGCTTCATACAAGACGTGTTCTGAGGATGAATCCACATCAAGAAAATTACAGTGCCTGTCATTTCATTCCTGCATACTGGACTTTCCTACAATTACTAAATCTCTACTATCTTTCAGATGTGGAGCTTCAGGGTGCACTAAGTCCCTGCACGTGGTGGGAGACACACCGGTGACAGAAAGGTGAGCTGTGAAGATTCTCTTCAGTTCGCTCACTCTTCCTCTCTCCTTTGATGAAAGCATGACGCACAATCTTATCTTGCTTTTTATCTAACAGGCTGTGTTTCACAAATTGGCGTCTCCCCCCAACACCACCAGAGCTCAACGCCAATAGAACCTGCAATGATGCGTGGCCATCCTGACAATGCCTGAGAAGGTTGCTTTGGCATGTGGTGGACCCTCTTTCACACACGCCAGTGGCATAAGGTGAGAAGAGAAGCTTCTTTCCGCAGCAGCGAGAAATCACCTCTGGG
The DNA here is from genome assembly GCF_964263255.1 of Lissotriton vulgaris. NCBI lineage: Eukaryota > Metazoa > Chordata > Amphibia > Caudata > Salamandridae > Lissotriton > Lissotriton vulgaris. Next base: position 1,518,078,319 of record NC_141691.1, read on the forward strand.
CAGTGGGAGTGGATAGTGTGCAGCAGCCTGAGTGCACAGGAGCAGGCAATCACTTCTAGGCAGTGGGAGTGGATGGGGTACAGCAGTCTGGTTGTGCAGGAATGGGCAGTCACCTCCGAGCAGTGGGAGTGGATGGGGTGCAGCAGTCTGGGTGCGCAGGAACTTGACAGTCACCTCCGGCCAGTGGGAGTGGATGGGGTGCAATAGTCTGGGTGTGCAGGAACGGACAGTCACCTCCGGGCAGTGGGAGTGGATGGGGTGCAGCAGTCTGGGTGTGCAGGAATGGGCACACACCTCCGGGCAGTGGGAGTGGATGTGGTGCAGCAGTCTGGGTGTGCAGGAATGTCACCACTTGGCAGTGGGAGTGGATGGGGTACAGCTCCCTGGGAGCAAAAGAGAGCACAGACACCTCTTTGCAGTGGGAGTTGATTGGGGTGCAGCAGCCTTAGTGCGCAGGGGCGAAACATAGAATTATGCGTGTGCAATTGTATGTACTCTGCAATTACTAATTCTATACTATCTTTCAGATCACTAAATTTGAGGGTGCACTATGACCCGGCTCGTGGTTGGACACACACCAGTGGCAGAAAGGTGAGGTGCGAAGATTTCCTCCAGTGTCAACACTCCCTCTCCATCTGTTCCTTTCTCTCTCTCACACTTTCACTCTCTCTCTTCCTCTCTCTCATTCTTAACTTATAGGGCCATATTATCAAGAATGGCGATAACACTGGCACTAAGTTGTGAAACCGACTCTCTGTTGTCTTCAAAAAGGATCCATAAGGTGCACACTCTCCTACAATCAACACTCCACTTGAATTATGAGCTCTGCTGCCTGTAGTGTTTGGTCACACAACAATGACAGCAGGTAAGCAGAGCGGCCTAGGTGTACAGGGACTCCAATTGAGCACGGTTCGACAAGAGGGGTGGGTGCATCAGCCTCGCTGCGCAGGTGCGAACAAACGATATTAGCGTGCGTAATAATGTCATCTCTGACCTCATTCAGTCTCATCTCTGTCTCATTTTAAAGACATGCTGGACCATACTGTAGGCCTGAGCCATCAGGCAGCGCTGCCCTACAGACACCTCTTCAGCGCTGTGCTGCAAGAGGGACGGGGTGCATCAGCCTCGCTGCGCAGGTGCGAACAAGCGATATTGCCATGTGTTATGATGTGATCTTTGACCTCATTCAGTCACATCTCTTTCTCATTTTAAAGACCAGCTGTACCATAAGGTAGGTCTGAGCCTACGGGCAGCGCTCATTTACAGACACCTGTTGAGGGCGGTTATGCGGGAGGGGTGGGGTGCATCACCCTGAGTGCGCACGTGCGAGAAAAGCAACGTTGCTGTCCGTAATGATGAGATCTCTGACCTCATTCATTCACATCGGTCTAATTTTTTAAGGACCTGGTGGACCATACTGTAGACCTGAGCCACAGGGCAGCGCTGCCCTATAGATACATGGCGTTGGCTTTTAGGACACTGTAGTGAGCTCCTTACTGAGTGTACATTCACACAGGCTCCCGCCACTGCATTACACTCAAAACATTATGCTTCTAGCATGCGCTCTATTCCTTTATATGTAAACCTTGCCATGACATATTATTATTTAACCTTGTGTATTCTCGTGCACTCCAACTCCTCTTTGAACAACGACTACCACTAACAGTTGGTTGATCATACTTCAAAAATGAAGGATGCACTCAAATCCTATTTTCTATCAAGCTTGCAATAGATCTTCCTTCACCTCCAGGCGTTTACATCATTAAATTATTTCTCCCTTTACAGAAATTCCATTGATTGGCTCAAAACGGGCTGAGCAGGAGCTCTGAGCATTCTACCACCTTTCATGGCAATATCAAGACACTGTTCCATTATGGAGACCTGGTCTACCATATAAACGTACCCCGGACTTGGAGCTTGCACCAACACGTCGTGGAACACACCAGTGGTGGCAGGTGAGCAGTGAAGTCTCAGTATGCAACACCTACAATTGAGCACAATGCGGAGGAAGGGGCTGGGGTGCAGCACCACGGGTGCACAGGTGCATGCAAGCAATTTTCCCGTAGCTAATAATGTAGGACTATATTATCAAAGAACGGCGATAACAGTATCACCCCTTTAGCGACAGGAAACTGCCGCTAAAGTGACCATAAGGGGTTGATAATATGCCCTTGTGAATTCCCATAGAATCCCAGGTTCACACCAAAACCTGAGCTTCCTTCATAATATGGCCCATAATCTCTGGCTTCATGTATTTAATTTTAAGGACTTCTTAAACACTCTTTCTCGTAGACCCCAGCATCCTAGACAAATGGGTGACGGAGGGTAACCACTAAGGGCTGAGTGCAATAGGCCGACGCTATGTCTACTCCTCCCTCTCTTCTTTTAACTCTCCCTCCCCTTCTCCCTTCCACCCACTCCCCCTCCCTTCCATTTTCACTATGGTCCTTTCATTTGAACTAGCTTTCTTTACCTCTTCCACATAGCACACATACTTATGTTTAATTTTTGTCTTGCAGGTTTCCTTCTCTGCTTCCACTGAAGTCCAACCCACGTTTTCTTTTATTATATTATTCTATTAAAGTTACATTTCTATTTATTTCTGTTTTAATAAAGGTTACTTTCTTTTAAAAAAAATAACTGAGTGTATATGTCTTCTTTTTCTGACAACACTTGTCTATTATTTATTGTGATAATCATCTGTTTATAGGAGATTTTAAGGACAACATTATTTAATATTACAGTGCACCTACAAAACATAATCTAACTAACTGTTAGACAAATGAAGCCTGGGTAATTGTACAACTGCAAAATTTCTATGAGTGTATCAGTTTATTACACCATAAGTACTGCCTGTGTGATTACAGAGTAAATAAAACGCTGACTAGGACCACCGAGGCTTCAGGGACTGCAGAGGCCCACCCTGCATATTTAAATAAATACCCGGAGTATGGCAATCCCCGGACTTATGTTGGCCTCAAACCCACCGAAAAATTAGTAAACAATACCCGGGAAGGTGGCGCTCTCCTAGACGTAAGTGCCGGGGCTCAAAGTTTTACTAAGAAGAGAATGCTGGGTGCTACTGAATGTCAGCGTGCCGAATGCCAAGGCTGCCAGGTTCGGACAGGCCTATAGGGCAATCAGATAGTGATGGGCTGCTCTGACAGGTCTGACAGTATAGCCCATTTTTTGGGGCTGTTTGTGGGTGTGTTTTATGGTCTACTGGGCTGGTATTTACTGTTGATTTACCTGGTATTGAACCAAACATTATCTACAGCAAACTCAAATTCACGAGGACTTCCATATCTTAAAAGTACTTATACAGCGTTCTTTACAAGTTCAAAGGTGCCTCAATTTGCATACATTGGTTTATTTTTTAGCTGACATTCACTAATGAGGGCAACTTTTACTTTGGTGCCTGCGCATATTTTCTGTCCCATTTCGTCCCTAAATTCTGCATATTCTTGATTCCACTTTATGCCTTTTTCAGTACTGAGTTGTATGATGGGAGGTGTAATACCCTGGCTGACTCTTTACCAGCTCTTCTAGCTTTTCAGAGGTGCTGGCTGTAGAGAAGCCTTCATATTTCCCAAGGGGCCTCTGGATGACAGAGCAGAAAGCAAACAGAGAGGACAGAGCGCTGTGTACATTAGGAGTAAAAGGAGTACACACCTCTTTGAATTAACCTCAGGTTTCCCTGCTCTCTCTTTCAAAATCCAAACCACAGTTTGCTATGACAGGGCGGGAGCCACGAGGCTCCCGCCCTGCCATAGCAAACAGCAGTGTCCCGGGGTGGGTACCCCAGGACACTGCAGGAGCCGGCCTTGGGGGGTGACGGACCCCAGGGCCCTCAAGGGCTCTAGGAGGGGGGCTGAGCGGCCCCCCTCCCACAATGTACAAAGCCCCGGGGGTGGTGATCCTCGGGGCTCGGGGGCCTTTGAGCCCCCCACCCATCTATTTTGTAGCCCCGGGGGGTGGTGGTCCCAGGGGCTAGGGGGGCTGTGAGCCCCTGCACACATATTTCATAAAAGACTCGGGTGTGGTGGTCCCCGGGGCTGGTGGGCCCCTCTGATCCCCCCATTACATTTGCCCCCGGAATTTAGCCATCCCGGGGGATAATTATTAAAGAAGCACCGGTCCTAGGATGCTAGTTTCCAGTTGAGGGAGGACCTAGTCTGGCAGTTCGAGCTGGACTGTTTCCATTGAGCACAGGGTCAAGACTGATTTGCATATGGCTGGATCCAAACTGGAATGGCATGGTGAGCAAAAAAACGATTGATTTAAGGCCCAGATCTCTATACTAGGGTGTATGTATGACACTGTTCTGCATTCTGTCCATACATTGCTCTTTTTGCATTTGTCACCCCAAGAGGGACGGGTATGCCCTGACGTGGGTCCCGTGCCCTCCATGCCACTGGAGTAAAGGTATCCTGGCTGATGAGGGCTAAAAGCCAGAAACCGGTCCTAGGATGCTTGTTTCCAGTCGAGGGATGACCTGGCCTGGCAGTTCAGGCTACACTGTTCCCATTGGGCACAGGGTGACGACTGATTTGCACATGGCTGGGTCCAAACTGGAATGGCATGGTGAGCAAAAAACGATGGATTTGACATTGTTCTGCATTCTATCCATCAATTTTTCTCTTTCAACCATGAAGGTAATATCTCTACTCATTGCCAGGAGGCCATGATGTAGTAATTTCATAGTAACGGCCTGTCTGCAATTTTCTGAAATTCGTTGTGCAACTACCTGTTCTTCAATGTCCTCACTCACTTCTCAATTTATGGACATTGTGTGAAGAAAAAAGGTATTATATTTAAATGTAGTTTATGGTGATGTGGTAGGCACAATGCGGGAACTTCTAATCCTCCAAGTTTGAATTACCTATAGCCAACACATAGGTTATACCTACTTAGTTGAGACAGATTTGTTTCCCTACCCACTTCTGATGTCTCCAGTTTAAATGTGATCAGGGCTCTCTGAGAAAGCACGACTGAACTACTCAGATTTGGCTGTTAAATTTAATGCCTAACCAACATTGGCGGTGCCATGTTGTGTAGCTCCTACTAACCTGTAGGATCTGTGCTTTGTTTGGATAACATAAACTAGGGGCTTGGTGCCAGGACTGATTCAAGACACTCCCACAGAATATGTTGGCCTATAGACCAGCAAGCTCAAAGTGCCACCGTAAGCCCCCCTAACCTACCAGGGAGCAAATGCTTTCTGGCAACCACTGAACATGACAACCCTGACCCATCAGGGATCATGGAAACAGTACAAATCCTTTTGCTCAGTCACTTGTGCTCACTTATTCTCAGAGAAATATACAAAGTATACACAGTGGTAAGTTTTTTAATTTAAACATTGAACCAACGTTATTCTTGCATAAAGTACGTGTGCTGCAATCATAGTGCTAAGGCAATCTATATATGCAGGCATATAAAACAAGGCAGTAGTCTGGCATACTCCTAAGAATCAAACCCTACTCTAACTGTACCTAGAGTGTGTGTAGATGTAAAGCCAAGAATCCCCCCAAGGGACCATCAATTACCTGATGGGTTGGAAGGAAGGACCCTGTCTTGGTCATTGTTAGAACTCGGGTTGTTTCTAGTTGGCATTGGTAGGTACCTTTGACCAAACAGGCACCCGTGCTTCTAGTCAAGGTAATGGGGATACACTCTTTAGATAACCCCTGCTCACCCCATTGGTAGCTTGGCACGAGTGGACAGGCTTATCCCAAATGCAATGTGTAAAGTATTTGTACCAACACTTTTAACACAATGAAAACACCACAAATGGACACCACACCAGTTTAGAAAAATAAAGTATCTTTATCTGAACTACACAAGACCAACATGGACTAAAATCCAACACACACAGTTTAAAAATATGGCTTTAAAAAGGTTTCAAGAACTTGTTCCATAGAAATCTATGGATGTGTGACTTTGCGCCAAAATACCTGGAGGTGCAACAAAAGTTCCAAAGCCAAACAGCTGCAGTGTCGAAAAACAAAGAGATGTCACATTCCCGAGACCCTGAGGAGGCAATGCGACAGCCCCGCTGCACGCACTGGACAGGTTGCGTCTAGTCCGGTCTGTAGGGGGAGCGATGCGTCGAGTCTTCGCGCCGGTTCCGGTTTGCAGGTGATGCGTTGGGAAAGCGCCTCGCACAGGTACGATGCGTACATCTTCGGGATGTGACAGCGATCAATGCACTGGCGTTGTGCCGTGCGGCATTGCTTCTCCTCTGCCACGGCCCCTCGATGCGTCGGTTCTTGCTTTTATTTGTCCTCATTAGCCTCGAATACCAATCAATTATATAATTTACTCCAAGGCCTCCCTTTTTGATTAGCGCCAACCAGAGATATATATGTTCCAAATTGAGGATGGATCTCTATATACTATGCTTGTTAACCTCCAACCATAGGAAACTTCTTTTCAGCTAAAAAAGCTACGAAGACACCAAAGGTGTATTCCAGCAGTATAGTAAAGATGCTTAATCATTGGACTATGTTTAAACTGCAAAGTTTCACCCAATTCTCATTAGGAAGCCGGAAGTCATTTCGCTTTCTCTTAAATGATCTGTCCAACTGATTTATGTACTTTATTGCCATTAACCATTCTATTTTTGTTTGGGGAATACATTTAACCCAATTTTTACAAATTTCTCTGTGGGCCAAAAGTATCAGATAAAATATAAATCTTTTTATATTATTAGTCATAGCTTCGCCGTGCTCCATCATCCCAAAAAAGCACACATTTTGCTTACCTGGATTGGATTTCGAAGTATAGAAGATATTGTGCTACTCATATCCTCCCAGAACTCCTGAAGAACAGGACACTCCAGAAACATATGAATGTCGTCTCCTCTTTCCTTACCACACTTTGGGCATCTCGGAGTAAGACCAGTAAACTCGGTGGAGACCGAAGATGTGGTTCCACCTTAAATTTGCCTGCTATAAATCTTCATGCTGCTCTCCTGGCAAGATCTTCTCCCAGAGTAACGATGGTAGATTAAAATCTCTGTCTGCCAAATCCAATAAGAGCCAATACCAACTCGCCACCTCTTTTTTCCGGGTGATGTTTGTCACCATCTTCGATTCCAGCACATTAGATACCCCTACAGCATCCCAGACGGAATGAATCCAGCTTTTTATTTGGAGGTATTCAAATCTTGAAAGCTGATTGTTGGTCAGTTCTTGACATTCCTCCCATGAGATCAATGTACAATCTACTATCAGATGACCCCAGCGTATTGTGTTAACATTTTTCACAGGAAGAGCCAGACTATCTTTGGACCATTCTGATGAACCAGGAGAGCTCCAAATAGGAGCCATTCCACTATAATAACTCAGCTTTAGTTCTTTCCAGATTTTATACCATGTTTCCGCAAAAGACTACAGAACTCTAAGTCTCACTTTTTTGAAGAAATCCCACATTTGTGAATACATTATATTCGCCACCTTCCACATCTTGCAGCATTGCTTTAAATATATTCCCAAGATCTGAGGAATCCAGAGAACTAAAGAAAATTTTCCCTGATTTTAAGAGAAATACCCATGCATAATACGATAGGTCTGGCAATCGTATCCCCCCTTTATCCTCCTTAAATTCTTCCTTGAAATACGAACCCCTTTTGATGACGAAATTAAACTGGAGATTTTTGATTGAGCCTTAGTAAGCCAAATCTTCTTGAAAGCCAATGGAATGTTTGCAAACAAAAATGTATATTTGGGGAGGAAAGACATTGTAATCAGGTTTATTCTACCATATAGTGTCAAAGGAAAATTGGACCAGCTTAACAACAATTTTCCAACTTCTTTGTTTACTTTATCAAAGTTGGCTTCCAGTAGTAACTTTACTTTTGGTACTGTCTTGATACCCAAATATCTCATCTCCTCCTGAATACACTCTAGCTGAGAGTCGATGTTCCAAGTCATTGCCATTGTTTTATTTTTGTTTTATTTTCATTTATCTCATATCCTGAGATGACCCCAAACTGTGATGCTAGCTCATATACTACCGGAAGGGAGAAATCAGCTTCTGAAGAATACCCAACCAAATCATCAGCATATAATCCAATTTTTTTCTCCCAACCTCGAAATTTAAAAGAGGGAATATTTTCCTGATTCCTTATCCTTTCTGACCATGGCTCAAAATATAAATTGAAAAGGAGGGGAGATAAGGGGCACCCTTGCCTAGTTCCCCTAAATTTTTTTAACGGTTTTGACAAGTTTCCATTCACTATAATTCTAGCTATGGGGTTTCTATATAGTAAATCTATCGCAGTACAGAAATTCTCACCGAGATTAGATATTTTAAGATCTTCTGCAAGTAGGAACAGTAAACCCTATCAAAGGCTTTAGTCGTATCAATTGTTATCACTGTCAATGGTAGCTTATATGTAGTGGCTATATTTATGGCCCAAATTAAACTATATGTGAGATCATGTATTCCCCTGACTCCCACAAACCCTCTATGATCATCACGCAGTAAGTGCCCAACCACTCCGCTAAGCCTATCTGCCAAAATTATTGAGAAAATGTTATTATCTGAATTGAGTAGCAAGATAGGCCTGTAGGAGTAACAGGAATTTGGTGGTTTGTCAAGTTTTAATATCAGCATCACTATAGCTTCATCCCAAGACGGTGGGATCTCACTACCCTTCTCACAAATGTCTAAAAATAGTTTAAACATTACAGGTGCCAAGCAATCCTCTAATTGTTTATAAATCTCGATAGGGAGACCATCAGGTCCCGCTGCTTTATTAGATTTCCCTACTCTAATAGATTTTCCTATTTCCCCTACTTTTAGAGAGCTATTAATAGGTACCCTTTCGGTATCGGGAATCTTCCTTGGAATTTCCTGTCCCAGCCATTCTTCCACATCCTCCTCTCTTGTATTCAACTCCTCCGTGTACACTTCTCCAAAATGGTTGAGAAAAACCTCCTCAATACCCTCCCTTGTCTCAATTAAAAACCCTGAATGCTTTTGCTTTAACTCTTTTATGAAAGATTTTACCTGATCTTTTTTTTTTGTCTTCCAAGCAAGCAATTTGCCCTAACCTTCCCCATAATTAAAGTGGGCTAGTTTGCTTACTTGCCACCTTTCTTGTACTATACCTTTTAATGCGCCTGCAAGATTGTTTTTTAGCATCTGAAGAGAAGGTTGTTAAGATTCTTGTACAGACTCTTTATTTGACAACTGCTGTTCTAAAATCCAGATTTTTCTCTCTATAGTAGCTATCTCTTCCCTTGTTTGTTTATTCTTATGAGATTGTTCAGAGATTATTTTCCCCCTTAGGAAGGCATTCCCATACTATGCCGATAGATGCAGTATCCAAATTGTCCTAAAAAAACTCTTTGGTTTTCAGTCTAAGTTTTTTTACTATCTCGTCATCACTGCGATTCATTTGCCATCTCTTCTGTACTACATTCTTCGAGGGTATCAAAGACATAGTAATGGCTGGGTGATCGGACATGTGCGAACCCAGGTGACTCACACTTCCAACATGTCTTTTTAAAATACGACTGATCAAAAATAAATTGATTCTAGATTCATGTCCATATTTTTTATTGTTAAAAGTATAGCTCCTAAGGGATCCCTTCCTCTCTCTCCAAATATCACACCAACCTCTATCTTTCATTGCGTTTTTAATCAAGGATCGTGTTTTATTGTTTATCAATGCCCTACTTTTAGTCGAACGGTCCAAAGTAACATCTAAGACTATATTAAAATTACCAGCCAAGATGAGAGGATCAGGCAAATTGAAAAGTTCTGCTAGCAAGTTGCCAAATGGTATAGGGTTGTCTAAATTTGGGCCATAGTAGCCAACCACTGTATATGCCTGATCATAACATCTGACCTGGCTATTGCCCACCTGCCTGGCCTATCTACTTTACTACGCTCTGTTACTATCTGAGGATTCGTTTTCACCAGAATCGCTACCCCTCTGATGGTAAGCTGCTGATCAGTAAATACTGCTTTTGTAACCACTTTCTTGACTTAAAAACCTCTTTCATCTCATCACCAGTTAAATGAGTCTCTTATAAGATTATGATCTGGGCCGGGCATCTTTCAAGTATTGCAACATCTTCTCCCTTCTGTGTTTCATTCCAAGCCCATCAACATTCCAAGTGATTTGTTATACCTGCTTTACCTGGCTGGCTGTCATCTTATGTTATTTAGAAACATTCGGTTTTTTTATTTGAGGCTTGAATGTGTCTTTTCCAATGAGGACTACACTTTTTGTCTTTTTTACCCACTGCTCCCTCACCCATGTGCTAAAACCTCTCTGTAACTTCTTTTACTGAAGACTCCAGCTGAGTGGTCCTGCTAGCAAGGTCATCCATTTTTCTCTCTAACCCATCACATGCTGATCTGATCTCTTTTTGATTTTCTGCAGAAACTTCAAACCTGTTCCTCACTTCCTTTGTTAGCACCTTGATTAGATCAACAACCGATTGAAACTGTGATTCAGATTGCGATTAGGAAAACATATTCTGAGACTGATTTGCCTCCACTTGCCCATCCGTGGTTAATATAGAGACTTCCTTCATCTCTCCTGTTAACTCTCCCACTACCTCTTGCTGTAGCACAACTAAAGGTGGAACGCTAGATTCCATATCTATAAGAGGGGATGTACTCTTACTTTGACAAGTAATGGACTGGGCTCAAGGTCTACTGCTTCTTCCTGAGGATCTGGGAGATTTACCAGTATCTGATACCTATTCGGGCTAACTATCTCTTTATTCCCTCCATGATTGTACACTGTATCCGATTGTACATGGTTTTTTAAAACCAAGGTTTTCGGCACCACTTTAAAAAAGTTCTTAAAGACTGGGTAATTTTTACACTTGTTATCGGTAACTCTTCTTTTTTGCTTCTCTGCTTCCTTCTTCTGGGAATCTCCCACTAACTTTCTTTTACACTGTGTTGTTTTGAGACAGAATCACCTTGAACCCTTACAGCCTCTACAGTACAGCTTCCTGTATCGTCTTCTTGGTTTATACTAGATATTTTCTTCATGGGATTTTTTTTGCTTCCTCAACTGATACCTGTTCTGACACGTGCCCCTATCTGGGAACCTTTCTGGGACCTGGCCCTCCACCCCCTTTTTCAAATTACTCGATGCCACTTTACCTCTTTGACGTTTTCCTAACCGAGTAGTTAAAGGACTAGGTATCTGACTTGATATGGGTATTCCAGTTTTTCTATTTTGTATCTGAAGTTGTGTCCGAGCTCGACCTCCTTATTCACATTCCCATTCGCCTTCATATTCAGCTACTTCCACTTTTGCTAACTGATTCTTTTTTATTATTTCTGCTTCAGTATACCACTGACCTGATTTTCCTCCTGTTATATTGCTATGTGTGCCTGTATATTCTTCCATATTGTTAGTGCCCAGACTCCATCGTGACTTCCATTTCCTTTCTGTCACAGACTTCAATACAGGCTCCGATACTCCAACACTGCCTTCTTGCGAAACAGAACTCTCTATCGCTCTTGTTCTGCCTCTGCCCAGACAGCCCTGGAGAAGGATCAATGCCGCCACCTTCCTTCCTTTCCCCACCTCTCTTGCTGCGTGCGACCAGCGAAAGTTCCAAGTCCTGGGTCTCAAGCCCCGATCTAAAGCCCCCTCAGGCCTCAACAGAAACAAGCGGCAGCCACACTTCTCCGCCGCCAGCCCTCCCACCGCCAGAGGGACGCGCCCTGCTGACCTACGAGCCACGAAAATCCTCTCTCTCATGGTAAGGCTGCCTTCTAACAGCATTTTTACCGTTTTGAATTTTTCTTTGTTTTTTTTACCGCTATGCCACGACTTCCGAATATTTGTGTCCCCATTACAACCGCATCTTTTTCTTTGAAATCCTCCCTTGCCGCTTTACCTCCTTGTCTATATTATCCTGCACCACATTAGCTCCTCAACCTCAGGAGCCTCCGCGACCGCATCTCAAGCAGGCCGCCATGTTTTTCCGAGCAGCCGGGGACCATATACCAGCCTTTGTCACACAGGTGAGCGGTTGCGTCAGTTTTTGCAGTGGCGATAGGCACTGCCACGATCTTTGCAGCAGCACAGCGATACAAAGGAAATCTTCTCGCGCCGTTGAGATGCGCCAGTGAAACGTGCCTCAAGAAGAGTGATGAAACGGGGTTTGCTGTTCTTTTCATGCTTCTTCTTCATCCAGCTCCCAAACAGCAGCAACAACCTCCAGAGGTGCCACAACTGGATTAAGCACTTTAGGCAGGTCAGAACTCACACAGCAACGTTCAGGGGGAGCTGGGGTTGAAGTCCTTTTGTCCCTGGGACTTCAAAACAGGAGGCCAGCTCTCCTCAGGCCATTGGAGATCTTCTTCAAGCAGGGGACACAATGCACAGCAAAGTCCTTCTCCTTTCCTTGGCAGAATAGCAACTGCAGGTTAGCCCCAGAACAAACAGCCAGGGCAGTCATTCTCTTCAGTTTCTTCAGCTCATCTCCTCGGAAATGGTTCCCCTTGAATTCCAGGATGATCTAAAGTTCAGGGGTGTCAGCTCTCATATTTATACCCCAAAATTCTAAGTTCTCTAGTTGTAAGGGGTCCTGGACCCAGTCCAACCCAGTTCTGGGTGCCCTCTGCCATTGCACAACTTCTTCCTTTGTGAATATAGGCCAGGGTCTTCAGACACACTGCAGGAAGTTGAGCCAGCATTGTGGAAGGTAGGCACAGCCATATTCGGGCCCAGTTGCTACTCCTCCCACCACTCCAAATGCAGGTCGGTCTATTCAGCTTATTGCTGACTTACCCAGATTCCTGGACCCACCACAGCTCCTGTCACTCTCAAACCAGACTGTCAATCCACAAACAGGAAGAGGCACACAGAAAGGTTGAACAAGAAAATAGCCACTTTCTTAAAGTGCTATTTTCAAACACAGAATTTAAAATCCAACTTTATTAAAAGATGTGTTATTAAATTCTGAGTTCAGGGATACCAGAATCCAATTTTCTATCTCCCTCCTATGGGAAGATATGCAGGTAAACATGTTACACAGCATTCCCCCTTCTGGCCTTTTGGGCAAGATAGCCTTTCAATAGTGAAAAACGAAATTGGCAGTATTTCACTATCAGGACATGTTCCACACACTAGTACACGTCCTACCTTTCATAAACACTCCACCCTGCCCAGGGGGGTACCTTGGGTCTACCATAGGGGTGTCCTAGATGTAAGAAAAGTGAAGGGTAAGGCCTGGCAAGTGGGTGCACTCGCCAGGTCAACATGGTAGTTAACAAATTATTAATATTATTATTATTGCGTTCTTAATTCAGCGCAAGGCTACCCGAAGGCAATTCAGCGCTCTGTGCCAACCTTCATCAGAAAACAGAAAAAACTCACTGCAAGTTCATAAAGACCCAGGTTTTTAGCTTCTTCCTGAATTCGAGGTGGTTGTTCAAGGAGCGGAGCTGGGTTGGGAGAGTATTCCAGAGAACAGAGGCATTAATTGAGAACAGGCAGCCGCCCGCTCTAGCCCTCTTGATCTTGGGGACCCTGGCTTGATAAAGATTTGAGGATCTCAAGTTTTGAGATGGTAAGTAAAAGTACAGCAACTTTTGTAGGATTTTGGACCCGTACTCCACAGAATTTTGCCCGCTATGCAGAGTGATTTGAACTTTATTCGTTCTGTGATTGGTAACCAGTGCAGAGCCTTTAGTGCTGGCTTGGTCAATTGTTTCCTATGGACATTGTCGAGAAACCTGGCTGCGCAGTTCTGAACCACCTGCAATCTCCTCGTGGTAGCCTATAGGCTACCCAGATATAGGGAATTGCAGTAATCCAGTGGTGGCAATACCAGGGCTTGGACTAATGTTCTGCGAGCTGAGTCTGGGAGCAGAGAAAGAATTTTCCGTAGTTGTCTTAGAATTCCATAGCAGGTGGCTGCAACCTGTACTGCTTAATGTTCAAGGTTTAGGGATTTGTCCAGCCATATTACTAGGCTTTTGAATCTCTCTTTGGAAGTGGGGGGACCACCTAGGTGGCTGGGCCATTTCATTTGGGGAGAGCTGTTGTTGTTGTTCCCTAGGATCATTCGCTCAGTATTGTCCCCATTCAGTTTGAAGAAAGAGTGGTCCATCCAAGCGGCTACTGCACTCAAACCGGTTTCTAGGTCAATCTCATGCTTTTTAGGGTGGTTAAGAGACAGTACGAGCTGTGTGTCGTCTACATACATCCCGATCTGCTGTCCAAAAGGAAGGACCAGGTCACCCAGAGGTTTAAGATACACATTGAACAGGGTATGGCTTAATGAGGAGCCCTACCGGATGCCACACAACAGTGGGATAGATTTTGAGGAATGAGTGCCGTCGAACACCTGGAAAGTTCTCTCCATGAGGAAGGATCGAAACCAGAAGAGGGTGTTCCCTACCACTCCTACCACTTTGAGTCACTCTATTAAAGTTTCATGATTTACAGTGTCAAAAGCGGCACTTGAGTCCAGCAGGATGATTGCTACCGTACCTCCCTGATCAAGCAGTTGGCGTGCTCTTCCATCACTGTGAGCAGCGTGGTTTCCATCCCATGATTGGGGTAAAACCAGTCTGGGAGATGTACAGAATTGCGTGGGATTCTAGGAAGTCGGTAAGAGTTTTATTGATATGTTTTTCTAAAATTTTACTCGTCATGGGAAGGAGTGAGATTGGAAGATAATTGCTCCATACCTCTTGATTTAAATTAGTTTTTTTAAGAAGTGCTTTTACCATGGCATGTTTCCATGTTTTGGGCACTACTGAGGTAATGATGGCGGCATTGAGAACATCTAAAAGAGGAGGAAGAATTGCTACTTTTACTTTGTTCAGCAAGTGTACTGGGGCTGGGTCACAGGGGGAACCTGATTTAATTGAGTTCCAAAGTTGGGAAAGCATGGAGAGGTCTAACAGGTGAAATTCTTCTATAACTGCCGAGTGATTCTCCGCTGTCACTTGGGCTGAGAGCGGAATATCAAATACAGTGGCCAAAGGGAAGGCATTATATATCTCCATAATCTTTTTGTTGAAGAACTCTGCCAGTTCTGTACATCTTTGTGATGAGGAGTTGGATGAAGTGTCAGGCTGGGGGGACTAATACGTTTTTTGACTATCCTAGCAATGTCCTTAGGTGCATTGGGGGACCCCTTAATTTTCTCCTCGTAATAATATGCTGGTGCTCTTTTAATCTCAGTTTGATATAGTTTATTAGTTTCTTTATATATATTTTTCCTATCTGGACTGTAGTATTTCCTCCAGGCCCGCTCGAGCCTTTTGCATTTTGTTTGACTTCTCTTATTTTAGGGGTAAAACAGTGGGATCGGTTTTCCCTTAGTTTATTTGTTCTCCATTTATGTGGGATGGTAGCGTCTAGGGAGGAGGTAATCCAATTGTTAAAGTTCTGTGAGGCAATCTGGGGATCCACATTTCCTGTTGGGCTAGTATTAACTATTGTATCTGTCCACAGTTCAGGGTCAAGTTTGGGCCACATACAAGGAGAAAGTAAAGCCCAGGCTTTTACAATCCTGAAGAATATGCTTGTACGCAATGCGGTGGCAGGCCTGAGAATCTTTTCAGGGCTACTTATGTGTGTGGCACAATCAGTGCTGCAAACCCACTAGTAGCATTTGAGTTACCAGCCCTGGCACACTCAGTGCACTTTACTAGTGACCTACTGGTAAGACAAATATGCCAATCATTGATAACCAATCACCATAACAATTTACACAGAGAGCACATGCACTTTAGCACTGATCAGCAGCTGTAAAGTGCCCAGAGTCCTGTGTCACCTTTGCCTAAGACATGACAATAAAGATCTTGTTGAACTTCAAAAAAAAAAAAAAGTGCCCAGAGTCCTATAGCCAACAACCACAGGTCAGGAAAAACAAAGGAGGAAGAAGCAAAAAGTTTGTGGATAACCCTGCAAGAAGGCCATTTCCAACAGTCATGAACTGGACAACCCTCCCGAAATGTCAGACATCTGCGTGGTGATATCTCAGCATGCAGGGACCCTCGGTGTCAGCAGAAGTGCCTCCTCTGCTAATCTATCGGGATGCTCATCTTTTATATTAGAAAGCAACCTTGCGATCTGTGTATAGATTAGAGATGTTATGGATATGTAGATAGCCCTGTGGATGAAGATGAGATGACATTTGTACATAGTGTGAAATGAGACCTTATATATGGTTTTCAAGGCGTTTGTGATAATGTTGTGTGAAGCTAGAAGTGTAAACAAGTTTAGTTTGAGGGAAACTAATCCAACACTGTCGTGCACTAAAGTATGTGCAAAAGGTCACAGCTGAAAATGTTATTTGTGATGACATGGTAAGAAAGAAGCTGCTTCGCTACATGGGCCTAACTCTGGAATATAACAACATGTGCATACATGTGCACTGTGAACATGGGAACCTGATTAAAATTAATATGCTTTAATTGAGACCAAAAGGAGCAGCAACATTCAATGTTTAATACCGTATAACCTGTAATATTTTCAAAGTGCAATATATGCGTTAGATGTGTTTTACTGTATCTATTGATTGGCCTATTCTTCCTTGATATAATTTGCTTGGCCGCCTGAAATCTAAATATAAGGTCCGGTTTGACATAGCAGGATTCCTTCACATACGTGATAATATTATAGTTCTCTGAGCCAGACATAGTGAGATTCCGGATTTGAGGTGCTTTGCTGTGTTAATACATAACTCAAATGCATTAGCTGGCAAATCGAAGACCCTAGATCATAATAGGCTCCTTCTAGAAATGTCAGGTTTTTCCTTCTGGAGGAAGAGGGTGGGTCATAATTTCCAAAGCAAATTCTGGGAGGCACCTACTTTCAACCACCCACTGGAGTTCAGCTTTTTTAACACTCTAGGAGTGATGCTGGGCCTCTTGGTGAAAATAAATTCATGTCCAAAGCTGTAGGTCTTATTTTTTAATCTGAGAAAGTTCATGTTAAAGCCCATAGGTCTGGCTTACGTATTATACAATGTCAGTGTTTGTAGATACAAAGCTTCTGGTTATTGATCCATCATGTGCTGCCAACAGTTTTTGGCCGAATGATTGATTTGTGGGTTCCCTTGACAAAGCCAGGAGGCATATGTTTTGTAATAATGTAAATCCTTGTATGTGTTTTTTTTTTATCGGAATACATTGAGGCATAGCTATTATGCAGGTTAGGGCCTGCTAGTAAACCAATTGTCACTAGGTACCTCTCATATAATTGACAGGGACATGAAGTCTGTGCTAAGTCTCTCAATGAGTTCACTGTGATCTTTATTAAAAGTATGTGATTTGAATCTTGCTTATTCTGTGAGGTCCCTTTAAGATGGGACCAATTTGGTATTTCCACCAGCTACCTTGTATAAATTTGTTCACAGTATCTTGATTTGTGTCTATGAGCGTACTTTTTAAAGAAAAAGCACAGACAGCCCTGAATACACTCATGAAGTGTATCTGGGTGAATAGCATCTATGTGCTTGGTTGTCAAATTGTGATTTGTATTGCAATAATCATTTGCCCTAATTTTAACTGTGAATTGAAGCTGAGTGATGCATCGGTCTGTGGCTAAAGTAGCACTGTGAATTCTATTTAGATAATTGGTACCTTGGTACATTCGAACTCTAAGTGACGGTAACCATGGCAACTTTTACAATTGATGGCTTGTTTTTGAAGAAACAATGACACCAAATGTGAAGTATACTTAAAAAATATATCGTTTTATTATATAAACAATAATACAAACTTTGTCTCATACACCACATGCAAAATCACATACAAACTTCAGTACAATGAGTGTATTGCACAAATGCAACCCCCTCCCTTCTCCTCCCCTGTCGGTGAAACACCACGTGTGAAGTATACTTGAGTAATTGATTCCATTGGTGATCTGAATTTGAGTGATCACATTGCCCTGTACTGTGATATCAACTGCATTTTGTATTGGTCATCCGTGAACTTACTCCTTGTATCCATTCATGAATGTTATTTAGTAATCCATGGAGGAATGATACACCCAGGTCAAACTCAATCATGAATAGTGTTGCTCATTGCCTGTAATCTCATCACCGGCTATTGTTATTGTTATTGTTAACGACAGCTTATATAGCGCCAAATCACCGACATTTAAATGATTCTATGCTCTTCATGGAACAATACTGTACATATGCCACCTGCTTTCTTCTTTGCATCACACATAACTACCCCATCCATACGATTCTCCAAAGCTATAACTAGATCACCAGTATCCATCACCATGATCAAACAAGTCCATTCTAGGAAAATTATTGGCCCTTATGTTTATTATCTAACAGATTCTAAATCTCTAAATCTTAATAACCACGATTCTCTCCTAACCATCCTACTCTGTCTATATGTTCAATCAATCTGCAGTGAACCCTCCCCCATCATGCAGCATTTTTAAAGCTTATAAAGCAGTTAAAAAAGCTTTTTCGTCACACATCATAAAAACATGAATCAGTTCATAGCATATGATGACACCAGCAGTATTTTACACTGATCATGAAACATGTGCACAAACAAAAATGCCCTCAGTTTTGATCTCCGCCTTAACAAAACACTTTAATCCATTCCAACGCTTCCCTATTTATACACCTCCTCAGTGACATGCAGTAAAATAATTATCTCTGCACCCTTCAAAGCATAAATATTAGTCATTTATGACCTTGCTGCTGCAATCATTTGCTTCTTAGATGACCTTGTTGCTATTGTTCAAACTGCTCTCCTGTGTGAGATACATTACTAATTCAACCTGAATCTACTGTATCATCAATATAACAGTCTATCACCCAATATCTTTCTGGCCACTTCCTCGGTAAGCTGGACGCCCACCACTCACCAGCGAAAAGGGTAATCTCATGGTTTATCATGTACATCAGCACCGCTGACTCACTCCCATCTCATTATTTATCTATCTGCCGATCATGTCCTGATACACATGGCCACCGGTAACCACGAAACATAGATGTGTCCAGCACTGATACCATTCTCTTAGTTGTGCATCTTATGATTTCTTCTATGACACTCTATATGCAGCCTTTTACTATTCACCACCACACCAGTTGGTCTTGCTCCCAACCCAAGACCACTCCTAGAATTCACTGACTAAAGTGCATATATCTTGTCAAAGCTGAATACAATAATGATTTAATGAACACCTTGAGGATTTCAGATTGGTCCTATTTGTAATTCTATCTGCTCTAATTGCATCATGTTCACTGTCAATTTTGGTAAGTCATCCTCCTCCCAGTGCTGCCGGAACTTTAAACTAGGATACTGAAGGAGCAGATCAACCGAGAAAGGAACTTTGTTCGAAATCCAAGGTGGCAGTATCTCAAAGATTAAAAATGAGAAGAGGTACATGGAATATTGGATGTAGATAACAAGCATAGAGAAGTAGAATGTAGTGAACGATCATGAACATTTCACTTGTTAAATACACACTAACTTGTTAAATACACACTTAGTACTTTATTTTCCACTGCCCCCCATTTTATATCCTCCCTTTTACACTTTGACAAAGTCACATCCTTCTACCCTCCATTATAAATGAAATTCAATCTAATTCCAAGAACAAGCTCATCCCTCCTAGACCCTCTGAATTTAAGTCCCTATATTATTAAAAACATGGTCCTTTCTAGCCACTCAATTTAATCTCTCTACGGCTCTGTCTTTCTTGTACCTATTCTCGACGTTTCAATGTTGATGTAGTCATGTCACTAGTTAAAAAGCTGAGAATGTGCCATATTTACCTGTTTATTATTTTACTATTTCATGATTCCCATTTTATTCCAAACACTTGAATGACTAGTATCTAATTGCTTCAGCTGGACACTATCACACACAAAATATTAAATTCACTTCAATTTAGATTTTGCGTGCTCCACATCAGGGAGACCATCTTGAAACATATAACAAACATCTTTTCAGACTATCACAAATATGCCTCCTTTATCTTAATGCTCCTTGAGCTCTTCTGAATACTGTTGGTCATCCATCAAAGGTGACAACATTTGCTTAATCATAGATCATTTACAATGTGAAAACTCCTTTTATTCCTGATTTTTCTGATCAAACAAAAATGAGCACACCAAGTTTCTATCCTCTACTAACTCTTATATCTCTTCACCACTTCACTTGGTGATATTATGCTGTTCTTTATTGGTTATACTATGATGGCACTCTTCTCTGTTACATCTTTCTAATCCCACCTTTAATCTCTTATGTAAAATTCCTTAAGAACTGAGATTATCTTCTAACCAGCTATCTCTGCTCCATTCTCTCTACCTACCCCCTACTGTTAAGATCAGGTGCAGTCTAGTGATGCCCAATAATGAGTGATCGGCAGTGCAGAGGGGTGAAACATGCAGCAGACTGACCCTCGATTCCGGGACCCGCCCTGGGGTTCTGCGGCAACAAATTCAAGATCCGGATTTGCAGCGGAACCCGCTATGAGTGAAGCGCGGGGGACCCGCTGCCCACTTCAGCCGAAGACCAAGACGGGGGACCGGAGGGCGCCCACACTGAGGTGAGCACGCACACAGAGAAAGAGGGCAGAACCTAAGCAAATTCAGGCTTGGGATTGTGGGAAGAGGACGCTTTAGCAGGTGTGCGTCAGGGAATGCTGCAACCCGCTGAGAGGCCAACAACAAACAGTGAAAGCCAGCGGTATAATCTCCACGACCCATAAGACTGGCAGATACAACGCCGGGACCGCCCGGCGGCCCATACGCCAACACAGTGTGGTGAGATCCACACTTGAAAGTCGGCCCATTGAAGGAACCTAATCAGCATCACACAATATCTCCCCAAGGAGGCACGGGGGCTCCATCCTTTCCGCCAGGCGCCAAGTAACCAGACTGCCGTGGGGCCTCCAGTGGTTAAGTGCCATAAGTTACCCAGGAGGGTACAGAAAAAAAGACCTGTACACAGGGCACCTTCGTGCCTCCTCAACAAAGACGCCACAATAGCAGCCAGTTGGTGGGAAACCCGACACCTGGATCGCAAAGGCAGGTGGTGATGAGTACTACTGGTGGGCAGCTAGCGGCTAACAATCATCGCTACAGGTTCAGATACAATGGGGGGCCGTGGCCAAAGAGTGACCCACCAGAACAAGCTCGAAAAATATGCCTACTCCAAGCTGGATCAAGGTCAGCAGGACTATGCCGACACGGATGCAGCGGCAGCCAAGGGACAAACGGCAGGAAAAGAGATCCCACTGCCCGACATCATTGCTACGCTCAAAGTACACACATCCCTGGAGTCCTGCATAGTCACAGTTACTACTGAAATTTCACTAATACATGCAGACTTCATAAACCTCAGTTCCCATGTGATGGAGGTAAAAACAACAACAACTGAGTTGAGCACAGACACAGCCGCCCTAAAGAAACAAATGGCGGCGATTTTGAACGATTACGAACGCCACTCCCACCGCAATAACATCTGAATTGTAGGGGTGCCAGAGGGAAGAGGAGGCCCGCAGTGGACCTCTTTGTGGAAGATTTGGTCAAGACCACCTGCAGTATAGAGTACTTTCCAACTACTTCTCGGTTGAACAGGCCCATTGTCTTCCTGGAGGCAGACCCTGTCCGGGTGCACCCCCGCAGCCCATACTGGCATACATTTTTTACTTTCTCAACCGAGACCTCATACTTCAGACGGCGAGAGCGCCCCACCGATCTTTTATCAGCAACGCATGTCTCCTTCTTCCCAGATTACACAGCAGCTGTGGCTAAGCAATGACGGAACTTCATCACCATAAAGCAAGAACTCAGGAATAAGGAACTCAAGTACTCCATGATGTTCCCAGCGAGTGGAGGCAGATGGAAAGACCTGGTTCTTCACCACTCTGGAGGAAGCGCAGGACTGGCTTGAGGGATGGCGACAGGTCCACATCTCGGTAAGCCCGGATGGAACATCAACCACTGTCTCCAGAAATTAAGGCAAAGGCGACGGCGATGGAGACCCAGACCAAAGAGAACTGAACTGTCCTCACGAGCACCTTTTCCCCATAAAGGGTTGATAAATAAGGACTATTTCCTCAGTCAAGATACAGCACGGAGCGCAGCATCATGGGACTTTGCTGCGGCCACGTATGTAGAGAGGGCTTTAGGCCCCCGCATTGACCCACTACAGCAGTGAGACTTTCTGGACCGGCCATACCTGGGCCTCCACATACTTATGTATGGACTGGTGGTTTCCGGCATCTTACTATAGACCACTACATAGTACTTAGAGGGTAAATATGTCTACGAGATAGCCCGAAGGAGACATCATGAGAGATCTCTTTTCCCCCTACGAATGTACCGGATAATGGGAAATAGGCACTCTGCAATGTTGTGGTGGCGGGAAGTTCTTAAACCATCTTTCAGGGAGGCAGGGAGGGCTTACTGGGGAAGTTTTGATGTAGCTTGTTTATTTGTTTTTATAGGTTATATGGCACTTTGTAGGTTCACACAAACTGCTCATGTACTAATGCACAGTTATCCTGTTTGAATAACACACATCCCCATCACTGTCCATGGGGCCCTCACTTGACTCCGGTAACCCGGCAACAACCAGTGCACAGAATCTACCTATAATACCATGAAACCTCAATGGTCTCCGAGATAAGCTCAAACGGGGGCTAGTCCTACAATACCTGAAGCGTAAAGCACCAGCAATAGCCCTGCTACAAGAGACCTACTTAACAGGGACGACATGTAAAGCACTCAACAGGTGGGGCTTCAAATTAGCGATACATGCAGAGTTTACGTCCGGTTCCCGGGGGCTAGGGATCCTCATTAAAAAACAACACCCGATTGTCGTAAAACATACTTACACAGACGACAAGGCCAATTCGCTGCACTGTCATGTCAATGGGAAGATCAGGTGGTCAACATGGTGTCAGTCTATATACCCCCTGCACTCTACTCAATAGCGCTCCCGGAGCTCATTGCATTCCTACTTCAGCTCCCATAGGGCAACCTAATTATCGGAGGTGATCTTAATGCCACACTAGATGATACCCTGGACAGTACGCCCCCTTGACAACAGCACTGGACATACTCTACCCTAACAGATTTCCTAGACACCTTGGGCCTGGAAGATATTTGGCGGATCTGATTCCTGCATGCACGACAATATACATATTACTCAGGCGCACACAACAGCCTATCCCACATAGACCACATACTGGCGCCGGCAGGCGAAATAGGAAACTTCCTCGAAGTTACACACTTACCAAGATCACTCCACTCTCAGCACTCTTTACTCGTGGCATGCCACAAAACAGCGTCGGATAGTCCCCATATACCCCAGGTATCTCAAGACCCCTAAGATATGGAAGAGGCTGGCTGACAACCCCAAACACTACTTTAGTGAAAACACGCCTTCAGTCTCCACCCCACTCACCCTCTGGGAGGCTTATAAGTCAGTGTTCTGTGGACAGGTGAATTCACTTAAAACAAATCACAAAAGGGAAAACCCTCAGGCAGCGGCGACACTCGAACAGGAAGTGGGCAACCGGGAGAGAGCCCAAGGACAAGACCCCTCTGACACAACAACTATCTACTTCTCCTTAAAAACAGGAGTATAAAGACCACCTATGGGAGGATGCAAAGGCACAAATCTCCGCAACTAAGCACACTATATATTAAGTCGGCAATAAAGCTGGCAAGCTTCTGGCCTGGCTTGACCAGCGAGAAAAGGCGGCTAGGTGGATTGCAGAGCTTAAGCTCCCCACAGTAGAAACTACACCTCACCCTCAAGACATAGAAGACCTCCTAGTACATCACTATGAACAGGTTTACACCTCTGCGCTCTCAATAACACAAGCAGATGCGGAGGATTTCCTCCGCGATATCCGACTCCCCAAGCTCACAGAGATGAAATCCCAACTATCGGAGACAGAGCTCTCAACGGAAGAGTTAATGATAGCGATCGGCAGGATTGAGTCAGGAAAGTCCCTGGGCCCAAACGGTATTCCCATAGAATGGTACAAACGAAACACGAGGACACTCACGCCCTACCTCGTAGCCATGTATGAGGACAGTTTGGACAGGGGGGGAACTGCTGCTAGACCAAAGAACAGCAACCATAGTGGCCATCTACAAACCTGGCAAGCCAGCTTGGGAGTGCGCCTCTTATAGGCCCATATCCCTGATTAATGCCGAAGCTAAGATATTGGCTAAAACCCTGGCCAATAGACTTACACCGTATCTCACCAAATTAATACACCCAGATCAATCGGGGTTTATGCCAGGGAGGAATACGGCCTTAAATTTGAGACTCCTCTATAACATCCTGGGACGTAGACACACCATACACGAAGAAGCCATCTTGCTGTCCCTGGACACACGAATGGCCTTCGATACGGTCAAATGCCCTTCCTTTTCGCCATTCTTACAAAGCTGGGGTTTGGACCAAAATTCTGTTCATGGATTAGGCTGTTATATAACAATCCCGTGGCCCATGTAGTAGCTAACGTGCATATATCCAGACAGTTTCCACTGCACCGAGTCACGAGACAGGGCTCCCCATTGTCACCACTTCTCTTCGCCCTTATACTAGAACCCCTAGCAGCCTGGGTACTACAAGACCTAAGCATTTGTGGGCTCCGCTGGGCTGCCGACAGCCAGGATCGCATATCCCAATATGCAGATGGTGTTCTCCTCTATCTGGCTGCTCCCAGACATTCCCTGTTCTGCATATTGAACATCTGTGGCTCATATGGGAGACACTCAGGATATACGATAAATTGGACTAAATCCTCCCTGTATGTCCTGAAAGTCCCTCCACCAATACTACCGATGGGGTGTGACGTAACAATTGTGGAGGACCATTTCAAGTACTTGGGAAACCACATCACCCATGACTCAGAGGTATTTATGACTCTTCAAGCAACCTTTTAACGGCTACAAAAAGAGATACTAAACACTGGCAATTGCTGCCGCTGCTGCTCCTGGGGAAAGCAGCACTTTTTAAAATGATGGCGACACTTTTTAAAATGATGGCGCTCCCGAGGTTCCTCTACACCCTCTAAAATATGCCTTTCCCAGTCCCCCAGTCCTATTTCCGAGCCATAGAAGCATAAGTCACCAAGCTCCTCTGGAACAGGATATGTAGTGTATCCTTAACAGAACATGAAAGGGAGCTTCCCCAAGGTAAAGAGAATCAAATGAATAGAAATCTACCAAAAACACCCACAGAACAGCTAAGTTATTTTAGAAAATTTATTTTCAGTTGATCATTTTTGATAAAATCATTTAGTTCAGCATTGCTGTTCCGATCATGGACAAACGCTGAGGCCGCCAGCTGCGATATCTATGTACCCCGGGTGCTCGCTGACAGACAAGGACAGTGCATAACCGGCCACGAGGAACCGTGGACGAAGCATTATTTTTACCCATAACGTGCTCCTTGTCTTATGCGATCAGGAGGCAATTTCACTTACGTTATCAGACGGCTCCCCCTACTGGCTACACTTATCAGACGGTTGGACCAGATTTCCTTTAATCCACATCTTCATTCACGACAGATTCTAGGAACGGAATACTGGGACTTTCTCAGTTCATCACATCTATTTTTCTGACCAGGAGAACACTGGGACCGTACTGGAATAAACTAACGATATTCCGCATAGTTTATAGCAACTTCGTTGACAGCCTGCCATCACCTGTACATACTCTCCGGAACAATTTCCTCACCATAAGTGACTCCTAAATCTTGGTCAGTTTCAATGGACCCAGAGATATGCTTTGTCAGCCCAACATTGAAATTGTGAACTGATTTTTATACTTCTGGTGTGCTATTAACTTTGGATCGCTCCAGACCGTACAGATTTATGGATTAAATATATGCGCCCTGATGAAGGAATCTCTTAAACAACTTTCAGTTTCCGGGCGCTTTTTCTCCCACTGTATGCTGCTTTTGATGTTTTGTTGAATGTGAATACTTGGTTTGTTTGATAGAGAGAGTGTGCATGATTGATTGAATGAATGAACGGTGTGTCTTGTTTTTATTGTCATATTTGCACTTGGGCTGATGTTTCCTCATGATTCCATAATCCAATGTACTTTTACATTAGAAACTGATCTCTTTCAATGCTGAACTAAATGATTTTATCAAAAATGATCAACTGAAAATAAATTTTCTAAAATAACTTAGCTGTTCTGTGGGTGTTTTTGGTAGATTTCCATTCATTTGATTCTGTTTACCTTGGGGAAGCTCCCTTTCATGTTCATTTAAGTATTTCTCCCCTGGTGGGTTGCTTCCCGTGCCTATGGTCTTAGGTTTTCAGGGTCCCTCTGCTGTATTTTTGTATGTAGGGTATCCTCCCTGCAGGATATGTAATACGCAGCCTCAATAGAACAGTGGGGAGAGGGGGAGGTATTGCAATTATTCATAAAGTAGTCCACATGTGCAGCCTGATCCCCCAAGATATAACGGACTGTGAGAGTGCGCTCTTCAAAATCACACTGAGTGCAAATTTCACTTTCTCTGGGCTACTCATTTATCCTCCATCTAAAATATTTAGAGAAACCCTGGTGAATACTATTACTGTACTAGCACTCCAGACAGCTAATTTTAATGTCATAGGAAAACTGAATCTACATCTGGAGTTACTGGAGTTCCCGGACATTTTTAGCTTTCTCTGGGATATGGCAGCCTGCCAACTGACTCAATTGGTCCCGGGTTCTACCCAAATTGCTGGGCATCTCCTCAACACGATTTTGTCAAACCTCCAGTCAAGTCCAAGCACCCCTCCCTATGACCTGGACAGATCACTTTCTCATCTCAATGCGACTAAGGCTAGCCAGTCCTAATCATCGGTCAATCCAGCACCCCTCACTGAAACGCCCCTTTTTATTTATTTTTATTTTATTTTTATTTTGAAGGTTTTATATAGCGCTAGCCCCACCCGAGGGTATCAGAGCGCTTTACATCAGCAATGGAAGTACATAATAATAAACAATCATGGTAGTTGACCGAAATGGGTTATACAGGTGTTAAAACCAATAAACAAATACAGGGAATAATTTAGGTAAACAATAGAGATTAAAGGCACATATAGGAAGAGATAGAGAAGCATGTTGCAGGAACCAGAATGTTATTGTAAATAGTACATTTAATTGTATGTCAAGGAGGATTCAAAGGACATAGTAGGTAGTGAGTGGTAAAGAGAGGAGGAGGGGGAAAGGGAGGTGACAAGAGAAAAATGGGGGGGTGAATGGGGGAAGGGGGAGTAGTCTAAGGAGGGAGGAAGAGAAGTAGTCAGAAAGGAGATCCAGGATTTAGTTTCCCTAAATATTTTGTGAGCAAATGAGTTTTGAGGTCTTTTTTGAATCTAGAGTAGGAGGGGTTGCATCGAAGGTCTTTAGGTAGGGCATTCCAAATGGTTGGGGCCTTACCAGAGAAGGAGCAGGATTTCGAAGCAGCTTTTTTGAGTAGGGGGGGGTATGAGAAGTAGAGTGTTGGTGCTTCTCAGTGTTCGAGCACAGCCAGCTTTTTTAAGTTTAGTTTAGAGGCAGGATGCAGTCTTCTGGTAAAGGGCTTTGTGAGTAATACAGGCAATTTTATAGGAGGATCTGCCGTCAATGGGGAGCCACTTGAGGGCAGGGGAGATGTGGTCCAAGTGTTTACAGTTTATTGTGATCCTGGCGGCGAGGTTGAGTACGGATTTGATGGGGGCCAAGTGGATTTTGGGGGTGCCAGAGAGAAGGGCATTACCATAGTCTATTTTGGATAGAAGAAGAGACTGGATAATTAATTTGAAGTCTTCAGCTGGGATAAAAGGTTTGATTTTTTTGAGATGCCGGAGAGTGAAGAGTGCACTTTTTGCTGAGTTCTTGACATGGGAATTTAGTGTGAGTTTATTGTTGATGGTGATGCCTAGTGATTTAACCGAATCAGCGAGGGAGAGAGAGCAGTTTAGCGCATTAAGTTCGGCAATCCATGTTTGGATGGGGAGAGAGTTGTTTTTGGGAGAGAAGAGGATGATCTCAGTTTTGTTAGGTTTGAGTTTCAGATGATTGTTGTGGAACCAGGTTTGGATCTTGGTTAAGGCCATGTTAAGGTGCAGGATATCAGAATGGGATTTTATTTTATAGTACAATTGGGTGTCGTCAGCATATAGGTGGTAGTTGATTTTTTCTTGTTTGAGTATCCGGGTAAGGGGTTCCATAAAGAGGTTAAAGAGAGTAGATGGATCCTTGAGGGACACCAAAAGAGACAGAGGTTGGGCTAGGGAGGCAGTTTTGAAATTTAATTTGTTGGGTTCTATGTTGAAAGTAGGAGGTGAACCAATTAAGGACAGTGCCACTGAGGTTGAAGCGATTTGTGAGTGTGTTGAGTAGGGCTGGGTGGTAAACTGTGTCAAATGCTGTGGAAAAGTCAAGAAGGATGAGTAGGTAGGTCTCGCCCTTGTCCAGGGTAGGTGAATATCATCGACTAATTTGAGAAGCGCGGTTTCCGTGCTGCACACTTTGCGGAAGCCAGATTGAAGGGGGTCAAGCAGGTTGAACGTGTCAATGTGTTTGTCCAGTTGGAGGAGGGCACATTTTTCCAGGGCTTTGGAGAGGAGGGGGAGGTTGGAGATGGGGCGGAGATTATTAGGGTAATTGGGTTCAGTTTGGTATTTTTGGGGACGGGAGTGATTTGCCCAAGTTGAAGGGAGATGGGCACACTCCCTGTTGAGAGCGAGGCATTGATGATGTTGGCCCAGTAGAAGACGATGACATGTTTGAGATCTTAGATGAGTGCGGAAGGGAGAGGATCTTTGGTGTGTGAGGAAGGTTTGATTTTGGCTAAAATGTTGAAGACCTTCTGTTCAGAAACAGGGTGGAAATTATGCCATGAGGCGTTATTTTTAAGCGGATGGTTCTGGGTTCCGTAGGGGTAAGAGAAGGTAGGGGGGAGAGGGGGTCAGGGAATTGTTCAAGGGGAGAGGTAGAAGAGGTGCAATAATCAGGGGTGGTTGAAGGGTGAGCGAGGATAGAGTATCGAGAAAAGAGCGGTCTATTTTTGCGATTTTTTCACAGAAAAAGTTGGCAATTTATTCAAATTTGCTAGTGGAAGCTACCGGGTTACGGGGTGATGGGCGGTTTGGTTTCTAATAATGTTGAACAGTTCCTTAGGTCTGTTTTTGGCATAAGAGAGCTGAAGACGAAAGAATGACGCTTTCTCTGAAAAGATGTGTTTTTTTTAAGAAGATCTCGCAGTTCTAAGGAGGGCAAGATGGGATGGGGAGGGGTGTTGTCTCCATGTTCTTTCCGACAGTCTCAGCGAGCATCTTTCTTTATTAAGGGCTAGTGTGAACCATGATTTAGAGGGGGCTTTTTTTAAAGCTTTAGTTTTCAGAGAGGCAAGTTGGTCTAACACCTCCATTAAACTTTTGTTGAAATGCTCTGTGAGATCATTAGCATTTGAAGAGGGGTGAGACTAAGTTGGGATTGGTGTTTATGTTCCAGTGCGCCAGGAGGGATTTGTTTAAACTTTCTAGATACAATTGTAGCTTTATTTATTTTTATTGGGCCAGAAGGGGCTGGATAGATATTGTGAACAGAATGAGATGGTGGTCAGACCAGTCGATGGGGATGATGTTGGATAGGGATGTAAGATCTGGGTTGGAGATGATTGTGTCTAGGATAGCTCCTTTGGCGTGGGTAGGGGAGAGGCAAAGTTGCTTGAGGTCGCTAATCTCAAAAAGATTATTGATGAGGTTGATTGCCAGGTCATTAGGTTTGTTCCAGTGGAGGTTGAGATCTCCTAGGAAAAGGTTTTTGGAGCTGGAAAGTAACGATTTAGTTAGGAGGTCGGAGAATTCTTCTTCAAAGGTAAGGGGTTTACCCGGGGAATGATAGATGTTATGCATTCGTATGGGGGGGGCAGTTCATTTTGAGTTTGACGCATAAGTATCCCAAGGTTGTGTAGTCAGTGGTATTAATAGGGGAGAGTTGAAGTTCTTCTTTAAAAATGATTGCTAGGCCACCCCCTATTTTTTCAGGTCTATCTCTTCTGAGGATAGAGTAGCCAGGAGGGGTCAGAAGTTGATGATGGGTGTCGAATAGTCTTTGAGCCAGGTTTCAGTGAGAAAGACGATATCGATGTCTTCGTTAATAATGGTTTCTGATATTTCAGTCGCATGTCAGACAGCTGAACGGCAGTTGACGAGCATGCAGGTCAGGGATTTGGTTTGGCAATAGAGGGGGAGTAATTGAATACTAGTGAGTTGGGGGGATCTCAGGGAGCTGGGAGGCTTAGGGATTCTGCTGGCCCCCAAAATAACAGGGATTTTGGAGTGAAAGGGGGAGATTCTTTAGGTGGGGGGGTCTTTAAGGTAGGTGAAGCAGAGGGCAGAGAGGTGAGGGGTGGAGTAGGTGTTAGAGGTTCGAAGGGGTCTGTGAGAGCGGAGTGGCGTTGTTAACCCATGTTTGGGATCTAAGTGTTTACAAGGGTTAGCATAAAGGGGAGGGGGCAGGAGGGGCGGGCAGTGGGTTTGTAGGATTTGAATCGATTGAAATCTTTTCTGAGTAGGGTAGGTTTGGTAGCTAGGGTAACAAGATTATTGTCAAAGTTACAAAGTGTCTGGCTGAGGTTAAGAAGGAGGGAGGTGGAGATTGTTAGAGGCGAGGGGGTGTTAGGGGCAGAGTGAGAAGAGCGATGAGGTTGACCTCTTGGCATAAGCAGTTTATCAGGGGGAAGTAGTGTTGGTATGTCTGCGTTTAAATGAGGAGTGTGGGAGGCCAGGGGAGGGGAGGGTAGTATGGCCCGGTGTTGGGAGGGAAGGATGGGAATAACGTGCAACGGCTTGGAGGGGGGTGATGGGGCAGGGGGGAGGTGAGGGGAGCATGTGAGGTGTGAAAGGGGATGTGGTATCGGCGTAGTGGGTAGATGAAAGGTTAGAGGAGGTGGTCATGATCTTGGGGGAAACGGTCATAAGGGGATGGTTTAAAGGGGGATGGTGGGTGTTAGGGAGGTGAATGGGTGTTGGAAGTGGCTTTGGGGAAATAGGAATTAGAAGGAGTGGGTTAATGGAGAAGGGGGGATGTTTCCAGAGAAGTGGGTATAACCGGCGCTGCGAAAGGGAATGTGTCATTACGGGGGGAGTGTCATGAGTGTTGTGGCTTTCCTCACTGCCTTAAGCATACAACCGCTAGGCAAATCCTTAAATATGGAAAAGGCTGACACGCTCTTTCAAGGGTGGGTAACCCGAGCTTTGGACATCTGTATCCCACTCGAGCTCATACATGAGCCTGGAGGCGTTCCTATGATTCTCAGGCTAAATCACAGTACAGATCCGCAATTAAGGCATATCATAAACTGGGGCATAAAACTAGGGCAGCCCACTATTGTAGCCTGATCACTACAAGTAATAACCGCAGTAAAACCATATTCTCTCTTTTGAAGGTCTTGGTCACATCTCCATCGGAATCTGGCAGCCTTATATCTTCTAGCCTACAATGTGAAGAGCTAGTGAATTTCTTTCTGGAGAAGGTGGAATGCATTTATCATAATTTCCACCTAGGCGTCACCCCCAATGTCATGGGAAGGAATGTGTCCACAGGCCCTGAGATCTTCTCTCTCGCTTCACTCCCTCCTATTTCTCCTAAAGATATGGAATCACTGGTTGTCAAAATAAAATCTAGGTCTCCAGATGGCCCTTTAAGACCTGACGCTTTTCTAAAAACAGTGCCTCCTGTCTGAGTGCTTGGAGCTGGTAAATCTATCCCTTGCTTCAGCGGTGGTTCCAAAATCCTGGAAGCATGCCAAAGTGATCCCCTTATTGAAGAAGCCAACACTGGACGTATCCAATTTGGAAAATTTTCATCCAATCTCATTACTTCCGTTTCTATCCAAAATCTTGAAAGCTCATGTGAACTCGATTCTAACTCATTACTTGGAAGCTAATTCAAAACTAGATATATCCCATAATGGGTTTTGACCCCAATATAGTACAGAGTCTGCTCTGCTGCCGGTCATAGAACAGCTGTGGACCGCCTTGGATGCCGGCAGAACTTCAGCATTGGTTCCGCTGGATTGAGTGCGGCATTTGACTTGGTCTCCCATTAAATCCTGCTTCTTCACCTGGAGGCGTTCAGGTCAACAACGAAGCCTTATCTTGGTTTTTGTCTTTTCTGGGCGATCAGACTTTCCAAGTAATAGCTCCCCCTTTTGCTTCCCGTGTTCACCCCGTTCGATTTGGAGTTCCGCAAGGGTCAGCTCCACGGTATTTAATTTGTACATGAACCCATTGGCGCGGAAGGCCAAAGCGCAAGGCATCTCCTTGGTGTCATATGCAGATGACACCCAATTGGTGATCACCTTCTCAAATAATCCTAGTCAGGACAGGGTAAAATTCAAAGAAGAATTATTTGGCCATCTCGGAATGGATGACGGCCAATTTTCTGCAGTTGAACTCAGGCAAATCTGAGATTCTTCTGGTTGACAAAAATTCCCATCTCTGGGACAATGGATGGTGGCCTCCTGCCATTGGAGCCTCCCCTGCCCCTAAACCGGTGGTGAAGAATCTGAGAGTTATGTTGGACAAAGATCTTAATTTTGAGGCGCATGCCAAATCAGTGGCTGGCAAATGTTTTGGTCTACTACGTGGCCTTAAACCGATACTTGGTCTGTTTGACCCCCAAATGCGTCAGCTGATCATCCAAGACTAGACTATTACAACGTGCTTCTTTTGGGTTCCTATAAGTCTGTGATGAACCGATTTCAGCGGGTCCAGAATGCTGCAGCCCGCGCCATCTTTGCCCTCCCCAAATACTGTCATGTTTCCAACGTCCTCCATCATCTGCGCTGGCTGCACCTTGAACAACGAGTTTGCGAGTAAGCTCTTTGTATCACGCATAAGATTTTGACAGGCATCGGCCCAGGAATCCTGAGCGACCTAGGCGCCCATTACGTACCTTCACGAGCGCTGCGCTCGGCCGATCTGCTCCTTGCAAGAATCCCACGAATACGAAGGACAAGATCCGGTGGTCGTTCTTTTAAGCAGCTGGTCCCTACTTTATGGAACTCCCTCCCTCTGCATATCTGTAGCAATCCTGATCACCAGGCCTTCAGAAGGCTGGTAAAGACCTAGCTTTTCTCTCACTGCTAATCTTGTGCCTGCTCTCCACTATGTGTCTTGTTTCAGCGCTAGGACACCTCATTGCTGAGGCAGCCATGCGCTACACAAGTATTCTAATCTAACAACAAACCAGCCCGCATAGCTATGACAAAATTGTTCCGAACTTGGTACAATGGCGGCATCGCACTCCCAAGTATCCAAACGTATTATTGGGCGTCCCAATTGATTGTAATTAACCATTGGCTCCACATCTCCCACACAGACCCAGCCTACAGCCTACAACCTTGATAGGATAGCATTGGGAGAGGAGAGCCTGTATCAAGTACTCTATAACAAAACTCGAGCCCTGATAGGCACGAAAAACCACACACTCCAGGTGTGGAACATAGTGCACAAAAAATTGGGGTGGCACAACAAGATCACACAAGCAACGCCCCTCCGGGACACAGATAGGCTAGGTAGGTTGAGCAAGAGTAAAGGCTTCAAACACTGGGAAAATATAGGGCTATCGAAAGTAGAGGATCTCTGGGTGTGGGGAGAGATGATCACCTTTGCTAAACTCTAAGATAAGTACAAGATGGCGCAGACAGAGCAATACCGCCAAATAAAACACGCCTTAGAAGTGGCAATTCCCCCTGACACTATTCCACAGGAGGCCTCGCTTTTAGAGGATAGATTATTGACAGATCATGTGGACAGGAGAGCAATCTCTATGACATACCGAAAGATTATTAATAACATGCCCGACCCCATGTAAAAACTCTGTGACAAATGGAGGGAAGAGGTAGGAGACCTAGATGACACTGATTGGAAGGAGGCACTAGCATAACCCAGGGAAGGTGCGATTGCAGCCAAACTACGCCTCGTGTAGCTTAAGATCCTACATAAAATTTACTACTCAAGAACTACTCTCCAGAAGATAGGGAAAGCTGATACCCCACTCTGCCTGCAGCAATGTGGGGTGAGTGGTACCTTTTTTCATACACTCTGGGCCTGCCCTGCAATAATGCCATATTGGAAGTCAGTTATGAACACAATCACGAGAGTAAGCGGAAACCTAGTCCCTCCAGAGCCCAAGCTTTGCCTGCTAAATGTTTGGGAAGTGACGGACCTCAGTTCCGCAATGCAGACTTTGGCGACACTGAGAATGATGTTGGCTAAAAGAAACATTGCTAAACATTGGGGAGCGTCCTCCACCCCTACATTCATGGAGTTGTGCAATGATATGGACATGGCCATGGTGGCAGAAAAGACCCTATATGTGTGCAGAGAATGTCCAAAAAAGTGAATACGACTGTGGGGAAGCTGGAAGACTTACAAGGGGTATATGTACATTGCCAACCGTGACCCAAGAACAGGAACTAAGTTAATGTCAAGGATACTACTATGTGTACTGATGTGAAATGCACGAAGCAGCATATGAGCAATGTTATAACTGGTGAGACAAGTGATGAGTACTGTATAAGGATACATATATACAAAGTTAAGTTATAAAAGGAGGATAGGATTGTGCCATTTACAATACAATGAAAAATAACAAAATTAAAAAAAAAGATAGGTATCTTGTATCAGATGAACAAATCACAATCTAGGTGTTTAGATCATGTTTCTTCTGGATTCCTCCAAAAACGACATCGTTGTAGCATTTATTTTGTTTATTTTCCAGTTCTATATCTTTTCTCTTTCTATTCAATTCCATTTTCACTTGTATCCATTTGTACACCTTGTAAGTCATAAACAAGAATAATCCACAAGGAGCAATCATCAGTAGGTGTTTCATGATGCTTAAAACAATTCCACTCCCTAAGTATCCACACCATCTGCCTGTGGCAGAAAATCCATTCCCTATTGCACACATTCATGTGTTGCTTCCAACCCTTTCAAATCTCTCTTTAAGTCAGTAATGTTCTTAATACATTTCTTCAAGTCCTTACTCTTGTCAGGTATGTAAGTACTGCATTGTTGAACTTTTAACATCTGAAAGACTTCGCCCACTTCTACGAGAAAGACTTCTAATGAAAGTTTAGTCTGTAAAACCATGGATCTTATAGCAACCATCTCAATATCTATAACTAAAAGTCCTCCAGCTATACTAGTGGACAACTTAACAACTACAGTTTCTAATCTTATGTGAATTCAGTATCTCTCCTACAGAAGGCATTATAGCACCAAAGATGTCTCCCACAATTTAACTTGCAGTGGCTCCTCTTTTAACTTTCAAATGTCCTCCCTCTTAAGCACCACACTCACACAACTTAAAACATCTCTGCGGAACACCACGCAACCATTGTAAAATACCTTTAGCTAAGCATAAGGCATTGCAACGCACAACCATATTAATACTCACAGAATAACTACTGGAAAACCCAACCACCTGTAGAAGTTTAAGCGTTCAGTCAAAGCAATACATAAGATCAATAACAGAATTTGGTGCTTAGAGAAAGGTTTGAGTCGCTTTTCTATACATGAGTGAAGTATAAGCTCATCTAAGTTAAAGTCTTAATTAAGAGGCCTGAGTGTTAGCCTAAGCCACATTTTGCGAACGTCTAAAGGAATAATCATAGAGGTCCAAAGGAAAGTGGATGTAACCTCAGATAGTGTAAACTACAGTTATTTGCACCAGAGTCTTCTGGATGGCATCGTTCTGTTCACATCCTCAGGGGCTTTGCATTCTCACGTTGTAAGCTGAAACACCAACATTTTCTCCCAGGTCATACATGGGAATGGTATTGTTTGCTGTCACTTATGAGTCTTTGGAGCATTAACAAATGGAAACTTTCAGTTGACCATCTGGCTCTCCATGTTACTTGTCGGGGTCCTCTTCTCAGGCTCTCTCTATCACTAGTACTGTGTTGTATCTATCCACAAATTAACAAACCATATGAACCGTTCCTGCCAGGAAAAGACAGGCAAGCAGAAAAGGGAAAACAACATTTCATATAGAAACATATATAGGCCTAGTAATGTCAAATTAGCTAATTAAATCAATGGTGCACATTTAATATACATGTGCATATTCTAACACAAATGAATACAACTGTCAGTACATTTGTTTTATATTAAGGTTCATAAATGTAAAATCATATTTGAATGCACGTCCTAAATGTGACTAAGAACTACATTTAAATGCAAATAGGAAACTTTAGTCCACACATTACATAAATTATTTCTGTTTCTAAAGTAAATACATTTTAATAGAGTGAGGATGGTTTCTATTCAATCACTTAATCAGTAAATGTAATTTAATGGAATTAAGGCACACAGTATATATGAATTCTCACATTCTACAGTGTGTGCACTTTAAAAGTGATGTCAATTGCAACACTTTACATTAATATTTTTAAACCATACAGAAAAAGTGGTTAGTGTACATTTATATTGCGTATTTGTGATGTGAAAAGGTGGAGCCAAAATTACGCTGCTTTACTTGTTCTACAGGGAATGCCTTTTTTTCCTTTCAGGTCAGGCTGCTGGGCAAGAGACACCAGGGATTCATTTGTAAGTGAGGGTATTTCCCCCAACTAGCAATAGGCTAGTGATTCTATTCTTTACTCAAATCTGTCTCCCTCATCCACCCCCTGGGATGGCAGAAAACCCACTAGACAACAGTGTCTCATAGAAAAAAAGGAAGAGGTGGGGATGGACGACTGCGGGCAGGTTGCAACTGTCTATCTGCCCCCCTCCTTGCCAGGAGCTTGCCTCAGATCTGCACCTCTGGAGCAGAAAGCCCACTAGACACCAGGGCTATATTGAAAAAGAACCGATGTATAGGGGGGCATGGAGGGTCATTCAACATCCCAAAAAGTCAGAACAGTCTTCCTGCCCCAATGGGGGCAGATTGCGGTATTTTCCCAATACTACCCCCCGGGGAGCAAAAATCCTACTTGACACTAGGGCTCATTTTTTTTTTTAAGTAGGGCGGCCGACCACACATAGGGTCATACCCCACATCGAAAAGGGCACTGCAGTCTTTCTGTTCCCGTGGAGGGGAAATTGAGGGGGTTGCCCCCAGTTCCTTCCCCCATGGGGATAGAGACAGCCAACTAGCCAGCATATATTATTTGAAAAAATAATTCAGGTGTAGGGTGGCCCATCATGTGCAGGCCACAACAGCCTTTCTTCCCCCTTGTGGAGCAGATTGAGGAGTTCACCTACTCAGCCTCCATGGGGGAGGGGCTGACAGAAGCCAACTATATGCCAGGGAAAAAAACAAAGACATAATAGAGTGGAAGCAGGCTGCCATGCGGTGGGCAATGCATTATCACAGACAGGGTACAACAGTCTTTCTGCCCCCAGGGGCAGATGGAGGTGTGTATCCCAATTTACCCCTAGAGGGGCATAAAATCCACTAGATACCAAGGATATTAAAATGGTGTTAAAACCACAAAGAATGGAGGTGACCTATCCTGGCATCAGGCCATACCCCAACTCCAGAATGGGCAAAAGAGTCTTTCTGTCATACTAGAGGTAGATAGGATTTGTCCCGATTGTTGAGGTTGCTCCAAATCTGCCTCTGGGGATGGGATCATTCACTAGAGACGAGAGTTATTGCATTAGGGATGCAAGAAGGGCGTTCAGATGTCCCACCCTGGCACTGGGCCACACCCTATCACAGAATGGGCAAATCAGCATTTTTGCCCCTCTCTCCCAATTTGGCCCTGAGGGCAGAAAGCCCACTAGTCAATAGGGATTTCAAAAAGGCACCAAACAAAATGATGGAGCCCCCCTTACCTGGGCTTAGAGCAACACCCACAATCTTGGAGGGATAATGGAGCCTTTCTGGCCCACTGGTGTTTCTGATAGGAGGTTTCTTCCGATTTAGGAAGTTGCCACAAATCTACCTCCAGTGGGGGTAGAAAGCCCACCAGAAACCAGGGGGGATTTTGAAAAAGAAAGGGGTGTGGTTGCCTCACTCTGGCATTGGGCTATCCTCCAAACCCAAAACAGACAAATCAGGCAGTTTGGACCCCCAGGGAGTAGAGAGGGGGTTTCCCCTAATTTGCCCCCTGGGGACAGAAAGACAGCTAAACACCAAGCACCAATTTAGAAACCCAGAACATAATATAGGAAAATCATAAATCTTTATTTTATCACGGTATAATCAAAACTTCTGATATAAAAAAAAAGGCTTTTCTCTTTTAGAGATATTGTCTCAAAGCATAATATAAAAAACACACGTTAAAAACATGAGATATCACAGAAAAGGGAGAGCTTGGAGAAATATCCTGCAATCATCAAAACAACAACCTGATATACATTGAAAGCACTTAGAATACTCAGATACCACCGAAATGCGTCGCTTCTGTGTCTAAGAAAATATTACAAACAGCACCTGGTCTGAACATAGGCGGTTCAGTTAAAAAATGGGAAATACCATTAAGTGGTGATAAAAGAAAAGATTCCCTTTGTATACATTTGATGTGATGTTAGAGTCTCTATATTGCATTGTTTTCTAAGTTATCTATCCTATATTATGTTCTGGGTTTCTAAATTGGTGCTTGGTAAGTGAGCTATGATTGGAGGCAGTACGCGTGTGGTGTGTGCATAAAAAACAGAGCCCAAAGGGATCATTGTTTATAGTGCCATTGCTGTTGGCCATAACATTTGACTGTCCCTGTCTCGCACAAATAGATGCCCACGGCTGGTGATTATGGGCCCGATGTAGGTAAATCCCATTTACCGATTTTGAAATACCGAATTTCACCGATTCGGTATTTCAAAATCGGTAAATGGGATGTAGGTCCCAACATCTGGATTCGTTACCGAATCCTTAACAATTCTTTAATTACCGATTTGGTAAATACCGAATCGGTAATGCCCATTCATTCCTATGGGCTTTGAAGCCCATAGGAATGATTAGGCATTACCGATTCGGTATTTACCGATTCGGTAATTAAAGAATTCACAAGGGTGCAGGGGGTGTCACTTTGACACCCTCTAGCATCCCCAAAACGGGCATGTGTGCAATGTGGCACACAGACATGCCCTAAGGGCACGTCTGTCTGTCACATGGCACATGTGTACATGCACAGATGGGCATGTACACAGGAATCGGTATTTTACCATGGATTTGTATTCCATGGTAAAATACTGATTCCGTAAGCCATGTGCCAATAGACAATTGGCTACCCACATAGCATTTTCGGTAATTTTACCGAATCGGTAAATATTACCGATTCGGTAATTATTACCGAATCGGTACTTATTACCGATTCGGTAATAATAACGATTCGGTAAAATTACCGAATATGTGCACCTACATCTCCCTAGCCCTTTACCGATCGGAAACGGCCGAAAATCGGTATTTTCGGCGGATTCCGATCGGTAAAGGGCTACCTACATTAATCTTTTAGGTGCTATTTTTCACACAGAAAATGTTTTAATTCATAACTTCAGTTCTACTGATTAAATTTCATTTGTGTTGGTGTCATTTGATGTGGGATTTGTCTTCTGTTGTGTTTTCACTTCATTACTTTGCTGCATACTTAACATTTTCCCCCTAAGTGAAGCCTGACTGGTTTAGTGCCAAGCTAAAAGAAGGTTAAGCACAGATTAATTAAGTGATTCTTGTAGTTCACCTTGATAAGCATTGTGGTTCTTGCTTGAGAAGGGTTTCACCCCGTCAACTAATAACCCAATTTGTTACAGCCCTAGTGAAATTGTAATTATTCAGGTTACATTTTGTGTCATTCCTGAATGTTGCATGAGGCGCAATTCATAGAAAATATGTCGAAATTAAACAATTTCACATAATTTCTAAACATTGGGGACTTGTTTGCACAGAAAATGCTTTGCAAAAAGTAATTTTCTTCTTGAGTTGGTCTCTTGCCAGTATCTTGCAACACTTTTTTACATGTGCAAAACGACATGTAAGATACCAGCAAACACACTTTTTACTCTACACGCATAGTTTTGGGATTTTTTTAATGGAAGTTCTCCAAATATTTCCAAAAAACATTATGCACTTTCGCACACCAAACCCCTGCTACACTCATTCCCGGCTTGTCTCTTTCGCCAATAATATTCTCCTTAAAGCTTCTGCGTTACACTCTGCCTCACCCTTAATTAAACAATATATTCTGTTTGCCCTGCTGCTCCGTGGTTGTCTTTTATTACTACCGGCCTGGTAGTGCCTTTGGCGTGTGCAGTGTGACTTGTAATTGGATGACTGTCATGCAGTCTCTGCATGGGTTATCCATTATAAAACAGCTCAAGAAAGCCAGCCTAGAATGTGTTACTCACTGTGTGCTGATGAGCCAGTATAGCATACAGTGGTGCTGTGCTTCTGCAGACTGAGCCCATCGCAAGGGCAAGTACCTGTGCACCCTGCCTTATCATCATGGACCTCAAGCCTGTTTCTGAAGTGCCTGGCAGGCTGACATGGCTGCCGCAGCTTGTGGAACAAAACCTGCAGTTCGTCTGACCAGTGAAATCTAGAGCAGGTAATCATCTGCCATGTGCATTGGGTATCACCTGCTAGAAACCCCCCTGAGACTTTTGTTTTGCAATGGCATACTCTAGTCTGGTGTTTTTGTATAGCGCATGGCTACCCGGAGGCCTACCAGTGGTGCAACAGACACCGTAAAATGGTGAGGCTGCAAGGGGATCAGTCAAGGAAAAGCCACATTGTCAGGGCCTCACTGATGAGGAGTTTGAGCTCTATTGAGTGCAAATCCAGAGGCAGGCAAACCAAGTTTAGGAGCCAGCTATGTGCATAATGACAAATGAAATGAATAGAACTGGTTTCATATCCTTCAAGTCATTGTCAGTGTTTCCCCCTTTCTCCTGATTATTGCGAAACAACTGATTCTTGGAATGAGTGACCATCCAGGAAGCCTCCAGGTAAATGTGAAATGCGGTTGGAAAAGGCGGCATAACACTTGAATGAGGGATGTGGCATCTTGGAAGAAGGGCAGTCAAAAACTCTCATGGGTCTTCTAGACCAATACATAATTGCATTCCATAGAACTTCTCATTCCTTAAATCATCTATGATAATCTGAAGTGCACCTTCCACGTCTATGTTGAATGAACAAAACTCTTTAATTATCTGGCTGTTTTTTATTTTTACCGGTTGGAAATGTTCACATGGTTGTATGTGATTTCATTGAAAACCAAAATGATATAGCACCAGTTCTGAGAAGTCTTTTCACCTATACTGTTCAATCGAAATTTTCAAGTTGGGCGTCATTTACAATTTAATAGAAAGCGATTTATAGAATTTCTTTTTTCAAAATTGTCTTTTACACAATTTGAAAGGTGTGAAGCCAAGTAGTTCTTAAACTAAATTCTCTGTTTGTGTTTCTAGATGGTTTGCAAAGATTATTTTCCACTTCGCCGCCATATCCACTCACCCATATCTACCCAGTTTTAAATAAAAGGTGTTTTCCCCTCCTGTGTGCTTCTTCTAGTTCCACTTTTTTGTCGGTACTCCTTTCTAATTCCACCTCCTGACTCCGGCCTCTTTTCCCCTGTTTTAATATTAAAACGTTGTTCCGTAACCGTAATCACAATAGGGCTCAAACATTACTTTGCTTTTAAAAACTGATATTTTTGTAATCTTTTTTTACTAAATTAATATCATGATTTTGCTTTGGATTTCTGAAATGGCTTGATTTTTTTATATGCTTTTATGATCAATACTGGCTGCATGCAAATCATGAATTTTGAAGCAGGATTGCTGATTTACGTATATTGCCACTAGTTTGGGGTGAGGGTCTGCCATCGGAATCACTCCTTGTAATACTCCATTTCCTAAAGAGTTTTATTCCTGATTAAAGATAGATTAAAGAGTGGTCTCGGGCCGTAAAAAAAGAAAGCATTTTTGGAGTTGCATTGATGCCAACTAATAAAGGAAACCTTTTTACAACTTCCGGAGAGAAGCTAACTTTATTTTTGTTTTAGCATGCTGAGCCGTGCAGTGGTGATTGTCACCTACTTCATTATAATCCCTCTGCACGCGATGTTAATCCAGTTGGAGAGCATCAGGTGGTTCCGAGAGAGTCTGCTACTTTTAGCCTCAAGTTAGGTTTGTATGTGGACTTCTCTCCCTGAATAGACACTTGAGTGGGCACCGAATTCCTCCCATGATGTGAGCTGCTGGCACATTTGCTGGTACTTGCATTATTCCCTTGTTTGTCATGTTTACTGGCGCTCTTTATCATTATGTACTGCTACATTTGGGGCAGATGCTGGCAGTTCTGGTAATTATTAACAAATGGTAGTGTCTCATTTGGAAATGGTCTAGGGGCATATTACCAAGCAATAGCGATAATTATTGCTATTGCTTGGTTAGAGACAAAAATTTACCGCTGAGCTGCAGCGAATTTTACCGCAAATAAACCTTGGTATTACCAAGGTTTATCGCAAATGCGATAAAAATCGCCGCAATGCATGAATATCGCTGAAAAGTCCGCGATATTCATGCATTACCGAGCTAATGCTCTTAGCCATGTTATCCACCTCCCATTGGATAACATGGCTAAGAACTGCTCAGGGCAGGTGTTAGCTTTTGGAGATATTCGCGCTTAGCGCGAATATCTCCACAAGTTGGTGATAGGAGATAGCGATGTTAGCGACTGTTTTCAGTCGCTAACATCTTGGCACGCCCACTTTGCATGTCATTAGTGATAAATATCACTGACATGCAAAGTGGGGCCCAAGATGGTCGCTATCTCCTACTAGCTGTCGCTAACTGGTGTTAGCGAAAGCAAGGTAATAGGGAGATAATTTTATCTACGCTTTCTTGGCTTTTAAAGCCAAAAAAGCGGAGATAAACCCCCTTGATAATATGCCCCTAGTGCTTTACGCCACCTTAGTGTAGTGTTTGCCTCAAAGTGCTACGGTGCAGGAAAGGAGAGACAGGAAGGAGGGGCCAAGTCAGAGGGAGTGAGGAAGGGGAATTGTGGATGGAGCTGCCTAATGCTGCATGCTGGTAACTACTAAATGGAGCATGAGTTTTTTGGGGGTAGTTGGTCT
Organism: Lissotriton vulgaris; assembly: GCF_964263255.1. Lineage (NCBI taxonomy): Eukaryota > Metazoa > Chordata > Amphibia > Caudata > Salamandridae > Lissotriton > Lissotriton vulgaris. Next base: position 1,518,121,369 of record NC_141691.1, read on the forward strand.
GATGTTTGGTGGTTTCAGACAACCTAAAGCTACACTGCAACTGTTTTCTGTGTGTTTTACCAATATGTTTTTTTTCCCTCAGAATGAACCTGTAATGTTATTTATAAATTGTCTAATTTTGGACTGTAACTCGGCCAGTACAAATTCTCAGAAATTGCATCCCACTACTTTATATCCAGTTTAAACTTACAAAATGTTGCCAACGTGGTTGAATCTGTATTCTAAATGACTTAAAAGTGAAACGTTGTATTTCTTTTTCAGTCAAGGGTACATGAGTGTAGAGTGATAGGGTGACTGAAATTACATATATTGTTTCTATTTTATACATACTAGAAATCAGGACTGGTGGTTCAGGAAGTTTAACTTTGGGAACTTATTAGCATGTTAGACAAAATGACAAACGGGTACTTTGGGACAATCAGTTGCTTTTCCAAAAACCTACGGTTGGTATTTGAAATAATGGATGCAATAGTTAAGCACGGAGTGATGCGGCCACCCGCATTACCTACATGTCTTGTTCAGATTTTCAATTCCGATATATGTGTGAATGGAAACCTTTTTCTCAATCCCTTCTTAAAGGCGTCGTTTACAAAGATATTTAAGTATGTAAACAGGATACACCCACAAATAATATTTTTCTTTGTGTGCAAACTCATTTGTGTACTTCATAAAAGTCCGTTTTGCACTTGTGAAATAATGTATTAAAATAGAGGATTCTGTCGGACTATATTTCTGTCACTGGGCAGGTAGTGGGCGCTGTAGGGCACGAATGTCCCAGGAATTTGTGGACAGCCACAAACTTCCACATTAATCGGTGTCCAGAACTTACATATAAATTCCTTTATTCGGTTTTTGTCAATTATAAAACCATAAAAGCAGCAATATGAAATTTACAGCATTAAAACAATTAGTACAAAAAAAAAGAAGATTTCTTTTTAAAGATTCCTTCGATGTCTAATGATGCATTTTAAAAAGTTCAATACATGATAGCAGGTGCGCTCAGAGTCTAACATCTGCAAAAGGATCATGGCCGGACGGCATTGTCTAAGGCCCCAGTCTTTTAGTAATGGAAATAGCCAGGTTCTCCTGTGGGGATGGTAGTATTTACAAAACAGTATCGTATGCATACATGTTTGAACAGAAGTCTCATCACAGGGGCATACAGACAGTTTTGATTCCCAAGTGTTCGTTTGCGGGAAAGCGACAAGTCTGTGAAACAGATTGAGTCTGAGTCTAGTTAAGAGCATCCTTTCATAGGAGTTAATTTCCAGTGCAAGATAAGGCTGGATTTGTAGCGATAACTGTACCAAGTTCGCGTGTTGTACAGATTGTTTGTTTGAAAGCAGGGAGATTCTGAGTGACTCAAGATGGCTCATTGCCTTCAGTTTCAGCTCTTTTTTGCTTATCTCAGTCAGAGATTGTGGACTGAAGTAGAATCTTTCTAAACCCATGTCCGTAAAAAATCGCTTCACGTAGGTAAGCCAGGCTATTCTGTGCACATTATCAAGGGCCATTGAATCCTCTATATTGGCTTTGGTCAACATGTTCTTTTCAGAGAGCCATATGCGCCTCCAGAGTAGCAATGGCTGTACTTTTATTAGGTCCTCAATGTAGTCGGATTCCCAGTTCCATGTGGCATGCGTATGTGGCTGAACACTTGGGGGCAGATAAGAGGAATCTGATGAATGAGTTCTCAGCTGTTTGTAGAGATGCAGCGTCAACATGTCCCCAAACGCCAGCCCCATATAGGGCAGTAGATAGGCATTTTGCAGAATAGATTTGCAACATCTCCACTGGGGATCTCCTTCCGAGTCTTTGTGAAAAACTAATAAAGGCAGTGTTGGCTCTTCTAAAATGGTGCCTTCTCGACTCAATGGCAGCTTTCCATTTTAGTTTCTCATCGATCATTATGCCCAGGTAGGGATATTGTGGCGTTCTCTCAAGATTTTGATTGTTGAGGGTGATGTTCTTTATCCGTTTACTCCCTCCACCGGCCACCATTACAAACGTTTTTTTCACGTTTATATGTAAGTCCAGCGCGCCCATGAAATCAGCATATTTGTTTAAGGATTTCTGAAGTTCTATGGGGGTGCGAGCCAGAATTACCGCGTCATCCGCGTAGAGCAATGCCGGGATCATGCGTTGTTTTATTCTTGGGAGGTCCTGTGCCCCTCTCAACATCCTCTCTTCCAACCCGTTTGTATACAGGGAGAAGAGGAAAGGGGCCAGGACGCACCCCTGCCTGACTCCTCGCTCTACCTTAAATGACGGAGTTAGCTCACCCTTTGTCCCGTAGCGCACTCTCACAGTGGCATTCGTATATAATTCCCTTAGGAAGTCCAATAGTGGGGGATCCACCCCCATGTTTCGCAGGAGAGTCCATAGCTTTGAGTGTGATACGCAGTCAAAAGCAGAGGACAAGTCCACGTACACCATGTACATTGTCCCCTGCTTTGCGTGGATGTACTTGGAGACAATTAGACTTAGGTTAAGGGCCTGTTCGACGGTTCGGAACCCTTCTCTGAAGCCAAATTGAAGGTCCGATAAGATCTTACTGTCGTCAGCCCATTGTTGCAGTTGTTCCAGGATTACTCTGCCGACTACTTTTCCTGCGGAATCTAATAGAGAGATCGGTCGGTAACATTTAACATCTTGCCGGTCCCCCTTTTTAAAGATGGGAACCATAATGGAGTTGGACCAAGACTCCATTAAACCCAATCTCGCTGTTGCAGAACATACTCTAGTGAGTATAGGAGCCCACAGATCCGGATGTTGTTTGAAGAGATCCACAGGGACCCCGTCAGGTCCTGGAGCTTTGCCCCCTTTACTGAGATTTAGTGCTTGCATTACCTCAAGGATATCAAACTGAATGTTTATTGGAAAGTCGACAGGAGGATGAGAATGAGTTGTTTCTTCGTTGGGAGATGTTAATTTAAATATATGGGAGAAATGTTGTACCCATGTTTCCTCTTCTATCGCTACATCAATTTGAGGTCTACTGGAGTCAGAAAGAAAAGGGGTTTTCACTGTCCGCCAAAAAGATTCACTGTTTTTTGTGAGTGAGCTCTTATGCAGTTCATTCCATAAGGATTGTTTTAGCTCCTGTTTTCTTTGTTTCCTGGCAATTTTGTACTGGTGTCTTAGATGTTTGATCAGTTGTATGTCTCTTTTTGGTTGCCTTAGGGCCTCTTTTAATTTGGTTAGGGAGCTCGTACAGTCGTGGTTGAACCAGCCTGGGATTGTTGGATTATTTGGGTTATTTGATTTATTTTCCCTGGTCAGCATTAGTTTGGTTTTATCCAAAATGATCTTGAAGTTTTGGAGGATGACGTTGTCATCAGATTCCAGGTCTAAGCAGTTTATTATGTTAGGGTATAGCGTCTTTATTATATTACTGCTTAGTTGGGTTGGATCCGTCTTGCCCCATTTCACTGTGAAACCATTTGGTCTGCCCACTTCTATCTGATTTTGAGAAAGAGTGTGTGCAATTAGGGTAGTCTGTGATGGGTGATCTAGAAGATCCAGATCCACTCTAAGCGCTGAATGATCGCTTAAGTTGTTTGCCAATAGGGTAAAGTCCGTAGTTAACTGTCTCAGCCCATCCGTTGTTAGGACATAATCTACAGTAGTCTCGTGTCCCCGCCCTAGGTATGTGGGGTAGAGAGTATTATCATCCGGATTTTGTTTGTTTGTTAGTGACAATTCCAGGTCTGTGAGGAGATTGTTCATCGCTTCCCCTTTTCCATCGTTTGAAAAATGGGCAAGTGGGTTATCGTGCTCCTCCACTATCCCACAGTTAAGATTGTTCAGATGTGGGCAGGGATGGATATTAAAGTCTCCTCCCCATAGTAAGTGAACAGTTGCCTTTTTACTATATATCTTGGTATATCTAGCGATTTTTTCCTGGATTGTCTGGAGAGTTTTGATGAAGTTTTCTTCTTCTAGGTTGTTGTAGAAGTTTACTAGGATGACAATAACATCTTTGCCAACTGAGATGGTAATAAGTTGGAAGTTTGGAGAGTTTTCAATTTTGAGGAGTTTCAGGCTAGGAATTGTGTTAGCTATATAGGTGATCAAACCCCCCTTGGGCCTACCCGCAGTTCTAGGAATGGCTGGGGAAAAAAGGGTTTTATAGCCTGCGATATGTAGCTCTTTTATGGCCCATGTTTCCTGGAGGCATATTATTTTTCCATCCTCGAGAAATTGGGCTGCTGAGCCATCATCTATTTTAGTGCGAAGTCCCGCTATGTTCCAGAAAATGACAGACAAAGATCGTTGTCTATTATCTTGTCTCGTGGTCACTTTCCTTTCCGGGACACTAGGTGGAGTGTTTGGGTTGTCGTTGGTAGAATCGGGTGGTGGTCAATCGACCATCTCCAGACTACTGTATCGGTTCATAGTTGGTATACCTGACCAGTTTTCCCAGTACGGTGTTTCTCCATATCTAGGTCTAAGGGGCCGATGAGGTGGGGCGCCCCATTGTCCCCAGTCTCTTCTTCTATTGCGGGGACCCATTACCTGCCATGGGGCTTCCTGTTGATAGTAATTTGGGTCGGCCGACCACCATGAGGGGTCTAGACCATTCTGCTGTGGGGTGATGTTGGGTCTAGCGTTAGTAAAGTCCCAGGGCTGTGGGACTGCTTTGCGCCACAGGTTGTCTTGTTCGTTAAAGTGGCTATTATAATGCTTTTTAGGATAAAAGAAAGAAAGACTCTTTGTGTCAATTCCCCCACTTGGATTATGTTGTTCCCAGGAGCATATGTACTCGACAACCTTGGGATCCTCAAAGGTGATGACAATGCAGTCACCCTGTATTAGTTTTTTAGTGTGTCCCACCCAAGGGGTCCTACTAACTGTTGCAATCCTACTTGTCCAATTAGGGGGAGAAGGGCGGTTCGTGTTTAGCCAATATTGGACCTTATTCTTTAGGGACCAGTTAGGTTCAGTTATATCCCCTGTTAATTCTGGTACACCCGTCATTACGACCACATATGGTGATGCTTCAGGTGGTAAATGCGTGTAAGTTCTACCATCGTTAGCTCCTCTAGTGGTACCTTTATTAACTGTGGGGTTTGGTTTGCTCTGGGGAGGGTTAGTAGCGGCTGGTGTTTTTGGGGCTGGCGTGTTTACTTTTGTTATGTTAGTAGCTGTGGCTTTTGGGAGTGAGTCAGCGTTAGGAGTTGGTACTATTGTTACCGCGGGTGGTTTGCCTACTACAGAGTCTTTTGCAGCAGGTTGTGGTTTTGTTACAGGGCGGGTTTGTGTAACTTTTTTAATTTGTAGAGGGGGTACAGATTGATTATTTGTTCCCTTTTTTTGGGGTTCACAAGTTTGGTTATGTTGTAGGGATTTGGTAATTTTTAGCATTTGGGTTTCTATATTTGTTAATCTCGTTTCAAGAGGTTGAAATAGAGTTTTTAATACTGAGGTAATTCTGTTTACCAGATCAGGAGAATCTGGTTCATTGCTGTGGGAGATGATAACAGGTGAACCTATGACAGTAGTATTTATATTGTTATTGGGGGAAGAATGGTGTACTAGAACCTGATGATTAGTATGGTCCGCCGCTCTTGGTGACGAGCAAGCCAGGTTGGGGGGCGTGATTAGATCAGTTGTCTCAGCTATTTCGATCCCATTAGCTAGGTCTGCTTTCCCCTTATCCTTTCTTTTCTTTACAGCCCCCTCCCTCCTCCCTCTTGCCTGTCTTACTTCTTCTGGCGTTTGCTCGCGTAGAAGTTCAGGTGTTTTTTCTAAGTCTGAGTTGGTAAGTGAGAGGGATAGTTGAGAGGCTGAGAGATCTACGTTGTTTGGCAGGCTAAGCCTCTTACTACTTTGTGGTGGATCGGCTAGGGCGTTTTCCACCTCTGGAGTTCTTGCTGTGGCCAATGGTACCATAGAGGATCGCCTCGCGATCGCGAGATCTGTGGATACTCTTCCCTCTATTAGGCTAATGCTTTGGTCGATAAAGGTGTTAGTCTTGGCCAAAAAGTCATCCATTGGGCCTAGAAGCTGTTCTCCAATGCCTCTCTTTTTTAATTTCTTTAGTTTGTTACTCCTGGTATTCATTTTTCGTGGGATAGTTTGAAGGAGATGGTCTGTTTGAGATGCAGGGGGAGGAAGTAGAAATACTCAGGGAACTCGGGTGTAGAGGGAGAGCCCGGCCCGGTCTCCCCACGGTCTCTAACGGCCTCAAACGGCCCGCTCTTTGCCCGGTCTTCGCCCCGGGCTGCGTCCCGCGCGCGTCCCGCGATGCGCGTTCCAAGGATCGCTTTTTAGGATGTGGCGGGTTGTGGGGGCGTGGCACTGTGAGGGGGCGCGGCTCTCACGGGAAGAGGACCAGCTGGAGCTGTTGTATGCTGGTCCTCGCAGTCCCGGGGCCGGCGCCTCACCCTCCTCTGCGGCCACGCGGTATTTACCGGCGTCCCAGCCGCTCCAGCAAACGCAGGGTGAAGATGGTTTAGCTACTCCTGTAGCTTAGGCGGTGAATCAGGGCTCCAAACAAACAGCAAAGGCAGCAGGGTCAGTTGCGAGTGGCACCCGCGAAGCGGGTGCCGCGAGATGTTAAGGGCTTGGCTGGGGGCGTGGCACTGTGAGGGGGCGCGGCTCTCACGGGAAGAGGACCAGCTGGAGCTGTTGTATGCTGGTCCTCGCAGTCCCGGGGCCGGCGCCTCACCCTCCTCTGCGGCCACGCGGTATTTGCCGGCGTCCCAGCCGCTCCAGCAAACGCAGGGTGAAGATGGTTTAGCTACTCCTGTAGCTTAGGCGGTGAATCAGGGCTCCAAACAAACAGCAAAGGCAGCAGAGTCAGTTGCAAGTGGCACCCGCGAAGCGGGTGCCGCAAGATGTTAAGGGCTTGGCTGGGGGCGTGGCGCTGTGAGGGGGCGCGGCTCTCACGGGAAGAGGACCAGCTGGAGCTGTTGTATGCTGGTCCTCGCAGTCCCGGGGCCGGCGCCTCACCCTCCTCTGCGGCCACGCGGTATTTACCGGCGTCCCAGCCGCTCCAGCAAACGCAGGGTGAAGATGGTTTAGCTACTCCTGTAGCTTAGGCGGTGAATCAGGGCTCCAAACAAACAGCAAAGGCAGCAGAGTCAGTTGCGAGTGGCACCCGCGAAGCGGGTGCCGCGAGATGTTAAGGGCTTGGCTGGGGGCGTGGCACTGTGAGGGGGCGCGGCTCTCACGGGAAGAGGACCAGCTGGAGCTGTTGTATGCTGGTCCTCGCAGTCCCGGGCTGGCGCCTCACCCTCCTCTGCGGCCACGCGGTATTTACCGGCGTCCCAGCCGCTCCAGCAAACGCAGGGTGAAGATGGTTTAGCTACTCCTGTAGCTTAGGCGGTGAATCAGGGCTCCAAACAAACAGCAAAGGCAGCAGAGTCAGTTGCGAGTGGCACCCGCGAAGCGGGTGCCGCGAGATGTTAAGGGCTTGGCTGGGGGCGTGGCACTGTGAGGGGGTGCGGCTCTCACGGGAAGAGGACCAGCTGGAGCTGTTGTATGCTGGTCCTCGCAGTCCCGGGGCCGGCGCCTCACCCTCCTCTGCGGCCACGCGGTATTTACCGGCGTCCCAGCCGCTCCAGCAAACGCAGGGTGAAGATGGTTTAGCTACTCCTGTAGCTTAGGCGGTGAATCAGGGCTCCAAACAAACAGCAAAGGCAGCAGAGTCAGCCAGAACTTATTTCCTGACCATTACAAATACGAGAAATTGTCCTAAATGTATTTCGATGAGTAAATCCTTTTTGAGGTGGGAATGGGAAGGGAACACCTTTTAAATGGTGGTAGCTGAGGTGGAGCATGTACTCCGTAGAGTGAATGTTTGCCAGTGAATAAAAGATAGCAAGTGTGGTTTCGCTTCCTATGACTTTTTCACATGATAAAAACATGTTTGTATATTCTTGCATGAATAATATGCCTGGAATCCTTTGATTGTTCTCAAGCACTACCTCAAAAAGCTTTCTGAACTCCTAAACGTTGAATACCTGCCCTCACGCAAGGTCGCATGCCAAAGTTTGCCTACTCCACATTGATGCCAGAAGTCACCTCTCAGCTATGTTATATGGCCGTTAACATACCGTGAAGAGTCAGGAAGCGAACAGGAAATAAGTGGAAACATGACAGATCTATGTCAAATTAAATATGCTAATTTATTGCAGTGCCTGTAAAACCTATGACATTTTACCATAATCCACATGTATAATGCATCGTTTTACATTAGTTTCTAAATGTTCTTAGGAATGTAGAACCTCCCATGAACCTAATCCAGTGGGCAGTGAGGGGCTGACTTCATGTCTGACCTTAGTGTGCAGTGGGGCCTATTTCCTTTGCTAGTGCCAGGAGTCACCTTGACCTTGTGTAATCCCCCTATTTCTCGGGATCGAGGATATTGGTAAGAACAACCCACGGAAACAATGGTACTGCTATGTTCTTGTTTAATGCTCACAAGTACACATAGAATAGGGAAAACAAATAGAAAAGACCGATTCAAGTCTCGCAATGTAAGGTCTCTCATACGTTACCCATCAGCCGTTGGCTCCTAGTTCTTAGAGCCGTGATCCAACCGTCCTCTGCATGGACACCGGTCCCGGTGTCCGGCCAACAGAGGACACTGTGCAGAGAAACGGGCGAAAATGCCGATCAAAAACGACTGATGGGGGAGCACGCTGAGGAGTCCTCTATAATCCTCAATATACCTCGGGAACACCAAGCCAGGTGCTCTACCGATGGTTCAGTAACAATAACCGAACAACCCAAAACAGAGACGCAGCAACCACCTCCCTTGATGGGCGTCTCTGTTCCTGTCCGTCTCGGGAGCGTAGAAACTAACGCTTGACCAAGACTCCGAGCAGCCGCTCGTTTCCAGGTAACTATACCGTAGTTCGAAACCGCGGTACTTACTCCAATGTCGAACTAAACACAGCTCCTTGCTCCCGTGAGCACAGAACAAGCAGGACACAACGGACAGCCGATCAGGAAACAAAATATTCGACAATGTCCCTTCAGCCCATGCGCCTTAAGTACTCATTTCCGGGTGCGTGATGCGTGCGCTTGGCATGCCGGGTCTTGTAGTTTCTGAGCCTTCCGTGCCGTGATCTGTCTTCTGTGCAGAGGTTTAGTTCAGCGCTCCACCGCGCCTCGGAGATCTTGACACCTTGCTATGGCACCGTTAAGGCCCAAAGCACATGTAGGAAGCCAGAGATGTAGCTCCCGGGTGGCTAGATGTATCAGTGTGGGCATTAAGGTGACACCAAAGAAGGACTACGTGACTACATCTTTAAAGTTTGGTTCCGGTACTGAAGTCCTGATCGTTCTGTTAACTCATTGAATAGTAAGAGTGAATTGGGATGTACCCATTTAAAGCAATTGGTGCACAGAGGGTTAAAGGTGAATTCACCTTGTGCCAGGTTACATGTCAGGTTTTATTTTTTTTACAGAGTTTTGTATAGCGCAAACTTTACCCAAAGTTATCGGGTATCAAAGCGCTTTATGCAATCACCATTTGGGTTACATGAGGACACATTTATTTTTGTTAGGCACGGGGAGATTAACTGCTAGATTCATCATTGTCCCATTTTGCGAGTCCTTAATAGCGATTATTAAGATATCGCTATTAAGGACTTGCAAAACGGGATTCATGTAGGAATCGCTAAATAAATTGCGATTCCTACACATTTCTTATTTGCTAATCGCAAATAAGGATGCGATTTCAAGGGTGCCAGGGGTGTCCAAATGACACCCTGTAGCACCCCTGAAATTTAAATTTAGACTTATCAATCAATCGATCAATCAATCACGGCATTTATAAAGCACGCTACTCACCCGGGAGGGTCTCAAGGCGCTAGGGGAGAGGGTATGTTACTGCTCGAACAGCCAGGTCTTGAGCTGCTTTCTGAAGGAGAGATTGTCCTGGGTTCGCCGAAGGTGGGTGGGGAGGGAGTTCCAGGTCTTGGTTGCGAGGTAGGAGAAGGATCTTCCTCCGGCGGTGGCTCTGCGGATGCGTGGTACGGTGGCGAGGGCGTGGCTGGTCGATCGTAGCTGGCGGGTGGGCGTGTAGAAGGTCATGCGTCGTTGAGGTACTTGGGGCCCAGGTCGTGGAGAGCCTTGTGTGCGTGGGTGAGGAGTCTGAACGTGATTCTCTTGCTGACGGGTGGCCAGTGCAGGTCTCTCAGGTGTCCGGTGATGTGGCTGTGTCGGGGGATGTCCAGGATGAGTCGTGCGGAGGTGTTCTGGATGCGTTGGAGTCTTTTTTGAAGTTTGGCTGTGGTTCCGGCATAGAGGGTGTTCCTGTAGTCCAGTCGGCTGGTGACGAGTGCCTGGGTAACGGTCTTCCTGGTTTCAGTGGGGATCCATCTGAAGATCTTGCAGAGCATGCGCAGGGTGTTGAAGCACGAAGATGAGACGGCGTTGACTTGTCTGGTCATCGACAGGAGTCCAGGATGAAGCCCAGGTTGCGTGCGTGGTCCGTTGGCTTGGGAGCGGTGCCCAGGGCCGGGGGCCACCAGGAGTCGTCCCAGGCGGAGGGTGATGATCCCAGGATGAAGACTTCCGTCTTGTCTGAGTTCAGTTTAAGGCGGCTGTTCCTCATCCAGTCCTAGATACGGCGAAACAGCTGGGGAAGGAACAGTGAGGCAGGCAGCTAGGGAGGCAGGCAGACGGCACAACGATGCTGCGAGCAGCAGCGAGGGGCACACATACAGCTGGTGGCCGTGCGGCGCGGGGGTGTCCTGAGAACAGGTCACACTCACCTGCGCCACGCGGTCGCCATTTAAGGACAAGTGGCAGGGAGGAGCAGCTGGGAGGCGGGAGCGGGGAGGACACGGAGCAAAAGGGGGCATGGCCGCGTGAACGGCGGCGGGAAGCGGGGAGCGGGGCGGGCAGGTACAAGGGGAAAAACATCACTCAATACAACAACTGTTCAACAAATTAGGCACAAAATACAACAAAATACAACACCTAGATATGGCGAAACAGCTGGGGAAGGAACAGTGAGGCAGGCAGCTAGGGAGGCAGGCAGACGGCACAACGAGGCTGGGAGCAGCAGTGAGGGGCACGCACACAGCTGGTGGCCGTGCGGCGAGGGGGTGTCCTGAGAACAGGTCACTTATGTTGCGCACACACATGTCCAAAGGACATGTGTGTGTGTAACATACAACTGAGAAAAATGCACAAAAGTTCATTTTTCTCAGTTTTCGCTATTTACCACGAAGTCAGACTTCGCGGTAAATAGCGGGAAAAAATTGCGAAATCGCAATTTTTTAATGTGTCATGAATAGCATTTAAGGAATCTCAAATTGAGATTCCTTAAATGCGATCGCAATTTGAAAAATCGCAATTTTTTGCGATTTTACAAATTGCGAGTTCATGACCCATTGTTGACTTCCAAATTCCATTTTTGCGGGCGCAAACGGCCGAATTCTGCGATTCGCACCTTTTGCGCCCGCAAAAATGCTTCATGAATCTAGCTGTAAATGATTTGCCCAGAATCACAGGATGTTGTGTGTCCTTGCAGAGACTCCAACCCAGTTCCCCAGATTTGAGATTGACCGCTCTAGCCGTTAGGCCAACTCCTCTCCCCAATTGTTCATCTAATGAGCTTGTGCAAGTGGCGTTTAGCATTGGACTTTAGATTGTCCTGTGCTATTCTGGATAGAAGTGGAATTTCTTATTTATAAGGGTAGAACAGCCAAATCAGGTGCTAACTGATTAGGTCGTTTTAAGTCCTTTTTACAATATATTGAGGGATAGAATATGGCTTAGAAAAAAAAGGTGATTTTTGGATTTTAACTTGCATAGAAATGATTTCCACCTAGTTTTCAGGATATCTGATTAGAGATTCTCTTTGCAGCAACTCTCTCTGGCGAAGACTTAGGCCTGATGGGAAATTATAACTTTCAAGACAGAGGCCTTTTTGCGTTAGATGTAGAGTGATAAGGAAGCCGAGTGGATGAAGAACAGCAGACTAAAACTAAACTTGGACAAGATGGAAGTTCACATCCTCGGCTCCAGCCCCTCCAACACCCATCGACCATGCACGCAACCTAGGTTCATCCTCGACTCTACTCTCTCCATAACTAAACAGGTCAACTCCGTCTCGTCCTCATGCTTCAACACCCTCTGCATGCTCCGCAAGATCTACAGGTGAATCCCCACCAAAACAAGAAGAACGGTCACCCAGGCCCTCGTCAGCAGCAGACTGGACTACGGAAACCCCCTCTATGCAGGATCCTTGGCTAAACTCCTGAAACGCGTACAGAACGCCTCTGTACGCCTGATCCTCAACATCCTTCGCCGCAGCCACATCACACCCCACCTGAGAGACCTGCACTGGCTCCCCATCAACAAAAGGATCACCTTCCAACTCCTCACCCACACACACAAGGTACTCCACAACACGGGACCAGCAAACCTCAACAGATGATTCCCCTTCTACACCCCCAACTGCCAGCTCCGCTCCGCCGACCTCGCCACAGTCCCCCGCATCCGAAGAGCAACCTCCGGCGGCAGATCGTTCTCCCACCTCGCCGCCAAGACCTGGAACACCCTTCGCATCCTTCTACGGCAGACCCAGGACTTGCTACCCTTCAGACAACTCCTCAAGACCTGGCTATTCGAGGAGTAGAAGCACCCGCAGCGCCTTGAGACCCCTACGGGTAAGTAGTGCGCTTTACAAATGTTCTGATTGATTGATTGATTGCACTGGGTTTTAAGTGGCAGGGAGTGGGGTGGTGTAATTGAAGCGACATATACCTGCGATTAAGCAAAATGTCTGCTGTACTAATGGACTACAGAGCAGAAAATATTGTGGGGCCAGAATCTGGTGGCTGAGGTATCGAGAACCAAAATATTTTTAAGGTAAGTGCATACAGATAAGTATAGATTTTCTGAACTTAACTTCACACTTTTGTACCATGACCATATATTTACCTTCAAGGAATGTAGATGTGGAGTTGAGAACAGTAAATGTATACGTAGAAACATGCACTTACCTTCACAATACTTTGGTTCTTCATGTCATAATATTTTGCCCCATGATTTTTTACTCAATATTCTGGTATGAAATCCTACGACCGAAGGGAATCCCTGTCTTCTGGTCAGACTGATACAGGTACCTGGATACATGATCTAAGTGTATAGTTTAGATATACTTCTTGATGTTTTACAGTACTGAAAGTTAAACATAGGCATTAGGGACTTCCCTTGTACTACAGAGTGGTAGAGATTTCTATTTCTACAGGTTGAAGGTCTGTCCGCAACATAGAGATTCTGCTTGATTTCATGATTTGTTCCAGTTTTTCAAGAGTGGATGGGGTGGAGTTCACTCCATTTTTGTAAAATATTTTTGGGTTAGAGCATTGACTGTTAATTGGTGAATAAGCAGACATCGCTTGTCTGTTTTTCTGACATCAATTAATTGAGTCAGTTTCAGGTATTTTCAAATTAAGTTCATTCATTTGGAAGTTTATACACCTAATATGTAAGATCAGCAATTCATTCGAAAAGAAAGGGGTAACATTAGCCTTTTGTAAGACTGAAAAAATTATTTTCAACAAGTTGGCAATCTTTCTATGTCCTCCAGAATGCCTCAGAGATGTTCAGAGGTGTCTTGCTTATTCCCACTTTTCCTTCCCATCCACCTTACCAGTTTCCCTTGTATCTTCGCTGGACCAGCATCTCCCATGTGCCTGATGTAACTCCCATTTCAGTGCACCCTCAGGCTTGGGCTTCTTCATGTCAGATTCATGGTCATGATTGCAAGGCTAAGAAAACTTCACCGGAGGGACTTCATCTTCCATATCAAGCAACCGCACTCTCCATGCTCCTTCTTCCTCCTTGTTACTTACCCTTTGTTTTGCCACTAGTGTCCTTTGCTTTTCCCACCACAGTGGGCACTATTTTCCAATTGTCTCTATGGATGTCTGTCAGTTTCTATCCAGCTCACACCTTTGAACAGTTGTACTTCAACTACATCTCCAAGTCTTCTCAAGCACAGAGTTCCATATGACGGCATAAATATCTGCAGACCTGATCCCGGGAATCAATCAATGACACTTGTAAAGCGCGCTACATACCTGTAGGGTCTCAAGGCGCTGGGGGGGGGGGGGGGGGAGGGTGCCGCTACTGCTCGAACAGCCAGGTCTTCAGCTTCTTCCTGAAGGAGAGGTGGTCTTGGGTCAGGCGCAGGTCGGTCGGCAGGGAGTTCCAGGTCTTGGCAGCCAGGTAGGAGAAGGACCTTCCTCCTGTAGTCGCTCTTCGGATGCGGGGGACGGCGGCGAGGGCGTGGTTGGCTGATCGGAGGTGGCGTTTGGGAGCGTAGAAGTTGACTCGGCTGTTGAGGTAGCTCGGGCCTTGGTCGTGTAGGGCTTTGTGTGCGTGGGTGAGGAGGCGGAAGGTGATTCTTTTGTTGACGGGGAGCCAGTGAAGGTCTTTCAGATGTCCGGAGATGTGACTGGTTCGTGGGATGTCGAGGATGAGTCTGGCTGAGGCGTTCTGGATCCGCTGGAGTCTCTTCTGGAGCTTGGCGGTGGTACCGGCGTAGAGGGCGTTGCCGTAGTCCAGTCGGCTGGTGACGAGGGCCTGGGTGACGATCTTCCTGGTCTCGGTGGGGATCCACCAGAAGATCTTCCGTAGCATGCGTAGGATGTTGAAGCACGCCGAGGAGACGTTGTTGACTTGCCTGGTCATGGAGAGGGAGGAGTCCAGGATGAAGCCCAGGTTGCGTGCATGGTCTGTCGGTTTGGGTGCGGTGCCCAGGGCGGGAGGCCACCAGGAGTCGTCGAAGGCGGAGGGTGAGGGGCCCAGGATGAGGACCTCCGTCTTGTCCGAGTTCAGTTTCAGGCGGCTGGTCGTCATCCACTCGGCTACCTCTTTCATCCCTTCGTGCAGGTTGGCTCTGGCGGCGGTGGGGTCGTTGGTCAGGGAGAGGATCAGCTGGGTGTCGTCGGCGTAGGAGATTATGCTGAGGTTGTGTTTGCGTACGATGGCCGCGAGGGGGCTCATGTAGACGTTGAAGAGGGTGGGGCTCAGAGATGATCCTTGAGGGACGCCACAGATGACTTCGGAGGCCTCTGACTTGTACGGTGGTAGGCGGACTCTCTGTGTTCTTCCGTCGAGGAAGGAGATGATCCATTCCAGCGCCTTGTCCTGGATTCCGATGTTGCTGAGGCGCCGTACTAGGGTGCGGTGGCAGACCGTGTCGAACGCCGCGGAGAGGTCTAGGAGGATGAGGGCCGCTGTTTCTCCATTGTGCATCAGGGCTCGGATGTCATCGGTAGCGGCGAATCATGATCAGCTGTTTCTGATTGCAGGCTGGGTCAGACTGGGACAAAAAATAGAGACACCAAATTAAAAGTGGACACTATTAGTGTATAAGGTACCTAAAAAAGTGCCCCACACTTCCAAATCAGGGCTGCTTCAAACTGGTAAAGACATGCCGTATAGGTATTTTGTAAGAGATGGGAGACTGCATGCATTTGTGCTTGCTGCAGGAAATGTTTGTGGTAATATTAGAGAATTCAACAGTTAAAACTAACCCTGGGCGAAGCACTACGCTCCGTTTGCGGAGTTTGCGGAGTTTTGGCAACTCCGCGTTCCGCGGAGTTCGCGTAGCTGCCGATAACTCCGCTATCCGGTGCGGAGCGTAGTTGTCGCGCGCTAAATAACATTGTCGCGCGCTAAATAACATTATCGCGTGCGCGGCAATGGCTTACCTTGGTTCTGCATTCGCTTTTTCCCAGTCGCGTCGGCCACCATGTTTGTAAACCCTTCCGTGCAGCTGTGCGAACGCGATAACGTCATTGGAAGCGCGATAAAGCCATAAGGACGCGCGAGTATGTTTGTTGGTAAGATCGAGTTGCCGAACACGCAGAACCTGCAATCTTGCACAGAATAACTCGCGAGCATGTTAAAAGTTAAACCATAATAATAAATTACCATTTTGGTTAGCAAACAAGTGAGAAACCCCTCAAAGTTGTACCTTTGGATGTATTTTTTGGGGGGAAGGAGTCCTCTTTCTGTTTCTACTGTATTTTTGAATATTAAGGAGGAAGGGCTCTGGAGTTTACAACTTCCTGTTCCTGTCCACCAGGCTCCTCCCAGTGCTTTGTCCATGAGGTGGTCACTTTCATTTGGATTTTGAGCTGGCAGGATCACTTTCTGTGTGTGTTGGCTGCATTACTGCTTTTTTTGAATCTTACTGAGGACTTTTGGATTTTGAATTCTCTTTTTCAAGTAAGTTCAGTAATGTATGAGTGAGTATGATGTTGTAGACTTGTGTTTGTTTGATTTAAAATGTTTTAACTACATTATTCATTCCTTGATTTAAATTATTGATGGGTGCCTACTTTTATGCGGTCCCAACTTGTATTTCTTTTTAAATTTCATCCAGGCTACATAGAGAGGTACCCATGGGTAAAATCATAATTCTGTGTTTAAATTTTTATTCAAGTTTGTAAACAAACATCATGGCTGGCATTGGATTATGGTCATCATTATGCAATAGCAATGTCTGCTGTGGAATTTCTGTTTGTGTAATGAAAAAGTTTTTTTATTTTTTTAAGCCAATAGCTGACCCTAGTACTCCATGTAGTTAGTGTGTAGGCATGTTTGAGTTCATTGTAATAACTTTCTGTGGTTGGCCTGGCCATGTGTTGTTGGCGGCCATTTTATGTTTCCCAGCCACTTTGGTCTTGCCATAGGCCTCCAAACTTGTGGCCTACTCTTCCAGTAGGCCAGAGGTACTAGTCATAGGGTCATGAAAGGTAATCAACTGTTTTTCTGGTGTACCTCTAATTAGGAAATCATGGATGGACTGGATTGATTTAGAAAATCTTATGTTTATGTGTGGGGTATGTCAGGTTTCGGGTGTCTGTCAATTTCTGCCATTAGGTAACCCTAGGAATACAGCTCGGGTAGTTTTGGTAACGTCGCGCCGTGTGGGAACGCGACCTTACCTTTTTTGTCTTTTTCGCGCGCTCAATGTACTGGCTCGGGAACGCGATAACGACTTTTTACTCGATTCGCGTTGCCGAACACGCCGATTTTGCATTCTCGCGAACAATATGTCCCGAGTTGCATAAAAGTTCCTCGAAAATGTTTAATGTGTCCCCTGTGCTACCAAAAAGTCCTCATTTTTTGTGTTATTTACTTCTTTGGTTGTAGCTTTGTCTTCCTGGAGCATGGCCCACTCCCAGTTCCTTTCTGTCCTCTATGTAATGATTTCTTGTTTATGGTTGGGGTGACCAATTTGGGGGGTGGTGTCTGGTGTGTTCATTTTGTGAAGCAAAGCATTGTCCCTTTGGCATAGGCATTTATTGTCTGTCCTCTCTTTCTTTTCATGTAGTGGTGAGGGCCATTTTGTGTGTACTTCCTTTGTGATGATTCTGCTATGTTGTTGTTGGTGGGCAGGCCTTGTGGTGGCGGCCATTTTGTGTATGCTTCCTTTGTGACTGATTTTGCCATGTGGTGGAGGCCATTTTGGGTGCATCCCCTTTCCATGTTGTCTTTGGGTGTCCCTGTCCTCCTGGCCCTATGGAGGCGGCCATTTTCTGTGTCCTTCCCTGGTCCTCTTCTTTTGCCATAGCCATCCAAGGCTTTTGTAGGTACTACCACTCAAAGCCATAGGTGCATTCAAGTTAATCAACTATTTTTGTGGTGTAACTTTAATTACACCGTGTATGGCTTTGGATTGCTTCACATTTTTTTGTAATGGTGGTACTTTTAGTTTTTTGGTTGCTTGTGTGTAGCTATTATGGCACTCCCTGCCATTAGGTAACCCTAGGAATACAGCTCGGGTAGTTTTGGTAACGTCGCGCCGTGTGGGAACGCGACCTTACCTTTTTTGTCTTTTTCGCGCGCTCAATGTACTGGCTCGGGAACGCGATAACGACTTTTTACTCGATTCGCGTTGCCGAACACGCCGATTTTGCATTCTCGCGAACAATATGTCCCGAGTTGCATAAAAGTTCCTCGAAAATGTTTAATGTGTCCCCTGTGCTACCAAAAAGTCCTCATTTTTTGTGTTATTTACTTCTTTGGTTGTAGCTTTGTCTTCCTGGAGCATGGCCCACTCCCAGTTCCTTTCTGTCCTCTATGTAATGATTTCTTGTTTATGGTTGGGGTGACCAATTTGGGGGGTGGTGTCTGGTGTGTTCATTTTGTGAAGCAAAGCATTGTCCCTTTGGCATAGGCATTTATTGTCTGTCCTCTCTTTCTTTTCATGTAGTGGTGAGGGCCATTTTGTGTGTACTTCCTTTGTGATGATTCTGCTATGTTGTTGTTGGTGGGCAGGCCTTGTGGTGGCGGCCATTTTGTGTATGCTTCCTTTGTGACTGATTTTGCCATGTGGTGGAGGCCATTTTGGGTGCATCCCCTTTCCATGTTGTCTTTGGGTGTCCCTGTCCTCCTGGCCCTATGGAGGCGGCCATTTTCTGTGTCCTTCCCTGGTCCTCTTCTTTTGCCATAGCCATCCAAGGCTTTTGTAGGTACTACCACTCAAAGCCATAGGTGCATTCAAGTTAATCAACTATTTTTGTGGTGTAACTTTAATTACACCGTGTATGGCTTTGGATTGCTTCACATTTTTTTGTAATGGTGGTACTTTTAGTTTTTTGGTTGCTTGTGTGTAGCTATTATGGCACTCCCTGCCATTAGGTAACCCTAGGAATACAGCTCGGGTAGTTTTGGTAACGTCGCGCCGTGTGGGAACGCGACCTTACCTTTTTTGTCTTTTTCGCGCGCTCAATGTACTGGCTCGGGAACGCGATAACGACTTTTTACTCGATTCGCGTTGCCGAACACGCCGATTTTGCATTCTCGCGAACAATATGTCCCGAGTTGCATAAAAGTTCCTCGAAAATGTTTAATGTGTCCCCTGTGCTACCAAAAAGTCCTCATTTTTTGTGTTATTTACTTCTTTGGTTGTAGCTTTGTCTTCCTGAACAGGCCATGTGGTGGCGGCCATTTTGTAGGTACTTCCTTTGTGCATTTATCATTGGCCTCCCTGCTTTTGGTCTGATCTGATAGTAGGACAGACTCCCAGAGGTGGTAGTTACTAGTGAGCGGGGCTGCTTTATGTAGCTGTTTCTATTTGGTCTATTTAATTACCATCATTACGGCATGTGTGTATGCCATTGCATTTCCAAGTTGGTTGTCTGGGCAGGGGGGTAGGTAACTTTTTTGTGTGTGGAATAATTTTATGACTTGTATGTGTTTTTGCCGTGAAGTTTTACAAACTCTTAGCCATGGTGTATTTTGATTTTCCTTGCATTAACCTGTCATGACTCATGTGTAGCAGGCAACCTCCTTTTTCTGTCCATGTTGGTATATGATAGGCCTGCTTGACTTTATTATTGGTTATTTCTAGCTGGGAGCTGTGGTGCTCGTACTATTAGTCTTCTTTTTTGTGTTTTATACATTGCCCTGTGTGTCTTTCAATTGTTCATGTGTTGTTGGCTTACTGCTTGTTTGACTGACGTTTTCTGTCTTCTTTGCTTGTAGGTGCACAGAAAAAGACTGAGGAGGTGCTGGCTGTTTTCATCCATCGCCCGTTCAACTGCCAGACGGACGTCCTTCAATTGTACGCCACGTGTGGGGTGTGACTCATCTGACCACACATCTCTGCAATTTGTGCTACTGAGTGCTGCTGTGTGCTGCTGACATCAGAAGAAGATGGGTCCTAAGAGAGCAGTTACCAGGTCCTCCACCACCAAGAAAGTTGCTGAGAAGAAGGTACAGAAAAAGGAAGTGTCACTTAAGGCTGGTATGGACCCCCAAACCTTTTTTGGGCCCCCAAAACGTACGCCTGCAGCAGCGGTGTCCATGGTGCAAGCTGGAGCCAGCACATCGGCATTAGCGGGGGCAAGCCACCAACCCAGGGCCAAGCACATGAGGGTCGAAGAGGTAGCCGACCTAGTGTTACAAAGCAGTGATACTGAGCCTGAACTTAACTTATCGCTGTCTCAAAGTAGCACACAATCTATGCAAGCTGAAAGTGCTGACCAACCGCCGCCAGCAGTAGATGTTCAACAACCACAACCACTTCCCGCAATAGTTGTTGAAAAACCACAACCACCGCCCGCAATAGTTGTTCAACAACAACAACCAAATCCCACAGTAGTAGTTGTTGAAGAACCACAGCACGCTATAGTACTTCCTCAAGAACAACAACCACCGTCTCCACACGCAATAGTGGAAGTTGTTCCTCCCGATGTCGGGGCAGTTCAGGAAGTAGAGCCTCATTCCGAGCAAGAAGAAGAGGAAGCCACTTCTGGAGGTGATCTACTGTCTTTAAATTTACGAAAGGAAAGGAGGGTTAGTGGCAGTGCATCGAGTTCTTCGCATAGCATCCCTTCAGATGACCTTGATAAGGATTATCATCCAGGACGAAGAACTGAGCATTCAAAGGAGAGGCATCAAAAGACCAGGCTGGGAAAAAGGAAGGATCCGTCAAGGCTTGAACTTCCGGAGTTCGATGTAGGTGAACAGGATACTGATGGTGATAAAGACGGGTCTGACACTGACAATGTCATCATCACAAGCGTTATTCCTGGTGCAGAGGATGTAGAGACCAGCATTTTCACCCTATCTAGAAGGGCTGTGATTAGTGATGAGCAGGTAGCACGTGTAACTCCTACACACTCAGCGCCCAAAGTAACACCAGCTCCCATTTTTGCATCAGCGAAGGCCCGGCAGCGTGCGACATCCAGCGCAAGCGCCACCTCAACAGAAGGAGGTAGTGGCAGTACTAGTACTGAACTGTCACATAGGGAAATGCAACCAAAAGGCTCCAGTTCATCCGGGATTGGAAGTGGGTCCTCCTCTTCCTATGGCAGGAGACAAAAGTTTAGCTCCCCAGTCTGGGATTTTTTTACGGTTCACCCACATCAGGAGAACATTGCTATATGCTCCATTTGTCGCACCAATGTTAGTCGTGGTAAGATTGGTACAAACTATGGTACTGGAGGCCCAACGACCCATATGAAAAAAACACACACAATTGTATGGGAGAACCACCTTGCAAGCTTACAAAAAGATGTAAGCACTGGTGTTGGTGGGGAGGATACAGTACTACAAGGTCCACTCATGGAAGAAGAGGGAGACGATGACCTTCTATCTGGGAGTGGTACACCAATGAGCCCTGTCGCCAGCACTGGAGTGGTGCAGTCCAAATCCTCAGCATCAGCAACTTCTCAGTGGCACCAGAGTCAGCCGGAGACACCAAGGGCAAGGAGTGAAAAGTCTGCGTTGAAAGGTGGTCCGTCTAGCAGAACAGACAGAATTACCAAGCAGCTTACCATTACTGGCATGTTTAGGCAGGAGGGAAAGTACGAGCGGAACCACCCAACAGCACGTTTGTACAATGCGAAACTTGCAAAAATGTTGGCACTGGACCTTCTCCCATTTTCATTTGTTGAGGGAGTGGGATTTCGGCAATTAGTGGCAACACTCGCCCCAAAATGGGACGTTCCCAGTCGCTACTATTTTGCAAGAGTTGCTATTCCAGCACTACACCACGACGTGCTGGGATTGATTGGGAAAGCCTTACAACAGAGTGTTGTCCATTGTATCCACCTGACAACCGACATGTGGAGCAGTCGCGAAGCCACAGCAGATTACATGTGCATCACCGCACACTGGATCTCTTTTGCAGGTGTGAAAGACAAGTTAACATCAGGCCTTCTTGATGTTGCTGGGATTTTCAATGACACTCGCAAACATGCAACTGTAGCCATGTTTGGTATGGAGAAAACTCATACTGCTGACAACATTTTGTCTGACTTTAACAGCAAGGTCTTTGAATGGCTGAAACCAAGAGGCCTTAAGATTGGTTTTGTTGCCACCGACAATGGCAGTAATGTAGTGAGGGCAATGAAAGATGGACAGTATTTCAGGGTACCCTGTTTGGCACACTGCATTAACTTAGTCGTGCAAGACTTTCTGAAACATGAACAACAAGTCAGCAACATACTGACCATCTGCAGAAGAATATGCACGCATTTTAACCATTCTTTCAAAGCGCGGAAGCTGCTACGCGTCATTCAGCGGGAGCATAATTTGCCAGTCAAAGCACTGATCCAGGAGGTCCCAACACGTTGGAACTCGACTTATTTCATGCTTGAGCGTCTCTTTGAGCAGTACATACCACTGAATGCTTATGTAATGTCAAGAAGATTAGTGGATCCTACTGTTAATCTTAAAAGCCTGACCGTTGAGATGTGGCAGTGGGACATCATTAAATGCTTGACAGAGATGCTACAACCTTTTGAGGTGTTCACACGTGCAGTTAGCAGGGAGGACTGTACTATGGGCCAAGCCATCTCATTGTTGTACATGCTCGAGCAACAGCTGAAGGAGGTCTGTGAAGCATACGAAGGTGACGAAGAAAAAGTTGATGCATGTACCTTGGCCAAGGCCTTACGCAACCGCTTATCTGTAAATGCAAGGCTTAAAATGATTGTGTCAGATCCAAATTACATAACTGCAACAATCTTGGATCCACGGTACAAATTGTTTGTCAGCAGTAGCGCAGTCATTCCTTTTTCAGATGGGGATGTTGCCAATTACAAAAGTTCCATAGCTGTGGAAGCTAATGATTTCGAAACTGAACGGCTGTTACTTAAAGGCCTGACAGTGCCAGCCCAGGACAGTCAAAGTACTCCAGGCCATCCTCCTGAGGCAACTCTGGCAAGTTCATCACAGCATGAGAGCGGTGCGTCCGCTTCCCAGCAGGCACCAACAGTACCAAAAGCAGCACCTGCACGATCTGATTCAGCAGACACAACCAAAAGCATAACTGCTTTTTTTCTACAGAAGGGAATGGGTAAGTCCGTTGCTGTTGCAAAGGGGAAAGAGGAGCAGCAAAGCCGAGCACCATTGAACACTGAGCGGATGGTTCAGGCCTATCTGGATGACACAACAGAGGTGTTCATGGAGCAAAGCCCATTGGTCTATTGGTATGAAAGAAGGAGACAGTGGCCAGTGCTGAGCAGGCTGGCGATAAAGTATTTGGCTTGTCCTGTAGCCAGTGTCGCCTCTGAGCGGGTTTTCAGTGCTGCTGGTGCCATTGTGACATCGAAAAGGACCAGTCTCTCCCCCAAAAGCGTCGAGAGGCTGACAATGATAAAAATGAATCAACACTTCATACCACCAGACTATACTGTACGTGAATCAGAGCAGGATGAAGAAAGCGAGCCCGAAGAATTTATCACTGCTGGGTTACATGACCTACTGCTGTCCGGACCCGCAGAGTTTGAGGACGAGCACCTCTTCCCTGACCAATAGGCTGTTAAATTGTGACTTTTTCCCTTCTTTTATTTGTGTTATTTATTTTCTTATTAAAAATGACTTTCTGGTGCATAACTGCTAATCTTAAAATAAAAAGCTCAACCAAATCCATCCCCACCACTCATTCTTTTAATGTACCTACTGGAGTTGCACACCTGTGCATTTTATTTTCGCTGTATCTTTTTTAGTTACCTCCTGGAGTTGCACGCCTGTGCATTTATGTTCCATGTTGACTGCACTCCTCAGAGTCTTGCTGCATCTTCTTGACTCCCACTCAAGTCAATACAATTCCATCTTGGCAGCCATACATTTGATGTTGTAGATGGAGTATAGTACAATAACAATAATGTAGCCTCTAACAGTCCCTCCATAATAAGTGAACCGTACATGACTACAGCCATCCTCTATTTCATTTGAAATCTGCAACTCATAATAACTGCCTTGCTGAGTCTTACTGTTAAGGCTACCACCTCTGTCTGCAGGCATTCAGAGACGACTCTTCTGTGTCAAAAGAAACTTGAGCAGGCATCCACAACTGAAGTCAACTTGTTGTGATGATGACTCGCATTACAAAGGCTCGGCAGCATCTGTGATCAATCTTCTGACAGTGAAAGAGAAGAAGAGCAAAACAGGTATAAAAATGAATGCCATGCATTGCATGGGATGTATTTTTTGGCTGACTCTGAGCTAATGTGCATGGAGTTGAAGTATATTAGTAACTTCAGTTCAGACTCACGTGATAGCCAATTCTTCCATGTTATTTACTAATAATAGAAATTATTTACGCACTTGTGTTCCTACTACTACAGATGCAGTCAGGACTTAATTTATCTTTGCTGTCCGGCGGTTGGATCTGAGCTGATTGATGCACGATGTTTCTTGGAGTGGAATACAAGGTAATAAATAAAATACAAATAAGAGTCACAGCACAGTAGACCCAGGCTACTACATGTTTGTGCACAGTGCTGTGGTAGAGTACAATAGTGGTATGATTGATGACTGAGAATGACGCATTGATTTTGTTGATTAATTTTGTAAATGCTAGGTTGCTTTTTCAATTTCATTCACCTTTCTGTGGGTCTGAAATTTTTAGGGAAATGCAGTTTGTATAACGGCCAAACCTGTGTCGTCGTGGGCCTGTTGTTGTGTGCTTGCTCCTGTCTTTTTTTGTACTTCTACATTAAAAATGATATGCAACTAGTAGACTTATACAAATTGTATCCAAGCCGCCTCAGTCTGAAAGTCCTCTCATACGACTACTCCTCTTGTTTTGTATTGTTTTTTTATCTTCACTGTATTACAATTTGTTTAGGTCATTCACATTCTTTTGTATTTGCCTTTTCTTTTTCAGGCTGGACATCTTTCACGGTTCACCCACTGCTTTATAGTATGAGCATCAACTCTCATCCTTACCACAGATCCTCATCATCAAGCAATTGGATTGCGGGAAACCAAGAATCATATTCAGCGTGTCCTTTTCTTACGTCCATTGCTTACAATCATTAGCTAGCTGATCAACATCATAAATCATCGTCTTCATTGTTTTGCTTTTGTTGTCTCCAATCTCCATGCGTACTGTTTTTCTTTCTCAAACCTTTCCCAAAACCCCCGTACCCATCCATTAAACAATCCCTAACCCTCTTCCCCCGGGCTGCGTGGTTACATTGAGGTGTGATGTTTCTTACATTAAATATACACCAACAATTTGATCACGCGCTTGCTGGGGCAGATGTGGTCAAAGCAACAATAGTGAAATGTCAACAAGGCATGGCCAGGATCTTCTGCGGCTTCCCAACTCAAGCTCTGTGTATAACGCCAAATAATTTACCATTTAACATCAAACAACGAATGCATCTAATGAATTGGCGTAATTTATTTTTTGGGTTTAAAGTGTAAAGCATTTATGATTTAGAAAAGTTTGACGTTGCCGTGAGTACTACAAGTAACGTTGAACTTCTTATCTTCTCTTGCACTTTGTTTCCAGTCCCCAAAACCATTGTTTTGTTTCAGTTTAGCAGTTGCAATATTGGGTCACCCATGCAATGTACTGTACTTACTTATACTACCCCCACATTGTCTGTCACGCGAATGACTGTCTCTTTCTTTTTGTCGCTACTGGCAGGGTCTGTCTACTATCACAGAAGTTCTGATTCTGAACCACAGATTCTTCGCCATTGTCTTGGAAATCAAATGCAGCCCTTGCAGTGCCACACTTCATGATAAATCATCATCATCTCATCAGCAATCACAGGTAAGATAAGTTTGCAGTGAGGTATAACGCAAGACAGACTGGTCGTTCTTCTAATACTACCAATATAACTCGGTGAGGGTTTACTGCATCTATCTGTTTGCATGTTAAAGATGTGGGCAATATATTTTATTATTAAAAAGCACTGTCCGCCGACCTGCATGGCCAAATTAAACCTTGCGAGGTTGCACAACGTACATTATTTGGTGAAACACTCCCCCCTCCAACCCCACAAGAAACGCAAATGAACTTCAAATGTTTTCTTTTTACAATAACTTTGTCTCGTTTATTTTAACATAATGTAATATATATATAACTAAAGATGATACAAAAATAAAATATATATAAATCCTACACCAAGCTGTCCCCCTACCCGCCTCCCCTAACCCCAACCAAATTCCCACGCTCAATGTCATGTAAAAAAAAAGTAAAAACCCAACACCCAATTCCCACCCACCAACAAAAGGATTGAAAAAGGGGCAAACAGGGTCCATCTTATAGCCGGCGGGCTTTTAAGTGTTGATCCACCAGGATCTTGACACGCTCCTCTATCTGTTTTTTAGTCTGACTGCTTTGAGCCTCCAGCCTGGCTACCCGGAGGAGAATTTTTCGCTGGAACTGGCGGCACCTACATTGGCAGCCATGTTGTTGTGGGGGGGTGGACGATGCAGGGAAAATCTGGTGGCGGGCGGCTGCCTGAGCACGCCGACGTACTCCTGCAGGCTTGGGGGCCGGGGCATTGGAAGAGGCAGCAGCTGCTGCCGCCGCCTCCTCCTCCTCCTCCTCGGCCTGAGCCACCAGCCGGCGGTAGGCCTCAACGATGGCCTGCAGTTTCCGCTGACGGGCCCGGACTGCCAGCTCCTTCCTGGTTGGTTTAGAAGGAGTAACTATAAAGAAAGAGACAGAATTGTTGTAATCAAAAATCCCAGCAAATAAAGAACGCAAAATGGATCCAACACATAGTGGGCGGCACAGTACAGTAGCAATAGCAAGCAAGTTGAGTACCTAAAATGTTGTTTTATCTATCTTGAACATTCTATTCTACGCCTTATATACTTCATTTGTCTGCCTTTTTGGCACGGCATTATGCCTGCCCTAGTAACATAGTATGGGTGTACTTGAACGGTCACATACGAACACCTGTCTTTTTCATATCTCGTTCTTTTATATCATATACTCTGTGCTTCCGGGAAAAGTGACAGTCTCAAACTAACATTAAATTAACAGTGGCCAGCTAGTACTAATAAATGTCTACTCTAGAGACTATCATTCTTTATATCGCCAACAAACGTTAGGTGGTTTGTGTTTCGCCAGCAACGACCCAGAATGCATCCAGTGGTCCCCTCCTTCCCTTGCCTTTGTGTTTAACCAAAACACCGCTGCCAACACTAGTATCCACTATCCACTAACCACCAATATTGGATGTGTCTCCCACCCACGCAGGCAGCTGTGTTTTCCACTTTCTATGCTTCCACAACAACCCACGCATCCAACTGCTCTCAAACACCTGCATTGCTGATTCCAAAGTATCCTTCTATATTATATGATTAGAGCTTTTTCCTTGCAACTTTCATCATACTTTAGTTAAAATCAATCTCATGTTAATCCATCGCGGTCATGTAATGTTGTGGATAAGACTTTTTTAGTCTGCCACCAACCTTTCACAGCTGAGTTGTAGTCACATAGAAGAGGCATGTATAACTAATTTTATCAATTCTGGCCGGTGGTAATGCTTTTGCTAAGCTTGGTAATGAGAACAGTGGCGTCATATATTGTCCAGTAGAACTTCAAGTTCACTATAAATATCAGAGTACAGTGAGGAAGTTTTCCCCACCCACCAAGTAATGCGGATCACTATTGAATGTAACTTACCATCGCCCACCGTTGTTGTCTCCTCCCCCGCTGCTGCCGGTGCTGCTGTAGGTGCCTGTGGTGGTCCTCCATTCCCCTCCGGGATCGCCTCTGCTGACGGCGTTGCAGCGCCGCTGCCCCCGTCGGCACTGGTGGATGGTACCGGTTCTGCAAAAATAAAAATAAGTAATTAAGTACACCTTTTTAGATGGATGCACAGCCCCCATTGTACTTGTTCACCAAGAACGGAGTTCTGCAAAACAGTTAAGTACAACGGAATCACTAGTAGTCCACATTGCCTAGTACAGCAGAGTAAGTAACACACTACACATATCAGCATTTATTTGGTATGGTATGGTACCCAAGCTCATCTCATCTATTCTATACTGGTACTCTAGTCCTTGGAAAGTTAGACTGAACCATGTAACCTAACCAGTTTACTTTGTACATCAATGACATGTCTACAGTTTTGCGCATGCTACCTCACAGCTTGTTGCGCAGTACGAGGAGACGCCTTTGAGGCCACATGATAGTTCAAAGCATACACCTGAAGAGTTTGGAAAATAGAGGCCCGTATTTACTTTTTGAATGTGGATTGTGGAGTCCAGTTTCCTTACAGCCTCAGGTTACACCTTCTTTTTTGCATGACAGCTAAAAAGTTGAATAAATGTATGTAATGTTTTCATACTGTCTAACGTGCACCACTTTTGTCATTATCTTTCGGCAGATGAGAAGATTTACTTCTACGAAGCAAAGATTTGCAGAGCTTACCAACAAGAGGCATATGCAACCAGTATACGTTCAATGGTGAGGGGTCTCGGACATTTCCCACATTTCCCTATCGTGCACTGGTAGCTGTACAAATGTAGGATACTTTTTATTGAGCCTTTTTTAACTCTGGATTTCTTCTGGTGGCCCTGCCCTTGACGTATTTGACAGAACAACTTAAAAACATTGATGTTACTTACTTAGTTACTTCTAACAAAATAAAGGTTTTGAAGTACCACATTGACTCGGGAGTATATTTTCAGTGTCTGTTGTCTTGTAGACTTACACGAGAGAGTGAGAAAAAGGGGGTTACTTAGGTTATGGATTGTGTAATAAAAAAAGCATTTGGCATCTTCATATTGGGGTTCAGGAAAGGGGTAATTGAATAATTGACCAATGACTGAGCCCATATAGGTTGTCGTTCATTGAATTGTGGGTTCCTCTGAGTTCTGTGACTGAGGTGTAAGACTGTAAGTAAGTAAGGTCCAACCTGCCTATCAACAACAACATCCAATTTTGGGGTGCATACATAGTTATGTATGTCACTGCATAGAAGAATACCCGCAAGAGTAGTAGTGGTATTCTTACTAACGCTTACAAAATAGTAGACCATTATCTGCATGCATACTTGGTTGGTGTCAATTGCCAAAGAAGAGACATTATAGAGGAAAAAGCATAAGACAGGAGTGGACCCTGTGCCTTCCGCTATTCGATCACAGATTTTTTGAAAAGATTGATACCTTAACTAAACAGTTAGGTGAAATGTCATTAATCGGTTGGAAAAAAAGCTCCGTTAGAAAGTTAGGGAAATATCATTGTTCCAAAAGAAAACACTGTTGGACTTACTAGGGACAGCAGCAGGATCCTCAGTAGAGGAGCTCTGTGCCTGTGGTTCACAATCACGTTCACCCGCCGACTCGGTCCCAGCCTTCTGCTTGCCCCTGGGTTCTGTGGTTCATGTAAGAAATAATAAAGAAAGAGAAAACATTGAGTGCTGTGAAACATAGACAGCAAGCATTTCAAAAACCACTGCTACAACATTAAAAGAAACAAACATTGGTCTACCAAATGACTACTGCCTTGCATGATTCACTGACTAGTGTACTTGGTGAAAACAAATCAAATGTTCCATAAACATTCTGATTGCAGATAACTAAGTAACACAGAGGCAGTAAGACCTGAACAACACCACAGATTCAAGAATGTAAGTAGCCATTTCTTTTTCATTTTTTGCCAGCAAAATACATAGATCGCAAGGAGGAGACAAGCTTAACTTTGTGCATACTAACTAACACGAAATTGTACGTTCATGGCATCATATTTTGTTTTGCTACTGACTGAATGCTACTGCTGCCCTACCCACTCAATAAACAAACTACATCAGTTCTATGGAGGGCTGAGGCAGGGGCAGCTATAGGCTCATGGTGGTCCTGGACTCCTGGCCAGGGAGCGTAGGTGGGGGGCCCGGAAGAGGAGGTCGGGGCGGAGCACGGAGGCCAGTGAAGAGGGGGGAGTCAGGGTGTTTGGAAGTGGAACAGAGCCGGAGGCACCAAATCCCTGCCAGGGGCCGCCACGCAAATATGTATCCATCCTCTGAGGATTATTAAATTAAGGATATATATTGGTGGGGTGGCCCCTGGCGTTTGGTGGCCCTGTGCAGTTGCACAGCTTGAACATGCCTAAATCCGGCCCTGGCTGAGGTAAGAAGAACAAAGTAACTTTTGCATTCATTGCCAGAGGAGTATTATTCATGCAGAAGAGAAGGCCGTGAAAAAAAGATACAATATGCATTGCAAACACGTACAATTATCCATCAACGGCTATTTCACTGACGGACAAAGGAAGGACAAGACTCTATTAATAGCATTAACTAACTTCAGTTCTCTACAATAAAGAAAATCTCACACCAATAAACAGCAAAAGCTAGCGCCAAATTGAACACGCAAGAGTCAGTGAAGATGAAGAAGCGCAGCATAGACCAGTGTCATACAATTACAGTAGATATAATAACGGAATACATCGGAAATGTAACTAGGAGCACCAGTCATTGCGTTACTTATTCAGCCAAGATTTACAAAGATACAACAACAATACTTATACTACTATAGAGATATAGTACACACACTTTTTTTTTTGGGTAGCCACTCACCAAGACCCACGACCTCGACGCCAAGCAGGTCCAACAGGTCCTGCTCCCGGTCCAAAATGTCTGCCCAACGGTGGGTCAGCTGGTGGTGGGTACGCCGGATACCGGAGCAGCGGAAGACTGCCCGGCGCACCTTCACCCACCGCCGGAGACGCTCCTCAATATGCTGGTAGCCGGAGCCGGGCCTGCCACCTGCTGCCAACATCAAGGGGAGGTGGCGCTGGATAAAAAAAACAAGGGCAGCCACCTCCTCCTCCCCAAAAAGTTGGCGGGGCCTCACCCCTTGGGGGCGCATTCTGCCGCAAGGCAGCCTAGTTTTTTGGGGCACTGGCGCCTTGCCCTTTGAGCCGCCGCTGCTGCTGGCGCCCTTGACCATGGTTCTGGGTGGAGGGTAGAAGAAAACTAAAAGTTCAAGACAAAAAGGTAGGGGAAAGAAGAAGCAAGGTAAAAGAACAAGAAGGAAGTAAAAAGCAATAGAAAAGTTGTAAAAGTAGAAATAAAATGAAAAATATAAACCTAGGCACAGAGAGAAATAGGTAATAACTAAAGAAAGTTAGAAAAAGTGGGTAAAAAGACAAGGATTAAAGAGATTTTAACAGGATGCAAAAGTAGGCCCAAAACCATAGCCAGAGTGTGTGATCCACAAGATGGCTGCGCCCATCGCGACCGCATGGGTAGGTTCGCGCGATATTTAGCGCGATCACGCACTTTTGTAGTGCGAACGAGAAGATGAGTTCCCGAACATGTCTTGCACAACGCGACCACGTTAATTGTGACCCGGAACAGGAAATAAGGGAACGCAAGCAGGCGGGACAAACCTCTGTGGTAATTTAGCGCGCTAGCCATCCCGAGCATGCAGGCAACGCCCCGAACACGCGCACCGCGCTCCCGAAGACGAAAAACGGCGCGCGAACGGGCCCAGCAAGCAACTCCGCATGCTTGCGGAGCTACGCGTAGTTCGCGGAGTGCAACTACGTCTTCGCGGAGCTCCGCGGAGTCCGACTCCGCGAACTACGCCCAGGGTTAGTTAAAACCAGCCCACCAGGCCATAAACCAGGTCCACAATCAGCCAAAACACTTATCTGCTAGCCCAGCCTTTTGGGCACTGCCAGATTGCCCTATGCGCCAATCCAACTCTGAATTCAGGCGAGGTTATCTGCACGCCCAAAGGCACAATTGTTTCAATTGGGCCTATGGAGCCTCATCTTTGCTTTGGACAGAATAGCACCCAAAGGGCCTGATGATTCTCAAAGCTATTTGCATGAGTGAGTTTGCTCGCCTTTATTATGAATGAAAAGTTACTTTTGGCATCCACAAAACATGGCTTTCTGTTTGTAGGAAGATCTGTGCATGTATAACATTGAGCCATTACGGTAAAATATTATGTGGTGGTAAATCTTCTCCAAGGGACAGGCATGGCTATTCTAATGCAGGAATGCCCTAAAACCTATAGAGCACTCACAAACAATTGTGTTCACAAACTTTTCCACAATCCATTTCCAAGCCGGGCTGGGTGGCTTAGTGGATTTATGGGTCACTGTAGGGGCTTGTGTTCTTCCTCATGGCCACAGGTTCAAATCCTGGAGGGTCCACTCTGCCTTTTTATCCTTCTGAGGTCCATAAAATGAGTACCATTGTGTTGTGTAACAATAAACAACTGTAATTCAGCGCCAAGATACAATTGGGTGAATGTGCGCTTTACAAATACACGTTATGTTATCCTGGCAAGGAGAAAGATTTACTTTAGTTGTTCACTTGCCCACATCAGAATCCTGATTGCTACGATGGACACGTCAGTAGCAATTTGGACAGGAGTGCCATGTCCAAGCGATTACTATTTTGTAGGTTTTTAAGTAACTGGGCCAGGCTAATCTTTGTAACAAATTCCCTCACTGATGCTGCTTTAGTTTTTGTCACTCCACTTTAGTTTTACCCTCCCTCTTCCCACCCCTGCTCCTAGGTTTTGGTAGTAGAGGATAGTGGCCAAAATATCATCTAAGAATAATATTGTGTCGTAAATATAATTTACAAAAATATCACTGCATTGGAGTTATTATAAAATCTACACCTAATTAAGGATTATTTTTGTAATCAATATTAAGGCCACGATATTCACGCCAGAATATACTGCTGTTATTGATATTCTGGCATACAACCACCCCTAGAACAGGACAGCCCAGACCTTCACACCATTCAATGGTCCCCCGAGATGCACCCAAACTGTATAGGAAAGGACACAAGTCCAGTCACTCTGAGACAGGTCCAATAAGACTGAAATTGACAGAAATACCTAGGTAGGTGACCTGGGCAAAGCGGAGGGCCAATTGGTTGCTGTTTGTCTTAAGAGAGAACTATAAGAAACAAATAGAAATAGAAACAATTGCATAGAAGTAAACCCTTGTCAGACATGCCGTCGTGTCCTCAATAGTGTCCGTTGTAATCTGGTACGCCGTTTTTGATTTTCATTTAGGATCGGGCCTCGGGCGTCTTTGAACGCACCTGCCCTGAGTATCTTCAACTGACCGTTGGAAAGGGCCCACTGGAGCCAGAGTGAACGTGTCAGAAAATGTGACAATATTTGTCTTTGACGGAGGCTGTTGAAAGACTCCTTGGCTGGCAGCCGTTGGTTCGCGGTATCTCAGCGAGGTGCACAACGGACTGCGAGCATTGCTCTGCCCTGCCTGTGTGTGGAAGCGGAGCGCGCTGTTTACTGTTGCTAAAGGAGTTACCTGTGTCAAGAATGAACCAACAACGCCGGCTACTCCTTTCATCAGACCAGACAGCGCGCGTGCAGCCTTTCAAAGAGAGCGCAGAGGCGGACAGCAGCCGACCCGTCGCAGTAGACTCGGGGTTTTATCACTGTGACTTTCATACCCAGCTTTTCTCTTCTGCATCGGAAGAGCGGCGTTGATTTGGTGTCCACGATACAGAGGTAAAGAAAGATGGCCACTTTCAGCACGCGAGTACCACTGACTGTAGAACTTTTTACTGCACAAAAATACCTCAGATAAAAAGCGTATTTCTTACATTAACCCGTGTGGTTATCATGTACCCTGCTTGTTTGAAACTTAGCGAACTGCTTCCATAATTCGTTTACCCATCTTTTTATTTCTGTACAGTTTTTATAAACCATTTGAAGTTCCTAATGACCGCATATAGGATACATAATTACGACTACCGAAGGGATGCATTGGGATTACTGCTGTATTCTCAGTTTTTAAATACTTGGTCAACTCACTGTTTGTTTGTATAACATTATGTCGTTGCAGAATTACAAATCACGGTAGGTTCTACTATTTTTAATAAAATGCAGCACACTTACTGTATGTTTAGGTTCGATTATTTTGTGAATAATTACACACCGTTGACACTACCTTGAACCTTCAGGCTTCCCTCCCTGACGTGCAGCTGGTGCCTAGGCAAAACGTGTTGGGACTTTTGACCTACCTTGTGGGAGAAACGTAGGCCTTTATGAGCCCCAACTTGTATCCCCTTGGTGTCAATTGGTTACAAAGTGATTTAGGAGATTCAGGCTACATGGAATTTCCTGCTGCTCGAGTGTAAGTTCTCTAGTAACGTTCTGTCAATATGTACTTGGTGGTCAAATTGTGTCGTCTGGTTCAATTTTTCTGTAAACTTTATTGTATACTCCATTTTCACCATGAAATAATAAGACCACTATCTATCATGGTACTGGTTGGAACCTTGGAGCGGTCAAACAATTGGTGCTCTCTTTTTTCTCATTTTAGACTCACCTGTCTCCCACTTCCCCTGTGAACACTTAAAAGTGCAAACTGACTTAATTTTACAGTTCCTCTGAAGTTTGATGAACACATTGTTAGGTCTCACCTACGTCGACAATCCAGCTATTGTATCAAATGTAGACTCAGCGTGGGCTTTGGGTTTGCCCTTTACTCATGATTCAATGCCTTTTTTTATTTAATTAATTTACTGGCTCATCATTTCATGGCATTCCCCTGTAGTCTTATGTTTATGCTGCAAGGAGCATTTTGGTCTCATTGTTTTGATTGGATGAGTTGTATCCTACTCTGTCAGCCATCCGCTGCTCTAGGGGTAGAGCCATCTTTGAATTGTTGTTTAAACATTCAAAGATGGCTGTCCATGCATTGCCCTGTCAAACCCTCCAGGATATTGCGGCATGGATTAGCACATTTTGCAGCACAAATATTCAAATTTTGTGCTACAAATTTGGCAATTTTGTGGCATTTTTGCAGCATTTTATTTTGCTATTCTGCAATTCCCCGCACCCTCTATAAGCTGCTTCCATGCTAGGTTGTTGAGCTAGTTCAAGTGTAGAGCACTAATGGGTGTGCATGTGTTAACTTGTATGATGCTTACTTCTTATGAACATCATTCCTGTCACACAAATTACGCTTCAGCAGTTGTGTACAAATTAATCAAGGAGTGCTCGTTGATACAAACATCATGTGGGGTCTCATTGGGTGGTTTGTGTGACTTTCTGCTCCAACTGGCCTCCAGTGTGCAAGAATTATGTGAAAAGCTTAGGAAAAACCAAATTACACAAAGTTGCAAAACCCAATTGTTAGACCTGGTACCATTGGCGTGAGTCTCCCTTCCATTTTTCACTGATTGACTCCTCTGTTTTTGATATGTTTTGCTGATTTAGATGCTTTGGCCACTGTGCCACAGTGCAAGTGCTCCCTATGTTAAATTGATGTCCTGAATTAGTGACTCCATTATTGGTTTATTTGATTTACTTGTCAGACCCTAGTACAGTGCACCGTGTGTGACCAGGGCCTGTAAATCGAATGCTGCTGGTGGGCTTGCAGCACTGATAGTGCCAACCACAGAAGCAGCCATTGCAGAGCCTGTGTACAGTCTAGTACTGCCGTGATGACTTGGTAAGTGCACGTAAGTGCACCCACATACCAGTCCCTAGACCTTCCTTTTTCTACCTATCAGACAACTCTAAGATAGGCCCAAGGGCAGCGTGTATTGTATGTAAGAGGTAGGACATGGCCTGGTATGTGTGGCATGACCTGATAGTGAATTACAGACTACTTTGTTTTTTACTATTGCAAGGCTACTTGTCCCTAAAGGCCAGAATGGGCAGTTTGATTATAACATCTTATAATCCTAAATATCTCAGGGAACATGGTAGAAAAACGAATTTAGTATGCCTGAACTCAGAATGATAAAATACATCTTTTAGTGAAGTTGGTTTTAACTTTCTGTGTTTGAAAATACCACTTTTAGAAAGTGGGTATTTTCTTACCTAACCATCCAGCCTGCCTCTGCTAGCTTGTGTATTGCATGTCTGGTTCATGAGTGACAGGGGCTGGGGAGGCTTTAGGAGACAGGGTGAGTCAGCACAGGGCTGAATAGATCTATCTTCATGTAGAGTGGTGGGAGGAGTAGCGTCTGGGGCTCAATAGGGCTGTGCCTGCCTTCCACAATGCTGGTTCCACCTCCTGTGGTGTGGCTGAGGCCCTTGGCCCACCCTGACAAAGGAAGAAGGTGTGCACTGGCAGAATGCACCCAAAACTGGTTTGAAATAGGTACAGGACCTTCTGCCTTTAGAGGACAAAGGATTTACTGGTATAAATATTGGGCCCAGACTCCAGAACTTTAGATCACTTCGGGGAACACCATGCAAACTTTTGCCACGGAGAAGAACCAAGGAAGTTGCAGTAGTTTGGACTGCCCCTCTGCCAGTGTGCTGTTTGCTGGGATGGCATGCAGTGGTTTCTTCATTGCCAAGGAAAGGAGAAGGAACTTTTAAGGAACTTTCATCATCTTGCAAAATATTTCTCCAAGGGATTGAAGTTGAGTTTGCCTCCTGCCTGAAGTCTCAGGGATACAAGACTTCACCCCTACTGCTTACTTGCATCCGGAACTTGCTGTTCTAGTTGCTACAGAAGGAGATTGCAACACCCACGCCGGCAAGTGACACCATACTCTCCATCGAAGCCGTAAGTGCTGCTCTGACTTACAACGTAGACCTGCCGCCGGCCACCGCGCCACATCGACACCTGCGAGCGACATCCTAACCTGCCATAAGCAGTGAGCGCTGCTCCAACTTGCGACGTAGGACTGAGGCCTGCTGCTGTGCCACATCGACTCCGAAGCTGACATAGTTGCGGAGCCGTTCCTCAATGTGGGTGGTCCAGAATCCATTGACATCGTGAGATCGTACTGAACTGTGGCTTTGTCGCCATCGTGACGTCACCTCCTCTCCGGTAAGGAACAGACGCCTCCCCTACTTTGCGCAAGCATCGAGGACCCGACGCATCGCCTCCCCCGAAGCAAGGAACCGATGCCGCACAGTGCCAACGACGCCTCATCTCCCCGACACCGTGAGCTGTCTTTGTTTTCACTTTTCCAAGGTGCTGTTCCTTGTGGGTCTGTTTTGACTCCAGACCCGACGCATCGCACCTCGTGGTCAGTGCCATTCCTTGGGATTTCTTTGACCTCGACTTCGTGATAACTCCAGCTGGGGTTATCTGTTACTAAATACTGTTTTTAAGTGAATACCCGATTTTTTGAGCTATTTCTACCATCTTGAAGTATTATTTGTGATTACAGTATTGTTGATTTACGTCCTTCTGGTCTTGTGTTAAGTCTATATAAATAATACTTATATTTATAAAACCTGTGTGGTGTCCATCTGTAGTGTTGTTACTGAATTACTGTATGCGTTCATAGATGCTTTACACGCTGCCTCTGAGATAAGACTGTCTGCTCATGCCAAGCTACCAAAGGGGTGAGCAGGGCTTATTCAGGAGTGTACTCCCCTTTCCCTGACTAGAAGCAAAGGTCCCTATTTGCTCAAAGGTACCTACCTCTGCCAACTAGAATACCCCAGTTCTAACACCAATAATTCAGATTCATGCAAGATTTAGGGCCTGATTATGATCTTGGTGGATGGGATACTCCGTTACAAATGTGACGGTTATCCGATCTGCCATATTACAAGTCTTATATATCCGATGAAACATGTGCTAAGACGGATGGGCTATCCGTCACATTTGTGACAGAGTATCCTATTCTCTAAGATCATAATCAGGCCCTTAGTTTACATAAAAGGGTATCATCCTGGCTGGAAGGACCCCCCCCCCACCATCCAGAAGCAAATAGTTTGGGCCCGTAGACTGGTTATAGTTTCTGTAGCACACCTGCCCAGCTTAGGCCCAGGAGGGTGGACTCAATATCGGAATTTCAGGATATTTACTATGTCCATAAACTCTTTGGTTTTATAGTGTCTAGATTTATTGTGTGGATATAACAAAACAATCTGGCATTGATTAGGGTCACTGGTTGAAAGGCCACAAGGGCCCTATAAACTCACATATTTAAAGACTGCAGCAGCTTGTCCATTACAATTATGAGGCATACATCACTACATCTTGAACAAAAAGTGTTCTAATGACAGCTCTCTGTCGGTTTATGTCCATAACATGAGTTAGGGTTGCCTTTAGCCCTGTGATGGGAGTTCTGATCACTTCTCTTGCCCGGTTCTGCTCATGTAAAATAGAATTATGTGCTCTGAATTTTTGAGTCTGTGGGGAAAAATACATAAATCCGCCACAATCTGTTAGTATTTACTGCTGTATCTAAATTGAGAGTGCATGTGTTACTGTTTTGAAAAATTGTAGGCTGGGTTTCAGCCTGGACTTGGCCACGCTGAGCTAGATGTGTAGTCCTATGGATGGCAAGTGTTGCTATTTGCGATAAGTGGTGTCCAATGTGTGTCCAGTAAAGCAAGATCCATGCTTGATGTCCAAAAGAAACCCAAAGACATAAATGAGTCCCTCTTAGAGTCAGTGGATGTAACTTTATATACTGACAATGTTCCATGGATCTGGTCACCATGGATTTATGCTCGACACCCCTGGTTAAAATGGATTTAAAGGTCTCACATTCACCTGATTTACTCAGATCAGGACGCAGCTTTGACAGTGTAAAATCAGTCTCCAGGGCATGTAATGAGATGGGGAAAGGTAAGAGCTGGTGGGAGGGAATTGCTGGTCAAATCGGAATATAATATGTGCAAGTCATACTTCTCGGCAAGGACAGGCATACTTCTCAGCCTTCCACGATCAATAGGCTGAGTCACTAAATTGGATATTTGTGACATTGAACGAAATGCTGAATAAAAAAAAAAAGTTTCATATTCTCGTGTTTGGTCCCCGTTCTGAGGTGTGAAAAGATGCGAACAATGCATTTTGTCCTGCATGAATTCCACCAGGTTTTACCTGCAAAAAATGTGTCTGGGGCAACTCAGATGTGCGGTAATTACTACATGTCTCCTATTCCGGAGAGTTTAAGTTTACACTCAAATCGGGTAACCTGCAGGAATTAGAATGAGCAAACACAACAGGTGATGGACCGAATGTGGATCAATGTCACACACTCAACCCAGTCCAAAGATCTGGGCCCAAATCCATCATCAAATTGTTTTTTGGAATTAGAATGAGGCCACAATGTGACCGCCTCGGAAAATTCTGTTCTTAAAGGCCCACCCCCCACCTCCTGCCTAGTTAGAACCTTGCATTGTAAAATTAAATTGAATTTAATTCTGCCTTTAAATCATCTGCGACACTGTTCATATTTCCAACAATACAGGTAAAAAATAAACTCCCAACATTATGAGTATATTGACATGTGAAGATGTTAGGATTTTTACTTTTTACAGGCTTCAATTTACCCGTGTTTGTAAATCTGCTATCTGGGTCGACATGATATGTTGTACGACATTGTGTCAATTTTCCATACATTACAAAAATAAGTGCGCAACAGAAACGCACAGCTGATTAGAAGTGTTTGCCCAACAGTAGGTCTAATTGGCCCTAGGGCCCTGACTAATTTGTATACAAGTCACTGATGTAGTAAATTTGTGGGGCAACTGACTTACAATGGAGGGGTGGTAGAGACAGTATGCATCCAGCCCGGGAATAATAGACTTTTATGTTCAGTAATGAAAAGCATAATTAAGGAGCTGGTGAAAATGATGCCCTCAGCTCCAGCCATTCTGTTTGCAAGCTTCCCTGATCTGTAACCAAACATAGGCAATTGATTTTACCGCAGGCATTCTGACGTTCGAACCCAGAAAATCATATTTTCAAACATGGATTGCATTTATCATTTGTGCCAGTGGACAATTGCTTATCTGAAGCAAAAAAAATGAAGCCGTGTCGAAAAGAATGTTTCTCCTTAAGTGCATGCATCCCTCTAGAAGATTTTTTATTAGAATTAATATTTTGTTGCTAGGAACAATGCACATATTATTGGCGCCGTGGGGAAAACTGTACTTTTTGCATGCAGTGCCCACACTCCCAGCAACCCACACCCTGGTTAGATTCCCCAAGCAGCAACATACCTCTATTTGCTGCCCCCTGCTGGAGGAGCTGTATAAAATGGCTAGACCAGGTGTCTCCATCCATTCAATCACGAGCTACCAGTTGCTCAAAGATGCCTTCAGAGTAGGCCACAGCCTCCAGCTCATTTTTAAATAAGCATAGGGTCACATTTTCCTTTTAAAGTTAAGGGAAGGTTATGTTTATTTTACATTATTAGTATCAGGCTGCAGATAGCTGGGCCTCCTAATAGTGAGTAGTGCTCAGTCAGATGTATGGCCAGGCTGGACAGAGGTGAAGAACTTTAGCAGTGAGGTATTTAACTCTTGAATAAAAGCCCTTGTCGACTCCGTATTGGAGCTGAGAACAAAATGATGCTTCGGAATGCTTTTAAATGACAAAAATGTAAAATAAAAATGTAAAGTTACCTTAATCAATAAGTTAATTCTTCATTTAACATTTCTCCTGTTTTAAAGTGTCAAACAGGAAACCTCTTGCTCCTAATGGCTAGTAGACATTGTTCTATATTTATAACTGAAAAATCCAGTGTTTTATTCTAAATGGGGGAATTTTAAAGTGAAGTATTTCTATTGAACATTAAGTTGTACCGTCTTTCTCCATTTTCCATTAAGCCAGTTACGTCTTACTGTTTTAGAAGCATGTTTCTTCAATTCAAATTCCTCCCATTTAAACAAATAGCTGTATTTTTTTCTGTTATAAATATGGCACTGTATTTACAGACCACTGCATGAAAGATGCCTGGTGTTTTTAAATGTGACACTTGGAAATGGGAGAACATTTAAATGAGTTTTATGGAATCTATATAAACATAAAGTTAACTCTTAAGTTAAATTTTCTCCCATTTCAAAAGGGTCACCTTTACACACAGCATGAAATAAGTGAAAGTTTGCCTACAAGGGATTTTATTTGTGGATGAATTTCATAGATGATATCTGATAAAAATGTTTTGCTGTTCAACCATGACTGCAACATTTATTTCTATGTTCATTTGTTGATTTGAAGGAATTTTTTCTGTTGTATCAGATTGCTTTCCTCTACCAACTTACAGAATAGATGTACACATAGTTCCTTTGCAGGGAAATGTATGTTACCTCCAGAACTATGTTTGGTTGATTTCAATTTCATTCTCCCTGGTCCTTATTTGTTCATATATTAAATATATGTTTTGTTGGAAGTAAAGTCTGCCCCGTGTGTTATACTCTATGATTTTTTGACAGAAGTCTGCTAAGCAAAATCATTCTTTCAATGCTAGATTGATCAACAGTTCACCACTAGTCAGGGTTGAACAGCAATACATTTTTATGAGATATCATCTCTGAAATTCATCCACAAATAAAATCCCTTGTAGGCAAACTTTCACTTACTCAAGCTTAATTGCCCAAGCCTACAAGGGTATATTGGGTTTCTCACTCTTTTTGATACAGTATTTTACACACAGCAGGCAGCTTGCTGCCGGTGGCTGGTAGACATGGTGCCATATTTATAACTGAATATCACAGCCATTAATCTAAGTGCAGAAAAATGCTTCATATTATGAATATTATTGTAGAACATTTTTCTGCACTTTAAATGTCTCCCATTTACAAAGATGGTTATATGTTTGCGTTATACATGTAACTGTGCCACATATGGTGAAACGCATGTTCTGTGCCAAAAGTATATATAACATGAGCTCCAAGTCACCTATATACATATATGATTCATACGTACACATGTTCATACATCCCAAAGACCACACTCTCACTGATACACATGGCAGCCCTGTCATAGAGCCCCTAGTCAAAGTATTTTGTTTAAACCATAGTATCTGGCTCTATGAACATTAGGCTTAAAGACAATAATGCTGGGTGTGGGGGTGTCTGCTAGCCATACACAAGTTTCTTAGCCTTCAGTAGTGCACAAAGATTTTCCATGATCAGAAGTTGCTCTCACTACACAGCAGGTAAGAGACCCCTGGGCTAGACTGCATGCATGTAGTGACGCGTTCATATTTGTAACAGCATTCATCAGATTTCACAAGCACTTTTGTAAAATATGCATCGTTTTTAAAATCTGTTGATTTAGCACTTTCTTTGCAAATCCTAAAATTGCGAAACCCTGGAGGGTCTGCCCTCTGTCTGCATGCATGAAGGCATAGTGGTTAGTTTAATATTGTTTTTCTTTTGCCTTTTTAAAACAATTCCAGGAATTTGTTTTTTTAAACCAAAAGAAAAAACATTTGAAGATGTTGGTCTTGTGTGTGCGAGTGGCAGCCATCATGGAATAGTTTTTATAAAGCATAAGAAGAAGGATTACAAAAAGGTTACTGTGCATGTGTGTATTTTAATGCATGCATGAGGATCGTCTTGGAATGCCTAGTCTTTACTGTATGAAAAAAACAATGGCTGCCATTTGTCCAAATGCATGAGTAGCCCTCTTGGATTTGGCTATAAATTAATGAAAACCCCAAAGAGCACTGGCAAAACCAATATGACTGTGCCACTGTGTCACAAGTGAGACCTATGGACTTTGCCAATGGCTGTGAGTTTTGCCTTCATAGCACTTGCATCATTCACTGCAAATTATTGCATATAACATACAAGTCGTAGCAGTTGATTAGCAATCACATTTATATAGTGCTTCATGCACTTAACAAGGCACCATAACACTTTACGTGGCTGGTAGTTGGCATCGCTCCAATATTCGACCATTGCAAACTCTTTGCCAAAAGCTGATTCCTTATACAATGAGAACTTCTAGAAATATGCAAACAAATGATGGACGGAATGCTGAGTAAATCATACATTCACCCCCGGTCAAGAGATCTGGGTTAAATCCATCGTTCTTTTGCTTACCATGCCACCCCAGTTTAGACCCAGCCATATGCAAATCAGTCTTGACCCTGTGCCTCATGGGAACAGTCCAGCCCGAACTGCCAATGCAACTGGGGTGGCATAGTGGGCAAAAGAACAATGGTTTTAACTCAGATCTTTTGACTGGGGGAGAATGTTTGCATTGTCAGCATTTCGTCCATCATTTGTATGCTGTAACGCCATAATATCATTGGCAAAATGTTGAGAAGTTAAGTGCATACTGTTAAGTGTAGATTTACTGTTCTTACCTACATTGAAGAAAAGTATAGATATATGTATTGTCCAAGTGCATATGCGTGGATAAGTACAATAAACCTATAATAAACCCTCTATTCTTACCTTGTTGATATTTTGGTCCTCAATATTTTTCCAACAATATTATTGTAGTATAATATTTTTTAATGATATTCAGATGGAAGGTAAGGAAATGTGCCATAGGAGTTCCAAAATAAAAGTCAGGGCTTGATGTTGATGGAGTCGATATTTATTTCATAAACATTCACTTGTTAATGAATCAATTACCTTCAAATTTGGAGTAGATGTTTTGTAACTTATTTTGATGAAGTCATTGAAGTAATCAAAATTAATTTACTGAAGTGTCCTAAGCCCTTAGCAGTTAAGGCTTTACCACCTCCAGGGATGAGTTCTGTTTTTTATGTCGAGGGCGCTTTGCACTTAAGTTTCCATAACTTTTTTCTTAAAAGTTATCAAGGTCAAATGTGCTTCCTTTTTAACTAACATTTAGGGTGATTCTAAAGGTATCCAGGCTTGGTAGACTATCCCGAGAGAGAGCCGAGAAAATAACCAAAATATAGCAACCTTTTGTTTATTTTTGGGAAAATGGTAAAAAGGAATTGTGCAAGAAATGTTATGGTTTTTGTTCTGCAAATAGCAACAACAAAAAGTTTGTTCTGCTAGGATCACCATTTCCCAGCTCCCAGTAACAAGCATAGCTAAAAAAACAATGTTCTCATGTTTTTCTTTTTATTTTCTAGGTGGTAGTTGTTTTTGGTTTCTGTTTTTGTGGTTTCTACAGTTTGTGGAAGACACAATGTGAAACCTACGGGTGAATCCAGAATGCTATGTATTTATGAAAAGTAGACAACAATTCCAAATTTAGCAAGGTGTAATTTATGTCAAATGTTCATGGTTTTCCAAAAGAAACTAATCATTGAACAGAATAATAATAATAAAAAAGGAAAAAATAGAAAAGAGACGACATTCTCATTTGTCATTTTTTGCCCCAATGGCCAATTTATAAAAGTAATATAACATTACATCTGTCAGTCTCTTCTGGTCGCAGGGATATTAAGTGTTTCTTGGTTGTCCAAAAAAACCTATCCAAAGCCATCTATTTAACTGAAGCTTATACTATTATTTCATTTTGTACCCTCGATACAGCTATTCATATATCAAAATCTAATGCATGAAAAATGTTTATGACACAAACGTATACATTTTTTAAATGCACCTACGATACTGAATTTAATAGTTAGTTACTTGAATAACTATGACTTTAGGGTTACCCATACTACCATGTGATTCAGGAAGTAGGTTGTAAAATGAGTTTTTTCTTGCACATGATAGCTTAAAATTTAGAAGCCCAAAATAATGAGAAATATAGATGATTATAAATATTATACTGTACTGTACTCTCATACTGCTTCTCGGGGGAAAAACAGTAATCCATTTGTGTG
Organism: Lissotriton vulgaris; assembly: GCF_964263255.1. NCBI lineage: Eukaryota > Metazoa > Chordata > Amphibia > Caudata > Salamandridae > Lissotriton > Lissotriton vulgaris. The sequence continues at coordinate 1,518,165,558 of NC_141691.1, forward strand.
ACTGTGCCTATTGCCCACAGCAGGAAAGGTTAGAAAATGCAACATGGAGACATCAAATGTTTTCCATCATAATCAGCCTTCTATGCAATTTGGATAGCAGTGGGATTTGTTCCTGAGTCAGCCACCATCCAGGAAAACTAACTAAACATCTCTGAAAACTAGCCACGCAGGGAACTAAAGTTGGACTCCACTATATTTACTTACCCAGAATGCCCTGCAAACCTCAAACTTTGGCTAAAATCACACATTTTCCTCTCATTTCTGTGTGGAAAAGTTCGAGAATCTACTGGGATCCACAACATTCCTACCACCCAGCACTATCAAAAAGCCCCAGAATACACATGAACACATCACTTTTTCACCCTAGAAACTGGTCCATTTTAGCAATATGGGTAGCTGCAGTATTTGTGTCCGGGCTCGGCCGGCATCCGAAACATACTATATATCTCTTTCAGAATAAGAAATCGAGTAAGTTCCCAAACTCTCTTTGCAATTGATTAATGGACTTAGCTAAATAATTTGACCAAATATATTCTTAGCCTCTGTTTACCGCCTAATTTTTATCTGCACTCTGTCATTTCATGGCACATATTACTTGTGTTATCAGTTTTAAATCTGTAATAGTGTTTTAGACAGGGTGTATATGCAGATCTGCCCCTGACTTCAGCAGTAAAGGAGAGTTTGTCCACCTCTGACTTTTCCATGTTGATGATCAGTGTTTTTCTTTTCCTGTGCCTCCATACAAATTGAAGATTGGCATTCTGTTTCATTTCTCTCTTGCCAGTAATCACCTTCAAACAGACATGTTTGAATGTGTTTTGGGAAAGTTTTGTACAATTTTGCCAAAGAACACCCAGCGCCATAGCTAAACCTTTTGCCGCCCGTAGCAGTCCTGCTTTTGCAGCCCGGTAAAAGCGGGGGGTGGTGCTCGTGATTCTTGCGTTCGCTGTCCCTACAACTTGTGTCCCTGCCACACCACTGACCACACCAAAGTTATAAGTTAGCAAAAAACACTTCTGCCACAGACTAATGTTTGGATCTATTACCACAGAGCTGTTTGCTTTATAATGTATTTAGATAATTTCGTTTTTTTTAACAATATTATCTTTTTCTAATGTTTACAGTGTATAGTAGCTCTTTCTTTTTCTTTATTTTAATATTCTATGAGTGATGACTCACTAAACATAGCAGAATGGCTCATTTTAGTATCTGGCCCCACTCATTGATATTCTCTGATCTATGAGCTGATGTGAATAACTCATAACAATGGTTGTGCACATTTGTATTACATTGGCAAAGCTTTCCATGGATTATAATTGTGCCCCAACCTCTTTTTGCTGCTTGTATCCTGTTTCACTAAACATCCACCAAGTCACCCTTACTGTGTCTTTCATACGATGGGATGGAAGGCTGGTCTTAACTTGTGTTCTAAAATTTTGTTGCTGTAAGATAAAAAAAATATAAATCCAGGCACAAAAATCAATGGTGTTATCGATGCTTTTCAAACTATTTTTTTAGGACATGTTGGCTGACATGAAAACTTTGCTTTTGGTACCTTTTATATGTCCCTTTCGGGGCGGGTATTATGGTAGCATTGTTTGGCATCATAAGGGCTTTAGGAATCTAAAAGTGGGAAATTCATTCAAAGTGTTTCTGATCCAGGGGTCATAAAATATGTCTTGGCCGGGACTCAAAAATCCTAAAGAAGGCACTGTGAATGCAATTTGACGCGAAAAGTGGATATAGTACTGAATTCCTCCCCCCCCCCCCAAGTTAACTTCAAAATAGTTCTCTACATGACCTTGAAAAAAATACTCACGGGCGAATTTTTTGATTTAGCATAATTTTGAGTATTTGGTGTTATGCTTGTTACAGAAGTTTCCCCGAAACTACAACATTATAGCACAAGAGGGTGAGAACAAAGCAAAGCAAACAACCAAAGCCCAAGTGGCTGTTCGCAGAAATTGTGTTTTTCATGCTATTATTTGTAGCCCAAAATGCAAGATCTTGTCAAAAATAGGCACAAGGACACATTTCGAGCTAAAATATAGCAATAAAGGATGGAATTGCATTTTGTGTAATTACGTGTAATTTTGCAATTTCACAACCCCCCAATTATACCCTTTCCTGGCTAGAAGTTTGATGTAGCTGATCCGTCAGTGGAACCCTGTATGTAAATCGTTCTCTCCTTATACATATCTGAATATACTTCGTATAGTACCTCATGTTGACAACTGTGAGTTGGGAAAGGGGGCAAATATTTGCCAGAGAAAGTAAGTGCACATTGAAATAGTACCGGACACGTTCTTTCGACTGTAGTGACGTCTATCAACGTGTGCCTTCTTTACCAACGAACTAATTAGAAATTAGCGCAGCTATTTATGCTAATAGCGTTTGGAAAATTTGAAATCGATTCAGACAAATTATTACAATGTGTAAGGTCACAATTTGGGAATGCGGCGAAATGAGTGGTGATTGTGTTTGTAAAGAACAGAATTATACTTTGACAGGTTTGTAATGTTTTGTAATTTGTGTGTAACAGAGTGCACTGTTTGGAGGAATCAAGAAATATCTGAAGACATAAACTGAACTGGAAATAAACATTCCTAAGCTTTTGTAATGTAGTTCCGAGGTTCACAGCAGAGGACTCTAAGGCGCTCTTTTACTACGAGGCTTTATTTGTATATTTGTTCTCTGGCTTAGAAAGGCAAACACATCTGTTTGCCAATTGCTACTTGTTTTAATAAAGCCCTTTTCACAACTAAGCCTGCCTCAAACTGCAGCTGACTCATTTATCACATGCACCATGGCAATGCTGACTCGGTTTGTGTTGGTATTTGTTTTCCAGCCTACATATCATGGCTATTGGGTAAAGACTGATTATCAGACACGGAGTCCTTAGAAACCTCATATTCATCAATCAACAGTCCAGCGAAGTGCATACTGTTTGGGTATTTTCCAGATACAAACTGAAGCCAAGAAACTAAGGGATGGATAATCAGTCAATTGTCAGATATTTCCATTTGTTTGACGCAGGATGTAACTACCAAAGCCATTTGCGTAACTAAGATTAATTTAGCCACTCAACAGGTTGCATGTAGTATTTACAAAAGATGGGAATTTTCACTTGCAACTTGATTTAATCATGATGTAATTTTATGGTGGAGCAAACATGGGCATTCTGGGGGGGGTGCCTTCAAAAATAGTGAAAATAGTGAAAAACTTGCAGTGGGCGGTTATTTGCAAAGTTTGGAAGGCATTCCCAACCTTGATCTAGTAGAACAGTGGTTCCTAAACTTTTCACTCTTGAGGACCCCCATTGAGTCAAAACTGGAAGCCGGGGACCCCCCTGCAATTTGTAGGATTTAAATTTCAAACATTAAAACAGTAATTCCAAAAGAATTAAAACACGTGTGCACACAAAACAAATACTCAAATTATTAATGATTTTAGGGGCATATTTACAAGCCCCTCTCCCCATGAGACGTTCCTGTGGCTATAGAGGCTTCGTCTTATTTACAAGGCAACAGTAAGCCATATAACGTGGCTTAACGGTGCCTTGTAAATAAGACCCCTTTCACCCAATGCTTAGCGTGAAAAGGGTGGGCAGTGGGTGTTGCGGTGGGCGTTTCCCCTGCAACACCCATTGATTTTGACGCTGCCCCCTATTTACAAGGGCAGCGTAAATGGGAGGCAGCGCCAACATTAAGGCCAGGGAAAACCTGGTCTTAACTTGGCAAAACAAGGTGAAATGCTTAATTTCTCCTCATTTTTGCAAAACGCCTTGGATGGTTTATGATCAGGAAGGTGACCCTTCCTGCACATCAACAATGTTTTTAAAAAAATGACATTTTGTAACTTCCATGTGTGCTGCAATAAGCACCACACATTGAAGTGACAAAATGACATTTCAAGATTGTTTATGTGCAGGAAGGGGGACCTTCCTGTACAAAAACAATCTTCCCCTGTTAAGTGTAGCGCCAGCGCAGGGGAAACGCAGGGCTGAACCATATTCTTGTACATATGGTGCAGCCCTGTGTTTCTGAAGTGGCGGAGTGTGTTGTTAAGCCAAGGAGGCTAACGACACTCTCCGCCACTTCTGTTGTATTTTATATTGAAAGAATTTGCAAGAAAATGAAAAAGGTTGGTGCTGCACCTCCGTGACTAACTTTTCAGTGGTTGATTTTATTTTGCAGTACGAGGCTCCTGCTCCTGCCAGGGCCAGACTAGAAACCCAAAGCAGCCCTGGCAAATGATTTCAGATCAGTCCCTATATGGTGCACACCAAGTGCAGTGAGTGAGCCTGACCACTACAAAGGGGGCTTTGGGAGGCTCTTTCCCAAATAAATTAAGGAAAGAATGGTGCAGTCTACAACACATTTATCATCATATATTGAATTGTATTAGCTTTTAAAGAATAGTAAATGAAGACCTGACTATGCACCGGAAAACGAAAATCTTTCTGGGGGTTCTTCAATGATTCCCCCACTATCACCCTCCAACTGTGCTTCTCATCTCTCCATGGCCCCTTTGTCATGTGTATTTCACTTTTTATAGCATCTCTCATACCATTGTAGGATGTCAGAGCAATTTACATCACACACATATAGAGACAGTGAATCATACTTGTAACTATTGTATAGAAAATGCTACATAAGGCAAAGGGGACTACAAGGTGTAGAACTCACATATCATTTATACTGGTAGGCATTTTTAAAGAATGCTTGGGCTGGAGAAGCACAAACTCAGGATTCAGAACATAACACAGTGGTTAGCATTGACTTAAACAATAACAATGTATTTCCACCCAAACCATTTTAGCAGCATCAGGATAATCAAAGACTGGAAAAAAACATAAGTCATGAACTTGTACCTTGCAGTTTGCAAGCAGCTGTTTGATGACAGTTTATAGGTCACTGTGCTATATTACGATTGTCACTTATGAACTTTCATTTTAACAAAAGAATCTCTCTGACAAAAGCAGTAACCCACTGACCTATGCATACAAAATACTGTTTTTTAAAATGCATGGTACACGTTCTTTGCAGTCGACATATTAACCCACTGTGCTACATTGGATCAGTCAAAGCTGCTACTGGACAAAACTCTCATCTCTCTCCAGCAGGGACATTAATCACTGGCGTTATCTGGGTAATTTTATAGTTCTTTAAACAAGATACTTTGCAGTGCTTTTAAAACTGCTGCCTGCAAGGTTTACACATGTTAAGGGTGGGAATAGATGGATATCCAGTGTGGGGATGGGTAGGGAGCAACCCTTGATGTATTTGGAGAACCTGAATTTGACATGGGCTTAAATTATCTATATCCATATTGGGAATGTGGAGGGAACACCCTCTACATTTATGGGGGCTAGGGGCGGAGTTTCTCTTTGGTTCCAAGAAAAGTTATACACTTTGTTCACATGCCTTTAGTGTTCTAGTTATGTACTGTTTTTTTAAATTTATCTGTAATTCCTTAACCTATTGCATAGACAAGTTTGTACTTCGAGTAAGAGAGAGATGGAATTCACAGTATAAACATTCAGCTTAAAGACAGAAATGGGCGACTGTTAGGGGTGCATATTTGAGATGGATATTGATGGGAGCTACACTGTGAGCCCAAGCACCACGAGGAGCGCTATAATAAAAAGGGTGATGGGTGGTCCTGAATTGTGTCTGCTCATGGTCATAGGTTTCTTTGAATAACTTTTTCTTCAGTACTTTGTTGAGGATGAAAGTTTGACGGTGACTTGAAGGATGTGGTGCAAGGAATTCCAAAAAGCAACCCCTTAGCTCTCACTGTTTTCCGCATGCTGCTTTCATCTGCATGTGGGACTATTGGAGGACTGGTGCTGCTTGACCTCAGGTTGTTTCCTGGTTTACATTATGGGTCAAGTTACCGAGATAGAAAGGACCATACACTTGAGAGGATTTGTATACATTGACTTTGAATTTAGTTTTTAGGTTAATGGAGAGCCAGTGCAGTTCCTTCAAGGCAGGAGTAATGGTGGAATTATTTCCTTAAGTGTATTTAGTCGCAATGTTTGATTGTGTGATCTCCAGAGTCTCTGAATTAGATGAAAGTAACCTAATCATAAAAATATTTGGGCTCATGTGAGTTTGATCTTGTGGTTCAGTCTGAACAGTGGAGGTTGATGTTCTTGATGACAAAAGTTATCTGTTGATTGAAAGACATTTCATAGTCAACCGGACACGAAGATTCTTTACACTCCTACCTTTAAGGAGCAATGCTCCATTCCATTGTGCATTTGAATGGGAGTGAAGAGTTGTGGTTTCCTGTGACCAATATCTCTGTGTTAGAGCCATGAGGGAATATGAAATAAGCTTTCATCTAAACCAATATATGCTTGTGTTAGTTTGCCATCTTACAGTGGTATTCTTGGTTGCTTTCGAATCTCAGATGGACTTGCATATTATCGGCATTCATTAGAAATTGTAAATGGTGCAGGAAAGTAACCCCTGTAAATGGTCATGTAGAAATATTGAAAAGAAATGCTTTGAAGACGGAGGCCTTTTCTGGCATTGTTGGTTCTCTTGTTGCCTGCGGTTTGTTATGAAGTACGGGATCCAGCAATAGGCAGCACCAGTAATCCTGTCCCAGGTTTCCAAGATTGGAATCGTATATCATGCAATGGCATCAAGTTTGTAAAGAGGAGTACCGCAGACTATCATTCCGTTCTTCAAGCCATCAAGGAAGGGTTATAACTTATGAAGTGGTATTCATATACAGAGCAAAACTAGCTGGGGAGCAAAAGTACTTATTAGCTGAGGAAAAAATGATCTATATTTGTGTACAATAGTAAGGAAGTCTGAGGAAGGTGGATGCTGTTGTGTGGATAAAGGGACTTTGAGATTACATAGATGGGTCAAGTAAGTGCTCATTGCAGAGATGTTGTTGTAAAGCACACTATCACCTACAAGTGTATTCTGGCACTGCCGGTGGGTGCGCACCTATCATCCTTATGATAGGTTGGTTAAGTGAAATGCCAGGTGATTAGCTTCTTGTGGAATTTAAGAAGAGAGGAGGGTCTGATGTGTAGTGGGAGGGCGTTCCATGCTTTAAGAATGATGTAAGAGAATGCTCGTCCTCCTGAATTGATTCTGTGTATGTGGGGGATGTGTGTGAATAGGAGTCCTGCGGCGTGGCGGTGCCTGGGTGGTTGGTGGAAAGAGATGAATCTGTTCAGGTAGAGATGGGCTAAAAGGTCCTTTTTCAATTGTAGGAGTAATAGTGCAAAGCTTACTTGAGGGAAAATGTTGGTCCGGATCCCTTTTACATCTAGAAAAAAAGCTTGACTTCAGTTCTTTCACTTGCTGAGCTTCCTAATTTCCAGCACTTACATGACATGTGTTTAGTTATTCAGCCTTGTTTCTTGCTGCTCTCTAAGTGATGCAGTAGGTTTTGAAAATTTTGCAATCCTATAAGAGAAGATACTAAGCCCATTCATGGTGGCGGTGATGTGAACCTTGCCGCTCCGTGCCTTTACAAATAAATGGTCAAAAGCCTCTCCCCTGGCATGCCCTGGATGTAATTGTACCAACGAGACCGATATCCATGTTTTCTTTTACTGTCCAGGGTATAAAATTGCTTGACGATGATGGCTAGTCCCACTTTGCAGGAACTTAGGGTTTAGGCAGTTTGTGGAGGCTTTTCGATTACTGCGAACGGACACCCATGTCCTCGCTTTTTGAATTCTATGTGGCACCATAGGAGGGAATTGTTAAATTTAGGTCGGTAACCAAACAAGTCTCACAGTCATTATTTTGACATCTGTTACTCATTTCACTTATTGTAAACTTTTAACACACTTCAAACCAGTTTTCAACCTGTTATATTTTAAATATTTTAAATATTGATTTTACTGAACAAATCAAATCTAGAAGCTGCTAACTTCAAAAGGGACAACCAGTGCTTCGTGACTATCAGCATTCATAATCTCCTAGTTTTTTTTTATGATGAATCTTTTGGAGTTTTTAAACTGAGCCTTGTTCCTATTCTATGTTCATATATTGATTGTTTTATGTATTATTGCTTGTATTGTGTACTTTTCAAAGTCTTACAGACCGAAATAAAGTCTGTTGGAATGGAATGGTATCCTTATTGCATAGTGTAAGGAAATGCCTCTTTTTGCATGGTCGACACCAACTTTTTCAACTGATGCTGCTGGTTTTTCGACCATGAGAGTGCACTGAGGCCTGCTAACAAGACCTCGGTGACATTGACCTGACAGTGTATGTCCAAATGGCTGTGCCCAATTAACTTACCTGTAGGTCCCTACTATAGGGTACCCTGGTAACCAGCGTTTGTAAGTTAGAGGGGTACCTCAGGGTTTGCAGTACAGGTTGTGCCACTCTGTAGGTCCCCATATATATGAATCCCCCAGTCTGCCACTGTAGACTGGGATAGCAGTCATTCACTGCTAGCCCAACTTTGACTTTGAAAGCAATGGCAAAGCCACTACTCCCTCTGCACATCTTTGTAAGTCACCCCTCTGGCAGGCGTACTAAGTTCTAAGGCAGGGAGCAACATTTGACATGGCCAGGACATGTATTTTTGCATGTCCTGATAGTAAACACGCAAAACTACAGTTTTTACTGTGGAAAGACTCGGTCCCGCCTATTGGCAAGTACAGGATTACAAGCTGACCCTTCTGCTGTGTTAACTCCTGAATGGTGCAACCAAACTGGGCACTTTGGGGTATCAAAAAACTCGTTACATTAAGCCAGACTTGCATCTCAAGTCAAAGTTAGTGTCATTTGTTTAAAAAGCTGCCACTTCATTGCCCTTAAAACTCCTGTACCTTCATGGGCACATATGGAGCCTGGACCATGAGACTTCTTTCTTCCCTCCTGGAGAGACATGCCACAACAATGAGGGATAGCAGGCCACAGAAAGCCACTTGGGTGTTATCCCCAATTGGCAGGCTTCAAATGAGAAGCTGTCTTTGAAGGCCAGATGTGTACCACTAGGAGGAGGGCTGCCCCATTGTTTAGGCAAAAAGGCTGGCACATGGAGCAGAGAGGGGAAACAAGTTACCAAACGGTTTTCCCCAGGGGCGTGTAGCTCTGAGGTAGCCACACAACAGTGGTGGGCTTAGGAGGTTTGCACACCAATAGAGGGGTCTCACCATCTTGGGAGTGGGCAGGATGTTGCATTCTGGGATAGCACCAAATGCCACACTCTTCAGGAAATGGTAACATGGTGGGAGAGAACCTGATAGCCCATTGGCTACCAATGGCATCGTGCCTTGAGGTCATTTTCTGAGCATAAAGAAGAACCCCTGGCACCTTGACCCCAGATCTCAACCAACCTGGAAAAGGACTGAAGAAAGACTGACCTGCTGCACCGAGGAACCAGCAAAGAGAGGCGTTACTGTCGAGGACTGTGCCTTCTGCACCTGGTAACTAGTGAAGAGAGGGACTGTTTTTGACATGTCCTGCTGAAGGAGAAGCTGTCTCCAGAGCTGAACCAAGCCAAGAGACTCCAAGGGCATGTTGACTGGCCTCCTGTTTTCAGCCCAGGGACACAGCAGCTGAAAAAGCCTGCTATGTCAAATTGGTAGCTCAAAGTCTTCAATCCGCCACCACCACCGCCGTGCAGCACCAGGGACCAACACCTGATGTCTAAACACCAAGTGGTACCTAGTAGTCAAGAGAATGAGTTATTCATCTGGAATCACAACGCAAGTACAATACAGATAACACCCGTGGGAACACACCATGCACGTTTTAAATGTGAAATTGGCCAAGTAAGGGCTCAAGGACGTTTGGAAAAATTCCCATCAGAAGCCACACTGTACTGCCCTCTTTTGCATCATTTGGGATCTCCTTGCCCAGGAGACAAAACAAGACGGCCGGTCAGATGTTACCGTTACCGAGATGGAGATGTGAGAGGAGAGTATCATTGATTTAGTGGCGACTGAAAAAAAGCAGTGTAAAGTGAAAAGGGTGAAAAATAAGTGATTGTAAAATTAGGTGAAATGGGTAGAAATCAAGAATTTATTAGTGTCTCCCAGTCCCTAAGGTTAAAAAACAAGTGCAAATGCAGGTTAGAAATAATATCCGCAATCAGTAGTGGTCGACATGTTTCTGCATATAGTGAAAAGATTTTCATGCATTCCTCAGGACCAGATATCCAGAAACTACTGCTTTTTGTGAACGATTAATTATTAAAAGATATCACCTGAAAAGACCAGGTTGTGTGCTCAACCATGTACTGTTACCGCACCGCATCAAAGCATTGGATCCACAGGGAAAAACAGAGACAAACAAAGTAGGAGAACATGAGTATGTCATCTTCCTACGGTTTTATGAGATTTTGTCAAATTAAACCTGAATTATACGGCACCAGATCTGTACATCCTGTGAAACAAGTTCCATTACAAACACTCACCCATAGATGATGGTTGAGGAGCTTCCCCCCACCTGGCTGCGGCTCAGGTATGAGGAGCACCGCTCTAAAGTAAAGAGATTGAATAGAAAGAAAGAGGCAATCATAGCTCATTGAAAATCCATGGATTGATATATGGATTGTTTGTGAACATTCAATGTCTTCGCCGATCATATAGACTCAGATGGTGGGTCTTAACCTACGCTTCAAAAAGATGTTAAGATTTCCTACGTGTCATGTGTTTGATGTTGCACATGTAGAGTACCCATGAATTAAAGTAAAGTCTAGGGAGTTCGGTATAAGGAGACAAACGTCCTAGCGTTTGTGATGGTAGACACTCAGCCGCGTTACGTGATACAAAACCGATTTATATCCTTGGCGGTTCTTAAGTGCATTTGACACAACGGAGTCCTACGCATTGCTTACCTATCCGTCGGTGTCTCCCGACAGTCATCCGAGCTGTCTGGGGGGGCACCGGTTGTGGGACTCGCGTTGTGTTATATGCGATTGTTTCAGGAGACTGAGTCACGTGACCAACTAGTATCACGTGATCGCTCTGTGTGTCGGGAGTTGTAGTTCTGTGAAATATTGTAGTTCTAATGAATAACTAGCGCTGAAGCCCAGTTAGCATTAGATATGAAATGCATTCTGTGTATATAATACAGTCAAGTACCCTGGGGAAACGCTAGTTGTTCCGCACAATGATCAGTATTTGATACGTATCGCAAAGAAAGAGAGGCACGTTTGTTAGATGTTGAACAGTACGTATATTGTTTTTAAAGGGACATCCATGGTATAGGCTCATTGAGTCCCGCCTTGTCACTGTTCAATCTGTATACCCATTTCTGTTCGATTTTGAACAGAAAGCGGCTGGCGTCTGGACAGGATTCTGGGATCGGTGGTTGTTCTAAAACTGTCCAATAGAAATCATTGGGGCTGTGTCCTTTTTCTAGGAAATGTGCAGTGAGGCGAGTTGCTTGTTTGCGGCACCGCACTGTGCTTTTGTGCTCTTGAATTCTTGTCCTAACCTTCCTGGTCGTCATGCCAACGTATCGGAGTTTGCACGGGCACGTTATCAAATAAATCAGGTTACTGCTGTTGCAGTTAGTGAACTTTGTCTGAGTCCATGGTCTGTTAGTCCCTATATCTACGCTCGTAGATTTGCAAGTTTGGGGACATACTGAGCATGCCCCACAGGGATGATGGCCTTGAACCGGTGGCAAATCCCAAAGTGTGCCCACCCGTCTGGGTTCCTTGTTACGTGGGCGTGTGTGGACTAGCTGGTCCTTGAGGTTTTGTCCTCTTTTAAAGGCAAAAAGAGGTAGAGGGATATCATCGCCCCCAGTCTTCAAGATCGACCAATGTTTTTTCACAATCTTTTGGACTTGATTGGATCTGGTGTTAAATGTATTGACAAAGGTGATGCGGTTGGTTTTTTCTTTGGGAGGATGTATCTCGAGCAGAGATTCCCTGTTATTGTTCGATGCCCTCTTTTTGGATTGGCGGATGATTTTCTTTGGATAGTTTTTTACACTTAGTTGTTGTTCCAGATTTTTTGAGTGCGTCTTGAAAGCTTCTTTGTTGGAGCAGTTCCTCTGTACTCTCAGAAACTGGCCAAACGGTAAATTGTCTCTTAAGGCACGAGGATGAAACCTATCATATCTTAAGAGTGCATTTCGGGCCATGGGCTTGCGGTAGAGTTCAGACTCCAGACCATTGGAAGTCGCATTAATTTTCAGATCTAGGAAAGCTAGCGTCGTTCGACTGAATTCAATAGTGAATCTCAAGTATGTGTTTCTGGTGTTGAGCAATGCATGGAAGGATATTAGATCTTCTTCTGTCCCCCGCCACACCACCAGAATATCATCTATATATCGCTTCCACACGTGTAGCGACAATAGATGGGGGTTGGCAGGTGTGAGGACCTCCTGTTGTTCGAAGTTATGAACATACAGATTCGCTAGGCTCGGCGCGAAGACACTACCCATGCTGGTCCCAGATGTTTGTAGGTAGGTAGTGTCTTCGAAGCGAAAGTAGTTTTCCTTCATAGCAATTTCTGCGAGGTTCATGATGAACCGTGTTGGCGTAATGGACTGGTGGTCACTTTGTTCTAATAGACTCCCCACAACCTCCAGTGTTTCAGTTTGCGGAATTGAAGTGTAAAGTGACTCGACGTCAAACGATACAAGGATATCAGTGTTGGTGTTAAATTGTATGTTTGGAAGGAGTCTTAGAACGTCCTTCGTATCCTGAAGGTACGTAGGCATGGCTTTGACCATAGGATTTAAAAAGTGGTCAACAAAGGTCGACAATGGTTCTAATATTGACCCAATTCCCGAGATGATCGGCCTTCCTGGTTGCGGTCTCTGTGGTTTGTGGACTTTAGGTAGGCAGTAGAAGTAAGATATGGTAGGATGACTTGTGAGGAGATATTGTCCTTCTTGTGGTGTAATCCAACCTTCAGTGGTCGCTTCTTCCACTAAGTTGCCTATTTTTATTTTTAGTCTCTCAGTTGGATCTTCACTTAGTGGGAGGTAAGATCTGCGGTCGCTCAATTGTCTCAGGCATTCGTTTCTGTATGTCTCAGTGTCCAGAATCACGATTGCCCCGCCCTTGTTGGCTGGCTTGATGATTATGTGTTCGTTGGATGTCAATGAGCGCAAAGCCGATTGTTCATCTCTTGAAAGGTTCATGAAGGATCTGTTTTCAGTTTGGTAGAGATGTTTTATATCGTTCTCTACTGCTGTTTCAAAGGTTAAGACCTTCGGGGGCAATCCGACACTCGGTGGGTTAAATGTGGATGGCTTTTTTAGACCAGTATTCTTATCCACTGCAGGAGATTCCATGTTCCCTGGTTTGGAGAAAAAATAATGCAATCTTATTTTTCTGAATAGTTTGGCTAGTTCCACCTGTGCTACGAAAGGATCCCCTTTCTGAGTAGCCACAAAACCAAGGCCTTTGTTTAAGAGGCGTTCCTCATTAGGAGATAGAGTGTATGAGCTGAGATTCATCACGAGGTCATCGAATTGCTCGTCCCTGCGGTTTCTTGTGGGACTTTCTTCCCGCTGCGAAGGTCCATCGTGGACTGCGGCGTGGTGTTCCAGTGGACTTGAGGTGTTGTTCCTTGTCTCCTTCTGCCCCTGCCCCATCTCGGGCCAAACCCTAAAAAAGGAAAAGCTCCGGGGCCTTGTTGCATTTGGGGGGGACCAAAGGGACCCATTTGTGGAGGGTAAGACGGTCCAAACATCCAGTGATTGGCCGGCGACCATGGTTGGTAACTGTTGTAATTTTGTTGGTGTTGTCCACCCCTCCAGTTCCTACGGTTTCCACGCCCTCTTGGAGTGTTGTTTGTTGACCCATTCATTGAAGTGTCTGAGTCACTAGATGCTCCTTCTGAGCTAGATGTTCCATATGTTGAGCCACCTTTTCTACCACCTCGATTGAATGTGGGTGCTGTGTAAGACTCGCTTGTGTAAGGGTATACTCTTTCTGTTGAAAATCTGGCTAAGTCTTTTTAAAAATTTTCTAATTTGGTGAAAAGAATTGACTCTTTAAAGTCTTTATTATTCTTTTCACTATCGTCCTGTCCTTTCTTGAAAAGGCCACTTTTTAATGTGGTTTTTATCTGGCCTTCAAGCACTTGAATTTCAATGAGTATCTTGTCTGCCACTCTTTTTGCAGTTTTAATGATAAGGACCAGCCAGTCCCTTGTGCATCTCCAGGCAATCATCGACCAATCTTTTAGGAATTCCTTGTCATCAAGGAATAGTCGCGGTGCGTTATTAACAATGAGGCCAGAAGGTGCACAGTTGTCACGGAGGTATTGTGCCATGACTATTCCATGGACTGTTGTTCTGGAGTGTGATTTCTTAAGGACCAGGACTTTTGCCCATCCCTCATCATTACTCGTTATTTGGACTGGGACACTCTCTAAGAGACTCGGGTTTTCGTCTAGGATGTTTTGAACCTAAGCATTCTCGAAGGCTAAGCCCCAGTTAGTGGCCATAGCTAACCCGATGGAGGAGAATCAGCAAAGACAAGAAAGTTCAAAAAAGGGGAGCCAATGAAAGTCAACCTCTCAATAAATTCAATGGTGTAGGAGACCAATGATGATCAACTACTGTTTAAAAAGGGGGGGCCCACAGCCTTAGCTGTACTGTTCACATACACAACAACATTTTAGAAGAGGGCCCAAGGGCAAGTTTAACGACTACCCAGGTACATGCCCCAAAATCAATATCTAAACACCAAGTGGTACCTAGTAGTCAAGAGAATGAGTTATTCATCTGGAATCACAACGCAAGTACAATACAGATAACACCCGTGGGAACACACCATGCACGTTTTAAATGTGAAATTGGCCAAGTAAGGGCTCAAGGACGTTTGGAACAATTCCCATCAGAAGCCACACTGTACTGCCCTCTTTTGCATCATTTGGGATCTCCTTGCCCAGGAGACAAAACAAGACGGCCAGTCAGATGTTACCGTTACCGAGATGGAGATGTGAGAGGAGAGTATCACATGATTTAGTGGCGACTGAAAAAAAGCAGTGTAAAGTGAAAAGGGTGAAAAATAAGTGATTGTAAAATTAGGTGAACTGGGTAGAAATCAAGAATTTATTAGTGTCTCCTAGTCCCTAAGGTTAAAAAACAAGTGCAAATTATTAAATGGGTTTTATTAAGCGCAGACTACCCGGAGGCCTCGTAGCGCTGAGTGTGACTGGGGGGCAAGTGAGGGTAGTGTGGTTTAGGTGAAAAGGATAGTTTTTAATTCCTTCCGGAACTTTAGGAGGTTGGGTTCGCCACGCAGGGAAGCTGGCAGGGAATTCCATGCCTTGGCCGCATTCCAGGAAAAGGAGCGGCCCCCCCATCTGGCACGTTTGACTTTGTTCTCAGTGGCCAAAAAAGCTGTGCTGGAGCGCAGCGGCCTGCGAGGGAGATATGGAGTGGCCAGCGAGCAGATCATTGCTGGTGCTTCTTTCCACATGGCTCTATGCATAAAGCACATTGATTTAAACAGTATTCTAGCCTTAATGGGTAGCCAGTGGAGTCTTTTTAGAGCAGCAGTACCTGAGTCCCACCTGTTAAGACCCAGCAGGAGGCGGGCTGCTGCATTTTGCGTGACCTGGAGCTTCTTCGTTGTAATGGCCGGAGCCCCCAGGTACAACGCATTCCCGTAGTCTAAACGGGACAGAATGATGGCCTGTACCATAATCCTGCGGGCTTGTGGGGGGAGAAGTGGTAATACTTTCCTAAGCATACGCATCAAGCCGAAGCAGGTGGCAGATATGATGGTTGCTTGGTGATTAAAGTTAAGGTTGGCATCAAGCCATATGCCCAGGCTCTTTATTTGGGGTTTGGACTGAGGCTGGGTGCCCATGCATGGCGGCCAGTCAGGCAATGGGCAGGGGATGTTTGTGTTTCCAAGAATCATGAGCTCCGTTTTGTCGCCATTGAGTCTTAGATGGGAGCTGGCCATCCATTTATTAACTGCTACTAAACAGTTACTGAGATTAGGCGGGGAGGTGTTATTTTGGTTCAGGGAGACGATCAATTGAGTATCGTCAGCGTATGTGACTAACTCCAGGCCAAAAGAGTGGACAATGTCTGCCAAGGGGAGCATATATATGTTAAAAAGGGTGGGGCTCAGGGACGAGCCCTGAGGCACACCCTGAGCGAGAGGCCAGGTCCTGGAGTGAGTAGTGCCCTCAACTACTCTGAATGAGCGGTTTTCTAGGAAAGATTGTAGCCATCGAATGGCTGTTCCTGACACTCCTATTTGATTAAGGCGGTGGATGAGGATGGTGGTGTTTACGGTGTCGAAGGCGGCACTAAGATCAAGCAAAATAATTGCTGTAGTACCGCCTAAGTCCATCTGTTTCCTGGCTAACTCGGTGACTGTCAGAAGGGCCGCTTCCGTTCCCAGCCTGGGGCGGAAGCCTGCTTGGGAATCGTGGAGTATACTATTTGATTCCAAATACTGAGTGAGAGATGTATTAATATGTCTTTCAAGCAGTTTACTGACCCAGGGGAGCAGGGATATTGGGCGATAATTGGCCATGTTATCTGGGTCTAAGGTGGATTTTTTCAAGAGAGCTCGTACTTGCGCTTTTTTCTAGGCCGTAGGGACTATGCCAGTAGTGATGGAATTGTTAAGGATGTTGAGAATGACTGGCAATATTGTGTCTGTAATCTTTTTTAAGTGACATGGAGGTGCGGGATCACTTGGGGATCCAGATTTAACTTTTTTCATAGTGTGATCCAGAGCGTCAGCTCCTACTAAGGGGAACTCTGCTAATTTGTAGGGTGTGATGCAGGATGGCGTAGCTCCTTCCAAGTCTGCTAGATTTGGTGCGGCAAAGGCCGATGAAATTGTTTGTATTTTTTTGTAGAAATATTCCGCCTGATTGTTGCATCGAAATTGTGCTTTACTGGGATCCGGAGGGGTGGACGGGGTATCAATTAGAGATTTAGCAATTTGGAATATTTCTCTGTGGCAGTTATGGGCGTTGTTGATTTTGTCTTCAAAGAAGCGGGCCTTGGTTGAGTTAATCTCGGCTTTTTACTCTTTTATGGCCTCATGATGTTTTACTTTTTCTGCGTCACTGCGAGATTCCCTCCAGGTTCTTTCTAGCTTCCTACAATGTCTTTTCATTTCTTTAAGTTTGGGAGTGTACCATGGTGATTCTTTGGATTTAGTCTTTTCTTTTAGAGTTGTTTTCGGTAACACAGAGTCAAGGGCCTTGGAAATCCAAAGGGAATAGTTGTCATACAATAGTGTTGGGTCGTCCTTTGTTTGTGGGATGGTGGCGAGCAGAGCGTCTGTCCACCTGTCGACAGAGAGTTTAGTCCATTCTCTCCCCTTGAGCGATGTACGCGGGGGTAGTGGGACAGAGGCGGTGTGTTGCCACCGTAGGGGGACTAAGTGGTGGTCAGACCATGTGAGGAACATAGGGGTCCCTACTGCCAATCTGTGGTCGTTACTAAACACTCCGTCCAGAAGATGGCCTTTCTCGTGTGTGGGTTCGAAGCCCTTCTGAGTGAGTTGGATAGCTTCCAGATTATCTAGCAAAGCTTTGGTTGAGGGGTCATCTGGGTTATCCAAATGGATGTTAACGTCACCTAGTATGGTGAAGTTTGGGCTAGTGACAGCTAATTCAGCGACTTTAAGTTGTAAGGAGTCGAGGAAATCTCCCATTTGGTTTGGGGGGCGGTAAATAAGTATGCCTGAAAAGGTCGCCGTGGGTGATAGATCAAGGGCGAACTGCATACTTTCGCAATTTGATATTGAGCCTGCGTTAGTCCTACATTGGTATTGATTTTTATAAAGGATACCTATTCCTCCTCCCCTGCCCTCCGGTCTGTCGACTCTTTGGAGTAGATATCCCTGTTGCAGGAGGGAGATGATATCAGGGTCTGACGCCTCTTTAAGCCACGTCTCTGTGAGAAAAATGGCATCGAGGCTAATGTCCTCTAAAAGAAGCGACATTTGAACCACGTGTTTAGTGAGCGAGCGGCAGTTTAGTAGAAACATTTGGAATGTTTTGGCCGGTTGTGAGTACTTTGCCTGACACGTAGGGCGGTATCTGCAATGGGTACATACACTGGTTGAGTTGCCGAGTGCAATAGAGTGAAGGCAGCCGTCGGGGATAGGCGGCCTAAGTTTGATCAGGGTTTGGGAGTCGTACGTGATTGTGGTGGCATGGTTTGGGTTTGGTTGGACAGAGGGTGTAGCCCCTAGCCCCGGTCGGCCGTGGACGGGCGCAGACGGACAGGACAAATGCGGGTTAGAAATAATATCCGCAATCAGTAGTGGTCGACATGTTTCTTCATATAGTGAAAAGATTTTCATGCATTCCTCAGGACCAGATATTTCAGAAACTACTGCTTTTTGTGAACAAATAATTATTAAAAGATATCACCTGAAAAGACCAGGTTGTGTGCTCAACCACGTACTGTTACCGCACCGCATCAAAGCATTGGATCCACAGGGAAAAACAGAGACAAACAAAGTAGGAGAACATGAGTATGTCATCTTCCCACGGTTTTATGAGATTGTGGTAAATTAAACCTGAATTATACGGCACCAGATCCGTACATCCTGGGAAACAAGTTCCATTACAAACACTCACCCATAGATGATGGTTGAGGAGCTTCACCCCACCTGGCTGCGGCTCAGGTATGAGGAGCACCGCTCTAAAGTAAAGAGATTGAATAGAAAGAAAGAGGCAATCATTGCTCATTGAAAATCCATGGATTGATATATGGATTGTTTGTGAACATTCAATGTCTTCGCCGATCATATAGACTCAGATGGTGGGTCTTAAGCTACGCTTCAAAAAGATGTTAAGATTTCCTACGTGTCATGTGTTTGATGTTGCACATGTAGAGTACCCATGAATTAAAGTAAAGTCTAGGGAGTTCGGTATAAGGAGACAAACGTCCTAGCGTTTGTGATGGTAGACACTCAGCCGCGTTACGTGATACAAAACCGATTTATATCCTTGGCGGTTCTTAAGCGCATTTGACACAACGGAGTCGTACGCATTGCTTACCTATCCGTCTGTGTCTCCCGACAGTCATCCGAGCTGTCTGGGGGGCACCGGTTGTGGGACTCGCGTTGTGTTATATGCGATTGTTTCAGGAGACTGAGTCACGTGACCAACTAGAATCACATGATCGCTCTGTGTGTCGGGAGTTGTAGTTCTGTGAAATATTGTAGTTCTAATGAATAACTAGCGCTGAAGCCCAGTTAGCATTAGATATGAAACGCATTCTGTGTATATAATACAGTCAAGTACCCTGGGGAAACGCTAGTTGTTCCGCACAATGATCAGTATTTGATACGTATCGCAAAGAAAGAGAGGCACGTTTGTTAGATGTTGAACAGTACGTATATTGTTTTTAAAGGGACATCCATGGTATAGGCTCATTGAGTCCCGCCTTGTCACTGTTCAATCTGTATACCCATTTCTGTTTGATTTTGAACAGAAAGCGGCTGGCGTCTGGACAGGATTCTGGGATCGGTGGTTGTTCTAAAACTGTCCAATAGAAATCATTGGGGCTGTGTCCTTTTTCTAGGAAATGTGCAGTGAGGCGAGTTGCTTGTTTGCGGCACGGCACTATGCTTTTGTGCTCTTGAATTCTTGTCCTAACCTTCCTGGTCGTCATGCCAACGTATCGGAGTTTGCACGGGCACGTTATCAAATAAATCAGGTTACTGCTGTTGCAGTTAGTGAACTTTGTCTGAGTCCATGGTCTGTTAGTCCCTATATCTACGCTCGTAGATTTGCTAGTTTGAGGACATACTGAGCATGCCCCACAGGGATGATGGCCTTGAACCGGTGGCAAATCCCAAAGTGTGCCCACCCGTCTGGGTTCCTTGTTACGTGGGCGTGTGTGGACTAGCTGGTCCTTGAGGTTGTGTCCTCTTTTAAAGGCAAAAAGAGGTAGAGGGATATCATCGCCCCCAGTCTTCAAGATCGGCCAATGTTTTTTCACAATCTTTTGGACTTGATTGGATCTGGTGTTAAATGTATTGACAAAGGTGATGCGGTTAGTTTTTTCTTTGGGAGGATGTATCTCGAGCAGAGATTCCCTGTTATTGTTCGATGCCCTCTTTTTGGATTGGCGGATGATTTTCTTTGGATAGTTTTTTACACTTAGTTGTTGTTCCAGATTTTTTGAGTGAGTCTTGAAAGCTTCTTTGTTGGAGCAGTTCCTCTGTACTCTCAGAAACTGGCCAAATGGTAAATTGTCTCTTAAGGCACGAGGATGTCAACTATCATATCTTAAGAGTGCATTTCGGGCCATGGGCTTGCGGTAGAGTTCAGACTCCAGACCATTGGAAGTCGCATTGATTTTCAGATCTAGGAAAGCTAGCGTCGTTCGACTGAATTCAATGGTGAATCTCAAGTATGTGTTTCTGGTGTTGAGCCATGCATGGAAGGATATTAGATCTTCTTCTGTCCCCCGCCACACCACCAGAATATCATCTATATATCGCTTCCACACTTGTAGCGACAATAGATGGGGGTTGGCAGGTGTGAGGACCTCCTGTTGTTCGAAGTTATGAACATAGAGATTCGCTGGGCTCGGCGCGAAGACACTACCCATGCTGGTCCCAGATGTTTGTAGGTAGGTAGTGTCTTTGAAGCGAAAGTAGTTTTCCTTCATAGCAATTTCTGCAAGGTTCATGATGAACCGTGTTGGCGTAATGGACTGGTGGTCACTTTGTTCTAATAGACTCCCCACAACCTCCAGTGTTTCAGTTTGCGGAATTGAAGTGTAAAGTGACTCGACGTCAAACGATAGAAGGATATCAGTGTTGGGTGAAGCTCCTCAACCATCATCTATGGGTGAGTGTTTGTAATGGAACTTGTTTCCCAGGATGTACGGATCTGGTGCCGTATAATTCAGGTTTAATTTGACACAATCTCATAAAACCGTGGGAAGATGACAAACTCATGTTCTCCTACTTTGTTTGTCTCTGTTTTTCCCTGTGGATCCAATGCTTTGATGCGGTGCGGTAACAGTACATGGTTGAGCACACAACCTGGTCTTTTCAGGTGATATCTTTTAATAATTATTTGTTCACAAAAAGCAGTAGTTTCTGAAATATCTGGTCCTGAGGAATGCATGAAAATCTTTTCACTATATGCAGAAACATGTCGACCACTACTGATTGCGGATATTATTTCTAACCCGCATTTGCACTTGTTTTTTAACCTTAGGGACTGGGAGACACTAATAAATTCTTGATTTCTACCCAGTTCACCTAATTTTACAATCACTTATTTTTCACCCTTTTCACTTTACACTGCTTTTATTCAGTCGCCACTAAATCATGTGAAACTCTCCTCTCACATCTCCATCTCGGTAACGGTAACATCTGACCGGCCGTCTTGTTTTGTCTCCTGGGCAAGGAGATCCCAAATGATGCAAAAGAGGGCAGTACAGTGTGGCTTCTGATGGGAATTTTTCCAAACGTCCTTGAGCCCTTACTTGGCCAATTTCACATTTAAAACGTGCATGGTGTGTTCCCACGGGTGTTATCTGTATTGTACTTGCGTTGTGATTCCAGATGAATAACTCATTCTCTTGACTACTAGGTACCACTTGGTGTTTAGATATTGATTTTGGGGCATGTACCTGGGTAGTCGTTAAACTTGCCCTTGGGCCCTCTTCTAAAATGTTGTTGTGTATGTGAACAGTACAGCTAAGGCTGTAGGCCCCCCCTTTTTAAACAGTAGTTGATCATCATTGGTCTCCTACACCATTGAATTTATTGAGAGGTTGACTTTCATTGGCTCCCCTTTTTTGAACTTTCTTGTCTTTGCTGATTCTCCTCCATCGGGTTAGCTATGGCCACTAACTGGGGCTTAGCCTTCGAGAATGCTGAGGTTCAAAACATCCTAGACGAAAACCCGAGTCTCTTAGAGAGTGTCCCAGTCCAAATAACGAGTAATGATGAGGGATGGGCAAAAGTCCTGGTCCTTAAGAAATCACACTCCAGAACAACAGTCCATGGAATAGTCATGGCACAATACCTCCGTGACAACTGTGCACCTTCTGGCCTCATTGTTAATAACGCACCGCGACTATTCCTTGATGACAAGGAATTCCTAAAAGATTGGTCGATGATTGCCTTGAGATGCACAAGGGACTGGCTGGTCCTTATCATTAAAACTGCAAAAAGAGTGGCAGATAAGATACTCATTGAAATTCAAGTGCTTGAAGGCCAGATAAAAACCACATTAAAAAGTGGCCCTTTCAAGAAAGGACAGGACGATAGTGACAAGAATAATAAAGACTTTGAAGAGTCAATTCTTTTCACCAAATTAGAAAAATTTAAAAAAGACTTAGCCAGATTTTCAACAGAAAGAGTATACCCTTACACAAGCGAGTCTTACACAGCACCCACATTCAATCGAGGTGGTAGAAAAGGTGGCTCAACATATGGAACATCTAGTTCAGAAGGAGCATCTAGTGACTCAGACACTTCAATGAATGGGTCAACAAACAACACTCCAAGAGGGCGTGGAAACCATAGGAACTGGAGGGGTGGACAACACCCACAAAATTACAACAGTTACCAACCATGGTGGCCGGCCAATCCCTGGATGTTTGGACCGTCTTACCCTCCACAAATGGGTCCCTTTGGTCCCCCCCAAATGCAACAAGGCCCCGGAGCTTTTCCTTTTTTAGGGTTTGGCCCGAGACGGGGCAGGGGCAGAAGGAGACAAGGAACAACACCTCAAGTCTACTGGAACACCACGCCGCAGTCCATGATGGACCTTCGCAGCGGGAATAAAGTCCCACAAGAAACCGCAGGGATGAGCAATTATACGACCTCGTGATGAATCTCAGCTCATACACTCTATCTCCTAACGAGGAACGTCTCTTAAACAAAGGCCTTGGTTTTGTGGCTACTCAGAAAGGGGATCCTTTCGTAGCACAGGTGGAACTAGCCAAACTATTCAGAAAAATAAGATTGCATTATTTTTCTCCAAACCAGGGAACATGGAATCTCCTGCAGTGGATAAGAATACTGGTCTAAAAAAGCCATCCACATTTAACCCACCGAGTGTCGGATTGCCCCTGAAGGTCTTAACCTTTGAAACAGCAGTAGAGAACAATATAAAACATCTCTACCAAACTGAAAACAGACCCTTCATGAACCTTTCAAGAGATGAACAATCGGCTTTGCGCTCATTGACATCCAACAAACACATAATCTTCAAGCCAGCCGACAAGGGCGGGGCAATCGTGATTCTGGACACTGAGACATACAGAAACGAATGCCTGAGACAATTGAGCGACCGCAGATCTTACCTCCCACTAAGTGAAGATCCAACTGAGAGACTAAAAATAAAAATAGGCAACTTAGTGGAAGAAGCGACCACTGAAGGTTGGATTACACCACAAGAAGGACAATATCTCCTCACAAGTCATCCTACCATACCTTACTTCTACTGCCAACCTAAAGTCCACAAACCACAGAGACCGCCACCAGGAAGGCCGATCATCTCGGGAATTGGGTCAATATTAGAACCATTGTCGACCTTTGTTGACCACTTTTTAAATCCTATGGTCAAAGCCATGCCTACGTACCTTCAGGATACGAAGGACGTTCTAAGACTCCTTCCAAACATACAATTTAACACCAACACTGATATCCTTGTATCGTTTGACGTCGAGTCACTTTACACTTCAATTCCGCAAACTGAAACACTGGAGGTTGTGGGGAGTCTATTAGAACAAAGTGACCACCAGTCCATTACGCCAACACGGTTCATCATGAACCTCGCAGAAATCGCTATGAAGGAAAACTACTTTCGCTTCGAAGACACTACCTACCTACAAACATCTGGGACCAGCATGGGTAGTGTCTTCGCGCCGAGCCCAGCGAATCTGTATGTTCATAACTTCGAACAACAGGAGGTCCTCACACCTAACAACCCCCATCTATTGTCGCTACACGTGTGGAAGCGATATATAGATGATATTCTGGTGGTGTGGCGGGGGACAGAAGAAGATCTAATATCCTTCCATGCATGGCTCAACACCAGAAACACATACTTGAGATTCACCATTGAATTCAGTCGAACGACGCTAGCTTTCCTAGATCTGAAAATCAATGCGACTTCCAATGGTCTGGAGTCTGAACTCTACCGCAAGCCCATGGCCCGAAATGCACTCTTAAGATATGATAGTTGTCATCCTCGTGCCTTAAGAGACAATTTACCGTTTGGCCAGTTTCTGAGAGTACAGAGGAACTGCTCCAACAAAGAAGCTTTCAAGACTCACTCAAAAAATCTGGAACAACAACTAAGTGTAAAAAACTATCCAAAGAAAATCATCCGCCAATCCAAAAAGAGGGCATCGAACAATAACAGGGAATCTCTGCTCGAGATACATCCTCCCAAAGAAAAAACCAACCGCATCACCTTTGTCAATACATTTAACGCCAGATCCAATCAAGTCCAAAAGATTGTGAAAAAACATTGGTCGATCTTGAAGACTGGGGGCGATGATATCCCTCTTCCTCTTTTTGCCTTTAAAAGAGGACAGAACCTCAAGGACCAGCTAGTCCACACACGCCCACGTAACAAGGAACCCAGACGGGTGGGCACACTTTGGGATTTGCCACCGGTTCAAGGCCACCATCCCTGTGGGGCATGCTCAGTATGTCCCCAAACTTGCAAATCTACGAGTGTAGATATAGGGACTAACAGACCATGGACTCAGACAAAGTTCACTAACTGCAACAGCAGTAACCTGATTTATTTGATAACGTGCCCGTGCAAACTCCGATACGTTGGCATGATGACCAGGAAGGTTAGGACAAGAATTCAAGAGCACAAAAGCACAGTGCGGTGCCGCAAACAAGCAACTCGCCTCACTGCACATTTCCTAGAAAAAGGACACAGCCCCAATGATTTCTATTGGACAGTTTTAGAACAACCACCGATCCCAGAATCCTGTCCAGACGCCAGCCGCTTTCTGTTCAAAATCGAACAGAAATGGGTATACAGATTGAACAGTGACAAGGCGGGACTCAATGAGCCTATACCATGGATGTCCCTTTAAAAACAATATACGTACTGTTCAACATCTAACAAACGTGCCTCTCTTTCTTTGCGATACGTATCAAATACTGATCATTGTGCGGAACAACTAGCGTTTCCCCAGGGTACTTGACTGTATTATATACACAGAATGCGTTTCATATCTAATGCTAACTGGGCTTCAGCGCTAGTTATTCATTAGAACTACAATATTTCACAGAACTACAACTCCCGACACACAGAGCGATCATGTGATTCTAGTTGGTCACATGACTCAGTCTCCTGAAACAATCGCATATAACACAACGCGAGTCCCACAACCGGTGCCCCCCCAGACAGCTCGGATGACTGTCGGGAGACACCGACGGATAGGTAAGCAATGCGTACGACTCCGTTGTGTCAAATGCGCTTAAGAACCGCCAAGGATATAAATCAGTTTTGTATCACGTAACGCGGCTGAGTGTCTACCATCACAAACGCTAGGACGTTTGTCTCCTTATACCGAACTCCCTAGACTTTACTTTAATTCATGGGTACTCTACATGTGCAACATCAAACACATGACACGTAGGAAATCTTAACATCTTTTTGAAGCGTAGCTTAAGACCCACCATCTGAGTCTATATGATCGGCGAAGACATTGAATGTTCATAAACAATCCATATATAAATCCATGGATTTTCAATGAGCAATGACTGCCTCTTTCTTTCTATTCAATCTCTTTACTTTAGAGCGGTGCTCCTCATACCTGAGCCGCAGCCAGGTGGGGTGAAGCTCCTCAACCATCATCTATGGGTGAGTGTTTGTAATGGAACTTGTTTCCCAGGATGTACGGATCTGGTGCCGTATAATTCAGGTTTAATTTGACACAATCTCATAAAACCGTGGGAAGATGACATACTCATGTTCTCCTACTTTGTTTGTCTCTGTTTTTCCCTGTGGATCCAATGCTTTGATGCAGTGCTGTAACAGTACATGGTTGAGCACACAACCTGGTCTTTTCAGGTGATATCTTTTAATAATTATTTGTTCACAAAAAGCAGTAGTTTCTGAAATATCTGGTCCTGAGGAATGCATGAAAATCTTTTCACTATATGCAGAAACATGTCGACCACTACTGATTGCGGATATTATTTCTAACCCGCATTTGCACTTGTTTTTTAACCTTAGGGACTGGGAGACACAAATAAAATCTTGATTTCTACCCAGTACACCTAATTTTACAATCACTTATTCTTCACCCTTTTCACTTTACACTGCTTTTTTTCAGTCGCCACTAAATCATGTGATACTCTCCTCTCACATCTCCATCTCGGTAACGGTAACATCTGACCGGCCGTCTTGTTTTGTCTCCTCATATACCAGCAGACCAGACGACCGCACACGTACGAGACGGCGACGCCGGATATATGGCATATACTCCATTCTTCTTCCTTCTGATTGAAATATAACGAACGGATGGTATAAATTTGCATAATTCGCCAACAATATACTTAAAAACCCCATTGAATATACAACTATCAAGACGGATGGGACGCGTTGTATAAAGATACATTGAGTTAAGCCCTGAAGAAGTCCGGTTTCGGACGAAACGCGTTGGCTATTGTTTTTATCTGCAAATTTTGAATAATAAAAGAAAGAATAAAGAAGAAAATTGACTTGGAACTTTCTTGGGAGAACTATTGGATATCTTCTTTGTTACAAAACAAATGGCAACTAAGCACTAATATTGTGTTCATTACATTGTTTTTGGTGTGCATGGTCAACTTGTGGAAAAGAGGGCAGTACAGTGTGGCTTCTGATGGGAATTTTTCCAAACGTCCTTGAGCCCTTACTTGGCCAATTTCACATTTAAAACGTGCATGGTGTGTTCCCACTGGTGTTATCTGTATTGTACTTGCGTTGTGATTCCAGATGAATAACTCATTCTCTTGACTACTAGGTACCACTTGGTGTTTAGATATTGATTTTGGGGCATGTACCTGGGTAGTCGTTAAACTTGCTCTTGGGCCCTCTTCTAAAATGTTGTTGTGTATACCAACACCTGATGCCCAGAGCAGCATCTGAGTTTGCTGAGCCTTGGAAGGATTGACCTGTGACCCCAACACTGGGTGACTGGTAGTCCAGTGGCAAATGTACTTCAGCCACACCTGAGAGGACCTTGTGGGAGGTTGACCCGAACTCCCCCACCATATTCATGGACCAAGGAGTTCCTGCATCCACAACATCCTTGAAGCATCTTCAGCATCCTTTATCCCTTGAGTCAGGACCACACCATAGGAATCCATTTCAAAACTGATAACGTGCCTGGAGCTGCTTTTTGAGGAATGCTGTGAAGTTAACTGCTTCTAGGGACGTTGCTTGTCCCTCTGACTAGCTCCCTGCTGGAGTTGGTTGCCCCATGTACTTCTACCCGACTGCATTGACACTTACACAGTTGAGGGAACATGTTTTGATCTATTATTACTTGTAAAATCCATATCTCTCAACCCTCTGGTAGATCATTTTTGTTGTGGTATCTAAATTCTTATATAAATATCATCTATTTTAATAAATTGGTGTCAGATTTCAGCACTAACCCTAAGGTGAGGGCACAGAGGCATGAGCCCTGCACATCTACAGTGTCTCCATTCTTAGACATTATAAGTGTAGTAAAGCCATAAAGAGTATATTGCCTAGAAGTTGATCAATATGAATGCCACAGCTCCAAAATTGCTTTAATAAAAACTGGTAAGTTTGGTAGCAACCTTTTCAGCACATAAAACCCACACTGATGTCAGTGTAGGATTTAATGTAAAATGCACTCAGATGGCATCTTAGAGATGCCCCCTGAAAATCGACCAGCCCTGGTGTGGTTCCTAAATGGCTGCCCGCCATTGGCACCACCAGGTTTCTGGACCCCTGAGTACAGAGCCTCTGCTCTCTGGGTCCAGAAACAAAGCCCATCCTAGGCAGAGCTGTCATGCCTCCTCCCACCTGATGGGCTGGGTCCTCCATGAAAGGGGAAGCTTCAAAGGCCTGCGGCCTTTGGAAGCTGTCCCTACCTTTTGCTGCCCCCAGCAACTAGCTCCCACCTGTTTTGGACCCCACTTTGGGTGGGAGAATTGTCGGGAAAACCAAGCTAATAATACAGGTGTGCCCACCTTTGACAAAGCCACCCCTCAAGTGGGGGAGGTGAGGTGAAGCACACATCTCAGTATCTGCCATCTTGAAGATGAGGGGACGCAGCCAATTGGGAAGAGGCTCATGCCCCCTCCCACCGGACGGTGGCATAATAGGGGGTGTACACAACCCAAGTAAGGGACCCCTCAGTCCCAACCTGCACACCCCTTTAACACCCCTAAATTTAGTATACAGGGGTGACCCTGAACCTTAGCTCCTCAGATTTGAGGAAGAAAGAAGGGCCAAAATGCCATGCTGACCCAGAAAGGAGAAGAGGACACCAGCTGCCTTGGCCCCAGTCCTACTGGCATGTCAGGTCAACAACCTGCCTACAGCAAGAACCCCGGCAGTCCAGTAGCCAGCAACCCTGAGAGCATGGAGGATCTGCCCTGCAACCGTTTTACATACTTTGTCTCCGTGAGCACCGGATTTGCGCAAAGACTCACCTCCAGAATTCCTATTTCTGTGACTCCGCAATTATGTACCACTCTACACCCAACGCCCTCGGCCCGAGGTCTCCACAGCGATCCTGACCTGGGATCTGGTGATCCCCAACCTCCCTCAAGCCTCAAGATGACAACTGCAGCCTCAACCTGAATGGTCCCCTCAACCGCAACGGGAGGAGGTAAGAAAACCTGCTGCCAGAAGACACACCTGCACCCGACACCCCACGGCCTTGGGTGGCCTAACCAATGGTGTCCAGGCATACCCCCAGATCCCAACTTACCTCTCGAGCTGGTGGTCGCCTTCAGAAACCCTCCCTGCCTTAGCCTGCAGCATCTTTGTGAAACCGAAGGTCTCCATTGGAAAGCACAGGGTCCCCAACTCCCGTTTTGCACCCTACACCCGGCTGCCCCAGTGGCACAGGTGGTGCAACTCCTGTGCTGATCGTTGGCCCCTGCAGTGCTGACTTTAACCCCAGTAGATTTTTTTCCAAACACGAGTGGCCAGCTCATCAGCAGTGCCTAACCAGAGGCCCCGTAGCCCCATTGGCAAACATTGGGCCCCTGCACTCGGCACCCGGCTGCTCCAGTGGTGGTGCAACTGGAGTGATCATATGGACCTTGGGGATTTGTGTACTTACCTGTGAAACCGCTAACACTTTTCTCCCATAGGAACCCAAGTACAGAGATTTCGGGCCTAAAAAATGTCTGTGTTCAACTTTGCTGTATGAAGAAAACTGAACTCTATTGCAAACTATCAAAAGCCATACTTACCTTGTATTTAGAGATCCTAAGGTGTGGTATTTAGGCATACCAACCCCAGTACTCAAAGTAATCCAAAAGTTATCCAAAAGTAATGAAAAGTAATTACTGTTTAATTTAAACTATTTTCAAAACATCTGCAAACCTGTAACTATTGCAATTTCAAGTACAACTGCAGTTCCTTGAACAGACTTGCATTGGAAAGTATATTTCACTTACCTGTACCAAGATCTGCTTGGTTCTAAAATAAAACATAAGTATAACTATTTTATGCTTACCTAATTGGTCTGGACTCTTAATGTGCGTATCAGTCCTTGATTGAGTAAATACAATAAATGCTCTACACACACTATCTGGATAAGCCTAACTGCTCGCCCACACTAACACAAAGAGAGCTGTTAGTACTTACCTAATTTAGCCTCGGCTATACCTCTGGGTGGATGTACCATGTTACAACGCATACCGTTACAACTACCTACCATTACAACGCGACCATTACAACGCATACCATTACAACGCATAGCGCTTTGGGGTGCTGGATAGTGGTAAGTATAATTTACTATTCTAACTCCAGTCCCCGTGGACCCTAGGGAAGGTGTTGGATAGTAAATTATACTTATTCCCTATCCTATAGCGCCCCCCAGCGCAATGCGTTGTAATGGTATGCGTTGTAAAAGTCGCGTTGTAATGGTAGTGCGGAGTAACGAATGCGTTGTAACAGGTGCATACCCCTCTGGGTACTCCCTGGACTCTGTGTACACTATACTTTTCTTTGGTATAGTATATACAGAGCCATCTTCCTACACCGGGAAAAAGAGTCCCTGCATCGGCACAAAATCCTGTGACTCTGGACAAGTCACTTAATCTCCCTGTGCCCATGGCAGCACCTGGATACCCTGAATGGTGATAAGTTGTGATATATAAATCTACAAACAAACACACAATTAAGCCGGAAGCTCCTCGCCATGGGAATGCACCTCTCTGTCCAGGCCCAGTGTGCTACGAGGTACATTGCTGTCTCACTTTGGCATGGACAAAGTACAAATGAGTGGAGAGAGGTATGCAGGAAGTAATCCAAGCATACCCAAGAGGAAAGTATTCCCAACTGGCGGAACTCCACTCTATTGACCCCAACCACCCACACAACTGCCTAAAATATGGGAACCCGCAGGTTGATTTTGCCCACCTGACTTGGAACTGTGCTAAGATCGATGACATTTGGAGAACTATTTTTAGGCTAATATCCCACACGACACACTTGGAAATAGATCCCAAACCTGAGGTTGCCTTGCTGGGATACGTTTATAACATGCCAATGGGGCTGCGCAGATTCATCGCTATCACCCTCTTGTTAGCGAAGCGGTTAATAGCACTCAAATGCGGCAGTAGAGCCACCCCTACAGTTAAAGCTTGGTTATCTAGTCTCACCATAAGTAACATAAATAGTGAACTCTATGCCACAATGCAGCCCCCAACTTCCCGCCCAAAAGTTATTTGGGGGCCGCTTAAAGAATATCTGCTTATTATAGGATCGCCCTCCCCTACACAAAAACCTGCAGGCATAGTGCCGACCGGGGTGGACTGAACTAGGTACATTTAACAGAATGCGCTATAGACCTTCAGAAACTTATAGCGAATAGAGAAGTAGTTTACTGGAAATGGCCTCTCAAGCAGGAGTTGATCAGAGGAAATATTGTAATGCATGCTGCAGATACTACCTGTTAGCAATGTGCGATATATGAATGTACATGATTTCTTTGCATCGATTTAGGTTTGATTTGAAATTGCGGTGAATTACCATACAATGTTAGTAATCATGACAGAAAATGATAAATAAAAATTTAAATTAAAGAAAGAAAGTATTCCCAACCAACACCGGGTCTGCCACACAGGTAAAAATCTACGCAATGCATTACGCTGTGAGAAAAATGCGAGACAGATATGAGAGGATTGCAAATAGAGAATGGGGAAGAATAGGTGCCTACAGTGGTAAAATGTGGAGGACAGGCAACATGATGCACATAAAATACAGTTACAAAAACAAGGCATGTCTAATGCACATTTGCACAGATCCATGTAATAAATAGCAGAATTGCTCAATCATACGTATGGTGAGATGTTGTTAGGGCAATCTATAAAGTGATACAATCAACCAACAAACTGATTATCACGGAGCTGACCTTGTGATACAACCTCAACTGTGACAAAGCGTCACACTTCAATAAGACAACCTAAACAGCTACTAAAAAATTCAAAATGAATGTGAATTAATGGGGCTACTGCCTCGGTATCCAAAAACTCACCACTGTCAAAAGGAATCTGACAGACGAAAACAAGACAGACGACAAACTGAACCGATGGACAGACCATCCTTAAACTCTCCCAAAACATTAACTTGTAAGTGCTCTTTCTGGTAAAAATGGTTTCAGGCAAGTGTGCCACTTGGCACTATTGCCCTTGTTAAATGACTCAGTTCCTTGTAAGAGGTATTTTAATGGTTGATTATAGATTCAGGTGTTATTCTCTCACACCACATTAAGTCCCTGTTACCTGGGACATTTACATCACAAAGCCAACCTATCAAAGATGTGATTTTGCTGTTCTCAATCTACCAAGTTATTCAACAATTGACTTCTGGTGTAGTATTCAGAAGAAACAAACAACACCAAAAGGATTTGTTATCCAAGCGAATACCGTGCGACCAGGTATGAACAATTTGCGTATTAAATTAACTTAACCAAAGCAATTGTCATTAAAGATAATACCTATCAGTGAAAGATGGAGATGCTGATTTTCAACCGGAGATGTTCCATCTCATGACTTGAGATGGAATTATATTCAAGGGCAAAAAGCATGCTATATCCTGCTTATAGTTATAGGCGGAAGTGCATTTGTTAACGCCCATTGAGAAGACACTTTATGATTTTGAGATTATAAATGACAGTATTATCTCTGTATATTTATCCGAAAAGACGCTGTGGAAGGTATTATTTGCTGGTCTTTCCTTGAAAAATCTCTCCTCAGCTGGTGGAGCATTATTTCATTAAGCCTTTTGACAAAGACAGTTGACCGTATCTTATCCAGAATTTGGTGGAGCAGGCAGCACCAACAACCTTTCCTTATGTGAAATATCACAGTGGTCAGAAAAGATGCAATTGAATCCCTCTCACATACAGCTTTTGGGGCAATAATCTTTGTTCACCAAAGATTTTTAAAATGCCATGGTTCAAATAGGATTTTCTTTTTTAATCTTTGAGGTGCTTCCTGAAGGTCCTGGGCTATCTCTATGGGTTTACTGATTTGGTCATTGTGTGAGAAGGGAGTACCCATTGAGTGCTTATGTGTTTGTGCGAGTTTAAGTCTGATTTCTAATGGCCAGTCAGCACAAAGATTAAAATTGACTGTATGACTGATATGCACTAGTTTCAGAGGGCTGGTGGTTCATTCTGCAATGGTACAGTGTGTTTGGAGCAAGCATATGATCTGTTTATAGTGGAATGGTGAGAGCATGTAATGGAAGGTCTCCCTCCGATAAACAGGGAGCCTCCCCTTTCAGGAAAGGCCAAACTAGACTATATTCTAATTAGAGTTTCAATGTGGGATAGTTTGGAAGACTTCTGCATTGAGCATAGGGAGGAGAGTGGCCCCTACTCTCTTCATGCTAATCTCCTCTGCCATCCCCTTGAACCCCCCAGCACTTCAGTACCAGAGTCCACAAATTCAATAATGGCAAACAACCGCAGGACTATCAAATGGCCAACAGTGATAGCAAACCAAGACACGCTTGTTAAGGTCTATGAAGCCTTCTTTGGGGTCTTATCAGTCCCAACTACGCCATTTCTTACAAAAAATAGAATTGCAGACATGCTAAGCTGGGGATCTCTCTGAAAAAGAATTTGACCAAAACCCCTCTAATAAAAACCCCAGTTAGGAAAGTAATTTAGGGTATACAAAAGGATGCTGTGATGCAATAAAAGTATTGATAACTGCATTAAAAAGCAAAAAACGTACAGGGGGGTCGAGCATTAAGAAGGACATATGAGAAAACAACTTGAATGGCGAAGAGAGCGTGGGAGGATGTATGTTGGGGTGACTTGGTCATGGCTTCCAAAATGGGGGACAATGCATTATTTTGGAAATTATTCGCTAATGGGAGTAAGTCCTCAAACCCTAAGAGTGTCATCTGAACCCTAATGTATCGATAGAACCCTTCACCCGTCTGTATGGATCTCCACCTAGCGACACTGCACCATATTTCTATGTCCTTCCATAGGATACCTCCCCTGAACCATACTTTTCCATTGAGGACACTAGAAGCTCAATCACCCTAATTAAACAGGGTAAAACCCCAGGCCCAGATAAAATCCCAAGCAATCCCATGATTTGTATATATAGGCCCCATATAATATTTGTTTGACCAATGCCGTATCGGAGGGAGCCCCCATTCCTGACACATGGAAGGGCGCTGAAATTATCCCCATTTAAAAAAAGGGGATAAGGAGCATCCCACGAACTATAGGCCTATTAGCCATCTGGATGGCAAATAATAAATTTCCATTAGAGTAATTATGCCCAAATTCGCTGGGGCCCCGGGGGGGCAATTAGCTGACAGGATTCCAATCTGTAGAGGTGTAAGGTGTCCTAGCCCGCAACCTATTCTCCCTTTATGTCAACAATGTAGTAGGCACACTTTCAAAGAGGAATAGAGATGCACCAAATTTAAATGGGGTGGGGTTCCTGCACTACTCTTTGCATACGACTCCCTCCCAATATCCCAGACTCTCACAGGCCTCTAACAGCTCCTGGTGAATTTTAATGTATATTGCTCATCTAAGGGCCTTGAGATCAATATTTCCCAAACAAAGTTCATGGTAGTTCGAACCCCTGAAGCATTTAAGCAACACTTGATCCTGGCAAATGAAAGTTTGGAGCCAATGGATAGATTTGAATATCTGGGAATAATGTTTGATAGTAAACTATCATGGCCACCCCATATCGAGATGAGAACGGCAGCGATACAGCATCAAGCTTCAGTGATCTACAGGAGGTATCAGGAGAAACCTATAGGGCAGTTCTCCCCGCTATAGAACTGTATATGCTCTATATGTGGTCACATGAAGTTAGATCTTCTTACAATTAGTAAAAACAAGTTTGTACGCTCGCTCCTCCACCTCCCTGCTAGTACTCCCTTAATTCCTATGTTTCTAGAAGTTGCTTTAAACAGAGTGGGGGTCTTTACTAGACATAAACCCTTATTATATTGGGTAAGACTTTGGACTATCGAGGAGCAGCGTCTGTATCGAAGGGCAGTAGTGGAACTGATGACCCTAGATACACGTATTACATTGACGCGTTTTAAAAATATCCATTATTGGTTCAACATGTTGATTCTTGACCATTTTTGGATGGACCCTGGTTCATTGGTGGCCACCTCCAAACTGCAATGCAAAGAAAGCCCATTATTGGGAGTTCATTCGGGCCACCTTCCACAGAAATTCTCTACTGATGGCTGGTTGACATTGCAATTCCTGTCCATCAAGGATACAGCCTGCTGCGAGGACTTTCTTGACCTACAATTTAGGAAATGGTGAAATCGCTAAACTTGAAATTCCGTTATGACACACTTGAATTAGGGTTGCTTATGGCATCGTGGGTTGTCAGTAGGTGTGTCCGTTGCACGTCTATATGCACCTTATGCTCCAAGTTAGAGATCGAAACAGTGCACCATGTGTTGTTTTTCTGTCAAGAATACAAAAAATCAAGAGGTAAGAGGATATGGCCACTGCGTAAACATCTTGAATTACGAAGTCATCTGTAAGCGTTAAGAATTCTGAGGAGCAACGGGGCATATTATCAAGCCTGGGCGATAAAATTATCGCCGCTTTATCGGCGGGAAACTGCCGATAAAGTGGCGATAATGGGCTTGATAATATGCTCTATGGAATTCGAATCGAAGCTCATGTTAGATGTCCTTCACATTTAACATGAGCTTTGATAGGAATTCCATAGAGCATATTATCAAGCCCATTATCGCCACTTTATCGGCAGTTTCCCGCCGATAATGGGGCGATAATTTTATTGCCCAGGCTTGATAATATGCCCCTACACTTCTACTTGCACAGTTTTTGCAGTGGCCAGTTATCTATTTTCAGTTGCCCTTATAAGGAAAGGGAATGGCCTTAAATTTATATAAAAACAGTGATTGGTCACATAGCACTTGCTTTGTAACAGCTCAAAGAATAAGATAAGTAGTACACTTTTAACAGGATAGCGAAACTAGAATAAGTACCTTAGCCAAGCTCTACCTTTCTTATATATCTTACGTATAGGATGTATTTTGGCCTATGCACTTATATTCTTAGATTAGGGAGCACAAACAAATGTTTTTGATAATTTTATAATGGATAGATCTTCTGAACAAAATGTTTTTTCCTTTATGTAATTGCCATAAGGACTATTTTAGGTTTACATGTTTTATGGAATAACCTTCCGTAATAAACATTATTGCTACTACTAGTGGAAGGGTTCTTTAGGATATGTCAACTCACATTAAGGGGTGCGACTTACCATATCCGGAGGCAGAAGGCATCTGGCAGGTGTTTGGATTTGGTGGTGATCTGCAGTGAAAGAATATGTTGAACTAGTCCATTGTTAATGACAAGGTGGGATGTGATATGGTAGCTATTGGCATCAGTGGTGAGAATGAGGGGATTTGTTTTTCATTTGTTACGTTATGTTATGTTAATTTAAATTATTGAGCATGTGAATACCCGGAGGTTTCTTGGCGCTGAAACTAAATGTAAGCCCAAGGGATCGTGATCGAATTCTGGAACAGCCAGGTTTTAAGACTCTTTCTAGAGGAGGATAGGGAACTTGCTGACCTAATATGCACTGCAAGCGTATTCAATAATTTGGCTGTACCATAACCAATGCTTCAGCCTCCCCACTGGAGGTGCGAATCCTGGGAACCATCATGAGCCTATCGTCAGTAGAGCATAGCTGTCTACCAGGAGGATACCTATAAAAAATACTTTTTAAGAATACGGATCCCATGTTATTCAAGGTTTTATAAGCTAATCATAGCGTCTTAAACTTGACGCAACTTGCTACAGGAAGCCAGTGGAGTTTCCGATTTTCCTTAGAAACTGACTCGTGTTTAGGCAGATTCAATAGAAGTCTTGCAAGGATAGTGGATGGTGTGGTGACCTGCCTTGTGAGGGTTTGACTGTTCTTTGTTAGACAAATGCAGGGTGCAAGGAAGATGTGAAGGCACTAAGAATGTTGATGTTTGAAATGACCAACAGAGAACAGTAATTTTATAGTTGGTGGCACACAAATCTCTGATTGTATTAAACCCAGGCTGGTTGGGCTGTAAAACCAGTCAATTGAGAACCACTGGCAAATTCACGTTTGGGTGCTCTTTTCAATGTCACTCATTTATTTAGTGTAGTGATTTGTAAAGTGCTGATATGTTGCTTTCTGTCGCTTCATAGAGTGACTGAAGTACAACTGAAAATTTGTGGGTGAACAACCTCTAAGTTTACAGACTGGACCATTACAATAGAATGGTGTTAGTGTTCGTCTCCAGAATGTTTCTAAATTGCAAAATGTGGCAAGGACATAGCTGGTGGTCTATTTAAGATCTGAAATTGTTGAACAAGAGATCATTCTATCATGTCTTAAAAAGCACCAGGATGATTAGAACCTCCAATCACGGCACTAAAGAATGTTAAAGATATGTGCTATTCGTTGTAATGTTTGTTTTGGTCTATGCTTTGAGATCATGAATTTGGTTTGGTAGGTTGTAGCCCAAGACATACTGCAAGGCCAGTTTGCATAGTTATTTTGGAGCTTTGGTCATTAAGGGTTTGAACATCTAAAAAACCCTTGAAATAGATTGTTCCATAGGAAGGCAAATGGTTTATTTCAGTGTCATTGAGATGTGGTTTGATTTCCAGTGCTTAAAGCAGAGTATGGTTTCTGGATTGAAGATACTCTGAAGTTTTCATAGTCCCTTTCTTGTTGCTTGAATGTACTTTATATTAAAATAGATAGACTAGTTGTTTCGAGATATAATTGATAACTTTGTGATTTTGATGCTGCAGTCAAAAAAGAGAATTGGGAAGTTCTTCATTATGATTTTCAGATTCGAGCTCTTGATACTTTCTCTGAACTGTTCATACAAGGAGATGGCTGAGTCACACCAGGCTTCTATGCACGCTACCTTCTTCACTGCTCCCCGTTCTTGATCTCGTTCTAAAGAGATAATGACTTCTGATGAATCTTGGTCTTGGATCAATTCCGGCAAAATAGTTCTACTTCATCCAGGAAAAAAGATGTTTTCTAAACATCTGGGGCCACATTGATCAACCAATTTAGCATTTGCCAATGGCCAATTTGCAGAATCGTCACATTTGCGAATGCAAAAATGGCTTTTTGCACATATCAAGCCCTATTTGGCGATTTGCTGAATCGCAAAATGGGTTAGCTATTCGGCATTTGGAAGGGGCGTGTTTACGGCATCCCTTCTACATAGCGCATCTCAGTTGTATGTATGAATGTTTTGAGACCGTGAATGCGGTTGCAAAACATTCACTATTTACCACCAACTTCAAGTTGTTGGTACTCCTTTGCAAATGAGAAGGGGTCTTCAAGGGACCCCTTCCCCTTTTTGAATGGTGGCGAAAACATATTTTAAGGCCAGGCAGTGGTCCCAGGGACCACGGTCTGCTCTTAACAGATGAAAAGAAAACTTAATTTTAGTTTTTTAAATGCAACCCATTTTCCATTAAGGAAAATGGGCTGCATTTAAAAAAGAAATAATTGCTTTATTTGCAAGCAATCCCGGACAAGGTGGTTTGCTGACCCCAGCAGGCCCCCATCCCGGTGATTTTAGGGATTCCGAGGGGGTTGCAAATTGCGACCTACCTCATTATTGTGAATGAAGTAGGTCGATTTGCGAGCCTCTATGAATCGCTAAATAAAAGTCTTGGAGTTTCATACATTTGGAATAGCGATTACCTAATTGCGATACGCTAAAAAACGTCATTAGGTCATCACTATTCCAAATGTTGATACTCGTGGCCCCTGGTGAATTTAATGCAGTGTTGCATGCTGTTCCCCACTCCTCAGTGACATTGCATCAGCGTAACTAATGTGGAATGATCTGTGCAGCAATGGGCTGCATCTACATATTTAATAGCAATAGGGATGTTGGTGAGTGTTTGGGAGACCTCTCAATTGTTTCCCCCTAAAACTTGTGGAAACACCAATCTTAACCTGTTAACTCCAGTAAGAAAGGAAGGATTGGAACCACTGGATGGGTCTCCTTATAATTACAGTCAATTATCCCAATGTGTTCAATATAATGGCACGGTTAAACGTGCTGTAGGCTATTAAGTAAAGCAAAAGCAGTATCTCACCCTAGTCTACCCAACGAAATGCAAGAGGGACTTCCTCAACACCAGCCAATTAATTTTCAATTCCTCTGAGAACATTTACACTGACTGGCAGTGACAGAGGATAATCATTTTCTGCTAAGTTCAGAAGTATTTAGGTTGCTACATTCTATGATCTTGATATGGAATTTATAAGGAAAGTAAGTTGCTCAATTCTCACAAGTCCTTTCATGATTTCTTTAGGCAATGCATGCTTCATGGTCTCTTAACCAAAAGATTTGTGAAGGAGTGCATTCGTAGAGTGGACACCTTGTTTATTTACCATCAAGATAACTCTTGGATGCTCATTAGGTGGATAGGGTCAGATACACATGGATATGTTGCTGCTGACAGTATTAAATGGGGATTCTTTCAGCCTGATTGCTCATAATTTCTGTATGGGCGTTATTGATTTGATTTGAGGAATTTGAGTACATATTTGCAATATCACACAATGTACATGCAATAGGCGATCCAGTTGTGTAATTGCAAATGAATTTTGAAAAACCTCACTAGTTTGATTTGCCGCCTCCACTGTTGGTGCAGCAAAGTATGTGCAATTGACTATGTACTGTTCTATGTTAGACGCTCAAATGAATTTTGCACCAAAGTTTGCACATATATCCACGCCGAATTTTTCAAAAATCACTCCAGGGTTTGCTCCATAATCTGCATTACTGTATGTTTCTAGCTAATAATTTGTTGTTCACCATATTCATAGGCTAAATCTTGATTTTCCTGATTGTTGCATACTGTTGCACTGGTTATATTGCAGTATTGGGTCTTCATTAACTAGCAGTTGTGTGACTCATTTTGTGAAGAACAATTTGAGGAAATATTAGATAGACTACTTGTTTCTGGTGTCTGCAGATGTTAGGGCTCAAGGAACCCTTGTTTGAATTGGGTTTGTTTTTAGTCAGCAGTTATTGAATAGCTAAATCAGTATTGCAGCGTTACTCTCAGATCTGGTAGATGCATACCAAGGTAGAGGATGACATCTACATTTATGTAAAGTCCTATACGTTATTACATTCAGTAATAGTTATTTCTCTGCTCTTCCGTTTTTCTGTCACTTCAGAGGTTGAAATCCTCATCTTTTGTGTTTAAGGCTGGATGAGAAGAACCAAGTCAAAGATCTCCTTCAAGAATTTGTTCAGCTACAAATCTCTCCGCCTGCTAACTATTAGTACAATAAGAAGTTCCCTAAGCGAACATCACTGCCATCAAGCACCCAGAAGGCCACATCCTTCTCATCTAGATAGATAAAACGTGGCGATGCCCTCTCATTATAGCATTTCTACACTTCACAACCAGCCATAGACCAGGTTATGATAGAGGAGTAAATACACAGAGGTGCGCTATTTCACCTGAGGCTTGATCAGATAACAGAGCTATGTGTTTAATTTTCAGTAGTGGAAGTTAAATGTGCCAAAGAACTCCAGGCTACAGCCGAAAACCTGGGCAGTGACGGACTACCCCTATAGTTTTATGGGACCTACCAAACCCATATTAACTCGGCACAAGCTGGAAATGTGCCAAGCAGCTTGCTGCAAAAAGTGCTCCCTCTCTCCAACTACAATGAAAGCAATTATTACAATGCTGCAGAAAACTGGGCAAAAACACATTACATTAGTCCAGTGCCTAATTTGAGCCTGTGCTTTCCGGTCCTCGGCACTGACACTTCATTCTCAACACTGTCACAAACGACAGTCCCCCACCAGGTGGTGCTGTCTGTACAATTTTAAGATGAGCACAAGAACAATGGTTAATAATTCAATAGGCATTAAATGAATAATACCTTCTGTCCATTCCATTCCTATTGCAATGGATGTGCTGCAATAGTCCGAATCGTCACACTTGTAGGAGTGTAATGGTTAGTATTTGTGTTGGTACTGTTATTGGGAGCGCTAGCAGGGGCAATGGGTAGTGCAGGCTGCAGTGGCGTCTTGAGTAGGGCCCTGCCACTTACCTTTTTACCAATTAAGCACTAGATTAGTCATCTCACCGACCAATGTCTATTTTAAACCTAGACAATAAACATTTTGGGGAAGATATTATTCAAGAGAATACAAAACATGTTGCCACAAATTGTACACGCTGATCAGAATGGGTTTGTATTAAAATGGAATGCTGCTGCAGATGTGCGTTGGTCATTCCATGTCTTGGATTGAGCACTGTCTGACGTGCTGCAAGTGGCTGTAATTTCCATAGTTATGATAAAAGTATGTGCAGCTGGAATATTTTTTTCATGTCTTGAGAGAACTGCGATTCTGTGAAGAAATTCTCTCCTGGATTCAGTGATTGTACAAATAGTAC
Source organism: Lissotriton vulgaris (assembly GCF_964263255.1). Classification (NCBI taxonomy): domain Eukaryota; kingdom Metazoa; phylum Chordata; class Amphibia; order Caudata; family Salamandridae; genus Lissotriton; species Lissotriton vulgaris. The sequence goes on from NC_141691.1 coordinate 1,518,206,657, forward strand.
ACTTTTAGAAATACATTGCGGAAGCTAGCATCAGAGCAGGTGTTTTCAGAAAGAGGTATGAGGCTAGGTTCCCCATCTCACCATTTTTGTTTCCTTTGCAATGGAACCTTTTGCAAACTATGGGGCAGATTTATGAAGGACTTGCGCCGCCGGTGCGTCATTTTTAACATGGGAAAAAGTGACGCACCGGCGGCGCAAGTCCTTCATAAATCTGCCCCTATATGCTTAAAATAGGGGACCGTCACGGGTGCTGTTGCAGGACCAAAAACATTTCGTCTCACTTTTTGCAGACGATACCTTATCGTATTTGCATGCTGCTCAGCTAGATCTTGCAATGGTCTTGTGGCATTTAGAAGTATTTAGAAGGATGTTGGAGCTCAAGCTTCCTCTTAACAGACCTGAGTACACAAAATCTGTCTTCCCGTGCAAGGCCTTGAATTAGCAACGCCCACCCTCTAGTACTTGAGTGGGAACTTGTTTAGAGGATCTGAAGATGCCAACAGAGATACTTTGCACAATGCCTTAGCTTCCACAAGGATGTCAGTCCTCTTTTTGAAGAAACTTCCATTATCCTCATTGGGAAGAGGAGTGTTATATCCTGTATTTAATATAATGTATTCTCTCCCTAATTGCCATGATACCTGCTGCTCAGCCTCTGTGGGATGTCATAGTATGTTTATGTATGCCTGAGGGATCAGTTGGAGAGAGCTGGCCGAGCAGCAGAAAGCTGGTCCTGGTGGGGCATTGATATGACCGTTACATGACATCTGTAACATATAACAGAGACTATTATCTCCTAATAAATTTCATCATAAAACCAATGTGACCTCCCTGCAGAGGATCATCTTTGAATGTAACAAGGAGCCCTAATAGATGGCACTCCTACAAATTATCAATAATTTATTCACTATTCTTATCGCCCTTATCGCTTGCTTGTTTTAGAGACTTCAATTCTGTTTTCTCAGAACCCATCTTGGGAACTGGTAGGCATAGCGTTGCTCTTGCCAAACTATTTTTTCCCCAGTAGATGAAGGGGGACTAAGTGCTTCGGACTTCGAAACATATCACTTACTGGCTCACCTCCAATGGGTGCTCACATGCTTGGCTACCGGCAGTAATGCAAAAGTAGGGTATGTTAAGTTCATCCTAAAATAAAGTAACTGTGGCTGAGATTCTCCTGGGAATGCAGCAGATACAAACAGGCACTCCATTTTTGCTGCCCACAGCCAAATATTGCTGCCGTAGATATTTGCAAATAACTAAACAGTGGGTTGTGTATGCTCTGGACACTCCACCATACTCCATTGCATTGTTCAATGGAGGTATCACTATGGTGGCTAACACAAAGGCATGTTGGAAAACTGTTGTCACACCAATGGGGCAGCTGTACAATTTTGATCTTACTTATGGTATTTGATCAACTAAGGCAGCCATGTTTCCTGCTGTCTGGCCAATTCCGATGCAGCACTATGCAGATTAGCTGTGTTCACTTTGGCTGAAATCCGGGTTGACCAGAGGCTGATGGAATGCTGCAAATATTGTTAACATGGGCTGGCATTTATCGCCTGATCCTAAACTAAATAAAAAATCCTCACTATAAGTCAATGCTATAGTCTCCTCAGTCTGAGAGAAAGCTGGGAAAAGGGCTTCGGTGCAGACCTCTGTGATACAGAGAATGTACATAAAATGTCTAGGAACCCTCAACTAAACTTCATACAATTGACTTACACCATAGTTTACTCGCCCTATCTAACAGCATAACATGTTCCCAGATGTCACCAACAATTGTCCTAGCTGCAACAGGCCTGATGCCACATTTTACCATATGAAATAGTCATTTCCTGTTATTGCCTCCTGTTGAGCCAAGGTGACGGGGTAGTGGACTAGCAGTTCAAACTTGTGCAATGCAAACACCTGCTTATTAGGCTCAATGTCGAGGCCTAAGTCAAGTAAGCCTCATGTCATGTGTTTGACCTAGCTAAGACTTTGGGCAAAAGGGCTGTTGCAATGTGTTGGAAATATCCTCATGCCCCTAATATAGCAAAGTAGTTTGTGGAGCGCCACAAGTGGACTCAAGCCAAGGACACTGAGACCAGCCTATTACGAAATTGATCTTGGTAGGAAGGGAAGCGGAGGCATCTGATTGGGATGACCTATTGTTGAAAGATGACCCGAAATAGGACAATAACATAACGTGTATTTGTAAAGCGAATGTTCACCCCAAAGGGTATCTTGGCACTGAATAACAAAAGTGTATTGTTACCCAGCTTAATGGTACTCATTTTATCAACCTCAGAAGAATGAAAGGCTAAGTGGACCCGCCAGGATTTGAAACTGTGACCTTGAGGTCGAACACAGTCTCCTACAGTGGACACATTTGTCCACTAAGCCACCAGACCTGGCTGGGATAACCTACTATGACCTATTGGCATTGAATAACACTATATAACTGTTTTTATCTGTCCTAACCATAACTAATTGACCGTTACAATCAGTGATATCTTTGTCATTGACTCTTCGTTGATCGCTGCCCAAGCTATGGTGATACATTTCATTCAATGCTCATGCCTTTTAAATTAATTGTTAGGGTGGGGCTTTTGTTCTGTTTTGGTGCCTTCATTTTCCTGTTTTTATCTCTGATACACATGCCTATTATAGGCAGTGATTAGTACATGCAACATCGATGGCACTTATATATGGCGAATGGGCACTTGATATCCAAATACTTAATAAGCATACATCGGTTTTTTTAACTAAAGGATCCCCTTCAAGAAGGTGGTAGTGAGTTCTATTATATCATAAATAACAGATAAAAAAAGCAGTTGAATTAGAATTTCCTAAGCACTGCGTCACCCGTGTTCTAAAGAGCAGTATGGCCTGACTTCAATTAGGGTTCATGAAATGCCTTCTGCGGGATCAAAGCTATCCCCTCCAATCCTGTTAGCTCTGCCTCTTGGGAATATTTAATATTCTAGAGGAAGTAGTTCATTGAAAAAGGATTGGCTTCTGGCGTATCATCGAATTTCTGCTAGTCCTATTATGTGAACACTATGATCTTCTTTCATATTTAAATGGCCGGTATGCAGTTTGACTGTTTGTTGAGTCTGGCAGTAGGTATGACTGGGATCTGTTTGCTGGTAATCTCAGCGTTTCAGAAAAGGGGGTGGTGATGAACAGAGTGTCTGAATTAAGCAGACGACTCTTACCCAGTCCAAAGATCAGGGCTTGATCCATCACCGTTATTTATCTCACTGCCCCATCCCAGCTCAGAACCTGGCTATATGCAAATCAGTCTGTCCCTGGCCCAGTGCATCATGGGAACAGGGCAGACTAAACTACCAAGCCAATTCTTCACCAGAAAGGAGACAAGCTACCGGGGACCGGTTTCTGGCATTTCAGCCGTCTTCGGCCCGGCTTGCTTGAATCCTGATGGAGCAGTGAGAAAGGGACTCATGTCTGAGTATACCCTGCCACACCTATAGTGGCCAAAAACGATTCAGAAAAGGGGGTGGTGATGAACAGAATGTCTGAATTAAGCAGACCACTCTTACCCAGTCCAAAGATCAGGGCTTGATCCATCACCGTTATTTATCTCACTGCCCCATCCCAGCTCAGAACCTGGCTATATGCAAATCAGTCTGTCCCTGGCCCATTGCATCATGGGAACAGGGCAGAGTAAACTACCAAGCCAATTCTTCACCAGAAAGGAGACAAGCTACCAGGGACCGGTTTCTGGCATTTCAGCCGTCTTCGGCCCGGCTTGCTTGAATCCTGATGGAGCAGTGAGAAAGGGACTCATGTCTGAGTATACCCTGCCACACCTATAGTGGCCAAAAACGATGCAGAAAAGGGGGTGGTGATGAACAGAGTGTCTGAATTAAGCAGACCACTCTTACCCAGTCCAAAGATCAGGGCTTGATCCATCACCGTTATTTATCTCACTGCCCCATCCCAGCTCAGAACCTGGCTATATGCAAATCAGTCTGTCCCTGGCCCAGTGCATCATGGGAACAGGGCAGACTAAACTACCAAGCCAATTCTTCACCAGAAAGGAGACAAGCTACCGGGGACCGGTTTCGGGCATTTCAGCCGTCTTCGGCCCGGCTTGCTTGAATCCTGATGGAGCAGTGAGAAAGGGACTCATGTCTGAGTATACCCTGCCACACCTATAGTGGCCAAAAACGATTCAGAAAAGGGGGTGGTGATGAACAGAGTGTCTGAATTAAGCAGACCACTCTTACCCAGTCCAAAGATCAGGGCTTGATCCATCACCGTTATTTATCTCACTGCCCCATCCCAGCTCAGAACCTGGCTATATGCAAATCAGTCTGTCCCTGGCCCAGTGCATCATGGGAACAGGGCAGACTAAACTACCAAGCCAATTCTTCACCAGAAAGGAGACAAGCTACCGGGGACCGGTTTCTGGCATTTCAGCCGTCTTCGGCCCGGCTTGCTTGAATCCTGATGAAGCAGTGAGAAAGGGACTCATGTCTGAGTATACCCTACCACACCTATAGTGGCCAAAAACGATTCAGAAAAGGGGGTGGTGATGAACAGAGTGTCTGAATTAAGCAGACCACTCTTACCCAGTCCAAAGATCAGGGCTTGATCCATCACCGTTATTTATCTCACTGCCCCATCCCAGCTCAGAACCTAGCTATATGCAAATCAGTCTGTCCCTGGCCCAGTGCATCATGGGAACAGGGCAGACTAAACTACCAAGCCAATTCTTCACCAGAAAGGAGACAAGCTACCGGGGACCGGTTTCTGGCATTTCAGCCGTCTTCGGCCCGGCTTGCTTGAATCCTGATGAAGCAGTGAGAAAGGGATTCATGTCTGAGTATACCCTACCACACCTATAGTGGCCAAAAACGATTCAGAAAAGGGGGTGGTGATGAACAGAGTGTCTGAATTAAGCAGACCACTCTTACCCAGTCCAAAGATCAGGGCTTGATCCATCACCGTTATTTATCTCACTGCCCCATCCCATCTCAGAACCTGGCTATATGCAAATCAGTCTGTCCCTGGCCCAGTGCATCATGGGAACAGGGCAGACTAAACTACCAAGCCAATTCTTCACCAGAAAGGAGACAAGCTACCGGGGACCGGTTTCTGGCATTTCAGCCGTCTTCGGCCCGGCTTGCTTGAATCCTGATGAAGCAGTGAGAAAGGGACTCATGTCTGAGTATACCCTACCACACCTATAGTGGCCAAAAACGATTCAGAAAAGGGGGTGGTGATGAACAGAGTGTCTGAATTAAGCAGACCACTCTTACCCAGTCCAAAGATCAGGGCTTGATCCATCACCGTTATTTATCTCACTGCCCCATCCCAGCTCAGAACCTGGCTATATGCAAATCAGTCTGTCCCTGGCCCAGTGCATCATGGGAACAGGGCAGACTAAACTACCAAGCCAATTCTTCACCAGAAAGGAGACAAGCTACCGGGGACCGGTTTCTGGCATTTCAGCCGTCTTCGGCCCGGCTTGCTTGAATCCTGATGGAGCAGTGAGAAAGGGACTCATGTCTGAGTATACCCTGCCACACCTATAGTGGCCAAAAACGATTCAGAAAAGGGGGTGGTGATGAACAGAATGTCTGAATTAAGCAGACCACTCTTACCCAGTCCAAAGATCAGGGCTTGATCCATCACCGTTATTTATCTCACTGCCCCATCCCAGCTCAGAACCTGGCTATATGCAAATCAGTCTGTCCCTGGCCCAGTGCATCATGGGAACAGGGCAGAGTAAACTACCAAGCCAATTCTTCACCAGAAAGGAGACAAGCTACCGGGGACCGGTTTCTGGCATTTCAGCCGTCTTCGGCCCGGCTTGCTTGAATCCTGATGGAGCAGTGAGAAAGGGACTCATGTCTGAGTATACCCTGCCACACCTATAGTGGCCAAAAACGATTCAGAAAAGGGGGTGGTGATGAACAGAGTGTCTGAATTAAGCAGACCACTCTTACCCAGTCCAAAGATCAGGGCTTGATCCATCACCGTTATTTATCTCACTGCCCCATCCCAGCTCAGAACCTGGCTATATGCAAATCAGTCTGTCCCTGGCCCAGTGCATCATGGGAACAGGGCAGACTAAACTACCAAGCCAATTCTTCACCAGAAAGGAGACAAGCTACCGGGGACCGGTTCCTGGCATTTCAGCCGTCTTCGGCCCGGCTTGCTTGAATCCTGATGGAGCAGTGAGAAAGGGACTCATGTCTGAGTATACCCTGCCACACCTATAGTGGCCAAAAACGATTCAGAAAAGGGGGTGGTGATGAACAGAGTGTCTGAATTAAGCAGACCACTCTTACCCAGTCCAAAGATCAGGGCTTGATCCATCACCGTTATTTATCTCACTGCCCCATCCCAGCTCAGAACCTGGCTATATGCAAATCAGTCTGTCCCTGGCCCAAGTGCATCATGGGAACAGGGCAGACTAAACTACCAAGCCAATTCTTCACCAGAAAGGAGACAAGCTACCGGGGACCGGTTTCTGGCATTTCAGCCGTCTTCGGCCCGGCTTGCTTGAATCCTGATGAAGCAGTGAGAAAGGGACTCATGTCTGAGTATACCCTACCACACCTATAGTGGCCAAAAACGATTCAGAAAAGGGGGTGGTGATGAACAGAGTGTCTGAATTAAGCAGACCACTCTTACCCAGTCCAAAGATCAGGGCTTGATCCATCACTGTTATTTATCTCACTGCCCCATCCCAGCTCAGAACCTGGCTATATGCAAATCAGTCTGTCCATGGCCCAGTGCATCATGGGAACAGGGCAGACTAAACTACCAAGCCAATTCTTCACCAGAAAGGAGACAAGCTACCGGGGACCGGTTTCTGGCATTTCAGCCGTCTTCGGCCCGGCTTGCTTGAATCCTGATGAAGCAGTGAGAAAGGGACTCATGTCTGAGTATACCCTACCACACCTATAGTGGCCAAAAACGATTCAGAAAAGGGGGTGGTGATGAACAGAGTGTCTGAATTAAGCAGACCACTCTTACCCAGTCCAAAGATCAGGGCTTGATCCATCACCGTTATTTATCTCACTGCCCCATCCCAGCTCAGAACCTGGCTATATGCAAATCAGTCTGTCCCTGGCCCAGTGCATCATGGGAACAGGGCAGACTAAACTACCAAGCCAATTCTTCACCAGAAAGGAGACAAGCTACCGGGGACCGGTTTCTGGCATTTCAGCCGTCTTCGGCCCGGCTTGCTTGAATCCTGATGAAGCAGTGAGAAAGGGACTCATGTCTGAGTATACCCTACCACACCTATAGTGGCCAAAAAGATTCAGAAAAGGGGGTGGTGATGAACAGAGTGTCTGAATTAAGCAGACCACTCTTACCCAGTCCAAAGATCAGGGCTTGATCCATCACCGTTATTTATCTCACTGCCCCATCCCTGCTCAGAACCTGGCTATATGCAAATCAGTCTGTCCCTGGCCCAGTGCATCATGGGAACAGGGCAGACTAAACTACCAAGCCAATTCTTCACCAGAAAGGAGACAAGCTACCGGGGACCGGTTTCTGGCATTTCAGCCGTCTTCGGCCCGGCTTGCTTGAATCCTGATGGAGCAGTGAGAAAGGGACTCATGTCTGAGTATACCCTGCCACACCTATAACCTATTGGTTTGCCCTGTTCCCATCATGCACTGGGACAGGAACAGACTAATTTGCATATAGCCAGGTTCTGAGCTGGGATGGTGCAGTGAGCTAAAAAACGGTGTTGGATCTAGCCCTGATCTCTTGACTGGGTGAGAATATTCTGCTTAATTCAGAAACTCTGTCCATCACCACCTGTTGTTGTTTAATTATTTTGTCCACCATAAGCGTGGAAGGGTATACTCAGATGTGAGTCCCTTGCTCATTGCACCATCAGGATTCAAGCAAGCCGGGCCGAAGACGGCTGTAATGCCAGAAACCGGTCCCCGGAAGCTTGTTTCCTTCCCAGTGAAAGAATTGGCTTTGTAGTTTGGTTTGCCCTGTTCCCATCATACACTTGGACAAGAACAGACTAATTTGCATATAGTCAGGTTCTGAGCCGGGATGGTGCAGTGAGCTAAAAAACGGTGTTGGATCTAGCCCTGATCTCTTGACTGGGTGAGAGTATTCTGCTTAATTCAGAAACTCTGTCCATCACCACCTGTTGTTGTTTAATTATTTTGTCCACCATAAGCGTGGAAGGGTATACTCAGATGTGAGTCCCTTGCTCATTGCACCATCAGGATTCAAGCAAGCCGGGCCGAAGACGGCTGTAATGCCAGAAACCGGTCCCCGGAAGCTTGTTTCCTTCCCAGTGAAAGAATTGGCTTTGTAGTTTGGTTTGCCCTATTCCCATCATGCACTGGGACAGGAACAGACTAATTTGCATATAGCCAGGTTCTGAGCTGGGATGGTGCAGTGAGCTAAAAAAACGGTGTTGGATCTAGCCCTGATCTCTTGACTGGGTGAGAGTATTCTGCTTAATTCAGAAACTCTGTCCATCACCACCTGTTGTTGTTTAATTATTTTGTCCACCATAAGCGTGGAAGGGTATACTCAGATGTGAGTCCCTTGCTCATTGCACCATCAGGATTCAAGCAAGCCGGGCCGAAGACGGCTGTAATGCCAGAAACCGGTCCCCGGAAGCTTGTTTCCTTCCCAGTGAAAGAATTGGCTTTGTAGTTTGGTTTGCCCTGTTCCCATCATGCACTGGGACAGGAACAGACTAATTTGCATATAGCCAGGTTCTGAGCTGGGCTGGTGCAGTGAGCTAAAAAACGGTGTTGGATCTAGCCCTGATCTCTTGACTGGGTGAGAGTATTCTGCTTAATTCAGAAACTCTGTCCATCACCACCTGTTGTTGTTTAATTATTTTGTCCACCATAAGCGTGGAAGGGTATACTCAGATGTGAGTCCCTTGCTCATTGCACCATCAGGATTCAAGCAAGCCGGGCCGAAGACGGCTGTAATGCCAGAAACCGGTCCCCGGAAGCTTGTTTCCTTCCCAGTGAAAGAATTGGCTTTGTAGTTTGGTTTGCCCTGTTCCCATCATGCACTGGGACAGGAACAGACTAATTTGCATATAGCCAGGTTCTGAGCTGGGATGGTGCAGTGAGCTAAAAAATGGTGTTGGATCTAGCCCTGATCTCTTGACTGGGTGAAAGTATTCTGCTTAATTCAGAAACTCTGTCCATCACCACCTGTTGTTGTTTAATTATTTTGTCCACCATAAGCGTGGAAGGGTATACTCAGATGTGAGTCCCTTGCTCATTGTACCATCAGGATTCAAGCAAGCCGGGCCGAAGACGGCTGTAATGCCAGAAACCGGTCCCCGGAAGCTTGTTTCCTTCCCAGTGAAAGAATTGGCTTAGTAGTTTGGTTTGCCCTGTTCCCATCATGCACTGGGACAGGAACAGACTAATTTGCATATAGCCAGGTTCTGAGCTGGGATGGTGCAGTGAGCTAAAAAACGGTGTTGGATCTAGCCCTGATCTCTTGACTGGGTGAGAGTATTCTGCTTAATTCGGAAACTCTGTCCATCACCACCTGTTGTTGTTTAATTATTTTGTCCACCATAAGCGTGGAAGGGTATACTCAGATGTGAGTCCCTTGCTCATTGCACCATCAGGATTCAAGCAAGCCGGGCCGAAGACGGCTGTAATGCCAGAAACCGGTTCCCGGAAGCTTGTTTCCTTCCCAGTGAAAGAATTGGCTTTGTAGTTTGGTTTGCCCTGTTCCCATCATGCACTGGGACAGGAACAGACTAATTTGCATATAGCCAGGTTCTGAGCTGGGATGGTGCAGTGAGCTAAAAAACGGTGTTGGGTCTAGCCCTGATCTCTTGACTGGGTGAGAGTATTCTGCTTAATTCAGAAACTCTGTCCATCACCACCTGTTGTTGTTTAATTATTTTGTCCACCATAAGCGTGGAAGGGTATACTCAGATGTGAGTCCCTTGCTCATTGCACCATCAGGATTCAAGCAAGCCGGGCCGAAGACGGCTGTAATGCCAGAAACCGGTCCCCGGAAGCTTGTTTCCTTCCCAGTGAAAGAATTGGCTTTGTAGTTTGGTTTGCCCTGTTCCCATCATACACTTGGACAAGAACAGACTAATTTGCATATAGTCAGGTTCTGAGCCGGGATGGTGCAGTGAGCTAAAAAACGGTGTTGGATCTAGCCCTGATCTCTTGACTGGGTGAGAGTATTCTGCTTAATTCAGAAACTCTGTCCATCACCACCTGTTGTTGTTTAATTATTTTGTCCACCATAAGCGTGGAAGGGTATACTCAGATGTGAGTCCCTTGCTCATTGCACCATCAGGATTCAAGCAAGCCGGGCCGAAGACGGCTGTAATGCCAGAAACCGGTCCCCGGAAGCTTGTTTCCTTCCCAGTGAAAGAATTGGCTTTGTAGTTTGGTTTGCCTTATTCCCATCATGCACTGGGACAGGAACAGACTAATTTGCATATAGCCAGGTTCTGAGCTGGGATGGTGCAGTGAGCTAAAAAAACGGTGTTGGATCTAGCCCTGATCTCTTGACTGGGTGAGAGTATTCTGCTTAATTCAGAAACTCTGTCCATCACCACCTGTTGTTGTTTAATTATTTTGTCCACCATAAGCGTGGAAGGGTATACTCAGATGTGAGTCCCTTGCTCATTGCACCATCAGGATTCAAGCAAGCCGGGCCGAAGACGGCTGTAATGCCAGAAACCGGTCCCCGGAAGCTTGTTTCCTTCCCAGTGAAAGAATTGGCTTTGTAGTTTGGTTTGCCCTGTTCCCATCATGCACTGGGACAGGAACAGACTAGTTTGCATATAGCCAGGTTCTGAGCTGGGCTGGTGCAGTGAGCTAAAAAACGGTGTTGGATCTAGCCCTGATCTCTTGACTGGGTGAGAGTATTCTGCTTAATTCAGAAACTCTGTCCATCACCACCTGTTGTTGTTTAATTATTTTGTCCACCATAAGCGTGGAAGGGTATACTCAGATGTGAGTCCCTTGCTCATTGCACCATCAGGATTCAAGCAAGCCGGGCCGAAGACGGCTGTAATGCCAGAAACCGGTCCCCGGAAGCTTGTTTCCTTCCCAGTGAAAGAATTGGCTTTGTAGTTTGGTTTGCCCTGTTCCCATCATGCACTGGGACAGGAACAGACTAATTTGCATATAGCCAGGTTCTGAGCTGGGATGGTGCAGTGAGCTAAAAAACGGTGTTGGATCTAGCCCTGATCTCTTGACTGGGTGAAAGTATTCTGCTTAATTCAGAAACTCTGTCCATCACCACCTGTTGTTGTTTAATTATTTTGTCCACCATAAGCGTGGAAGGGTATACTCAGATGTGAGTCCCTTGCTCATTGTACCATCAGGATTCAAGCAAGCCGGGCCGAAGACGGCTGTAATGCCAGAAACCGGTCCCCGGAAGCTTGTTTCCTTCCCAGTGAAAGAATTGGCTTAGTAGTTTGGTTTGCCCTGTTCCCATCATGCACTGGGACAGGAACAGACTAATTTGCATATAGCCAGGTTCTGAGCTGGGATGGTGCAGTGAGCTAAAAAACTGTGTTGGATCTAGCCCTGATCTCTTGACTGGGTGAGAGTATTCTGCTTAATTCGGAAACTCTGTCCATCACCACCTGTTGTTGTTTAATTATTTTGTCCACCATAAGCGTGGAAGGGTATACTCAGATGTGAGTCCCTTGCTCATTGCACCATCAGGATTCAAGCAACCCGGGCCGAAGACGGCTGTAATGCCAGAAACCGGTTCCCGGAAGCTTGTTTCCTTCCCAGTGAAAGAATTGGCTTTGTAGTTTGGTTTGCCCTGTTCCCATCATGCACTGGGACAGGAACAGACTAATTTGCATATAGCCAGGTTCTGAGCTGGGATGGTGCAGTGAGCTAAAAAACGGTGTTGGGTCTAGCCCTGATCTCTTGACTGGGTGAGAGTATTCTGCTTAATTCAGAAACTCTGTCCATCACCACCTGTTGTTGTTTAATTATTTTGTCCACCATAAGCGTGGAAGGGTATACTCAGATGTGAGTCCCTTGCTCATTGCACCATCAGGATTCAAGCAAGCTGGGCCGAAGACGGCTGTAATGCCATAAACCGGTCCCCGGAAGCTTGTTTCCTTCCCAGTGAAAGAATTGGCTTTGTAGTTTGGTTTGCCCTGTTCCCATCATGCACTGGGACAGGAAAAGACTAATTTGCATATAGCCAGGTTCTGAGCTGGGATGGTGCAGTGAGCTAAAAAACGGTGTTGGATCTAGCCCTGATCTCTTGACTGAGTGAGAGTATTCTGCTTAATTCAGAAACTCTGTCCATCACCACCTGTTGTTGTTTAATTATTGGTAATCTCAGCGTAGCTTTGCTCGCAGGATGATCGTTTTACGCTTCCCTTTGTGCTGATGTCCTGCATATATTGTGGTTGATTATGAGGTGAAAAGTTAGGTTTTTGATCAGTGGTGGCCGGCATGGCTCAAGGGGTGGGGTCGCGCGAGGGTGCACATATTAGCTCACCATCTCGCTGGGTCCCGTGTCTCTGCTCCTACTCTCCTCGAGAAAAAGGAAGCACAGCCAGGACCCACTGACCAATCATTGGTTTTGAGTGTCCTGGTTCGACTCTCAACCAGGGAATGGAGGCCTGGGCATGTTCTCCATGCAGGCTGTAATGCAGCCTTCATGGAGAACTGGGAAAGGGTGCATGACTGGTTTGGGCGGCACAGAATGCCGACCAAACAGTCATTGTGCACTTGGGAGTGAGCAAAGATCTCCTCCCCTCCCCTGCTCCGAGAGCAGAGCAGCCACGCCCACCCACCTGCCTGCAAAGCAGCAGAAAGATAACTGAAAGTTATTATCATTTTATGTTTCTACTTCTCCTCTCCACTACTTGAAGGAGTGGGGCGACGCTTCCCTGCCATAGCGGAGGAGCCACCACTGTTTGTGACCTGTTTCTAGGGTTTATGTGACTCCTGCGTCCCAGGGTTGTGCTGTTAAATCCTGGTCTATATGTAGATTTTGGCTAGAATTTGTGACTGTATATGGGTCATTGGCTGGCTCTGTGCCAAATCCTTTAGTAGACTTTTAGATGGTGGAAGGAGGTACATGCTGATCAGGCCCTTGCACATTGAAATCTTCTCAAAGTGTTAAATCTTAGACCTCTTAGGACAACTGATTCTGGAGTAACACAAGGCAGTGTAGGCAGTTGCCTTGCATTGCTCTGTCCTGTGAAGGCGTTCCATGGATGAAGCGTGGGTGTTCCCACGCATCCACCTATGTATTTTGGTGCATTTACAGATTTACTAATACTAGCAAACCTGGGAATGCATCAATGTTGTACTCCTTCCCAGGGGAGGTGTAGCAAGGAGAAATATGTTTATTTCTCCTCATTGTTTCCGCTTTCTATGTGTGCTGAAGTCTGAGGGACACATAGAAAGAGGAAAAAATCCTTAGAGTATTGCTTTTGTGCAGAAAGGGTGTCCCTTCCTGCATAAAAACAATCCGTGTTGTAATGCAGGCACCCATGCATCATTGTGCAAGTGTGCCCACATTGTCGCTTGGCAGTCACAAAAGCGCCAGCACAGAGGGACAGGAGGAATGCAAAGTAGCTTAGTAGATAAGGCAAATTACTGCTACTCCATTTGATGAAGCACAACAAGTTGTCTTGCTGCTTTGCACTGGGCCAAATACTCCATGTCTACACATTTTGTATAATGCACCTTTGCCTCACCCATTGGAGTCTCAGTCTTGTCTACTTATCATGTTTATTCAGCCCTACAACTCTCACTCTGGTCTGAATATGACCTTTTGGGATACCTCTGGGCCTCTTGCATGAACACCACTCAGATGTATCTTTGTCTGTACCAAACGTTTGTTTTCATGGTGTTTACACTCCAGAGAGGGTGTTTACACTCTCAGGCTCTCTGTCATAATCATGCTTCTCCTATTTGCTAGGATCCTGCTGCACTGGCAAAGAAGTTAACTCTTAGTTATGCAGCATTTGTGTGCTGAATTTCATCATTACACTATGTACTTTTGGAATTTGCACCTATTTGACAATGCATGTAAAGCTTTTAGAGTGGCTGCAGAAATTTGAGACACTGCTATTCTAACACAGGAGCGACGGCTTAAACAGTTAAACTTTAAACAATTGGTAAATGTAAAGCATATACTGGGGTGTTATGGCATGGTGTGGAGTTTCCAACATCCGGTTGACTGGAGACTATAGAAAACCAGTGTTCTTTTCATCTCTCGATCCCACATGCTTTAGTCCTCTGACATTCGGGCCACAGCTACTGAGGTGGAAAGTCCTGGTCAATTTACTATCAACATCAACTTTGGAGATTGTTAGAAATGGGGATCTCTGGTTGGCTAAGGCTTGCGCCAAAGCCAGGCAGAGACCACCACTCTAGTCAGGAAAAGGGAGTAACACGCCGAAGATAACCCCTGCTCACCCCCTTGGTAGCTTAGCATGAGCAGCTAGGCTTATCTCGGTGGTGATGTGTAAAGCATTTGCACAACAAACACAGTAACAACACACTAGGCACACCACAAAAGGAACTCCACACAAGGTTATATAAAAATAGCTTTTGTATTATAATAAAAACACATCCGGGTCAAGCCGGGGCAGCACTGGCAGCCCAGCGGCATTTTAGAGCGCGGCTCGGGCCGCTGCGGTGAAATGCGGGGTAGGCACCCGCTTGGATAAATAATTAAAGGAGCGGGTAGCACCCATATTAATTTAAATAAACACGCAGGCAAAGTCACGGGGTGGGCACCTGCTCTGTTTACATAAAAGGGGCAGGCGTCCAAAATGCTGATGAAGCGCCTGCAAAATCAAAACTAGGCGGACATGATGCAGGGTAGGCACCTGCAATGAAGGGGGCCATGCGGGGAATCCCTGCACTGGGGATTCCCTTTTACAGGGCCACCAAAGGGGACAGAGTGCTCACCGGGCACAAAAGAGCATAAAGGCCCCAAGGATAAAAAGGAAGCCAGTTTTTCTAAGGTCCTAAAACAGAAGCAAGGCTGAAGGGTCCCAAGAAGTCCTCCAGGCATCTAGGGGCTGGGCAGAGCCCAGGGAGGCAAGCCTTTCCCTGAGCTCCAGCAGCAGCACGCCCCTGGCAGATTCCAGTCCAAGACAAGAACATTTACTTGGGGTCACAGCCCCTCTTTTATACACTGAAATCCTTTGATCCTTTGTTGTCAAAGGTGCAGTCAAGGGGCGAACCAGTTGGAACTGGTTCCTGAGCACTTTTCTTTGCTCAGCCCCTCTCCCTATTCACAGGACAGGCCAGGGACATCAGACATACCACAGGGGGTGGAGCCAGCATTGTGGCAGGAAGGCCCAGCCCTATTCAGGTCCCAGGTGCACTCCTCCCTGCCATCAACATGCAGATATCTCCATTCACCACTGGGGCAGCCCCATCCTGACTCCTGAAGCCAGGTACACCAGCCAGCTCCAGCCAATCACAAGCCAGACAGTCAATTCACATTTACTACACAAACATGCCAACTTCTAAAAGTGGCACTTCTACACTAGACACAATAAATCTGTGCACATCATTGCGCAGCATTTAATCTCACGAGTTCGCACATGCCAAACTCACCCCAGCACTCCCAACACATCCGGAACTACCATGGACACACATATCCCCCATGCATTCCTTTGGGGGGTTAGGCTAACTCAGCACACACACTCAGAGTGCGCACGCACTTTACACTGGGCCACAGTGCTGAAGTGCTCAGAGGCCTAAAATCACTACCACCATGCTAGAGGCTAATGGCAAAAGGTTTTAGGGGTGAACCTGCCAAAAAGGCCCAAGTCCAGCAGAGATGTAATAGGGTAGTCCCATTCCTTAGGAGGAAAGACAAGGCATGACATAGACCTCAAGAACACTCGACAAGTGAGGTTTCTTCCACTCAAGTTTGCTTACAGTGTGCTACAATAAAGGAGGAATGGTTGTGTTATTTGTGCACCGGTTAGTGGTAATGGTGGCAAGACCAACATAGGATTCCACAAACAAAGAACTACACATCTGTATGGTTATGTGATGGGGTATTTGATTGCGAGAACATGATATAATTCTTATTACAACTGCACGCGGGTCTGGTGGAGTGAGTCAGCATGCGGACGAAGGCTTGCATGCAGGTCTCTGTCAGGGGTGCTGGTAAAGAGAGTTTAGGCAGAGCTGTTGAGAGTGGATCTATGTAGATTTCAGACTAGGCAGTGTACAGGTTAGAGAGTAGGTGGAATGATTGTGGATAAGAGTTCCGCTCATCATGAATTGGATTTCGAGGACAGTCTGTGGCCTCTGAGATTAGAACCTGCACGACAACCTGATATGTGGTTGTTTCATGTTGCCCATTCTCTTGTGACCTTATTAGTTTTGTGGATGGTTGGAGTTTGCGACATATTCCGCAGCATGTACAAAAGGCCTTTATTTTGGTATGTGCAGTCGCTGTTCAAAACCTACTGCATTTTGACGGAGGGCAGAGAGGTTTCATCTGTGGGTAGGATTTGCTTTGGAATTCCTGGGGTCTTTGATCAGTGCCCAGAGCCATCATTTTGGTGAAAGGGTTGTGCTGATCAGGGTGAGAAGGCACTCAAAAAGCTTCAGGACGGCTTTAGGAGTTGTCTTGAGTGAAGAAAGGCTCTTGAAGTGAAATGCCTTGGTCTCCTTTGCCTTTGTGGTTTACTTTGAGCATTGCCTAGGTGACCACTAAAGGGATACCATCTGAGGATAAATCTCAAGTGGTATACTCCTTTAGGGTGAACTTTTTTGATGGCCGCCAGGTAGGAGCTCAGCCCGGGAGCTCCCAGAGTCAGAGATCACCAAATCAGTGAAAATCCCCCTTTCTACCCATCCATCCGTCTCTAATCTTCCCACATCCAACTCCCTTTTACATCTGATTTGGTTATACAAAGTGGCCAACCTCCAGGGACGAACACCAGGAACCCGACGTGCCTTTCACCTTGCCCGCCTCGCCGCCACTCGCCAGGATCAAGCCCTCCGAGCCGGACGTGTGGCAACTCTGACTCCTACTGTCGCACCGGTTTGAGGCTGTTCCACCGTCAGACATGCAGCTCCATCACTGGTAAAATTTCCTCTGGTCTGGGTGACTTGTCGCCTTTCCCTCATCAGCGCTGATGCTGAGCTAGGCGGTGGAATCTGTGCCCCCCACCCACCGCTGACAGTGCGGTGCATAGCTGCTTAGCTGCGCTGCTCCCGCAGACGTGGCAGACAACATCGACCTTACCCGCCACAAAGAAGACCCAGGATAAGAGCAGCTGTTTCACGAACCCGGAATACCATGGGCAACCAACGAACATGGTATCGGGCTGATTCATGAGCTTGTTACACCGTTTTGTTTTCCTTTCCGTCTCCTATGCATTGAACTCAGAGTGCACTCTACTCTATAAGGGACAAAATGGCCTATGTCCCGAGACTCCTGGCCCGACACGGTTCATGATGAAGCTGGGACCCACAAGTGAGCCGATCTGCTTGAATTTTGGGAGCAGCCCATGCGCGCTGGGCTGCTCCCAAAATTCTGTCTGGACATGTGTACAAGTGTAAACAGTGTCTCTGAGTGATGGACTCATGTAAATCATCACTGTAAAACCTGGAGGCAACATGCCCCTAATTGAGGTTCAGGAGCCTGAGGGGGCTGAGAAATGTAGTGGGGGGGCCCAGTCAAGATCTGCCTGACTTAATCATGGCGCCCGCTGGCTACAATGTCTATACGCAATTTTGTCCCACTGTGCCTGCCGGGGCCTCACTGCGGGTGCTTGAACCAGGCGGGAGACTTGACTTCGTAAAGACCACCACCCTTGAGTGCAACACCACCTGAACACCTGGCTGAACGATGGCAAACATTTCTTGCTCTGTAAACATGTAATAAATAATTGTCCAACCCTAATCGCTGTTAAAATGTAATCCTGTGTGAATTTGCATTTTATATATTTATAACGCTAACCACCAGTATATGTAGTTGAACTTTGTACTTCTACCATTCCTATGTGATCTTAGAGTTTATCTGCTTGTATCTTTTGCATTTTTTTCCTTAACGTAACTGGTTCTTTTGTAAAGCGCTCTGACACCTTCGGGTAATATTCGCTCTATATAAAGTCGCATTAAATAAAATAAATAAATTAATAAAATACAAAATAAATAAGTAGCATCCTTTTGACAGCCATTTTGTCAAGTTTATTATAATGTGACACTTGTACCGGTTTGAAATGAATCGCATTTATATCTGTGACTCAAAACACGGGTTTGCATGCTGGGCGAATACTGTAGTCCTAGATTTTTAATTGTATTGCCTAATCTGTTTCTGCCATTATTGTAATGCGTTTAATTAAGCATTTTAAGGTTTTTCTTTGCGAGTCATGATTCTTCGCACAATGGAAGCCAGCTATCTGTGAGCTAAAGGGCACGGCTGGTTTGGGGTTATCTTGTACGCTTTACAATTGATTACAAGTGAACCGCGCCATTTCGTCATTTCGTCATGTTGTCAAAATTAGATCTCGTCAGCAGAAGGGCATCTCAGAGGTCACAGTTTCAGTATTTCCAGAGGGGAAGGGTGGGACCGCGTTATTCTCGTGCACGCCACTTCCTCCCCTTGAATTATTCATGGGCTGAGCCTGAGCTATTAAAAATACCCCTGTTTTAGATTTAGGGCTGACCACGTGTCCCACATTTACTGCCAGGGTAAAGGTCATAGGTATTTCACTTTTGGCGCAAGGCTGAGGAAAAAGTTGTTCCAATTATTCTTAACTTGGCTGCAAAAACGGCTGGAGAGGGACATTCTAGGAAGGCAGAAGCATGATTCAGTTCCAATCAACCAGGACAAAGCTTTCAACCGTCAGACCTTTAGTGCATGGCAGGAGAACAAGCACCAAAGTTCAGCAAAAGTTATTCCTGAGAATAGAATTCCTTCCATAGATTTATGTTTTTCATCTGTAGACATTGGCCTGCACAGTTGTCTTCTTTTAGAGTATTTCAGTTTTTTCAGATTATAATTGCCTTCCTGTAGATAAAACTTTTCATTAAAGCTTCATGGAGTCTTCAAATTTAGCTGCAGGAATACTATAATGGTTTATGTTGTAAACTTCACAATACCTCACGTAGATTATTAGTGTGTGGCGTTTTGGTGCTTCTGATCACAAAGTCACTGAGAGAGCTGCAAATTAGCTTGATAAATCTGTAAAAAAAAATCAAATCAAAATGGCGTCTTTGCAAGCAGCTTGTTCAGTATGTGTTGGGGAAGGCAGAGAGCAGTTACCATAATATTACAGAGTACAAGCATTGACAAAGCTGAATGGTCTGCCATTTCTAATAAATGAAAGTGTCTCTTCCTTGCTTGGTACATTTGAATACATGTGTCTGTGGTTGTGTGGATGGGTGGGTGGGTGTAGATGAAAGTGAGCAAAATGGTGTTATAGTCGGTCCTTGCAGTGCTACATGGAAATTCACAGAATTTGTTAGAATAACACAAGATGAGTGACACTTGGCCTGTCTGTGGGTGGATGGATGAATGAGTGCAGTAAAGGAAGAATGAGTGAACGGATGAGTTAGCAAATTGACGGCTGGATAGATCTGCAAATGCAGAGTGGAATGATAAATAGGTGGGTAACTACTAATCATGAAAATAATCAAACCAACCAATGCCCTTTCCTCCGGTTGCTGCTGTTGACACAAACACGGAGTGTGCCCACTCAACTTCTTTACTGCTTTCTAGAAGTAGAGCTGTTTGAAAAAGACTACATAATATGCATTGGTTGTATGGTACGTTTTGGTTATTTGCATAGCTCTTACTAACCCAGACGAGGCGCTGAAGCACTTTGCGGTTGGATAGCTCACTACTCTGTGTAGAACCCAGCATTAGTGATTTAGTTAAGTGTATAGTAGTGATTTGGGTGAAGTCACGTGCAATAGATCTGGGGCCTAGTTTAGAGTTTGGCAGATGGCTACACTGTCACAAACGTGACCAGTAACCCAACCACCTTAGTACAAGGGTATAATTTCCCAACACACTTGTAATAAGGTGGACGGGAAATCTGTCATGTTTGTGATGGAGTACCACTCCGACAAGCTCTAAATCTGGTCCTAGTCTACACATGAAGATTTATAGAGTTTGAGCAGATTTATACAATTGGAGCAGATTACATAGGTGAAAAGTTAATATGGTTTAAACATGGGGTTAATAGGCAGTTATTAGTTTAAGTATTTAATTAATTTAAGTAGTTGGCTGGAGCAATATGAATGAACTTATTTTGTAAGGTTACTGGGTTAGTTTCTCATCCTTAGTATATGTGCATGCCAAGAAACATTTACCTCTAACACGTAGTTTCGGAATAGACCACGGAATAGATACATTGCATCCCATTACAACACAGTAATTACAATAACTGCATTGTTATATTGCATACCATTACAACGTAAGAAGTTACAACTTGCTTTCAGTTGCGCACTGGATTTTGGAGTAGCATAATTTACTATTCCA
Source organism: Lissotriton vulgaris (assembly GCF_964263255.1). Classification (NCBI taxonomy): domain Eukaryota; kingdom Metazoa; phylum Chordata; class Amphibia; order Caudata; family Salamandridae; genus Lissotriton; species Lissotriton vulgaris. The sequence continues at coordinate 1,518,227,129 of NC_141691.1, forward strand.
ACCTCAGTCTGTGCAACAGTAGGGAAGGTGTTGGATTTTAAATACAACACCTTCTACCCCCTACAGCAAGTTGTTCTAATGACTTGCGTTGTAATGGTTTGCGATATAACAATGCGGTCATTGTAACAACCGCATTGTAATGGCATGCGATGCATCGCATGCAACGTAAATGATGTTTTCCGTAGTTTAGTGAACATTTGCTGTTTATAAGGTCATACTTTGACATTTGCTTAAGGTGGGGATTTTTGTTAGTATTTGGCTCTGGGTTGTCCTGACAGTCTCTTACCCCGCTACACATCGGACGTTTGACCTGACACGGCTACGAACAATGCAACACTGCAAATCCTTAGAACAAATCAGACATACATGATCAATTTACTCTTCTACTGACCTAGGATTTCCACCTTACAGTTGTACAGACTGTCCCTTAACCTTCAGACTGTCCTACTTGCCACTTCTTGTTCTGTAGCAGATGCGTTACTGATCTCAGGATCACTGCTCCTCTTCGCCTTGGTAAGATTTTGGCAAGAATTGCTTATTGCCCTGAAGAAGCCTGTTTCTGGGCATAATGCGTTGGCTGATTATATGATGCAAAAACAAGCACATTAGAAAAAAAGGAACAGAAAGAGTGCAAGGAATACGTCTGAATATTGCTTCTTCAAACTGTACACTAAGATTGTGTTTACCTATTGATTGTTTGTGTTGTCTCTCATCTTCCGTTCTTGCATGTCCTGGGAAATCTGTTTAATAACATGGCTCCAGATTTCTCCTGGGTAGCAGAGATACAGTGGTCTCTAGACCGAAGTTTAAGTACGAAATTCCATGTCTTCACTGCTCTTCTGAATTCCACATTATTTACAATGACTCATGTCCTTTCTCGAAGTGAGTTTCATATTTTACCAGTTTGATTGGTCAAGGGGATTGTCTCGGGACACATATTTGTGACTTTGTTTCAAATTTCTAGACAATATTGTTCTATGGAATATGCTGGATTCAAGTAGGAGAAATCTATGTATTCCGTGCCCTTCTGTATTCCAAATGATTCTCAGTGGCTCTTATGTGTGCCAGGAGCGAGGTCCATATTTTAGCTCAGTTTAGCTGCTTGGACAGAAGAGGACATATCTCTAGTGTTTTTTATGGTTATTTTTGGTACTAGCCCAGAAAATAGAGTTTTCTTTCTGGATGTATCCCTTGATGTTCGTTTGGTAAAAGACTAGCCCTTGACTGGCCTAATAAGTTCATAGCCATGTGAGTAATGCAGATCATTTTGAAGGTGAATGTTCTTGCATCAGGGAGCAGGAGGGATGTGATCTTGTAGGTTTGTATATAGACATTGTCCTACTGCTATGTTAAATATTCTTTGTTGGCATCTCATGACCGAAGCTGGTACTCCTTTGTTTAACTATGTGCATACTCCAATCATGATAGGAAAGAGAAATTATTGTCCTGATCTTTTGTGGGAATCCTAGGTGTGGAAAGATGTATCATGATATGCAGATGTTGTTACTTGGTGGTCATGAGGTTTCATGTGGTTGCTCCAAGTCCATTATTATTCCTAAGTTCCTTACTTTTTTGCTATTGTAGGCAGTTTACTCTTTCCGTGTGTTTGTCCATGGGTTCTGGTTTAAACAATCTCCATAGGTTCCACAAGTTAGGTCTCAGTTTTCAAGGCATTGATTATAAGGTGATTTATTATCTTCCAATCATGAACACCTTTTTGGAACTTATCTCGATTAGACATTTCTAGATCATTAGGTTACTCCAATGTAAATACTATCTGAGTATTGTTAGCTTAATTTTAACATTTATGGTAAAAGGATTTGAAGAGTCCCAGGAGTGCTCTGATGGATATGCTGAAAACGAGTGGTGAGATGAGAGAGATTGAGAAACTCCTGCCGTTGGACAGAATTGTGTCGATCTGTATGGGGATATCAAGATGATGCTTGATCTGTCTTTGAGATAATAGGAAGCCAGTCAAAGACTAAACCTGCAGCGCCTTTCATTTTAGTCTGTAGTAAGTGTTAAATCATGAAGTGTTGAATACAGAAGAAAGGTGGAGAACTAGTAATACTGCTACCTAGTTCACTCTTGTTTGTAGATCATCCCAGATGGAGATCAGGGTCACTTTGGTGCATCTCTTTGGCAATAAATCTGTTGGTGATCCAGTAGTCATTTTATTCACTTCTAAGAAGCTTGAAATCTGAGAGAAAGCTGTTATTTCTCTTAGTGTTCCAAGGAATTCGCTTTTTTGCCATTAGTCTGTAGTTGTTTGGGTCTTATGGATCCAGGTTGTGTTTCTTTGATGAGTGATTGTGTACATGATGTGTTCAGTTATGGTGGGGATGTGTGCAAATTAGGGCTTTTTTGATTATGGTCATTTCAGCGATTGCAGCCAGAGTTGAAATCAAGTTAGAAATCAGATGTTTTGGTAGAGAGGTACAGTTCCAGAGATTTAGCGTTGGTGATAATGATATCCTTCATTATGTTACACAACTCTTTTTTTGCGATGTTGGTACAGCAGTGCATTCTGGATTGCAATATTCTGACAACATGTGTACTTCTTTTGTGGGACATTTGCAATTAGCAATCACGTTTGAATAGTGAGCTGTTTTTGCTTTTTGGATGCAGAATTTATAAATTATGTCCTGTTCTTTAGTCAAATTTTGTCTTGAAATAATTTGCTTTGTACCATTGGCACTGGTGGTTGAATCAATCTCTATTTATATTCTTAATTTTATTATTCATCCAAGGTATCTTTCGTTTCCTATTTTGGCAGCATAGAACTATCCTCTGAAATATTTTGTTGAAACATTAGTTTGTCAATTTACTCAAATTCTCTACTGTGGGTATTTGTTTCCGGGTTTGAACTGGCAGTTGGAGATATCGCCTACTTCAACTCTGGCAGACACAATATTCAATTACTTAGTTTGGCAGAAATTGTTATATATTTCCTGCAGATGAGACCTGGAGACAAAGCAGCAGGGTGATGAAAGAAAAAAGTGGGAGATGAGGTGGGCAGGAGGTTCTTTTTTCTGGGCCACTCAGTTTACAGTGGCATAGCCCACTGCTGGTGTCCCTAACATCAATACAGGGGGCAGGTGTAAGAATAATACGTGGTATGACATAGAATGAAGGAAACTAAAGTCTAGTCTTACTTTAGCTATTCAGAGCAAAACCATATGCCAAATACCGATTCTGTGCAAACCTTATGGTTATGCCCAGCTAAAATCCAAACAAGAATGGAAAGAACAAAGGTGGCATGATCTTCTATCTCCTTGCCATGAGAGAGATATGATCAAGTTTTGGTCTCTGTTGAGTTGGGGAAGAGGCGCCACAATGGCCCAATCAGTAAATCACATCCTGCCCGAAGCACGGGCTGAGCACTTTCAAGCCCTTTATGATGAAGCATCACCTGATAACTTTTGTGAGGGGCAGGCTACTGTAAGAACAGTGTAAACAGATCTCACAGTGACATTCAACAGGATGGAAAAAGTGCTGTAGGGGTAATTGAGCAGGGGAAAGCCCAAGGCCTGGACGGCATTCCTGGTGATATTTACCTACACAACAAGACAAAATGGGTTGAGTATATTTTACACATGAGCAATGCAATTGGCAAAAGTGCCTCTACCCTCAAATCTTGGAAGGGTGCTTAGGTGGTACCTTTCTACACAAAGGGGGACCGCAATTCACCATCCAGCTACTGACCAATTAGTTCAATTGATGCACTACAGAAAGTCTTCTGACTGGTTTTTCTGGACAGGATTTGCAGATGGATCAATGACAATCAGATCCTTTCACCATTCCAAGCAGGGTTCAGAGATAAAACTAGCACTAGGGACTAAGTATTCTGCTTTTTATTATTGTATAGGAATACAGTGCTAACTAGCAAAGGCCACCTGTATGCGCCCTTTGTCTGCCTAAAGTCTGCATTTGACGTGTTTCCCAGCAAAAGCTGTGGCAGTTGTTAAAGCACATCGGAATGCCCCAGAACGTACTACCAATCATTAAATCTCTCTATTTAAATGAGGTAACACAGTTCCTTGCGACCGTCCCAGAAGACGCACCATCTTTGGCAAACGAGAAGATATCAATACTAATGTTTGCCAACTGTACTTTATTAGTACCCCAGACACCAAAAGGGCTGCATACCCTGTTGCTGCGTTTTGACGAGTTTTGTTCCCTCCTAGTCTTAGAGGTTAATGCTGCAAAGACAAAGTATATGGCAATAAGACAGCATAAATCATACAAAGGGAAGATGTATCACGGTGGTGAGGAGCTTGAAAGGGTAGATGCCTTCGAGTATTTAGGCATCAAACTATCGACTGGTATGTCATGGAAACACCACATAGATAAAGCTACTTTAAATTCCAAGCAGATAGCAGGAGATATATTGAAGGAGCACTGTCTGTCAAGTAGCAAACCTATAGAACCTTCTTTCCACATTTATGATACCAAAACCCTGACAGCGGCATTGCATGGAGCGGAATTATGGGGGGTTTCTAGCTTGACTGGTATGATTACATCTCAGCTCAAGTTTGTTATAACCTTTTTGTCCCTTCCCCCCCCCCCCCCCAGCACCCCTTTGTGCCTGCTTGATTTAGAACTCGGTAGGAAAAGAATTGCTGCTAAAGCCAGGCTCAGGCCAGAACTAATCAATTATGCAGAGGCGTTTCAGGATGTAATCAGTTTGGACAGATTCCATAAAATCTAATGGTGCAAAAACATCAGAAAGTTGCTTCTTTCCCTAGGTTTATTTAGCCATTGGGAGCCATTGCCCCAGATAATTCCCTCGAAAGAGCAAATTAAAAAACGGTATTGGCTGACACAGAAAGACTCTGAATATGAAGTGTGGCTCAAAGGTTAGAGCGGCAGACCCTGATGCAGATGTCTAGCCCGGGACCAGGGTTCAATTCCCCGCCTCGGCGGGTCTTGGGCTCAAAAATTCCACGGACCTGAAAATTCTCGCCTCGGTGCCTATTCCATTCATGGAGTCCCACTCTGCAACCCTGGGCAATAGCTTGCTTAATCTCCACAACGGCCCCCACAACGCTAAGGATGCCTGGCCTCCACCTTGGGGGTGCCCAGGAGTGGACGCCTCACAGGGAAAGCCAGGATGGGTTTCACAGCGGTATTCGTACAAGCGCCTTGAGACCCCTGCGGGTGAGTAGTGAGCTATACAAGTATCAATTTACATGTACATATCTCCAGAGGTTCTCTTGCTGTGAATTTTGTGAAGTTTAAGTCGAGCCCTCTATTTGAAGAATACCTTTCAAGTTGTTACCCGTTAAGTCGTTTACTGCAAAATGGTCCTTGCAATCGAAGCTCTCTTTGGCTTGTCAAAGCTGTAAAAACAAGTAAAGAAAGTATAGCCCATGTGTTGTTCATCTGCTCGGCCTATGCCCAGCCAAGGAGGCGTTAGATTAGGCCGAATTGCCAAAAATCTGGGGTCAAGAAACTGTCTAACAGCTATGAGGATTTTGCAGTCTGACCCTAGGCCCCTATATGCATGTGCCATGGAAAACGTTTTGGGTTAGATGTGGTTTGTTAGACGCAAGGCATTGGCAGTTGTTTAGACTAGTAACACTGTGCTGTAGTGCTTTGCAGGCATCTAATGACCGATTAGATGTAATCATTTTTTTGCGTTGTCATAGGGGCGTTAACGTGCCCAGACACTTTGTAATAATTCTGAAGTGGTGCGCTTAAAATGTATGTAGCTACTCATTTTGCAAACTATGGTGCTAAAGCCTGTGGTGTTTTGCACCTGTGAATCTCAGGAGATTTTAATTGCTGCTTGAAATGATCTGTTTTAAATTGTTTTATATCAACATGAATATTTATTGCAATTTACAGTAATTTTGGAGCAACTACTGAAACGATTTTATATACCTGTTTAATGAAATGTATTTTTTAAAGTGTTTTGTGTTTTTATCTTTCATGATATTTTAAGGATGTATTTATTCCAAAATAAACATATTTGAACTGAACTGTTATTGTCTACAGATGTCGATCTCGAAGTAAAAGATTCCTGTGGCAAAATTCCACGTCTAAATTTTAAGTACCTGGACCACCGGACCTCTGTGATACTATATCAAGGTAGGATTCAAGGCTACTTTTGATCTTAAGTTCTAGATATGGTTTGAACAGAGATCCTTCTCTGGCATTATTACTTTGTTTCCTTTCGTTTACCAATACCTCTCCTTGATCACTGAGACACTTGTTACTCTTAATTTACTAGGATTACCCCTGGGTTGCCACAGCCTATCACTTTTAGGGTTTTCTATGTACCCCTAGGCCCAAGGCTGTTCTTAGAAGTTTCTAACCTCACTACATCATTCAAAGGCTTTTAGACACACCTCAGTATGATAGTTCACATGGATCCTTGGAATCACTTACAGAATATCGACAATCAAAATATCGAGCTGCCAGAATATCGCTGACAAAATATCGACTACCAGAATATCGAATTCCTATCTATCTACAGGTAAGTACAAAAATATCGAACCCTAAATATCGTTGTAAATAATATAGTTTGCGAAAATGTCGACTTTTTTAAATCTCTTAAAAGTAATGTAAAATTAATGAAATAATAACTATAATTAATGAAAACATACTTAAAAATACTTAAATAACCTTAAAATGAATAAATGATAAATGTAAGTAAAAATAAATGCATGTTTATTTTTAATTACAAATATTAACTTAATAATATTAAAAAATAATTAATATGTTTAATAATTTAATGTTAAGAACATATTTTTAAATATAATTAAATGTATGTATATATATATATATATATATATATATATATATATATATATATATATAAATAAATAAACCTATAATATAAATATGAAAATAAATTATATATAAGTTAGAACATTAAAATATATTTTTTTTTAAATAATAATATTTTAGACTACATTAGATATAACAATACTGAAAAAATTGCATAGCATAAAAGATAACATTTCTATTTCCACTCCAAGTGGTACATTAGGGAAAATGTAGGATAGCAGGAAAATAAAAACTACTATCCCCACTCCAGCGAGTGGAACAGTAGAGAAAGTGTTGGATAGCGGGTGGCTAAAAATGACTATTCCCACTCCAGTGAGTGCAACAGTAGGGAAAGCATTGGATAGCGGAAGGGTAAATATCACTATTCCAACTCCAGTGAGTGGAACAGTAGGGAAAGCGTTGGATAGCGGGAGGGTAAACTTTACTATTCCCACTCCATTGAGTGCAACAGTAGGGAAAGCGTTGGATAGCGGAAGGGTAAAAATCACTATTCTCACTCCAGTGAGTGCAACAGTAGGGAAAGCGTTGGATAGCGGGAGGGTAAAATATACTATTTCCACCCCAGTGAGTGCAACAATAGGGAAAGCATTGGATAGCGGGAGGGTGAAAATTTCTATTACCACTCCCGTGAGTGCAACAGTAGTGAAAGCGTTGAATAGCAGGAGGGTATAAATTACTATTACCACTCCAGTGGGTTCAACAGTAGGTAAAGCATTAGATAGCAGGAGGTTAAAATGTACTATTCCCACCCCAGTGAGTGCAACAATAGGGAAAGCATTTGATAGCGGCAGGGTAAAAATTACTATTCCCACTCCAGTGAGTGCAACAGTAGGAAAAGCATTGGATAGCGGGAGGGTGAAAATTACTATTACCACTCCAGTGAGTGCAACAGTAGGGAAAGCGTTGGATAGTAGGAGGGTAAAATGTACTATTCCCACTCCAGTGAGTGCAACAGTAGCGAAAGTGTTGAATAGCGGGAGGGTAAAAATTACTATTACCACTCCAGTGAGTGCAACAGTAAGGAAAGTGTTGGATAATGCAGGGGAATAAATTAATATACCCACTCCTGCAATATAATTAACATTAATTAACAATTAATTATTTTGGAAAAATTCATTTACCTCCTACCATTTCCCCCTATAAACATCACCTACAATTTTGTAACATATTAATAAAGTAACATAATTAATTAACTATTATTAATTAAGGAGTTACAATTAACAATAGACTGAATTAATATATTTTCAAATTAATTATTATTCATTAATATATAATTAATTACTAAATAATAAAAACCACAATTAACATAATTACCATTTTAATTATTTTTAATCAATTTATATTTAATTACAATACATTAATTAACTTAACAAAAAATATAAATTATTAAATATTAAATTATGAATTAATAAAAAATTAACTACTTCATTTCAATTAAATTACTTCCCACCCTATTCTACTATAAGCACACAACCCGCTACATAATTAAATTACGCAAAAACATTTAAAAATAATTCATTAATTCTAAATAATGCTAAAAATATATATTATAATTAAATTACTTCCCACCCTATTCCCCTAAACACCCACAACCCACTACAGAATTAAATTACACAAAAATTAACTAACATAAAATTAATTAATTTTACAAAATTCAAACCTACATTACAAAAATAATACATACTTTTAACACATATACTAACACTTAAATCACAAAAAAATCGAAATTACTAACTTCGATATTGTAGACCTCGATGTTTCTTACCTGCATTTTGATATTCTGCACCAATATATTTTTGCAATTCGATATTCTGTCTATTCGATACGAAAAACTCGATATTCTGTCCAGTCAATATTTTTTTTCTCAATATTGTGACAAGTTACCGAATCCTTGCCCTCACCAAGATCATTCAGTTGAATTACATCTCCCATGGGATTAGGCCAGAGTGATAACCTTAGGTGCTTTAGGAGGTCACCAGAGCCCAGAAGCAGGAGTTATCTAAAAAAAAAAAATTCTATATTTTGTACTGAGGGTATTCTTTGATAACTTCAAATGTCTGCCCTGTATGTGACCACTGCATGTATCGTCATCCTTTGTATATTTAGGATAACTTTTACTAAGTCTCCCCTGATATTTCGTTAGCAGAGTCCAATAAAGCATGAAGCATTTTGCTTCATGCTTTATTGGACCAAGGGTGGTTTAATGTGAAACCTTATTCCTAAGTACTCACAGCATGTGACTCTTTCCAATGCAACCCCATTTACAGTAAACTTTACTTTATGGGGATTCTTCTGATTTATATTCATAAATGTGGTTTTATTTGCATTTTTTGTGAGTTCTTTCCATCACAATATGTACCAAAGGTTTTTATTGAACTCTGTAGTTCTATTTCCATCACTGTGAAAAAGCTAGCATCGTCAGAAAATAATAAAATCACGTTGTATCCCAACTTTCGCACATCCAGATTTACGACTGCTATATATTTGTCTATTAAATATGAGTGGAACCAAGACACATTCCTAGGGGACCTCACCCTTAGCTGGAAAGATGTTGCTATATTCATAATTTTTCCCATATCTTATCCTTTGTATTTTGTGTTGGCATCTGCGGCCAGCACGGATCGGGTGGTGGGGCGGGGGTGTAGGGTGGGTAAGGGTGTGTAAAATTGAAAATAAAAACGTTCCTCCTTGCCGTGTCTCTTCTCCGTCGTCTCTCTCCTCGCCGGAACAGAATAGGAAGCACCCAGGCCACAATGAGCCAATCACTATGCTGGAATGCTGAGTTGTGATTGGTCTGAATGCCGTGGTTTGATGCTCAGCCAGGGAATCGGAGCATGGCCATGTTCTCCACCCAGGCTGTAATGTAGCCTGGGTTGAGAACACACAAAGTGTACATGACTGGCCGGCCCCAGATGGCCGTCCAAACAGTCATGTGCACTTAGTGTGCCACCACTCCGCCCCTGCTTCTCTATGACCAGAGCAGCACTGCCACGCCAGCAAAGCTGCCGCAGCAAGAAAGAATTGAATGATAATAACCTTCAGTTATTAGCATTTTATTTTTCCTTTATTTCACTGCTCAAAGCAGTGGGGTGACGCTCCTCTGCCTTAGCGGAGGAGCCACCACTGTGTGTTGGTGCAATTGCACCAGAGTTGAAAGATGTTGATGTGAGATTCCTTGTTTTTTCAAAGTAACGCATGAGCATGGTTCTGTCTTTCACATAGCTGAAGAAAAGTGCTTTTGTTACTATGGCCTGTCGTTGCAGAAGGAAATCATTCATGGAACGACTCAACAAATTCAACCCTATCTTCCCGTTTGAGGAGGTTCTTGAGTTAATGTTTGGTAGAGGCAGGATAAGACGTGGGTGACCAATATTGCACCAAAACCTCTAAAAATCAAGTTAGCTTTAATTGTAATGTTGGGAAGTTACGTTGCTTAGGGGATTAGAGTTAATATAAATATCAGGATATACATCAACCATGGACAAGATGCCGACAGGCTGGCTGAAGGACAATATGTCTAGGTTGAGAAAGGAGATGTAAAGGCATAAAATAAAAGGGGCCAGTAAGCCTATCAGAAGAGCAGCAGGGTCAGCAGCATCCATGAAGGTGTAGAACCTTTAGAATTGGGAAAATTAGGCATGGGGTATATGCCAGAGCCAATCGGTAAATTGTTGATTTGTTTAGAAAGCACAGAAAGGCTTGGAAAAACGTATCAGCTCGTTGTAGAGGGTCTATTTGATTGTGCACTGCACAGGCCAAAGATGTTATATGCTTTCATCATTATTCAACCTTTTGTCAATTAAAAGGTGCACTTGTGTGCTGGCTGGCCCCTGTCTAACTTGGTGGAGTCATTAAAAAATGGTGAAAACATTAGTCATATTGGCACCTTTGCAGATGTATGCTCATTCTCAGAAGGCCGGATTAGCCTTTCATTCCACTGGGCAATTCCCTAGTTGGCTGGAGACATTGGAGGCCAGTTTTGAAAGCCCAGGGCCACTCCTGGTGCCTCTGTCACTTTTTCCCGACCCCGAGATTAATTGAAGCAGACACAAGGGGCTTCGATAGACAGAAAGAAAGAGCGGGATAATGGGAGAGAGGGATGAAGAGAGTGCAAGTGATCAGAGAGGGAGGAGAGAAGAGAATGAATGGATGGAGGGGTGGATGGATAAAAAGAGATAGAGTGAGGAAAGGAAGTGCGGGGCTAGTTTGAGCATTTTTGCCAGGGCTGCTTTTGGTTTCTCCATTCCGACCCTGGCTCCCTGTGCACGTTTGCAAAATGTATGGAAGAATTCCTGTGCAGAACGCCACAGTGGTTTTTACCAGCGTCGTTAAGGCGCTACAAATTGATATTTAATGCACAGGACTTATAGGCATTTCCTGTGTGCAATTTTTTTCTGAGCTCTTTTGTGAGGAATCTTTTTATTGGCCGCAACACAAAGTAGGCAACGGAGTGGTGAGTTAAGACACAGTTACTGCCACAGTTCTGGGCTCAATGTTGATTAAGTAGCTGGAGAGGTAGAGCAGTTCTGGCTAACCCACACTAGGCATTGGTAAAGGGTTGTTTCTCACTGGAACTTTAAAGGTATGTGCTAAAAATATAGCAGCATATGTGGATATGTATACATTAAATAGCAGATCATAACACAGTAATATATAAAGAGCAATATAGCAACAGAGACGAAACAAAACATGACACAGTACACCAAAACAATACACAGTGCAACAACCACAGTACAGACATGGCAATAATTTGGCACAAAATGTACAGAAACATGAAAAGCAAAAGAACACAACACCACCACAACAAAATGCCACACAAAAAGTCTTGTCACAGTTTTTCAACCTCCAGAAACCTGTTTTCATTCGAACGGTGGTAAAGTTGTTTGGAGCAGGCACTGCCTCAACTTTCCACCGAGGACGTTAACTGCCGCGAGTCAAACATATTTTGTAATCGACTGCGCCCGACGTTTTACCAAACTCTTCTGTTTGTTACTAAAATTAGACGCCCATCTATTATTAGCACTAATGTCGCTGTCTTGAGACAAACATTGTACATTTGTATTTCATCGTACCCGTGGCGGGCACACCCGTGCAGTCGCTCACTGGTCGTGACCTCCGCTTGCAGGAGCGAACCCTCTCAGTTCGATATCTCTCCACATTTAAATCACTCAGCGCCTCCTTTCCGAACGCCTTACACAGAGCAGCCTGCCTGATGCATCGACTTACTTTCCGCCCTCCGTTCCAAAGCTAACATGGCCAGGTTCCTGCCGTGCATTACTGTTGTGTCAGCCGGGCTGCCCTAAGTCCCGAGGATGAGGCCGGGGTTATTTTAAATAAAAGACGGGGTCAAACAGTCAGCAGAGGGGCGCGCTATCTGTGCGTCGTTTCATATTTGCACCAAAAATAACAACCCACAAAGGGTTAAAGAAGGCAATAAAACGAACAGGGACCTTCCCTGCAGGCTCAGAGTTTGGAATATTGTCATTTTTGTGGACTGCTCCGCTGACTCATTTAAAGCCCCATCACAAAACACACACACAAAACATTTCTGAATGATGTTTTTCATGTTCTTGGCGGCAGGTTAAGGCAGTGCTTGATGAAAGGCCTGTGATCACGGTATTATGAAAGCATATTTCCGGGGGGTGGCAATGTGTCATGTTTGGGGATGTGTCATGTTTTTTGTGCTGTTGTGCTTATGTGATGCAATTTCTTACGGTGTTGTTTTCTGTTTGTTGTGTATCATTCAATTTTGACTGTTTTGGTGTGCGCCTTATGCTTTATTCATGTTATGTTACTTTGTGTCTGTTATTGTCCTGCATTCTATTGTTTGCTTTAGATATCTCAACAAAAGCAGCCACATTTACAGCCAGAAGTAGTACATGCCTTTATTTTTCGCGTGACAGGCAATGATTGCCACGAAGGTGGTAAAAACGCTCTGCTCCAGCTTTTCAACTATTTAGGACAATGAGAGGTCCCTGTTATGGTCTCACCCAGGTGTCACGCTTGGCTCCCTGAAGTTGGGACGGACAGAGATTCTTAGGCCGCGCAAGAGAGAAAATGTGTGGATTCACACTGAGGCACAGCCAATTGTGCTACATTCTTAGGTGGATGCAGTGGTCGAAGTGGGGACAAAAAAGTAGGGTAACTGTGGGCGGAGACTCAGGGGGCGGGAATAAGCAGAGGATTGGATTAGTGGGCGGAGTCGGAGGAGTGGCTAAAAATAGCAAAACATACTAATTTGTAGTGCATTTGACATTTCACTGACCAGTTACAGCTTATAACGTAATTTAATTCAAACAATCGATACACATGTTTATTTGAGGTTTAATATATAAGTTGTTTATATTTAATTCATTTACAATGTGGGACATGTTTCCAATCACAGAATATTCCAAATACGCTTATAAGTGGAATCATAAGCCATTTGTCTCCGAGCCATGCAGTTTCTTTCATTGGCACTTCTCCTCCCTTTTTCTAACCACTTCTGAACATAAAATTCAGGTTTAAATTCTATGACAGGAGACCCCACGATGTTTATGAATTAAAACATTATAGAAGACAGACGATTTATTGATATTCTGTTCCGCAGTGGTGTGAGCACATCATTCATTACACTAAAGCCCTGTTCACATTCAGCATTTGAGGTACAAAAGGTGTTTATAATGTGCATTAATGGTTTCAGGCTTTCAGGGATGCAATTTTTATTTTGTTTGTACTCTCCGAAACCAAGGATGTACTGCCTAGTATCAAATACAGCGGAATTAGTTGTACGTGTTTTCTGTAGCATGAGATTAGTTAAACATCCAACAATGGAGTAAGGCTTCCTTTAGACTCTAAAGGAAGCCTTACTCCATTGTTGGACGTTTAACTAATCTCATGCTACAGAAAACACGTACAACTACTTCCGCTGTGGGATAAAATACTATAGATTGATATTATCAGAATACCTTTTACCGTAACACAATGCTGAACGAAATGTTTTCAGAAACACGTGCTGCTGTACTTCTCGTGCCAAATGAAAAGGTTTGATTGGGCAGTGGTCATAGGGTGAGAGGTCATGGAAAAAGACTAAGAGCCAGTAGAGGGGATGGTCAGGGCAGTGAACACTGCACCCCGGGCAGGCTCAGATATAAGGGGAGAGAAGCCGACTAGGCTGGCGAAAATAGAAGGTTAAAGCAGCCGCCACCCATTAAAGGGACACAAACAAAATACCCAAATAAAATAATGAATAAACAAAGTACTCAGTGAAAGAACACTGGCATTATGCAGCATCCGTGTTCTTTCAGAGCTGTAAGATTATGACTGTGCACACAGCAGGCAGATGCCTCATTTTCGCATTGGAAATTAAACTCGGGGGCTTGGTTTAGAACCGAGTGATGATGAAAATCCCTTGATTTTTGGAGTTAGTAGTAATTCCTTTGCTGAAGAATTCTCTGCTGGAGAATGTGCTGACAACATTTCTTCTGTCACTGGGATAGTATGGTAGAAGTCAGTCTGTTTGAGGATTGCCCCAAATGGTGAACCCCCTGGGGCAGGATGTACCAGTTCCTACTCAACCCAGGGGGTTTTCCATCGCCACCTGACTCTAATTCTGTCCCCTGGCATGGTGGCCCCACAGTACATAACCTTGCCACCACTATTGCTCATCATTGTAACAATTCTTCTCATACTCACACAGCTGACACAAGCCACACCAGTCACATTACTCACCCCACACACACCGATGAAATCAGTCTATTCTCTCATACAATGACATCATCCAATGACGTCACAAAATGCCCCTTTCACTTGTGTCCTATTTTTACTCTGCCCACATAATTTGCACTACTTACACAGCTCAACCTGATTACCCCTCTGCGTCATAATGCTCACACAATTCCCAACACCACTCTTCCCTTATCATTCATGCAGCGCAGAGTGATTCACAAACGATTTATAATTAATACACAATCCTCTGTGCCACCATGCCCACCAAGCCCTCTCTATGGCCTGTGACTGTCATGCCCTACAATCCCTGATACCATTGCATAGGATTTCAAAGGCGTCATCTGTTAATAGCATTGTTGAAATAATGCAGACTGAAAATCCTGCCATCTTTTAGAGTGAACCATGGAAATTGTAAATGACATATAAAAGGGATGCATAGCATGCTCTGTAGAGACTTGGCCTGGGGTGTGCAAATAAACAAACACGCCATAGAAGATATAGACAGGCACTGGTAGAAGTGAAGAAGGATTATACCAACATCGGTTCAGAGATTTAGAAAACTCAACTTAGAAATGCAAATTTACAGACACAAACTTTAACATAGAGGCAGTGTGAATAGAACTATGTTGGAAGACAATACCAAATTATCTGTCAGTGTTCACTGAATTATGCAGGAAGAATAGAAGCGAATCATGAAACATGTATGAATAAACACACATTTTGTGGCACATTTTGTGGTTAAATTATCCATTCCTTATCCTGCTTCAATGCACATAGATCGTGATGCAAAATGGCATTATCTTGTGTAAAGGGAGAGAAACAATTTTATTAAAACTGCCCTCTCTACTGGACAGAATACATTTGTTTTGGTCAACATTAAGTGTCCGAAATTGCACACAGGGGAATGCAGACATGGAAACAAAAATAGCTTTTAATAAACGAAGTTTCTCATAATTCTGTACACCCCAGTTATTTGTGAAATATCAGGTTTTTTGCCTTTACATCCTTGTGCTTGTAGAAGCACTGCTTTCAAAGAAGAACCAACCTTACATATTGTAATGCAGGCACTCCACAGAGGGGACCATAAGAAGCAACACACTAGACATTAAAAAGAAAGGCGAAGTTTTGACAGCCGCCTTGAAATAATCTCTTCTTTCAGAATGCTGCAATTTTTTATGACAAATTGGCAAACAGTGAAGAGAGTAATTTCCAGGAGAGGCTGGTGGGGCTGGGTCAGCTTTTCAGTGGCTGGCTGGAGAGCAGATGTATAGCAAGTCACAGAGTCCCCCAGGTGGTGTCCGTCAGTCTGCTTGACACCAGAAAATCATTGTCACAGGTCACGGTGGGGGCTGGCAGCCTTGTGAGGTGTGAATCACGGGCTCACAGCAGCCGCAGGGCCATCAGAGTAGCCGTTTTTGCACCATGCTATACTGATGGCCCTTTCAGTCTCACTTTGCAGGCCCATTAGACACAGCAGGGAAGGGGAGGAGGTCGGGCGTACTGCAGAGGCCTTCTGAATATTCACGTTGCACCACTCATGCGGAAAAAAAAGGTGTACTTTTAAAGTATGGCAATTTTACAGTCCCCGGTACGCTCTTTCAAAAGTAAGAAGTAGGGGAACGGACTAACATAATTTTAAGAAGTAGGGGCACGCCGCGCCCTTCCGTCCCTGCCCACTTCTAACGCTGGGTGGATGTGGGAGAGGCAGTGATAGAGCTTAGGATTACCAGGTTCATCATACATTTTTAAGTAGAGCTGGGTGTTATAATATGATATAGATACTTGACATAGCACACATGTTCGGCATACCTATGACAAGTTAGCCCAAAAATGCTTTCCTAGACAACCACGTTGTGATATCCTGTATTAATGGAATTGCATGAGCATCTTGGTTCTATGTCTTCATGGAATTGGAATGTGATGAGGTCAACATGGTTTGAAGAATGCTAGTCATTTTAATCTGTATCTGCAAAGCTGTTGGATGGGTTCCTTTGTATCCAATAAATCTTCATGAAGAATTCATCATTGATTCATTCTTTATTTGAAAATATCACACACGTTTTTAAGTAATTTCTAAAAGGCAGGAGTTCAGATTCCAATCTGAGTGAAAGTGGAGGAGAATTCCACAGTATAGGTGCATTATTAAAAACCGGTGCCTCCCATTGTAGTTATCACTAATCTTCCAATAACAATAATCTTTGCTAAGGCAGAACACAGACTAGGTGTCTGCATGTATCTGCTGACTTGGTTAGTGATGGAACTTGGTGTTCGGCCATTTGTAACCTCGAATACTTTTGCATAGTACCTTACATTGAATTCTGTATGTCGCTGGTAACCAGTGTAGTTATTTTAACAATGGTGAAGCAGGAGTTGTTCTGCAAGATTTTGTAATCAGTCGAGCTGCTGTGTTGTGAATAATCTGCATCCTATTTAACTCTTTGGCCAGGAGGCCTAAATATAATGAGTTAGTATAGTCTAGCCTTGAGCATATCAGTGCCACAACTAAAGGTTTAAGCACATTCCCAATAAGGTATGGCGCTAATTTTTTAATATTTTTTAGTAGAAGATTCATTTGGACACTGTCAAGGAAATTTGTGACTGCATAGAAAGTTTTTAATCAATATTCACTCAGATTCATAATAGCAGCTTTGGGGCCACCTCTATTGTAAAAAAGTCTATGTTCTTATTCGAAACCAACAGTTTTGTCTGTGTTAAGTTTTAAAATGTTCAGACCCATCCAAATCCATACCTATTGCATTGCATTTTGGAATGCATTTGCAGAAGGAAAGATTTTAAGTCTTACTAAGATCTGAGAGTCCGCTGCATACACATACAGTTTATATCCTTTCAGGGCAAGTTTATAAAAAAGTGATTGGACATATATATTAAAAAGATGTGGAGACAAGGTAGATCCCTGTGGGACTCCACATAATATGATTCGCCATTTGGCTATTAAACAAGAGTGCTGTCTTGCCTGTGAGAGACTGGTAAAAAAAAAGCTGCCAGAAAGATAGCAGCTCCCCTCGAAAGCCACCTTCAACACCGTCCAATAGAATCTTTAGATCAGCAGTGTCAAAAGCGCTGACATATTAGGCAGACTAAGGGGGTTTTCTGTCTATAAGAGGAATCCTGTCTAAGGTGATCCATAATGGCTAACATAACAGACTTCGTTTTATGTCTAGGTCAGAAACCTGTTTGAAGTGACGCAGTGGCTTGAATGTGATTACTCAATATTTTGACAAGGCGAGATTTTATCATTTTAGTACAGTATCGAAATAAAGATAATGCCCGAATGTTTTTCAATATAGAAGGTCAGCATTGGCTTTTTCAAAAGAGGGAAAACAACCACATTTTAAAAAGATTGAGTAACCAAACCCTGTGCCAGTGACACATTAATCAATGCTGGAAGAGATTCACCCAATACAGACGTTAAGTGTAAAAATATGGCGGAGGACAAGGATATGGGGTGAGCAAGATTTTATTTAAAAAGCTATATTATGTAATGTTACCAAATCCACCTGAAGAATTTCAAATACGAAATCCTCACTGATCTTGTCTTGCATCTGGGTTGGTGGTAAAACCCCTTGAGCCATCTCCTTTATGGTTGCATTGATTTTATTTACAAAGTAGGTATTTAACTGATCACAAAATGTTTGACAGAGAGTGAACCCGATGACTAATCTGTTAGGGGGAGGTTAATTCTTGAAACAATTGGAACACCTCCTTTTGTGTGTTGACGGAATTTTTGATCCTATTGCTACGGAAAGTTTTAGTGATTAACAGTACCGGTTTATCTTCAGCCATACCTTGTTTAAATGTTTATTTCCCCTCATCCTTGTAATGCTTCCACCATTGATGCTCTAGACATTTGAGTGCAACTAACTATGATATGAACTAAGACTCTGGTTTCTCTTTGCTCTAAACCTGTAGCTTAATGCATGGTCCTTAAGGAAAGCTTTCACCCAAGTAGCTATATGTTAAACTATTTTTCCCAGCCAACTTCCCACAGGACTGAAGCACTCTTCTGTAGAATTTTTACATTCTTTTCCTTGCCCATTTAAACCATTGGTGCAATGTCGACTTATTTACTTAATTGTGCTGGTTCAAAGATTAGTAAAGACAATTTATGTTTCCAAGTTTGGTGCAGAAAATTGAAACGCCAAATGATCAGATTAAGTACGTGGTTGAACTGTCAAATTCATTAATTTTTAATTATAAGCCCACCCCAAATGCTATGTTATTAAAATGTATAAAGCGCTTTGATACCCTAAGGTGTCTTGGCGCTCTCTGCCCAGGAGCACAAACTGAGAAGCCCTTAGTTACGGAAAAGCCACGTTTTAAGTTCTTTACTAAAGGCAAGAGAGGTAGGGATGGCTCTGATGTGAGGTGGCACACTGCTCATAATTTAGTTGTACTACTAACAAAGCTTCTTCTGCCACAATTCATTTTCTAAATCTGGAAATTGGGAGGATTTTTGCACTCAAGGA
Source organism: Lissotriton vulgaris (assembly GCF_964263255.1). NCBI lineage: Eukaryota > Metazoa > Chordata > Amphibia > Caudata > Salamandridae > Lissotriton > Lissotriton vulgaris. The sequence continues at coordinate 1,518,246,118 of NC_141691.1, forward strand.
GCGTAAATCTCTACTGGGGGTATACCACTGAAATTTCTGTTTAAGAAACTCGGGGCCAGACTTATGCAGTGCCTTATGGGCAATGCATAGAGCTTTAAATTTGATATGACTCCGTACTGGGCGCCATTGGAGTCTTTGGATGCCGGGGGAGATAGAGTGAAATTTGGGAAATCCTAATATCATTGTTGCTGCAGCGTTTTGAACTAGCTGATGTTTGTTGGTGTATTTTTCCTGGAGGTTCATAAAAAGGCCATTGCAGTAGTCTGGCGTGGATAGCACTAAGACAGAGGTGACTATTTTTTAAGAGTTTGCTGGGATGTATAGCAGAACTTTCTTTATGATCCTTAGGTTGTAGATGGACATGGAGACTACAGCTGAGACGTGTGTTTCGTAGTTGAGCTTATTATCAATGAGCATGCCTAGGTTTTTAGCTTTGGGCACTGGAACAGGGAGGGAGTCTAGTTAATCTGGCTATCAGGAGGGGGACCAGAGAGGTGAAAGATTGCCAAAAATGAAGTTGACGTGGCCCTGCTGCTAGCTAAGCGTAGGGTTGCTTGTTGCTGGGGTCGTGGCAGGGTGCCGCGCTTTCAGGATTGGGTGACTGACCTCATCTACTGTCAGGATCAATACAATATCTATTCTGACCTGATGCCTGTCAGGTGCAGACCGAAGGACTTTTGGAGCCCGCTCCAGGTGTACCTCCTAACCAGAGCTGTGCAGGACTCTGATTCTGAACCTGGGGACCGTGAAGGGATAGGTTGATGGCAACATGGTGGGCTGGGATTTTACATTACACCTGCTGATCTTCCAGTATCGGGGGAGAGGCTGAGCTGTCTCCTTTACATGCGAGCTATTGGGGGCTGTAGTTCCCCTTACGACAAGTGTATGGCTGGGAATTGAGATCGTATCCCTGTAAGGCACCTTTATTTTATGTGTCCCTTTTATCTGAGTCTCCTTTGTTTTATTTGCTGTACGCTAACGGAATGTGTCCATACTGTATTGTCTTATTAGCTTGCCTGGACATGCTGGATCATTGCTCTCTAATTTGCACTGTACATTTCGCTGTTGTTCCTTGTATTGACTGGTATCCTGCCCTGTACTTGCTTGTATCTCCTTTTTTGGTTCTGACGTACCATTGTAATGGCCATATGTGACTGTATGTATTGTGTATGCACTTCCCTTGACCCTGCTTGTCTCCAAATAAAGGTTTAAAAAAAAAAAAAAAAAAAAGATTGCCAAAAATGAATACCTGTTCATCCAGGAACTGATTGTTCTCATCCAGTCCTGAAATCGAGAAGACAGCTCGGGATCGTTAGTGACGGCTGATACTACAATTTGGGTGTCATCCGCCTAGGAGGTAATGGAAAAGTCAAAGCTTTTGATTACTGCAGCTAGTTCAGATACATGTTATGTTATGTTATGTTATGTTATTATCATTTATTTTGCGCACAGATGCTCCAGCTAAGGAGCGTCCTGGCGCAAGGAAAAGGTGAACATAAGACAACGCAATGGAAAACAGAAAAGTGCAGACAATCAATATAAGAGGAATTAAAACAGGTGAGTGTTCACTGCCCTACGGAATACTAATAGATCCTCTAACAGGCGGATTTCCAAAGGAAGGGAGTTCCAGAGAGCCGCGGCTCTCACACGAAAAGAGCGACCGCCCATCCGGCTAAGCCTGAAACGCGGGATAACCGCAAGGGATTGCCCAAGAGATCTAAGAGAGCGAGTCGGGACATATGCGGATAAGAGATTATTGAGAATCTCAGGTGCCGACCCTTTTAAAATTTTGAAGGCAAGGCTGAGGGCCTTAAAGTGGATTCGACTTTTGATCGGTAACCAATGTAGGGACCGCAGAGTGTTGGAAATGGGGCAGAACCTCGGCAGACCCACCACTGCTCTCGCAGCCGCGTTCTGTACACGCTGCAGGCGGACGATCTCAGATTGGTTAACTCCCAGCAGGAGCGAGCTGGCATAGTCCAGCCGGGAGATAATCGTCGCTTGAATGACCAAGTGTCTCATCGGAGCATCAAAAAATTTGAGCACCGGCCTTAGCCCACGCAGGACACCAAAACAGCATGCCGCCACTCTCTTAGTGTGGGTAGTGAAGCAGAGGGTGTGGTCTAACCACACTCCCAGATTTCTGAGTTCCATCACTGGAGTAGGGGCCGGCCCTAACTCAAGAGGCCACCAATTGTCCCCCCAGCGATCCGCTCCCCTTCCAACGATCATCACCTCAGTTTTTTTCGCGTTCAGCTGGAGACAGTTGTTGTTCATCCAGCTGGCCACCTCTCTCAGCCCATCTCGGAACCTGGGGGCATCCTGTTCGACATCCCCGCTGATTGTGACTGCTAGCTGCGTGTCGTCGGCATAGGAGACCATGGTTAGGCCCCACTGCCTGGCGACATCAGCCAGCGGCCGCACGTACAAGTTGAAAAGCGTGGGACTCAGCGAGGAGCCCTGAGGGACCCCCAGGTCCAGCGGATGGAATTTGGACTGAAAAGGAGGGGTGGCAACGCAGAAGGAGCGATCGCTAAGGAAGGAACGGAACCACTGCAGAGCCGAGCCACATATGCCAATGTCTTCCAGGCGGTGCAGAAGGATGCGATGGGACACCGTGTCAAAGGCAGCGCTAAGGTCTAATAGAATAAGCGCTGCCGTTTGACCTGCATCCAACACACTCCGCAGATGTTCTACCATTGCCAGAAGGGCGGTCTCCGTGCTGTGACCAGCACGGAACCCATTCTGCGTAGGGTCGAGGACATTGGCCCGGGCCATGTGCTCGGAAAGAGCCAGGTTGACATGGGCCTCCATGACTTCGGCCGGCCAGGGAAGCAGTGAAATCGGGCGGTAGTTTTCCGGTTTTAAAGGATCCAATGATGGTTTTTTCAGGAACGGGGAAACCACCGCCTGCTTCCACTTGACAGGAACCGTACCTGAAGTCAAGGAAAGGTTAATCAGCGAACACACTACAGTGCGCCCCTGAAAAGCAGGATCTCTAAAGAGGGCAGGTCTGAGCGGGTCCGCAGGAGAACCGGACTTGACTCGTTGTGCCCACTTGACAAACCCATCCCAGGACAACGTAGGGAGAGAGTGTAGTGCCGGGCAGCTGCTAGGGCCGTTCAAAGGAATAAGTGGCAGCGTCGTACTGGGGAACGACTGATAAATGGTCTTAACTTTCTCCAAGAAGAAAGCGGCCAAAGTCTCGCAGTGGGAGGTAGAACCATCCACCTGCGGATCCGCTCTCTTAGCCATCAAATTTTTGAGGGCTTTGAAGATGGTCTTCGATGGGTTGTGGCTGTTACGGAATTCCGTCGCATAGAACGCCGCACGGGCTCTACAAATAGCTCGATGGTAGAGCTTGACGGAAACCAAATACGCGGTTTTCTTGGCGACATCATACGTCTTCCGCCACTCCCGTTCTGCCCGTCTGCATGAACCCTTCAGAGCGTGGAGGGCACTGTCCTACCAAGGGCTCGACTGCCTGGAGCTGGATTTACTTAAGATAATGGGCACCAATACATCGAGCGGCTTGGTAATCCAGCTGCAGAATTGGTCGTAGCCCAAGGTGGCATTCAGCCATGATGTGATGTAGGTCCTCTAGCCTAAGCTTATTCCAGTGCCGCCGAGGGATCCACTTAGGAGATGGAATGATGGGGGTTTCCGGGCGAGGTAGCCAGACGGACACCAAAAAGTGATCGGTCCAGCCCACTGGGGAGAAAGCCAGGACTTGGACATCCGGTAAGTCAGTAAAAAACGGGTGCAAGATGTGACCAGCCACATGTGTAGGTTGTGTGACAAGTTGGGTCAACTGAAGGGCCTCCAAGTCCGCCAGAAAACCACTGATAGCCGAGGTCTGTTGATTGTCAAAGTGGAGGTTGAGATCACCTAAGATGCAAAAATTGGCGCAGTCACTAGCTAGCGTACTAACCGCCTCAGGGAAAGCTCCCCTGAATGCTACATCACTGCCTGGGGGGTGGTACGCGACCATCCCAGACAGCGTGAACTGGGGACTGATGGTGATCTTAAACAGGGCGCTTTCGCACCCAGCAATATGCAGACCCGTCCAAGTGCACGCAAAAGTAGATTTTATAGCTAGGGCAATACCTCCACCTCTGGGCAGGCGGTTCCACGTAAAAAGTGAATATCCTGGGGGGCAAGCCAAATTAATTATGGCTGCGTCTGTGTCCTGGAGCCAGGTCTCAGTGATAATAAACAGATCTGGCTCCTCGTCAGTGATAAGGTCCATGATAGACAGATGATGTTTAACCAGAGATCTGGTATTGAGGTTTAATATCCGCAGACCATGAACAAGACCCTTACTCAGCTGAGGCGTACTTATGCCTTCCCGTGGGGAAAAAAAAGTCAACAAAATGTTTCAGAATTTCTATAACTCCGTTAAGGAAGACGTCAATAGTTGTATGTCCCTAGAAAATCTGGTCTATGCTCCTCTGACCAAATTCTCCCTCATGACTTCCAACCAATTGGCCAATGCTTCACCAGGTCTAAATCTGGGTCTAAAGAGGGTGAACTAAGCGAGGATCCCTGAGGGACCCCGCAAGAAAGTGAGAAACGAGAGGACTCAAAACCGCCCAAGGCCACAAATTATTCCCTGTGTGACAAGAAGGAAATAAGGAGGGACAAGGCATTGTCCTAAACCGCAAGTTCAGCTAGCCTAGTGACTAAGATCTTGTGATTGACAGTATCAAAGGCTGCGGACAGGTTGGGGAGAAAGAGATGCAGAGCTTCCAAGTTTACGGCTGCTCTTATCTCCTCTGTAGCTTTGATGAGGGCTGTTTCTGTGCTGTGCCCCGGTCTGAACCCAAACTGAGTTGGGTCCAGGAGATGACTATCACGGATAAACTGGGCAAGCTGCTTATTAAGAAATTTTTCCACAATTTTATCCAGAAGGGAGAGGCAGGAAATAGGCCAAAGTTGTTGAGGTCTGAGGGATTCAGGCTGTTTTCTTTTTTTTAATAATGGGAGAACAGAAGCTTTTTTCCAGATTGAGGGAAAGACTTCGGTGAAGAACATGGAGCTACAGATGTCTGAGAGGTGTCTTGCTATGACTTTGGGTGCTAATTTGAGTACTCCAGGGGTACAAGGGTCTTGAGGGGACCCAGATTTAGACCTGGTGAAGCATTGGCCAATTGGTTGGAAGTCATGAGGGAGAATTTGGTCAGAGGAGCATAGACCAGATTTTCTAGGGACATACAACTATTGACGACTTCCTTAACGGAGTTATAGAAATTCTGAAACATTTTGTTGACTTTTTTTTTCCCCAAAGGTAAACGTCATGCCATTGCAAAAAGCTTATCTGGGAACAGCAACATTATTGCTTGGGCGGAACAGAGTTTGGTCAGTATGTAAAATGTTCCTTGGTTGAATTTGAGGCTGATTCTATCTGCTGGGTATAGTAGTTGCTTTTTTCTTCAGTTAGAAGCATTATAGTGCCTATGCCAGAATCTTTCCTGCATTCTGCATGCTTGTTTCTCTCGCCCAAGTGCCTCTGAGAACAAGGGTGCTGATGGTAACCATCTATTTTACTGGGATATTTTGAGGGGGGCTATTATAGCAAGAGTGGAGTTAAGCTGGTCTGAGTAGTAAGAGGATGCCAACTCAGCATGAGATGGAAGTTAGGGTTGGGAAAGCATCAGCTATTGGTTTAAGATGTTTTTGTCGATTTTACTCTATGCCCTGTGGCAAATGGGGCCCTCATCGTTTGCGGAGGTGTGGACCTTGTAGGAGATTTCAAGGCTAAAGATAATAGACTGATTGTCTGACCAGCTGAGAGGAATCACCTCTTCAAATGTGATATGATGATTGTTAGTAATGAGACTGTCAAGGGTATGCCCTACTTGGAGTGTAGGTTGTTTAATACGTTTAAAATACAAAATTTGGGAATCAAAGCATAGATGCCCGCACTCGTCCTAACTTCCCTATTATTCAAAATCCATAGGTGCAAAAAGGGCTTGAGGCACAATTCCCTATACCTCCAATAAATGGGTAGCTGACCGTGACACAACCAGCTTTCCCAAAATTTATAGCAAGCAAAAAAGTAGCCCTGCACACTTTACAAGCAAGTATAACAATTACACACTCAAGTACAAGATTATTACAAAGAAGAGTCGATGTTGTATTCGTTTTCGTTTTGATCCTTTATTTTCTTTTGTTTAAAACCTTTTGAAACCGCCAGCGCATTTCGTCCGAACAAGGACTTCTTCAGGGCTTATAGTGTATATCTCATGCGCTTCCTGTAAATATTCCCCATGTGTTAAGAGCAAATGCTTTTTGGAGTCAATTTGAAAATTCCAACATTAAGGTCTGTTTTAACCCAAGTAACGTTCCCTGTTGAATATATATCCGAATAGCATGTAATTCTCGCAGTCCGATCTTCCACGACGAGGAGCAGGAAGATCGGACTACGAGAATTACATGCTATTGTAAAGTGTGCTGGGTTACTTTTTTGCTTGTTTCATAAGTTTGTCAAGTTCAAATCTAATGTATGTACCATTTAATGAGTGGATACATGAATATTGTGGGTAACAATCAGTAAAGACATCAAGTCTGTAAATTATTCTCAAGCCCAGCCTCATATTCCTCTTCCTAATAAGTGAAATCTCTAATTATAACTCATTGGTAATGCTTTATTAACCGGGAACAGCCCAGTTCATAAAACTGCTTTGGAAATTCTGGCACAGATTGGGAGACAAAACAACACTGGGTGTGGGCTTCCCACAGTAAGGCCAAGCCTCATCAATACAATTAAACAATCAGAAAGCCAATACTGCAATTGCAACTTTATACCCAATTCCTGCGCGCAAAGAATTCAAACTAAGTGCGGAACAGTAACAGAATCCTTGAATTGAATCTTTTTTTTATTTATATTTGGTTTAACGAAATGAATATGTTGGTGCAAAGTTTACCAAAAATTCAACATTTTTCGAACACAAACAATACAAAAAACATACTATTCATAAAAATGACATTTCCATAAAACAGTGATTACACAGAAATTTACAAACAGTTCAAGTGAAAACACAGCCTAACATACCTAGTTGATCAACATTTCCAATCAACACCCATTCTCTCACACACACACAACACACTATCGACTATATGTACAACTATAATGTCACAAATTAATTTTTAGATGCATATGAAAACACAAATAATGAGAGCACCATAGACAAAGATTACGAAAGAAATTAGCCTATTAATATCGTTTTTTCGCAAAGCAGATAATAGGATTTAGTAGTCTTATGGTGACGTAGAATGGTCTACGCGTTTTGAACCCCTAAAACATTATAGGGTTCTCATCAGGACCTCATGGCTTGTGTGAGGGCTCATATTAGGCTGGAGAACCGGGCGTTAGACAAATGCACAACCGCCACAGGCAAACAATTGGTTTGAGAAGTGATCATTATCAGTACAAGTGCATGTAGACCCACATTGATAACCTTGGTTATGTTTCAGGATGGAAATTATTTCTTGTAGGAGGATAGCATTTTCCTTACTTCTGGTTCAGGGATTGGTGTAAAGTCTTTAAGGCTACAGTCACGGGGTGGTGAGGGTGATGCTGGTGGTGCATCAAGTGCTGGGGATAGTTCTGTATAGTATTGAGGTACCTGAGCAGATGATCTCCCAGTGGAATCAATGTTTTGGACTCTAAGGGGTCCATTATGATGGAACTCCGTCCGCCACCGTAACGGTAAACGGGACCGACTGCCAGAGGTGCGGCGGTCCCGCTGAGCCCACTAGGATGCGACCGCCACCCTGGCGGTCACATCCCGCATACAATGTGGTGGGCGCTGCTTTGAGCAGCATCCGCCACATTGTTAAATATGCATGTTGTGCATTGGCATGCACAACGTGACAGGCAACGCGTGGTGCCTGCCACCTCGTGTATGCCAATAAAGGGGGGTACCATAGGTACCCCCCAAGTGCAGCCCACCAACCCCCACCACCCAGGGGCTCGCAACGGGCCCCCAAAGTTTTCACTGCATGCCTTACCATGGTGGAGTCTCGGCCATGGAAAGGCATTCCATCGCAGCCATACTAAGATGGTGTCCCTTTTCCGCCCGGCCGGCAATCCAACCAACAGAAATGCGACGGACGGTCTTTCCATCCGCTGTGGTGCCCCTCGCCATGCTAATATGGCGGGGGTGAACCAGGGACATTTTGCGGGCGGATCGCCACCACTGGCTCGGAGGTGGCGATCCACCCGATATCATAATGGGCCCCTAAGTAATTAATTTTGATTGTTAAGACACAACCTCAGAGTGGGCATAAGTGTGTGTTTTTGGGACACTGACTGAGACCACCTCCATGAAGGTTTGGAAAAGCAATTCAAAGGAATTAGAAGATGTAATGAAACATCCCTGATAGTATTCTTACTTTCCCCTTGTGCTTGCATCTTTATAACCTCTAAAAAACCGAGACAGGCTAAGTGGTCAGAGGAGGGAGTTATTGCTCTTTTTTTATTGCTTTTTCTTTTCCGTAGTCATGGGCTATCAGTATACCAGTTGTTTGAGTACGTTGATCCACTGTTCCTGACTTTGAAAGAGCCAGCGATTCAAGTAGGATAGTTGATTCAGAATGTCATATGGGACACTGAGCAGAGTTCGAAGCCTAATTTATTATTTAATATTGTGCTTACAGCACTTTTGTTGTGCAACCACAATGCAAAATGCTGGTAGATATTTACAAAGCCAGAAAGGCTGCGATTTGTGGCGCCTTGTGTGGCTTTGTAAAGAAATGTAACGGAACACAATGCCTTGCATTGCACTACATTTTGTTCTGGAAGACCTCCCATGGGTGGAGCATGGGCATTCCCATGCATCCACCAATGAATTTCACTCAATTCCGGATTTGCAAAGGTTTGTAAACCTGGGATTGCTTGAAATCACTATGCCTCCCAGAGGATTGCATAACTAGGCGAAAAAATATTTTTTTCTCCTTGTTATTTTCTCTATGTGTACTGCATCCTGAAGCACACATAGAAAGAGGGAAATACCTCAAGGGATTGCTTTGTGCAGGAAGATATCTCTACCTGCAAAAAAACAAATCTCCTTGTAATGCAGTCAACTTTGCCCTGTAGTGCAAGGGAGCCTGGCTTGACACTAGGCTGCCTGAAGTGTGCTATCGCTATGAGAGAGCAGAAGTGCCACATATCTTAGTAGATATGGCACATTTCAGCTTTCTTCCTTTCATGCAGCGCAGCACAGCAAGATGCCTTTCTGCATTGTGTTGCTTGGTAAGTCTGGACCTTGATGTCTGAATAAGAGCTTCAAACTGTATGTCATTCGGGTTATTTTTAAATTTAAAACCAACACTTCGTGAGAGGCATCAAGGAGGACGGACGTATGAGGTCGGGTGCGCTTTACAGACTACCGCAAACCAAGGAACGCCGGGACAACAAATTGCATATGATCGCAGCGTCTCCGCCACTTACAGGCACCCGACCCTGGGATTCGGAATCAATTAAGACCGGGCTACAACGCGAGGGATAAAAGCAACAGCTTATGACGAGGTGGGATAGCAGGCGTAATACTCAAGCCAGCCAACGCGGCCAATAAAGGAGACAGACTGCTATCTACCACCCTCCCCATACAGACTGAAGGTGTGTTCAATGATACTGAGGTACTGCTATAAGAACAGATCTGACTTCAAACAATAACTGCGATGCAAATATCTTCTGACAAGGAATCTATCAGAATGAAGTCAACAAGGACCATGCTATAAGGGACTCCAGGCATAGGCAACCACCCAGTGCCCAAACAGGAGAGAAGTACAATATAGAGTCTTGAAAAAGATGGCCCACATCCAATGAGTCCATCGAAACGCGTCAACGCCTATTCTTTGCACAATTTAATAACCCAACTCACCCCACGAACATTGAAAAAAGACAAGTCTGGGTTTGAGTAACATTGAGGGATATAATGTGCACTATCATATGACAAACTGTGAATGTCTGTGTGTTTTCTTCTCTCCCCCTCCCTTTCCATCTCACACTGTATGAATTAGAGTATGTTTATAGGTGTTTCTTTTATCCATTTTTCCAGCATTTATGTCTACATAAATTGTGTATGAACTATAGGACAACTGTTTGATAATGTCTAAATGAGTAGCATAAAGAGTGACAAACTCTATTTTAAGCTTTGTGTATGTGTTTTTTAGAACTATGAAAACATTGTTTTAATAAAATTATTTTCTACCTTTTTACATATAGTGTTGATGATGTTTATATTTGTATTGATTTGAGGTTTGTGTCCAAGATCAATACTTGAGCTTCAATACTTTAGACACTTGACCAAGGGAAACTGTTTAACTCTACGATGTCATTCAGGTTATGCCATGAGGATGAGAAGAGTTTAGCTAAAGTTGAGCTATCAACAACATGACACGTAACCCATGCAACAAAGGTCAAGTAGAATTATGATAAAAAAGAGCTTCAAAATAAAGCATTCGTACATCCTATCATATCACTACACAGACTGGCATTTATTGGTATCACTAGTTACTAAACAAGAATTTGGAAACACTTATGCTACTCCTCCCACCACTCTGACGACACTGTTACCAGTGAACCTATAGGCAAGTCATTTGTCATGTGTAACCCATACATGAACTAGGGTTTTATTAAAGATGGAGCAATGTTACATTAAAACATGTGCCAGAGTGGTTTTTGTACAACACACACCATGAACTAATGTTTTCAAGGTGCTCTCAAACGTGATGATAAAGCAAAAGGTAGGCACAGTGCAATAAGGCAATTGCAAGGGATTACACAATTTGGTGAAGCAGGCCAGCAATGCCTGCAGCGTATGATTTCATGCTGTGCAATTCAGAAATTTCACCTGCTCATTGTACATCAAATGTTAATGCCTTGTCTTTATATCTTTCAAGTGTTACCTTAGTCAACTGTGTTAATTAAATGTACATGATTGCATGTTAAATCAAGTTGAAACAAGAAGTCTTTCAAGAAAATATTACAAATTTACACTGCAGGAGGGCAGTGTACTATATTTTAATGTTGATATTACATGCTTTCCATAACTTAAAGATAGTTCCCTCTAAGCTCTCTTCACCAACAACCCGTTTGGCATAATCAATCATTAAGGGTCCGCAATCGTCCCATATACTGGAACACTTGGCATTCTAGAGGTTTAAGATGGATCTCTCAGCTTATATCTGATACCCAACCCCTTACTTTCTCTGATCTTCAATCTAGATTCTCGCTACCTTTGTCCTGTAGACCGCAATATAATCTTCTTTATCCTTCTCTCATCCAATTTCTCCATAATGTACCAAATAATACTGATTTTTCTTCAATCTACAGAAACTTATCCTCAATATTGGAAAATTCACCCTCCGCATCCAATATTTACAAAAGTTTAAAATTCCCCTCAGAAAGACAAAAATCTGAACTGGCATGGGAAAAGGATATATCAGAGTGGCCAATTACTATGTGGGATAAAATATGGTCTAAACTTCAAAAAACTTCTTGGGTTGCTAATACCACACAAACCCTATTTTTCATTTTTCACTGAGTAATATTTTCCCCAGTATCAATAACGTTCTTCTTTATCAGAAGTGTCCCCTACCTGCTGGTCCTGTCCTTGCCCTGATGCAGACTTAAAACATATGATGTTTGAATGTCCTTCTATTTCTCAATTTTGGCAATCAGTCTGGTCCCAAATTCAGATAATTTTAAACGTTCAGGTCCCTTTTTCATTCACAAATCTATTTCTAGATACTCTATCGCCCCAATGGCGTCATTCACCACTAAGTTCTAAACTCTTAGATTTATTGTTGGCTATTGCTTTCCACTTAATATGCTCAAACTGGATGCAAGCTGATAAAGTCATTTTCAGAGCTTGGTGGAATGCTGTTTGTTTTCTGGGCCGTACCTCACTTAATCTCCCCGACGGCTCCAAGCGCCGTGAAACCCTTATGGGTGATATGTCCGCGCTTAAAAATATGAATTATTATCATTATTATTATCCAAGTGACAAACGAGCAGTCTTGGTTGGGCCTATGTGATCGTTGCGTTTTTTTTAATCTTTAAATTTACAAGCGATTCGATTTCAGAAAGTGCTTAAATTAACCCTGCCTTTTATCAAAAGAAAAAAGGGGACAGCCATTAGTCCACGAGAAAAGATGATAATGATTGCAATAATTGAGACACGAATAAAGTGTCCCCTCGCTCAGTGCTCTGCATCTTCCTCTAGAGATATCCAGGATTTCGAACAAAAGGGGAGTTCCATCAGTTCCAGAATGAGGACAGTGTGGAGCTCTGTTTCAAATTAAAGGGTTCAGCGTTACAAACTAGTGCCCAGAAGCAACGTCCTAAATTAGCTAAATTGCTTGGAAATACGATTAAATACACATTTCTCTGTTGAATGCGATATCTAACAACGTGATCATCCAGATGGGCTGAAAAACCTTAAAATCTCTTAAATGCCACGGCAGATTCAAAACACGTTTTTACAGATACGATAGTCCATAAAAACATTAGATAAATAAAACATTTATATTTTCACCCAAAAAACTGAAAAGACATAAAAAATTTCTAAGAGCAATGCATAATTTAAAACGTTTACATCACTTAAAGGTTTCATAGCAGGAACGAAGTAAGTCGAAACAGTATACTTTACAAATAATGTTACAAAAACGTACATATTTCCAGGAAAATTGGGCAATCCGTTAACAAGTTTACTTGTGCATTTAAAATAATTCTAGCATGTGATTAATTGGGGAGCCAGTGGTGTGATCTATGGACTACTGAGACATGTTCCTTTCTTACAGCTGCATTTGGGCGTTTGCTTATTAAACGTTTCCTGGGCTCTCACACAACACAATTTAGCACTGTGCACGGGGGCCTTTAAAATAGTTAGTTATTAGGCTATATTTTGCATCGCTTTGTGTCATCAGATCGCCCGCCCAAAGCTTTAGTAAATAAGGGCCTCGATGTCACCTGCATGCCCTGGAAGAGGCCATCTGTCAGCCCTGCATAGTTGGCATTACAATTACCTTTGCAGTTCAGCCTCTTCAGCATTTGATATCTGTTTGAATGTTACGTCCCGAATATGCATTTTTTTCCAGAGAGGAAAGCACTTTTCTGTGCAAATCTTTGCAATTGTGGCCTAAACATGCGCCTCTTTGTTGGTGATCCCTTCTGTATTCCACACTCTCTCTCATCTCATGTTTATGTAGACTATGGACCCTGTGGCCATATTGTCTGCTTTGATAATCGAGTGCCAGACTTCACAGTACTTTCTATGGTGAGTGTCTTGGATAAAACTGAAATGTGTTGTAAAGTGCTTAATTTGTAATAAAATAAGTGCCAGGACCCTCGTCAGGTGGCCACTAGGGCTGGCACCACCCATTGCCCATGCCAGCGCTGCCAAAACAAAACTATTAACCATCACACTCCTAAAATGGTGACAAGTCAGACTACACCAAGCCCCCAAAGCTGTAAAAATTTCTTGGGCAGCAGGTATTAAACATCTGTTGTTGTGCTCATCTCTAAATTAGACACCATTTGTCAGACTGTCATATGTGCCGGTGCTGACAATTAAGTGCTGGTGTCAAGCACAGGAAACCACTGGCTCAAATTAAGCACTGTTTTGGTAACCTTTGTTGCCACACATATCTTAATTATAAGATATGTAGTTATGAGAGTTATGAGATAGGCTATGTTTGATTACCTACGTTTGACATCTGCTTCCGAACTGTGCGTTTCCGGTGGGCGGAGCTTGGAGCACTGCCCTTGGAGGTGCAGTGAAGGGCAGTTTTCAGCAGCAGCATCCTCCATTGCTTCGTGGCAGGTGCAACGGCAGCTGAAACCAGCTGTCACTGCAGTGTGAGCAGTATGTGATGCGAGGTCTCAGGGCTCAATAGTGTCAGGCGCAGTACGAGGTATATTGGGTGCTGCTTCTCCCCCGGCACCCTGCTGGATCTGCTTACGGGGCTCCAGGTCTGGCAGGAGCAGTGCAGGGCGAGCTTGGTAGCTGTAGTCAGCCAACACAGGGAGTGAACCCGGTGGCCCAGCTAGTTCGGGGGGCGGTTTGCAGGCAGTGGAAGCTCCCCATTGGGGCGTGGGAGTGCGAGAAGGCAGAAACATAAATGGTAATAACTACCATTTTATATTTCTGCTTCTTGCACTGCGAGAATGCAGAATTGCCTTGTTGGGGTGGGAGGTCCTGCTCGAGGGCAGGGGGGTAGTGGCTTGCCCACTGTTGTGGCTATTGACTGTTTGGGGGGGGGGGCGCTCTCTGCTACGCCTCACCAATCACAATGCTGCCATTGCAGTGTTGTGATTGGCGGAGGGGTGGCTGCCTTTACTGATGATGATGAGAGCTGGAGCCAGAATTGGACAACATGGCATCGGATAAGATGAATGAAAGTCACCCAAGAAAAATTTAAGCAATGGACCAATCTGCTAAACATGTGTGAACCACAGAATCCACTGGTTGCCTGGGTAAATATGCTAGTAGATTAAAAAATCTTCCTTGTAGCAAACAATTGGCAACGTCTGCTCAACCAATGTCCGGTCAAAAACAGATGGTACAATAGCGCTCTGAAACAAAAGAGGCGGGCTCTAAAAGTAGCGAAGGCAAAGCAACATTTGTAAGCACCTGGAACTCCTTCACCTACACTTACAGAGTTTAAGAAGGAATGTAAGAAAGCTATTTGGGAGGCAAAGTGTGCAAGGAACAAGCAAGACTGGATATAGATTGTAGAAGCCTGCAAATCTAAAAAACTAAAAAAAATCCCTGTGGGCCCTGATCAATCAGTTAGAGCAGTACCCCACCTGTCCTGCAGGCAATAACTTCCCGCTTGCTGATATTGGATCATTATATCGCAGCAACGAAGCCGTCCTCCTACGTAAAAACAACAAGAAATAAAACTTTAACTCTTGCCTTCCCGGGCCACTATTGCGGTGCAAATATAGAAAATAAGGGGAATTGGGGTGCCGGGCCCAAACAGGGTGCGAGCTTCAAGCTACTAGCACTACCCAGACTTATGGAGCGAATTACTCTGCCAACTATTTAATTTCTGCCTCCATGAAAACTCCATACCTTTGTCTTGGCGAGGGTCAATCAATCCTCCATCAAATCTACAAAAAGGGTCCTTACTTGGCCCCAGATCGTTCTCGTATGATTGCATTAGTAGACCCTGATGCAAAGATCTTTGCTGGCATCCTACTGCTGGAATTGGAAAACTGGGTGGAGGATTCCAGCAAGCTCTCACACA
This sequence comes from Lissotriton vulgaris, assembly GCF_964263255.1. Lineage (NCBI taxonomy): Eukaryota > Metazoa > Chordata > Amphibia > Caudata > Salamandridae > Lissotriton > Lissotriton vulgaris. The sequence goes on from NC_141691.1 coordinate 1,518,261,379, forward strand.
ACCAAACAGGTTTTCATTCTAACTTGAGCATCACAGACAACCTTGTCTCCCTTTGTATGCTAATAGCGAAACACACTCACAAAAACAACTGCTCTACATGTGCTTTGTCGATTTCTCAAAAGCCTTCTACCATGTAGACAGGAACTTGCTGTGGTATAAATTGGCATCATGGAATGTCCCAGCTAACCTCCTGTGAGCATTACAGCTACTGTACTCTGAAACATGGGCAAAGATTAGCCTGGGCACAAATAAGGGGCTAACGCGAACAATATCAACTGGACAGGGCCTAAAACAAGGTCAGATCTGAGCACATCTCTGGATGAGGTGCTCTCACATTCCCCAAAATTAGAACAACCACCACTGACGCCACTTCAATACGCAGATGACATAGTCAATATGAATTTAAGTCCAATTGGCATGCAGAATTTGCTTAACACATTGGCTCTTCACTGTGCAACAACCCAGATGACAGTTGATTTAGATAAAACTAAATTGGTCATATATGGGATGTCCGCGAAAATAAGGGCAATTTATATCTGGGAGGTAGCACAGTCGAAAGGAGACCCAGCTATAAACACCTTAGGGTTTGGCTTCAAGAACGGCACTCTCCCAGGCTTCATCTAAATTCCCTAAAGCCTCACATCACTTCACTTATTGCTGCCTTTCAAAACCTGCACAATTACCCACACCAACTTGGTAACCAACTCTGGCAGCAATCCAAGCAAATCTGATCCCAGTGCTGTCTTACGGATCAGTAGCCTTCCCCTCCAAAGCTAAGCCTATTTCTGAACAATGCCCAGAGTAAAGTCTTCTGCGTGCTATTCCATCTCCCACAATACACGTCATCTGCACAACATTCGTTTAGACTTTGGGCTTCACAATCAAGGACTAGTTCAGCAAAATGCCCTCCTCAAGTACCTGTCATCCTTAAGAACCGGCCCTCCAAATACACTAAAAACACGAACCTGGCAAGAGATTAAGGATAGCAGCCAAACGAACTTTGGGCCCAGGCGAAAAATGAGGCCTTAAAAGATGAAACAACCATTACATTGCATCCGTTACAAGTCATAGCAATAACAAGGCTGTAATTACAACGACTGCGTTGTTACATCACAGTACCATTACAACGACTTGCTCTAGATGGCGCTCTAAACTAAGGAATATTATTATTTACTATTCCAACACCTTCCATACTATTGCACTTCTCGGAGTTGGAATAGTAAATTATACTATTCCTAAGTCCTGCGCGCCATCTATAGCAAGTCTTTGTAACAACTTGCGTTGTAATTGTACTGCGATGTAACAATGCATCGTTGTAACAACCGCGTTGTAATCGCATGCGTTGTAAAAGCATGCAATGTAAACAACTATATTTCCTTAAAAGCACTGGCCGCTCAACCTCTGTGGGAAGCACAATTACCACATCATTCCTTTAAACATACAGTGAACACACAATCTTTTCGAAACCATGCTATCTTTTCGAAACCATCAAAGGCGATTGCAAATCTAGATTTCTAGCGCTAAGACCCTGCCTTTTACCAACAAAGGATGCGAAGCCACCATGGGTCCCAGAACCAATTTCATGCAGGCTGTGTCAGGAGCAGGACAAATCTTTTTTCCACATATTGTGCATATGCCTCATTTTGCAACCTGCGTGCAGAAAGTTATTGCACAAAGAAGGAACATGCTGTCAAGCCTTGCTGTTCTGCTTGTAAGGCCAGAGTCCTCAAGTAATAGATTGTCTGTATACCCTTGTTTTGGGCTTTTGGTTATGGTTGAGCATTAATAAAGAGCCGACGAGCTTTCATCCCCACTCATGTATCCCCCGTATCAAGGAAAGGGACACTTAGGATCCATGAGTGGTGATTAAAGCTCTTCAGTTCTATATTAATGTGTCTCCCATCAGCGCACACCTTTTTTATGCAATAGCATACACATGAGTTCAACCTTCACCAAAAGCCCAAAAACAAGGGTATGTGGAAAACCATCCTGCCACTTAACCATACTAAAAACCAACTCAACATCCACAACACATAATAAAATATGAAATAGCAACACAAAGGTGGGTCTTGTTTTGTTACCTAACAGACTTTAATGGGAAAAACAGGAAAAGGGTAGTCAATGGAGAAAGCGGGGGCAACCTGTAATCATAATTTATTTTAATCTATAATTGCAAAATTACGGGAAAGTTGCATCCATAGATTCCATGCAACACAACAGCAGATCCCTTTCCTAAAAATTACTTATGCTAAATGACTTGCCAGTCATATATCAGATGTGAAGAAACAGACAAAGCAACGATTAGGAATGAGCATTTGGCCCTATATTAGAGTAGGGTTTTAGGAGTAAAAGCAAAATGTAAGCTTGGGGTGTTGTTTGTCTCAGCGGTGACAGTAACCCGAAATGAAGCAAGTAAACAAGATCAAGAAGAGGTATGACATTGTAATGTTTATTTGTGAGTCTCATAGCAGAAGTTCTAATTGAGGCCAATTAAGGACAACTATAGGGGCGTCAATCCCTTCTGCGCAGGGTAACAAAAGAGTGTTCTAACTCCCAGAAGAGGAAGAGCAGAGGGTTTCACCTGAACAAGATAATATCCGTGTCACTACGTGAGAGCAGAAAATCACCTATTACAGCACCTTTATTTATTACTATTGTTGAGAGAGGGGAGTGAGTCCACACTCAGTAATGTTAATGAATAGGATACTATTCATAGTATCCACAAAAACATATTATAACCTTATAGCCTGCCGTAGCGGGCTATACCGGTTATTAAAGGCCCGCTCCAGCGTTAAAGGCCCGAGCCGAAGGCGAGGGCCTTTAACAAGAGAGCGGGACTTTAATAGCCGGTATAGCCCAGCTATGAAGGGCTATAAGGCTATTAGAACATTCAGTCACTAGAGGGCAGAATGTTCTAACAAATAAAACAAATACCTCCCAGAGCCCGAGGGGGTTTAAATCCCCTTGGGCTCCGAGAGGCCTTTGTGAAAACAACAACATTGGAATGTTGCTTTGCAGGCCTTTACCGGCCCATACAAGCGTGTAGCACTCCATTGTCTTCAATGGAGTGCTCCACATTCCAATGTTCTAATATTGATTATTACAGTTCTGTGTCAATGTTGTCCTACAACTCTAAACTATGCTGATACTTGGAACAAAGTAAACGTTTCTTATTTAAATATGGGACAGCATCAATTTGGTGCCAAAAAGCCTTTGCATCTTGGAGCATTTATATTGCAGTTGCTTTCCTTATCCCATATTGAACTCATGCAGGAATTGCCACAAACTGTATTCTCTTTCCGTAGTCAGGGAGGAATCTCTCCTCCAAATTTTCTCTTTTCCACCCTTAGGTCAGGATTCTCCTTAGTCGAGATCATTCCTGCAGTTTTCTAAAATGGTTTCTTTCCTGCCATCCTTTAATCGGAGATCTTTTAACACCTTGGCTGCTGTGGTCATTTTTCCCCTGTGCTGGAAAACTCTTGTTTCCATATATTCATGACGAGCTCAGCTCGTCATCAGCACACGACCACCGTGGCTGATGACGAGCTGAGCTCGTCATCAGCATCGAAGGGGTTAAACAGGATAATACCCAGGACTGATCCTGTTTCACCCAATAAGGTTCCTACTCTTCCCAGTCCTAAAAAAGCAGACTGAGTGTTCTTAAATGTCCTCCTTTCTAAATTATACCTTCCAGGTTATAAAAACTGAGATATGCTTGTTTCCCTCCCTTTTCCCACACGTACCTGAAAAATATATTGGGATCAGTCTGCTGGAACAACATGGTAATCTTTTGGTTCTGTCAAAGGCTTGGTGTTTACATAGAGAACTTTTGAAAAGAGGTGTGGCTTAGCTCCTCCTGCCCTTACTTGCATGAACAATTGCCAGAACCCTGTTCAGAGGGCCACAGGATAAGCAGGGTTTTCTGGGCCCAATTATGGGGGCTGAGGCCTTTTATTCCTAATGTCCCAGCGTCTGACCTACTATGGATTATGAGCAACTGGGCCAAGTACTGCTTCAGTACGTGACTCTCAGTAATCATGTCGTTCAAGCAGTCCAAGGTTCCCTCGGAGGTGGGGGGCAGGTAGATACAGGAGGAGAGCACAGGCTCCCAAATCAAAATATTTGCAACAGCAGTCAACAATAAATTATTGCTCAGCCATATACTCACTTTTATGGAAAAATAAGTATTTAATTGTATTACTTTTAACACAATGGGCATGCAATACTCACAATAAACCAACAGATTCTGCAGTTCCCCTGTGTTGAGGGCTTTAGTGTTTCTTAGACAGTCCCCATGCCCAACTGCCTCCTGGCTCTAGCAGTAGTGGTTATTCACCATTCACTGTAGGCAACATCCAGGGTAATCCCCACTAGTAGTCAGAGTCAAGAGTTCTAATCTGACTCAGTCTTAAATTCAAAAGTGTTTCTGCACCGAAGCACTTTCTAGCAAGCTAGTTGCCCTGGTGCCGACAGGCCCGAAATCACTCTTACCCACACTAGCATGAACGGAGCGACCAGAGTTCGTGAGCGTGCCACCTCCCCGGGTGCTTAAGCGATGATGGCTGGTTCCTTTGATTTTAATGAATGTGGCCCAGGTGGGCTGCTCTTGTTGACTCTCAAGTTCCTCACACTTGGTCATGCAGCTGCAGCAACCAGATGCCCTTTCTCCACCTGTGATGATCCTGATAAGGTCATACTACTTGCTTGATCAGGGTGACTCCTTTTGGCATATGGTCTCACTGTATCTCCACTACACATGGGCTCCGACCAGATCACACAGCAGATTCCATCACAGCAGGACCTCCTGGCATTCAGGGTCACCAGCTCACTTCCGCACACAGGTGGCAGCCTACTCAGCATGACAATAGGTTCATGGCAGCCCCTTCGGATACAGGGTCACCTATTCCGCACTGCACATGAGTGATGACCTACTCAGCACAGAGATGATCACAGCTCACTTCATAGTGCCATTCCTGGCATGTGGGGTGTTCAGTTCCTCACTCAATACAGGCGATGACCCATTTGTCACAGCAACAAGCACGGCTCTATTAACGGCAGCCCTCCTCTAGCATAAAAGGATCCACTACTTTTTCCTGAACACATGTAATGACCCAATCGATGCAGCCGTCATCTCACACCCTGCTAAGGGATTCCACTCTACAGGATTCCCTAGTTACGTTGCTCCCTCCAACACTTTTCTCTTCTTTGCAGGGCATACTATACTTGGCAAGCAGTCAGGCATTGGTGCTCCAGGGCAGGAGGAATCCCTCACCCAGCTATAAGACTTTTGTTACAGGCAGATGTCTTGCAGAGCTTCTGCTCTTCACACATCCCAAATGGCTACTTGACAGTTGACAATTTATGGGGTCTCAATCTACCCTTCTTATTGTCCATTTCCAGACATCAGTACAGATTGGACACTCAGGGTCGGGGTGCACATCCATCACCATGCAAAAGACACTTCCATCCCAACAACATTCATACAGTTCTGTGGATTTTTTGGGGTCAGATTCGAAAGGGGATTCCTTCTTGGTTATTTTCAACCTCAATGGGGTATTAAATCCTCCCCCTATATCTGTACAAACTCAGGGGCATATTACCAAGGGGGGCGACAGGCAATTATCGCTGATTTAGGGGCCGTTTTCGGCCGCTAAGCGGTGATAATTCTATTGCCCTATTAGCAAGCTGTCGCTAACTGATGTAAGCGACAGCTTTTAGGCGATAGCAAGCGGTTTGGGGCCCGCTTTGCATGTCAGCGATGTTTATCGCTAATGACATGCAAAGTGGACGTACCCAACCAGTTAGCGACTGAAAGCAGTCGCTAACGTCGCTATCGCTTATTAGCAAGGCAGGCGTAGCGTTGGAAATATTTGCGCTAAGCGCAAATATCTCCAAATTCTAACACCTGCCGAGACCAGTTCTTAGCCATGTTGATGGGAGGTGGATAACATGGCCAAGAGCATTTTGTCGCTAATGCATGAATATCGCTGTATTCTCAGCGATATTCACGCATTTCGCCGCTATCGCTGGATATTTTAGCACAATGAATAAAAATGTTGCTAATAGCATGATTTCTCCGCTAACATATCCAGCGATAGGCAGCGATAAAAAACAATGCGCTAAGCGTATTTTGCAATAAATATCGCTATTCCTTGGTAATATGCTCCTCAATCTTTACCCATTCCCTGCTGAACAATGGTGGTTGTAGGTGGCTCCAGAGAGCTCCTTCTCCTGCTTCCCGAATGCTCAGAATGCAGTCTGGTCGATCGGGCATTGTGTCTTCCACACAGAGCACCTTCTGTTAGTGGTGGTAAACAAAGGAGTCTGTCACAGTCCATCAGTCCCATGAAGGAGCTTATGCGTGTTTTCCACCATCGGTGACGAACCCCAAGGGCAATGAGTAACTACCTCTCCTTGCAAGAGATGCCGACAATCCGAATCCTGAGAAACGTGTCTTTAAAAGTTCAGTTCATTGTGATACCTCCACTGCAGTAGAATATTAATTTATGTACAGTCACATGATCCATTCTGACCAATCACATTTCCATATTCTATCCCACTTGTCTGTGTTGTACACTTGCATATGACGTGATCTTTACTTGGCTAGGAAGAAGTGAAACAGTCTTTCTGAGGAAGATAAATACGTGCCTATTTACTGCTGGTCATTTTATGTTCATGGGACTGACAGGAGTTTGAATGAGCTAGTATGTCACGGAGTGTTAAGGAATGAGTGAGTGAATACAAATTTAAAACACAAATTCCCGCCGTCTTGTGCTTTGCATTGGTAGTCTTTCCTGAAAATATTTCTCAAAAATGTTACCAAACTATAATTTGAAGTTATTTAAAGCCCTTTATGTATGAAGAGGATGGCAGTGCAGCCGTATTTCGATTCATTGTCTGTGCTTAAGCGTATATCACAAAGTCATTAATTATCTTGTTCCAGTGACATTCCAGCTGAATCCTAGATCGGCAACAGTCATTTGAAAAATGGTAAAGTCGTTAAGTAAAAACACTGGGAAGTGATTTATCTCATCAGAGAGAGGCTTAATCTTTTTTCCAGTGTAGATGCGGAAATTCATGGTTTTCATTTCAAAGATAAGTTTCTGGCACGTGAGTGAGCTGGACAGAAGAGCTGGAGAGGTTCTAGGTGGAGCCATCTCCTAGCACTGGAACGAATGGTGACACAGTACTGTAGGACTTCACTTTATGATAGGTAGGGCGGTCAGTGCTCTGTTTACTTTCTTCTTCAGAATGTGAAATACGATTTAAAAAGTACACAAAATCTGAATTAAAAACATAGAGAAAGTTGCAGCAAACACAGTGAGCACTGCACTCACGTCAGAGTGTATAAGAGTGGTTATGATAATCAGGTGTGCACTCGGCTGTAAGTAGGCATGCTTTAAATATATCACATGTTATACAACGTGGCGACAGAAAAAGACTGTATCTCTCACTTAGACAGGTTGTCAGCCCTCTAGCACAACCTTTAACTTTAACCTGATCAGTGGTAACTCCTCCTCTAAGGCGGCGAAGCGTCACCGCGCTGCTTTCAGCAGTGGTAATAAAGAACAAATAAAATTATATTAGTTGGTTGTTATTATAATTTTTTCTGTTCCTGCTGCTGCCTGGTGGGCGGGGTGGGTCTGCTCTGCTCTGGTCACAGAGGAGCAGGGGAGGAGTAGTGGCACCCTCCTAAGTGCACAGTGACTGCTTGGCTGACCCCCTTGGACAAGCCATGCAGTTATGCGCACTTTGCATGTTCTCCATACAGGCTGCATTTCAGCATGGCGACGCAGGCCCCCATTCCCTGACTAGACACCGAACTAAATCGCTAAGACCAATCACAATGCTTCGTTGCAGCATTGTGATTGGTCAGGGGAGCCTGGGTGTGCTTCCTGCTTCTTGCAGAGCGGAGGGACGACCACTAGGAGTGTCGAGGAGCAGGGAGGAGGTAAGGTGAGTTTTATTTATTTTTCTTTACTTTAGCCTCTTTACCCTCCTCGCCCCCCACCTGCCACCACCAATCTGTGCCAGCCGACACTGAACCTGATCAGCCATTAAACGGCCGCTAGATTCTTTCCTGTCCCCAGCGTTGAGTTAAAGATTGCAGATGGTTGGCACCACCACTCATTTGTCAGACAAGGACTTATTTTTCACCATCAGACTTCGATCCGTAACAAGAGAGAAATGCAGGAAAGGTAGAAAGGGAGAAAGGAGCAGGAAAAAAGATAGGAAAATAGTGACAAAGAAAGAATGGAGGGATGAAAAAGAACATGCAGGAGTGTGATAAAGAGACAGGAAGTGTATGGTTGTTGAGGAAGAAAGAAGCTTGGGGTTGAATCAAGACTAGGCATCCTTGGCATTCAGCAACCATGACATTTGTAGTGGGTTTGTGAGGAAGAATGAAGGAAACTAACACATTTTGACACAATATATATTTAAAATCTGAAAATGACTTGTCAAGGACGTTGTCCCAGCCAGCCCATCTGGCCAATCCAGGTGAGGGAGGTCTGGCATCTAGCAACAGAAACCATGTACCCAAAATATTGGTAATTCAGAGTGTAACTTTGCTTGTAGCTCCTTTCTAAATTTGCAAAATCCACCGCACCCAGGTCATCATCGCCTGTGGGCACGTTGAAAACTTAAAAAACCCATACATACCTGAAACCCCCAAGTTCCGGGAACGTAGTTGGGGGTCAAGCCTTGGCAGAGTTATGTTTGTGTGTGAGGGAAACTGGAGGGAACTGCCAGGTTTGGGAAACAATGCTAAAAATCTGACAAATGTGAAGTTCACTGTGATAATACAGCCAGCCAATGAGGGTAAGGGAGGTATGGTGCCCAGCGATAGACATTTTATGATGTGACTATGTTAAAAATATATGGTTTTGGAAGGTTTATATCTTTATTAAAAGGCAGGTGCCCTAAATTGGGATTTCCCCTGCAGCTTCTTTACAATTCCCCCCCACTGCAATTCATCCAGTTTATCCCCAGTGGGCACCTTGAACCCATTGTTAACTCACACTTCTGCTACTCCCTAACCTTAGGAGACCCAGAAGAAACATTTAGCAGATGGTTAGATTGCCATTGGTCTATAGACAAGTCTTGGCATCAAATGAACGGGAGTGTACGTTAAGCCAAAATGTGATTTGTGATAGATTTTTTAAATTTACAAATAACTTCTTTAAGCGGTTTAAAGTAATAATCACTAAACAGTAAGATCTCTAACATATTACTAACCCGTAAGATGATTTGAATGCATTTGCATGATTCAAAGTTTACATAAAGAACACACAATGAATCGTCTTTTTAATGGAAGCTGTTTCAAGTATATTGTTATTAGTAAACATATTTTTTGGAGGAGATAGTGCCGGCCTCAGACAGACTAGTGGGATGAACCTATTATACTACTTTTTATGTTTAAGTATATGACTGGCTTAGCTACCAGAAATGAGGGTTTTATGAACTCTTGGTTGTGTCTATATCAAATACTGGGAAAGAGCACTAGGGCGAGTCTGTCTCTTTTGTTAGGAGGAAGGTTGTGTATGTACCAGGAGGCGACAGGGGACACATGCCTGTGTTAAATGGGAGAGTTGGGCAAAGATAGGCAGTCTCTCAATTGAATGTAATTTAGCACCTGGGTGGTGGTGTCTCTACTTATTACCAGGAAATAGTCTGGCTACAACATTCTTGACATTTCAGAGCTGATCCAGGTTACATTTTGTTGGGATAGAGCAGAAAATATTGCAGTACACTAGCTAGATAATGATGAGAGTGTCAACCACCACTATGTGAAGATCAGAAACATTTGCTGAGTTGTCTATGCTGGAAGAAGGCCCATCTACTGATTCACAGTATATTCAGTGCATCTGCACAAATGAATTGAAAATATTGCCCAAGAATTTTCCTGGCGACTAATAATCACATGGTGTAGAGGCAGATGGTGGAAGGTGCAATTTCCTGGTGAGTGTAAGGTGACAGATGCCAATTATCAGGGCTTCAATCTCTGAGCCATTCAGTTTTAGGTTGTATTTTGATCCATTTATCATAGTAGAAAGGCCTCTGGAGATTCTACTTTAGAGGCAAAAGTCAACAGGAAAGAATCCTGTGTCATCTTTGTATCAATGAGTAGAAAGACCAAGGTCTCTGAGAAGGTCCATGAGGGTAAGCATGTAAAGATTAGCGTGATGTCAGGAAACCGTGGACTCTGTCAATAATACAGAAAATGTAATCATATGTCAGTGATTCAGCTGTGACCTGTTTCACTATCACATTAGGTAAAGACTTGAATCAATATAATGGTTGGCCTTTGACGCTAGTAGTAGACGTTAGGCGTTCAAGGGGTATGTCGTGACTTTAAGGATTGCTGGAGGAAGCTGGAATCTAAAAATAATGATAATGATGTTTATTGTTTAGTTAATTAAAAACCTTAACAATTTTTGGATATGGATAAAAAAGAAAGCAATATAATATCTTCATACTTTTAAAACAAGATGTCTCATATAAGGCTTTGCATTCTTGGTAGTTACTATCAATATTGTTCATGTACATCTAATGCAGTTCGTAAACTGTACAAAAAATTGACTTAATCATTCATAACATTTTCACATTCTGCAGTATAGTTTGAATTTCAGTTTTCAAAGCCTGGTCATGAAGGGTGAGACATTTTATCAGTTTGTAGTTGATTAGAGGATCTGACGGATCTAACCCTATTATTATAGCCGTTCGTTCTGCGTGGTGACTAGTCACAATATCAAAAATAAAATATCGACTGCACAGAATATCGAGTTTTTTATTTAAAATGGACAGAATATCGAATTGCAAAAATATGGTAGTGAAGAATATAGAAATTCAGGTAAGAAACATTGATTTTCATAATATCGAAGTTAGTAATATCGACAGTCATAATATAGTTGTTAAAAATATCGATTTTTTTTATAGTGTTGTAACCCCTTTGCTGCGTTTGTCGGCTAACGGCCATCGCAAGAACTACCTCAGTAGTGCTGCGAACGTCTGTTGGCCCACTCCACTTAACCGGCGCACCGTGGCCGAATTGCAGCCGCGGTTAAGTGGTTAAGTGTTCGTATATGTGTTAAAACTATGTATTATTTTTGTAATGTATGTTTGAATTATTTTAAAGTAATGAATGTTTTGTTATTTAATTTTTGCTTACTTTAATTACGTAGCGGGTTGTGTCTTTATAGGGGACTAGGGTGGCAAGAAATTTAATTATAGTAAATTAAATATTAATTTTTCGGAATTATTAATTATTTTTAAATCAATTTTGCGTTTTAGTTTTGTAGCGGTTTGTGGGTTTATAGGGTAATAGGATGGTAAGTAATTTAATTGTAATTAAGTAATTATGTATTTTTTTTATTAGTATTGACAATTAATTTCATGTTAATTAACTATTAATTGGTATTTATTTTTATTAATTTTTAATTAATTATTGTTAATTGATTACTTGACAATTATATTAATTGTATTCATTTATTATTCTGGGCGGGTTGTGGGTTTATAGGGGAATAGGGTGGGAAGTAATTTAATTGTAATTAAGTAATATTTTGAAATTATTTTTGTGTATTGGTAATCAATTTACTGGTAATTAATTATTAATTGGTTGTTTTTTTTATTACCTATACATTTTTGGAATTGAAAATTAATTTGTTGTTAAATAATTATGAATAGGTCATTATTTTTTAATAAATATTATTTATTGGTGTGTATAAATAATTAAATATTAAATATTATGTAATTGGTAATTGCTTTTAATAACTTTTTTATTGGTATGGATAATTAATTTATTTTTATTTACATATTAAATCATTAATTTCCCTACCATTGCACTCCCTGGAGCGGGAATAGTAATTTTTACCCTCCCTCTATCCAACGCTTTCCCTACTGTTGCACTCACTGGAGAGGGAATAGAAATTTGTACCCTTCCGCTATCCAACACTTTCCCTACTGTTGCACTCACTGGAGTGGGGATAGTAGTTTTTAACCCTACGCTATCCAACGTTTTCCCTACGCTTTACCTACTGTTGCTCTCACTGGAGTGGGAATAATTTTTACCCTCCCGCTATCCAACGCTTTCCCTACTGTTGCACTCAATGGAGTGGAAATAGAAATTTTTACCCTACCGCTATCCAACACTTTCCCTACTGTTGCACTCAATGGAGTGGGAATTGTAAATGTTACCAACACCAAAAGGATTGAATATTTTTTAATAAGATCAAGTTAACATATATATGTATTAAAAAGTAAAATGCATGTTTATTTTGTTTTTACATTAATTATTTATTAATTTTAATGTTAATTAAGTATTTTTAAGTATGTTTTCTATAAATTATATTCATTATTTCATTATTTTACATTACTTTTACCCCTTCGATGCTGGTGACAGAACCCTTCCGTCATCAGTCACAGTTGAGCTGTGCTGATGACGGAATGGTTCCGTCATGACCACACCCAGTTAAGGGATGTCCAGCACCGGGGAGGAATCAAGGCAGCAGGCAAGGTGTTAAGACATTTAAAAATGCAATATTTTTACAAACTATATTATTTACAACAATATTTTGGATTCAATATTTTTCTACTTACCTGTTTGTAGACAGGAAGTCGATATTCTGGTGTTCTATATTTTGTCATTGATATTCTGGAAGCTCAATATTTTAATCGTCGATATTCTGTCAGTGATTCGTTCTGCGTGTCCTTATTCCTCCGAAGTTTAGAGCTATTCTTAATAAAGTGACTCGTGCTGTGTAGAGTTTGGAGCATAGGCAGATTAAATTAATAAAATCCTCTTTTTTACTGCCGCAAAGTCGGCATGTTGTAGGCCCTTTGTGAACCCAGCTTGACTGGTCCGCAATCAACGGTAATTTTCCAAAGTGTAGAGCCATCAGCTTTCTTTTTCGATAAATAGAAAATGTAATACTTCAATAAATAAGGTGCCAGTGCAAGGGTCTAACAGTTTTTAATCACCATCCAGGTATGCGATCTCAGCCTGAATGTATTTGTATCAAGTAACAAGGAATGAGGTATTGCTGTTTCGATTATTATTTGATTAAAGGTGGAATAGGGAAGATTATACTTCCATATCTTGGCCTAGCAGGTAGTTGTTAATGCTTTTTGGAGATATTGATTGTATACTGATTTTTTTTATCATTTTCAAGTTCTGTCCACAGGGCCTTATTGAGCATGGAGCCAGCTGAATTCTGTTACAGTCAGGAACAAAGCTTTATTGTGGTGTACAATCTCTCTATTGTTTCATTTATGAGTTCAAATTAAAGTCGCACATGAGCTGGTGAGGCTGACTGATGGATCTGAAAAACCATTTAATAGGTTGTGACTAGCAGTTTGTTCAGAAGTACAGAATCTTTAACGTGTAGAGCAATACTGGCATACGTTATTGTTGGAAGCATTTTTGCTGATATCATGGCAAGCAATGGTTTGTATGGCGGCTTCTTTAGTTTTTTTGCCTGGGTGCGAAAGGCGAACGTTAATGCACTAGTTCTCTGTGGCATATATTTTTTCTGCTCTTGGTGGTTTAATCTATTATCCATGTAAAGACCCAAGTATTTATAACTGGTTACTTCCTCTAACGGTTTACCATCGAGCCAGATGTTCTGCTTGGTGCTTGGGTGATTGCTGATGAGCATTGTTTTACTTTTTGATGTGTTAATTTCTAGTTTGTTAGTTGTTATATATTCCATCATTTCCGTAAGCGAACTTCGGAGACCAATATTAGTTAGATTCATTAACACCCCATCATCCACGTAAAAAAGATGGGATAATGATAACTTTTCTAATTGCGGTGGATGAGAATTGATCTTATCAAGCCATTGTGTCAGGTCAGACATAAATAGATTAATAACTTAAAAAGGTGCAGTACCAACATGCATCCTTGGTTTAAGCCTTTGTTCGTATTCAGCTTTCTTGATAATCTGGTGCCATCGCCCAACTTCATTCTTATCCATGTTTGGGAGTAGAATAGCAGTAACCCAAAAATAGGGTAATAGTTCACCTCTAACCAAAAGGATTTTGTCTGAGACTTTGATGAAAGCAGTTAACAAACTGAGGACCCGATTAGGATTGAGGTGAATCCGCATCCTCCGGGCCAGCGGAAGCCACCGCCGGCCCGGAGGATGCAGATTCACCGCTGCGGACACAGAAAAGACCCCCCGCCAGATTAGGATGACTTGGGGGGTCATGTTTCCTTCCGCCGCTTTTCCGCTGGTGGAAAAGCTCTAATATGGCGGCGGTGTCTATCAGACACCGCCTGCCATATTAGGATGCCGGCGGAGACATGCTTTTCCACGGCGGATTTTCCGCCGTAGAAAAGCATGTTGTCTTTTCTGTTTGGGGGCCCGTTGCGGGCCCCCAGGGTGTCGGGGGTGCGATGTGCACATGGGGGGTACCTATGGTACTGCCCTGCATTTGCTTGCACATAGCGGCAGGCACCACGCAGTGCCAGCCGCTTTGTGCATGCAAATGCACTGCATGTATTTTTAGCATTGCTGCGGGTGCTGCTTCAAGCAGCACCCGCCGCAATGCTACAAATACAGGACGTGACCGCCAGGGTGGCGGTCACATACTAATTCGCACGGAGGGACCGCCGCTGCCCCTGCAGACTGTCCCTCCACCTCTGGGGTGGCAGACGGATGCAGGTCCATCCGCCATCTTAATGACCCCCTGAGTTTGCAAACGATGTTGTGTTCATAGATGTCCTGTGTGTACTATAAATCCAAGAGTACTTGCACCTTTGAATCATCTCATTTTTTCAATATTTTAGCGATCCAAAGGCATTTAGCTTCAAGGTACAGTTGTCTATTGTCATAAGAACCAGGGTGTTTTTTAAATGAGGTCAGGAACCAAACCATCCTAATACTAAGACAATGAAGATACTATAAAGAAAGTTGTAGTAGAGGATGATTAGTAATGATGTTGACTACTATTGAAGTGACTCGATTTTTGCATTGACCTCCTAGCTGAGCTGGAATGTATCAGGTGTAGCTTTAGCAAAGACAGATGCAGTTGTGAAATTGTAGACTCATTTTGGGTGAGGGAGAAAATAAGGGTGGCTTGCATTGTTTTTCATCACTATATTTGGTGGAATTAATTGTATTTTATCCAATTGGTATTTATATAGCACTTTCCTACATCTTTATCTGTGGTTGAGGATTTGAACAAGATGTTTGGGCTTTTGTTAGAGCTAGAAATTCAGTTATTTATTGCCCCCTAAAAACGGTTTCCCAAATAGCCTAAGCCTTTGGGTCTGGATTCAATCATGTGGAACTGGTGGAAAACCCATTGATGAATCTGCGTGAGGCAGCATTCTAGCTTCCTGGGTGATTAATTCACTTTAGTGGGCGCTTTTACGTAATTATAAAAGGTAAAGTGAAGATGTTGAGGATGCTCTCCACAGAACTAGGGAATTCACCTAAGAAATCATTGGCTTTGGATCTGAATATATCTTTTTAGTACTGGTATTCTAGTTTGACAGGCAAAGAGATTCTTCCCTGGGCAAGAAACATTTGGAGTGGTTGGTCAAGGTCATGGGAATGGTATCTAGATGGCTCGCAGAGTAGTGTCTAAATTGTCTAAGGTCCAAACAATGCTCTTTAGCGTATCCATGAGAGGAGGCCAGAAGTGTGATATCTCAAGTTGAGACAGTCCATTGAATCCGGACACTAGATAGATGTCAGTGCGGATTCAAAAGGATAATGTCACCCACACGTGGAGATGGGGGGAGATGTGAGGACGTTATGGAAGGCTGGAAGTATATACATTATTTGAATTTGTAGAGGGAGTGATATCCAAGTTGGTTTTTTGAAGGCAGAGCGAGAGTGGGATAATCAAAGTAATCATTACAGGCCTGAGGGTGGAATATATATATATATATATATATATATATATATATATATATATATATATATATATATATATATATTCACTGAAAAAACCATTGGTTATAGACCATATATAGTTAGGGATTAGCATTTACAAAACCTTAATTTACTCGCACAAAACCATAGAAATTCGCATATATAGTTAGTTGCAATAACTATATATCGCGCACCCGCAATCCACTGCTGATGATGTCACATATTACATCATTCATGACATGGTCAGTGACATCACTGATAACATCACTGATGACATCTCAAATGACATCACTGATGACATCTCAAATGACATCACTGATGACATCACTGATGACAACATCCAGTGACTGTATGTTTCTGTAAAGTTAAAATATGTCTTACATATTGAAGAATGAGTGGATGTATAAGTGTTTGGATGAAGGATTTAGTAGGTGCATGACTGACTGTATGAGAGAATGATTAAATGTGTCTCACTGAGTGCATGGGTTAGTGACTAAACTGTCTTAATTTGTGCATCATTATTTCTGTAGTTCTGTAAACTGCTGCATGTGTTGATCAGTAGCTATATGAGTAACTATATGGGTTATTGATTGGTTGCCCAAATATTTGTATGGGAGAGTGAGTGTGTGTGTGGGGGTGGCTGGGAGGTATGTGACTCTGTGCATAGATGTGTGAGCAGTTGATTCAGTAGATGTATGGGTTCAAAAGTGCAGGTGGAAACAGCTGTATGGGCGGTTGACTGTCTGCATGAGTGTATTGGTGAGTGATTGGATTTCTCAGTGCTACATGTCAAAGTAAGTACATATTTTACAGTACATGTAAGAGTTGACATATATAAATAACTGTGCATAAGAGCCAGTGAATGTGTGAGTGGCTGTATGGATCATTGTGAACTTGTATCAGTGATTGTATAAGAGAGTAAATATGTGTTAGTATATGTTTGATTAAGTAAGGTGTGTATAACTGTATAGTTGAGGAAATGGAGGTGTGATTGATTCTTTGCATGACTGACTAGGTGTGTGAGTAACTCCATGGATGAGTGACAGTCTGTGAGTGTCTGTTTACACTGATTGTATCTAAGGTTATATTAGAGTCTGAAGAAGTTCATCGTATTATCACATGAATGATATCATCAGTGATGTGATCAGTAATGTCAAATGAGATGTTATCAGTTTTTTCATCAGTGATGTCATTTGAGATGTCATCAGTGATGTCATCAGTGATGTCATTTGAGATGTCATCAGTGATGTCATCAGTGATGTCACTGACCATGTCATGAATGATGTAATATGTGACATCATCAGCAGTGGATTGCGGGTGCGCGATCTATAGTTATTGCAACTAACTATATATGCAAATTTCTATGGTTTTGTGCGAGTAAATTAAGGTTTTGTAAATGCTAATCCCTAACTATATATGGTCTATAACCAATGGTTTTTTCAGTGAATTTTCATGGTTTTGTAAATGCAAATTCCTAACTATATATGGTCTATAACCTATGGTTTTTTCGGTGAATTTCATTGGTTTTTTAAAAGCTAATATCTATAGCTGTAAAATATATTCTTTATTACGTGACGTATCATGTAGCCACGTGAGACGCCTCATGACGCGTCGCATAAACGTGACGTATCGTCTCTGCAGCGCAAACAAAACCCGTAACGTAAGCGCGCCAGAGCACGCTTACAGATATATATTTTTTTTTTTAACCTTAATTAGACAAAATCCACACGTGCACATATCTTGAGGCCTTGCAAAGGCACATCAAACAAACAGTCCCTACAATTTTGCCAAGTTTGGTGGAAATCTATTCCTTTAAATTTTATTTTACTGTTTCTCTTGGTTTTCCCCTTGTTACGCTTACCGGAACGCTACCCGGTACACAAACCGGACGCCCCAAAAATACAAGATGTCGGACTCCCGTTACGCTGCCGGTTAGCTGCCCGGTTGGCGTACCGGGAAGCGCCTCTACCGCGAAAAATTGCAATTTTCTTTTTTTTTCTTTTGCCCCGCGGGGCACTTTAATATCCCCCTCATCAATCCTAGGGGGTCAGGAGGAGTCTACCTTGCCCCCTTTCCTTCATTTCCCCCTTCGTTTTTCACCACCTCTTGTCTCTCGATCCTACCGAGAGACAAGATGGCGGCCGCTCCGGACTGTTTACAATGTTGACAGCCAATCAGCTTCTCCTCAGACTCCCGTTACGCTGCCGGTTAGCTGCCCAGTTAGCTGCCCGGTTCGCGTACCGGGACGCGCCTCTACCGCGAAAATCGCAATTTTTTATTTTTTTTTGCCCCACGGACCACTTTAATATCCCCCTCATCAATCCTAGGGGGTCAGGAGTGGTCTACCTTGCCCCCTTTCCTTCATTTGCCCCTTTGTTTTTCACCACCTCTTGTCTCTCGATCCTACCGAGAGACAAGATGGCGGCCGCTCCAGACTGTTTACAATGTTGACAGCCAATCAGCTTCTCCTCAGACTCCCGTTACGCTGCCGGTTAGCTGCCCGGTTAGCTGCCCGGTTCACGTACCGATTTACGCCTCTACGACAAAAAAAATCGCAATTTTTTAAATTTTTTAATTTTTTTTTTTTTTTTTGCCCCGCGGGCCACTTTAATATCCCCCTCATCAATCCTAGGGGGTCAGAAGAGGTCTACCTTGCCCCCTTTCCTTCATTTCCCCCTTCGTTTTGGCCTCCTCTTGTCTCTCGATCCTACCGAGAGACAAGATAGCGGCCGCTCCGGACTGTTTAGAATGTTGACAGACACCGGAGAGCCAATCAGCTTCGCTTCGCAAAGCTCCGTTACGCGAAAAGTACGCAAACTGGTGCGCTATCCAGGACGCTGTCACAGATATATAAATTTTTTTAAATGTTAATTTCTCAAAATCCACTGGAGCACATATATTGAGACCCAGCAAAGGCACATCGGGCTAACAGTCCCTACAATTTTGCCAAGTTTTGTGCAAATCCATTCAGCCGTTCGAGCTAAAAGTGAGGCCAAATGCCCTATGGAAAAATGAATGGGAAAAACGCGTTTTGGGACCCCCCTTTTTTCTCGGCCCCCCCTTGACGAAACCCCCCAAGGGGCTGATCAGAAACAAAATGTGCCATTTTCCTGAAAATTTCAGCCGATTCCATCCACAAACGCCAAAGTTATTAGACATAGAATTTTCAAAAGTTCCATAGAGAAAAAATCCTAACTATATATACCCAGACCCCCCAGGATATAGCG
Organism: Lissotriton vulgaris; assembly: GCF_964263255.1. NCBI lineage: Eukaryota > Metazoa > Chordata > Amphibia > Caudata > Salamandridae > Lissotriton > Lissotriton vulgaris. Next base: position 1,518,280,487 of record NC_141691.1, read on the forward strand.
GCATGGATTGGCAAATTTAGCGGCACAAAAATGAAAATTTAGCGGCACAAAAATGGAAATTTAGCGGCATTTAGCGGCATTTTATTTTGGGTTTTTTGCAACACCAAACATAGATATCTTACTGTTTGAGTTATTTGACAACATGGAGCTATGTACATTTTGACGTACTTTTATCCCTAAGTTGTCAGAGTAGTGAGTTCAGAGTAGTGAGTGCAGAGTAGTGAGTGCAGAGTAGTGAGTGCAGAGTAGCGAGTGCAGAGTGAGTGCAGGTGCAGAGCAGTGAGTGCAGGTGCGGAGTGGTGTGTGCTGTTGAGTGCAGAGTGGTGTGTGCTGTTGAGTGCAGAGTGCTGTGTATTGGCAATGTAAATGACAATGCCATTTATTTATGATTTAAAGAAAAAAAAAGAAATGTCTTGAGGAAAGCCAATAGCTCTACCTTTAATGATGCCGAGACCATTGCATTGTAAAGGCTTGTCCTAAAGTGTATGGCCGCTGAACACAGAAGGTGAGCATCACAGAGCTACATGCTGTAAATAACACACCCCATAGATGTCGGAATGACTGAAAAGACATTGAATAAAAACGATTACTATTAACAGACAGCCCCCTAGCCATGGATTTCGGTTCCTCTTCGCATTGGAATTCGCTTCTGCTCGAGCACATTGAAAATGAAAACTTAAGAATACGTCATACCAATTGTCTGGTATATGGCCTTTCAAACTCTACATATTTTACGGTCTAGTCTCAATACAGACACCAATCCGTTCTTAAATGCCACAGAAAATAAATTGATAATTTGCACAGTTTTACTGCTAATGTGCAAAATGTGCACATGGCATTTCACAAGGACGACAAGTCAGAACACGGTCAAACTAACGCTCGCGCGCTTGCAAATTACTTATTAAACATGCAAGACGGACTTATTTAATACTATTTTTCCACGTAAAATGTTACAGTATACAAGTTGTGCTCTTACCAAATGTGCTGTGGTCTTCCTCTTATAAAAATCCCAAATCCCGAAAGCAGAGACCCCAGAAATGGACGCGGAGCGCGCGGCCGAGCTTCACCCGATTGGAAATTGAATTTGTCAATCTTTCATGATTAGATTGTCAGCCCCCGGGCACGCTCCAGGTCCTTCCCAGACATCTGCGGCCCCCGTGACCCGGCACACGCCGGCCCCACAACAGAGGCCGCTCCAAGGCCACACACTGCCGAGCACGGACATATGCTGCTAGGGTCTGGGGTCCGAGACATATTTCAATAACTGGGACAGTGGCACAATGATGCTTATGGCGAGTGGACCTCGGGGGGGGGGGGGGGGGGGGGGATTTGCAGGGGGGGGGGGGGGGGGGGGGAGCATGCGAGCTGGCCCGGCCCATTCATGGTCTCGGCACAAAGGGGGGCAAGTTCTGGGACGGGAAGAAGCTTTTACCCGAGACCAAACCCGGCGCTCGCAATGCATTTCTGTTTAAAAGTCACAATTTCGGGGCAGGGGTGAAAGTGCAAGGGAGGAAGGCTGAAATAATGGCGCCCTTAAGCCCAATATGTGCCCCTGTGTCGTGATAAAAAGGAAACACTGATTGATGTCCCTCGGACATGGTCAAGTATACATGTTTGAGTGACGAATTTGGTTACATTTAAGCAGAGGTCTATTTAAAAAGAACATAACAACCTTGAACGCGCCAAAAGCACGTCTCGATGCTTGCTTTATAAATGTAAGAATTAGTGCGAGCATCGGGGCCTCTAGAAACATGACTTTGATTTGTGAAAGCGCCCTGTCACCAGAAGATTTCCTCAGCTGTTTTATTTATTTATTAGCACTTCACGGCGGAAACGGCGGAAACGGCAAATTTCGCGGGCTTTTGCCCAAATATCGCGGCATTTCAACAGATCGGCCGATTTCGCGATTTTTTTGCAAATCGCGAAATCGCGATAAGCTGGAGGGTCTGTATACCTACTGGCGACTGCCAGTAGGTAATATATATATATATATATATATATATATACATAATCTGTTTTTATTGTTTTATAAAGCCTTGCATACCAATCATATATCAATGAAGAACATTACACCTTACATCTTAACATCAATATCTGTGTTTTCATAGGTTCAGGGTGAATCACGTCTCTTTGAAGGGTGTTATTATATAAGGCAATCCTCAATAATCGTCCTATCTCACATATGCTTATTTCGGCAGGAGCACAGTGCCCGTTGTGTCACGTCTATTTTCCAACAATGCAAGATAACACACAAACAATAAATCAACCATTTGTGCCCAACATGCTAGTCTCAGAATTCAATATGAACATCAGACATGTGAAATTTCATTGCGGAATATCTTGGGGACCATACCTGCCCATCACCACGCTGTTCATGTTAGCACATACACTCACTACCTAACCCAACCCCTGTTACCCTCCCCACTTCCGATCCAATCAAGGGGAACCCTCTGGAGTCTTCCCAGCTGGGTCCACCTCCGAATCAGTGTCAGGTTTCTTAAGTGCTATCACTAATACTTCCCATGCTCTGGCTGCCTCCAGCGCCTTCTCATTATCAGTACGTTTAGCCTGCTGCAATCTGACCACACTCTCACTTTTGGCCCATTTAAGTAACTCCGATTTCCACTTCCTTATCGCTGGCCCCCGGTGTGACTTCCATTTGTCCGTAGTCTCTCTCTTAGCTAGCAGTAAGCCGAGATCCGGAAATTTGCTCGTGATCTTCGTCTTAGGGGCGTGTGGTAACCAATGTAATATACAGGTGCCCATGTCAGTGTCTATATGGCGCTCTGTAACACCACAGGCTGGTCAACCACCTCCTTCCAATATGTCCCCAATTGTCCACAAGTCCACAGCATATGTGATAACTCTGCCCCCTTAGGACTGCAACGCGGGCACTGGGCTGTATCCGTCCGCAAGTATTGATTGATTCTGGCTGGGGTTAAATAAGCCCTATGTAATATAAAGAAGTGTATTAATTGAAACCAAGCGTTTCATGTGCTCTTCCAGGCCCTTCGGACCAATTGAGCACATGTCATTTTTGGTATTTCCTTCCCAAAATCCTCCTCCCATTTTCCTCGCAAACTCGTCAGTAGAGGCAGGCTTTCCGTGCTCAAGCACTTATAAAGACACGTAATCGCCTTAAATGTCCCGGCGGCCATCACCATGTACTGACACGTCATAGAAGTTTGGGGCTCTGAGAGCCCTTCCTTCCAGTGGTGCTGTATGGCCGCAACCAGGGCAGCATGCAGCAAATAGTCCCCTCGTTGCAAATCATACCTGTCCTGTAGTGTCTGAAACTGCAGTAACACCCCATATTCATACAAATCCCCCATGAGCTGGAGCCCCATCATTTCCCAGTCTGCTAGTGCTGACCAATCCCCTCGTGAGGGAGGGCAGTGCACATGCCCAAGGGAATGTCCGGCGCATATGGGCGGCCAACGTTGACTCTCCGATGGCTCCGAGTCCAACATTGTCGTAGTGTCCGCTCTTCAGCAGTGAGCGACCCAAGGTGCAAGGGTTGTTGTAACACTATAAATGAGAGTACATGCCATAGGATCCACCGATCCTCTTGGTCCTCGAAAGTCTCGAGCCACCGCTTGTGTCAGCCATTGCAGCTGAGCCGCCAGGTAATAAAGTTCAAAATCCAGGACCGCCAGTCCCCCATCCACTCTAGATCTCATCCTGATATTTAATGCCACTGTTTCCTGCCATTTCCACATAAGAAGCCGCTAATCATTGACCTGAGCTGCCTAAAAATTGCTCCCGGTATCCAAATCGGCAATGTCCGAAAGTAATATAGCAGGCAGGGGATCGCCACCATCTTCAGGAGCGCCACCCTCCCAGCTACTGAGAGCGGCAGAGCACTCCAAAAATTCAGGCTCCCCCGCCGCTCACGCATGGCCTTCCCCACGTTCCCTTCCAGCAGGACCGCCAGGGTATGATAAATCTTGGTCTCAAGATAGGGCAGACATGTTGATTCCCACCGAATTCCGGCTACTCGATCAGGGCCGCCCGCCATTGGAACCACAACGGGAAGAGACAAGTCTTCTCCCACTTAACCCCCAGTCTTGACATTTCTCCAAACACCCGCAGTAGTTGTGTTGCCCTTTCCAGTGTTGCCCCCGTATTAGCCCAAAAAAGTAGTAGATCATCGGCATACAGGGATATATATATATTGTTCCGTAGTTCGTGGGTCAGACCCTCATAGTGGCTCCCCAGCCTAACCCGTATCGCCAACAGTTCCATAGCCAAAGCAAACAACAGCGGCGACAGCGGCCAGCCTTGTCGCGTTCCTCGACCTACTGCTCAGGGGGAGGATACTGTCAATCCCATCCGCACCCTAGCTGTTGCGTCCCGAGACAATAGTCCCGTCCACCCAACAAGGGCCTCCCCAAAGCCAAATGCGCGCATAGCGCCGTACAGATACGGCTCTCCAGGCTATCAAAGGCCTTTTCCATATCCACTGAGAGTACTGCTGCACTGGGAGTATCACCATGATCCTCTTCCAATATGTGAAGGAGGCACATATTACCAGCTGTGTTCCGGGTTGGAATAAAACCTGCCTTATCCCTATGAACCAAGCGACCCATATGGGGCAAGAGCCGAGTCGCCAGAATTCTGCTTAATATCTTATAGTTGGACGTCAGCATGGACAACGGGCGGTACTCCAACCTATCCATTGTGTCCCTACCCGGTTTCGGAATTGGGACAACAACAGCCTCCCTCATAGAAGTTGGGAGCCTCCCTACCATCTGGACCTCTTTATAAATCCCCACCAATTTTGGAGCTAATATCTCAAGATAGGTTAAGTAAAATTCAATTGGAAGGCCATCCGACCCCGGTGTCTTATTTCGCTCAATACGCTTAATGACACTCCGTTTTTCTCCCAGCGTGATGTCCTGCACTATCAGCTCCGCCTGTACCTTCTCCAATCGGGGGAGTTGTATACCCGCCAAAAACTCCTCCAATGCATCCTGGGCCCCCTGCGCAACTCCTATACAACCCAGTATAACATACTAGGAACATGTCGTTAATCCCTCTTTGGGTATAGACCGGAAGTCCTAACGTAGAGTGCAGCGCCGGTATAGGCGTGCCCCGGGGTATCGGATTAGCTAGCCAAGCCAGCAGCGTACCTGCCTTGTCACTTTCTGCATGCACCCGTGCCAAATAAACCCTATAATCATGGCTACGCAAATTTTCCATTTGACTTGCCACCTCCTCCCTTGCCCCCACCAATTCATCCTGTACTTCCGGTTGCTCGGGTCGTTCTCTCTCCACCCCTCGCAATCTGGCTTCTGCCACTTCCACCTCCAGAAGCAACGTCTTCCTCACACCCGCCTGTTTAGCAATACACACTCCCCTTACCACCACCTTAAATGCATCCCATTCTATCGCTAATCCAGACTCTGTTCCCTCGTTCGCAGCAAAATATTGCTCAATGCTCATTGCTATCTCCTCACGAATAACAGCGTCCTCTAGAGCCTCCGGTCGTGGATGCCACATCGGGATTGCAGGCCTCTCTTGAACCCATCTCACTGTTAGGAGTAGCGGGTTGTGATCTGATATTGTTCTAGCCAAGTACTCACTGTTTAGCACCTTTGCATGCACATCAGGTGTTCACAATATAGCATCCAAGCGCACATTCAGGTCATGCAATGCAGAGAAGAAGTCTATGTACCGGGGCCTCTGGCAAGGGGGGATGTGACCTATCTAAATCAACATCAACTATGGAGTTGAAATCTCCTCCCAACATCACTAGGCCAGTCAAATAGGGCGCCAGCTCCTCGAAAGGAGGGTAAAAAAGGCTATCTGGTACACATTAGGGGCATATATACCACATAGTGTTACATCCAAACCATTCAGTTGCCCCCCCACCACCACTAACCTTCCTTCAGGGTCAGCAAACTGATGAGTCATCTGGAAAGGCACCCCGCCCAAATCCATATCAAAGCACGTTGTGCAATAGACCTGCTCCCGCCACCTTCGCGTGTAACGCGCTACTCTCCGCTCTATAAATGTGGGTCTCCTGCATGAAGGCTATATGTACCCCCCTCTGTACCAGATAGGCATGTACCTTATGGCGCTTCCGAATAGTGTGCATCCCTCTCACATTCCACGTCAGACACTTAACATCAAGTAGGGTCCCCATAGTGGTCCTCCACTGCCTGGCGCCTCTGCATCTGCACTATGGACACACCGGCAGTCCCTATAAGCCAAACCCACTCACTCAACTTTCCCCAACTACCCCTCCCCAGAACAGGTCCTAACCAAATAGTACCCATCCAAATACTATACTAAACTACTTCCTCGGTAGCTACAGGGGAACTTTAACTACAATAACAGGAGGGTGCCCAGGGGCCAGTTGCCTCTAAATCAAAATTACACCATCGCCTCACACCATACCCCATTCCCGTTACACCACAGCACCTGCTGCAGTACTCCGAATCAAGGGGGGCCCGCACCTCAAAGCCCTCCCCCATCCCACGCCCCCTGGCACCACCCCCCTCAACATCATCAAGCAAATCAAAGAGGAATGTCAATACACCATAACTCCGCCCAATCCTGAGGAATGTCTTACTGTGCTACGCATCAACCAATTCATCCGCAGTTCATGGCGAGATATGGGGAAGAGTAACACTCGCAGAGTCCGACTCCCCCCGTTGCCATCCCAGCTGACCCCTTCTCAGAGTCAGTCGCTCCATTCGAGTCTGGATCTTGCTCTTGAGATATCTCCGTCACTGCCCTGAGCGCTGTGTTCTTTCTTTTTTTGTCTGGGACGGCGTTGGTCTCCGTGAACGAAGCCGTCGCATCTCCGAACGCCGTGGTCGAGGGGGGCGTGGCATCCCCTCGGCAGCCCCTCGACTTTGGCCAGATTCTCCCCGCCCCGCCTTGTAGGACTCCAGCCAATCCCACGCCTCCTCAGGGGTACCAAAGAAAAAGATTTTACCGTCCATGGCCACTCTTAATCGTGCCGGGAACATCAGGGAGTATTGCAAATCTTCAGCACGAAGTGCCTTCTTGACCTCTAAGAAGGAGGACCACTGTCGCTGCACGTCAAAGGCATAGTCGGGAAACAGCGTCACATTTCTGTTATCCACCTTAAACGGATCTACAGTATGCGCCCTGTTCAACAGAAGATCTCGGTCTTAGTAATGTAGCAAGCGTGCCACCACAGGGCTAGACGGCCTCCTAGGATTCAGTGGGCGCGCTGGTACCCTATGTGCCCTCTCCAGGGTAAAGAAAGGGAACAGCCTCTCCGAGGCTATGTCAGATTTCAACCAGGCCTCCAAATATGCCGCCATATCGGTCCCTTCCACTCCCTCTGGCAGGCCAATCACCCAAATGTTCCTCCTGTTCCATTCTTCAGCCTCCTCAGCTCACTTTTCCCGAGTTTGCAAATGACGGTGCACGTCCACCATCTGTGCTTCAAGTGCCTTGCTTGCTGGGTTCAGTATATCCAGTGTGGTCTCGGTTTGGTTCACCCTGTCTGCCAATTTTGTATGATCCGCACGAGAAGGCCCTGCCCCACTGACACTTGCACTATGTCCTGCTGAAGGACACTTCTAGTGTCCGCAATGGCCTTGAGTATCATGTCAACTTGCTGCTGCGCCATCCCCTCAGGTTGTGATTCCAACACCTCTGTCTTCCGAGCATCTGTCACCTCCTCTTCTAGCTCTGGGGGCACCCCCCCTGCTTGTCACGTGGCTTCCCCATGTTAGCCTGTTCCCAAGGTATGGTGGACACTGCGTGCCGCTACCAGTTCTCCCGCAATGTCCAGCTCCCGCCAGAGACAACGCCCAATGTTCCTCACTGGTTGGTGCCTGCCCCCCGCCTCTCAGTGGAGGCCAGACATCCCATGGTCCCCACTGCTCTCGATCCGGCAACCAGCTTCGACTCCCTCCAGCGAGGCGCCCAACCAGTCACCTTGTCTTACTGGTGTGCCAACTTCCTGGCGCACTGCTCAACATTGCACACAGCAGCAGTGGGTGCAGCCATCCATGATGTACACGCAGTACTCCAGGCGCAGAATGCCCAGCTCATCCACCACTTCACCGGGCGATATGCAGCAGTCCCAGACTCCCAGTCTCCGCGCCCTGGCCAGTGCCCACAGCCAACAGTCCCCGTTCCTTGCCCAGGTGCCGCCCTGGGTGTGGGTCCCCACGGATTAGCAGTCAGTTCCCAATCCCCCGAAGCCTCCAGTGGCAGTAGTCGCTCCCACCTTGTCACCACCGGCATGCAGATCCAGTGCCTTCTCCTGATAGCCCGTCCTCTGCCTCAGAGCGTCCACTCATGCCACTTTGCCACCTTCTCCTGCCGCTTCAGCAGACCTGGACATCTCCTCTAGTCCTGGGTCGCTAATGCACTGCTCTGTCTCTCAGTGGTCAGGGCCGCAGGGGTCTTCCCCCTGTGATCCAATTCCTGGCCCAGACGAGGACCCTCCCAGCAGGCACCCTATAAGAGGCACCGCACTTCCAATGCACTGAATGGCGGCAACCAGCTGTGTCCCGCTCCCCTCGCTGTCCCAGGCGGGGGAGGTCCTCTTGGGCGGGCCCCAGTCAGTCCCTGCAACGCACCGGGATCCGTACAACGACTTCCCCTCATACAAAAAAGCCCTCCCGAGCACTCCACTCTGCACAGGGAGGCGAGGGTCCGAGAGGGGGAGAGGGGGAAAGGCTCCACAGCACTTCACTGCCGCTACCCAGCACCGCCTCCGCCACACCAATCCCGCACCTTACCCGAGGCTCCACCGCTCAGCAGGCGGCAGCGGCAGTCTGATAACCCGCTCTGCTGCCAGACCGAGCCTCCGCCATTCCCCCCGCTGCTACTTTGGTTTCGCCGGACCCAGCACCATTTTGCGCGACCAGGGTCCTGCCGCGGTTTAGCCCCCGGTTTTCGGCCGCGAAGGCAATCCCGCCAGCCAGTGATTCCAGGATCCACCGGAGTGCGTGCCTCGACGGTATTTTTTTTCCTGAGAACTGCGGCCCCCAGTCAGGATAAACAAAGGGGTTGGCGTGGAGCTCTTAGTTCACGCTGCCAGCCACATTGGTCCCGTAGCCATGCCCCCCGAGGGTTGAATATTTTATGACAATTCGAACAATAATAATGGGCCTGTGAGTAGGGATTATGCCTCTCTTTTTGATTTGATCTGGTGACAGCTTTAGTTGTGTCATCTGCTTCATGTAATCAACAAACTTTAAAAATAATAAGCATACAACTATATGCATACATCGAGGGGCTTTGGCTCAGAACTCTTAATCAGTTAGTTTTATTAACTATCAGTATCATTTTGATAATGAAACACAGATGAAATAAATGTTTTTATTGATGCAGAATGAGAGAAAAAATTGGTTAGGTACCCTTGGCACTTGTAACACATGTAAAGTGCAAGTATCACAGTCTTTGTAATGAGAGTATCAAGAGTAAGGAAACAAGACCGATAAACACAAGTTGGTTATCTTGGTTTTATATATGATTGTGATCCTCATTCAAGAGGTAATCCAAATGAAAAACCAGCTGACACGTGTTTCGTCAGACGGGTAGTTACCTGTGACTTTTCAGGGCTGAATATAATACAAAATAGCGGTATCGGAGGACCGGTGATACTTCCAACCTGGTCCAGAACCAGGCATAGGGTAATGAAAAGCCACAATGGGCCGTTATTGTGAAGGTAAAACCCAAAGCAACGAAAATTCACAATGACAGGCGGGAATTGCCTTGAATTGTACAGAAATGTTGGCACGCTGGGTTGAAGTGCGGAGTATCGAGAGCCGAGTGCCATGCTATTACCAGATACGGGGCTCTTGACTCAGTGTTTACATGTTGCAGGGTAGGTCGTGACCCACTCTTTCTCAGGGGTTTTGGGTCTCCCCTGACCAAGTAGCACCGTTCTTATTTTTGTACTTTTTCTTATCTCACCACTACCTGAAGTGCACCATTATTTTCTGAATACTAAAACCCAACGGAGGATTCTTACCCTTAGCACTGTTTAACTAAGAATTAAATTACAGTTTTAAGTGAACCTTTCGTGGATAATACATAGATATGTATTTCAGTGCGTAGCAAGAACTCTGCCCCTTCTTTAAATGGAGCGAAATCTGAGTTTTAGGAGCTGATTTGGGGAAATTCCTCACAAGCTACATTGGAGTGATGCTATCTATGAATGATTGACTTGTTTGTCCTGAAGCAGATGGTGAGGAAGATACTTTACCATTGAAACTCTGCATCTGTGATCTGCTAGATTACTATTAACACAATACAATAGATGTTTTGATCAATTAAATAGTTAGTGCTGCATTAGTCATTGAGTTCAAAGCCAGTAGCTAAGTTATCTCCTCACCAGTGCAACATTTATCAGTTTCTGGTGGGAAGCATTAATCAGGCCTTTGGAACCTGGTTGCTCCATTGTCTTTTATTGATTTGCAGGTAGTTGGACTTTAGAGACAAGCAATTTTCACAAGAAAATCAGGGAGCTACGTTCACAAAATTTCCAAATACACGTAGAATTGTATGCATCATATATTGCCTGTAAAAGTGAATTTGCATTAAGTTCTGCATTTTATAGTGATTATAAAAATTAAATTGTGGTATAAACAGAAAGCGGGGCAAATTATAAATTCCTAGTTGTACTTCTCCTTCCCTCTTCTTAGGCATAATCATCTAGTTTGGAAATGTGCATCAACCCATGTAACTTATTTTCAAAGAGAAATCGATATAGAAAATAATTGTTCTATCTGCGTGTTAACTTTTTAGGAGTACATTTACTTGTCCAAATATTGTGGAGAAAAACTGGGAAGGTTTTTAATACTCACAAAGCTGTGACTTTGTGGCTGTTCATTGTGTTACCAATGTGCAGCCCTCTGGCCCTCTCATGAGAGAATGGCTGTTCCCTTCCCTAACCGCAAGCTGATTCAACCATTTCCACTTACAGGTAGCACGTTTGGGCCTCTAAAATTAACTTAGGTTTGTAAATACAGCCTGGTGAGAACTTGAAACTTCAACATCATATATACCAGTATTGCTTCCTTTCCCCATCTTTAAACTCCACTTTTCTGCCAAGGCAGATTTATTAAAGATTGTTAAATTCACAAACAGCCCGATTCAGCATTTGGTGCATCAAAAGTATTTTTCGAAATGTACTAAACCCATTTTAGGAGTCGGTACTGACACATTAAATGGGTTTGCAAATGAATACCAATATATAATTTAGAAATGGCGTGCTGTAGGGGTTGTTTCACAGTTTACATCATTGGAGAATCAATGATTTGTGACTAATCCATTTGCAAAACACTGAAAAATTACAGACTCCCTAATTAGGTTAAGTCATGAACAAAAGCGAAGAGGTCCCAAGTGGGACCAGTTTTTTGCTAACGTAATTAGTACATTTACTATTTACAAGTTACAGTTTGTGACTGGTATTTTTGCAACCAGTAAAGAATTGTATGAACCGACCAATGTAATAATAGGCAGGTTAGTAAAATTCTGATTCGGAGTGGGTATGAATGAATGAAAATTGCACTTGTATAGCGCTAACTACCCGGAGGCCTCGCAGCGCTTAACGCGAGCTCAGGGGAGTTCAACAGGTTTTAGCATACAAGTGTGTTTTCAGAGCTTTCCTGAAAGACAGATGGTTACTATTTCCTCGAAGAGATAGAGGGAGGGTATTCCAAAGTTTTGCCGCGGTGTGGGAGAAGGAGCGGCCTCCCCAGCGGGCTTTCTTGACTTTGATGGAAGTAGCCAGCTGGAGGGTGCAAGAACGAAGGGAGCGGGACGGGACATAAGGTGTAGCTATGGGATGTAAAATTGCGGTACCTGTTCGGTAAAAGGATTTGTGTAAAATACACATGGCCTTGAATTGTACTCTTGCCGCTACTGGGAGCCAGTGAAGCTCCTTTAGGGCGTTCCTTGCTGACTGCCAGCGGGGAAGGTTGTAGAGTAAGCGGGCCGCACTGTTTTGTGTGACTTGGAGCTTCTGAGTGACGGAAATCGGAGCTCCCATATAAAGAGCATTCCCATAGTCCAGGCGGGAGAGTATAAGGGCCTGGACCAAGACCCTCCTTGCCTGGAATGGGAGCAGAGGGAGCACTTTCCGCAACATCCTCATTAGCCCAAAACAGGTAGCGGCTGTCTTAGTAGCTTGGACCGAAAAGTCCAAAGCTTTGTCGAGCCAGATCCCGAGACTCTTTATTTGGGGCATAGGGACGGGGGGCGGGCCTAAACATGGTGGCCAGATGGATGCAAGGGCAGAGGGAGAAGGGTTGCCCAATAAGATGATGTCTGTTTTCTCCCCATTGAGTTTCAGACAGGAAGATTGCATCCATCTGGCAACAGCCTCTAGACAGAGGCCTAAGGTGGAGGACGATCCCTCAGAGTGGTCTAGAGAGACCACCAGTTGGGTATCGTCCGCGTAGGTGACGATACGCACACCGAAGGGATGGACTATCCTGTCTAGAGGTTCCATGTAGGCATTAAAAAGAGTGGGACTTAGGGAGGAGCCCTGAGGGACCCCACACCTAAGTGAGTGTTTAGGAGACACCGTCTCACCCTCAAAGACCTGGAAGAAACGTTCAGCCAGGAAAGATGTCAGCCATTCCAGGGCCGCGCCCGACACGCCCATGCCCGCCAGAAGTTGTGATAGCGTGGCATGGTTGACCGTGTCGAACGCGGCGCTGAGGTCTAATAAAATAATGGCGACTTTTCCACCCCGGTCCAACACAGCTCTCGCCTCTTCCGTTACCGCTAGAAGGGCGGTTTCGGTTCCGTGCTGAGGGCGGAACCCTGTCTGAGAGGAACGCAGCAGGCTGTTGGACTCCAAGTAGTCCACTAGGGTGTTATTAACGTGCCTCTCAAGCAGTTTGCTCAGCCACGGAAGTAAGGAGATGGGGCGGTAGTTTGCCAAATTATTCTGGTGAAGGTTGGGCTTTTTCAATAGAGCCCTCACCATCGCACACTTCCATGCAAGTGGGACAGATTTGGAGGTGATGGAAGTATTGAGAACGTCCAATATGACCGGACGAATAATGGCACGGAAACAACAATGGTGACGGTGGTCGAGGAGGCCAGGAAGATCATGGATACAGAAGGATCAGTGGCAGGGATCCTCCTGGATCTGAGCGCGGCCTTCGACACGGTCAACCACCAAATCCTGGTCCAGCGACTTAGAGACCTTGGGATTACAGATGTCGCCCTGTCCTGGCTGAAATCCTTTCTCCATAACCGTTCATTCCAGGTGATTGAGGGTAGTTATACATCCAAGGAGACCCCTATACGTTGCGGAGTGCCACAGGGCTCCTCCTTGAGCCCCACGCTCTTCAACGTATATATGTCCCCGCTGGAAAAAATAGTCACCCCTCATGGGATCAAACTCCTAACGTATGCTGACGACACCCAGCTGGTTGTCTCCCTCTCTCAGCAGGAAAACCCTACCACCGATCTTTACTCCTGTCTGAGAGACATAGTCAGCTGGATGGACTGTTCTCACTTGAAGCTCAACAGTGACAAGACGGAGATACTGGTAATGGGGAATCAGTCTCATTTTTGTCCAGACTCTCTATGGCCCCCGTGCATGGGTAAGCCCCCAACCCCCAAATCCGAGATCAAAAGCCTCGAATTATGGCTGGACCAAAATCTCACCATGCGCACCCAAGCTAGGAAAACGGCCGGGGTCTGCTATGGGCTTTTGCGATCCGCCCGGAAAATTCTGCCACTGCACCCTTTTCCATCAAGGAAACTCCTCATCCAAGGCCTTATTTTGTCACGGCTGGATTATGGCAACGCACTGTTTATGGGTGCCCCACGGAAAGTTACAACTAAACTTTAGGTAGTGCAGAACGCGGCCGCACGAATCCTCACCAACACCAAGAGCCGATGCTCGGCCAAGCCAGCCATTAAAGCGCTTCACTGGCTGCCCGTGGTGGAAAGAGTGCAATTTAAGGCGCTCTGTCTAACGCACAAAATCCTCAATGGGAAAGCCCCTCCCATCTTCAGAGACTTGGTGACTCCTTACACCACCTCCAGACCTCTTCGATCCTCTAACGCCCATCTAACTCTGCCACCTAAGATCAAGAGAGCGCGATCAGGAGGTCAGCGTTTCTCCTACAATGCTTCCAAACTATGGAACTCCCTCCCTCGTGATATTCGTGGACAGCCTAATCTTCTGGCCTTCCGAAAATCTCTGAAAACCTGGCTGTTCCTGTGAGCCTCCCCTTACGACTCCGCCTGTACTCATTCAGCGCTGGGACGCTCACGGGCAGCCATGCGCTCTAGAAATCTTGTAACAGTTAACATTTAACTTTGCATACTTCTCAGTATTTGGAAGCGATGTCTTCGCCACGCTACTTTCAAATACAGAATCAGGATGTGGTGGCAGTCCCACTTCAGGCATTTTTTAAAGTTCACCAATTCATAAAAGCTGCTTAAGTAGACCGAAAATGGGGTTTTGGGAGGGGCGGCCGACCAACGGGAGGCCTGCCACCCCCGGGGTTATTTGGGGACACGGCTAGTTGGGCTCCTTGTGCTGGTGGCGGGTGCGTTGGGCTCTTTTTGGGCTGGGGCTTGGGCTGGTTGGGCTGGGGGGTACTTTACCGGCCATTTTGTGTCACTGACCACCATTTCGGTGGCAGTGACACCTGGTCGGTAAACAGACAAAATATCGACTACAAAATATCGAATGGACATAATATTGAGTACAAAATATAGGCTGGACAGAATATCGAATGGACAGAATATAGACATCAAAAATATCGTTTTGAAGGTAAGTAATGTAATATCGAATTTTAAAATATAGATAGTCAAAATATCAAAGTACATAATATAGGTTAAGAAAAATATCGAACTTTTAAAAATATAGATTTTTTTACAGTGTATTTTATGTGTTAAAAGGGTTTATTTATGTTACAATGTAATTTAATGAATGAATTTATTGTTATTTAAATTTTGCGTAATTTAATTCTGTAGCCGGTTGTGGGTTTTTAGGGGAATAGGGTGGGAAGTAATTTAATTATAATTAATTAAATATGTAAATTTATTTATTGGTATTTGTGTATAGTTAATTGTTAATTAATTTTTAATTTGTAATTAATTACATTTTAATTGGCAATTTATTTTATTTAATTGATTAATTTATAATTATGGTAATTTAACTAATTTAATTTCTGTAGCGGGTTGTGGGTTTATAGGGGAGTAGGGTGGGAAGTAATTCATTATAATTAATTAAATATGCTAATTTATGTAGTGTAATTTAATTATAATTAATTAAATCTGTAAATTTATTCATTGGTATTTGTTTATAATAAATTGTTAATTCATTTTTATTTAGTAATTAATTACATTTTAATTGCCAATTAATTTTATGTAATTGATTAATTGATAATTATGTTAATTTAAGTAATTTATTTTCTGTAGCGGGTTGTGGGTTCATAGGGGAATTGGGTGGGAAGTAATTTAATTATAACTAATTACATATGTTAATTTTTTTGTGTATTTATTAGATTTTAATTGTTAAGTAACTGTTTAATTACTAAATAATTAATTGTTAATTTGTAATTAATTAGTGTTATTAGATAATTAATTGTAATGATTAAATTTAATTAGTATTTGAAATTAATAAATTATATTATATTAAAGTGGTAATTACTTTTAATTATTTTTTTATAGATATTAATATGTATATATTTTTAAATATTATATGAAGTATCTACTTTCCCTACTGTTGCACTCACTGGAGTGGGAATAGTAATTTTTACCCCTACGCTATCCAACGCTTTCCCTACTGTTGCACTTTCTGAAGTGGGAATAGTAATTTTAACCCCTACGCTATCCAACGCTTTCCCTACTGTTGCACTCTTTGGAGTGGGAATAGTAATTTGTACCCCTACGCTATCCTAAGTTTTCCCTACTGTTGCACTCTCTGGAGTGGGAATAGTAATTTTTACCCCTACACTATCCAACGCTTTCCTTACTGTTGCACTCTCTGGAGTGGGAATAGTAATTTTTACCCCTACTCTTTCCAGCGCTTTCCCTCCTGTTGCACTCTCTGGAGTGGGAATAGTAAGTTTTACACCTACGCTATACAACTCTTTCCCTACTGTTGCACTCTCTGGAGTGTGAATAGTAATTTTTACCCCTACGCTATCCAACGCTTTCCGTACAGTTGCACTCTCTGGAGTGGGAATAGTAATTTTTACCCCTACGCTATCCAACGCTTTCCCTACTGTTGCACTCTCTGGAGTGGGAATAGTAAGTTTTACCCCTACGCTATCCAACTCTTTCCCTACTGTTGCACTCTCTGGAGTGAGAATAGTAATTTTTACCCCTACGCTATCCAACGTTTTCCCTCCTGTTGCACTCTCTGGAGTGGGAATAGTAATTTTTACCCCTACGCTATCCAACGCTTTCCCTACTGTTGCACTCTCTGGAGTGGGAATAGTAATTTTTACCCCTACGCTATCCAACCCTTTCCCTACTGTTGCACTCTCTGGAGTGGGAATAGCAATTTGTACCCTTACGCTATCCAACACTTTCCCTACTGTTGCACTCTCTGGAGTGGGAATAGTACGTTTTACCCCTACGCTATCCTCCCCTTTCCCTACTGTTGCACTCTCTGGAGTGGGAATAGTAATTTTTACCCCTACGCTATCCAGCGCTTTCCCTACTGTTTCACTCTCTGGAGTAGGAATAGTAGTTTTTACCTCTACGCTATCCAACGCCTTATCTACTGTTGCACTCTCTGGAGTGGGAATATTAATTTAACACTTCCTCTATCCTACGGTAATAATATTG
The DNA here is from genome assembly GCF_964263255.1 of Lissotriton vulgaris. Taxonomy (NCBI): domain Eukaryota; kingdom Metazoa; phylum Chordata; class Amphibia; order Caudata; family Salamandridae; genus Lissotriton; species Lissotriton vulgaris. The sequence goes on from NC_141691.1 coordinate 1,518,297,263, forward strand.
GATATTTTTTTATTATATTATGCTACTATATATATATGTTTTAACAAATATGATTGTAAAACATTTTTTTATAACTTTATTTAATTATTTAATCATTTAATTATTTTAAGGTAATTTAAGTATTTGTAAGTATATTTTAGTAAATAATTCTTAATATCAATTTAATTTAACATTATTTTTAATAAAGTCGATATTTTCACAAACTATCTTTTTGTAAACAATATTTTTTACTCGATATTTTTGTACTTACCTGTTTGTAGATACAAAGTCGATATTCTGTCTGTCGATATTTTTTCGCCGATATTTTTGGTAGTCGATATTATGTCCCTCGATATTATGTCAGTGATCCAGCCTGGTCTCGTGTTTTTTTCTTTTTGGTCCTGGTCGCGTGGTTGTGGGGGTTTTAAGGCCTAGTGGAGACGGGGATAGCGTTTGCCGGGGTCGCTGGTGTGCATGCACAGAGGTCTGGCGAGCGGTACCTGCAGCAGGGGGGATCAGTGGTTGCGGCGTTGCTGGACAGGCATGGCGTGGCTCACGGATCCGCGGATTGTGGAGGCTTTCAGGCTGCTGGGCGATGCAGGACGGCTCGATGTGTTGCACCCTGAGGTGTAAGTGAGGCCGCCGCGGCGCGCTGCAGATGGCGCCGCGGCAGCTGTGGTAGAGTGCGAGCCCCCGCGGTCTCTACCACGGAGGGCTCGTGGTGAAGGTGGGAGGGGTGGGAGCGTTCGGGAGGGCGGGCGGGCGGTGCAGAAGACTGGAGTGATAAGGAGGAGGGCGGGAGGGAGGAGGGGTGCGAGAGGTCGGAAGGCCCTGGAGTTTGGGGGCGGTGCTGGGGGGCAGGGGGGGAGAGGGTTGTTGCTGCAGACGTGCTAATGAGGCCCAGTGAGGAAGGACAGGGGGGAGAGGTGCTGCCCCAGGATGCAGGCTGTGGGGGAGACGATGCCAGGGACAGGGAATGGTGAGCAGGTGGTAGTGGAGCCTCTAGGGGGGGAGCCAGGGGGCCGGGGGGGTGGAGTTTCCCAGTGCTCATTGAGGGGTCTGACCTGGAGGGGGAGGGGAAGGGGAGGAGGTGGGGGGAGGGGGATATGGTGGGTCCCAGCAGGGTGCCGCCCCCGACGGGGGTGCGAGGGGAGTGGAGGTGGGGAAGTGTGGGGGAGGGGAGGTGGGAGGGTGGAGGGAAGGAGCGTTGGGGGGAGGCGCTGAGGGTGGAAGGGGGGGGTGGGCCTGCTGGGGGAGGGGTCTGGGAGGGGATGGGGGTTGGGGGGTCAAGGTGACGCGGGGTGGGGCCGGGGGCGTGGGGGGGCCCGAGTTGGGGGGGCATGGGTTGGGGGGGAGGGGGAGTCCCAGCAAGTGGCGTGGGGGGGTTGGGGTGGGGTGGGGTTGGCGGGACAGGGGGCATGTGGCAGGAGCGGCTGGCGAAGAGGGGGGACACTCCGCTGGTTGGGGACGGGGGCCGCAGAGGGGTTGGGAAGAGGGAGATGTTTGGGGTCTGGGGGGGCGGTTTTTTCCTGGCATACTGGACTCCACGTTTTTTCCTTGGCAGGCGCAGTTGGGGAGGAGCTCGGGTGAGCAGCTTGCGGCTCCAGTCCACCGAGGGGATGGGCCGGCTCTGTCTAGTACGGGCGGTCGTGCTCCACCGAGGGACTCAGCCGGAGAGCACAAGAGACGGAGGGGCGATGGACCCATGCCTACCCCACCCCGAAGGGTCGAGACGGCTGCCGGGTGTAGGGGAATGCATGGCGAGATGGACACTACAGCTTGTGGGTCAGGTGTGTAGATGGACGGAGAGTTGTGTGGATTTGGGTGCGTTGATGAGGGTGTGTAGGGAGAAGGCGGGGTTGAGGCGAGTGGTAGTCTCGGGGGACGACCAGGAGCAACTGGTTTTTCCCTGTGGATGGGGATGGAGAGTCTGAGGAGGAGGGGGAGGTTAGGGAGGTGGGGGACAATATTGCTGTTGGAAGTATGTTGCAGGTACGACCGCGGCTGGACGTGCCCAGAGTGACGGCCCCCGACAGCTCCACTGGTTAGGCAGCGGGATCTAGTGCGGACGCCGCCTTGACACCAGGTAAGGTTGGGAATGGAGCAGGGAGTGGTTTGGGCAAGAAGCGCAGAGCGCAGGTGTCGGTGGGGACGGAGGCACGGGGGGAGAACTTTGTGCGGCTGGTGAAAGGATGATATGTGACAGATGCGGGGGTGGGCACGGATGTGGCGGTGCCAGCGGAGGGGGTAGCGTCGGCAAGCGCCGGGGCGGACGGCAGCGGCAGTGCAGTGGTGGGAAGTGTGAAAACGGACAGGGGGCCGCCGGGGGAAGGAGAGCTGCGTGGAGCCAGTGCTGAAGCTACCATATATGGGGGTGACTAAACCACTGGGGGCACACCTCTCACTGGTGACAAAGGAGAAAATATGGAAAGGGGAGTAGCTCCTCCGCAGGGAGCTAACGTCTAAGGAGGGGTCCAAGGAGGAGGAGCAGGAGTTGGCCAGATGCCCCAAAGTGATGCTGACGATTGATAATTGGTCGGCGGCATTTCTCATATATGCTAGCGTATACTGCGAGAAGTACCCGGACAGGGCCATTGCTTTGTTCAAATACATGGATGTGGTGCAGAGGGCGCAGGTGACGTACGGCGGTTACGCCTGGTCACATTATGATGAGGAGTTTCGGGCACGGGTGGCGTTGGACCCGGACCCGAAGTGGGGGGAACTGGACTCGGACTTGTACAATCAGACGATGGGTGGGGCGAAGTTCGGGCACACCTGCTATACTGCCAGCGGCCTGCCCCTCGCGCCGAGCCCCTTTTCAGCTCACCCCACCCGTGGGGTGTGGGGCAGGGGGAGAGTGCAGGGCAGAACACAGTGGGGGCTTGTTGGGATTTCAACAAGGGTGCGTGTGGCCGGCAATTGTGCCGTTTTCGGCACGAATGCTCAAAGTGCAGAAAACGACACCCAGTGGTGCGCTGCTGGGGAGTAAGAGGCCTGTCGGGACAACAGTCCGCAGGGTCGGGAAACCAGGCTGGAGGGAGGGTGGGGGAGAGGGGGAGCGGGGTCCCGCGTACACCAGTTAGGCTGGACCGGCTGGAGCCATTGCTGGCGGCCTATCCACGGGCGGACGATGCGGCTGTTTTGCGACAGGGCTTCCGGGAGGGCTTTCGGTTGGGGCACGAGGGGCCGTGGATTGCGCGCTGGGCAGATAACTTGAAGTCAGTGCACGCACGGAAGGGGGTGTTGCGAGAGAAATTGTTCAAAGAAGTGAGGGAGGGCGGCATAGTGGGCCCCTTCGTGGAGCCTCCGTTGCCAAACCTGATTATCTCCCCGAACGGGGTGGTGCCCAAGAAGGAGCCGGGGCAGTTCAGGTTGATACAGCACTTGTCGTGGCCGGAGGGGTCGTCGGTGAATGATTTCATATCGGTGGACCTCGCGTCGGTGTCATACTCGTCGGTGGACGTGGCGCAAAAGATCCTGGCGGCGGCAGGGCAGGGGGCACTGATGGCGAAGTGTGACATTAAGTCGGCTTTCAGGTTGCTCCCGGTGCACCCGGAGGATCACCAGTTGTTGGGAATCCAATTTGATGGGGGCATTTTTGTGGACAAGGCGCTGCCGATGGGGTGCTCGATCTCCTGCGCGTTGTTTGAGCGTTTCAGCTACTTCCTGCAGTGGGCTTTTTCCTGGCGCACAGGCTCTGAGATGGTGACACACTATCTGGATTACTTCTTTCTGGTGGGACGCCCCGGTTCGACGGATTGTCAGCGGCAGCTGGACGATTTTCAGGGCCTAATTTGTTACTTGGGAGTTCCCCTGGCGCCGGAGAAGACGCATGGTACCAGTTTGGTGATGTCCTTTCTCCGAATAGAGCTCGACTCAGCTGCCATGGTAGTAACACGTCTACCGGAAGACAAGAAGGCGGCGATGTTGGCATTGGTGGCGGGCATGTTGGACAAGCGGAAGGTGATGGTACGGGACGTGCAAGTGTTGTTGGGGCACCTGAATTTTGCGTGCCGAGTGGTGCGGGCGGGGCGTACGTTCTGTTGTTGCCTAGGTTTGGCGCTGTCTGGGCTGACTTTGCCACATCATCACGTGCGGCTGTCGGCGGGGACGAAGGAGGATTTGCGGATGTGGCTGACTTTCCTGGGACGGTTCAATGGGGTGCCCATGGCGCCACCGGAAGACTGGGAGTGGGATGTCACTTTGTTTTCGGATGCAGCGGGTGTTGGTGGTTTCGGTTTGTACTGGGGGGCTCGGTGGTGTGCGGAGCAGTGGCCACCACATTGGCAAGCAGGGGGCCGCAGCATTGCGTTTCTGGAATTGTTCAAGCTGGTGGTGGTGGTCTGGGGAGTTGGCGCACAAGAGGGACCTCTTCCAGGTGGACAATATGTCCGTGGTACAGGTGGTCAACAGGCAGTCGGCTCAGGACCCGCAGGTGCTGAAGTTGATGAAGGTTTTCGTGCTTCGCTGCCTCAAGCATGACATCCTTTTTCAGGCCTGGCATGTGCCTGGGGTGGACAATGACATTGCGGATGCTTTGTCTCATTCACAGTGGCAGAGGTTCCATGGGCTAGCCACGGAGGCGGAGGAGACAAAGACGCCGGTGCCGATGAAGCTGTGGTCGGTGGGAGACTCCGGTTCGTTCAGCTGGTGAGGGCGTTGGTGGCAGCGTCCACTTGGAAGGCATACGTGCAGGCTTGGGAGGAGTTTCAGCAGTCTGGTGCGTTAAGGCAGGGGGACAAGTGGAGGGTGGGTGGGATAAAACCACAAGACCAGGCCCCCTCCAGCTGCTGTGTCACTGCCACCAAAATGGGAGGAGCAGGTGGTGCGGTTCATGTTGGCCTTGATGGATAGAGGTTTGTCGAGGTTGAAGATTGCGGCAAAGTTGTCGGCGATCGCATTCATGGGAAGCTGTGGTGGGGGTATCCTCCGTCCGCGGAGGAGTTGGGGGTGAGGCTGTTGGAAGGCTGGGCACGGGAGAGGGGTGCGAGGGTGTTTCAGCGGAGACCTATATCAGAGGATATGCTGGGACACCTGTTGGCGACGTTGCCGTCAGTTTGTCGAGACGGGAGGGAGTTGGTGTTGTTCTCCATGCTCATGTCATGGTTGTTCTTTGGGGCGTTTCGGGTCTCTGAGTTGGTAGGTCTGAAAAGGGGGCCGGGGGTATTGTGGGAGGAAGTGGAGGTGCAGGTGGCAGTACGCTTGCGATGCTCGAAAATCGACCAGGGTGGAGAGGGGACGTGGGTGGTGATCGGGCCGAGGAGGTTGGTCAGTGTGTGTCCCGCGGCGTGGGGCCGGCGTTTGGCGGCCGAGCAGGGGAAGTCTGGAATGGAGGTGTTTGGTAGAGGGGGGGATGGCAGGGTGACGGCAGGGCAGGTGTTTTGGGTCCTGCGGCATGCCCTGCGGTTGATGGGTGAGGACCCTAAGGCGTTAGGGAGGCATTCCTTTTGAATAGGGGCGGCGACAGACGCAGCACGGCACGGCTGTGGGAAGAAAGACATCAAGCGTCTGGGACAGTTGAAGTCGGATTTTTACAAGACGTATGTGCGGTTGCGGGGGGTAGGCGAGGTGCAATGACATGGATGTTTTTCCGCCCTCTTACATGTGTATCTTTGCAGATGCTGTGGCAGGCCAGCTGCAGTGGTGTTGGAAATCTACATTGTGGGACATTCCTTTGTCAAAAGAGCAGAGAGGGCCGAATGGGAAAAACATTGGAACCTTAATTTGGAACAGGATGACAGATTGTTTAGATGTAATTGGAGGGGAAAAGGAGGAATGCGTTGGCACGAGTTGATGCCGTTGTTGAATAATGTGGTCCACGGGGGGTTTGTCCTGATGTGGTGATCATTCACTTGGGGGAAAATGTCCTGGTGCTGTGCAAGGGACTGGCACTGGTGAAGCAAATGAAGCGGGACTTGTTGGAGATCAGGAAACAGTGGGCGGGATGTCATGTGATTTGGTCCGACTTCATTCCCCGGAGGGTCTGGCGGGGGGCGGAGCGCCCAGGGGCTATTGACAGGGCAAGGAGGAAAATCAATAGGGAAATGAAGGAATTTTGTGCAAAGGAAGGGGTAGGGCGCATAGAGCACCCTGATCTTAGATACGGGGCTGTGTATTTTTTCAGAGAGGGTGGAGTACACTTGTCTAGGTATGGGATGGAGCTATACATTGTGCAGTTGAAGGAGGCCCTTGATCTAGCTTTGGGGGTGCGCAGATATCCAAGGGGGGGAGGTTACTATGGGGGGGTCGAAAGTCATTAGGTGGCTTTCGAGTGTTGCTTTTCCTAGAAGAAAGGGGGTAAGGGTAGGAGGCCTGGGTTTGTTTCACATGGAGTTGGGATTGCAGAGGTCAAGGGAGGTGTTGGTGGGTAAGGAGGTATGTTGCAGTTGGGATGTTCTGGTTATGTTGTGATTATGCTGAGAATGGTGAGAAATCATTTAGGGGAGAGGGGGTCGGTTAGGTACTTCTTATTTAGCTAGGTTTAGTTTTGTTCGGCACAAGCCAAGGTTTTGTTATTTAGGATGCACCTGTTTCCAATAAAGCGGCCTTTGTCACACCTTAACACTGTGTCTGTGGTCGGTCTCTCCCCCCCCGCCCTCCTGGTGGGCACCAATGGGGTTTTGGGGGGGGGGCGGCTGACCAACGGGAGGCCTGCCACACCCGGGGTTATTTGGGGCCTGGAGGGAGGGGGGGGGGCGACTATTGGGACACGGCTAATTAGGCTCCTTGGGCTGGTGGCGGGTGCGTTGGGCTCTTTTTGGGCTGGGGCTTGGGCTGGTTGGGCTGGGGGGTACTATACCGGCCATTTTGTGTCACTGACCACCATTTTGGTGGCAGTGACACAGCAGCTGGAGGGGGCTTGGTCTCGTGGTTTTATCCCACCCACCCTCCCCGGTGTCTGATAGATTGGTTGGTCTCTTCCCAGTGGGAGGTTATTTTCCTGCTTCCTGGGTTGGGGTGCTGGGTCTGTCCTGGGTCAGGCAATGGGGGGGATTTTTTTCCCAGAGGGGTTTTCTTGGAGGCCGGTGCATCAGGGATCAGAGGTTGGTGGGTTATCGTGTCGCTGGAGCAGGTGCAGGTGTGCATTACAGATGGTGGCGTTTTTCCTAGAAGAAAGGGGGTAAGGGTAGGAGGCCTGGGTTTGTTTCACATGGAGCTGGGATTGCAGAGGTCAAGGGAGGTGTTGGTCGGTAAGGAGGTATGTTGCAGTTGGGATGTTCTGGTTATGTTGTGATTTTGCTGAGAATGGCGGGAAATCATTTAGGGCAGGGGGGGTCGGTTAGGTACTTCTTATTTAGCAAGGTTTAATTTTGTTCGGCACAGGCCAAGGTTTTGTTATTTAGGATGCACCTGTTTCCAATAAAGCGGCCTTTGTCACACCTTAACACTGTGTCTGTGGTCAGTCTCCCCCCCCACCCCCCCCCCCCCCCGCCCTCCTGGTGGCTGTTCTAGTGCCATAGCCTGTTAAAATGCCACATTCCAAAAGTGACACAATTGCTTACACGTTCTGTTTGAGATGCAAATGATTCTAAAATGCATGTAAAACGGCATACAGGTTTTAACACGTGCTTTAACCTGTAATATTAAAATACTTTTGAAATGATAAGCACAAGTTTGATGTCAGCATCCATTAACATGCTGTGTGTAAGCCCCTCCTGCGCCTCTGATGAGATCCCCTAGGGATCAGCGTCTGGGAGGCCAAAGACAAGAATGATGGATTATTCTGTGGGATTTCGGCATGGGATACACATCATCCTGCAGGCGCACCCAGAAGGCCCCTTGCAGGAGGAGCCTGTCACTTGCTAAGGATATGATGGGTAATCCCTTTACTGGCTATTAGCTGAAAAACACAGGTGTATTCCACCCATCACATCTAAATTCAGCAGCAGTGTTTCCTGAACTGCATGGTTATATTTGAGCCTGGCACGTGGCCGTGCCTGTTTTGAGCAGATGAAAGATAATTATTCCAAATGAGGTTTATTTACTTACAAAAGCATTATAATCACAGTATTTAAAATCGCAGCCCTCTGTCTTGGTCTGAGAGACCTGCAGTTTACTCTCTTTAACGGCCCTCAAAGATTTCTCGTTTGGTTGAGGCGTAGTTCAGGTTGTCTTTTGAGATTGTGAAAATGTGATTTATAGAGAGTTGAATAAAATAACGCATTCGTTTCTAAAGCCCTCGGTGTAAACAAGAATGAGACAAATTACGAATCTATGCATTCAGCACCTCATCTCCATTACCAGGGGCACATTTCCCTTCCGACGTGCACTGCATTTCTGCCACAAAAGGTGAGATGTTTATATTCGGGACCGAACCACAAGGGCAAGGGTTCACTTCGTGTTGTAAGGACTTTTGTAGTAATTTTTTCCTTGGGTTTCAAAAAATGATATATTCACAAGGCCCGAAAATTTATAACATCGTAAATCTCCTTCATTAGGCTTATCGTTTCATCAACACATTTTCAGTCACTGGAAAATGTACCTGTTTATCGCCATCGTTAGGGTGCCTTAGCAATCTATTCTTTACTCCACCCAACAAACTGCACTGCAATCTAGAGGCGATTCACATACAGCACCCGAGTGGGCACTGATCCACCACACTGCACTGCATCACAGAGGTTCTGCTTACCACGCTGTAGCTTTACACAACAAAATACACGCAATGTGAGGAACACTAAACTGCAGATTAGAAATGCGAACCCAACCTACAAACCCCAGAAATGCTAGCACATCGCTCTTCACCGTATCCTTCTTACACTATCCCACCACACTGAACCTTTGGGATACTAACACCTATTGCAGCACCTCTTATTTCACCTCTGATAAACTAAACCGCCACACTGGGCTGCATTCTACTGAAACCAACTGCAAAACCTACACTGCATTCCATGAACACTACACCACACTGCACTGTATTCCTTGAACACTACTACCATAACATAACCGCAATGCATCCTGGGCATACTAACACATATCAATGTACTAAGGGGAGATGAGTTGGGCTAACGGCTAGAGCGGTCGACCTCGAATCTGGGGAACCAGGTTCGAGTCTCGGCAATGACGCTGAACATCCTGTGAATCTGGGCAAATCACTTAATCTCCCTGTGCCTAACAAAAAAAATAAATGAATGTGTCCTTGTGTAACGCAGCTGGTGCTATGTAAACAGTTGTCGAAGTGGGGAAAAAAAAGTAGAGGAACTGTGGGTGGAGAATCAGGGGGCGGGAATAACCGAAGATTGAATCTGTGGGCGGAGTCAGGGGTGTGGCTAGAAATAGCAAAACATACCAATTTTTAGTACGTTTAGCATTTCACTGACCAGTTACAGCTTATAACGTTATTTAATTAAAACAATGGATAAAAATGTTTATTTGAGGTTTAATTCAGGAAAAAGTAAACACTCATAGGGAATACAGGTTTATGTAAAGCGTGTGAAATATAAGCAGGAACAACATGTTACCTTAATGCTTTTACTCTCATTGTTCAGAAATTCATGATTATTTTTTGTCTCAAACATTGAGGTCATGAATACAGGGCTTCTCCTGTACACATGTGTTAAGCAGGGCTCAGAAGAGAAAGGGACTCTTCAGGAGAATCTAAACTCACGGAAACCCACAAAGGCTCCTTCATATTCATGTCAGCCAGCTAGCTGCTCAATCATAATTTAGCAAAAGCAACAACTGGTGGACAGAATGCAGAACAATGTCATACATTCACCCCAGTACAGAGATCTGGGCCTAAATCCATTGTTTCTTTGCTCACCATGCCATTCCAGTTTGTTCCCAGCCATATGCAAATCAGTCTTGATCCTGCTCCCAATGGGAACAGTCCAGCCCGAACTGTCAGGCCAGGTCCTCCTTGGACTGGAAACAAGCATCCTAGGACCGGTTTTGGGCTTTCAGCCCTCATCAGCCAGGATAGCTTGATTCCAGTGGCATGGAGAGCATGGGACTCATGTCTGAGCATGCCTGTCCCACTCTGGGTGACAAATGCAAAAAGAACAATTGATGGACAGAATGCAGAACAATGCCAAACATTCACCCCAGTTCAGAGATCCGGGATTAAATCCATCGTTTTTTGCTCACCATGCCATTCCATTTTGGACCCAGCCATATGCAAATCAGTCTAGATTCTGCACCCAATGGGAACAGCCCAGCCCAAACTGCCAGGCCATATGTATTCAAGTGTCCCTTTCATTCGGGAAGTGAACACAAAGCAGTACCCACTGAACTAACATATTGCTCTTTGATATGCATGGTACATGTTCTTTGCAGCAGGCATATTACCCCTTTGGACTACCTTAGATGAGTAAAACAGCCACTAGACAAAACATGCTCCCATCTCTCTCCAGCAGGTACATTGATCACCAAAGTTATCTTGGCACTTGTATTGTTGATTGAAACCTGCTGAATATACAAAGAACTTTGCAGTGTTTTTAAAATTCCTGCTCTTGTACAAAACCGGTCCCCCCAAACTAAACTGGCCCCTACCCTTCTAGTTGCCCTGGGAAATGCCTGCTCCTGCCCTTTCACTGCTCCTGTCCACTCAGTACTCATGCTCATACTCGATCAACACTCCTGCTTCATCAATTCCCCTGCCCCCTCCCTTCTCCTTCCCCGTCACTTCTCCTGCCCGTTCACTTCTCCTGCCCTGTCACTTCTCCTGCCCCGTCACTTCTCCTGCCCCGTTCACTGCTCCTGTTCACTGCTCCTGCCCTATTCACTGCTCCTGACCTGTTCTCTGCTCCTGCCCTGTTCATTGCTCCTGCCCTGTTCACTGCTCCTGCCCTGTTCACCGCTCCTGCCCTGTTCACCGCTCCTGCCCTATTCACCACTCCTGCCCTGTTCACTGCTCATGCCCTGTTCACCGTTCCTGCCCTGTTCACCGCTCCTGCCCTGTCACCTCTCCTGCCCCGTCACCTCTCCTGCCCCTTCACTTCTCCTGCCCGGTCACTTCTCCTGCCTAGTCACCTCCCCTCTCCTGCCCTGTCATGTCACCTGCCCGTCATGTCACTTGCCCGTCACATCACCTGCCCGTCACGTCACCTGCCCGTCACATCCCCTGCCCGGTCACTTTTTCTGCCCGGTCACTTCTCCTTCCCGGTCGCCTCTCTTGCCCGGTCGCCTCTCCTGCCTGGTCGCCTCTCCTGTCCCAGTCACTTCTCCTGTCCCAGTCACTTCTCCTGTCGCAGTCACTTCTCCTGTCCCTGTCACTTCTCCTGTCCCAGTCACTTCTCCTGTCCCCGTCACTTCTCCTGACCCCGTCACTTCTCCTGTCCCCGTCACTTCTCCTGTCCCCGTCACTTCTCCTGTCCCCATCACTTCTCCTGTCCCATCACTTCTCCTTCTCCTGTCCCGTCACTTCTCCTTCTCCTGTCCCGCCACTTCTCCTTCTCCTTCCCCGTCACTTCTCCTGCCCTGTCACTTCTCCTTCCCCATCACTTCTCCTGCCCCGTTCACTGCTCCTACCCTATTCACTGCTCGTGACCTGTTCACTGCTCCTGCCCTGTTCACTGCTCCTGCCCTGTTGATTGCTCCTGCCCTGTTCACCGCTCCTGCCCTGTTCACCGCTCCTGCCCTGTCACCTCTCCTGCCCCGTCACCTCTCCTGCCCCTTCACTTCTCCTGCCCGGTCACTTCTCCTGCCTAGTCACCTCCCCTCTCCTGCCCTGTCATGTCACCTGCCCGTCATGTCACTTGCCCGTCACATCACCTGCCCGTCACGTCACCTGCCCGTCACATCCCCTGCCCGGTCACTTTTTCTGCCCGGTCACTTCTCCTTCCCGGTCGCCTCTCTTGCCCGGTCGCCTCTCCTGCCTGGTCGCCTCTCCTGTCCCAGTCACTTCTCCTGTCCCAGTCACTTCTCCTGTCGCAGTCACTTCTCCTGTCCCTGTCACTTCTCCTGTCCCAGTCACTTCTCCTGTCCCCGTCACTTCTCCTGACCCCGTCACTTCTCCTGTCCCCGTCACTTCTCCTGTCCCCGTCACTTCTCCTGTCCCCATCACTTCTCCTGTCCCGTCACTTCTCCTTCTCCTGTCCCGTCACTTCTCCTTCTCCTGTCCCGCCACTTCTCCTTCTCCTTCCCCGTCACTTCTCCTGCCCTGTCACTTCTCCTGCCCCATCACTTCTCCTGCCCCGTTCACTGCTCCTACCCTATTCACTGCTCGTGACCTGTTCACTGCGCCTGCCCTGTTCACTGCTCCTGCCCTGTTGATTGCTCCTGCCCTGTTCACCGCTCCTGCCCTGTTCACCGCTCCTGCCCGGTTCACCACTCCTGCCCTGTTCACCACTCCTGCCCTGTTCACTGCTCATGCCCTGTTCACCGCTCCTGCCCTGTTCACCGCTCCTGCCCTGTTCACCGCTCCTGCCCTGTTCACTGCTCCTGCCCTGTTCACTGCTCCTGCCCTGTTCACCGCTCCTGACCCGTCACCTCTCCTGCCCCGTCACCTCTCCTGCCCTGTCACCTCTCCTGCCCCGTCACCTCTCCTGTCCCCGTCACTTCTCCTGTCCCCATCACTTCTCCTGTCCCCATCACTTCTCCTGTCCCGTCACTTCTCCTTCTCCTGTCCCGTCAGTTCTCCTTCTCCTGTCCCGCCACTTCTCCTTCTCCTTCCCCGTCACTTCTCCTGCCCTGTCACTTCTCCTGCCCCATCACTTCTCCTGCCCCGTTCACTGCTCCTACCCTATTCACTGCTCGTGACCTGTTCACTGCTCCTGCCCTGTTCACTGCTCCTGCCCTGTTGATTGCTCCTGCCCTGTTCACCGCTCCTGCCCTCAAAGGATATAGAGAACACCCATATCACCATCTTATACATAAAACACAAAACCACAAATATCAACAACAAAAATATCACCATAAAAATATTAAAAAAGCCTAAATATCAAAAACACAACTGCAGACATACAAAACATCAAGAATACAATAAAACACAAGAAACGGGACTAAAACCATGAAAACAAAAATGTTACCCAAAATATTGCTAATCTAATTTAAACAATATATATTTTTATATATTTCTGTAAATAAATTATTACGTATATTAATACATGAGCATATAAATAGCAGAAAAAAACATGAGCCACCAACCAATGAAATTAATCTTATATAACAAATACAAACACTTTCCCAATTAAAAAGAATAGCATAAAAAGGAAGCCAAGAGGTTGAACTAACTGCTGCAGAAGAAGTCAATACTGACAACATGAAATGCCTTCAACACTCCCCAGAAATATTGCACTTTCATATACAAAGTAAGTACCACATTTGTAAATAACTTAATCTTAAATAGAAAAACACGAATTAAATGTTTGAAAACACACACACAAATAAATAACAATTATCAACAGATACCCACCTTATTGGCAAGTATGAACCACAGCTTTGGCCTATTGACACAATCAAAGGCCGAACTGAGGTCCATAAATGTCAAATGTAATAAGGTATTATGAACAAAAGTGTATTTATAGAGAAAGAGATAAAGATTGAGGCACTGTTCAATTGTGCCAAAAGTGGATCTAAAGACATACTGACCTTCAGATAGTAACCAGTTTTGCTCTGCCCTACTAGTGATATGTTTCATATTAACCCTGCCCACTATCTTTGCAACAGAGTCAATCAGTAAGATTGGATGATAATGACAAGGATCGCCAGTGTTGCCATTTTTAAAAACTGGGACAAAATGTGATTGGGCCCATGAATCCTGAATCCCTGAAGTACAGGCAGCATTCATCACCCAAGTCACTAGTGGAGCCCAGATCTCAACATTGTGTTTATATAAATCTATGGGGACTTCATCTGGGCCACAAACCTTCATGGGGGACTGTTATTAGTGGCATCCCTTACTTCTATGTTACTAACTTCCATTTAAATGCTTGAGAGAAGAGAGTGCTGCCCTTGTAGACTATCCAGAGGCACTAGGTCCCCCTTTTCATACATCTTAAAAAATGCTGTATACAATCCTCCGGCATTATTGTCAAATCTTTTTGCTCACACCTATTTGGGTTAATAAAAAGATGAATTAATAAGTTTCCATAAAGTGCTCATGTTTTTTAGCTACTAGCCTGGAGTATCTCTTCAAATCTATTTTTTTCGTCTCATTTTTCCTGGCCCGAATTGCTTCTTTTAAAATGTCCTGCAGGCTGCCACTTGAGCTCTATCTCTTGGAATATTGAGAAGAGATTCTCTCAGGTTTCTGTTTGCCTTTGAACATGTACCTTCACACCATCTATTTCTCATTAACTCAGTGGATGACCTATGAGTATTGATTAGCAATGAGTTAATTGAACTATTAATCCTGTTACAAGAATCAAACACTAATGCACCAGTGTGGTCATTAAAATCCAAACAGTTATAAAGATCATTATAATTAGACACAAATACTCTATTTATCACTTCATTAGGGTTGATCTTGTCTCATTTCAATCTGCAACCACCATCTTCAATATACATTTCCAAAGTTACCAGGTGAAGTGACAGAGCCGTAGTTGAAATGACAGCAGAGTAGGTTATGGTAACTAAAAGGCATTGATTTCACATAAAAGCAGACATATCTTTCTTGAAAGACTACTTGATGTAAAAATATAATCAATAGCAGATGGGCTACCTACCTCAATGAATGTAAGTTTTGTGTTTAATGCACTGAACATGAGTCCATGAACATCCACAAAATGCCTCTTTTTAACATAGTTAAATAGAGTAAACCCGTACTTGTCAAAACAGAGGTAATTGGAAAGCTTCTCTGAAGTTGTCTATTGAGAAGCTTCATCAAAGTGATTCATGTCTATGTTAACATTATTGTCACCTGCAACAAATACCTGATCATTGACATCCAGTATAATAAGCTTGTAGTTTGTGTCAGTGTCTACTTGTTTAAACAGTGTAGATACATTCCCTGTGTCATATTTATCTAAATAAATATTGTAAAATGTGTAAATAATAACTTTAAGACTACCTCCTTTCATTTAATTTGCAGCTTTGCCAAATCAGCTTAATGTGCTCATACCCTTTAAAGGAGAAAACTGGTTAATGGTTGGTACTGATGGACGCATATTCCCAGAAACAGAACCATTGTTCAGAATGGTCTAATAAAAAGTGAGGGCTGGTAAAAGAAACCCAGGAGAACCATCCTAATGGCATTTCTTATCCAGCCAGCATGCTCCAGAAATTGTAAATACCGCAAATGCCAATGGAAAAGATCACAAATTAATTATCACACAGTCAGACTGGTTTGGGTGGACCCCTACTCCAGCCAAATCCTTCTTACACATTTTTTTAAATAGCTATGTCATAAGGTGCCACCCCACACTTTCCTCTGAAGCCAATGGATTGCCTCATTTCTCAACTACTCATGTGATTCTATTTTGATTTGTGGATGTACAAGTTTACCCCTAAGGTATACCTACACTGCAGGAGCAGGCAAGCAGTCGATGAGAGGAGCACCACCCTTGATGTAAGTGTGACTACAGGATGTGTCTCCTTGCCTCTCGCCATTTTTAACATGGTTTCGAGATCAACTCGTACATCCACAATCACAGTCGAGGGAATACCTCAGGACCAGAACTAGTGATTCTGACACCCTCTTATCTTTATACGAGGTGAAGGAGATACACAGATATTCTGGGACCCTGAGAGTCCTGAAGAAGGCTGGCGTGACCACAACCGAGGGCCACAGACACATGGCCGAAACATGTCAACAACCTGACAGTAATGAGGGGTGTAAGGAGCACATTACATCTCCCAATCACCACCATCCTTTACATTTCTTTGAGGAAAGCCTTGCTGCTTGACCGAATGCTACCAGAGTTGAATCAGGCATTACTCACATAAACGAAGTTACCTTTTAGGTGTCTGATTATTGTCGCCCTCTGTATGTTCAGTACCAGCTCACTCCAAGGCTGGCTTCTCCATCCCATTACTCAAAATCCACTTTCATATACATTCTTTTCCGGCCAGCAGCAAACTTAATTTAACCTTGGTTTCTTTTACTCGCCACTTTCATTCAAAATGTCCTCCAGTCCCTAATACCTCAGAAAAATGCAATCAAAATTTTGTATGAGTACCCAATTAGGAATGCAAATCTCCTTTAATGAACTTAGGAATGCAAATCTCCTTTAATGAACTTGGTAACAATAGGCAGTGGGCATGTATCCTACTTGAATTGCTCAACTGCTACTGCGGCTAGCTTTGTGCGCTGCCAGGAGAACTTGGATAATCCTTTTGAGGGAGAATGCCTTAATCTTAATACAATTTCAGTGAGAAAACCTGGGTTTAACCTCTGATAGCTACGGTCTTGAGTAGTAGGTTTTTCCACAGAGAAATGCATTCAAAGAATT
Organism: Lissotriton vulgaris; assembly: GCF_964263255.1. Lineage (NCBI taxonomy): Eukaryota > Metazoa > Chordata > Amphibia > Caudata > Salamandridae > Lissotriton > Lissotriton vulgaris. The sequence continues at coordinate 1,518,313,570 of NC_141691.1, forward strand.
AGGGCTTCGCCAAATCACTATTAAAGATAGAAAAAGAAAAACGAAGGGCCTTATTATCAGGCAAGGGCGAAACATTATCACCGCTTTTATCGGCAGGAAACTTCAGCTAAAGCGGCGATAATGGACTTGATAATATGCCCTTGTGAATTCCCATAGAAGCCCAGGTTAACACCAGAACCTGGCCTTCTATGGGAATTCACAAGGTCATATTATCAAGCCCATTATCGCTGCTTTAGTGGCAGTTTCTTGACGATAAAGCGGCAATAATGTATCGCCCTTGCTTGATAATATGGCCCGAAATTATCAATTTGGTAAAAAGGAGGGAAAGCTAATAAAGAAAATGACTCAAAATGGTCAAACTCAGATTAAGGGAATCAGAGTTGTGAATTTTAAAATTTTTAGTACAACCTTAGTAGTTTGCCCTGGTCAAGATTGTTTACCTTCAAACCTAGAAATGTGCTTGATTTTAAATCTGTTCCACTGGGGTAAGTTGGCTGTTGTGGTCAACAAGAACTCCACATGGTCAGGTACTTCTTGCACCTCCAGTCGTAGTCTGAACTTTGCTTGAAAAAGCCTGGACCAGGACAAACAGCTCATCTTGGCTGCCAAGGTCACATTTTTAGGAGGGAATCCTTGACACTTAGTCCCGGTCCTCCAGAGGTCAAAAAGCATCTAAGTCCTACATTTCTGGCAGTGGTGGAAAAATCTTCCTGGTCATTGAAACAGATCCTAAACACCTGGGTAGGTTCATAAGGTCCATGCCACAGATCAGCAGTTGATTTCTGGTTCAACCACTCACTTGAGGCAGGACTTTCAGCAAGGTCCATTGCAGTTTAGTTACAACATGGTCAGCTGGTTAATCTTCACAGGAGCCCTTCTTTAACCCTGTTTGTCCTCTTTAGCTACCAGGAGGGCTACTTTATCGCCCCTTGAGAACACTTGTATACAAATATATGCAGGTCCAAGCCACTGTTCTCCTCCAGGCAGATGTTCTATGACGTAATATCAACATAAATAATATCAACATACAAAAATATCATCAAAGGATATAGAGAACACCCATATCACCATCTTATACATAAAACACATAACCACTAATATCAACAACAAAAATATCACCATAAAAATATAAAAAATGCCCAAATATCAAAAACACAAATGCAGAAATACAAAACATCAAGAATGCAATAAAACGCAAGAAACAGGACTAAAACCATTAAAACAAAAATGTTACTCAAAATATTGCTAATCTAATTTAAACAATATATATTTTTATATATTTCTGTATATAAATGTATACATATATTAATACATGAACATGCAAATAGCAGAAAAAAACATGAGCCACCAACCAATGAAATTAAGCTTATATAACAAATACAAACACTTTCCCAATTAAAAAGAATAGCATAAAAAGGAAGCCAAGAGGTTGAACTAACTGCTGCAGAAGAAGTCAATATTGACAACATGAAACGCCTTCAACACTCTCTAGAAATATTGCACTTTCATATACAAAGTAAGTACCAATTTAGTAAATAACTTAACCTTAAATAGAAAAAATGAATTAAATGTTTGAAAACACACACACAAATAAATAACAATTATCAACAGATACCCACCATATTGGCAAGTATGAACCACAGCTACGGCCTATTGACACAATCAAAGGCCGAACTGAGGTCCATAAATGTCAAATGTCAAATGTAATAAGGTATTATGAACAAAAGTATATTTTTAGAGAAAGATATAAAGGTTATCGCACTGTTCAATTGTGCCCAAAGTGGATCTAAAGACATACTGACCTTCAGATAGTAACCATTTTTGCTCTGCCCTACTAGTGATATGTTTCATTATAACCCTACCCACTATCTTTGCAACAGAGTCAATCAGTAAGATTGGATGATAATGACATGGATCGCCTGTGTTGCCATTTTTAAAAACTGGGACAAAATGTGATTGGGCCCATGAATCCTGAATCCCTGAAGTACAGGCAGCATTCATCACCCAAGTCACTAGTGGAGCCCAGATCTCAACATTGTATTTATATAAATCTATGGGGACTTCATCTGAGCTACAAACCTTCATGGGGGACTGTTATTAGTGGCATCCCTAACTTCTATATAACTAACTACCATTTAAATGCTTGAGAGAAGAGAGTGCTGCCCTTGTAGACCATCCAGAGGCACTAGGTCCCCCTTTTCATACATCTTAAAAAATGCTGTATACAATCCTCCGGCATTATTGTCAGATCTTTTTGCTCACACCTATTTGGGTTAATAAAAAGATGAATTAATAAGTTTCCATAAAGTGCTCATACTTTTTAGCTACTAGCCTGGAGTATCTCTTCAAATCTATTTTTTGCGTCTCATTTTTCCTTGCCCGAATTGCTTCTTTTAAAATGTCCTGCAGGCTGCCACTTGAGCTCTATCTCTTGGAATATTGAGAAGAGATTCTCTCAGGTTTCTGTTTGCCTTTGAACATGCACCTTCACACCATCTATTGCTCATTAACTCAGTGGATGACCTATGATTATTGATTAGCAATGAGTTAATTGAACTAGTAATCCTGTTACAAGAATCAAGCACTAATGCACCAGTGTGGTCATTAAAATCCAAACAGTTATAAAGATCATTATAATTAGACACAAATACACTATTTATTACTTCATTAGGATTGATCTTGTCTCATTTTAATCTGCAACCCCATCTAGAATATACATTTTCAAAGTTACCAGGTGAAGTGACAGAGGCGTAGTTGAAATGACAGCAGAGTAGGTTGTGGTAACTAAAAGCAGACATATCTTTCTTGAAAGACTACTTAATGTAAAAATATAATCAATAGCAGATGGGCTACCTTTCTCAATGAATGTAAGTTTTGTGTTTAATGCACTGATCATGGGTCCAAGAACATCCACAAAATGCCTCTTTTTAACATAGTTAAATAGAGTAAACCCTTACTTGTCAAAACAGAGGTAATTTGAAAGCTTTTCTGAAGTTGTCTATTGAGAATTTTCACCGAAGTGATTCATGTCTATGTTAACATTATTGTCACCTGCAACAAATACCTGATCATTGACATCCAGTATATTAAGCTTTTAATTTGTGTCAGTGTCTAGTTGTTTAAACAGTGCAGATACATTCCCAGTGTCATTTTTATCTAAATAAATATTGTAAAATGTGTAAATAATAACTTTAAGACTACCTCCTTTCATTTAATATGCAACTTTGCCAAATCAGCTTAATGTGCTCATACCCTTTGAAGGAGAAAACTGGTTAATGGTTGGAACTGATGGACGCATATTCACAGAAACAGAACCATTGTTCAGAATGGTCTAATAAAAAGTGGGGGCTGGTAAAAGAAACCCAGGAGAACCATCCTAATGGCATTTCTTATCCAGTCAGCATGCTCCAGAAATTGTAAATACCGCAAATGCCAATGGAAAAGATCACAAATTAATTATCACACAGTCAGACTGGTTTTGGTGGACCCCTACTCCAGCCAAATCCTTCTTACGCATTTTTTTTAACTAGCTATATCATAAGGTACCACCCCACACTTTCCTCTGAAGCCAATGGATTGTCTTATTTCTCAACTACTCATGTGATTCTATTTTGATTTGTGGATGTACGAGTTTACCCCTAAGGTATACCTACACTGCAGGAGCAGGCAAGTATTCGATGGGAGGAGCACCACCCTTGATGTAAGTGTGACTACAGGATGTGTCTCCTTGCCTCTCGCCATTTTTAACATGGTTTAGAGGTTAACTCGTACATCCACAATCACAGTCGAGGGAATACCTCAGGACCAGAACTAGTGATTCTGACACCCTCTTATCTCAATACGAGGTGAAGGAGATACACAGATATTCTGGGACCCTCAGAGTCCTGAAGAAGGCTGGCGTGACCCCAACCGAGGGGCACAGACACACGGCCGAAACATGTCAACAACCTGGCAGTAATGAGGGGTGTAAGGAGCACATTACATCTCCCAATCACCACCATCCTTTACATTTTGTTTTTTGTTAAATTTGTACTTTATTACACCTTCGAAGTTTGCACACAGCACTCATCGCCTACAACCCGGAGGCCGGCAATAATTGTTAGCACCCAGATCCCTGAGCAGAGGTATTGTACACAGCCGTAACGCCAGCATCCCGGGGGCCTGGCGGCGCTCTCATAGGAAATAAAGAACAAAACAAAATCAGATTGTAAAAACAGCTGACGACTGATATCAAAAAGACAGTATAGTCAGAACTGGTGCTGACACTCCTGGTCTTGGTTCGGTGTGCAAAGGTAAGACAGTCAGATCGCAGGTGTTAAACCAATTCTCGGGATCATGAAGATCAAATCTCCTAGGAGAGGGGGAAAAAGGTGCAATAAACCCACAGTAAAAAAAAAAACCCCACCCTACAAACAAGCCAGCCTACCCATACCCGTGTCCACCCACCCACCTGCGCTAACTACCATGACTATAGACGAACGTGGGACTCACAGCTTCGGACCCGAGGGCCTAATGGAATGGAGCAGAATTCAAGAAAGACCACAAAAGTCACCCACCCAACCGAGCCCTCCCAGGGACTCACACACTTGCTGCTCAGTAGGGACCCTAAAAGAACCTGCCAACTACCTCCAGCAAGGGAACAATCAACCACTCATCCCGTCAACCTCCGCTATCTCCACTCCGCCCTCCTGCAATTCATCCAAGTCCTCCCCTACAGAGTCTGTTTCGCTATCCCCTTTAGCGCACTGGTATTCCCTATACAACCCCCAGAAGTTCTTGGGACGACTCTTTGGGGGGAGTAGTTCATTATACACCTCAGACTGTGTGCAGCAATACAGCAAATCCGCCTCCCAGCGCTTTTTAGTAGGAACCGGCCCCCTCATCCAGCACAACGCAATCAGGCGCTTGGCCATCAGCAGAGCCATGTCAGCGAGTCGCCTCATCGCCACCGGCAACGGTTTAGAAAAACCCAGCAGTGACAGCGCCGGGCAAGGCAGAACCTCCGTACCCAGCATAGAGCTAAGTTCCGCGAAGACTTCCCGCCAAAACTTATGGATGCTAGGGCAAGTCCAGGACATATGTAGGAAGTCCGCTGTGGGAAAATGGCAATGCTCACACTCCGCCGACTCCCGCAGTCCATATCGATGTAACCTGACCGGAGTATAATAGACCCGCTGTAGGTACTTGAAGTGAATCAGACGATGTTGACTATTGAGTGAGATCTTCCTAGTGTTTAAACAGCAATATAGCCACATCTCGTCCGAGATCGGCGACTGAAGGTCACACTGCCAGGCCGATCTGGCCCTGGAGGGAGGGCACTGCCGGTGCCCGTCTCCGAGTCTCTTAAGAGTAGTTACCAATTTACGGGGAGAGGGTTTTTTTTTTTTTTTTTTTAATTTTTTGAAAACCTTTATTGTGCCTGAATAGAAGAACAAATACGGGCCTACAACCATCGGGCCGGCCACGAAACATCATCAGCACAAGTGCAAGCAATACGGTCCCCCCAGCAGCTGCAATAAGACTAGCAAGCATTGAACTTTACATTAGAAAGAGCCGTACCGCCGGGGGAGAGGAGAAGTGAAGGTTAATGTTTAAATTTTTTAAGCGTTTTCATCAAAAGAAGGCAGTGAAGGAAAAATAATAAGAGGATTCGAGTCCGCACAGTGTCTTCACGCTACGGGCAGGCAACGTTATATTCTGAAAACATCAACGAAGGTTAACATCAGGTACATCGTGGAGGTGCAAAACAGTGGCAGCAATCTACTAACATTCATGCACCCCAAACATCGTCGCTCCAACCCTACCAACCCCAACCCAGTCCCGGAAACGAACCAGAGTCTAAAGCACAGAGAATAGAATAGGAAGGCCCATAGAACCAAGAGTATATCAAATTACCCCACCCACCCTGCAACATTGTGGAGGCTACGGCCTGCCCCCCGCCCACAGAGTGCCTGTCGCCCCAGAAAACCCGAAATATAGATGAGGAAGAATAAGGAAGAAATGAAAAAGAAAAAGAACATTAATACCTTTGATATAGGGAGCGAGAGAGAGAAATCAATCTACATTCCCAGAAAGAAAAGGGCTGGGAGGAGCCCACTCGTTCCTAAAACACCCGAAGATCCCGGCCCTCCCGAGACCCACAGTTGAAACATCGGCCATTATTAAAGCATCAGTACAGCATCAAATAATCCTGCAATGCGAATGTGGAAAAACATCGTACGATATGCGCCCATTAAAAACGTTAGTCAGATCCAACCCCATCCCCTACAGCCAGCAAAACCAGTCAGCAGCGAGAGAGCAGCTTAGCTCTGGCCCGATCGTGGATGGAACTTCACGTCAACTACATCAGGAGAGCCCCTCCCCCGTGCACATCAGGATAACATGGCTGCCTGTGAGAAGAAGCAGGATCCCAAAATGGCCACCGGCCATCAATACAAGGTCCTTTGTCCTCCATGATTAGGTCCGTTAGGGCATCAGAAAAGTACAGATTCCACGGGGAGAGGAGTGAAGGCCCCCAGTCAAAAGTCAACACGTAGGATAAGAGTTGCTCAGCAGAGTCACCCATTAAACTCGGCGGTGCAGGCAACCAGAAGGCAAGCCCAGAGGGAAGGGGAAACAATGTAGCAGTCGCGGAACTAAAGGGCTGCCAGTCGTCGGCTCCGATTGAGACATCCGCAAGGCTAGCTGCAGAGCAGGCACAGGGAAACAATGTAGCATCGTGGGGAGGCAAAGGCAAACACTCACTCGGCTGGGGGCAAGCGCTGCGTTCGCGAGTCACTGTAGACATCATGGCGTCCAGCTGATCACCCAGTGCTTGGAAGCCATCAATCATCTCCGAACGGAGATCACGAAGAGCAGCCAGGATAGTGCCGTAGGATAGTGCAGGTTGATGTTCTCTTAAGGCGGGTGCCAGCGCCGGTGGTCGCAGGTCAGTGTACCGCTCCGGCAGGGCTCGGCTGTCCACGGGCAGGGGTATGGAAGCTCTCCCGAGCCGCGGGAGAACAAAGGGAGTCATGGCGCCGGTAACAAAATAGCGGATCTGGGGAGGGTGCAGTAGAAGCGAGTATCGCTGAGGAGCTTCGAAACTACCAGCGGCAAAGGCAAATCAGGCACACCTCCCACAAGACGTCTCGCACCAGGCTAAGCAGCGGGAAGAGGGTCAATCGTCTGCGCTGAGTTAGGTCACCAGGGACCGTGCACCGCTCACCTTCCCTGCGGAGCATAGAAAACACCATCGACGGGCTCCTCAAAAGCGGCCGTTCCGGTACAGGCGTAGTCCGCGATGGACGTCAGCAGCAGTGCGGTGTTGATTGCCGCAGATGGGAAGGCGCCGCCACTGAGTCATCTGTACTGTCCAGCCGAGCAGACCACATCCGAGCATCCAGGCGCCGCCGACGAGCGGCCATGTAGGCGAGGGTCCGGGGCGGGAGTCGTACATCAAGTTTCTCCAGCACCCGAGAGCGCTAGAAGGTCGAAAGAGGAACGATGCACTCAGCTCGTCCCCACACGCATTCCGCCGCCGGATTCAACCAGGAAGATTGTCAGGATATCGTTGCGGAGCTCAAGGGCCGGCGGAGCTGGACGACTACACGTCCGCTCCGGTCGCCATCTTGGCTCCTCCCCCCGGGAGAGGGGTTTTTAATAACATACGTAAGTTCAGGCACTTCCTGCGGCTCTGCCATGTCCGGGCCCAGCAACTCCAGTAACGCACTGCGCACCCGTTGGTATTGGAAGCTGTGCAACAGCGTCGCCCCAGGGTGTGAATGCAGGGCCTGCTGCATCGTCTTCACTATGCCATTCGAAAAAAGGTCCCCCATCTTGTCTATGCCCAAATCCCGTAACGCCTTCAGGACACCCTTCTCCGTTAGTGGGGCCAACCACACCGCCCATTCCACCCGCATCAGGGGAGAGTACAACAGCTCACTCTCACGGGAGCGGACCAGCTCATGCCAAGCGTGGTTTGTGGCAGCAATGGAGTCCAAGTTACCGACCCTGCGATCAACAGGACTGCATATTGTAGCCGGAAGCGGAATGGGGTCCGCAAAGAGGCGCTCCAGCTTCACGTGCGGGATGCCAGGGTCCCCATGGATCCAGGTGTGGAGGTGTGCCCCCTGAGCAATCCGATAGTACCTTTCTAGGTCCAGAGCCCCCAGACCTCCGCGCTCATAGGGAAGCAGGAGAGTTTGCCACTGAACCCTAGGCTGCTTGCCCCCCCCACGCAAGTCTAATCAGCGTTTGAGTAAGCTGCCTAAAAAAGGCCTTAGAAAGTACAACAGGTATGTTCGTAAAGAGAAAGAGGAATCTGGGGAGAACTACCATCTTCATAATTGCAATCCTACCCATGAGGGACAGCGGGAGCCTGCACCACACCTCAACGTAATTCACCAGCTTGGAAAAGGCAACCCCATAGTTCTCACGGATCAAGATCTCGGGATCGGTGTGAATACGGATCCCCAAATAGCGTATGGAGTCCGTGGTCCATTGCAGCGGGTATTCCGAGTCGAATGGGAGAGTCACCGGAGTCAAAGGCAAAGCCACAGATTCATTCCAATTGACCCGAAGGCCCGATAGGGCCCCGAACCTCACCACCTCCCGCAAGACCGCCGATAGATTCACCTCCGGATCCCGGACATACAACAAGGTGTCGTCTGCATATGTCGAGATGCCAATCTGGTAAGAAGGGAAGTTGATCCCCTCAAACCCGTGGTATTCTCTTATAGCGCAGGCCAGAGGCTCCGCCACCAGTGCATACAAAAGCGTGGAAAGGGGGCAGCCCTGCCGAGTGCCCCTGCTGATCTCAATCGGGGCAGTGACCAAGCCCCCTATCTTTAGTCGCGCATTTGGTTTGTAATATCGGGCTCCTAGCATCTGGAGGAAGGGTTCGCCAAGCCCATATTTACGGAGGACTCGAAGCACAAACGACCACTCTACCGAGTCAAAGGCCTTTCCCATATCCAGGAAAATGGCCACAGCCTTATTCTCCTGCCGTACATGCTGAATAGTGCCCAGTACCGTGCGAATGTTATAAGTCAAATTCCGAGCGGGGACAAATCCAGCCTGCTCCGGGGCAACCAAGTCTGGAACCAGTAGAGCCAACCGCGTCGCCAAAACCTTCGCATACAATTTAGCATCTACGTTAATCAGCGAAAGCGGCCTATATGAGCCACATTCGTTCGGGGGTTTGCCTGGATTCGGGATGGTGATGAGAAGGGCCTCCCTCATAGACTTCGTCATGCTACCCTGCTGACAAATATCATCAAAAAGGAGCATCAAGTAGGGGACCAGCTTATCTTGAAAGGCCTTGTAGAAGGCCACAGTAAGGCCGTCCGACCCAGGAGCGCTGCCCGACTTCATCCCCTCTAGCGCCTCCGTGATCTCCTCTTTCTGGACCGGGGCCATCAGAAATTCCCTTTGTCAGTTGGCTAAAAAGGGCATCTGTATGTAACTTAAGTAGTCGTCTATTTCCTCCTCTAGGTGACTCGATTTCGATGTGTACAGTGCCGTATAATAGGCATGGAATTCCGACAAGATATCCTGCTCCCCCGTCACCACCTCACCAGTAGCTGTTAACAACTCCTCTATCACCAGGGGCGGCCTGCTATTGCGCATCAGTTTAGCAAGCAGGGAACCAGGTCGGTCCCGTTCTCCATACGCTCGCGCCGTGGCATATTTACCCATATGTTTTATCTCCCTGTCCGCCTCTTCGTGAAATTCCGTTATCAAGGGCTTAAGTCTGTCAGTGATATCTGCGGCCCCAGCACCTCCCGCCTGCCGTTCCAGGTCAGACAACTGTGTCTCAAGAAGTTTCAACCGTTGTCTGATAGCTTTGAGCACCCCGGAGTGTTTGGCCATCGTCATCCCCCGAATGTACACCTTAAACGCATCCCAGAGCACCTGGACACTATCCACCGACCCCACATTAGTTGAAAAGTACGTGTCTATGTCTTCAGCCAGTTCCCCTCTGAAGGCCTCGTCCAGTAGGGAGTACGGAGGGAACATCCAGGTAAACGGGGGTATCTTCCTAGCCGGGGCATCTAATAGCAAAAGCAGTGGCGAGTGGTCAGATAGCGTGCGCGGCAACACAGCACACCCCTTCACAGAGCCAATTAGGGATCGGGAGACAAACCAATAATCGATTCTCGTGTGGACATCATGGTAGGCTGAGTAATGAGTGAACCCACCCCTCCCCGGGTGTCTATAGCGCCACACGTCGAGCAAATCGAGTTTCACTAGTTCCGCCCGCATAAGCAATGCCGAGGCCGCCGGGCTCCTAGGGGCACCAGCCGATCTATCCAACTCAGGGTTCAACACAAAGTTGAAGTCCCCCCCCATAGCAACCTGGAGCCCACATACTGTCTACAGAGGTCCGCCAGCGAGGTATAGAAAGCTGGAGTGTCATAGTTGGGGCCATACACATTCACTACCAACAAATCATGGCCTTTCCCCACACACCGGGCAATCGCATACCGACCCTCCGGGTCTACAGCGACCTGCTGCAGAGACAACTGAGACCTCGGATTAGCCCACGTAATCACACCTCGTGCATGCGTAGTGAACCCCGCAGTCACACAAGCACTCCCAAGACCCCTGGTCTGCAACATAGGACTGGTGAGAGGCAAGTGGGTTTCTTGTAGCAAGGCAAGATCAACCCGATGCCGTTGCAAATAGGCTATAACCTTCCTAAGTTTACGAAAATCATTCAGCCCCCTCACATTCCATGATAACAATCTGAGAGAGTTGGGGCCGCTCTCCGGCCCTAGAGATTCAACATTCGCCATTGTAGTACAGGAAACAAATCGGAGTAGCACAGACGGTGCAGTAGACACAATTCAGTAGCTGGCCCAACCAGTCCCTCCCCCCAACAATCCCAAAACAATCCACATGTCATGTGTATCAAAAGAAGAACAAGGCAAACACCCATCCACCCACAGCCGACCAACCCCAATCCGGTCAGACAGGACACACCACCACCCACCATTGACCCTCCCCAATGAACACACTACAAACCCAAGGGCCCTCCGAGGAGCCAATAGCCAAAAGCGCAGGGGCAGAGGTTCCCAGCTAGACAGCAATACAATCAGGACAAGGACCACAGATCACCGTGGCTCCCCCACTCTGCCCCCTAGCGTTGTCCGGCACCCTCCCCAGCCCAAGAAATAGAAGAATGACTAAGAATAGACCCCCCACTCGGGGTAGAGTCTCCCCCAAAACTGTCAGCAAGTCATTAACCGAGTTGATACCACTACCCAAGTGCAATCCTCGAACAGTGAAAAACACAGCCCACATTGTCTAGTAAGTAGGGTCAGAGGACCCGCAGTCGAGACAAACGCACAGATGAGACCCAGCCAAGCCGGCCAAAAGCCGCAATGTAGATTACCCCTGGCCGTCCATTGAAGAGGTCTCCTCAGCGTCCTCACGCTGACCACTCGGGCTGTTGCGTTGTTCTTTGGCCCACTCCTTCAGTGATTTCTTCAGGTCTGCTGGGTCCGTGAAAAAGTGCGAATGTCCTTGTTTGTTAATTCGGAGTCTCGCTGGGTACAACATGGCGTAGTCCAGCCCCATGTCCCTCATCTGCTTCTTATATGGGGCAAAGCGCTTCCACTCCTCTTGCACTCTCGCTGTGAAGTCAGGATAGAGGGAGATGTTCATTCCCTCGAATTGCAAGTTGCCCTTCTCCCTTGCCAGCCGCAGCGCCAAGTCCCGATCCCTATAGTTTAAAAGTTTTGCGATAATCGGCCGCGGCGGAAGGCCAGGTTGCGGCTTCGGTCCCAGGGTGCGATGAGCCCTCTCGACGATGAACATAGGGGAGAAAGCATCCTCCCCTAGCAGTGTCCGGAGCAACTTTTCCACAAACAACTCCATTTTACCAGTGTTGGTAGATTCCGCCACCCCTGTTATGCGGACGTTGGAGCGCCGTGAGCGTGCTTCCAAGTCCTCCGTCTTGTCCTGTATGACTTGGAGTAGGCGACCGAACTGCTTGCGATCTTTATCCCATTCCGTTTGGGCTTCCTCCGCTTCCGTCAACCGCCGCTCTGCCATATCAAGCCGCTCAGCATGTTTATCCACCCTTTCAGACATGCGGTCCATCCTGAAGGACAAAGCGTCGATTTTCGTGCCAATCGCCGCCATACTGTCTTGCAAGCCGTTTTCCATAGCACCCAGCATTTCTCGAATGTCCGCACATAATGAACTGTCGGCGGGCGTGGGCCGCTGTGAGGCATCCAGAGCCGGCCCCTCCGCACCTTTCGGCTTCCGCTGATCAAACGACAGTTTCGGTTGATTCTTATCGCCTTTCCCCATAGTGTTCTCGGCGGGCTGTCAGCAAAGCGCCCTGCAGCCAGCAGAAATGCCGCCAGCCAGTACCGGTGGAGCGTAGGGGGGGCGCTGGGGAAGCAAACTCCGTGAGGCGAGTTGTTGCGCAGCAAGAAATGCAGTCAAAATGGCGGCTGCAGGCCCCGGACACAAGTAGGCCCACAAACCAGAAGGGCGCACCACACGGTGCTCACACTAGGCCAGGACCCAGCAAAGTCTAGGAAGCCGGCCCCACACACTCCAGTGCACTCCCGAGTCACCGCACCGCAGCGGACTCCGAGGTGCCCCAGGGGGAGGCAACTGGCGACAAACCTCGCCGTAAGGAGATAACCAGCCGCCGAGGGTCTCCCGCGCCTTGCCAGCGCTCCACCAAGCAACAGCAATCCTTCTCCAGGAGACGCACCACCGTGAGCAGGGCCACCACATCCACTCCCGGGAACACAGCTCGAGAACACCCAGCAGGAACTGTAGTGCAGGCACCAATCGGGCAGACCGACTCCACTTCAGAACCAGTTGCCGCACGTAGCGTGACGCAGCTCGGGCAGCCCCTCAGGATAGGCCGCGGTGTACGGCCTGGTCCGCCACTCTGTCCTCCGTCAACCAGCGGAGCGAAACCACCACCGAATTCGATCTGGGAAAGGCCCCCCACCAGGCCGGGGGGTAGACGAAGAGTTCACCACAGAATTCAGGGCCGGCCAGGCGCCGAAAGGATAGATTTGACGTATATTTAAGGGGCTCAGGCGAGGAGCTCAGCGCTCACACGTCTTTCATGGACGCCGGCAAGCTCCGCCCCCCCCCCATCCTTTACATTTTTAATCCTGACCAGAGGGTCCAGGAATAAAGTATAGGCAGATCGACACCTCCGAGCTAGTTTTAATCTACACTGCACTTTCACTTCTAGTGATCCCAGTCACCTTGGAAATCATTTCTTTCTCTTTTGTGTTGTGTTTGTCTTCCCCTACCCTATTGGTCCTCCCCAGGCATTGGCTATGCAGGGGTGTTTGGTAGCAGCCCTATGATGAAGCATGTCACACATCTGTGTGAGTGAGGGAAATATTAAGACACACAGCACATGCCACCACTAGACAGAGACGTTTTTATTACTCCCTATTCCTTCTGGTGTGTAAAAGTATTGTCTGGGGGTCCAGAGTAGGTGAGTCCGATACCCTCACCCCTCCTATTTTGTGTGAATTTTAGTTCGTTCTTGTCTCAGATTTTAGGCCCAGTGCCAAATCAAAGGTACCATTTTTTGGGAGGATGTGGGAACACTGGGTGCTAGAGATTTTCTGGAGTTTTAAATATTCCTGATCTATCCCTCACACAAATGTGAAGAAAATCAGCAATTTTATTTAATCTTTAAGGATTGCAAGACATTCTGGGTAAGAAAACATAGTATGATCCATGCAAGCCAGAACACACTGGGTTTGGTCTGGAGAAAGAAAGAGGGCTCAAATCACCAAAATCACAGTAAGCTCCTATTTATTATCAAATGTATGTTACGTGCATTAACTAAAACACATAAAAAATGTTCCAGCCTGATGACCTTTCACTAAGTTAATTGAAGGTAGGAACCTCCAGCTTTGTAAACTTGCTGCAAAGAAATCCAAATGTAGGGGACCATTAGGATGACGGGCGGACTTTGTCCGCCTGCCATTCCATCGTATATAGTGACCACCCGCCATAAGGGCGGGGGTCCCGTGCCTGCAATTAGGATGCGCCCGCCACAGTGGCGGGCGTATCCAGCATTCCTGACATTGTGGCGGGCCACAATGCCAGGAAGGCATGCTGTGCACTTCCATGCACAACATGGCAGGCACCGCGCAGTGCCTGCCATGTTGACCATGGAACTGCTGGGGGGTACCATAGGTACCCCCCCATGTGCACCCCCCACCCCCCGGAGTCCCTGGGGGCCCACAATTGGCCCCCAAAGCAGACTCTGCATGCCTTACCGTGGCGGCAATGCTGCCACGGAAAGGCATTGGAAAATGTAGTTTGCACCTTCTGTTCTTTCCTGTGATTTAGTCTGAACACAGCAGGCAAGGTCAAACAACAATGTCCCTTGCTATTTTGTCCTGGTCAGGCACTAACAGCTAGACACAGCACAGACATGCAGCTGTTGTTGATGAGCATATAAGCCATGTCATATAGGTATGCACAGCAATGTAAGACAAACAAAGAGAGAGATTTCTGAGAGAGGATCAGGCTCTGTCTGAGATGTAGAACGTCCATCTGTGTATGCTAAGGTACTGGGTCCGCTACTAATCCCAAAGATCGTTGATGTATAATCAGTTTGCCTTTGTAGACGGGGAAGGGGTTAGGCTAATCTCTCTTATAATATGACAGGGCTTTTCATAATATACGGTTTACTGGCTATGCAAATGGTATTTTTGCTAGGCAGTTGGTTTTCTGATTGTGGCACATATACTGAAGTCTAGAGCACAATAGTTTGAATAAACATTTCAATCTTCCTTCGTGTCTCTGTCATATATTATTGTGGATGAGTGTGTGAGCAAAAGGGAGTGTCCTGTTACCGCGATCCCTGAGAGGGTCGAAAGTGTTGTGTTCTGGTATGTCAATTCACTTGTCTCCCTGGATATAGGTATGAGGGCCAGTGAGACGCTAAAGCAAGTCGGACTTGGGCTCATGGTACTGAGGTGGTATGGTGACTCAGCCCTTCTATTGATGTCTATGGCCCCAAGCATAGTTCTGTTCCTGGGCTGAATCCCTGCAACAGAACATTAAGAAGAGGAAACTCCGAGTGAGAGAGCAAAGGATGATGGAGCATAAAATAGAAGATGGCTGGTTGGTTGAAACGCACAGGATGAAGAGGGCGCATTGGAAGGTCATAGGGTCAGGGAGCATGGAATGAGGATGCAAATGATGGAATACATCTGGATGAGAAAGAGCACAGTTTGGAGTACATAGGATCAGAGAGCATAGAAAGAGATGGCACAGAATTGTGGGGCACAGGAAGGAAGATGGCAGGCTACAAGAAAAAGGAGACAGTGCCTATAATGGATTAATTGATGCTTGGTAAACAAGCATTGCAATGTACCAAACTTTTGCAACTTCCAGGTGAATAGTGATTCTTTTTGGGAAAACATGTTTAATGTTCACTTGTTGCACGATCGCTATGCATCAGGGGCAGATTACAACCAGCACCTGCGTGTAGAGTTTGTATGATTTTGTCTTTTCTCAAATTTCATATTTCACAGTTGGTGCAGGAAAATGATGTTATATGTCCCCTCATCCCAGTACAAGAACGCCAAAATGTAACTATGCAAACTGAAAATTGCTTGCTGAAAATTCATCTGTGGAGAACAAATTCTAGCATTAATATGGGTACCTGAAACAATTAAGCTTTTGCAAGTTTAATGGTTCTCAAAAAATGAAAAACGCACTGGTCTTTTCACTATGAAAAAGTCTAAAGATGACTATAACAGCCATAAATCACTGGCATAGATACTAGAAGAAAGACTACGCACTAGAGTATAATATTAAAAGAATTCTCACTGCAACTCACTCACTCTCATTGCCTTGTACTTAGAGTGCTTGTTCTGATGGCTTTTGTAGGAAAGTGCCCCTTTTTGTCATGGTCACCTCCACTTTTTGAGACTGATACTGACGTTTTTTGACTGATGTGCCCTGGGTCCCTGCCAACCAGTCCCAGTGCCTGCGCTGTTTTCCCGAAACAAGGTAAAATTGTCAAATTGTCACACAATTAGCACACCCTTTGGTGCCCCTGCAGTTCCCTAGTCGGTGGTACCCCTAGTAACTAGGGCTTGGTTACCAAAGAAGGTCCATAAGGACTGCAGCTTATATTATGCTATATGCTACCCTAAGAGACCTGTGTACAAATTACATGAAGCCTGCCATTGCAAACTGTGTGTGTGTCATGGTGCAAACACTCACTATGTGCCATGCCAAAGGTACTGCATGTAATCTATGTGGGCAGGGTGCGTTATATTACATGTGAGGACATATGTGCATGAGCAGATATGCCCCATTACTATCTAGTTCAATTACTAGATGGTTCAAGTGAACATAGAAGCCATCTAATGTATATGTACTTGGCACTGGTCATTAGGAGTTCACCAGTTACGTGATGACTTCACTGAAACCTATGGTGTTTGGTATCAAACTTCTTGTCCTAATAAATCCATACTGATTCCAGTGTTGGATTTATTATGACACGCACCCAGAGGGTACCTGAGAGGTGCCCCCTGACACCTCCTAGTCCTTTAGTTTGCTGACTAACAGGTCCTGTCCAGCCTACCACCACAGACAAGCTTCTGACCCCGGCAGGTGAGAGCCCACGCTCTCTGGGGTCAGAAACATGCCTGATCCAGAAGAAGGTGTCACGCCTCACCCAGCAGGATGGCTAGGGATTTAGCATATCAAGGCCAGGGACTTCTAAGTCCCTGCTGGCTTTGATATGCAACCCTGTCAGCCCTCAGACCTGGGAGATACCACCACCTGATGAGGTTCCGTGACAATTGTAAGTGGTGTTTTTGACTCGCACGAATATAGTCGAGTCTGGTATCTATGAACCGCAAATGACGAGTTTAGTGGGTGTACGCAGTTTCGCTGTACTAACCTAAACCGTTCGTCTGTTACGTGGGTATTTCTATCTGTACCCACGGGTTCCATCTTAGATACGCCATCCATTTTGTCTCTTGCCCTCAAGTAGCCAGCGAACGGACGTTGTCCGCTTCGCGACCCTGGGACTCCCAAGATATTTGCGGAAGACACATGTCTCTTGTAAGTGTCTTTATGACGAGGGGGATGATACTGTAAGGCAGATGGCGCCGCTCGAGGCCCATCTCGAGCGGCCGGTTTATTGTCTCAGCCGTGCATCTCATTAGGCACGTCCCTTTTGATGCCTGTATCTCGTGTTTCCCGATACCTCCCCTTTTACACCCTTTCCGATTTCCCCACTGTCTCCATCTTCCTCTGCACCTGTCCTTGTTCCTATCACGATCTGTTTTACTGCTGATTGGAATGTACTAATGGTGGGAAGATGGGTTTTTACAGTTGGGAACCGCCAAATGTTTCCGCACTTATATTCCGGACCATATGTGAATCAAAGTGACCAAAACGACCCCTCTGGGGGATAATTGTGGGAACCGGGTTGTAAACTTTTGTCTGCTATACAAACCTATGGGAAAATCGTGTGTAAAAGGAGCGATCCACAGAAGCAATTTGAAGCAGTCACTCTGAACTACACTTGTTGTACTTCCGTGATTTCTGTGTTTCCCTGCAGCAAATAAACCTTGAATCTTTGACGCCGAAGGAAGTGTCCCGTGTCTCTGTGATTCGTACGCCGGAGCAGGTTACCCACGAAGGTTTCAGGTGTTGTTCCCTGGCACCGCTGGGTCTTAAATAACCCAGTCCTTCAGTTGGCGCCCAACGTGGGGCTGCATCAGTGGTACCGGTCCAAGCCCGACGATCGTGAGGAACTTCGTGTGAAATCTCCGAGGGAAGGTGCACTCCGCTTCATCGATCCTGTTGTCGAAATAAGTGGCCCTAAGACTTTTCCCGCGAAGATTCCCGCCTCCTGACGGCTGCGACGGACTGCTGCCCTGACTGTAGACCTGTTTTGGCGCCTGGCGTAGACCTTGGTAGAGCGAGACGATTGACGGGCCTTCCTGGTGACGCCATCGATCTTTGAGTTAAGTATTTGTGGGTCGCTCCCAGAGTTCTTGGTTGTGGTTCTTAGTTGTTGCATGGTTCCATTGCATTTGTAGTTCTTGGTCCTTTGTTGTGTTGTTTGACGACTGCAGCCGCCAAAAACCGAGGGTTTTTGCTCTTTGCTGGGACTTGGTAAATCCCGTAACCCTTGAAGTTTGTGAAACTCGGCTAGTGTGCAAGATGCCTAGTCGCAGTACTTTGTTTAGTTGTTTCAGACCTTGTGGTGTGGATTCCCGACTGGAGGACTCATGTCCGATACCTCCGGTTGGAACTCCGACTTATGAACTGTACAGTAAGCATGGGCTAGGCCCGATTACTTTTAATGATTATTGGATCCGTTATACAAGGAAGGACGGTGTCCTTAGTTGGCCACCTCATGGTAGTTTTGAGACTCCAATCTTAGATAATCTAGAGGTGAAACTATTTGCGAAAAAGTCAAGACCGGCCATGTTTGATGCCTTTCGGTTGTGGCGTAAAGAAGCCCGACAGAAAGAAATCAGACAGACTAAACGAAATCAGAGAGATGGTGTTGCTACCATTGTAAAGAAAGCAGAGCAATTTTAGCGTGATAAGGAGGATAAGGAAAAGGAAGTGTTCGATAGGCTACAGCGTATGTCCATAGATAAATGCTATCCTGCTTTGCCTACGGAGTCGGATAAGAAGGAAGAACCAGTTGAGGATCCTTTAATGTCTTATCTTCTGAAGTCACCACCCCCGTATGTACAGGGTGCCGCTGCTCCAGTGGTTCCCCCTGTACCTGTTCCGCCACCTATTCCTCAGCCTGTTCCTCAACCTGCACCCGTCCCTCCGACTGTTCCTGCTCCTTTGTCTGTTGCCATCCCTACTGCTCCTCCACTTCCACATACTCCTGCTCCCGCTACTGCTCCTGTTTTGTTAACTCCTGCTGTTGCTTCTGTTTCTACCCCTTCCCTTGTTAGTCCTGTGTCCTATACTTCTCCCTCTGTTCGTAGTCGTACTTCTCCTGTTGCGGCTAACTTCTTTCATTCGCTCGGACCTGTTCTTGGGTCCGCTGGTTCAGATGGTCCTCAGAGACGTAGTCAGCTTCCCGGTAATAGGGAACGCGCTTAGCTATATAATATGGCGATGGGTTGGATGACACATCCTCTTAGAAATCCACCACGTATTGTACTCGATACATTCTGTCAATTTAATATACCAACCCAAAGATACGTGTTCGAAGAAATGTGTAAGGTCCTTCGTGATCAGATATCGGCCGATGCACCTGACGAGGTGCTGTCCGCTTTGTCTGATCTACAGCTTCAGTTCTCGAATGGACTGATAGTGGATACTAACGTTCGACGTGCTGTCGAGCGGTTGCTATCTTTCCGTCCCACTCCTATACCCCAAGCCTTGTTTGTTGAGGATGTTGAAAGACTGCCAGATGAGTCTGGTCAATTTCCTATGCGTGAAGTTCCACCAGTATGGATGCCAGGTAATCCTGCAGCCCAACCTCCGATCTTGCAGTTTTTCCAGAGAGTATGGATACATCTCCCATGGAAACGCTCAGAGGTGTTACAGGTGAAGCAATCCTTGCCTGACCCTCGCAAAAATCCTACAGGGTATTATAAGGAATTATCACAGCTCGTAGATGCTACGATAATGAACCTTGCTGATATTGATATGCTGTTCGGCAATGTTGTACCGCAACCGGTATGGGCTAAGATTCGTCAGGAAAACCATCCCAATGAATTAGGTGGTGCTTGGGATGCCATTGTAGCGGCGGATGGTCGACAAACTGGTGGTGCTAAACCCGAGCAGTTGATTGTCGATCTTCCCCAAAGAATAATAACGTTAATGAAAACTCTTATGCCAGCTATGAGGGTGAACTGGGACAAATTGTCAGCTTGTAAACAGAAGAAGGACGAGAGTGTCTCCGACTTCTTTACGAGGTTCGAGGAGGCATTCATCGACCATAGTGGACAGGATATGGGTACTGAGGGTGGTCAGCGGTTGTTCGTGGATAAGTTTGTCTCTAACTTATTGCCCGATTTGAGCAATAAGTTGAAGAATTCAGAAAGTGCGTGGGCCGTTTCAACCTCAGCTCAGATATTGGCCACAGCACAATATTATGAGAATAGAGAGAAAGAAGAGAACGACCGTGCTGAGAAAAAGACGAAAGAGCTTAAAACTAAAGTGTTGTTACAGCAAGCGTTTCCTCCGCGTTCGAATCAGAATGCTTCGCAACAACATAGATCGCAGTCGCAATCTAATCGACCACAATTTAGAAATGACTCCTCCTCCCAAAGATCCTCGTTAGGGTACAATCAATGTGCCTATTGTAGACAGGAGGGTCATATCAAATTCAATTGTCCTGTTCTGAACGATCGTAATAGTGGTAATTCATCTAGAGGAGGTCGTGGTGGTTCTCAACAGACGTCACGTGGTAGAGGTCGTGGTGCTCAGAATAATCGTTCAGATAACTCATCAAATTCTAACAACTGTTTTGATCAGCGTGGATCATCGCAAGGACGATCTGCGCAGTACAATGTAGACGATTACTACGTCGATCAGGGAACTGACGACAGTAATTACTAGGACAGCCAAAGACAAGGAGAGGGAGTGGTATCAGTTCCGGTTGATCAGAGAGGGCCTTACGTCGCAGTTGCTACATCGGGCGTCGTCGAGCCTTTTCTGTTGGACACTGGTGCAGCGAAAAGTTCCATTATGCATTCGAAACTCCCTGGCGCACCTTTGTCTGGCTTAACAAATGTTTCCGTTGGATTCTCTGGCGCCCCGGTTAGCAATCCAGTTTCGCGCCCTTTGCCCCTTAAAATTGGGCCTCGTGAGCTCCAAGCTCCGTTGATTTTGACTACTGGTTGTGGTGAAAATCTTTTGGGCCTGGATTTGCTTAAACGTTTGTATGCAACTCTGTATTGTTCTCCTGCGGGTGTAAAGCTTACGTTGGGAGAGAGGGTTGTCTCTCCTATGTACTTATCTCTCGATAAGCTTCCACCGGAATTGAGTTCTCTTCCTGCGTCTTTGTGGGCAACGGGTCCCAATGATGTGGGCCTGCTTGACATCTCCCCTTATGTTGTTCAGTTGAAATCTAATGTGCGGTTGCCACGTATTCCCCAGTATCGGATCTCTCTTGACGGTGAACGCGCACTGTTAGCGATCATTTATGATCTGATCGAGAAAGACGTTATTGAGGAGACTCGGGGAAACGTGTGCAACAGCCCTGTACTGCCCATTCTTAAACGTACTGATCCTTCGAAGCCACCTGTTTATCGTTTTGTTATCGATTTACGGGAGGTAAATAAAATTGTGATTCCTCAGTTCCCCGTTGTGCCTGACATCACGGCGCTACTGACTCTGATTCCAGCTTCTGCATCGTGGTTTTCGGTGATTGACTTGAAGAATGCGTTCTTCAGCATCCCGATTGCAGAGGAGAGCAGGGACCTTTTCGGTTTTTCTCTCGGTGGACGTAGCTTCCGGTTTAAACGCGCTCCTCAGGGCTACTGTGAAAGTCCATCGATTTACAGTCAAGCCCTGAAGGGTCAGCTGGATGCGTTTACGTTGCCGGCTGGTGCGGCCTTAATCCAATACGTCGATGACCTATTGGTGGCTGCAGATACTCAGGACATTTGCAAAATTGCTACGGTGTCGTTGCTGCAACATCTCTGTGAGTTAAATCACAAGCTGTCACCTTCTAAACTCCAATATTGTTGTCAAGAAGTAACCTATCTAGGTCACTTATTGTCAAAGGAGGGAAGGCGGTTGACCCCAGAGAGAATTGCTGCAATTGCACGAATGGCTGTGCCAACAACCCAAAGAGATGTGCGTGCCTTTCTAGGTATCACGTCATACTGCAGGCAATGGATTCCTAATTTTTCATTGCTAGCGAAACCATTAGTGGCTCTTACGTGTAAGGATGTTTCAACTCCTTTACCATGGACGGAAGAATGTCAGAAAAGTTTTTCTGAACTGCGTGACGCGTTGTGTTCGGCTCCTGTGTTAGGTACTCCTGACTACAGTAAGCCATTCATGTTATATGTTCATGAGAGGGAAGGTTGTTCTTTGAGCGTTTTAACGCAACCTTTTGGCGGTAAGCAACGTCCATGTGCATATTTTTCCTCGACCTTGGACCCGGTAGCTAGAGCATTGCCGAGTTGTTTGAGAGCAACAGCGGCAGCTGCTGTGTCCATCCGACAATCAGCAGGATTGGTCATGGATAATATGCTTACGGTGATGGTTCCGCATGCAGTTGACACTCTTCTGAATCGTACGAAAACTCAGCACTTAACGAGTGCGAGATTGTCTGGGTACGAGTTGACGTTGTTGGCAAGTCATATCCAAATAAAACGTTGCAATGTTCTGAATCCGGCGACTTTGTTACCAATTAACTCAGAGTCAGATGAAATAACAGAACATGATTGTTATTTGAGGACAGAAGAGGAAACAAAAGGTCGAGTGGACCTTAAAAACACCCCATTGGAAGACCCAGATGGAACGCTGTATGTTGATGGTTCATGTTTTAAGTTGCCGAATGGCGATGTGACTACTGCTTATGCTGTTGTAACGTTGAATACTGTTGTTGAGACTGCAAGATTGAATCAGAATTCTGCCCAAGCTGCAGAGCTGATCGCTCTCACTAGAGCGTGTGTGTTAGCAAAAGGGAAACGTGTGAATGTGTTTACCGACAGCCAATATGCTTTTGGCGTCGCCCATAGCTTTGGACGATTGTGGAGAGAGAGAGGTTTTCTGACATCGCATGGTACGAAGATTCAGCATGGCCAGCTTGTGAATGATCTTTTGGATGCACTTACGTTGCCTAAGCAGGTAGCGATTGTTAAATGTAGTGCGCATCGTAAGGTGACGGATGATGTTGGTCGTGGTAATGCGTTTGCGGATGAGATTGCTAAGGAGACTGCCCGGAACCTTAGTACTCGAATGTATGTGACGAGTTCGGTTAGGTGGCCTGCAGAGTCGGGTATGTGTGAAGACACTATTGAGAGTGTGAAAGAAATTCAGAAAGAGGCCACCGAGACTGAAAAGACGAAGTGGAAAGAAAGTACGGGAAAGCTGGATGCAAGTGGTTGTTGGATTGATTTATCGGATCAGAAAAGATGGATGTTGCCTGATGCGTATGTGCTGGCCGTTGTGACAATGGCACATGGGTTAGCACATATTAGCGCGAAAGGTATTTGTAAGCTGCTGTCCCCTGTGTGGAAGAATGATGGTATCACGAAATGTGCTGAACGCTTGGTTAAGAATTGTATGGTATGCATGTTGTACAATCCTGGTAAGGGAACCCCAACTCCTCCTGGCAGTTTTGCTCCCCCTTCATGTCCCTTTGAGGTGATTCAATTGGACTTCATCCATATGGAGCGATGCAATAACCTGAAATACGTTTTAGTAGTGGTTTGCGCATTCTCCCGATGGATCGAGGCCTATCCTCTCAAAGACAATACTGCTTTGTCTACTGCGAAAATCCTACTGAAGGAATACTTTCCTCGGTACGGAATGCCTAGAGTCGTGTGGTCAGATAACGGAAGTGAGTTTGTGGGGAGTGTGATGAAGAGTGTGTGTAAAGGCCTTGGAATTAATCAGAAATTCCACAGCGCCAATCATCCCCAGTCAGCTGGTTTGGTTGAGGGGTTAAACTAAAGCTAGCAAAGATTCAGGCTACGACTGGTCTCTCGTGGCCTGACGCTTTACCCTTAGCATTACTGTCAACTAGGGCGACTGTACACTCCCGAGTAGGGCTTAGTCCCTATGAAATAGTGTTCGGTCGTCCTGCGAATGTTTGGGGGGTTCCTAGACCAGGTGCGTTCTGTGATCTTGAGTATCCAATGTTGATTGATTATCTTCATGACTTGACTGCTAAACTGAGGTTAATTCACCAACAGGTTTACGAAGCACTGCCGACGCAGACGGAGGGTCCAGGCCACCAGCTCCAGCCCGGAGATTGGGTGGTGACGCGGAACTTTTCGCGCAAGAACAATTTGGATCCGAGGTTCACTGGACCCTACCAGGTTCTCCTCGCCACGAGGACTGCTGTTCGTCTTGAGGGACGGAAGAACTGGGTGCACGCCACCCATACGAAGAAAGTCCCTATCCCTTTGCCGGCAGACCCGTGGGTGAGGAGAGGCATTGCATCAACTGAAACCGAAGGATTGCCGGCGTTTGTACCTTTTAGCGACGCACAGCCTGTCGGAAAATCCTCAGTGCAGCAGAAAGACACCGTTGAACATTTGTCATCAAAAGACTCAAGACCAGAACACTCAACTGATCAGCAGGACGTTGTCTCTTCAAAGGATCCTTTGTTTGACGAACAGACACGTCCTGGGAAAACCCGATACTTTTTGCGATCTAGCACTAAAGACTAATAAAAGATCCTGTTTTGATCCATTGACAACTGCATTATCCCGCTTTCCGTGATCAGTTTGAACATTCGTATTATTGTGATTATTCTTGTATATATATATATATATTGAGTTTTGTTCCTTATACTTTTTGCTTCCACAGCTGAGAGACATTGATTATAAATAAAGGCCGTAGGGCCGCGCGCGTACTTCATTCTGGTTAGTAGGTCTTGACGCTAGGTTAAAGACCGTCGGTTCCTGGGAACTCCTGGGAATTGACTACTGCTACACAGAACGAAGTGCGTCAAGAAACGTTGCGGACGGTCATAGGGGATGGCGTTTTCAAAGCTGATGGACTTGGAAGAAGCTCAGGCGCAAAGGTTCAAGTTGCAACAACTTAGTCGTACCAAATGTTTTATGTTCCAAATATTTGTATTATTTTTGACTGTTTCTGCATTATTGGCGGGTGGGGTGTATTACACGATGTCTTACTTCTTACCTTCTGCTATACCTACTCCTACCCCTGATCCTAAACTTACCTCCACTGTTTCTCCTCATTCCTTTCACATCTTACCCGAACACGAGCAGGCTAGACGTGCAGAATTCCGCAACAATTCCTTTATTCAGCTCCTTCACCAGCATCAGTTAGTGGTTAACACTACTAATTGTTGGGTGTGTGGGTTGATGCCACATACTACGGATAAGGGAATTCCATATCTGGTGTTACCGTATAGTTCCCAAGGGTCTGCTCGAGCATTTCAAACAATGTTTCGAAGCGCACTAGGCTTCCACCCCATTCGAGAACCACGTTCCCCCTACTCTGGTCCTACCTCGTATCAAAAACCTTTATCTATAGCAATAGAGGACTTAGATAGCGATATCTATGATCCCTCGCTTATTCCCGAAGAAGAGGTACACGCCTATAGGGTCCTGAGTAGAGGCGAGTATAGTGTGTTCACTAGTGAAAAACAGCTCAAAAGCTCGCCTCCGATATGGGTCGTACCCCACATTGGTAATTTTTGTCTCATAGGTCGTGGCCGAAGATCGAAAGCCCGACTTGGAGAGAGTGCTTGCACTGAAAATTACATTCTGCCGATGGTCTCGTCCCCTGTGTTTCTGGCTGCCAAGGGTACATACTTTATCTGTCATGATCGTGCGTATGCATGGTTGCCCTCTGACTTCATGGGCTCATGTTTTATCGCAAATTTGTTGCCCCGACGTTTACTGTAGATGCAGATTATCACAAGACTAGAGTTGTGAGAGGCGTAATTAGCGAAGAGGATACTGCCGGTCAAGAGGCAGGAGACTTTTTCAAGGGTTTCCTCCCGTTTTGGGGACCTATGGTTAATAGTAGGAACCTGAGACAGTTGACTCGAGTGGTAGAATCGACAGCTAACATTACTGCCAGTGCCCTTGGTAATATCACTACAGAACTTCAGGCGGATAGACTTATGACGTTACAAAACCGTATGGTTTTAGACGTGATCTTAGCAGATCGAGGTGGGGTATGTAAGGTGATCCATTCGAGCTGCTGTATTTTCATTCCTGATAACGCTCCGACCGTTTATCAAGCCATCTCGAAGTTGCATAAGATCTCCGAATCCATACACGTGGATGTAGGGGATTGGACGCTACTTGGGTGGTTTTGGGGCCTGATGTCGACTTGGGGTTGGAAGATTCTGATGATCATCGGAGTTGTCGTGGCGTTCCTGTTCACGTGTTGCCTTTGTGTGCAGTGCGGTCCTGTCTTATGTGGCCTTTGTGCTACAACGTGTATGAGACAGCCGCCTGTTACCAATGGAACTCGGTTGGACAGAGCTATGCTACAGCAACATCTAGATGGTCTGATGAATATCGAGTATGATTCCGACTAGTGCTTGCCTACATGAGGGCAAAAGGAGCGTCTGAGGTTCCGTGACAATTGTAAGTGGTGTTTTTGACTCGCACGAATATAGTCGAGTCTGGTATCTATGAACCGCAAATGACGAGTTTAGTGGGTGTACGCAGTTTCGCTGTACTAACCTAAACCGTTCGTCTGTTACGTGGGTATTTCTATCTGTACCCACGGGTTCCATCTTAGATACGGCATCCATTTTGTCTCTTGCCCTCAAGTAGCCAGCGAACGGACGTTGTCCGCTTCGCGACCCTGGGACTCCCAAGATATTTGCGGAAGACACATGTCTCTTGTAAGTGTCTTTATGACGAGGGGGATGATACTGTAAGGCAGATGGCGCCGCTCGAGGCCCATCTCGAGCGGCCGGTTTATTGTCTCAGCCGTGCATCTCATTAGGCACGTCCCTTTTGATGCCTGTATCTCGTGTTTCCCGATACCTCCCCTTTTACACCCTTTCCGATCTCCCCACTGTCTCCATCTTCCTCTGCACCTGTCCTTGTTCCTATCACGATCTGTTTTACTGCTGATTGGAATGTACTAATGGTGGGAAGATGGGTTTTTACAGTTGGGAACCGCCAAATGTTTCCGCACTTATATTCCGGACCTTATGTGAATCAAAGTGACCAAAACGACCCCTCTGGGGGATAATTGTGGGAACCGGGTTGTAAACTTTTGTCTGCTATACAAACCTATGGGAAAATCGTGTATAAAAGGAGCGATCCACAGAAGCAATTTGAAGCAGTCACTCTGAACTACACTTGTTGTACTTCCGTGATTTCTGTGTTTCCCTGCAGCAAATAAACCTTGAATCTTTGACGCCGAAGGAAGTGTCCCGTGTCTCTGTGATTCGTACGCCGGAGCAGGCTACCCACGAAGGTTTCAGGTGTTGTTCCCTGGCACCGCTGGGTCTTAAATAACCCAGTCCTTCACTGATCTGAAGCCAATTTGGCCTCAGGACAGGTGGGAAACTAGCAATGCAATAAGACTGTTGCACAACCAGGCTAGTCGCACCCCTAAGGTGGGCTGCCTGATGTGCTCCATGAAAGAAGGGTTCCACCATTTTGTTTTTGGTGGAATTAGGACCTCTGGGACAGGGTTATGCCCACTCCCCACAGAAAGTAACATTTTGGGTTCTAGTGCCCCAAAGGTAAGCACCTCATTATCTACAACGTCAAGTCAAGTTAATTTATTATATTTAGTTCTCTGCTGAGAATAACAAATTTCATACAAAGCAATTGTTATAACTATACACATAAAACAATCAATACAAATTTTAAAAAGTTTTTTTAAATGTACACAAGTTGTGAAATACAAATTTGTCTGGGGGAGAGTTAAAAAGCGCGATCAGACTCTGCACAGGTGCGCTGTTATATCTAAATTGTATTACTTTTAAATAGCGCCTTCTAGCCTCAACCAGTATCAGGTTTGGGCATCCCGACAATACATGCTTCAGATCTTGTGCACCACCATTACAAAGATCACAATTACTGGTAGCGTTTTCTTTGTGAGTCCATTTAAAAGTCAGTGAGTTAAAAGGGAGTAACCCAAGCCGCAATAAATTTATACACCGCTGATTTCCATGCCTTAACCGCATCCGTGCGGCGCAGATTCTTCCCCGGTGCTGGACATTCCAGAACAGGGTGCGGTCGTGACGGAACCATTCCGTCATCAGCACAGCTCAACCGTGACTGATGACGGAATGGTTCCGTCACCAGCATCGAAGGGGTTAAGGAAAAACAGATATATTGTTGGACCTGTTTGTATGTAATGGCTTCTGCGTAATGTTCATAATGGTGTAATTTGGAACAATGCAAGATGTCCAGATCGTAGCTTATCCTTGGCGTCAGATGTTTCAGGAAAAGCTTCAATTGGGCGGGAGTCCATGATTTCAAAAGTGCAATTGTGCATTTTGTTTGTTTAAAAGCAATAATCAGATTCTGGCTTAGAGTATATTTTGTAGATTCTGGCTCAAATGTCCCTTTTTTTAGGAAGAATCTTAAGGTAACTTGATCTGCATTTACAAAAGTTGCACGCCCACCTTAGTAAATAGGTGATCACTCTGGCAAAAGAACTGACAAAGGAGAATTCTAAATGCAGAGCTTGTGCAGGAACAGCTTGTTGGACCCTAGCCAATTTACGGAGGATTTTCCATTCTTTAGTTTGTATTTGATGCCAATGGTTAATTAGAATATATTCCAGAGCATACAATAAAATTGTAGGAATCTTAGTACTGTAAACCTGTGGTAAGGAATCGAAGTGTCTTTGCCCTCAAGAAGAATATAATCGTTGGAGCGCTCCCAAATGAATATCTGCTTTACGGTTTAAGTGCTGCAGGTGGAGAGAGTTTCCTAGAGCTTGGTTAAAAATCCGCCCCAAATAGGTATATTCTTTTACCACTTCTAATGTCTCTCCTCCCAATTTCCAGTTGTTTTTTGTGTAATGGTTTCTCCCTCTGAATGGAACTACTTTCATTTTTGTTAGGTTTCGCCTATTACCATTTGCTTGCGAATGGAATAGGCGAAAATTCAAGGGCTTGATCGACTAGTGAAACCACTGCGGTTTCTTCACAGTGCATGTGAGGTCACGTGACCACAAAAGCGGGTCACGTCACCACACAAGCACGAGCATCTCCCTAATCCACCTGCCTCCCCTCGCTCGCATTCACACCCCCCCACCAGGCTCTCCCGCCCCCATCAGGCTTCCCTCCTAATCCGCCTGCCTCCCCTCGCGCATTCACGCCCCCCCACCAGGCTCTCCCGCCCCCATCCGGCTTCCCTCCTAATCCGCCTCCCCTCGCTCGCATTCCCGCCCCAGGCTCTCCTGCCCCCATCCGGCTTCCCTCCGCGCATCTGCCTGCCACACTTCTCCATTTCGATGAATACATGAAAGCCATCGGTAAGGTAAGCGCTGCATTTACATCTCGCGCGATGGCTGTAAAATGCTGAAGTCAGCCTTACTACAGAGCTGCGGACGCATACAATAATAGAAATAACTAGCCGTCATTCCGAACCAGGGTCAACCTCGCTACACCTCGCCCTCTAAATAACTTACTATAGCTGTCCCTCTCGCCTATATAGAACCACTAGCCGCTAGGACAAGATAGATCTTCACCACACGAAATCATCACCCCACCAGGCTCTCCCGCCCCCATCCGGCTTCCCTCCGGCCATTTGCCACACTCCTTGCCTCTGTCTTGTTACCAGGAGCTTTCCCTCCCCTATCAGACTTTACCACTTCCATAGCAGTCGGCTTATTGTATTGCTTGTTTTAAGTATATGGTGTGACACTGATGAACAAGGAAAAGGTGGAAGAGGCACATTCTGCAGTCCGGCACCTTATACTATATGCATATGCAACGCTGCAAACATCTCAGCTACTTACAACCCCTCCCCCCTCCAAACAAACATTTTCACTTTTGTTTTTATGCTCCATCCTGCACCGCATAACTGACCTCACCAACCACATGCTGCAATAAAGCTAACAGGGTGCAATGAATGCCCAAGAAAACAGGGTGAGTCATAGCCGGCTCGTTTGGAGCGTTATTTTTAGAATATTAACGTTCTCGCCTCTGGAAAATTCCTCCCTAGTCTAACTACAGCCCAGTACAAACCGAACATTTCACAACATTGCATTCTTTTCCACAAAATCAATGTTTCCCTCTTTTGCAACAAGCACAGGGCCTTTAGAACTGCCACAGCCACGGTTATTTACTAAGAAAGCGCTGTAAAAAGAAAGTTTCAACACTGCGCATAGCCCTTTGGCCCTCATTAAACGGTATTTGCGCAGCAAACACCTCAAAGCTGCCAGCTGTACCAGAGATACATGATCGTTTCACCACATAAGTGTCCCGAAGGCCAGGGAAGGGGCCGAATTAGGATGACAGCGTACCATTACTACTCTTAAGAGTAAAGTGACAACTTTAATGTCTTGGCGCCATTATTTTAGGTGTGCTGAAACCGAATCAGGACGTCACAACGCCTGTTCCAAC
Source organism: Lissotriton vulgaris (assembly GCF_964263255.1). Lineage (NCBI taxonomy): Eukaryota > Metazoa > Chordata > Amphibia > Caudata > Salamandridae > Lissotriton > Lissotriton vulgaris. Next base: position 1,518,343,781 of record NC_141691.1, read on the forward strand.
TAGTGTTATGGCAGCGTCCAATCAGGTGGCATTCTCACTTAACCTCAAGCAGACAACGTATTGTTGTTGCGTTTGCATAGCGCCTCAAACCCCTAACACAGCTCAGAAGCACTTTCGGGCGCCATCCGCAGGACGCCAATCAGTTCGTCAAGTGTTGCATATAGAGCGTGGGTTCATAGAGAGGAATGTGAGGAAAGGGTTTTGGGTTGTTGTAAGACGCCCAAAGGGGTGCCCCAAAAGTGTTGGGGCACACTTTCTGCTTCGCTTATGAGTGGAGTAGAACAAAGAGGAATTCGACATTTGCATTTTGTAAGTAGTGTGCACGCCTCGTGTCCAACAGTTCAACCCGGCATGCTACAACCAGCACGGGCTAGTAAAAGAGGACCAAGCTGCAAGCTACAGAGCAAGTAGTTCATAAGGAGGTGAACGAGCACCACGGCCCCTGGGGCGACTGCCGACAGTTGCCCTTCCATCGAGCCCCGACGTTTGCAGGCCAAGACTTTCTGTAGGTCCCATCATTGAATTCCACATCTGAAAACACTCGATTCCAAATTTTGAAACAACTGACACTGGGTCTCAAATAAGCAAATTCCAGGCACTGCATAAAAATCTGGCACTGGATCCCAAATTAGGAAATATGTGCCCCTCTGTTCAAAATTAGCCATTGTTTTGAACAGGCTCTTAAATTCACAAATTCCAGGCACTGGATTCTAAATTAGCATAAACGCTGCCCTAGGCCGCAAAATAACAAATGACGGACACTGGATGGCAAACCTGTAAACATGGATTACAAATTATAAAACGCTGGGGACTGTACACCAATTTTAGTTAATAGAGGGGGAAGGGATGTTAGTACATTTTGCAAATTTGATAGTGAAACACATTTGGTATCTGCAAAAAAATATAGCCACAAATATATTTTAAAAGAAAAGAAGTTGCTCCTGTGATCTTATGAGACCTTCAAAAACATCATAACATCAGATACACTTAAAGAAAAACAGGTCATTTTATGCATGACTTTTAATTGCAAATTATAGTGCACTAAATAAATAGTATGCAAAGTACTAATCCTGGAGTGGGTTTCAAATGTACAAGACGAATTCACCACTGGTAATCAATTTTAGGGCGTTCTGTACCAGTGCAGATACTTAATTCGGCTGAAAAATACAAGTTTCCTTCATGGAAAAGAGAGAGAGCGAACAAGAGATTCTACATTTGAAGAATGTAAAATAGCAGCAAAAAATGAAAGTTGAAAGATGTATTGGCATGTTCTGCTCAGGCGTTTCCCACTAGCCCTTTCTGTACATTAAGAACACTAAAGGCGGACTTAAGAAATTAAAACAGTGCTTTCTCCATCCACCTGGCTTACACAATACTCTTAAAAACATATTTTCTGACATTTTAGAGGGAAAATGACCTTTCAAAGTTGTTGGCAAACTATGTTTTTCCAAAGATCTTGTGCATCATTTGGGGGCCTCAGAAGACTTAAAAACTATCCCGGGGGGCATTCATTATAGCGTGCTTATGTTTCAGACATAACCAGAAGCAAACATGAGACAAAAGGAGGAGAGGTAGTGAGAAACTAAGGTGGTAGTGGGCAGAGGAAACAGAGCCAGATACATGAGAGGGAGTCAGGAAGAGCATACATGGAGGCCTATACTGTTAAGTAGTCCCTCATACAGTTCAATGCAGGCACTGCACTGGAAGTGAAAAGATACACCCCAACATGTGAGTGTGAAACACTCCTTGCGCTCAGACAAGATGTTATTGACAAAGTCTCAAGCCAATGGCTGAAAAAGGCTGGTCTAAACAAGCACTGGCGTTGCCAATAGGTTTCGCATTTGGAAAGTTGGAGCTATTGGTTTTGTAAATGACATTTTATATTTATATATCGTTATTGGCATTGTCAATAACAATATATAAACATAAAATGTAATTTACAAAACCAATAGCTCCAACTTTCCAAATGTGAAACCTATTGGCAAAGCCAGTGCTTGTTGTATTTGGAACCAATACATTTTCCTTTGTATATCTTGTTAGCACGTCTAGGTTCCTTTGTAATCCAAAAGTGGTAAGATCAAAAATTACTACATTATCTGCATACATCATTGTATGTATGTTACATTATGCTATCTACGGGAGGAAATTAACAACCTGTAGAGTACTGCAATGCCTGATTGATGGGTGGATTGGAAAACAAAACGTGTACTGTGGCTCTGTTTTCACAGATGTGGTCTTTATAAACCACACTGCTTACGTTTTGTAAGGATATAAGCAATGGACATTGAAACGGGTCCCTTCCAGGCCCTGTACTCGTGTCCTTAACTTTCAGTCAAAAGCACTCACTAATTTCTGAATAGTGCATGTAAAAGAATTAAGGTAGCTGTGTTGTTCCTGCTTATATTTCACATTCATTACTTCATTATGCATTCCCTATGAGTGTTTTTATTAGGCAGCATATTGCTGATGTCTAGTGCATAATTTGAATTGAGTCACATCCAAGTGTTTATAGCGGGGCACAATTGGGTTGTAGCTGAAGGCAGTACAAGTTTCTCTCAGTGGGGCAGTATGATGTTCCGTGGGGGAGAGAATGTGGCACTATGGTCAGAGCTGTCTAATTTGGAAATGGGGAACAAAGTTCAGCCTTCATAACCAGTCCACCAGACCCCTCTCCTGAGGGAGCACATTTCCATGCTAGACCTTAGAAGGCCCACAAGACCTTAGAAGCTCTGGTGTCTTAGCATCATCAGGTGGACTAGCAGTGGCAAGTGTGGGGTAACCTTGAAAGCTTGTCCACCACAATCCATGCTGAAGTTCACCTCGAGATTTGCGGCCAGGTCTATGGCCCAGAAAACTCTAGAGCGACAGTGATTCTGTCACTGAGGTTACAGGCCCCTTGAGAAGGTGCAACTGGTGTGACCGCAACGGGTGCTGACTTTGGGTGGGGGTGTCGTGTTTGCAGCTTGCTCCCTCCAGCAATTTTCAGCAAGAATAAAAATATCATGATAGCTCTGTCTTCCTAGAGAGAGATCAGAGTTTTGTCTAGTAGAAGTTTTGACTCATGGAAGGTATCCAGGTTGAGGGAAAATGTTGAGAGCTGTGGTGGGTTGTCTGAGATCCAATATGGTTTTAGGGAAAGAAAGGGGACCATCGAACAGTGTGCAAACTTACATTTGCTCATCTCCAAATACACCGTGGCCAAGGAGGGGTCCGTGTATCTTGCATTCATGGATCTCTCCTCGGCTTTCGACCTGGTCAATAGGACAAAGTTGTGGGCCATCCTGTTGGAGATGGGTATTGACGAGGCATTGGTCGCCTTTATAGCCACCCTGCACCAAGAACTCTTTTCAGCTGTACGCGTAACGAACGAGGGTAGGTGTACCCCCCTCTTTAAATCATTAAGGGGGTGCGGCAAGGCTGCATTTTAGCCCCCTTGCTCTTCACCATTTATATCAATGGCCTGGGCACACACCTAGGTGGGCAGGAATCAGACGACCCGCATGTAGGAGCAGCTAAGATCCCGGCGCTCCTATATGCGGATGACGCCGTACTAATCGCTCGCACGGGCGTTGGCCTCCAGCACTTCTGAATGCCTTTGGTTCGTTTATGGAGCGATTGGATCTTAAGGTAAACGTAACCAAGTCACATACAATGGTGGTGGGCCATGAGTGTTGTAAGAAGAGAAGTAAAACATTCACATGTAGGGGGGACACGGTTTCCAGGGTATCTACATTTCCCTATTTAGGCGTACTGTTCGATCAGAAAGGGACCTGGGGCCCGCAGGTAAGAGCCAAGAGGCTGGCTGTCATTAGATCATCATCAGCACTCTTGGGCTTCGCTGGTAGGCTAGGGGCTAGGCCTATGGAAGCTCTGTTAAAAATGTATAAGAGTAAATCCGTGGCCATCGCACTATATGGTTCCGCATTGTGGGGTTATGTAAATTTGGAACCAATCCAGAGAGCAGAGAATAGATTCGTCAGAACCCTGCTTTCTGTACCCCAGTCAACCCCAACCTATTCCATTCATAAAGAAGTGGGCCTACATTTTTTGTCTGACATGCTGAGTATGGCCCCCCTAATTTTTTGGCTAAAAATGTGGATGAACGAAGAACTCCCATTAAATCACAAGATCATGTCTGACGTTCTGTCCCTGGATAAATCCAAAAAGATTCCTTGGCTGGCCTATTTGGCTAAGGCATTTTCAGACCTGGGACGCCCGGAGCTTTTTACCTCCCCGAGAACATTAGGGTACAAGACATTGATTTCGTGAAAAAGTCCTTTATGGGAAGGAAGGAAGCATGCCGCGAAGAATGTGAACTGGCAAAACCGTCAGTGAGGGAACATTGCCTACTTGTTAACTCAGTTTCACTTGCACCTTATCTTGGCTTTGTCACAATTCCCTTCCATAGGTTCCTTTTAACTAAATTCAGATTTAATTTGTTACATTTTTACTTAGGCTCTTTTAAAAATTGGCAGAAGCCGGAACTAGCCTTGCCCTGTAGCTGCGACCAGTTCTCTGTACAAGATACAATGCATTTTGTCATGTTTTGTGGGTTGTATTCAGAGCCAAGAAAAAAATATTTGTTGCCTATTCTTAAAGAGGCTGGCTTCACTCAAGTGAGACCGGCTCTGCTCTTTTTACAATTACTGCCCAATCCCCACATTACCTTTTGCATAGCTAATTTTCTGGTAGCCGCTTCAAGGGTGAAAGCTGCCTGCCTAGATTCGCCTTAGAGCAAATGTTTTATCACTTATACTCATGTTTGAATGTAATACTTTTTAATTGTCTGTAACACTTTTTAAATTTGTCGTCTACATTTATCGTTGTTTATGAAATAGGGAAAAAAACCTTGTATGAAATGTTTTTATCTTTTCCTCCTCTTTGTATGGCTTTTAATTAAGCCGAATAAAGATATTCTGACTGACTGACTGACTCATGGAAGGTAGTGCAGAGGGTTAATGTACCTGCAGCAAACAAAATGTACCATAAAGATCACAAAGTGCACATAATGTAAATAGGTCAGTGGGTTACTGCTTTTTTCAGAGAGATCCTTTTGTTACTTGCAGTTTGTAAGTTAAAATCCTAACATAGAACCGCGAGCTATTAACTGTCATCGAAGCTTAGAGCATTATGGTTTTTCCCCCCAGTCTTTGGTTATCCTAATGTTCCAAAAAGTGTTCATTTGCATGGAATTCGATTCTGGTTATTAAAGAGAACCCCTAAACATGGTATTACATTCTAAATTCAGAGTTTGTGTTTCTCCAGATCAATCATTATTAAACTATACTGTCTACTAGTATGGTTGTCATGTGACTCCTACATCTTGTATTCCTTTGCCTCATGTAACATTTCCTAAACAGTGATTTACACATATATAATTGATTGTATCTGTGAAATGTGGGTGATGTACTGTGCTCTGACACTCTACACTGGTATGAGTGGTGCTGTAAATCAAATTAGAACATTGGAATGTTGGGAGCTCCATTGTAGACAATGGAGTGATGGAGTGCTCCCTGCTTCTACGGGCCGGTAAAGGCCCGCAGAGCAACATACCAATGCCTTACAAAGGCCTCTCTGAGCTCGAGGGGATTTAAATCCCCTCGAGCTTCGAGACACCTTTGGTAGAAAATTCAGCCCTCTAGTGGCAGAATGTTGTAATAGCCTTAAAGCCTTTCGTAGCAGGGCTATACCGGCTATTAAAGTCCTGCTACCTTGTTAAAGTCCCTCACCTTCGGCTCGGGCCTTTAACGCGGTAGCGGGCCTTTAATAGCTGGTATAGCCCACTATGGCGGGTTATAAGGCTATATTAAATGCATCTGAGAGAGGGTGTGGTTATGGAGACTTGAGGGGCACGATTAAAAGGTGGTAGTGATTGAATCCGTGGTGGAGGTGGTCATTGAGGACATCAACAAACATTGTTGCACAGGGAGCCACCAGCAGTAAACCCGGCCCTGCTTGAGGCCAGTCCACCTCACCCATTGGTACCTCCATTGGCCTTGTTTCAGCAGTAGTAGCTGCAACTCAGCTGGGATCAGCGATACAGGATTTGCACGCATACCAACTAAGTTCGCAAACTTCACAGTCTCTCTGCTTCATGCACAAGCACTTTTAACAACTGCTGACTGCTTTGGGGTCACTAGAATTATGTATCAAAGGAGGACCAAATAATGCCGCAGTGTTGACTAAATCATGCAGCAAAAAAAAGGCTGCAGTGTAATGCAGTATATTTTCTGATACTTTATTATTTTGACATTTTTACACATGCTAACAGTCTCTGCAAAGATTTTGCTGTATTAGTGCCTGTGTAACATACAAATGCAGCAGTGAGAAAGGTGATCAGTCAACCTTTCCATAGGGTTGTCCACTATGCAGCAACACAGGTCACTTTTTTTTTGTAATTGTGGATCCCTTTGAGCTACAAACAGCGTATTAGTTAAAATAGTTAGATTATACAGAAGATATTGTATGAAGTGGCATATATGGCAGCGTCATAATTATATAGAAAACATTTGCAAACTAGGATATTTTGCCATTCATGTTTGAACTGCTCTTGAGGAAAAAGGGAGAAGTGCTGATGACAGAAACTTCATGGCTCAGTGGCAAAAGGCTTGTGCCACCAATTTTAACCGTATTTGGGACATTATATGATTGGAAACATATCCCACTTTGTGAATGTATTTTAATGTCAATAGCTTCATATTAAACCTTAAATAATCATGTGCATCCATTGGTTGAATTAAATAACATAAGAAGCTGCAACTGGTCAGTGAAATGTCAAACAAATACTAAAAATGTGGAGGATTTGGGCATTCTGGCCAGACCTCTGACATCCATTTATATTTCTGCACCACACACCATAGCTTTTTTTACCACCAACTTTCCGGTCTATTCTTAGTGGCAGTTGTAATATGTAAAGTGGTTCGCATGTTGTTGTCTTTTACATATTCTTACATGACTTTGTGAATTAGCGCTGAAACATAAAATAGGAGTAAAATAATAATATTTATGGAATATTTACATGCAATTCGCACAAATAGGACAGCGCCCTCTTCGCACTTTTACTAATAGGGACTTGGACGTTTCGTAACAGGGGCATCATGAACTACGTTAGCAGTTTGGGTGGGGTAGAGTGCCACTGGGCAGTTCTGTGTATATGAAACATTAAAATTATTGTTTATGACTCCTTTAACTTTGATGGGAGGCTCAGGAATGCCACCTCGTGCAGTGAAAGGAAGCAAGGGAGGAATGGAGACAAGGATAAAGAGTCAATGGATGATGGAGAGATGGCTGGATGGATGCAGAGATGGGTGGAAGCAGAGGAGAGGAGGATGGAGGGGTGGCTGGAGAGGAGGATGCATGGAGAAAAAGATGTATGAGGAAAAAGGATGGATGGATAAGGGAAGAACATAATGAATGAAGGTATGGGTGGAAAAGGGAAGGAGGGAAAGATGATGTATGGGTGAAAGGATAGATGGGAGAAGAAAGGATAAATGAAAAGGAAGAAAAGAAAAACTAAGTGGGTGGAGAATAGGAATGACAGATGTATGAAGAAAGAAGGATGAGGAGAAGTATAGATTGATGGATAAAAGTACAGAAAATGTGGGAAGAATGCAGGAAAGCAAAGTGGAAAGCTGTGGGCTTACTGGCCTTACCAGCAGGCTCAATGCATATTTTGACTGTGGTTCAAAGTGATAGGTTTTTTCCTCTACTCTCTTGTTTTCAGGTTGGATTCACAAAGGCGGCGTACAGCATGTAAAAGTGTATTGCGGGAGTTTCACGGCTCATTCTCCGAAGTACCTTTGTGAATTTGCCCTTTGTGTTCCATGTGGACAAAACAAAGTCATTCACGTGAGGACCCAAGCGTGTGAAGCAGAAGGCGACCTAAAGCCACCCACTCACCCCGAGAGCCTGGAGGCGTGGAGGCGCCCGCTGGGGTTACAGATCACGTAAGGTGAAAACACCTTCCAAAAGTTGTCCCTCAGAATACTTTATTGCGTGCCAAGCAGCCGCTCAACCTCTGCTGCACAGCGCTAACACCATGCACTGGAGGTAAAGCCGCTGTAATCCGGATGAAGCAAAGAGGCCGCAATAAGATTACATTTCCCGCCATAATTAGGGTGAGCAGCTGCCATCTGTGGCTGCGAAAGTTAACAACACGAGCATAGGAAACTGTGTGTGGGGGGGGGGGTGTTTTGTGTGCGTGTGGGTAAATTTTACGTAACACATACACGTCTGCAGATAACTAAATGAAGCGATGCGGATGAAGGGACACATGGGTTGACTGACAGACGAAAAAGCAGGTGGGTGAGTAAATCTGGAAATGTCTCGACAGATTGGACTCAATAGTTTTAGTATGCACGTGTGAATTTACTCAATCGCTGCTTGCACCTTTTTCGGTTTAGTTTTCTCACACGGTGAATTTATGATGCGCCCTATATGGAAAAAAATACCCTCGTTGGGCTTGTCTGTTAGCCAGCTGCCGACTATGTTGTTTGCGATGGTCAATGATACAGTAAACAAATATGTGTGCCTTGTAAGGAGAATACGTTGAACAGAGATCGGAAGTACCAAGTTGTACGCTCACAATGTTTATATGGTGAAGTAGAACTGACAAGTGCGAAATAATAGCACGCGAAAAAAAGAAGGGCTATATCCCTGGATTCCTATACAATGTGGGATTGAATAAAAGCAACACACAGCTGTAGAACCTGAGCTGGGAAATGATTTTTCGAGGTGCAGTCGAGTCCGCTTCACAGGGATGTCATTCACGGGCGCAGCGAAGGAGCGGACCCTGAGTCAGTGCGGGGTTTCCTGAGTCTTCCGGCCCTTGACTGCCCGGGGCTCAGACTCCTGAGTCGCCCTGAGACCAGATTAGGCAAATAGGTCTTGATGTCCCGGCGCGGTGGCAGCTTCGCCACTGAGCGCTCGCAGTGCCCACTCTACGTAGCTGCTGGAACATGACAGCTGATATCTCCTTCCGCCTGTGACAGCAGCAGGCCTGCAGCGCCATTTCCCATTTACGCGCCGAGGATGAGTTATGGTGGGTGAGTACATATATGTGAGTACAGAGATGTATGTGAGCGTGGGAGTCCCGATAGTGAAATGTAACTGGATGTATGGGCGCTCACCGCGCGTATCTGCTCTACCAGGGAGGCCTGTGCTGTCTGTGGGCCGCTTAGACGCAGTATTGTACTTTACTTGTCTGAAATCGGAGATTTTTAGAATGACGTCATAATTACGGTGGTCTCCTAAATCAAGCCGAGCGCACCCAGAAAGGGTTGCGATTGTATTAAATCTTGTAAAAAGTCTGTCAATCTTTAGTTGAAAAATGATTGTTGATACTACATACAGCAGCACACTGATACTGAAAACATGTATTTGTCTTACATGTGGATAGTGTGTGTACAACATACATTTGAAAGACACCAAATGTAGACGAACAGATAGTACATACAAGCGGGAGGAGAGGTACTCGGCATATTACTGCTGTTTCAAAAATGTGCGATGCATCTTTGGAAAATGCTGGACGTTCATATGACGAGGCAATACTCAATGAAGAGGGAAGACATGGATACGCATGTGACAGAGCTCTAGTTATCATGTCTCTGGTTAGACACAATACAGCCAGGCTATACGGCTCAGCAGGCTCCGGAAGAGAGGAGACAGGTGGGGCTTACAGCAGAGAGGCGCTATACTCAGCGGGGGAAGAGACCAATCAAGGCCAAGAATAGACATTTGTTATTTTGGGGTGACACTTGGCCACTTGATACAGATCCATTCTATGTTGCCCCACGGCTTGTGCGTTCTCCGTAAATCCTGACATGTATAGCAATGAACTTGTGATGAATTACGTTTATTTTGCCTTTCCTCACTAAAACCTATAAAAATCCACAGATTATTTTATATACATCCATGCCACAGGTTAGCTTTAATGGAATTCTAAGAATAGATGGCTGATAATCATAAATCCTAGCACTTGGGAAGCAACTGGCTTTCTTTTTTGTTTAGTGCAGGTATACAAAGACACACAAAATACAACAACACGAGCACGTATGTTGACACTGAAAGACTATTAAGACACTCATGTACACTGAGGTAAAGACTTACATAGGCCCCTGTGCACACTGACTAAACACACACAGACATAAACTGATGCACACTGGCAACAATTGTACTGGCATCTAGGCACATAGACAACAAAGGCAAACACCTAGGTACAACCGACTCACATGCAGACAACAAGTTCAGATAGTTCCTTTCGGCAGTTTGGCATAGCTTTAAACATTGCTCCAAATAGCTCGGTACAGGAGAAACTGACAATTATTAGCTACCAAGCAAACGTCGTCCTGGTCACTTGTAAGGCCACAAAACAGTAGGGAGCAGCTGCCGTGGACCCAGGGCCTTTTCTAGGTGTTTTGCTGCCCTAGGCAAGAATTGAAAAATGCCGCCCCTCCCTTTTACCACCATCACTCTCTCCCCCTGTCATCCAGGCTAGAGAGGCACACCCTCTACTGCCGAACTCTTCCATGTTACTCTCAACTACTATCTGGAAACAGGATCACAACAGTCAGTCTTGCAAACGACCTCAACGAAAGGCCCAGGCCAGACCGTTATGGTAGAAATACACTCACAGAACTATGTACATGGATGCTCAATAGAGCCTTGTGTTTAAATACCACAGAGGCATCAAGTGCACCTCGTTTTCAAAACCAGAAACAACAGAAATAGTAACTTGCATTGCTCACTCACCCAGTACCTGCCCTCAGTACCCATCAGTGAACACAGACATCGGGGCTCACTTGGTCAGTACCTGTCTCCAGTACCCCACAGTGAACACAGTCTTCCGTGCTCAATCGGCCAGTACCTGTCCTCAGTAACCCTTGATGAACACAGTTGTCAAAGCTCATTGTCAGTACCTGTCTTCAGTACCCCTCAGTTAACACAGTCGTCAATGCTCCCTAGGTAGGTACCTGCCCTTAGTACCCTTAGTCTTCAGGGTCACTTGGTCAGTACCTGTCCTCTGTACCCTCGCTCAACACAGTCTCAATTTGTCTGTATCAGTCCTGAGAGACCCTTCGTGAGTACCATTCTCAGTGCCAATCATTATTACCCCTCCCTATTGTACCAGTCCTCATGCGCCTCTCCTCCCGCGGGTCTTTCTCTTTACCTCTCGCGTGTCCTGCACGTTTCCCTCAGCTCTTCTCGCGACTCAGTTTGCAGTTGTTCCTCTGCATATCTCCCCTCTCTCTCCCTTTGGTCCTCCTCTGCACCCCTCCTCTCTGAACTCCCCAGTCTTATCACCTCCTCTCCTCTCCCGGGTCCTCTCGCCTCATTAAACTCCGCAGTGAATTGTTGCAGGACGAGCAGTGGGATACTCATACTGTCAATTAGTTTAACTCGGGAGGTTGTACTCTACCCGTACCCCCTCTCTTTCCCTTTATGGCTCTAGAGAGGTCATCCTCTCTGTGTAGCTACAGTGTTGCGATGCGTCTTTATACACACACACACACCTTCGACTGTGTGCATGGCATGTCCTGTTCTTTGTGCTACGAGCACAATTCCCAACGTTCTGCTGTTTTTTGTTAGCTCATAACAGTAGACATAGTCCCCCCTGATCGGGTTTTTGATTTTTGCTGATGTCTGTGTTATAAACGCACTTCTCTGTCCCCGGCTGCTTACGTGAGTTTTTCTGTCTGTGATGTACCCACAGTTGCCCTTGTTCTGTTGTGTTTTTTAGTTCTGTGTGTTTGTGTTACGTACACAATTTCTTCTGCCGGTTTTGTTTATTTGCTGATGTGTGTTTAATGCATGCTGTTTTGTTGGGTCTTTTGTGCTTCCTATTATCTGGTATCTGTGGTACACACACAGTTCCCCTTCCCGCTTGTGTGTACGCATGCAGTTCCCTGTGCCAGAGTGTGTTTTTGGTAGTTCGTGAGTTGGGTTTTGAACAGAGAATCCCTGCGCTGTCTGGTTTTTGGTAAACCCTGTTTTCTTCACCATATAACCTGTTTTTGCAGTGTTATTTGTGCTAGGTACACTTGTCCATGTGGGTTTCGTAGGTAATTCAAAATCATGTGCATTTTTTGCGAACGTGTGCTGTCCTCATGACCTCTTAAATGTGTTTGTTATCTCCACGGGCACCTTTAACTGACCGACACATTACTTTTCTTTGGATATTTTTCTTAACCGCCTCTCAATGCAGTTATTTTCAAATGCCTTCAGTCGCTTTATGTGCCAAACCGTGTGATTTCTGTCTCCTGACCACGCACGCTGGGTTTTGCTTTTGGTTATTCCCAGGGCCGTTTCTACCATTAGGCAGGACTAGGCGGCCGCTTAGCTTTACTTTCGTAGGTTCAAATTAAGAAAAAAAAATCCCCCCTTTTGCCGCCCTAGCCCTTTTGCCGCCCTAGGCGGCCGCCTAGTCTTGCCTAATGGTAGAAACGACCCTGCTCCACGGGCACCTTTAACTGACCGACACATTACTTTTCTTTGGATATTTTTCTTAACCGCCTCTCAATGCAGTTATTTTCAAATGCCTTCAGTCGCTTTATGTGCCAAACCGTGTGATTTCTGTCTCCTGACCACGCACGCTGGGTTTTGCTTTTGGTTATTCCCAGGGCCGTTTCTACCATTAGGCAGGACTAGGCGGCCGCTTAGCTTTACTTTTGTAGGTTCAAATTAAGAAAAAAAATCCCCCCTTTTGCCGCCCAAGCCCTTTTGCCGCCCTAGGCGGCCGACTAGTCTTGCCTAATGGTAGAAACGGCCCTGCGTGGACCAGGTCAAAGTTCAACAGTTGGGGCAGCCTCAACCACTTACTCTGGCCAGGTCTTGAGCAAGGTCCAGTGCAGTCCACTCCCATGGGCCATCTGATCAGCTTTTTCAGTTTCCCGATGATACAGGAGGTCAGCTTCCCTGACTCGTGAAAACTCTTCCGTAGACTGTGTACAAGGAGAAGCAGGTCCACGCCTCAGCGCTTCTCCACTCAGAGAACAGGGAGCAGGAATCCAATCCACTTATGTTTGAATTTCTCTCCGCAATTCCAGTTCAGACATAAAGGGCTGGTGAGATTAACAACCTCAAACTAAAACAATTCTCCCCATAGTCTAGAAGTGGAAAGTAAAAATATCTTGTCATGGCTGGGGTTGAAACATGGGAGGACATTACATAAGTTATCATGGGAAAAATCACATTTGCCTGTGAGCTATTCTAAGGTTTGCAAAAGCCAAATCTGATAGACCTTTTTGGTGAAAGTATATCTTGCACAGTAACAAGGTACCTTACAAGGATTGTCGTGTAACAATACTGTGGAAATGTTACTCTTCCTATCGCTAAGGCTAGATGAATCTACTTTGAAATACAGATTGACCCCTTGGTCACATTTTTACCTCCTCCCTTGTTGAGAAATGGCTTCAAGAATGACAGTGCTTATTCACAGCTGGGATCCTGCAGATGTCATAACTACAGCTTCCACTAGTGGAGCAATCCATTATGATTGCAGAGTCTGTGTGAGGCATGCCCACCTTTAATTGCGATCTTGTACTTATGTGGCTGTCCTTCAGTTTCACTTTCTGCCCCTTCCCCCTCCCCTCTGACTCACTGATGGGGCTCGTTTTGTGTGGCATTTTGTCAGAGTACGTGCTGCTTCGATGCGTCCTTGTGGTTTTCGATTGCCCTGTATTCGTACCTGTGTGCGGCTTTGTGGCTATCACAGTTGTGCACAAATGTTTTGTGTCACAAATTTGCTGCTGTGTCAGAGCAGAATTTGAACATTGTCACTTTTATAGCATGGGAGCATTATGTGGCTATATATTAAGTAATATTTTACTTCTGGGCAGCAGTGTGCGTGGTAAACACAATGCTAGAGTGTGCTTCTGCTTTAAACGACATGGAAAGGATCAACGTTTAACTTACAAACCTGAGGCTTTTATGTTCCCATCATGCAAGGCAACAAGGACATCATCAGAAGAACAAAACAGGTACACAACGAAAGAAATAAGATAAAAAAGTCAATACTAAGGGGCATATTACCAAGGGCCATTATCGCCGCTTTAGCTGGACTTTTTCCCGCTAAAGCGGCGATAATTTTATCGCCCTATTACCAAGCTGTCGCTAACACCAGTTAGCGACAGCTTGTAGGTGACAGCGGGCATTTTGGGGCCCGCTTTGCATGTCAGCGATAATTATCGCTAATGACATGCAAAGTGGGCGTGCCAAAATGTCAGCGACTGAAAACAGTCGCTGCAATCGCTATCGCCTATGATCAACACAGGTGTAGTTTTGGAAATATTCACGCTAAGCGTGAATATCCCCAAAAGCTAACGCCTGCCCTGACCAGTTCTTAGCCATGTTATCCAATGAGAGGTGGATAACATGGCTAAGAGCATTGTCACGGTAATGCCTGAATATCGCTGTATTGACCGCGATATTCACGCATTTCGCCTGTTTTTTATCGCTTCTGAGATAAACCTTGCTAATAGCAAGGTATCTCAGCGATAAAAACAGGTGAAGGGCGGCGATAGAAATATTCCTGCTAAGCCAACTTAGCGATAATTATCGCTAGTTGTTGGTAATATGCCCCTAAATTCCCTCGTACAACACAGACACTGTTTACCGTAAATTGTTTGCATTCCCTTGGAAAGTGCTGATAGCACCATTTCCACTTAAGAAAGATCTTTCTTCTCTGAACATAATGTGGCTCCCAGCAAGTAATGGCTCGAGGACCAGGAGGATGACTGTTCAGCTTGGTTGTATTAGGCAGATGTTTAGATAGTTATCTATGTATGAAACATACCTTTTGCTGAAAGGTGCTAATGTATATTTCCACCTGTAAATGAAGTTCTATTGCACTTTGAGACCCACAGAGATGCACTCGCATTTTGAACAAGAGTGAACAGAATGGGCAGAGTGTCAGTCGTAACAACTTTGGAGGTCAGTCATGTGAATATAGTAGCGCCTGTTATTTCCGGCACTTAGAATCAGCAGAAAATCGGTATGAAGCATTATATGAAAAACGATCTACTGCTATCACCTATTATATTGAGTAGTGCCTGCTGAATGTTTCGGTTGTTTTTTTCGAAAACCTCTGTATTTTCGAACTCATAATTCATTTTATAATGAAAGTGTGTTAAAACGTCATACTGCTTCAAATGTGCTGTTTGACTTTTCTTGACACATAATTCTGTTAGCACTGCTTATAGTTTGGTTTTATATTGCTTGAAGCATCCTAGACTCTACTCTACACTCAGTGAGGCGGAAAGTGGTTGTAGTGTTAGCTTTAATTACGATTAGTTTGATGCCAATTGTATCATTTAGTAATAACCACCACAATTTTTGAGTGACAACAGGCAGCAATGTCATTACCTAATTGCAAGCAGCTGTAATGCATCCACACCTGATGTTAACATAGCCTAGATAGTACTGGACATGTTACCACAAACATTATTTACTTCTACTTAATAGCCCTGCAGGCCACAGCTGGATGGCCCACTATGAAGGATAGGTGGCTACGTTCATGATCTTAAAATGGCAGTCCAGGCGCTGGTAATATCAAGAATTGAGTATGGATGCGCAACTCTATCAGGGCTTCCTAAGATCTCAACAGCTCCCCTAAAAGGTTGTCTCAATGCAGCAACTAGACTTATAACGGGATAAAAAAAAAATTCGACCACATCACTCCCCATCTGAAAGCACTCAAATGGCTTCCGTACAAGGCAAGAATAGAGCTAAAGATTGCATGTATTACACACAAGGCAATACACCACAAAACTCCACATTACCTGGCCCATAAAATTACTCTGTCTGGAAGCAGTAGATCCTCGAGGGGATCTGCAGATTTCTTACTGAAACCAGCACTCTTCCATAAGAAAAGAACATACAATAGAGCGTTCACGGGAGCTGCACTAAGGATCTGGAATTCACTCCCACCGAATACTAGAAGAATCACAGATGCTTCATGATTCAAAAAGGAGACAAAGTCCTTTTTGATGGGTACATTTCTCCTGTAACATTCAACAGGGATTACTAAAACTTTTTAGAAATCTTCAGTCATTCCGGAGATCATCTTCACTCAGCTATGCAAGTTATCTATTGTGAGCACGACTATCATACTCCTAATAACAGAACAAAGAATCTGTTCACTTAAATCAATCTGCTGCCGTGGAGTGAGCTCTAATGGCTATCTTCATCTAAGGGGTTATAGTTAGTGCCTCGGCTACCAACAGCGATGTTGTCTGTGGTCAGGTACCTCGACCAATCCACTGTGATATTTGACTAGGCTAGCAATCCTATAAGCATTGTGGATATCTAAGGCCTCAAGAGTGGTCTTATTTTAAATGTAACTATGATATGGCACGCTTTACTACATTCTAATGATTTTATTATTCTTCATTTTAGGTGCTTGTATATAGATGAGCACATGCCAATGTTATTGGAATACATATACATTCGCTTGACATTATAGAATTATATTTCTCTGGATTTTAAAAGTTATTGAATGTAAAGCGCTCTGACACCCAAATTTATGGTCTTGTTTGCGCTTTAGAAAACACCAAATAAATAAATAAAAAAAAAATGGTTGGATAGGCTGCCTATCCAGTCCTAAAAGCCTCGGTGAGCAAGCAGCACTCACTCGGCCCATGATTCATGCACAGGCTACTGACTGAACCATTTAAACACACGGAAGATACCAGAAGTCTGAATTGGTTGGAACCTATTTAGTGTCCCACATGTATGATTAGACCAAAAGGTTAATCCAAAAGAAAGACATAAATGCAGGAAAGGCCAGGAGAGAAGATACAGAGTGTAGAACTGAAAAATGTACCCATCAGCCCACTCAATAGTGGAACTTTGTCATCTGGGTTTTTTTCGTTGAAAACTGATGTCCAATATGCCCTTCCTCAGAACAAACCTGAGGCTAGCAGATCTTGGACCCAATGGTTGAACCCTCAACCAGAGAAGATGACAGAGTATAGGCTAGAGGGGCAAAGTTGCAGTGCTCGAAATTTGTGAAAAATGAAAAGGAAAGAAACATAATCCAAGTGGTTAAAATACCTATCTTGATCTCATAAGGAAACTTTATTTGGTCTGTCCATCAAGGTGGTATGATTAAAAGCAGAATGATAATAGCATGCAAGGAATTGCTATTCACCAAGAGTGTTATCAGGTCAACATGTTTCAGCCTTTATAGGCTTTCGTCAGGACCTATGATGCACTACTGCAACACTTACTTATCGTGCTGTGATTGAAAACCTACAGACCTTGTCAAATTCTCAATGGAAATTGGTGTATCTTCTCCCTAATTGAAGGGAGGAAAAACCTCACCTCACCTGGCAACCGCTCAGGATAAAGGAGGCCACGCACTCTCCGTCGTTGCCTCGGTTTCGGAACTGTTATCTTCTGTGCGTTTAATTGTCTAGTTGGGGGACAAGGTACCATGAGGTCTATAAAAATACTTCCCCTCAGGCCCTCCACCACTCTTTGTTCATTCGTTACTGACTGAACCAAGCATCATGTTCATCCCTCCTATCTGTCAGTGCATCAGGGCTTCGTCCAGAGCAGATTTCTCCCATGGCTGGATTCAAATGGAGGCAGATGGAACCAGCTGCTTCCAAGCACATGTGCAGCCAAACACAAGTGGCAAATGTGCTCTGAGGTGCACAGAGACACCAGGTGTTCACTCTTTAAGCTCACAGATTTCTGCAATGAGGATTATTGCTCATGGCGGCTATGGCCGACCCTGACGCTTTAGAATGTTTGCTTTAGATATGTTTGTACTGCCTGGGACTAGTAACCTAATGCAGATCTGAAACGCCCTGTTAAGTCCTCTTGTTATTTGGGGTGTGGAGGCCCCCTCAAAGCCTTTGTAGAGAAGGTTCAGCTCCCTCTCCATGCTTACCAACTATTTAAGGACAGCATACATGTTTCAAAGTCAGCTTCATTTTCTGGTCTGGACCTATCCAGTGGTGGCAGGTATCTTCAGGGAGGGGGAGTGGAGGGGGCACAAATGCAAATACAATTGAAAAAATTCCAAATAAAATTAAACATTTACCAAGTCCTCCGCATCGGCCCTCTTCTTTCTTCAACTGCAGTCCTACCATCAGGAAACTCCCTTGACCAATCCTGGTGCTGCTTGTAGGAAAGTGGGTTTCTGTTGCGGTAACCCCCCACTTTTTGCCAGACTACTGATGCACTCTCACTTGATGTTCCCTGGGTCCCTGCCAATCAGGTACCCGGGGCCTGTGTTCTTTCCCCAAAACGAACCCAATTGGCATCTCTGGCCACAGGTTAACCCCTGGGCACTGTGACCAGGGAAGACCTCTAAGGGTTGCAGCACTTATTGTGCCACCCTTAGAGACCCTTTATCTTTACACACACATACACACTGTCTTTACAGGCTGCGTGTTTTGGTGCAGAACAAAGTGAAGAGTCGAAATGGTACACATCCCTGTGTGCCATGCCTACAACCCACTGCACTGGCTTAGATCAGTCACCCCTCTAGCTGGGTGCTCTATGCCAGTGGTGGGGGTACAGGTGCATGAGCTCTGTACCCCTACAGTGTCTAAGTGCATTGTTAGACATCGTAAGTGCAGTGCTGCCATTAAGAGTATATGGTGCTGGGAGCTTATCATTACAAACTCCACAGCCCCATAATGGCTACACTGAAAACTGGGAAGTTTGGTATCAAACTTCTCAGCACATTAAACACACACTGATGCCAGTGTGAGATTTAATGAAAAATGCACCCAGAGGGCATCTTAGAGATGCGCCCTGAAAAATGACCAGCCTCTGGTGGGCTCTCGGACTGGTACACACCAACCTGCCACCACAAGGCATGTTTATGGATACCTAGGGTAGGAGCCTTCGCTCCCTGAGCCCAGAAACAAAGCCTTTCCTGGGCGAAGGTGTTCACACCTCCCCCAGGCCAGGAAGAGCCATCTGTGGCAGGGGAGCTTCAAAGGCCTGGCAGCCTTTGTAATGCAACCCACAGCCTCTCCTGCTATCAGGAGCATGCCCTGTTCATGTCTGCCCTCCTTTTCGGTGGGAAGAGGAAGACAGGTGGGAAAAACTAGCCAGCCCAGAAGGTGTGCCCACCTCTGCCAACTCCAAACCATCAGGTGGGGGGGGTGAGGTGTAGACCCCTCTTCAGTGCCCACCATCTTGCAGATGGCAGGCACTCCCAAATCAGGAGTTGGGATTGTGCTCACTCCCTCACGTGGGATGAGCACACCAAGGGTGTAGTCACCCTAAGGTCAGTAGCCCATTGGTTACTGATCCCGTGACCCCTAATGCGCCCCCTAAATACAGTATGTAGGGGGCAGCCCTGAACCAAGAAAGCAGATTCCAGCAACCTAAGAAGAACAAGGACGAAAGAAGACGCCCAGCAGAGGAGACTGCAGAGAACAACTGACTTGGCCCCTGCCCTTCCGGCCCGTCTGCAGTTTCCAGAGATCCTGCGCCAAAAATCGTGTTGTCCTGCGACCTCCAGAACACCTGGGAGGACTGACTGCCTTCAACAAAGACTGGATCTCCTGTGAACAGCTGCCCTCTTAAAAAAAACCTCTGAAAACAGACTCTGAAACTGCTGAGGACAAAGAAACCCGACTCCTGAAACTACCAATGCACCCGTCGCCTACGGCCCAAGTTCAAGTAGACCACTGGTCCCAGCAACATCCCCCACCATCCAGAGTCTGAGTCCATTGGTTGACCCCTCCAGGACACCCGATGTCGCCTGCAGCCTTTGCACGGAGACACCTCCAACCGCAAGTGGCCTGGTATGGTTGAAATCTGACCTCAGAAGACACCTCTGCAACCAGCGGCCCTGCTCCCTGGAGAAAATAACACACGGTGCACCTACGTCCCCCAGCCCTCCAACTTACCTGCCCAGCTGTTGGTTCCTTCCGGAAGTCTTCCTGGACTGAGCCTGCAGCTAAAAACTATAACCGAAAATCCCCATTGAAAATAACAGGGCACCCGATTCCAATACAGCACTCTGCACCCAGCCGCCCCAGCGTCGCTGAGGGTGCACCTTTTGTGCTGGCTTGTTTCCCCATTTGCCCTGAGCTAAAGTCCAGGAACTTTGCTCCCACAGCCAAGCGGCCTGATCGTCAGCAGTCCAGCCACCAACCGGAGGCCCCCTATCCCCCATTGGATGACATTGGGCCTCAACACTCTGCACCCGACCACCCTAGTGCCGCTGAGGGTGTAACAAGAGTGCATCACTGACCCTGGGGAACCCCTGAGTCTACCCCAGAACCTCAGCTCCCACTACCAAATAATTACCTTACAAACTGATAACCATATTTTCCTCTGTAGGATAACATTGACTGTTTTTCTTGGAAAAGTTTGAAAACCTAAAGAAATACTTTAAAATTACATTGTTTAACAAAAAGGATTTTACTTACCTGTTTGCAGGAAATGTCCCAGTGCAGTATCCAGGCATACTACTCTGAGTAAGAAAAGTAATCCAAAAAGTAACTTACCTGGTATTTTACTGAAAATTCCATTCAAGAGTATGTACTGTATTTACAAACCATTACACTTCTCTGAAATAACATTATAAGTCGAATCAAAGTGCATTTACTATTGGAATCCAAACTGTTTATAAACTGCATTACAACTGTAAAGTATTTATTGCGTACCCGTGCCAGGCTTGCTTGGTTCTAGAAAATAAAAGGATTTTACTTACCTGTTTGCAGGGAATGTCCCAGTGCAGTATCCAGGCATACTACTCTGCCACTTCAATAACCTTGAAGAGAAAACAACATAAAACTAGCTTAAGCCATAGTTCTTACGCCTCATTTCCTCACCCCTTTTTTCACCACTGTTGTTAATACCGTTTTTTTAAACCACTTCGCGGCACAGGTGATCTTAGAAGGGAATCCCCCCTCTCACAGTTAGAAACACTTTAGGGCGTGTAGACACATAGTCTTCACTACACACCCACTAGTTTTAAGTACACACACCCTTTTATCAGTCCTGAAGAAAGCCAGCATATTAATAAGGCACTGGCTGAAACATGTTGACACTCTAAAGGACGTGAGAGGTCGTAACTCGCCTCTTACGTCCAACAGCCTTATTTTTAACCGCTGACGGAGGCCCAGTTAATAAAGCTTCCTTACCCACGTGGTACTGGGACCCCCGCCAAGCCGTTTTAAATTCACAACTTCATTCACCCTTCACCGCACACACAGTGACATACCTGCTCCGCTGTAATCAGGCGTCGTAGCACACCCGGGACACGCTAGGTGTCACTGGGTGGGCCCGATGATTAAGCATGCCACCAACTAGGTTGGTGGGTGAGGGCTTTCTAAAGACACCCAACAGGTGCCACCACTAATTGACAAAACTAAACTGAGTCACAGTGATCCTTATAATATAAGCATCATATCAACCCCATCCTTAGCTAGTCCCTTTTTGATTAATTGACATATAAATTGTGCATGTGACAGCTCACCAAAAAGACATGCACACTTTAAACAGTACACATACGGCTCACCCTCCTCCCTGCTGCTGTCACTCAGCAGGGCTCACCCCGTCCTGACGTTCTGACAGGGAGTGAAAAATAAAATGGTAATAAATTAGCATTTTATTTTTAATCTCCAGGCTTTGGGGGTAATTTAAGTGGGGTGACGCTCCTCCGCTCCAATGGAGGAGCTGCCCCAGGACCAGAGGCAGTTCCTCCGCAATAGCATAGGAGTGTCGTCCCACTGCCCAAAGAGGTAAACAAAAAGGAAAATGATCTAAATGCAGATTATTTTGTTTTTCGTCCTGCGGCTGATTCTTGGGTGTGGGACCGCAGCACTGCGACACGGGAAGGAGGATTGGCGAGCCCTGCTGTCAGTGCGCAGGATGGTTTGACTGGCTGTCTCAGGCCAGCCAAATCATCATGTGTACTGACATCTCTCTAACCAACCCAGCTGTGTTGCTGGGTGGAGAGATCAACAGGCACTGGCTACCAGCTTCTAATAGAGCGCAAAACTAGTGCGCTCTGCCCAATCACCATACTGTTCCTATGGTGAGAGCAGCATCGGGATTGGTCACAGGGGAAACTGGGAGCTTCAACCTGTGCCCAGAGGAGAATACTGGCAAGCAGAAGAATTATTAACTCAACCGCATCGTGCTGCCCCTGGCGCGGCCTTCCCCCCTTTGTGCTGCCCCAGCACCCAACGCAGTGCCTCACCACATTTCCCTGACACCAGCTGCTACTGCCCTGGACACCTGCCGCTACTGCCCTGGACCTCAGTAAGCAATATCCAAACATTGCTGTTGATATTCATAATGTCCAACCCATAACAATATTCATGGCCACCTTTTCGAACCAGTTACTGTGAGTGCATGAAAAACATAAATATAAATCATACTGAGAAACTCTGCAGACACTAAAGAAAAGTATAAGTGCCTTTTCAGAATCCTGGTAAATAACATGAGCAAAGTACACCTTTATTCTACCTAGTAATATCGAATCTTCATTAGGTTTCGAATAGAGATGCTGTAAAAGAAAGTTCCTTCACAGTGGTTTAAGAGATCAGTGCCCCCGCTAATATCATTGTGGACTGCGGGCCTGAATACACAATGAATGAGGGCCTCAATTAAGATGCAGAAATCTGATTGGCTATTGGTCCACTTTATTATTACACAAATTAGCTGAGAAGCCCTCCAAGAGGCACAGTTTCCAATTTTTGAAGATGCCTTACCAATCCACTCATGTTTGAACACTGCCTTGGGTGGTCTTAGAGTTGCAGTCTTTCCAAGGGGGTTCATTTTAAAGGGAGCGAACAATGTCCAAAGCATCTTGCATGCTCTCTGAAGTACAGCAGGCTTTGTCTGTGCTAGAGTGCATGTGTGTGCATGCATACTTCGATGAGTGTGCACATGTATGTGTTCATGTAATACAGACTTAATTTTGCCTCCATCAGATGAGAAGAAGGCACGTGCCTTCCTACATCAATACGGGTCACCATAAAATAGTAGTAGAAACCTTAACTAATACCAAATTGGACTATGATATTATCCTGTTCTGATGGCTGTTAGTGTATCAAGTGAGGTGTCTTCAAAGATTGCAGAATGCTGCAAATCATGATTTTTTTAAAGACCAATAAATATGACAACATTTTTCACGGTTTTCAGAAATTGCTTTGCCTCACGTTTAAATAGTCTAGGACCCCGAATAAGAACTGATCAAAAAATGGTATCAATTGCCAAAATACCATTACCCTGAAGCATGATACTTTCTGAGTGCTG
Organism: Lissotriton vulgaris; assembly: GCF_964263255.1. Lineage (NCBI taxonomy): Eukaryota > Metazoa > Chordata > Amphibia > Caudata > Salamandridae > Lissotriton > Lissotriton vulgaris. The sequence continues at coordinate 1,518,367,019 of NC_141691.1, forward strand.
TAAATATTGCCTATTCTGAGTTTTCAGCCTGGAAATGAGGAAATTGTTTTACACATTGGATTCTACATGTTAAGCTTTTTTTCAGGCATTTTCTGCCAATACATTTCGGCAGCTTTGACCTGTTATATCTTTGAGTTGAAAATTGCAGTGGTGAGGTGTTTTATCGCCAAAACTGAGAATTCCAATCGCTATCTGTTGGTGTAGGGATGAGAATACTCCTCTGAACTCGGAATCAGGGCACAGAGAGCTTTGCTTCCATGCGTCTCAGGGGAAACACACAGACTTTGAAAGTCAGCAGCCATTATTGCTAAAAGGCCTCAAAGTGCACATTTCAATGTACAGTAGATTATGTATTCCTGACATTGAACTTGGGTGAAAAAAAGCCTCTCAGAAATTAAGAAACCATCTCTTGACTCTTCCTCGTTTGTAAAGCTCTAAAACCTTTATTTTTCCAAATGATATGTCTTTGCAGGAAATGAGAATGTGAAGCAATTCACTATAATATTTTGGACAGCTTTTCATCTTACTTGGTTATTCTTGGGGCCTATGGGCCACCGTTTTTCCAGGCTGAGCTATACATACAATAAAATTAAGCAAGTCAATAAAATGTGTTTGTGTATTAAGCACTGTTCTTGATTGGTGTTTGCCCTAACTATGTAGCCCCCTGCCTGTGGACGGGGTGGCAATGAAAACCTCTGATTAAACAATAAGCATTAAGGAGTTACTTAGAGTTTGGTAGATCAGTATATCTGATAAATATTGGCAAATGGCTTGTCCACCACATTTGGAGTGTGTACATAGGGATACAGCCTAAATAGGACCGATGGACACGCCCAGCTGTAAATGATCTCATTAACGTTGGGTATTCAGAGTGGTTCTCCAAGTGATCATGGAGTGCAGAAGAACTTATAAGCACATTTGGTTAATGTCACTTTAAACTAATTTAGTAGGTCATTTTCCCAGCATGGAGCTAGACAATGCTGTGTGGCGTGTAGAAGAACAGTGTTCTTATGGTAACCTGGATATTTAGAATACAAAAGAAGGTTTAACACGAATTCATCTAATTAGTTAGAGTCCTCACAGCCCCTTGACTGAAATGGCCTAGCACACTAGAACTATTTATTTTGAGGAAGGGGCCTGAATATAGTCAGACAGAAGAAGACATATTAGTGGAGACCAACACTACGTCAGAGTTATGAACATTTTCTGGATCTTCGTCCTGATTGCAAGATACTCTAAATAATTTCCCTGATTATCTGATCAAACTACAATAATTGCTGTCACAATTAAAGCATATATTGTTTGGTTTTCTGAGCCAAAAAGCTTAGCTCCTCGATCACAGCTCCTCGATCACATTTGCCAATACATTTAGGGATGAAAAACACTTGCTCAGCCACAAATATGGAATTTTGCTTGGAAGGCATGCCTTCAGACTCACACTAGTTCTTACTGCTGATAGCCTCTGCAGTCACCTGCAACTGTGTTCTCAGACCCTCCGGAAGTTGTTCTCATCCAAATGTCTAACTTCATAACTCTTATTGATCTTCATGCTTCTTAAACCTTTGGGTGCCTTTCACATAGTACACTGACATACTTGCCTCAACAATATGGCAGCCAGTGGCTGGCAGTAACCTGGCTCTTCTTCTTAGCTGCTGAATTCTACTTAATGTCTTGGTGTTTCTCTGCCTCCATAAACACCTCAGTCCAGTGACCTCCCCCTTCGACGTAACATGGCCTCCCTTTCTGCTTTCTATCGACACAGTTAATCCTAATGATATCAACATTTCTGTTAGTTTGTCTCTTACTCTAAGATTGATCACATAACTAACTGTGAAGCATAATCACTCCCGTTCATAAAATACATTTTTCCCCATCTACTGTAAATCTCATATGTGCTGGTTCAATATAATCCATGTAGAAGATTGCTATTTGAGATGTCTGTGTTTGAAATGACCATCCCTTGCGCTGTACCACCCCTGACTTTTACCTTGACTGTTGTGTTGTTGGTTATAGAACTCTGTACATTTTACTCCTGCTAACCAGTGGTAAAGTGCCTGTGCTCACCCGTTCAACACGACCAAATTGGCATCCATTTTATTGGCACCTTTAATTTACTTGTACTAGTCTATGATACCATATGTATGACAGGGCCTGCACATTAAATGGCACTAGTGGGCTAAATATAACACTCATTGTGACTCCCACTAAAGTAGAACAGTAAAATATGCCTCCAGGCCTGCCACTTCAGCTTAGTTGCAGAATGCTCAATACAGCAGTTTTAAATTGCTATTTTGACCTGGCACAACAAAACATTTGCCAGGGCTAAACCTTCCTTTTTACTACTTCTAAGTCAGACCTAAGATAGACCCTAAATGTCCATAAGGCAGGGTGCATGGCATTTAAAAAGTAGGGCATCTATATTTAATGTTTCGTGTGGATCTGCCCCATCATTGAGCCATTATGGATGCAGGTCACGGGGGACCTGGAGCGTGCTTTTGGCCAGCAACAACTCCAGGCAGCCAATATATGCTTGCTGGGATTATATAAAAGAAGACTGGAGAAAAAGATTGGCAATAAGTTCTTTCACTTGACCCTGGGAATTGCCCACAGAGATATTGCACACCACTGGAAATCTCCTCAGGGGCCTGTTAGACCTGGCACCTTGGCGTGAGTCTCCCTTCCACTTTTTGCTGATGTGCCTCCGATGTTTTGCTGGTTTTCCGATACTCAGGGCACTGCGCCATGGCTGACCCGTGCCGCAGTGCAAGTGCTCCCTACTGTAAATTGTACAAGCGATTGGTATCCATGATTGGTTCATTGGATTTACTGTTAGTCCCTAGTAAAGTGCACTAAGGAGTGCCGGGGCTTGTAGATGCCAATACTGCTAGTGGGCCTGCAGCGCTGGTTGCGCCACCCACCGAAGCAGCCGTAAAGATGTGTCTGGGGACTGCGACCGCAGAACCCGCGTGCGGTCTCGTACTGTCACGCTAGCTGCGCAAGTGCACCCACTTGCCAGCACCCGAACCTTCCCTTGACTACATATTAGTCACCCCTATGGTAGGCCTGCGGGCAGGGTGCGTTGTAGGTGTAAGGTAGGACAAGCCCTGATGTGTGTGGCATGTCCTAGTAGTGACTTACAACCAAAATCGTATCTCACTATTGAAGGCTACCTGCTTCCGTTAGGCCAGACTGAGCTGCTGGAATTATTACACCCTATAATCCCAGCAGGCTCAGGAAGCATGGTAGCGAGTCGTGTTTAGTATGCCTGAACTCAGGATGATAAAGTATTTCTTGTAGTCAAGTTTATTTTAGTATCCTGGGTTTGCAAATGCTACTTTTAGAAAGTTAGCATTTGCTTGCCTAACCATTTCAGCCCGCCTCTGCTGGTATGTGTATCTGACTGTCTGGGATGCGTGAGTGACAGGGCTGGGGGGATGACAGGTGGTGAATGCGCAGATTACACCTTAGTGGGAGGTAGGAGTGGCTCTTGACTCTGAATCTTGCTGTGCTCTGCCACCACAATGCTGGCTCCACCCTCCTGGGGAGCGACTGATGACTCAGCCGACACCTGGCCCAGGAAGGGCGAAGCCCCCATCAACAAGGTACTCTGGCTGCCCCTGTCCACACAATGGTGGCTCCACCTCCTGTGGGGCGTCTGATGCGCCTGCCCCTCACGCTGAAAGCAGAAGCCGGAGTACACCCACCAGGGTACTCAAGGACTGAAAGTGGCTATGCAAAGGCCCCCCTGGCCTGCGAGAACAAAATAAATGCCCTATAAAAGAAGGAGCCCTGCTCCTTGAAAGTTAGATCCAGTTTGGGCTACAGAAGGAACTCTGCCCGACGAGAAGGACCGTGAAGGACAAGGAAGGGTACGGTCTCTTGCCTGTGTCTGGTGCCTTGCTGCCGAAGGAGAGGAAAAAGGAAAGACTACAAGAAGACTTTTGCTTTACAAGACTTTGTGCCAAACTCTGCTGAAACGATCTCCAAGGGCTTGCTCTGAACTTGCCCCCTGACCAGCGCCCCAGGAACAGTGGGCGCTACATCCTGAAGAAAGCGACTGTGGGATCTGCTTATCGCCGCAGTACCGACGGAGGAATCTCCTCCAAGGCAACGACATCCACCTGACCACCGTGACCGGGGCCCAAAGCAACCGCGAAAGCAAAGTGAGGTCCTGCCGCCGCTGGCCCGAACACCGTGACCGCAACTGCACCGGGAGCCCGAGAGCAGAGCGAAGGAGGACCCGTCCGGTCCGAGCTCTCGAGTTGACTGCGCCACGAGCAGCCAATCCACTTGCGAGGACGGACAGTTGCCCTGTGAGAGTCCGCTGGGTCTGTAACTTGCCCGACAGCTCAGCTGTGAGCGCACAGCTGCACGGCACTTGGCTGGGTACGTCCTGCACTTGAGGACCGTACTGCCACTTGCCGTCACCGCACAGCCGCCACCTACAGGGACGGAGCGAACGACGAGGAAAGGACCCTGCCGCCACAGAGCACCGCTGCCCCGGATGACCCGTGACCTGCTCGGCTGAGAGCCGCAACGAACAGCGACCCCGGGAAGGCAACGCGACGTGGGACAGCTCCCCTGGAAGCCGTCCGCTCCACAAGAACTTTGTTGAACCGGCCAGAAGGCCCGAAAGAACACTTATTGCTCGAAAGAACTGTGGCAACTTGAACTAAGTAACTTGGAACCGCTATTTGAAAGTCTGATAACTGTATTCACTTACCTGCTTGAAGTTTATATAAAGAGATATATTTTCAACGAATACAGTTTGGTCTCATTGTATGGTGGGTTGGTTGTGACGGTGTAGTATTGCAAGTGTTTAACCCCATGTGCCCCAAAGATTAGCCTACGACTGCTTAAGCCACACTACCTAGAGGGTAAGCAGAGGTTGTCTGGAAGGTAACCCTCAGCCCTGACGAGGAAGAGAGAGTCCCTGCTTGTCGCTAGTGTCGCCACTGCGCCAACTAGAGCCTCCCCCTTCCTACATTGGTGGCAGCGGTGGGATTTTTTGAATCTACATTTGCAATATTTATACCTGAGCTTCTGACCACTGCACAGTGATTACAGTCCAGTTACTTAGCCACAGACTTTGCATTTGAATTTTGCCGAAAAGAAGATTCCGAGTGTAAGAACCATGCCGGGCGCGAAGAGCCTGGATGGAACGGAGTCCACGACCTCGGAGGTGTTGGAGGTCGAGTGGGACGCCGCAAAGCTGGATAAATACACCAAGGATGAGCTGAAGTTTTTTGCAGAAAACTCAAGGTTCCACACACCGGTTGCAAGAACAAGCCACAACTCTACAAGGCTCTGAAAGCCTGGATAGAGTCCAGAAAGGCCCCGGAGGATCAAGATGCCCTCGCGGAGCAAGAGGCAACCGAAGAGCAGAATGCACCTGTGGATCTGGTGGATCTCGAAAGGCAAGACAGCTTGCACAGCTTTGGTAAAGGCCTGTCGCCAGAGGAACTGGTCGACAGGAAAGAAACAAGGAATCACGAGAGAAAGCTGGCAGAATTGAAAATCCAACTGGAGCTTGAAACAAAAAGAATGGCGCTGGAAGAGCGAAAGCACCAAATGGATTACGAAGTGAAAATGAGGGAGATGAGCCTGAAAGAAAGAGGCTTGGATCATCCTCCCACTGGTGGCAGCACAACGCCAGTGCAGGTAGAGTCAAGAGTGCACATCCCGAAGGACGTAGTTAAGGAGTTCTTTAAGGGGGATGACATAGGACAGTGGTTTAGGGCATACGAGGTAGCCATGTCCTCCCACCGGGTCCCTGACAAGGATTGGGGAGCGGGGTTGTGGGGAAGGTTCCTTAGCGAAGGGCGAGATACCTTGCTAGATTTGCCCGTTGAAAATCAGAGATCCTATTCCCACATGAAAGAAGCTTTAATGAACAGGTACGGGCTTACCCCTGAAATGTATAGACAGAAGTTTAGGGGATGTACTAAGCGGCCTGGGAATACGTATGTGGAGTATGTGACTTACTTTTGCAGAGCACTGGATGGTTGGGTGAAGGGTAACAAATTGAATGATTTTCAAGGTCTCTTTGATTTGATTGCATGGGAGCACTTGTCTGATCACTGTTTTCCTGAGTTACGCCAACACCTGATCGATAGCAAGCTGTCCAACCCGAGGAAGCTTGCTGAGGAGGCGGACCGCTGGCTCAGCACCAGGGTCCACAAGGGTCCCGTGGGAGACTCCGCCAAGAGTGGGCAGGGTCCCCAGCAGAAGAGTGGGGGGGGGACAAGGGGGGAAAACAGAAAGGGTTCCAAAAAGGCCCCCAAAGTAGTTCCCAGGGGAATCCGCAGCAGGGTTCTCAGCCCCCCCCACCCCCGAAGCAGAATGGGGCCCCGACAGGTAAACCTGTTCCAAAGGGGCCCTTCAATTGTTACAAATGTGGCGAGCCTGGGCACATATCCAGTGACCCCAAGTGTCGCCTGTTTGGAAAACCCGCACCCACTGGTGCTCCGCCCCGTCAAGTGACTAGTGTTCACTTAGGAGAAGAAGTGATGGTCCCGGGGGGTGGAGATCCCGTTCACATGACCCTGGTCTCGCTAGGAGACAGTGAGATGATCCCTACGAACTACCTGCCCTCTAACACTAAGAAATATGGGCAGGTGGTGATCATCAATGGCAAGGAAGCTGAGGCTCTTAGAGACACAGGAGCCAGTGTGACTGCAGTGAGGCAGCACCTGGTGTCTCAAGAGCAGGTTGTACCCCATGCCTACTGTAGGGCTATCAACGCTGATAATTCAGAGAGTCAGTGTCCGATGGCTCAAGTTCCCTTCGAGTGGGGGGGGGTCTCTGGTACTCTGCAGGTCTGTGTGAGGAAAACCATGCCTGTTGACTGTTTGCTAGGGAATGACTTGGAGCACTCCCCTTGGGAAAAGGTGGAGAAAACGACTCACCTGCGGATGGTGGGTCTGCCTGACTGGGCGTGCGTGACTACCCGGTCAATGGCAGCCAGTAGGGGTGATCAAGAGGTCCTGGGGCCTGAAGGAGAGGCCCAGGAACCGGCCTTAGGGAGAAGGCGCAGGGGGCGCGGGAAACCGGCCCCTGAAGTTCCCACGGTCCAGGAGGAAGCAGACCTTGAGGGGGATGCCCTGGAGCCTACAGGGGAACAGATCGCCGAACTGGGAGACCTGCCTGAGCTGACCCATTGGCAGCAAGAAGGAGGACCCTCCAGGGAGGAATTCTGCAAGGAGCAGAAAGAATGCCCTTCTCTCGTGGGTATGCGGCAGCAGGCTGCAGACAAGGCCAATGGTGTTCAGGCCAAAACACATTACGTGTACTGGGAGAACGACCTCCTGTATTCAGAGCCTAAGGCTGCTGAACCTGGGTCAGCCCGTGTGCTGGTGGTACCCCAGAAGTTCAGAGCCTTCCTACTGGGTCTGGCTCATGATGTGCCTTTAGCAGGACATTTGGGGATGGACAAGACCTATGACAGGCTTGTCACCCACTTTTACTGGCCCCAAATGCACAAGAGCTCAGATGCTCATTGTAGAACTTGTCCGACTTGCCAGGCAAGTGGGAAGACCGGAGGGAAGAACAAGGCTCCCCTCCAACCCTTCCCTGTGGTCGGTACGCCATTCCAGCGAGTGGGTATTGACATCGTTGGGCCTCTGGACCCCAAGACAGCCATGGGCAACAGGTTCATCCTGGTCTTGGTGGATCATGCCACCCGGTACCCTGAAGCTATCCCTCTGAGGACAGTGACGGCCCCCGTGGTGGGACGTGCACTGATGGGAATTTTCTCACGAGTAGGATTCCCTCTAGAGGTGGTGAGCGACCGGGGGACCAACTTCATATCCAAATATATGAAGTCCCTTTGGCAAGAGTGTGGCGTAACGTACAAGTTCACCACACCTTACCATCCCCAAGGAAACGGGTTGGTTGAGAGATTCAACCGAACCCTGAAAGGCATGATCATGGGCCTGGAAGGTCCAATGAGGCGTAAGTGGGACGTCCTCTTACCATGCCTGCTCTTTGCATATCGCAAGGTACCACAGAAGTCCCTAGGGTTCAGTCCCTTTGAAATGCTGTACGGTCACCCCGTGAGAGGACCACTGAGTTTGGTAAAGGAAGGCTGGGAGCAATCTCCCAGGAAACCTCCCCAGAATGTATATAGCTACATGCTGGCCTTCAGAAACCAAACCAGACGCTTCAGACAACTTGCCGAGGCAAATCTGGAAGCAAGCCAGGAGGAGATGAAGCGGTGGTACGACCAGAATGCCACTCTGGTCGAGCTTCAGCCTGGACAAGAGGTGTATGTCCTGGCCCCAGTGGAGCCCTGTGCCCTTCAAGATAAGTGGACAGGCCCATTTGAGGTTGTGGAGCGCAAGAGCCCAGTGACATACTTGGTGGACATGAAGACGCCCAGGAACCCTTTGAGGGTCCTACATGTCAACCGCCTCAAGCCCCACTTACGAAGGTCCGAAGTGGGCATGTTGTTGGCAACTGATGACGGAATGGAGGAGGAGTCGGAGCCTCTTCCTGACCTCTTAGTGGCCTGTGAGAAAGATGGGTCAGTGGATGGAGTTAACCTCTCACCCACCCTGACCCCGAACAACAGGAAGATTGCCGCCAGTTGCTGGGGCAGTTTCCAGATCTGTTCTCCCTGGTTCCGAGTGTCACAGATTGGTGCGTCCATGATGTGGACACTGGAGACAGCTTACCTGTGAAGCATAAGGCTTACAGAGTGACTGACAGGGTCAGGGCCTGCATTAAGGAGGAGGTCTCCAAGATGCTTGCCCTTGGAGTGGTTGAGTCTTCCAGCAGTCCTTGGTCCAGCCCCGTGGTCTTGGTCCCAAAGGCTGCTGCGCCGGGAGCCACACCCGAACTACGGTTCTGTGTGGACTACAGAGGACTCAATTCAGTCACGAAGACTGACGCGCACCCCATCCCCAGAGCTGATGAGCTCATTGATCGGCTGGGGGCTGCCCGGTTCCTCAGTACGTTTGATTTGACGTCTGGGTACTAGCAGATCGCCTTGACCGATGGGGCAAAGGAGAGGTCGGCATTCTCGACACCAGATGGGCATTTCCAGTTCCGGGTTATGCCATTTGGGATGAAGAATGCCCCTGCCACCTTTCAGAGATTGGTCAACCAGGTGTTGGCTGGGCTGGACGAGTTCAGTGCCGCCTACCTGGATGACATCGCGGTGTTCAGTGGCACCTGGCCAGAACACCTGCGACACCTCTGGGAAGTGTTGATGGCCCTGCGCAGAGCAGGCCTCACAATCAAGGCAAGCAAGTGCCAGATTGGGCAGGGTTCAGTGGTGTACTTGGGACACCAAGTGGGGAGTGGCAAGGTAGCACCCTTGCAACCCAAAATTGAGACCATCCTGGCTTGGGAACCCCCCAAGACCCAGACTGCAGTGAGAGCCTTCCTGGGGCTCACTGGGTATTACAGGAGGTTTGTCAAGGGCTATGGCACGATCGTGACCCCCTTGACAGAGCTGACTTCGAAGAAGCAGCCCAGGAATGTGATTTGGACTGACACCTGTCAGAAGGCTTTTGACACCCTGAAGACTGCCATGTGCACGGCGCCCGTGCTCCTGGCTCCTGATTTCTCCAAGGAATTCATAGTGCAAACAGACGCTTCAGAGCATGGTGTAGGGGCCGTTCTTTCACAGATGACTGAGGAGGGCTTTGACCAACCCGTAGCCTTCATAAGTAGGAGGTTACTTCCACGGGAAAGTAGGTGGAGTGCAATAGAGCGTGAAGCATTTGCTGTGGTCTGGGCGCTGAAGAAGCTAAGACCCTACTTGTTTGGGTCTCACTTCCGAGTTCAGACGGACCACAGGCCCCTCAGATGGTTGATGCAAATGAGGGGTGAGAACCCGAAACTGTTGAGGTGGTCCATTTCTCTATAGAGCATGGACTTTACGGTGGAACACCGCCCTGGCACCGATCACGCCAACGCTGACGGTCTGTCCAGATTTTTCCGCCTTAGTGATGTGGAACTCCCTGGGGAAGGGTAGTTCCCCCCACATTTCAGCTGGAGGGGACACATGTTAGACCTGGCACCTTGGCGTGAGTCTCCCTTCCACTTTTTGCTGATGTACCTCCGATGTTTTGCTGGTTTTCCGATACTCAGGGCACTGCGCCACGGCTGACCCGTGCCGCAGTGCAAGTGCTCCCTACTGTAAATTGTACATGCGATTGGTATCCATGATTGGTTCATTGGATTTACTGTTAGTCCCTAGTAAAGTGCACTAAGGAGTGCCGGGGCTTGTAGATGCCAATACTGCTAGTGGGCCTGCAGCGCTGGTTGCGCCACCCACCGAAGCAGCCGTAAAGATGTGTCTGGGGACTGCGACCGCAGAACCCGCGTGCGGTCTCGTACTGTCACGCTAGCTGGGCAAGTGCACCCACTTGCCAGCACCCGAACCTTCCCTTGACTACATATTAGTCACCCCTATGGTAGGCCTGCGGGCAGGGTGCGTTGTAGGTGTAAGGTAGGACAATTGATGTGTGTGGCATGTCCTAGTAGTGACTTACAACCAAAATCGTATCTCACTATTGAAGGCTACCTGCTTCCGTTAGGCCAGACTGAGCTGCTGGAATTATTACACCCTATAATCCCAGCAGGCTCAGGAAGCATGGTAGCGAGTCGTGTTTAGTATGCCTGAACTCAGGATGATAAAGTATTTCTTGTAGTCAAGTTTATTTTAGTATCCTGGGTTTGCAAATGCTACTTTTAGAAAGTTAGCATTTGCTTGCCTAACCATTTCAGCCCGCCTCTGCTGGTATGTGTATCTGACTGTCTGGGATGCGTGAGTGACAGGGCTGGGGGGATGACAGGTGGTGAATGCGCAGATTACACCTTAGTGGGAGGTAGGAGTGGCTCTTGACTCTGAATCTTGCTGTGCTCTGCCACCACAATGCTGGCTCCACCCTCCTGGGGAGCGACTGATGACTCAGCCGACACCTGGCCCAGGAAGGGCGAAGCCCCCATCAACAAGGTACTCTGGCTGCCCCTGTCCACACAATGGTGGCTCCACCTCCTGTGGGGCGTCTGATGCGCCTGCCCCTCACGCTGAAAGAAGAAGCCGGAGTACACCCACCAGGGTACTCAAGGACTGAAAGTGGCTATGCAAAGGCCCCCCTGGCCTGCGAGAACAAAAGAAATGCCCTATAAAAGAAGGAGCCCTGCTCCTTGAAAGTTAGATCCAGTTTGGGCTACAGAAGGAACTCTGCCCGACGAGAAGGACCGTGAAGGACAAGGAAGGGTACGGTCTCTTGCCTGTGTCTGGTGCCTTGCTGCCGAAGGAGAGGAAAAAGGAAAGACTACAAGAAGACTTTTGCTTTACAAGACTTTGTGCCAAACTCTGCTGAAACGATCTCCAAGGGCTTGCTCTGAACTTGCCCCCTGACCAGCGCCCCAGGAACAGTGGGCGCTACATCCTGAAGAAAGCGACTGTGGGTGCTGCTTATCGCCGCAGTACCGACGGAGGAATCTCCTCCAAGGCAACGACATCCACCTGACCACCGTGACCGGGGCCCAAAGCAACCGCGAAAGCAAAGTGAGGTCCAGCCGCCGCTGGCCCGAACACCGTGACCGCGACTGCACCGGGAGCCCGAGAGCAAAGCGAAGGAGGACCCGTCCGGTCCGAGCTCTCGAGTTGACTGCGCCACGAGCAGCCAATCCACTTGCAAGGACGGACAGTTGCCCTGTGAGAGTCCGCTGGGTCGGTAACTTGCCCGACAGCTCAGCTGTGAGCGCACAGCTGCACCGGCACTTGGCTGGGTACGTCCTGCACTTGAGGACCGTACTGCCACTTGCCGTCACCGCACAGCCGCCGCCTACAGGGACGGAGCGAACGACGAGGAAAGGACCCTGCCGCCACAGAGCACCGCTGCCCCGGATGACCCGTGACCTGCTCGGCTGAGAGCCGCAACGAACAGCGACCCCGGGAAGGCAACGCGACGTGGGACAGCTCCCCTGGAAGCCGTCCGCTCCACAAGAACTTTGTTGAACCGGCCAGAAGGCCCGAAAGAACACTTATTGCTCGAAAGAACTGTGGCAACTTGAACTAAGTAACTTGGAACCGCTATTTGAAAGTCTGATAACTGTATTCACTTACCTGCTTGAAGTTTATATAAAGAGATATATTTTCAACGAATACAGTTTGGTCTCATTGTATGGTGGGTTGGTTGTGACGGTGTAGTATTGCAAGTGTTTAACCCCATGTGCCCCAAAGATTAGCCTACGACTGCTTAAGCCACACTACCTAGAGGGTAAGCAGAGGTTGTCTGGAAGGTAACCCTCAGCCCTGACGAGGAAGAGAGAGTCCCTGCTTGTCGCTAGTGTCGCCACTGCGCCAACTAGAGCCTCCCCCTTCCTACAGGGCCCCTGCACAATCAATGGCGAAAAGACTTAACAGAATGGCATTGATAAATCCAACAGATTGCTCTCGTTGAATCTATCCTAATTTATACAGAAAATAAGTTATAACACATTCTTGCATGTAAGCCAAAACCCAGGCTTCCTGCAATCTTCCCTGCTTGGTCAGTGCTAACAGGCCTAGCCAGGCTGTCTTGATTAGGTGACACATACCTCTCCAGGGAAAGGCTATCTGCTGGAGAGAGATCTGCAGTTACACTGGAATGCCAGGGCAGGTTAGAGGGGTCCTAAAGCATGATGGTTCAAAGGAGGATAGGACAAGCATGGAATGCCAGGCCTACTTACCCCCAGTCCCCTGTGTCCCTTCCAGCAAGCAGGTTTAAGAAATACATTTTCAGATGTTAGGAGAAGGAGAGCTGTGGAAATGAGCCACCCTGAGAGTTGGTTTAGTTAGCTCCTTCTGCTCTGCTGGGATTTCAGTCATGATGGATTTTGGAGGAATAGTGCTTTCTGGGACAAGAAGATGGCACACTTTTTAGGCAGTGGTCAAGTGCCTGGGTGGCACCCTGCATCCCATTAGCCAGGGTTGCCCCCATCTTGATGCCCAGATGCTGAGATTAAATATGTGGGAGGTGCATAGCCTTTCAGTTCAGCTGCCTGAAACTACAAGAAGGAGGAGGATTGTCCTGCTGGAATCCTGATCTGCACCCAAGGGCTTGCCTGGTAAAGACTGCGCTTGCTGCACTATCAGGTACCACAGCTCTGAGGACTTTGCCTTGCTTCAAAAAAGAGTAACTAGTGGACTCCCTGCAGCTACATGTTAACAGAGCTTAATTGACACTTCTGCAGCCAGAGTCCTTCTCTGGAGTGAATCCAGTGGGGTTTTAAGGGGTTGGCCAAGTGCATTGTGGGAAGTGAAGTACAGGCCTGCCAAGAACCATCTAGGAGATTCCAGACCCTTGTATTTGTGTTTGGAACCCACTATGAGACCTTCTGGAAGGACCTCCAGAAGTTTGGGAAATGTTTTGGCAAAACTCAATAAGGTGGCCGACTTGACCGCGAGAGCCAAGCCGGCTACCTTCAACAGCGACCTGGCCTCGATTACAGGTTCATCCCACTGAAGAATTCCGGAGTCTGACTTCCAAAGTTTGACCGGTAGCTCCCTGAAAGTCATGCCGGTGAACCCTCACTGAATCTGGACTGGTAGAGAGTGGCGAGGGCCCTCGGCGGAAAAAGCTCCATAAAAGTTTCTAAGTGCAAAGGTAAAATTTTGACCGCAGCCTCCCGCGTGGGGTATCTGAGCAGGCCTCCATCGCGGTTGGCCTCAAACTTTGACTCCGTCTTCGTCAAGTGTGGCCAGATGTCCCAAAGTGGTGCTATTGGTTTATAAGCACTAGAAATTGTTTATTCTTCAAATAATATCTCAGGTTCTCTACCATAGATTTTGGTCATTTTGGTGTCATTTTAAAGATAAAAATATTTCCTATTTTTTCAAATTGGTGCAGGATTTTTATTGTGTGTTGTTTCCTACTTTTTTAATAAATTGGTGTTTTCAAATTCTTTACTTGCCTATCTCCTAAGTTAAGCCTTATTGCTCTGTGTCAGCTACCAAGATCCTATTTAGGACTCCGTGTCAGTGGCCTTGTTTCTGGTGTTAAGTGCCTACCTTCCATTACCAATAAACCACCTTCCAGAAATGTATAAGCTGTTTGATTAATGCATGTACTTTGATTGACACCAATAATATATACATGTCAAAAACCAATAAAGAAAGTTAAAAACTATTTATATTTATTATGTTTTATATGTTCTGGCAGTGAAAACCCCTTCAAAGTGATTTTCATTGCGGAACGTCTGGGTCTTCTATCGAAAAACACTGGGTTACATAATAAAAACACACACAGTGCCTCTAAGTTAAGATTGACTGCTTTGTCCCAAACTACCAGAGGGTTAAGGATAGGGTTATTACTGACTCCAGTAGCTCGATCTGACAAGTATTGTGATTATTATTTGTTCTCACTCTTCTCAACTATTACTCACATTTCTTAAACTTAGCAAATAGCTGAATGAAAAATTTAAAAAGTAAAATTGATTTAATATATCTTTTCTTGTGCATGATGTCATTAGTAATGTGCTTTTTCAAGACTGTAAAGGTTGCACACCTTATCTCTTTCTAATATTTCGAAACTTTTCATTTTCCATTTTTAAAGTTATACAATAACAATCAGAGGGCACAGTATTGTTATCTCTTTGTTGCTAGTTGCTTGAATAACTTTGGCTTGTGGTCTTTCGTCAAAAGCATGACTGCTATCAATAACTTAACATTTTTATTATTTGACTAAGTACTAAAAAGTAATTACTTGTTGCCTCTTTCAGATCTGAGTGAAAAATGAGTGAATCAACTTCTACTACTTACTCTGGCCTTCAACCATACTCATCAGAGAGTGCACAGACAGCATCAACCCGCCACTCAAATGTAACGGAATCTGTTGCATCCAAACATGTTTGTTTCTATAAGAGTGGCGACCCTCAGTTCAATGGAATCAAGATGGTGGTTAGTAATCGTTCCTTCAAGACATTTGACGCCTTGCTTGATAGTTTGTCAAAAAAAGTTCCTTTGCCTTTTGGGGTGAGAAACATTAGTACACCTCGAGGAATTCACCAGGTTTCTGCCTTGGATGAGCTGGAGGATGGCAAGTCCTACATTTGTTCCCACCAGAAAAAAATTAAGCCTATTAACCTTGAGCGAGCCAGAAAAAAGCCCTTGCTCTGGCAGAGCAGCCGACCAGTCAGTGCTCGGCGCCGTGTAGTACAGTTATTACGTCAAAATGAAGTCAATCCAGCACCAGGTGACAATACTGCAGTACCGAGCCTCTCCAAGAAGCTGGTTATCTTCAAGAACGGGGACACAGGATTCAAGCATGTCATCATTTTGAACAGAAAAATCACCCAAAATTTTGAGGCCTTACTGGACCATATGACTGAAGTTTTACAGTGTCCAGTGACTAAGCTATACACATCAGATGGCAGAAGGGTAAGAAGTCATATTGCACCTGAGCAAAATGCTTATCAGCCATATATTTTTGCCATTAACATTATATTAGCTGTTGTAGAGTGAATCCCCAAATATTTACATCACTGTCTTAACATTAGACCACCAATCTCATTTTAAGCTTCATTTGTAGTCTTCTGTGTAGCATTGTTAATAAAGTTTGTATGTAGAATGCTTGCTCGCCCCCCATGTTTTCTTAGAAACATTTAAAGCCATCAACTTCATTTGCTTCTGATATGTTTATTTGTCTCTATCCATTGAATCAGAAATTCCTTACTATGAAACTGTATGACTGCCATTGAAAGTATGATTTAAGGTTTGCTCAAAGAAACATTAATTGCTAAAATTGAGAATCTCCAGACAAGACATAATTCTGATAGTAGACTAGCTTTGTAGAGAGATGTTCTTCGGAAAGAAAAAAGGGGCACATTTTAAAACTTAGACATTTGTAATATGCAATTCCACACTTTGATTCACAGGGTCAGATTTAATGGAATTTTGTGCTTATGATCAGAGAAAATCCATCACAATGGCTGGCTTTGTATTTTTTCCTTTGTAAATTGACGTCTAGAGGCATAACTATCAGGGAAGCAGTGGCCATGCAAAATGCTGTAAACTCTCACAAAGATATAGTTTTGTGGGTAGTCAAAAGCATTTCATCAGTAGTTTCCCTACCTAGAAACTAGTGTGACCAAATCACTTCAGGTCATTATGGACACTGTCTCCAGTACAACTTTTCACCCACAGATCAATGATTCCTAGTGTTGTAGTCAAATTACGAAGCAAAACAAAGATTACATCACCAAGAGTCTATTAGGATGTCACACAAAAGTTCAGGACTGGAAACAGTTTGTGTAGTGACCTGGCCTGTAGGGAGGTGGTCACTCTAGTAGAAAAACATTTGCAACTATGCCTGTTAAAAGCAGACACTTTCAAGGGTGAAAAATGAAGGGAATATCCACATATGTAGCAGCAGCGGTTACTATACAGGCTTGGAGTAAAAAATTAAAGTAAATATGAAAAATATTTACACTCCATGAGATAGGCACATGTGGATCCTTTTGTGAAGTGTGAGTACTCCTATAAATATACAACTGACTACTTCAGAAATTCTTTGAGAATACCCAAAATGAAAAGTCTACTGAAAGATACCTACAAGTATGGATATTAATCTTTTACAACTATTGCTTTGAGAATCAGATGAAATAGTATTTCCATCAAAATATAGCTATAGGAAATTATGGACACTAACCTACATAGCATCTACATTTTCCAGTTTCCTTTGATTAATGTTTACCCCGTAGCACAACTGTGGTCATTGTTAACTTTGTAGAAACCTAAGTGCTGGTGCCTAAAGGTCCACTCAGAAGGCAGAGGCCGGCACCATCTCGCCGAATACCCATGCTGTGTAGTTTGGAATCTAGTTCACTTTTATTTAATCCACAAGCACACACTCTCGTCTGCTTAACTTCACTCTAACAGATCCCTACTTCCTCACTTGGTGACGGTTTTTCCTTCTTATTCTGCCTCAGTTATTTTCACTTTGTGCATTTTCCACCTCTTCTCGAGAAATGTCACATGAAGACAAATGAATGGTGTTCCTCAAATAATTAGTGCTGGTTGCCCCCACAGCCAACCACTACTCAAATTAAGCACTGTCTGTGGTAAGATAACACAAGAAAGAAACAAGCTATTTAGTAGAATTAGAAACCTTTGATTTTTAATTGTTAAAGGTACATTACAACCCATAGAAGTCTTTATTCTTCGAAAAATGATTAAGGTAGGATCTGGTCTTCTAATCTGGAAAATAATTACTGCAGTGTGAATTTTGTAGACCAGGTACATACAAGTAAGGTCCCTGTTTTCTCATGCAATTTTAACCTGCAAATCATTCTTATAGCTTCATTATGATGACTCCATTGTGAGGCCCAGTGATTGGTGAGGGCTGAATTATTAGGCATTATTAGCGGGGCCTCCTAAGAAATGTGAAATTATTGGAAGAACAATATTCTGAATAAGATTCCACTGTAAATTTCTACATTTCTACAGGGATTTTCACCCAGGGAATTGGGTGCCTTAAAATATAATATGCAACAATGATGCTTCTGAAATATATCCAGTCACTAATAATACCTCGAGCTACAATAAATATTTTTTGTCATGGGGGATAATTGTCCCCAGTTATGAAGATCCAGTTTGGATTAGACGAGTGACTGACTACATTTTCTGAATTACGTCTATTATCTATTCTGAAAATTGTTTAGGTTTTCAATGCCCTGAGTAAAACTGCTTCATAGCAACATTACTAAACTCTACATTTCACCGACTATTCTGAATTTCCATGGTTCACAAGTTGCAGTTTTGCTCCTGGGAGAACTAAGAACATGAAGGGTGAAAACTTGAAAAACTGAAGTTGGTCTAAAGGCACCATGAATGCACAGTACTTCAATGCGTGTGCTGACAGGACCAGCCGCAACACTGCTGTTGATTAACCAATTGTAAAAAAAATAAACTTGATTTCCAGAGTCCACTTTGTACATAAGTGTTGGAGCCCAATTCTGGGTCAGAATGGGGAGGAATGTTTGCATCCTACCTTTGCGTAACCAATCCTTAGACAAAAATATTGAATATATTTTCAGTGATTACAATGTTTGGTGCATTCTCAAACCAGAACAATCCGCTACAGAGATGATATTGAGAACAGAAGTGACTAAAATTCTATTTAGCTAATAAATGCTTCAGTGGCAAATACGCCAAACACTCCAGATTTTCGTACGTTGTCTTGGAGTAAATGGAATTAAAATACCAATGTGAGGTAATATGTTCGATCTGTTTTCATACTGACCTCCTCATCAGGGAATGGTCAAAATTGTTTACAAGACTTCAAGATGCTGAACTACAAAGATATTTTTAAGTTACAATTTTTGTTTTACATTCGTCCCATTGGCAGTTGGGTGTCATTAAGTGTACTTTTTGGTGCTATGCCTATATTCATCAGGAAGACCGAAAGTGTCTAGTAAACAAATTTCAGTCTCAACCTTATAAGTAAAATTGCGCCTGTAAAACTGTGTTTTGAGTCAAGTTCCAAATGCTGAAAAGAAGTCATTGGGTTACCTTGCAATTAACAACACAATAATTGTGAATTTATTGATTGATTTATTGAATGTGTAGCCAATGCATTGCAATGTCTGTGAGATTATATTGCCAAATTTATATCTGTTTTGTAACATCCTATTCACTGAGAAAGGGAGGAAGAGAATCAAAGACATACCTCCACACCTGGAGCTGGTGGAAAAATAATAGTGCTCTTCTGTTTATTAATTAGTTCGACATACACATTTGCTTTTCTTAAGATACTCTCTCTTTTGGGTGTTGTCTGCAATTGGCACCAAACATATGTATATGTAATAAGTGAAATGAAATGAATGTAGTAAATCAATCTAATCCAAACTGGATCTGTATAACTGGGGATAATTATCCCAGAGACAAAAAGTATTTATTGTAGCTCGACGTATGTTTAGTAACTACTATGTTTTTTGAAGCATCATTGTTGTATATTATAATTTAAAGCACACAATTCCCTGGGTGAAACTCCTTGGAGAATCACTGTGGAATCTCATTAGGAATCACTGGTTCTTCCAAAAATTTCAAATTTCTAAGGAGACTCTTAGGGTCTTGGTAATAATGGCAATTAATTCCCCCCTCACCAATCACTGGGTCTCACAATGCAGTATATATACATATATTGTGCCATTCAAACATGCACTTGGAATACATTGCATTTATTTAGGCAAATATTAAAATTATTGTTTAAAAAAAAGTTTGGGACACAATTATTGTGTAAAAGTAATAGTAAGTGTCTAAACACTGTAATATCAATGAGGTATAGAAGCAGAAATTCCATCAAACCATACTATTACAGATACACAATTGGGTGGTATGGCATCTGGCTGGAATAAAAGAAACTTCAATGTTCAATCTCAGTGGGTACTCATTAAATTATATTATGCTCTCTCATCACTGTTTGCAGTAATCAGCTTCTTTATTACTTAGGTTGCTGCAGCACTTTATGCACACCTATGATTTACCAGGTTATAGTGGCCCTCATCAATCCACAAGATGTATTGCATTACGTTTTGAAACTAATGCTGCTGGCAGTGACACAACATATTGTCTTCCTTATCGTCTATCCGTTTCCACATAGAAGTTCCATGTCGATATGCCATGCTTCAATCTGTTTCACTGACAGTGATACATGCACAGTTGTATGTCAAATGTTTGGTCAAGAATATCGACCTGCACAACTTTCTACAGAACAATATTGACTTCCAACATACTGTTAAGGGAAACATGCATTGGGGAGTGTAGATTAACTATTCTAACTCGACATCTGCTTACCTTGCCAATGTTCTGGTAGTCATATTTGTGTAGACTATATGCACGCAGGTCCTTATAAAAATCTCAATATTTTTGCTTCTGAAATATATCCAGTCACTAATAATACCTCGAGCTACAATAAATATTTTTTGTCATGGGGGATAATTGTCCCCAGTTATGAAGATCCAGTTTGGATTAGACGAGTGACTGACTACATTTTCTGAATTACGTCTATTATCTATTCTGAAAATTGTTTAGGTTTTCAATGCCCTGAGTAAAACTGCTTCATAGCAACATTACTAAACTCTACATTTCACCGACTATTCTGAATTTCCATGGTTCACAAGTTGCAGTTTTGCTCCTGGGAGAACTAAGAACATGAAGGGTGAAAACTTGAAAAACTGAAGTTGGTCTAAAGGCACCATGAATGCACAGTACTTCAATGCGTGTGCTGACAGGACCAGCCGCAACACTGCTGTTGATTAACCAATTGTAAAAAAAATAAACTTGATTTCCAGAGTCCACTTTGTACATAAGTGTTGGAGCCCAATTCTGGGTCAGAATGGGGAGGAATGTTTGCATCCTACCTTTGCGTAACCAATCCTTAGACAAAAATATTGAATATATTTTCAGTGATTACAATGTTTGGTGCATTCTCAAACCAGAACAATCCGCTACAGAGATGATATTGAGAACAGAAGTGACTAAAATTCTATTTAGCTAATAAATGCTTCAGTGGCAAATACGCCAAACACTCCAGATTTTCGTACGTTGTCTTGGAGTAAATGGAATTAAAATACCAATGTGAGGTAATATGTTCGATCTGTTTTCATACTGACCTCCTCATCAGGGAATGGTCAAAATTGTTTACAAGACTTCAAGATGCTGAACTACAAAGATATTTTTAAGTTACAATTTTTGTTTTACATTCGTCCCATTGGCAGTTGGGTGTCATTAAGTGTACTTTTTGGTGCTATGCCTATATTCATCAGGAAGACCGAAAGTGTCTAGTAAACAAATTTCAGTCTCAACCTTATAAGTAAAATTGCGCCTGTAAAACTGTGTTTTGAGTCAAGTTCCAAATGCTGAAAAGAAGTCATTGGGTTACCTTGCAATTAACAACACAATAATTGTGAATTTATTGATTGATTTATTGAATGTGTAGCCAATGCATTGCAATGTCTGTGAGATTATATTGCCAAATTTATATCTGTTTTGTAACATCCTATTCACTGAGAAAGGGAGGAAGAGAATCAAAGACATACCTCCACACCTGGAGCTGGTGGAAAAATAATAGTGCTCTTCTGTTTATTAATTAGTTCGACATACACATTTGCTTTTCTTAAGATACTCTCTCTTTTGGGTGTTGTCTGCAATTGGCACCAAACATATGTATATGTAATAAGTGAAATGAAATGAATGTAGTAAATCAATCTAATCCAAACTGGATCTGTATAACTGGGGATAATTATCCCAGAGACAAAAAGTATTTATTGTAGCTCGACGTATGTTTAGTAACTACTATGTTTTTTGAAGCATCATTGTTGTATATTATAATTTAAAGCACACAATTCCCTGGGTGAAACTCCTTGGAGAATCACTGTGGAATCTCATTAGGAATCACTGGTTCTTCCAAAAATTTCAAATTTCTAAGGAGACTCTTAGGGTCTTGGTAATAATGGCAATTAATTCCCCCCTCACCAATCACTGGGTCTCACAATGCAGTATATATACATATATTGTGCCATTCAAACATGCACTTGGAATACATTGCATTTATTTAGGCAAATATTAAAATTATTGTTTAAAAAAAGTTTGGGACACAATTATTGTGTAAAAGTAATAGTAAGTGTCTAAACACTGTAATATCAATGAGGTATAGAAGCAGAAATTCCATCAAACCATACTATTACAGATACACAATTGGGTGGTATGGCATCTGGCTGGAATAAAAGAAACTTCAATGTTCAATCTCAGTGGGTACTCATTAAATTATATTATGCTCTCTCATCACTGTTTGCAGTAATCAGCTTCTTTATTACTTAGGTTGCTGCAGCACTTTATGCACACCTATGATTTACCAGGTTATAGTGGCCCTCATCAATCCACAAGATGTATTGCATTACGTTTTGAAACTAATGCTGCTGGCAGTGACACAACATATTGTCTTCCTTATCGTCTATCCGTTTCCACATAGAAGTTCCATGTCGATATGCCATGCTTCAATCTGTTTCACTGACAGTGATACATGCACAGTTGTATGTCAAATGTTTGGTCAAGAATATCGACCTGCACAACTTTCTACAGAACAATATTGACTTCCAACATACTGTTAAGGGAAACATGCATTGGGGAGTGTAGATTAACTATTCTAACTCGACATCTGCTTACCTTGCCAATGTTCTGGTAGTCATATTTGTGTAGACTATATGCACGCAGGTCCTTATAAAAATCTCAATATTTTTGTAGAGTATCACACCAAAAATGAGTGCATATTGCATTGTCTGATAAGTTACCTTTAGTCTCTCCTTTATGACTTGACTCCTAGTCCGTAGGATGGCAGACTTTTCTCTTTCATTTATCACTTTCAGTACTTGTCTTGTGCTAAAGTGAATTTTTCATAAATATTGAGTGCTGCTTATAATGCAGTTGCTTTTTGGAAGTAGACCTATTCATGTGCTACTAATCATCATCAACTAATTTTTATCTAATGAATCTGTAGGAATAATTTCTTCTCCTGCAATATTGATGTTTGCCACAAAATGTCATCCTACAATTAAAAGGAAATACAACATCTTGAGTAAATGTATTCCTGTTCAAGTAATGTATTTTTGATGTTGTATGATAGTATTCTGGAGTTGTTCATTACATTTTCCAGTAAGAATTCTAGTGCTATTGTCAGATGTACCAGATAAAATTAAGTGTGAGTGAGACTGAAGAACAGTTAATTGAAAATGAAACCTGGCTGTTTGAAAGTAACCAGTTGCTATTTTTCATTATAGAGGGTGGCTCAAAGTCAATTCATATGAACACTAGCAGCCCGTCCCGAAGTTGTCCGGGTATGAATTGCTGCCGGCCAGTAGTATATTGTTTTGTAGGATTTCGTTTTGATAGCATTTCTTATCTGTGACAGGCCTGTGAAACGCTCCGATTCACAGTGCACTGCTGATGCACTTAAGAGTGCGCGTTCAGTAGTGTGTGAACTCGAGTTTCCCTACTTTATTTTTCCTTGCAATATTATATAGCGTGAACTCGACAACATGGCATGAGCACAATTTACATTACAGAAGAACACATTCATTTGTGGTAGGCACAGGGAGACAAAGCGATTTGCCTGGAATCACAGGATGTTGAGCGGATGCCGAGATTCGAACGTAGCTCCCCAGCTCTAAAGTTCGCAATTCTAGAACTTGTGGCGGGATGTGTGTCTAAAAGTGTATGTCAGTGCTGGCCATCAATGAGAGAGACCTGTGCATTTTTCAAATGGGTGGTGAAAAAATATGAGTATGTTGCTGGAGATGTGGGCCGCTGTGCCACCAATGTACTTACCGGGGGAGGGTAAACACCCATTATTCCGCAACTTTCTTTCCGCATACCATCACTCCGCATACTTTCATTACGAAAGTACCATGACTCCGCAATGCCATTATAACGCATGGCAATACATTTTATAGGCTTTTACCATGCATACATTTACAACAAAATAAATTCGGTATAAATGCATGAATGGTAAAAGCATGTTTTTTTTAAATGTTTGGATAAGGTAAGTATGGGTATAGGGGTATATGTTTTGGGGTACTGAGGTATATGTTTTGGGGTGTTTGGGTATTTTAAGGGTTCAGATATAGTTTTGGGTTTTGGGGTACAGGGGTAGTTTTAGGGTTTAGGGATAGGTATGGGTTTTGGGGTACAGGGGTATTTTTAGGGTTCAGGGGTAGGTTTGGGTTTTGGGGTACAGGGGTATTTTAAGTGTTAAGGGCTAGGTTTGGGTTTTGGGGTACAGGGGTATTTTTAAGGTTCAGGGCCAGGTTTTGGGGTACAGGGGTATTTTAGGGTTCAGGGGTAGGTTTGTGTTTTGGGGTACAGGGTTATTTTTAGGGTTCAGGGCTAGGTTTGGGTTTTGGGGTACAGGGGTATTTTTAGGGTTCAGGGGTAGGTTTAGGCTTTGGGGTACAGGGGTATTTATAGGGTTCAGGGCTTGGTTTAAGTTTTGGGTTACAGGGGTATTTTTAGAGTTTAGGGATAGGTTGAGTTTTGGGGTACAGGGTATATTTATAGGGTTAAGATGGGTTAGTGTTTAAGGGTGTTGGGGTATTTTAAAGAGTAAGGGTCGGTTATGATTATGGGGTGCAGAGGGTATTAAAATGGTCCAGGGTGGGATTAGCACACAATATGAGACATTGCATGAAGGGCGGAACGTACCACATGCCCCCAGCGTTTGTCACGTCCCCAGCACATGCCCACAGCACAACGCAGACACACCCACAAGTGACTACTTTGCTGGCACAGTTCTTTTACCTTTTAAATGTATATGGTAGGCGTCTGCATAGCCTATGTCCTTCTGCTGCAACTGCCCCTTCCAACGCTGTATTGGGTGTTGTGATTGGTGCTGTGGTTCCTGAGATTACCCGCCTCAAAGGTTTGGGCTCTCTCTTTATTATATTAGTATGGGTATGGATATCAAAGGCTTTATAGCTTAAAAATTAAGTTAACGTTGTTGATGAACCTTTGACAAGAACTAATTTCCCAAAAAGTTTAGTTAACGGGAAGAAGATTGTTCCTCAGATATCCCTTATTCCCAGATTATTCATTATTTTAGGTATTTTATTCTCAGTTATGTAATATTATGGAACATAAGCAGGGAATGTACAAATTAGCTCAAGCAAACATGCTGAATTCCAAAGCGCTAGAAGTGTTTATCTCAAATATAACATGGAAAAATAGCATAACAACTAAAGTTCAGCTTAAGAATTATTTTCCTGACACCAGTTTAATAACGCAAAACCACTTGTATACAGAGTTGACTTAGTTGCATTTGTGCTTAATTCTCACATCTCATATCAGTTATTCATTATTCCACATGAAAATAAGAACAACATTCTCTATGAAGAGCTTTCTTTTCACATCTGATAGAATGTTGATGATAAGCAGATATTACGTATTTGGTTTAAGATGTATTGCAGTGTAGTGTGTGTGTAGATTTAGGTGAAATTTTTGTTTATCTTAAAAAAGGAAGTCTTCGTTTGCTGGGGCACACACACAAAAAAAGACTCAGGCCAAGCACTAGAAAGTAGTTGCATAGTTAGAAATTATACATTGTTTAGCATAACCATCCTCTTTTTAGGGAATACATGTTGTGCTAGTGTTGAGTCTTTTGATTTATTCGCCATGTTATATGCTGACCCTCATTCTTGCCTGACTGACCTTCATGAAGAGTATCACATTATTGTTAGGATATGTTTTTGCTTGCATATAACAGTGATTTTCTTTTCTACAATATGCATTAAAGAAGCTAATGTTCTATCATAAGGTACATAAAGAGAATTCTCTGTTTGGAAAGTTAGGATGTTGGGGTATTTATTTGCATTGTCCGCAACTGATCATATTTCTTCTTCTCATATATATTAAAATTACGGAAGAGACAGTCTTGTAGTACACCTCAAGTTTTCTCTATAATCCTACAATTCACTTCTTATAGGAACAACAATTAAGCAAACTTAGAGATGGCAAGCATATGGTGGTTGGTTTTCTAACACTTTAGTTTTTACCTATTAAAATGCCAAATGTCATTGGAAAGTATTATGAAGGTAACTAGTTAACTAACGAGGTCATGGTCTTCCAGTGACAGAATTTATGACTGACGTGTTGAAAGATACATTATGATTTGGTATAGAAGAGATCCTATGAGCAATCACTGCAGACTATTTAGAAATGCTTTTGTCTAAGTCATTTTTTCTTCACATTTTAAATTAATTTGCCTGAAGAATCTCACCACAATATAACAATACACCAGTCTTATGCCTTTTATTAGCTAAACTGAAAATTATCTAAAACATTTGTAAACATGTTTAAATGACTGTAACATGTTGAGGTATTTTGCTTCACAGGAGAGTAACTGGACGTTTAGACTTTACCTTTTATTTGGTGTTACTTTAAAATGACCATGAAATGGATTCCAATTGTCAAATTTACCCTGATATTGCATTTACAATTAGCAGTATATTTTGCCATATGTAGCAGGAAAGTATAGAAGTGTTTGTCGGCGACATTAACAAAATCTTCTAATTTATTTGTTTCCCTAACATTGTTTTTCATTTGTTCAAGAAGTGTCTTTTATGAATTCCGGTTATGTTGAGTTTGCTTTGCCCTTTATTATTGGTTCAAAGCGATATGAGTTGGCTACTTTTCAGCTTTTTGTATGCCATTAAATCAAATCATACATTATGTTTTGATTTACTTGAATTTTGTTTTTCTTTCTTGTGTTTTTACTTCATTAACCATACTATGAAGTTAGTGAGTAGAGCTTTCTGTTTGTCGCTACATTAGTGGTGTTTTTATTCACGATAGTTTGGTTTAGAAATGTGGTAATTCCTTGTTAGAGCCTGTTCTTTGATGATTCTTTTGGTTGCATTTTCTGTATCAGTCGTAGCATCTAGACTCTATTAGGACAAGTTGATGCCTCTAAATTTCAGCTATGTATACTGTCACTGTTCGTGCTTATTCAAAATCTTGAGGGTTTATGATCCCTGTTTAGCCTCCACTTTGGATTGAAATCCATGAACATGGTCTACTCTGGCCTGGCTATAAAACAACCTTTAACGTAAGTTCACTGCTCTAACATTAATACTTTCTTCTCTCTTTCCGTAGTATAATTTCTTTATATGTGACTGTTAATGCTCACATTACATATTAGGTCTCCTGTATTCTGAATTTCTTTGCAAATATTTTCATATTCATTATTAAATATGCATTATCCTTAGTTATTAGCACTTCTCAAAGTTCTCTTATCTTGGCAATAAATTGCTTTAAATTAACTATGTTGGAAGAGAAATTTCCCCTGCATGGTAAATACGTGCATTCCACTGCTCAGAGTACGGAACTGTGTCTATCCTTATTCTTTATTTTGGTCCTAGCATTGTGCTAACATAGCATGTCCACAGAGGCCTAGTCCTGTCCTTTGTCATGAGTAGGTCCTGGAATTGTCTTGTAATCAGGATCGGGAGTGGGTGGTACACTAACGGTGCCCTCATCGTCAGCAGTGTATTCGTGTCCCTGTCATCTGTGTTAGCATATAGAGGGGAGGTGGGAGTGTATTATGTTTATAAATCCATAGCTGTGACCCAACTTTTTATATATCACAGTACCACTCATATAAAATTCTGCTTCTATGTACTTACTCAATCCTTAGCCCTAATATTCCATCTGTGTGTTATACATGTTGACATGTATGGCCTGTGTGGAACATACATGATTACGTGGATGACCCAGCGCAATGGAGGCCTTTGGAGTCCACTTTGGATACCCCATGTCTCGCCTTTGTGCAAGATTGCAATGAGGTTGTTTTCCTAGACAGCAGAAGTGGATTGCTAAAATTCCAGAAACTGGAGGGAAGAGACCTAGATAGACACTGAAGTGAGGGAAGTGGAGAGAGGGCTGCTTTAGAAATCTAATTAGGCCTTTTGTATGGAGGAACAGCTGACTACTCTTCCTGAGTACTGCCATTTGATGGGTGCCAGGATATACGGATGGGACTGCAGAATCTGCTGTACACAGGATAAGGAAGCCTTTAGTTGAGACTTGGCCTATTGATTTTCCTAGATTACTTCAGTTGGCTAATGACAGCCAGGTACAGAAACTGCACACTTTTTTATGCTTCTATTATGGGTGTTCAAGGCTTGGCACTATACAGCTATGAGAAGCATTACTCTACACAAAGGCTATGTCTGGAGAGGAGCCTGGAAAGGATGCTTAAAAGATGTCAAACCAGTTCTACAGTGACAGACAGAGGATACTCGCATCATTTCTGATTTTGGTGTATAAAAATGGGACCTCACTTGTTCCAGTTTTAAGGCTTCTATGGCCCAAGAATGGAGCGCTCCACAGAGGTGTCTACTAGACACCCAGAACAGAGGGACTGATGATAGAGATCTGAAGAGGCTGGTGTTGGAGGATTCACAGTTTCTCCTTGCTGGTTTCCACATAAGAAGCGAGTAGCAGAAGATGCTATTGGCTGGGGCTTAGTCTCATACTTTAAGCATTTTTAAAATTAACCTCAAATCAATCTATTTTTGTATGCAACAAAAGACTAGTATTTGTCCATATTCTGCTCAGAAGAGAAGTATTCGTCTATAATCCTGTCCGATTTTCCATATATTTGTCAGCAAACCACAGTAGAGTGGAAAACCAGTCTGAGAGCAGCCTTTCACATCAGACTATTTCTTTTTTTGTGTCAAAGTCAGATGCTTCTTTTGAATATAGAAGATAATAACTATAGATCCTAGTGAAACAAGTTAACCGTAGACAACAATTTCATGCCAGGAAGCCAAAACTATTAAAGTGAGAGGCACGTATTTTATGCACTTAATTTAGCCATTGGTGTTTATACTTGTTTTGAACCATTTCCATGATTGTTTTTATTTCATTGTAAAAAGGACATCTGTGGGCCAATATGTGTGCCCCTTTTTTTATTGTAGTCCCTAATGTTTCAGGCAAGAGACTAGCTTGCAAAGAGCTTTGAAAGTGGATTGTCACACTGGGAAGCAGAAATAGGGGATCTTTTGGCCTAATTGTTGAAAGTATAGTGTTAATTCACCAGTTGAAAGCCCATTGCAAGAATCCTTGAGAAACAGTACATGGTAGCTGTAGTTGCCTAATCTTCCTGGCTAAGGGATTATGAAGGTTTCCAGGCAAAATTGAGATATCTTGAGAAAGAGATGCTTCAGAGGTCCAAGAGGGCCAATGATTGTCTAAAGTCTCTGTGACAAAAACACTTGAGCACCAAATTGAGTCCCTCCAGGCCATTAAAGTCCCAAGGCAAGTTGTGTGCAGAAGCTTTGCATTTGGTAGCATTGTCCCCCCCAAAAGTTTTGGCTCTGATTTCGAGGATGGCGAATGGTAGGTACGACGTAACAAATGTTATGAATATTCTGTCTATCTTATTACAAGTGCTATAGACTAAAATGCACTTGAAATACGACAGACAGGATATCCCATCAAGTTTATGATGGTGTAACCCATCCACCAACTCTAAGGGGGGTCATTAGGATGGCGGACGGACCTGCGTCTGTCGCCACCCCCGAGGTAGAGGGACCGTCCGCAGGTGCAGCGGCGGTCCCTCCATGCAAATTAGGATGTGACCGCCACCCTGGCGGTCACATCCCGTATCTTTAACTTTGCGGCGGGTGCTGCTTGAAGAAGCACCCGCTGCAAGGTTAAAAATGCATATATTGCATTTACATGCAAAAAACGGCAGGCACCGCGCGGTGCCTGCCGCTTTGTTCATGTAAATGCAGGGGGTACCATAGGTACCCCCCATGTGCACCCCCCGTGTGCACCCCCAACCCCCTAATACCCTGGGGGCCCGCAACGGGCCCCCAAACTGAAAAGACCACATGCTTTTCCAGGGCGGAAAAGCCGCCCTGGAAAAGCATGTTTCCTGCCCCATCCTAATATGGCTGGCGGTGTCTGATAGACACCGCCACCATATTAGAGCTTTTCCGCCATGGTTGGAAGGCGACCGCGGCGGAAAAGCAGCAGACGGTTTTCCCGTCCGCCGATGACCCCCCAGCCATCCTAATCTGGCGGGGGGTCTTTGGAGGCACTGCTGCGGTGATTCCGCATCCTCCGGGCCGGCGGTGGCTTCCGCCGGCCCGGAGGGTGCTGAATCACCGCAATCCTAATTGGCCCCTAAGTTAGGTCCTTAAGTTGCCAATGTCAGCATCTGTTGGGTTGCTTCTGAAGATGGAGTGATCTTTAAACCCTCTTTGAAACTTGCTACCACTTGAATGAGAACACTGCTTTAGAAGCAATCAACTACAAACTTCCACACTAAGAATGTGCAATTACAAGGGCTCTGATCTGTCTTCCCACTCCATTTATCACTGACTCCTGCAGAGAGACCTTTTCTTAAAAAATAGTTCCTAAAAAAAGACTACTTGAAGAGTGTGATGTATCAGTGTAAAAACCTCATATATTTCCTATGCCTGCGGCAATTCTGGCGCATCAAAGCCTTCTCTTAACTTCAAGATTTCTTCATCAAATGTAGCTAATGAACAAGCCCTAAAATCTGCTTGAGACACCTTCTGTTATGTGTTGTATGTTGACTCAGTTAAAATCCAGATAGTATATGAAGAGCAAAGGATACTATGTCCAGTCCTTGTCACTCACCAGAGGGAGACACTTATATCTCAGCATGGCTATGCCAGTCAGTGGGAGGGTCCTTCAGAATTTATTCAGGTACCATCACAGACAGGGCTCCAATTTTTTTCTGAGCTTTTTCAATGACCAAAATGTTTGCTGGGCTTATTGATTAAGCCTTTATTCTAAGTGCTTACATTGATTGCCTCTGACTGTTGAGGTTCATTTCTATTGTCATTGTTCTTATTTTGACATCTATGTTTATGTGGTTCACATTAATCTTATCCCGCTGTTTAAGAAATAGTACCCCTAGGAGCCTTATATTATTTATATCTTTTGCAATACATTTGTTGGTTTATGTTGCTCTCCAGAATCTCACATTAAGACATCAAAGGGCCTATTAACAAACTGAATGTTGTGTTATGTTCATTAGTGCTGCAATAGTACTACTCGCATATTACAAACATCTATTCACTAACCTCCATGCAGTGGTCTACAACTTCACCTCTCATATCTTTTATGCATGAAGATCTCTGCCCTGAATGCAGAGATCCCAGCACACGTATGTCTATGTTTTGCAAGGAAATGTGGGCGGGATTGAGGAGTGGCTGAAAAATTAGGAATACTTACTACTAAATGTAGGATTTAGAGAGGAGTAAGGAGAGGTTAAGTATTGGTTTAAAGAGGGACAGACACCGACTCTTCAAAAAAATACGCCTATTGCTATTCACAAAATTGACTTCTATAGTTACTTCAGCAAAAAGAATCCAACACAGTTGTGAATGTACTCCGGTCAGCCTTGGCGTGAATCCATCACGCCACCCCCCATAGCCACTCCCATACACCTTCCCATAGAAAATAATGGAGACAGAGAATTAAAATAAATACCTGTAATACATTTTTTTTAAATAAATTAATTTATTTTGGCTTAAAAAATGATACATATATAATATGTCTAATGTAATGTATACACATTACACATATACTGTTATTTAATATTAATGTAATAACTTTTTAATTTAAAAATAAATCATTTTTTTTTATTTTAGCTAAGTAAATTAATTTTATGAATAATTTTACACATTTTTAATACATCATAAATACATATATACATTTTAGTTTCAGTGATTTTCTTTTAATAGAAAATCTCTTTTTTTCAATATTTGTTTTGACTTTCAATCAAAGAGACTACAGGCAACAGATGTCAGGGACATCATCCTTTACATATCTACATAGGCATTTAACACCTTACAATGAGTAAAGCTACTATTCAATGAGATCCTATCTTAAATATCCATACCCCAACCAATCCATTTTCTTCTCCACCTCATTATCCCCTCTGTCTTGATAAGACTCAATATGGGTTTGTAGCCAACATTCAGTCACAGATTGGGCCATTCACCTATCTTCAATGAAGATCCTCTATGAGCCCAAGAATATTTTAATTTTTGCGAGCATCGTCACATTGTATATACCAAGTCTTTAGCTAGCATACATAAGTTCTTTTCATGGCCAATTAGCGACTTCCCTAAAGTCTTACAATGTTTCTTCAAGCAACTATTAATATTGTGATACAGAACAGCTGCATACTTTGGTGGCTGCAATCTCTTCAAAGCCCAAATAGCCACATTTATACTGACCAAGCCAAATCCAACATCTTTGCTGTTGTGGACATCCCCACAGTGTGTGCAGGTTTGACCACATCCCTTCAGGCATCTTTCAACCTCCACCCTACCCATCTTTACAATCCGCTTCTGGTGTAATACGTTGGTGTAGTATCTTCAGTTGCACATGTCAAAAAGCTGTTCTATGTGCCACGCCTCTAGGGCACCTACATGTTCCCCCCCGGTATTTTCTTGAAAAAATCATGATATCTTGCTCTCATTTGTTTTTGGGAGTATTGTGCAGCCCAGGCAGTTATTTGAGTGTTTTAATATATGATTGAGATGAGGGCCTATGAATGTGGCCTGTCATCAATCTCAATTCCAGGGTCGCCTCCTCTTGAACTCCTGAAGTGCATCTTTATATTTGATTTGTGGTAGACCTAAATGTATTTTATCTGCTGAGTTGAACTGTATTTTTAGATTGTTGTGCTCCCCATGCAGCCCCAAACTTTGAGATATCCATTAAGTCCCTTTTCCATTCGTCCTCCAGGCCATTCAGATGTGCCAGTGTCTAGAGGCTATTAGTGATGTTTCCAAAGTGAGCTTCCCTTCCCATCCCATTCTCAGAAATGCCGTATACCATGTTTTAATCTCTGTTATTGTTGGGGGGGTTATGCCCCTAGTCTTCTCCCACCAAAGAAAGTCATTTGGTATCCCTTTGTACCCACCTCTGTACTCCCCTGTGGAGTCCCACAAGGTTCCTCGCTAAGTCCCATGCTATTTAACATTTATGTAGCAGACTTAGCGAGGGTAATAAAGGCACATGGAGTACGGCTAACATCTTATGCAGATGATACCCAGCTGGTCCTGGGCATCCATAAGGACGGCTGCGCAGTGGCAGCCAATTTCCAGAGAGCTATGCTTGAGGTCAGTACCTGGATGGCCTCTAATTGTCTTAGGCTCAACTCGGACAAGACCGAGGTTATGACCTTTGGAAAACTCTCTCCAGAATGGTCTTCTAACTGGTGGCCGGAAAAGCTCGGCTATCCACCTGTCCCAGTGGAAAAAGCCAGAAACCTGGGAATCATTTTTGACAGCAAGTTGGTATTTGACCTTCATACAAACAAGGTTGTGTCGTCTTCTTTCTTTATTCTGAAAAAGATTAAGAAGCTGCTGCCTTATCTCCCTCCCTCAGCTGGGAAGACTCTGGTCTCTACCTTAGTCTTCTCCAAAATGGATTATGGAAACGCTCTCTTTCTCCATACCCAGAAGCGTGTTATAACAAAGCTGCAATCCATCCAGAATGCGGCAGCCAGGATTCTCCTGAGCATTCCTCGCCGCAACTCCACCACTCTTGGCATTCGTCAACTCCACTGGCTGAGAGTAGAGAGCCGCATTAAATTCAAGGCCCTCTGCATTGCATATAAGGCATTACACGGCATAGGACCCAGGTTCCTGACGGAAGCCTTTCAGCCATACACTCCTAGACGGCAATTAAGATCGGCCAATACCAACCTCCTCACTGTGCCACGCACAAGAACGGCCACCTGGGGAGATAGACGTTTCTTGGTGGCCACCCCAAAACTCTGGAATCTTCTGCCACATTCCATCAAAACTGCCCCGAACTTGATGAGCTTCCGCAGGCTCTTAAAAACGTGGTTATTTAACCAGTGAGAGGATGACTGACCCCAGTAGCTCCACAGTGCCGAGACACCCCAGGGTATTTGTTGCGCTATAAAAATTACATAAATAAATAAATAAATAAATAAATCAC
Source organism: Lissotriton vulgaris (assembly GCF_964263255.1). NCBI lineage: Eukaryota > Metazoa > Chordata > Amphibia > Caudata > Salamandridae > Lissotriton > Lissotriton vulgaris. The sequence goes on from NC_141691.1 coordinate 1,518,400,530, forward strand.
TCTCCTGACAGCCTGAACTACAGGTTCCTATTGCGAGACATACATCCAATTATTAATTATAAACAGATGGGTCATCAAAAAATAGTCACAGGTCTGGAAGTGCCATGTCACCCTAATACAGCTTCTGGTCAAGGTCAGTAACGTGACCTTGGCCACCCTTCGACAATAAATATCTTGTCACATTATCTTCTCCCCAGAGGAATACCACTCTGGAGACACATATTGCGTGTTTTGGAGTATGTACAGAAATGTGGGTAGTGTTCTCATCTTGTGAAGTGTGGCTCTGCCTATTAGGGAGATCATGAGATTCCTATGGTGTGCCCCATCAATTTTGTATAACTCCAGAGTTCTTTCTGAGTTATGTCTCACAAAATCATCTCTATTTTTGGTTATGTTTCTTTACAAGTATTTGAACCCATTCTGTTTCCACACATTAGACAGATCCAGTTTGCTGAAGACTGCTAATATGTCTGGAAATATATGACCAGTTTGCTCCAGTTCATATTTATTCCTGAGTATTCCCCAAACCTGACCAGTATTTAAAAAGTCCTTTGTATTGATCTTTCAGGATCTGCCAGGTAAACGAGCAGGTCCTTGGCATATGGTGAGATCATGTCTTTCCAATCTGGATCCCACCGGAGTTCCAGCACCAATGCAAACAGGAGAGTAGAGGGGGGCAACCATGTCTCCTGCCCTGGTCCAGCTGATATTCCTGTGACATGATACCACAACTTTAACTCTTGTGAGTGGTTAATAATGCTACAGACTGACCAATGACATGAATTCAGGGCCCAACTCATTTTCATCAGCACAGATTAGAGGTATGCCCATTCTGTTTAATCAAATACCTTCTTGACATCGATTGTCTCTGGTTCTCAAGTGTGTCCACTCTCACCAAGCTTCCAGTCAGGTGCCAAATAAAGTGGCATGTAAACCTATAGGGCATAAATCCCAGCGGATCTATGACTATTAGATTATCAATCAGCTGTAGAAGGTGGCTTGCAAGAATATTTGCCAATAGCTTGGTGTCCACATTAAGAACAGATATAAGCTTATAAGAGGTGCATTCCTCAGCTAATTTACCATTCTTGTGCATAAGCACTCTCATGGTTGTTCTATGGTCTCACAGCAGACTAATTTCCAACTTGGCATTATATATTATGTGTTTGATGGTTGTTTTCTCCTGGTTTAGTACTCAGACATTAAAAACATGCTTGGGGTAGGCCATTAGAAACAGGGATTTCCCACTTTTATGTTGCTTTATCACCATTGTATCTTCTTCCACTCTTATTTTCTTGTCTAACTATTCCATGGTTTCCTGGGATATGGAGACCGTTGGGATGTCTATCATAAATGTTTCCAGGTTTGTGAAGCAACATCTCATCCTGGGTTGGTGATTTGAGGTAGTCGACATCTAGCTGAACAATTGCACAGGCCAAGTTTATTACCTCACATGAGCTTGTTTTTACCACCATAACCATTATCCGGCCCTCCTTGGTTTACCAAACCAAGACAGCAGCTTCCCTGTTTTATTACCAGCCTCAAATAGCCTATGCTGCTTCATCCAAAATAGAGCTCTGGCTTTTCCTTCAACTAACTTCCAATAGACAACTTTAGGCAATGCTATCTGTGAGACAAGTTTGCCTCTGGATTCTGCAACTGCTCAGTCATAACAAGGTGATATTTCCCTCCATTTCACACACCCCCTTAGGGTAAATTTGAGCTATCCCATAATGATGGTTTTGTTGATTTGTTTTTAATAAACATTTTACAAAATAATTATAGTTGAATTTAGTATATGTAAGTTAAATATTTTCAAAGGTGATAGTGCCATAGCATCTTTTTATTCATTTGCAATCAATATACATTTAGAAAATGAATTTACATTAATATTTAACATAACATATATATTTTTTTCAAACTTTAATATTATTTTTACTTCTCTCTAGACATTACCATTGGGTGATTACCACAGTGGCAGAGCTCTTTACTTGTGTGAGAAAATTAGCAGGTGTAATTTTACAGTTGTAAATATGGCTCCACCGCCTGAATTCAAAGGATGGAGACATACAAGTGTACACTTTGTAGTAAATTTTAATTCAGAAAGAAATGGTGAATAGTCGAAAGTGGTAAATTTCCTACAAAGGCTAGGAGTACATTTACATATTAAGGTTTACTCGCAATGTAAATTTACCTTTGTGAATAAGTGCCTAGCTGTCTGTTCTGAGCTGATCTAGACAGTGTCAATCGTTATCTAGTTATTTGAGTCTTTGGTATCTCGGCTAAACATTAATCATTAAGAACCAAATGTTCTAGATAGTTGTCAATTTGCAGTAACCTTGTGCATAGTCTCCAGCAGGAACAATGCTCTTTTCTGTCTCTTGCCACCCTGCCAATGACAACATATAGAAAGAATAGAGGAAAGGAGGATGGCATACAAGAGAAAACAGAGACCCTTGATCACACCACTATTTCTACCTTGCCACTTGACTGCTGAATTGAGGTTGTTCAATATAGTGAATCCCTGCAGGACAAAAGATTTCTCATCTGTCTGATTGTTCAGAGAAGTAAATGTAACTACAATTAATATCATTATTATTATTATTATTATTAACAATACATGTAAAGAGCAAAACCGCTACTCAAAAAAAGGCATCCTGGCTCTCATTATCGAGTACCTGATCCAGACACATGCAAGCCCTAGAGCTTGTAAAGCAAAGTCTTTAACACCTTGGCTGCCAAGGGTTTTCCCGCTGGGCGCTGATCATTTACGAACCCCATTGTTTGTGACAAGGTCAACTCGTCATAAGCGCAGGGCAGGTAAAGCCCATGACGAGTTGACCTTGTCATTAGCATGGAAGTGGTTAAGGATTGCCTAAAGGTATTAAGGTTGCTAATAGAGAGGAAGGAGGTCAGATGGTCAATCAACAAGCTGGCCGCCTGTACAGAGAAATCTCTGCCTGCAATGCGAGGTTTCTTAAATTTGCGGACCTTAAAAAAATTTGCAGTTTCTGAGCACAGCAATCTAGATGGAAAATAGCACTGTAATATTTTTTCAAGGAGGGTAAGGTACAATGTGATGAAAAGGTCTTCGTGCAATGCACACAGGTTTAAGCTTAATATATTTAGTTACAGAAGGCCAATGGAGAGATTCCATGGCTGCTGAAGGAGAAGAGTATCAATGGAAGGAAAGTGCAAGTTTTGCTGCTGCTGCATCGATGCAACACAGTCTCTGGACAAGAGACTAAGGTCCACCAAGAAACAAAGCATTTCTATAATTAAGTCTGCTTAAGAAAATGCTGTGGACCACTAGAGGATGACAAAGGGGAGGCAACAGAGGTAGTATTTTGTGAAATGCCTTCATTAAACCCAAGCTGGTAGAAGATCATTTATTCGCATGCGTGGAGAGAGAGATATTGGTTCTATGTAAACTCCCAAGTTCCAAACTGAACCAGAAGTGATTGGGTCGAGTTATCTTCAGGTGGCCAAAAATCTGCAGCAGGAGTTCACAGAGGAGAACCTGAGAAACAGCTCATTACTTCCATTTTGTCCACGTTAAACGTGAGTGAATTGGACATTGCTAAATATCTTTTATACAAGGAAGCCACTGGGCAATGAGAGGTGCAGTCTAGTGTCAGAATTATTTGGGTATAATTGGCCCAATTCACAAATTTGAGGCTATGAGACCTAATCAGCTTAGCCAAAGGTCTTAATTACACATTGAATAGTGTTGGCCTTAGGGATGAGCCCTGATGTACTCCCTGCTCAACTGCTCTAAAGGAAGATAGAAAGGGGGAAGGACCACCTGCTTGCATTCTTCTATCCAAAAAGGAAGCCAACCATTGCAAAGCTCTACCCCTCCTACCTATTTCTGATAGCCTAGAAAGTAGAATGCCTTCAACGCATATAACTTTACTCTGTGCAAACCAACTCACCATACTTTGATGTTTACCAAGTAATTCCTTGAAAAATAAACATAGAAACAATGGGTGTAACATATTAAGGTGCACTAGTATTTCTCCATAATATTTGGATAACTACCTCAAACATTGTTACTACATACTCTCTTGAGAAAGATGAGTTATAGTTTTTACTTGAATTCTGTAAAGCTGGGAAGAACCCCATTGATATCAAAATTATTTTATTCACTAATCTAGCAATGGTATATGGTTTAATAGAACACCAACCTGAAGCATGACAGTTGAGAACACATATGATTGTTTTCTCTTTAAGAGTTCTTCTTGTTTTTTGAAAGGGTACCTCAGGAGAATATAACTCCAATACTAAACAGTTGAGATAAATATTCGAGAGAATAGTTCAAAGGTCATTGTTATCAATAAAAACTGACTTCAAGCTTTTTCTCAGCGATCCAGTGGCCGTAGAATTTATACTTTGAGATAGAATTGGTCTTTGCAAGGGAAACCTGGAATCCATGTAGTGAGGTCCTGGCTGTAGCAATATTGTAGTGCGATTGCCTAGCAAAGTATGGCATGAGCCACAAGGAAGTCACAATTCACAATACAAGATGGCCGTCATCTCTCTGGAAACATGCAAGAGTTTCTAGGTTGCTGGGAATCATAGTTCAGTGCACTCAAAAAATGGTCACTTGAGGGTATTGAAGTCACACTAAATCCATTCTACTTTTTTGATTCATTATAGTAGTGGGGCATCAGAAGACTTTGGAGAGGTCATCTCACCCTCATCTTATCGAGACATGCTTCATCATTTGATGATCTCCTACACCGGGGTAAGGATAGTACTACCCCGGCAGACTTAACCGAGGGAAGTTTGTCTATCCCTGGGAGTTCTTAGAAATTTATATTCAAGATAATTACACTTGGTCCTGTTTTTTGGGGGGGGGGGTGCGGGGGGGGGTGACAGAAATGAATATAAAGTGTACCTAGCGGTCTACACAAGAAAGTCCTTTATTCACCGAGTACCACTGGTATGTTTAAAACACTTTAAAAAAAGTCTACCTCAGAGTGAATTACAATGAAACAGTAGACCTAGAAATTCTAATGAAATCATAGTTCACTGCCAGCACAGTGTGGTGAAATGCATCCTTCCTGCACGTACTGCTACAGCCCTGACCGTTCTAGCACACCGCGATAGCCTTTTCTGAAAGGCACCCGGAACAAGTGCATTTGGGAGCACTGCCCCCATGCACATGGTCCACACAAAGAATGAAGCAGAACTTACAGCGCCACTTCCTGGCAATAATATTCAAGGAATCCTAAAACATAAGCCTGTCATACCATTGGCATGTAGGAGTGATTGCAGCTTGACTGAAGATCGCTAGTGGATAAATTCACTGCCTATTAAACTGCTCTTAAATATTGATGTGGGTCTGTGAATAAGGTTTATACATACATACACTCATCTTAATAGTAAAGTAGGAAGGGTATTAAACATATTGGCATGGTCACAGACTGCTCATCAATTGGTATTTATTTATTTTTATTTATTTATTTATAGAGTTTTGTATAGCGCGGACAAGACCCGTGGGTATCAGAGCGCTTAACAGGGAAAAGAGTTCCAGGTAAACATTATAGTAACAGTAATAACAACAACAACAAATAGATATGAGGTAGAGGGTAATATACCGTAAGGACATGTTTAGATATATAGTTACTAGTGTCTGTGCAATTAGCATTAGGTGACGCACGAGGTTTAGCTTGTGTCCTAGAACCAATAACAAGCTCGATGAGGTAGGGTTATATGGCCATCAAGTGCATATCAAGGATAAGATGGATTAGTAAATAGGGTGAGAAAGCCGTTACATATATTATATCTGTGAGATATAGTTATAAGTTCAAACAAGTGAGGTAGTTATAGGTTCAAAAAATACTAAGTAGCAATAACGTGTCTAGCCTCGGCTTGACCATGGAAATACAGTTCGATATCAATTGTTGATCCTCCAATTTTCATGCCGCGGCCACCCTCTGGTAGCGAAAATGATCATCCCAATAGTCCATCGGCTTCTTTTAGGTAGGGTATTTACTCATCAAGTGGGACTTCAGTTCTCGTTTAAATGTTGCTGTATTTTGAATCTTCCTGAGGTTTGGCGGGAGTGAGTTCCAGATTCTGGGCGCAGCTCCTGAGAATGCTCTGTTGTAGGTCTTTTTCTTGTGGAAAAAGGCTGGTCGCAATAGTAACTCTTTTGTGCTTCTGGTAGGTCTGTTACCTCCTGATAGCTTAAGTTTCTTGGCTAGGTAACTAGGCGTGTTGTAATGGACCGCTTTATGAGTAATACAGGCCATCTTCATTTGAATTCTGGCCTCGTAAGGTAGCCAGTTTAGTGCTTTCAGGTGTGGAGATATGTGATCAAATTTCTTCGATCCCGTGATGAGTCTAGCCGCAGCGTTGAGGCAGGCTTTTAGTGGTGCTGTGGATGTTTTCGGAAGGCCAGATAATGTGGTGCAGCCGTATTCGATCCTCGAGATCACTAATGATTGGATAGCCAGTTTTAGATCCCTCACTGAGATAAAGGGTTTCAGTTTTCTTAAGTAATTCAGGTGGAAGCGGGCGCTCTTGGCCATTGAGTTAATGTGTTGTTTCATGTCGAGGTTTTCATCTAGCGTGATTCCTAGTGATTTAGCTGAGTTAACTAGGGTCGGGGTGCAATTTAGCGATGTCACCAGTTTAGTCCATTCCTTAACTTCAGATTGGATCCTTGTCGGTGAGATTAGAAGGAATTCGGTTTTCTGGGTGTTTAGTTTCAAATGGTTCGTTGTTAACCATCTCAGGGCTCTCTTTAATGTCTCGTTTATTCGGTCAATGTCCTCAAGGGAGGTGATCTTCATGTATATTTGCGTGTCATCTGCATACATATGATAGGATATCTGAGATTTTTGAAGGATCTCTGTGAGAGGTTCAACATACAAGTTGAATAGATCAGGGGATAGCGTTGAGCCTTGTGGGACCCCGATTATGTTGGGTGTCGGGGAAGATATTACTTGGTTAACCTGGAATCGCTGAGTCCTGTTCTGTAGGAAAGAGTTGAACCATTTCAGCACATTTCCGGACAAGCCCATCCTATCATGTAGCCTGGTCATTAGTATTTCGTGCTTTACCGTGTCAAATGCTGATGACAGGTCTAGGAGGATCAGTAGGCATGTTTGATTTCGGTCTAGAGCCTGAAGGGCATCATCAACGATATGCAGAATCGCAGTCTCAGTACTGTGCCCTGTTCTGAAACCTGACTGGCAATCATCTAGTAGCGAGAACTTGGTGATGTGTTGGCTTAGTTGGCCCTGCACACATTTCTCAATGACCTTGGCCAGTAGAGGGATGTTAGTCACTGGTCGATAGTTGTTTAGGTCTGTTGCATCAGCTGTCGGTTTTTTGATGATGGGTGCTACCTGCCCTGTTTTTAGGCAGTCAGGAAGGATCCCTTGCGCAAGTGAGGCATTTATTATCTCGGTCCAAATTGGAACTAGCGTGTGGCTGATTTCTCTTACACATTTTCCCGGTAGAGGGTCTTGATAGTGGTTGTTAGGTCTCATTTCGGCCAGCGTTTTGGCGATCTTTTCTTGGTCGTATAATTCGAATGTGTCCCAGTTTGCCTTGTTTTTTGTTTGAAGACCCTCTGTTGCCGCATTGGTCTCATATATCGATGGAGGAGGGGTCATAAGGTTGGATGCTGCGTTTGTGAGTTCAACATCAAGCACTTTCGATTTTTCTGTGAAAAATGATGAGAATTCCTCGCAGCTTATGGGGATTTTTGTATTCTCTCGAACCGTTTTAGCTAGTTTATTTGATTGTTGTTTTAAGATCTCGAAGAGTTTTCGTGGTCTATTTCTGGCATTGTCCAGTTCAGCTCTGATAAATTCTTTTTTGGAGTTGATTATCTTTTTGTTGTAATCTTTTCTTGTTTTCCTGAGCGCTCTCAGCTCGGGTGAGGCGGGATGTTGTCTCCATTTCCTTTCGGCCATTCTCAATTTGCGCCTGTCCTCGTTCAGTGACTCACTAAACCAAGGATTTTTTGGCTTCTCTGAGCAGTTTTTCAGTTTTTGGGGCATGGTGTCATTAACGATATTACCGATCACCGTTGTGTAGTGATCGGTCAGTGCATTGACATTTTGCTTATTAAAGGGAGGCTTCAGGTCTTTCTCACACCTTTCAACCAGTAGTTCAATATTAGCCTCTTTTGTGTCTCGGATCAGTCTCTTGAGCTTGCGTGGTTGAACGGTCTTTCCCTTTTTCATTGTAGGTATCGTGAATGTTATGATGTGATGGTCGGACCAATCACATGGTTCTATAGCGAGGATTGATGTCTCTGTATTTCTTGAGATAATCCAGTCTAAGGTCGCTCCTTGTGTGTGAGTGGGTTGGTTGCATGCTTGTGTAAGTTTTAGCTCACAAAGGAAGTCTTTAAGCGAGTTGACCAGCTTGTCATTGTCGTCGTTCCAGTGGAGGTTAAAGTCACCTAGGAAAATGTTATTGGCCTCCGAGTTAGAGTTGGTCGTTATGATCTCTATCAATTGCTCTGAAAACTTTGCGTTGTCTCCTGGTGGATGGTAAAATGCATGCAAGTTGCAACTTTGATTATTTGGTGATCTCACATTAATACCAAGGTATTCACAGGATTCTAGGGGGTCAGACTGGAATTCACGGACCTCGATCTCTGAACGATGAATGCACGCTATGCCTCCTCCTACATTCAATGGTCTGTCTAACCTGACGATGTTATATTGTGGTGGTATTAGGAGATCCATGGTAGGCGATGATGATTCATTGAGCCATGTTTCGGTGAGGATGGCCAAATCAATTTCATTGTTGATGATATAGGCAGCTATGTCTGATGCATGTTTCGTCGCTGAGCGACAGTTAAGAAGTAGGCACTTCAGGGGTTTCTGTGAATTAAAGAGTTTTACACTATCAGATTCGGCTGCCGTGAGCTGAATATGTCGTAGATTTTGGTGAATTGCTTTCCGGTCATTCCTTCTGGAAGTTCTGTTAGAGTCGATGGGTACAGTTTTGATATTCTCCTCTCTCCCAAGGGCAATTTGTTCGGTTTGTTCATAGGATCGGAGTAAGGCCGAAACTTCTTCATTAGACAAGGGCTTGGTCCTGTTAGGTCTGTTGGGTCTGAGTACGAGATTCTGGATGTGTGAGACCTTGGTGTGCGTACTTATCGCCATCTCCCAGATTCTTCCAATTGTCTGAGATATTTTCCTCGAATTTTGTGCCAGGTTTCCTACGAGTTTCTGGAGTTCCTTGACTTCTTTCTGTGTTCGGGATGAATTCCATGAATGATCTGTTCTAGTTGCCATAGATTTTTTCTTGGTATCCTTGGTCTGGTTACGAATTCTGGGTCTATTGGCGGTGTCCTCATTACTTCCTGTATTAGGGGATGTAAGGGGTGTTTTTGTGAGTATGACTCTATGGGACTCGTGTCTCGTATTCGAGGGAGGATGTGAAAGGTCGATGTTATCTGCCCTGTTTCTTCCGTTAGCTTCATGGAGGGACTCTTTTGGAGTTGAGGTGCATTCCTCATGCGCGGTCGAGTTGTGCGTTAGCGGCAGCTGTACTTTCCTTGGTGCCTGGTAATTCTCTTTGATTCCCAGGTTAGAAGGTGTCGCAATCCTTTCTATCTCAGTCTCAGGTATTACCCTCGTGTTGTTGGAGAGATCTCTAGTGTTAGAGGCTTGGTTGTTCCTGACGACCGATTGACTGGTGACTCTAGTGTTGGATTCAAAGTATTCAGGTGCGGCATCTGGTGGTGTCATGTTTTGTTGGTGGTTTGGTCTTTCTGTGTATTTCTTTAAGTTATGGAAGGTTGTCTCGAATTTCTCGAGTTCTCTGTTGGCTGCTTGTATCAGCACTATTCCCGTTTTATACATGGTAATGCATAATTCTGTCTCACTTCTTTTCGTAAGTGAGGTTGTTATTTTTGTTCCATATGGTATATTTTTTATAGTTTTGGTGAACAGCAATTTTGTAATGGCGTTGCGCCATTTAGCTGTTTTGTCTGTGTAGAATATAAGGTCATTCATCATGATGCCTTTAACTCTATCGAAGTATGGGTCAGAGAACAGCATGTCTGGGTTTTTTCTCAGCGTATTGTGTTTGAATTTTTTGGCCGCATTTTTGGATAAGGTTGAAGGGTATTCTATGCTTTTTGCATTGGACATTATCGAACCTATGTTTCTTCTGTCCATTTCCGCTTCACGTTGAGGGTTTGCAGAAGTCTGTTGATTATATTATACTGAGAGGTTCCCTATTGACTATGTTGTGTTAAGATGTACTGAGTAGTTCCCGGCCAGTGTTTCCTAGAGGATATAGAAATCGAGTAACTCAGTGCTATTATTACGCAGTGGCAGGTAAAACTTCTTCTATAGTTTAGTTCACTCTTATTATTATACCCTTGTAGACGTGGACGATGTAGAAGTTGAGAGTGACTTCCAGATTACTATTTCATAGTGGATCCCCAGATTAATTGGTCTCTATTAATTATGTTATCTTATTTTCATCTGTTCTTTGTAATTTTTGATGCCCTCAATGCTATTTAATTAATTAATTAATTAATAAATCCCGAAATTTAAAAATTGGTTGTCAGGAGATAAATCGCAAGTGTCTGATGTTAACCGAGTCTGTCCCTGAGGTTTCTTGAGAGGGTTTAATATCTGTTCTCTCTAGAAGTTATTTAATTCCTTTTTCTTTTTCCTAGCCTCTTTTCTCTTTCCACTCCTTAGCTTGGATGGTCCTTGTAACTTTTCAGTATATATTGGCTGAGTACTGGGAAGTCTCTTAGTTCTTGCTTCTCATTGGTCCTTTGGTAGTTTATTCGGTTAGGTGGGTTCTGGGTGGTCTCCTTTCTCTTGCTCCAGGCGCCAGTCCTATTTCCCTTGTTTTCTTAATTGGTCCTTTCTCACTTTCCTGACAAAGGCAATGATTTGATTTTTTGTAAGGCTTTAAACTGGATCACAACTTAGAAGTCAATCCAAAAGATTGGTGGTCAAGGACGTAGCAAATTCAGTTTTAGAGGACTCCTAGTCATAGTTTGGTGATCCAGGCTCTCTGACAATTTCACCTGTGAGCCTGTTTCACTTGTTTAATTTTCAGCTCGAAGACGATGCAGCGTCCAGCGGGGAGAAGTTGAAACAAGGAGCTCCATTGTATTCGTGCCAGGCATCCACTTGGCCTGGACCACCAGGTTCTAAAAAGAAAAAAATCTGGATTAAATAAATTGAAAAGGTTGATGTACCTATGAAGAAAAAACCTAACTGTACAAGCTAGACTGAATGAGATCACTGGGTGGGAGGTAGATGAAGGTGTCGACTTGTTCATTCAAAAGCGAAAATTTACAGAACCAGATTTAGCTATAGATCATCATCATTGCCCCAGCAAACGTATTCTCCATTGTACAGGTTTCCTATAGTTAACACTTCCTCAGTTTTCATGACGCTTTCAGCTTTGCAGGGCTCCTCAAACTGTTCAAAATATGATTATGCTTCAGGTCAGGAATCTAGCGTCCCTAATTTTGCATTCAGTGAATCTAGGGATAACAGCTTTTATACATGATGCTGAAATAATAATTGCTCAAATAGACAGATTAATTAATTCTCAACAGTTTCACCTTTTTCAGAACTTACATTTAGTATATTTGTACATTTAGCAAGATCTCATGTTGAGCCATGGACCATTGTCTGCACACTTCAGAAAACAGGATCCAAATGATCAGACAGTTGTTGATGTCCATGATAAATAACTTGCTTGGTCTAGCCATTGTCCCCACATTAGCTTGGCGTCTTTCCAAAAAACATCCCTCAATGCTGCCTATGGCAGCTTCTCTCAACCCATCACATCTGCCCTACCAGTGAAACTCTGGAGGAGTGTGGGTTCATCGAGTGTGGGTTTGAATCCACCCCAGCCGTGCGCTGAAGCAACACACTTCCTAATACACACCCGGTTGGTTTTCATCTGTATAGCAGGGCTTGATTTCCATTTCCTTCCTGATTTGTCTGAACTCTTCAGTACTGTGGAACATGAATCCTTCTAGCCGGTTTAGAAAAGTTCTGTATTCTATCTATAAACTTAGCACAATGTAAATCCTTCATAAAAGATTGTAACGTGTCCCAAATCCCCTCATTGGAATTTGCCTTACAAGGTTAGGCTGTATTAGCTCAAATGTTAATGGGTATTTATCTCTTTGAATTTCTTCTCTTGTAAGCAATGGGCTCATTGTATATAAACATGCAGATGATATTAAGTTTATGACCAAAATAACAAAACAGTCTAGTTCTTCGGTTATTGGGCCACTAGCATCAAGGACTTGTTTAACAACTGCCCCATGCCAATAAAATCAGGAATTAGAGGATTTTAATTGACCATTGCTTGATACTGGAGTTGCTAATTCAAAAATCTTTTAAAATAGATTGCACACTCTGGTCTTTTTTCAGATCTTTTCCCTTCTCCAAGTAGCAGCTTTAAAGGTTGCAGTAAACCACTGCTTGGCGGTTGCTGCGTCCAACATAATCACGGAAACAACGGTTCTTATGGACAGTAAAAGGAAAATTTGTAAATTATAGGCACAATGGCAAATGTACCCATAGTATGATGCTGAAGGAGAAGACAAAATACACAGGACATAAGACAAGACTCTGTTTTAGCAAGAATGATTAAGTCTGTATTATACCATACAAATGCAGATGTGCAGGATGTTCCACGTGAACGGAACCAACACAGCAAAAAAGTGGCAAAACATACGTAATAAATGAATGCAAAAAGCAAGGTTTCCGATACATGAAAACGAGCAATAACAGTAATCAATATTACAACCAACCCTCTTTACATTCAGCAATGCTGGATATGGTTTGCGTTGGTACGAACCAAAGACGTTTCGACCCCTTAAACAAGGTAGAGTCACATCAGGACCAATAAATGGGGTACACCTGTAGCACAAAACAGTGGATGTCCTGTTAAGCTCAAATATGGTTCCCAAAGTGAGAGTAAGCAGCATACCCGAGGAAATAGGAGAACTGTGTAACAGGAGATGGTGGGGGGCACAGCAATATTGTGAAAAGGAAAGTGTTTCTCACATAGGAACCTCCCAGGAGGTAATGGAGGAAAGGGAACAGGCATGGTTAGTGTTAGACCCAGTGGTTTCTTGCTGGCTAGGCGCATCAAAGCCAGTTGATTCCCCAATCGATAAGTATGATATATGTATCCGATAACCTGTGCTCACCTTTGGGTAGCTTGGCACAGAGCAGTCAGGCTTATCTCTAGGGTTTATGTGTAAAGTATCGGCACAACACCACCCATGCAATAGACTGTGTACGCTACAAAAAGACTCCACACCGTATGTATAAGACAAAATCAACATGATATATACATTGAAATCAAAACTATTTGTACATTTAATATATACTTTACAGTTGTATGCAACTGTCAACGTTAGCAGCAGAATGGCATAACACTATTGAATGTATTATTGGGTGGTGTTTGATGTACAAATCATGAATTCAAATAAAAAACATAATTTATAAATAACGTCTTCTCTTTACTCTATGCAATATAATGGGTGCATACATTCATTGAGGTTGCTGAGTGAACGAGTACAAAGTTTAGAAACGTATAGTGGTCATAAATGACAATTAGAGATACGAACAAATGACGTATCTCCACTTCAGAAAATTAAGATCTATGGTATGGGGGTACCAGTAATTTCTTCAAACACATTCCCAAGGTGACATTTCCACACATGTAATGTCAATCTACTTGCACTACAGGAGAGGAATCGCCATTACGAACTGTTTGAGATCAAACACTACATTGCAACTATTCTGCACGGAAATACTGCTAAATAGCCTCTCCCTACATTCGCCCATGCTAATCCAATGCGTGAAGCAGGCCCCATCGTACCGAACACACCATCCGGTGTCCTTCATGACTCTTGCATGTATCGCCAGTAGGGTAGCAAGTGGAGGGCGGGAGCGGACTGCCCCGGGCGACACAAGTTTTTGGGGCGGTGGTCTCCCCTCACCCCCTCGCTTGTACCAGTGGTCGTTGGGGAGCAGCTGTCACATGAGACAAAAAAACAAATCCCCAAATTCGAAGCTGAAATCCGATCAATGGTGTGTGTTTCAGGCCAAATGATATTTTAGTGTGGATTGTATTTATCAATCTCGAGATCCAGTTTTATTGTGAGGCAATTGTATGTGTGGTCTGCAAAGATAATCTATCACATTTTCTGTGCAGCTTGTGAGCTGACTCATATGAAAACGTGGGGAATTATTCGTCTGACACAGGCTGCCCTCTGCTGCTACACTGTTATTATGCCATGAGTGAGGTATCAGAATTGTGGCAGGTCTCAGTTATTGCACAATGCAATGAAAGAACCACAATAAGTCTTTGTAGCAGAATCTGTATTGGTGGGATGAACGCGTATCTTTAAACAGATGACACGGGGTTGTCCTTTAGACAGGTAAGCTCACAAAAAAGGACACAAATCTAAATTAAAATAACTGGGAGAATTAGGCAAATTTCTGTTGTTTACATTGGCAGACTGTGTTTGGCAACAGTCAGGTGGCAAGAGAAATCTAACTATAAACTAGGACTGTAAGGAGTACTGCCTTTGGATACTGTTAGATTCTGAAACCAGCAAAGCCTTGTGGACACCGCACAGTTTTGTAGTGGGTCTTTCTCTTCAGTGATGAGCCATCATAAATCTGTGTGACCTCTTCTGATTTGGTTCTGTTTGTGTAGTTGCAGTATTATTCTGAGTGCATGGTTCTTTAGTGACAGGAGTTGTGGCAACATCTTTTAGGAGAACTGATGCAAAGGCAATAGCAGTATACAAGGCAGCTTGCAGTGTAGTTAGCGCAAGTTAAGAGTGTAGAACGAAGATGGACAAAGCATTGGTAAATGACATGAATTTCAGCAAGGAAGCACTGCTAGGACATCATCAGGAGTGGCCTTCTATTTCCATTGACAATAACATCTTCTGATCTGTTTAGGTTCACCCTCAGATTTAGTTTGTTGAAAGCAGCCAACACCTCCAGGAAGAACTCCTAGGAATTACCCAATGAATCAGACCAGAAAATACTAATTTTCCTGATAATCCCTCATTTCTCAGGGTTCCACCTCTAATACCCATTACACTCTGCCCATCAGCTTTTCCCTACCATCTCCCTGATAGAACAATAAAACACTACAGTGCTATTGATACACACTATGATAAATACCAAATAGTAGGCAGAAGCATCGCCCTCTGAATTTAAGGGAAGTGGGAAAAATGCCTTCACTAATGTTACCATATGTTTTTCTGCATTTATGTGTGTGAAAATACCACAAGGGGTTTATTGTGGTAATCTGTCACAGGGGTTTGTGCTGGGATTTAATGTGTTTTTGACACATCACTCTAAATCTGCAGTAAGAATAAAATATGCTGCAATGTCTACACCTTACATTTATAAAATCAGAACCACGATTGGTTCCACTGCCAACACTTTATATCAATGATCTGTACATGGTTTGCACCAGAGGCTGCAGTACTTACAACCTGTTATTCTTGTGTTCCTAGATCCTTGGCATGCAGGCTCTCCTGCTAAGCTCTGGGGCTATTGTGGCTGCTGGAAGAGAACCCTTCAAACCAGGAAACTATGACTCCAGAAAGGAGTCCTTGCCCGTGAAATTGCCAGGAATTCCAAGACGCGTGCTCCCAAAAGCAAGGAACAAGCCGGAAGCCAGAAACCGTGAGTTACTTTTACACCTCATGATTTCAAATACCTGGTCAAACATCAGTATATGGGAACTATCCTATTAGAGCATAGTCAGACATATTATTGTTGGTATTTTTATTGTGACATTTGTGAGGAACTCCCCACAACAAAAGTGTCTATTCACTGTAGACGTGGTAATTTTATTCCTCCTTTTAAGAAAACTGCACTGCCTACTGGGGTTTTTTGGATTGAAAAAAACAGGCACAAAAGGGTACTGCAGGGGTGGCCTTAGGCATGTGCAAGCTGTGCACCTGCACAGGGCCACCAAACCCCAGGGGCCACCTCGCCAACATATCTCCTTAATATAATAATCCTCTGAGGATGGATACATATTTGTGTGGTGGCCCCTGGCAGGGATTTGGTGGCCCCTGGCTTTGTTCCACTTCCAAACACCCTGACCCCCCTCTTCACTGGCCTCCGTGCTCTGCCCTGCCCAGACATCCTCTTCCGGGGCCCCCTACCTACACTCCCTACCCAGGGCCGCCATGAGCCTAGAGCCGCCCCTGGGTACTGTGAAACCTTGGACCATCATTATACTCAACCCTGCATAATGGTTGGTAGGTAAGATGCGAGTGCTGCTTTTACTATAGCCCTGCCCTTGGACTGTTTGCTGTTCATTCTAAACTAACACTGACAAACCCAGTGCGTCTCGGTGTTTGTAAAGATGCAGTGGCATTCATATTTTCATGCCATTGAAAAGCAGAAATAAGCACTTCCTCCTGCAAGCTGCAGTACCTTAGGACATTACTAAAGGGTTGGTTACGCAGGCATGACTTTTTCCTTTACGGAACCACCATCTCAAGACAGGTGTACAAATATATGCAATCCAGAGACAGAGGTAGGTTTAATATTTGTAGTTTTGGAATTATAGTTATATTTTCCATGGTAAATTAAGTAATTTTGGGTTAGGAACAGTATGTTAGGTGTGGTAGATTAGGTATGGTATGGTATTGTAGATATGTATGGTAGTTATGGTATAGTTGATATGGTATAGTTGATATGGTAGGTAAGCACATTGTAGGTAAGTAGGTAGGTATGTAGATTTGGTATATATTGGAGGTAGGTATGTCAGGTTAGGTGGGGATTGTTTAGGTATGATAGATAAGGTATAGTAGGTGGAGACGGAAAGTGTGGAAGGTAAAGTAGGTTAGTTATGGTAGATAAAGTCGTTTAAGTATGGTAGGTATGTGGATAGGTATATATGGCCGTAAGGTTTGGTGTACTAGGTGTCATATGTTTGTTAAGAAGATATGG
Organism: Lissotriton vulgaris; assembly: GCF_964263255.1. Lineage (NCBI taxonomy): Eukaryota > Metazoa > Chordata > Amphibia > Caudata > Salamandridae > Lissotriton > Lissotriton vulgaris. The sequence goes on from NC_141691.1 coordinate 1,518,417,509, forward strand.
TAAGTATGGTACATATGTCTGTTACTTATGATAGATAGGTATGATACATTGGGAATCGGAGGTAGGTATGGTAGGTTAGTTATGATTAGGTAATCATAAGTTAAATGTGGTAGGTGCGGGAGGTAGGGATTGTAGGCTGGTACACATGGTAATAAGGTAGGTATGATAGGTTAGGTACTGTATATATGCGTGATTGGTATAGGAAGGTGATAAGGTAAGTTATGTGTGGTTGGAAGGTAGGTAGATATGGAAGACTAGCTTTGGTATGGTAGGATATATAAAAAAAAAATCAGGAACGATGAGTGTTTCTTAGTAAACCATTTTCTAGACTTCTTGCTTACAAATCATTGGTATTGATAAACACAGCCCGTATTTGTTATACTTTTTACAAAGAGGCAATATTTTAGTTGTATGTTTAAGATATTTTTATTGTATTTTTAAGAAAGCCTGACTGCATGCATATCTTTATTTTTGTGAGAAAAAAAAGAATAAATCCAACACCATGTTATGATGACAGCAAGATAAAACAAATTAATGCTCAAGGGCATTTCTTACTAAAACTGTGCCCTGATTTTATGATAGGCTTAGACATTCAGATAATCAACAGTAAAGCCACAAATCAACGATTAAAATGAGTTGTGCCTGGAAACTAAATACATCAAAGAACACATACTGGGGCTCAGTTACAACCTAAACTTGACGTTGCATCAGCAGTTTAAGAAGGGATGTACATGAAGCAACCTTCCTCAAAATGCCATGGCCTGGACAGAAAATCCATAGAAGTAATGGCATACCATGTAAAACACGTGGAAGGCAATGGCTAAAAAGGGTCGACACAAAGCCCACTCTTGTGCTCTACTTCCATTCTTCTTTGGGATGTATTGATGCGAAGAGCTCCTACAACAGAGAGCTAAAGCTTTTTGCAGCGCTACCTAAAAATGGATCAATTCTTGTTAACTATGCCATTAGTTGAGTGACTGAAGGGCAGATTGTCAGTCTGCAAGTATAAGGGGGTTTGGAAAGATTTTTACTCCATTTCCACAGTTGGTCTGCCACCTGACTGAAGTATTTTTGTGTTAATGCTTAACAATTTCGAGACTATTTAATCGCTTTCCAATGGTCACCCCTACTTTGCCTATGTGGTATTAGAACATTGGAATGTTGAGCGCTCCATTAAGGACAGTGGCGTGCTCCGGGCTTCTAATGGCTGGTAGAAGCCCAGAGCATCAACATTCCAATGTTTGTTCACAGCTGTTGTGATTTTTAAAAAGAAACCTTCAAAGTCAAATGTTTGTAATGCAAATAATCTCAAAAGCTCAACAGATGTACACTGGGCATATCTCTGAGTAGCATTCTAGTTTCATGCAAACTTTGGTGTAATTCTATTCAACAGTTTTAGTTGTAGCAGAGGGCAAACGTTCCTGTGGGAGTTTAAATTTGAAACATTCAGTTTTTAACTTCCATTTTTCTCCCCCTGCATGGATTTGCGTGAGATTGGACATACTGAAACTTAGTCACTACACCATTTGATTTGTTAAACTATTATAAGCAAGTCAGGGAAGTAAAAATTTATTTAATGGAAAGTTAAAGCAATACATAATTCCCACTATTGTTGATGGTGCGTACATTGATGCATTTTGGTTACAGCAAGGGAACATTTTAATGACGAAAACAACTGGTCATATCTCAATTTTTAAAGTTTATAAAGTGTCATCAAATTTAGTGTCATAAAACAAATGACTAATGTAAGGAATTGTGTTATTGCTTCCGGGGGTGAAAACCCTTCTCAAGCTACAACCACAAACATTGTCCGGGTGAGCCACAAAAGTCACTAAATTGACCTTTGCTTGACCCTGTGGAAGCTTGACACAAAACATTCAGGCTTAACTTGGAGGCAATGTGTAAAGTATTTATGCAGTCACAAACAGTAATAAAGTAAAAACACAACACAAGAAAATTCCTGCACCAATATAGACCATGATGGAATCCGGGCCTGGTAAGGACTGTGTTCAGCCCGCTTGACAGTGTACCTGGTTATACTTGGGTTGAGATGCGAGGTCCTGCACCACTCTGCATCAAGTTCCGTTGGTTACGTTTTGGGCTGCTGATCAGGATTCACGAGAGGCTGTGCCAAGTTGCATTGCACGGTGTGGTTAACAAGGAGGCTGTGAATCAGGAGCTGTGAGGTCAATCAATCAATCAATCAAAGCATTTGTATAGCGTGCTACTCACCCGGAGGGTCTCAAGGCGCTTGGGGAAGGGGGTCCGCTACTGCTCGAACAGCCAGGTCTTGAGCTGCTTCCTGAAGGGGAGGTGGTCCTGGGTCAGGCGGAGGTGGGTCGGGAGGGAATTTCATGTCTTGGCGGCGAGGTAGGAGAAGGACCTTCCCCCTGTGGTAGCTCTTCGGATGCGGGGGATGGCAGCGAGGGCGTGGCCGGTCGATCGGAGCTGGCGTTTGGGAGCGTAGAAGTTGAGGCGGCTGTTGAGGTATCCTGGTCCTTGGTTGTGCAGGGCTTTGTGTGCGTGGGTGAGGAGACGGAAGGGGATTCTCTTGTTGACCGGGAGCCAGTGCAGGTCTCGCAGGTGTCCGGAGATGTGGTTGCGACGGGGGATGTCCAGGATGAGTCTTGCTGAGGCGTTCTGGTTCCGCTGGAGTCTCTTCTGGAGTTTGGCGGTGATTCCGGCGTAGAGGGAGTTGCCGTAGTCCAGTCGGCTGGTGACGAGGGCCTGGGTGACCGTCTTCCTGGTCTCGGTGGGGATCCACCGGAAGATCTTGCGTATCATGCGTAGGTTGTTGAAGCACGACGAGGAGACGGCATTGACTTGTCTGGTCATGGAGAGGGAGGAGTCCAGGATGAAGCCCAGGTTGCGTGCGTGGTCTGTTGGTTTGGGTGCGCTGCCTAGGGCGGGGGGCCACCAGGAGTCGTCCCAGGCGAAGGGTGAGGATCCCAGGATGAGGACTTCCATCTTGTCCGAGTTCAGTTTCAGGCGGCTGTTCTTCATCCATTCGGCTACTTCCTTCATCCCTTCGTGTAGGTTGGCTCTGGCGGTGGCGGGGTCAGTGGTGAGGGAGAGGATCAGCTGGGTGTCGTCGGCGTAGGAGATGATGTTGAGGTTGTGCTGTTGTGCGATGGCTGCGAGGGGACTCATGTAGACGTTGACGAGGGTTGGGCTGAGCGAGGAGCCTTGAGGAACGCCGCAGATGACTTCGGTGGCTTCTGATATGAAAGGGGGGGGCGGACTCTCTGTGTCCTTCCGGCGAGGAAGGAGATGGTCCACTCCAGTGCCTTCTCCTGGATTCCGACGTTGCTGAGGCGCTGTACTATGGTACGGTTGCAGGCGGTGTCGAAGGCCGCGGAGAGGTCTAGGAGGATGAGGGCCGCTGTTTCTCCATTGTCGAGCAGAGCTCGGATGTCATCGGTGGCTGCGATCAGGGCGGTCTCGCTGCTGTGGTTGGCCCTGAAGCCAGACTGCGAGAGGTCGAGGGATCCGTTCGTCTCGAGGAAGGCGGCCAGCTGCTTGTTGACGGTCTTCTCGATGACTTTTGCGGGGAACGGGAGCAGCCAGATGGGTCGGTAGTTCTTGAGGTCAGAGGGGTCGGCTGATGGCTTCTTTAGTAGGGCGCTGAGTTCTGCGTGCTTCCAGTTCTCCGGGAAGGTGGCAGTGTTGAAGGAGGTGTTGATGATGTCCCGCAGGTGGGGTGCGATGACAGCGTCGGCCTTGTTGAAGACGTGGTGAGTCCAAGGGTCGGTCGGAGATCCGGAGTGGATTGAGTTCATCGTGCGGATGGTGTCTTCGGTGCTGATCGGGGTCCAGGCGCGGAGGGTGGTGGTGGGGGGCGGTGGTTCGGTCGTGGCGTGCGTCGGTTGAGTGCTGAAGCTGTTGTGTATGTCTGCGATCTTGTTGTGGAAGTAGGAGGCGAGGGAGTTGCAGAGGTCTTGCGAAGGGGTGATGTCGTTGTTTCCGGCGTTGGGGTTGGAGAGCTCTTTAACGATGTTGAAGAGTTCCTTGCTGTTGTGTGCGTTGTTGTCGTTCCTTGAATGCCGTTTTCTTGGTGGTGTGGATCAGTTGGTGGTGTATTCGGGTGGCGAGCTTGAGGGCAGTCATGTTGTCCGGTGTTGGGTCTCTGTGCCAGGCTTTCTCAAGGGCTCTGCAGTTCTTCTTCGAGTTCTTGAGTTTGTCGGTGAACCATGGGGCTTTCTTGCTGCCGGGTCTGCTAGGCGGGGTCCTCAGAGGGGCGAGGTCGTCTGCGCAGTCGCTGCTCCACTTCGTGAGGTTGGCCTCAGGGAAGTTGCGAGCTGGTCGGCTGTGATCTTGTTCCAGCTTCTGCGTGCAACCTGTTGCTGGTGGTGGTGGATTGTGGTCCTTTTGAAGCTGAAGTGGACGCAGCTGTGGTCCGTCCAGTGGAGTCCGGTGGCGTGGCTGAAGGTGATGTCCTTGCTGGAGGAGAAGACTTGGTCGAGAGTGTGTTCAGCGTAGTGGGTAGGGGTGGTCACCAGTTGCTTGAGTCCGAGGTTGTCCAGCAGGGTGGTGGTGTTGCGGTCGTTGTTGTTCTCCAGGTGGAAGTTGAGGTCCCCGAGGAGGATGTAGGGAGGGGAGGGCATGCGGGCTGATGAAGTCGGCGATGTCCTCGCTGAATTGTGTGCGTGGTCCCGGGGGTCTGTAGATGAGGGTGCCTCTGAGGGTGGTCCTTCGGTTGATGTGGATCTGGAAGTGCAGGTGCTCGGTGGGTGCGAGGGTGTCGTCGGTGTTGGTCGTGATGTGGATGGAGTTCCTGTGGATGATGGCGATGCCGCCTCCTGTCTGATTGATGCGGTCCCTCCGGATGATCTTGTAGCCGTCCGGGATGGCGATGTCGGCTGCTGAGGAGGCGTTCATCCAGGTTTCCATGAGGAAGGCGACATCCCGTGATGTTGTGTCGAGCAGGTTCCAGAGCTCGACGGCGTGTCTGTGGACTGAGCGGGTGTTGAGCAGGATGCACTTCAGGTGGCTGCTGCTGATGCTCGTCGAGGTCTTGGGCACTGCTGGAGTGGTGCAGGTCCGGATGCAGGTGAACTTGCAGGCGTTGCAGCAGAAGGGTCCATGGGTGTGTCTCGGGGTGGCTCGGTGGCAGCCCGGGAGTCTGCCGGCGTTGAGTGCGTAGAGGTCGGTGGCGGCGTAGGTCCGGCGGGAGGGCTGGTGACTGCCGGAGCCAGGGGTCCTGGCACCGGGCGCGGTCCAGGCGCGGACGGGCGCAGACGGGCTTACCTTTGGCGCACCTTCGGCGCTCATTCGGTGCTCCCGCTGCGCGCGTCCGCTGCGCGGTCGCCCTGGGGGCGTCATAAGAAGGGAGCCGGTAGGGAGGGTCTGCGGGGAGGCGGGAGCGAGTTAGCCAATCGGCTGGCGGGGGGGCGAGGTGCTGTGTCAAGTTGCATTGCGCTATGTCAGTTCCGATGATGCAGCCAATCGTGAGGTGCTGCAATGAGAGATCCTGTGTTAATTGTGTCGCGCTGCTTCGTTTCTGATGAGGCGACCCATAAGGAGGTGTGAGGCACTGCAATGGGAGATCCAACATCGCAAAGTTGATTTTGAAGGATCCCTCAGTTGGGCAAGGTGGAATACACTTTGATGCCAGCCAAAGGATCCATGACCTAGGGGTTCACCTCTTCGAGATCCGGACTCACTCCAGAAGAGGCCTGCTGCAGGGCACAGGCACATTCAGTTGGGATCTGGTCATCTGGGCAGACACAGGACAGGTCACAGGAGCTTATGTCCTGTAGCTCACGCAGGAGGCCAGTCATTAAACCCTTGGAGTCACTCTGGTGTTCTTGGGTACAAGTATCCTTTCTCTGACAGCAGAGCAGCACTTCAAGTAGAAGAGCAGCAGAGCAGTCCTTCCAGCAGCAGGGCAGCCCTTCCAGCCGCAGGGTATAAGAGCAGTCCTTCTTCTGAGCCTTCCACAGGTCCAGAAGTGATCTGATGTGTAAAAAAGGAAGTTCAATTTTTATACCTGGTGCCAGCCTTTGAAGTATGGAGACTCCTTGTACTACTCCCACCTCTCGTTCTGGAAAGTTCTTTTGTTCCTCTGTCGAGGCTTCAAGTAGTCTAGGGTGACAAAAGACTGATGTCAAGTTCCTTTGAATGTGTGCTGGAGACAGCCCCTTGAAATGTTATTGGGGCAGGTAACAGCTGCCCCCCAACCATCGTGGCAGGATGGCAGATCCTGCCAAAACGTAGTCCCTCTTTGTCTCAGCGCCTGGGAGGAATGCACAACGGCCAACTGCCAAACTATTAATCTATATATAATTCAGTATACTAAGGTCAACTGTCAAATTATTCCCAGGCATGTGACTCAGGACACAGGTTGCAGGCACCAAGTGGTTAGGAGAAGAAAATGGCAACTTTCTGAAAGGGGCTTTTCCAGAATTGTGATTCAAAATACGACTTTACAATTCAAGAAGATTTTAAAGTACAATTCATTTGAGTGCAAACATAATTTTCCTATCTGCTCCCAAACTTAAATGATCACATATTAAGTGTAATAAGATAACCCAATTTATCCTATGGGAGAGATGGGCCATGCAGCAGTGAAAAATGACTTTAAGAGTTTGTATTCACTACCAGGACATGTAAAATATAAACCCAAATGTCCTACTTTTTAAATACAAGGCACCCTGCCCTGTTAGCCTTTCGGGTATCCCAAATGGAAGTTTAGGCCTGTTAAAAGACTTATTTTGCGAGGCCCAAATAGCAGTTTAAAACTACACTACAGGCTGAAGTATCAAACCCGAGACATGTATTAAAAGGTTACTTTAGCGGGGACAAGGAGCACTGCAGCCACCCACTGCTGGCATTTTTACAGGCCCTGGGTACATGCATTACCATTTACTAGGCACTCCCATGTAAATTAAATGAATACTAAAAAGTTGTGATATCACACAAAAGTGTATGTTTACCTTTGTGAATCAGACTGCAATCTCTTTGTCCAGTTCTTACAAAGCGGCAGTATTCTCGGAGGAGCTAGGCGTCGAGCAAGATGGCCGCTTAGGACCTCTGTTCGGTGTAACTAGCCCCCCAGCTCTGTGATCCTGCAATTTATCCTGTCGTCGGAGCCTGCCGCTCTTTGGAGGGGGTGCCGCTGTGTCCCCGACTGTTGCTCCGGCCCGCTGCGATACCGGGGGCCGGAGATACACTGCCCGACGTTCGCGGCCTTGGACGTGGCTGAGACCCGGGACTCGTGTGCGCCCAGTGGCCATGCCAAAGTGGATCAACAGCGGGCCAGACACCCGAAGTCGCTGGTCCGGCACGCTGGTGGAGCACGACGGAGTCGTGCCGCGGTGAGCGGGGAAACGCAGCCGTGCGCAGGAGGAGGGACTCGCCTTCAGCATCGGTGATACCATCTGTGACCCCCGTACGCGCTGGAGGCTCTCTGCACGAGGAATTGGTGAAGCAGGCGGCGGGGGCATCGGGGCCTTAGACGTGGCACAGTCTGTTCTTGTCTTCCCCCCCCCCCCCCCTGTTTAAATATTGACTGTCAATCTTTGGAACAAGAGGATGTGTTTGGGCCCAACCACATCATTGGCTGCCCTGAGTGGATACCCGGGGAGCAGCGGGGGATTCCTTGGGCGCTGCTTCACCGCCAACTGGCGCACCATCCTACTCCTGGCACCAGAGATCCTCGTTCCGCCTGGGTTGAGTCTGTCGGGTGTTTCTCCCACAGGGTGGCCCTTAGTCTTGTCGTCCATTCAGATACCACTATCGTCCTGTGGGTTTTCTCCCCCCCCTCGCCTGATTATTGACTGGATGTAGCTGGCAAGGAGGGGCGCGGTGGAGTTCCTGTGATCAGCCGCAGCGTTGACTGCCCTGCCTTGATGCCTGGGGTGCGACAAGTGATCCCATGGGTTCTGATACGCCGTCGGCCGGCGCACCCTCTGCTGTGAGCCCCAGAGGCCCTCGTTCCGCCTGGAGTTGGTTTGTGTGGTGGTTCTCCGGTAGTACGGCCCTCGGACTGTTCGTCCATCTACCTATCATTGCCGCCCTGGGGTTCTCCGCCGCTGCATCCTCCCTGTGATTTTGACCTGTCCGTGGAGTGGTGGTCACCAAGGCCCAGGACGCCTGGTAAAGCCGCCGGGGTGTGTTGTGAGGGCCCGACCTGTTGAAGACGTGCTTCGATCGGCTTAGTTCTGACCAGTCCTCTTGAAGATCCTGCTCTGGGGCCGTGGACGGTCGCATCTCTCAGGGGCGTCTTGCTGCTTTGGCCTGTCATGTACGGTGGTGTCGGACTGAAGGAGAGAAGGCAGGTTAGCTGGTGTGGCTAAATCGTTCTGGGGCTCCGCGCGAACACACGACACCCCGGGGTGGAAGTGGCGGTCGAGGAGCATTTTTGATGGCGGCCAGGCCAGATACCGATAAGACTCTGCCCAGGTCTTCCAGAGGGTCTAAACAGATTCAGACCAACAAGCTGGACCGTTACACTATACCTAAAGGATCGCCTGTGGAGACGAAACGGGCCCAGTCGGTGAGTGGTGGTTCGCCGGGGGCGGCGGCGGAGCTGGCGCTTCTGGATGTGATGGCGGCCATTGAGGGAGTCCAGGCATTTTTGGGGCATAAAATGGAATCTCTTGATAACAAACTGGATAAGGTTGCGATAGAGGTCAACCTCATCCGGGTGGATCTCACGGAAGCAAGGGAGAAGGTTAAATCGTTGGATGTAAAGACCGCCAACCTGATAGATGATATGGCATTGCTCCAACAGGAGGTACGTGATCTTAAGGCCTCGCGGGCCCCGACGGACAAGAAGCTCGATGATTTTGAAGGGAGGGCCTGACAAAATAACATTCGCATCTTCGGGGTACCGGAGAAAGCTGAGAACCTTGCCCCAGACTTATTTGTCGAGGATATCATCCTCACCCACCTCAAGCCCAAGGGTCTGAGTAACTTTTTTACTATTGAGCGGGTGCACAGGGCACCCGGGGGGTGGCCCAGGCCTGGAGCGCCACCTCGCCCGATGATCGCGAGAGTCCTGAATTACAGGTACAGGGATATTATTATGCAGGCGGCTCGCTTGGGAGGGCCCTACGGTACGAGAACGCCAGCCTCTCCTTCTTTCCGGACTTCACACAGCTTCTGCAGCAACAGCGTCAAAGCTTTTTACCTGTGAAGAAGAAATTTAGAGATAAGGGTCTGAGGTATGCAATGATGTTTCCGGCGAAACTGAGAGTGGAGACCAAGGGGCGGACTTGGTTTTTTGACAACCAGGATTTTGCAGCTGACTGGATCGATAGTCGTCCCCCGTCCAAATCAGAGAGACACAATCTGGATGGAGAAGGCACACAACAGGAGCAGGAGTGAGAGAGGCAGACGAGACCCGGATTTATGGTTATTTACACGGTGGTGGATCTCGACCCATCGGTGTGTGTTATTTGTTGGCGCAGTATTACTGAGAGAGTGTGGGCGATTCCGAAATAACGAATCAAGGTCTGAAGTGGAGCTGGGGGAAAGGGCGGGACATCGACTCTCCTCCTCGTTACTACCTTTAGTTAGTTTGTAGAGTTGGATTGTGGGGCGACAGGCACGCTGCGAGTTGGCGATGGGCGTAAGCCATGAGCAGGGGTGCAGGGAGGGGGAGGGGATCGAGGTTAGCGAGGCCCCATGGGTCTGGGGTCACGCCGTTCATGGGCTTGTTTGGTTGGTGTTAGTTTTTTTTTCTTTTCCTTTTCTTTGCATCAGGTGACAACGATGTGATTGTATTGTATCCATACTGGTTTAATGTCGAAGATTAGTCGGGTATCGGGGATAAAAGAGCTAAGCTGAAATGTGAACGGCCTGGGAGACAGAATTAAGAGAGGGATGGTCGGCCAGTTGATTAGAAGATACTCCCTGGACGTAGTCTTATTACAGGAAACCCATCTCATAGGTAATCGTTGCCTGGCCCTTCATAAAGGGGGTTATAAGTTGCTTGCACATGCTGGGTTCACTACTGGGTCTAGGGGGGTTGGGATCCTGGTTAAAAACTCTTTTTCCCTAGATATTCAAGCTACTTGGTCTGACCTGAGAGGCCACTATATTGGTGTATCAGGGCAGTGGTAAGGGAAGACAGTTACTTTCATGTCCTTATATGTCCTGCTCGGCCTTCAATCCAACACTTTTCAGGACCTGGGCGCTATCTTCCTGACTTTACCTTTGGGTTTCCTGGTGATGGGAGGAGACTTTAATGCGGTGATGGACGGGGAGCTAGAAGACGCCCGGCTAGAGCTTTGAGACCGGCATAGATGTGGCTTCCCGACTTCCTAGACATGACAGGACTGATGGATGGTTGGAGGGTGCGTAACCCAACAGTGCTACAATATACACACATGTCCGCTGCGCATCACAGCCTGTCTAGAATTTACTACATTCTGATACCGGCAGCCCTGGCTGCTGCGGTCTGGGAGGCACAACACCTAGGGAGGGGGATCTCTGACCACTCTCCAATATGGCTTCAGCTTGAGATTGTCCAATCTGCAGTGGGTAGGGTGGTCCTATTCATGCATGGCACCTGAAAGACCCAGACACCAGGAAAGAGATTGTTAACGTAACGGAGAGATATTTCCAAGAAAACAGGGGATTGGTGGAGTCACCGCAGACTCTGTGGGAAGCTTATAAGACAGTTGTTCGGGGGGAGGTACTGTCCTTGGTAGCGGAGAAGAAAAAGAAGCGCCTGGCGGACATAGAAAGGGCAGAGGCGGAAGTGATGAAGTTGGACGAGGAGGTAGCTAGGGCAGCAGCCCCGGAGAGTATGCACCTCCTAAAATTGGGACAAGATGAGTATAGAGGCCTCGCAAGAGACAGGACCGTAGCTCAGAACGCCCATACTCAGAGCAGGATATACGAACATGGGGACAAGGCCGGTAAATTGATGGCGTGGCTTGAGAGGGGAGATCGGGCATCAAGGCTGGTGCCAGAACTACAGGGAACGGATTCCACGATAATCACCGACCCACAGGCAGTTACGGATGAGTTCTCTGTATATTGTGGAGGATGTATTCCTTGGTCTGCGGGTACACAGAGGAAGACAATAGTGCAATGATTAGAGATATCCAAATGCCTGTGCTCTCAGACGAACACCAAGAGTATTTCGATTCCACCCTCATGGATGACAAAGTGGCGCAGGTCATCAGTGGGGTGCGCTCCGGGAAGGCCACGGGCCCAAATGGTATCCCCATTGAATTGTACAAACTAAGTGCTAATAAACTCACCACTTTTATCAGGTCTATGTTCCTGGAGAGTAGAGAGAGGAGCCAGCTCCCTTATGACCAGCGGGTGGCTAACATTGTGGTCATCCACAAGGCGGGCAAACCCAAGACGCTTTGTTTCTCGTATAGGCCAATCTTGCTGCTGAAGGCCGAGCCCAAAATCCTGGCAAAGCTGCTGGCGACACTATTGGTCAAGGTAATCACCACCCTAATACACCGGGATCAATCCGGATTCATGCCCCACCGTAACACAGCTCTCAACTTGCGCAGGCTCCATGGGATACTGGGTAGGTCCTCAATGATTCAGGAACCGGCAGTATTGGTGCCCATGGACGCCACCATGGCTTTTGATAGAGTTGAGTGGCCCTACCTATTTGCAGTGTTGGGGAAGATGGGCTTCGGTTCGGGGTTTGTTAGCTGGGTACGTCTACTCTATGCCAATCCACTGGCTAGAGTTGTTGTAAACAATCGCAATTCTGCTGATTTTCCCCTTGGTAGAGGCTCGAGGCAGGGATGTCCCTTGTCCCCGCTACTGTTTGCTCTCGCCCTTGAGCCCTTGGCGACATGGGTCCGGTGGGACCGCTCGATACGAGGCCTGCGGTGGACATTGGACTGGGAGGATAACATTTCGTTATATGCTGACGATATTCTGCTTTACCTCACCAACCCTAGGGGATCCCTGAGTTGTTTTCTGGATGTGCTGGCTATATTCGGGAGGTATTCCGGTTTCGCAATAAACTGGGCTTAATCCGTGCTTTTCGCCTTAGGGGTGATCCACTGGTAATACCGCAGGACTGCCCAATACAGATTGAGCCATTGGGGTTTAAATACCTCAGTATCTATATCACGCTTGACGCAAAGTTAAGGCATGCTAACAATTTGGAACCCCCTTTGACCCGTCTTGGGAGAGATGTGGAGCGCTGGAAGGCTCTTCCACTCCCCCTCCTGGGCAGTGCAGTGCTTTTTAAGATGATGGTCCTTCCTCGATTCTTATATGCCCTCCAGAACACCATGGACACAGTACCGACATCCTATTTTAAGGAAATAGAGACCCTCCAGAGACGGCTTCTCCGGGACGGTAGACCCGAATAGCATTCGCTAAGCTCACTCCTCCCTGGTATGATGGGGGGATAGGATTGCAGGACAAACGGAAATACTATTGGGCCTCCCGGCTGGCGGCAGTGAACCAAGTCATGTACGGGCCCCCAGGGGATCTGGGTTATGCTATGGATTGCTGGCAGGTTCCGGGGAATTACTTTACCAGGGCTCTATATGCCAGGCCTCTCTGATTTCCCCTGACGGGACCAACGGCGCACGTCGTACACATGTGGCACACGGCTAACAGACAGCTTGGGTAGGAGGGGAAACTCACACTTGCCACCCCCTATGGAGTTCAGAAAAGCTGTGAAGTTTGTGGAAATCCAAGGGATTCGACAAATGTGATCTTATTGGGATTACTTAGATTAGAGACATGTGGGGGAGGAACAAGGTGCACACATTTGACTCTTTCAAGCAGCAGTATAGCCTTCATGAAAATGAACACTGCAGTTACCTCCAGGTTAGACACGCTCTCCTTGCACATATCCCTAGAAGCACGACGCTTTCCAACGCTTCCCCTCTCGAAGACCAGGTGCTGGACGGGCACCTCCCAGAGAAGACTATTTCTGTAATATATAGAAAGCTCGTAAATAATATGGAGGACCCGTTGACGTCCCTTAGGGCACATTGGAGGAAGGAGAGGTTGGAGCTGGAGGATGAGGAATGGTGGGAGGTGGTCACCTCTCCGAGAGTAGTAGCGATACAAATGAGGCTCAGACTAGTGCAGTTGAAGATATTGCATAGGTCGTATGTCACGGTGCCGCGTCTGGTTCGCATGGGCCAAGTGGAAAATGGGGAGTGTCAGAGGGTTTGTTGGGAACTTGGCACTTTTATGTATATCTTGTCGCACTGTACGAGGGTGCAGAACTACTGGGCAAAGATCCATGAGGCTCTGCGAGAAGTCCTTGTGGTGGAGATACTGCCGCAGGCCCCCAGGTGCATATTAAATGTTTGGGAACCCGCAGATCTGAATGTGTACCGGAAACAATGGGTGACATTGGCTTGTATGGTTGCGAAGCGAAACATAGCAGTTGTGGGGAGCCAATCAGCCTCCCCTTGTTGCGAAATGGGTGGAAGACTTAGATTGGTGCATGTTCAGGGAGCGGTCAGTCTATGTTGCCAGAGGTTGCCCTGAAAAGTAAGGAAAGGTATGGGAGGCCTGGAACCGACATTGTGGTGATATTTCTACACTCCCGGTATGTCCTGCAGAAGTGGAGGTGCTGGACTCCCCGTGACCCTTTTTCTTTATTCTGTAATTTCATATCCTGTATTTATGGAAAGTTATATTGACAAGTGTAAAACTGCCGGAGTCACCTGATGTTTTTCTTTGATTATCATGTTTATAAAAAGAATTAAAAAAATAAAAAGCGGCAGTATTCAATCCTCATGTTTAATGTTAAAGTCATAATAATGAATTCTGAGGATTTTGTTTGTGTGGACTACATTATTTCTGGGTAACCAGCACCTGTGAAGGCACACCTACCCCCTACCTGGGAACTGCCCGCATAAGTTCAAGTCATATACACATAACGATGGCTGTCAGTTCTGTGTAGTTATGGATGAGCCACATTTTCCATTGTAAAGCCATTTTTTGTTTGCTTATAAGTGTGGTACCCTTGGGCAGATCTGCACCAATTTAGCACACACCTAACAGATGTAGCTAAGAAAGGGTCGGGATAAAAAAATGCCTCTGTGCCTTTGAACTCCAAGGAGAAATTTTGCTCACAGCACAGGAAAACTGCTGAATAGATTTATGCCAAATATGGCTTGAAAATAGAACTTTACTCAGTGCGCTTTTTTGGAGTTTGGTATGAATCTATTCATTCGTTTTCCGAATCTTGGCATTTGAAAAACGAGCCAGGTGACACTGAAAGCCATTTGTTGGTTAGCTTATAACTTTTGTGCCGACCGACGAATATGCTTGTAATTGGGCAGACACTTGGGGCCTGGTTCCGAGTTTGGTGGGCGGGTTACTCTTCACAAAGGTGACAGATTTCCCGTCTGCCGTATTACGAGTTCCAATATATCCAATTGAACATAGTGGAGCTCGTAATAATGCGGACGGAATATCCACCATGTTTGTGACGGAGTAACCCATCCACCAAACTCGTAATCAGGCCCTTAGCATGTTGATATTCATGGTATTTTCAAACTTGCGCAGATCCATCAAGGGGAAAGGCCAGTTAAAAAGTCGATGAGACAACAAAAATATTAATTTGCTAATAACTTTGCCTCTGCATGATAACTTTGCACAAAAGGTGTTAGAAGCATGGAAAGGGTAATATTCTATTTGTATAGCAATTTTATTGCACCATGAATAAGAGGGGGGGTAAACTAAAGGGGAATACATAAAATTTTCATTTTCAAATTATTTTGGTGATGTTTTATGAATGTACTTTAAATGTGACAGGCAGTTGACTATTAACACGCAAGACAGATATTTTTGGGGGGTGCAGATCTAATGTTTGAAGCCAAGTTAAAGTTTAATGGTTGGGGGGGTTAAACATTTTTTGCTTTATTAATACATCAATTAAAACATTTGGCATTGTTTGATTGAGCTTCATGAAATTTGGCAGAGACTTAGGGGCAGATTTATGATGCCCTTGCACCGCAATTGCATCACTTTATTTGACGCAACTGCGGCGCAAACAATGCGCCCTATTTACAACATGACGCATCTAGGAGATGCGTCACGTTGTAAAGCCCTGCGCTATAAGGAGGCGTTCCTGCGCAGGGGGGGACGTTCCTGCGCAGTAACGCCTCCTGAAAGTGGCTAGTCACTTTCTGGCCAATGCTGCGTCAAAACCCTGCGCCTGCTTGAAGCAGGCGTAGGTCTTGATGCAGCATTGTGTAGATGGGGCACCCCCGAGCCTTGCTGGAGCTGTGTCGCGCTTGCGACGCAACTCCAGCAATGCGCCATATTTCCGGCACAGATGCGTCATGCATCTGTGCCATTTTTGCACCATGGTGCGCCGCATTATAAATGCGGCGCACCATGGGTGGCGTAGCTGTGGCGCACTGTGGCGCACGTTAACTGCCGCATCCCGGGGGTGTGCCAGTTAACATAAATCTGCCCCTTAGTATGTTGGATGCCGATTTAGTCGGGGCACAGAGTTAAAGGGGGCGGTCATAATATTTTTGATTTACTAATATCTTTTGTACCGTTTAATGAATCTGCACAAACGTTGGCTTAGCATAGTTAGTTTACTCTTGTTTTTTTAATGCAGGATTATCGTGGGGCAGACATAGAAAAGGGTCAAAGAATTGTTCATTTGCTAATAAATTCATCAGTTTGATAAATCCACATGAAATTTGGCAAACGGTAATAACGATTAACTTGAGTTCTGAGCAGATTGTTTGGGAGGACACAAAGATAAATGAGGTACAGTAAATGTTTCATTCACTAGGTTTGGTACTCCTGATGAATATGCATGACATTTGGTAGATGGTTAGCACATTAGGCGCAAGGTGAGGCCAGACAGGATCTGCAGTCAAGCACACTGTACAAAACCAAGGGAGGTTGGGTGCCGGACCCGAGGCTGTCCTCAGGGCAGAATGTTTACAGAGTAGGTAATTGAAGTACATTGTTAAAAAAAGTTATATATGTCATTGAAAACAAAAATAAAATAGCCCTGTTGTTTGCAAGTTATGGTACATAATGCACATCATTACGTATGCTACAGTGGATGGATGGATTGATGGATAGATAGATAGATAGATAGATAGATAGATAGATAGATAGATAGATAGATAGATAGATAGATAGATAGATAGATAGATAGATAGATAGATAGATAGATAGATAGATAGATAGATAGATAGTCTCAAGAATTCAAATAGGTGATAGTGGCATCCTGATTCCAAGCATGCCAAAGTTATACATAGGATGATTTATTTCCTGTCATATCTTTTCCATCTATTAAACCTCTGCCAACTAGGAAGTGATGCCAGCAATCCATGTTTAGTTCCCAATCACCTTTTTAGGTTTTGCCTGGCGAAAGCTGCGCTTTCTGCGCAGCTTTTTCGCGCAGGCGAAAACCTGATGAGAACAGTAGTGTGCTTTGGCTCGGCCCTCGTCATTCATTGGCTGGCTCCGTAAATGGAGCCTTGCCATTGGACGAGGGGCCTGTCCGTCAATGCCGGACCAGACACGGGGGCGTTCCCGACATTCTTTGGCTTTTGCCGACGTCACGCGACGCCGGGAACGCCCCCGTGTCCGGTCCGGCATTGCCGGCACTTCTGCGTCTCTTCTCCCCCGTTTCCCGCCCCGTGACTGGCCGGCCGGCCAATCCTAGCGTGGCCGGCCGGAAGTGCCCGCCCCCGGCAGCCCGGGGGAAGAAGGAAGACGGCAAAAAGTATGGCGGCGCCCGCGGGGCTCCCGTGGCCTGGAGGGAACCCCGGGAGATGCGGAGGACGTTGCCTCAGATCCCTCTGATGTGCCGTTCCAGTCTTTCTGTTCTACACTGGGAGCTAAGTGCTTATTATAAAGGGTGTCTCGCTTCAGGCGTGCCCTGCCTTGCCACTGTAGGGTTCTTGCACTGGAGGTAAGTGTTCTTCTACACAAGAGTTGAAGTGCCTTGTGGAACCTTTATTCTTGCCCCATCACTGGCTTTCCCGCTAAAGGGCTGCGGTGCCCTGCTGATGGGTCCCGGCAGGGTTCAAGTGCCTGTCCAGAGTTGTGTGCTGTTCCCATGCCTGGTATGTAAGGGTGTCTGGCTTCAGAGCGCTGGGTCTTGCGCCCCCTTTTCACCTTGATTGCGGACTCGCCTGTTTTCTGGCCCAGCCGTGACTCCGCGCTCATGTGGCGAGGGTAGGTGGCTGATTCCACCCGCCTCGCTCGGGCCCCCGCCGAGCCGGTGCGCTCCGGGTCTAATTGTGCTCTTGTGTAAAGTGTTTGCCTCGGGAAGGCTGATTGCCGAGCGCGCACGGCTTCCCACGGAGGGACCCGGCCTCGTCAGCCTCGGACCCTCGGGGGTGAGAAGGGACTCTGCTCCCCCTGCCCTCTGAGAGCGCCTGTCTCCGTGTGCGCGGGTAGTGCGGGCCCGTGCACGGATAATGGCTGTCTTCTCTGAAGCGACGGCCCCCCCGAGGCCCCCGGAGCCGGCTCCACGTGCCACGCAATCCCCATACCTGCTCCTGCCTGCCAAGGTGCCAATTACTGCCGTGGACAGCGGCCCGCTGCCTGTGAGGCAAAGATTTCTGCAGGTGTCATCACTTCGAGGCGCTGAGGGAGCGAGCCTGTCAGGCGCTCCGAGGCCTCAGCTGTTGACTCCGTGCGCATCCGGCCCGCTGTACCCCTAAGAAGGCTGTTTC
The DNA here is from genome assembly GCF_964263255.1 of Lissotriton vulgaris. Taxonomy (NCBI): domain Eukaryota; kingdom Metazoa; phylum Chordata; class Amphibia; order Caudata; family Salamandridae; genus Lissotriton; species Lissotriton vulgaris. Next base: position 1,518,435,133 of record NC_141691.1, read on the forward strand.
TCCCTCACATGATCCACGTGTTGTCCATTTATCTTCACTTTGCCTGCACATGTATGTTCATTCATTCACAGAGCGAAGAGTAACACGGATCAAAGGTTCTGACCCTTCAGGTTACGGGGTTTCCCCACGCTGTGGGCCCTAGGCGGTGTAGTGGGGGCGGCCCAGGGGAGGGGGCAGGCCTCGCTCTAGAGTGGCCTTGCACATGAACCCCTTTCCTTTCTGAGCCAGGCAGGCTTCGAGGTCAGTCGTGCAAGCAAAGATGGCCCTGCCTGCTCTGTGCTCCTGAAGGGGGACGGTGCAGTAGTGACCCTGCCTGCGTGCGTGAGAGGGCGTGAGGCCCGTGGTCACACTGCGCCTTCACTGTGGGCGTCAAGGACGACAATGCACCCCCTGCGCCAGCCGTGCCAGCAGCAGTGCCAAGGAGACTGCCAGCAAGGCTGCGTAAGAAGGCCAGTGCTGCGTGTGCACAGATCCCTGCGCCACCCCAGAGCTGCCTGGAGTATGGAGGCCTCTCTGGCTGCAGAGGAGCGGGGTTCACCGAGGCGGGATCGGGTGTCCTCACTGAACCCTTTATTCCTTCAGATCTGTACATTATCCTGCCGGCCCCAGGTCCCTGTGGCATTGCCTGCTTCCGCCTTGCCCAGGTTGTAGCCGTGCACATTTCATCGTCCCCTGTTGGTGCGGGTGTGCTGGGGGTTTATGGTGCATTAAGATTCCTTCCGACAGAGGGCGCTGCACTGCTGCTATAAATATCCCCTTAACAGCTTGGCATGGTCGCTGAGCAGCCGCCCTGTGGCCTACTGTGCAAAGAGGCCAAGTCCTTCATCCACACACTGACGGGACCGCCCCCCCCAGTAGAGAGGTCAAAGATTGAATGACAATGTATTCTGAACACCTTTTTGACCCCATAACATGCACTTTGAGAAACTCATACTGCCTTCAGCCTCACCTCCAGAGCTCTCAATCGTGGCCCTTTATAAACACACGGAGGTAACTCAGTTGAAAGTATGCACTATACACTAGCAATATGCTACATAAAAAAATATACAGAAATACAACATGCTGGAAATAGCTACTACTCTTAGGAATGCAAGAAGTAGTAAAACGTAAAATATAAACTGGAACTAAAGCCCTAGAAGTAGTGGTGTGGTGGGTTCTGCAACACTTCTTTTTATGCAAAGTGTGATTTTGCAAAGTGAATTATGTGACAATCTTGCAGGGCTGTTGATTGTTTTCTTTTGTAAAGATGCAAAAGGGAACAGAAAAGGGGGGAACGAATCTGAAAACAGGGAGAAAGAAACGTGTTGCCCTCACACACCCCTAGAGGTGTCATGCTTCGTCTTGGGCATTGCTCCTTGTCGGGTCTGCGCTGCAATGCCCCACTGATACCACTAAGGGTTGCTTTAGCAGAGAACGTTTGTCATTTATGCCATATGATGAAGGGTGTAGGTGTGAGAGTGTCCTAAAGTCTGGGATGGTAATGTGTGGTGAAGTGATGTAAAACTGTCTAGGAGATTTCGAAGTAGCTATTTTAATATGATGATTCTCCTGACCTGATTACACCACACCATACAGCAGTGGATGGACCACAATCATCTTAAACTAAATCTGGGTAAGACCAGCGTGGGGAGAGTGGCAGACGGGGGAAAGTTTCACGGGAGCTAGTGAGCAGGAGAGGGCACGGTGAAGAAGAAGAGCGCGGGGAGAGTAGATATGCGGATGAAAGGAGGAACGAGCAGGGAACACTGACGGGAGAGTAGACTGACTGACTGGGGACAGACTGGTTAAAAGAGAGCAGGAGCTAGTGAGTGAGAGGCGACAGGCGGGAGGTAGAGCGGGGATGTGTGAGCGGAGAGTGGTCGGCTGGTGAAAGGAGAGGACAAACTAGTAGGGCAGTTGCGGGCAGATGAGTGAAAGAGAGCATGGACTAATAAGAGAGGCGGAGGGCAGACGTATAAACGGGGTGCAGAGACGAATGAGCAAGAGATAGATTTTAGACTGATAAAAAAGGACAGTAGGAAGAGATAAAGGAGTGAGAATACGGATGAAATGGGGAGCAGGTACTAATGAGGGCGAGGGGACGGGCGAAGATGAATGAACAGGTGTAAAGGACAGCAGGGGCCAGTGAGGAAAGACTGAGGACAGGGAGAGGGCGAACTCATGAGAAAAGAAAGGTGAGCTATGTCTGGGAGTAGAAACGGTGGTGATGCTCAGCTCGAGTTATGGCACACACTGGATGCTGGTGTAACGCAGCCCCAGCGACGCGATGGAGTGGGGCGGGATATCCACTGAGTGCCCCTACGTGTCAGGGGCCCTCCATCTGTCCTCCGTGTGCCCCTGTTGCCTGCTTGTGCCTCCGTGTGCCCCTGTTGCCTGATTGTGCCTCCGTGTGCCCCTGTTGCCTGCTTGTGCCTCCGTGTGCCCCTGCTGCCTGCTTGTGCCTCCGTGTGCCCCTGTTGCCTGCTTGTGCCTCCGTGTGCCCCTGTTGCCTGCTTGTGCTGTGTGGCTGTGTGTGTGGGGTGCTTTGTGTGGCTGTGTGTGTGGGGTGCTTTGTGTGGCTGTGTGTGTGGGGTGCTTTGTGTGGCTGTATGTGTGGGGGGCTTTGTGTGGCTGTGTGTGTGGGGGGCTCTGTGTGGCTGTGTGTGTGGGGGGCTCTGTGTGGGTGTGGGTGTGTGGGGAGGCTGTGTGTGTTTGTGTGTGTCATTTGCGAGAGATAAAGCTAGTGGTATTGTAAATGACAATGCCATTTATTTATGTTAAAAAAAAAAAAATGTCAAGAGCAATGCCAATAGCTCTAACTTTAACAAAGGCAAAACCATTGCATTGTAAATGCTTGTTACTTCAGTTTTTTGTATTTAAACTATATTTGTCACTAATTGACTATGGTAAAAGTCCTTATTAATGAGTATTTCTTATTATTTTGACTCATATTATTTGGACTCATTTCATAATATTTCATGCTAAAAAAACGGTATTACCCACGTAGGCTAGTAACATGATCAGACAACATTGTTTTTGTTAATAATTATGAATAATAATCTCAACAGAATCATGCCAAAGTGGGGTACAGTTGTCTCATTTAACAGTTGTCACATTCAACTGAATGACTGTTGTCACATTCAACAGAAATACAATTAAATTAATGCATGGGTCCTTCCTTTCTTTTCGCTTCAAATTTCATTCCACTAAATAATTATTAAAAACATATCTTATAATACAAAATCGCCTGAAACCAAAATATCCATTTTGGTGACTGTAGACTCAATTAACATGACTTCTCCTCTTACATGTGGCTGAATTGCCATCTCCTCATTAATCCCCAACCTCTTGACTGACAAGTATCCAATAGTAGCGGTCCGTGGTGGGAGTAGCTGCCGGGCGGTGATGTGGGGAGGGGCAGGGGCAGGCTGGGATGTAGTAATCTATGTATTACGGAGAATTATAGGTAAGTAATTATATAAATAAAACGAATTTCGTTGTGTGCACTGCATCACATTTGGGGATGCAGTGCGCGCAACAAAATTTGTTTTATTTATTTATATATTTACTTACCTGTAATCCTCCGTAATCCATAGATCACTACCCCCATCCTGCCCCTCCCCCTCCCCACGTTCCTGCCCGGCAGCTACTCCAACCACCGACCACTACTAGTATCCAACATAATTATATAATATGGTTCCCATTTGCTTAATTTCAAGTCTCAATTTCCCCCATTTATTGTAAATGTAAATTGATACTTGTATAGCGCACTACTCACCTGCAAGGGTCTCAAGGTGCTTGTACGAATACCGCTGTGGAACCCATCCTGGCTTTCCCTGTGAGGCGTCCACTCCTGGGCACCCCCAAGGTGGAGGCCAGGCATCCTTAGCATTTTGGGGGCCGTTGTGGAGATTAAGCAAGCTATTGCCCAGAGTTGCAGAGTGGGACTCCATGATTGGAATAGGCACCGAGGTGAGAATTATCAGGTCCGTGGAATTTTTTCGATCCCAAGACCCGCCAAGGCAGGGAATTGAACCCTGGTCCCGGGATAGACCTTTGCATCAGGGTGTGCTGCTCTAATCATTGAGCCACACTTCTCCACAATTTATTGATCTCCCTAATAGATCAATGCATAAATAAATGTGTATTTCTATAGAGATATTATCTGAAATGGCATGCTACATCATATACGGAAAACCATTAGGTTTTATGAAGGCCCTCACCCACCAACCTAGTTGGTGGCATGCTTCATCATCGGGCCCCACCCGAGGTACCAAGTGTACCTCAGGTGTGCTTCGATGCCAGATTACTGCGGAGCGGGTTCTTTAGGTTTGTGAGGGTGCTGTGAGTGTGCTCTGAGTGAGGTTTAAAATACTGTCCTGGGTAGCTCAAAGACTGTTTTAATGGTGGGCCCCAGGCAGTCAATAAAAACAAAGGCTATCAGATGTGCACGGTAGGCTTATGGCCTCCGATGTCCTTTGCGGTCAACTAGTTTCAGCCAGGCCTTTTCTTCTACTGGCTTTCGTCAGGACCTTATATGTGCAGGGTGTTACAGGGGTTAGTATGAGTTTGTCAGTGCCTTGTGTGTAAAGCACACGCTACAGTGCTTATATGTGCAAGAGGTGTTTCCTCTCGAGTTGTAACCCTGATTTTTAGCGAACAACTCAGCATGGAGCTCAGCCAGGGGCCAGGAACATATGCACTTGCGCGATGTCGCTGGGCCCGCAATGAACCTGTTGTCCGGGCAGAGGCTCCGAAGCCAGTAGAAGAAAAGGCCTGGCTGAAACTAGTTGACCGCACAGGACGTCAGAGGCCATAATCCTACCGTGCACATCCGATAGCCTTTGTTTTTATTGACTGCCTGGGGCCCACCATTAAAACAGTCTTTGGGACACCTAGGACAGTATTTTAAACCTCACTCAGAGCACACTCACAGCACCCTCATGAACCAAAAAAACCCGCTCTGCTGTAATCTGGCGTCGAAGCACACCTGAGGTATACTCGGTACCTCGGGTGGGGCCCGATGATAAAGCATTCCACCAACTAGGTTGGTGGGTGAGAGCCTTCATAAAACCTAATGGTTTTCCTCCCCCACGCAGACATACAAACAATTTAAACCAGAGCTAGTTCTCATTGATTACTAACATATAAACTGGGGAAACGGACTAGCCTCTCTAGTTCTCCTCTCTCTCTTTTTGATTACAACACATCATATGCGGACTCATTTGTTTTGATTAACGCTGCTCCAGTATTCGTTCCTAAACTGTAAACACTATTCTTCCTGCAAATCACCTCTGACGTAGACATGCCACCATATACATTGTAGAGTCCTATGCACAAAATCTACTTGTGTATGTTCCAGTCTTCTCTGTAGCCTGCCTATTGTTCTCTTTACATAGTTTTAAAGGTAATACAGTTATTGAATCTAAAGTACTCTCCTCGCCTCCTGTAGACCATTACTTACCATTGAAACATTTCAATGATGTAGATCTTCAAAATCAAGATCAATCGTATGCTGACGAATTTCGCATTCAAAATGTAATTGATACTCTAAATGTTCCAATTAAAGCTCCTAATTGGTGACGCCTGAATGCCATATGTTGTAATCAGGTGAATCTTTTTTTCATTAAATTTCTCTTTAATTTGCAACTGTTTTACCTGCAATAATTCAATCTTATCCTTGCAATAACCTTGCATAATACATCACAAATGACCTTTTTTCTTGAATCTGCTACATTTGTATTTCTATTTTCCTTCTCTTATGTTTACTTCGCACTGCTGTAGTGTCTGTACACCCAGAATAGTTCTTAGTAGGCGATACTCCACTCGAGTTTTGATAACTACAACATGTGGAAAAACAGCAGGCCATAAACCATACACCTAGATCCACTGAGTATAATATGCTAATTAATAACCTTGTTGAGGCATAGAAGGTTCATCATAAGCACAAGAAGCTTTGCATCACTTGCGTCATGAGTCATAGCCACTCCCTGCACTCAGCAATGGTAAAAAAAAGTACATTATACTTTGCAGAGTCTATCTATCTATCTATCTATCTATCTATCTATCTATCTATCTATCTATCTATCTATCTATCTGTCTGTCTGTCTGTCTGTCTGTCTGTCTGTCTGTCTGTCTGTCTGTCTGTCTGTTTATTTATCTATCAGCCTGTCTGTCTATCTGATCTTTTGTGTACAGCTATCCTTGTATTTTTAAGTCAAGGCCTATATTTGATCATAGGGTCTGTAAGGGGGCGTGGCTGTTGATGAGCTCCCCTACCAGATAAGATGCCTCTCCCGATCTGCATAATGTGATCATTGGGCGCCTACCCAATTGTCGCTTTAAAGGCAGGACTAGGAAAGAGTAATACAAATAATCTTTCCTGCCTTTGTCCTGGTCAGAATGATTCCACTCATTCAGCCAATATGTCAACATCATGTTCCATGCGATTTGTTTTCGTTGCTGGTTATTTGATTGCTTCCTGAGTCACAGAGCGCCCATTCTTCTGTTTTCAGCATCAGATAACCTTTAAGGAGATTAATTTACACAGTCCAAAGTCGTTTTTAACTAATGAAGAACTTTATTCACCCTACATACCGTTATAAAGACCTTTTTTTTTTAAAATGCATTGGGTTAGGTAATTTATATATTTTTCCTGATATGATAATGATTAAAGTAAATATTAAACAAACGAATTTATATTTAGGCATATGCATATGACAGAATTATTTTCTGAGTATTAAAATACAAATCTCTTTTATGGGACTCCATTTTAACTTATGTAAGGAGTCTGGTTCTTCGTAATCCAGCTAATGGTGTATAATTTATGTTTCCAAGTGCAACTCTTGGCATCTTTATGTCCTGTAACTTTAACTATAGCCCAAGGTCCTGAAAGCACAGTTCATGCCGCAGTATAAACACATACTTGGTTTAAAGTTCAGCAAGTGTCTGTGGACTGTTGAAAAAAAACATTGAACATTAAACTGGTGGCTACAGGCATGTTTAAAACGTTGGTCGCCATAATTACTCACATTTGACACCTGAGACCCAACTTGAGCACTCTTTTAAAACAGGCGCTTGTGTATTAAAATATAGAACTAAAGCTTTTGTGTATTACCATATGTGGCCTTCTGTATTTCCTTACTATCCCCTACTTTAATGCGGTACAGCATAAGGTTTTATTCTATGCTCCTAGACATAAATCCTAAGGGACTACATTTTAGATACCAATTTCCCCCATTGTCACATTGGACGTATGATAGCAAAACTAAATATTGAATTCATGTTTACTGTTTTAATATTACCCCATATCTTCAGCCAAAGATTTTCGTCTGTGCCAATTTTCCATTGTTGTGTTTGATTCCTGTATTCCCTAGCCTTTTGCGGTGGTAAGCCTTGAAATCAGCTTAAGGCACTAAATTAAGAAACAATGAGTTGGAATGCTACCCTGAGCCAGTAGTTAGAATTATTGGTGTGCTTGATGAATTTATACTGGACCACATCACCAGTGCAACATATGCAAGTACTGTTATTAAAGACAGGGGAGTCAAAGGCTCTCTAAGGTAATTTGTAGCTCATTTTGGTAACATGAATAGTCCTAAAGTACAAGCTTATGTGATGTGCTGAGGTATGTAGGAATCAACAGTCACACTTCTATGCTATCAAAACGATATAAGGCTTTGACAAAAAAAGAAATTCAAAATGTATTAAAGATACTATACATAAAGGTTTTTGAGGCCAAGCTTGGCATCAGCCAAGATTGCTGAACCCTGCTGAAGCTTCTATCTGGCGTCTTCCACCAAGTCCTTGTAGGTAACAAGGACCCCCTGATATGGATAAGACTCCTGGGTCAGGGAAAACAATTTTATGTAGCGGTATATACCCAGGCAGGCTATTGGTACATAAGCTGGCTATCTAGGAAAACATATTCATATACACATAATTGATAAAATTAAAAATTAAAGCAATGGACTGGAATGATATCAAGAATGTCTTTTTAATATAGATAAAAAAGGATGAATACATACAAATAAATCCATATACATAAATCACACAGCCCTACTCTTCAAACTCAGAAAATCAAAAGAACTAGCCCTGTTTTAACACACTGTTTTGTTTAACTAAATTGAAGAAAAGCCACATGAAATGTTTTGCATTTTTATTATGTGATTTATGTATATGGATTTATTTGTATTTATTCATCCTTTTTTTTATCTATATTAAAAAGTAATTCTTGATATCATTCCAGTCCATTGCTTTAATTTTTAATTTTTAATTTTATCAATTATGTGTATATGAATATGTTTTCCTAGATAGCCAGCTTATGTACCAATAGCCTGCCTGGGTATATACCGCTACATAAAATAGTCTTCCACCAAGTCCCCCAGCTCCTCCACCACAGGGGCAGTCCAGTACCCGAGTCCATGGCAGAGGCTGTGCACCCGAGAGCACTCTTAGAGCAGAATGGCAACCCTGGTGATCAACCAGCAGATGGCATAGCCTTTGGGTAGAGAACACAGTCTGCCTCAGTACATCAGACTGGGACACACTAGCTTGAGGATCGCCCTGCACAAGTGCAGCCGCTCATGGCGTGATCTTCTGACTGCTGTCACCTGGTAGCACATGTGTGCTACTAACACTGTGATCCCAGCCCGGTGGTCTGCTGATGGGAGAACAGGGCCCCCTCACAGGGAGGCTGAGCAGGCACAAGGTACGACTTGGTGAGACCTCTGCAGTGCTGAACCCGCAAACATCGTCCCCACCCTACCTGTGACCTATGCTGACATTCTCCATGGTTGCAGCAGCCCCCGGAGAGACAACTGCCTTGCGTGGCTGCTCCCTCAGGTGGCTCATCTGATACACAATCTAGAATTTACTAAAGACAATAGTGTTGACGTTTTGATCCCTTAACTCAGATGTATGGGATCATCTTCAGGACAGTGCTTATAAAGTATGCCTGTCTTGAATACATGAAATTCCGGGAGGCTGCACTTTCATTGGAGGGTGCAGTTTTGGGTCAGGAACCAACAAAATCAGTCGGTCCTATCCACAAGGAGGGAGTAGTATCCCAAAAGCAAGTATCAGAAAGGCAGAATGCTGAAGGATAATGTAATGGAAAGCAAGCCATCGCTGATGGCGGATTACAGCAGACTTGAGTAAATACTCATGGCATTGCCGGCAATAGGGAGGATAGACGGGACGTAGTACCGCCTTCCATCTGACTCATGCAAGATAGAAGAGAGTACTACGGCCCGTCTATCCGCCCTCAAATTAAATTCCTGCACATACAGTGGTTACTATTTGAATAGTCCACCCTTCCACTCCTACAAGGCTACAACCTTCCTGGCCCTCCGAGATGGTGACTCAAACTTCCACACCTATAAGGCATTCAATCTTCCGGCCTTCCAAGGGCTGTCAACCTGAGGCCCTAACACCCCCCGCCTCCCGTCCTGAGGAAGACCCTTTGTGACCACCTACTGGGGCACCGCCAGGGTCGAAACGTCTACGTACTTCTAGGCTCAGATACTACAGGATTCCTTCGAACTTAGGATAGGAATCACTGTATCAATAAACCTCTGACCTCCCAAACTGTATATATGCCAAACTGTACATATGTCTTCACTGTATATATGTATATATTGTTCACAATTTGAGCACTATAAGCACCATTGTCAAGAACTTCACTCGTCACTCATGTGTAATTTTCATGTTGACAGTATTTACTTTTGTTTGTTTACTTTGGATATCATTGAATGATGCAATTCGGAAAAAAGTAACAAGTTAAAGTGATTGTCTCATACTCAATCCTTTTGAGTCGATTTCATTGGATGCGCCAAAGAAAAAAGTAACGAAACAGAGTGACTTTCTTTTGAGTTATTTGGTGCCTCAAGGATTTTGCGTAGAGGTTGCGTTATATTTTCCTTGCTACTTGTTTTGAGCATCTATTATCAACACAGTTCTTACCTGACAGAACTATTTTTGTTTACATATATACTTACCCAGGTTCTGAGGGACACAGGGTTACCCGTTTTGAATACTCCTACATCTGGAGCAGCAGATGCCCCAGACTGAGGGCCTGGGGTCTGTTGGTCAATACAATAGCTAGTAAAGATTGCCTTATACACATCTCTTCTTATTATCTGACTTTCAAGCTCTCTTACATAGATCCCCTGGAGACCCATGTGTGAGGAGATATTGAGTACTACCTCATGGGGTCAACGTGCCCTTCCCCCATCATGTCATCTTCCGCCATACTGGCTGACATGGCTGAAGCCTTGTCTGCTGGGGATTGATCTTCTCCTCCACATCACAGCACCTGTTTAGCACAATGCTGTTCTACGCATTGCCAGCTCCCCTTTCTGCTGGTCGGCTTGGTGCACAAAAGGGGAGCGGTACAGATTGACCACCTTCTGGATGGTGGCACACTCAAGCCTTTCCCTTTGCTTAGGAAGGAATTCAACCTCACCCGAGCAGACTACTGGAAATGTTGCCAGCTCTCCCATTGTCTCTGTCCGCTGCCGGTAGAACCCCTGATCTCTACCAGCAAGCGTTCTTTCCGTCCGCGGGCTGGACAAAGGCATTTGGTATCGGTCCTATACGCAATTCTTTTTGGAAAGGTCCACTCAAAACCTAACATGACCGAGAAAAGGATCAATTGGCTAGTTACCCTGAGTAGAGATTATGCCCCAACAGACTAGCTGGACCTATTCTGCTCCATAGGCACTGCTGGAGATGCCTAGTGGAATGGTGTGATGTATTCCATATTTTGTGGAGCGTCCCTAGGATTGAGCCCTTTGGGCAGGGGTGTGGACACATCAAATATGATTCCACCCCCAGTGTGTCTGCCCATCGACCCACCTTGCACTCCTTCATGGCATGGACGAAGGACCCGAGATGAATACTCACTTGCACCAATGGTTGACCACCGCCATAGCCAAGTTATATATTCTCTGCCATTGGCATCAGGTCATGTGCCCCACACTGACACAATGAATGTAAGGGTTCCATTAAGTGGCCTTCCATGAAAAATTCACATATATAATTAATGAAAAATCGGAGGTCCATGAGAGAGTTTGAGGTGATTGTCTAGGGGCGGTAGAGCACGTAGTCTGAATCTAATGGTGCCTATATACAATCACATTCTCCTCTACTCTCCACCCCCCAGCGACTTGAGGGAACTATGTTTCATTGCCTTAGCGTCCCCTTCTTCTTTTTCTTTTGTTGTTGGCAGACTGTTCTTACACTGACATCGACCTGACCTTGATTTCCTTTCTCGTCCCTCCTGTCTGATGCAGCCCACTGCACCCGTCTATCTCTCCTCTTCTTCCACGTGCTGAGGTTTTGCTCCTCTGTCTGCCACATTACCCCCATTGCCCACCTGTCCCCCCATTGGCCCTTCCTCCTATTCCCCAACCTCATCCTTCTAACTCCACCCCCCTCGCATGTGGAAATAGTTTTGGTTTTACTATACTTTGAGTTACCGTCAGAGGAGGATTTCAATAAAGCAGCCTTAGGTGTCTCCTCAGGCTCCCCTATGGACCCCATCCCTCATAAAATTTTGAAGGAGCAAGGACTCAAACTCATCTCTATACTTCGACAGCTGTGTAGTCAATCTTTAAGTAGTGGGTTGGTCCCGCCTTGCTGGAAGAAAGTGATGATACCACCACTCTTGAAAAAACCAATGCTTGACCCAGCTTGCCCTAAGATTTATAGGCCTATTTCTCTCTTACCCTATCCAGTGAAGATCACAGAGCACCTGGTGAGTAGGGCACTCTCACTGTTTTTGGAGGTTAATAACAAGCTGGAAGATGTGCAATTCGGTTTCCGCCCAGGACATGGGACGGAGACTGCTTTGATAACCGTTCTGGATAATCTTTGAATGCGGCTAGACAGGGGACAATCAGCTATACTGATTCTGCTGAACCTGTCTGCCGCATTCGATATGGTTAACCATGCGGTACTTTTAGCAAGGCTGGAGGGAATGGGGGTGGTGGGTGAGGCCCAGAAATGGTTTCAATCTTATCTGGCTAACAGACGGCAGGCAGTGGCTCCCCCCCTTATGAATCAGACTTTGTTGATGTTGGGCATGGCGTACCCCAGGGGTCCGCAATCAGCCCAATATTATTTAATGCTTATATGAGTACTTTGATAGCTATTATTAAGTCACATAATGTCAGCCTTGTGAATTATGCTGATGATACTCAGCCTATTCTGTCACTGGAGGGGGACCATCCTATCTCACTAGAAAATGTTAATGCCTGTATGCAAGAAAAGTTACACTGGCTGAGAAATAACTCCCTGTAATTCAACGGTGATAAAACAGAGATGTAATGCTCTGCAGCAGGTAAAGTGCCATTCTCACTTCCGATTGACTTCTGGCCTATGCCCACGGATACACCTTTGGTACCCTCTGAGACGGTACGCAATATAGGAATCAGCTTTAATGACAAGCTGAACCTAGAGACTCAAGTTAACAAGATTGTTGGGACTAGTGTTTCCCTCATTAGAGTACTCCGGAAGATTCTTCCGATGTTACCAATCCAGGCCAGAGCTCAAGTGGCAAGGCGTGTTATTTTGAGTTGTCTGGACTATTATAACGCCTTGCTGCTGGAGTCTCTGAGGTGCCTGATTGGGAGACTCCAGAGAATCCAGATCGCTGTGGCAGAGACCACTATGATCATCACCATATCAGGCTTTTGCTAAGCTGCATTGGCTCCCTGTATTACAGAGGATACAATTTAAAACACTCTGTATTGTTTTTAAGACGCTGCAAGGGCTTGGGCCTAAACCGTTGCAGAGCAAATTTGTCTGGTAGGTTCCCACCCGCAGCCTTCGCTCCCCTTCAGCCAACCTTGGTAAAAATACCCAGGATCAGATGAGCAACATCGGGGGGAAGAGCCTTTAGCATTGCAGCAGCGCGGTTATGGAATGGTCTTCCTGCTGACCTGAGACAGATGCAGGACCTGCTGTTGTTTCGTAAGAAAATAAAAACTTGGCTCTTTCCTATAGTATAAGCATTTTTAAACACAGTTTGGCTCCAGTGCAGCACTCCTGGCTCTAGTGTAAATGTATCTCAGCCCCAGGATGCCCTTAGGGTTAAAGTGCACTTTATAAGTATGGATAACATAACATATACTGACATGATGAACAGAGTTATCTACCACCATCCCCTACCAGGGTGGGGGTGCTCCTAGAACGGCGAGTCTCCTGACATTTGAAGCATGTCAATTGGCTTCATATCTGCAGTGGAGCGCCTTGCATATACCACTAGCATTACTGCGGGTTGCCTGAGCTCGGCCGACTTACAGGCTTTACTGGCCCCCCCAGGTGCCTCCCTGTTGAACCTCTATTTCGATTGTTGTCATGTTCATGATGCTTGCTTATTTTGTCTTTTTGGAAATTATAAATAAAGGTTGCAAAAATTAAAAGGTTTAATGTGTAAGTCTCAGCAATATGTATAAGAACAGACTTAAAGATTTGTGGAGGGTCAGGAAATGTCGTAAAATAAGCCTTTCACTATAGCTCACAATTATATTGGGTGAGCCAAAAAAAAATATTTTATTTACGATGTGCCTGTATGGATATTTTTTGCACAACATTGATTAAGTGGCAGGCATAGACAGCTCAGGGTTGAAAGTAAGATTTCTAATGTCCAACAGTTTTCAGAATGCAGGTTGCTTAATCTGGAGGTGGATTAACTCGCCCTATCCCGAAAGTGACTCTTGAACGGAATCCTGGCATGCTCTCGAGATCTCTACAGAGGACAATTGGAAAAAAGTCACATGACATTACCACTATTATGCCTAGAAACATGCAACAGGTCAGAATTGTGTAAGAAGCATAACTGGAAGGAGAAACTTGCAACACCAGTGTTATTTAAAAAAGATATACATTTCTCAGAAAGTCAAGCAAAAGTATTGTAAGGGAGCTCAACCCAAGATAGTAATTTGCAGCACAATTTAACTCAATTTAACACCATAGATGCTCATGACGAGCTCAGCTCGTCATGAGGTACACCTCTTGTACACTCATGATGAGCTGAGCTCGTCATGAACAATGGGATTTTAAAAAATTCAGCATTGACGATGAATTTCCTAAGCACTGATGTGGTTAAAACAAAGAGGATATGAGGTGAATTAAAGTATGTTAATTACAGTACTGGCTTCTCCCGATCAACTGCAACACATAGATTAGTGGGAAAAGCAGAGATTCCTATGGGCAACTATACCCTCCACTCTAAGGAGCTATGGCCATACGGTGGCCACTCAACTCCACTCTCATGCCAATTCTTTTCCCTATCTATCTCGCCAGCAGGTACTGTTTTGGGAGACCAGCCTTTCTGTCACCAGTTTCCAGTTAGCACAGGTATCCTCCATAGCAGATACAGAGGCTCCAGTCACTGATACCCGCTGGAAGTACTCTCATCGATCATCAACTTACTTTCTGGGTCCACCTCTCAACCAAAGCAAACAGTAGGTTTTGAGTGATGTCACTGACCATGTCATGAGTGATGTAATATGTGACGTCATCAGCAGTGCATTGCACGCGCAAGTTATAGTGAGTCCATCTAACTATAACGTGGGAATTTCAATGGTTTTATGCGAGTAAAACTTCCAGCTAACTATAACTGGTGTGAAACCTATGGTTTTTTCAGTGAATTTAATAGGTTTTTTAAATGCTAATTCCTAACTATAACTGGTGTGAAACCTATGGTTTTTCAGTGAATTTCATAGGTTTTTTTAATGCTAATTCCTAACTATAAGTCTCACTTTATAAGTAAGACTGTTAGCGCTCTAGTTGTTTTTTAGAACACTCTGGTACATTCGGTCATTGGGCTACAGTTGGGCTACATCTAGCTGATATTTGGGCTACATTTGCTTTTTTTGTCTCTGGTGGCCATCTTTGCGCTACATTGGGCTACATAGGGCTACATTTGGGCTACATTTGGGCTCTAACATATATATAGCCCAATGTAGCACAATATATATGTTTTTCAAAGTTAATTTTCGTAAAAACCACTTGAGAATAGCAAAGGCACATTGGGCTACCAATCCCTACCATTTTTCCCAAATTCTTTTTTTAAAATTTTTTTTTTTTGCTATGGAGCACTCCCGGTGCGCGCCCCGGGGAGCGTACCGAAAAGCGTACTTTTATAAAGCGCCCGGGGCGCGCTCCGGGGAGCGTTCCGTAAGCGCCAAAATCGCGAACGAAAACATGATCGTGACGTATCGTGTAGCCGCGTCCGCGTGAAATGCACGGGGTAAGCACACCCGGAAGCACTGGAGCGAATACGATCGCGCAACGTAGACGTCCGACGCGCTTACGCGACGCGCCCCGGGGCGCGCAGCGTAAGCGCGTCGAGTCATGTGACCAGAAAATAACACTTTTCATTGGTTCATAACAGTTTTGGTTTCATAATGATGAAGCCCCTGCTCATGTGACCTGAAAATAACACTTTTCATTGGTTCAATAATAATTTTTTTTCTAAATTTTGAGAAACCCACCCATTTCTCTCACTATTGATTTGCACTTGGAGAGAGCAAGAGGTGTTTTGTGAATTATCTACTCATTAATTTCCTGATCTACAGCAATGGCTGCAAGGGAGTCATCCAGCAGTGATTCAGATGGATTTGTGCAAGAGGACCCTCCTCACCAGAAAACAAAGAACCACTTTATCTGGAAATTTTATGACATTCCTGAAGGACAAAAAAAAGTTAATGCAAGTAAAGTAACTTGTAAAATATGTGGCAGTATTTTATCCAGAGGCAATCCTCTAAAAAAATATAGCTTTGGAAATGCCAATTTAATTAGGCATGTCAAAAGAAGACAACCTAAAAATTATTCCAGGGAGAGTGTCAGGGAGCTGGCAGAGAATGCACGAAGAGATGGCGGCAGCACCTCCACTGGAGGAGCAACACCTTCAGGAAGAACACGTGCAAGAATGGTCCCTAACGTTCAGCCGGTCTTTGCAGGCATAACATTTTTATGCGTGGATTGTGACGAACTACTTTGTTATGGAGAGCAGAGCGTTGAACTCATTGCAATGAAGAGACAGGAACACCGATGCTCTCCCCGTCCCTAAATTTTCTCATTTTTTTGCTCCTGTTGAGCAGTTTTTGAATCCCTGTTTTTGTTTTTCCCCTGTAAAAAATCCCCAAAAAATATAAAATCGTTTTAAAAAATATAAAAAAATATAAAACATCAAAAACAAAAAAAGTTCTTTGCAGAACTACCTCCAATTTATAAAAAAATTCTATTTAAAAAAAAAAAAAGTGTCATTCTTTTTTCTCCATGGTCCGCTCCCCGGTGCGCGTACCGGGCGCTCCCCCCGCGCAAATCAAAAAAATTTTTTTTGCCCCGTGGGGCCCTTTTATGACCCCCACAACAAACCTAGGGGACTAGGGGGGGTGTACCCTGCCCCCTTTTGCTCATTTCCCCCTTTGATTTTTTCCACCTCAATCCTACCGAGGTACAAGATGGCGGCTGCTGCGGACTGTTTCGAATGTTTACAGACACCCGAGAGCCAATCAGCTTTCCGCGCGCAAGTCGCGTGGCGCGCTTTGAGCACTCCCCGGTGCGCGTACTGGGGCGAGGCTCTAGATATATATATTTTTTTGAACCTAAATTACTGAAAATCCACTGGAGCACATATCTTAAGACATAGCAAAGGCACATCGGGCTACCAGTCCCTACAATTTTGCCAACTTTGGTGGAAATCCATTCAGCTGTTCGGGCTAAAAGTGAAATAGATCGCCCTATGGAAATTAACATGGGGAAAACGCGTTTTGTGACCCCCCTTTTATCTCGGCCCCCGCTTGACTCATCCCCCTCAAACTTTAAGGGAAGGACCGGAGCGCCACAAGGCCATTTTGAGGAAAGTTTCAGGCAGATTCGTCAACCGGCGCTAAAGTTATTCCAAATAGAATTTTGAGATTTAACATTGAAAAAAATACTAACTATAACTACCTACTGGCGACCGCCAGTAGGTAATATATTAGTCCAATCCTGACTTGGCTTCCAAAAGAACAGGCACAGACTCCGTGGATGAAGATCAAAGGTTTTTATTAACCAACACAAACGATCAGACGCGTTTCGGCGGACAAGTCCACCTTGTTCACTACATCTATATATATAAATAAAACGCTCCATTCCCCTGTACCTCCCCAGGGAAAACACTAAGGAGGTTAGCAGATTAACAACGGGGTCTTTAATCAGTTCAAAACAAACGCGTTTCGGCGTTTAGGCTTCGTCAGTATAAATACACACAATGAAAAACACTCCCAGAGGGGACAAACTCTTTGGATTGGACAGGTATTCTGATGCTTGATCCTTTCTGTTTGGTAAACACCGAAATGAGACAGCTTGCTGCTTACTTCTGGTCCATCTCATTAACGTGAATGTGATAACACTAGTAACATCACATACGTATCAGGTGGGCCAAAAAATTATCTGTAGTTTCACCGAGGTAAATGGAAAGATCAAGCTGGTATGCAGGGCTACGGGTGGGGCCAAGGACAGTTAATATTACCCCAGCTTCTCTCAGGCCATGCCCACCAGCTTGAGACACTTTTTTCTTTTTGTGGGAGAGAGGTAAGAAAGTATGTTTGAAGATTTATCCATCTACTTCTACACTCCACCACGACCCATCCCACCTCATCAACAGAAGAAACCAACTAAGATGTGAGGCCTGTAAGATGATGGACTAGGATTGTTCATAAACTGTTTCACCTTCCAATTCCCAATACCTGATTCAGTTTCCCACAGGTCATTCATCTCCCAATGCTTCTTTGTACAAGTTAACCAATGTAAGAGGAAGAATATGTGTGTCTGTGCCCCAGTGAGGAGCCAGATGTTTGGATATTCTTTAGCCTAACAAAAAATCCAAAAAGTGCTATTTTCGGGTCTATTAACATGTAAACATACATATTTCACTATCTTACATTTTTTAACTTTTTGTGGTAAGTAATTTTGTGTTTTAATAGAACTACACATGGTCATCGCTGGCCATTACAATAACAGCAATTGAAGCTGCAATGGCCAATGACAAGATCCGTTTATGTCTAGTATAATGGGTCTGTCGGGACTGCTTAGCAGCGCACATCAATATGTAGCAGAACTATGCTAAAAAATAAATAAGGAGGAGGAATGGCAAGATATACATTCTTTACTTCAACTCAAGGCAGGATCGAATTGGTAAGATGCAATTAAAACAAAAGATAGCAGCGAAAAAAAGGTTGTAGTACAACATAACATATCACTCAAGAAAGTATAGCAAAATAGTAGTTGAGAGGAATTTGAAAATGTGCATGCAATAACATAAAGAGTAAAAGTGTTGTCTTTAGATTGTTGAAGCACACATCAGATGATTCCTGCAGACCATGAAACAAAATCCACACATACTGATGAAACTGAAACTGAACTACAGAATCCTGATTGTTACTGTACCATTACATTTCCTATTTGTATTCATGCATTTGTCCAAATTAATTATCTGAAACAATCCAAAACAAATAATTATTGACAATCCATTTGTTTCTTTCAAGAGAACCAGAAAGTGTATCCTATTAACCTAATGCCATTATGAATGCACAATCCTATGTTATTTAGTCACTAAATTCTACTGTGTTTTAACCATTTTCAGTGTGTTTCCGTATGCCATTGTGTACCCCTATTCAACTAACAAATCCTGATTACATCTGCCAGATAATTAGATTGGACAAATACATGCATACAAAAATAGAAATGTAATGGTACAGTAAAATCAGAATACTATAGTTAAGTTTCAATTTCATCAATGTATATTAATTGTATCCCCAGCTCCCAGTCTCACCCCAGGCGTTCTAGCTACAGCCCTGCGCTGATTTAGGCACAGGCGCACAAAGTTCCTAATAGTGCTGTTTTTTTCATCCAACCGCAGACATTTGGCAATTATTAAAAACAATTGTAAGGGACGTGGTTTCACAGTTAAATGCCAAAGGTTCAGAATGCAATGATCAACATCAGTTCAGCGAAGCTATTTACACATTGTTTAATTATTGAAAAGTTTGAACATTGTATGAAGCTACTAAGTTGATTTTCTTAATTTCACTCACTTAGAGGCAATTAGGTTAAAACCAATGCCCAAATAAAAATATATATATTTTGAGAAGAACTAAAATTCTCTGCTTTAAAATATGCATATAATACACAGTTGCAACAAAACATGAGGTCAGTTCTGAGAATTGGAATTTCAATATGCCAATTTCGTAGCTGAAGATGTGAATACGACTAACAAAAGCTACCTGAGAACTATTAGAAGGAAATTGTTGGCACTGAAGATCACATTCTTCTCAGAATCTCCTCTGTTTAATCATTGCTTAGAATTACATTAGAAGTAAGGGTTGCTGTTACATTTTGGAATAATGCTGCAGTATGTCTTATTGTTTGAAGTAAGATTTTGAGTAATAATCGATATCAATTGTTCTTCTCTTTCTCTTTTCTTTCCTTGCTGCCTCTCGCTTGTGAATTCTTGAATGATTCTGCATGATTCCTGTCTTCTTCACATTCCTTCTGCTCTGGTAAATTTTGATGAAATTGAATTGCAGTTCTGAAACCAAGTGAAAAAACAATCTCTAGTCCTAGATCTTCTATCCATTCTCTTTCTTCTGATAAAACACATACTATTGATACAAAGTGTGTAGATATGCCTTGTGTCCCTGAAAATTACATAAATGTTTCTGCAAATCAGTTGTTTCTGGGTGAGGAATTGCCTCTTATACATTCAGATGATGATATAGAAAAATCTGTACATGTCAACCCAGATGGTACCATGACTGTGGAAATGAAGATACGCTTGAGAATAAAAAGTGATGAGACCATACAGTGGACAACTACTGTGAGTCGTGCCAACATTCCAAGAGAAAGTAGCACAGTAGCTTGTTCTACAGCAGACCAAGGAGCCCAGTCTCCAGATCAGAAAAACATTGCTCCTAAAGACATTGGTGAGATCTTAAGTTCAGAAAAGAGACAAAATGAAAGTGCATTCACAGTGAGTGAGATAAACTGTGAAGAAAAAGTGGTGAGTGAGATACAATATGTAGAAAAAGTTCCAGAAAAGAGTTCAGAAACTTGCAATTTTAATACCTCTTCTAATGCCGCAATTGATCAAGATTCAAAAAGTCCTTTGTGGGAAAAATGCAAATCTTGTGTGCATAGACCACCCACTCCAGGGCCCAGAAAAGTACGCCAAAAGCAATCTCTTGTCAAAAGTATAACAACAGATTCTGATGGAAAGGTTCAAGAAAATGTTAGGCAATTTTCTTACAGTGAAGAAAGAGAGAATGGGGATTCCAAAGCTGAGTACTGTATGGTCACACATTCCATGACGCAAAGGCCACCAGCTTATGACAATGAAAATATCAATGACGTGGATGGTGTCCTTCAACATTCTTTGCAGGAGAACAAGGAGGACAAAATGCTCATCCACTTTAGTCGTAAAAGAAGTAGCCTAGTAGAGAGTAACACTACAAAGTATGTGCTAATACCACAGCAGGATGCCTGCCCAGGATCACTTGAAGGTACTGAATCTGCAGCTAATATCAACGCCTTAAAACACAACAGCAGGCCACTATCAGCAGACAATGGTTGTCTTCAACAGGAGCATGAAAGTATCAAAGAAATTAAAAGGTCCCAAAGTATCCTGACCAGGTGTTCTGAGATACTTACATCCAGTGAAGCAGCATGGTTATCTTCCAACTCTGTGCCTTCTTTAACCAGTGCAGATACCCTAGTTACTGCAGAAACAAATTCATCTACAAATGAGCTACCACCTTCTTCTATCTTGACATCAGAAGCACAATCTAACTCTTGTCACACAGACACACAGAATGTATCAAATGATTGTTTGGAATACAATGTAGGTCATGATCCTAGTTATAGGAAAGAGTCTACAACTACAGCCGGAGGACAAAAAAAGAAAAAGAGAAAATCTAATGGTTTCTCTATAAAGGAAAATATATTTGATGGCGAAGTAAATGCAGACAAACTGTGCACAAACAATGGGCTCTGTGAGAACAAGGAATACTTTCAAGGACCCCTATACAATAGAAAAAACATGCATGAATTCTCCACACAGGAAAAAGTTTCAAGTGATTTTGACAAACAGTTCCAAAACATACACTTACATCACCCAGGAGGTCAGGTTGAAGAAAAGAAAATATCGAGCAGTTCAAGAAATGGCATGCTTTCCAAAGAGGAAGAGCCACTTACGCATGATATGGGTTCCCAGGAATATCACACTCAGAGAGCAAGAACAAAGGGAACAAAACAAATGGCTAAGGTTAAGCCTAGATCAATTAAAAAGATTGCATTGCCCCCAATTACTAAGCATGAAAATACACTGGAGGATAGAATTTCCCAGAATCATGGAATCAGCTTTATCAGAAATCCTCTGGGATTGGAAATGGAAGGTCCACCGCCTCTCTGTGAGAGCCATAATGCTACTGGGCTTGTGCACACTGCACAAGAAATGAACAATTCCTATTTCATGCATAATTCTTTGGTGGAAATTGTAGATCCCACACCCAATGTAATCCAAATGACGAATGGTGTGGATGAAACTGAAAATGCACATGTGACTTCAAAGAAACAGAAAAAACGTAAAAAGAATAAGAAGAACATAAATCTCAGTGAAAATAAAAAGAAACTGGTTGTCACAGGAAAAGAGTTGGATTCACTTCAACCAGATGAGTGCTCTCCCGAGATCTGCAATCACTCACTTGAAAGTTACGTTCAGAGTTGGCTCCAAAACATATTTCCCAACTCCTCCTTGCCTGCACACAGGATGAATGTGTTAACTGCAAACTATGAAACACAAAAGGAAGACAGCATTTTGATTGACTCCGTCAATATATGTTCAAGCAAAGACACACAGCTCGCTGTACAAAGAGATGTGTGTATAACTGAAAACAGTCCAATGACTATTCTAATGGAAGACAAATCAATCCACAAAAAAGAAGTAACAGCATTGGAGAAAGAATGCATATTTGGATCCTCTGAAAGGCAATTTGGAAGCGTTGCATCAACTGAGGACAAAAACAAGGAGGAATTGTCATGCATAAACATTGACAAGGATACCAATCCTGAAGGAAAAGTTCTTTATGATGGAGGTGAAATTGAAGGAACAAAGACCAAGCTGAAGGTCGACATCCAGGGTATAAATATAGCTATTGGAATAAACACAGTGGATGTTGCAGTGCAAGCAGATGCTGAGTTTGTTAGTACCAAAGACATGGAGACTATGGCCATCTCCCCCTGCATGACTGATGGGACTTTGTGTTGTCCACAGCTCTCTA
The DNA here is from genome assembly GCF_964263255.1 of Lissotriton vulgaris. Classification (NCBI taxonomy): domain Eukaryota; kingdom Metazoa; phylum Chordata; class Amphibia; order Caudata; family Salamandridae; genus Lissotriton; species Lissotriton vulgaris. The sequence continues at coordinate 1,518,457,443 of NC_141691.1, forward strand.
ACACTAATATACAAAATGTTACATCTCAATGCCATTGCCTGCAGAGGTCACTAAGCTCACAGCATGCTTCTTCTACAGGAGTGGGCTCTTCTCCTCATCTTTTGCTTGCTTGGTTGATTGTACTGAATCTAAAAGATAGCTTGGCCAACATACTTCAAAATGATCAATCTCACCGAAGCTGCAGCTCTGCTGGCATACTAACATTACTGAAGACTTTGAAACAAATCGCAACCACAGAAAATGCTGATGACTTGGAGGCAGCTGTTGTAAACTTGCATGAACTAACACTAAACTATGACCTTGAAAAGAAAGAAACTGCACATCCCTCTCATTGTCTCCAAACAAAGGAGGTTAGTTATGGTGAGACATGTGAAGGGAATCCATTGAAAGGAATCAACACACCAACTTATGATTGCAGTGACAAGTCAGAACATGATTCTAAAGCAGCAACTGAAGACATAACAAGGGCAGATATTTCATTGGAAATCTTAAATATACCTAATACAACTACCGACGGGCTTTGCAGTGCAGGCTCAGACACTGAACATGATGACAATGAAGCAAAATGTACCACGGACCTAAATGAAGGCCAGTTTGATAAAGTCACTGAGTTTGGATCCAAAGAATCATCTGTAACTCTTACCAACATGGAGAGGAATGTGACATTTGATGAGGAAAATCCACCTTTATCCACTAAGAGGATAGACACAAAGAATGAACTTGGTGATTTTGTACAACAAAATATGGACAGTGAAATATCAATATTGGCTATGGAGAATTCAAATACGGGGGAAGATGACAGCACTGAATTAATGGCTAATGTAAAAATATCAGAAGAAAATGTGGCATTTATTACCTCAAACACAACAGCAGACATATGTCAAAATAAGTGTATAAAAAATGAAAAAGAAGTCAGTAAAATAGAGAATGATGCCTCTGAGGGATTTTCACCAACATCCCTGGCAACTCATTTGAATGATTCTGAACAAAACATGCAAACAGATATTGAAATCCTACCACAGAGGTCGAAGGTTAAAATGATAGTGCAAGAAATGGAACATAGAAGATGTTCAGATGCTCCCTTTGAGTTCAGAAAGTGTTTGCAAAGTCCTCTTTCTTCTGATTGGTCAGACTATAGACAAGACAGTGACGACAGCATAGCCAGTGATTCTATTTGTAAAGCATCCAGTGAGATAAATACTGAAAGTGGGGAGGAAACAGTACAGGAGAAACCTTACAAAACAGGACTTGTGAAGAGGACCATAGAAAGACTATTTGGTAAACCAGAAATTAGCCCTAAGTCTTCTCACAGTGCAGGATGTCCCTCATCACCTGAACCTGTTGACAATGACTCCAGCAGATCCTTGTCCCCCGCTCAAAGAGAAGTCAGCTCTTCCTGCCAAGATTTTCAATCTGAGAACAAAACCAGCCAAGCAAGGGCATCATCATCATCAGGGTCAACCTCATCACAGAGAAAGCAGAATCAGCATGCCTCAGCCAAAGGAATACCCAACAGTTCTTTCCCGTTACTGCAGCCTATTCATTCGGGAGAAGTGTTCAACTGTGACAGAAATGATTCTTTGAACATATATGATAAAGAAATATGTGCAATGCAAGAGTCTAAAACCAATGTAAACAATATTGATAATGATGGGATGCTGCTAAATAAAGGCCGGTGGCTTCTTAAAGAAAACCACCTAGTAAGGAAATCCCCACCAGAAAATACTGGAATGTATGGCAATATCGATACCACGTCAGCAGACACGATGTTTGATAATACCAGCGATGATGTCCCATACTCACATTTTAAAAATCAGAACCAACATCTACCAATAGCTGAAGTATCATCATCTGAGGTTGAGGACTTGACTAAGCCAAGTACCTTCCAATGCAACTATTTCAGCATGCCTCATGGCAGTGATTCAGAGCCTTTCCACGATGACTCGCAGATGAAAAGCAAACATCATGTTCTTAGAAATGCTCTAGCGCCAAAGAAAGTGAAAGAATCGCTGTCTGCAGGGATGAGCACTGATCACAAACAGAGAAACTCTGACGCTTGTGGGAATGGACCAGTATCCTCAGCAGTAGATTTTCGCTTACATGATAATAAGGTGCACCCTCTAGGGACTTCTTCAAATGCAGAGGTCGCTGAAAATCAATCTGCGGATGGAAATCACACAAACAGAGAACAGGTTCAAGAGCAAGATTCTTTGGATAAACTCCAGATTATCTGTGGCCAGCATTGTCCAATACTAACTGCCCTCTTGCAACCAACTGAAGAGAGAAGTAGAGGGTTTGCCTACTGCCAGCCGTCTGACATTGAGAACCAGCTATGCCTTCACTCTTTGTCCACAGAAAGGTTTAATATAAAGAAAATTGATAATTGGGCATCCTCAGATGAAAACACCAATGTATTCTGTAACAACAACAGTATCTTTAGGCAAGCACTTATCAAGGACCTTATACATAGGTTTTCTGCTAAAAGCAGGCAAAATTTCAATGAAGGTGTTTGTGACACAAATATACCCAGGGAAGAAATTGACAAAATACAGACATTTATAAATGTTTCACTTAAGGCATACATAAGTAGTCCAGGAACACAATGTCCACCAATAGAAGACCTGAAATCAAATGGAGGTAACTGTCAATGTCTGACAAATTCCACCTGCAAACAAATACAAATGCTTGCTGGGAGGGATGTTAACAACAATGTATCATGGCAGCAATGGAATTCTTTGCAAGAGTTAATAACTCACATAGATCACATTCCAACTAGCACATACACTCCTTCTCAGGGCACTGCAACCGAGTATGCTGATGCTAAGGAAGCTCCTTTCAAAATCATGAATAACAACTCTTCTGGAATTGTCAACAGATGGGGCGCTTCCTCTGAAGACTCACAAAAAAATGCAAGTGACACTGAAAGCAACACTGACCAAGAAATTCCATGACATTCAAACACCATACTTGGGCTGAAAGACATCACTTTGAAAAATAAATAAACTTAATGACTGCTGTTGACGCTAGCTATTTCAAATGCACTGATACGTAAAAGGTTTTATTAGCTACATGCAGACCCGATTCACAAAGGTAAACGTACACTATTGTGTAAGTTTATGATTGTTTGCGAATCACAAGCACATTTTCGAGTAGTATCTTTGCCACTGTGGAGTCGCCACACAAAGACAGTCATACCGTATTATGTGCGGAGTTTCTGTCACAAGTGGAGAGACTCCGCAGTCATAAAGATATCACTCCTAAAATTAGATCGTGAATAGCAAAAAATGTTAAGTTTACACAAAAGTGTAAGTTTACCTATGTGAATCAGGCCCCATGCAGTTTTACAAGACTGTTCAAAAGAGAAAAAGATAACTTTTTTCTGCAAAATGATCTGCTTGCACCAAAGGCCAACAGTGTATTTTGATAATATGTATATTAATTTATACATACTGTCAAAGATACTTAAATCAATCAAAAATATAAAGTGGATGATATTTCCAGACAGAATATTGATAACATAGGCAATTTAAAATATAGAAATTAATGTTATTCCCTTTTTAACAATTTAGCACCAAATATTTTTAAAGTAAATTCCTTTTTCTTATACATCAGTGATTTGACCCAGGATAAAAATCTCGCTAGGCAAATAAATGTGATTCTGTAAGCAAGAACCCTACAAATGACCATAGTTTCATCACACTTTTTTCTCTTACAGTTACAAAACAATGTGAATGTGCACAAGTGACTGTGAGGTGCAGAACGTGCTGAGGCGGGAGTGATCTGAATCTGCAAAATGTGTATCAAAGTCTGAAGCAATTATGTGCATCCAGTGTTACACAAATCTTTTTATTTAAATGATTCTGCACACTTTGGTGAACACTAACATGAGCAGACCTGTTTAAATAAGAATATTTGTGTAACACAGGCTGCCTGTATTTGCTGGTGCCTAAGCACAGAGCACGATTTACTGTCCACTGTTGCTTATCTACACACACATTGTTTTGTAACTTCTCAGGGGCGTAGCTACATCTTGTGGCGCCCTGGGCTATCCCTCAGATTGCTGCTCGTTGGGGGGGGGGGGGGGGGGGGGGGGATGGTGAGCACCTGAAAGATGTCCGAGAGACACGTAGTATTGCTGCTAATAGTCCTCGTGGCCAGTAGCACTGACCTCTGTTGGAGTGGACATTGGGGCACCCAAAGCGAGATCACCTGACTCTGCAGCCAGGTGGTCAAAGGGGTGGGAGATGACCGTCAGAAAAAATGTTGCTTGTAACTTGCACTGAGTGCTCTGTCCAAACCTCCAAAGCCCTGGTCATGTAGAACCCCAGTTGGTGTGGCAAGCCAATCAGCTGGAGCATATGCTGAAGCCATGCGGGAGAGGTGGGAGAGGCGGTAAATACGAATCCTACCTGCCTGCCCCACTAAAACCTGGAGGGGCCGAGGAGTGGGAGGCTGGGCCTTAGGGATAAGAAACCCCGAAGTCAAAAATAAACTAAAACTAAGCAGCAATATTTCATGGTGCAATCTAAACTTAACACAATGTAGGTAGGTTTCTCTCTCACCTCTTTCAATTAGTCCGAGAATAGCTGCTGCAAGTATAAAGCACAGTGCCCGCCGGCGCCCCCAGGCCAGAATTGACTGCTCGACACGACGAGAGCGTAGCAGTGAGCGCATAATGCCTCACTGCTATGTTCTGATCTCGAGGCGAGGGCTGGCCAAAAATGTCCATTACAGGGCCGTCATTGGAAGCGCTCGCACGCGCCGCGCAGTGCACACACGCTACAACTGATTGACGGGCCTTGTCTCTGAGCGAGGCTGAGACGGGGCGGGGGGCCACAACGGTCAGAGTGACTCGGAGGACTGTGGGACACTAACGCGGTGAGACTTAGGCCGCGCTGCAGTCTGCACTCCTGACTGATCTGCTTTCGGTAACTGCAGCAGGCACAGTGCAAACGCAGGACTTTCAATTAAATTGCCAAAAGTAAGTCCCGCGTTTGTGTGCACTGTGCATACAGCCTGCAGTTACCGAAGCAGGTCACGTCAGATTAAGGAGTGCAGGCTGGAGCGCGGCTTTGCACTTGCCACTTTTACTGTCTGGGCCATGGGCGGCGGCCGCGGCACTGGAGGCCCGTTGCGGCCGCGGCCGCCTTAATAATTTATTTGGGACACTGTGTTCGTACCCAAATAAATTATAAAGGCCGCTGTGGCCGCAACGGGCCTCCAGTGCCCCGCGGCCGTGGCCGCCTCAAAAATTTTGCCCGCCCCCTCCTAGCTAAGCCACTGTAACTTCTGATTATTTAAAATATTCTTTTGCAATACATTTCCTATATACAAAACGAGATACAATTATTACCTCAGGGACCACTGGTCTTCTGAAATCTACAAATAACTGTAGTCAGTGGCATATATTTTAGTAACAGATGGCCAAGAATCACCTCTAATGCTTGTAATCCTCTTGTATTTAATATAGGAATAATGCATATCCATATCGTGGCTTAGGGTTATATTTCCAACAACAATTAAGTATTCGAGTAGGAATACAGAACATATGGTCCATCACAATTGCACTATATGATGGTGCTTGAAAACATTAGCATTTTGTTGTAAAGGTTCTGTGATTTTTCAGAAACCAGTAAAATAACATGGGAACTTACTTTAACAAGAAAATGATACCGGTTTAATGGGAAGGTTTTATGACTCGGCATCTGTGTTTAGTCCCTTTGACGAAAATCAATTTCCTAATTGATAAACACATGTGGACTTAGACTGTCTCAAGAAATAGTGTACTTGGTTTTCTGCCCTTATATTAAGAAATAGTATTGTTCCAAGGGAAGTGACCATGAAATAATGAATGGCATGATTACATTTCTCATTTGGTAATTTCGCACCAGAGAAAACCCATTACACCACCTTGCATTTTTTCCCCAACATGAATTTGTACAAGAGGCTGCGTTTTCCAGGTAGGTATGAGGGATAAGGTGTGGAACCAGTTATATTATACACATGCTCCATTTATTTTCCCTCCTTCCAACCTATTTTCTATGTGTGAACATAGCAAACGATATGTGACTCAAGTTTTGTGAACGCCCCGGAGTTGTAGACTTAGGGGCATTCATAGGTATTTTTAAATACACCTGATACATCGGTGGGAATGTGCTTAACTTTAACCTTTCACAGGGGTACCGAAATAGGCCTAAGTCGCGGTTCTACCTGAGTAACCACATTTTCTATGGGTCTATATCAGTTATGCACACGAAGATTAGGTAACGATGGAAATATTGTGAATAAGCAAAAAGTCATATCTTGCCATATATGAAGGTCTTACTTTCGCTTTCTGTAAATTACAATATTTTGTGAGCTTCTGCAGATTAAACTCCATATTTAGCTCACTCATTTGACGTGAATGAAATAAAGAACAAGGTGAGATCAAGCGTTCTAAATTATCTGCAAGAGTTAACGTCCTTCATCAGTATGTTCCATCTTAAATTCTTTTGTATAAACTGAATGTTTTACTAAGCAAGCACAAATTAAAGAAATAATGACATATGCACTATTATGTTGCATGTTTAATAAATCTGTGATAAACTTATAAATTCTGAGCAACTCTGAAGAGCTTCCATATATGTTTTTATGGTTATTATTTCTGCAGTTATTGCCTTGACCAAATTGCATTTCTTAAGATAAATATTTGTGTACAACTGATCACAACAAATATTTTGAATGTAGTATTAGCTTGTAGAGACGAATCGTTTTGTGGAACTATTTCCACATTTTTGTCTCCATAGCACTCATAGTGAATACCACTTTTATAAATTGATTTTGTATTTGTTTATTTATCCTGCCACAAAGTAAATAAAATTACGTTTTATAGGTTTGAATTATGAGCAGGAACTATAAACTATAAATATGAAGACAAATAGTCAATGATTGCATTGTTTCAACAATATTTTAAATAAATGCAAATGTTTTCCTTCTGTGGTGCAGTTTTATTTCCTATGGGACATTCCAACTAGTCAACATGATGTTAGCAAAGTTGCATCAGCACATCCGGACTACTTTCTTTGACCATCATCATGCCAACAAGTGAAAAGAGACATTTGTCTTGCACTTCTGTTACACAGAAATGTAATACTTCTGGTTTTAAGGCCTGCATGGAAAACAGTACATTATTTTAAAAATGAAGCTAACAGGTCTGGATTTAATGTACTGATGAGTGTGGATATATGCATTCATAAATGTTACTTACAAACGTGCATGTACGTGTGTTTTAACAGTTTAAAGCTGCTGTATAGGCTTTGCTCAAGACAGCAAAAATAGCAAAAATTATTGATTTCTCTATACAATTCATATATGTGATAAAGAATTAAAAGTCACAAACAAAGTAATTCAAGAGTATACATTTCAGGAGTAAAATAGTCCCTTTTGCATGCCAATGAAAGCTTACATGGCAACATTTTAAAGAGAAAAGTGGGAGATTTAAAACCAAATAATCATGAGAATGTAGTTCCACCATTTACTTCTATCGGGGCCTGAATCGGGTTACTGTCATGTATGGGCTTTGCAAGTTTGCTGCTGCAGTATTGGATATTAGAACCACAATTGTACTTTTTTTTCTTTCCTGTCAGAAGCATGGAGAAAGCGCTGTGGCAGGCAGAGAGAGCATGATGCAAATGTTGTGCACTGGCTTGCAGGCAGAATTACACAATACCAGGCTTTGCCAGCTGATGCCCGCAGAGGAATCAGGTTTTTGCAGGCAGGAATCAGGAGGTGGGAGGCTAGCCTTGAAATCGGTAGTCTCCCATCTGAAACTGGAGGGTTGGCATGTATGTGAAAGCTTTCCTGAAAGTCAGAATGCTGTACCAAATAACCAGTAGTTTGAGGTGAAAAGGTAACTGCTGTTTTCCTGACATGGGCCTCCGACGAGAAGCAAGAATGCTTCTAAACGCGTATGGCCAAGGGACTGAATATCAGGATGGGAAGCTGCATGTTTTCAGAACAAAGGTTTCGCTAACGTACCTGCGAGTGGAGTGCGGCCTCATCTCTGAGCAGCTTTGTGGAAACACAAAATATATATATATAAATATAAATATATATATATATATATATATATACACATTACCTAGTTAGGACCAAGTTTCCATAGGAAATCAGCAACATTCTAATTGGAATAACTTGGCACCAGTCTACGAATCTTCACGAAGTTCTTCAAGAAAGTGGCCTGCTCTGCTCCGCTCCTTCCCTGAAAGTTTGGGGGTGATTTGTGAAGCGGGGCTGAGAAAAAATGGGGTCCCAAAACGTGTTTTCCCCATGCAATTTTCCATAGGACATTTAGCCAGGGCTACAGCTCGAACGGCTGAACGGAATTACACCAAATTTGGCAAAATGGTAGAGTTCTGTTAGCAGATTTCCCTTTTTGTTAAATGGTGTAAATCCGTTCAGTAGTTCCTGAGAAAATCAAAAGTAAAATCATAGATATATCTATAGATGAAGTACCAATGAAGTACCGTACTCTGTACTGTACTCTGTAGGAGCACGAGCTGCATGCTAATTGGCTGTTAACACTTCAAACTGGGAAGTGTTGGCAGCCATCTTGTGCCTCGTTAGAACCGCGGCACAGGAAAGCAGTGAAACAAACGTGCAAAACACGCAAAGAGGGCAGGGTAGAAACACCCTGGCCCCCTAGGCCTGCTCAGGGGGTCTCACAGGGACCCCCAAGGCCCCAAATTAATTGAATTTTTTTTTTAAATCAGGAGATACGCCTAGGTACGCGTACACCGTGAAAAAAAAAAAAAACCTGGTCTGCTTTTTTTCAAATTAGCCCCCGGGGGGACAAAATCCTGGGGGCATATGATGTCATTTGAGATGTCATCAGTGATGTCACTGACCATGTCATAAATGATGTAATATGTGACAGCAGCAGTGGATTGCGGGTCCGCAAGATATAGTTAGTACAACTAACTATATCGGAGGAATTTCAATGGTTTTGTATGAGTGAAATTTCCAGCTAATTATAACACCCCTAAAACCTATAGTTTTCTCAATGGATTTCTAAGGTTTTTTAAATGCTAATTCCTAACTATATCAGACCTAAAACTTATGGTTTATTCAGTGAATATATATATATTACCTACTGGCCGTCGCCAGTAGGTAGTTATAGTTAGAACCTAGTTTCCATATGAAAACGTTTTTTGATTTGCCAATATATTTGGCACAGTTTGATGAATCTTTGCAAAAGTTTCAAAATGAATGGGTCGGCCTTCTTAGTTTCTCTGTTGAAAATATCAGCGTGATTCGTGAAACAGGGGCTGAGAAAAATGTGTGTTTTCTCCATGTTAATTTCCATAGGAAATTTTCGAACAGGCAACAGCCCGAACCTCTGAACGGAATTACACCAAAATTGGAAAAAGGTAGCTCTTGGTTCAGAAAGCGCCCTTTTTTTAATTGGTGTAAATCCGTTCAGTAGTTTTTGAAATATTAAATGAAAAACAAATATAGATATCTAGGCGGAGCCTAACCACACATCTCCTTTCAAGCACGAGCTTCATTCTAATTGGCTGCCAATACTCCAAACCAGGAAGGGTTGGTAGCCATCTTGAGCCTCGCATCAAGTGAAAATCAAAAAGGTGAGATATACAATGCAAACAAGAAAAGGGGGCAGAGAAAAAACACCCTGATACCCCTAGGGTTGCACAGGAGAACCAAAAAAAGTATTTAAAAAATATTTTCAGGCGCTGTGCCGCCGCTGCGCGAATCCGTCTGAAAATTGAATAAAACGAAGCGTGGGTTCCTAAGCTTTGTTTTAAAAAAACCCTGAATGGGCCAGGTCCCGGGGCAATTTGATTTATGTAGCGGGAGCCCCGCAGCCCCAGTGACCTCCACCTCCCAGGAACTTTCTAATTTATCCACGGGGCCCACGGCCCAGCACCTACCAGGGGCTTCAAATCAACTGCTCCTTGGGCATGCTGTGTAACAGACTGTTTAGGGAATATGCTGTTTCTGTTTTAAAACACACAACACACAAACCTGCGAGTGTAATGATGCTATGGCACAAGCCCACATGGACGGGCAGCTCAGTGTGAAGAGAACCTGCTGCAGATACCACATGTTCTAGTGCTCAGACTTTTATCTTTAAGGAGCAGTAAACCATGCTGCTACATCAGTTTAGCAATTTTAGACTTTAAACTACTCCTTAATTTGAGCCAGGATCTACCAGTGTGCACATGGGCACTTAATTATTAGCACTTACTCTTGGGGCGTGCTGTGTAACAGACTCATTAGCGAATATGCTGTTTCTTTTTTATAACACACAACACACAAACCGGTGAGTGTAATGATGCTAAGGCACAAGCCCATATGGACGGACAGCTCAATGTGAAGAGAGAGCCTGATGCGTAGACCACGTGTTCTAGTTCTCAGCATTTCATCTTTTAGGAGCAGGCAACCATGCTGCTACATCAGTTTGGCAATTTTAGACTTTAAACTACTGCTTAATTTGCGCCGGAGTCTACCAGTGCGCACATGGGCACTTAATCATTAGCACTTGCTATTTGGGCCTGCTGTGTAACAGACTTTTTCTAGGGAATATGCTGTTTCTGTTTTATAACTCACAGCACACAAACTGGCGAGGGTAATGATGCTAAGACACAAGCCCACATGGACCGACAGCTCAGTGTGAAGAGAGCTTGCTGCAGAGACCACGCATTTTAGCGCTCAGCTTCCAATCAATAGCTATGCACATATCCAATCACTCTGTGAATACTCATGTAGTTATAAATTTATCATGCTCTATCCTTGCACTCCTCTAATGACCCAGGCAGTACTCATGCACTCCTGCAATCACCCAGATACTAACCATGCACTCATACAATAATCCAGGCACTACCCATAAACTAATGCAATCAGTTAAGCATTAGCAATGTAGTCTTCCAATCACCCAGACATTACTCATGCAATCACCCATGCAGTTCCCATGCAATCCTCCAATCACACAGTTACTACCCATGCATTTATGCAATCACCCAGGTACTACGTATACACTCATTCAATCATCCAGATATTACCTATAAACTCATGCAATCACCCAGGTATTACCTATAAACTCATGCAATAATCCAAACATTACACATGCACTTACACAATTAACGAGGCATTACGAAAGCACTCTTCCAGTCACCCAGGCACTACTCATTCACTGATACAATTACGCAGGCACTACCTATGCACTGCTGCAATAACCCATGCACCACCCATGCATTCCTACAATCAACCAGCGAGTAACCATAGACTTATCCACGCATTCCACCAATACCCAAGCACCTATAAAATCACCACACACTACTCTTCCACTCTTGTAATCACCTTGAGACAACCCATTAACTCATGCAATCATCCAGACATTACCCATAAACTAATGCAATCAGTCAAGCATTACTCATGTACTCTTCCAATTTTCCATACATTACCTCCATACTCATGCAATCACCGAAACGTTAACCAAGCAGTTACAAAATCACCAAGAACTACCCATGCACTCCTCCGATCACTCAGGCACTACTCATACACTGTTCCAATCAACCAGGCAATACCCATGTATTCTTCTAATCACCCAGACACTACTCAGTCACTCCTTCAATGAACCAGCCTGTATACATGCACTCCTCCGATCACCCCGGCACTAGTCATGCACTTATGCAATTACCCAGGAATTACCTAGGCACTCATGTAATCACTTTGGCACTATCCATGCACTCATGCAATCACCCAGGCACTGCCCATACACTCATGCAATCATTCAGGTATTAACCATAAACTCATGCAATCACCCAGGCATTACACAGGCACTTACAAAATCACTCAAGCAATACCCATGCACTTACAAAAACACCAAGGCATTACAAAAGCACTCTTCCAATCAGCCAGGCACTACTCATGCACTGATGTAATATCTCAGGGACTACCCATACAGTACTCTATTCACCTGTTCACTAAACATGCACTCCTCCGATCACACAGCTACTAGCCATACAGTTACCCAAACACTCCACCAATACTGAAGCACTTTTAAAATCACCATACACTACCCTTGCACTCTTACAATCATCCAGGTGCTACCCATCCACTCATGCAATCATCCAGGCATTAATCATAAACTAATACAATCATTCAAACATTACCAATGCAGTCTTCCAATCACACATATATTACCTCTGCACTCATGCAATCACCCAAGCAGTAAATAGGCATTTTCAAAATCACCCAGGCACTATCCATGCACTCTTCCAATCATCCAGGCAGTACTTGTCGACTCATGGAATACCCCAGGCACTATCCATTCTCTGCTCCAATCACTCATATACTACCCATGCACTCCTGCAATCACTCAGTCACTAGCATGCACTTAAAACATCACCATGCACTATGCTTGAACTCCTCCAATCATCCAGGCACTAACCATGCATTCATGCAATCACCCAGGCACTACTCATGCACTTCTCCAATCACTCATGCAAGCATTCTGCCAATATCCAAGCACTTAAAAAATCACAAAATCACCACACACTACCTTTGTACTCATGCAATTACCCATGTACTACTCATACAGTTATAAAATTACCCAGGCATTACCCATGCACTCATGCAATCCCTCAGGCACCACCCATGCACTCATGCAATGAACCATGTATTACCCACACACTCGTCCAGTACCAGTCAGCAAAAAGCGGGGGAGTGCCCAGGACACATGATGACTTTGCAACAAGGCCTATTTCTGCACTTTTGATGGTTCTTTTTGCAAATCTCTTGCTTCTTTCTGCACCTTTCTTCCTCTTTCTGCACATACCCTATGTATGTAGGCATAGTTCGAAATTTGCATTTAAAAAACCTTTGAAATTCACTGAAAAAAACATACGTTTTATAAGTGCTTGGGTTTTAGCGCAGTGATTGGATAAGCACATAGGATTGGCTGGGTGATAGGAGCACTGCATGGATAGTACCAGGTAGATTACTGGGCTGCATAGGTAGTCTCCAAGGTATTGCAGCAATGCATGTGTTAGTGACTGGGTCATTGCATTAGTACATGGGTACTGAGTGGATATTTAGAGTACTGCAAGGAGAGTGCATGGTGAATTTAGAAGTGCTTGGGTATTGAAAGAGTGTTTAGATTAGTACATGGTAGTGGCTGTGTGACTGGAGGACAGCACAGGAAGTGACAGGGTGATTGCTGGACTGCATTAGTACTACCAGGGGAATTGAAGGAGCGAATGTGAAGTGTGTAGGTGGTTAGAGGACTGCATCGGTAGTACACAAGGATTGTAGCAGTGCATGTGTTAGTGCCTGGATCATTGCATGACTATATGGGTAGTGACTGGATGATTAGAGTGCTGCAAGTACAGTGCATGGTGATTTTATACCTGTTTGGGTTTTGGTGGAGTGATTGGATAAGTGCATAGTGCTGACTGGGTGATTGGAGGAGTGCATGGGTAGTGACAGAGGGGTTTCTGGAGTACATGGGTACTACCTGGGTAATTGGAGGAGTGAATCAGTAGTGTAGTGGGTTAGAGGTCTGCATGGGAAGTGCTTAGGTGATTGTAGCAGTGTATGTGTTAGTGCCTGGGCCATTCCATGAGTACATGGGTAATGACTGGAAGATTAGAGTACTGCAAGGAAAGTGCATGGTGAATTTATAAGTGCTTGGGTTTTGTTGGAGTGATTGGATCAGTACATGGTGTTGGCTGGGTGATTGAAGGAGTGCATGGGTACTGACAGGGCGATGGCTGGAATGTATGGGTAGTGCTCAGGGTATTGTAGCAGTGCATGTGTAAGTGCATGGGTCATTTCCTGAGGACATGGATACTGACTGGATGATTAGAGTACTGCAAGGAGAGTGCATGGTGAATTTATAAGTGCTTGGGTTTTGGATTAGTACACACATGTCACATCAGTCCCGCCCCCTCCCTTCACCACTGGCAGGTTTTAAGTTGGGGGATTAATTCCCCTTATATCCTGAGGGTGCTTTTGCGCAGTGGTGAAGGAAGGGGGCGGGCCTGATGTGACGTGTGCAAACACTTCCTGTGGCATGTTTTAAGTTGGGGGATTAAGTCCCCTTGAATCCTGAGGGACCCTGGGGGCCAACTAGCCCACCAGGTACCTCCAGTACGCCCCACAGAGCTGTGTGGCAGAGAGGTGGTCCAAGGCCATGCCTCTTTTTACACCTCTCTGCAATGCAGCTCTGTGGGGCTTACTGGAGGTACCTGGTGGGCTAGTTGGCCCCCAGGGACCTTCAGGATGCAAGCAGGCTTAATCTTCCAACTTCCAACACAACAGAAGGCCCGTTTGCACAGTGTTGAAGGGACAGGTGGGGCTTGATGTGACAAGTGAGCAAACGCGCCCTGTGCTGGTTTTTAGGTTGGGGGATTAAGTCCCCTTGAATCTTGAGGCTCCCTGGGTCCCAACTAGCCCACCAGGTACCTACAGTAAGCACCACAGTGTGGCGATCCCCGGACTTCAGTTGGCCTCGAACCCCCCGAACAATTAGTAAACAATACCCAGGAAGGTGGCAGTCCCCTATGCTGCGAAACGTGTCTGTGCCTTTTCGCGCCTAATTTACATGTGACATTAAGATCCCCAGTCCTACAGAGACCCCGCAATATAATATTTGGATTGGCCATGGAATATTACCTATTAGGGGCCTCATTTAAATGAACGGGTGAGAACCCGATTTTTTTTTCTTTCCATTTTTACCATCCGCATCCCCTCTATTAAAGCGATACAAGGTTTTCCTCCTCTTGCTTCAAGTAGTCAAACAAGGATTTGGTATCACAGGGTGAAAGCCATGCACCTACCCTCTAATAGCAAACACAAATGTCTGGCAAATGCACACCCTGGCATTAGTAGAAAAAGCTACACGAAGAAAATGGGTCTTCAGCACAACGCAAGCAATTTTGAAATATTGGTGAGTGCTGCCTTCTTTTTACCTTTTCCCGATCATCGCTAAATTTATGTAGTGACTAGGCATAAAGCAGTGGATCCGATAAGTAGAATAATTACAGGAAAAAAGATACTTGAAACAGCCACCAAAAGGAGCAGACAGCAAGGCAACCTTCTTCTCCCGCACCGTGTACAAACTCTGCAAGGTTTCCCTCATGACAGCCCTACATTCTAACATTACATACTCAGATTCTAGTAGAATTACATACTAACATTCTACTATGACTTACATTGGAATACTACACAGATCACATGACTTTACAGCAATGAGCTCATGGTTTCGTCCACGAGTCTTGACACTGGTAGCGGTGAGTAATTTGCTTCCCACTCCCTGTATTGTATAAACGCAAACTAACACTAATTCTACAGGTATACTACAGCGCCCAAAGCACATCACTTTACAGTATTGAGCTCGCAATTTAGGCTCACGGTTTAATCCCTGAGTCTTCACACCAGTAGGGCTGAGTAGTTCACTTCCCACTCCTTATATACTATAAACGCATACCAACATTACTTACATACTGCAGCGGGTAGTATCCTACAGCGCCAAGAGACCATCAATTTACACCAATCAGCTCGGTTTGATCCCCGACTCTTCACACCGATAGGCGCGTGTTCTTTGCTTCCCACTCGCGGTAATGCATAAACGCAAGGTACCAGTCAGTAGTTCGCTTCCCACTCCCTGTAGGGTATAAACGCCTACTAACACTACTACTGTTCCCAGAACCCATCCCTTTACAGCAATTACCTCGGTTTCATCCCAAAGTCTTCACTCGGGTAGGCGTGAGTACTTCGCTTCCCACTTCCGGTATACTATAAACACACAGTAGCGGTCAGAAGTTCGCTTCCCACTCCCTGTATGGTATAAACACCTACTAATACTACTTGTACACATATACTACAGCACCCAGAGCCCATCCCTTTACAGCAATCACCCCGGTTTCATCCCCAAATCTTCACACCGGCAGGCGGTAGTACTTCGCTTCCGGTATAGAATAAACGCATGATAGCGGTCAGAAGTTCGCTTCTCACTCCCTGTATGGTATAAATGCCTACTAACACTACTTGCACACATATGCTACAAAGACCAGACCACATCACTTTACAGCAATGACTTCATGGTTTAGGCTCTCGGTTTCATACCTGAGTGTAGCACCAAATCATATCAGCACCATGACTACTTCACTTCGCACTCCCCCACAGAGTTTATAGTGCTCCTACACTCCTTTCCAACTTTGTTTGCCCTTTTTTCCCCTTACTCACTTCAACAGAATCAAAAAATGGCGGCCAACACTTCCTAGTTGCAACCGCTCGTAGCGCTCGCAGCCAATCAGATGGCAGAATTCCCAAATATCAATATCTGTAAATTTCGATATTTCTCGAAAACTACTGAACAGATTTACACCAAATAAACAAAAGTGTGCTTTCTAGACCAAAACCCTTCTACCCTGCCAAATGTGGGGTAATTCCATTTTCAGTCCCTCCTTTTTTCTCGGCCCCCCCTTGACTAATCACCCCCGAACTTTCAACATAGGAGCTGATATGAACAAAGAATTTGTTTTGAAAATTTCCTGAAGATTCATCAAATCACGCCAAAGTTATAAGCAAAACAAAAAATTTTCTTCCTAAGGAATCCAGTCCTAATTATAACTACCTACTAGCAACCGCCAGTAGGTTATATATATATATATACATATATATATATATATATATATATATATATATATATATATATATATATATATGTATCACGCTCCCAATGCACCTTCAAGCCGAGGCACTCGCAGGCGGGTGCTTCTCGTGGTGGTGCCCCACGTTCAAATCATCGCTGCGCAGACTTCATTATCCTTTCCAATAAAGTCGAGCTCTCAAGGGGGTATCGTAATGGGTCTTTTAATCAGCAAAAGCAAAACAGACGCGTTTCAGAGATTCCGTTGTCAGTGTTAACTCTGATCACTGCGAGGAGGCTTTTTTAAATTCATTAACGTCATCCGTGTAACAACATAGATGACGGTGTACACTCTCATCACATTGCCTTTTTTCTTGGTGGCCATTTTAACACAATAATTGTCATCGTATTTACATATTGGATCCCATGATTGCAAGCCACTAATACAACCACGAATCCTTCATTTGACAGTGAAAAGAATTGTTTTCAATCTATACAGAATATATAATATATATATATGTACAAAAAGACCCCTTTGTGTCAAATGATAATTATAGTGATTTTCACCGTATATCGGCGCAGAAAATCGCTATAATTATCATTTGTTTAGATAGAAAACAATTCTTTTCACTGTCAAATGAAGGATTCGTGGTTGTATTAGTATTATATAGATATACATTTACATTGAAGAGTGAGTGGAAGTTTTAGTGCTTGTATGAAGAATTTACTAGTAGAGTGAATAACTGTCTAAATGACTAATTTAAAGTGTCTCACTAAATATATGGGATAGCGATTAAAGTGTGTGAATATCTGTATCAATCTGTGTCTTATTGTGTAAACTACTCCCTAGGTTGGTTACTACCTATGTGAAACTCTATATTAGTTTATAATTAGTTAAGTGTCTATTTGAATGGGAGAGTGAATGTATCTGAGGTTGGGTAGGAGGTGTGTGACTGCCCAAAAATGTATAAATAGTTGATTTAGTAGATTTATGACATTAAGACTGCATGTGGAAACAGTTGTTTGGGTGAGTGAATATCTTTATGGGTGAGATGATGATTAAATATATTTTTGAATGATGCATGTCTAATAAAGTAGAAATATAAAAGGAAGTGTATGTCACAGTTCTTGTTTTTAAATAAGTATATATAAGACTCAGTGATTGTATAAGCGAGTGCATAGAAAACAGTATACTTATAATAGTGATCTTATAACTCACTAAATATGACTTTCTATGTATATGAATAAATAAAGTACTGTTTGTATAAGTGTGTAGCTGAGTAAATGTAACTATAATCAATTGTTTGCATGAGTGAGAAGGATGGCTGCATAACTGAATAGGATGTGTGCTGGTGTGTAATGTCAATATAAGTGTATAAGTATTTTTAATAATGTTCTATTGATCTTTCTTAGCATGTATATGTGAATCTATAGGTAAGTGTTTAGATGTATGTGTAGATCTACAAATCAGTGACTGGGTTTTCAGAAAGTTGTATTGGTATGTGATTGTTTTAAATATGGTACTCTATACTTCATAGTGAGTGATGAAAGGCTATACTAGTGTATGATGAGGTGTATCAGATAGTCACATGGATGATGTCATCAGTGATGTCATTTGAGATGTCATCAGTGATGTCATCAGTGATGTCACTGGCCATGTCATGAATGATGTAATATGTGACATCATCAGCAGTGGATTGCGGGCGCGCAAGTTATAGTTAGCGGAGGAATTTTAATGGTTTTGTACGATTGAAATGTCCAGCTAACTATGACACCCCTAAAACCAATGGTTTTTTCAATGAATTTCTAAGGTTTTTTAAATGCTAATTCCTAGCTATAACATGTCTGAAACCTATGGATTTTTAAGTGAATTTCAAAGGTTTTTTAAATGCTAATTCCTAACTATAACATGTCTGAAACCTATGTTTTTTTCAGTGAATTTGAAAGGTTTTGTAAATGACAATTTTTAAATGAATAAATTTTTATATATTTTTGATACTGATATACTACATTTTTTTAAACTATTTATTTTTAGATATTTTATTTTTTAAATGACATTACATATTTGTAATATAAATTGAAAAAAAATGTTTTTAAAAATATTGTAATTCTAAGATTTTTTTATTTATTTTATATTTCTTAAAATGTATATTCTTTATTGTTTTTTTTTTAATTTTTGGGGGGGAAGTTGTGCACCGAAAGCGTAACTTTCTCGAACACTGAGCGGAACATAGCTGCCATTTTAGGATTTTTGAGTAGAATCCGCGTAGGGTGTGCGATGGGTGCGTATTTTCCTGCGCGATTGCTATACGACCGGTACGCAACTCCTGCCGCATACGTGACATATACGTATTACGTTACGCGACGCTCGTACACTTCCGTGTGATGTCATATACGTGTTGGACGCAGTGGTTGCGCGAGTCTCGTGAATTTTTTTAATATCTAAATAGATATATATTTGTATTTAATATAAATATTAGGGCAAGACATTATTTGATGTAATCATAAAAATATTATACTTTTAATTTTAATAATCCTATATTTCGTTTAAATACAATTTTACGAAGTCGCACTGGGTACGTGCTGCATGTGTGCACCGTATGCGGACCCCATGTGACCAGAAAAAAAGAGATTTGATTGGTTCATAACACTTCCTATTTTAACTATTGAAGGACCCCACCCATTTCAATCATTCTTCTTAGACCTTCTTTGGAGGATCACCTCTACCAAGAAGAACCTCATTTGTTTCTGATTGGACACCTGGTTTTCCTTTCTTTGAATTAAAATGGCTTCAGCACAGCAGGAATCCTCTGAGTCACAACAGTCCAATTCGGAAGGATTTGTAGAAGAACCTACACGCACTCCAAAATATACTTCTATTGTCTGGAAATTTTTCCCCTTTCCAGAAGGACAGAAAAAGTAAAAGCGACTAAAGTAACGTGCAAAATTTGTAAAGTTGTGTTGTCAAGTGGAGACCCAAACAAAATCTTGCGGGACCGCAAGCATGTTTAAGCATTTAAAATCACTTCATCCTCTTAACCTGGCACGAGAGGAGTGCAGAAGACTGCAGGAGAATTCACCACCAACAGTGGCAGTACCTAGCACTTCTTTTTTCCAGTTATTTTATATAATCTAAATTTGTGAAAATTTGACATTTTAGAATTAGGATCTGTGAAAGAGAAGAAAAAATACAGTTATAATACATAATATTATATTTTTTACAATACAGCATAATTTTAACATTTTACGAATTATTTTCTTTGTCTTTTTTGCTGTTCTCAGAATATATTAAATTTCACTAGAAATAGTGATTTCAATCGTAATCATCACATAACAGCGGGCAAAAAAAACCAATAAATAAGATTGTTTAAAATAAAAACAAGACTACATTGTCAATAACATACCATATAATGCAAATCACACATATATAAAATGCTTACTCCTAAGAAAATGTTCTAATTTAAATTTATATACACTGTAAATGTTGTTTAAAAATATACGCTGAGAGAATGTGCAAGAAACAGTCCGTAATTCAAACATACACCTTTCCTTGAGGCCAAATGGTATTATTGTAATCCTTTTTGTTTAAATTGTCCAATAGAAATCATATTAAATCATATTAACCCCTCCCACGCTTGTGACGGAACTGTTCCGTCATGCCCCTCGGGTGGGCTGTGCAGGGGACGGAACGGTTCCGTCACGGCCCTCTCGCCGCGCATGCGCGGCGCTGATTTTGCGCCTGCGCGGCGTGTTCTATTGAGCGGGCGGGGCCGTGACGGAACTGTTCCATCACAAGCACAGCTCACCCGGAGGCGTGACGGAGCGGTTCCAATCTCCAGCGCGGGAGCGCCGCACGGCCCCCCCCCGCCCCGTAGCACTGCAGAGGAATAGCCGCCGCAGTGAAAGGGTTATTAAATTCCTCAGAGGCTGAATTATGTTCCTAAAACTTTCGCTTTCAAAATATTAGGTAGGAATTTGGTAATTTGCTTGGCAAACGTTGTTTAAAAACAAACCGAGCATCATTAAAATATGTCCAGCCTTTGTCAGATTTTAAATAGGCAGTGTAATGTCCAGATGTTGTGGAAGGGCCATCAACATAAACATATACATACATATACATACATACATACATACATACATACATATACATATACATACATCATGGAAAATTATTGCTACTGCTACAAATATATTGATAGTTGACTTGCTACAAAATGTTTTATTAAAGTGTCCAATTTTCTTCCATCAGCTGTACAACATTGCATCATTAAAATTATATTTTGTCCATATCTTTGTATAAATAATTTTGATAACATTTCTGATTTGCATTGACTACACTACACAGTCTGGTAATGTCAAATATATAAATCGTTCAGTGTTTATGTTAGTGCTACATGTAAACATCCAATTTTTACAATGATGTTCCCATTTATAACAAAGGCCAAAAAGATTTTCAATTTCAATGCCTTCATTTTCCAATATGATAAGCATATACATTAGAAATTCCTGAGCATCTTGTTGGATATTCTGCATAAATTGTGTAGAACCAGAACATACATCCAAAAGATTACGAATATCACAAACTCTGTGTATTTTACTTTTATCACTTCTCAATTTTTCATAAACAGAATGCAACAAGGAACAAAATCTTTTTTCCCAATTTTCCATAATTTGCTGTTGCAAACCTTCTAGAAAAAAAACAACATTGACCTCTACATTAGCATAGCAGTTGACACCTGAACTATTTTCAAACTGATAACCAACAATCTCTTCAACAGTGCTCGTTTTCTTTTTGCTTGCAATGACAACATTATCTTGTTTTTTTCCTTCTCTATACCTACACTACAGATATTCTCATACCTTCTTTTTCGACCTACTACACCCTTTTCAAATACAGGATATTGACCTAAATTGGGAGCATACACTCTTCTTAACCTATTATACTCTTTTACACAGTTTGCATCTGCAGTAACCTTTGTGTCATCAAAATCAATCAAAAACAAACCAGATAAAGTTCTGACTCACGACAAAGCAACATATGCCATACCCTCTTTACACACGGTACTTCAAATGTTCACCAAATCACTGTCTGCACTTAACCCTTGAGATTTATGAATAGTCATTGCATATGCCAGAGAAAACAAGCAAAAAACGAACGGAACAACTACCAATTTATTTCACTTCTTGAATCTGCAAATGTAATTTTAAATTCGGATAAAATAACAAAATCCACAACTTTGTCCATTGCTCCATTAACTAAACCTTTTTAAATAGCACCTATGACTAATTTCTATTCTCCCCGAGGACCCCAACCCCCGGGGCTCATATATAACGTTGGGGACCGTGGGGGGAGCCCAAATGCACCCACGGTCCCAGCCGGCTCCCTGCGTCCTTCGAGAGCCAGCATTGCTTTTCCACACGGGGAGCTGCTAACATGCAGCTCCCATGTGAAAAACCAATCTGGTTTGCATTTTGAAAGAGAGAGCAGGTTTCCCTGCTCTCTCTTTCAAAATCCAATCCAGGTTTGCTTTGACAGGGTGAGAGACTCGGCTCCCGCCCTGCCATAGCAAACAGCAGTGTCCGGGGGTAAGCACCCCGGGACACTGCAGGAGCCGACCCTGGGGTGTGGCGGTCTCCAGGGCCCTCGAGGGGCCACGCGGCCCCCCTCCCACAACATAAAATATCCAGTGGTCGCCGGGCTGGGGGGACCTTTGAGCCCCCTCAACCATTTTTTTAAAAACCTCAGGGGGAAGCAGGCCTTTGAGCACCCCCACCCATCTATTTTGCTTGGGGTGTGGCTGTTGAGCCACCCCCCACCCATTAATGTTGTAGCCCCGGGGGGTGGTGATTCCCGGGGCTGTGGAACCCCTCTGGGACCCCATAAAATGTAAAACTTTTGCCCCCGGGATTGTGCCCCCCCGAGGGCTAATTATTAAAACCTGTGCTTTGTTTTATTTTTTATTTCTTTATGGCAGGATCCGTGCACCCTTAGTGCATTTTGCTGTTTTTAGAAGAAAAAAAACAATTGGCCCTGGGAGTCCTTGTGGGGCCCTCTTAGCAGGTCTAGAGGGTCAGGGTATTTCTACCCTGTCCCCTTCATACGTTTTGCACACTTGTTCCACTGACTTCTTCAGCCTTGCTTCTACCGAGTCGCAAAATGGCTGCCAACACTTCCTGGTTTCGAATGTTGACAACCACTTGACAGCCAATTAGCATTCAGCTCGTGCTAGGGACGGTGCGCTTAGGGTGCGCTCAGGATGCGCGGATCCACCACGGCCATAGATATATATGTACTTTTTATTGTGATTTTCTCAGGAACTACTAAACAGATTCACACCATTTAAGCAAAAGTCATGAGTCTGAACCAAGGACTACCTCTGTACCAAATTTGGTGTAATTCCGTTCAGCAGTTCAGGCTGTAGCCGCGATGAACGGTTCCTATGGAAAATTGCATGGGGAAAACATGTTTTGGGGCCCCCCTTTTTTCTCAGCCCCCGCTTCACGAATCACCCCAAGACTTTCAAAATAGGAGTGGACCAGAGTGCCCCACTAGTTTTGAACATTTTGAGAAGATTCGTCAACCGACGAGACAGTTATTCCAAATAGAATGTTCTGGATGATTTCCTATGGAAAATAGGTCCT
Organism: Lissotriton vulgaris; assembly: GCF_964263255.1. Lineage (NCBI taxonomy): Eukaryota > Metazoa > Chordata > Amphibia > Caudata > Salamandridae > Lissotriton > Lissotriton vulgaris. Next base: position 1,518,480,739 of record NC_141691.1, read on the forward strand.
AACTATAACTACCTACTGGCAACCGCCAGTAGGTAATATATGTGTGTATATATATATATAGATGTGACCAAGGTTGCTGGAACGGCCGAAACGCGTTATGGCAGTCTGTTTGTTTGACAAATAAATGTATGCTGTTACAAGTTGGTCCTTGCCTCGTAATTCATCAATGGAGAGCGCAGCTGCGAGGTATTGCAGATATATATATATATATATATATATATATATATATATTACCTTCTGGCGATAGCCAGTAGGTATATATAGTTAGGACCTGGTTACCATGGGAAATTCCGATCATTCTATCTGGAATAACTTTGGCGCTGATTGAGGGATCTGCCTGTAATTGTCCTTAAATGTGCCTCGCTGCGCTCCGCTCCTTCCCTGAAAGTTTCGGGGGGATTCGTCAAGCAGGGGTCGAGAAAAAAGGGGGGTCCCAAAACGTGTTTTCCCCATGTTAATTTCCATAGGGACATTCTGACAAGGCTACAGCTCGAACGGCTGAACGGAATTACACCAGATTTGGCAAAATGGTAGGGACTGGTATGCAGCAGTGCCTTTTGTATGTTTGGTGAAAATCCCTCCAGTAGTTCTTGAGAAAATTGAATTTGAAATTTTTCAAATGGCATTTTCTATGGGACCTTTAGACACGGCTACAGCCTGAACGGCTGAACAGAATTACACCAAACTTGGCCAAATGGTAGGGACAGGTATGCAGTATTGCCTTTTCTATATTTGGTGAAAATCCCTCCAGTAGTTGTTGACAATTGAATTTGAGCAAATTATATATCTATATGCGCTCAACATTCTATTGGGAATAACTTTGGCGCCGATTGAGGAATCTGTGTGTAATTTTCCAGAATTTTGGACAGCTCTGCTCTGCCCCTGAAAGTTTCGGGGGGATTCGTCAAGGGGGGCCGAAGGGGGGTCCCAAAACGTGTTTTCCCTATGTTAATTTCCATAGGGACCTTTAGACACGGCTACAGCCCGAACGGCTGAATGGAATTACACCAAACTTGGCAAAATGGTAGGGCCTGGTATGCAGATGTGCCTTTGCTACGTTTGGTGAAAATCTCTCCAGTAGTTCTTGAGAAAATTGAATTTGAAATTTTTCAAATGGCATTTTCTATGGGACCGTCAGACACGGCTACAGCCCGAACGGCTGAACGGAATTACACCAAACTTGGCAAAATGGTAGGGACAGGTATGCAGTAGTGCCTTTTCTATATTTGGTGAAAATCCCTACAGTAGTTGTTGAGAAAATTGAATTTGAGCAAATTATATATCTATATGCGCTCACCGTATGCACACCGTACACATACGGTACGCGTACGGTACGCGTACCCTTACGTGCGTGAGCGAGTTTCTGATTGGCTGGCAGTCCACTGTCAACATTCCAAACTGTCCAAACCAGGAAGTGTTGGCCACCATCTTGTTTTTCAGGAGAACTAAGGCACAAGAGAGCCCAAAACAAGAGTGGAAAACACGAAAAGGAAGCAGGGTAGAGACCCCCCAACCCTCTAGCCCTTCTCAGGGGGACCCAAAGGGACCCCCAAGGGCAAAAAAAACCAAAACAAAATTCTAAAAAATCGCGGTGTACGCCCACCGTATGTGTACGGTACGCGTACTGTGCGCTTACCCCGCGATTTTAAAAACAAAGTTTTAAAAAATGTGCACTTGGTGGTTTTCTGGACCCCCTGAGAAGGGCTAGGGGGTCAGGGGGTCTCAACCCTGCCCCCTTTTCGCATTTTCCACTCTTGTTTTGTGCTCTCTTGTGCCTCACTTCTCCTGAGAAACAAGATGGCTGCTCAGGTAGTCCCAGAAGGATAACATATATAAACGTTATCCGCTAATAGAATTAGCATTTACAAAACCTTTGAAATTTATTGAAAAAAAATATAGGTTTCACGCCTGATATAGTTAGGAATTAGCATTCAAAAAACCTTGCAAATTCACTGAAAAAAACAGGTTTCAAGCCTTATATAGTTAGGAATTAGCATTTAAAAACCTTGCAAATTCACCTAAAAAACCATAGGTTTCAGGCCTTATATAGTTAGGAATTAGCATTTAAAAAAACTTGCAAATTCACTTACAAAACATAGGTTTCAGGTCTTATATAGTTAGGAATTAGCATTTTAAAAACCTTGCAAATTCACTTAAAAAACCATAGGTTTCGGGCCTTATATAGTTAGGAATTAGCATTTTAAAAACCATTGAAATTGCTCCTATATAGTTAGTTGTACTAACTATATTTCGCACACCCGCAATCCACTGCTGATAATGTCACATATTACATCATTCATGACATGATCAGTGACATCACTGATGACATCACTGATGACATCTCAAATGACATCACTGATGACATCACTGATGACATCTCATTTGACATAGCTAAACTTTCTTTCCCAGGTTGTGAGTAAGCACGTTCTGTCTGGGCCAACAATCTACTGGCATATGCCACAATATGCCTTCGAGCATTTGGGCGTGTGCTCTGCTGTGCAAGGATAGCGCCTAACCCGAAAGGTCATTAACAACATCTCTATGAAGCTTTTGACAGAAGTAGGCAATTTCCGCAGCAGCTTCAATGGCTTGTTTTAATTTTCTTGAAACTGCTCTCACAATATTGTGACCTCTCAAATGAAACATTTTTCTTCAATAACTCTAGTAATGGAGCACTTACAGTAGCAAAGTCTAGTATATATCTTGTACAATACTGGCCATACCATCTTCAGGGGTGGGGGCAGCATTTGATAGTGCTTATAATTTTTCGTGATCAGGTGTCATACCCCCATCTGAAAAGATATGCACAAAGAACTTTACCTTTGTCTTGTGGAACTCACACTTGTCTGCATTCAAGGTCAAACCTGCATCTGTAAGTAAATAACATACTTGTGTGAGAGCGCTATCATGCTTCTTCTTTGTAGCGCTGAAAATCAATATGTCATCGCTATAATTGAATTAATTCCCAATCATGGGCTTCATGACATGTCAAGTGACATCCTTTAACTGTTCTGCAGCCTATGACTCACCAAAACTGAGTTTCTTGTATCAAACCGAACCAATATGTGTGGAAAAGTTGTAATGTACCGGCAATTTTCTTCAAGTTCCAACTGATGATAACCTTTATTTAAATCATGGCAAGAGAAGACCTTTGCACCTTTCTATTGTGTTATGTCAGCAATGTGTGGACCTGGATGTCATTCTCGTTCAATTACCTTGTTTGCTTGATGCATGTCAATGCTCATGCATACAGCTTCTTTACTGTCCTTTTTCGGCACTACCACTATAGGGAAAAACCCATAGCATTGAACCAGTTGAAAGTCCAATAATTTCATGCTTGAGTAACAAATCAAGTTCATTCCTTTTTTTTAATACATTTTATTTTTTACCAAAAGAACAAAAAAACAACAACATAGCAATGATAGGGGGGACCAAATACAATACTTAAAAAAAGAGTATATCGAGGGGAGCACAATCAATAGCAAAATTAAACATGATACACTGACCCAGACTGTCTGTCTAACCGAAATAAAGAATTTTCTCTCCCAGAAATAGAAGAGAGAAAAAAGAAAAAAAAGGTCAAATAATAAGCCTTCATATACTAATTAATCAAGAATAGGTGGAGGGAAGCGCCAAAATGAAAAACGAAAAAATAAAGAAAGTATAGCTAAGCTGACATGTCCTGTTGAGCAGCTACATTCGCCAACCATCCCCGAACGGGGACCCAAATCTGAATTAGCTTTTTTCTGCAAGAATCATTTTCAATTAGAACTATCTCCAATCTACTTATGCTCAAGAATTCACGCTTCCACATCCAAGGTTAGGGAGACTCACTAGAAAGCCAAAATCGTTCCAGAATCAGCCTTGCTAGTGAGATATACAAGAAGAAGTACAAACACAATAGATGGGGGGAATAACTGGTGAATGACCCAACATAATCAGCTTCGGATCCGCTACCACTTCTAGATTTGATATAGCCTAGAGTTTCCGAAGACAGATTCCCAATACAAATGTAGTGCAGAGCAAGATGCAAAATCATGATCCGTATTATCTCCTGCCGATCCACAATAGAAATACTGGCTGTCTGGTCGAAGCTTCATTACAAAGAGACGATGAGGGGTATAATACCAATCGTTGATACATTTCAGGTGATGTACTTTAATACAAGATACATTCAAGGCTAGGTGAAAAAGTACGTTACAGCGCCTAAGGTCTGCAACCACGGCTGGAATGGGAAATTGGTATTGTAGCACATATACGTAAGCTGCTTAAATTGGGTAATACCAGCAACAACTCTCTTATATGAAGTCCTGATGAGATGGAAGAATTTTAGAGTCTTGAAGCACGTTTGCTTAAAATATGAGCTACCCACAATCCCCACTCTTGGGGATATAGAATAACCCATAGGTAAGAACTCATGGAACATGCGCCCCTGAGGCCACTGTCCCCATCCCAATATTAGCCGCTTATGTGAAAAAAATGACGGCAGTTAGTAAACTCTAAGAATCTGTAGTGAGATGCCACCATCTTCCTTTAGTTGCTGTGAAAACTGAATTTTACAACAAGGTTTCCGATAACCCCAAATAAACTTCTGCCATAAGGCCTCCACTTTAGGCCATTAGAAGGAAAAGCGAGATACATCGGAAAAAATGCAGGTACATAGGGAGGATGATCTTCTTAATGAGGTTACAACACCCATTGAGTCCGAAGTGGAGACAATTCCACTTCATAAAAATATCAACAGTGTTGAAACAGCTTTCCATAATTATTCTCAAGAATATCATGAATATTAATGGTTAAGATAACCCACAGATATACCAGTGACTGGATCCACCTAGCGTCCTGTACTGATAGTGCAGCATTGGATTAAATCTGGGTCTTATCAGGATTTTACTTGTTGCCAGATAGGCAGATACCGCCTGAAGGACTGAGCAGCTGAAACTACTTCTCTTAAGCCACTCATTGGAACAGATGTCATAACAGCCTCATCATCAGCGTATGCCAGAATTTTAACCCCGTAGAGATGCAGTTTCAAGGACTGTATCTCTTCTGACAGCTTAAGAGATTGAATGAGTGTCTCAATATATTTAGCAAATTGCTGAGAGCAGAGAGGGCATTCCTGCCGGGTACCATGAAGAATATTGATGGGATCTAAAACTAGACCTACACAGCAAATCCTTGCCTTAAGACCGGTATACAAAAGCTTAACTTTGGAGACAAAGATTGAACCTACGCCTGCGGACTCCATAACTCCCCAAAGGAAGTTCCAGGAGACACTGTCAAATGCTTTCTCTGCATTCAGACAAATCATATCAATTTTACCCCCACCTGAAGAAGCAACCTCCAAGCTGAGATTGCTGTATTAACATGCAGTGATGTGTCCCAGCCTGGGATGAAACCTTGCTGGTTTGAATCAACCAACCCCAAAAAAATCAGTTTTAGCCAATTCACCAAAACATGTGTATAGATTTTAGTGGCAACGTTGGTTGGAAAAATAACAATATTTGTCTCTTTCCACAACTCCGGATGCCAGTCAGAAGATTTAAAGGAGTTAAACAGATCCATTAAAACTGGAGCCAAAATCTCCACAAAGATGGAGTAAACCTCTAATGGGAATCTGGTTATGGCCAGATGCCTTCCCACTGGCCAGAGAGCTGATGGAATTTTCAACCTCCAAAAGAGTGATGGGTATTTCCAATTTAGATTGCTGACTAGCAGTCACTTTCTGGTCAGAGTATTGCCTGATATATCAAGCGATCTCCTCGATGGTGGCGGAGTAATCCTTCCTATATAGATCCTGGTAGAATTGACAAAAGACCTCACATATTGAGGCTGGATCAGTAGTAAGAAAACTATTCAGATCCCTGATCTGCCTAATAGCATTATAGTTAGTATTATCTCTAATATTAAAAGAAGTTATTTGTCCCATTTCTTCCCTGTTTTTCAAAATAAGCTATCTGATGTGCCCTACCATTTTTAATCGACCTATCCCAGATTTGTTTTTTAAGGGAGGCTTTAAGAATAGTGGACTGTTCCAGGAACTGGTTGGTTCAAAAACCCATAGTTAAACATGATTTCCAATAGAATAAGTGTCCGTCGGGCTGCTGCCTCCTCTGCGAGTTATAGCCGTTGACGTGAAGCAAATTGAAAGAGTTGTCCATGACAAGATGCCTTAAGGGCCTTAAGGGCATCCCAGACCATAAGAAGTACATTCTAGAAACTCCCTAAAATGTATGCTCCTTGGATGCAACTCAGACAGTAGAAAGTACAATATCTTTGGTTTATCCATATTTAGTCCATACGCTACACAGATAATGAATCAATCCCTGTCCTTCTGGATAGTTGCCACCAACCATCGCATCCCCTCCCCCGGGTCCATCTTTTGTTGCAGAACCAGCAAGGTACTATAGTGTTCAAGTTCTTTTCAAAAGCTTCTTGTAAATGAAAGGTAATTTGTCTATGTCTCTGCTCCAGACTAAGAGTTTTTTTCAACATTTGTCATCTGAATAACTCCAAAATGTATAGCTTCTTCATCATTAAATTAATTGAACTTAGAGTGTTTCATGGGTGTCTCGAGTCTCTCCACAAATTTATCAATAGTTTCACCAACCTTTTGGCGTTTTTGACTGAAAATGTAGCTTTCATAACCAATGCTTGTTATTGGATCGAACTTGAGATGAAGTGTTTTTTTAATCTGATGGTATGTCAGTTCTTTGTCAGTTTGCGTAATTTCTTAGTAGAGATAGCCATATCAGAGAGTGAACGGGTATCACATTATGCAGCCTTATATAGCGCATTGACCGCATCGGAAGAGGTACCTATCGTGAATGTAGTGGATGAGGAGTCCTCACACACTACTAAGGGAGTTGATCTGGGCATCACCCTGAAAGAAGTTAAATTTGTGTTTAACACCAATATGGGAGGAAAGGCCCGGATGGGGTGCCAGTTGATTTGTATAAAAATAATGTGGCTTTATGGGGTCCACTCCTCACGCAACTGTTTAACGCATGTTTTTCAATTGGATTGTCACAGTCATGGTTTGAGTCTATTATTGTACCCATATTCATAAAGGGGGATAGAACAAGTTGCTCATGCTATCGCCCAATATCATTATTAGACTCGACTATTAAGATTATCGGCCACGTGATTTTAAATAGATTACAATTATGGGCTAACGTACACTCGATAATTAGTGATCTTCAATATGAATTCAGGAAGGGCCTCGGCACTATTGACAAGGCCTTACCCTACATATTCTTTTAGAAAAATATACCAAAGCCAAAGTCTGCAGCAGGTCATGTATAGGGGATTCCAGCCCCAGCACCCCATTCATCGGTCTCACAGCCAGTGTCAGAGCCCTGTATGTAAACAAGGGGGTGCCTGTGATACAACTGTCCATCACCAGCTCCTCTGGCATGCAAAAAGAGCCCTCAGAAAAGCAGACCCCAAAAGTCTCAGTGCCCTTCTCCATCCAGGCAGACGTTTGCTGGGCCGTGAAATATCCTCCTCTGGTGGTTGGAAAACTGACCACTGAGATCAACGGCGCATAGAGCAAGGCCGGTCCCTATCTGCAAAAGGCTCTCTCCCAGCATCAGAGGGCTATTCACAGGAGTCGTGTCTGATCGGCTGGAGCCAGTTTGGACTCCAGCAACAGGACAACATTGCCCCCTCCCTGGGGACCATCCCAAACCCCCCAGCTTGGCTAGGCTAATTCCCACCAGCCAGCAAGCAATCCACTGCAGCTGCGCCACGCAGTAGTACACCTCAAAGTCAGGGACTCCCAGATCACCTCTAGTGCTCGGCCTTTGGAGTGTGCCCAGTGACACGTGGATATGCTGTCCATCCCAGATCAGTTCTTGAATCATGCCATTGATAGACTGATACCACAAATTGATCCAGATGGGCAGATTGGAAAAGTAATAACAAACTCTGAGCAACATGACCATCTTGTTTAATGCTATGCAGGCCATAATAGGGAGTTTCAGTGTCCTCCAAAATGCAACGCTACAGTGAAGGGGAGGCAATACAAGGCTACCCTCTCTAAGATTTCTTATTGGTGTGATGTATGATTTATCTTTTTTTTTTGAGTTCAGAATATTTTATTGAGTTTCGTTTATAGACAATACACAAAGACAGTACAGAAAATAATATTATATAGCGAAAATACCTAATCAACAGATCATAAATAACCAAAGTCATTAAAAATGACCATAGGTATGAAGATGTTACATTATGATATGAAACATAAAAGGGGGAGGAAAGGAGGGAACAAGTATAAGAACTAATGCATTAAATATAAATAGAGCTAGTGTATCTTATAACTAGTATAATCTACTTATAATAACATCGAAAGCAAAGTTATAAATACATCATTACAAGGATCAATATACATTAACAGGTAACGAATAAGATTGATAAGAGATAGAATTAGGAGTAATCCCATACATGGATAACTGAGCACCTCTTCTTCCAAAAATAACCCAAGACCACCAAGCATTAACATATAATAAAGAGACATCTTTCCAACAAAAAGTATGGGTTTCAATGCTGCTGAAATTAGGAAATTGAAGAGTTTACCTTCTAAATCATTTATGTTTTGTGATAAAATAGCAGATTTACATGTTAGCAATTGTTAGGAAACTGCTATATGAATTTTTAAAATCTTTTTTATAATATCCCAAACTTCAGACCAAATTTTAAAAACTAAAGGACAGTCAAAAAGCATATGTTGTAATGTACCTGGTTGCATTTTACAATGCCAACAGTCTGCAGAGGGAATAAGTTTAGCTTGGGATAAACGTAATGGAGTCCATAAACGATTGAATAAAATATAAGAATTGGAGTGAAACAGGTAACCAACCTGATATACTTTTAAGCCAAATATCTTTCCATGTGTCAGTAGATAAAGAAAGTGAAAGCTCATTATTCCAAAAAGTTGAAATCATATCTATATTGTTACCTAAAGTATTGGATCATTTTTTATATAAAATAGAAACACCATGAGATGATTTGGAGACCGTTTGAATGTAAATTAATAAATCAGCTATAACATGTCTTTGGCCGATAACCACTGACAAAAGCTCAATGGCAGCAGAAACAGAGATCCTCACTTCCCCAGCAACTTTAGGTAAAAAAATCCAGACCTATGTCCATCCTTGGGTCAGCCCCAAGAATTCCAAATTCTGATAAGATTTACAAGTGGGCCTTACTAGCTTTGTAAGAAAACCATAGTGCTATAGAAGATCCTCAACTGGTGCCGCAAGAGTTGTCCTAAATTTAGTAAGGGCACTTGCAGTTTTTCACTATGCCCACAGACCTTTTTAATGGTAAGTAAATCAATGCAATGTTTTACGCCTCTGAATGCACAACAAAAAATGTGTAAATAACCCCCTTGTGGTATGCTCCTTAAAGGAAAAGAAACAATCTAGCTGTTAAGCATGGAAGGACACATAATGCAGAAGCCCCAACAGAGATGCTATCATTTTGGCAAACACTCTTGGGGCACAAATGATGCTCAAAGTCAGTGTGCAAACCAGAAAGTGGGATCAAGTAGATGGGTATCTGTGGACGTTTTCTTCATACTTTGAAACAGAACATGCAGGCACACGTGTCTATGTGGGATTAAACGATGCCTCTAGTGGGACAAAGAGATGGGGAATGTGAAGCAGATCATCTTCTCTGCATAGGCCATTAAGCCATATCTGCCACTGTGCTGCATATCACTTTGATGGCTTCGGTGTGTGATGCCCTCATGCCAGCTCCTCCTGCAACAGTTCACCTGTCCAGCTTGCCCGCCGTTCACTTCCCTTTGATGCTTGTCTACTTACTGCCCTCTGTTTGTGCCTCCTCTTCTTGTTTTTTGCTCTAATTTGCCTTTGTTGCTAGTTTTTCTGCCTTTTGTTTTGCTTTACCTGCTAACTTTTCTGCCCTCTGTTTTGCCTTTTCTGCTTTTTTTGCTCTCCATTTTGCCCTCTGCTGCTCATTTTGCTGCCCTCTGTTGTGCCCTCTTCTGCTCATTGTCTGCCCTCTATTTGGTCTTTTTCTGCTCATTTCTTCCGTCTTCCCGCAGTTTCCCTCATCCTGCCACCCAGTGGCCCACCCTTCCCCCAGGACTTACTTAATGGGGGCCACAGCGTGACTCCCATTAAGCAGGTTCTCGTGCCAGCTTCCCCTGCGACAGTTCTTCTGTCCAGCTTGCCGGTAGTCCGCTACACTCTGCTGCCTGTCTACCTGCTGCCTCCTGTTTGTGGCTCCTCTACTTGTTTCTTGCTCTATTTTTCCTTTTCTGGTAGTTTTTCTGCCCTCTGTTTTGCCTTTCCTGCTTGTTTTTCTGTCCTCTGTTTTGACCTTTTTCTGCTCGCTTTTTGGCCTGTTTTGTCTTTCCTGCTCATTTCACTGTCCTCTGTTTTGTCTTTTCTGCTTGTTTTTTTGCCATCCATATTGCCATTTCAGCTACTTTTTCTACCCTCTGTTTTGTCCACTTCTGCTCTGCCCTTTCTGCCATTTTCTGCCTTCTATTTGGCCTGTTTCTGCTCATTTTCAATTCTCTACTTTGCCTTTTTCTGCTTGTTTCTTCGCTTTTCCTGCTGTTTTCCTCCTCCTGCCACCCAGCACCCTACCCTCCCTCCAAAGGCAAGCCCCCCTGCGCCCGTTCACGCCCAACGCCAGGACCCCTGGCCCTCTTGCATAAACACCGCTACACCACCAAGGAGCTCTTGGCCAGGTGCCCTGGACACGAAACAACTTTTGCAGCACTTCCTCCCCCGATCAACCAAAGGACCTTTCACCTGCCACCATTGCCACTTCTCCTGCAACACCGGCTGCCAGCGCACCCTGGATCCCTCGCCACTTCCTCCCAGAAGAGCATGGACAATCCAGAGCCGTGCAAATGCCTCCTGCTCAATGCTCATACCGTCTGCAAGCATGCATCACAAATATGGCACAACATCACTATCCTCATGGAACCCCAACATTGCCACCACACTACCCAATGGCTACAAGAAGATACAACAAGGGGGTATCACCATCACCTTCAAGGAAACCATCCGAACCATCACCACTGACAACTCAACACCCCTCAAAGAACACCTCCACTTGCAACTACAGACTGACACCAAAGCCATGAAAAGAAACACCCTTGTACACAGACCTCCAGGACCCGATCGGCTTTCTGTGGTGACGCTTTCCCCAACCTCACTGCTCTCCTAGCCATCGACTCCTACCACTGCATCCTACTCAGTGACCACAATTTCTACATCGATGACCACCAAAGAGGCCAATTCCACTGCCCTTCTGGAGTACACGAACAACATCGACCTCACCGAACTGGTTACCGAACCCACGCACAAAGCTGGACACACATTCCACTCCACCTCATCCTTTGGCTGTCCTGAATGTGGGGAATCATTCCTGTTAGCTGATTCCTTCAAGGGTCTAGGTGGGAGCCCATTGATCTTTTGGTCTTTAGTGTCTGCATTGTTCTGAGAATAATCGTTTTGTTTTTGAACATTTTCTTTGCGCGTTCATCCCTCTGAACCTTCTTAGATATTTGGTTGGTTGTTGTGTTGCCCACCATGGGGCTAGCCTGCGATACTGCCCTTGTAGTATTGGTTGCCTCTTTTATAGCTGATAAGAGACCCCCCATTGCAGCTGGAAGTGTTGATAGTTTGGGAACTATTGTAATACAAGTGCAGCATATTTGAGATAGTTGTGTTTCTGCCTGCACCCTTCATATCAGATTATTCATGTCAGAATATTTGCTATCAATATGTGAGACATGTAAGGCCAAGGAATTAAGGAGAGATAGTTGAATGTCCATTTTGTCTGACTGGCATTGCATCGCATTGATTGACAGTTGCATAGTGTTTAATAATGATATCCATATATTGTCTGTCCCTTTCAGCTTCTCCTCAGTGACCATTATTTCGGGCATTTTTCTGTACTTCTCCTGTGATAATTCCAGTTTATATGAAGCTATCAGTTCTTCTCACTCTTGCATTATCAAATTTGATGTATTAGATAAATCACCAATTGCAGGATTGGTTTCTAGCCTCTCTGGGGAGTCGTTATCGAGGTCGTTGTTTGAGTCAAGGGCGCTGTTTGAGGCCTGTTTTGTGGATTGGCACGCAGGCAGGTAGGGTTCACTGAGATTATCTCCCTTGCTTGACTTGATATGATATAGTTCAGATTTTGATGACCTCTGTGGAGCTTCATTTAGATGTACATGACGTGTGATACCCAGGTGTCTGGCTTACAAGCACCTGGGCACTCTTTTACCTCTTGAGATTGTGAGGCAGTGCTAGTTATTAGTTCTTCCTTAAGGTAGGTCTCCATGCAAGTTTACTCATTACCAGGTGTAGGGCTTTCTATTTCCAGTAGTGATATCAAGGGTGCACAGGGGTTTGATGGTACTTGCCTGGTGATGTTTAGGTTCGGTACAATGACTGTTGGTTCCCGCAGGGCTCTTGTGACCCACGTCCTCTCTGGGTATATGGCATCGCTGCAGTTGTATCTCTGCTACAGGGGCATTTCTGTAGCAGTCTCTGCTAAGGAGTGAATAAGAAGGGACATGCAAGTGCTCTCCAGAACCATAATAGTTCCTTGCCCTTTGGACTCCACTGCTCCTTGGTGGCCTCTGGTGCTCGGAGATTCTTTGGCATTGTTTGCATTTCCTTCTGCCATCATTACTGTGTTAACGCCTGAGGTGTTAGTCTGTTCTGTTAACACTGGGTGCAATAGAGATGGAAGGCAGCTAAGGCCCTTGTTGCTTGAACATAGCACAGCCTCAGTGTTCTTTGTGAACAAAACTTTTGTTAGATCTTTGGCTGATACCCCGTTGTCGTGGGAATTGAGGCAGGTTCAACCACTACCAAAGGCGGGCAAGGGGAGAGGTATTTACCTCTACTAGTGTCCTTTGTTTAGTTGCTTCGTCCTTTTGCAGTTCCTTTGCCTTTTGTTAGCTGTTGATGTCACCATGTATTTGCCTTTCTCTCCCTGATATCATGTTGGTATAATCTGCCTAGTTCAGCCACTTCTTAAGTTTTCCTGCTTTCAGCCGCCTTGTTGAATCACCTCAGATCCCACATACTTAGCTCTGCACAAATGTAGGTTGGTTACAGGGTTGCTGGTTCAATCCTTTTATATGCTCCTGTTGTGCTCCTTTTGTGCCGTAATGTTGAGGGGACTGCTCTGCTTGAGTTGAATTGATTGTGTTTATCCTGAGGAAGATGGAAGAGGAATGGAGAACTCCAGGTGAAAGTTGGCAGGCTAGCTGGAGGAGGCTGCGGAGCCCATCAAGGAGCGTCAAATACTAGTACGCAGGGTGGCCTGCCTGGCCACAAGCCGCAGCGCATCCGGGCTGCTCACTAAAACATGGGGGTTCAACCTGAGAACTCCCGAGTGCTCCCACGCACTTCTGCGCTCTCCTTCCACCCTGCTCCCTCTGCTGCTGGCTCCAGGGGTCTGTGGAACTCGGCAAGAAGTCCCAGGTGCAGGCATGTAGAAGTGGTGATGCTTTGGTATGCAAAATGTCTAGCATCTACCAAATGACCAAGATAACCCAGAACATGGAAGTCTAGAGCTGCACTGCTACACCCCCGCCAAGAAATATTGACCACCTAATGTCTGGGGGGTAGGGTGGGGGGGGGGGGGGCAAGAGCGCGTGGTGTTGCTGGGATGCCTAATAGCAGATGATGGTGAAAGGCAGGTGAAAGGCTGCTTTAAGGCTGACAAGCTGGTTAAGGAAGTGCCAGGTGCAGATGTCAGCTGCAGGTGAGTCCTCCCGGCCGCAAGCTGCACCAGGTAATAGGGGCCACTTCTGCAAACTCTGGGGCACAACGGGGTTCATCCAGGCTCTTAACCACCAGAGACTCTGAGGCTCGGACCTCAGCTCCTGAAAGCTGATGTGCACTCCACAACCTCAGCACACTGACTAGTGAGCAGGCACCAGGCAGCAGGCGCTCTCCGGATCGTGCTGGCCCTGCCTTGTGGAGCCACAGCCATGGGGCAAAAGTGCAGGTACAGAAGACACTGAGAAACAGGAGGATACTGCAGTGTAACTGCAGGATGTTGTGGCTGGCACTCACCGGTTTGTGCGTGTGCTGGGTCCTGCCAGTGGAGCTGAGGTCACGCTGTCACATGATATTGGTACCAGCACAGGGGACACAGGAGGGCACAGCAGGATGCCGGCAAGGTGGAACCGCTGAGGTGGCGTCACGAAGTGTCTCTGGTGTCTCGGATCTCCTGCGCCCTACTCAGTTCCTCTCCGGGAAACGGCTTTTACAACGAAGCCGTTTCCACGAAATCTTTAACCACGCATGCAGTACAACGCATGCGTGGTTACAACTAATGCCTTTACCACGCATGCCTTTACTACGATGTTTGTAGTAAAGGCATATGTGGTAAAAGTAAAAAAAAAAAAAGAGGGGACTTGGGGGGGTCTCCCCCCCAAATAAAACAACTCACCATAAGTCACGTCGGCATCAGAGTCGATTAAGAGAAATCGGTAAAAAAATGCAGTTTTTTTTAACGACGTATGACGTCACCACGCAAATAGTCGGTGAAAGGTTTATGCGTGCTAAACGAATTCCGTTGTAACGCATGCGTGGTAAAGGCATGCGTTGCAACGGAATTCGTTGTATCATCATATATTCTTCCTCTCCAGTCACGCAGGGCCTCGGTACCTTGAGTCAACAAAGCGCTAGCCAAGCTGATGGGTTCAGCTTGCAGCTGGGGATCCAGCGTCTGCTAGTCAGGAAAGGGGATGTGGTCTGATGACCTGAGCGCAGACCACAGTGCACTGGTGTTCCCAAGTCCTACCCGGCCTCTCGCGTTTCGAGCCACTTACCCAATGTCTCACGTATCCCACGATTTCTCTTATTTTCTCTTTTTCTTCATTGAAAACTCCCACCCAGACCCAATCATATGTGAAATGTTAAAATATGCATTTTTTATGCAGCAGGTGTTATTTAGCAATAACCATCACATTTATAGGAAGTATTTTAGCAGCTAGGCTGTTATTCATTCTAGAAAAAAATGTGTTTCATTAAAGAACATTAGGATCCGACTGAAAACATTCATTTTAGGAGCTGCTTTGTTTGCAGATTTTGGGGGAAAACACGGGTGTGCTAATCTTTACGCATACAAGTGCTTATTTCTATTATGTTCTAAATCAACACTGTAACAGTGGCATAAGTGAAGACAATATAAGGGAAACATTAGTATAATTTCTCTTTTCACTCCCAACTTAATATTGCCTAAAAGATGTCCTACAGCCTGGCACTGAAAAGGCTATTTTATCTAACGGCTAACTGAAGAAGGCATACATGAGCATTAAATCAAAGGGAAGATTGTAGCCCTTCTTCTATTGCAATGTATTTTGTATTGCACACACTACCCTTGCATTGAAATACTGATGTCTAAAGTACTGATGTGTGTTCGAAAGGTGGCATGGGGGTGAAGGCTCCTGTGTTTGCACCATCATGAGAAACCCATTCAAAAACCACTGGGCATATTTACAAAGAATTGGCGTAGGGCAGCCTCGCAAATCATTTTGCTGCGTTATCCTACGCCAATTGAAAAGGACCTGAATGCACCATATTTACAAAATATAGTGCATTGCTATCCTTTCAGCCTGCGCCGGTGCACATTTTGCAGACCTGCGCCAACGTAGACACCCTTGGTGTCTGTGTTGTTTGCACAATTGTTTTTGTGCAGGAAAGGGGACCTTCCTAAACAAAAAGAATCATGAGAGGCTTTGTCCTCTTTCTATGTGTGCTGAAGAATGCAGTACACATGGAACGAGGAAAATATGAAAAGAAATGTTTGAAAAATGTAAACATTTCCACTTGTTATGCTGGCTCTACGGAGGCGCAAGGATTGGTCTCTGTCTCAGGTTTACCTGATGTTGTGAATCTGGGGCAGCATCAAATTTCAGTGGTGTTGAGTGGTGACCCCCAAAGCAACACCCATGGAACGCCTCTTTCATGCAGAGTAAGGCTAGGCAGAGACTTGCCATGCCTCCCCTTACTGCTTATCTACAAGGTCACAAAAAGTGACGTTCCGGTGGCACACCAGGCTTGTAAATTTGCCTCATGTGCCTAATAAACCAGAGGTGGGACTTTTGCTACAGTTGGAGTCTGATACTGCCCTCTGCTCGAGGATTTCTTTTACCCTAGAGCTGAAGACCAGCCAAGCTTTCATGTGACTTCAGATTGCCTTCTACGATCTAATCGTGAGCCAAGAATTAAAACAAAGCATTAGCCCTTGATGTAAAGTGACAAGAGGTAGCCATCTACTTGCTTAATTGCAGAAAACCTGGGGTCAATCCTAGGTTCCTTGCTTGACCAAATTGTGTGATCCTAGCCAAATCTTTTATTTCGTGAGCTTTTTTTCTATATTATCAAATACAAGAGCACCATATAATGTATGAACTCAGGGCAGGTGGTTTACAAATTAGATTATAGTAAGGTTACTCTATCTATGATAAGAATCTAGAACACTCAGACTGCAGATGACAAAGTACAACTCTTAATTCACTTATGGCATTGTTTTCATGGTGGGGAGTAGGAAGGTTACTACGTTCTTGTTTAAAAACGTTTTTTTATTCATATTTCTGATTTCAGTAATACAATCTGTAGTACTAAAGGAGAAAAGCTTCCGTATTATAAATACACTTTTTTGGAAGTAAATTTGATCATATTTTAATGATGTTTGTTGTGTGCCTTGGGCCAACTATTTTCATGGCCCGGCTCATGAACAGACTCTTACGAGTCAAACCAGACACTTATCTTGTCCCTCTCTCAATTTGTTGGCTTGTCCACCTCTATAAAACAAGTGACATTAAGGATTTCCATAGAAATCACTGTGGTTATTTAGGAGGGTATGGTGATGGAAGTTTCATAAAACGTTACTTACACTTCAGCAGGTTTCATGGCTGTAATCCCTTAAAGTTATTTACCATCACCATTGGCACATGGGGTGGTGTATATTTTTGTGTAGCCCAGGCTTGCAAATATCAATGCGAAATTCATGCCCAGCGTTTCCACAGTCACCCATAGATAATCATTCTCATGTACTTATATTCCCTTAGTGGTACGTTTGTGGCATCCTGGTGAATGTGTATGATATGCCCAAGTGTTGTAGTTGCTTCGTCCTCCTTACCTGATGCCCAAAGTAGTTGGGTGGCAAGCCCAGCACCACCATGTCAAACCCCCCCAGTGTTCACTGGCAGGGCCGGCTTTAGCGCTGGTAGCGCCCGCTGCAACAATTTCTTTTGGCCCGCCCACCGAATGACCTCGTCCTCAGATTCCCTCACTGCCACCTGACAAAAGTGCCCCCAGTCTCTCCATAGCCCCTCTCTCACATACATTTAATTTGTTTTGCAGCGCTGGTATAGGCTGGCTTTACTAATCCACTCAGCTATCCACTTTAAATACAGATCTGTTCTTTGCAGCAGGCATATTAACCCTCTGCGCTACTTTATGGTGAGTTAAAATTGCTATTGGACAATACTATGATTTATCTTTCTCTAACAAAAACATTTATCAAAAGTGTTATCTTGACATTTTTATTGCTGCCTGAAGATGATCACACAATGAACTCTTAAGTTATTGCTAAACACAGCACTCTTACCTGAGGTCAGCCCCCCCTCCAGATCAGGACCCAGTACGGCTGCACCAGTCGCATCGCCCTAAAGCCAGCCCTGATCACTGGAGCCGATTCATCTGGGTATAATCCCGCATAGTAATGAGACTCAGTGAACACCATATTGCCCTTTTTGGGGGGGGGGGGGAGGAGGGGGGTATTAAATAGCGCTAACTCGACCCGAAGGTATAAGAGCCCTTTACATGAGCACCAGTTGCATTACAGAGGACACCTTAATTTTTAGTTCGACCCTAGGCGGCGTGTAGTAAAGATTATACCGAGTGTATTCCCCCCTGCCACTTGCCATTGGTTTACTCCAGCGTTGCTCTGCTTTCCTGGTTCATTAGTGGCTGGCGCTCCGATACGTCACTTCCGTTTTATGTCAAGCAGCACCAACCAACTACAGTTTAGTTACGCTGTAGATCTATACTTCTTTTGTTTTGGACTACTTCATTCATTTTTTTTTGTAATCGCCATGGTAAACGCTTCACAGGTTGCCATGCGTATAGGTTTAGTATGCACAGGCGCCATGCTTCATGTTGTAACGCGGCGCCCACTTTCATTATTATTACTTTTTTTATTACCTGTTGTCTGCTTTACAGGATGCCATGGGTCTAATGTTTATGAGCACGGAATCCGTGCTTCCTTTCACTTTTAAATACAAATCAAAGAGAAGGTTTGAGCTGTCGGCTAAGATCGTCTATCAAGTGATCAAAAAGTGCTATGGAGGTAAATAACATGAACTTTGGAGACCAGTATCTTTCATGCATACTTACGTACACCATAAAAATCAGGCACAGTTCACACATGTTCCGACTCTAACAGGTTTTTATATGGCACAGTCAACAAGCGCCGAATTCGCACAGCATTCTCACCTGGGTTTGTGGCTCATGAGACACCAGGAGGGTACATGGAGGGTTTGGGAGGCAGCCGAGAACAGCGAGGTCTGCCCCCCCGGACAGATTGGGAGGGGGAGGGGGCTGACGGGAGCAGCCGTTTTGTGGCTTGGGCTGCCTTGGGAGTAGTCCAAAGGCAGCCCAATTTGGAAAAATAGTCCAAGGCTATTTAGTGTAGTGTCGCGCTTGCCCAGCCACCATTTTAGGTTCTGGTAACCTGGTGGCTAGATGCACTGTAGTGCAGCTTTTTGACCTAGTCGAGAGGCGTTGCTGAGCTTCGTTGCGGTGTTTCTGCGGTCTTTTGGTGGTTCAGGATTTCTGCTTGTGGTTGTGGAAGAAGTTCGAGTCCTTGAGGCCATTCGCCTGCTTAGTGAAGCAGGCCGAATTGATTTGCTTGTGAGCCCCCAGGGAGGGTCGCGCCCCGCGTGGTGAGCGTCAGCGGGCGTGGCGGCGGCGGTGTTCCCCTGCTCGCCGCCACACAAGTCTGCCAGAGTGCAGGTAAGCTCACAGGGCCATGCTGGGGATCGAGGCGCGGCCCTGGGCGAGAATGGTGAGTTTGTGGGAGGTGCAGGAGGCTGGCAGGTTGGCGGCAAGAAGGCAGGGCGGGAGGCGCGGTGAGCAGGTCCTGGCGAGCCTTCTCTGACAGCCGTGGCATTGGAATTTGACTGCCCCGGTCCTTCGGGGGCAGTCGCGGCACGTCAGGCAGAGGGGTGGGGCCCGGCATGTTGGCCCGGGCTCTGCGATCATTGCAAGGGAGCAGGGAAGCATGTGGGGCCTCGGAGGGGGGCCAACAGAAGGTGTGCGGGTGGTTTTGCCTGGCTGCAGGTTTCAGGGGTAGGGGGGTGGGGCAGGGAAGGGAGTTCAGTGGGGTGGGGGGCTAGGGAGGCTGGGGCACCAGAGCGGTCCAGTTCCCCTGAACACAGTAGGTTTAGGCAAGGGAGGAGGGCCGATAGCCCCTCCCCAGTTGGGGCCCGGGCAGATAGGGGCCGGTCAAAGACAAGGAAAGGGGGCAAGGGGAAGGTTATGGGGGGCCAAGGGCGGGGGTTACGGGGCAAAGTTGGATGGGAGGGGCCATGGAGGGGGTCACCTTGTGAGAGGCTTCAGGGGGAGCGTTGGGGGTCGGGAGGGGCAGCACGACGGCGGGGGGACGGGGGACTGGAGGAATCGGGGGATTGGTCACCGCTGCTATTGTCAGAGGGGTGGGAGGGTTTGGATGTGTTTGATTCCTGGGCGGAGGGCCTTAGGGAGGGGCAGGAGGGGGGCAGGGTGCTCCCCGGAGGGGGTGGAGTCCTCTGAGTGGGAGAGGAGAGCAGTAGGGGGCGTGGGTGGGGAGGGGCAGGGAGGATTGGGGCAAAGGGAGGGTCACCTTGGAGGATGAGGGGGTGGGCATGGGAGAGTTGGCGTGGAGCGACGATGAGGTGGAGGAGGGGTGGGGAGGGGGTGACCTCTGTGCGGCGGGTTAGGACTGGGTGGTGGGCACTCGTGTGGCTCTGGGATGGCATGGGGGTATGCGGGGCACAGAGATAGGGACCCAGCACACCAGTCCGGCCATTTCTTTTACAGGAGGAGATGATTCGCGGGGCTCATGACCTGGCAGGGCTAGGGATGGCCCATCGGCGCCAGGGTGAAGAGAGGGCAGAGCCTCCTGCTCCATGCCCAGCACGGGCGGGGGATCCCATCGCGGCCGGCACACGAAGGCTCCTGGTGGGCTCGCCGACCCCGACACCCACAAGGCCGCACCGGCTCGGGGTGCGACACCGGAGGAGGAGTGACGCTCAGGATGTTTTTAATGTGTTTGGAAGGGGGCAGTCGGCACCACCGACTGGAAGAGTTTATGTTGATGAGGATGTGCAGGTCATAGAAGATGGGAATAGTTTGGAAGAAGGAGAGCTGAGGGATGGTGAGGGCGGTGGGGGCCGTCTCATCTTGTTGATAGTGTGTTTCAGGTGCCACGGGGCCAGCTGGGGCTGACGGCCCGGGTATCGCGATGGGAGCCGAGGGTAGCGTCCCAGTAGCAGAGACGTGGGGAGCGCCGTGCGGCCTCCTTGGCTTAAGGTAAACGTGCAGCGACGGCAGCGGCGTGCATGATTTCGGTGGGGTTGGGGGTAGGAGGGGGTTTGAAAAGGATTGGTTAAGGCGGGGGAAGTATGTGTCTAACAAAGGGGTGGGCCCTGATGAGGAGATGGGGCCTGTCGGGAAGGCGCCAGCGGGTGGCAGGAATGTGGGTGTGGGACCTGTGGGGTCGGGAAGCGACGGGGTGACAAGAAGGGGAGCCGCGAGCGGGGCTGGCCCAGCGGGGAATGGAGCGCCGGGGAGGAGGTGGTGAAACCGGAAAGCAAAGAATTGAAGATCAAGCGGCTGCTGTATATGGGGGTGGCGAAGCCGTTGGGAGCACATTTGATGATAACTACCAAGGAGCAGATCTGGAAGGGGGAGTATGCAGAGATCTTAAAACTTCTCCATTGGGAAGCATGGGCCAAGGAAGGGTCGAAGGAGGACGAGTATGAACTCCAGAAGAGGCTCAAAGTGCAGCTTACAATCAAAAATTGGATGGCGGCCTTTTTGAGCTTTGCTAGCGTGTATTGAGAGAAGTTTCGAGAGCGGTTGGTGTCCATGTTAAAGTATATGGACCTTATAAGGAAGGCCCAGATTACGGGGGGAGGCTATGCTTGGGTGCAATACGACGAGGAGTTCAGGGCCCGCATGGCGTGGGACCCCGAGGCAAAATGGGGCGATTTGGACACCGATTTGTGGCAGCACACATTGGGTCTTGCGTGATCGGGCAAGACCATCTGTTAGAACTGGGATTTCTGGTTGGGGATAGGCTTGCGCCAAAGCCAGGCAGAAACCACCACTCTAGTAATGGCAAGGGAGTTACACGCCAAAGATAACCCCTGCTCACCCCCTTGGTAGCTTGGCACGAGCAGTCAGGCTTATCCCGGAGGCAATGTGTAAAGCATATGCACACGCACACAGCAACAACATCCCAGGCACACTACAAAAGGAACTCCACACAAGGTTATATAAAAATAGCCTTTGTATTCTCAAAACACTTCAGATATTAATCACACAATGTACATTGTGCCAACTGGCAAGGGCAATATTCACAAGAGATTATTTACACAGGACAGGGCCACGTGGGCCACTGTCAGGATCAACACTTAGCAGAAATTGGTAAAGTAAAAATAGATCATAAACCTACAACCAGTAGCGACTGGTAACCACTGTACTTAACCTCAACCTGTAACATAACTTTACATTATGCACAGTCACATCAGGCGTGAATTACATCCTGCGCCAACCTCACCAGCATAAACACATTATGCAATCTCTCACTAGTCTAAACTCATTAGACCCTACCTCCTAAGTATAACTCACATTAGGGGTGTAAATCACAGAGTGAAGTATAATCTCACTAGCATAACCACATGAAATGTAAAATAACCTCATAATCATAAACCACAGTTTAGAGGTAACAACAGGGTGCGTAACACATACTAAATGCATTAAATTTCCTAGCAACACATTTACAGCACTTCAATCACATTAGGGCCTTGCACCCTATTCATATACCAGCCCCCCATTGCCAACTGGCAATCCAAGAAGGGGCTCAAATGCCCTGTGCCTAGAATGTCAGGGCACGCTGCCAAGGCAGCGCCAGTCAGGGGTGCGCCATCTGCATAAACCTAAACGTTGCAGCTGTCCACTACTTTCTGGGCAGCTGAGAACAATAACAGGACCTAAACACTGCAGCTTGCACAAAGTGCTGCACAGCTGTGGAAGGCCTGGCACCTCTGTGCCAATTCTGTCCCTCTCAGGGACTCTCACTCGAACTGCGCCTAAACAGTGCAGCTGTCCACTACTTGCTGGACAGCTGTGAATCAGCAAAGGCAAAGGGGGCATGGGCTCTCACTAGCCCACAGGGACTACTGACTGTGCCCCCTGGAGCCATCTGGCTCTTCAAAACAGGACATGCCCACTGGTGGAGCCACTCGGGGCTCTGGAAGCAATTTGGGCCACTGGGGGAGCCACCTAGGCTCTGAAAATAAAGTATGCCCATGGGAGCACTCTGGCTCCTTAAATAATACGCATGGGCCCCTCAGGGCCCGGGGTAAGCAAGTATGGCCAGACGTTGCAGCCCGCAGGCTCAAACAAAACAAGCCCCACACTGGAGCCTCCGGGGGGCTCTGGAAATAACTATGCCCAGGCTCGGGAAATAATGAGGCCCATAAAGCATAAGATATCGCCCCCAACGTTAGAGCGGCCCGCTGCAAGCCGAGGCCGCTCAAAATGCGTCCAGTGGCACTTTGCCTTTATCAGGCACCACCAACATCAGCCAATACGGAGCCCTCAATCCTTCTCTACTCACCGGGCTGTTCTCTGGGGACTCCGCTTCATCTGCGGTGATCTTCTGCAGGCCTGCCTGCCCTTCTGGCAGGTGGGGACAGGCTGGACAGCAGCGGAGGATGCCCACGAGGCTCTGTAGCCTCTTGCTTTACCCGAGCATCACGCTGGGATCCCACAAGGCTTACGGGAGCCCGGCAGGGCTGGCACGGTCTCTCCAGCAGTGTGGGCGGAGCTCTGTCCTCTCACGGGAGCCCCGCTCTTCTGTCCCCCATGGTTCCTCTGGACTTCCTTCCACCATTACAGGGTGGCGTGCGTGGAAATTCCCTCATGGAAACCGGAAGTCCCGCTTGCCGCCAGGCAAAACTTTGACGCACTTCCTTTCAGCTGCAGGTTTCAAATCGGGCTGCGGCGGTGACTTTTTTGGGTGAAAAGCGAGGGGTAGGCTCCCTTGAGAACAAAAGTAAATGTAGAAGCGGGGTAGGCACCCGCAATAATCATATGATAAAAACGAGGATGGAGAGTGGGCACCTGCTTAATCAAAATCAAAATGAGCAGACATCGTGACGCAGGCGAAGGAAAAAGGCACTCCCTAGGGGAAAATAAAGCGCTCACCAGGCAGGCATTCTTAAAGTAAAATACAGCGCTCCCATGCTGCAAAATGTCCTAGGAGCTGGGAAGAAAGATAAAGCCAAAAGAGTTTCAGGGCAAGGAAAGTGTCCCCCAGTCATCCCAGACAAGCAAGAGGGGTCCCTAAGAAGTCCTCCAGGCATTTTGTTTGGGCTATAGGAGGTGTAGCGTCTGTGGTGAGTTTGCACAACATGTTCTTGGGTTTGGTTGTCTGGCACTGCCCTGACCTTTTCCAAAACGTATCGCAGAAGGTTAAACAGCAAGATTTCGGCTGTGAAGGGCAAAAGATTTCAAAGCTCATTTAGAGATCTGAACTGGTCTGCTGTGCAGTGTTGCTAGATTTCAAACCCCTTCTTTCGAAATGTGGCGTAACTGAAATCTAGTGCCTTAATAGTGGGACGGTGAGATTGTGACGTTGCAAGAGCCTTCGTACAGGGGGAGGGGGGAGAGCAAGAGAGCTGCAATAAGCGGGCATGTAGTTAAAAGTCATGAGCCCTCAAAATTAAAATAATGTGAAGCCGCAATTGTGAATATGAAAGCAGGCATTTAGTTAAAAGGCGACGGGCTCCAAATTCAAATATTGAAACCTGCGATGTTAACATTGAAAAGGGCGTGTAGGTAAAAGGTGCACAGCATCCAACAAAGTTTGATTACACATGCAGAACATGCTAGGAATACGTTAACTAACGCGAAGTGTGGCATCCTGCGCCTACATGTTCACCTCATGTCCCCAACGGTGACATGGACTGGTGCCTGGGGGTGGAGCTAGAAGAAAGGGTGGAGGAGATGAATCAGCAAGGGAGCATGTGCTGTGCATGAGGGCAGCCTTCCCAAGAAAACAGAAAAACAATAAAAAACAAATGGCCCCTGCGCGCGCTGCTGTTTCCAAACGCCCGAGCCGGCTAGAAACAAGCACGCACATGAAAGTTCATGAAAACAAGCGTGAGAGACAAGCACTCGTGCTTGTGCTGCCATGCGCCTTGTGGGAGCGAGCAGCAGCGGCTCGAGAGACATATGTTGTCAATTTCCACGCACGCCGCTGCTCGCTCCTGCAGGGTGGATGCCGCCACAAGCACGAGTGTGTGCTTCAAAATGAGCAGAGCGACGGCTATAGGCCCTCCTAAGCAACACATGTGCACTGCGTAGGCGAGACCTAAAAAGGAAGGGTTAGACCTGGAAAATGGTTTATTGGCCAGGTTGAAATGGTTGACCCGAAACATGTTTTAAAGGGCTACTTAAGTGGATGGCACATTAAGTGCTACAGACCCTGAGTACAAATAGTATCTGTTTCTTAGGGACTTGTAAGTAAATTAAATGTTCCATTTGGGTGACAGCCAATTTTACCTTTTTTTAAAGGAGAGAACACATAAACTTGATAACACTGGTTAGCACTGGTGAAGTGCATAGAGTCAGAGCTACCAGAACTTAGATAAGAGAGAACAAGACAATTTTAAGACCATACGTACCCACACTACTAATCCTAAGTAGGACAATTACCCATTTAGAGTTACTAATCATTATATCTACCCTTCACCGTACTCAACTGGATTTCTTCTTTGTTTTTCTTTATTGCTTCACTGTTATATGTCGTTATGTATACATGTTTAACTTGCTTCTAATTAATGTATAAAGAATCTTAAATAATGTAAAGCGCTCTGATACCCGCAAGGGTCTTGTTCGCGCTATATAAAACTTTCAAATAATAATAATAATAATAATCCTAGGACTGGGCAGGGCCCAGGGAGGCAAGCCATCCCCTGGGCCTCAGCAGCAGCACGCCACTGGTAGATTTAAGTCACAAACAAGAATATTTTTCATGGGGTCACAGCCCCTTTTTATACATAAAAATCCTTTGTCTAAGGCTGTAGGGCAGTGGGAGAACCAGTTGCAACTGGTTCTCAAGCATTTTGTTTTGCTCAGCCCCTCTCCCTATTCACAGGACATGCTAAGGACATCAGACGCACCAGAGGGGGCGGAGCCAGCATTGTGTAGGGAAGGCACAGCCTTATTCAGGTCCCAGGTGCACTCCTCCCTGCCATCAACATGCAGATCTCCCCATTCACCACCAGCAGACCCATCTTGACTCCTGGAGCCAGGAACACAAGCCAGCTCCAGCAAATCACAAGCCAGACAGTCAATTCACATTTACTGCACAGACATGCCAACTTCTAGAAGTGGCACTTCTCCACTAGACACAATAAATCTGCACACATCATCGCGCAGCATTTAATCTCACAAGTTCGCACATACCAAACTTGACCCTACACTCCCCACACATCAGGAACTACCATGGACACACAGATCCCCATGCATTCCGATGGGAGGGCAGGCCACTCTCAGCACACATAAACAGAGAGTGCACTGGACCCCAGTGAAAAAGTGTTCAGAGGCCTAAAATCATCAACACAATGTTACAGAAACAGGCTAGGCAAATGCAAAACGTTTCAGGGTGAACCTGCCAAAAAGGCCAAGTCCAACACCATCTTTACCGCGAACGGGCTCCCGATTATTTACCAGAGCTTTCAAGGCCACCTCACACGATGGAGGGTGGGGACGGGGGGCCAAGAGGCAGTCGGTTTCCACAGGAGCATGCTGGGACTACAATAAAGGGACGTGCAATAGGGAGCACTGCCGGTTTCGACATGAATGTTCGGGCTGCGGAAAGTATGGTCATCCCCTGGTCAGATGTTGGGGAGCTAAGGGACAACAGCAGGGCAGCCAGGTGGGACAGGCAGGGGTGACCGGGCAGGGACCTTCCAGAATGCTGGGAGTAGTCGATGAGCCAAGGGGACTGGGCACAAGGGCTCGCACTCCGGTTAGAGTGGAGAGGTTGGTGGCATCCCTACAGGACTATCCCGATGAAGAGGCTGTAGATCGGTTGCGGTCAGGGTTTTTGGAGGGTTTTCGATTGGGTTAAGAGGGCCACGAGTTCAGAGATGGGCTGATAATTTGAGGTTTGCCAAGGAGCACCCGGAGGTGGTGCAGGGTAAATTGAATAAGGAGGTGGAGGAGGGCCGCATGGTCGGGCCTTTTGATGACTGGCCATTGGAGGATTTGATTGTGTCCCCCATTGGGGTAGTGCCAAAGTAGAAGGGGAAATTTCGCCTCATTCAGCATTTGTCGTGGCCCGAAGGGGGCTCAGTGAATGACTATATCGATAAGAGGGAGACCGCAGTGTCTTATTCCTCTGTTGAAGCAGCCATGTTCCTGGTGGTGACCGCGGGCGCAACAGCGGAGATGGCTAAGTGCGCCATCAAGTCGGCTTTCCGGCTGCTTCCAGTTCACCCAGACGATTGGGGCCTGCTGGGGATCCAGTTCAACGGCCATTGGTATGTGGACAAAGCATTGGCGATGGGCTGCTCGATGTCTTGCGCACTGTTCGAATGTTTCAGTATGTTCCTAAAATGGTTGTTTACGGAACGGACAGGTCACCAAGGAGTAACGCAGTACCTGGATGACTTCTTTTTGGTTGGCACCCCAGGCTGCACAGGCTGCCAGGTTGCGCTGGACAGGTTTCAGGAGATCATGGGGGAATTGGGGGTGCCGTTGGCACTGGAAAAGACAGTGGGGCTGTGCACGGCGCTTTCCTTTTCAGGGATTGAGCTGGATTCAGGGGCAATGGAGGCCCTTCTACCAGCGGACAAAAAACAGCAAATATCAGCGCTGTTCGAGGCTATGTTGGCACAACACAAAGTCATGGTCTTGGAAATTCAGGTGCTTTTGGGTCACCTCAATTTTGCTTGCACAGTGGTGCGAGTGGGACGCACTTTCTGTAGGAGATTGGGCAGGGCGTTGGCTGGGCGGAGGCCACTTCATCATCATGTGCGGCTGTCTGCGGGTGTGCGCAAGGACCTGAGGATGTGGCTGTTCTTTTTGCAGAATTTTAACGGGATTCCCATGCAGGGAGGGGAGGATTTGGCATGGGATGAAAAAATAATTTTCAGACGCGGCGGGAAGCGAAGGCTTCGGTTTGTACTGGCAGGGGAGATGGTGTGCGGAAAAGTGGCCCCCTGCGTGGGTGGGGTGTGGGCGGAGCATTGCGTTTCTGGAACTTTTCCTTTTGGTGATAGCGATATCACTGTGGGGGATGGCTGGCACACCAGCGGGTGACATTCCATGTGGACAATATGGCGGTGGTGGAAGTGGTGAACCGTCAGTCGGCCATTGATGCGCAGGTGCTGAAGCTGCTGCGAGTGTTTGTACTCGGCTGCTTGCGACATGACATTGCTTTTCGCACGGTACACGTGCTGGGGGTCGATAATGACATAGCGGATGCTTTGTCTCGTTCGCAGTGGGGGAGAGTCCGTGGGCTAGCCAAGGACGCGGATCGGGACCCGACCGACATGCCGCCGCAACTGTGGTACGTAGGCGACATAGGATGTTGTAGCTGGTTTTAGGGTCGTTGGCGCAATCGACGAAAGCGACTTATAGGACGGCATGGGAGGAATTTCTGGCGTCTGGGTACATTGGCAGTTTTCGGAGAGGGGGAGACAGGAGGACGTTATTCAGTTTATCCTGTCATTGGTTGAGAAGGGGCTCACGCGGGTCACAATAGTGGGGAAGCTGGCTGGGATTGCCTTTATGGGCAAACTTCTCTGGGGCTATGCGCCATCGGTGGGTGAGCTTGGCTCTCGGATGTTAGAGGGTTGGGCCAGGGAGTGTGGAAGGATATGCGGGGTTCAGCAACCCTTCTCTTTGGATCTGTTGGAATGGGTGGTAGGGGTTTTGCTGCCGGATCGTAGGGGTGGGGGGAGGAAAAGTCAAGGGGTCAAGTAATTTGATGTTTAGATAGGTTTTAGTTTTGTAAGGCAAAGTGCCAGTTAAATAAAATTGTGATGTGCACCTGTTTCAATAAAGCGGCCTTTTACACACACCTTGCCCCCTTGCCCCCTCATCCCTCCCAAGGGGGTTTGGGGGGCAGCCGAGCACAGCGAGGTCTGCCACCCGGGCAGATTGGGAGGGGGAGGGGGCAGATGGAGTAGCCATTTTGTGGCTTGGGATGCCTTGGGAATAGCCCAAAGGCAGCCAAATTTTAAATAATAGCCCAAGCCTATTTAGTGTAGTGCTGCGCTTGCCCAGCCACCATTTTAGGTTCTGGTAACCTGGTGGCTGGGAGCGCTGTTGTGCAGGTTTTTGACCCCCTCCTGCCCTCCCAGGGGTTTTTGGGTTTTCTGGGAGCTTGTTTGGGCATGGTTTTTCAATAAGGGTCGTGTTTGGAACAGGTGCATAGGGGTTTGGTGATTGTTTGTAATGCTGTCACTTGGAACAGGTGCTGGCGGAGTTGTTTTTTAAGTTGGCCAAGTTTGGCTGGAGTTTTGTTGTTTATCGTTAAAGTTTGGGGAGTTGGTGAACAGGAGCGGGGAAAGATTAAGCAGGTTGGAAGTTTACATTAGAGGTTCATTAGTTACAGTTAGAAGAAGGCAGATAGGATTGGAGGTCTTGGGAGGGTAGGCGTTTTAAATGTTATGTGATAGGATTCTGTATTATTTAATGTTATTGGAATGTTATGTGTTGTATGTTGAAGGGTGGAGGTTTTTATCATATTGGGATCATAGGGGTGGGGGGAGGAAAAGTCAAGGGGTCAGGTAATTTGATGTTTAGAGAGGTTTTAGTTTTGTAAGGCAAAGTGCCAGTTAAATACAATTGTGATGTACACCTGTTTCAATTAAGCGGTCTTTTACACAAAAGAGTGGAGAGGCTGTCGGTGTGGCTTGCCCCCTCATCCCTCCCAACAGCATCTTGGCTGCCAGCAGCCCCACTCATCATCCACATCACCAGGGGCAGGCACACAACACAAGCCCATCAGACTACCTACCTGGCAGAGAGGAGGAAGAATCAGAAGTTTTCCTATTGGGAGAAGATAAGCTTATCTGGAGCCTTCCATTTGTTTTGGGTAAGGAGGAGGAGGAGAAGAAGGGGCAGAGATGCTCCTCTTCCTCCCAGCACAAGAAATTACTTGACAATCGGGAACCAAATTTTGGTTTACACACGGAACAAAAACAAAATCAGAAGCTTGTTTTTCCACAAGCAAATGTGACTTCTTCTCCTCCGGACTTCATCTGCAATGTCACCAACAGAAGCAGCTTCTGAGTTGCAGCTATTTGGGGTAGCCAGGCTTTAAGGACGGATTCTCAGGCTTGCTAATTAGCGACTGCGTGCAAGTCTGATGCAAGTGGGGGCACACACACGACAAGCAGGAAGCGATTTACACCCCAGGTCCACAGCATACACCTCAAACCCACACTGGGATTTTGATCACTGTGGTACAGGGCCTCTCATGTTTGAGCTGCGCATTCTCCAAGGTACCGCGCAACTGTTGTGGATATGCCTGGGTAAACAGTGAACACATCTTAAATAAAACACACACGAAGACCGCGAGTGCAGACACAGATCAAGCCTCCTACCCATGCTGCAAACTAAGAAGCTTGTTTTGCAATTTTTTAAGGTTTATCTAGTAGCTGCTGTTTACTGCCAGCCTGCTCAGAAGCGCTCTGATACCTTCGGGTCTAGTTTGCGCTATATACTTCTTTTTATTTCACTAAAATATCCTTCTCATCTCTTACTCCTCTGCCCACTCCCCATTGTTCCTCTCTTTCCCAGTCTTCACTCCTCCACCCTTTCATCCGTTGCTCCCTTCTTCCTTCCTCCATTTGCGTGCATGAGGACGTTGTTTTAAAACAAATTAGGTTTAACTTGTGGCTGTCGTTTACTGCCGGCTCGCTCCATAGCGTGCTCTCATATCTTCAGTGTGTGCAAAATATGCTACTAAATTACATACTATAAGCACACACCCACATTTAATTTCAAACACATTCATTCAAACTGGCTTAATAAAATTACTATATTTTCAGTATACAAATTCCTCTTTCTCTTTTCCTGTTCACTGTTTCCAGTTTTATTCTTAATAGCCTTGGGCCCGATGTAGGTAGGGCGTTACCGATCGGTAACGGACGAAAATACCGATTTTTGGCCCTTACCGATCGGTAAACAGCCATCCAGATGTAGGGAACCAAAAACAGAAATAATCGGACAGTAAACCGAATCGGAATGAGTACCGAATGGGAAAGAATCCGATACGTACATACCGAAAATCGGATATGGAACGAATCGGAAAAATACCGATTCGGATGCAAATACCGATTCGGTCCATGTACCGAATCGTTAGTGACACCGAATCGGAAAATCACCGATTCGGTCCAATTCCCGATTCGTTAGTGACACCGAATCGGAAAATCACCGATTCGGTCCCATTACCGAATCGTAAGTGACACCGAATCGGAAAATCACCGATTCGGTCCATGTACCGAATCGGTACAAATACCGAATCGGACATGAGCCGAATCGGAAAACATGCCGATTCGTATGAATCTCCGATCGGGAAATTCCCCGATTCCGACAGTTGGGGAGATGTAGGGAGGCACAGAAACACCGAAATCGGCTCGAAATCGGTAGAATTCACTCGGTATTTACCATGGATTGCAATCAGGTGGTAACCAACTCCAACCCATATAAACAGTCCCAAAATGCATTGCAACTTGCAGGATGGCAGCTTTCTATGTCATTGCGAGGCGGCTACGGCTACAGCAGGAAGGACAGAGGGAATGGCTAAGAAATGAACAGGTCTACAGACAGAGGATAACCCTGTTCATGCTCACTGAGGCTGAGATCCTACAGAGATACAGGCTGGACTCTGACACCATACTTGAGCTCATCAGGGACCTTAAGCCATACTTGGACCACCACACCCCAAGGGCACATGCCATCCCTGCGCACGTCCAGGTGCTATGCAGCCTACACCTGGTAGCGTCTGGCAGCTATCAAAGTGGAGTAGCAGCAGCAGGAGGGGTGAGCCAGAGCAGCCTGTCAAGGTTCTTCCACATATTCCTTGACGCCATGATAGACAGGATGGACCAATACATCTCTTTCCCTGCAACCCACGCAGAACTGCTACAAACTAAAGCTGACTTCTACCAGATGGCACAATTTCCCCAAATCATCGGTTGCATAGATGGCACACACATTCCGATTTGCCCACCAGCGGACACCGAATACATATACCGCAATCGGAAATCTACACACACCATCAACGTGCAGGTGATCTGCAATGCCAAGTGCACCATCACAGACCTGGTAGCAAAATTTCCGGGGAGTACCCATGACTCCTATATATTCCAACAGAGCGGCATATATGCACGGCTGATGGCAGGCGAATTTGGAGAAGGATACCTCCTAGGTGAGACACATCATCAGACCCCCATAACACATAGTAGGTAGGTGGAATACATGTATGTATGTGTCTAATGTGACCCCTTTCTCTTCCAGGCGACAGTGCATATGCCCTCCGCTCATTCATACTCACCCCCTACCTCAACCCCTCCACACCCAGCCAAAGGAGGTATAACCGGGCCCACATACGCACAAGGAATGTTGTTGAACGGACCTTTGGCATCTGGAAAAGTAGATTCAGATGCCTGCACAAGAGTGGAGGTGCAAGGCAGTATACCCCCATCACCTGCTGCAAGATCATAGCTGTATGTGCAATGTTACACAACCTTGCGGTCAAGAAGGGCACTGAGGTGGAGTTGTCTGACTACGAGGACTATGACGACGACGAAGCTGTGCCACTGACACAGCCAGCTGGGGTGTGTACGCCAAGTGATGGCAGATACAGACGTGAGGAGATCACTGAGAACTATTTCTGACTGAGTACAGATGCAAAGACAGCTAAATGTTGCTTTGAAAAAAATAAATTTTAATAGTGATGCACCACAGTTACAGCACTGATGTGCATCAAAAAATGGAGATTGTAAACTCAAATAAAGTCCAGGGTTCTGGTTTGCTCATCCCCCCTTGCCAGGCTATTTTTTGGCCCGCTTGCCAGACCCACTGGGGTGTCCCTCGGCCCCCTCCGAATGCCCAGCAGCATCAGCGGATCGCCTGGTGCTCCTCCGTGGCTCTGATGCAGCGCTGGCCGGGCTGCTGCGGCTGCTGCTGTCTCCAGCATCACCCAGGTCCAGGGCAGGATTGGAGGCGGCGTTTGATATTAACATGGCCTCCATGGCCGTGGTGATCCTGGCCATCCCCCTAGTCAGCTCAGCCGTATGCTGACTGAGCACAGATTCTTGATTGGAGCTGCGATGGCACAGTTGTGCGGTCGCCGCTGCAAGGCGGGCCATGGCCCGGTTGAGCACCCGGGCATCCCTCCTGCGCGCAACCTCATGCTCCTCCTGTCTGGCAGATGAGCGGGTGATGGCAGTGGTCAGCCTGCCTAACCCTGCTGCCACCTCCTTGTTGCTGTCCACAACAGCCTGGAAACCCTTCACCAACTCCCCCATCTGCATGTTGTGCTGCAGGAGCTGGCGTTGGCAGGCCATGGTGGATCTGGCCTGTTGGCGTTGGATTTTAACCATCTGTCCCTCCAGGCCCAGGAACACACTGCCCTCCCGTGCTGGTGCAGCAGTGGTGGTGGTGGCACGGCGTCGGGCACTGCTGCTTCCGGCCTGCTGAGTGGGCTGGGGTGCCACTGGTGGGGGTGTGGTGCTGGCCGGTCCCTGAGCCCCTGCTCCCAGGACTGGTTGGACAGGTGGCAAGGCCACGATTGTGGCAGGAGCTGGTGTAGGCGGAATGGTCTGCCTTGTAGGGGAGTTGTCTGGTGAGAATTGCAAGGGGGGTGAGCTGGGCAGTACTGGGGAGTGCACTGCTTGGAAGTCAATGACCAGGTCACCCTCCATTCCTAGCCCTGGGGTGTCTCCTTCCTCATCCTCCTCCTCCTCCTGGCCAGCCTGGCTGGTGCTCGGCCCTGCGACTGCAGTGTTGGACGTTGCAGCTCCCTCTGCTGTCACAGTAGTTCCGCCTGATGGGGCCCCTAGGTACAAAGAAGCATTTGTAAACTGAGTGCCGATGTATTACAGTCAGTACAATTATGGCATTCCACATGTCCTTGCATCTCCTTACACCGTGTCACCCTGTTTCCTGTCTTGTGATTCTGCACTGACATATTTGGCTAACTTCTGCTGACTACATGTACCATGATGCTTGTCTCTTGTATGTTGGTGACAGTACAGTGCTGGTGTTTGTCTATGCATTGTGTCTAATGGGGAGGTGTCTGGTAGGGTGTGTCATGATGCGCATGCTTCTTACCTGTAGCTGTGGCTCTCGCAGAGCTGTCCAGGGTCCCGATTCCTACGATGCTCTCCCTCTCGATGGTGCTGGAGACAATTTCCTCCAGATCGGTGAGGGGTGGCGCCGGGTTCTGGCCTCCTCCAGTGTGTCCAGCCTGCCTTTGAATGTCAGCCAGCTTCCTCTTCGTGAGGCTGCGGATGTCGTAAAACCTTTTTTTCAGTTCCTCGATGGACCTGGGGGTGACACCCGCAGCATTCACCTTCTGGGCGATGTCGGCCCAGATTCTCCTCTTGGTGCTGTCTGGCACGTTGAGGGACAGCTTGCCAAACAGCTGGCGGTGCACCCTCACCACCTCCTCAACCAGCACCTGAAGTTCGGTGGTGGTGAACTTGGGCTTCCTCTTCTGGGAGGACTTCTGGCTTCCAGACTGATCTGCCATTTTCTCCTGTTCAGTTTGCAACCTCCTTCTCCAACTGCTGCTAACTGTGTGTGTTGGGCTCAGGCAGGCTTTCCAGATACTTCTAGAAACTTCTTAATTAGCTGCACCTGCCAGGGTTGCCACTCCCTGTTTGGGTGGGGGAGGGGGAGCCACCTCATTGGCTGAATCGCCTATTGCCGAATCGGCTTTTACCGATTCGGTAATATCCGATTCGGTGAAATCCGATTCGGTATTATCCGATTCGGTAAAAGCCGAATCGGTTCTTTCAATGCATTCCTATGGGCTTTTTCGCCATGGGTCTATGATTGCCGATTCGGATTTTACCGATTCGGCTTTTACCGAATCGGTATTCGCCGATTCGGGAATATCCGATTCGGTGGTAGACGAATCGGTGATTTCGGATTCGTTGTTGGCCGATTCGGTACTTTCCGATTTGGACCGAGCAGAATCGGAACGTACCGATTCTCATTACCGATGCCGACCGAATCGGTATTCATTCGGTATTTTTTTCCTACATCTCGTTTTCCGATTTCAGAATACCGATTTGGCCCGCCTCGGTATTTTGAAATCGGAAAATTGCTTTTACCTACATCGGGCCCCTTGTTACTTAAAACTATTGCTACAAAATATATCAATAAATTACGTTACAATTTTCTTTTTGTTGTTTTTTTGAAAGAAGGAGTTTGGTTTAAAACAGATAATCGTCTATTAGCAATGCAATTCATAGCAGAAGTTTGTTTGCTGGCCGACTTTTAGCTGCCATGCGTTTGGGTGGAGTGGTCACTCTGCCAGTGCAATGTTAGTGCTTGAGCGCTTCTCCAGCAATTAAGGCATTTTCTTTTCCACCTTCCTCATGAACTTCACCAGCTGACAGTACAGCTGCAGGTCCTCTTGGGCAACACAGACTAGCACTGCTTGTCATTGCGTGTGAATGCCTCTATGATTGAAAAAAGGGTTTTAAAGTTGTTTTTGCTAAAGTGTCAGCTCTTTGCAGGTAGAAAGTACGTTCAGTATGTCCTCCTGTGCTGTGTCACACAAACAGCAGGTGGAGTCGAATGGAGCCTTCAGCCAGTGTGGAAAGTGCTTTGTGCATGGTAGTA
Organism: Lissotriton vulgaris; assembly: GCF_964263255.1. Taxonomy (NCBI): domain Eukaryota; kingdom Metazoa; phylum Chordata; class Amphibia; order Caudata; family Salamandridae; genus Lissotriton; species Lissotriton vulgaris. The sequence goes on from NC_141691.1 coordinate 1,518,515,913, forward strand.
GGCCATGTCGGTACGTTAAAAATTGTTTTTTGATTGATCTACCGTACCCCAAGGCTAAATATTTTTGAGCAGCGGGGTGGAGTAGCTACTCAAAGTCAGTCAGCCATGTGTCCTTTTAGATAAGGCTGCTTTATCCTCAATCCATGATAGGCGTTTTACTGTTTTCCATAATAATTTTGTTAAAAGACAGTGGTTGGTGGGTGTTTCCCAAAGCTTGGTTAAACCCAGGGTAATTAGACTTATTTGTAGATATTTTGCGGACGGTAATGATGTTTTGTGCTGTATCTCTAACCACAGGAACCAATTGAGAGTTCCTGGTCCAGATTTTCGTATCTTGTACCAAAAGATGACATATGATCATTGTCTTGCCAGGGTCTGCTTTTGGACACCAAACTCAAACCTGATCTGTGCTGGAGAGACATATTTTGGCACACCAAAGATTATTCTGAACGCTGTTGCAACCGTCCTGTCTAGTAGCTTGGAATCCCTGGCTCTCTGTGCCTCACTTCCATTAGCTATTGTATTTAGGAGTTTTACCTGAGTTCCTTCGGCTATAGGGTGGAGTGATGGGCCACTCAATTTGGAGTTGAGGGTTCTTATTGAAACTGCCAGGGCTGTTACCTTCCTTCCTCGTAATTGAGTCCCTTTCAGCAGTAAGGTGGCCACCTTTATTGATTACCACTTCTAAGTATTTATATTCTGGTGCAGAATCTATGTGGCTGTGCCCCCAGTACCCGGCCGGTGTTTTCTTTGTGTTCTTTTTAATTGTCATGGTCTTTGTTTTCTCTGGATTGATGTTCAGTCTGTTAGCTTCAGAGTATTCAAATGTGATAGTAAGAAGATGCTGCAGACCCACCTTCTTCTGGCTGATTAAGACTAAGTCATCTGCATAGAGTAGACATGGTAACACTAGCGTCCCTCACCTTGGGGCATGTGAATAACTAGTGTTTATCAGTGGGACAAGGTCTACAAGGAACAGATTGAATAGGGTCGGTGCCAGCACACAGCCTTGCTTGAGTCCTTTCTTTGTTGGTATCCGTCTCGAAAGGGTTGACCCGTCGCACAGTTTTATTTGGATCTAGGTGTTAGTGTGCAAGTTAATAAGTAGGTTAAGCAGTGGCTGTGGAATGCCCCAGTTGGCCAGTTTTGCCCATAATTCGTTACTGTTTACATGGTCAAAGGCAGCCCTATAGTCAAGGTAGCATAAGTGTAAAGGCATTTTTGTGTACTCTGCAGATCAATGTGGAGAGGTGTAGTGCAGCAGGCAGGGCAGCTGACTTCAGAGCACAGGGCTCATGCTTTGATCTCCGGCGGCAGCTCAGCTCAGCCGCATGTGACTCTGGGCAATAGCTCACTTAATTTCCACAACAGCCCCCTGCACCTTGAGACCTGTAAGGGTGAGTAGTTTGTGCTTTACAAATACGGATTTACATTTACATTTATCGTCGCAATATTTGTTACAGTCCCAACAGACTTTGTGAAGCCAGTCCGATTAAGAGGAATAATCGAATTGTCTTCTGCCCATTGCTGTAGTTCATCCAGATGAGTTCCTGCACATTTTTTTGCCTCATTATCCAAAAGAGCAACTAAACGGTAATTATTTGGCAGGGTGTTAGACCTGGCATCATTGGCATGACTCTCCCTTCCATTTTGACGAACTGCCTCCTCTGTTTTGATATGTTTTTGCTGGTTTTATGCTTTGGGCACTGTACCACTGCTAATCAGTGCCACCGTGCAAGTGCTCCCTATGTTAAATTGATGTATTAATTGGTTATTCCATGATCGGGTTATTTGATTTATCTGTCAGCCCCTAGAACAGTGCTCCATGTGTGCCCATGGCTTGTAAATCAAATGCTGCTAGTGGGCTTGCGGTACAAAAGGGAGTGGTGATGGACGAAGCATCTGAATCAATCAAACACTCACACCCAGTCAAAAGATCTGGGTTTAATCCATCACCGTTCTTTAGCCAACTCTGCCACCCCAGTTCAGACATGGCTATATGCAAATCAGTCTGACCCTGTGCCTCATGGGAACAGTCCAGCCCGAACTGCCAAGCCATGTCTTCCCTGGACCGGAAACAAGCTTCCGAGTACCGCTTTCTGGCATTCCGGACGTCTTCAGCCCGGCTTGCTTGAATCCAGTGGCAAAGTGAGCAAGGGACTTTCGTCTGAGCATACCCTGCCACACTTATGGCAGCCAAAAGTGGTACAATAGGGGTAGTGGGCTTGCAGCACTGGCTGTGCCACCCACAGAAGCAGCTGGTAAAGTATGTCTCAGGCCTGCCATTGCAAGGCCTATGTGCAGTCTAGCACTGCCATGTCGACTTGGCCAATTGCACCCACTTGCCAGTCCCTAACCCTTTCCTTTGCTTCATATTCGTGGAGAAGTGTGGCTCAGGGGTTAGAGGCGGCAGACCCGGAAGCTGAGATTGGCCCTGGACCAGGGTTCAATTCCCCGCCTCGGCGGGTCTTGGGCTCAAAAATTCCACGGACTCGATAATTCTCGCTCCGGTGCCTTCTCGACTCACGGGTTCACACTCTGCGACTCTGGGCAATAGCTTGCTTAATCTCCACAACGGCCCCTCGCGGCGGGATGCCTGGCTTTCACCTTGTGGAAACCCTGCCGGGGTTATCTCACAGGGGAATACCAGGACGGGTTCCCTAAGCAAGCGCCGGGAAACCCTTTGTGGGTAGCTGTGCGCTATATAAGCTCAAATACATTTACATTTACATATATTAAAAACCCCTCTGGTAGGCCCAAGGGCATTGTAAGTATAAGGTAGGACATACTCTGGTGTGTGTAGTATGTCCTAATAGTGAGTTACAGCCATTTTTGTCTTCAATATTGAAGGCTACCTGTTCTCCATAGGCCAGAACGGGCAGTTCGATTATTACATTCTTATAATCCTAACTGACTCTGGGAACATGGTAGAAATTCGAATTCAGTATGCTTGAACTGATAAAATACATATTTTAGTAAAGTTGGTTTTAAAATTCTGTGTTTGAAAATACCACTTTTAGAAAGTAGGTATTTTCTTGCCTAACTGTCCAGGCCTGCCTCTGCTAGGTTGCGTAGTCCTTGTCTGGGATTGTGAGTGACAGGGCTGGGGGATTCCAGGAGACATGCTGGGGCAGCCCGGTGGTGAATAGAGAGATCTGCATCTAGATGGGAGGGAGGAATTGCACATGGGACCTGAATAGGGTTGGGCCTTCCCTCTACAAAGCTGGCTCCACCTCCTGTGGCTTGTCTGATGTCTCTGCCCTGCACTGTCAAAGGAGAGAAGGAATCTTGTCAACAATGTGCTCCAGAGCTGCATCTTCCCTCCCCTATGCTGGCTCCACCTCATATGAGGCAGCTGATGTCTCTGCCTTGCACAGTGAAAGGAAGAAGAGAGTCATGTAAACAAAGTGCTCAGGAACTGGTTTGGACTAGGCAGAGGCCTCTCTGCCTTCAGAGAACAAAGGATTTTGGGGTATAAATATTGAGACCCGGATCCCAAGAAATTTGGTCACTTCTGGAACATGAAACCTTTTGCCAAGGAGAAGAACCAAGGAAGCTGCAGGAGTTGTACTGCCCCTTTGCCAGTGTGCTGTTTGCTTGGTTGGCCTGCAGTGGTTGCTTCATTTCCAAGGAAAGGAGAAGGAACTTTTTAAGGGCTTTCATCATTTACAGAATATTCTCCAAGGGCTTGAACTGTGCATGCCTCCTGCTAAAGTCTAAGGGACAAAAGACTTCACCTCCAGCTCCCCTCTGAATTTCCTTGCTGGGAATTCTCAACTCCAGACATTTGCGTGTCGCTAGGAGCTGGAAGCGTGACGCATCAAGAAGAAGCGTGTCGCCCCCACAGCTGAAATCGTCTCATCGCCAGAAAGGCGACCATTCGCCGCATCTCCCTGGAAGTGTGTTTTCATCGAAGCTGCCTGCTGTCGCCACACAAGAGAAGGGTTACGCCATCGTGAGAGTCGCCATCTCATCACCGGAGAAGCGTGCGCAGGGCCTGTCGCTGCTCCAATGTACAGAGTTGTCGCAAGGCTGCCAGGGCGTCTACACATCGTCATCGCATCACCGCATCAATGGCGCCATCTTCTCGCATCCCAACCGGATCATCGCAGTGCGGTGCCTTCTTGCGCACCGCAACGGGCCCGCAGGCCGAGAATCTACGCATCGCCTCCGCACCGGTAAGGATCACAACGCATCCCCTACTCTACGCAAGCATTGAGTCACAACGCATCATCTCCCCCGGATCACGGAACCGACGCATCTCCCCTTTTGCAAGCCTTTTCTTTACTTTGCATTATGCATCCAGGTACTTTGTTGAAAACTTTGTCACATTTATCATCAACTTGAACAAAGCAACTTTGATCATCTTTCAAAGCAATCTTCCTTAAGTGTAGTATTATGGATTTTTGTTTTTGTGGTCTTGTGTTAAGTCTAAATAAGGAATACTTAATTTTATAAGACCTGTGTTGTGTCCATCTGCAGTGTTTTCACTGTAATACTGTGTATATTCACAAATGCTTAACACACTGCCTCTGAGATAAGCCTGTCTGCTCGTGCCAAGCTACCAAGGGGGTAAGCAGGGGTTATTAAGGAGTGTAATCCCCTTATCATGACTGAGAAGTAAGGGTCCCTATTTGGACAAAGGTGAATACCATTGCCAACTAGAGACCCCCAGATCTAACACAGGGCTTTGTCCCCTGACATGAAGATTAGTGAGATTATCAAGGCCCTCCAGGATGGGGGTAGTAGGCCTGTCTGCCTTATTTCAATGAAGAGAGGACTGAGTGCTTTTTTCCCAGTAGTCTGCTTCTTGTTTGTATAGCACCAGCGGGATTCCATTGGGGCCCGGTGCCCCTTCTCTTCTTCCCTTCCCTATTTGTCATTTGATTGCTTTAAAATGATTGATTGGAGGTGTAACTCCAGGCATTGTGCCTTCTTCCCTTCCGGTGCAGTTATTCTTCCCTCGTCGGGTTGGTACACAAGTGCGGTTTTTCTCTGAGTTGCGGCCAAACTGGCTAAGCAGTGAGGTCTCGTCTTGATGGAAATGATTCCCAAGATATGTTGCCCAGTCCTCTTCTGATATGTTGGATGATAATCCCTCATGTGCAGGGCGAATGAAACGGTTTATTGCCCCCCAAAATCTTGCACTGTTTTTCTGTTTGATGTCTGTGTGCAATTTCACTTATAGCGCGTCCTCTGCGGCTCTCTTGACCGCCCATGTGACTTGCTTTTGCTGTACTTTCTGGATCGTAATGCGGCTAGGTTTGTGGTGTCAGTTGGATTCCGTTGAAGTTGCTGCAGCGTATGATTGATTTTTTCTTTTTATTGATCGTATCTTGATTCTTTGCAGTTTTTAAAAATTATTTGTGCTGCTATAGCTCGGTTGTACTCTTGGTTTAATCGGAGAGGCAAAAGACTTCGCCATTAAAGTAGTGAAGTTCACCCATTTCTGTTTTTCTATTGCCCCCTTCCCATGCTTCAAATAAATAGAAGTGTCGCAGTTTGCAAGAAGCTCCCTTGTGATGCTTGGACAAATTTTATTTTCCTATGGTTGATTGTAAAATTTGTTCCTTGTGGACCGTTCGATTTAGAAAACTTAGGCATGTTTGTGAGGAGAGTGAGTTCCTAGAGCCGATGGTCGCTTCCCACTTTGTCGCCCATGCTAAATGTGCAATTTATTGAACAGGGTTAAGGACACAAAGGTATAATCTAGTGTTGAGTTTTCAGTTGATGAGTAGTGAGTGATTGCCGGAGGGTTGTCACCTGTACTCCTGCTATTTACTGCTCTAGGGTTGAGGTGCTCAAGGTACTCTATGAGGCGCTGGCTGGTTTTTGTTGGCAGTTCTAATAAACTCTTCACCTGAGGTGGAATATTCCATAACCAGTTTTGTATAACCACGTCTTCCACTATTGATGAGCCAATAAGATGTAAATTGAAGTCCCCTGTGAGTATCATGTCTGGTGTTGACCTCACTTATACATAGCTCTAGGAAGTCAGTCAGTTGTTTCTCAGCCTTGATTTTCCTGTTCGGGTTTATATAAGTGTTTATTATTACAATGTCCTTGCACCCATTCCCTGGTAGCCCCCTCTGGGTAGATATTTTCATTGCAGGTAGATAGATTCTAATGCTGTTGGGTCAACCAAGTGGGCTGAGATTGTACTCATGTTGTTTACGTACATTGCTAGGCCTCCCTGCAAGTGACCATCTCTTGCCTTTTTGACTGTCGGTGCGAAAAAACAAAGATATCCTTGAAAGTGTGGTGGATCAATTAGCTAGGTCCCCTGCAGTGCAATAATATGAAATGTCCTTTGATATTTATTAAAGTCCAAATCTGTCATCTTGCTGGACAGCCCCTTGCTATTCCATGAGCATATCCACGGCCGGTTGGTTTCCCCTGTTGTAGATTGTTGATTGATTTGTCAATTGTTTCTTGCTTGTTTGTCGATTGTCCTTGTGGGCCATCTTAGGTCTTCAAGTCGAGTTTCTTGGAATGCACATTCTGGGCAGATTCTGTTTGTTTCCTGTTGGTGCCTGTTTGTGAGAGGAGAGCGCCCTCTTACTCCTTTTAATGCAAACCTTGAGGTATTTTTCCAAGCTGTCAATGTTTTATCTGTATGCACCAGGGCCAGCGGAGCAGGATAGCCGGGTGCTCTACTGGGATTGAGCCTTTTCCCCCAGCTTTTGAAAGTTGTGCTTTCCCGGAGTATTTTTTTTATGATAGTTGACTGTCTCCATGTGATCAGTGTGTCCTCTCCCCCCTGGGGTTCATTACAATTGACAAATTCTACTGAGTCCAAATGTGTAGTTGTTACATCTGTCAAAGTTGGTAAATGTGACAAAAGGAGGAGGATATTCCCTAGAATTAGTATGTTGTGTGGCCCCCTTGATATGTATTCTTCTGTATATTTGAGGGTATTCCCATCCTCATTGAGATTGCCAGCTAAGTTGGCTGCTTGCTGGTTAATGGTGGACCGATAATTGTTGCTTCCTAGTTTGTCCGGTGTTGGCAGTTCTTCAACCATGGCCGGTCGCTCTGGGTTTTATTTGAGGCTGATCCAGTGCTGAAATAGTGCTCCCTGTTTTCCGCAGAGGAGGTTCTGAAGCTTGACCAGCCAGGCTTGTGGTGCAATCAGATTTACTGGTTGCTTGTCCCTTGAGGCGAGGTTGTTCAAGCATTGAAGTGCCCTTTCCGGTTCGAGTTTAGATTGGCTATTGGACACCGCCAAGACAGCCTGGGAAGTCTTACCCCTTGATAGCCGGATGATGCTGTTGTTGAGGCAGGTGAGCGACAGGGTTATGTGAATGCTTCTGCTTTCATTCTGCGTGAAGTTTTGCCACATGCTTCTAACTCCTTCCCGAGGTTGTTTTGGTAGGATAAGTAATTATCTTCACCTCCAACCTGCGTTAGTTGCCGTGGTGACACTGGAATGGTGGGCGGTTTGTTGGATTTGGAGGCTGCCCTCCTTTCAGCAAGCATGAGAATTGTGTAGTTTGTGTTCCATGCACCCTTTGCCGCTGGAGTTGGTTGGTGAGTTCAGACGACTCTGGCGGTGTCAGCCTAAATAGGGGGGCATAGTCCTCCTGTTTAGAGATATGATTTTGATTCCTGTCCTTCCTCCTTTGGGCACGTCTTTGTTTTGCGTTTGGTTTGTCATTTGATTTTGTTCCTTGTGCTTCTGGATCAGTCTCAGACCCCGAAACAGGCCTGGAAGCTGGTACCTGTACTGTTACTTTATTGAGTCTGTCGCTTTTGGCTTCACCTCTTGTTAATGTAAATGTAAATGTAGAGTATTTATATAGCACACTTCTACCCGGAGTCCTCGTAGCGCTGTATTCATACCGCTGTGGAACCCATCCTGGCTTTCCTGTGAAATGTCCACTCCTGGGCACCCCCAAGGTGAAGCCAGGCATCCACAGCGCTGCTGGGGCCGTTGTGGAAATTAAGCAAGCTATTGCCCAGAGTCACAGAGTGGGACCCATGATTAGACTAGGCACCGAGGCGAGAATTATCAGGTCCGGGGAAATTGAGTCTAAGAGCCGCCGAGGTGGGAATTGAACCCTGGTCCCGGGCAAGACCTCTGCATCAGGGTCTGCCACTCTAACCATTGAGCCACGCTTCTTAATGATTTGATAGGGAAAGACTTTTGGTCCGAGCTCTCCACTACGTGTGCACTCATTCTGATATGTGGCTCGATGTGGGGGGGAGGCTCCTTTGAGTAGGGATTGATGGGGCTCCGAGCTGTGTTTTTTTATTTGTGCGCACAGGTTGCTCTGCACTGAGGGAAGGGAGGGTAGTTAGTCAACCATTGACGGCACCCACAGCTTAATTCCCTGTCTTGAGTATTACCCCGTGAGTTCTGAAGGAAAGTATTTAGAGCTCCTAGTTTCCCATCGTTTGCTACTACAAAAACAGCCAGGGTTGTTCAGTAAGGTTAGCTGAGTGTTCATTTTGTCAGATTGGTACTGAAGAGCTTCCACCAGGTTTTTTTGCTGATGCTTGGTTGGGTTTTCCAGATCAATCCTTAATGCCAGGTCCTTCGTCCCCTGGTTGTCTTTGGCCTCCAAGTGCTTCAGAGCATAGGAGTTTTGAGGATCCATTTGGTGACTGTTGTTGTTGCCCCAGGTTGGCATCCTTAGGGCCATGGTAGAAACAGGGAGAGTTGCTGCATGGCTCCCTCCCCTTTAGACAAAATATGGCCCTTTGGCATGGGATCCCCAGGGCCTAATGAGGCTCCAGAAGGCCATGCAGCTAATGAGGCTTGGGGGGCATGTGGCTCCCTTCTTTTTTAAATAAATACGGCCCATGTGTTGGGGTCCCCAGGGCCTTATGAGGCCGGGGAAGGGGGCCACATAACCCTCACTCTAAAAAAAATAGATGACTCCGGGGGATCAGGTCCCAAAGCCTGAGAAGGATGGGGTAGGGGAGCCGCACAGTCCTACTCTTTTATTTTATTGGGGCCCTGGGGGATGGGGTCGACGGGGTTTGATTAAGCTCAGAGAGGAGGCTGGATAAAATAAGGCTCGAGGAGGGAGGCTGCATGTTCCTTCACCTTTTTTAAATTAAATTTGGTCCCAGGGATGGGGCCTCTGGGGCCCAAAAAGGCTCAGGAAGGGCGAGTGCATGCCCCTCCCCTTTTTAATTGGCTTTGGCCTCGGGTGGGTTCCCCAGGTCCTAATGAAGCTCAGGGAGGGGGGTGCAGTCCCCCTTCCCTTTGGATCAAATATTGGCCGTGGAGAATGGAGTCCACAAGACCTATGAAGACTTGTGAAGGGGGCCACACAGCACCCATGTCCTTTAATATTGGTTTGGCCCTGATGGATGGGATCACTGGGGCCTCATAAGGCTTCAGGAGGGGGACCACAGCTTCTAGTATCTCTGATCTGGGGTGGCACCAGGGCTAGGGTAGTACTTCAGGAATTATATCTTCCCCTCTCACTGGGTGGACTGGGAGTCCCCGATGACGAACATTATTATGCCGCGGCGCAGCTCCACAGGGCAATTGCTTATGTTGGCGGCAAGACATACCTGGATGACATATGTTTTGCCTGCTCGAAAGGCCCCGCCATACTCCCCGGACCTCCCCCTTGAACTGCTGCCCAGTACTTACACCTGTGTCATGAGAACGGAGCTGGAAGTGAGGTGCACTGCTGGTCTGGACACATGGGGAGACTTGTTCGTAGACCCCAACTTATGTGAGTTCGAACATTTGGTACATGTCTGTGGAGTCCCACGGGCACCTTCCTGCTTAATGCATTGCTAACGCAATACCTTCGCCAGGCATGGGGAAACACACCACCTGAACCTATTATAGCTCAGTTCCTACATACACTACTGCCCCATGGCTGAGACAGAAAGGCTGTCACAGCATTGTACAGCTCTCTTAGACCCGACCCTACTCCCCTGTTGGCACCTCTGTAAGAATATTGGGACACCGCCTTGGCAGCTGGTATCACTGAAAAACAGTGGGTACAATGTATAGGTGACCCCAAGTGTAAACCAAGCAATGCCAGACTGAAGTACATGTATTTTTACTATCTGCATCATACTTATCTCACCCCACACAGACTGGCCCTTATGTACCCTACTTCTTCGGACATGTGCCCCAGATGCAGGTCTGCAGATGCCACGTTCCCCCACATGGTCTGGTTGTGCCCTCAATTAGGAGCATACTGAGATGGTAAAGCTGAGATTCTAACGGAAGCGTTGGGCATGCTAGTGAAGCCTTGAGCCTTAGACTTCTTGCTTGGAGTCACGAAATGCAATGCTCACAGGAAGGGTCTTACTAAATTCCTGGATCTGGGACTGGCCAAGCGCAGACTGGCTATGTGTTGGAAGTCATCCACAAGCCCAAGCACACACGTATGGCTCTTAGATCTCCGTAGGTCACTGGTGTCCGAACAGCTGAAACAACTATCTAAAACCGTGCAGCACCCTCCATCCACTAATCTCCCACAGTGGCAAGATCACTCAATGGATATTGAGTCCAAAATACACTCTACCCTCCTGGGTGCATCATCATCAACACCACACCAGGTTACGCTTCCATAGCAATGCCTGACCGTATAACAAACCAGATGACATACATACTCTGCTCCTGCCTACATGCTCTCACCTGTCATAAGTGTGAATATGTGTAACAACGCTGGGCACGGATCCCCCCCAGGTACACATAGCATTGTCATATATATGTACTCATTTAAATATCCACATAGCTATAGGCAATTTAATAGAATACACACAGAAATCATGGAGCACATGTACAGAGCAAGTGAGACGGACATCGTCATCTTTATTTTATTTTTATTACTGTTAATGTTAATAAAGTTGGAGACAAGATTTCTGGAGACAAAGTATGTCAATATTGTTTAAACATTGTTGCAGTTAAGATTACTTGACACCCTATTGATACTGTACCCCCTTTCTCACATGCTTTTCGGTGCATATGTATCAATATACACAATATTGTTACTGTGATGTAGTGGAATGACATTGTACTTGTTCCCTTTTCTGAAATTCAATAAAATAACTCAACAAAAAAATTCCATACTGTGCATGGCCAAAGGCTGTGTGCAGTGTGGGGTTGGCCACCTGCGGGGAGTTTGCAGGTCCTGCAGACATCTCTCCTGCTGTACACAGCCCAAGGTCATGCATAGTGGGGTTTTGGCCTTACGAAAGGTAATAAAATTTTGCTTTACATAAAAAAATTTAAAAATATTCTCTGAAAAAAGCAAAAGTTTAAAGTAACATTATAGGTGGGTGAATATGTCAGTGACAACATCACCATTTACAGATAGCCCATCTTCTTCAGCAAAAAAGCACATGTACATAGCTATAATAAGAAGAAATTGTCCTGCTGAGAAAATTCTGTCTAATAATTCAAGGCTGCTTACAATACTTAGTATGTAGTACGTAAAATCTTTGCCTTGCTGGAAACTTTTTCTGCAGCTCCCAAAAACTAGTGTGGAATATAATGAACACAAGTCAACTGTCATCTGCACATAGAGTTACTCTTCAATTCGAAAGATTTATAATTTATCCAATACCTCTACACATCTATGGTGCATTAAGAACACAAATGTTTTTAAAACACTGAAACCAATTAGCTGGACACTGGCTGTACAAAATGAGGTAGAAAAGTAATATGGTAGTTAGCCTCCACTATGTAAACTACAAACAAGCTAAGACACTCATTGGATTATGTCCTCTGTGATGTCATTTGAGCAGTAACGACGCTTCATATTATTCTGAGCTATTTTGCACTCACTTTCATAGTATACACGTTTGAAGAGCAATGTGTACAAAAGAAGCTTTGATGATATCAACAGTGATGTCATTTGAGATACCATCTGTGGTGTCATAAATGATGTTACAGCATGTCATGAGTGATGTCATATGTGGGGTCATAAAAAGTGCATGGCTGTGGCGCAAGGTATAGTTAGATCTGCTAATTGTAACTGTTGAATTTGTGTGTGATTTTTTTAGTTTAACATTGTCACTGACAAATTCACCTAAATGTAACATTACTTTAAACTTTGCTTTTTTAGTGAATTTCTAGGTTTTTTAAAAACGTAAAAAATGTTTAATTATGATACGTAAATCCACCCCGCCATCCCGGCCCTGTGGCCATCCCCCCATATGCAGCCAACCCCACACTATGCAGGGCCTTTGATTTTGCATGACGGGAGGTAGACCACAGGGCCTGGTCTTTGGCCAACTCCATGTTGTGCATTGTCCTCAGCCGTGCACAGAGGAGGTTGACCACAAGTATCAACAAAAGGGTCTCCCTTGCCTCTTCAGAATTTTTTCCTTTCACTACTAAATACCCATGTCTCATATTTCGAAAGAAAAATAAGTATTTTTCTTTATATTAGACCATCAGCCACTCTAGCAGTGGCATACTTCAGCCTCAGGTCTCATCCTGGTCCCTAAAAACCAGGATGGACTAAACCATATTGCAGGGAGCACTTTGAATATCACTGTGACCAGGATGCGTAGAATAGATAAAAATACTTCAAACCAATCTTTGTTTCCTTTTATTAGTGGTTGCTTGGGTGTGAGTTAAAATTTGCTAAATTGGGGTAAGGATATTATGGGCCTATGACCATACTGTACTGTTGACATGTTTCAGCCTGTATGCTTAGGCCTTTTGAATCCAGGACTTTCTTCAGGACATCAGAAATTCACTGCCATGGCAACACAATCATTTTAGTTAGAGAAAAGCATGTAATGCTAACTCGCAATCAAGATGAGTGAACTACTCGCCTTCTTGAAGGATCTTGGCTCCCTAATCGGGAATATTGCCCTACCACATGGGGAAAAAAGGCTGCATGTTCCTGAAGTCATACAGTCTTCAAGGGTGACATGCTGATATCTTACCTATTTGATGTCGCTGCACTCTCCTGGCTCACCATTCCTGTGACCATGCCCTGTGGCCAACCCCTCAAAGGCAATCAACCACACACTACAAACAGCTTTTGGCCATGCATGACAGGTATTGGCCACAGGGCCTGGCCCTTGAACTCCATCACAACAGCCTTTTTTTACCCCCCCTCCCCAGAGCCTTTTTTCTAAGGGGAGGTGGGGCCCATTGCTCCCCGTCTTCGAGCCCTGTTAGACCCTGGGGACCCCATCCCCCAGGGACACTCCTTTAAATAAAGGGGAGGGAGACGCATGTGACCCCCTCACCAGGCCAAATTCAGCCCTGGAGACCCCCACCCCGCCGAAACCCAGAGTGACTTTTGGGGGAAGGTATGCACTCTCCCCTCTCTGGGCCAATTTCCATTGGGGAACCCCATCCCCTGAGACCCAGCATCATTTTCAGGGGGAGGGGACAAGGGCCCCCCACCTGGACCAATTTCTGCTGTGGGGACCCTATCCCCCGGGGCTGGTGTCAGATCAGAAGCCCACTCCCAGCAGGTGGGAACATTTTCAAACAGACACCTGTTTCCCAGCCTGCATCGGTGCATGCAGGGAAACGCTATGTCCTGGGGGTGGGCTACCCGGGACATAGCTACTGAGCTTTTTGGCCTGGGGGGTGTCCCTCTGGGCCTGTATCTTTCACTCAAAAGTCTAAACAGTGTCCGCGAGCTGCCTTTCTCTATTTTTTAACCGTATTCACTGGTTTTCAGCACACAGTCCTTATTTGTTTATTGATGACAGGTTTATCCTGAACAAGTTACTTTATTTCTCTACATAATGAAAGCTGCTTTTGGAATTTTATAGTGTTGCAAAGGTAGGGTCTTTCTGTTCATAAAGAGACACCTCAATGCTTAAAATGAGCTGGTGATGTCCGGTGCTCGGCACCAGCACTTAATTGTCAGCACCAGCACTTATAACAACTGCCACTTGGTTGTGCTGTTTGCGTAATATAGAAATGAACACAACAACTGTTGTTTATTATTCAAATAGACATTGAAACAACTAATATCTGCCTCCCAAGTCATTCTTATAACTTTGGTGGGGGCCTCGAACAGTCTGAATTGTCACACTTGTAGCAGTGCGATGGCTAGTAGTTATGTATGTACTGCCATTCACCAAGCTTGCAGTGGCAATGGGTGGTGCAAGCTAGGTTGGCCTCCTGAAGAGGGCCCTGGCACTTATTTATTTTTTTAAATAAGCACTCAGACACCTTCATTTAACATCATTACATCACCCAATTACTCTTTGCTATTTAAGGTAATTTGTTTACACTATATTCAAGTTAATTTGTTTACAGCAACACGCTCCATGTATTGCCTGGGAGTCAATATTTAGGAGTTCCTAGTCTTGTCAAGCTCGCAATGTTTTTTCTGAATATAACTGTTGTCCACTATTTGTTCATAGAAAGCAAGCCAACATTTATTTCTCTGTGCTGGAGAACCTTCTGAGATTCACAATGGCCTCTGTAATATTCAGATTCCATGTAGAGTCCGATACAAAAGGTGCAGGCAGATTAAGCGGGTTCATTTGTACCCCAGTTTGATTTTAATGCCACATTGCAAGTTCTAAAAACTTTGCAGCTGCTGCCCTCTCCTATAGGTAGGACAATAGAAGCAAAGAATATTGCTTGACTCATCTATACCTTCCATGTGGTTTCTGTTTCTAAGACATTAGACATGAACCTCACAGTTTGTTGCCCTCTGAAGGTCTGCATCAGAAGACAAATCAAGTTTTCAGAGCCATGATTTGCCACATAAAGCCTTTTAATTCACCAAACAGCTCCACCTGTACGTATCATTCATGAATTAGAACAAATAGGGATTTGTAATACTCCAAAGTATATTTGATGTTCGTTTTAGTGCCCAGTGTCACAGTTAACTTCGATTTGAGATCATGCAATGTATGTACCCAGGAGAAGATTGTATAAAATGCTTTTTGGATACTTGTCTTGCCAATCACTGCTTACCCCCCAATTATTGCATTACCACTAATTTAAGAAACGATTTACCTTCTTGTGATATTTTCACAGAAATAATCGTGACTGTCCATACATTTTCTACAATAACTCATTTTTTCACTTTAAAGAACCCCACATAAGCGGCTCATCTAGGCCTTTGTATCATTGTTCGGGATCTTGAAACTACATTCTTACTACACCATTTTTTCTTCAAAAGTAGGATCTAAGACCCCTTTTATATCCATCGTGGATTCATCACAATATGCTCACTCATTTTTTTTTTTTAAGAAATACAAAACTTCCCCTCTATTGGTTTAACCTGTTAAATTATCAGCCAAAGTGTTTACCTGTCTATTTCCAGAGATGTATTTAAGGTGCCCACAATCTCCCCAGTTTGCGTTCTATGTGCACTTTAATGTATCATCATTTAGTGTAAACCCTGAGCTAGTAAACATCCCCACTTCAATCCCTTTAACCTTTAGATCACATACAGGGGATTGAAGAGCACTTCAGCGCTCCTCATCCAGCACCATGTTCTACACACATTGTATTCATGGCTCATTTTGAACTTTCAAAAAACACAGTTGATGGACAGAATGTAGAACAATGTCATACATTCACCCCAGTACAAGGATCTGGGCCTTTTTCCGTCGTCATAGTCATCTAAGTTATTCTTATGTTTGCATGTACAGATAAATATCCCAACCTACTGCATTCCGTATGTGTTTGGTCTGCAGCTGAACAACAGGTACATTCACGAGATCTCCCTGAGCTGCCTTACTAGAAACATTAATTGAGGTAGTTCTCAAAATGTTATTTCCCTCTTTGAGCAAAATGTGGAAATGTGAGTAAGTGACAAAGGCTTTTTCTTCCCACTGATCACTACTGGACAATATGCAAGTGTAAAAGGTGTGTTATTGGTTGAGGGAGTGAAAACCCAACTCAGGCAACAATCTCAATTCTTGTCAGGGTGAACAACAAAGGGCACTAAACTAACCTGTACTTAACCCTCTGGTAGCTTGGCACAAAGCAGTAAGGCTTAAAATAGAGGCAATGTATAAAGTATATGAGCAGTACACAAACAGCAATAAAGGAAAAACAAAACTCAGGAAATATCCCAAACCAATTGATAAAATAGAGTACATTTTAATTATAAAAAGATACCAGAATAACAGAAATCCAATGAGCCGAACCAGAAACATTCAGTTTTAAAGATTCTAGTGTCAGTCAGTCACTCAGTCAAAATACTTTATTTTGATAAATCAATATAAAAAAAAGGTGCGGTACAATAAATATACAATATCAATAATTCATACAAAACAAAACACACAACATTCAAGATTTAAAATATACTTCAGTGGTTTTTTAAAAAGACAATCATGTTAAAAACAAGAAAAAAAGAGTAAAAATTTAAAAAATACATCACTAGTTTCATAAAATCAACATTTATCACAATATAAATTGATCTCTCCTCCGTTGTCCTTACTCCCAATACACGGTATCCTTTATATAACAAGATGCAAACTTCATAAGGATATAGTCAATCTCGCGTTTCCCATGAGCCTATTCTTTGAACGCACAGCACCCACCAAATAACTGGCTACATGGAAGATGACACTAGGGTTATTTAGTAGCTGCAGGTAAAGGAGTGCTGGCCTAACTTGCAAAAACCCTGCCTTTTTAAGAACAGGGACAAGAAACTTTCTCCTCTCCTCTATGAAATGACCACAAAACATCACGAAGTGCATAGTATCCTGCGAAGAAAAATTATCACAGGAACAAGGTAATGAATGTTCAGGGGTACACCATGTTGGATATTGGCCTAATATCAAATGTATCATATGTAAACGGAAGCGAGTTAACAGGAACCTATGAAAGGGGCGGTTAACCAAGGTAAGGTAAAATTCTGGTCCAGGGGGATTGGCAACCAAAAGGTTAGCTCTTACGGTTGGTTTTATGAGCTCCTTTTCCTCTCCTACTGAGGTCAACCTCGCATGCATATCCCTTTTGATTATGGCAATGTCTTTATGTGTAATTATTTCCAGTGAGGAAAAGAGCTCAGGTCTCCCCAGTACGTTGAACCCATTTTTTACATAAGTCAGCCACTTAATTTTATGTACATTATCAAGTGAGAGACAATCTTTAAAGATAGACCGATTAAGGGACAGTTCATCGTTCAGCCAAGTCTTAAGCCACATAATTAAAGGGGCCACTCTGATTATGTCTGTTATAAAACCAATTTACAAAAGGGGGGTGGTGATGAACAGAGTGTCTGAATTGAGCAGACCACTCTTACCCAGTCCAAAGATCAGGGCTTGATCCATCACCGTTATTTATCTCACTGCCCCATCCCAGCTCAGAACCTGGCTATATGCAAATCAGTCTGTCCCTGGCCCAGTGCATCATGGGAACAGGGCAGACTAAACTACCAAGCCAATTCTTTACCAGAAAGGAGCCAAGCTACCGAGGACCGGTTTCTGGCATTTCAGCCTCTTCGGCCCGGCTTGCTTGAATCCTGATGGAGCAGTGAGAAAGGGACTCATGTCTGAGTATACCCTGCCACACCTATAGTGGCTAAAATCGATTTACAAAAGGGGGGTGGTGATGAACAGAGTGTCTGAATTGAGCAGACCACTCTTACCCAGTCCAAAGATCAGGGCTTGATCCATCACCGTTATTTATCTCACTGCCCCATCCCAGCTCAGAACCTGGCTATATGCAAATCAGTCTGTCCCTGGCCCAGTGCATCATGGGAACAGGGCAGACTAAACTACCAAGCCAATTCTTTACCAGAAAGGAGCCAAGCTACCGGGGACCGGTTTCTGGCATTTCAGCCTCTTCGGCCCGGCTTGCTTGAATCCTGATGGAGCAGTGAGAAAGGGACTCATGTCTGAGTATACCCTGCCACACCTATAGTGGCCAAAATCGATTTACAAAAGGGGGGTGGTGATGAACAGAGTGTCTGAATTGAGCAGACCACTCTTACCCAGTCCAAAGATCAGGGCTTGATCCATCACCGTTATTTATCTCACTGCCCCATCCCAGCTCAGAACCTGGCTATATGCAAATCAGTCTGTCCCTGGCCCAGTGCATCATGGGAACAGGGCAGACTAAACTACCAAGCCAATTCTTTACCAGAAAAGGCTGAAATGCCAGAAACCGGTCCCCGGTAGCTTGTTTCCTTCCCAGTGTAAGAATTGGCTTTTGTAGTTTGGTTTGCCCTGTTCCCATCATGCACTGGGACAGGAACAGACTAATTTGCATACAGCCAGGTTCTGAAACTGGGATGGTGCAGTGAGCTAAAAAACGGTGTTGGATCTAGCCCTGATCTCTTGACTGGGTGAGAGTATTCTGTTTAATTCAGAGACTCTGTCCCTCACCACCCCTTGTTGTAAATATTTTTGTCCACCCTAAGCGTGGAAGGGTATACTCAGATGTGAGTCCCTTGCTCATTGCACCATCAGGATTCAAGCAAGCCGGGCCGAAGAGGCTGAAATGCCAGAAACCGGTCCCCGGTAGCTTGTTTCCTTCCCAGTGTAAGAATTGGCTTTTGTAGTTTGGTTTGCCCTGTTCCCATCATGCACTGGGACAGGAACAGACTAATTTGCATACAGCCAGGTTCTGAAACTGGGATGGTGCAGTGAGCTAAAAAACGGTGTTGGATCTAGCCCTGATCTCTTGACTGGGTGAGAGTATTCTGTTTAATTCAGAGACTCTGTCCCTCACCACCCCTTGTTGTAAATATTTTTGTCCACCCTAAGCGTGGAAGGGTATACTCAGATGTGAGTCCCTTGCTCATTGCACCATCAGGATTCAAGCAAGCCGGGCCGAAGAGGCTGAAATGCCAGAAACCGGTCCCCGGTAGCTTGTTTCCTTCCCAGTGTAAGAATTGGCTTTTGTAGTTTGGTTTGCCCTGTTCCCATCATGCACTGGGACAGGAACAGACTAATTTGCATACAGCCAGGTTCTGAAACTGGGATGGTGCAGTGAGCTAAAAAACGGTGTTGGATCTAGCCCTGATCTCTTGACTGGGTGAGAGTATTCTGTTTAATTCAGAGACTCTGTCCCTCACCACCCCTTGTTGTAAATATTTTTGTCCACCCTAAGCGTGGAAGGGTATACTCAGATGTGAGTCCCTTGCTCATTGCACCATCAGGATTCAAGCAAGCCGGGCCGAAGAGGCTGAAATGCCAGAAACCGGTCCCCGGTAGCTTGTTTCCTTCCCAGTGTAAGAATTGGCTTTTGTAGTTTGGTTTGCCCTGTTCCCATCATGCACTGGGACAGGAACAGACTAATTTGCATACAGCCAGGTTCTGAAACTGGGATGGTGCAGTGAGCTAAAAAACGGTGTTGGATCTAGCCCTGATCTCTTGACTGGGTGAGAGTATTCTGTTTAATTCAGAGACTCTGTCCCTCACCACCCCTTGTTGTAAATATTTTTGTCCACCCTAAGCGTGGAAGGGTATACTCAGATGTGAGTCCCTTGCTCATTGCACCATCAGGATTCAAGCAAGCCGGGCCGAAGAGGCTGAAATGCCAGAAACCGGTCCCCGGTAGCTTGTTTCCTTCCCAGTGTAAGAATTGGCTTTTGTAGTTTGGTTTGCCCTGTTCCCATCATGCACTGGGACAGGAACAGACTAATTTGCATACAGCCAGGTTCTGAAACTGGGATGGTGCAGTGAGCTAAAAAACGGTGTTGGATCTAGCCCTGATCTCTTGACTGGGTGAGAGTATTCTGTTTAATTCAGAGACTCTGTCCCTCACCACCCCTTGTTGTAAATGTTATAAAACCAGCCCCCAACTCAGAATGGATAGAGTAAGATGGCGTAGAATGGGGCACAGACAGGACTGATCTAAAAAATGTATTCTCTGTGACTTGAAGACAGTCTATCGGGCAGTAGTCTCATAATGAGCAGCCATAGGTGGCAACAGACAGGCATTTGGCTTTATAAATGTTCATGAGGGCTGAGATTGGCCTTGCCCTCAATCTTCTGCTAAAGCACATAATAGCCGACGATGTTCTTATAAGGGCGCTGTTTCTATTTTTTATTTGTGGACCCCAGCTTCCTTTATCCTCAAAAATAATCCCCAAGTAAGGAAATGTGGACACTCTGCATAGTACTCCCGTACAACAATAAAAGGTTTTCACTCTCTTACACCGTGAGCCACCTCCCGTGATCATTATTTGTGATTTTTTAGCATTTATTTTAAGATCTAGGTAATTCATGAATAGACCAAAGGTGTCTAATAACCGTTGGAGCCCGACCCCTGTGCGTGACAAAAGCACAGCGTGATCCGCGTACAGGAGGACCGGTACACAAGTCTCCCCTATGCGCGGTATATCAGGTGTCTCTTCCTTAAGCACAGGTTCAAGGGCATTAATGTAAACTGTGAACAGCAGAGGGGCCAGAATGCACCCTTGCCTCACCCCTCTTTTAGATTTAAGATGGCTGGTGCATCGCCCGTCTGAACTAACCCTAACTGAAGCCAAAAGGCCTGAGTGAAGGTCCGCCAGCAGGTTCACAAGAGCACGGTCAAGCCCTAGATCAACCAGGATATGCCATAATTTAGTACGATTCACGAGGTCGAAGGCCAAAGATAGGTCCATAAATCCCAAGTACATCGAACCATCTTTGGCCCTGGTGTATTTGTCCACTAGTAACTGCAGGTTTAGGCACTGATCCAAGGTACCACGCTTAGATCAGAAGCCATATTGCATATTGGATAGAACACCTCTATCATCAAGCCACGTCTGTAATCTATAGAGAATGACCCGCCCCAAGATTTTCACTGATGAATCAATAAGGGATATCGGGCGATAACACGCTGGGTCAACCCTACTACCCTTCTTAAAGACTGGGATGATTACAGACTCTTTCCAGGAGGCAGGGATGCTATTCTGGCTCAGAAAGTTGAAGACCCTGCACAGAACCCTAGACCACAGTTTTGGATCACTTTTAAAGAAGTCAGCTGGGACCTCATCTGGGCCAGGGGCCTTGTTTTTTAGTGTCTGTTCAATTGCCTTCTTGACTTCAGAGACCTCAAAAACTACACCGGGGACCTCCAGAGTGTAAAGGGATGAATTTGGCAAGTCCTCATTGAGTGCGCTAGAGTATATCTTTTCAAAATGATTAATCCAATCATCATCCGGGATGTTGGATGCGAGGGAAGAAATGTCCTCCTTTGAAAAAAATGGCTGATTAACTACCTTCCAAAACTCAGCGCTATTTTTAATACCTCAGGATCAAGTAGTTGCAACCAAGCCTTGTCTTTTATCTCCTTTTTCCTGGTTAATATGGCTTTTTTATAGGTAGATTTTAATATGGATATTAGTGGGCGATCTTTTGGGGTGGCTTTAAGGGCCTTAAGCAGATCAGCATGCGCCCTAGAACATGCACGGTCAAACCATTATCTCCCCGTAGGCCTAGACAGTTTTTTGCTAGATGTAAGGCTACTGTTAATATGTTTACAGATATTGTCAAAGGCAGTTACTACTTGGAGGTTTGATGCCCTTAATTCTAAGCAGGTAATCACATCGGTTTCTGCTCTATCCATGACAGCCTGCGAAACTTCCTCTGGAACAACACTTGACCATTTCAATCTACAGCCCTGATCTTTTACGACCACATCTTGACCTCCAATCACCCTTAGCCCCCTGCGAGTAAAAATAACCGTAGACAGCACCTCTGCTACTACTGGGTTTTGGTCGCTAAATACTGAGACCACGGTGCTGTAGCTAACCACCTTAGCTAAAATTTGACATGTCATAAAAATATAATCAATTACAGTACCGTCGCCAATTCCCTTAAAAGTAGGAATTCTACTTCCAACCTCCCCACAGCTTGACTCATATAAGTTCCATGCTTCCAAGTAGTTTTCAAGTGCCTCCCCCCTATTGGAATGCTCAAAGTGCATTACTATCGAGTGAGGTGGCCCCTCTTCTAAGAAACTGGCGCATGGCTCGTTGCAGTGATGGATATTGAAATCGCCCAAAAGTATTATTTCAAAATCATTTACTTTAGTTCTATAGTCTGACAAAAAAGATTCAATTATATCCAAATTATGCCTAGTACATTCATTAGGACTAGAATTATAAAAATTTATGAATAAAATTTCTGAAAAAGAAAGAGGATTCAATTCAACAATCATACAGTTTGGGGAGCCTACATTATACTGTGTTAGCACACCTTTTAGGTCAGTTTTAAACAAGGTTAATAAGCCCCCCTTTGGTCTTCCTGCCCCACCACTAGTAGCAGGGATAAAGAAGTGTCTGTACCCATCCAAGGAGAAACTGTTCGATAAGTCCCACGTTTCCGGGAATGCGAGAATGTCAAATGTTTTCAACAAATTAATCCATTCGTCATTCCCAGCCTTGGCCCTAATGCCAGCAATATTCCAAGTCACGATGCGGCATGAGTGGCCTGTTGTCCCTGGATTTTTAGACAGTCAATCATTTTCTCCTAATGATGATAACGGGGAAAACCGATTAAACAAGGGCAAGATTGGTTCAGGTTGTGGATTAGGCCTACACAAATTATAACAATATGCATCCGTAGGCATAGGAAGTTGGTAATCATGTTGTGCCCTAGGGAAAAAAACCTGCCTGTGTATGGGGTATGAAGGAGTCTGATGACCAGCATGGGGACTGGTAGTCATACTAAGGTGGTTGTAGAAGAATCCTAACGGGCGCACACATATATTGTCTTCTGTGGCCGGTGAGGAGGCAGTCCTTAACAATACAGTGGCGACGTGCTGAGGGTGCTTAAAGTTTACAATAACGCAGTCGCCTCTGCATGCTTTTCTCGAAGTACCAATCCAGTCAACTCTGCGCAATGACATTATGTCATTACAAAAAGCAGTGGGGAAGCCACAATATTTATTTAGCCATGCTATTACTTTATTACTTAAAGAATTTGACATTTCCTCCCGTGCTTCAGATGAGTTTGGGTCGACTATTGGGACATTAGTCAAAACCACTGTATACAGTGCACAATCAGGGGGTAAATTAACTTTTGGTCTTTTTTTTCCAGAGAACCGCCCCAAATTATTTTAAACTGCCCTGCTGGCTGAGCTATTGTTCCTCAAAGCCAAAGCAGTAGTATCAGACTTTGGCACAGACTGAGCTGATCTTACGGATGACACCAGTTGTGTCACTTTCTCCCCCCTACCATTAGAGCTTGGGGCCATTTTAGTTGCAGATGTTCCAGCGCTAGCGTTCTCGGGTAATATAGCCTGGGACAGATGTGAAGATAGAAGACCCCCAAGTCTAGATACCTCCTTGGAGACCTGGTCTAGTTTATCCCCGACCCCCTTGCTATCAACAGCAGCACCTTTATGTGTTGCATCGCTCATGTTGACGTTAGTGCTCTTCTTTACAGTTACAGCAGCTGGTGGGGATAGGAGAGTACTTAATCTAGCTACCTCTTTTGATACTAAATCAACTTTTACCATTAAGGGTTTAATCAAAAGCTCAATTTAGGTGGTCAACATATTAGCAAGGATCTGGATATGGTCGCTATTTAAGGTGTTCATATCTGCCTCATTTATGGTAGCATTAGTAAGCTCAGTTTGTTTAGGTGGAGAGATAACTTTCTTAGTTCTTCTAAGCCCTCCTCGCTTGTTGATCAGCCTTCTGCATGCCCTCACTGGTCTGCGGGCCGGTGATGGCACCGCCGTATGAGACAAGGGGATGTGAGATGTTGATGACAGCAGACTGTCCAATAAATCCATATTGGCTGGGGGGGGTAGCAAAAGTTGAAACAGTGTCTAAGTCCATCTCCACTGAAGGCAAAGCAAACTGAATGGGCCCAATAGTGACATCGAGGTTATCTGAGGTAGAAAGTACATTAGTATGTTAAACAGGGGGGCTGATCCTACTAAGTGAAAGGCGTCGATCAGAGTTGATCTTGCTGACCACCTTGACCATATAGTTATCCATGGTACGGGATATTGTCGGTGCTTTTACAGAGTGCTGTTTAGCCATTTATGCAGTATAGACCGGCAATTTAAACACAGTATATTAAACACTCACAAACAGGAGCTGAGTCCTATATCCCAGCAGGAAGGATAAAGGTCCGTGGCCCAGCCCAGCCTCTTCCAGCCCCGGACGGCCTTAGACGGTCCCGCCCTTGTCCCGGGCTTAGCCCGGTGCCGCCCGCGCGCGTCCCGCGACGCGGGAGTTCTCGCCGTACTTGCAGGCACCTCCGGGGCGGGACAGGGCATGTGCGCCTTCCTGGCACTAGGGCCGCTGGGGGATGTAGTCCCCGGTCCGCCGCCGCCGCGCCGCGATGTCCTGGGGCAGCAGGCAGTCGGCAGACAGTGAGGCAGCAACAACAGGGTCAGCGTGGAAGGCTATGGTCTGCCTCAGCACCCCCAACGATAGCGTCCAGGTCAGTGGTGAAGTGTCCCCCAGTGAAAGTAGCGCCTAAAAGCGCAAAACCCCACTTGCGATAATCTGGTCGCACTAGTCCAGCGGAAAGTCACAAGTTCAGGTCAACCACGATGGAGCATGGGTTGCTTACAGTGATCCCACTGAAGAGTTACCTACTTAGTCCCATGCAAATAGTTCTATTCGCATTGGAAGAGGCCACAATGAGCAGGTTGGGAGTCACGTACAGTTGTTGCTGTAGCAGGAAGAGCTGGTCGGGCATTACTGAAAGTCGTTGCTGTAGCTTCGTGTTGGAGATCGTCATGGGCTGTTGTGGCTGTAGAGCGAAGTGTGGGTCTTGTGTTGCAGGTTGTTGCTGATGGCTGCTATCGATACAAAGAGCAGGTCTTACCAGAACTTCACATTGGTGGTTATAGTGAACAGAAGAGTCTTGGCACAAACCTGTCCTTTTGTGGTCACAAGGAGCCCCAAATTCAGGATTTTGATATGTTCTTGAGGGTCATGTACCCTCTGATGCCAGCCAGGTGTCCAGGGTCAAGGAGGCTCCTCCTGTGGATCAAAATGTCTCCAGCAGAGGCCAACAGGGCCCGTGCAGGTCCAGCTGCAGGTCAAGGCAGGTCCAGTTGCCGCAGGTCAATTGGGCAGTTGCACGGAACCTAGGCGTTATCCTGGATTCTTCACTTTCAATGAACAGACAAATCAGCGCCGTATCCTCATCCTGCTTCAACATTCTTCGCATGCTCAAAAAAACATTTCGCTGGATCCCCACCGAAACCAGGAAAACAGTCACCCATGCTCTGGTCACAAGCCGACTGGACTACGGAAACACCCTCTACGCAGGTACTACCGCTAAACTCCAGAAGAAACTCCAACGAATCCAAAATGCCTCAGCCAGAATCATATTAGACATCCCACGCAACGAACACATCTCTGGTCACCTGAAAGACCTCCACTGACTACCCGTCAACAAGAGAATCACTTTCCGACTGCTAACCCACGCACACAAATCACTCTACGACATCGGACCAGAATGCCTCAACTCACGACTGTCCTTCTACACCCCCTCCCGCCAACTACGTTCTTCCAGCCAAGCCCTCGCCACTGTACCTCGCATCAACAAGACCACCATGGGAGGCAGATCCTTCTCATACCTGGCTGCTAAAACATGGAACTCACTCCCCACTTACCTTCGCCTTACCCAGAACCACCTAGCATTCAGAAAGCAACTTAAAACGTGGATATTTGACAAGTAATCCTCCTCCCCTTCCTTAGCGCCTTGAGACCCTCTGGGTATGTAGTGCGCTATATAAATCCTCTGACTTGACTTGACTTGACTTGAAGCGTGTGTTATCCCTGTAGCTCACACAGTAGGTTGGGCAGCTGACCTTTGAAATTACTCTGGTTAGCCTGGAATGAAAGCAAACAGGTCCTGTCTTCCTTCTCAGACAGGAAGGCAGTCCCTCAAGCAGCAAGGCAGTGCTTCTTCTGTAACTTCCAAAGATTCAGGTGTGCTCTGATGAGTGGCTCTATAGGTTCAGCATTTATACTTGATGCCAACCTATGTGTGAGGGCACTCCCTGTTATACCACCACATCCCTTTCTGGAATGATTTTCCCATTCCAATGCCAAGGCTCCAAACTGTCTGGAGTGACAAAAGGCATGTACATGGCTAGTGTCATATTCCTTTGTGTGTGCAGGAGGCAATGCCTTTTAAAGTGTGATTTGGCTGGGTACATCCTGCCAGGATAGCCCATCCTGTCCACACCTAAGCCCCCTTTGTGTGAGTGTCTTGCAGCAATCCGCAAACTGCAAAGTTGGAGCCATTCACAGTCATGTGACCCAGGACAGGGTCATAAGGCACAAATGGTTGGTATAAGAAAAATCCAACTTTCTAAAAGTGGCATTTAACAGAATTGTGACTTACATTTTGACTTCACCATTAAAGAATATTTTAAATTACAATTAATTTGAGTCTAAACAGCATATTTATCTCTGCTTCCTTTCCAAAGTTAACATTTATTATATGTAATAAGGTAATCCAGTGTTAGTCAATGGGAAAGATAGGCCTTATTTACAGGGCCTGTAAAACTGAAGTACATATGTCCTACTTTATAAATATAGTGCACCCTGCCCTAGGAGCCTTTAGGGCATACCTTAGGAGAGTATTTTAAGTATTAAAAAGAAAGGTTTCCTGCTGCCCACTAGTAGCATTTCATTAACATGCCCTGGGTCTCTATGGTACCATATATGATGGACTTACAAGTAAATTAAATGTACCAATCACGTGTAAGCTAATTGTGCCATGTTTTTGGGGTGATCACAAGCACTTTAGCACTCATTACCAGTGATAAAGTGCACAGAGTCCCTTAAGCTAAGAGAAATTGGTTCAGAAAACAGGAGGGATGAAGGCAAAATGTTTGGGGGTGACTGTCCAACAATCAGGTCTTTAAGTGGGCCGGGGCTCACCGGTGCTGAGCACCGGCAGTTTTTTAAAGGGAGCCTCGAAACGGGTATCTTTTGGGCTCTGTTTTGTGTCCTGGCACAAGTGTGCGTGCTCACACTGCTCACTTCTCACTAGTGGAGAAGTTACGGCATGACGTCATGTCAGGTGAGCATTGTAGGGGAAGGGAAATCCTTTAAAGAGACACATTTTCTCTCTGGGTTTCCCTTCTCTTTTTTTAAACTCAGGAGCAGCAACAATGTTGTGGTGTCACCAATCCTTTAAGTGGAAGCTTTTTCAATATTATATACAAGCCAAAGTTGCTGCTTATTTATCTCCTACAACTAACAACCATTGACAAAGCAAATAGTTCTGACTTGTTATAGGTATGATGTTACTTGTTGGATCATATATCTGGATGCAATGACAGAAACAGCAAAATACAAGTCTGGCGACACACTATACTAAGCACAGATTTTTAGCTTATATGTTTTAAGCCACTCCCTTAATCACATTGGCCACGACCCTTGGAGAGTCCCCTCAGTTTTGTCATCCCACTTAAAACCCTGCCAATAATGTTCTTATCCAAAAAGAAAAATAGTTCCCTAAAACTGAGAAGTGGAAAGACACAGGTAAGGAGGTTACTCTCCAAAACAGATGCAAACAAAAGATAGACAAGTAAAGCCTTTGAATAAAAAGCAAGGACATTTTGGTGACAATAAAGCCAACCAACGGTAAGCAATGGGTGGGTTGTAGGCCCCTGGAAGTTTTTGGCAAGCCCACAATAGGTCTTTTGCTAACAGAAAGCTTGGGCTCTGTTGAAGGCCTGACCTAAAAATGCATTGAAGCTTTTGTTCCTTACATGCACATAAGTGTTGGTCAACTCAAGGCACTCGTTTTTTTATGGTAATCTCACTGGCTTCTTTCTCCTGACCTAAGAAATAAACACTTTTTAAGGAGAGGTCTGGTACTCTAATCAGAGTTATTATGCAAATATGCATTATGAGATTGCCATAGATGAGATGTTTTGTTTTTTAGAACAGGCGTCTTTGTGGGAGGTGGAAGTGCGTGGGGCTCTGGTCACAACTCTATTCCCGCGAGATTCAGGGCCCCGAGAAGGGGACGGGCAAGATTCAGGGCCAGAAATGTGTTCATGCGTTCATGCAGTGAGTGGCTCGCCCGCAGCTCATCTCAAAAGCTTGATCTCTGTTTACAATAGCTTCAGTTACATTCTTTGCAAACCGTCCAAAAATTATTGTGAACAGTAAGCATAACGCCTGTTGACAACTCGCTATGGTAATCCCTAAAATAGCTCGTCCATATTAAATCTTGCTCAACATTGTGAGTGCACTTTTTTCAAGCCCTGCTAATGTGGTACATGCTTTTCCTATTTTTTTAAAGTTTTCCCATATTGCATGTCTCACCTAAAAAAAACATTGTTGTAAATACTGTATTTTTTGCCTTTGCCTCAAGTTGTAAAGTGCTCTGATATCCTTTGGGATCAAGTTTGCGCTATATAAAACTTTATAATAAAATAAATAAATAAACGTCAATTTCAGCGGTGAGCGTGATTTTAACTTTGGAGCATGTTTCACATAATCACCTCTTTCTCTTAAAAGAGCATTTCATTAATGTCTTTTCGGATGGTATTCGTCTTGTGATTTAATGTTAGCCCGTATCGGCACCAAAGAAAACCCAAGGAACGGAACAGAATGTCTACTCGCACTGTGGTGAAAACCCGCAGTGCCTAGAGTCGAACAATGAAGCTCTTAACAGCACAGATAGTTGAAGTGACTTATGCTACAGACCGCAGCTTCGTAACGTGATAAAAGAGCGGTGATTGGCACTTCTGACCTCTTTAAGAGCTGGAACGCGCTCTCAGTACCTTGGAGGTTGCTTTTAATTGGAGGCGATATGAATTTCTAAAGCAGCGAGGACGACACCGCCGCTATTAGCAGCTAATGAATAATAAACACACGTGGTTTCTTAAAATACCTCCTTCTGCCTTCCTCGAAACTGCAAACCTGCGATTCTGCCGAAAGAAGGCCGGCTACCATTAATCACTCTTCTCTGCTGTTAATGTAAATGCATTTTATTGAAGAGTGGCTAATTTGCGCTATGCAAAGTCTTTAATTATGTTTTATAATTCATGGGCTGCTTTCAGTGTGAAGTGCAAGGCAGGTCGGGAGAATTAGGCAAGCAATGCAAATCTTGGCCTCTTGTAAAAGGAGACTCCATCAAACAAACAAAAGGCGCGTTAGCTAATGTACCTAGGCTGTGCCAATCACTTTGTGCACTTGCATTAAACTAATTGTTTATTTATATTATTTAGAAAGCGCAGCTTCAACTTGTGGGGCTTCTTGAGGCATATGAGCAAGACATGACTGCTTTCTAATTTAATCATATTTCTTATGAACATAGAGACATTGTGAATTTATTGGAAGTTCACGAGAAAGGCATGCCTTGAAGTAGGCGGTAGTCTCTTCCATGCCTCCACACAATGTCCTAACTTTGTACATTGCTGCACATACTGATATGACCAGGGAGTCGCCGATGTCCCATGAGTACTTATCATTACCTTACTAGCATCAATGTCAATAAAATGTCAGGGGCCCATGTCTTATTTCTTTGGATTAGTGGCCATAAGACCCCTGGCCGTATTTATTATTTTTCACACAAAAATATTTTATCTTTATATTTTACAATAACCACATTATTTACACCTTGTTTACAAGTGAGACATAGCCTTAGCAGAGACTCTAGTATATGGGAATCACCTAACCATAAGTCTGTTCCTGTGCAACCACCAAAATCTCCATAACCGTTCCTTGTGAGATCAAGACTGGCTCTGTGCTTTTTCCTTTTACACCTCCAACGTCCCAAAGGATGGGGGCCCTCCTTATGGTAGGGCCCCACTTTCCCACTCCAGTACTGAGAGCTCTCCCACCTTGGAAGTTCTTGTGCTGGGGGCCCGGCTGCACTTAGGATACCCACTTGGCAGTTTGGATTGGATTGTTCCCATGAGGCACAGGGTCAAGACTGATTTGCATATGGCCAGGTCTAAACTGGGGTGGCATGGTGAGCAAAAGAATGATGGATTTAACCCAGATCTCTTGACTGGGGTGGAATGTTTTGATTTGTTCTACATTCCATCCATCAATTGTGTGTCTTTTGCTACCTCTCCCAAAGTGCGCCGGATGGTCCTGAAATCACTGTGCCGCTGGATTCAAGCTATCCTGGCTGATGAGTGGTGAAACCCCAAAACTGGTCCTACGATGCTTGTTTCAGGTCCAGGGAGGACCTGGCTTGGCAGTTCGAACTGGACTGTTACCATGAGGCACAGGGTTAAGACTAATTTGCATATGGCCAGGTCTAAACTGAGGTGGCATGGTGAGCAAAAGAATGATGGATTTAACCCAGATCTCCTGATTAGGGGTGAATGTTTTGATGTGTTCTGCATTCGGTCCATCAATTGTGTGTCTTTTGCTTAGCATACCTATAGCGGGCACCCCCTACACCAAGGTTCCCCGTCCCCCAAGCGTCAGTGCTAGGTTGTACCCAAATGCACTTCCGTCGGTAGTTCGTAGGCAAGCACTGTGTGTCGGCGACTGCCCAGAACTCCCGCGCTCCTGCAACCTCCTTTCGACTTGGTGGCAGCATTCCTTGGAGGGTCGATGGACACTGATGGTAAATGTGGTATATAAAAGGATGCCGTGAAGGGTACAGAAGTGTCCCCCCTCATTCTTGACCTCACCCGCCCAACTTAAATACGACATCGCAAGGAAATGCGATACATTGAATGGTAAGAAAAAAAGAAAACAAAAGGGGTTAAACATGATATTACATACAATACGTACATCCTGATAAATCTCTGGAAAAGAAAATACATTGTTATCATTAATTCCCCCTTCGCCCAACCCCTGCTACTGCAAGCACACCCTTGGGCACCCTGCTCTGGGGATGGTGGGTAAAAACACTTTAGCCCATAATACTCCCGGCAGGGCAATGGTATGGGAGGGAGCCCACCAACAGTGAACAGCATGTGGTTGTTGTGGGGGGTGGATGTCTGGGGAGTGAAGCGACCACGTCATCTTCGGCCACAAGCAGGAACCAAGAGACTTGCTCGCTGCAGTGCAGCCCTTTAAATAGGAGAGGGGTTTTAACTGCGCTGCCCAGAAGCATTTTAATGCTTCTTGATCAGCACCCGACATGGCCCAATCACCGCTGACCTTACCATCGGGAGCTGGATTGACCACACTCTGGTCCTGTGCATGGCTCCCAGCTCCCCACTGTACTGTGAGCTCACTTGAGGGGGAGAACCTCTGTTATAGGTCTTTACACATAGTTGCATTGCGTGCAGGGCCAGTCCTAAATCGAACCGGCCAAGTCAGCACCCTGGGCGAAAAGAACATTTGGTGTTTCTTGGAGGGGTGAGTGGTGTGAGGAAGATGGGAGGAGGACAGGGGCTGATGGGGTGTTAACAATTATTCTAAAGTTCCTTAAGGGCTGATAACAAAGTCTTTAAGGGGACCCAATTGAGACTAAGTGGGATGGACGAGCAGCTGTTTGCATAACACTAAGTGAGACGGTTCCCTGCTGTGCCCCTTGGAATATTGGCGCCCTGTGCCTCGGCCTAGCTTGCCCATGCCCAAGGCCTTCCCACCCAGCTTTAATGATTCGATTATAATTTTATGACTTACACTCATGTTATAGATACAAAAGGAAACTATTTCGAGTTGTAATAATTTAACAAATCTCTGTCCTTTTACTAGATGATTTTACCGAATGCTTCTTGTGTCCAGTGACTGGCTAGTACTCCAGAACTCCAGTTGCAAGCTGGTTTCAGTATTATTGGAAGAGTAGAATCCTTCCATCTGATGAAGTTGCATAGATGAGAGCACAGAAAACCTCAGTGCAGCGGCTAGAAAACATCGGTCAAAGCTCAATGTACAAATCAGCGACATGCCCGGATCAACTCACACTCATGCTTGCAGTCATGTAACAGCACATATGTCAATCCATGCTTGGATGCATGTCTACTCCAGGTGTATAAAAACTCCCTGATACAAACTGTATTTTTTAGTTAGTGACCACACCACTTGGTGGTACATTGTAGTTTGAACCTACCTTGAGACTCTGTCTTCTTTCCCTCTGCAGCAAATCAGCAGCCCCTCTCTCACTTGCCTTACCCGACGGGGACTCAGAGTCCTAGTGATCCCCATCTCCCACATATGCCACTTTTCGGTTAAAGTTTCTGGGCTTTTTCACCTGAGCAATTCCCTAAGCCTCTCTCATTTCCTATTTGGGTAGACCTGACTGGGGAATGCATGGCCCGAGAATGTAACTGCTTCTCTTACTCCCCCTCATTGAAAAATCTGACTGATTTAGCCCAGTCCTCTGGAAAGGACATAATGTTTACTGATTCTTTACAATGTTTAAGACAAATACAGCACACAGTTTCATTGCATAGTGTTCTGTAGAAAGGTGTTACGAAAATGTTACTTGTACAGCAATCCAATCAGATTGTTCATTTCCAAACCACCTACTGGAAAAAGATTTTCATTGGACAGAAGCATGAGTAATGCAACATAATACAATTTACTTGTCTGCACATTCATTACGACAACCACGGCAATGGAGGTTTAGCACGTGAACCCTTCTTTTTCTAAGAGAAAAATCCTTTCCGCAGACTTGCTAATAGATGTAATATTTGAGATATTCTTAGTAGCTTCTGAATCTAGCTTGTGGGTGGCCATCGCAGAGACATCTTAATGTTTGGTCAACTGCCAAGCGCATTGAAGTCTATGTGAGCTACTGCTCTGTGTTATTTCAGAAGAATCTGAGGGGATTCTCTCTTATCTCCATGAATAACACATGAATGTGAAGCCTCTGTAATTCTTAACCACATCTGTGTCATCCTTCGGTGTACCTAACAGACATAGTGTACTGCTAGTGAATTTTCTCTGTTTCATTGATGCCTAGCCTTGAGCTTTCGAAGTATCAAACAAGAGCACAGATAACAATTTAGGTTCATTATTGTTTCTTTTGCTTAAGCGCACTAACATATGTCAACAAAACTATCCAGTTATCTTTAGGTACACAAACCATAATCTATGTTCCCTATGCCCTGACAATGACAACACATGACATTAGTGATTGCATCTCAAATGACATTGTCTGTTGGATGATGTATGGCTTATTAAATTAACTAATTTATGACATCACTGATGAGATTACATGAGTCATCGCAAATTACACTAATGACAGAACCATATGAGCAAGTATAACGTGTGATGCAGAGTATGTGCATGTGAAGCAAGCAAAATAAATACAATAAAAAACACACTGTATACGTGCGAGAAGGGCAAAATAACTAAACAGTCTGTACTTTTCTGCAAGGGAGAATGGATTAGTGAGAGAAAGTTATAGCTAGAAAATGTTCTTAGAAAAATTCTATCCTAAAGAATACCCTTTTGTGTCTAAGATATAGACATATATAAGGCAAGCACTCTACAATACCATGATAGGCAAAAAACACTTATATTGATCAGTATATTTATTTATTTTTTAAAAGAATTATTTTTTCCTTTTTTTCACATTTTATAGAATTCATATTTGAGTAGATCAAATAATGATTTGATTGTGTATTTGGAAATCCGATTAATTATTACATGTAAATAAATTCATACACAGACATAAATATATACAAATCCTTTGTGATAGACGAGAAACGTTGTCTCAGGCAGTGCGGCAGATGTCTACAACGCGCGTTTCGGCAAACATGCCTTCATCAGGTAGCCGTCCACTACTCATAAACAAGATGAAAAGCAGTGATATACTGTGGTTTCAGCTCAGTCGGGATGTCACAATAAATAAAGCAGACTTAAATGTAAAAGCATGAAGATATTGTTGGGGAAGTTCAATTTCAATTTCAAGGGGTACGTCCTAGGACTTCTGATGAAAAGAAGTAACCGCCTCTGGCTTCAGTATGAATAGAGATAAGGGATGCTCCTCAGATGAAAGTCCCAGATAGACTGCGGAGCCAGCTTCAGAAGTTTATGCAACGAGTCGACTTCAAGCGATCTAATGTCGTTATATGAGTCCTAAATGCATGAATCTAAATGATCTAATAATTGCCGCCGAGTATTACATGTTAAAGGTTGAAGGCAGCCGTTTTGACTTCCGTCGACGGTATTTTCCTTAGATGATGAAAACAATGATGTATGGCTTATTAAATTAACTAATTTAGGACATCACTGATGAGATTACATGAGTCATTGTAAATTACACTAATGACAGAACCATATGAGCAAGTATAACGTGTGATGCAGAGTATGTGCATGTGAAGCAAGCACAATAAATAAAATAAAAAACACACTGTATACGTGCGAGAAGGGCAAAATAACTAAACAGTCTGTACTTTTCTGCAAGGGAGAATGGTTAAAACCATAAATTGGGTTGTTGGTGGACGGGGGTGTAATACTACTCAAGCAGCAACCACAGTTCTTCTCAGGGTCTGGGCTGGGCGGAGTGCTCGGAGTTACACTTCCAGGTTTTCTGCGGAGCTGCCAAAAAACTCTGTGATTCCTCGGAGTGAGCTCCGTGTGTGGGCAGAGTGAGCCGACACCCACCCAGTCATGTCCTAACTGATTTTTTCTGGCCAATGCATGTGAAGCAGGCAGGGTGCTTTACTTTTATTTATCTTGACTGCAGCAATGCGGAATAAAGGCATGAAGGAAGAAGGCCACTTGCAGTTCAGTGATACCTCCTATTACTATTATAGTAGTGCAGTGATGTCAACAAAGTACAACAAAGTAACTGCCATGATTGCTATAGTATTTGCTGCTAATCCGCACCACTCCGTCTGGTGCTTAGTTGGACAAGCTGTTTTTTTTTAAAAATTCCCCACATCTGAATTTACACATCTTACAGTAGAAAGGGATGAATGTGTTTCATTGCCCCTCCTTCCTCCTTGAGCAACAATGGCCCCATCGCACCACCGTCCTGACTCCCCTCTTACTTGTAGCGCCCCTGGAGTCCGTCAAACTGCTTCCGTTCCAGCATCAGATTCTTCTTTTCCCCCTGAACTGCAGGTGACCTTTGTAGGCCAGAAGGAATTCTTCCCGGACTGGCTGCGAGCAGTTCTGTAGTTTCCTTTATGGCCGACTGCAGCAGACATGGTGCGGACGCAACTGCAGGATCCCATAATATTCCAGCCGCAAATTCTGTGATTGCCAAGGCAGCCTTACTTTAAAATTCACAGTGACACCGCCTCCAACAGTCTGGGAAATGTAGTCGCCCC
Source organism: Lissotriton vulgaris (assembly GCF_964263255.1). NCBI lineage: Eukaryota > Metazoa > Chordata > Amphibia > Caudata > Salamandridae > Lissotriton > Lissotriton vulgaris. The sequence continues at coordinate 1,518,550,921 of NC_141691.1, forward strand.
CGTCGACTTCCTCATGTTTAACCACAATTAAGGGCTCAGGGTGTCGGTATATTCCACTACACTATGGTTTGCCGAGTTTTGCTGAACTCTGCATTCGAAGCGGGGTGCGGAATAGCAAAAACTCTGCAAAATCCGCCGGCGTAGCAGAGTTCACCTCCCAGCACTTGTCAGGGTGAAGCATAAGTAAACCCCAAATTAACCTGTGCTTAACCCTCTGGTCACTTGGCACACAAGCAGTCAGGCTCAACTTAGAGGCAATGCGTAAAGTAAATATGCAGCACACAAATAGTAATAAGGGGAAAACATAACACAAGAAAAATCCCACACCAAGTTAGAGCAATAGAGTAAAATGTGATAAATTATTTGACAACGTGACAAAAATCCAGTTAGTGGAACCAGAGTTAGGCAGTTTTAAATATTTAGGTAAAATACATAGTGCTTAACAGCACAGAGCAACAATTGTAGTTACCTGATCACCTGAAAAAGCCTTCAAAATAATTATCCCATCATAATATCTGAAACATTCAAATTATTACTAATGCTCAACCATGTTCATGGCAATACAGGGAGTGTAGAAGCATCCCAATGATGAAGCATGCCACTATTAGTTTTCCAAATAGGAAGGATCCCTTAAAAGGTAGTTTTGACTTCCGTTCATCAACCTCTGAGTGAATGATATTTTCAGTGGGGAGGATGGTTGATGAATCATTGGTTCTCAACTGCTCTTTGTGACAGTTGAAACTGCCAACAGACTGCAATATTATACCTGGGATATGGTTTAAAGGGCTGCTTAAGTAGGTGGCATAAGCAGTGCTCTAGGCCCAATATCATTTTATTTACAGGACCTGAGTACATCTCATACCACTTTAATAGGGATTTACAAGTAAATTAAATGTGCAGATTGGGTGTAATCCAGTTTCTATATCAACAAAAAGGAAGGGGGGGGGGGGCAGGAGCTGATTATGGTCCAGTGTCCGTGCTCCTAAATCTAGTCATCAACTCAAAAAGGGGGGATACTGTTCCGTAGGTGGGGGTGCCAGGAGTCACCCACTCACTCCAATGAAAAAGAGAAAGTGAAAAAAAAGACAAGAGGTAGTCCTAGGTCTAGAACCCAGTGGTCCAAGGCAAGAAAAAGTCTTGTCTCTTGTTGCCCTCACACATCCCGAAGGATGTCATGCTTCATCATCAGACACTTTTCTCCTCATCAGGATGGCACTGCAATGACCTACGGGTCCCCCGAATGGTCACTTTAGCGGAGATCTTTTGAGAACTGCCCCCAGATGGGTGAGGGTGTGTGGGGTGAGTCCTATGAGGCGGGTGAGAGAGTATGTGTAAGTCAAAACTGGATAAGGCTTACCAAAAGGAAATCTTTATTGTGGTGGTACCCTTGTCAGAATAAAAAACCTGAAGGTGGTGTGTTACTCCAGTAGGCGTAATGTGCCCAGGTAACTAGAAGGTCGATATGTTTCACGCTTTGGTGGTCACAAAGATCTGTGGAGCTTCATCAGGACCAAAAAACAAGTCATGGTGTGAAAGTGCTAGTGAGTAAAAGGGATTTGGGAGGCATATGGACGGGTAGGTGCTGAGAGCCAGCACTCTAGCAAAACCCCATTAAGGTGTAGGCTTCCTATGCCCCTAGCCCATGGAGCGATTCTCCATTTGACTTTAGGTCACATCAGGAGCAGTTCAACTATTCAGTTGTAGCCTAACTGTAGGGTACACAGTTGTGGCCCCCTTGACCTCACAGAAGGTCGTTTTATCCCTTTTACTCACTAGCACTTTCACACCACAACTTGTTTTTTGGGCCTGATGAAGCGCCACAGTTCTTGGTGACCAACAAAACATCTCGACCTTTTAGTTACCTGGTGTCAGCAAAATTAATTCTCCCAGAGGACAATCCGTTGGGGCTACAGTCTTTCCCCTGTCCCCAGGGCATGGGAACTGGTCTGCCTTGGTCAGAAAATATCTGTCCAAGGTGGTGGCGCTGCACTAGGTCAGCGCTGCAGTCTTCTAGTGACTTGCGCGTGACTCAAGAGCACAGCTGAGGCTCGCGCTGGCTCTGGGTACTGCGCATTCACCAAGACCGTTATGGAGGTCGGAAGACTTCAACCTGCGTTCGTGTAGTGTTCGAGTGTAGTCAGGAGTATTACGTGGAATCCTTACCGACGGTAGCGAGTTTTTCTCTACGCATCGGTTCCTTGAAAGAAAAGCTCCTGTGAGAAGTCCATTAAGGCGACTTTTCGACCATGGTCTTCTCCGCTCCTGTTTCTCAGCATTTTCGGGTCACGCAAGTACCTAGAGGGCAAATAGAAGTCATTTTAAAAAAAAGTAGACTTAATTGTCTAAGAATGCAATTATTAATTACATTGCTGACTTCCAGAAAAAAACCTGCATCACCTGTTAAAAAAGAAGAAAAAGACATTACTAATTATTTCCTACTCTGAAAGATTCTTGGTTGGTGAAAAGTGATTAAGTTCAAGACTTATACTTACCTCATTGTATAAGTTTGTCCCAAATTCTTTTCCTGTAGAAAAAAGCAAAAGACGAAAAAACAAAGGTTAATATGTATTTTTTCTCAGTATTATTATAAGAAGCAGTTTTTAGACAAAATTAGAACAGTTACAAGTCCTAATGATAATTGCATTTAATTACAGGATATAGAAATAATTAATATTCATCAAGAAAACTTCTACATAAAACAACTATATCCAAAATAGAGGAGTGGCTAAAACTGGTCTAGCATTGGGTAGGTAATAACTTCCTAGGGAGAGTGAGAGAGTGGTGTTAGAAGAGCAAGTTCTTAGGGCTGTATTAGTTAATTCTGTTTGTGTCGTTTCAGTGTGAACAGCGCTCAAGATGATATAGAGGGTAGCTGTGAAGACATCTGATAGAAGACCAGAAGTCTCTTCTCTGCCCCATCCCCTTTCCCCCGCGGAGGTTCTTTCATGCAGCTAGGTTAATATTTGGCGCGTGGAGGGAAACTCGAGAGGGCATTGGGGAAAGTTTGTCATTCTGTTCTCGGTGGAGTTTTCTGGATACTTCAAGTAAGACTCTCTGACAGAGTGAAGTCCCCACAAAAAGTTTACTACCCAGAGCAGAATGGCCGAAGGAATTGACTTGAAGAGTTTAGGAGGGGTTCTAGACGGTATACAAAAAGAATTTTTAGCAGTTCGAGAAGAGAACAAGGCTCTAAGACAAGCTTTATTAGCCTCCAGGAGAGAAACCATAGATTTAGCGAGTAGGATGGATGGGTATTTCACAGGCTCCAGCTTTTCAGCTCTATCTCAAGACACTCAAGCTAGTAATGCCTCCCCTTCCCTACACCCCAAAGTACTACACAAGTCATTCATTCCTTGTCCCTGTAATGCTGCCCGCTCTTCCAGAGCGATTCAGTGGAGACACTCAAAAGGCACAGATTTTCCTCATGCAGTGCTCACTACATTTTATGTGTCGGCCCGCCATTTTCCCTGACGCACAGTCTCGAGTAGCATTTGTTCCTTCATAATTAAGTGGTGGCCATTTCGTTAAGGGATGTCCGAAGAAACCAAAGACTTCACCGAAGGAAAACTTGCAGCACCACCAGTAGAAGGAGTCAGGCTGGTGGATGGTAAAGAAAACACAACTCTAGAATCCCTTTCATTGGCTATCACACTTCAGTCTTCTACTCCACATTTAACCTTATCGGTGACCCTGAATTATAGAACTTCAATTCAGAAGGGCATTTCAGTAATAGTTGACTCCGGGGCTACCTGAAACTTCAATGACATCAAGTTCGCTTCCAGTATAGGTTGCAAAGCAATACGGATGACCAAGCGTAAAGCAGTAAGGGCGGTAGATGGAACTAACCTCTCTTCCGATCCTATTGTTAATCACACGAAGAGTAGGAGTTGGTGCTAACGGATGGTCATCAATAATACATACAGTTTAACTTGATTGATGCACCTCAATTTCAATTGATTCTTGGACTCCCATGGTTAACAGAGCACAATCCACAAATTGACTGGGAGAAGAGGTCGATTAAGATTAATTCTGAATACTGTCTGGGGTCCTGTTTTTACGACAAAGAGCAAGTGAAGGAGCCCAATTAAGCTGTTAGTTTGTGTGGAAATGGAGCAAAAGTGTGCATAATTCGTACAAAAGAAATTCCAGAAATGTATCGGGACTATGAAGATGTGTTCAGTGAAGCAAATGCAGAGAAGTTACCACCTCACAAACCGTTAGATTGTAAGATCGAGCTGGAACCAGGCGCAAATCTTCCATGCAGCAGAATCTACGCCTTGACTGAAAAGAAGGATGCTCATTTAAAAGAATATATCCAGACCTACTTGAGTAATGGTTTCATCCGACCATCTCAGTCTCCGGTCTCTTCGCAGTTATTTTTCGTCCCTAAGAAGGAAGAAGGCGAACTTCGAACTTGCATAGACTACCGAGCCCTGAACAAAATAACAGTCAAGAACAGGTATCCACTACATTTGCTTCTGGATCAGGTTTAGGGAGCTCAGATTTACACCAAACTCGATCTTCGGGGAGCTTACCATTTAATCCGGATCAGAGAAGGCGATGAATGGAAGACGGCATTCCGGACTAAGTTCGGCCTATATGAATATCAGGTTATGCCTTATGGCCTATGTAATGCACCAGCAGCCTTCCAGTATTTTATTAATGATGTGTTGAGTTTCTATATAGAGAAATGTGCTATAGTGTATATAGACGATATTTTGATTTACTCAGCGTCTGAGGAAGAACCGCAAGAACATGTCAAAGGAATCTTGGAAAAGTTAAAATAGTCTCCATGTCACACTTGAAAAATGTGCATTCCATGTCCGCTCTGTGGATTTCCTAGGCTTCATTCTGTTTCCTGAAGGAATTTCCATGGATACCAAGAAGATTAGAGCAATACTGGATTGGCCATCTCCTACCACAGTGAAGGAGGTCCAACAATTCCTTGGATTCGCACATTTCTATAGAAGATTTATCCACGTTTTTTCCCAACAAATGATTCCAATAACTCGTCTATTAAGGAAAAGTATTCCTTTTTCCAGGTCAAAAGAAGTAGAAGAGGTCTTCCAATCCTTAAAAGAGAGTTTCACTTCTGCGCCTATCCTCTTTCATGCGAATCCCACAGAGCCATTCTACGTCAGTTTCTTCGGACCAAGCCATTGGCGGAGTTCTATCCCAGAGGCACAAGGAAACGGGGCAATTGCATCCAGTTGCCTATCACTCCTGCAAACTCCTTCCAGCTGAAATCAATTACACCATCACAGAAAACGAGCCCCTGGCTGTAAAAGATGCCTTTAAAGAATGAAGACACTATCTGATGGGAGCTCAAAATACTGTTACAGTATTTACAGATCATAAAAACCTGCAATTCTTGAAGTCTGCCAGAACTTTAACTCTGCGTCAACTCAGAAGTTCTGAATACTTTGCGGATTACAATTTTGTGATCACCTATCACCCAGGAAACAAGAATAGCAAGGGGACGCCTTGTCCAGATAGGATACAGAGGATCAAAAACTGGTAATAGACGACCAAAAGATCATTCCAGAATCAAAAATAGTGGGAGCAGTACTGAGTGAAACTCTAGAAGAGAAGGTACGAGAATGCTTCACGCAAGAAGAGCTTCAACAGTGGATTTTGATGGATCCATCTCGCGAAAATCGAAAAGGATTTCCCTATCATGATGGAGCCTTGTTCATACCCACTTTGGAATTACAAGAACAAGTCCTTTATGTTTGCCATGATCATCCTTTAGCTGGTCATAAAGGAGTACATAAGACTGTGGAACTAATCAAAAGGCATTTTTGGAGGCCCAAGATGACCAAAGACATCAAGGAATATGTGCTAGGGTGTGGGATCTGTGCTCAGGGAAAACCAACACGACAATCAGCTCAAGGGTTGTTACAACCCATGCCTACACCTCCTTACCCGTGGCATACAGTGACCATGGATCTGATTGTTGATGTACCTGTTAGTAAGGGCTATACCATTGTCCTGGTATTTGTAGATGCATTGACCAAGATGGCTCAATTTGTCCCTTTAAAAGACACTCCTAGTGCTAGAGAATTTGCTACACAGTTTGGTTGGCATGTGGTAAGGTAACATGGAATTCCCATGATTCTGGTCTCAGACCGTGGTACACAATTTTGTCCCATTTTTGGAAGGCCTTCACCACAGGGTTGCACATTGAGACCAGATTCTCCTAACCAGCTATCATCCTGAGACTTATGGACAGACCGAAATGGCAAATCAAGACCTAGAGCAGTACCTCCAGTTGAGTTCATTAGATCAAGAGGGAGATTGGTCAGACCTTCTTTGGGCAGGAGAGTTTGCACATAATAACTCCCATAACAGTTCTACAGGTCATTCACCTTTTTACTTAAATTATGGTCGACATTCAAATCTAATGATACATGCTAGTGAGGTTTCAGTTCCAGCAGCCCAAGAATCTGTACAGTCCTTGAAAGACACCCAAGATATAGCAAAAAAAAATTCAGTCAAAGAAACTTTACAAGAGCTATGCAGTTAAAAAGGAAGGAAAGGAGAGGATTATCCAATTGGTAGCAAAGTATGGCTCAGTACCAGAAATGTGAGATTAAAAGGGAATCGGAAGTTTCAGCCTCGATACATAGGTCCATTTGAAATAGAAAAGAAAATAAACCCAGGGACTTATAGGTTGAAACTCCCCACACACTTGCGAGTCCATCTAGTTTTTCACGTTTCCTTGTTGAAAGGCTCTTCTCCTCATCTTAGACCTCAAATCATTCCAAAACCAATCCAAACAATAGATGGAGAAGAATTCGAAGTTAAAAGAATCCTGGATTCTAAATGGAGGAAAAAGACTCTATACTACCTGGTCGATTGGAAGGGTTATGGTCCTGAAGAGAGATCATGGGAGCCCTCTTCTAATGTCCATGTTCCCCGGCTGGTTAAAGTCTTTCAGGATCAAAACACTCACAAAGCAAGGCTTGGGGAAACCCCCTTGCGGAGGGGTACTGTCAAGAAAATTAATTCTCCCTGAGGACAATCCGTTGGGGCTACAGTTTTTCCCCTGTACCCAGGGCATGGGAGCTGGTCTGCCTTGGTAAGAAAATATCTGTCCAAGGTGGCTGTGCAGCACTAGGTCAGCGCTGCAGTCTTCTAGTGGCTTGCGCGTGACTCAAGAGCACAGCTGAGGCTCGCGCTGGCTCTGGGTACCGCGCATTCACCAAGACCGTTATGGAGGTCGAAAGACTTCAACCTGCGTTCGTGTAGTGTTCGAGTGTATTCAGGAGTATTACGTGGAATCCTTACCGACGGTAGTGAGTTTTTCTCTACGCATCGGTTCCTTGAAAGAAAAGCTCCTGTGAGAAGTCCATTAAGGCGACTTTTCGACCATGGTCTTCTCCGCTCCGGTTTCTCAGCATTTTCGGGTCACGCAAGTACCTAGAGGGCAAATAGAAGTCATTTAAAAAACGTTTGGTTAAACCTGTATTTTTTCAGCTCAATGTAGATTTAAATGTCTAAGAATGCAATGATGGATTACCTTGCTGGCTTCCAGAAAAAGCCTGCACCTGTTCTTTCCTGTTAAAAAAGAAGAAAAAGACATTACTAAATATTTTCGACTCTGAAAGATTCTTGGTTGGTGAAAAGTGATTAAGTTCAAGACTTATACTTACCTCATTGTATGAGTCTGACCTAAAATTCTTTTCCTGTGGAAAAAAGCAAAAGAAGAAAAAACAAAATTTAATAAGTAACTTTTCTTAGTATTAATAAAAGAAGCAGTTTTTAGACAAAATTAGAACAGCTACGAGTCCTAATGATAATTGCATTTAATTGCAGGATATAGAGCTACTTAATATTCAACAAGAACATTTCTACATAAAACAACTATATTCAAAATAGAGGAGTGGCTAAAACTGGTCTAGCATTGGGTAGGTAATAAATTCCTAGGGAGAGTGAGAGAGTGGTGTTGGAAGAGCAAGTTCTTAGGGCGGTGTTATTTAATTCTGTTTGTGTTGTTTCAGTGTGAACAGCGCTCAAGATGATATAGAGGGTAGCTGTGAGGACATCTGATGGAAGACCAGCAGTCTCTTCTTTGTCCCATCCCCTTTCCCTCGCGGGTTTTCTTTCACGCAGCCAGGTTAATATTTGGCGCGTGGAGGAAAACTCGAGAGGGCATTGGGGAATGTTTGTCATTCTGTTCCTGTTGAGTTTTTTGGATACTTCAAGTAAGACTCTCTGACATCTGGGCACATTACGCCTACTGGAGTAACACACCACCTTCGGGTTTTTTAGTCTGACAAGGGTACCGCCACAATAAATATCCCCTTTTGGTAACCCTTAGCCAGTTTTAACTTACACACACTCTCTCACCCTCATCATAGGACTCACCCCACACACCCGCACCCATCTGATGGCCGTTCTGAAAAGATCTCCGCTAAAGTGACCCTTTTGGGGGACCCGTAGGGCATAGCAGTGCCTGCCCGATGACGAGGAGCAAACGCCCGATGAGGAAGCATGACATCTTGGTGGTGTGTGAGGGCAACAAGAGAAAAGGCTTGTTCTTGCCTCGGACCAGTGGGTTCAAGTCCTAGGACTACCTCTTGTCTTTTTCTTTCTTTTTCTCTTTTTCATTGGGTTGAGTGGGTGACTCATGGCACCCCCACCTAGGGAACAGTGTCCTCCCATTTTGAGTTGATGAAAGCCAGTTGCACCATGTTTAAAGGAGAGAGCACAAGCACTTTAGCATTGGTTAACAGCGGGAAAGTGTGCAGAGTTTTAAAAGCCAACAAAAACAAGTTCAGAAAACAGAAGGGAGAAGGCAAAATGTCTGGGGATGACCTGCAAAGAGTGCAATGCCCAACAAATTGCTTATTGAATGTAGTGCCTGTTTATCATGTACCAGGACAAATTGTCTCTCTGTACCCAAGGAAAAAAGTGGTGGTCACTTTCACAAAAAGGTATGGACACATCACATAGCAGAAGGAGTGAGGCCTTTGAGTTTGATTGAATAATGTGCTATTTGCATAAAATGCACCAGGCACAAATGTACAGTGGGTGCACTAGATACAGGGGAAGGCTAAAATAATTAGAATACGACTGAAGCACACATCTAGTAAAGCAATTTAAAGGCTCAATGTTTTTGTTATTTGAAGATAATTTTGAGTATGCAGAAGGGAATAGAATTGAGGTGTTTATAACTGCATCCCGAAGTCTGATATGGTATGAAACTCATTACTTTTAGGTTTGGTGGGCATAATAAGGTGTGTAAAACAACAGGAGAGAGAAAGGTATTTCCACTATGTGGAGGGGAATACTCCTGGTCCCCTTAACGATCAAGTAAACATACAGTAGGAGGAGTACCACCAAGAGACCTTTCAGAGTCTCAGAGTTTAGGGAGAAATTGCACAAGAACGTAAGTTATCCTTTCTTAAGAAGACCCCTCACTCACCAACCTAGTTGGTGACATGCTTCATCATCGGGGTCCCACCCGAACAGCCGAATGCCATCTGGGAGTGCTGCGGCAACTGATTACAGTAGAGTGGGTTGTTTTTGTGTGCGTAAGTGAAAAAGTGGGTTAAGAAATTGGCCAGATATAACTCACTGAGAAGGTTTTATTCTGGAGCAACTGGACAGTGTTAAAAAAATTGCTTCAATAAGCCCATGGGGAGGAAGAAGAAAATTGTGTGTGCAACTGGTTTTACTGAACTCATTTACTAGGAGGATAAGTCTCTTCAAAGATCTTGAAGGAACTGGCTCAAAGGAAGATTACCAGCGCTGGAATGCAATTTTACTTTCAATCAACAGAAACAGCCTAGATGTGCTGAATGCACCTTGATTAGCTTCAAATTTTGTTGCACTGTTGAGAAACCACATATTGTCATGGCGCAAGGTGCTTGCATGCATTACCTCCAATGCACGCATCCAGGAGCAGATTCAAGTGACTGCAGCTTGACGGCAGCAGTGTGTAGCCGCAACAATACCTTTGACACCATTGTCTACTGTATCGTTCTACTGTAAAGAATAAAACCTCAAAGCCGGTGCACTCAACCAGTGGTGCTGGAACACATTTTAGAGTGGGGGTGCTGTTATCAATGTTACAATGCCGCAGTCCTATGTATTGTGAGAATTCCAGGCGTCACACAAAGAACAGGTGTAGCAAATGAGGCACACTCATTCAGCAGGAGAGTGGTAAGGGTTTAGAATGTAGTTGGTGGTGCATTTGGGACCGCACTGTCAAAAATATATTGTTAAAGTATGGGGTGGTAGCACACCTTCATTAATAGTCAACACATTTTCCATTGAAAAGGTCACTACATTCGCAGAGGCATGCCATTGTACTGATGTAACTATATAGCGCACAAAAGATAATGTCACATCAACAAGTAGTTCCATGATTTGTTTAGCAAAATAAAACCTTTGTTTCCATCACACATCAGAATTGCCAAGTGCTACCTGTGTGCTTTCCTAGCTGCTATTTTTAAGAATTCTTGTATAATTCATTTATGGTTTAAATCTTTTATGTATAGTTCATTTTCTGATTTTCACATTTTGTTGGGTGTTAAATAAATGACATCCTAGATCCTATAATTTTACACTCCCTGTGCCACAATAAGATTGTAACATAGTTCAGTTTACAAAACCTCTCAATTTGCAGTCAGATGACGAAAAGTAGATGCCAATATCTAAGTTAAAAGAATAACTATGCCGAAGACCTATCCTGACATTTGACCTCTGTCTTTGAATGTACTAGGAAATGAGACAAGGTAAACACGCATCTTTATTGCCAATTCACCTTCTGAATCTCAGGATGTTAACTTTGGGGGTGCTGCAGCTCCCCTGGCACCCCTGCTTCAAACGCAAATATCTCTCATCGTCTGATCTTTGAAGTGGCTGAGGTGCGGTGAGCAGCACCTTTGACCGGAAGAAAAGCATGGCAGACTGTGCAATGGGCAGCACATTATGTTAGTGGCGTAACCTGTTAAGGACTAAGTTAAAGGGGTATATTAATATAAATGGTTATAAAAAATTATAATTGGTGCTTAGCGAATCTTTCATACTTCTAGCATTATTTGCTTTAAATATATTGAATAATTTGACTATTTCCTCCAACCTCTGCAATAAACTTGTGAGTTTGTAATTCAGAATTTCAGAGAAAAAGAAAAAAACTTTCCCAAAAACAAGTAATTAATCATCCTAATTTTGCGTACTCGTGACAATCCAAGCCTAAAATAGAACAGTGCTTTTGAAAATTACCTTATAGCTATTGATGGTAAAAACTCCAAGTCTGAAAGACAAAAGACGCTGTTGTTTAGGTTGTTGGGTGGTCAGGACATTTTTCAAAGTTTTACAGAGGTTTAAGTGGCACCTGGACAATTTATACCTGGTGTTGGGACAAACCCACCCCGGATGGTAATGAACGCGTACCCCTGCCCTGAGTGACCCAGCTGCAGTGATATCTGAATCCTTGCTAAACAGTGTTTGGTTATGGGTGAGAACAGATCCAGCATGTGCTCCATGACTTAGGCTGTCTCACAGACTGCAGTCTTGCTTAGACCTGCTGGGGTCCTAAAGTGCTGCCCTCATGTGGTAGGAGGCTACTACCTTCACTGGGAGTTAAGTTGCGCGGGCGTGGTGGTGGCAGCATACAGTGTTTAAGTAATAAAGATCAGTAGAGTGAACATGCCTCTTCACATGTGAACTGAAATATTGGTGCATTGATGCATTCCTGAGAGCTGGGTGGGACACACACTAGAGGAAGGAATAGACATGATCTTCAGAACACTTCGATAGATCGTCAGGAAGGAGATTTGGCTGATAAGACAATCATAAAGAGTAGGGCTGGGGGGCTTTGTAACCTTATGATAAACATCTATTATTAGAAAATGTGACATCTAGGTGTGATCCTCTAGTTACTCCCATGGCCTTGGTTTAGGGGTTGTCAAGTTTGGAGACACTTTTGCTGTGACAGACTGCTTTTTGGAGGAAGGATACAACAGAAGAGTGGGCATTTTAAAGTTGGCATCCCCCATGACATGAACTTCAAAGACTCAGATACTAAATTACATTTATGTCTGGAAACAAATTATAAAAAGGGAAATTTCAGCCCCCCAACTTTGTCAAACCAAAGATGTTCATCAGTGTGGAGAAGATCGGCACTAGTTGTTCCTGCTGTGACCACAAGTTGGGGTCTGCCAGTCTCCTTGCTGGGTTAATAGTGTTGGAGATTTCAATCCAAAAAGCACTCGATCCTTGATGCTTTAAACATTTATTGGCTATCTATAAAGCTAAAATTCATATCACTCTCTCGTATGTTCTGGAATATACAACTCATAGTCTATGATCCCTCCTACATAGAGTAAGAGTTAAAATACTGCATACGTTCTGTTTGCTGGGCTCTTCGGTGCCAATACATGTGATGAGATTAGATTGTAGATTGTTGAATTCCTTTGCTGTAGCTCTTCCTGCTGTGATTCGTTGGCGCTTTCAGCTAATTAGTTCTGGAGAAGAGTTAATTGTCAGAGCTTATAAAGCAAGATTTCTCCTTCCAACTAAAGGAACTACAGTTTTTTTGCAGGGACTTTTGATTATCCTTGGCATCCATTCTAATTTTCTATTAAATACTGTGTGCTTGGTATTTTGGCCAATTAAATAGTAATGGAAAAGGCATTTCCTAGGAAATTATCTTATTAAATGTAAAGAATTGCTCAAACTTAAATATGAATAAAGTCATATCAGTGTTGGACTTGACTTGTACACAAGACAAGGAGAACAATCTTTTTTATAAGGTTGAGTCTTCCCTTCCCTCTAAGAGCCTCTATGGAGATCAATGTATCTCTTTGTGTATTTACAAGGTGCAAATTTCAAATAATGTGATGTGTGTTTGTCCCGCCTTACAGGTAGATCGTAGATGTGTCCGCCGACTGTTATTCTTAAAGTTGAATGTTATTTTTTTTAATAAAGCTTATAAGTATAAGTCAGTGTTCCAATCATGGTACAGTCCAGATGCACTAAGACATCTCCTATTTTTGGTGGCAACAGGTTTTTGTTTATAAAGGAAGAAAAACCAGGGATACATAAAGAGAAATCTAGTAGAGTCATTACACATCCCTGAATAAGCCCATTTAACAATGTTTTTTGCATTCAGCTTGTTACTGAAGCCTGGAACTTCCTTTGTTGTTGTTTTCCTACACTGGGAAAATATATTCCCCTCCCACCGCCCCTTACCAGAGAAACAGATTTAATTCTGTCATTATCAGGAGCAAATTTCCAACCATTTTATGGTAGGATAGATTCAGAAAGGAGTCTGTGAATAGTCACAAAATGTGTTTATGGATGGTCACATATTTTCTGGGGTTTCTAAGCCAAGAAAATACCGTTTACACATCTTTTATAGGATTTAGTGCCCTGAAATTTATGCTCACGTGTGGTAATATTTTATTGCAATAAAAGTTTTTTACAAGTGAAAGGTGGAATTTAGTGATTACCTTGCACTCATAAACGCAGCCATTTGGGCTTTTAACTCAGTTTGTTTTGCCATTCTAAATTAAATTGCTTTATGAATCTGATCCAAGGCTGTGAAGAACAGAAGGTGTGCGGAATTACAGCATCCTTTGGGCCTTTAGTGATAAAGAAAAGGAAGACTGCAAGGGATAACAGCATCTTTGCCTCTTTGCCTGGTGCCTTTTGCACAATAAATGACACCCTTCATGGCACAATTAAATAAGTAGATAACGACTTACAAGCCTTCCAGCTTTATACACATCTTAATGCAATTACAACTAGTATTCAGAGTGTACACCTCAGAGGTAACTGTATTTTTAGGTATGGCCTAGACACAGCTGTTACTGTTTTACCAGCCTCATGTAACTCCCCCCCCCAAAAAAAAACAGTAATAGAAAACATATACATATATACATCAATAAATTCTCCTCATACTTTGGTCTGTTTAACTGTCATTACCCTTTTTTCTCCCCCACCCCTCCACAGCATACCAAATGCAGCAGTGGATCAATCCACTTCAGCCATTGGATTTTTGCACTTTGAGGGGTGGTCTTTTTTGGATCCCATGTGTGCATCCGTCTAAAATAAGTGCACTTCCCTGCTGAGCTTGGTGGGTCAATGCTTTACTTTGCATTTTCTTTTCATTCTTTATCTTTTTTATTTTTCAAGTTATACTAGTATTTTTAAATGAAGTGCCTGATTTAAAAGTTGGCGAAAAGTGTACTCTGTTGCAACGGCAATGGAGTACCCTTTCCACCAAATTGAAGGTCCGCCCACCTCATTTAGAGTCAGGTGGCACTTCAGTGCTGCCTACACATTCATCTGCATGCACGACAGTGTAAGGGCTGACGGAGCTTTGGGCATTTGTTTACTCATGGTATTTAGATATGGCAGACACAAGGCAATTTTCACTGCTGGTCACTACCATGAACAACATGCTGGTAAGGGGCAGAGAACACTTTTAAATGACCTCCCCATGCATGGGGTAATGATCCTGTGGCAAGAGGGTCATTCTTTTTCTTTTTTCCAAAAAGAAATTCTTGCTTTGGGATTTTCTTTTTAAAAAGAATAAAAGTCGCAAGTTTGAAGTACAGCTCTGCCATGTCGACGTAGCTGTCCGTCAAACTTAAAATGCATTTCCAGGAACTATAAGAGACGTCAATACGGGCAGCGAACATCTCTGAAGACGGTGGATAGGGTACTCTCACCATGGGGGTAGTAAAGTACTCCACCATGGCGACGGTATTTACTCTGTCCACCTTAATTTGAATCAACCCAAATTATTCAGGTTTTAGCAAATAAAAGCAAATAGTACCTTTTTCCCCAGTGATATTAATATTGTAATCTTAATTGAAATTGAAAAGTGTCCCCATACATGTTCTAAGGTTGCCTTCCTGCTATGAAACCCCATTCTGTCTAATAATGTTGCAATGGCTAATTGTTCTTAGATATAGAGTTGCTATTGCAAGCATATGGTAGCCACATGCTGGGACAATTCCTTTTTCTTCTTGATTTTATTTTTGTTGCATACGCTTGCAATATATTTTCTTAAATACCACTCAACCAGCTTGCCAAGGCCAGCCATAATGACTTTTCCAATGCTTGTAGCAATGTGGTGTTAAAGAGTAGGTGATGGAACCAGCACATTCTGGTTGGCTGAGGTAAGGCCCTAGCCTGGCAGAACCTACCCCTCATATCAGGGGTGGTTGATTACACTCGCTGTATAACCTGTGCTTACCCTTGGGTAGCTTGGCACTGAGCAGTCAGGCTTGTCACAGTGGCAATGTGTAAAGCATTGGCACAGCACTCTCACACAATAAATACACTGAGCGTCACAGAAGAGACTTCACACATGGTGTAAGTAAATAAAGTTTGTATTCAACACACACATTAACTACCACAATTTGAACATAATGTATTTCTGGCGATAAATCACATAAAAAATATCTCTAGCAGTACACATTCATTAATATGCACACTTGGGAAACATCTTATTTTACCTCGAAACTTTGTTAGAATGAGACCCACCCTGGCAGTTATTTTAATTCAATACTAAACAGTTATAGGGTGCACCTCAGATCACAATGATATCAGAAATGTGAACACGCAAATAATTACAACACTTTTAAACAGCACCATGGGCCAAGGCCACTGGGGTAACAAACCACAGTCAAACGAAGCATTCTTTTGGCAAGGAATCAACTGCAATGGTTCCTTGCTTCACAATACATCCCAAAGAGTTAAGGTGAATCATACCTTATCCCATCCGTCTGCAGTTCTCATGGGGGTCTCACAAGGCTCTGCCCTTTATCTTTATCCCATACTCTTTAATCTTTTCCTTCCTGGAACCACTAGCGAATGGTCTAACATCCATGAACATTATTTTTCATATGTATGCGGATGACACACAACCTTACCAGAAAATCAACTCTTCTGAAGAATTCATCTTACTGAACTCCTCCTTGACGTTTATCCAAAACTGGCACACTGAAAACCATCTCTTGCTGAACACCACCAACACAGAATTCCGTCTCATTTCTCCTCCTAAGCACGCACTCAAGATTGACCTCTGGATGAAACACCTCACCAACTTCAACTTCACCCTGCTTATCATTGACTCAGCAAACTCTTGGAATCACCCTGGACTTACACCTGAACATGAAGAAAAATATCAGTAAGATGTGCAAGTGTGAGAATCACCAAATAGGCATTCTTAGAAACCTAAAACCATTCCTTCCTCAAGAGGACTTCAAGCAGGTGGTACAAGCACTTGTCCTACCTAGACTAGACTATGGAAGTGCAGCGCTCTGTGGCCTCCCCAAATAAACCTTAGCCCCTCTTAGGGTCTCATTGAATGCCGCTACTAGACTGATAACTAACCCTAAAAGAAATGAGCACATTTCTCCAGCCTTAAGATCTCTAAAGTGGTTACCCTACGAAGCAAGAATACAAGTAAAGATTGCTTGTTTGACGCACAAAACCATCCACTTAAAAGCTCAAAAACTGGAACTATCAGGTGGTAGCAGACCTTCCAGAAGTGCTAACTCATTGCTACTCAACCCGTAGACTTATTGCAAAAAGAAAATGAGACTCCGAGACTTTTCAGGCGCAGCACCTAAGATCCGAAAAACTCTCCCATCGGAATATCGCAGAATCCCCTGTACAGGGACATTCAAACAGGAAGTAAAAACAATCCTAATGAACAAGTTTGTGCCTTAATTGGATCATGGCTTGTCTGTTTTCAAAATGTCCGTTTTCTCTTTTTTTCTCCTATCTATTTTAATGTCTATGATTCTTTGCCTTACCTATGAAGTAACGTTTTACCGTACCTCATCAAGTTATATTGTGCTCGCATTTATGTACAATCTTATTAGCTCATCATGTTAGCCTCCTATACCTCAACGTTCCCCTACCTTGTTCCCCTTCCACTACTGTGAAGCGCTCTGATACCCTTCGGAGTCTCTACAACACTGTGTAATTAATCAGAGGCAGTCACTCACACACACTCACTCAGCACCGATACACTGTGCCACGGATATCAGGCAGGTCCGTATGGAGCGCATTCACACACACAGAGCAGTGTAATGTTATGCAGCTGATATCTGGCAGGTCTGTTAATAATGCACATGCAGACCCCATGGCCCCAAGCCCTCCTCCACCTTTTAGCCAATCCTGACTACCCTACACCCATGGGCTGGAGATACAGAAGACCTTCGCTCTAACACAGGCCAATCGCAGCCGGAGTCACACTTAGTCAGGGTTCCAGGGAAGAAAGTGGGGGTAGGCATCAACACTAATTAGATGGCAGACGACAAATGAGGGTTTGGCCACTACTCTGGAAGTTCTCCCACGGTATGTGGAGCAGAAGCAGGCTGAGGGCAGTAGTCATTCAATCAAAGGATTCCACACTACCTTCTGTCACCTGCCCAGGTCTTTCGAAGCACATGAGGGATGACACAGACTCTTGACCCACTTCCGATTGCTATCAGAAGCATTCTTTAGCCCAGTCAATTACTCTCACCACCGAGCCCCGATTCAGGCAATACTACATGGCAACCAGAAGTTGTCGGGCCAGGTGAGCAGCGGGCAGTTGGTGCACCGCACTGAGAGCACAAAAAGAAGCAATTCGTGAAGGGGGGATGAAGTGGGGGATCATCTTGGAAGCAGTAGGCTCCCCATCAGACACACAATGTTGAAAGTAGCGCCCACGCAATCCGGGCACCCCGAAACACGAATCCGCTCCTCAGTACCTTCCCAGAAATGAGGCAAAACGTCTGGTGCTCATTGGTATGAGTTGCACCAGACAATTTTGGTCACACACAATGAAGAGTTGCAAATTCCGTGCCTTCCTGGAAATGAGCTACTCAAACAAATGATGGACGTAATGCTGAATAAATCATACATTCACCGCCAGTCAAGAGATCTGGGTTAAACCCATCATTCCTTTGCTCACCATGCCACCCCAGTTCAGACAAAGCTATATGCAAATCAGTCTTGACCCTGTGCCTCATGGGAACAGTCCATCCTGAACTGCCAAGCCATGTCTTCCCTGGACCGGAGACAAGCATCCTGGGACCGGTTTCTTGGTATTACCCTTCATCAGCCAGGCTAGCTTGAATCCAGTGGCACAGTGAACAAGGGACCCATGTCTGGGCATACCCATCCTACTTAAGGTGAAAAGTGCTACGCAATCAAATGATGGACAGAATGCTGCATAAATCATACATTCACCCCAGTCAAGAGATCTGGGTTAAATCATCATTATTTTATTCACTATGCCACCCCAGTTCAGAAAAAGCTATATGCAAATCAATCTTGACCCTGTGCCTCATGGGAACAGTCCAGACCGAACTGCCAAGCCACGTATTCCCTAGCCTGGAAACAAGCATCCTGGTACCATTTTCTGGGTATTACCCTTCATCAGCCAGGCTAGCATGAATCCAGTGGCACAGTGAGCAAGGGACCCACGACTGGGCATACCGATCCCACTTAGGGTGAAAAGTGCTACGCAAACACACGATGGAAGGAATGCTGAATAAAGCATACATTCACCCCAGTCAAGAGATCTGGGATAAATCCATTGTTCTTTTGCTCACCCTGCCACCCCAGTTCAGACAAAGCTATATCCAAATCAATCTTGATCCTGTGCCTCCTGGGAACAGTCCAGCCCAAACTGCCAAGCCACGTCTTCCCTGGACCGGAAACAAGCATCCTGGGACCAGTTTCTGGGTATTACTCTTCATCAGCTAGGCTAGCTTAAATCCAGTGGCACAGTGAGCAAGGGACCCACGTCTGGGCATACCCATCCCACTTAGGGTGAAAAGTGCTTAGCAAACAAATGATAGAAGGAATGCTGAATAACTCATACATTCACTCCCAGTCAAGAAATCTAGGTTACATCCATCGGTATTTTGCTCACTTGTGGAGAAGTGTGGCTCAGGGGTTAGAGGCGGCAGACCCGGAAGCTGAGATCAGCCCTGGACCAGGGTTCAATTCCCTGCCTCGGCGGGTCTTGGGCTCAAAAATTCCACGGACTCGATAATTCTCACTCCGGTGCCTTCTCAACTCATGGGTTCACACTCTGCAACCCTGGGCAATAGCTTGCTTAATCTCCACAACGGCCCCTCGCGGCGGGATGCCTGGCTTTCACCTTGTGGATACCCTGCCGGGGTTATCTCACAGGGGAATACCAGGACGGGTTCCCTAAGCAAGCGCCGGGAAACCCTTTGTGGGTAGCTGTGCGCTATATAAGCTCAAATACATTTACATTTACATTTACACCATGCCACCCCAGTTCAGACAAAGCTATATGCAAATCAGTCTTCACCTTGTGCCTCATGGGAACAGTCCAGCCCAAACTGCCAAGCCACGTTTTCCCAGGACCGGAAACAAGCACCCGGGGACCGGTTTCTGGGTATTACCCTACATCAGCCAGGCTAGCTTGGATATAGTGGCACAGTGAGCAAGGAACCCATGTCTGGGCATACCCATCCCACTTAGGGTGAAAAGTGATACGCAAACAAATGATGGACTGAATGCTGAATAAATCATACATTCACCCCAGTAAAGAGATCTGGGTTAAATCCATTGTTCTTTTGCTCACCATGCCACCGCAGTTAAACAAAGCTATATGCAAATCAGTCTTGACCCTGTGCCTCATGGGAACAGTCCAGCCCGAACTGCCAAGCCATGTCTTCCCTGGACTGGAAACAAGCACCCGGGTACCAGTTTCTTGGTATTACCCTTCATCAGCCAGGCTAACTTGAATCCAGTGGCACAGTGAGCAAGGGTCCCACATCTGGGCATACCCATCCCACTTAGGGTGAAAAGTGCTACGCAAACAAATGATGGACGGAATGCTGAATAAATCATACATTTACCTCCAGTCATGAGATCTGGGTTAAATCCATCGTTCTTTTGCTCACCATGCCACCCCAGTTTAGACCGAGCCATTTGCAAATCAGTCATGACTCTGTGCCTCATGGGAACAATCCAGATCGAACATTTGCGGGTGAGGTTCTTTTTGATCTGTAATCCAGTTTGCTGCTGATGTTGGTGTGATTGACTGTTTTCCTGTGTTCTGGGGGAATCCGGTTGAAGGTGGTTCAGAGTAGGCAGAGGGTGTGGTAGTAGGAAGAGGTGATGGCGTTGATGTGAAGGTCCATTTTGAGTTCGGAGTCCAGGATGATTCTGAGGTTGTTAGCGTGGCTCATGGGGGAGGAGGGTTCCCAAGGGCAGGGGGCCACCAGGTGATTTTCCACGTGTCGGGTGTGGGCCCATGATGAGCACCTCAGTTTTGTCCGTGTTGAGTTGCAGGCAGCTGTTCTTCTTCCATCTGGCGACAGCCTCCGTTCTGTCTTGAAAGTTGTCTCTGGTGATGTCAGGTTTGTTGGATAGGGAGAGGAAGAGTTGGGTGTCATCTGCGTATGATACGTAGTTGAGTCTGTGTGAACTGATGATGGATGCCAGTAGGGCCATGTAGATGTTGAACAGGGTCAGGCTGATCCTTGTGGGACTCCGTAGGTGGTCAGTGTGGGTTCTCAGTGGAAAGGAGGGAGAGTGACCCATTGTGTTCTGCCGGAGAGGAAAGAGCTGATACAGTCTAGGGCCTTGTTCAGGATTCCTGCGTTGTGGAGGCTAAAGGCTAGGATGCGATGAGCGACTGTGACGAAGGCTGCAAGAGGTCCAGGAGGATGAGGGCCTCAGTTTCTCCTCTGGCAAAGAGGAAGCGGATGTTGTCTATCGCATCGAGGAGGGCGGTTCGTTGTTATGATTTTTCCTGAAGCCTAATTGGGAGGAGTCAAGTATGTTGTTTTCTTCTATGAAGGCGGTGAGTTGACTGCTGACGGATTTTTCCACAACTTTGGCCGGATATGGGAGTAGGGAGATCGGTCTGAAGTTCTTGAGGTCAGCAGCGTCCGCTGAGGGTTTTATCAGGAGAGGATTGATCTCGGTGTGTTTCCAGTTGTTGGGGAAGGAGGCGGTCTCGAAGGAGCGGTTAATGTTTCATTGAAGCTCGGAGCGATAATGCCTGTGGCTCTGTGGTAGATGTGGTGGGGGCAGGGCTCCCTGTAGTCCCTGGAGTGGGTGGTCTTCATGGTCTTCAGGGTGTCTTCAGTGCTGAGGGCTGTCCAACTGTCTAGTGCTGCTGATAGTCGAAGAGGGTTTCTAGTGGGGGTTGTTGCAGAAGTTGTCATAGATGGTCTTGATTTTGTGGTGGAAGAAGGCACTGAGTCTGTCACAGAGGTCCTGGGAGGTTGGGATGTCTGTAGTCTCGGAGTTGGGTTGGGCAAACTCTTTGATGATGCCAAAGAGTTCCTTGCTATTGTGTGCATGGGTGATGATTCTGTCCTGGAGGGCTTTCTTCCATGAGTGCCTGATAAGTTTGTGGTGGGCATTGGTGGCTATTTTTTTGTCTAGGTCTGCTGGGGTTTTGAAGTTCCTCCATAGCTTTTTTAGTTATCTGCAGGTGCGCCTGGAGTCCCGGAGTTCGGTGGAGAATCAGCTGGCTCTCTTAGTGTGAGGGTTGGAGGCTTTATTGATGGGGGCATTGGAGTTGGCGCAGCCCGCGATCCAGTGTGTAGAGTGCCGGCCACGGTGGTTGGGGGAGCAGAGCTGCTGAGGGCGACGGTGCGCTGGTTGTCGGAGTTCTTGTTCCAATTCCTGCGCTGGTGCCGACGTCTGTGGGGGATGTTAGTTTTGAAGATGAAGTGAACGCAGCGGTAGTCCGTCCATGGGAGTTCGGAGGTGTGGCTGAAGGTAATGGAGTTCCCTGCCGTGAAGAAGGGATGGAGGGTGTGTCCGGCTGAGTGCTTTGGTTCTGGTACGATCTGTTTGAGTCCGATGATGTGGAGGTTGTGCAGGAGGGAGGGGAAGTTAGGGTCTTGGTTGTTGTCGAGGTGAAAGTTGAGGTCTCCCAGCAAGGTGTAGTCGGAGTAGGTGATGGCATGCAGCGTGATGATGTCAGTGATGGATTCAGAGAAAGGTGCACAGGGTCTGAAGATAAGGGTGCCTTGGAGGGTGGTGGATGGGTTGGTCTATGTCTTGAAGTGGAGAACTGTGGGCCTGTCAGTGTAGGTGCTCAGATAAAGGTTGGCCTTTTGGGCGATGCTTCCCCAGGGGCGGTTGTGGCAGTCCTTCCGGGTAATTTTGTGTCCTTCGGGGATGGTGATCACAAACTCTGGTCCTGAGGTGGGGTTCATCCAGGTTTCGGTGAGGAAGGCGACATCCGGGGAGGTGCTGTTGAGGAAGTCCCAGTTTTCCGCTGCATGTCTGTGGAGGGAGGAGGATGCCTTGCAGGGTTTGGGGTGTGATGGAGCTGTTGCTGGAGGGTGGTGGAGGGTCCTGGGTCTCATCGAAGGAGAAGGAGTGGTGGTTTCTGAGATGGCAGGTGAAGGGTCCGTGCATGTTGATAGGTGAGGAGAACTTGCAGTTGTTGTTCTTGCCGGTGCTGAGTGCGTAGAGAGCTGAGGAGCTGTAACGCTGGTGGGCCAAAGGACCATGGTTCCTGACTGGTTGCTGTCGGGTTGCAGAGGGGCAGAGACAGGCTTTCCGTTGGCAAGCCAGTGGCACAGCATCCACCATTAAGTAGGGGTCACAGGAGGGGGGGGACAGCTGAGAGGTGGGGAGTGGGAACACGCGGGAGGGGCCGTGAGCGCAGAAGTGGCGGCATCAGAATGGCACGGGAAAGTAGAGCCTGGAAAAGGAAAAATAACAGGTAGAGGAGGAACGACAGAAAAAGGAAAAATAAATCAGAAATCAAGGAGTAATAAAGCAAAATTAAAGGAGAAATCTGAAGCAAAGAGCAAAAGGGAATAGTAGTCAAATGGGGAAGATAAAGGAGTGAGGCAAAAGAGAAAAACAGAAGGCAGTATCACATGGCTTCGAACCGGGGTCTGTGGCAGTCCTGAGCGGGGCACTTACTGTGGAGCTGTACACCAAGAGAGCAGAGTCCTGACCAGAAGGTCCGGGGTCTTGCTCCAACTAAGCATGGGCGGAAAATCCGTTTCGCTCGCGGATTTTGCGGATTTTCGGTAAATTCGCAATCCGCGAGATTCGCGAATCTCCCGCAAAATCCGCAAATCCGCGAGCAGCGGATTTTATGGCTTGCTCGCACTGTTCGCGTGAGTTCGCGGCTTCCCAGTACAACTTCGCGCCCCGCGAATAAGCGCTAAATTGCAGAAATACAATCTTAGCAAAACTGAAACTACTTACCAGGTTCAAAAGTTCAGGCTCATCATTAGTAGCCATTTCCTGTAGTGCTTCCTGAGGGGCCCCTCCAGAGTTCAGTTGCCAGATGCAACTATTATGTGACCCTGCTCTGAACCTCAGAATAGTTACACATATGCCACAAAGGTCCTGAATTACAGCTAAGGGAGACAAGCAGGAGCCAGGCTGGAAGTTCAAATCCATTAATCAGCCCCTAATTCATTATTGTCAGTTGGGGCAGGGCAGGTGTTGTAACTAATTTTGCAACAATGAAAGCACTTAGCAAGTGCAAAAGATCACTAATCAGGAAGCACTAAGGAAGCAGGTGCCAGCTAAAAAAATATTCTGTGACACATTAATCAGCCCCAAATTAATTCAGGTCACTTGAGGCAGGGAAGGTGTGCTTTGCTTTGCCACAATAATGTACACTGACTGGACAACCAGAGGGTGCTGTGATGAAACAGAGGGTGGCATGGGTGGGCCAGAGGGTGGCATGAGTAGTCAGAGAGTGGCAGTGGTGACAGAGAGTGGCAGTGATGAAGAAGAGTGTCCCAAACAGGCTGGACACGTAGAAACAACAAGTTCGCAAAACTTGCGACCCGACAGGTAAGTTCGCGTTTGCGAAATTGTACAAAACCCTCGCGAACTGTCAGAAACCCGTGCGAACACAAAAAAAAAACCCCGCAAATTCGCGAGAATTCGCGGATTTTGCGGATTGCGAGTTCGCAAATCCGCAAAATTCGCGAACGCGAGATTCGCAAAATTCGCCCATGCTTGGCTCCAACAAGTGTATCCCAGCCCTGCTGAAGTATAGCACCAGTAGGTATACTGTAGTGTGCCTTTGAAGTTGGGGGTTGTTCAGAGGGTTTACCTTTGAACCTCTCCCCTAAATTTCATTCCTGTCGGCCAGGGTGCCATTGAAATTAGATCTTAATCTTTAGTCGGGCCATGATCTGGCTCCCAGAGGCCAAGTGTCAAAACCTCTTTCCTAAATCAATCCAGACAGGCCCTCCAATGGCAGAGGTCTATCATTCCAGTAGCATGCACAATGTTTATAGCTGTCTCATGGGAATGCACAGATGTGCTCGCCCAACCTCCAGTGCGGACTAGAGTCAATCTAAAAGTCACACAAAGAGTTTTAGAGCAGAGAAAATCCCACTTTCTGGAAGTGGCATTTCCAAGCTATTAAGGACAAACCCCTCTTTATCCAAGGAGGGGGGTTGTCATTGGGAATCCAATGATAGCAAATATTATGAGGCTGCTCCACTGTAAGCCACTATTACAGCTTGAAGTAATCTCAAACATTCCCCTATGTCAATCTAAGGGAAAAGCAAACCTCATAGGTAGTGAAAACAGACAGGGGTATTCTTCACTACCTGGGCAAGGAACAAATGTACCTGCCCTTCCTTACACCAACCACTGGCTTCGCCCCATAAGACATACCCCCAGGGGTGCCCTAGTGGCAGTTAAAAGTCCCCTCAGGATTGGCCAGTGGTTTAGAATGGCCAACCTGAGCATAAGTGCAATTACACACACGCCTGCTTTGGCAGGCTTGACACATGTTCAAAAACCTTGTAGGTGCAAGTGTGCACAGCCAGGCCTGCAATGGCACACTTTCACACTTCATTGCAGTGGGAAAGTGCCCAGAGACCTAAAGCCACTTAAAGAGAATCAGCAAAACCCTGGTGTTGTCCCAAGGGAGGAGCCATCCTTCTATGTAGGGAAAACGTATATGGGGGTACTTTACTTCTTGGAGCAGGGAACACACATGTGTACCTGCCCTGCCTTTCGCCTACCACTTGCTCCACCTCTCATGGCTTAGCCTAGGGGTGCTCCAGTGGTAATGGAAGTCCTACTCAGGGTTGGCTAATGAGTTGGATATGCCAATCTGAACATAGGCGCAACTGCGCACCCACTGTTTGAAATGCCATTCTGGTGGGTGGCACAATCAGTGTTGCATCCCACTATTTGCCAGAGCAGTACTCAGTATGTGGTGTACCTTTTTACAGGGCACTCACACAAACCACACCTAAACCAATCAAGTAAGCACCACTTCCTAGCATGGGTAAGAAGCCAAACGCGCTTTCACATTGCATTACATTGGAAAAGCGCCCATAATCCTAAGGCCTCAAAAAGAGAATACCAGGAGGAGAAAAAGCAAAATGTTTTAGGGAAATCCCATAAGAAGGGCCTTGCCCAACAGGAGGATGTAGATAATTAGCTAAGGAAATGTGACAGGAAGTCAGTCCTCAGGATCGGTTTGTTGCCAGGAGTGGTCCACCTCTTGATCTAACCAAGCCTACAAGCCGTTATGGCAAAGGTCATCGGAAGGATCAAGTGGGGGAAGGGAAAGAAGGGAACAGCAGGGGGGGAGATCTGAAACGAGAAGAGAATATCACACTGAGAACACCTTTTTATCATAAAAGAACACAATAACCTATTCGCAAGAACAGACCCTTAAAGGGTGGATACACATCTTATACCTGTAAAGAAAATTAATAACACATTGTAGAGAATGTTGCTTGGAATAGGAGGGGTGCTTTCTGTATTGTCGTAGTTGTATTGTTTTATCTGCAGGGAATGAAACAAAGAACATCTAGCCTTATATTCATGAGTTCATGTAATACTTCTGTAGGTATCAATCATCTACACTTTTACACACACTTGTTTAAGACCCTGCCCTTGTCTAGACTCCACTGAGCTTCACAGGGATAGAGTGTAGGCTTCTACGACTCCTGCCAACCCCTGTTAAGATAGAGCCAGAAGGAAAAAACGTATAACACTTAAAACAGATTGCATATCCTCTTAGCACATAAGGATCTCAATCAAAGTAAACAGCCACATGATTGGAAATGTATTATGAGAAGAGGAGATCCTCGAGCAACCCTTTTTAGCACCATGAAAAAGTAAATTAGAGTGTCTCCTGTGTAATCCTTCTTACACAGCAGCAAAATGCATCAGAACCACCAGAGATTGAGAACACCAAGGATAACAATATGCCAAATGTATTGTAAGAAACAAGGGCAGGGCTCTGAACCAGAGCGTGAAAATGCCGCTCTTAAACGGACCCTTGCCGGCCGACAAAGCAGGCCGAGCACATCCAGGATGCCCCCACTCCCTCGCCATCAGCCGACAAAACTGACTGAGAAAGGTACTAGCTGAAAGAGCCAGCCTCCCCACGAGCAACTGCTCACCAACGGAGGTTGGCTTAAGGTAGTAACAAACAAATGGTGCAGTGCACCCTTACCGGACACAGTACACAGGGACCAAAACCGCAGCGAGATAGCTGCCCGAGGACGAAGAATTTCCGATGCGGCTTCTGGGCTCCAACTTACTCATATGTCGTCTTCTTGCGACATCGAACGTGATGTGTGCAGAATCATGGGGATTGTAGTTTTGTTTAGTCGAAACGGAATAGAACGAAGTGTTCCGTTTTTGTTTTGGAAGCGTGCGCTCACAGGATACGTTCATGACAGTACATCCCCTCTCTATCAAGAGCGCACCAATGGACTGGGTTTCGATGGATTGGCACAGTGGAAGGAAACAACTAATCTGGGAGCATGTACTCCAGACGCATGGCTCCTATGAATTCCATTCAGGGTTATAACCTTTCCATGCCAAAAGATACCACAGTCTACGGCCCGGCATTTTCGAGTCCAACACCCCCTTCACCTCGTATTCCAGGTCACCGTCCACCAATAAAGGCGGAGGTAGCTTCTTGACTGAGGCTGAAGAAGGTTTCAGCAAGGATATATGAAAGACTGGATCGATGCGAAAATGTGACGGGAGCTTCAGTTTCATGGTCACTGGATTTATGCGTTTCAGGATCCTGAAAGGTCCAATGAATCTAGGATTGAACACACTATGCTTTCTGAAGCGTATGTTCTTGATAGACAACCAGACAGCATCCCCCTTACAGTACAAAGGACCCTGCCTCCAGTGTTTGTCAGCTGCAGCTTTGTACTTTATCTTGACATTCTTCCGATGTTTCCGTGCCTTGGTTAAGGTTTCACGTTTATGGATAACTCTTTTAACCACTACTGGGAGAGTGAGATCTGCTGTTGGATGTACAAAGGGGAGAAATTTCCGTGACAGGTAGTCAGTCCTCAGGATCGGTTTGCTGCCAGGAGTGGTCCACCTCTTGATCTAACCAAGCCTACAAGCCGTAATGGCAAAGGACATCAGAAGGACCAAGTGGAGGAAGAAAAGGAACGGAACAGCAGGGAGGAAGATGTGAAACGGGAAAAGAATATCACACTGAGAACACCTTTCTATCATAAAAGAACACAATAACCTATTCGCAAGAACAGACCCTTAAAGTGTGGATACACATCTTAGACCTGTAAAGAAAATGAAAAACACATTGTAGAGAATGTTGCTTGGAATAGGAGGGGTGCTTTCTGTATTTTCGTAGTTGTATTGTTTTAACTGCAGGGAATGAAACAAAGAACATATAGCCTTATATTCATGGGTTCACGTAATACCTCTGTAGGTATCAATCACCTACACCTTTACACACACTGGTATAAGAACCTACCCTTGTCTAGACTCCACCGAGCTTCACAGGGATAGAGTGTAGACATCTACCACTCCTATTAAGATAGAGCCAGAAGGAAAAAACGTATAACACTTAAAACAAATTACATATCCTCCTAGCACATAAGGATCTCAATCAAAGTAATCAGCCACATGATTGGAAATGTATTATGAGCAGCAGAGATCCTCCAGCAACCTTTTGTAGCACCATAAAAAAGTAAATTAGAGTGTCTCCTGTGTAATCCTTCTGACATAGCAGCAAAATGCATCAGAACCAGAGATTGAGAACACCAAGGATAACCATATGCCAAATGTATTGTAAGAAACAAGGGCAGGTCTCTGAACCAGAGCGTGAAAATGCCCCTCTTAAACGGACCCCTGCCGGCCGACAAACAGGCTGAGCACATCCAGGATGCCCCCAACTCCCTCGCCATCAGCCGACAATGCTGACCGAGGAAGGTACTAGCTGAAAGAGCCAGCGTCCGCACGAGCAACTGCTCACCAACGGAGGTTGGCTTAAGGTAGGTACAAACAAATGTTGCAGTGCACCCTTACCGGACACAGTACACAGGGACCAAAATCGCAGCAAGATAGCTGTCCGAGGACGAAGAATTTCCGACGCGGCTTTTGTGCTCCGACTTCCTTGTATGTCGTCTTCTCGCGACGTCTGATGTGACGCGCGAAGAATCATGGCGATTGTAGTTTTGTTTATTCGAAATGGAATAGAACGAAGTGTTCCAGTTTTGTTTTGGAAGCATGCGTTCACAGGATGCGTTCATGACAGTACATCCCCTCTCTATCAAGAGCGCACCAATGGACCGGGTTTCGATGGATTGGCACGGTGGAAGGAAGCAACTAATCTGGGAGCATGTACTCCCTACGCAGGCTCCCATGAATTCTCTTCAGGGCCATAACCTTTCCCTGCCACAAGATATCACAGTCTACGGTACCCTATTTTCGAGTCCAACACCCCCTTAACCTCGTGTTCCATGTCACCGTCCACCAACAAAGGCGGAAGTAGCTTCTTGACTGAGGCTGAAGAAGGTTTCAGCAAGGATATATGAAAGACTGGATGGATGCGAAAATGTGACAAGAGCTTCAGTTTCATGGTTACTGGATTTATGCATTTCAGGATCATGAAAGGTCCAATGAATCTAGGATTGAACACACTATGCTTCCTGAAGCGTATGTTCTTGGTAGACAACCAGACAGCATGTCCCCACTCCCTCGCCGCCAGCTGACAATGCTGACGAGGAAGGTACTAGCTGAAAGAGCCAGCCTCCGCACGAGCAACTGCTCACTAACGGAGGTTGGCTTAAGGTAGTAATACACTAATGGTGCAGTGCACCCTTACCAGACACAGTACACAGGGACCAAAACCGCAGCAAAATAGCTGCCCGAGGATGAAGAATTTCCGACGCGCCTTCTTGGCTACGACTTCGTAATATGTCAGCTTTTCGCAGCATTGAATGTGACGCGCGAAGAATCATGGGGATTGTAGTTTTATTTAGTCGAAACGGAATAGAACTAAGTGCTTCGTTTTTGTTTTGGAAGCGTGCACTAACAGGATGCGTTCATGACAGGAAAGTGGATATTTGAGCAGTGGAGATGTGGGTGAGGCTAATGTCTTGAAAGGCATATGTGAGGATTATGATATGGAGTTGGAGTGGGCAAAGGATATAATTACAGAGGTGGGGCTAATGGCATACAAACTACAAACCAACAACATTATGGCCTGATTCACAAAGGTAAACGTACATTTTTGTGAAAGTTTATGTTTATTTTGGAATTCACAATACTGTATTTTTTGGTCTCGCAGACCTGAGTTGCAGCGGTCATGCGCTGCTCGCTCTGCGAGGCTTCTTGTAATCGAGCAGAATTCAGAAGGGTCCTTTAAGCCCGTCCCTTCTTTCCATTGACTTGCGTCATTGTTCATGCTAAATGCTGACTTTCTATTATAAACGAGGCTTTTTAATCTCTCCTTGTTACCGCCCTGTCTCCTTTTGGCCATGCCCATCCGGACTGGATCGTTTACTTGCAGCGTTATACTAGCGGTGTTATACTGTCTCCTAAGCACTTTTTTTGCATTTGTGCAGACTTGCTACTTTGCCACCAGCCTAGGGGCTCGCGACGCCAGCCTCGCTGCTTTACATCACAACTCTTGTGATATCAAGGTTACTCAAGCCGAAATAAGGACACTGTGCTGGCTTAGAAAATTAATTATGTTTGTTTCTGCATGGACACCTGAGGTGACAGGTGTCTAAGTCAGTAGCAGCAACATCACACCCCAGGAGCCGCCGAGTGATGTTGTCCCTGCAGTGTCGCCGCACACCGGGCAGCTAGCCGTCGTTGTGTGTCTCTCGCCGCTTCAGCGTGCTGAGCTCGGAGCAAGTGTAGCGCCTGGTCACCATCCTGGGGGAGAGTGTGCCCATTCACGGATGAGGCAACTTCCCCACCTTCACCTTGCGACCCTGCACCGTCATGCAGGTAAGCGATGAAGGGCACAAAAGATCAGGTATACATGGAAAGAGGTAAGATGGTACTTTGCAACTGTCAAGCATTCAATCTAAACTGTGGCGCACATAAATAGTGCTGACTATATGAGCCAGCCTCCTGCCTTGGTTCCCTGCCACCAAATTCTTGAAACGCTGATTTCCGTACAATGCTTTTTTGTAAAACTGTGGATGCAGTGTTTTACGATGCGAAGGTCTGTTTGGTTCTTTAGAAATAACAGACGCCTATTATTAAACGAAACCTTTCAGCATGTTTGGATGTTTTACAAGAAGCTTGTTTCATGGCGGATAAGTGCCATTTGTTACCTGTCTTTTCTTCATTTCCTTGTTAAAGAGAGCTGCGAGCCCGGTTACGAGGGGTGCTTGCGCGATACATTGTTGTGGAGTAGCCGAATGGCTCTCTACAATGCGAACAGACAGGTCTCGCCTCACTTCTTGCAGGTCCTCTGGAGTCACTGTCAGCTTTTGGTTCCAGGTATAAATTTCTCTGTATTTGGTTTTTTTTTTAAATCTTTTCAGCCACACATTGTTTGGAGGTTGTGCACTGTTTGGATACAATATGGCACAAATACAAACAATGAAATTCATCAAGGGAGAGAAAGTCATCATTAAATGCAATCAGAGCAGAAAACTTTCTCAATCAACATATACGATAACCATATGTAGGAGGGGAAAGATTAAGAGACATACTTTTCAGCAAATAATGCAAGAAACAATATTATGACGGAGTGGATAGGTGATGAGACAACAAAAGTTTCAGAGTTAAATATATTTGCAAAATAAATGTTGCATGTACGTGACAGGAACATACAAACCTAATAGGTCTGTGGGAAAACCACCCTCCTGGCCTAAGAAATGAAGAGAGTCCCCCGAAATAGGATCAGGGAACAAAGGAGTCAGGACCCCAAGACAGGTTAAGCTAGGCATCTCTGCAAACTGACAATCAGCGACGCATCCACCCTTCTTCTCTTCCTCCCTGCAAGTCTAAACCACACCCCTAAAGGCACCCCAATTATACCCTAAAATCTACAAGACCATCTCGCATTAATTTCAACTACTCGCGTATTCCAACAGCTGATAGGCTGTTTCAGTAGGTGGTTCTGTCACCCCACAGTGACTTCACTTAAGCATTAGGCATGCCATTGTTTTATTTCCTTTCCCACAGCTCACTCTGGTTTCTTTTTCATTTTATTTTCACAAGATACATTTTAAATAATGTCCATTCAAAATTCAGCATCTGTGCGGAAGAGACATCTAGCCTCATGGTCGATCATGTCTTTTGGCAAACTGACAAACAACGTATCTGTCTTGCTTCTGTCAGTTCTGATGCACTGCTCATCTCACCCTTCCCACTCTGGACAACATAAGTCAAGATGAAGTTCGCATCCAGCACATTATAGCAAATGCAAACAAACATATATTAATTATAATTGGGGAGAGGAGTTGGCCTAACGGCTAGGGCGGTCAACCTCGAATCTGGGGAACTGAGTTTGAGTCTCGGCAAAGACGTTGAATATCTTCTGATTCTGGGCAAATCACTTATAATCTCCCTGTGCCTCACAAAAATGAATGTGTCCTCATGTAATGCAATTATCCTATGTAAAGAGCTCTGATATCCGATTCGTGTCAAGTTTGCGCTATATAAAACTCTGTAAAATAAAAAAATATAAATATATTACAATGTAGTTTTCACTGTGTAGCCCCTCCGTTGCACTGTTACCATTTAATATTACCTAGCATAAGCTTTAAGCCACAAACAGCAGTATTTATTTTTCTGAAGCAGAATGCAACATGCAACTACATGCAACTACGAATTGTTCATGCGGCCTAAACATGCATTATTTCTGGTATCTTTCAAAGCTCACTGAAAATGTGAGTTCTAGTCCTTTCACATTAGTAGATACATGCGCAAAGCTGTTTCCCTTGTGTTTGTGTGTAGGGTGCACGTTAGATTTGAGTACTACGTCCTGTTAGTAGGTGTTATAGGGGTGTTAATCCGAGCGGGTCTCATTTCTGAGAAATCCTGCTCCATCAGGAGTATTGAAAAATTGGAATGGAGGCGGTGCAAGAATTGAAACAGGGAGAGTTGTTGATTTCCCTAAAACAATGTGCTTTCCATGAAACCGGCTTTTTCTCCCATGAAGGGTAAAGGTTAAAAGTTTTTGGAACTTAAAGAACATTTAAATGAAGGACAGAAAGGAGGTACTTGACAACTCCTTAAAAAAATATCTCTGCTGAGTAAGGAAGGTCTCACTTTATGACGCCTTAGCCAGAACATTGTGGGTGAGATTTGGAATATGTGTGTATCTTGACCATAGCGACTTGTTTTCTTTACGAAAAGAACGGCATATTTTATATATGTTTCTGACTTTGATGTTAATACCAACTTACTTAGAAGTCAAGCCTGAAAGTAGACCTAAACGTAGAACAAACTATTGCAACAAAAATAATAGAGGCATACGAATTACTGTCACGCCTTAGGCAAGGCTGTGGAGGAGAATACACAGCATTTGAATATGCACCAAGCCAATTCTTGTTTTTTAATATGTGTAACTAAAACATAGAACTGATATGGAAATGAATTTTTCTCGTACAAAAAAACGTTGTTCACTGTCAAAAATATATTGCTAGGCAGGAAGGATTCCAAGAATATTATTGGTGAACTTTCAACATGCTGCAGTATAACAAAGTAACTGTAAAGGTAAATGTCAGCTAAACTAGCTAGCCATCAGACTTTCGATTGTAATTTTATGTCCTCGAACTGGTAGATATTTGTAATATTTTGAAATTTACTGAAAGGATTGCTTCTGGGGAGGTATAGCATAAAAGTAAAGTGGCATCTCTTTACAGACTAAATTTCAATAAAAAGTAATGGTATGGAACACAATAGTTTTCAGAAAACCTGGCGTTTCACTCTTTAAAGTAGGGCTAGCTTTTTTTAATTTCTTTATGCTGCTGTATGAGTTCCCTTTTTTCTTTTCCTTCTGAGTTTTCTCCTTCTTCAGCACCTTCATGCCCTGTGATAACTGTGCGCGTTATAAATCTATATTATTTCATTTGGAGTCATTAGTGATTTGCAGGAACACATCGTTTTTATATCTAAATATTATTAAGCCAAACAATTTAGAAAACATAAAAAAATCATAAAGTAATATGTGCCGATTACATCTCTTTGATATAGTTCAAACTTTTGTGGCAGATACAGTTGTAATCTTCATTTATGTCTCTGCAGCTGGCCAGTGGAAAGTGTCAATCTTCACCAGTGATATGCTATCTGCTGGAACAACTGCACAAGTTTACATCACCCTTTATGGGCATCACCGGTGTTCCGGACCTACTTTTCTTTATGGTGGTGAAGAACTTTTTCAGAGTGGTCATCAAGATATATTCACAGTAAGTAAATAATACACGTCATGTTGATTTGTAATATTACTCAATATTATGAGTTTATAATAAGCGACCTATCCACTAACTAATCTCTAAATGTTATGTAGAAAATCAATTTAACCTGTCAGTGATGTATAGGTCAAAGGTGCATCAAGAACAGTCACCACAGCCCAGGCATCTGACTTGTCCTCTGTCCAGGAGTATGGTTGTCATTCACCTATCCAAAGTTGGGGTGGTTGGTGATTGCCCTTGCTTTCATCGTGGCCACTGGCTTTTTATCTGCACCACTGGCTCACTCTGATTCTGTAAGGCCCCAACCAAAATTAGGTGTCAATTTTCTGATATATACTAATGCTGTTATAAATTTGGCATGGCTCATGTAACTTACTATGCGCATTTAAAATCAAAATATTGTTTATCTTTTTATAACACTTGCTTATACTTGCTGTACAAATTGAAAGTCGTGTTGATACTAATGTAAAAATATTGCCTATGTGCAAGCTCTAGCTTCAAACATAAAGGAACAATTTAAAAATATATATATATACATATATATAAATCAGAACACACAGGTCTATGACCTTCAACGAGGCAGATTTATCACTTTTGGGATTCAGTTTCCAGAAGTACATCTGGGTAGAACAGCAGTCCAAGATTTCAAGGCATACTCACAGGAGAACCTTTGTGAATTCCATCTGATACATGTGTCTATTTCCTCATGTGTAAAGGAGATTTGGTAATCAGCTGCAAATTCACCTGCTAAGTTATGTTTCTTTGTTTTGTTCATATGGAAAATATTTGACCGCTGAAGAAACCTCTTCTGTTAATTGTTGAGGTTGTTCCTATCCCCTACCAAGCTTGGAAAGAGATTAACTTCGTCAACAGCAAATCTCTGACATTTTGTAGACCAAAAAATCCTTCTAGAGGGCAGGGTGCAAGTAAGTTCCTTAATGCCACGGAGAGTGT
This sequence comes from Lissotriton vulgaris, assembly GCF_964263255.1. Lineage (NCBI taxonomy): Eukaryota > Metazoa > Chordata > Amphibia > Caudata > Salamandridae > Lissotriton > Lissotriton vulgaris. Next base: position 1,518,585,513 of record NC_141691.1, read on the forward strand.
ACTGGAAACTTTTGCACACAGGTGACAAACGTACCTTCCCCCATGTCGCCTTTAGTGAAGGGGAGGGACTGTGACTAAAAATAACTCTTCTGAGCAAAACCATTAGTTTGAGTTTTAAAATGCACCCTTGAAGATATTTGGGCCAGGACTTTCAGACTTTCTGGTGTATCAAGAAAAGGACTTTCTAAAAGATTGGGGCCAATTCAAGAAGGCATTTCTGAGTAGTTGAAGAGGTTTTACAGGTGTACTACTTCATATACTCATAAATCCCTTTGTGAATCGGCTTCAAATGATCTAACTCTATGTTAGAAAATGTGTAATGAACAGAGAGTCAAGGCAGGTCTAACAGAAGCCAAGATGCTTGTGATCATCTGTTTGTGTAAAAGACCAGCCTTGGAGCTCTGTGGCATGTGGGTCCCAACTGATGTTGAGTAGAATATCATGATAATAATGGATGCCAGTGGTATATGTGTTTGTGTGTGGGTTGTAGGGTTAAGCGTGGTGTGTATCTCTATCATGCTAGGTTGCTGACATAGTGAGTGTTCCATAGTGCCAAAGTAATGTTCTAAAAGGGAAGGGTCACAGTCAGACAGCCAGAGATGCGGTTTCACTGCAAAGCCTGAGTGTGCTACCTGGTCAATATATAGCTATTTAGCGACCAGTGAGTCTAATTTTTTCGCAAAAAAATACATAGGTAGAAACTGTGTTGAAAAAATTGCAAGCTAAAAGTGTACGTGCTACAATATGTAATAAGCAAACAGTAAATCATAAATCATCAAAATTGACACAAGCAAAAGTAGCTCCCATGGTTGGCAGTCAACTGAAAGGTTCCCCATGGATAAGTTATCAAAACTTTAAACAAGTGTCAGTAGGCCAAAACTATGCAATCAGTTATTTCTTCCTGACTTGTGATTGGGCGTCTTTTAATTAAACAGAAATGATCTTTCTGTTAAGACCCTTCTGTTTCCTAGGCAGATGATCATGATGGTTTTAGCACCTAATGTTCTAACTGTTCATGATGAGATGAACAGGCGGAAACTTTGCATCGTTCTGTCGCCTGCTGCAGGTTACCACTTGATATTGCTGTGATTTTTTTTGTAGGTCTCTTCTTCAGTCAGAGTTTGCTGTCTGCTGAGAACTTGTCGTCACTCACCACACAACATACACATACATATAGATTCCGAAAGGGGCTTTTAGAGAGCCCCTTTCAGAAATTGGTTACTGTAGTTCAACTGGATTAAGGTGATATCCACAAAGTTAGGTGTCTGTAAATTGTAACATAAAAGTGGACAAGATGCGTTGTGAGATGTGCAAAAAAATAACAATAAATCATTAACGCTGACACTAGTGATTATAAACTCAATAGTCGACAAGTAAATGTAGCATTTTCAATGGATAAGTTACTAAACTATATACAAATATACACAGGGCATTTGAAGGAACCTGCACTCGTGATTGGCTACTTTTAAAATATCAGGAAAGGCATTTGTGCATAGGACTTTCTGTTTGGTTACTAAACAGTCAAACAAGATGGCTCTGGCACTGTTTTTTGTTTAGTTACTAGACAGCCAAGCAGGGTGGCTCTGGCATCCCAAACACTGACTGTCCATGATGAGATGGACAGGCTGTCAATCTCACATTAGTCTGGGGCCTGCTGCGGATTACCATTAGTTATTGCCACATTTGTTTGCCTACAGACATTTTAGCTGTCTACTGAGAGCTCAAGCTGTCACACACCAAACAACGCACACCACACAACACAATAGAGAACATAAACATACACATACCTATAACTACAGGAAGGGACTTTTGGTCATTCCCATAGAGCCATTGATTCACATCATGATGAGAAAGCCAGTGGTTCTAGGGCAATTGTAGATTTGTGCATCAAGTTTCCTGATGTTTACTTGACGAGTTTTCAGCAACGACCGACAGAGGTTACCACAGACCAGTGGACTAGGTGCATACAGCTAAGGGAATGAGCTCTGTGAAGAATTGAAATTCGCAGAAGACTGCCTATGCATCACTTCCAATTTGGAAATCGAATTTCAGTATTGAGTTTTATTGATCTGCTTCTGATCCTGTTGTTTCAATGGACTGATCATTTAGATAGTGAGTATAGGGATATTTAGAGTTAGTCAGCGTATGGTGTTTTAGCTTGAATTCTAAAACATTCTGAGGATTGTAACTATGAACCCTGGACCTCTTATTTGATGATGTAGTCAAGTTGATTTAAGAGACTGTGGGACATATTTATATCTTGGTGGTATAGATACTCCATCCGCACCTCTGACAGAGTATCTATGCGACCAAGATAATGGTCCACTCACCAAATTTTTATGTATGCGAACCTTAGGTTTAATCACAAGGAGACTACTCCATTTCCAAAATTATTAAATTCCTCCGACAACCCTACAGAGTAATGCCTGTCGGAGGCAGACCTCTAATTCTTCCCACCTATTTTAGATTGGCGAAATTATAGGTCAGGTTTCACTGCCCATCACAACCAGGAAATCCCTGGCTGTAGGAGGTAGTGAAAACTACTGAATGCTCCCCTTCCCATTGGAGGGGACTCCCATGGTGAGGGAAGCATTGTATTTTTTATTTTTTTTAAATCCTGCTTTGGTATTTTTTAAAATTAGGAAAAGTTTGGTGCACGGCTCTGTCATGTTGACGGACCCTTACACCAAAGAGTATTGACAGGAACACTCATGACACTGGTTCCTGTCAATGTTTTAGAAATGACAGTCAGCTTAGCGAACAATTCTAAATTTAGTTGGGGGGCACCTCTGTCGGGGCGACGGTGTATTTACTCCATCTCCTTGTTGGAGAAATGGGCAACAGCCTAGATATAAATTGAATACTTTAATTAGCTTTCTGAACTCTGTTCTAATAATTGCTAGTTCATTAAAAATACAAGGCTTTATTGAATATAAATATTTTTGAGTAGTTGATGTTCTTAATTGTTGACTTCTACACCTCAGACAGAAGAAGAAGCAGATGGCATGTGCCCTTCCCCCTTGGTGTATATTTCTGCTTCCAGCATCCAGTGTTTGTTGTCAATGGATAAGGGACCACGGTCCCATTTATCAGTGAGAATTACACCTGTAGGAAGTCAACTAATAAATTGGTACCTTGGTCTAGCTGGCTTTTGTTTTTCTTCATGAGCAGTGGAAGTCAACTACTGAAAAAAGTATTCCCCCCACATATTGGTGCTAATTAATTTTTGCATTTTGTTAGTTAAAACATGTGAAGGGTCCTTTTTCTCCCCCTGCACACTTAAACACTTTTCTGCCCACTTGTCAGTTGCTACCCAGTGCTCCCACATTGTCATGCTCCTATATATTTTTTTTTATTTTATGTTTCATTTTGACTACCTTGCAGCTTTTAAGATCTACTGGGTTACATTCTGAAATTGTCATCAGCCATGTTGGAAGGGTAAAATAAAATTAAGTTAAAATGGCTGCTGGTATGGGAGGAGCCGCGCCAGCGTCCAAGATGGCTTCTTGAGCATCGGCTCCGCCGGCCACCACATCCGGACTTGCCATCCGGCACACTATCCTGAGCCACGTCCCTACCATCTGGTGGGGGACCCGCTCCTAAGCCACTGGGCCAAATTCCGAATGATTTAGGCGCTCGGATGACTTGAATTTATCATCTGGAACTTTTGGGGCCTATTGGGCGCACCACCGGGACCCTGCGTGTGGCACTGCCCGCTTTGGAGTTCAACAACAACGGCGAGAGAGACCGGAAGGGGGCGGCACAACTCGTTCTCTATAAGTTGCGTCCCACTCGAATGGCTCTCGGACCCCCATCTCATCCCAATTGACTTTCCACATTCACGCCACTACGGAACAACCTGTAGCTGTGACGATTGCCCTTGCAATATAGGGGTTCATTCAGCCGGCGGAGTTGGTAGTCGCATAGAAACTGAAAATGGCGGTGAGGGGGGATCCCGAGAAGCTACCTCCAAAAACGCTGAGGAACTCCAAACCGGTCCAGTCCAATAGACTGGAAAAGTATAGTTTCTCCAAGGGGTCCCCGGTTGCCGAGAAACGCATGCAAGTGAGTGGTCATGAGGAGGCCCCGTCCGGGGCAGAGCCGACATTGGAAGACCTGATGGCGGTGATCACAGGGATTCAGTCGTCCCTTGGTAAGATGGATACCAAGTTGGACACTGTCCAGATCGAGGTGGGCCTAATTCGAGCAGACCTGAATAAAACCTCGGAAAAAGTCAAATCACTTGAGATTAAAACATCGAATCTCACGGACGATGTGTCGGACCTCCAGCGAGAAGTGAGAGAGTTGAAAGAGTCTCAGACCCAATTTGCTCGCAAGCTGGATGAGTACGAAGGACGGGCGAGGCGCAATAACGTACGTATCCTAGGCATACCGGAGAGATCAGAGGGGCAGACCCCGGACCTGTTCGTGGAAGACCTTATCCTGAACCACTTAAAACCCAAGGGTCTCAGCAACTTTATCACCGTTGAGAGGGCCCACAGAGTACCTGGTGGCCGCCCGAAGACAGGGGCGCCCCCTCGCCCGATGATTGTCCACATTTTGAACTTTCGGGACAGAGAAACTATTCTGCAGACGGCGAGTTCCTCTGGACCTCTGGCTTATGAAAATGCTTCTCTCCTCTTTTTCCCTGACTTCATGTAGGCTGTGCAGAAACAAAGGCAGGGTTTCTTGAATATCAAGAGACGGCTGCGTGCCTCGGAACTCAAATACTCCATGTTGTTCCCTGCCCGCCTCCGGATAGAACGCAACGGTAAAGCCTGTTTTTTTGATCACGCAGATGCAGCATCGGCCTGGTTGAACCGAATCCAGGGGCCTGATACGGAAGGCGACACCCCGATGGACAATGAGGAACAATAATCCTGTGTTGGTCGCTGCAGTTGGAAAGGGTGGCAAGGGAGCTGGTTTGCTGGGGGAGATCTTTTAATCCCATCTGACTTTGTTAATATCCTGGGGTGTTTTCATTAGCACTGATGGGGGTTCTTATGCGGGTTGGGTTGGGGTGAGCTGGTGGCCTGTTTGAAGGTCCTCCACCGTTTTCTACGTTTAGATATTGTAGTTAGTTTTGGGGTGACAGGCACACTGCTGGTTGGGGATGTGCATAAGTTGCATGCTCGGGTGCAGCGTGGGGGGTTGGGGGTGGATTGTGGGGACTTTTGTTCATTGATTTGTGTTTTGTTTATGACCTATGCTTGCAAAGGATGTCGCGTAATGCTTTAGGATTTTCCGGGGACGAATATGGCGTCAGCTAGGCGGGGTTTGGGTGTGTCGGTCCTCAGCTGGAATGTGAATGGTCTGGGAGACAAGATCAAACGCGCAATGGCGGGACATTTGATCAGGCGCCAGTTGCCAGATGTGGTCCTACTCCAAGAGATTCATCTCATGGGAAAGAGATGTATGGCGCTACACAGGAGTGGGTATAAATTGGTAGCCCATGCCGGTTTCACCTCAGGCTCCAGAGGGGTGGGGATATTGGTCGAGAATTCCTTCCTGCTCACCATACAGGCTACCTGGTCTGATAACCATGGACGGTATATTGGGGCCTCGGGGCTGTGGGAGGGCAGAAAAATTACATTCCTTTCAGTTTATGTACCACCCACATTGCAGACGGACACCTTCCGTGACCTGAGTAGGATGTTTTTGTCACTACCCATTGGCATCATGGTGATTGGGGGTGATTTTAACGCAGTCATGGATGGCGAATTAGATATATACCCCTCCTGTGTGTTACCTCCCTCTAGTAGGTGGTTGTCGGAGTTTGTTGCTGGTGCGGGTATGGTGGATGGGTGGAGGCTTTGACATCCCGTAGACATGGAATACACACACACATCTGCGGCACACCACTCTTTCTCTAGAATTGACTATCTGCTATTGCCTGCGTCTCAGGCGGCGTTCATCCAGGAAGTGCACCATCTGGCCAGGGGAGTGTCTGATCACTCTCCGATATGGTTGCAGTTGAAAATCGGACCGGACAATGTTGCTAGGGTTGCACCAATTAGTGCTTGGCGGTTGAGAGATCCCGCCACCAAAAAGGAGCTGGTACGTGTCACCGATAACTACTTCAGTGAGAACTCGGGGACAGTCGAATCTGACTGCTCTCTCTGGGAGGCCTACAAAACAGTTGTCAGGGGGGAGGCCTTCTCCCTAATCTCCGGGCAGAAGAAAAAGAGCAGGACGGAAATTGACAGGGTCGAGGCGGAGTTATTGGTGACGGAAAATGAGGTCTCCATCCCCGGAGACCCGGACGGTGAACATCGCCTCAGTCTTCTCCGGGACGAGTTCAAACACCTATCGCGAGAGGGGGCGAGGGAACAGCACGCTAACACACAAAGTAGAGTCTATGAACACGGAGACAAGGCGGGGAAACTGATAGCGTGGTTGGAGAAGGGAGACTGGGGGTCTCGTCTGGTCCTGGAGCTGCAGATCTCGGGCTCGGGGACACGGCGGATCCGCAGCACATAGCGGACGAGTTTGCCAGATATTATGAGGAGGTTTATACCTCAGCGGGGCTGCACACGGTGGAAGAGAATGCGGAGGTCATCCGATATATCCGAATGCCCGCTCTATCGACCGAGGATCGGGAGTTTATGGATTCTGATATAACAAATGACGAGGTCGTGATGGCCATCTGCGGGGTGCGCTTCGGGAAAGCATCGGGGCTGAATGGTATTCCTGTTGAACTCTATAAACTCCATGCCGACCGTATAGCTCCTTTTATGAAGGCCATGTATATTGAGAGTAGGGAAAACGGCATGCTTCCCTATGACCAGCGTACTGCCAACATTGTTGTTATATATAAGGATGGTAAGCATCGTCTGGAGTGCTCTTCTTATCGCCCAATCTCTCTCTTAAGTGCGTAGCCTAAAGTTCTGGCCAAACTACTCTCGAACCGGCTAGTGAAAATTATAACTGAACTGGTACACCCGGATCAGTCTGGTTTTATGCCGCACCGAATACCGCCCTTTTTCTTCGTAGACTCCATGGGGTGGTGGCAGGTTCGGCTCACATCCATGAGCCAGCTTCGCTTCTGTCGTTGGACGCTACTATGGCGTTCGACAGAGTGGAATGGCCATACCTATTTGCGGTGCTGGAGAAATTCCGGTTCGGCCCGGAATTCATACGATGGATCCGTCTCCTGTATTCTGCGCCACTGGCCCTGGTAGTGGTAAACAATCACAAGTCCCGCTATTTTCGGCTTGGACAGGGCACCAGACAAGGATGTCCCCTCTCGCCTCTTTTATTCGCTCTGGCACTGGAGCCGCTAGCGGCCTGGGTACGATGGGATAGATCGATCAACGGGTTACGCTGGACTTCGGAGTGGGAGGACAAAATCTCGCTATACGCGGACGATATCCTGATGTTTCTGACCTCCCCCCGACAGTCCCTTGTTGTCCTCATGGATATCTTGGTGATATATGGTAGATATTCGGGGTTTGCCATTAACTGGAGGAAATCGGTCTTATTTGTGTTGAGCGGCGACCCCCCCAGAGTGCCAGAAACCTTCCTGGTAAGGGTGGAGCAGGTGGGCTTTCGCTATCTGGGTATTTACATCTCCCGGGACCCTAAACAGCATTTCGATGCTAACCTGGTTCCCGCCCTGACCAGACTCCGCCGGGATATCGCAAAATGGAAGGAACTGCCACTCTCCCTACTGGGTCCTGCGGTTCTGTTCAAAATGATGGCGCTACCGCGGTTCTTATACGCTCTACAGAACTTCTTTGATCCCGTGCCTTCCACTTACTTCAGTGAGATAGAATCGCTACAGCGTCAGCTTCTTTGGGCAGGGAGGCCGCGGATTGTGTTATCTAAATTGATGTTACCTTGGTATGATGGTGGGATTGGACTACCCAGCATTAGGAGATACTACTGGGCTTCCCAACTGGCCCCCATTAACCACGCGATCTATGGCTCCCCGGCTGACCCAGGGTTCGTAATGGATCGAGCTCAGTTGCCGGGGGGCAAGTATACATGGGTATTGTATGCCAAGCGAGGTAGGTTCCCACTGATGGGTCCCGTGTCGGCTTCGACATGGGTGTGGCATGATGCCAACCGTGCCCTCCAATGGGAGGGTAGGATAACTATGGCTACCCCGCTATGGAACTCCGAAGCCCTGGGCAGCTTGTGGAAGTCGAAGGGTTTAGATCGTTGGGTCCCAATAGGTATCTCCCAGATTAAAGACATATGGGGCAAGAAGGGTATATTGACCTTTGAGGAATTGCAGGCTAAACACCAATTGAATGAGTGTGAGCGATTCCGATATCTGCAAATCAAACATGCCCTGGCGGCGGCTGTCCCTCGTGATGTGACGCCGCCAGAGGCCTCCCCACTGGAAGATCGACTCCTGGATGGGTATCTCCCCACCAGAACAATCTCTCTGGTTTATAAAAAGTTGGTCAACCACACAGAAGATCCCCTGGTGAGAGTCTGTGAGCAATGGGTGGCAGATGGTTTGGTTTTGGATGATGAGAATTGGGTGGAAGCTGTGTCATCCATTCGAGAAGTGGCGATCTCGATGAGACTTCAGTTGGTGCAACTTAAGATTCTCCATCGGTCCTACACCACGGGCCCGGGTTTGTGCCGAATGGGGCTTGCCTCAAACGCAAACTGTCGACTGGGTTGTGGTATGTTAGGTACCTTCATGCACATTCTGTGGTAATGCCCTGAAACCCAGAAATACTGGACAAGATCCATGAGAAAATGAGTGAGGTGTGGGGTGTACAGGTACCATTGGAGGCGCGCCGTTGTTTGCTGAATGTATGGGAGCCTTCCGATCTTTCGATTCATTGCAGGCTCTGGGTAACACTAGCCTGCATGGTTGCCAAGCGAAACATTGCACAACTTTGGGGGGCCGGTCGAGCACCCCGGATTCGGAAATAGATGGATGACCTTCATTGGTGCATGTTTCGAGAGAGAGCTGTGTACGTGCCAGAGGGAGACCCCGTAAATGGGGGAAGATATGGGATGCTTGGAATGTATACCGAGGAAATATTTGCACACCACCAGAGCCCGAGTCAGTAACTGAGGACACTGAGGCACCTTGAACCCAACTGTGATACTCCTACATGATACTGTACCGCTGGAACGCTGATTAGCCGAAACTGTATTGCAGATGTCCGTTGCATGATAGTCTTGTTTGTTGTAATTGTCTATCATTTTCAATAAAAAACAATTAAAAAAAAATGGCTGCTGGTGCATTGCAACAAATGTATCACAATGCATATGCAGCAACTAACTCAGAACACTGTTATGTAGCTTATGTTTAGCTCCATTCTAGCTTTTCGTTTATAATGTAGCATTCTTTCCTAATGGTGGTTTTCGCATGTTTCCCTAATGGGAAACTGAGCCTTGCACGCAATTATTTCTGATAAACATCATCACCCTGTAGTCTGCACATTTAGTTCCAGGGTTGCACAACAGCGCACAAGATGCCTTGTTTTATTTTAAGCTCGTTGGAGACAATTCTTCTGCCTTAAACTAATTACAGATGTTGTTCTGCACCTTTGGCACAGTGACAATTTATCATTTAAACAGCCCCCATGTTGAAGTCGGTGAGAGGTTCACTTACCACCGGAGCGATAATAGAACACTGCAGTGAGCTGTGACTGAGGTGCAGTTCCGCTGCCTCCAGCCTTCATTTTGAGAAGGAATATATACATGTGTGAAGAAGTAAGCAGGATTACAGGCAAAAGACTGGTGCATTTGTTAATACACTAAGGTTGGCTTCCTGACATACCACACCAAGGTATGGAGTCAGGTAATTTCTGTAGGCCTGACAAATGGGTCTTCCAGACATGCTCTCTTAAGCATAGAGGAATTAGTAATAGATAGAAGTAATATTAGTAAAATTATGAACAATTAACATGGTTGAATTGTTTGTGTTTTTCATCTTTCTAATAATGCGTATAATAATTATGTGTTTCATCTTTCTGATAATCGCAGTTCCTGTTTTATTTACAAAGATTAGGGTTTTTCAATAAATATTTGAAAAAGCATTCTTGCATCTTTTCTATGTGACACCCTGGGCATGCAAAAGTGACTAACAAAAATGTTAGATATGTTTAAAAAAATTCCTTTGGAATTTTAGAGTATGTTTGAGGTTACCGACAACATCTATGACTTTGTAAGGTTAGGAGCTTAGATGTAGTACTGTAAGCTAGCCAAAGAAACCAACATTTACTGATTATATAGGAACTTAGTCCCTGCATTATGAAGTTTGTTATCCTAAATACACAGCCATACTAGATTTATGGGAACCGTATACCAACACCAGCATCAATGAGGTTACCTGGTCACAGTGAAGTGTGAGAAAGCTGAACTGTGGTTCACAAAGGGTGTGCACAACCACAGAAATCCAACTTACGCCACACAGAGCTCTTCAATGAAGCATTTTAGAAATATGCCTCTTGGTACGTTGTACTAGGCAATTTCTTTTAGAACTGCTTCTTCAATCTTTCCGATATTTGTTGCTGAAAGAAAAATCGGGGCCAATTTCGTTTTAAATTAAGGAGTACTGTGCCGAAGAGGACATCTAATTCAGACACCACTAGGAGGGTCGAAACACATGAGTATAATTTGATGAAGAAAGTAGGAAAGTAGGATCTGCTTTTATGGTTACCCCCACGTTTTGCTTGATGTAATGCTGTTTCTGACTAGTATGACTGGGATTCTGCTAATCAGGACCCCAGTCTCTCTGCTTTCTCCCCTAAATTGCTATGGTAAGTGCTTTGTTTTATCCCACATTGGATACTGGGACACCCTTATAAGTCCCTAGTATATGGTACTAAGGTACTCAGGGCATAATTTCCCCAGAGGTCTCCCACAGGCTGAAGTATGTATTATGCCATCCTTTGGGAGACCATTCAAACTGTCACTACAGATCTGCCATTGTAGGCTGGGTAAGCTGGTGCTAACACCACTTACAACAGATATAGGTTCTCTATATCTAGGGTCACTGCACGTAAAATCTTTAAGTCAGCCGTACAGCAGGCCTGTAAAATCCTGCAGGCAGGGTGCTTGGTTCTCAGTGTGAGGTTGCCCCTGCATGTGCAGAACACCCCTACAGCTTTCGGAGTCCATTCTCCCGGGTTGTAAGTGAGACAGCCATTTAACATATAGAGGGGCACCGCGTCATTACTCGATGACCATCTCGAAACTGGCTGCACCAAACCCTATCATGAAGCACTGTAAACGCCCTCCGTTAAGTTCTCTGTGCTTCCGGTACCAGTCTTCTTGACAGCACAACATGGCTGCTGCCAACCAGAGACACGATTTTGCCCTCGTGCTGCTGAGCCAAGCTCGAGCAGAGGAAGGCAGGACCATAGGCACCCTGACACAGGAAGGTGTGACTACCTCCCAGACAGAGTTTAGTGTATTGGGACAGGATGGAAGCGCTTGCCAGCCAGTCTGCGTGCAGGGCACATTTGGTGCCCTCCATGCATAGTCCAGTTCAAACCAGTTCAGGGAGCCATTGGCTCCTGCTCTAGTGCGAAGTCCGACAAAGGACAGGGGAGTATCCTCCCCCTTGTCCAGCCCTCCTCAGGGAGTGACCTCTGGATTGACCCAACCCTTTCCTTAGGGTACTTAAGGGCTTACCTGAGGGTGGGTCCCTAGATTCGTCGTGGGACATGATCAAATTCAGTCACCACTTCTACTTCAACCGTCTGGGCACTCTGGACTTCACTGGACTTCGCTCTGGGCATCAAGGCTGCAACCCGGAAGACTCCTGCTGCTCCTGATCTCTTCACCCTTCTCACCTACTGCAACATCCGTGCCTGTGCTCCTTACAGGAAACCTTCCAAGGCCTATGGGTATCCAAGACACCTGAATGAATCTCCCTTGAAGTGAAGGAGTAACTTCCCGGCATCTGCAGGCACCGCAACTAAGCTTACGGATCTGCTGATCCTCGGCTCCCATGGACTTCGAAAGGCTCAGCATCACAGGTGGTGGGTCTTCACATCCCTCAAGGCCTGCCCTGTCCTCTCACCAGGTTTGCGGCCGCATCTCTTGTTTAGGCTTCCCTGTTTTCAGTTTCTATTTTTGGTAAATTCTGGTGGGCTTTTTTCAGTGTTTTCAAGTGATATCAGTACCTTAAAAAAGCAGTGTTTATCAGTGGTTACACATTTTTGCACCATTAAAAATAACTGAAACAGTGTTTTTCCGGTGTTTATGGAACTTTGTGCTCTTATTATTGTTTGCTTTCTGCACTGATAGTGCATGGTATATAGACATTGTATATAAGGCCTAATTAAATTTTTACAAATCAAACTTATCATAGTACACCATTCAATACTCATACATTGTAAAATCAAAGTTCCCGAATTGCTCCTCAACATTTTTGCTTACCAAGTGCCATGCACTTCAACATGGAACATGTTGCAGTGCTAAAGTCACTAAAATTGTCACCTAGCCTACTCTCAAAGAGATTTTTCACATCTAAACCAATTATGCGGAACACTTGGTAGACAAGGGTGTTTTCAGACTCTAGTTTTTTTATTATGTCCACTACAGCAGTCATGCTTTCCTATGAAAATCTAAGAATGAAGTAGAGTGTCCTTTTTTTTCAAATCACAGTCAATATGCGACCAAAGATCCTCACATTTCTTGCCTTTGATATCATCACTCAGCAAAAGTTCTGTAAATGGTTGCCACATGGATACTATAGCATTCACGGCCTATAGGCCTGAGAACCATCAGCTAGGTGACAAATATGGAATGACTCTTTCTTTGATGCCATACAAAGCACAAAAGTAGAAATATATGTGTTTTAGTGTCTGAGCATAACAAAATAGTGCACCAGAATGGACCAAAAAGTCAATAACATTCTACATTAACTCTGAAGATTGTAAAGATGCTTTCAGCATACCATCTAAGAAGCAGCAAGGATCTCTTACAGGGAAGCACTTCAGCTCAAGAATCGATTTTGACAGGTCATCACACAACTTTTTCATATACGTAGCTGAACCACTGCAAATACGAACAAGATCCCTCCGTTCTTTGTTGAACTTGTAAGAACTTTTTGCAGCAGCATTCCGAGTGACACTATGTTCCATGTTTTCCAAAAGTCTGGTGTCATGTTTTCACCATTACCCCAGATGCTTTGTGCCTGCACTATTTTTACATATACCTGTCACAACACCTTGCATTGAATGTTTAGAGCCTGGGGTGTTTGGCATATCACCTACTATCAAAACTGACTCACTAGAAAAGGGGGCTGATGTATCAAGGGTTTTTACCCATTCTCTGTGGGTAAATGTGATAGTACATATTGGGTAAGATTCTTATGAAACCCACATTTTTCCTATCAGTGAAAGACTCAAACGTAGCCAAAAAATCAAATATGATTTTAATATTACCTAATTCTCTACAGTTTATAAAATAAAATGAACAACACCTAAAACATGCTTCTTACCCCTGTATCTTTAGACCAGAGACCACAAAACTGAAAAAAGTTAGAAGAAACAATATTTTAGCGAAATACCTAAACAACAAAACTTAAGCAGAATAATGTTAGCCCAGTCTTTCTTACTACCACCTTAAATAACAAAATTACATTGTATTGCCCCTTCAGGAAGAAACAGAAATTACTCTTTCACTCTCCTTTTCCTTTCTTTGAATGGCATTTAGTTTGTGTTTATGCAGGGTTTTTTCAGTGTTCATATGTTTACGCTGGTGAGGGCTATTTCCCTTCCGTGGGGTTTTATCAGTTATTATAGGTTTAAACCTAAATCCTACCCTTGTTGTAGCCATAGGAACCGAAACCCTGTGCACCGCATCGATTTGCTGTCGCAAAGGTTTGTTGGCTTCCTTCCATCAAGATCTTCAGGCTCCAAGTAGTCCCAACCTCAAGCATCTCCAATGACCAGAATCTTTGACCACACCACATTGCTTGCACCGTGGGCCTGCTTCATTTGTAGCCACCTGAGGTCCTCTTGCGACTCCAGTGCCTCCGGCCTGTGGTTCCTGTCAAGGGTCTCAGTTTTAAATTATTTGGGCTCCTCTGATTGCTCTGGCCTGCCCTAGACTCCCCTGCTTGTGGTGAGTCTCCTGAACCAAGCTGGTCCCGACTTTGCTCCTTCTTCTACTCCTTTGTTAGTTGCAGTTGGCAAGGCTGGTTTGTGCTCCAGCCAGACACAGACCCCTCAACTCTCGACATCTGATGTGGGACAGCTCGTGTACGGCTCCTTGTCTACAGTTACAAGGTCATCGTCAGCTCTCCTGCAAAACCCGTCATCGATGGGCATACGTCTTCCGTGCCTCCTGGTCACTCTTGACAGGCATATACTCTGTCCCCTCTGTTTGCAGGTTTTTCACATCTTGAATCCACCTTTGGGGTCCACCGGACACATTCACCTTCTCCAGCAGCAGCACCTTTCTTAAGTCGCCCATTGAGTTTGACAATGGTTTCCAAAGCCAATTCCCACCTATGCACCCAGCTTCCCTGGTGCAGGTATGCTGGTTCCTAAAGTATCCATGGAAGGGGTGGCTCTCCAACCTTCTGTTTTTCCAAGGGGTTTCCTCAGGGTCCACTGGGAAGGGTCATCCTTTAAAATTGCAACAGCGACCTACCCATTGGCTTGCATTGACCCCGTAGTCGTGTTCCCACTCTGCACACGGCCTCCGTGGGGCTCCTGGTTACTTACCTTGTGTGGTTCCTTAGGTACCCAGCACTTCTACGCCTCCTGGGTATAGTCTTGACTCGAGTCATGGTTCACATATCCCTCTTTTAGTGTATGGTTTGGTCTCCCCCTGGTGACACTGTGTATTCTGTGCTACTTACATGTTTCTATTGTAAAGTATTGTGTATATCTCAGGCTAGCAGGTATCTGTATGTGTTAGTGAGTGTCTTATAATCAATAAATATTTTTATAAATACACTGTGTGGTTCTTTTTCACTTAATCATTACCCATAAGATTACATTCCAGTCGAACAAGCTGCTTTACACTACTTCTGGACAAAGCATGAAAACTGCTATCCACAGCTACCACTTAGAGAGATTTCTAAGGCTGTCTAAGACCACTAAAATCACCATAAGGGTTGTCTGGATCAGTGCAAGGTATCCACTTACAAAAGTGTACATCATATACGGAGCCAGCCTTTCACAAAGAGCATAATGTAAAGTCACCTTGGAGGGAAACCCACCTGATAAACTCATTAGAGCACAACATTATTGCGAGCTCCAATAGATCTGTTGAAATCATTTCAGACAATATGCAATATAACTTTATCGACCTATGTTTAAGACAAGCTGCAGAAAGGCTGGAAATTAGACAATTTTCAATTGACTATTGGACTTTCAAATGTATGTGAATGTTTTTAATGTATTTGCTTTGGCCAAATGGTTAAGAAAGGGGAGCATGAAAGGGGAGCATGAAAGGGGAGCATGATTGCAACAGAGTATTCCCAAGATCAGCACTTTTATCAGTGCACTGTTTTGTTCATGATAAAGAAAAATTATTAAAGCAATCAATAAATTATTAGCAAAAACCCTAGAATAGTCCACATAATTGTTGTCACTTTAAGTTATTAACTCACTTCATGGTAGTTAAGGTTGGAAGCTTGTACGGTGGATGCCGTGGGAGTACAATGGTGCCTCATTGGAGGGCTGTACTAGTTCTTGTAGGTGTACTGAGGTCCTGGTGGGCCAATGTTTTTATTTTAACCTCTGGGAGTTCCTCTAGATTCCCCCCAGCAAGTGCCTGGCGGGGAGGGTGTCCCTGTCCTGCCATCTAATACCCTTTTTTGAAATAAACTTTTTCAGGATTCAGGGACTGACTCTCTGAGTCATCTAATAGCAGACTTAAACTTTCTACTGAGTAGCAGCAAGCCAATCAGATCCCTTGGTACCACGGGACAGGGATCTATCCCGTGGTACCAAAATGGGCAATGAAAAAAGAAAGATTCCACAGCCAATAGGAAGGCTCATTTTTAAATAATCGGTACCGCAGAACCAATTGTCCAGATATACCTAATAGTTTAACCCCTTCCAGCCCAACTCAAACACCTCTTTAAATGATAATTTCTAAAAAAACAGATAAACTGTTTTGCACAAAATCACAAAAGGCACACTTTCTGAGTAAACATCTAACTTTCTGCTATATTAGGTATACATTTGTTCAGTATGTTTTCTGTATTAGCAAGCAAATATTCATATTGGAATTACCATGGAAAATTAATATTTTGGGGACCCCTCATTTCTTTGCCCCCAGCTGACGGATCGGCATGAAACTTTCCATAAAGGAGCCAGGATGAACAAACTTTGGCTTTTTTTGGGAAGCTTTCATCATTTTCGTCAAACTACACCAAAGTTATTACTGAAACAAAAAAAAACACTTTTCCTATTGAAACTCTGACCTAGCTATAACTACAAAGGACTCACTGCCATTGTGTTCAATATAAACATTTGTTTGTGTGTGTGTGTGTATATATATGTGATCAAAGCTCCCGCAGGAGCTGAAACGCGTTATGCCGATTTGCACAATAAATTAACTTAGCACTTACTCTGTGGTCCGTTGCTGTTCTTTAGAGGTATCCAGTGAGAAGACAGCGAACATTGGATATATATATATATATTATATATATGTATATATATATATATATATAGTATATATATATATATATATATATATATATATATATATATATATATATATATATATATTATAGATATATATATATATATATATATATATATAGATATATATATATCTATATATATATATAGATAGATAGATAGATAGATAGATAGATAGATAGATAGATAGATAGATAGATAGATAGATAGATAGATATATTTATATATAGCAGCTCCAATTTCCTTTAAGATACCCAGTCGGGTTCAAAGAAATAAAGCACTCTCGGGTTACGCAATGTTTCAGCAAAGGAATTTATTATTAGAACAAACGAGTTTCGGGAATAGAATCCCTTCGTCAGTGTTCACATCAGGAAACTCTGCGCGGCACCATTATCTATGTTTGTAAGAATCATTGACACAAACAATGGACTACACCGATCACGCACTTTTACGCGCCATCTTTGAATATGTTACCCTTTAACACTTATCAAACAGTGTATAAAAAGTCACTGTATTGCTTAAGACACCTCCCATCTGCGCATACTTACCTATCTGTAGGTAAGAGCTATTGACAAGGCCGATCAAGCATACCCTGTTGCCCGGCATTTTGCCGAAAAACACAACAGGGACCGCAACCAGCTCCAATATTTTGGCCTTGATACCATTAAAAACAATGCTAGAGGGGGTGACCGCCTGCGACGATTACGCAGACTTGAGTCGCGCTACATTATAGATCTTTCCACTAAGTGGCCAAAAGGGATGAATAGTGGGGAAGAAATGGTCTTTTACTTAGGCAAATAGCAACACTACTGTTTCTGTAACTAATTGTATTCTGCTTTCGCTGAAGTCTTGTGGATCACTGTATATATTATTGTGTATATATTATATGTCTCTGTACAGTCACAGGGGAGGTTTATTAAGATGAATTGACAAACTGCCTCTCCAGCACACATATATCTTTAAAAATGCAGAGAATTAGATTTACTTTATATATGTACATTGTTCGTAATAAGTGGTTCTTTAATAGGTTCAAAGGGCTCTTTGATTCCTATGTTACATGTTAAACCAACAGTAACTAGATTAGAACGCACCACTGGCATATCTTCACGTTTTCTTTGGAACCCCTCACTCTTTGCACTATGTATGATATGTTCACGTTTAATTTCTTAGTGTATATAATTCTGTACAATAGGTTGTATATAGAGTCACCTCTCTTTGTTTTAGGGGACCATTGCCGATCCACGGCTAGATAAAACAGTGTATAAAAAGTCACTTGTATTGCTTAAGACACCTCCCATCTGCGCATACTTACCTATCTGTAGGTATGATTACGTTGAGCACATTCAGTCAGTCAGTCAGTCAGTCAAATTAACTTTATTCGATTTGATAAAATCATACAAAGTACATAAAAACAGTATTATTTACAGTTAAAAAAAGAATTAAACAATTTCATTTATCAGCAAGTTAATTTGGATTAAATAAATGCATTTCAAATATTTAAAAGACCCGTTGTGTACATCAGTTTTCCAAGTTCATGCTCCTTCTGGCTCTGGTTGCTGCCACCAGGAAATTGGCCATGGCAAAAGTAATACAAATGTTGCCCAATGATTGTAAATATAGCATTGCTGGTCTCACCTGGGAGAAGCCAGCTTCTCTTAGGACTGGTAGCAAATATTTTTTCCTTTGGGCGGAGAAGAAATCGCAAAACATAACAAAATGTAAACTATCTTGAACAGAAAAATTGTCACAGGTGCAAGGTGGTGCTAACTCAGGTTTCGTCCATTTGTTAAAATTGCCCAAATAAAAGTGAATGATGTTGAATCTGAATCTTGTTAACAAAAATCTGTGGAAGGGGTTTGTGACAAAACATAAATAAGGCTCAATTGCAAGTGACTGTAGTGTTAAGTAGTGCGTTCGGACAGAGGGTTTAGATA
The DNA here is from genome assembly GCF_964263255.1 of Lissotriton vulgaris. Taxonomy (NCBI): domain Eukaryota; kingdom Metazoa; phylum Chordata; class Amphibia; order Caudata; family Salamandridae; genus Lissotriton; species Lissotriton vulgaris. The sequence goes on from NC_141691.1 coordinate 1,518,604,036, forward strand.
ATTCAGCTTCTTCTCTCAACATGTATGCCCTGGACATAAACTGTTTTTTTATGAAACACACATCCTGCTTTGTGAATCACGAGGGAGAGGTGAATAAATCTGGGCGTCCTAGTTCATTAAAACATTTGTGCAAATACGCCAGCCATGGTATCGTGTGGCTGTATTCCAAACTCATCACATCCCTCATGATCATGTGGTTTAACAATAGTTCAGGGTTTAGCCAGGTCTTAAGCCAGTATGTTAGTGGAGCCAGTCTCAGTTTGTCCTGGATATAATCCATACCAAGTTCTGAATGAATGGAAAAAACCGGGGAGGATTGGGGGAGGGACAGGACTGAACGTAAAAAACTATTCTCAGCTACCTGAATTTTGTCTAGGCGTACGTAGCCCCATAAGGAGGCACCATACAAGGCCACGGGAAGGGATTTGCTGTTATAAACCTGGATAATGGCCTTCATAGGTCTATGGCCCAGCCTTTTAGCGAAACTTAAGATGGCCATGGATGTTCTAGTGACCGCTAGGCTTTTTGCACGTACCTGTGGGCCCCAGGTACCCCTGCTGTCAAAAAGGACTCCCAGATAGGGGAACACGGGGACTCCCGAGACTATCTCCCCTTTACAAAAAAAGGTTTTTATTCCACTCTTGGCCCTTTTCCCTTTTCTACCTACGACCATAGTGTGCGATTTGGAGGCATTAACCCTCAGGTCCAACCGTTCCATGAAGGTCCCAAATGCATCTAGCAGTTTTTGAAGGCATACCCCTGTGCGTGCTATTAGTACAGCGTCGTCCGCGTATAGGAGAGCAGGGATCTTAACTTCTCCTACACGCGGAACGTCATTCGCTGCCCCAATTAAGTGTTTGCCTCGGTCATTAATATATATGGTGAACAACAGGGGGGCCAGTATGCATCCTTGCCTAACACCACGTAGGGATCTAAAACGTGATGTGCATCTTCCCTCTTTGGTTACTCTTACAGCAGCAAATAAGTCCTGATGCATAGATGCTATAAACGGATGTATGACGTTACAACGCATACTTTTACTCCGCATACCATTACAACGCGGTAGTTACAACGCATACCGTTACAACGCATAGCGCTTTGAGGTGCTGGATAGTGGTAAGTATAATTTACTATTCTAACTCCAGTCCCCGTGGACCCTAGGGAAGGTGTTGGATAGTAAATTATACTTATTCCCTATCCTAGAGCGCCCCCCAGCGCAATGCGTTGTAATGGTATGCGTTATAATGCCTGCGTTGTAGTGGTAGTGCATTGTAAAAAATGCGTTGTAACAGGTGAATACCGCTATAAACGCCACCAGGTCAGCATCAATTCCCATGTTAATTAGAATTTCCCATAGCTTAGACCTGTTGACCAAGTCGAAGGCCGAGGAGAGGTCCATAAATGCTAGATACAAGGACCCCTCCTTGGCCACCGTGTACTTGGCAATCAAGAGGTGGAGGTTTGAGCACTGTTCTATCGTGCCCCTTTTTTCCCTGAAGCCGTACTGTATATCAGCCAGGCCCCCACACTCCTCCAGGCTATCTCTTAGTCTGTCTAAAAGGACTCTGCCCAGGATCTTAATAGCAGAGTCCAGCAGGGAGATAGGTCGGTAGCACCCTGGATCGTCCCTTCGTCCCTTTTTAAATATAGGCACTATGGTGGAAGTAGCCCACGTGTTTGGGGGGGGCGAAGTATTTGCGGCTGTGAACACGTTGGCCAGGATACCAGCCCAGAGTTTGGGGGAATGTAAATAAAAGTCAGCTGGCACCCCGTCTGGGCCAGGGGCTTTATTCCTAGTTGTGGCGCAGATGGCTTTTTCCACTTCCCCGCTGTTAAACTGTAGAGGTGTGGCCTCCCAACTTGCACAGTTTTGTAAATGCGGCCGGTCCCCCGACTCACCATAGACAGAACTGAAATGGGCTAGCCACTTCTCATCTGGTATTACGCAGTCAGTGTCTGCATTGGGAGAGTCTGAGAAATAAGGGTGGTTTACTACAGCCCAGAATTGCCTGCTGTCCCGCAAGATGTTAATGTCGGTTAATTGTTCCCATGCCTCCTGCTTGATGCTGTCCCTTCTAGATTTAGTGACAATCCTGTACTCTTTTCTCAACCTTGAGACCAGAACCCTGTCCCTAGGTTGAGCTTTAAGGGCAGCTTTTAGAGCTCTAAGGGCCTTGCTGCATGCAGAGTCAAACCATTTGTGTAGCTTTGGTTCTCCCCTGCCCCTTGGTGCCGTAAGGTTCTCAGCCACGGTGTGACATATTGATTGAAATGCAGCCATGGTGTCATTGCCAGGGAAGGACGGATCTTGGCAGATTTTAATCTGAGCACATTCATTATGAGTATTCAATAATGTATGTATATTTTACCGTTACAAGATGGCGCCCGCGATAGCTGGGAGAGCTGTAGTCCTCTGTCGATGTCGACTGAGAGGTGTAGCCTTTGTACTATTGTCATCAGTATTAAATGTACCGGTTGTACGTGTGTACACACACACACTGACGAAGGCCAAGTGCCGAAACGCGTCTGTGGCGAGCTTGTAGTTGAATAAACTACTGTGTGATCAAAGGTACCCCCCGAGTGCTGTCATCTCTTCCTTGGGATTTCAGGGTTGTGACGAGAGCAATATATATATATATATATATATATATATATATATATATATATATATATATATATATATATATATATATATATATATATATAAATATAAATAAACAACCCTGAAAAGGCTGATGATCTACTCTGCTCCTGTGTCGGTGTCCGGTTCTTGAAAAGAAAAATCGGGTGTGGTTGGAATATATATATATATATATATATATATTTCAGCTCCACTTTGCCCACAGTTCGAACAGCACTCAAGTGGCAAGTCTTTATTAGGGATCACATGGCACGATCTATATGTAGCGGCTTTGTGGAAACTGAATCCAGGGATTGAGAGCGGACACTGCCTGCTGTGGCCCATCTAGGGGCTTGAAAACGTAATAGGAATTAGTGCCACCATTAACGGACAAAACAGGTCGGGACTACGCCTCCCACAATGCCGCGCATGGTGATGGACCAGCTCAATAAGGGGCGTGATTAGCAGCATGTGAGAGACACGCATTCATTTTCAGCGCAAGCCTCTGAGGAAGAAGGTGCTATCCTTCAAAACGCGTCAGGCATTACTTGCTGAAACTGGCTGTTTTAATATAATGGCAGACAGGAGTCTGCTTGTACCCCTATTAAAGACTTGCCACCTGAGGACTGAGTTTTGAGTGCTGTTCGAACTGTGGGCAAAGTAATGCTGAAATATATATACATATATATATATGCCAAACCAACAGTTCGAATCCTGGAGAACCGCTCCTCAATTAAGACCACTCAAGTCATTCTTCGTAGTCCCATTGCCATATTTAATCATAGAGTTCACATATGCCAAGTCAACAAACTCGTTTCGGCGTTGCCGCCTTCGTCAGTGTTGACTGACTGAGACATTTTGTGTGTTTAAATAAAGTTACTTTGTGATACATGTCATGTGATTAAAAACAAACATAAAAAACGGCACTTCAATTTCATTCATTGTTATGTGGCGGCCATCTTACAGTGTCTGAATACTTTATAAATCATTTATAAGAAAAGCATTTTTTCAATATTACATTTCAATGCATGCATTCCTTTTTGCTCAGTATGTTATTGTTCATTGATATTATTGCATCATACTCAAAAGAACGATACCTTTAATTTTATAATGCCCTGAATGGGCATCCTTGTTAATATCACAAGTTACTGCTTTTCAATAATAACGTTACATAAGTAACAGTATTCGGCCTGAGTGGTTGTGCTCGTTATGTCTTGTATAAGTGAATGATTCTGCCCTGAATGCAAAAAAGCAAAATCTGGCCACCGGGACATCCCATCGTTTCGGCAAAGGACAGTGTTGTAAGTAGGATGGTAAGTGATGACAGGATACTTCTAGTTGAACACATGTAGATTTATTGTAGGACACAGCTGAGTACACAACCTCGCCAGCTGACCAGACCATCAACTGACACTAGTAGAATTCTTAGGTGGAAGTAAGAACATACATAGGCATTGTGGTAGACAGAGAATGAGAGAACACTAAGAAAGGACTAAGACTACAGACAACCACATTACATGAAGAATCAATGTACAACACATCTCCCTCCTTTACAGAAAAGAAATGAAATAAAGCAAAAACAGAGATTACAACACCTACCCCATGTAGTACAAAAATGAGATACACAAATCTAATTAAGTACCACACGAGGTATCACTAACACGAACGGAAAACAATAAGATAGTAGACATTTTGTACTACACACTCCATCCCCCTCCCCTGGTGAAACCAAAACATGGTTTAGATGAGTGAAAATCAATGCAACAAGGGAAGGTGTTTACGCCCACAACCTCCCCAAACATGGGTACACCAGAGGGTAGGTACACTTTCCACACTGACCCCCAAAACCCACAATAAGTTAAACAAACCAGGTAAAAATTATATGAGGTCATTTATATAGAGTACATCAGGGGTATTGACCCTTAAAACAAGAATGAGGCACTGAACGTCAGCACAACATAGGGTATACCATGAGTACTGACTGGCCCCACACCCTCCCGAAAGAAGGGTACACCATTGGGTAAAAAACAAAACAACGCCCTAGGAAAGTACAGCAACAACAGCTCTTCTTACACCTTCCACAATGACCCTCAAAACACACAGGTAGGTGTAGACACAAACCCTTGGGAGAAACACACCATACCCAAAGAAGGGTACACCATTGGGTAAAAGACACCGCCCTAGGAAAGTACAGCCACAACAGCTCTTCTTACGCTTTCCACAATGACCCCCAAAACACACAAGTTCACACCCTGGAACTAAAACTACAACATACCCTACATAGGGTATACCATGGGTACCGAAAGGCCCCACACCCTCCTCAAAGAAGGGTACACCTTTGGGTAAGACCACCGCCCTAGGAAAGTACAGCCACAACAGCTCTTCTTACGCTTTCCACAACGACCCCCAAAACACACAAACTACAACATACCCTATATAGGGTATACCATGGGTACCGACAGGCCCCACACCCTCCCCAAAGAATGGTACACCATTGGGTAAAAGACACCGCCCTAGGAAAGTACAGCCACAACAGCTCTCAATACACTTTCCACAATGACACCCAAAACACACAAACTACAACATACCCTACATAGGGTATACCATGGGTACCGACAGGCCCCACACCCTCCTCAAAGAAGGGTACACCATTGGGTAAAAGACACCGCCCTAGGAAAGTACAGCCACAACAGCTCTCAATACACTTTCCACAATGACACCCAAAACACACAATAGGTTAAACACACCAGGTAAGATTATATAGGCTCTCCTGGATAGGGTTCATCAGGGATATTGGCCCTTAAAACTAGAATAAGTCACTGAATGTCAAAACAACCTCTCCATGAAGAAAACAAAAGGGGAACAGACCCTTGAAACTGGATGAAGAGGGAAACGCTCATACAACCTGAAGTAATCACTAATATGAAACTGGTTCGAAGTTCGTTATAAGTAGCTCTATGTGGCTCCATGAAGGTTGTTCTCTACCATTATCAACAAGTCAACCCAACTATAGACACAAGTATCGTGACCTGCAGCAGGCAAGACCAATCAAGTCTCATAAGTAACATTGAAACTGTCATCGTGTACCTGGTGTTGATCTAGTACGAGCACTCTCATACCTCATTCATGCACCATTTACCAACGCACTTGGTGACTTAATCACATACAACACAACCAAACAGGGGTGGCCACAAACAACATAACAACTCACACACAACATATGTTGTGGGACAAACCCTAGTCCTGGTTTCTCTCAGAACCTTTCTGTCACAACTCTCCGTTGTGAATCTGGGACCTTAGACCTGGTACTTCTGTAAGCCCCACTGTCACAAATTTCCTTAAGGTTCCGGGACTCAAAACCTTCTTCTTAATTCAACTGGAAACTTCTCAGTCACAATCGCTCAGACGCTCAATCCTCTCCTAGATTCCTTGACTTGCTTCTGGACTCACTGTCCCATTTCTGATCTTTTTCTTAAAGTTTTGGAGTCACCACACTTAAAGCAATTATCCTGTACATTCTCAGTCCTGAACATAGGTTTTAGACTCTACTTTATTCACCGACCCAGTTCAGAACTCACTGTTCCTGTTTCGGAGTCTCTGAACTCCACCTTTCCGGACTCCTTCACTTCTCCTTGACATCGTTTGCCCTCTCCTGTTTAGATGCTAGATTCTTTGTCCTTTGATATACTTCGTCCTCTCCCAGTATCACAAGCAATGTAAAGAAATTCATTTTCCTTCTTGAAGCTTTCACTTCAAAAGATGGATTCGTCCATCCTTGTTGTAAATCTTGGAACCTTTGTCCCAAATACGGGCTTTCAGACTTTGCCTCCGTTGTGGACTTCTTGTCCAAACTCTGACAGTTCCCGTCGTGGACTTTCTGTCCAAACACTCACTTGGAACTTTTGTCCCCGTTGTGGACTTACCGTCCAGAGTCACACGTGGATCCTCTGTCCCCATTGTGAACTCACCGTCCCGAGTCTCACCTGGAACCTCTGTCCCCGTTGTGGACTTACCGTCCAGAGACTCCCATGGGACCAGGACCTTTGTCCCCGTTGTGAACTTACTATCCAGAGTCTCACTTGGGACCTCTGTCCCCGATGTGGACCTTCCGTCCAGACTCTCACCTGGGACCTTTGTCCCGGTTGTGGACATTTTGTTCATCTTGCAAACTTGACTCTACTTGCAAGACCATTGTCTATGCTCTGTTCCCAACTTTGCTTTCTTTTACTTCTGTCATCTCGCTTCCTTGACTCAGATATGGACTAATTTTGCTCTGCACTCTTTTGTCCATATACTAGAAATACTGACACTGCTACTGATACAAGCGATACGTTAGTTCTTAATTTCCATCAATAAGTGTTGTGTTTCCCAAATTACTCAGCTTTAAATTGCTTTGGAGATTCTGCATGTGAAATGCGCCTTCTCGTGATCAGGTGGACAAAATGTGGTATCAATACACTCAATTTCGCTGGCTACTGACTTTATTATTTTCAAGTATTTGACTCACTTTAACTCATAAAGTCTCTGTTGCGCACCGTTAGTTATTGGTCACGTGTCCCAAAATTCTCTGACTTATAGATCCTAAGAAACGTTCATGTACTGAAATGTCCTTTTCACAATATTGCTTACTTTGCTCTCAAGTTCCCTGTACAGATCCTAGTTTTTAGGAAAACAAGCCAAATAAAAGTACTTAATAAGTCCACAAGATGGCACTGTTGTGAAGAATTTCGCACAGAAACTGTTTCTAAACCTAAAAACACGAGTGCAAACTTCCATGTTGAATGTCAATTTGAGAATGATGTGAATGAGCTGGCTTTTTACCTTTACTGTCTGTAAAAACCTTGGAGCGCAGGATATTGTTGCCAAACATGACATACTTGAAAGTCAACAAGATGGCACTCTTGTCAAAAGTTCCACAGAGTAACTAACTCTAAACATTTGCGAGCGCACAGGACATCAAAAACACAGTGGATCATGAGGTCGAGATTATTCTATTTGATATAAACCAAGAATTCACGCTTTAGTGAGTGATCGAAATGTGAAGTTCCGTGGCAACAATAAATGTCAGACCATTACAGGACTACCACATAGCTAGCGCTTCATGTAGGCAGTGCGCTCGCTTACCGGAATCCAGGCTGCTTCACAGCATCGAGTTCGGAGATAGGCGTGAGGAAAGACACGGGATAGAAATCTACCTAACTTCATTCAAATACACTCGGTTGCTTTGTGCCTGTTACAAAATGGCTGCCTGAGCACGTCATGACATTTCACGTAGGGCAATGACACGCTCTGTGAATGTTGCTGTGGCAACGCTGTGCTCCTTAGTGACAATGAAATGCTTTCACGAGACGCTGCCTCCTAGCAACGCACAGCGCAAGTATGGCGCATGCGAGATGAACTAGAAATCTTTAAACTGACTCACAGTTATGGCGAGTGACGTCAGATCTGCCTCAGACAATTTTCTTGATTTTTTCAATTTTGCCCCAACAAAATTTGCATCACAAGTTGACAACTGCGGGAAACACAAACGTGAGCTACTCTTCTCATTTTCCTCATATTTAAAGTTTCTTGTAGCAAAGAATTTAAGGGCGATGCCAGCAGTTGTTTTCTTTGATACTCGGCCAGAGATCAGCAATTAACTCCCTTAGAACCAGTACTTGCTCCTTCTTTCGTTACTTCAAAATGTAATATCAGTTTACAGTCTTTTACAAGATTTCTTACTTCTTGTCACCACGTTGTAGATGGACTGCCTTAGATTCTTAGTGCTGCTGCCAGGGATGAGAAATGGACTCACAGTTTTTTTTGCTTGCTTTAGTCTCCTGAGTTTTTTGTCCATTCTTCCGGTTTCAAGCTTCCTCTGACAATGTTACTGGCAGCAGATAGGTGGACCGCAGTGGGTTCTTTTCGCGAGGTGTAGCTCAGGCTGTGTTAGATGGTTTCCTCTCTGGTCTGGTCAGCAGAAAACGTCGCCAAAATGTTGTAAGTAGGATGGTAAGTGATGACAGGATACTTCTAGTTGAACACATGTAGATTTATTGTAGGACACAGCTGAGTACACAACCTCGCCAGCTGACCAGACCATCAACTGACACTAGTAGAATTCTTAGGTGGAAGTAAGAACATACATAGGCATTGTGGTAGACAGAGAATGAGAGAACACTAAGAAAGGACTAAGACTACAGACAACCACATTACATGAAGAATCAATGTACAACAGACAGTCTATTGGAAAAAACCTCTATTTATATCGACAACTTCATTGCACCATTGGTAAAGGATCTGAGTTCTTACCTAAGGGACACCAAAGGCTTCCTGAGGATTATACAAGGGGTAATATGGGAAGAGGATCTTATGTTGATAACATTGGATATTACGAGCCTCTACACCTCTATAAGACATAAGGATGGCCTAATGGCTATGAACTTCTTTCTGGACAGACGAGCCTTAAAGTACAGAGCACATAATCATATGCTCATTGACCTCACCGACTTTTGTTTGAAAAATAACATCTTTTTATTTTCAGGCCAACTTTACTTACAGCTGCAGGGGACCGCGATGGGCACGTGCTTCGCCCCCAGCTATGCGAATTTATTCGTGGGCTGGTGGGAGGAGCACGTGGCCTGGGGGGGTCCAATGAAAAATGGGTGGAGAAAATATCTCTATGGACCCGCTACATAGATGATCTTTTTATCGTGTGGCGTGGAACACAGAGCGAGGCTGAGGAATACATTGGGATCCTTAATGACAATCAACAGAACCTTAGGTTCACTAGTCACATTAGCTAAGAAGAGGTATTCTATCTTGATCTCAGAGTATTTATACAGGATAATAAAATTCAGACAGCCTTGTATAGAAAACCAACGGCAGGGAATACCATCCTGCATGCTGGCAGTTGTCATCCACGAAGTGTGGTCAATATTATCCCATTGGGAGAGTTTCTGCGGATTAAGCGGAACTGTTCCACTGAAGGGGAATATATCAGAGCCAGAACAGAGTCCAGACGGAGGTTCAAACAGAGGGGCTATTGTAAAGGCGTCCTAAATGAAGCTGAACAGAGGAGTGATGCTAGGTCCAGAAATGAATTGCTTGTTGATAGGATTAAAAACAAAGACACAAAAGTGAGATTGATTACCAATTTCACTGAAAAATCACCCGAAATGTTTCAATTTCTGAGAAAAAATTGGAACATATTAAAATCAGATGGTGTAGTGGGCAGTCTGCTATCCGATTACCCACTGGTAACCTATCGGAAAAGCAACTCCTTGAGGGATCACCTAGTGAACAGCCATTATGAACCAAAGAAGAGGAAAAAGGCCATTGGTTTGGGATTTTACCCATGCATGAAATGCTAGGCCTGTAAGAACTCACACAAAGTAAAAGAATATGAAGTACCGGGGAGGTCCAAAAAAACGACAATCTCGAAATTACTCATTTGTAATTCCGAATTCACTGTGTATTGCTTAGTGTGCCCATGTGGAAAAAAGTATGTGGGTAGTACCACCAAACATACAAAACGAAGGATTCTGGAACATATGAGAGCCATTATTACGAAACATCAAAGCTACCCGGTCGCTCAGCATTATGAAAAAGTGCATAAAAGCAATAGTAACATATTGAGCTTTTTTATCTTGGATCAGCTTGTAAGAACAGAAAGGGGGGTGACTGGGTTAAGAAACTCAGAACCCTGGAATGCAAATATATCATAATGCTTCAAACAAAGAACCCTGCAGGGCTTAACAATGAAGAGGAAATGTGGGTACATGTTGGGTAAATTAGAAATTTCACCCGAAATCCACAATTACAGTATGTAAATTCGTATGGTTCCTGTACCCCGGAATTCTTTCCCGTTTTTCCTCCCTTCCCCCCTTCCTTTCCCCATTCACCTTTCCAAGCAGCAGAACTATTTCCCTAGTCTTTACAGGTCATGTAATACATGTATTATGAGATAGCCCATTCAGGGCAGAATCATTCAATTATACGTGACAATAACAAGTACAACCACTCAGGCCGAATACTGTTACTTATGTAACGTTATTATTGAAAAGCAGTAACTTGTGATATTAACAAGGATGCCCATTCAGGGCATTATAAAATGAAAGGTATCGTTCTTTTGAGTATGATGCAATAATATCAATGAACAATAAGATACTGAGCAAAAAGGAATACATGCATTGAAATGTAATATTAAAAAAATGCTTTTCCTATAAATGATTTATGAAGTATTCAGAGACTGTAAGATGGCCGCCACATAACAATGAATGAAATTGAAGTGCCGTTTTTTATGTTTGTTTTTAATCACATGACATATATCACGAAGTAACTTTATTTAAACACACAAAATGTCTCAGTCAGTCAACACTGACGAAGGCGGCAACGCTGAAACGCGTTTGTTGACTTGGCATATGTGAACGCTATGATTAAATATGGCAATGGGACTACGAAGAATGAATGAGTGTCCTTAACTGAGGAGCGGTTCTCGAGGATTCGAACCGTTGGTTTGGCATAGTATACGTACTTCACCGTGCGGTAAGGAGGCACCCGAGGATAAGAGGAGCGACAGTTGGTGGGAAGGCGTTCTGGATATATATATATGCAGATTTAGCTGCACACAGCTTGGCACAGCACAGCGCGGCGAGACACCAATGGAAGGAGACGGACCAGCCAGGTACAGCAAAGATGTAATTTATTCACAAAATCAGCAACGCGTTTCGGGCTTCCTCGCCCTTTGTCAAGCTGGAGTTTGTATGAACACATACTGCTTTTATAGATATGCTTAGTGAGACACCCTAAGTGATGACGTCAGCAATCACATGGTTGATAAACATAAAAGAAATATCTAGGCATATTTAGAAGTTGTCTTATTGTAACTGAAGAACAACATTATATAAACTAGCCATTTAGAATGATAAAAAATAGCGGAATAAATCCCAATGTCTTTTTTAACAATAATCTGGGATTAAAAAATGTATTTAAGAAGAATAACCGTATAAATACAAATTCGGTACAAAATCCATAGTTTCCCAATAGAATGAGATTAATCTTTCATGATAAGATTGGTGCAAAAAAGCCATACAGAAGCAGTGAAATGGAAAAGTGCATAAGTGACTGTGTAGCAATGGTGAAAAAAGGACGTAAAAGCGAATAACACTGAGTGTACTGCAAAAGTTAAAAAAATATTAGATAGAATAATATAGGATATTCAGGTCCCTGACATCCATACATTCATAAAATCCATCATTATAACCTTAAAAGCAGTAAAAACAGTGATAAAACCAAGTGTGTATAGAAACATTTCATGAAATGGTTATATAATAAATATATCACACATCATAAATAAATACATATTCTCAATCATTATATATGTAAAATCAAAAGATCAACATACTAGGAGTCATATTAGTATTCAAAAGAGCAAAGTAATACCCCAGGACCTAAAAGAGACCAAAAAGTAGAAAAATAATAAATAAATAGCTCTAAATAGGATAAAAATAGAAAAATATATATGAATTTACAAAGACCACATACAAGATAAGTTTAACACTAATTCATCAATATATACAGAATGAGAGATTATATATGCTGATTATGTACAAGTTGGTTAATCCATGTTGACATTTTTAAGCAGTATAGATGTATCAATGAAAATACACTCAATACTAGGGAACCTAACTATTGAGTGTATGCGATGGGTTAGAAACAGGATGGATATATAAATATAGTATCATTCACTAATTAGACAAATATTTGTTACAAATAGTGATGCATCTCATCCGTGTTATTCATCCCATTAGGCCAGCGACTGTCAAACTCTAAAATCATTTTTGTTTCTAACTGCCTTAGTTTGAGATCTCGGTCTCCACCTCTTCTAAGTTGAGGAATAGCTCCAATTACATAGTATTTTAGACAAGTCAACTCTTTATTGTGTACTGACTTGAAATGTCGGGCAAAGGGGTAAGCTGGATCACTATGTATAATAGCTCTTAGGTGTTGCAATATCCTGACATGCACCTGCAGCCTGGTGCTACCAATGTAATTCAGGCCACAGGTGCACGTCAGGACATATACAGCGTGATCGGTTTTACAGTTGTAATTACCATTGATAGGTGTACTTTTCTGACAGAATGGGGTAGAGAAATGTGTCATATTTATCCCAAACGTACAGGCCCGACAAGTGGAGCATTTGCGAAAACCTCTTACAGATGGAAACCAGGAAGATTTTTGCTTAAGTTCTGGGGCAGCCTTGTCCAAGGTAGATCCCATATTATAAGCCCTCCTGAAGGTAACTACTGGAGTGAAGGGAAGTTTAGATCCCAAAATAGTGTCACTTAATAGTATAGGCCAGTTTTTCTTCAAGATGGCTTTTAGCTGCCTATCTTGACAACTAAAAGCAGTTATCAAACGTGGACAGTCAGCATACGAAACGGTTTGGGTCTCAACCTGAGGCGTAATGTTCTTAAAAAGACTGTCCCTAGTTCTAGTCTTAGATTTTTCAATGGCAGATTTCAACATGGTATCAGTATATCCACGCGCTTTTAAACGAACGATCATATAATTTAAACAAGATTCAAAATCAGAAGTGGTACTGCAGATTCTCTTCAGCCTTAAGATTTCACCATAAGGTATACTGGCGATAGTGTGTCTGGGATGCATGCTGCTTGCATGCAAAATGGTGTTGCCCGCAGTGGGTTTTCTGTGTAACGTGGTGTGAATCACAGAATTAGCAACGTACATTTCTACATCCAGAAACTGCATACGTGTAGCATGGATATGAGCAGTGAAGTTCAGATTGAGAGAGTTGTTATTTATCTCACTGACGAAATTAGATGCCAATCCAGCACTTCCATCCCAAAGGATAAAAATGTCGTCAATATATCTGAGATAACATTTCACGTTTTCCTGCATATATTTTGTGTAGCTATTGGAGAGGACCTGTTCCTCCCACCAGCCTACGTGAAGACACGCATAGCTGGGGGAGAAACAGGCCCCCTTAGCCACACCTCTCAATTGTCTGAATGTCTCTTTTCCAAAGAGAAAATAATTATTGTGCAAGCACCATTCAATTAACTGCACAATAACTTTATTGTGTTCATTGTACATGATGGGACGTTTGGCCCAAAAATATTTAACTGCTGATAATCCTTGGATGTGGTCAATGCTCGTATAGAGCGATTCCACATCAAGTGTAATTAGCAACATGTTGGGAGTACATTGCAAATTCCTTAATTTAGATAGGAAATCGCTAGTGTCTCTAACAAAACTCAGCAATTGTTTGACAAAGTCCTGCAGGAAGAAATCAACATATTCCCCCACTTTTTCGCCCATGCTTTTAATGGCAGAAATTATTGGCACAGGGCTAATACCTTTATGGATTTTGGGAATGAGGTATAGGGAGGGGAGGACGGGAAACTCAACATTCATAAACTTGTACTCTTCGAAGGAAATTAAGCCCTCTCTTCTCCACTGCCCAAGCAATTTGTTCAAAGTTGTTTTAGCATTTGTATATTCTCTATTGTTGGACTTTGTATAACAGTGTTGGTCATTTAGCTGCCTATTAGCTTCTGTTATGTACTCAGTTTTAGGCCAAATTACAAGGTTACCACCCTTATCTGAATTCTAAATCACAATTTCATGATTTTCGCTTAACTTTCTCATTAAGTTGACATATTGACGTTTAATATTAGAAAATTTCTTACTTTTTTTGTTCTTTGTTTTGAGATATAATTCTTTCAAGTCTTTAGTTACACAGTCATGAAATACTTCGATGCTGTCTTTTGGCATCAGCGGTATACATCTAGATTTGCTCTTGAAAGGACTGAGTCCAGCACCCTTTTGTGTAACACCAATTTTCTCCAACCTGATCTGGGTAGATATATCAGGGTCTATTTCTATAGTGTCTGTTCGAGCTTTAGGAAGGTATGAGGCATCTAGAAATACATGCACTTCTGAAGCATGTAGGGCATTCACTTGGTCTGTAGGCAGTTGCCAGTAGGTAGTCATAGTTACGATTTAGTCTCCATAGGAAGAGTGTTTTTTCATTTGCCAATAACTTTAGCCTCGTTTGACAAATACTCGCAACATTTTTAAATCTAATTTGACTCTCACTTCAGCTGCTGTCTTAAAAGTTTTTGGGTGATCCGTCAAGCGGGGTCTGAAAAACAGGGGGGGGGTTCAAAAACACATTTTCCCCATGTTAAATCTTGTGATGGCCTGTGTGGCCCCCTGTAGCTCGGGGACTGTCACCTCCCTGGGGAAAAATAAAACATTAATGCAGGGGGCCCGTAGGGCATCCCTGCAGCCCCAGGGGCCGCCACCTCCCTGGTACAACTCTTTTCAATTAAAGTGGAGGGGCTGTGCTGCCCCCAAAGCCCCTTTGACCACCACCTGCCCAGGGCTATGTTGTGCAAAGTAGATGGCTCTGGGTACCTCCACCCTCCAGGGCCGGCTTCCGCTATGTCCCGTGGTGCCAACCCCTGGGACATAGCTGTTTTCTATTGCTTGGTAGGCGCTTTACTGCTTGAAAATGCATACACTTGCTAAAAGCAAGCACAATTGCTTTTACAGAGAGGGAGCTGCATACTTTTAGCACAAAAACAACAAAACACATGGCACAAAAAATGGTTACCTATCCAATACGGTGAGACGTTTTGGTCAATTCGACTTCCATCAGCAGGTGATAACCTTAGCTGCAGTTCATTGAACATTTATTTGCAGGGCCCCTGGAGCACCAGCACATATTAGTGTTGCTCCAGGGGCTCTCCAAATAAATGTTCAATGAACTGCTGTTAAGCTTATCACCTGCGGATGGAAGTCGAATTGACCAAAACATCTCACATGTGCTGGGTAGGTAACCATTTTTTGTGCTATGTGTTTTGTTGTTTTTGTGCTAAACGTATCCTGCAAGGACATTCCTGCTTCCACTGTCCTGGTTGACATAATTGCAGTGAGACTCATAACCACAGTTGAGTGAATATATAAATATTTGCATACATATAGGATACATAGGTACAGGATACATAATGGGTAACTCTGTAATATAGTCAAATATTATGTATTGTGCTCTTCTTTTGACTGCAGGCAGCCCTACCATAAAGCTAAATATTTCACATACTGTTTTCAACAATTATTTCCCTGTATGAAAAACACATTTTTAAAGCTTGCATCCATACATAATGGTAATATGCTCCATTTCCATTTGTTGATATGTAAAGTGGACCTTTCTTTTTTTTATATTTGGGAATTAGTCAATACCTCTAAATGGCCTACACACTAGCCCTTTAAAGCAGGTGCACCTGCCTTTGCCAAGGTGTCAGACTGCCTGGCAGGCAAGTCCAACACTGGAAAGAGATTTTGAGTCTGTTCTTTGGAAAGTTCAGTCATCAGTGGCCCCTGATTTATTTACTGTTCCTGGAGGGAATGATGCTCAAGCAAATTGAAGTTATGAAGCTGACAATGTATTTTGAACTTTCATTATCTAAGACATGAAATCAGAATCAGAATCAGAATCAGATTAGCTTTATTCGATTTTTGATTTAAAATCATAAAAGCAACAACAGAACATAGATAAATACAACAATATTTCATTACATATCAATTGTTAAAACACGATTAAATTGATAAAACGGATCAGCTAATCAGTATAAAACAGTATAAAACAATTCCCTGTCAGGTGGAGCACCTCTAAAAAATAAGGAAGGATCGTACATACAGTGCTATTTAGTGGAATAGGGATCAAGGGAGAATCATCAAGCAGGGCTCTGTCAGCAGTTTTCTGATTAGTTTGGATGATTATAGGTGGGCTCTTGTAAGTAGTGCTCAGGAAGTGCAGTTTTTGAACAGAGGTTCAAATCTGTTAGGAGCTAGGAAGCTAGGGGCAATAGGTGCACAGGGTCCCCCACCCCAGACGTTATATTTCTTTACTGCTGTTCTTGGTGACTGAATAGGTGGAATGCTCGGATAGAAGTCGTGTAAGTCCCAGATGCAGATTGGGCCATCCCCCTCTTTGTGCTTGCAGGATCGTAAGTAGGGGACTTGTTCCTGTGCTTGAATTTAATTAGCACCAAGTCCCCAGGGATGGCTTTTGGCAGCGCGCCCAACCACCCCACCCTCCTGACGCTTACAATTCCACCATCTAAGTCAGGTGGCAGAGGTCTATTGGTCTGTAACCAGAACATAACCTTATTTAACAGGTCTTGACGTGTTTCATATTTTCCCTGATTTGATGGTGGAACCCCAGAGACAACAGTCACATAAGTGGCGGCTTCAGGGGGCAAGTTAATTTGTGGCGTTCTGACAGGGTTTGGCCTCAGTATGGTTTATTAACGGGTGCTTTATGGCCGGTCTAAAGCCTGTTGCAAAAGGTAATGTTTGCGAATGGGCGTTCTTGCGGGAATTGAGCTTAGGTTTTTCCGGGATAGTGAGGGGAATAGGACAGTTGGATAATACCGGTTTAATACTTGATGGAATATGCGTTTTGATTATTAGTTCGATACTGGATAACCTGTCCCCCAGATCGTTAATTTTGGTCACCAGTGGTGATATGAGAGATGTTAATAAATGCTCAAGCTGGGCCAATAAAGTTGGATGGAGGGGTGATGCACGGTTTTCTATTCTTCCATACGCCATATCCCCCAACGCTGTGATTGAGTTGGAGGTGGAATGAGAGGGACTGGTGCGTAATTTTTGAATTTGGCTTGCTTCTCGTTTACAATATCGCCATTGTGCTTCCTCTTAATGTTGGGCCCCCCCGGAGGTGCATTGGCTAGGGATTTATGTTTATTAGAGTGAAGGGGTGAATCCTGCAGGGTGGCGTTTACATCATCTGAATTGGTGGCCATGCTTATAGTGGGTAATATGTCCGGAACATATTTGGTTCCACACAGGGCGTTCAGCTCCTCCCAGATGGACATATTATAATGCGGTACGCCAAAGTTAGTCAATCGAAATGATAATGGGAGTCTCAGTACCTCTTAGAAGGAAATGTCAGGGGTGTGGCCCGTCCCGTCCTCCTTGGGCCTCTGAGGGCCACAGAGGGCCCGCCCTTTGCCCGGGCTTAGCCCCGGGCACCGACCCGCGCACGTCCCGCGATGCGGGATGGGTGAAAGAGTTAAATAGGCTGAGGGTGGGGGCGCGGCTTACTCCCAGTCCAGGTGTCAGCAGAGAGGATCCTGGGACTTGGAGTCCGCCTTGGTGTTCCGACGTGACTACGACAAGCCCAGGATCACAAAAGAATGCCCCAAGCAATCCTCCTGTGTCCGCTGGTCTCCGTGTGTGAGGGCAGGGCTGGAATCCGGCAGACAGTTTCGGAATTTACCCCCCGGACCTCCACGCTGCGGCACCCTGACATGAAATCAAATCCTGCTTTTTATAAAGATAAATGCTATACTGTAATTCCTGCATTTATTTAATTTGCTGTTGTATTTAGAAAAAGAAAGTCTGTATTTTTAATGTCACATCGATCTAACCATTGAGCCCCTGGAGACCCTCGGGTGATTAGCCACGCTTTACAAATCCTGGCTGATTGATTGATTACCTGCGTGAAAAATCTTCATCCAAAATTTGCTTCTTAGTCAAAATTGCAGACTCATTTCCAGATGTTACTGTATTCGTGCTAATAAAGTGAACTGTTGATACCAACATTTAATCCATCATTTGATGCAGTTTTCTACATGTTTAATTCCTCAGATAAACACTGGAGATATAGGAGACATCTACAAAATACGTATTGGTCACAACAATTCTGGGGATTCCCCTGCTTGGCACTGTGAAGAGGTAAGCACACATTCTGTTCTTACTTTGAGGTAACAGGAAGTATTACCTCGTGTTTTTTTTTAGATGGTAAGATATTATGATTGTGTTTTGTTTTGGATGGTTGCACGTTCAGTATACACATTTGTTTCTGGAAATTGATGAACATTTCATGATACCCACATATCAGACGCCGGCCTACCACATGCGGTATAGTTTGGACATATTTTACATACGTTATCTTAAACATGCCACTCCATCACATAAAGGACACTGGGTCACTTGTGTTTACCTGGCTAGCGATACTGCCCAGATAACAAACAATCTTCAGAGGCTGATCAGGGAAGAGCAGTCAAATCCTACAGCGCCCCCATCCACACTCATAACACACTAGAAGAGTGTCTGGATGCGTCTGGGACTTGTTTTAAATGACATTGACACACAAGAACATGCAACGTGATTTATTTTACATTCCCTACAGTGTCCTCGGTAGCTCTCTTTTTAGAAATCGCACAAACTTTTAAAAACGCTTTACAAATAACTGTTTACTGTAGTTTAATATTGACCTGTGTATCAATCCTGTTCATATCGCTTTAATGTCTTTTCATAAAAGGATACTATATTGGTTGAAAAATAAAAATCTAACATTTGTGGCATACTGACTTGTGTAATTGATTGCATATCATTTTAAGAGGCTGCTTGGAAATCCAGTTACGACAACATATTTTTTGGGTCACACATACAAAAGCTGCGTTGCTTTTTCTGAATGATTGGGTTGGCTCAATATTAGAAACTGTTGCCCATGTTTAAGCAATTTATTTTTGCAAGATGTGATACCATTTTTGATTCAGAAGGAATCTTTTTATAACTGTTTGTAGACACATATTTTCACACCGTGCAGGTCGGAATGAGCTCAGCTCCTTTTTGTTACACAGTTAAAAACTACTGTAAGCCTCCTCTACTTTTGATAGTCACTAATTACACCTTTGTGCCCCCAAACTCATAACTGAAAATACCTCCTTAGCATTTCAACATGCCTAATTAAATAGTGACCTTCTACTTTAATTTACAACTCTATGGTAAAGCAAGCTGGGAAGTTAACGTCCTATAACGGTACTACCACTGCAGCCAGGATTACACATCTTTTTATTTGTTTTATTTTTCATATTTCAATTATTAGACAGAGTTGTTTAGCATAGTAAGTACAGAAAGAAAGAAGGTCTTACTGGTCATGTTATAACGCCGTTGTGGTTACAATTGGCATACAATATATATGGTTTAGGCGTTAAGAAGGTGGGTAGGCAAAACTGGGCATGTTATACCGCCGTTGGGTTACAATTGCGTACATTTTATATGGTTCGACAATTACACGTTGGGTAATCCTTTACGATCCTTGGCGTTTGCGACGTTGAGGTGTCTCTGTATCACCTTCGTAAGTGGAAAGCGAAAGTGGGAAGCAAGGAGGGAAAGAGATAAGAGAAGAGTAAGAAACCCCAAAAACATTGCATAACAGCGACACTGCATTTGAAGTTTATCAACACAACATTTGCTCAAAGAAAAGCAGGGCACAGAAAAATAAAACTGGTTAAAATGCTAGTTCTCATTTAACCCTACTATTTTTTTATTTAGTGTTATCGAGCAGTTCAATTCAGTTACATAATAATACTTTATGAGTTTGTTTCCGCAAATTTGTAAGTCGATGTGTGTTTGACTTCTCCTTTCTCCTTGATACTTTGATTTTGCGCTCTAACAATACTGGAAACTATGCACATGGAAAAAGAATACAGATGGCGCATAATATTGTCACTATTGTAGGTTTCATGATTTCAGGCTGGGAGGTGGTTCGCCAAGTTTTCGAAAACTGTAGTTAACTAGTCAGAATTTGCTTATGTCAGTTAAACTCCTTTTCATTTACAGCGATGACAACCTTCTTTGAGAAATGAATCACAGTACATTTATTTTCTGTTAGAAATGGGATTTCTGGTTGGCTAAGGCTTGCGCCAAAGCCAGGCAGAAACCACCATTCTTAAGTCAGGGCAAGGAAGTTACACGCCAAGATAACCCCTGCTCAACCCCTTGGTAGCGTGACACGAGCAGTAAGGCTTACCCCGGAGGCAATGTAAGTTAAGTATTTGCGCACGCACCCACCAGCAACAACATCCCAGGCCCCCCACAAAAGGAACTCCACACAAGGTATAGGTAAAAATAGCCTTTGTATTACAAAACACATTAGATAGTAAACACACACTTTACAATGTGCCAGAGGCACAGACAGAATTTACAGGGGATATGTACAGGACAGGGCTACATGCACCACTGTCAGGAATATGCACTTAGTAGAACTAGCACTTAGAACATATAACAATCAGAAGCTTCACACATGATGTATAAACCTACATTCAACGGTGTAAGGAACAAGGCACATGACGCCTCAAAAGACATTCAGAGGTGCAGCACAGGAGAACACATGATGCATAAACAACACATTAAGAGGTGTAAGAACAAGGCACATGACGCATCAAAACACATTCAGAGGTGCAGGAGAAACACATGATGCATAAACATACATTCAGCGGTGTAAGGAACAAGGCACATGATGCATCAAAAACACATTCAGAGGTGCAGCAAATAACAATTCGCAGAAATCACATTAGCACAGAACTTACATCAAAGTCCAGGTTGCGCCACTGCGCTAAAACCTAAACGTAGCAGCTGCCCACTACTTGCTGGGCAGCTGAGGACAGGGACAGGGCCTAAACGCTGCAGCTGGCACTAAGTGCTGTGCAGGTGGGGAAGGCCAAGTAGGGGCGAAGGTGTGCACCTCACTCCTGAGTCCAGAGAACACATGTCCCTAGGAAGGAAAACCTAAACGGTGCAGCTGCTCATTAATTGCTGGGCAGCTGGAAACAGAACTGCGACAGGGCTCTCACTAGCCCTCTGGAACCAAAACTGCGCCAAATGGGGAGCCCTCTAGGCTCTGAACACAAATGGGGCATTTTGGGGGAGTCCACTGGCTCTGCACGCACCTGCGCATTTTTGGTAGCCCTCGGAAATAAAAACTGCTAGCTTGAAGCCTTCTAGGCTCTTGAGGATCAACAGTGCAAAATAAGCGTAGAAGCCCCCAAGGGGCTCTGTGGGACACGTGAGGCAAACATAGGCACTGAAACACTGGGGACCTCATTGTAGCCAGCTGGGCATAATCGGGTCCCTAATCGTTGGAGCCTTCTAGGCTCTAGGAGCAAGGAGGGGGACCAACAACAGCGGTGGGGGCCTGGGGGCGTGCACCGATTAGGTGCCCCCAATATCACCCCCTCTACACAACAAAGCCTGGGCCCTTCTGGGCCTGAATCCCCATTGCGGCTGCGTCAGAGGGGCACCAACATGGTGCCTCGCTCAACTTCCCCCCCAGCCAGCCTTTACTCACCGGTTCTGGGATGGTCTGTGGCTCTCTTTCTTCAGCGGCGGTAGCGCTTGGCGGGGCTCTCCCTCCTCATGGGAGCCCCGCCTTCACAAGGCGCCCGCTTCGCTCTTCACCCGGTCCCCCAACACGGGACCGGGACTTGATGTGGAGCCTTCGTGGCACCTGGGACACCAGTTCCCTTCCGGCCGGGCAGTGTGCAGGGCTCCCATCGGCATACGGGAGCCCTGCGGGGGAGCCTCAAACTTCTTCCCTTCTTCCGGCCGGGCCGTTCCGCTTCCGTCGTAGGCCCCGCCCACAACCAGGCGGGCCGCGGATGCGGCGGCCATCTTAACGTGGCTCGGGCCTCGGGCGGTGAGACTCGGGGGCACAAAATGAGGGGTAGGCTCCCTCGGTTAAAATAATTAATAATAAAGCGAGATGGGCACTCGCTAAGGGGTAGATAAACGGGGTGGCACCCGTAAATTATAATAAATATATCGAGACTCGGGCACAATGCAGGGTAGGCTCCTGCGAGGCATAAAAAGAGGAGGGGGGAATCCCTACGAGGGGGATCCCCTCGGGAAGAGCTGCAGCGCAGCGCTGCTCAGCCCCCAAGCTCTCCTTTTCCCAGGGAGGTCAAATGAAAGAGCCCAATCCCCATAATGAGGTGCAGGAAGGCTAGAACATGCCTTGGCAACTTCAAAAAAGGACAAAAGGGGTCCCAGAGGTCCAGGATAAAGTTAGAGCACAGCAGCTCCCAGGAAAGGAAATTCCTCCAGCAATTCAAGGCATCCAGGGGCTGGGCAGGGCCCAGGGAGGCAAGGCTTCCCCTGGGCTCAAGCAGCAGCCGGCTCCTGGTAGATTCCAGTCAGAAACAAGAACATTTTGTAAGGGGACACAGCCCCTTTTTATACAGTGAATTCCTTTGTCTCAGGGTGAAGGGTGGGGGAAAAAACTGTCGCAGCTGCTCAGCCACCCTTTCCATTCACCAGGCAGGCTAGGGTCATCAGTCGCACCACAGGGGGCGGAGCCAGCATTGTGTGGGGAAAGCCCAGCCCTATGCAGGTCCCAGGTGCACCACTCCATCAGATCACACTTGCTAATCTCAACACTCACCACCGGGGCAGAACCATGGAGCCTGACACACCAGCCAGCTCCAGCCAATCACAAGCCAGCACATTCACTGCACAGACAGGCACACTTATAGAAGTGGCACTTCCATATTTGACACAAACATGCTGCACGCATCATTGCGCAGCATTTAATCACACGAGTCCGCACATACCAGACTCGAGCCTGCACACCCAACGCATAAGG
This sequence comes from Lissotriton vulgaris, assembly GCF_964263255.1. Taxonomy (NCBI): domain Eukaryota; kingdom Metazoa; phylum Chordata; class Amphibia; order Caudata; family Salamandridae; genus Lissotriton; species Lissotriton vulgaris. Next base: position 1,518,627,117 of record NC_141691.1, read on the forward strand.
AACTACCAGGGACACATACATTCCCCATGCATTCCTATGGGAGGGCAGGCCTATCTCACCACACGCACTCAGAGTGCGCACGCACTTTCCACTGGGGCACAGTGAAAGTGCACAGAAACCAAGACATCACTATAATTATTTAATAACCCCAGGCAAAAGGTTCAGGGGTGAACCTGCCAGAAGGGCCAAGTCCAACATTTTCCAAGTTTCCAACATTGTACCATTTACAGCTCTGGAACATGCCAATTTAAAGGAATAATTTAGTGACAAACTGCAAGCAATTAGAGTGAGTAGTCTTCCATTAAAGGAATGACAGGCGTGTTACAAAATGACTCTATTGACCCCCAATCTATACCTCACAAAGCGGCCAAATGTGCCCGTGCCATGCAAGGCACCATCCGTCGGTCCTAGTTTTCCAAACAAGCACTCTTCATGCCCCAGCACTCTTCATGCCGGGGCTTTTTTAGCAAGACACTGAAAATGGGAAAAGTGAAACTAAAAATCCCAAAATGCATTATTCTGTTCATGGTAACCTCTACCTTCACCACTCTTTATGGCTCTTATATTTCACAATACCTTTCTCCTGTCTCTGGTTTTCACTTCCTTCTCTATTTCCCCAGTCTCTCGTTCTTCACAAATAAAACATGCTTCCATTGCAAGTAATTGTACTGCCGCATGTGGCATACCTAAATGGCCCCATGTCAAATTTGAAGCTCACTCCTCCAGCCAATCCAGTCTCTTTGCGAATAGAGCCGTCATGTTGAGTCTATACTACCAGGTTTAAAATATAAAAATGTTAGTCCTTGCTGCTGATAATATCACAGGACAGTCTGAAGGTGCTAACTGTGACATGTGGCCACATGGCAGCCATGAGCGTGTACATTGTTTCGTTGGCTGTGATTTAGGGGGAACGCTTTGTAGATATGACCTTTCCTTTTTCCGTTACTGAAATGATGTGACATAAATCAAAGATACATAAACAAAAAAAAATCCTACCTTTTGTCGAGTCAACTGTTGTAAGAGTAAATGTTTACTTATATGCTTTATGTAAAAGTAGTTAAGCACAGACCCAAGGTAATTACACTTGAAGCAAGTATTTGGGTTCAGAACTTCAGAAACGTTGCTTAAGGTTAATTTATCGAAAGGGCACGCGTCTTGGGATCACTGTAATAAACAGGTATGCATTTTTGGAGTAGCTATCAATAGTAGTGGAAATGCAGTAGGGGCAGTAAGTAGCACCGCGCCGTAGGTTGCAAGGGACCTCGGCACTCAAATGAAGGCATTTACTACCAAACAAGGGGCCCCCAGGGTACTGCTATTGATGCCTTTAGGGCCCACGACGCCACAGCTACACCACTGCACTAATGCGGCATGTCTACTTTGTTTAACAAATTACAAAGGTACAGTAATTTGGTAACTTGCGCCCCTGTGCAGTGCTGTCCTCTTCGCCTCTGAAAGCAGTGTGTCCCGGGCACTGTGGGCTCTTCAGGGACAAGCGCTTTCCCTCAGTGAGGAAGGCTTCGAACCGCAGGAGTTTGGTTTCTGTCACAACAACAAGGCAGGAGAGAGACGGGCCGCAAGGGCACAACAGAGACTGGCAAGGGTCGGTGGCAAAAGCCAAACGGATTGGTTGGGACACATTTAACAATGCAATGTGTATTTCTACCGAATCCCGGTCTTGGGGAGGACAGGGGAGTACCGTACCAGAGCTCTAGAAAGTTATCAATCATTTATCAAATGCACGAAGCTTCAAGAGTTTAAAAACCTGTACATTATCTACCAGGCTGCTGGGATTAGCTTCTTTGAGGTCCTCCAGGCGCTGCAGGGTTCCTAAGGTTCTAGTGCTCAACTGCTATAGAACCAGTTTGTGCGATGCTGTAGCTGGGTCCTGCGTGTTCCTGCTGCTGCTTTCCTGTAGGAACAGGAAGCAGCCAGCAGGCAGCCTAGTTCCCCGACACTAAGCCAATCACAACGCTGCAATGGCAGCGTTGTGATTGGTGAGGCACAGCGGAGAGCGCCCCCGCCAGGCCATTTTCTCTATGTAGGCTGCATGCAGCAGCCTACATAGAGAAAAAGGGAGATTGCGCATGACTGAGTTGGTCGGCCCTGGGGCCGACCAAACAGTCAGTACCCACAACAGTGGGCAAGCCATTTCCCCCCTGCCCTCAATCAGGACAGCCCACTCACCTGTCCACAACCAGGCACTTCTGCTTTCTTGCAGTGCAAGAAGCAGAAACATAAAATGGTAATTTTACCATTTTATGTTTCTGCTTCTCGCACTGCGAGAAAGCAGTGGGGCGATGCCCCTATGGAGGAGCCACCACTGCTTCTATCCCCATCAAAGTAAGTCTATCCAAATAATTTCACTGCACATCATACCACATAATTCCACTACACACAACCTACATCCACTCCACTTCAAGAAACATTATTAAAACACATTTACAACGCCTATAGCTCTAACTCTCGCAAATCTGAAACCTATTCCATTCGAAATTCTTCTTTAACTAGTAGTCGCGTTTGCAGAGAGGTGGAGAAAGGAGGCTGGGCCTCCGATGAGCGCTCAGGAATTCTGCTGCGTAGGACTTACAGGAGGTACCAGGAGGGCTTTGTGTCCATCAGGGGCAAAGTGGACTTCATCCCCAAATCATAGTGAGCCAGGAGGCTCCCGCTCTGTCATTGCAAAATGCAATGTCCTGGGGGTGGACACCCCAGGACATTTCTGGAGCCAGCCCTCCCTTCATATGAAAAGCCTTGGGGAGGTGGTGGTCCTTGCGGCTGGGGGATCTGCAACGGACACCTACTCATAATCAAAGTTTCCCTGGGGAGGTGGTGGTCCTTGGGGCAGTGTGGGGAAGGGCAGGAGCCCTCTCTCACACTTTATTTCTTTATTTATATTTAAGCCCTGAAGCGGTGGCAGTCCCCGGGGCTTGGGGGGTCCACGAGGTCCCCGCACATAATCACGGATGCCCCAGGGTGGTGGTGGTCCCCGGGGCAGTGTGGGGAGGGGCAGGATCCCCCCACACTTTCTTTATTTATATTTAAGCGCCAGGGAGGTGACGGTCCCCGGGGCTTGGGGGGTCCGTGCGACCCCCGCACATAATTACAGATGCCCCGGGAGTTGGCGGCCCCTGGGGCAGTGTGGGGGGCAGGAGCCCCCACACAGTTTTCTAAAAAAAGCCAGAGGAGGTGTGATCCCCGGGGCCGAGGGGAGCTGCGTGCTTGCCCCCTGCACATTATGAGCAAAGCCCCATGGAGGTTGTGGTCCCTGGTGTGCAGGGGCCCCCACGGGCCCCTGCTACATAAATTCTGATTGGCCCTGGGACCTGACCCACCCAGGGGCTTAAGGAAAACGAAGCACGGAAGTCTGCATGTTAATTTACATTTTTTTATTTTCTGCCAAATTCGCAAACCCAGCCCAACAGCGAAAGTTTTTTTCAAAAATGCTTTCTTTGGTCCTGGAGGACCTTGTAAGACGCCCTGAGCAGGCCAGTGTTTCTACCCTGCCCCCTTTTCTTGTTTTTCATCTATTTTCACTGTTTTCTTGTGACTCAGTCTTAGCGAGTCACAACATGGCTGTCAACAATTCCTGGTTTGGACTTTTAGCAGCCAATCAGAATGAAGCACGTGATAGGGAGGGTTCACAAAACCTCCCCGGTCACCAGATATCAATATTTTTTGTTTTTAAATTTCTCAGGAACCACTGAACGGATTTACACCATTTGAAGCAAGGAGTGCACTCTGGAACAGCCACCTCTCTGCCAAATTTGGTGCAATTCCGTTTTGCAGTTCGGGCTGTAGCCACGACAAAAGTTCCTAAGGAAATTAACATGGAGAAAAAGCATTTTGGGACCCCCCTTTTTTCTTGGCCCCCGCTAGCCGAATCACCCCAAAAAAGACAGGAGCTGACCGGAGCGCCCCATTAGTTTTGAAAATTCTGCGAAGGTGCGGCAACTGGCGCCAAAGATATTGGCAAATCAAAAAACGCTTTTCCTATGTAAACTAGGTCTAACTATAACTACCTACTGGCGACCGCCAGTAGGTAATATATATATATATCTATATAGGTAGATAGATATATATCTATCTATACAGATATGTATATCCACTGAAAAAAACAAAGATTAAAGTAATGTTATAGTTAGGTGATAGTGTCAATGACAATATTAACATATTGAAATAGAAAACCCACAGAAATTCACCAGTTATAGTTAGCAGCTCAAACTATAACTTGCGTCCCTGCCATGCACTGCTTATGACCTCACCTATGACATCACTAATGATATGTTCCATGTTCCATGACATCACTCATGATTTCTCAAATGACATCATAGAAGACATAAATGATGACATCATTCAAGAGTCATGTTTTTTCAGTGAATTCCAGGATTTTTTTGTAACGTAGAGTAATACTTAATTACCATAAGTAAATGCAACCACCCACAGTGTATGCCCAAATGTTGAATGCAGTGGGGTTTGGCTGCAGGGCCTGCCTGCGGTGAGGCCCTTCTGCCAACCCTGTCTCCATACAGCCAACCCCATGCTGTGCACAGACTTTGGCCGTGTGCAGTGGGGGGTTGGCCATAGGGTATGGCACTGGGAACCCCCACCCCAGGGCAGTTTGTTTCTTAATTAAAGGGGAGGGGATCTGCATGCCCCCTCCCCGTGCCCCATCTCCCTTGGCCATTTCTAAAAACAAAGGGGAGGAATGGCATGCGGCCCGCCTCCCTGAACTTCTTTAGAGGTGTGTATCTTTTACTATCCCCGGGGCCACCTATTTAAACAAAGGTCAGAAAGGCCGCAAGGCCAACATCCCCAAGCTTTGTTAGGCCCTTGGCACCCCCTCCCTTGAGGGCCACTATTTCACATAAAGGGAAGGGGCGGACATGACCCCCGCCCTGGGCGAAAGGGCCCAGTGCAATTTTTAGGGGGAAGGAGCATGTGGCCCCCTCCCTGAGCTGAAGGGCCCGGTTTAATGTTTATGAGGAGGAAGCATGGGGCCCATTGCAGCCCGGGGACCATATCCCCTGGGGAGCTGTGATATTAGTAAGAGGATGATGCACGCAACCTCCCTAGGCCGGTTTCGACCAAGGGGGCTCCATCCCCTGGGTTCCTGTACAGTAGAAGATTGGTGCCCAGGACCCACCAAGGGCACCCACCAAACTCTTGTTGGGGGCTGCAAGGTAGCCTCAAGGGCTCTGCGCCCCCAGCTGGCTCCCCATATACAGCAGGAGCTGACTGCTCCTACCTGTTGTGAGCAGCTCCTAATGCTGCTCCTTGCAGCCGGGAACAATATATTGATGTGTTTCCCTGCCTGCATCACTGCGGGGGACGGGGTCCTCGGTGGCTCAGGAAGGGAGATGCATGGCCTCTACCCCATTTGCTTAAGTAGTGGACCTGGGGGATGGGGTTCCTGTGGCCTTTAGAGACTTAGGGTGGGGGGTATGTGGGCTTCCTCTTCCTTTTAAACACATTTCTGCCCCCAAGTTGAGCTTCCCAGGGCCTTTAGAGGCTTGGGAGTGGAGCTCTGTGGACCCCTGCGCTTCAGCAAAGACTTCAGCATTGGGGGATGGGGTCCCCAAGGCCCCTAGAGACTAGGGAGGGAAACCACGCAGCCTCTCTTTCTTGTTTAACCCCAGAACATTTAATGTCGTCTTTACTAATTATTTTGTCCCCAAGGGTTTGCTCTACAGGTCCTATAACTAATGAATGCAGCCCAGGCCCACAATTTTATTTTTTTGATCCTGCCAGAGTTTTGCTGGCTCGCAGCATTTTTTGCTGATTTTGTTTTTTTTCTTTCTGGTCCCTCGGGTCCCGAATGTGACCTAGGTGGTCAAGGTAACCCTACCCTGCTTCATATATCTGTCTTTTTGTGTAACTTTAGGACAAGGGACTAAGTTCCCGGAGGCTTGTAATGGCTGGCAGCAAACTTTTGCTCCTGTTGCTGGCAGCCAATCAGAACGTTCACTCTTGTGGGAGTCTGACTCCTGTGGGAGTGAGATAGCCCAAGGAAAATAATGTTCCCTGTTCCAATCAGAATGCTGTATTTTTTAAATTGGCGCTCCCATGAGAGTTTTATCGAGACTCTTGCTAGCCCAGCCATCCAGATATACAGTTATTTTTTACCCTCAATTTCTCTAAACTACTGGACAGATTTAAATATGCTCTTTCTATAGAAAAGCAGACGTAACTATAGCTACCTAGTGGCAACCGCTGCTGAGTAACACATATATAAATACATAAATATATAGATACAGATATAGATAGATATAGATATATGTTCACTGAAAAAAAACTAAAGGTTAAAGTAAAGTTATAGTTAAGTGTGATAAAAAAATATGTTTTTGTTCAGAAAAAAATCCTTAGAAATTCACTGAAAAAAGTAAAGGTTAGAGTAACATTATTGTTACGTGGATATGTCAGTGACAACATTAACATACTCAATTAAAAAAACACAGACATTCACTAGTTACAGTTAGCAGAGCAAGCTAGAATTTGTGTCCCTGCCTTGTACTGCTTATGACCTCACATATTACATCACAAATGACATGTTCTAAGACATCATTTATGACATCACTGGTGACATCTTAAGTGACATCATTGATGAAATCACTTATGACATCATCCACCCTTTATGTGTAATGTGCAATATTGACCCTATGCCATCCCCTTCACGGGTAGTCTAGTTCACTTAACAAAAACAATTTCGAACAAAAACAGATCTTTTTATCACAGGCAACTAACACGTTACTTTAACCTTTGTTTTTTCAGTGAATTTCTAGTTTTTTTAATGTAAAGTAATATTTTATTACCTTACGTAAAGCCAACCCCCTGCCATGCATTGGCCTATGGCCAGGCCCTGCAGCAAACCCCCCACAGGCAGCCAACCCCACACTGCTTCAGGTCTTTGACTGTGCACACCAGGTGGTTGGCAACAGGACCTGACCTGTGGCCATCCCACCTGGAGCCAGCACCGGAATTGAGGGAAGGCGCATGTCCAAAATGGCAGAGCTAGTAGGTGATTTGTTACCTTTGTATACTCAGCAGCCATTTCAAAAGGGAAATGTGGACTCTGCTCTCAGACCAGGGGATGAGAAGAAAGAACCCACTCGTCTTGGACAGTCACTACAGAAGAGATTGTGCTTCAATAAATCAACAATGCATTCACCTTCATCGAGGATTTCAGATCGTTTTTCTTTTTTTTTTTCCTTCCACAGTAAATTTAAAAAAATACAGTACCTGAATCAATTCAGTTATTTCTTCATGCCGGTACATTCATATAGTCCGAAAATGGCCCCCACATATCCCTACAAATTTTTCGTTTATTCACCCCTTTAAAAAGCATACAGGCTAAATTCCAAATTAAATAGGCTGAACATTCTGCTTCGTTGTGTAGAAAAGACAATTGATAATATAGCCAGGGAAACAGAACAATATGAGAAGCACAACCAATTAAAAAACACAAGCTGAATTTATTCATAAATATACATCGTCATACTAAAAAAACAATTAATGCAAAGTCATGTGAACTCAATGTTCATAAAAAGCAGAAACAATCAATCATATATAAAAAATATATTTGTAACACATTTATACAAGAAAGCATGTATGAAAAAAGCATATATAGAAAAAGGGGTGGCGAACAATATAAAACAGGGGTGGCAAACAATATAAAACGACGCGCGTTTCGGCGTTAACAGAACGCCTTCATCAGGAGCCACAATCAATCTGTAAAACATATAAAATATATTAGAAACATGTAGGTGTTAAAGGTAACTCCCATCCTACTATCAATCAATGCATATACATATTGTTGTGCTTACATATCAAAGAAAATCCCTAAGGGCTGCAGCTAAACAATATAGCCACAACAGATACAGACTAATATATTTATATTTGAGCAGTAATTATGTATAGAACTGGGAAAATGCCAAAATGGGCGTTGGGGCAGAAAAGTATTCATCTTATCTTAGGGGCAGCTGTCATTAGCATTTAACACCCTTTCGAATGTGTGCATTTAGACCTATATCCTGTGGTAACCTTTCAATACCAAAAGGGAAACTGCATGAACATAACACTTTCATGAGGCCTTACCTAAAGAACACAGGATGGGTGTTCTCTATTTATTTTCGTTTTAATCCGACATCAATTGTCTTGGCAGGGAAATTTCTCACCTGACTATAAATATTTGTCTGAAAAAGATATATAGTCATAAGACATATGAGTCACCAAGTTGATCTAACGGGTACAAGAACCTATTTTACGCAAAGATGTGATCTATGCGTATTACAATTCTCAAGTTGTTTTTATTAAGGACATTCCTATATACAGTCCTGTATCTCAGAGCAAATTGCTCAAGATGTCTATTCTCATTGTTGTAGGACATTTAGTTTTTATAAATTTATCGCATTTTATATCTATTTTTCAAATAAAAGCATTGGTAATTTAGTTTATGGACTGATCTCCTATCCAAATTTAATCAATGTTACTGGATACTGTATTATTATTTCTTCAATACTCTTTGCATGCTATATTATTATATATATGGCAGAGTCTTACCCGCTAAAGTTAAGCAAACAACTGATGCGTCAAGATACGTTGGAAGAAACCAATGTTAAAACCGGGGCTGTAAGGCAAGATGAGAATGATGTATGGAGGATCACGAAGTTTATGCAGATATCAGGTCTAAATTATATCTTCCTACTAACTTACCATTAGCAAGTTCAGGTAATGCCTAGTTCAATTCGAACGGCGCCGCAATTAAAATGTATGCTGGCAATCCATGATATTCACCAAGAAACTGGAAACGGAAATGTGAAAAAATGCAGATGGTTATTTATATGCCCTACCACGACATAGAACAGTTGTCGATTTTATTCAACACTGAAGTAATATTCATGCCTCATATAAGGCTAGAGCCATGTTCCTAAAATGTATCAGAAACAAACTATCACGCTACCTATTACTAGTATGCCGTATTATCAGCATGCAAGGTAGAATCTTTTGAAAGTGCACCTAAGGTCCTGGTATGGTTAAAAGAAACATTCACACGCTAAGCGTGGTTTAGTATTTTCACGGAGGTATTTCTGAAAGACAATTCTTAACGGAGTCGAGTAGCAGGCTTACCGAAGTAAAAAATAGGGTGAGCCGTAGCTTCAACCCGACGAGAGCCACAGTCAGTGATTTATACTTGCTTCTCGTAGCCGTTGGTAATCGCTTGTTAAAAGCTGGAAAAAAGGTTTAAGAAAAGGAAGCGCTTGTCAGGGCTCCGAAAGGCAAATGCGCGTGAAGAAAGCAAACAGAACACCGCAGCGGCATGCTTCAAAGACGTTTGCTTACCGGGACGAGAGCCACAGTCAGTGATTTATACTTGCTTCTCGTAGCCGTTGGTAATCGCTTGTTAAAAGCTGGAAAAAAGGTTTAAGAAAAGGAAGCGCTTGTCAGGGCTCCGAAAGGCAAATGCGCGTAAAGACAGCAAACAGAACACCCCAGCGGCATGCTTCAAAGACGTTTGCTTACCGGGAAGGGTGCAACCAAGGCTGTGTCATCAACCTGCGGGCGCCGCGTTCTGAGCTTCAGTCGGCGTCCCGCAGCCGTTGGAAATGGTGATTGACCAGCTGGACGGGCTGACACACCTTAAGTAACAGTGATTGGAAGATATCCACCTCGTTTCTTAAAGGGGAACTGACTGATAACGGGGCAGGATGACGTGTCACAGCACTATCCCTAGATTGCGGGGCTACTTGTGTTTCAAATCTTACTCCGCTATTGACGTTCTATACACTAGTCTGTATAAACAGATTAGAACAATCCTTAAATTCAATATAGGAATCTGATAAGGATACAGATAGAATACCAAACGGAATGCTAATGAGGGAACTGCGATTGATATAGGCAGGTGGAAAGAAATGGATAAATTATCAGCACTTAAATGGGAATCCGTTATCATGGCAATTCACCATATCTATCTTTGATTACGTCCAATGTGGAATCTATCTGTATCCAAAAAAGTAGTCAGATTCAAGGAAGCCAACTCCTTATTATGATTATGTAGATGGAGGCACAATTATGGGAGGAGTGTTGGCAAGGGGGGACGGCGGCGGAGTGCAGGGGGGGGGTTTAGGGGGTGGAGGGCGGAGGGGGGGGGGGTTATTCCCAGTCGCGAGCCGTGTCAAGATGGTATTTGAATCTATTGCAAGCTATACTTAATGAACTAATTATATGGGTAAAAAACATGTATTTCACCCACATAACAAGGGGCAAAAAGATGTAAGTTTCTCATTAATCAGCGCAAATGGCATTCTCCCACGGAATTTCGTTGTTTAGTCCTTTCTTATGCGTGTCCAGGACAAAGATCCAAAAAACCTCGCGTTTTTTTCGAATTGCACATCCACCTTTATTGTCAGCAGTCTTGATTTTTTCTAGGACTCGCCAATGGATTTCATCTGGTTTGTGTTGAAACTCTAGGAAGTGTTTTACCAACAGCGCATTTAATTTCTGAGTTTTAATGGCAGATCTATGCTCTGTCAACCGTGTTTGGATAGATCTACCTGTTTCGCCAACATAACCCAATCCACATGGGCAGCTGATGAAGTAAACCACATTCGTGGTTTTGCAATTCCATAGATCAGTCGCTTTGAAGGTGGTGCCATTGTGTTTAAAAGTCTCTCCTGAAATGATGGTTTTACACGATTTACAAGAAGAGCAAGGGACCGTACCTCGTACAGGCAGATTCGTCAATATTGCTCTCTGAGTATGTGAACCATTGGACAGCTTGGAGTTAAACTTTGAGTGAACTATTTTGTCCTTCAAGTTCCGATTTCTCCTATGGGCGAATAAAGGTTTTGGCAAGACAGATGTAGAGGACGGGTTGCAGTTCAAAATATGCCAATTGGCATTGACAATCTGTCTTATACGTTCATTCATAGTAGAATGGGTAGTGACACAGACAATGCGATCATTAGTTTGTTTCTCTTTGGGGGCTAGCAACGCGTCGCGATCAAAAAATCGAGCACGTTTATAAGAGTCTCTTATTAATCTGTGGGGATATCCCCGGTCAAGAAATTTCTTTCGCATAATTGCTGCTTGCTTGTCAAAATCTGACAGATTTGAACAGTTCCTGCGGACCCTGAGAAATTGTGAGAAAGGAATACTTTCTCGTTGACATTTGGGGTGGAAACTGCTGAAATGCAGGAGGGTATTCCCAGCAGTTTCCTTTACAAATAAATCAACTTCTAATTTGTTATCTCTAACTCTGATAAGGAGATCTAGAAATTCCACTTGGTGTTCATCGTAGTGTGCAGTGAATTTCAAATTCACATTAGCCAGATTGATCCACTCCAAGAACTCAAGGAGAGTTTCTTTCCCATTGGTCCAGATAAAAAAGATGTCATCAATATATCTGGACCAATGGGAAATTGACTCAAAAAAGGGAGCTATTTCATTATATATGAAACATTCTTCAAAGTAAGACATGTATATGTTAGCTATGGAAGGAGCAACTGAGGCTCCCATGCTTACACCTCTGAGCTGGCGATAGATATTGTCTCCAAATTCGAAGACATTCTCTGTAAGAACTATAAATAAACAGTCTATGAGAAACTTCTTGGGGCAATTGATGTTGTGTGTATCTATGAACCAGTCCGTTGCTCTAATTGCTTCATCTATTGGTATATTACTGTAGAGAGATTCAATATCCATCGTTACAAGTATATCTCTCCCTGTTATGATGTTTAAATTCTCTACAGTATTAATCATGTGACAGGTGTCTTTGACGTAAGATTTAATCCTAGGGATATGGGGTCTCAAAAAATGATCGACAAATTTGGAAAGTGGTTCTGTCGGGGTACCAATTGTTGATACTATCGGTCTATATGGAGGGTTTTCAGAATCTTTGTGTATTTTCGGGAGACCATAAATACACGCAGTCTTAAATTTATTTGTATTAAGAAACTCATGCTCTTTTTCATTGATGTCACCATTAAGAAGAGCATCGTTAGTCAAGATACTAATTTTTTTGGTTATAGTATTAGTTGGATTGCAGTTTATCTGTAAATAGGTGGAACTATCACTCAGCATTCTTCTCATGTTCAGTTCATAGTCACTAGAGTTAAGGACAACGATGCCCCCTCCCTTATCTGCTCCTTTAATCGTAAGTTCTTTATTGACCATCAAATCCTTCAGGGCTAGTGATTGTTGCATGGTCAAATTATACTTCGGTTTAGGGATGAATTCTAGAGTCTTTTCTAATTTCTTTACAACCACCAGCTCAAAGGCCGCTACTTCAGGCCCTAATTGTTCTAGGCCGGGGGTGAAAGAGGAGGGAGGAGAGATATCATTGTTCCTTTGGTCTGTGGAATCATCTATATTATTTTCTTTATTTTGAAAGAATTTTCTTAATCTAATTTTCCTGAAAAATGCTATAATGTCCCTGTAAAGTTCAAAAGTATTCACAAAGGAGTGGGGTACAAAGGAGAGGCCCTTTGATAGTAGAGCTTCACTGGAGTCACTTAGTCTTGTAGAAGACAAGTTAAAAATGGGAATTATATCCCCTGACCCCAATATTGTCTGTTGCGAGTTTCTCTGATAAACTGGGGTTCTTGCTGTTGATGTTGTGGGTGTTGCTGATGTTGTTGATGTTGTTGGTGTTGCTGATGTTGTACTTGATGTATATGTTGATTCGTCTGAAAATTCCCCCTCGATTGTCCCTGATTTTGGAATCTCACCCTGGGGCGACCGCGCCGAGGCCCCCTGTTCGATAAAAAAGGGCGTCGTTGAGGTCTGGAGTTGGGGTATGTAAACCCGCCGTCTGACTCATAGTATGTATTACTAGAGCCTTCACCTTCCGAGTCGGAAGAATCAGTAAAATTATTGATTCTTTGTTGAGCATTACCTGACTCATTGGTGTAATGGTTCTGTTGGTAAAAGTCTTTATGAAGATAGGGGTAAGCAGCTTCTTCTGAATAAAATCTCTTATCTTTGTTTAGTTTATCTGTTTTACGTTTAATCAGATAATTGCTGAATGATTCTAGGTCTTTATTATATTCCTCTATCTTTTTGATGGCATCATCAACTCCAGTGAGTTGTTTCAATTTTTCTTCTAGTTCATCTATCTCTTTTTTTATCTCTAAGGCTAGTTCTTTTGATGTTGCCACTATCAGTATCATAAGATCACGAGAACAGCGGTTCGCTATGAAACTCCATTTTTCTAAAAACGGTCTATGGTGTACGAAAAGGCCTGGTATGTTCCGTACCCTTAGTCCGTTGGGAATGACTCCTGATTTTAAATAGGCTATCATGAATTCCCCATGGGCTTCCATGCGAATTAGTTTTTTCTTGAGGTCTAGTAATTTCTTACCTTCATCCTGTCCTCTAGTCGATGAGTTAGTGTTGTTGGTGGGAATCGATGTACCAACTAACGTTTCGAATTCCTCATCCGTAAATCCGAAAGTTTTCATGTTGGCCATCACTGCAAGAGATGGATGAGGGACAACAGGGTGAAAGGAGTAATGGCGGAAGGAGGGGGAGAAGGGGAGATAATGACTTACTGCTCAAATATAGTACAATCAATGGCAACCACAAATTGGGGTAGAACAGGCCCTGCACAGACAGGCTGTGGGAAAAATTAATGCAAACAACAAGGACCCCCTGTTTAAGTACTGGATTTGTAATACAGGGAAATAAACATTGTGTAGAAAAGACAATTGATAATATAGCCAGGGAAACAGAACAATATGAGAAGCACAACCAATTAAAAAACACAAGCTGAATTTATTCATAAATATACATCGTCATACTAAAAAAACAATTAATGCAAAGTCATGTGAACTCAATGTTCATAAAAAGCAGAAACAATCAATCATATATAAAAAATATATTTGTAACACATTTATACAAGAAAGCATGTATGAAAAAAGCATATATAGAAAAAGGGGTGGCGAACAATATAAAACAGGGGTGGCAAACAATATAAAACGACGCGCGTTTCGGCGTTAACAGAACGCCTTCATCAGGAGCCACAATCAATCTGTAAAACATATAAAATATATTAGAAACATGTAGGTGTTAAAGGTAACTCCCATCCTACTATCAATCAATGCATATACATATTGTTGTGCTTACATATCAAAGAAAATCCCTAAGGGCTGCAGCTAAACAATATAGCCACAACAGATACAGACTAATATATTTATATTTGAGCAGTAATTATGTATAGAACTGGGAAAATGCCAAAATGGGCGTTGGGGCAGAAAAGTATTCATCTTATCTTAGGGGCAGCTGTCATTAGCATTTAACACCCTTTCGAATGTGTGCATTTAGACCTATATCCTGTGGTAACCTTTCAATACCAAAAGGGAAACTGCATGAACATAACACTTTCATGAGGCCTTACCTAAAGAACACAGGATGGGTGTTCTCTATTTAATTTTAATTCGACATCAATTGTCTTGGCAGGGAAATTTCTCACCTGACTATGAATATTTGTCTGAAAAAGATATATAGTCATAAGACATATGAGTCACCAAGTTGATCTAACGGGTACAAGAACCTATTTTACGCAAAGATGTGATCTATGCGTATTACAATTCTCAAGTTGTTTTTATTAAGGACATTCCTATATACAGTCCTGTATCTCAGAGCAAATTGCTCAAGATGTCTATTCTCATTGTTGTGGGACATTTAGTTTTTATAAATTTATCGCATTTTATATCTATTTTTCAAATAAAAGCATTGGTAATTTAGTTTATGGACTGATCTCCTATCCAAAAACCAAAAAGTGAATTGCAAAACCACGAATGTGGTTTACTTCATCAGCTGCCCATGTGGATTGGGTTATGTTGGCCAAACAGGTAGATCTATCCAAACACGGTTGACAGAGCATAGATCTGCCATTAAAACTCAGAAATTAAATGCGCCGTTGGTAAAACACTTCCTAGAGTTTCAACACAAACCAGATGAAATCCATTGGCGAGTCCTAGAAAAAATCAAGACTGCTGACAATAAAGGTGGATGTGCAATTCGAAAAAAACGCGAGGTTTTTTGGATCTTTGTCCTGGACACGCATAAGAAAGGACTAAACAACGAAATTCCGTGGGAGAATGCCATTTGCGCTGATTAATGAGAAACTTACATCTTTTTGCCCCTTGTTATGTGGGTGAAATACATGTTTTTTACCCATATAATTAGTTCATTAAGTATAGCTTGCAATAGATCCAAATACCATCTTGACACGGCTCGCGACTGGGAATAACCACCCCCCTCCGCCCTCCACCCCCTAAACCCCCCCCCTGCACTCCGCCGCCGTCCCCCCTTGCCAACACTCCTCCCATAATTGTGCCTCCATCTACATAATCATAATAAGGAGTTGGCTTCCTTGAATCTGACTACTTTTTTGAATACAGATAGATTCCACATTGGACGTAATCAAAGATAGATATGGTGAATTGCCATGATAACGGATTCCCATTTAAGTGCTGATAATTTATCCATTTCTTTCCACCTGCCTATATCAATCGCAGTTCCCTCATTAGCATTCCGTTTGGTATTCTATCTGTATCCTTATCAGATTCCTATATTGAATTTAAGGATTGTTCTAATCTGTTTATACAGACTAGTGTATAGAACGTCAATAGCGGAGTAAGATTTGAAACACAAGTAGCCCCGCAATCTAGGGATAGTCCTGTGACACGTCATCCTGCCCCGTTATCAGTCAGTTCCCCTTTAAGAAACGAGGTGGATATCTTCCAATCACTGTTACTTAAGGTGTGTCAGCCCGTCCAGCTGGTCAATCACCCTTTCCAACGGCTGCGGGACGCCGACTGAAGCTCAGAACGCGGCGCCCGCAGGATGATGACACAGCCTTGGTTGCACCCTTCCCGGTAAGCAAACGTCTTTGAAGCATGCCGCTGCGGTGTTCTGTTTGCTGTCTTTACGCGCATTTGCCTTTCGGAGCCCTGACAAGCGCTTCCTTTTCTTAAACCTTTTTTCCAGCTTTTAACAAGCGATTACCAACGGCTACGAGAAGCAAGTATAAATCACTGACTGTGGCTCTCGTCCCGGTAAGCAAACGTCTTTGAAGCATGCCGCTGCGGTGTTCTGTTTGCTTTCTTCACGCGCATTTGCCTTTCGGAGCCCTGACAAGCGCTTCCTTTTCTTAAACCTTTTTTCCAGCTTTTAACAAGCGATTACCAACGGCTACGAGAAGCAAGTATAAATCACTGACTGTGGCTCTCGTCGGGTTGAAGCTACGGCTCACCCTATTTTTTACTTCAGTAAGCCTGCTACTCGACTCCGTTAAGAATTGTCTTTCAGAAATACCTCCGTGAAAATACTAAACCACGCTTAGCGTGTGAATGTTTCTTTTAACCATACCAGGACCTTAGGTGCACTTTCAAAAGATTCTACCTTGCATGCTGATAATACGGCATACTTTAGAATAGTAATAGGTAGCGTGATAGTTTGTTTCTGATACATTTTAGGAACATGGCTCTAGCCTTATATGAGGCATGAATATTACTTCAGTGTTGAATAAAATCGACAACTGTTCTATGTCGTGGTAGGGCATATAAATAACCATCTGCATTTTTTCACATTTCCGTTTCCAGTTTCTTGGTGAATATCATGGATTGCCAGCATACATTTTAATTGCGGCGCCGTTCGAATTGAACTAGGCATTACCTGAACTTGCTAATGGTAAGTTAGTAGGAAGATATAATTTAGACCTGATATCTGCATAAACTTCGTGATCCTCCATACATCATTCTCATCTTGCCTTACAGCCCCGGTTTTAACATTGGTTTCTTCCAACGTATCTTGACGCATCAGTTGTTTGCTTAACTTTAGCGGGTAAGACTCTGCCATATATATAATAATATAGCATGCAAAGAGTATTGAAGAAATAATAATACAGTATCCAGTAACATTGATTAAATTTGGATAGGAGATCAGTCCATAAACTAAATTACCAATGCTTTTATTTGAAAAATAGATATAAAATGCGATAAATTTATAAAAACTAAATGTCCTACAACAATGAGAATAGACATCTTGAGCAATTTGCTCTGAGATACAGGACTGTATATAGGAATGTCCTTAATAAAAACAACTTGAGAATTGTAATACGCATAAATCACATCTTTGCGTAAAATAGGTTCTTGTACCCGTTAGATCAACTTGGTGACTCATATGTCTTATGACTATATATCTTTTTCAGACAAATATTTATAGTCAGGTGAGAAATTTCCCTGCCAAGACAATTGATGTCGGATTAAAACGAAAATAAATAGAGAACACCCATCCTGTGTTCTGTAGGTAAGGCCTCATGAAAGTGTTATGTTCATGCAGTTTCCCTTTTGGTATTGAAAGGTTACCACAGGATATAGGTCTAAATGCACACATTCGAAAGGGTGTTAAATGCTAATGACAGCTGCCCCTAAGATAAGATGAATACTTTTCTGCCCCAACGCCCATTTTGGCATTTTCCCAGTTCTAAACATAATTACTGCTCAAATATAAATATATTAGTCTGTATCTGTTGTGGCTATATTGTTTAGCTGCAGCCCTTAGGGATTTTCTTTGATATGTAAGCACAACAATATGTATATGCATTGATTGATAGTAGGATGGGAGTTACCTTTAACACCTACATGTTTCTAATATATTTTATATGTTTTACAGATTGATTGTGGCTCCTGATGAAGGCGTTCTGTTAACGCCGAAACGCGCGTCGTTTTATATTGTTTGCCACCCCTGTTTTATATTGTTTGCCACCCCTTTTTCTATATATGCTTTTTTCATACATGCTTTCTTGTATAAATGTGTTACAAATATATTTTTTATATATGATTGATTGTTTCTGCTTTTTATGAACATTGAGTTCACATGACTTTGCATTAATTGTTTTTTTAGTATGACGATGTATATTTATGAATAAATTCAGCTTGTGTTTTTTAATTGGTTGTGCTTCTCATATTGTTCTGTTTCCCTGGCTATATTATCAATTGTCTTTTCTACATAATGTTTATTTCCCTGTATTACAAATCCAGTACTTAAACAGGGGGTCCTTGTTGTTTGCATGAACATTCTGCTTCTCCATTGAAAAAAAGAAGGAGGATCCACTTGAGGCCAAGCGGCAGCAAAGCACAATCTTGCTTCAGTCATAGCAATAAATATAAGATGACGATGTTTAAAGAATTCCCCACCCCTACTAAATTGGATATCTATCCCCAAAAGCATAGTTACAGAAGTTATAATAATTGTTTTGCCAATCAAATCACTTAAGAATGTTTCAATATCAGCGCAAAAAAACTTCAGCTTTCCACAATTAATGTAAAATATGTAACAAATCCGCATCATCATCATTACATCGGAAGCATTTCCCATTATGTCCAATTTTCCACTTGGCCATATATGCCGGAGTGTAATATGAATTAAAAATAGTTTTAAAGCATTGTACACGCAAATTGGCTGACATTAAGGATTCTTTTGATAATGCAATAACATATTCTAACAATGGGGCCTCCATCAATAAAGTTTCAGACCATTTATCCCGTTTTCTCTGCAAATCATCTTGCCTATATGCTAATAACAGCTGATAAACCTCTCCAATTTTTGCCTGGCGTTGTATAGCATTTATAACTAAATTGGGAGTACATACAATCCTTCGCCGTATTATAAAATCACGGATTTGTAGGTATTTAAAGAAATATTGTTTCGGTAAATTAAACAAACAAGATAACTCAATAAAAGACATTACTGCCCCATCAGCTCCTATGAAGTCCCCCAATTGGACAATCCCTCGTGCCCGCCAACCTGTTGCTAAAGCATCCCAAAAAATTGGAGGTAATAATTTAATAGCATTGGTTGGAGTATACCAAGACACTTGGGATAATTTTACAACCTTTTTCCAGACATTTAAAGCTGATGATAAAACCTTGAACCTGGTACGTTTAAAGTAGCTCCCATCTATTTCTTTGAATAAAGATTGTCTGGTTTCTGATCCTAGCAACATTTGATAAATTGAGGGTGCTTCTGCCACATTAAGTAAATATTCTCCAGTCAACATTATCCTCAACCTTAAAAGAAAACATGTATAAAAATACAACGTAAAATCTGGCATAGGTAACCCCTCTCGATCAACTGGAAGAGTAAGGAATCGCATAGCCCTTCTTGGTTTTCCCGGGGCCCAAATAAATTTTGAGCAAATAGCGTGTAGTTGTTGGAGTTGAGGTACCGTAAACTCTAAAGGGACTGCTCTAAATAAATATAAGACCTTTGCTAGCACATTCATTTTAACCACCTTTACCCTGCCAATTAGTGTAAGATGTAGTCGTGACCATTTGTCAAGAGAATTCTTAATATTAGCCACTAATACCCCCCAATTACATCCAGTATTTCAAGCATGGATGAACGCACTTTTATACCCAAGTATAACACTTCCTTTTCCACACATGGATCATTCATTGTGATAGAATCTGAAGTCAATATTTGTGTTTTTGTTGCGTTCAGTTTGTACCCAGATGCTTGACCAAATATTATCGCCAATTGTTGTATCTCTTGTAGTGCTAGAACAGGGTCTGAAGAAGCTATCGCAACATCGTCTGGATAGGCGAATATGGTATATGGAATATTCTGTACTACAACTGGTGTAATCCGGACATTATCAGCCAGCAACTCAAAAAAGGGGTTAATATAAAGGGCAAATAATAATGGTGAACTGGGGCACCCTTGTCTGGTGCCTCTAGAAATATTAACTGTCTTAGACATTAGACCCATCATAGAAATGTTAGTTACTGGTGAAGTATATAACACCTGAATGGCCGTCAGAAAGCGTTGACCGAAACCTGAGAGTCGCATTAATTCCCATAAATATGTCCATTCTACACGGTCAAACGCTTTCTCCGCGTCTAGTAAGATCAAGCCAAGATCACGTCTCTCCACTTGTGCAATATCTAATAATGTCACTACCTTGTTGATATGTGAATTGGTACTATGGCCTGATATGAAACTGTGTTGCATTCGTGATACCAGTGAAGGAATAACCCTAGATAGACGAGTGGCCAGTATTTTCGAATAGATCTTACTATCACAATTTAATAGTGATATTGGTCTGTATGAGCCTACCAACTCTGGATCTTTGCCTTTTTTATTAAATACTACTATAGTAGCTTCTGCCCATGACTGCGGTTCCCGTTCTGCTTGTGCAGCCCTAAAAGTTTCAAGCATTTCGAATTTAATTACACCAAAAAAGAGCTTATAAATTTCCCCAGGTAATCTATCTGGCCCGCAGCTTTTCCCAGAGCTAAGCCCTTAACTGCTGTCTCTAGCTCTTCCATGGAGATAGGTTCTTCTAAAGCCAATATATCAATAGGATCTAGATATTTCAAAGTTCCTTCAGTTAGCTTAAAAAACTCTCTGTGGTCTTGCGGTTGTGCAGTATATAGCTCAGAGTACAATCTATGAAATAATGATAACATCCCTTCAGAATGTAGACAAATTGTCCCATCACCAACTTTCAAGGCTTTAATCCTACCCATAGCTTCTTTCCTGCGTAGCTTCCACGCCAAGCATCGTCCCACCGATTCTCCGTATTTGTGCATTTGTTTTTTATTAACTAGGTATTTTCATGCGTTATCTATATGCTAAATCCCTTGAATTCTCGCTCTTACTTGTTCAACCATTTCTTCAGACTGTACAATATTATTTGCCCCTAGTTTAACACAATCCACTAACTTTGCTTCCGCCTCCTTTAACTGTTCATATAATGCATGTAACTCTAGTTTTTTCACTCGATTCTGTCCAAAAACAAAACTTGAAAATTCCCCCCTCAAGCTCGCCTTAAATGAATCCCAAACGGTGGTACAGTGAGTTGAATTCCTATTGTTGATTAAAAATTCACTAATCCATTGGGCCAACTGTTCTTTGAATCTCTCATTCGCACAAAGTTTACGGTCAAATGAAAACATCCTTAAAGGTAGGGTTTGACTTTTAGCTTTAAGTGTCATTGAAATCAGTGAATGATCGGACGTAATCCTTGGAAACACTTGAATTGAAGCCTCATCTTTCCAAGATGACGAAATGAAAAAAATAATCTAAACGGGCAAATTACTTATGGGGATATGAATAATAGGTGAACCCAAGAATTGCTGGATTCAAATAACTCCACAAATCTATTAGCGCGTGATCAATAATAAAGTTACACAAAGCTTTAAATACACTGGGTTTCCGTCCTTTATACTTTCGCAGACCATCATATAATTCAGTATTCGTTAAATTAATATTCATATCACCATAGTATGATGTAAGAGTGGTAAATCCCATGACGCTAATTCCACATTTAGTTCCTCCAAAACAGAGGATTCATGCAGGTTAGACCCATATACAACACAGATTGTGAACTTAATATGCCCAAAAAGACATTGTGCAAAGAGGATTTCAGATCGTTTTTCAATGTGTAATTGTAGAGAAAACACACTGTACATCAGCCTGGAAAATGGGCGTGAACACCGTTGCATACTAACAACATGGAAGGGGTATGGCGAAACAGGTGGAATTTCTTAGTCATTTGGCCCCTTTGCATACCCAGCAGCAATTAAAAGGGATAACCATGGACTCTGCTCTCAGACTAGGAGATGACAAGAAAGAAGCCACTCATCTTAGACAGTCCCTACAGAAGTGATTGCGCTCCAATAAATCAATGATGCATTCACCTACACCAAGGATTTCAGATTGTTTTTCCATGGGCAATTGTCGAGAAAGCACACTCTAAATCAGCCTGGATAATGGTGGGAACACCGTTGCATACTACTATCGAGGAAGGGGCGGGGGCCAAACGTGCTGAGCTTCAAGGTGATTTTGCATATTTTTTCTAAAGAGATGGGGTGCTGCGCAACCTTCTCCAGAGCCAATTTTGGCCCCAGCCACCCATCACCTGGGGGCCCAGTTTAATATAGGTGGGTGCCCACCAAAGCCACTCACCATGGACCATAATGGGGGTTTCGAGGGGAACGCTAGCGCCCTCCCGGCCCCAACTGGCCCCCCGCATGCTGCAGGAGCCAGCAATGCTCCTACCCAGAAAGAGCATCTCCTTAAGCTGCTCCCTCCGGGCAGGAACAATATCTTGATCTGTTTCCCATGCCACAGCAGTACAGGCAGAGAAACAGATCAAACTTTGTGTTTGTTCCCGTTTGGCTGGAGTTTTGAAAATGCTCCCACCAGGCAGGGCCAAACACAAGTTTCACTGTCTCACCGGTGAGGGCAGGGAAACCACTGTGTCCCGGGGTGGGTTCCTGGGGCGCAGTTTGTGAGCCGGCCCCAGACAATGGTTTCCCTAAAGCCATTAATGGCTCAGGGTGGGGGCCAAGTGGCCCATCTTTCCCTTTTTTTGTAAGTTACGGCCCTAAGGGTGGGTGCCCTTCCCTTTAATTAAATTAATCAGCCCTGGACACTTAATTTCTAAAAATCTACTGAATGGATTTACACCAAGTCCTAAAAAGCACAATCTGCTATAGCCTGAGATTTTGTGTTTTGGGACCCCCCCCTTTTTTTATCAGGCCGCTGCTTGACGGATCATTCAGGAAATTTCCATGCATGAACTAGTCATGCCCCACACTAGCTATATAATATATATTCGTTGGAATGGCATGTGGGATAAAGACAGCTTTATAAACCTGTCTTCTTCTGAAGTATCACTCCCACGTACTCAAGCCACACTATGTGGTAAGCAGTATCTCCAGCCCTGTTTCCTGGCATTAATGCGCTGTAACAGTCTTTTGAAGTGGCTGTATTCTTGTCTAGCAAGCCAGCATATCACGCCCAGTTGCGATACTGGTTAAATTCCAGCTATCTTTCAGGATTAACAAAGTACACTGTTTAAAATATACTTCACTACAGTTACTAAAGATCTGCCTTCGGTATTGTACTGAATTAGATTTTTGACCAACAATATAAAGTAATATTCAAGCACTTTTATTCACATTTAGACTTGCTCATGGAAAACTTAGCCTACCCAGTGATGCCTGACAACTTTTCACTGTACGGACATAATTTCTTTAATATTTAATTTGTCCCACTTTCATACATTAAGCATCTAGTCCTGTGGGTTGAAAAGGCACACTTAGGGGTGATATACCTAGTTTATGAAAGTAGGTAGGTAGCTAAATTACACAATAAAGCACTTTTGCTTGTCACGGTTAGTGCAGTGGTTTTAAAACAACAGTTTAGCTAGTGCATAGTGGTGTTCTCTGGATCTATACATTTTAGCCATACATGCGCACCATGGCCAACCTAAAAAGTTATGCAAGACCATTGATAACAACAATGTTTACAATACATGTTTAGGGGAAAAGCAAACATGATGTGGCAAGGAATGACAGTCTGTCAGGTTTCACAGAGAACTTATTGGCCCCCACAGCCCATCTCCAAGTGCTCCTTACAACTGAGACCTGTAGGATATGTATCAGGTTACAAAGAGGCTGAGAAAATAGGGACACCAAACAAGGAAGGAGATGGAGTAAATGGACACTGGCCACCGATAAAAGAAAGCTAGAGAAAACAAGATAAATAGGTTACAGTAGGAAAAGATGTACATGTTGTATATAGATATGTTATAGCAATGTTTCTACATGCATACAAAAGTGTACACCTCTCCTAATCTGGGGTGGCATAGAACCCGCCAAACAATGTCTCAAGGAAATCCAGACAGCAGCACGTCACTGAGCAAATGGGAGAGGGGAAAACCGAGGGACAAGAAACAAGGAAAACAGGACTAAGCATGCAAAATACCAAGAAGGAGAAGAAAGGAAGGTATGGAAAGAAAAGAAACCCGCACTACAAAGAGTTGGCTGGGTGTGAAATCGGACTAGTAACCCATCAGCACACACTGTTGCCAGGCAAAACAGATCTCTCGCCTCATATGCTGTCAGAAACACCTGTGCCTATTGTGATCTACTGGATCTACTTTTTCTCTGCTGCTCTCTGTTTTCTGCTGCACTTTAACGCTGCTGAGCTGTGCCAAGAAGCAGGCTTGAGCTGTGGTGCAGAGTCCGTGAAGGGAGACAGGCTGATGACAACGAGCTTTGACAAATGAAGGAGTGAGAGGGCATACGTTTTTATTGGTCTGCCACTTACTCTTCATCAATCTTAGTAAGCAAACGAGGCTGCAAGACCGGAAGTCCTATGAAGTGAGAAGCCGCCAAGAGAGTGACAGTTATTCTTTTTTGTTGTCCCTTTGGTTTTTTAAGCAAGGGGCTGGTGAGCTGCTCACATACCCTTGCCACATTCTCGCCTTGTATGTATGAACGCACAGGATGAGACTTACAGTGGATCCCATGAGAACA
Source organism: Lissotriton vulgaris (assembly GCF_964263255.1). Taxonomy (NCBI): domain Eukaryota; kingdom Metazoa; phylum Chordata; class Amphibia; order Caudata; family Salamandridae; genus Lissotriton; species Lissotriton vulgaris. The sequence continues at coordinate 1,518,651,452 of NC_141691.1, forward strand.
GTGTTTCTTTGCCATACTTAGGAAAGATAAGAAAACAGACGTTGACTATAGAGTCCATACATCTCCCACCTACACACACCACAGCACCCACATATTTAGGAAGACTAGTCAGAAATATGTTGATGTGGACCTCTTTGTCCCGATGAGCCTACTATCTACACACCATTTCCATATTGCAGTCATGTTTGTGTACTGAGATGAACAAGCCCTAAACACTAAGTGCTGCCTGCTAGTCTGACATGCCACCTCCCTTCAAACTCTCAGAAGCAGATATGGAGCCTCTGATTGATGCTGTTTGTTGCCACCATAACATGGGGCTGGCCTGGGAAATCCATTTGATTGGCGCACTGTAAATTTACAGATTTGTTCCATGAAACAGTATTGAGGGAATACAGTCAGAGCAGGAATCAGGCCAAGGAGAACGAGCACCAAACACTGATTGGGTGCCTATTTGTCGAACCGCGACCTGGCCTGATACCCAAGTTCGTCATGCTGAAGCTCTGGAGCCTTTTGTTGTTGACAAGACTTCTAGGAGTTCACAGAAGCCTCCCGCTGGATGAAGCCGCTATCGTCAAATCCAAACTTTACCTGTCGAGGAGACCCGCTCGACGCAGAAATAAAAAGCTCCAGACTAAGTATCCGATCCGCGCTCCATCACAGTCAGCCTGAAACTTTGACTTTGTCCCAGTATAGTGTGACCAGATGTCCCAAGTTGACACTTTTGACTTTTAGGCACTAGAAAGTGTTTATTCTTTAAAAATTCATATCTCCAGTTCCCTATCTTGGATGTTTGCAGTTTTGGAGTCATTTAAATAATAAAAATATTTCCTATTTTTATAAATTGGAGTTGGATTTTCATTGTGTGTTGGGCCTTACTTATTTAATGTATTGGTGTTTTTTAATGCTTTACACACCTGTCTCATAAGTTAAGCCTGACTGCTTGCAACCACCTTCCAACACTGACCTCAACTTTAACACTCAAATCTCCAGCGTCATAAGCACTCGCTCTCTCCAACTCGGAGTACTATGATGCATTATGCAATGCTTACCTTGTACTGGTTGCCAGTGCCATTTTTAAGTCAGTTTAGACAATGGGCACTGAGCCTTCCTTGGTCTGCATAGAAAACAGACTAGCCACCTGCAAAAAGTACAAAACACCTATGAGATAAAGCGAAATTCCTCATTTTGCAACTGTAAAACACTTAACTGTAAAGTGCTAACTAAAATCTCGAAATAAGATAAACACATTTAATCCAAAATTTCCAATAGGTAATCACACTTTACTTTAATGTTTAGGACAATGAGAGCCTGTTTTCGCGTTTAAAGTCTTGCTTTGTTCGAGATGCGTATCTCTTACCTCCCACTGCAGATTATGTAATTTTCCAGACGCCTTCTGTTAGCTAGTGAATAGGTATTTGTTATGAATTAGACAATTTATTGTGAGTTTCTCACCAGGAGGAATGGAAATGGCAGGAAACGCTACTTTTAAGAAGAACTGTCTGAACCACAAGATTCTGTTCAAAGTAACAAACCAATGACATGGTTGTGTAGGATCCATTGTGAAGACCTGAGAAACTGGGGAGTTTAACTGCTCTCACCCTTTGCAGGAGAACAGTTGTTCCTGAAAGTAGGGATGAGGTGAAACGTTGCAACTAACGTTTTGTTGACTTATATTAGCGTGTGTTCCTTAGACCAAAAAGCTATCTTGCTGCAGAACATATGAGGCAGATCTTAGAAATCCTTGCTGACTTTGAGCTGAAAAGACCCTTCTTCTCTCCTAAACTCCACTGCTTGAGTGCTAAGACTTAGGGGGTCATTAGGATGACGGGCAACTTAGTCCACCTGCCATCCCATCGGGGATGGGACCGCCTGCCATAAGGGCGAGGGTCTGTGGGGGGTATTAGGATGCGCCCGCCACAGTAGAGGGCGCATCATGCATGTTTAACATTGCGGCGGGCGGTGTTTACACCAGCACCCGCCGCAATGTTAAAAATGCATGTTTTGCATTTGCATACACAAAGCGGCATGCACCGCGTGGTTCGTGACGCATTGTGTATGCAAATGCAGGGTGATGCTACAGGTATCCACCATGTGCACCCTCCACCTCGCCTTCACCATGGGGGCCTGCAACGGGCCCCCAAAGTAAAGACCGCATGGCATTGCTGCCATGGAAAGACATTGCAAAATGCCCATCCTGATATGGCTGGGGGTGTCTGATAGACACCACCACCATATAAACCCTTGCGACCGGGGCGGAAAAGCGACGGACGGTCTTTCCGTCCGTCGCGGACCCCCCAGCCATGTTAATATGGCAGGGGGGTCATTGCAGCAAGGTGGGTGAAGCGCTGCAAGGAGTGAGAGTTCAGTCAGAGAGTAGAGTGCAGAGATCGGTTAACTGTCGTGAAGTTTTGCGCTAGGATTGGATGGTGAGTCATTAGGTGTTGCGTTGTGATAGCTCCACAAAGGAAAGGATTATGCTGAGATTCAGTGTGAATATCGATCTGTTTTGAATTGTGATTTGGACAAAACATTAAAAATATTTCAATTGAATTTGCTCATTTCATTGTTGAATAGTTATAATCATGAAATATTTCAGAGCTCTTAGGGATTTATTGAAGCGTGATGTGTGAATCCCTTTTTGTGAGAGTGAGGAGGCTTCAACTGAAGGTATGCCAGATCATTACATGGTCCCATGAATAGGGCTATATATATGTTTTTGGCTTCATCAATGGGACAAGATCTCCAAAGAGGAGGAAGCATTAAGATTTACACCACATGGTACATTTGATCTAAAGGTTACTGAGAATTTGAGGGGAATACCATATGACATGAAACCACCTCCAAGATCTGTACAATAAGAAGCATCAAATGCTTAGGAGCATGCAGCACATGCAAAAGAGGGAGAAAATATCAGAATTGAGCAAAGACAGCGGTGCATAATTATGCTGATGGGGTGAAGAACAGCAAAGGGGGAAGAAATGTGTAGTTGATGGAGCTAGAATGTACCCAATATTGACAAAAGAGAAGCCTAAAAAGAATCAGAAACTGAAAATTGTAAATTGAAAAAGCTGATGATGATTCTAGTGATGATCTTTTGGCTTATCTGTTGTCCTCATGTCCTCCGCATTACTTCTCCTGCATCAATGTCACAAGCCATATCAGCTCAGTCTGTAACAATTCCTGTTGTTTTTGCACCAGTAACCATGACCCAAAATCCTGCTGTTTTAGAAGCTGTAGATGGAGTAGCCACAACAGGGTTTATTCCAACGTCTCAAAACTCACACAACATTTCCAATCTCTAAGAGAAGGCAGAAAGCTTGTTTTTATGACTTCAGTTGGTCAAGGGGGAATTGGACTATTTGCAAATTAGATTTTAACCCCATGGTTTTAGGAGACTACATAGAGTAGAGGGACAGGAGAGATTGAGTTTCTATCCACAAGTGAAGAGAAGGTTAGACCCTTAGAGGTGTTCCCACAGAGAGAGTAGGAGGTAAAACCCCAAGTATATCCCCCTATTAAACCTACAACACACAAAACTACTTGAGGTTATTTAATGTCCCTGCTACCCATTTAATTGTTAGGACTTCTTTCGGAGAGGGTTATCAAAAGATTTTTGAGAGGTCGTCTCACTCTTAACTTATCAAGTCATGCTTCGACATTTGACATTGGAGTAGGAACAATGCCACCCCAGCGGACTCAACCAAGGCAAGCTACTCATAATCCTGGGAGTTCTGAGAAATCGGTTGCCAGGACAATGTCTGGGGTCCTGTTGATTTGGCAGGAAAATACATTATTAAAAATACTTAGAGATATACTCAAAACCTACTGATAAAGAGTTCCTCTGGTATGGTTAAAAACATGGACGTTGGGTTAGCATGAAAACCAATTAATCACTTAACCCCAGGTTATTTATTTTGTTACCAACATGTTTTGAACCCTAAACTAGCCTAAAATTGGTCTTGGGCCTTCTTCAGGGTATAAATAATTATAGTTATTAATATAAGCACACTGTGCATGCAGGGTGAATACTAAACCCTACCAGTTCCCTTGTGCTTTTCACACCACCCGAAGGTATGCTATACTACGGGCTTCATGGTATATTGTGGGGGGTGCTGCTTCGTAGTCACACATTCATCAGAAGGTCAGCGCTTCCATTACACCTACAGGTGTTCCCTTCAATGCTGTATTGCTGGAGTCTCCCATAGGGACATTAAATAAACTAAAGTAGCTTTGTGTGTTATAAACCCTTAGATGTACCATGATTAAAAGTGGACTTGGAAGAAATCATTAGGCGATGTTTAGACATCTCACATCTCAATCAATACCTGGAAAATGAGCTGATAAATCTGAGTAACACGATTACTCGGCATGCAGGTACGACACATGAGAAATTAACTGAATTGGCAGGAAAATATGAGGTAGATTTCTCTAGGAGTATTGCTTTGCAGAAAGGTGACAGCACACAATTGGATGATTAAGCAATGTCACCATCCGATCTTCAGGGATGAAGTTACATATTGCTTAAATGGGTTAAATTCATTCGGAAATGGAGTGATTTTGACACATTGGAGAGCAAAAGAGCAAAGAGACAGGGAAAGAAAAAGAAACAACAGACAGTGTAGCAGTGAATGGAAAACAGCCTCCAGTACCCCAGATGAAGATGAGGCTTTAACATTTCCTATGAGGGAGATACCATTTGGAGGTTGTGTTTCATATGCCATGGAATTTAGGTGATAGTGCGACATTCACAGACAACTTCCCTAAACTGAGAGAGAATCCTGCTCATTGGTATACCAGTCAAATGTATGACGTTAAAACGCATACATTCACAACGCATACCATCACAACGCAACTTTTACAACGCAAGATCCATTACAACGCATGCCATTACAACGCATGCCATTACAAAGCATGCCATTACAACGCAGATGCTATTACAACGCATGCCATTACAACGTAAGTATAGGTAAGTATATAATTTTATTAATATTAATTTAATTACAATTTTTTAAAATAATGTATTTAAAATAATTTTATTATTATTTAATAAAATTTAATTTACTATTCTAAATCAAGGGGGGTGTAAAAGTAGGGTAAGTGCTGGATAGTGTAGGGGTTTAAAATTACTATTCTAACTCCAGGGTGATGTAATAGTAGGGTAAGTGCTAGATAGTGTAGGGGTTAAAATTACTATTCAAACTCCAGGCGGGTGTAATAGTAGGGTAAGTGCTGGATAGAGTAGGGGTTAAAATTACAATTCTAACTCCAGGGGGTGTAAAAGTAAGGTAAGTGCTGGATAGTGTAGGGGTTAAAATTACTATTCTAACTCCAGGGGGGTGTAATAGTAGGGTAAGTGTTGGATAGTGTAGGGGTTAAAATTACTATTCTAACTCCAGGGGGTGTTATAGTAGGGTAAGTGCTGGATAGTGTAGGGGTTTAAAATTACTATTCTCACTCCAGGGGGATGTAATAGTAGGGTAAGTGCTAGATAGTGTAGGGGTTTAAATTACTATTCAAACTCCAGAGGGGTGTAGAAGTAGGGTAAGTGCTGGATAGAGTAGGGGTTAAAATTACTATTCGAACTCCAGTGGGGTGTAATAGTAGGGTAGGTGCTAGATAGTGTAGGGGTTAAAATTACTATTCAAACTCCAGGGGGGGTGTAATAGTAGGGTAAGTGCTGGATAGAGTAGGGGTTATAATTACTATTCTAACTCCAGAGGGGTGTAAAAGTAGGGTAAGTGCTGGATAGTGTAGGGGTTAAAATTACTATTCTAACTCCAGGGGGTGTAATAGTAGGGTAAGTGTTGGATAGTGTAGGGGTTAAAATTACTATTCTAACTCCAGTGGGGGTATAATAGTAGGGTAAGTGCTGGATAGTGTAGTGGTTAAAATTCCTCTTCTAACTCCAGGGGGTGAAATAGTAGGGTAGGTGCTGGATAGTGTAAGGGTTAAAACTACTATTCTAACTCCAGGGGGGTGTAATAGTAGCGTAAGTGTTGGATAGTATAGGGGTTACATTTACTATTCTAACTCCAGGGGGGTGTAATAGTAGGGTAAGTGTTGGATAGTGTAGGGGTAAAAATTACTATCCTAATTCCAGGGGGGTGTAATAGTAGGGTAAGTGTTGGATAGTGTGGGGTTTAAAATACTATTCTAACTCCAGGGGGTGTAATAGTAGGGTAAGTGTTGGATATTGTAGGGGTTAAAATTACTATTCTAACTCCAGGGGGGTGTAATTGTAGGGTGTGTTGGATAGTGTAGGGGTTAAAATGACTATTCTAACTCCAGGGGGGTGTAATTGTAGGGTGAGTGTTGGATAGTGTAGGGGTTAACATTACTAAATTAAAATAATTTTAATTATTATTTTTATTTTTTTTTAAATAATTTTTAAAAATTTTAAATGTTAATTTAATTAATTAAAATAAAATAAAATAATTATTATTAATTTAATCAATTAAAATAAAAGAAAATAATTAATATGAATTAATTAAAATACTTACCCATACTTACGTTGTAATGGTATGCGTTGTAATAGCATCTGGCATGTAATGGCATGCGTTGTAATAGCATGCGTAGTAATGGGTGTAGCGTTGTAATAGTTTCATTGTAATGGAAGGTCGTTGTAATAGTTGCATTGTGATGAGTGTTTCCCCACCCCCTACCAATGCTCATCCTCAGAGAAAACACCTCAGCTCCTCTCCTAGGGGAGTTGTAGCTCACACTTCGGTGTGAGGAGGGAACACTTATGATGAAGCATGTCACCTCCTGGTGAGTGAGGGTTCTTGTCCTGAGTGAAATCTTCCCCTCACAGGTCTACATAGAACACTTGCCCTCCTATATCTTTCCTTTTTTCCTCTCTGGGAATGTGTATAGCAGAGGATTACAGGCAGTGTTCCCTCGAAGGAGTGTGCCTGCTCGCTCGCATCTCAGTGCCCCCGAGCGCGCAGTGCTGTGAATGTGGCATGCATATAGATCTCCGTGAGCATTCGCGCCACCTCTGCAGCATGTAAAACGAGCATTTCGAACTTGCCGAGGAAGAGGAATTTAGCAAGCGGTCTCGCCAAAGGAGGGAGCACTTGCTAAATTTCTTTTGTCTTCTAGAGTGGGGCTGTGGGATTCATTGTGTACTTTTGTCTAAGTATTTGTGTTATTACCGAGCCCATCACAAGCTGCGATTAACATGAATGCTTTAAACAAAAGCCCACTATCTGCTCTGCAGCCACAAACTAGAAAAAAATGCAGCACTAAACACAGCGTTTGCTTTTAGAATCACAAGCTGTGTTTGTAGATTTGCTGCATTTCTTCTCTTTTTCATAGAGCTGGGCTGTGGGGTGATTGTGCACCTTTTTTAAAGTTTTCATGTTAATTGCAGCTCATGAAGGGTGCTGCCAGTAACATGAAAACGTTAACAAAGGCACACAATCACCCGCAGCTACGCTCTATTAAGAGAAGAAATGCAGCAAGCCTACAAACGCGGCATTTGCTTCCAGGTGCAGGGTCATCTTAAGGAGTTTGGGGGCCCGGGCTGATAGTTTTTAGGGGCCCGTGTTCAGAACAGTTTTGAATTATGATCTAGTTTCAGCTTTATCATGCTCTCTTAGGCCAGGTCATTGACAGTGCACAGACATACTCGTACAATTCTAAAGTTGTTACATCTAATGTTCATGGATAGTGTTGAGTGTTTTCAATATTGTAGCACAGCAGCAGCTCACTTACATTACTGCAAATAATCTTTGTGACACCCGCCCACTTCTCATATATGAAGTCCTGGTTTGATCTAAATGAAACTTTATTTATGGATGTTGCATGAAACAAACACAACATTTCGCTGCAAAATCTTTGTAATTGACTTTCAAACACCACTCACATCAAAACTAAATTAAAGAGAAAAAGTATTTAAAACAATCTGTCGATGAATTAATAAAGGTCATCAGGGCAAGCCTTGCAGAACAGTGCTGGCTCTATCAGGGGACCCCCTAAAATGCTGGGGCCCTGGGTCAGAGCCTACTGTGCCCATGCCTTAAAACATCTCTGTCCAGGTGCCATAAGCTTAAAAGTGTAAGCACAAACGATTTGCCTCCGAGACATGTAGCTTCTGTCATCAGCACTTCTCTGTGATGTTGTACACGCTCTACTAGTTGGGATGGGAGGAGTTTCGGGGTTGGAGGAAGAGGAGGGGCAGTAACAGGAAAGGGGCAGTTAAAGTAGGGACAGGGACGTGATCAGAAGCAGATAATAAAGCTCCTAGAAACAAGAGACATTTGTATGTCATTATTGGTGTTACGACATGACAACTGGCGATGAGGGTGGGATGTGAAGAGAATCACCCCAGAACCCCAGAAGAAGCGTCCTGTCCCTGGGCATCACAAAGTGAAGACTGTCTGCAAGACACGTGTGCCCCGACGAAGCCGCCTCCTATCAATAAAGGCCAACGGTAAGTGCCCACTCCGCGATTTGGCGATTGCGTGGAGCCCTGCCAGAAAGTGTGGCCGGGTGCTGCCTAAAATTCAAATCGAGCGCGAGTTCGCGCCAAAATCCGGGAGTGCGTGCCCGGTGCGCACCGAGCCGTGCGCTACAAATGAGGAAGTCGGGAGCCCACCCCGATCATTATGTGCAGCTGTGAAGAGAGGAGAGCGCGGGGAGAAGCATAGACACCCCAGGGAAGCGCGCGAAGGAAACCGCCGATGACGGAGCTCACCCCCGATGCGTGAGGAATGGCACCCGTGTAGCGGCATAAATCGGAACAAAACCCTGAGCTCACCTGGATGTTCGGGGGAACCAAGGAGTGTGGAGCAGGCCGAGAGACTCCTGGTGCCTGTGGAAGCAGCAGTGGTGAGTGCTGAACAAACACCGGCGAGTGAAAGAACGATTGCAGCTGAGCCTCGTGAGAGATGAGAGAGGCTGTGTGGCAGCCATCTTAGAGTCAGGCGGTCGAGAAGGACACCCCTGTGAAATACATGAACGGCCATTTTGAAGTCAGGCATCTCAAGTTAAGTCTGAAACAAGCACTTAAAAAGCAAAAACAAACATTGATAAATGCAAAGCAAGCACTGGTGAGTGCAAGGACCAGGATTGATAATCACAAAACAAGCATTCATGAGTGCAAGTGCAACCAGTGACTACTGCAGAAACAAGCATTGGACAGTGCAAGAGCGAGCACTAGCAGGCACATAAGTGAGTCGCTGACACTGCAACCCAGCCATGTCAAACTCGCCAAACAGGAATGGAGGTGGTGCAGCGGTGGCTGCCGCCCCTGTTGTGCCCATCATCTCACACCTGCGCCCTCCGGAACCACTGACCCTGGTGGCGGGTGTAAGTATGGGCCCTCGGTGGCAGGAGTGGTTGGAAGACTTTGAAGACTATTTAGAAGGGTCAAAAGTCACCGGAGACAGAGACAAGCTAATTGCACTCCGTAATCTTGTTGGCAAAGAAATTGGGAAAGTGATCAAAGAATTACCACCAAATGACAAAGGGACCTATGACAAAGTGCGTGATGCGCTCAACCGAAAATTTGTACACAAAAGAAACGTGGACTACGAGAGGTACGTGTTTCATCAGGCACATCAGGATAAAGATGAAATGATGAGTACTTTTATTTTGCTACTGCGTCGGCTGTCGCAGACTGCAACTTTGACTCATTCTCAACAGAGAATGCCATCCGTTTGAGAGTCATTGAGGGCTGTCATTCAGAGACGCTCCGAAGGCGACTGCTAAGAAAGAGCCATGACCTCGACGAGATTGAGGAAATTACGAGAGTGTATGACCAGGCAGAAGAACACGCGAAGACCATGGAGACAGGGCGGGGCGAGAAAAAGGAGCAAGTATACTGGACTCAAAGCTCCGGCACTCAGAGAAGGTCAAGTGACCACCAGAGAAGATCTCGTCCAGCGTCTAGACACACCCAGCGAAGTCATCGACGCTATGACTCGAGAAGGAGAGAAAAGAAATCGAGCTACACCAAGAAGCCAGAACGTTCACGGAAGTGCTACCGATGTGGGTATGACTTCCCACACACTGACACCTGTCCGGCAATGGACCAACAGTGCCAGACATGCGGGCGCGTGAACCATTTTGAAGTCATGTGTGGAGTATACAGCGTGGAGAGAAGGAGTGACAAAACCAGATCTCGACCAGATGAAAAGCAACACCATGCAAAGGCTGTGCAAGACAGGGCACTGTCGTCTTCTGGCTCATCACATTCCAGCAAGGAGTCACACAGATCGCAATGGATCAGAAGGTCACCGTCGAGGGAATCGAGGTTGACATCTCAAGAGACAACATTCACAGATGAGTATATATGCATGGTGGCGGACCCGGACCAGCTAAAAAAGTACCCTCCACTAGACATCAAAGTGGAGACTCATGACACCAAATTTGTGCTTGACAGCGGAGCCTCCTTAAACTATATGCCGGTGACCGAATATCACAAAATGAAACCAACGCCTGTCCTGAGTCCTGCACACGTCAGAGTATTTACCTGGATGGCGAAGAAACCGCTTCCTTGTATGGGCAAGTTTGCTACGACGCTCAAGCATGAGTCCACAACAGTACAGGCTTACATCCACGTCATTGAGGGACCGGAGGCGACTGTCTTCTCAGTCTGCCCACGGCAGAGAGACTCAGACTGGTTGAGATTCTATACCGAGTCCATGATAATCCAAACATTGTCCGAAAATTTCCCAAGTTGTTCAGTGGACTCGGCAAAATGAACAAGTGTCTGATTCGCCTCCACATCAACGACCAAGTGCGCCCTGTTGCTCAGCACCCAAGGCGAGTGCCGTTCCACCTTCAGCAGGCAGTTGAGGACGAGATTGAGGAACTACTTCAAGCGGACATTATCGAAAAAACGGATGGTCCCACACCATGGGTGTCACCAGTGGTAATTGTCCCCAAAAAGGGTACCCCTGAGAAAGTACGGTTGTGTGTGGACATGAGGTTTCCCAACACAGCCATAGAACGGGAGAGGCATCCAGGGCCTCACCTGAGTGACATGATAGCGGCACTGAATGGAGCCAGGGTATTCTCAAAGCTAGATCTCAACAAGGGATACCATCAGCTGGAGTTGCACGAAAAATCAAGATACATTACAACATTTTCCACCCATCTGGGCCTGTTTCGGTATAAAAGACTGAGCTTCGGCATCTCTTCCGCAGCGGAAATCTTTCAAGAGGTGATACGCCAAACCATCAGGCATATCCCAAATTCCCTAAACTACAGTGACAACATATTGGTACACTCACCTCGGCACTTCTGGCTCTAGTCATCTCTCGGATCGACTACGCCAATGCCCTGTACGTTGGCATCCCACAATACCAAATCAACAGATTGCAGCTGATTCAGAATCAGGCAGCTCGCCTCATCTACCACCAACCAAAACATCACCACGTCCGTTCTCTTCTCAAGGCCCTCCACTGGCTTCCCGTTTCGGAGCGCTGCAAGTTCAAACTTGGCTGCCTGACTCTTAAATCTTTGGCCGGCACCGGTCCCCCCTTTATTTCCTCCCTTTTGCATCCTTATACCCCCTCCAGGAACCTCCGTTCCTCTCATCTTGCGCTCCTTCAGACACCCCGTTTCAGGCGCAAAAAACACAGAGGTCTCAGATTCTCCTTTTTGGCACCCTCATTCTGGAACTCCCTGCCGCTGGAACTGAGACTCTCTTCCTCTCACCTTTTCAGGTCTCTCCTAAAAACCCACCTCTTCCATAGCATTTACTCATAAATTCTTCTCTCCCCGCCTTCTGACTCTCACCGAATAAAGTGAACAGCGCCAAGAAACCGTCCCGTGAATGCCGCGCTTTATAAGTAATTTTTACATTACATTACATTACATGGATCAAACACACAAGAACACGACACTGCCCTGGATCGAGTATGTCATGCTCTCCTGGAAGAAAATCTAACTTTAAACAAGGACAAGTGTGAATTCCATCAGTCCACTCTCAAGTTTTTCGGTCACGTGTTTTCAGGGGCCAGAATGAAGCCCGACCCCGAAAAGGTAACTGCCCTCAACACCACCAAGAGCCCGCAAGATGTCAGTGATGTCAGGTCATTTCTGGGCATGGCCAGCTATTCCTCCAGATACATCTAGGACTATGCAACGATCAGTCATCCCCTTCGTGCCCTTACGAAACAAGGACAACTGTTTATGTGGAGCCCTCAGTGTGAGCGGGCTTTCCAAGAAATTAAACAAGCTGTGGAATCAGCAAACAATTTGGCCTATTTCAACACCAAAAGGAAGACGGAAATAACAGTGGATGCCAGTCCAGTGGGTTTGGGCGCCATTTTAGCTCAATATGACAGTGACACTGAGCGGCGTCACATCGTGGCATACACCAGCCGCAGCCTCTCCGACACGAGAAGGCTTAATCTCAGCCTGAGAAAGAGAGCCTAGCGGTCGTGTGGGCGTGTGAACACTTCCATGTGTTCATCTTCGGCAAACACTTCACCATAATCACAGATCACCAGGCCCTTGTCACCATTTTCGGCAATCCCAAAGCCAAGATGCCGCCACGCATTGAAAGATGGGGTCTGCGATTACAGGAATACACATTCACCATTGTTCACAAATCCGGGAAAGGTGAGAATCTGGCGGACTACATGTCCAGGCACCCCCAAGTATCCCATGAATCACATTTATCCCTAGCTGAAGAATATATACACTTTGTGGTAAGTGTAGCCCCACCACCGGCAGTCCCACTGGAAGTGATCAAGGATGCTACGGCACAGGACAATATCCTTCAGAAGGTAGTGCGCCGACTGTGCACACATCGCTAAAGACATGATAGCGAGGATGAAACAAGTGACTCACAAATACATCAGGAAATACAAGCTTTCCGACATGTCAGTGACGAGTTGTAAACCACCTCAGAGGGGCTCCTGCTGAGAGACCATCGGATTGTCATCCTGAGGCAACTACGTCATGGAGTGGTCAACCTCGCGCATGAAGGTCATCGAGGAGTGGTTGCCACCAAGAAAGCTCTACGGGAAAGAGTCTGGTTCCTGAAACTAAATCAAATGGTTGAGCGCACCTTGAAAGACTGCCCTCAATGCCAACTGGTAAAGTTGGCAGAGCCTCCAGCTCCTCTTCAAATTACTCCACTTCCCAAAGGGGTATGGCAGGAACTTGCCATGGACTTCTATGGACCTCTCCAATCAGGCCGGTATGTGGTGGCTATCATGGACGAATACTCAAGATTCCCAATAGCTCAGTTTGACGCCTCCAGCACAATTGCCGTGTTGGACGAAGTATTTGCCGCATGGGGCGTTCCCAATAAGCTCAAAACAGACCATGGCCCTCCTTTCAATGGACATGAATTCAGTGAATTTGCAAAGCATTTAAACTTTCGACATAGAAAGATTACACCGCTGTGGCCCCAAGCCAATGGCACAATTGAGAGGTTCATGGCCACCTTGAAAAAGACTTTTCAACAGGCCGCCTTGGAAAAGAAAGACTTACAAATAGCATTGAACGAAGTACTAAGAGCGGATCACTGACATAATATAGAATGACAAAATATAGACTTACCAAAATATAGTCACCAAAATATAGAATGCCAAAATATCGAATTCCTATCTACAAACAGGTAAGTACAAAAATATTGAATCCAAAATATAGTCTGTAAAAAATATAGTCAGTCAAAATATCGAATTTTTTAAAATGTTTTAAAAGTAATTTAAAATTAATGAAATAATAAATATAATTAACTAAAACATACTTAAAAATACTCAAATAACCTTAAAATTAAGATATAATTAATTTAAGTTATTAATAAAAAATGTACAATATTTTACCGTAGGATAGCAGGAGGGTAACATTTAATATTACCACTCCAGTGAGTGCAACAGTAGGGAAAGCGTTGGATAGCGTAGGGGTAAAAAATACTATTCCCACTCCAGAGTGCAACAGTAGGGAAAGCGTTGAATAGCGTAGGGGTAAAAATTACTATTCCCACTCCAGAGAGTGCAACAGTAGGGAAAGCGTTGGATAGCGTAGGGGTAAAAAAATACTATTCCCACTCCAGTGAGTGCAACAGTAGGGAAAGCATTGGATAGCGTAGTGGTAAAAAATTCTATTCCCACTCCAGAGAGTGCAACAGTAGGGAAAGCGTTGGATAGCGTAAGGATAAAAATTACTATTCCCACTCCGGAGAGTGCAACGGTAGGGAAAGCTTTGGATAGCGTAGGGGTAAAAATTACTATTCCCACTCCAGAGAGTGCAACAGTAGGAAAGCGTTGGATAGCGGGAGGGTGAAAATTACTATTCCCACTCCAGTGAGTTTAACAGTAGGGAAAGTAATGATTTAATATATTATTAAAAATAAATTACATATCAATACCAATAAAACATTAATTGAAATTAATAACCAATTTAATAATATGTAATAATTAATTAGAAATACAACTACATATTATTTATTAAAAATTAATAACCTATTCATAATTATTTAACAACTAATTAATTTTCACTAACAAAAACTAATCAATATTAAAAAATAATACCAATTAAAAATTAACAGTAAATTAATTATCAATACACAAAAAGTATTTTTAATATGTAATAATTACAATTACATTACTTCCCACCCTATTCCCCTATAAACCCACATCCCACTACAGAAAATACATTAATACAATTATCATACTTATCAAATATTTAATTAATACAAAATAATTACCAATTAATAAAAATGAATTGCCAATTAATAGAAATTAATTACCAATTAAAAATTAATTAACAATAAATTTAAAATCAATACCAATAAATGAAAAAAATTATTTACTTAATTACAATTAAATTACTTCCCACCCTATTCCCCTATAAATCCACAACCCGCTACAGAAAATAAATTTAGAAAATTACCATAATTAACAATTAATCAATTAATAAAAATTAATTGGCAATTAATAAAAATTAATTACCAATTAAAAAATAACAATAAATTCAAAATGAATACCAATAAATAAATAAAAATATTTAATTAATTACAATTAAATTACTTCCCACCCTATTCCCCTATAAACCCACAACCCGCTACAGAATTAAAGTACGCAAAAATTAAATAACATAAAATTCATTACTTAAAATACATTAAACATACATTACAAAAATTAATATACACTTTTTACACATATACTAACATACAAAACACTTTAAAAAAATTGCTATTATTAAAAAATCGATATATTTAATGCCTATATTGTATACTTCGATATTTTGACTTCTATATTTTGAAAATCGATATTACTTACCTTAAATTCGATATTTTTAACCACTATATTGTGTCCATTCGATATTTTGTCAATTCTATATTTTTACTTCGATATTATGTCCATTCTATATTTTGGAATCAATAATATGACTGTTTACCACTAAGAGCATATAGGACTACTCCGCACGCCACCACTGGAAAATGTCCTGCCACACTCATGCTAGGGCGACCCATCAGGACAAGGATCCTGACGTGGGAAGGAGCTCTGGCACCGGTGTCCCCGACACGCACTCATCGAGAAACAGCAAGGGCTGACCAAGCAGGAAAAAACAAGATGAAAACATATGCGGACGCCAGACGACACGCCAAGTCTCCCTCCCTCCAGACAGGAGACTGGGTAGTGGTCAAACAAGAGCAGGCCAAGAAAACGGATTGTTGGTTCAAGGAAGAACCTTTGATTGTTACTCATCAAAAAGGCACCATGATCACCTCCGAGTCTGAGCAGAGAAGAATTACCCGAAACGTGTCTCATTTTCAGAAATGTACACCAGGCATGAAAGAGACACTTGAGAGGGACACCGCCCAACGAGATGGTGGCGGACTGAGTCAACCAAGTCCGACCCTGAGACTTGACAGGCCACAGGAAGATGCGCCTACAGATGTTGGAACGCGTCTCCGACCACGAAGAGACATAATCAAGCCAAAGAGACTGATTGAAGAAATGGATTAATAATAGCTAAATTTTTGTTAACAAAGGGGGAGGTATGATGTTGTACACGCTCTAGTAGTTGGGATGGGAGGAGTTTCGGGGGTTGGAGGAAGAGGAGGGGCAGCAACAGGAAAGGGGCAGTTAGAGTAGGGACAGGGACGTGATCAGAAGCAGATAATAAAGCTCCTAGAAACAAGAGACATTTGTATGTCATTATTGGTATTACAGCATGACATTCTCCTCCCTTTTTCAACAATTGCAGTTCAAGCATGAATGGTAAAATGTCATAGTTTGCTATTGTTTTCTACATTATTCTGGTTTTGCAATATTTACTGCATAATGCATCATCTGCTGCATAATTTGAAGATTTTCACTAAAAAATAGTTTGTAGCTAAAATGGATCAAATGTTACTAAAAAACGTGACTAGTGTTTTCGCGAAGTGGATGGGCCTTTACAAAGGTTAACTGATCACCTTTATCACTGCTGGATTTGTATGTTACACTGGTACTAATAAGGCAACATTTTTCCAGAGACTGTTAGCATCTGTAAATAAGTAAAAATAATAAAGTATCAGAAAACATACTGCAGCCTTTTTTGCTACATAATTTAGTCAACACTGTGGCATAATTTTGTCTTTCATTGCTGCAAAATTCTAGTGGCCCCATAGCAGGCAGCACATGTTACAAGTGCTTGTGCATGAAGCAGAGAGGCTGAAGTTTGTGAACTTAGGGGCCTATTAGGATGGCGGACGGATCTGCATCCGTCCGCCAACCCCGAGGTGGAGGGACCGTCCGCAGGGGGCAGCGGTGGTCCCTCCGGTGAAATTAGTATGTGACCTCCACCCTGGCGGTCACATCCTGTATCTTTAACCTTGCGGCGGGTGCTGCTTGAAACCCGCCGCAAGGTTAAAAATGCATGTTTTACATTTACATGCACGAAGCGGCAGGCACCGCGCTGTGCCTGCTGCTTTGTGCATGTAAATGCTGGGGGTTACCATAGGTACCCCCCCATGTGCACCCCCCACCCTCCGACACCCTGAACACCTAAACACCAATGACCACATGCTTTTCCACGGTGGAAAAGCCGCCGTAGAAAAGCATGTTGCAATGCACATTGTAATTTGGCTGGCGGTGTCTTGCACCAAATAGCCCTCCACACCCCGCGGATCAGCGGCGAACGAACCTGCCGTCCGCCGCTGGTCCCAACGCAATCCCACCGCCATCCTAATCTGGCGGTGGGTATTTTCTGTGGCCGCGGCGGTGAATCCGCATCCTCCAGGCCGGCGTTGGCTTCCGCCGGCCCGGAAGATGCGGATTCACCGCCATCCTAATCGGCCCCTTGGTTTGGTGTGCTTGCAAATCCTGCATTGCCGACCCCTGGTGAGTTACAGCTACTGATGGCTGATACAAGGCCAACGGAGGAACCAATAGGTGAGGCGGCCTGGCCTCAAGGGCAGGGCAGGCATTAGCGCTGGTGGAGCCCTGTATGACAATGTTTATTGGTGTCCCCCCCAATGACTCCTTCTGCCACTGATTCCCTCACTACCACCCTTCAACAGTGCTCCTCAAGTCTCCATAACCATACTCTTGCTCAGACGAATTTAACTCGATTTACAACCCCACTGATACCAGTGTAGGGTGTCAGAGCACTTTACATCACACTCATTACACAGAAACAATTAATCATATGTGTGTAAATCTCTGTATAGGAAATGTTCCATAAGACAAACGACTACACGGTGCAGGAGTCACATGACATCCATACTAGTAGGCAGTGTAGTTTAATAGTGATTGGTCTGGAGAAACACACTGAATTTAGAACGTAATGCCATGATTGGGGGTTCTTTTTATTAACCGGAATTGATTTCTATTCAAATGAACCTTTTTTGCAAAATTAGGATAATCAGACTGGGAAAAAAACATGCAGCTCTTAGATGACAGTTAACAGTTCACTGTTCTATGTTAGTATTTTGACTTATAAACTGAAAGTACCAAAAGGATATCACTGACAAAAGCAGTAACCCACTGATCCATTTACATTACGTGCACTTTATGATCTGGATGGTACATGTTCTTTGCAGCAGGCAAGTTAGCCCTCTGTGCTACCTTTCCATGAGTCGAAACTTCCACTAGGGAAAACTCCATCCTCACTAGGACATTAATCACCGGAATTATCATTACATTTTTATTGTAGCCTAAAATTGCTGGAGGCCAGGTAGGAGGCAGCAAATGCTTTTAGAAACATAATATACTTGCAAGCATGTCACCACACCTGAAGTCAGTGCCCGGTGCAATCGCACGGCCTTAGAGTCACCTTTCTCAAGGGTCCTGAGTCCTCGGTAACTGTTGCGCTAGGGTGTGCTGCTTCATAGGCCTGCCCGCAAGACTGGAGGTGAACTTCAGTATGGATTGTGGTTGACAGGCCTTTAAGGTTAACCCACAATTACCACCATTAGGGTCCATGTGCTGGTGCTAAGACACCAGGGCTTCCAAGGTCTAGCAAGGGAATGTGCTCCCTCAGGAGAGTGGTCTGCTGGACTAGTCATGAAGGCTGAACCTGGTTCCTCATTTCCAAATTCGGCAGCTCTGACCATAGTGCCACACCCTCTCCTCCACTGAACACCATACCCCATTGTGAGAAACCTGTGCCTCCTTCAGCTACAACCCAATTGTGCTCTGCTGTAAACTCCTGGATGCGACACAATTCAAATTCCGCATTAGACGGGAGTAATATCCTGCCTAAGGAAAAAAGTGGATCATGGAAAAAGCAAACACTCATAGGGAATGCAAATTTAAGTAAAGCATGTGAAATGTACAAAGGAAGAACATGGTTACCTTAACGCTTTTACATTAATTATTCAGAAATCAGTGAGTGCTTTTGCGAGTGGCAGAGCAGAAGTGGACACTTTCCTTGTCTTCCCTGGGCAAGAAGGAAGAGACAGAGTCCATTTCCTTCTCTATCAGCCCCACCATGAACTGCCACAAATGCCGTGCCTTATCTGTGGGCCTTGACTATTTCTGTCATTCTGTGACGCATGTTTGAAATGAAGAAACAGGGGAACAGAATCTGTCAAATTAAAGAAGTCGGGGCACGCCGTTCCCTGCCGATCCTGCCCACTTTGGTGCTTTTAGGAAGCAAGAAGACTACTTCGAGGGTTAATGATCATCTTGTTACTAGAATGGATGAGCTAGAGCGCATGAGGTGAATCAACATAATTGGACACTACAAAAAAAATGTTTTGTTGGAGTCAGAAAAGAAAGGGAATCTGATGCCCATAGTTTGTTTGGCAGTGATGGGAGAAAACCTCGGGAGAGTTGCATTTTCATTCTATTGCTAAAAGATGTTTAATTCCCTTCTCTGTGCAGCATGCAGAGTATTCTGATGAAAGCTCTACTTTTTAGGTCTCGCCTGTCGATGCGCATGCGCATCGAGCAAGCAAGACTATGGGGGCTTATCCACTCTTTATCCAACTTGCAAGGAATCGTGGCGATTCCTTGCAGTGCCCGTGACTTTTAAGCTCAATGCGCATGCGCATTGAGCTTAAAAGCGCGTGCACATGCCCCCAGCCGCCTGCCTTACCTACTCTCCCGCCCCCTCACTTCTTGATTGCACGGCCGCTAGGCCGTGCCTCCCCTACTCTCCTCCTCCAACTCTCCTCCCCTCGCCGTCTGTTCCCGCACTCCTCCCACACCCCCGCTCCGCCCCCTCCCCTGCCTGCCATGTCATTGCGCCGACGTGAGGCCCAGGATAATTTTTTAAGGCACTTCTCTAGCATGGTCTCGGTTAGTTCCTAAATATTGTGTCATATGTATCGGCTTAACTACATCCCGTGCTGTTTTTTTCGGTGACACAAACGCACGAGACACTTTATCTTGGCTAAAGGTGAATAATCATTAGTTAAAAAACGCAATCTGAATTATCAATCCCCATATATAAAAGCAGATTCAAAATAGACATTTCATGGCTCTTTGGCTCAGAATATATAGGTTTATTTTCCTAGAGGTCAGTATTTACCTTTAGCTGAAATCCCGAACATTGATGAAAATTAAACAGAACCAGTAGTAGAATCAAGTATTACAGTTTATTATACCCCATGAACAATCATATTCTTTAAAAACGTTGGTTTATGGCCTTTCACGTTGTACAGTCACTCTTGGCTCATGGTTTAAAGGACGCAAGCTCTGTTCATAGGCTGTGAAAGGCAGTTAGCCAATAACACCCTTATACGCGCTTATCTTGATTGTATGCGCACCGGCTCACAGGTATCAGATATATTAGTAATCTGACCATTGGGAAGGTCTTTCCTTCACTTCATTTCTTTTCATATATTCAAATTTGAAGGCTGCTCGGATTAGGTGACATAGAAGATTCGTTGCCTTGTTCCGAGTACAAGATCATGATTTTATTTCTATATCGTTTTGTAGCAGCGCTCCGGATCTTGAACACGCCATTGAACAGCATGCTTACTGAATAACTTCTGCCTCGTAAAAGCCCTTTTTGTCTGTGTGATGCATGTGATTAAATAATGAATTATTCCCTAAAGTGTATAAATAATTTTCAAACTCCGTGTTGCTAAAAGTGGCTCTGAATGTCATTCAACAAGATCCGTGATGTAGCCAGATGTGTTCTAGATAATCAGGCTGACGTGTGGTTCCCGCCTGTTCCTGCACTCCTCCCACACCCCCGCTCCGCCCCCTCCCCTGCCTGCCATGTCGCGTCGCATTTCTCCTCCCCCCAGCCGCCTGCCTTGCCTACTCTCCCGCCCCCTCACTTCTTGATTGCACGGCCGCTAGGCCGTGCCTCCCCTACTCTCCTCCTCCTACTCTCCCCCCCTCGCCGTCTGTTCCCGCACTCCTCCCACACCCCCGCTCCGCCCCCTCTCCTGCCTGCCATGTCGCGTCGCATTTCTCCTCCCCCCTCCCCACAGCAATGCCCTCCTAACAACACACAGTGCTCCCTGATGCAACGTAATTATCCGTCATCCGTCACTGCTGAAACCGCATCCTGATATCCTTTTTTGTAGTTTCGTACTAAAAATGCAATCATGGTTATTATTCGTCTGTTGTAGTTTCATTCATTAATACCGCTCACCACTGTCAATTTTGGAAGAGCCCTCCCTCACTTACCGGGCGCATGCCCAGATGGTAGGTATTCCCGAGGCAGATCCAGCATCCAAGCGCCCGCAACTGATGCGCCGTGACTCCTTTCATGGTGCCCTGTGTCCCCACAGGCATAAAGACCGGCGTAGGTACCTCCCCGTGAGGCAATCGCAGCTCGCATGCCCGGGCTTTGGATACCCGGCATTCTGCTAGCACTCGTAGAGAAAGCGGCGCTGCTGTGCTAGTGGAGGCTGCCATGCTGCTACGGATGCGACGTCACCGGAATGCGATGGAAACCACAGAAAACAAGCACTGGCAAACCCATAAGATCGCACCGTTTGGGACCTTTTAGTTTTGCCAATGGTTTTTAGCCATGGTTGTCGTGAGGTCTCGTGACCTATCAATGCGCACCGCTCTTCCGCAGTACTGCAACCTACACCCTCCCTCACCCTCACCCTCACTCACCCTCAACCCCTCACCCTCACTCACCCTCAACCCCTCACCCTCACTCACCCTCACTCACCCTCACTCACCCTCAACCCCTCACCCTCACCCTCACTCACCCTCACTCACCCTCACCCTCACTCACCCTCACCCTCACTCACCCTCACTCACTCAACCTCACCCTCACTCACCCTCACCCTCACTCACCCTCACTCACCCTCAACCCCTCACCCTCACTCAACCCCTCACCCTCACCCTCACTCACCCTCAACCCCTCACCCTCAACCCCTCACTCACCCTCACTCTCACTCATCCTCACTCACCCTCAACCCCTCACCCTCACTCACCCTCACCCTCACCCACCCTCAACCCCTCACTCACCCTCAACCCCTGACCCTCACTCACCCTCACCCTCACTCACCCTCAACCCCTCACCCTCACTCACCCTCAACCCCTCACCCTCACCCTCACTCACCCTCACTCACACTCACCCTCACCCTCACTCACCCTCACTCACCCTCACCCTCACTCACCCAGTCCAGTTTTACGCCACTATATCCCTTTTATCATTCACAATTCTGACCGTAATCTCTCTATTTTGTGTGGTCAGTTTAGAGTGCCACAGGAGTTCTGCAGAACACCTGGGTACTCACCCTCACCCTCACCCACCCTCACCCTCACTCACCCTCAACCCCTCACCCTCACTCACCCTCACTCACCCTCACTCACCCTCACTCACCCTCAACCCCTCACCCACCCTCACTCACCCTCAACCCCTCACTCACCCTCAACCCCTCACTCACCCTCACCCTCACTCACCCTCACCCTCACTCACCCTCACTCAGCGCAACCACAGCATCTTCACTAAATATATTTAATAAACTTTAAGCTATTGGCAATATAAAATAAAATCCATTTTATTTACGTATTAATTATTAATTGTTTTTTAAAGCCATTGATTTTTTTTATATCAATACATCTAAGTCACATATAAGTCCCGTTAATACAAAACATGTTGCTTTACAAATGCTAGAGGTGTCACATTTACAAAAATTATAACTATTGGCTTTGTAAAGAAGAAAGCTATTAATTTAGCTATTTAGAAAAAACAACACATAAATAAAAAACAAAAAAATAAATAACACCTATAGCTCCAACTTTACTACTGCGAGACCTATTGCATTTCCAATGCTTGTTACTCTTGCTGTCCTGAATCACGTACACTTGGAATTACCAATCCCATTCCCTTTCTCTGAAAACCTAATTCTTGACCCCTGAAATAATGTGCCTTCAGCAGCAGCTATCATGTGACAAAGCAGTAAGACTGCGGCGTCCCATCCTTGTGGAGAAGGTGGTAGCTGATGTAAGGGTTGGGTAACAACCTGAATCTCACAAAGTCAATTTTCCAAGAAATGTGTTTTCTTTTTGAGAGGTAAATCAAGGTAATGGACAGTGAGACTAGTTAAATGACAATGATTCGAAAAGTGTGGCAAAGCAGATTATTTCCAAAACAAAGTGTTTTGAAGTATCTAAGCGATTTTTTCTTTAAACCCAGATCATACAACCAGAATTTCTGAAAGTATGGATTACTAGCAGCCCATCCCAACGTTGTCCGGGTATGAATTGCTGCCAGCCAGTAGTATATTGTTTTGTAGGATTTTGTTTTGATAGCATTTCTTAACTGTGCCAGGCCTGTGAAACGCTCCGATTCACAGTGCACTGCTGATGCACTTAAGAGTGCGCGTTCAGTAGTGTGTAAACTCGAGTTTCCCTACTTTATTTTTCCTTGCAATATTATATAGCGCGAACTCGACAACATGGCATGAGCACAATTTACATTACAGAAGAACACATTCATTTGTGGTAGGCACGGGGAGACAAAGCGATTTGACTGGAATCACAGGATGTTGAGCTGATGCCGAGATTCGAACGTAGCTCCCCAGCTCTAAAGTTCGCAATTCTAGAACTTGTGGCGGGAGGTGTGTCTAAAAGTGTATGTCGGTGCTGGCCATCAATGAGAGAGACCTGTGCATTTTTCAAATGGGTGGTGAAAAAAATATGAGTATGTTGCTGGAGATGTGGGCCCCTGTGCCACCAATGTACTTACAGGGGGAGGGTAAACACCCATTATTCCGCAACTTTCTTTCCGCATACCATCACTCCGCATACTTTCATTACGAAAGTACCATGACTCAGCAATGCCATTATAACGCATTGCATTACAGTTTATATGCTTTTACCACGCATACATTTACAACAAAATAAATTTGTTATAAATGCATGAATGGTAAAAGCATGTTTGGATAAGGTAAGTATGGATATAGGGGTAAATCTTTTGGGGGTACTGAGGTATATGTTTTGGGGTGTTTGGGTATTTTAAGGATTCAGATATAGTTTGGGGTTTTGGGGTACAGGGGTAGTTTTAGGGTTTAGGGATTGGTATGGGTTTTGGGGCACAGGGGTATTTTTTGGGTTCAGGGCTAGGTTTGGGTTTTGGGGTGCAGGGGTATTTTAAGTGTTCAGGGCTAGGTTTGGGTTTTGGGGTACAGGGGTATTTTTAGGGTTCAGGGCTAGGTTTGGGTTTTGGGGTACAGGGGTATTTTAGGGTTCAGGGGTAGGTTTGGGTTTTGGGGTACAGGGTTATTCTTAGGGTTCAGGGCTAGGTTTGGGTTTTGAGGTAAACGGGTATTTTTAGGGTTCAGGGGTAGGTTTGGGTTTTTTGGGTACAGGGCTATTTTAAGGGTTCAGGGCTAGGTTTGGGTTTTGGGGTACAGGGGTATTTTAGGGTTCAGGGGTAGGTTTGGGTTTTGGGGTATAGTGGTATTTTTAGGGTTCAGGGCTAGGTTTGGGTTTTGGGGGTCAGGGGTATTTTTAGAGTTATGGGGTAGGTTTGGGTTTTGAGGTACAGGGGTATTTATAGGGTTCAGGGCTAGGTTCGGGTTTTTGGTTACAGGGGTATTTTTAGGGTTTAGGGATAGGTTTGGGTTTTGGGGTACATGGTATATTTATAGGGTTAAGATGGGTTAGTGTTTAAGGGTGTTGGGGTATTTTAACCCCTTCAGTGCTGATGACAAGCTCAGGCTCGTCATGCAGCACGGTGCTCGTGGGCTCATGACAAGCCTGGGTTCGTCATGAGCCGTGGAACGCTCACACGCGGGGCCAATTCCCCCGATGTGCTGAGCGTTCCATTGCGCGGGCGGGTTCATGATGAGCCCAGGCTCGTCATGAGCACTCGAGCACAGTGCTGCATGACGAGCCTGGGCTCGTCATCAGCACCGCGGCGCCGTGCGCGGCCCCCCTCTCCCCGCATTGCAGGGGAATTAGCCCCGCGGCGAAGGGGTTAAGGAGTAAGGGTGTGTTATGATTATGGGGTGCAGAGGGTATTTAAAGGGAGCAGGGTGGGATTAGCAAACGATATGAGACATTGTATGAAGGGAGGAACGTACCACACGCTCCAAGTGTTTGTCACGCCCCCAGCACATGCCCACAGCACAACGCAGACACGCCCAAAAGGGACTACTTTGCTGGCACATTTCTTTTACCTTTTAAATGTATATGGTGGTCGTCTGAATAGCCTATGTCCTTCTGCTGCAACTGCCCTTTCCAACGCTGTATTGGGTGTTGTGATTGGTGCTGTGGTTCCTGCGATTACCCGCCTCAAAGGTTTGGGCTCTCTCTTTATTATATTAGTATGGATAAGCTTGTTTTTTAAAATGCCTCCTACCTCTGCCGGTCGCAATTAAACACTTGTGTGCTGCTCTGACGGCAATCAAGTCCCGGGATCATGTGACAAGACCAATACTGTACCTCCGGTTCAACACATGTTCAGAGGGCACAGCAGGGGCTGAGAAGTTGACTGTTTTGTCAACAATCTCTGTCCGGGCTGATGCGGGGGCTTAGGAGGGAATGGGCCCAGCAGGCTGTAAAACTATAACATCCTGCGCAAGAAGCTCAGGTAATGTGACTTCTCTGCTGGGGGCTTCGGGAAGGAAAAACGCGCTGATGTGTCCAATCTTCAAAGCACGTGTGTGCTTCTTGTCACCAAAAGGGTGGTGTGATTGTGGGGAAACTGCAGGCAAGACTCGCTCCATGGATCACCCATGTGATGGCTGGTAGTGGTACCCCCAGAGTAAACTCACAGGAAAGCTGACTGGGGCACGCCTAATTGATCTGTTAAATTCTGGCCTGCCTGCTCAGCGCTCTTCATGAATATTCTATCTCTGACGCAAAGCATTTTAAATTTGAAGGCGCAGTTGCATGCTCTTATGTTTAGACAATTTTAAGCATGCTCGTGCTGCTTCATTGGTAGTGTGCCTCAATTGCAGTATTGTCATAGGGGGCTAGAATACGTGACTAATGCAGTTTAATGCAGTTTAATACGGTAATGCGGACCATAGCTTTAAAATGCGTTAGTCGAAAGCCTGATGCGGCCCTACCCTAACTTAGCCTTGAAACTGCAAAAAGTAAAATGATAATAATAACTTTATTTTTCCTGCATTTGTTAAAGTTTTCATGTTAATCGCAGCGCTCATCATGAGCAGAAATCAACATGAAGACTTGAACTAATTCACACAATCACCCCGCAGCCCAGCTCTATTAAGAAAGAAATGCAGCAACATAGCTGCCAAGGTTTCAAATTGCTATGTGGGATGATTTCAAACCTGCCTTAACACCGTTCACGTGTATCTGTATATGAGGAAATGCCCTGTCTCTTCACTTTTTTAAGCAAAAGTTTGGAGTGATATGTGGCACAGCACCCACATGCGCGGTCAAGTACGTGGTTGCTGCGCACATAGACCTTCCACTAGTGTAGTGTATTTTTTTTTTTTTTGTAAAGCGCACAGCTGCCCCAACGGGGCGTCCCGGCGCTGTACAACGCTGTGGAACCCTTCCTGACTCTCCCTGTGAGATGCCCTACCTGGACACTCCCAAGGTGAAGCCAGGCATCCCAGTGTTGTAGGGGCCGTTGTGGAGATTAAGCAAGCTATTGTCCAGAGTTGCAGCATGGGACCCATGATCAGAAAAGGCACGAGGCGAGAATTATCGAGTCCAATGACATTGAGCCCAAGACCCTGCCGCGTCAGGACTTGAACCCTGGTCCCTGGCCTAATCTCTGCTTGAGAGTCTGCTGCTCTAACCAGTGAGCCACACTACCACACACAGAGGAAAAAAAATATAGGGAACATTGATTACAGGTATTCAAGGTTAAGCATGAGGACCAATATATTACAAAATAACCTTTGATAAAGGCAATAAGTCTGGTCTAGGGCAGCAAGCACATGATATGTGTGTTGATTTTCTTTTCAATCATATGCAATAAAAATAAAAAGATTACAAGTAAAAAAAAACAAAAAGTAAAAATTCCACTGTCTAACTATGGCAGGTGCATGTTTGCAAAACAAAAAAGCCATAAAATAACAATCACAGCATTGGGCCCGCTACATCTAGCCCTGAAGCACACTATTCTTTAGGTGGATGTGCACTCTTGTCCGGGTGACAACGTGAAGAGATCTGATATGGAGTGACACACACTGGAGCATCATGTGATTTTCAGGCCTTGTTTTGCTCGGATCAATAAAGCTATTGCGCATGTATGACTTACTTGCTTGTGCAAATACATTTGAGATTCGGGTCTAATATGTGTATTACTCGTCCTGGGAAAGTCTATTTTGAGTGTTTCGTGCAGAATCTGTACTTTGTGCACAGGATTCAATGTGAATGCATTTTATTCTTTTTTTTTTATTCGCAGGTGCAGTTGCATAACCTTTATACTAAGGAACAGTTTTACATCCCTGTGCACCGTTGGCTGGCCCAGGACCAAGAAGATGGAGAAATTTGCCGGGAGCTCCCAGTTTTGCGCCAGGGCCATCCCATCCTCCCCGGTAAGAGAAACTGAGCTCGGGCCCTTCCCGCTCAGCGGCCCGCGCTGGCACGTGCAAGTGGGTTTGCTCCTTATCATTTGGCGGGCTCTGCTCCTTGTCTCTCTCGCCCTATCACTCGAAGGCCAGGCACGCACTGGCTTAGACAGATTAGGTACAGCAGGAAGGGAAGTTGACACATGTTTGTGATAACTATTTTGGAAAAACATAAGATTTGCCCAAAAAATCACTTTCGAGCTCCACATTGGTTCCAAACCTCTGTTTTTTTTTTGCATTGTAGCTGTTTTTTTAACCCATAAAATGCAAAATAGTTTTATCTAGCAATAGCATACTTACCCGAATCAAAGAAAAATAGTATAATTAGGTATGCGTGTACCTTATTAACAGCAATAATTTACGAATCTGCTTTTTAGAAACAGTTACTTCCTATTGATTCCTATTGAGAGTGCAAGACCTGATGACCGTAGTGACTGACAGGACACTAGAGAAGCAGCTCCTCCCCTGCGGCTGCCTTAGCACCCACCCCACACTCATCCTTCACAGGCGTCACCAGTCAGGTGCCCCTGCAAGTAAAAGGGGCCGCCTCACATGCCCTGGCCCAGTTCTAGCCACCAACTCCTTGTGTGTGCCAGTTATGTTAGCAGCATGTGGGCCTAGGGCCCAAGACTCTAGACCATATGGGATTAAAGAGCTTCATAGATGGCAAGTTCTCTCACACTTACATCACACCGGAGTTCGATAAGCAATGTGGGCAAGGGCATCCCTGAACATATTTCTTCATGCTAAGCAATCGCAGAGGATTCCAGAATAAATAACCGTCCATCCAGATGTATCCTTTTTAAAAACCGTGGAAAGCATCCAAGTCTTCCTACAGAGGCCCTCTGATAAAAGAGGCGGCCAAAACTAGTAGCAAGGGAAGCGATGTGGCCTAAGGGTGAGAGCTGCTGACTTTAGCACCAGGGAAATAGGTTTGAATCCAAACCTTGGCTCACCATCCTGTGATTCTGGGCAAATCACTTAATCTCCCTGTGCCTAAAAAATAATATGTAAGATCTGGTTCTCCTGGAAAGTGCTCTAATGCCTGTGGGCCAAATATGCCATGTTACAACATGAGTCATTACATCGCGTGGCATTACAACACAGTCGTTACAACGACTGCGTTGTTACCACACAATGCCAATATTACGCAAGTCATCATTAACCCCTTCCATGCGGCCGCGATTCCCCTGGTGTGCTGTAAACAACACGAACAGGGGCGGGCCGTGACGAACCCCAGCCGTCATCAGCACACGAGCACCGTAGTGCATGACGACTGGGGTTCGTCATCAGCATGGAAGGGGTTAAATCGACTTGTAGTAGATGGCGCGCTGACATTAGAAAAGGTCCTGTCCCCATGGGCCACGCCTGTACAAAAGAAAACAGCAAAAAAAAATTTAAAAACATAAACCCCTAGATTCAAGTTAAGAGTCAATCAGATAATAATAATTGAATACACTACATCTATAAATGTGTACTATGGGACTCATTAGCCAAATAATGCCAACTCATTAAGACATTCTGAAAGAACAAACTTTACTAAGGGTTAAATAAAGACAGATACCTGCTGTTAGACTTCACGCTAGAGATGGTGTATCACCCATGGATAAATTATCTTAATGATCTAGTAAATCACAGGTATCACATAAGCTGCATTAGAACTATTTAACCCCTTCGCTGCAGCGGCAATTCCGCCGCAGCGCTAGGGGGGAGGGGGGCCGAGCGGTGCTCACATGCTCGTGACGGGACCGCTCCATCACGAGCCTCGGTTGAGCTGTGCTCATGACGGAGCGGTTCCGTCATGGCCCCGCCCGCTCAATGGAACGTCCAGCGCAGGCGCGGAATTCGCGCCGCGCAGGCGCGCCGAGCGGGCCATGACGGAACCTCTACGTCATGAGCACAGCTCAACCGATGCTCGTGACGGAGCGGTTCCGTCACGAGCATGGAAGGAGTTAAGTAATGCCATAGAAGGTGACACGGTGAGTGTGAGAAAGTCCCTCTCCAGCCCACCCTCTAAGTGAGTAAATTATGCCTGCAATTTAAAAAACAAATGTCAGGCTCAAAACTTACTCTTGAGTCTTTCAGCTTCAAGGACCCATATTATGTGACCACAAAGCCATGTCAGTTTCATCCTATCGGTCCCATCAAGCTGTAAATCAGTGTTCTCAAGATCACAACATTAGTGTGCCATGAGAGGGAAGATCTGCTGTTGCTCTACCACCCTGTTGTTTAAAGGGGTTAGCCCCTATCTGACCCCCCATGCAGAATCCATGGTCGGTGACAGCATGTAATAGTTTTTGTGATGCTCACAGCAAAGCTGGGTACTGGCCACACAGTAGAAAATAAGCCCAGATGCTTAGAGTAGAGAGGGTGGAAGCCCATCCATCTTTATTTTGTAGAGTGCCTGGGATGCACTTCACAAAATGTATGTGCATAACTTTCTTCGGTATCGATCTTCGGACTTTGAGCCTCTATTTCAGCAGCCTCACCTTTAGAGTCACCGACGCAGCTATCAGGGAAGTGGGTGCCATTCTGCTGCATCATGCATACTCTAGCTTCCCACTCACCCACTCTGGCCATGTCACATTGTGTCAGGAACCGAGCTTCTGGGGGCTGTCCACAAGCAGCAAAAGCTGGCAAGACCCCCACCTCCAAGGTCCATCTTGTTTCCCTTTCGAGCCTTAAATATCTATATTGCAATATTTTGTTTGGCAGATATGAGCCTGGACATAGAATGGCCTCTTACATTGATAGGCAAGCAGGTGCTAGTCTGGCTTGACCATCATATGACCACCTCCTATGAAGCTCTCAAATGTAATGGCATGCTGCTAATGGGAGGGGCCTGTCAGAGCCGCCTGCACTGGCCATTCTGTATGGGAGCTGGCAATCTGGCAGATGTGTCAACAGAGGCTCAGGAGTCTAAGCAGGTGTTCAAGTAGGACCCACCCCCAAACCACCTACATGTGCAGGAGAGAGGTGCTAGCATGGGAAGAGCAGGCAGGCATAAACACCACGTGGGAAGAGCTGCACACAGAGAGGGAACCCCGAAGGATGATAAGATGCACTCCATCAGAGCAGGATTCCAGGAAGGCAGCAGGCCACAAGGCAGCAGATTAACGGAGGGCAGCGAGGTACTTCTCATGCTGGGCAGCACTCCTTCGACAGGGGGATGGGGTACGATGAAAGCAGGGTCAGATTGGGATAACAAAAAAGTGGCCCATATTCCCCATCTGGTTAGTCTCACTGGAATCTGGCTGGTTATTTGTTGTTATGGTTTTGTATAGTGTGAACTCAGTCCAAAGTCATTGGAGACATGAGGACCAGTTACATTATACAAGATCAAATTCATTTTCATTTTCAGTATGGAGACCCAGTGATGTGCCCAGAATCACAGAATGGTGAGCAGACGCTGGGAGTCAAACCCAGTTTAAATGTCTGCAGCTCTGACCATGGCGCTACATTCAATTAAATGCAAATCTTTCCTCTCCCCCAACAAGGCCTAAAAGACACTGGGGCTGAGGTGACAGCATCTGGTTGCTAAGGGGGGCAATTCTTTTTTCCAATTACCCGGCCCTTCATAGCCTCATGGCATTTAGCTGGCAAGGGGGGTGTCAAAAAGCACATTGAAGTTGCTTGTGTGTGTGTGTGGGGTAGGGGTAGGTGAGAAAGACCAAATATCACCTCCCCCCCTGTGAGACCCCTGCATACAACACACCTTCCTTGCACCCTCCCCCCATGGTCTTAAAAGTGGTGGCCCTGTGGGGATAACACTGCTTCTTTTTGACACCTCCCTTGCCAGCTAAATGCCCTGAGGCTATAATGGGCTGGGGAGGGGATAAGAGAAGTGGCCTCCTGGCTGAGAATGCGAGGCAGTGCGCCTAGGTGAGAGTTCCCCAAAGGCTTAAACAACGCCTCAGTTAACAGCATGTCAGGGGAGTGCTCTATGATGCTGGCACCACATTAAAGTGGCCTGGCGGGGAGTGTGAAAGCCTCTTTGGCCCACATACAGAGGCCTAAAAACCGGCAGTTGTTCTATTCTTCAATGCAAGGAATGTCATACACACCAGGTGGGGATGATTTAAATATTTCTATTTGCCTTTTCTGTCTTTCAGTGATATGCTTCTGCTCGGAGTTTCATAGAATGTCCTTCCCTCTTTCTGACGAGCTAGCTTCCAGTCCTCCTTTCTCTGTCCCAGTTGCAGGTGACAGGAGCTTCAACCCTGTGTGTGTGTCCTGAACTTGATGTCCCATGCCATTATAGGTGGAAAAGAAAGAGAATCTACTGTTCAGAGAGAGCACCCACTCCATTTCATGAGAGAGAGACTTTTGCAGTGTTAAAATCTCCACTGGACCTAGGCAATTCTGATGTCTATAAGAGAGGTGCAATGACCCTAGCAGCCTCCTTCGGGTCATTGGTAAACACTGATTATGAACAGTTCAACCTGCAAACAGCCAAGCAGCACCCAGACTTTGAGGGAAGAGTAGTGCTATCTTTAACATTTGCTTCCATGAGTTCCTCATCTGGACTCAAACTCCCTTCGGAATTTAGCTCCCTGCTTCATCCTCTCAACATAATCTATTGCAGATCAGTCAATATAATTCACCAAGCCTTAATTATATCATCGTCCTCACGCATTTTATTACTAGCACCAATAAGTCACTTAAATATAATACCTCTCTGTAACCCATGAATGTTCTATTATCCTTTCTGTGGAACTCCCTCATCCATACATGAATTCACATAAATATTTATTCTTTTGTGCACCTGTTGTGAAGTCAGCATACCAGCAGTTGGGTGTGGGCGGAGCTAGGGGGTCAGAGGAAGAGGAGGAGCGGACTTAGGAAGTGGGCAGTTAGAGCAGGGACAATGCAGGGATAAGACGTGGTGAATAAAGCTCCAGTTGACATGAGTACTTGTGTCTGTGTTTCTTGTAGCAGGATGCTACAACTGGCGACGAGGGTGGGATCAGCAAAACCCACAGACCCCAGCACCTTGTGAGAATACCCTGTCCCGAGCAGCAGCCTAAATCGAGCTGTCGAGTGTGACTGAACTGCTGCTTCGACTGAAGAGGCCATCAGCAGGCAACTCGACCCCTCTGCAGATCGTGAGGGAACTGAGAGGAGAGACTGAAAAGAGCGCTGAAACGCTCGGTGCCGGAGAAGAGCCCTTCGCGCTCAAACGTGAAGCGCGCCGGCGATGTGTGCAGTGAGTGGCCCTCATAAAGACAGGAGTCGGGAGCCCACTCCGACCCTGCTAGACCCCAGAGACCTGGAATAGGTGCCCAGCGGTGGGAGAATCGCTCCCTGAAGGACCGGCTGAGGAGCGCGAATGAGCGCCGGAGAACTGGGGCCTGAATGCCCGTGATCGGAAGGAGAAAAAAAACCCTCACGCCCGATGCGTGTAATTTGGGAGGGTGTCGGAGTTGAGAAGCGCGAAGAGCGCTGAGTAAGGCGGGAGCCCACCCCGGCGGCAGAAGTCAAGGAAAGCTGCCCTACCTGAAGTAGTGACTCCAGCGGTGGATCCTGGCTGCAACCGGTAAGTGGAAGCACTGAGAAATGCAGTAACTCCGGTGAAGAAACGAAAAAACGGCCGAAATCCCGTTGAAAACGAGATTCTCGCGCGGCCATCTTAGAGTCAGGCAGCTGGAAGGACATCCCTGTGAAATCTAGCGGCGGCCATCTTTAAGTCAGGCGAACAGTGGGAATAAGCATTGGCAAAGGACAAACATTGGCAAAGACCAAACAGCCATTGGCAAAGGCAACAGACATCCAAACAAGCACTGGCGACTACAAGAAACAAGCATTGGCAGAACAAACAAGCACTGGTGACTACAAGAAACAAGCATTGGCAAAACAAACAAACACTGGCGACTACAAGAGACAAACTTTGACAAAATAAATAAGCACTGGCGACTACAAGAAACAAGCATTGGCAAAATAAACAAACATTGATACATGCCAGTAAACAAGCATTGATACATGCAAATCAACGAGCATTGGTGCATGCAGAGGCAAGTGAAGCAAGCATTAGTGACTAGCAAAACAAACATTGACACATGCAAACAAACATTGGCAAATGCAAGTAAAGAATAAACAGACATTGGCAACTGTAAGTGAAGCAAGCATTGGTGACGGCAACAGTACAAACATTGACGCATGCAAACAAGCGTTGGTGCATGCAAGTGAATATTAATAAAGTGCCGAAAAAACGACAAACCAGCCCATGCAAATGCAAGAAGCAATCTAAGAAGACGAGCATTGGTGAAGGAAAGTCACCAAGCAGTGGTGCCTGTAAGGGCAAGCATTAGCCCAGAGCGAACAAACATTGACACATGCAAACAAACAAGCACTGACACGTGCAAATCAACAAACGGAAGCAAGCGTTGACAGTGACCAAACTAACACTGGGGAAGACAAGTAAACAAGCACTGGTGCAGGCAAACAATCACGTGTTGGTGCGTACAAGTCAACAAGCCTTGGTATGTGCCACTAAACAAACGCTGGTAAATGCAAAAGCAGTAAGCGAGGACAACGACACGTGGACAACATTGCACAAATCTTGGCAACCAACCAGAATAAGCACATGCTAACGCGAGAGTGTATCAATCAACAAGCACGAGCAACCACAAGAGTGACTCAACGAACAAGCAGCGACAAAACTAAGGTCAGCACGGGTGGAAACGCAAACAGGGGGATACGCAAGTGACTGTGCAGTGGCGAATGTCAGGAAGTAACGCGCGTCCGTCAAATAGAGGAGGCCACAAACAAATATAAACCACGACAAGGCATAAGTAATTACTCCCGAATCAGCAACGAGCACGAGCCAATGCGCATGTGGGGTAGCCAATGACCACACACAACAAGCAAGGGAAATCCAACATTGTCACCAACAATGGACAAGTTCAGGAATGTAACATCGACCGAATACTGAAGGACTAGTGAGCAAGCTCATGCTAAAACGGAAACGGAAGCACCTGAAATCCAAGGAAACATGGACAGCACACGGTCCCGCGTCTACGACCGGTCAGGACTTCTTTCTCTCAGGGCGGGAGGAGACGTAACTCAATGCTTCAATCCACATCTTGAAGTATCGCCCCCAGTGGCACAGAGTGACGATTGGATTCAGGACCTCAAACGGCACTGGTGGCTGGAAGCATTGGACGATTTCTTGAAAGCCAACGGTGAGCAAAGGGAAAGAAAATGTCTACTGTTACTCCTCCGTCTGGTGGGTCCCGGGGGCCGATGCCCAATTAGAACATTTTCCAAGGAAGAAGCAGACACTTATGACAAACTCCAAGAGGAACTCCATGCCCATCTCAATGCACAGGCAGAGGTAGATCACAATCGCATGGTCTTCAACACGGCACGGCAGGAACCAGGCGAACCATTGCCACATTTCATCATTCGGTTGCAAAGTCTGGTTCAAGGCTGTCATTTCAACACGTTTACGAATGAGGATGCTGTTCGGCTCAGAATAATCGAAGGCTGTGAAAACCCCGAAACAAGCCGCAAGATACTTAGAGGACATTGGTCGCTAAAAGAAATTATCAAGAAAGCTGAAATTGGGATGCACGTCCAGACAAGAGGCAAATGGAGGGATGTGCATCTGAGTACAAAACTTCGAAATACCTGGGAAGAGAGAACCCAGAATTCCAACAACCACAAAAAGAGAGAGAGAGAAGGCAGGCCAGAGAAAAGACAAAAAAGACAGCGGAGGAGGCACAGTAACATGGAATGCTCAGAGTCAGACTACTCAGCGTCTGGCGACTCGGAGAGAACCAAAGAATACTCGGAGTCACCCCGGAATCATCCATCCTCCAGGAGTCCCTCAAGAAGTCAGTCACCGCACAACACACGTCACTCTGACAAAGAGGGAGCGTCCAGTGGGACAGACTGCACTCCTGGGCGAAACGACATTCTGCACAACCAGTGGGGGAGAGAGACAAACAATAGGAGGAGCGGCAGTGATCAAGACAGGAAATCGACGTTGGAACATCAATCACCAAGGGGCAAAGATAAGCCCGAGGAAACAGCTAGCAGAAGGATGCACCCCCCACCGATCAGAGACACTAGATCACCAAACAAATGGAGAGGAAAAGACCCACACAGTCATGGGCCTCAAAGCATCCCTGGGCCCCGCGACAACATAGAAACAGAGCGTGGATGGGTAACATCAGACGAGGAGAACGAAGAGGCAACCGCCTGGGATCACGCGCAAGGAACAAGCGCGGAATCCTCAAACAATCTCCCAAATGAGACAACCGTGAAAATGTTACGACACAGACACACGAAGAAGCCTTGCAAAGACAATTCCGAGACGGAAAGCAGCTCGTCACGGACTACCCGGTTCCGAAGACCACCGGGTAAGACATTCCCAAAGGAGCACTCACAGGGGAGACTAACGGAGCACCCCTCTGATTCAGAGAGCATGTCGGTCCGATCCTTTGAATCAGGAGAATCGTGGTCCCGACAACGACCACACGCAACAGTTTTAAAGAAACATTCTCAGCGGGAAGTGAGTGAGGACCCCTCTGACTTAGATAACATCTCGGTCCGATCCGTTGAGTCGACAGAATCGTGGTCCCGACAACGGCCATGGCGCCAAGCACCTGAACACATCAGCGAACCAAGGGACGCTTTTCCCGTTCAGAACAACGTGTCTAGCCCTAATGACAATGCACACTCGATTACTCCACCAGACAACCTGCCACATCGAGCACAGGTGCCTTACGACGCAAAGACTACACCGTCACCCCGGGTAGGGGCAGAAAGACTGACTCGAAGGTCCTGGTCCTGGTCCCACAAAGGGGAAACAGATATCGTGGCCAGTAGCACTCAAATAAGGATGGACCAACCAGTTGATCCGCAAAGGAAGTCGGGCACGCCCGGAGAGCCAAGTCATCATCAGACAAGAACGAAACACACAACTACCCAGCCGGTTCCAAGGTTTGTTTGGATCAGGTGCGAGCAGGAGTGGGAGAAGCAACCCGAGGCAACCACTCAATCTCCGAGTCATACCAAGATGGCCTCCCCAGGTCATACTTCACCGGCTGGCATCCCAGACTCTAAACAGGAAGACAGTGTTGGTCTCGACCTGACAAGGCAAAATGAAGCGAAAACACATACAGACACTTGGAAGGGAACTAAAGTAACATCCCCGTGGAAAAGAGGCCGAGCGTCACGTGAGCGAGAGTCACAATGGGGGACAGACTGCCGATATCAAACTGAGCTCACCGGAGGCACCCCAGACATTGAAGGCCCCATCCCTCCAGACATCCACAACCGAGCTTGTCCAGTCAAAGACGAACCATTGGCGAATACTTATCACGACATACGTCCATCCCAGAGACTGATAGTGGAGATGGACTGAGAAGTCAGTTTATTTGTTTGTTTTGTTACAAAGGGGGGAGATGTTGTGAAGTCAGCATACCAGCAGTTGGGTGTGGGCGGAGCTAGGGGGTCAGAGGAAGAGGAGGAGCGGACTTAGGAAGTGGGCAGTTAGAGCAGGGACAATGCAGGGATAAGACGTGGTGAATAAAGCTCCAGTTGACATGAGTACTTGTGTCTGTGTTTCTTGTAGCAGGATGCTACAGCACCTATGCCCCAGTCATCCATCTGTGCATTCATCTTTTCACTCTGTAATCCGCCCATACATTCATCTTTTGCCTCATTCTTGCACGCTCTCACTCATCCATCTGCACGACCCTACATGCAAAATAATCAATGAAAAAACATTTCCATTTGGAGAGAGCCAAATCTATTGGCTGCAATGCTGGTTTTACAAGGGCTTGTCAGTGCGGGAAGGAGGCCACGTGCTTCTAAGGCATTTTAAAGGAAGGCGCCCTGTTGTGGCCACGTAAACCTCACAAGTAACAAACACGTGCGACTCCAATGAAGCTGTATCCCTTTCTATGTTTTGCCTCCAGACGACGTCACCGTTACACGCTGGACAGGCTGACAGGTAAACAAAACAAATACATCACAACCAAAATACACAATTTCACAATTTACAAGCAAATGTTTGAGGGAAAATGTTGTTTAACGCATAGGACTGGATTTTTTTAGGCGCGTTAAAAGTGAAGTTATCGTTTTGAGGAAAACAATGATAGAGACTGCTTTTCAGACTGAGGGACAGTTTGCTATTGAGCACAGCTTTAATGAAGAGTCTCTACAATTCTAGGTCAGACTTAGCAGTCGGAGGGGCTTCTCCCCACTTATGTTACTGATCCTGTGACACGGGCCTCCAACCACAACAAAAATGCTGTACTTTGTCTTCCTTTGTCAGAGGCGTCTCACAGTCATCAGACTAATGCCGTGTTTTCTTTTTAATCTAGTTACCATATACGATGTGCAGGTAGTAACCGGGGATCTGTGGAATGCAGGAACTGGCGCAAATGTCTACATCTCTATCTACGGAGAGAGGGGAGACACCGGATCCCGGCACTTACTGAAGTCGAGGAAACCAAAAACATTCTCGAAAGGACAAGTAAGTGACCAGTGGTCGTTTGGGTTGCCACTTATACACTGTATAAAACCAATTTAAATGTTTGATTAAAATTCCTCCTAATGGTGCTGATATTTATTGATTGTGGCGGCTCCTTTGAAATGGCGGAGGAGCGTCGCCTCACTGCTCAGAGCCAGCAGATGAAATATAAAACGACAATAAACAATTTTATTATCATTTTATTTTTCACTTACTGAGCTGATGTGGGCCTAGGGTGGGGCCGGCACAGGCCGGGCCATCCTCTATGGACATTTGCAGAGACCACACTCATATTTCGCCAAACCAGCTGTGTTGCACAGCCCGGTGGAGAAAAGGTCCAGGCTCCCTGTCCTTGAGCGTCCATCAAAGCAGCCCGCGCAGGCCAATCCCAACGCTTCTCTCATGCTTAGTAATAGCATGAGAGCAGCTTCTGGATTGGGTAGGGAGTTTGAGAGCCTGTGCTGTGTGGTCCATGGACTGCCGGGAGCAGGGGAGCACTGAGGCGGCCAGCAGCATCAGCGGCAGGTAAGTCTGTTTTTTTATTATTATTCACCCCTGTGTTACCCAGCACTTTTAAGTGTCAGCAGCCGCCACTGATTGGTGTAAGGATGGATCAACAATTAATATTTTTAACAGAGCACTCGGTCTTCAAAGATCTTTTCACTTTAAGGTCCTGGAACTACTCTGTGACTTTTAATATCCCTATAATGTATGGTTAGGTTTACTATCGTCCACATACAGCTCACGAGTACAGCCTGCGGAATTTGCATAGCATTTGGCTGAACAAAATGCTGTCATTTTGTTTTTTCCAGTTAGCTACAAGCTTTCCTACTTTGGGGAAACTAAATAGATAAAATATTGTAGCAAGAAAATAACCTACGTGTTAGAAACTGAGTTATTGGTTGACTGGAGTGTGAGACCTGGACAAGCAGCAACCACACTCCTAGTTCCAAAATAACCTGTGCTCAATCCCCTGGTACCTTGGC
Organism: Lissotriton vulgaris; assembly: GCF_964263255.1. NCBI lineage: Eukaryota > Metazoa > Chordata > Amphibia > Caudata > Salamandridae > Lissotriton > Lissotriton vulgaris. The sequence goes on from NC_141691.1 coordinate 1,518,690,297, forward strand.
ACAGAGCAGTTAGTCTTAACTTAGAGCCAATTTGTAAAGTATTTGTGCAACAACTCAAACAGTGAAACCACCACATGAAAATTTCCCACCCCAGTTTAGAAAATTAGAGCTTAGTTTAATAAATGAAGAAAGAGCCAAATGTCAAAAATCCATTCTGAAGAACTTTAAAGAATAAACTGTAAAATAGCGTCAACTGTGGCTTTCTAGTCACGCTGGACCAGGTCAAAGTCAAAAGTTCAGACAGACCATGATAGGGAGCGGGTCAGATAGAGCCTCAAATTAATCCTGTGGAAGTTTTAGCTTCTCAAGTTTTGTGCCAAGTATCTTGTTCACATAGGAAAAGTTCGCAGGGAGCAAGGAGAGTACTAGGGTGGTAGTCGGCGTGGCGCAAGAAAGAAGGCTGGGCAATGCGAATGGGGGTGGCTGAAGCTTCATAGTGGTGGTCTATCACGAGCGATCAATGCTTGCTGTGTGAAGAGACAGTGCTGGCGGCTTCTCACGCTTAATTTCAGTATGAGTGGCACCGTTTTGGTGCGAATGGGCCCCTTTGCTCTAGCAAAGAACCCAAAATCTTGATTTCAAAAGCCTGTGACTACACCAAGGGTCCAGGGCCGGAGGAACCAGTTGGGGGTCAGCAAATCACTGCAGCTGTGCCCAGAAGCTGGTTGGAGAGACTTGTTGTCTTCTAGGCTCAGAACAAGAGGCCAACAGACTAGCCCTTGGAGTCATCCTGGGGTTCTTGGTTTAAGATGAGATTGCAAGCCAACGTCTTCTTCCCAGGCAGAGAGCAGCAGGTCAGCACTTCAGGACAGCAGTTCCTTTAGAGCAGCAATGCAACAGAGTGGCAGTCTTTGTACCAGAACCCCAGTCATTCCTCCTGGCAGAGTATCCACAAGTCCAAAAGTGTACTGAAGAGTTAGTGTCTGAGGTCCTTCTTTTATACACAGTGGTGCCTTTGAAGTGAAGAAAAGCTTCTAGAGGCATGCCTTTGAAGTGCACAGATGCCCTGCCTTCCTGACCCTGGCTGCAGACTAACTACCGGGGTATGCAACCCTCTGTGTGGAGGCAGGTCATAGTCTATTCTAGAGTAAGTGGGACTGGTTCCAGCTCCTCACTCCCATCCTGCCAGTGATGGCCCATCCATCCACACCGAAGCTCCCCATTGTGTGTGGCTGTCCGGGAGGAATACACAAAGTCCAACTTTCACACACACACAGTCAGGTGACCCAGAGACAGGTTGCAGGTGCCACATGACTATGGCAAGAACATGTCAACTTTCAGAATTATAATTTAAAATCTGACTTCACCATAAGGTAGGATTTTAAATTAAGATTCCAGAGACACCAAGCATGAACTAGTTCCCTTTTCCCATTTGGAGATTTCACTTATAAAATGTAATTAGGTAATTCCAATGTTAGTCTTGCTGTAGTGCAAAATTAATTTCAGAGTTTTTCACTTCCAGGACATGTAAAGCTTAGAAGTACATGTCCAACTTTTTAAATACTAATTAATCAGAGGAGGGAGAGAGAAGCTGAGATCCATTCTGCTTCCAGGCAAGGATAGAAATTCATAGGAGAATGGATCACTTGAACCTGTATTACAACCAGGATCTGCTATATTCACCGTCTTAAAAAAAGCCCTCATTCACGTACAGGAATGGTGGAGCGGTATATCTTGATTATCCGCTTCTTGCGTTCCGTGAAAGCATCATGAGTGAAGTAAATATTAAAATTACCTACATCTCTGCAACTATTTATTTATATATAGAGTGCAATGGCTCAGGCCAGTCTGCACCTTATTCACATGTTTCGGCCCTCAAAAATTAGACTTTCAGTTCTGATGCATTCATCAGGGCTTTAGGGTTCCTTACCAATAGTCAGTGATATAGGTCTATCCTATCTTGTAATGCTAGCGCATCACTGAAAAACAACCACCCAGATGAGTCCTACATTTGTTTTCAAACAAGACCCTAGGCTTTAGTGGATACCAATATTCTAGTCAGGGAGGGGGTGGTGTCCTTTAAGTCAAACTTTCATCAAAAGGTTCACCACACTAATGAACCTAATTGTTACAGCTCCATTGTACTTTCCACAAAAAGGGTCCTAGTCGGGACCCGAGCTGCCTTAAATCCACGTGTGCTCTTTTCTAGGCCCTCGCATCAGTTATTTTTTGTACTTAAGGCTAACTGTGCTCACATTCGGAATTTATGGTTTGGATTTGATAGTATCCTGCTCCAACTGACCAATCTAGCATAATATTGTCTGTTGGTGAAGTAATGCCTTAATAGTATCAAATTGTGGAATGTTTTCATACATTTTTCGTAAATTATCTTGCATATCATTGTCTGCCATTGTAATACAGTGTATTTTTGTAATGTGCTTATTTTTTATGATCTACTTGGTAGGATCGAATAAAGATTAATTAATTATTACATTGGTATTGGCTTTCCTTGTTCAATGGCGCTGAAAACAAAAAGCCTGACATAGATCAATGACTGTGAACCATTCTGCAGTACATGGGATTTGAAACAATATAGTGTCTGAATTCGGCACCAGGGGGCAACATGGAACAACAATCTCATTTACTCTGCCAGGTCCTGAACTATTCTATATTTTCCATTTGTTTTCTGTAAACCTATGATTGTTATGACTGGTGTTATTCCTGCAATAGTCTCAGGTGTCATATGACATGGGGGTGTTCTAGAACACACCGTGTTTGGCACTACAGTAATTCAGACTGGTTCGACGTCTTTCAAGAGTCCAATATAATTTGCTGTAAGATCCCAAACCTTAACATTCACTGTCTCTCTCAAATTATCTATCAATTCTTCAGTTGTGAATAAAGGTAACAGCCCTGTCTCTTTTTGTTGTCTGAACATTTTAAAGTCAACATCTTTACCATGGTTTTCAAAAGCAACACCATCTGGTGTGCAGTAAATTGTGCCTTCAACTTGAACAAAACATCTCTCCCTAGCATATTTACAGGGCTCCTACAACTTGGATAGTTTTCCCACAGAGAGATATATTTGGGATTTCCACTGTTCTTCTAACTATGGATTGGGTAGCATCATTATCAATCAAGAATGATAAGGGGTGGCCATAAAGTTCAGCATCTACATATGGACCACGCTGGTCTATCTCTTTGAGTGTGCCAAGTATTCAATCTTCCTCCCCTCTCTGGCACCATCTTTGGTAATTATCAAAACCTTTACCTTCATATTTGAAGAATGGATATCGTTTCAAGACATTCAGGTTCGGATTTTGAAATTGTGGCAAGGCATTTTGAAACAAATTCATTTTCATTTTTATCATTTAATTTAAGTCTAATCAAGGATTTCCCACATTTTGGAAATTCATTTGAACTTGTGGGGCGGGCATCATTGGAACCTGATCTTGCATAGGCATTTCCATTTGCTGTGCAGGCACATTTTGCACTTGAATTTCCTTTAACATCTGTACATTTCCACCAACATTATTAGGATTATATCTGCATTCTCACTTCTAATGGTGTGACATTTAGTAATCTTTTTCATAGCAGCAATATCTGTTCTAGAACCTGTACCCACAGGAACACCTCTGTCTCTACCCTGAGGCATGTTAAATCCACCTTGATTTCCCTGAAAACCCACTTGTGGAACGGCAACATTGTGCATGTTTCCCTCAATCCCTGCAAAAGAAGGATTTAAAAAACCTTTCTGAGTCAACTTCGTCTGCGCTAACATGAACTACTCTTTAATTTGCTTCTGCTTCATTTCTTCTAACACATCGCTACAATATTTAGAATATCGAAGGATCTCATCAAGCAATTTGTTCAGCTAGCAGACCATGCTTCGAGTTATGTGCGAACAGATCGCTGGTTTCAGCCCTAATACACATTGATATGGAAAATCCCCATGTCCTTTTCTTCAGGATACTCATATCCACTATGCTGCTGAAACACCTGAAATAACCATTCATAGTATTCATTAACTGTTTGTTTTGGCTTTTGAGTCGTTCTTTTAATCTTAAACCAATCCAAACGTGTCAGTGGCACTCTGCCCTTTAAGAAAGTTATCACTGCCTCATATTTCTCCATCACTACAAGAGGTGGTGCATTTGTCCTAGTCTCCTTCATGGGTTCTTCTTTCGGCCACTGTACTGCAGTCTTACATTTAGCCGATATCTCAGCAGGTACTACAATGTCAAAAAATATATTTAAATCTGTACGTACATTCCTCCTGCAATTTCTCTAAGTGGGAATGATGTGGTTTCTCCCTCAATTCCCTCCTCATGCTTTGTCATTGTGGCTGCCTCTCTCCTTTTCTTCTGATGCTTCTTTGCCTATTTAGTTCTAACTTCTCAGTCTCATTTCATTTACAAATGAATTTGACTAATTCTACAATGTGTAACACGTCTCTGAAATCCTCATGTTCTCTAAGACTTGATCATCAAATTGAACCAATAGCTTCTCTGGAAGTGAAAATATTTAGCAAGGGCAATTTAATATTTCTGAGCCAATTCATGTCAGTTTATCGTGAACTAATTCTGCTCTTAAGGTAATTTCCTTACACAAGTAAATGAGCTCTTTTTTTTATATTGCCCAAGATGTTCAAATTCCAAACATCCCAATATAATTTCCTTCAATTCCACCTTCAATTGGGCAATATTTAAAGGGTCTATCCTATCAATTTCTGTTTTTTCCTTTACCTCTGTGTTTTCCATCCTTCTGATTCCCACTGCTGCTTCTAACCAAGTTGGCATTCAGCCTTCATCAGTGGCATTTATGCCACCAAGATTAATCGGGCAGTGATGACTAATGTCCCTCCATCTATTAAGGCTTGCACTGGGGCAGGGGGGGGTCACATGGCAATCTGAGAATGTTGTGAGATCAGAACAAATCCTTTTGTATGTACAAGTCCAACAGCTTATTGAATTTCTGGTCCTAAATCCACATTTGGGGGAGCATTAGCAATACCTCTGGGTACTGTTGTTGCAGCATTCACAGGAGCTACATGTGCAGTGGCACCCACTCAGGTCACATTAGTTACAGTCGAAGCAGCACGTAGTGGGTGAGCACAACTGGTGGAAACATTTGAAGTATCTTAAGTGGTCATTCAATCTGTGTTAGATCCGTCTCTACAGGGGCAGTTGCCACTATGGCACTTATAGTGGGATTTGATTCACCTGAATCAGTAGGAGTCGTATATGGTGGGGGTCTTGCAGCTAGCACCTGTTCTTAAATGTTATCACCTGAATCTGTATCGTCTCCATATTTCTTTTGGTAATCTCTTCCATTTCTTTTCTTAGCTGCCTCCACATTATTAGCTAGATATAAACTGGTTCCCTCTATAATTGCCTTTCTCCACCTGCGCTGTTCTTCGTTCCATCAAACATCTGCATAATTACGCACTGCTCATTTTGTCCTTTGCTGGAATTTTCCCTTCTCTTGCAACTTTCTCCCTCAGGTTCAAGGCTTCATATTGGGCGGACCTAGGTGTTGGCTTCATTTCATACAATTTTCCTTTTACATTTTCAAGAATTCTGGTATTAAATGTCCCATACCTGTGGAAATGCACTTTTTTAGGGGTACACTGGTGCAGGGTCACCCTTTTGTCCACGGGTTCAAAGACCAACAAAACAGAGATCGTCACTGGAGTTGAAATAAAATAACAAGTTTATTACTCACTCATGAGCAAACAATTTACTATTACTACAGACTTTTGCAGCAATCGATTTCTTCTCCTCCGGCATGTTCATCTTGTCGGTAAACAACAGAACAGATGGTGCCCTAAGGTCAAGGGCAGGCGTTTGTTCCTTCACTAATGTTGAGACGAGTAGTTACTAAAAGGCTACCCTCCTTCTTTGTAGTCAGTCTTTAACCACCCAGGACAGTGGCTCAAACAGTCTCTTTTTGCGATGAAATGTCTTTCTTCCTGGATCGAAGCAGATATCTAGATGTAAGAGGGATCGTGTAGTCCGGGAAAACTTCCTCAGGTCCTTCAAGTGACGCAGCTCGCCCTTTCTCGGTAATCAGAATGTCATGGCGATCTGCCAACGCAGCTGGGCTCACGAGGGCATGCGGCATGGAATCGTCAGGCCGCAGATCGTGGCCTTCACCCTGCGTCCTGTCGGGAAGAACTTCTCGTACCTGCTGATAAATAGAAGACAAGCGGTCAGTTAGCTGAGACAAATAGTTACTCATCGACACATGGAGTACATCATGTATAGGCCATGAATACTTAGGGACCCCCCAAATATTCATGGGCCTCCCAAAGATTGTTTCATGCTGTGTAAGGCCAGACCGTGTATGTGGTATCAATCTGATGGAAAGCAGAGCTAGGGACAGTGTATCAGGCTATTTCAAAGATGTGGAAGCCTGTATTTTAGCCAATTTCAATTTTAGGGTGGATTTGTAACACTGCCCCAGGCCTGCTGACTGTGGGTGAAAAGTGGCAAGAAATTTCTGCTTAATCCCCAACCCTTTCATGACATATTCTCCAACTTGCCCAATGAAATTAGATCCGTTGTCCATTTGCAGGACCTCAAAAGGTGCAGTTGGTGTTTGCGTTCACTTTCCAGGATTATACTGGAGACCGACCAGACAAGACTGGACTATCTTTTTAGCAGTGCCAACAATGTCAGGATGATCCCAAACTTGCATACTTTGTTTTGCTATTGAGGATGCACCTCTATGTGCCGACCCATGTGCTATGTGAATCAAGGGAAATAAGTAGGCTGTGGGTAAATTGCATTTGGTCATATCTTTATTCCTCCAACAGCCATCATCATCCAGTGTTCCCTCCTTAGACCATTGATCTAGTTCATCAGCAAAGGCAGATTGTTGCATGTCTAGCACTTCCTGCCTGGCATCATGCCAACGTTCAGCTTGTGAATTCACCACATACATGGCGGTGGTACTTCGCTGCATTGCGGTCTCATGGGCTGTGTGATCTGCAAATGCATTTACCTGCTCCTATTTCATCTACCACTTTCTTGTATGCACTACATTTAACAATTGCCACTTTCTTAGGATAGGTTAGGGTAATAAGAAGATTATGTACTAATTCTCAATGCACTATCTGTGTTCCATGTGAGGTGAGGAAACCCCTTTCTTTCCACAAGCGACCAAAATTATATGCCACCCTGAATGGTACTGGTTGTCGGTAAAAATATTGACAAGTAAGTCTGTACTAAGCTCACATGCTCTTGTTAGTGAGTGTAGTCTGGAGTTCTTAATACTGGTGCAGAACAAAGAGCTTGGAGTGAATGTTGGAAGGCATTCTGACATTCAGTAGTCCATGGGAAAGGCATCGGAGTGTCTTTAATCAAAAAGGGCCAACAAAGGTTTAATAATGTGAGAAAAACTGGGCATCCACTGCCTACAAAAGGAAGTAAGGCCAATCAGTGCACAGACATCCTACTGAGTACAGCGCACAGGAGTATCTAAAATTGTCTGAATGCGATTTGATGTGAGTGCATGTCCCTCCTTAGACAGGAGGTGACCTAAATAGGTAACCTGCTGTCTACAAAGTTGCAATTTCTTTCTAAAGACTTTGTGATTATGCAATGCAAGAAATGAAAACAATAACAGTGTACCTTCTTCACATTGCTCAGGAGTATCTGGTTGCAGAAGTCTATTCAACAACACAAAAAATAGTAATAATCCCTAACTAGCTACCATAAATTAAATTCCTCTGAAGTCTGGAGTAAAGCAAAAAATAGACATAGTATGAACATAGAGGTAGGACTGCAATTTTATCAGAGCCCCAAGCATAGAAAGATTTACTTATCCATTGATTACAAATGAGTCTGATGAGAGTGAGGTATTTTTACCAGATGTGGTAAATACATCCTGTTAGCAGCTTTTAATTGGAAAATGGGGCATGACATGAAGAACTTGATGCTCACAACACCGAGTGTCACGTGCATGCACATTTTCACAAAGCAAATTATGGCAGGTTTGACCATGACAACAAATACCGGGGGAAAATTGCAGGGCGATCAGTAAATAAAGTGGTGCTGAAAATGCCAATATGTGCAGTAACGACCACTACCATCCTATGTTCTTAGCATCGTTGTCTTGAGCAGCCCTGACCCTCATGCTTCAAAAGTGTCTGAATCTTTGGTCCATGGCTTCAAAGCACTAAATCAACCCAGACACCAAGCATGTCTTTCTACTAAGGATGCAAGGCCTCTTTCCTAAGTTTTTGTGTAACATGGCGCAGGAGCTCACCCTATGCAGTGTCTTTGACGGTGTTTAATATATCTTTATGTGAAGGAACAAAGCTGCCAGTTATGTCTGTCCTCTGATCTCCGGGCTTTGCCCTGCCCTCTTCCCGAGCAGTCATTTGAGTTTTATTTACGCCTCGCCGTCTGTGCCTCAATTAACATCTCCCTAGTAACATTATTTTATACTTTCACGGTAGTTAAATGACTATCCTTGAGAATTGTGACAACATCATTTTTCCAAGTGGTCCTCACTCTAGAGTGTGTTGTTACCATACCTAGACCACTCTTCAGGTATAGGTATTGCGTTACGGTTTTACCCAGTTTAAGATTTGCTCAGAGCTGAACTTATTTTCGATTCTTCATACTGACGTTTTAGACCATCTTATTTTAATGCTGTGGTCAGACTAACAGTAATGCATTTACTGTTGGTTTTAATCAAGCGTAGTGTTTTTTTTCTTGGCAGCAAGGTAAGTTCACTTATGAGATGGGTGGTATTTTAAAACAAGCATTTTGCATTTTCCACCAGTGTCCAAATAATGCTTCCTGTTGAGTGCCTAAGACACCTACTATGTAAATGACTATAATTACTGGCAATGCTGAAGACGTACCGTGCAGAGTATTAAAACATCTCACGCTGCTTGAATGTATCATTACGGAGCATGTATTTCACATAATACTAAGCAAACTTGCTTCTATTACTGGGCATAGTGGAAAAAAAAGAAAACAGTTACGTAAATCTACTGATGTTTTTATCTGCCTGGAGAACGCAACTTTCATCCTTCCAAATTAAAAAAACTGAGTACCATTAAATGAGGTAATAGTAACACCCATCGCAGGGCAAATTACACTCAACAAATTAATATTATTCAAGTGCTACCAAGTATCCAGAGGAGAACATGACAGACATACTTAGGCACCACCTGTCCTAATAGCCAATAGTCAGCCCAAGCAGCAACAAAGCCAATGGGTTTCAAGTTTGTATAGTACACAGAGAGAGAGGCCAATAATAAGAAGGGTCAAATGCATCAATGTAAACAAAGCAAGACAAACAAAGGCTTTCATACTTAAACAGAAAATACACATACAAGCACCTAAGCATACAAACAACATGCACAAGGACCCAGATGTATGTCAATCATGCACAAAAAATTGAATCCAACACAAACATCCTAGCTAGCATGATGACTACCACAGTAATGTGAATGGAAGTGTTTATAATCTAACTATGGACTCAAAATTCTTAACGCTACATCTAATGGCCACTGTAAGTCGAGCTCTTTCTTTGTGTATTTGTTCCACAATGAACCGTACATTATGGGAGACATACCATATTTACTATACATCTCCGTGTAAGGGGTCCCTTCTGGAGGGGCCAGCTGACTTTATTCAAAACTAATCCTGGTACCACAAGAGCAGCAACACCATTTACGGAGTGTGCTGAGAAGAGGCTTTTTTTTAAAAATGTGTGTAAAATATTACTATTCCAAACAAATATTGCGAAAGGAGAAAAATCCCCACATTACCTGACTTCCATTTTTGCAAAAAAATCATAACAAATCCAAATCAAAAGACCTACGCCAAACAAATCAAGAGTATCGCTTCAGCGACCTTACCAAACAGAAGTCTCCAACTCCCACCTGCCGATCTCTGGCGACCTAATGGTCACTGCAAAATTACACCAAAGAAAACTCCAGTCGAGACTGGTCACCACCTGGAGGGTCAAATCGGGAAAACTAGAAAAGCCACATTGGCCTGCAAAGACTAGGGTCTCCTCATGCAGTGTACATCCTCAGTAATATTTCGATTCTCCATCAAGACCAGTCCTTCGGACGACCGTGACTCCGATGGGGTCCCACATTGGGCACCAACTGTGGAAATGGACCTTTTTAGGGGTACACTGGTTCAGGGTCACACTTTTGTCCACGTTTTCAAAGACCAACAAAATAGAGATCGGCACTGGAGTGGAAATAAAATAACAAGTATATTAATCACTCATGAGTGGGACCACATCCACACAACAGGAGGTTGTACACTGAAGTCACAAACTGTGTCCCTTTAATACTGGTTTTCTGCAATGCAAGCATGTGAAAAAATGGAAGAACAGTTTTAGAAATAGCTGTTAGCAAACCAGGGCAGATGAATAACCACTTGGTCAGCATAGTGGGAGGGGGAGCAGAAATGCTTATGGCAGCAGTAAACGGTTGACAGTTAACATCTGAGACCAGGTGCGTTGGCAGCTACAAACCCTCAGCACGTACATTGCTTTAGCTGAGTCAGGAAGTCAACTAAAATAGATAACACAAGCAGACTGAAAAAGACGAGCAGCAGAGGACGGGAGAATTACGAAGGAAACAAAATGGACACCACAGCCAAAATGGCTGTCGCTTATGCTAAGTAAAATATTACACATTTCCACATATCCTAGGAAAGCTCAATGTGCCCTCTTTCTCCATAATTGTACTCCATTTACGAAGCCAAGAGCAGGTGTTTAACCCATGCTCAATTGTCATATAATGTGCAGGTGTACTCTCTGGAGGTGCGTCTTCACTTTTCCCTACTGGAATAGTAACGTCCCCTCTTACCAAACTCTTAAATTTTTTTAAAATAATACATTTTTGCAATACAATGAGAAACAGGGTAGATTTCAATCCAATGTTATTGTTTTGTTCCGTATACGTCAAATTTCAATAGCCCAATCACATATGAACACATCCAGATTTTTACCACGGGGCGCAACGACCCAGGAGAGCAAGTGTCATGATGAACTACATTCCGTTACTGTCAAAAACAAGCTCATTGCCACCCAGTAACATTCCAAAACATCTTCAAGATCCAAGTTTTTAATATTAACTTTAAAGGAATTGGGACTACACAGGTGCCCCCACTGATCAGCACTCCGACAAATGTTGTACTCTGCGCAATCTGATCCCCCTCACTGGCTGTCTCGTACACTAGCTTTTACTCCCTTGCAATTTTATGGAATTACTGTACATTAGCAATTTTTAGAATTATTTATTGAAGTCGTTTTGCTTTTTCTAACACATGTTTTATTTGTTTGCAAAGGTTTTAATTGATCATGCAGTAAAACGATTATAATTACATCCAGATACGCTACTCACTTTCTGTTAATCCAATCCCAGCTCGGCGCCTTGACTTCACCAACCAATCCCAGCATGAAAGCACACCAACCAACCAATTTCAGTGTGAAACAGTAGGACGTATGGTCTCACTCCTTGCAGCAGTTCAGCCTCCTTTACAATTTCTCACACATTCACACACCTTCAATAAAGCTTCAAAAACTTCTTGTTTGCTTTTTTCCAAAGAAATAATGGTATCACTATCACTCAGAACATTTCCCACAACTGCAAGTGAAATCACGACCAGCATGAAATCACACAAATCAATGTAGCTTTACCTGTTAGTGCAATTAGGTTCCACTAGCACTGATCAAGTTAATCAATCACAACAACTATGTCATTGGTATAGGTGATGGTACCTCACACACTACACTGCAAATAATACAAAGATGTTTTTATTCAATTTGATGTATGTATCTATGTATACACCAGGATCTTCAATTTCTGAGACCCTGAATTCTTCTATCTCTTTCTCCTAAACAATTCCTTAATGCGTCCTCTTGCTCACTCATTCGATCTCACAACATCACTGCCTAAACCAAAACACAATTACAAAAAACAACAATTGGCCCTATTAATATTCACATCTTCAAAACTGCAACCAACTTCTAGTACAGCCTTGTCAGATCCCCAAGTTCTGGACACTTGATTTGGGAATCGGGGATTTTATTTTATTAAGACTTGGGAGGGTGATCTGGGTCTCCCTTCAGGGTGTGAACCATATCCTCTGCTACCAGAAACTGACAGCGTGAAAACAGTATTAAATTAATAGTTCAACCCTTGAATTACAATCAGGATCTCCAATGATGCACCCGACTCGTCTTAAAGCAAATGGATCTTTACCACAGTTTTAGAATGGAGCATTAAAACTGAAATATCTCAATAATCATCAACATTAGAATTATTATGTTCAGTCAAAGATAATGGTTTTAGAATTGGTTCAAAACCCTTTATTTCTCGCTTGTTTGTTGTCTTTTTATTCAGTTAGTAAAGATAAATCTGTTTGCGGAAATATAAAAAAAAATCAAAGTTAAGGTCAACAGGAATATACCATGGATTCTATCCAACAAGAAACCCATGAAGAGTTCCTCTTGACAAGGACAAGAGCAAGATTTCAGGAGCCTGTACTTATTATAAAAAATAAATAACACATAAATTCTGGAAATTCACCCTAGTCTCCCCTCTCCAAATAAGCATTAGAATACAATTGCAGTACCAACCCAACTGTCAAGCTAAAAATAAATATGGTCACAACAGTAAACATGACCATTAGAAATGAGAGATAGGCACATTCCAAAAAGGCAGGCAACACAAATGACTGTCAGCAGTAGCTCACAGCAATCAGAAAAAGGATGTGGCAATGGCAAAGGGCTGGGGTCGAATCTGGAAAGGAATGGCTTTTGTCTAACTAAGAACACGTACGCGTATAAAACATAAAAACATATGTATCGATGAGCTCCATGTTACATAATCTCGAGCAAATGAGAAAGAATCTTCTGACGATCTGCAGCTTTTCCATTCATTCACACAGTAGACGCTTGAGTCGACAAGGTATTAACCGAAAGTGTCTACTTGCTACTAAACATTTGTATCTTTTGGGTATGATTTCTGTGAGAATCTAAGCAGGCCCTAAAACTGATTTTCTATTCAGCATTCCACTACATACAACAACTACTCTAAAGAGAGAGAAACATTGTCTTGCAATATCCTGGTTAGATCATGAGAAACACAATTACATGCAAACCCTATTATATTAATGTTGTAGTTTTCTGTTTATCAATGTGATCATGTGTTAGCTCTAAACTATCTAATACAATCAGAACATGTAGCTTAGGAAGAGAAAAACTACATTTGAGGAAAGCACATTCTACAGTGATGACAAGCTAAGCAGGCCAAATATAAATCGTTTAAATAAGCCAAGTCATCGTTTAGCATTTTTTAAATAACGTTTATTTAAGTGAAAGAGGGGAAGGGAAATTAGAAAGAATAATGAGGCCTAGCCTATCTTAGCAAAGAAAGTACAATAGAAATGGGTGCTTTCTGCTAAATGAACTAGCTACCCATTCATTCTGTATGTTTACAGAAAGACATGTTCATCTATATCTTGCTCAATATATGTGTTTTCATGTAAATGTCTAAGACACTTCGTAAGGTTAGTTACTAGGTTTATTCAGTTATATTTTCCTGCTCCATCAGAGTTTTTAACTACCATGATATAAATCTTAAAAGTACATGTCCAACTTTGTAAATACACTGCACCCTTCCCTAGGCCAACCCTCAGGTTGACTTGTGTGCATGAAAAGGAAGATTTAGGCCTGGCAAAAGGTTTATTTTGCCAGGCCGAAGTGGCAGGTCAAAACTGCACATACAGGCTGCAATGGCAGGCCTGAAACATTTTTAATGGCCTACTTAAGTGGGTGGCACAATGAGTACTGCAAGCCCCTACGTGAATTTATTTTAAGGCCATAGGTACATGTAGTATCACCTTTAAATGGACTTACAAGTAAACTAAATATGCCCATTGGGTGTAAACCAATGTTACTCTGTTTAAAGGAGGGAGCACAAGCACTTTAGCACTGGTTAGCAGTGATAAAGCTTGCAGAGTCCTAAAGACAGCAAAAATAAAGTCTGCAAAAACAGGAGAATGTAAGGAAAAAAGTTGGGGGAAAGCCTTCCCAAGGAAGCAATGCTAGGTGGGTCCCTAGTACGAGGTAACAAAACAAGAAGGAAAAATAGCAAAGTGGTGGGACACATAAGTTGAAAACTAACTAGGAGGAAGGAGGAAGGGAGAAGCCAAAACAAGTGTACTTTGGCAAGCACATTGCTGCTTTGTACTGGTGTCAGTGCTGATCCAGAGCGCTATCAATTAATCAGGGATCAATACTCAATAACATCACAATACAATGGCCCATACACATTCACCCAAATACCTGATGCGCTGGGGGTCAAGTTTAAATGACATTACAATTATTTTATTCATAGATTCATGTTTGACTACTCTAAATACTTAACTAAACCTTTACATCAACTCTGTTTCCTCTTGGTCGAAGGACCAATTAGTTGAATAGCTGATGGTAATGCTAGTACTATCTAACTAACTGTCTAGTCAGCTAAATAATCACAGACTCTCTGTAAAGTTAATAAAGTTTTATCTAAAAAAATATGAATTTATAAATGCTCATTGCATACGGTCACAAATGCAAAAGAATGAAATCCACAAAAGGGAGAGAAAAACATCAGCATATACAAAGAGTGTCAAACTCATAATTCAATTAACGGTATGCACATGAAGGAGTGGATAAATTAAGAGGCATCAGTCTCAGCAAAAAATAATGTGAAACATTATACTTATGACGGAGTGGATAGGTAAAGAGACCTAAGGTTCAGAGACAAAAATACATTTGCAAATGATTATGCAAAATACAAGTCATAAAGATAATACTAACTCAAGGAATCAGTGAAATTCCACCCCCTGGCCAAAAAGATTGATGGGGTCCCCTGAAATAGAGTTAGGGACCAAAGACTTAAGGACAAAAGAGCGGGACAGGGACAGGATCAGCTAGGCCTCTCTGCAAACCGACGTACAACGACGCATCACCCCTCTCTTCTCTTTCCTCTCAAGATGACCTAAACCACATCCCCTAAGGCACCCCAGTTATACCCTAAAACCTACATGTCCGTTCCACATCAGTTGAAACATTTAACAGAATCTGACTTTCAATCAATCAATCAATCAGTTATTTGTAGAGCGCACTAATCACCTGTGAGGGTCTAAAGGCGCTGAGCGGGGGTGAAGGTGCAGCTATTGCTCGAACAGCCAGGTCTTGAGAAGTCTCCTGAAGGTCAGCAGGTCCTGGGTCTGTCACATCTGTGTGGGGAGGGTGTTCCACGTCTTGGCCGCGAGGTAGGAGAAGTATCTGCCGCCCGTGGAGGTCCTGTGGATGCGTGGCTCGGCAGCGAGGGAGGGGTCGGCGGAGCGCAGCTGTCCATTTGGGGTGTAGAAGGTGAGACGCTTGTTGAGGTATGCTGGTCCGGTGCTGTGTAGTACTTTGTGGGCATGGGTGATAAGCTTGAAGGTGATCCTATTCTTGACTGGGAGCCAGTGCATGTCCTTCTGGTGGGCAGTGGTGTGGGTGTGGCAGGATATGTCGAGGATGAAGCGTGCAGAGGCGTTCTGTATGCGTTGAAGTCTCTTCTGGAGTTTGGCTGTGATTCCTGCATAGAGGGCGTTGCCGCAGTCCAACCTGCTGCTGACAAGGGCCTGTGTGACTGTCCTTCTGGTTTCAGTGGGGATCCATCTGTAGATCTTGTGAACCATGCGCAGGGTGTTGAAGCAGTTTGAGAGGTGGTCTGTCACACCACTGTGACTTCATTCATAATTTGTACATGCTTATTGTTCTACATCCTTTCACATTACATAATATTTGACTCCTTCACACAATTTAATACATGATACATTTTAACATTTTCACACATCTTTTTCAGCAACGTCCCAGGAAGATGTCCCAGGTCCCACGGCCAGTCTCATCTGTTGGCAGGGGAACAATGCACTCTGTGCTGAGCATCCTTGAACTCTTGTTCTTTCTCTGCTGCGCTCGAGGCTCATTCGACTAACTTTGGCAAATGAAACATAAACATTCATTAATTACACAGAAATGCACTTTTCACTCTCTACCACCCACCTTTACACTATCTACGTTTAGTGTTTTCCTAGCAGGAGCTTAAGGCAAAGGTGGCATTATTCATTATTTAAAGCAGGATGCAAGATGGAAAATGCAAGATGCGGCCTAGTCATACATTATTTCTTGTTTGTTTCAAAGCATAATGTAAATATGGTCTAGTTCTTTCATGGATATATTTCACATTAGTGCACACATGCGCAAAGCAGTTTCCCTTATGTTCTTGTGATGTGTATGTTAATTTCTTTCACTGCACACTGTTAGTATGTATTATGGGGTGTCAATCCGAACAGGTTTCTTTTTGCAAAACGCTCCTCCATCAGTGCTAATGTGGCAGAACTGCATTCCACAACCCAGGAAATTGCTTCTAGCCAGCCTGCTCCTAGCCTTCCTGTCAGGTTTTCCACAGCCTCCAAAGACTGAAGAATACCATTTTGACAAAGAATTTAAGAACGATTTGCCATGTTTACTGTAATTGTAGAATAGATAACGGAACTGTTTACTTACTCTCTACTGTCCCATCAAGTAAAAATGTCCATCCATACCTATCGACAAACTAATACTGTTCAGCCCTGTCATGTAAAGTAAAAACAGTATTAGTAGCACATTAGTGTTTTGTCTTGATTCAATCAAATTAAACAAAGCATTCGGGACACATTTCTTATCCAATTCCATTCATGTCAAGCTCCAGTATCTTCTTAGACAGCATCAAGTACAATTATTATTCCCTTTAGGTCCAGCTATCCAGGACGTTAGAAGTCATGTCAGTTCGTTCTGCCATCAATGTCCATTTCACTAAACCCATGCGTCTTCTTTATTGAAAGAAGTTTCTATTTTGGTCAATGGAACAAACATCTCTCTTGGCACGTGGTATTTCAGAGTGGTGTGGGCGGGGTCTCAAACGGACGTTTGCCCCCTTCTCATGTGTGCTGTGCCAAGCTGGCTATGCATATTTGTACTATGATATAGCTTTCTGTGATGAGCTTCCTGCGTTGGCTTTGCTTAAAATTAGGCACATTTTAAACCATTTTATTTGTGTGTTTTTCCAGTTTCTTTAAAAAGTACATTGTGTGCTTATTTTCTTTTGTGTGGGTATGTGCTTTTTGCTAGTTTTAGATTTTGTGTCCGTGTTTTTTGCTCTGAAAGATCAGAATATTTTTGGGCCCCTTTTTTGATCTCTCCTTTGAAGTGTTCTTTCTTTTCGTGGGAATGGCAATGCATATGTACGTGTTAGTTTGGTGATTAGTATTTTGTTAATTATGGGGGACACCTTGTTATTGGCAGCTGCAGAGCACTTGCTCAAAGTGTAGTTTGCTTCTTTAAGGGGAAAGGGGGGATTTTGAGCCTTTGTATAGCTGGCAGACTCCATAGCTGAAATGTTTACATTATATTCATGGTATTTATATTATTTTTTAAACTTGTTTTTATTAATACTTTTCTCAACACTAACCTGCTTGGGCTCAATAATCTTGACTATACAATCCAAATGAAGACAATATCTTCAATCTGCTGTAAACATAATCTACAGTCTCTCGGTCTAAGAACTATTATGGCATGCACTTTCATTTTACCAGACCATAGTTGCCTTCGGTTTTGAATTCTCATGGATACTATTATTACAGCAGCTAAAGAGGGTTTTAAGAAGACCGAATCAGATGTGTCCCTTTCATAGAGGTGTTATCTAAGGCAGATTGTAGGACCTTTTTTAACGTTGTTTTTGAATAAAAAATAATTACATGCATGCATCCTTAGAGGAGCCTTAAGTCAGCTCTTTTAATTCACTGGCCTGGTAAAGTGGCTTTGGCAGTATGCTTCTAGAGCAACATAATTTTGGCCCCGCCCTAACACGACACGCTAACATAGCACATGTTTCTTGTGAAGCTTAACAACATTAATATAAAGTGTTGCTCTTGGCATCATTATTAAAGTGCATTCGCAGTATTAGAGTATTCATTCATACATTGTGTCCCGTAATCGTATTAAATTATGCATTTCTTAGAGACATGATGAATAAAACATCCTCACTTCTTTAGAATGCTCTCACTTTAGAAACATCAATGAATTGTGCAATGCGTGCACTAATGCTTCATATGTTGTATTAAAATGTAGTTCTTAGTCATACTTATATACATTCAAGATTTAACTGTATGCCACATGTAACAGGAATCTCACATACTGACAATTTGTATTCATGTGTGTTTGAAAGTGCACACACATATTAAATGTGCACCAACGATTTAATACTTTAAAGTTGTCCTGACTAGGCCTGTTTTCCATTCTGCATAAAATATGGTTTCCTATTTTCTGCTTACATGACTTTTTCCTTGCAGGTGTGTCCATATGGTTTGTTAGTTTGAGTTGATACAATGCTGTACTAGCGATAGAAAGAGAAGAAAACCTTGACAAAGAACTTGGAGAGCCAGAGCGTTAACTGAAGAGTCCTATGCAGCATTATTGTAGCATGGTTTGGATGAACGACGATGGTGTTCCCATGTTCAGTGAGGGACATTTCATAAATGCTGCAGCTTACAACATGAGAATGAAAAACTCCTGATGATGTGGACAGAGGGGTGTTACCTGGGATATTCTGGTGCAAATAAATGGAATAAACACTGTTTAAGGACACTCTTACTGTCTCCTGGACTTTGGGAGGTTTAGACCTCTATGCTTTTCTTTTGATTTTTTGCTGAGTGTGACTTTGGCTAACACTCAATCTCTTGTCCTAAGAAGACGCTTGACTGAGCTTCTGAGATGCTATAAACTTCCCAATCTTTCCTGCATTTCCCTATGTTTCTGCATTTCCATGGTTTTTATATCTCTTAATATTATTGAACCATCCAAATTAGTTTGAACTTTAACTTAGACGATTTTAGAAGTACTCATGTATAGAGGAGAGAACCAGATTTTGTTATTGATCTTTTGTATTTCTGTGGCTGAATTTCTTCCTTGTCTTATACTGATACACCTAAACTTCTGTAGGAGGTTGGGCTTTCCGGGTATTTTTCTGTACCTTTACAGCATGGTCCTGAGATTTGTGCACCTTAATTTGACTGCAAACTAGTAATACACTTTCTTAACTATAGTCACTGGTTCCTAGCTCTTAATGTGTAGCCAAATGGGTTGCATTATTAATTGAAATTGATTAATTTAATATTAACTCCCATCACTTCTCAGGTGACAAAGAAACAATTCATTGGAGGAAAAATGATAAGAGGGTTGGCCCTGAACACTGTATCACTTTCAATCACCACCACACACAGCATTGGCAATGGGTAAGCCCATATCGGCCAGGGCTCTCTTACAGTGAGAGTGATACATTTTAAACGATCACGTGTGCTCATTGACTAAAAAGGACACTACAGTACCAGGGCCGGTGGACAAATGCTTTACTTTTCTATATTTTTTCCATCCTTTATCTTTTTTATTTATAAGATAGTAAATCCTAGATTTACTAAATTTTCTTGCAACCGACTGCAGCAACCAAATATGTGCTCTAACAAGGCCACCTTGCACACAGCATTTGCGCACAAGGGTGCAGGAGTGAGTGTACACTGAATAGTTTCGGGATTATATTGCTAGTTTGTAAATACCATGCATCGTTATGGATAGGTTTCCATTGTTGCAAATCCTTAGGAGACCTAGTCCTATGTATGATGTACTAATGTGATGTGTATTCAAAATAAAAAATATTTTCTACATCAGTTGTAAGTACACTGGCCTGATAGGAAGTACCTTACTATTCTGTTATTATTAAATACATTTTTCTTTTCTAAATGAACAAAAACATGGAAGTATAAGGTTGACACGTTTAGACCTCTGCAATTTTTTCTTTCCTTTTTAATTTTATTTCACATTCTTGCAATAAAAAAAATAAATGTTAACCATTGCATCAGGTTACCCAGGCTAGACCTATTGGCTTCGCCAACGCAAGTTTTATCAATGAATTCAAAAGATGCGTTAAAACGATCAAAGATACAGTGCTGAAGTGAACTCTCTTCTGTTCACGGTGCACTTTATGACTATTACTCTCCAAGACAAAACTATTGTCATCGATTGATTTGTTATAGAAGAATGCAAGCTGATGACTCAGAGTAATGTTGTTATTACTATTCCATTGTTATAATCTGTATAATAAATACATGCTGAGTGAAATGTTTAATAGCAGGAACTAAACGGGCTGGCATCCTAAACCCTGATAGTACAACCTCGGCTCCTAGTTTATGGATTGGGATAATTATACTATTGTGCCATCATTTAGATATTTCATCACTTGCAAATCGATGAGCAGAAATTGCTTCTTATCATTTTGCAGCACGGAAGTTGCAGTTGCGCGAGGGCGCAAGGCACTCAAAGCATTGTCTTTCTGTATTAAATTAATGATCCTTACTTTCGCTGGAACTCTGATCCTGAAAATGTTTTTTTGGAGTTTAAGAACTAGGGAGCATATTATCAAGAAACAGCGTTAAAATTACCGCCACTTTAGCGGTAGCAAACTGCAGCTAAAGCGGATATAATGGGCTTGATAATATGCCCTTGTGAATTCCCATAGAAGCCCAGGTTCTGGTGTTAGCCTGGGCTTCTATGGGAATTCTCCAGGGCATATTAACAATCCCATTATCACCGCTTTAGCAGCAGTTTCCTTCCGCTAAAGCGGCGATCATTTTGAGGCCCTTCTTAATAATAAGCCCCATGCTTTCATATTTGGTTTTTGTGTGTTCCCTTTGTTCTCGTTGTTTGTGTAAATATAAATACCGCGATGAAATCACCTCGTTTCTGAGGCTAGAGATATTTAAGGGGTGTCGGTATTTGTGTAGTGTTCGATATAATTTTGTGTAATTTTTGAGTCTTTGTTTTTAAATTTAAATATTTTCCTGAGCATTGTGTTGCTGGAGTTTAGCTTACTTTCATTGAATGCACACACAGGTTATTCACATGTCTTCTGCGTTAAATCTCCGTTTACCATCTCCTAACATAAACTTCCTTTCAATTCTTGCAGACTGACATCTTCCAGCTCGAAGCGGTGCACCTTGGAAACGTGTACAAGATTGTTATAGGACACGATGGCCTTGGAGCAGGTCAGATACAGCTGTCTTTTCCAGCACCAAATGACTTTTCAGACAATTATCCCACACTGATAGTCCTTTTCTTGCACGTATATTCATAATGGCACCATTATTTTGAGAACATTATTGTTTGCAAAAATATCATCTGATTTTCAGCACCAGAAATCAAACGATATGAGGCTTCTGCTACTCCAACATAAATAGAGAGCACAATGTGCCTCTAATCTCATGACGAGGGGTGGGCATAACTTGAGAAATTACTTGTAGCAGAATTACCTGAGAATTCCACGAGATTACATGAAATTACGCAAGAAGAGTAATTTTGCATTTAGCACTATTTATTAGCGCAAAAATGTTGCTTCACGTTAATTTTCGAAGCTCGGGGCATTTTTGCGCTAAGAAATAGCACTGAATGACACGGAACCCAAATAGTGAGCAGCAACTCGCACTCGCTAAATGTGCTTTTGGAATAGGATCTTTCCTCAATTTACTTGTGGTATTTAGAGCTATTATCTTATCGCAAAATGCACTCGAATGCCCAATATGGATGCAAGAATGCATTTTTGCACTAGGAAAAAGTGCTAAATGCAGCAGAAAATGAATAGCGGGCACAAGGGGTCGCTGTAACTCACAAAATGTGCTCTTACTGGAGGTTTATTTCCCCCCAGATTACGCAAGGAGTAATCGCATAAAATATCGGAATTTCTGTGTCAAAGAGTAATTTAGAATTATCTAAATTACTCCGATTACTCAGAGCGTAATTGCAATTCTACCCAAGCCTAGCCATGGTTGGCCAGAGGGATTAGCTACTAGCCGTGAATTGCCCTTGAGTGGCCCTGGTGCAGTCCTTGCTGCCTAGGGTTGAAGGAATCATGAAGGCAGCGACAGGAACACAACGTAAAACCTGTTTATGTCACTCTCGGATGTATCCCTATTCCTGTCAGCAGCCAATAGCGGTTGTTCAGGGACTAATGAATGGACAATGATTGAACCCAGGCATTGCATCAGGGATCAAAGGTTGCATGATGTATTTTGTGACAGAAAAGTCCTTTGCATGGTAAATATGTGTAACCCTGGCCCAAGTGTCCAACTGTACTGATGTCTGGATCTCTAATGTTGACTTTTTTTGTCACAGACTAATTTAGAGTCTGCATGTATGCTATCATAGGCCTGTCTCATGAATTGCAATATTGTTGAACCGGAAGCGGCACCCAAGGTGCTATCCTCATGGCGGTGGAAGGCTACCGCCTTCACCAGGCGTTAAGCAGCATGAGCACTGTAGAGCAGCATACTGTGTAGTGATCAGTAGTAGTGAACAGGACCTTTTTTACCCTGTTTCACTGGCGTGAGGGTCACAGGTCAACTGCTTAACTCACCATTGGCCTACATCAGGTAGATGTGGAGTGCTGTGCAGTGCAGGAGTTGTTGCTCTGCATTGGTTGTGTGTGTACCTGGGTTGGGGACAGACCAAGGTTGGAGCAGTACTGTGCAGTGCATGTGTGGTTATAACATGTACTGGGTGTATATATGCCTGAGAGGAATAAATTACATGAGACATGTAGTGCTCTGCTGTGCAGTGCGTGCGCAGAGAAAGCATGTGCTGGATGTATGTCTGCTTGCGTGAATTACAACGCATGAAGGGTGAAGTGTTTTACACCGCACATATGAGTATGTGGGCTGGCAGTGTATGTGTTTGTAAATGACACATCCTGTTTAAAGACAGAAAAGCTTCAATGCTGACCAGTGTGCACAAACTGAATGTGTGTGCTGTGTGCATGTGCACATGTAAGGGTACAATGCATAACACGTAACAGTGCTGGACCCAATGTGTGCTGTTAATGTACACTGAGTGAATGTGCCTGCAATGGGACATTGAATGAGGACCCAAGCCTTCCTGGTGTCGACATGAAGAGGAGATGAATCCCCCAGACAGATGTGTGTACTGCTGCATTCCTGTGAGCTGGGTAGGAAGAGTGGAGGGAAAGATAGAAACTCCCTTACACTTCAAAAAACTACTATAAGATTCATTGATAGATCACAAGGAAGGGGCGTGACACATCTCAGGAAGGGAGATTGGACTGATAAGGGAATCATAAAGAGTAGGGCTGGGGACCTGGGATTACCTTTTGATGCACATATCACTGTGGTTGACATTCAGGTGTGCACACTGGCCCCAATGAATAGCTTTGGAGTCATGCCTGCTGTGATAAATATATTTAATGAGGAAAGAAGAAAGGGATAAATTCTCACTTCAAAAGAAGCAGAACCCTATCATAAAACTTCAAAGACTTAGACCCTAAATCATATTTGGTGTCTGGCAAACGACTAGAAAAGGGGAGGTTGAGTACCCAAATACTAGTCATCTGCCAAGCAGCCTGATGGGCTGTGTGAGAAGGGGAAGCTCTGCAAGACGTGCCTGTGACTGGGACTGGGGGTTAATGCTAGTCTCCCTGCTGGGTGAGGGGGCATCACCAACGGAAACCAAGACCATTGCCCTGGAGTCTGGAGCATCACTGCCAACCTGCTTGCCAAGACCAGTGTGACCTGTGAGGAAGAAGAGAGAGTTGGAGGGGAGCGAGGCCCAGTGGGGAACCCTACCCTGAGGACTCCCTGTGCAAAGTGTGAGTGTCAGCTGAGCACTGATTGAGCTGTAACCCGTGTGCAAGATTGTTTTTACGACACTCGTATGCCAGGAGAGCGCTGGCATAGACTGAGCAATGTGTTGAGATCTGTGCTGGTCTTGCTACTCCTATACCGCTGCCCTGTAGTGACCCTGTATGCGAGAACGGCCCACCAGTAAAAGTATCACTTCAAGGAGTGGCAGGACTTGTGAACGTCAGGCTGGGAGGCTTGTGCTCGTTTAGTCTGCTCCCGCATAACTACGTACCATATGTCAGGAGGAGCTGCTTGTAGAAACGTCGCAAACATTTTCAGACTGCTGCCGAAATGTAAAACTAAGGTCACACTATGGGGGAACTGCATCTGACTCACTGTTGAGGATTGCCAGAGACAGCGTGGATGATGTCACATCCTTGCTGGCTCCAGTCGGAGTTCAAGAAAGGATTGCCCTCACACCCATGTTAAGCAAAGCCAACTTACTGTGTCTTCGTGAGCAGGGAGGTGCCCCAACTTCCGGGAGACCTCCGGCCACGCCGCTCAAGAAAGAGAGCCTGCGTCACAGGGAGTCACAGGGTGAGACATGAGCAGCATGGCATCCACAAACTGAGCAGAACTCGGTGGTGGGCTTTGAAGGCGCCCCCCTGATCGGCTGTACTCTTCAGTTCTGCGAGAGTGGGTAAGATGTGCATTGGGCCAGCTGGGCCCCAGGGGACTTGCTGGAAATGTTGCTGGAGCACTTTTGACTAAATTACTAAATAGTCAAAGGGAGAACTCTGGAGTACGGTTTAATTGTTTGCATTCCCTGATGCAGCCACCAGTGATTGGGGAATAACCCTGAACACATTACACAAAGGAGGGTGGGATAGGGATTTGCCTGACAGCTACTAGAGCACAGACCTCAAGGGGGATAGTGTTGCTCTGTCTAAATGTAGTACTTTGTTGCATGTGTAGAGATAGAAATGAAATGCTACTTTTCTTATAAAAGCAAGTATTTGGCTGGACACTGATTTATTGTTCGTACTATTTGCACTTTGAATTATGAGTTATGTTCACTGATCTGTCCCCCAAAGCTAGCCTTGACTGCTTGACTACAGCTACCACTGAAAGTCGAGTGCCGAAGGGGTAAGTGGCCCAGTTGAGCATGATCCTTATTTGTTCGGGCCCCAGGAAATCAGGAGTAAAAGGCCTCAAACACCACGGTTGAGCCATGTAACCCCTGCATGCCTCTTGGCCACCTGAAAGGGGTTCTGACAATTAATTTCCAACTAATAGTTTGGTGAACCAACATTCAAGTTATCTATGTGTCAAACGGAATCAAGTGTTAAGTTAAGTAGGTCAGGTAAGTCTGGTATGTGCAGGAGAATAGTTGCACCAATCAGTCATGCAGATAAAAGAGCTTACTGCATGCGAAACATTTCAAGAAGGGGATTTGAATGTGTTGTAAAACTTCAGTTTGAAGGGTCGATTCAGAACGTAGACTGACTAAATTCATAGGACCAAATAGAAATCTGCATATTAGACTAGAAATGCAATTTACTATATAGTTTTGAAAATACACTTGAATTAGTCAGATTGCTCATGTAAAAAAGAAGTTTGCCCAGAGACAAGCTATTCAGAGCTGAACCATGCCAAGGAAATCCGTTAGCACAGGATGACTCGGGACTGCACAGATAAATTCAAAAGTGCTTCCCTGTGCCCTGCCTCATCCTAGCCACCCCACACCCCAGGATGGGAGGTGTGTCTCAGTGGGATCTCGGAGAATGGCTGTCCTAAAAAACCTGTGTTGCCTTCTAGATGCGCATTTACAACATACCTTCAGTGAGCAATCCCTGATTTCCATGGTGCAACATATGAGGGAATAGTCGCTTCAAGTGTCACAGGTGCAAAATATGTGTCTGCACCAAGGGCCACATGTATGAAAACATTTAGCATTTTCAAACGGTGCGAATCGCAAAATTCAGCCGTTTGCGTATACAAAATAGCCTCTCCCAATGTATTAAAGATTTTGTAGTCACAATTTTAGGAAATCTCAAAAATAGCAAGCACCTAAAATAGCGACTACAAATAGGGAATCACAGTTTCCAATTTCCTTACCACATTTACCAAACATTTTCTAAATGGAAACTGTGCATTCCCGAAAAAGCTATTACCATTGCCTCCAAGTCGATGGTAACCATGTGCAAATTTTGAAAAACGAACAAAAATGAATTTTTCTAAGTGCCATGTAGTGTGTGCTTTACATGTGCACACTTTTTTGGGGGGTGCTGCAGGGGGCCTTAGGCACCCGGCACCCTTGGTTTTGCATTACCTAATTTACAATTACCAATTATCTTACTGAAGGTCCAAAATGCAGCTGCTCGGGTGATATTAAACATCCCTAGGTGGGCGTCGGTGGGGGCTGCCTTTAGGGAACTACACTGGCTTCTGGTGCAGGCCTTTAAGGCCTTGTGTTTCTGCCACAGGATTGTCAACGAAAAAGGGGCGAGGTACTTGTGCCCATTACTTACTGCCTATAGACCCACCCGGATCCTGAAATCTATGGGCACTGCTAAGTTGGTAGTACCTAAGGTCCGCAAGGCACGATTAGGCGGTAGATCCTTTGGTTTTCTTGCGGCTAAGGTTTGGAATAACCTATCGAACTAAGGATCCACCCATCTGAAACTTTTTCTCGTAAAACAAACTGAAGACCTGGTTCTCTCAAGCACCCCCTGGGAAGTGGTGTAAGCCTTAGGTTTGGTGGGACCCTGGATGGCGGGGGGAACGGGGTTTATGAGCTTTTGGTAGGGTCTGGGATGTCCTAGCGCAGGGACACTCCGTTGGAGTAACCAGGCAATTTATCAGCTTAATAATAACAATAATTAGGTATTCGCAAATTAGATAATGCAAAACCATTAAGGCCCATAGGTACGAATGGAGTAATATAACCTAATGGCGATTACCTATTTACCAAATCGATATTAGATAGTAGATTAAGGAATCACAAACTCTTTGCCGATTTCCTATATACATAGGCAATAATCAAATAGCGATTCAGTAAAAATAGATGTTTGGAAATCGCAAACTGCATTTTTGATACATGTGCCTTTACAGGACAACTAGACACGTGTTTGTCATCTCCTTGTGCGTCTGCACTATGTGCATTACAGGAGGGCTAGACAAGTCTTTCCCATCACCTTGTGCAATATAGAAGTCCAAAAAAGCCAACACAATTGTCAGAGCGGTCTTGGGAAACCTCCATAACATGTCCACAAGCTTACCACTGAGTAAGATTCCTGTGATGTTATACAACAGAGTTCTACTGTGTTCTGTAAATGTAACTAATCTAAAATCAATGGTATTAAGACGCTAACAATGTACAATATTGTTTTAATGTACATGCATTTGAGGTGGTAATTTTAATTGTTTTCCATTACTTTTCTAGGCAATGGCTGGTACCTAGACAAGGTTATCGTGCAGGACCATATAAAAGATACAGAATACGTTTTCCTCTGCCACAGGTTTGTTTATCTCATCATCATGAATTAGCTTGTATAAAGCCTGCTGTTGCCGGTCATCTTTGGTTGAGGTGTGAGATAAATAGCCTCAACTTAAAATTTGAAGCGGTTAAATGGTATAAATTTCACTTTAGTACAATATTTTGTCACAGTAACAGATTAGTACAGTGTCACCCTGTGAAAAGTACAGTGTTGGGTAATTAAAGGGCTAAATCCTGCAGCAGTTACCAGATTGCCTTGCAATCGTGTAGTGAACTCAAATAGTTTCTGTAGCGTCTTACCAGCTTGGGTACCGCCCAATGATCACACTATACACGGAGCTAAGAATTAAAGGTCTTTATTCTGCTGCGTGCAACTGCAAGCCCAACATTCTAAAACAAGCATTCATGGTATTGCGCTCTGACACCTCCGTCACAGCTCTATGGAGTCAGTTAGGAGCCACAAGGGTTCCATTGTAAAATATCGTAATACACTACAGTTTCTTAAAAGGGACCACATCTGAGCCCGTGCAATGCTTCACATCAACAAAAGCATATCATCGCCTAGCAAAGGAAAATATGTTCAATTTGCTTGAAATTATTATCTTATACCAAGATGGCAACCCCAGAAACAATTTCAAAACAAACACTTTTATAAATAGATCATATTACTTACAAAAAGATCCAGAAATAAAATATAAAAATAGGTCAATTATGCCTTAGGGTGCCCAATTCTGGAATGCTCCCAACCGCTGCTTGAAGATGCAGGCCAGCTGTCTACTTTTCGGAAACACCTAAAAACTACCTGGATCACAGCACTCACACCCTGAAAGCTACACGGTGGTCATCTCCCTCATGATACTGGCCTATACACTTATCAGAACCAAGTTCTCACAACTTTTGCAAGCACATTTTTGTGATTCTTTTCAATATATGTATGCATGTTTGGGTATTTGTAGAACACAAACCTAGGTAGAAATAACATAGTGCTGAATGAGAGCAGGGCCTAGATGTATCAAGATTCCATTTTGCGAATCTTAAATAGCGATTTTTTGCGAATCGCTATTTAGAATTCGCAAAATGGAATGTATGTAAAAAATTGCATTTTTTTTGCGATTCTTTATTTATCTTTATTTGCGAATTCGCATTTTGCGAATTCGCAAATAAGGAATAATTCCCCATGCATTCCTATGGGCCAGGAGGCCCATAGGAATGATTGTGCAGTAATTCTCAAATTGCGAATTCGTAATTTGCTAATCGCAATTTGAGAATTATTTCAAGGGTGCAGGGGTGTCTCATGGACACCCTGCTGCACCCCTGAAACTTACATGTGTGTGCATATGGCACACATACATGCCCTATGGGCATGTATGTGTGTCACATGCCACCTTCAAAATAGTCATATTTTGTTTTTTAAAAGGATTTCGCAAATTAACACGAACCTCAAATTGGTGTTAATTTGCGATTCCTTAAACCAAATTCGCAATTTTAGAAAGTTTCATACATGCCATTTAAGGAATCGCAAAATAGCGATTCCTTAAATGCATAAGCAAAATAAGGAATCGCAATTTTTTGCGATTCCTTATTTTGCTAATTTCTGATACATCTCAAAAAATGCAAAATGTCCGTTTGCGATTCCTTAAGGCCGAAATTCTGCGAATTTCGGCCTTAACGAATCGCAAAAGGCTTGATACATCTAGGCCCAGATTTCCAAAGGTGCGTTTCAGGATAATTTACAATGAAACAGAATACAGTAAGTGCTAACTGTCAAGATGTGGAGATCGAGTGCTCTCTGAAGGCATATGTATTCACATTCCTTCAGAATAAGAAGATAGAGCTGTTATCTGTGTTGATGGGTTTGTTCTTCCAGAGAGGGGGGTGATAGATGGAAGAGGTCTGTCTTTTGTTTCTCTCTTTTCCGCATCTCTTGGTTCCAAGTCTTTTGGGAAGTGCTGGTAGAATTTGGGGGGTTTGGAATGGTAGGCATGGAATGTGGGTATGCGTTCCCTGTGTGGAACTTTGTTCAGTGCTCTGCCTGGCGTTGGAGCAGAGAGGTAAATAAAGTAGTTGCTCCTTACCTCGCATCTGGAGCTTCCTTTTAGTGGTGATGGGCTGTCGGCTACGGCATCTTCTGCCTCAAGTCACTAGAGTGTTCTGTTGTTCTGGGAGCCAGTCTTCAGCAGTGATTTCACAGCGATTCTGTGGCATTCTAAGGAAGTATTACGTGGTACAGCACAGGTTCCTCTTGTCGCTGTGTGCACACTGAGGTGTGTGAGCGCACAGTATTTCTGGCCATTTCACCCCTTTCCACAAGTTTCCGCTGGCCTCAGAGCACATGTGCGCACGTCCTCCGTGTTCCTGTGAGAGGTTGCCAGGCCCTGAGCTGACTTCGGCAGTTATTTTTCAAAAAGGGTGATTGTCTCAAACTGTGCCCAATCTGCTTAAGAAACACACATTTCTTGTGTGCAACAGAACAGCCATTTTGTATTGGGTTTCCCTCACACTGTGCCCAAATTTCCATAACAATACATGCCTTACATGTGCATAGTGTCCGCCATTTTGCCTTGACCTAATTTTTTTATGTACTTAATAGACATTGTGGTTAACAGCCAATATTGTTTTCTGGCGATAGGCACCTCTATATTATTGTGGCTGTACTGAATGAGCACCAAAGTTCAGTAGCCTACTTTGTCTTTTGATGGCAGGCACACCCACCCATATAATGGTGGCAATATGGAATATGCAGGTCAACAGCCTGCATTGTCTTCCGGCGACACGCACACCAGTATATTGACACTATACTGTATGCACATCAAAGTTGAGCAGCCTGCACTGTCTTCCGGTGACAGGCCCACCTTTATTGCCGTTCATTGAAAGTCTGCACAACCCATGACAGGAACACTTGGTATGCCTCATTTTTGAGCAGTTTTTTTCAAAAGAAAATGTTGGAGTACATTTTAGGTATGACGTGGGGACAACTGACCCATGTAGGTCACCTAATGTAAAGAATCCTAGCACCACCAACTTTTATTCAAGTGCCGGGCACTCCTCTGATAAATTGGCAACAATGGAGGGAAACTTGTGATGCTTATTTAGAGGCAATAGATGGGATACCTTCACATCTAAGAAGAAGAAAGGACTTCTAATTTACAGTTTAGGTTCTGAAAACAGGAATATATTGAAGATTCTACCATTGGAAGTGGTTAGTGTCTATGTAATTGGAGGATAAGAAAATGATTCAGTTGTAGTGGTTGAAGATTATGCGTCCATCCTCAAAACATTGGAAAAAAGATTTAATCAAAAAAAGAATATTGTACTAGAATGCCACAAATTTCTTCAACGTTCTCAAATTCCTGGTGAATCTATTGACTATTTTGTCTCCACCCTCGGAACACTTGCTGCTACATCAACTATAGGGAATTTAGAGACAAGATTATCCATAATCAGCTGATTGAAAGAACAAGCAACAGGGAAGTCTAGGAGAAATTGGTATCCACTCAGGATCCTGATTGAGAAACAGCGCTAACTCTCGTCTGAAGCATTGAGAATTATCGGTACTGCATGAAGGAAGTGAATGAAACTGTGAAGTCTAGCGAAATGACGCAATTGACAATGAAACAAAATCCTAAACTTACAAAGGGAACTAATACTGGATTTGTGGACAATTCGGAAACCTCATCATCTAAAACGCGAAGTGAAAGGTCTGAGCTTGCATGATTCTGTTGTGGTAGCAAATATCATTTAGGGAATGCTAAATTTGGCATGAAGGGTCATTTTGCTTGTGAGAGCAAAGCGTGCTCTGTATGGAAAAACACTCCCTCGCAGACTGTTGAAACCATTGAGAAGGATTTTAGTAACTCTGGTGAAGAGGGTGATAGAGCGCGTAGGTCACCTACCTAGAATTTGTACAGATACTCACCTGGGCCCATTATTCAAAAATCGTATACCTTAACCTTTATTTAGGTAACTCATGCTCTACTACCAGTATATTATGAATTCTATTTCTAATTCCTATACCAGTATCCTACTAATCTTTGACACTAGATACCTTCACACAATGGATCAGGGAGTTGAGTTAAGGGAAAGGCACTCAAAATATCATAACATTTGTAATTATATAATAACCACAGAGTCAGGGTAGGTTCAAACTCTTTATCTAATAATCATCCTCATCATATGTCATGAGCCATAGGTTAAACGTTATAAGACTATCAATAACTAAAATCAAAAACAGCGTATAGCTATGATTAAGATAGAGTATGCTAAGCATTTAGAACTTAGAGTAAAGGGAAGGTAAAACAAGGAACATGCTAATTTTAGAAAACAATCTTTTGCAACTTGATTAAAGGAGGGTAAAGAAAGGGAACATACTAAACCCAAGATCTTTCGTAATTCATTGGCAGTTTGAAAAGGAGAACACAATTTATGCAATTCGATTATTCAGAATTTAGCTTAACAACTATAGGGAAGGTAAGAATTGGAACATACTATAGAGGGTGATAAATAAGGAACATATACAATATAGAAACGATTTAGCATTGACTAAACGTGGGTTGAAAATTGGAACATGCTAATAGTCAGTAATACATGAGTATCTCATTTACCAAAGGACGGGAAAGAAAAGGAACATATGCAATCAAGCTTTGCAAATTCGGGATGGGGAGAAAAGGAATGAAAATTAATCTACAATCACCCACACAGACCTATATTTACCTAGGATAGAGTGAAGACCAACCCTGGCCACGGGTCAATTGGAAAAGACAGGAGAAACCCTAAAAACTTCAGTGCCAGTAGGCGAGCAGGTGCAGCTCATGGACAATCAGGACAGGATAACCGCAGAATTTTGATCAGGACCGGTTCACCAAAGGTTAAGACCAACACCCGCAGCTTCGGTTGCAACACCTGCGCTACTCCCTCTCTACAAGCAATCTGCCAAACCCCGACTGCGTTATAAATTTTATCAGCAAAGTGCTTCGCCAGCACTTTCACTTCCCAAAAACCCCGATTAGGTTCTCGAACCTCCCAACAGAGTGCTCCGCAGCTCTCTGCTTTCAGTCACCTATTGAGTGCGTAGGGTCAGTGACAGGTCAGCTAATCAGACAAGTCGAACAATTTCTCTAGCTAAACCTACGCTAATTATACTGTTTTTTCAGGTCAGTGTACCACCCCCCAATGTTGCAAATGTAAGGATCCCCAATTTTGATTGGACAAAGGAGGAGGACAGGTCATCACACCACCTAAATTTTAGACTTTTTCAGACTCCTTATTCAAATTCCATTTCCGCCCCTTAAATTCCAGGTTCTCATGACATATGCCTTTTGGTTAACAATGGTGAATATAACATTGAATACAATTGTGACAATTTCAGTACAGTTCAGCTCCCTCTAGCTGGGTCGCAGGTCGCGTTCCCAGGCGCATCTTGGCTGTTGCTGCCATCTGGCTGGGTTCCAATGCTGCGAAGTTCATTTTCCCTCCTGGGGTGACATGAATAGAAGGGACTTCCACAATGGAGTAGTAAGCACCTCCCAGGCCCAAAGAGTACGATACATGAAAAGTAAAAGGAAACAATTTAGAACACAGTAATAAATGATTACACTGTATACCATGAATCTCTATATCATACCCATTACCTTAAAAATAACTATAGCATTAGGATTAAGCAGAACGAACAGCTTAGCAAAAGCAGCAATGCAAGCTTCTCGCATGTGAGAACACAGAACAGCCATTTTAGCACTAGTGCGCAGATGCGAAAGGGTTCCCTCCAAAGCTGCGAGTACGTCATGTCACGTGGGTATGACAGACGCATGCGCAGTAGAAATTCCAGCGTAGCAGCAGCCATTTTAGATGCTAGCGTAATAGGATTAGAAAACACATAAGCAAGCTTCACTCGGTTTCCCAATATAGATGAAAAAGAGGTAAATTAGTAAGACAAACATGTTGGTTATTTCGTTATATGCTATTCGAGGTTCATGAGTTCGAGCAAGTCGCTTCATATGCGAATCCTTGCTCCATCAAGGGTAATGTTATACTAATGTTTTCTTCTTCATGTCCGCAAGAGAGTGCTGAGTTTTAAATGGCATCCATGATTTGATCACGCAAAAGGAAGATGAATGATAAGGATTTTAGGTTCATGGCAGATTCTGTTTCTCCTTTCATGTTGATGAATGTGAAAGAATATGGGGGTTTGGGGGATATTCAGGTGCACCAATCGCACATAAACATTTTTGCATATTGGGGCAAGAGAGTTGAGATTGTAGGGAAATTTGATGCCAATTTGGGTATTGAGGGACATTTTGCTACAGGACCAGTATAAATCATTAAGAAAGGTGCAAACTTGTTAGGTTGGAATGAGCAATGAGAGCTTGGGATTGTTTTGGAGCCCAATCATCCTGACATAGTATTATCTAGACAGAAAACAATGTAGGTCTATTGCACTCAGCAATCTGCAGATCTGTCCAGTTCTAGCACAGTTTGTCATTTAAAGGCTGATGAGTGGGTCAGAGATTATTCTGAGGTATTTAATGGGAGCTTTTTGGAAACTCAAGGGTATCCAGGATCCTATCATTGTCAGGGATGATGTACAAGCAGTGGCTCACAAAGTACCACTAAGTTTGGGAGTGAATTGAAGCTCGAATTAGAGAGATTGTATTTCATGGGCAACATTGAGCCCTCTGAAGGGTCAGAATGATTGGCTCCCATAGTTTTAGCAAGCAAAGCTGACAAATCCTTGAGACTCTGCATGCATTTGAGAGATCTAAATTCAAATATTTGAATGAAATGCTAATGACTTTGGGTGGTGCCAGTTTCTTCACTTCCTTAGATGTTTCTTCAGCCTACAAAAAGATTGAATTGAGTAGAGATTAGAGAAACCTGACATCATTCTTTATGGCGAAGGGTGCTTACTGGTACATTTGGATGCCATTTGGCTTGGCATCCGCTTCAGCCTTGTTCCAATGGTTGATAGGTAATTTCCTCAAAAACACTCTGGGTGTCGCATCTTTCCAAGACGACATTTTGATTTTTAGAAAGTCTGAGCATGATGACAGAGTGAGACAAGTATTGGACATCGTGAACTCTAGTGGGATGACCCTGAGAAAAGATAAATGCAATTTCCTTCAAGAAGAGATGGATTACTTAGGTCACCATGTTTCTAATGAGGGTGTTGAACCTAAAGTGAAGATCCTGGTTGCCATCCAAGGCGCGCCAAAACCCAAAGACAAAGAAGAGCTCCACTCATTCTTCGGTTTAGTGGTGCACTGTGGCAAATTTGTAAATAAATTCTGAGATAAAGGTGTGTGTTTTAGGACGCTTCTTAGGAAAAAATTTAAGGTATGTGTGAAACGAAGAATGTTAGATGAATTTTGAATTAATCAAGAAGGATATTGTCCAAGCTGGACCAATTAAACCGTTTGACATAAATCATGCGAAGAAGGAGTGATGGGCGTGAGGAAAACATAGAGTTCTCCTTCTAAACCTTAATGGAAGTTGAAGATGCATATTCAACTATAAAGAAGGAAGCATTGGCATTGTGGTTTGGGAGTGCAACATTTTAAGAACTTTTTTGTGGGGAAATGAATTTTTGCTAAGGACAGATTTTAAACCGTTGGTGGATCTTTGACAATGAAAGAGGATTGAAGAGCTCTGGCACACATTTTCAAATGGCAGTACAGAACTCAAGAGTTTTATTATGACCTGGAGTATGTTGCCAGGGCCAGTAATTATGTGGCTGATTGCTTCTCAAGGTTACCACTGGAGAGGGATGAAGAATCCAATGGTTCTTTGGACGAGTTTGAAATGGGGTGTGGTGAGTTGAGTACATTATACCATGAAAGAGCAGGAGTAGCTGAAGGCTGTATCTGACGACAGGGATCTCAAGGTTGTAGGGAACTTTATTTCAAGAAGTAGGCTCCACAACATAAGATACCGCCATTTGATTTGATTCCTTAGAAGAGGGTAGTGGAGGAATTGTCCAGGGTTTTGGGAATTATGCACAGAATTGGACAATTGGTAGTTCTGGGTAGCATGTGTGGGAAGGTTCTGGATTTAGCCCATAAAGGTCACCTTGGGATGCGTGCTTTGAAGCAGAGAGTGAAGGAGGATTTTTGGTGGCCTGGGTAGACAAAGTCATGGAACATTATGTCCAAGAATGTTGCATGTGTGTCCATAGTGACAAATCGCAGGTGAAGTGTCCCTCTCCAGTTGACCCTGTTGTGGTTAAAAGCACTTCTTGGAGTAAACTGGCATTTGATGCGGCAGGAACTTTTGGTGTGTTTGGTAACGCACCAAGGTATGGTATAGTTTTAGTAAACTACA
The DNA here is from genome assembly GCF_964263255.1 of Lissotriton vulgaris. Lineage (NCBI taxonomy): Eukaryota > Metazoa > Chordata > Amphibia > Caudata > Salamandridae > Lissotriton > Lissotriton vulgaris. The sequence goes on from NC_141691.1 coordinate 1,518,725,787, forward strand.
TGACTAAGTGGCCCGAGGTGAAGTTTGTGGACAACCTATATTTGGACATTGTCATTACATTTTTCAGGGACGTATTTCATAGGGAAGTATTACCTGAAGTATTCCCCTGTAGATTTCGTGGGACTCACACTTACTACAATAAGTCATACTTGTGTTGTGGCCATAGGACTAAGTTGCTGAACGAAGGTGGGGTAGTGAGAGGATTGAGCATGTGACACGTTGAAAATGTTACACTTTGCATGTGGGTAAGAACTGTAGTGGATTGTTACTAGCGATGACAGATGCATAGGGGTTGGAGCCAAGAATGGCATACAAGAATTACAATGTATAACGGCCTTAATCCAATATGTCTGCCACTGTTTATGCCGTAACTATCGTAAAATTGTATGCTTTTTCTTTTTTTTTGTCTTGTTATATTTGAAATGTCATAAATAAAATAAAAAAATAAAAATAAAATAAAAAGTATTCCCTGAAGTATTGGTGACTGATAATGGCACCCAATTGGTATCCAGAGAAATTGACATTTTCTGGACAAATGTGGCATAAAAACATTCTAACCTCATTGAATCATTCCTGTAGTAATGGTTTAGTCGGGCAAGTGAACTGCGTCATTAAGGAACAATTTCAATTGGCTCTCATTAATGGGTTGCATTGAAAGAACACAATTGAGGATATGCTGTGAGCAGTGAGAACAACCCTTCACATCAGCACAGGGATATCTCCCTTTACACTACTGACAAGGTAGGATTGCGGGGTCCAAACTGGAGAAAGATTAGATGTCTAGAAAGGCCATTGATGTGAGAAAATGGCCGGAGTAGTAGATGTAAGAACACCAGCACAGAAGAAATATATTACCATGGACAATCCATATAGAACCTTACCAGTTCAGACTGGGAATTGGTTAAGAATAAAGAAGCCAGGTTTTGTTTGCAAGGAATTGTCACTTCTTCTGCACCAATTTGGGTGAAGGAGGTGAAAGATCATGCGGCATTAGAAAATTGTAAAACGTGGAACAAGTGTTTAGTCTCTGTGATGCACCAATCCAAAGCTGCGTATGTAGGCATCAAAATGTGAGTACAGTCTGATTTTGTTCGTAACAGGAGGGTTTCATCAAAAATAAAGTCCAATGAAGTTTAAAGTCTACACTATGTATTATCCACATTTTATTGCGTTCTGTTAGTTCTTAATCCATGGTTGTGGTATTCATAGCCTGTGTTTCCATGTTATCTTTGCTCTTTGTATGTTTCTTTTCTTCATCTTGTATTTCTTTTCATTTTGGGAAGGAAGGGGTGTGTGTTGGGATGTGCTGGAAGAGCTTGAAGGGGCTTTGGAATGGTGGGCATGGTATGTGGGTATGCGTTCCCCTGCACAGATCTGTGTGCAGCCGTCTGTGTCAGTTGCTGCCAGGCATTAAAGCCGATAGTGAAATAAAGTAGTTGCTCCTTACCCAACATCAATTGCTCTTTACCCCGCACCTGGAGCTTCCTTTCACAGTCTAGACAGTAACGTCTAGTATTACACTGTCTACATGAGCTGGTAGCCAGAAGTGCCATTCGTGATCGCTTTACCAATGACGCAGCTGTTGTTGAAGATGATACACTGATGTTCCTTCAAAGCTGGGGTGATTTGTTCAAACCTTTTCAGGCTTTTGTTGAGGTGCACCGAAGAGAGGATTACACTTTATAGTGGGAGTGATAGTGATGTCTGGGAGATTTAGAATGGGGTGTTGCCTCCATCCAGGTGTGAGAGGCCTGGGACTTGGACAATTGTTCTGCAGTTGTATTGATGAGGGGGGTTTACCTGCCTTTGGGAAGGATAGGTTTTACCATGCTAAACATTGACAAACAATGCATTGCACACACTCTCTAAGTTGGAAATTTAGATGAAGATTTTGACAAGAGCCCATAATGTACCAGGTAAAGGTTACTATTAAAACAAGCTTTTGGTTTATACACATGAAAATCCTGCATTGGTTATATTTTTCCAGAAATCATTGGAAATCATTTAGGTGTATTGAGTAATAGCAGAGCCTAAGGTTGTGGGTTGTGTGGACAGGAAGGCACAATCTACCATATTGTGAGAGTCAGAAGTTTTGGAGGCCCATAATATAGAAATGTACACAAAATATTCGACTTTGAGTGCAGCGGATATCTCATCCTGTGTCTCATCCATGACCAGGTTGCAATCACCCATAGAATAACACCTCTCATTATGTCTTCAAAAGCAGCATATTCATTTTTTTACCTCTTTGTTGGAGCCTAGGCAGCATGTGCATAGATACGAAAATTGCATTTTTCAGTGACTGCCACAAAAATGTCTGGCATCCACCCATGTTCTGTCAAGGAAGAATAATATGGGATTTTTCTGTAGTATTGCAATCCCTCTCACTCCAGTTGAGAATACATCTTGTACAACACGTTTATACTTTCTTCTCCCAATAAATCCACACGCCTTTCCCACCAAATGAGTCTGTGTCTCAACATCTTGCTCACACCACCTTTTCTCCATATTGCTTAAACGAAAGATAATCCATGTCAGGAATTATAATTTAATCTTCATCACCAACGTTTTGAGTCCTACATTCATTGGTGTATATTTTGAACCCTAAATCATCTTAATGGGAGCCAGAATGACCATCTTGGCAGCAAATGCGCCCTTTAGTCAAACAACCCCCACTCCCTACTCCCCATCACTGTATGTCAGGCTCAAAGCAACTTGTTAACCCAATATGCAATGTTCCTTTCACCACATACCCCAACTAACCATACAAAAGAGTACTTCTGCTTAAACAAATAACTGTATCTTTCTTCATGTTAAGCATCGGAACACTCATAATAATCTGGGATGTACATAAATATATGAGCTGCTGCAGCACATATCGTTTTTAAGTACTCTGGGTCTGATCTGTCTCAATCTGATCAATGCAGTAATGACAGTATTGTCTCTGGGTTCATCCAGCTATTCCACTTTTAAATTGTTCCTGAGAGTCAGATTCCTTTATGGTCCTCTAATTACCCTTGTCTCCATCATAGTGCTGTTCCTCCCGTCTCCAATTTACACAGTGCAGTCTTCTAGAGAGCCCAGTTTGCTTGGCCCCCACTTTCTTGATGGCCATCAAATAGATTTTCTTTCAGGCCTCTTTCTTCTTTTCCTGTCTCAGGTTGTTTGGAAGAGGACTTCTACTACCCTGTGCTCACCAACCACCCAGGCTTCATATTGTTGTGTTTTTTTTCCATCCCTCTCTGCTTTATCTTTAGTAGGAAACATCATCAAGAATTTAAGATGTGCCTTCTACTGCCAAAGTTTCATACAATCAAAGATATGTCTCTGCTTTTACACTGCCTGGGTGTAGTCCAGGACTAGAAGCACCTTAGGGTTTCCATTGTTACATCTGTGCCGAGGGCAGTGTCAAGAATGTACTAAAGACTTCACATTCAAAGGAGGGCAAAGAGCTCCTTACTTTGCCCTCTAGAATGATTCTGAATGCTGCTCTCAGTACATGACTGAGCATCGGTGCTGCCTGGAGCTCTTTTGTGTCTCCACACATGTCCACTCACAAAAGGGGTGTGGACAAGTCTTAAGCATCCCTCACCAAGATGGAGGCCCGTACATGTGTTGTTCGACATTCTCAATGCCGGATGAAGTCATCATGTTCCTTTGGGTTCCTGAAAAAGGCATATTCCTCCAGTTTTTTGCCACCTTCTATTCCCCAGTCTGCTTGTTGCTGTCTATCGTAACACTGGGTCTCTCTGCAGTGTGCAAATGAAGAATCACCCCACGTATAGCCCCTTTAGTACTGTTGCACCTTTCCTACACAAGCACCAATAGATTGTCTCTTGTATATCATCTGGGACCAGGATCTCCAGACAATCTGAGGCCCAAACTCAGCAGTGTTATGTTTCAATCAAGTCCAGTGAGAAACCAAGCTCAATTTCCACAGCAAGTACATCCCTCCTCAACTTCAATGTAACTCTTCCTCCTGAAGCAGCATGCTCTTAGTGAGACAAGGAAAGAGAAGAGTAAATGAGAGCTCTCTGGAGCCTACTTCACACAATATTGATCAAGTGAACCTATTTTGCCGATCTCATTCCCTAGGCTTGCACTGATACACCGCTTTCAATAGCCTGTGCTCTGAGTTTTGACAATAATGTCTATCAATTAAACAGTGAGGATCCAAAATATATGTTCCAGGCAATAGGTCCATCAACCCCAACATTCAAGACTGGCCTCACCACCACAAAGATCAGTAGAGTAAGGCAGGCCCCTCCTTTAGCAATCTGGTTTTTGATCAGTGTTACTCTCGTCAAGATCATACACTTCAGTGGGCGCTCTCATTTTTGTCTTTTGATCCATCACCAACATCCATTTGGGGCATACTTCCACCTTGAATCATCGCCAGTGGCTTCACTTCCTTCTCGGCTGCAACTCGGTCCATTTTACATTTGGCAACGGCCATCTAGGATCTTCAAGGACACTGTTCTCAGGTATTCACTGCTCAGTCTGTTTCTCGGCCGCCCTCACCCCAGGCATAGGACTCTCCTACTGGCAGGTCACCGCAGCTCCACCACAGCCCTTCTAGTGCCTCCAAGGTGCCATGCCACTAGAACATGGTCATTTTGCGCCACACTTGACCTTGAACTTGGGTCATCAAGTTTTTGTACCTATTCCTTTTTCCAGTACTTAATGAATAGTGATATACCTGAGCAATAGCACATTATTAAGCAAAGTGAGGAGAACAAAACAGCAAAACATATCAGAGTCATGTGTCACTTTATTTCAGGCTGGAAACATTGAAGCTGGGCCTTTGTGTCTTAAGTCCTGTGAATACCCATACACAGAAAACTGAAAGGCACCATTCCTCCTCTGTTGCTTGTATCTGACTTACTATAGTGCATACGCCAGTTCTAAACTGGCTGCTCCTCATTGCTATCAGAGTCTAACATGTCCAAAGAATTACTGAGATTCCTAAACAGCTGTGCCAGCTAATGAGAGCAGGAAATCATAAGGCAGGAAACAGTGTCTAAATGCCACTTAGAGGCCAGGACAAGAATAGAAAGCCTGACCTTCTCACTTCCTTAAGTACATGTGAGATAAAGATAGTAAGCACAGTTGAAGAGTAGCGCACGACACACAGGATTTTGGCATGTGGCTACACTGATTTCTGCCATTTACATCAAAATGGAGTGACTACGTCTTCATGGGGCATCTCTTTTATACATCCCACTCTGACAACTCTCTTGGTTTGTTTTGAGGACTTTTACCCTCTGAGTTTTTCAATTCAGTGGCATGTTGGAATGTATGTCTGATTGAAAGCACTGCAACACTAAATAATTGCAGGTATTAGTGGTAATACCATCATTGGAATATACTTTTGTTAGGGATCTTAGGAGCTCCGTCATGACGAAAACCAAGTGACCCAGGCTGGAACATGTAGAGCACATAATGAAACTCTATCGCATCAAAACCCTGTTTTTAACCTTGTGTCGGGGCCCGGAAATAAAAAGCAGTAGTAAGTTTAGGTACGCTTAAAAACTTTAGAACCCCAACACTTTGACAAAAAGAAGCCATACACGCAGCTCCCTCCAACAGAAGAGGTTGAGACCGCCCATATACAGCTTCTGTGTCTCTGGTGAGGACTCGAAGATGAAGCATGCCACTTAATACATTAAAAGAAATTCCCCCATAAGGGCGTGGTGACTCCATTTTGATGCAAGAGGTATATATAGTGGAAGCAGACTGAATCCACGTACACGCTTCTACCTTCCCCTTTGAGAATGAATGCATTGATTTCTGCAACGCACACAGTTGTGGCAAAAGGACAGGAGTTAAGGGACAGACATCATGCCCTGTCAAGCTAAAAAAACAAGTCTAAGAAACAATTAAACATTAAATAATATAGTGGAGAAAACATCTCGGCAGATTTCACCTGACGTTTGTGAATAGGATGGGAACGTTTCCAAAGCCTTGATTATCCTAGATAGAGTCCGCATATCTCCAAGGATGGCCACAGATGAAGAAAGGTGGGTTGAACAGCAGCATTCAGGAGCATCAGGTATAACAAGCCCCAGAGGCTTGAACATGCCAAGATCTCTGTCAGATACACTAGCAAGCCCACCACTCAAATATGAGTGATAGCTAAGCCCAATGGTAACAAAGTACCGATACTACTAATTTGCACACTAACAGATTTGGAAGCCCAAACAAACTCCCATGACACCTGCTTTCCACCCCCCCCCTTTTTTATGGCATTTTAGGTAGTACTCAGAAACAAAAGACAAAAGTTAAGTTGCGCATACAATAACACTAACATGGAGGCACACACCTATGTATCATAAGCAAAACGCAAAAGACAAAGCGCTCCTCTCTCCTTTCTCGCTTTTCTGCCTGCCCAGTAGCTCAGGAGCACAGAGCAGGGAGGACCACGAATGCCAAAGAAGCTTTTCTGTATCCCTGCATTTCAACAATGTTTTAATAAAGTCTGCAACAGGATGCCGATAGGTTGCGCCGTATTTGTTCCTGCAACCTGCGTTACTAAGCATGCATGAATGATGGCTCCAAAATTGGACAGCGGCATCTTTCAGCTTTTTTCCAACCGGGGCACCTCATCCCGTCCCTTGTTACATTCTCAGTAAGTCTACATGGTCTCTAGCCAGGCCCCACAGAACTACTACGAGTTAAGCTGCCTGTGAAATCCTACCATTGTGTAGCAAACCAATCAGGCGGGCAGACATATTGCACTCTGGGTTTCTAAACTACGAGGTGGAATGAATGTCCAAGAATGCATATGCAATCTGCGACTTGTCTCATTTCAAATAAAATTCTCCCTGCTGACTCTGGAAACTGGTGAGATGAAAGACAGCCAGTGATTGATTATAAGTAGACTCTGGTTTTAGTAAACATATATGAAAATCTAGGTAAGGCTTCAGACGGTAAGGCAAAGAAAGCCACACCCCACAATTTCAGTCAGCAGAAATGGCCCAATAATTTGGTTTGTAATGTCTTCAAACTCGTAGATAACAGGCATTTTTTGGATAGCAAAGTTCTAGTTACCATCTTGTAGGCAGGTAGTGGCAAATGTTTTGTATCTATATTTATTTTTTCATGTCTTTTTCCTTGTGAAATTGCTACATTTAGCAGTTAGTTGTATTAAATGCTGATGTCTGCTGTTACAGGTCCAGACCATTGTATTGATTTTGTACTGAAGTCACACAGGCTGATGAGAGAATTCTAAGTACATTTATAGTTTAGGCAAAGAATGTGCAGAGTTATATGGGACAAGCTCTGCCTTCCACAGATGGTCACACCGTTCGTATTATCTGCCAGACAGTAGGCTGCTAGGTATTACTCTAAGGACTGATTTACCATCTCTTTTTACCCACTTGTTATGAAATGGCAACCATAGGTTATCTGGGTCTACATCTCTATTCTGTCTAAAAATGGGCTGTGACTCTCTATCTGATGTTATTGATTGAATATCACTTGAGAGTACACAGTTTGTACTTTCCTTAGCAGTGAGATAAAATAGCTTAGCTTTGTGAAATAACCTATCACGACTTACACTATGCTTAACTCCAGAATGGTGGCAAGGTTACATTACGGTCAAGAGAAGCAGAGTGCTATGGATTGTGTGCCATGATTTACTGCTGTTCATAGGTTTGCACATAAGGGATGACATCATGATGCAGAGCAGGTGACCAGATGTAGAGCCAGAAAAGGGTTTACATTTTAGTCATACCTGTCAATATATGGTCATGACTTAAATGTAGACGCCTAGCCCAAATATATTTTGTAGGTAAAACAAAACTTAATGTAGATATTTTAATCCATTGATTGATTTTCTTTTGTCCGCTTGTTCTGCCACCCACACCTACACTTCTGTCTTCATCATACATTCATTAAACCTTCCTTAGAATTCAAACAAGGAGGCTGCACTCACCACATTTGCAGATGGCAGGAATGGAGGAGGTTGAATGGATGTAGGTTCCCCTGGCCCCCCTTCTGGCCCATTATCCTTCATAGCCAGTTAGTAGGATAAGCTGTCCTTTATTCCAATGAGTCTTCCTGGTCTGTAGGAGATAATGAAAGAAAAATCATTAGAAAATAATGACCACAGCAGCGGCTGAGCAGTTAATGCCTTTTAGGAACTTTGGGTTGCATTGGTTGGTCAGGATGGTTTTGCTGTGCACAGGTTCTATCAAATATTACCAGTAATAATAATAGGAAGACGAAGAAGGAGAACTTGTTTTTATTTTTTGTCGTATTCTCCCTCATCTATCAGTTCTAGGCTGTTAAAATAAAAGTAACCAAGAATAACTCTCATTCCAAATTGTGCAAGTGTAAATCTTGGATTTATTGAAGAAAGCGTGAAAGGGGTCAGAGATACAAAAACAGAAGCTGATGTGAACTCTTCTTTCAAATAACTCCCGAAAGATCTTCTGAAGTCTATTGATCTTCTTGAATATGTTAGAAGTGCATGTCACCTATGCTACAGTGTGTTCTGTTGGGTGTCACAATTTCTTTGCAGGAGAAAATAAATATATATGGTCTCCAAAAAGTGTCACACCTATGTAAAAATATTCATGCATGATCTGAAAGAATAGAGGGAGTCTGGACCTTTATTGATCATTTACTAAACACCCCTACAATCCTATTATTAATTATTAAAATATACAACACACAACAATGCCATTAATTATTTCGCATTTTCCAAGTCATGTACCCAAATAATACAAACAAATTTACTTCGTATGCAGTTGTCATGTACACAGAAATGATAAACACATGACTCAGTGAAGAAGTGACACAAAGTGCAAAAGTGATTAACAGTACACAAGACAAAAGGTTAAGAAAAAATGTATCCTAGTAGATCAAGATGTTTCGACCCTTTATGTATGTGTTAATAGATACTTATCACTGCAGGTCTTCCTCAGGACTAGCGAGTTGAGGACAGCCTATACGGGCAAAGAAACCTCACATAAGAATGGTATGTGTTGTTTGGTGATGACGATTTGAAGATCATAAGGAGGATGCCTTAGGCAACTCACCTAATTGCAACGAATTATTATGTGAATCAAGACTCCTCCAGTCCAACATGGAGCCCACAATAAGGATCATTAAGTATCCAAATCGTTTTCATCACAGAAGGAATAATATCTATGACATAAACTGACAATAATCCCATAAGTAATACCCATGCAATTGCACAATGAACGGTGCATAAACTCAAACAGAGCATAGAACAATCACTAACTTAAACAATACTTACCCTATGGGCCTGTAGTACACAACAGAATCATCTGCACACCTTAATGTTTAATCTTGCCAAATTTCAAGTAAATCTGTTCAGCTGTTTGTGCGTTATGGTACAAACATCTATGGAAAATACATTAGTGAACAACTCATTTTGGGACCCCCTTTTATCTTTGCAACCCCTTGATCAATCACTGCAAACCTTTGCATCTTCTGCCCACGTTGAAGGAAGAATAGGTCTGCAAAGTTTTGTGGAGATTTGTCAAACGGCACAAAGTTAGTAGAAATGTCCGAGGAATTCCTATACCTATAGATATAAATATAACAATCCGAGGGATTGTGTGAGAAGTTGTCGCGGAGGTAATTGTTAACTTTGTGGAACCTCTTGCTGGATAGATAAAGGGTCAAAGAAAATGACTACCATCTTACTTGCTGAAAAATCTGAGTAAGGTAGCCAGTAATCTATTTTAGTTCTGTTGCTCTACACTCATGTGATCCGTCATAATTTACAGTAGGGCATCATGATTAACCCCTTCACTGCGGCGGCTATTCCGCCGCAGTGCTAAGGGGGCGGGGTGGCCGCACGGTGCTCCCGTGCTCGTGACGGAACTGCTCCGTCACGAGCCTCGGGCGCGCTGTGCTTGTGACGGAACGGTTCCGTCACGGCCCCGCCTGCCCAATAGACCGCTCAGCGCAGGCGCGGAATTCGCGCCGCACAGGCGCGGCGAGCGGGCCTTGACAGAACCGTTCCGTCACAAACACCGCACACCCGAGGCTTGTGACGGAACGGTTCCGTCACAAGCATGCAAGGGGTTAACATAACATAACATAACATAACACTGCTTAAAAGCAATGGGGCATAGCGTAGGAGCCGCCACTCGTCAGCTGACACTTAGCAGCAGGCATGCTTTCTCCTGTGCCTCTTAGAGCATCTACTCTCTTCCTGCTGATAGATGAACATTGCCTGTACTGCATACGGTTGGCAGGCATGAATACTGTGGGTATGATTTTCTAATTATCCTTGGAAACCTAGATAAGAGGAACCTCTGTCCAACCCTCTGTACCCTTCCCTGGGCCAACGTTCTTACTCCTGCAACCCCTGTGAAGCCGCCACCTGTGCAGTACTTGCCGGAGCAAGCTGATTCCCCTACCTTGTGCCCTCCCTGTAGACAATGAAATCACTGAGCTTTCATGAATATTGTTTGATTCAAAGACTTCCTCCCTGCATACCTGCCACACTTCTGTCTGTCAAGAAGTGAACACTGAGAAGGTCTTTTGAGCACCTTTCTTGATTGAGGAAAGGGTGCCCCCCTCCACTGGTGCCACTCAGTCAGGCTGAACCGAGCAATGTGAAGGAAAGGTATCACATGTCTCCGTAAGTAGGTCAAGGTTATTAGGAAAATGACCTACTTGAAAAGTAAAGGGGGTAAAACATAATTAGCAAATCTTGTAGCTCTTGATAGATTTGAAGTTATCAGCAAGGCACAAACTCCTCTTGAGATCAAGAAAAAGAAAAGAGCAAATCAAAACCAGGAGTAGAATCCTGAAGAAAAGAATTCAAACTGCTAGAAACAAAATTCAGACACAAAAATGTATCTAGGTGACAAAGGATCACAAAGGAAAATTAGGGAAAGAGATGCATGTTGACACATCTTCCTCTTATAATGCCTCATTTAAACTGGAACTGACATCACAGGAAAAACGCATTACGTTGGAAACATTAAACATCCTCAAATAGACCAACACCTTGGCAAGAGCTCTTTAGAAGCTTATTTTCAATCCCTATCCAGGAAATCGTTTAACAATGAAGAAGAAGCCCAGGTTTGACATCCTGCACTCTGCTCTGGATTTAAAGCCCGCTGTCTCCCTTCGTGCTCCACCTCTTTGCAAAAATATACCCGCAGGTTACCACAAGTGTTGAAGCACTGATTGATCCAGGTGTCGAGTAGGCCCAGCTTTAGGCATCTGACAACAAGCTGATGAAAAGAGCGTAGAACGCCCCTTCACCCTCTTAACTCTTGGTATTGCATTCAGCACCAATCTTGGAACAAACGTAACACTGCTCAGAAGTGGCTTGGAATTTCCTCAACTCTTATCAGTAATTTGACTCTTTAAAAATATACTTTTGTTATCCTTGCTCTCCCTTTCCTACTGTTGTAGAATTGCTCAATCACCCTTCTGCTGGGACCCCGTGTACGTTCTTGACACTCGGGTGCTCAACAAAAGATTAGGCTATTTCCCAACCTCGCAGGAAACTGTTAGCATGAAATAGAGCAGATGCAGCCTCATCTCTTTACAACATTGGTATAAAATAAATTCTCACGTAATCAAATCATACAGCTAATTATAATCATTTAGTTTGCTGCCCTTCACTCAGCTATCCATTTACTTCAATGGTGCATCCACAATTTTTTTCCATGAGAACTGACATTATTTTGGGGTACTCTTAATTTGCAATTGTTTTTGGGGGTGAGACCAAATTTGCTAAATTGGGGCTACCTTAATGTGGGTGTACTGATACATCTCAGACTCTTCTTAGTTCAAGATAACATCTCTTCCCTGGGCAGGTATATGCCTCCAAAATCTGCACCCACTCTTTATCATTCTTGCGCGTTTTTAGAGTAATCCCATAAGTAATAAACAACATATATATTATTCCTGATCATGAAGCGAAGCTCAACCTAAAACTAAGATGTCAATAACTCTTCTTGGGTAGGTAATTGTCTCTACCATCATCTGTGCTGAACTCTGATGCCCTCCTGGCCCTCAAGTCCATCTTTCACTAGCTCCTCTCATGAGTCAGCTTGGCCTTCTGCTCCTGAATGGCGATTTTTCTCTCTTCCAGTGCAAGAGTTGCTCCTCAGTGGCCAGGTTAGCAGCTGCCTTCTTTTCATCTGCCAGCATCAACTGTTCAATGGCAATTGCTGCCTCTTTCTCCTCCAAAGCCCAGGCTACCTTTTAACTCAGTGGCTAGATCATGTCTCATGTAGGCTAAGAGTAGCCAACTTAATCTTCTTGTCTGTCTCAGGCTTCTTGGTGTCATAGGCCCAACTGCACGCTTCTAGCCTTGACGGGGACAATTTACAAGAGGACAACTCCCCCAACTCTGGACAAAACAGACATAGTACGTCTTGCAGCAGGTCACTCTTCTTCTTTGAAGCCCCTTCTTTCAACCTCCTTATACTCCTCTGAGGTGCTCTGTGCTGAGAGTGCCCCTTCCCATGCCTGAAGGCTTTCTCATGGTTCTCCTCTTTGGCCTGACCCAGTTTAATCCATCTTTCCTTGCACAAGTTGTTCATTTGCACTAACATTAAGCCAACCATGGCAGACAGATCACCATCATTTATTATGTTTTTTAAATATATCTTTATTAATGTTTGTGACAAACATCGAAAAATCGGCATGTATCATTTCTTATTCATGCACTGAGGAGTAGCAAATCAGCATACACAGTAGGGTTAATAACCCGCTTATATTACAGTTATAGACACCAATCGAACAACCATAAATAATCATTCCATCTTCATGCTTGTTGCCTTTTTATATTCCAACCCCACGTGTGTCTACCATGATCCATGCCTCCAAACTTTATAAACTAACCAGATTCCCCCTTCCAACCCTCCCCTCTCAACTAGAGCTCCACCCCACCATGCCTGGTGTCCGGTCTAAGGTTGTGCATACTTGTCATTTAACCTCCCAGTCCGAGTCCATTCAATGCCCATTATGTCAGTGTTGGCCGGACCCCGTCTCCTGTGTGCCATCTGGCCCGCTACTTGACTGTGTGCTTCCCCCAGCCTCCTCTCGGTCTTCATCTTCATTTTCCACCCACCCCGCTCATCAACTCTCCCATCATTGCCCTTCAGGCCTGTAAATCGTCTTCTAACCTTTCGTTTCGTCTAGTCTGATGTATTCGAATCACTGCAGCTGTAACCCACTCCTTCACGTCTCGTACCCATTGTGTCAGTTTGGGGGGTCTGCTGCTCAGCCACAAAATACCTTTCCATCCCTTCGCAAGCACCAGTCCCAGGAGGACAAACTTCCTACTAAGATTCTTATTCTTAGGTTGGGGCAGCAAACAAAGCAACACCACCCGGATCTCTCGTGCTATCTCCCAGCCTGTTACTCCCCGCAGTCAGGACATCTGTCCAATATCCCTGAAGCGTCGGGCAAGTCTAGACCATGTGAATGAACATAGCTTCTGTCTCCCCACATCTAGGGCACTGCCCCGATCACTCTGGGTAAATCCTATGCAGCAGCTTGGGGTCAGATACGTCTGATGTACGTAGTTGAATTGGATGAGCTTGACCCTCGTGTTTGCGCTCACTTGCTTATCCTTTTTGTGAATCTTGACCCAGTCCCTTTCAGAAATATTGTCTTCAGTCAGTGCCCCCCACTTTGCTTGAATTGGCAGTACCCCAGCCGCCTCATTGTCCCGTCTCACCCGGTATAGATGGGAGCTCAATCTGCGGCCTTTAGCCATTATTATCAGGGTCTGTTCCATCTTTGAGACAGGGGGTTCGTCCGGGAACATAGGCAATACTTCCCTCGTCATTGGCGCTATCTAACCATATTGTAAGAACCGACCTAGACCTAACTCAAAAGTTTCCATTGCCGTTCATGTGTAATATACTGTGCGTTGGCGTAGAGATTACCCATAGTCAGACATCCCCCCTCCTGCCACCTCCGCACTGACATCGAAGCAGAGATCTGTTGAAAAGGTCGGACAACCCATAAGGGCATGTCCAGGGCAGACAAGGCTCTCTTCAACTCTCTCCGGACCACCAGTTCCCACATTTCCGCCACATGACGAACAATATATGGGCATTTCAAGGGTCCCTGTGCCCCCATCATTAACAGCTCAGGCAATTCCCTGTCTCCAAAGGTCCCCACCAGCAGTGCCTTCTCCCAATTATCATCCCCATCCAGCCAGTGTATTGTATGTTGTAATTGTGAAGCCGCGTAATGATATTCCAAACACGGGACCTCTAGACCTCTGTTTTGCCATGTTCTTTGTAAAGTGGTCAGACTGAGCCATTTGCACTTGAGTCCCCACAGTAGATCAGTTAGTAGCCTCAGATCACCACCATGTGGCACAAAATGCAAGGAGCAAAAATGTTATATAAAATTTAAAAAGCAAAAAGTATTCAAAAATACTTCTTGGCAATCAAATATCAAAAATAAATGTTGCCTCTCAAGCTGTACATTGATTTCTAATTTTCAGTTGTTAAAACTGAATTGTAACTGCTGAAAAAATGGCTGCCTTATTTAGGATTTGCTCTGCCTTGTTTTTGGGCATATGGGGGCCACTTTTACAGACACTGCCAGGGTTCTTCCTTGCAGCCATCAGATGTTTCTCTACACAACCTGCCACATCATGGTTCATGTCGTTCCCTCTGTGACCAAAGTTTGCTTAGATCATGTTCTGTAGCTGGGTTTCTGTTCAGCATTGTTGTTCTTGGCTCCTATGGATAATATTGACCAAATAATACTTTATTTCTCGACTCATCTCACTCTCAGGTCCATCCACTTTGTGCTCCTGATTTCCCTTGATGTGCCTGCTGACTTGCCCAGTCTTTTCCTCTACATGTCCTAGTGTAGTCTTACTTCCAATGGTGTGTCCTATATCCAAGCATCTGGTTAATTACGCATGCCTGTCTCTCTCTCTTTAAAATGTTCTCCTATGAGTTTCCAGCAGTGTTGGCCTTGTGACATTTGGGTGCAGCATTCTCCCAACAGTCTTTCCTGTTCTACTTCACTCAGTCAATGTCTATCTTGCTGCTCTGGTTTCTGGCTTGCTTTTACTTTTTCTAAATACTTGTTTTCCCATTTCCTGTTCTTCAACTTTAGCTTCTCGGTTTCTGTTCCTTGTTGTCACAGCCCCTCTGTCACCGTTTTATGCCATTGTGTCTAGTTCTAGTCTGCCTTTTGTCCCAGTGTTCCTAGTTCATTCTGCATACATCAAGTCCAGTAATTTTATATGAAGATTTCTTTTTCTGTGTTTCCTGTGCAGCCTACTTATTTCCAGTCTTGTATTTATGTACAGATTCTTTGATTTGCATATTTCTAATTGAGTCCTGTTCCTCAGGAATCTGGCCTGATTTTCCCTAAGCTATATTTCTGTATTCATTTCTTGCTGTGTTTAATTTGGTCTCCCTTTTGTTTATCTTGAAAACTTAACAGTTTTTATAGGGGGTCTAAATGAGTTCAGATGGTTGGTCACACTTGCACAGAGACTCATTCGGCACTCTTCTTCCATACGATCTGCTAAGTGTCTTCGACAACTCTGTAAGGTCAACCGCTCCTTGATTTATGATTCGATCAATCCCATTACAGACGTTACACTTTCCATAAGTCTAAAAACTATCCTTTATGATCGCTCGTCTACTGTTCTTCTGCTTGTTACTTTCTGATTCTGTTTTTACTGTTCGTTGTACAGTACTTGCATTTTCTTTCTAGTTTAGTGTTTGGAGGCATTACCTAGTCCATATCCAATGTTTCAATCCCAGTCCATTCCAACCTGCTCTGGTTCTCAGGTTATTCAGTGTGCTTCTCCGTCCAATATTTCAAGTACACTTTTGAGTAAGATAAACCTCTGCTCTTGAATTACCTTGTCTCTGCATGGAGCAAGCTCTCCCTGATAGTTTAGTCCAGGTCTCAGCATCGGTTGACACAGATCACACCAATCAAAGTTGTTACCTTTGAACTATGTCTACTTTTGGAGCTCGAACCTTTCCATTGTGGCAATGTGCTCAACTAAATCCTGCGAGGGAACTGCAGAGATGAATACGTCCTCATCATGCTAGTTTTGGCAGCAAAAGCTCTGAGCTAGACAAAGTTAGATTTTGCTGCCATTGAGGTGGCTTAGCTATTGCAATAGATTTATACTCTCTCCCCAGTCCAAGGTTTTACTTTCGCAAATATTCACTTGTTTGGTTTTCAGAATACACCAATGGGAAAGGCTGGGATCCGTGATACTGGATATCTTTACAACAAGGTCACACTGCACCAGATTTCAGTGCAGCAAAAAGCCCTTACCAGAACGAACCAGGTTATCTTGCCCGCTGAGATTGTGGCCTCATGGGGAAAGCTCAGCACTATATCCCGGTCATGAGGAGTTGGGAAAAATGTCAGTCTGTCTTTTCAACAGCTGATGAGAAAGTTCCTCAATAGAATTCCTACCTCCCTTAGGTTTTCTACCAAGCAAGGACTCCTGCATAGTCCATTCCAGGGTGATTAGCTTGGCCTTTTTGGATTCAAGTACTTCTGCTTCACATGTGTCTGGACAGGCAAACAGTAGATCAAACTTTGACTCTGGATACAGTCCTGGGGGTTTAGCAAGTGTCAGGAGCTTTGAGTTGTCTTTTTCCAGCTGTGAAGCAGTCTTCTTTGATCAAGATCTTTCCTTCTC
Source organism: Lissotriton vulgaris (assembly GCF_964263255.1). Taxonomy (NCBI): domain Eukaryota; kingdom Metazoa; phylum Chordata; class Amphibia; order Caudata; family Salamandridae; genus Lissotriton; species Lissotriton vulgaris. The sequence continues at coordinate 1,518,742,444 of NC_141691.1, forward strand.
AGGCCCAGGGGTGTTCTAAGGAGACAGTGGTGAGGTGTCAGTCCTATGCTGTGCATTAGATTGTATGAGTATGAAAGGGGTAGGCCCTTAAAACTCAGGACCTGGGTCCTTGGGTCAGTACAAATAAGGTTTGGTCTGAGTTTCAAAAGTATCAGATAATTCAAAATAAACACACAATCACCATTGAATTTAAAAATGGGTCAGAATAATGGAACAGCTTATTCATTTCATACATTTTGGCATTTTAATCATGCAAGGTCAGAGTGCGATCCAATTGCAGCCAAAGTTATGAGTAAACAGATTGTAGTATATACATGTAATTGTAATGTCATTACATTCGGTATTCGAAATCGGTGCTCTCAGTGAAAAGGGGGAAGGGTAAGTGAGTGAGTGAAGGGGACAGGGTAAAGGTGTTGTGACATAATTGTTACATCCAGATTGACGATTGAAAAACCTCTACAGTCAAATTAATGGGTAAAGGTTCCCAAAATCACATCACACATAGATAGCGAGAATGCATCGCTTATTTAGCTCCTATGGTGTGTAGAATGGAGGCGTAGTTCTACGTTTCGACCCCGGTTACGCTAAAGGGCAATTTGCGGCCTCATGATGGGGTCTTCATCAGGAAGAAATGGAGAGCCTACAAGGTAATATGAATACAAAATTCAGTATCTACGTGGTGAAATAAGTGTGGTGATATTATACAAGAAGGGGACGTGGATGGTTACCTACGTCGTCAAACGGTCATCATATGTTCCGTCTGCAAAAGGGGGGGCTCCCTCGAGCTCCAAAGAGTACTGAAAAACAATTAAAAGGTGCCATCAGGGCCCTGAAACTTGCTAAGTTAAAATTAGACGGGGGTGATAGGTAAACGGGACTTACTTGCCGTGCTGGTAAACACACAGCCGTTGGGCACAGGTAGTATAATCCTCGATGGGTTAGTATTACTGTAAGAAGAAGGGAAGTAACATTTAGCATAATAGGCTTACTCTGTATATATGGACACACAGAGCGGATGTCTCTAGAAAGCCTCGCTGTTTGGATGGTAATTACCTTTCAAAACGGGAACGCACAGCCGTGCTGTTTCTCCGTCGGCTTCCTGCATCCGAGTGTGCTCGCGGTGCAGGCGCTCAATGCCAGTGCCTAATAGAAAAAGGGGCTCGGCTCACGGGTCCAATGGGAAACGAGGCCTGACTAGCGTGCTCAAGGGAGCGTCTCGCAAAATTTGCCTCACCTCCTGGGGAAGTTCTTTATAATGAGTTAAGCTGTGTTCGAGTATATATGAACATACAGATATACACAGTTATGACAGGCTGGTGTGTTCTTTGTAGTGACGGTGAAGAATCTGGCTGAATTCAAGTATATAGTAACGTACAAATATACACAGTTTTTAACATGTAAAGGACCAGACAGAACTAACAACGTCAAAGGTACTAGGAAATATATTCTATACATGTGCCATAGTAAAGTAACCAAGTATCGTGATGGCTTAGTAAATGTCCAAAAGTTGTTGTATGAAGAATAATTATACCTAACAACTATGTGAACACGTTACATTGTAAAGGTATACAAACATAAGGAATATTGGATGCAGCAAGGGAGTTTAAATTGTCCCATAGTCTATTCAGGATTGAGTCCCGCCATCTGCGAGAAACTAGCTTCAAGTTCATTCAACCCCTTACTTATTGTCTGAAACTTTTGCATCCATTTGCATTCCCTTGTGTCAAGAATTGCATTTAAATTGCCCCCCCCGTGGGCCCAGGGAAATTTTTTCAATTACCAACCAGCGGATGGATTCCGGTGAGTGTTTTTTTTCGATGAAGTGATCTACCAAAGGGGCCCCTTGGGTAGTACAGCGAATGCGGCTACAGTGTTGAAATATGCGGCTTTTTACTTTTTGCTGTGTCTGTCCAATATACATGAGGTCACAAGGACACAGAATGGCATAAATCACCCCACTTGAGTTACAGTTAGTCAGGGACTTGAGCCCTATTGTGAGGTCGTTGTACTGTATTTGCTTAGTCTCCAAACACATCGGACAGGCTTTGCATTTAGTGCACTTGAAGGATACAGAGGCACCAGAAGATATACGAATTTCTCTGATTCGTCCTACAGTGGCGACAGCGACAACGACCATACAGCATCCAGTGCAAACTACCAACAACAAGACCAATGGTACCAGCCACCCGAACAACAACCCCCTTTTTTAGGGGAAGGCCAATGGAGACCACCGAGAGGACGTGGCCGCGGAGGATCATGGAACAACCGCTCGAACCGAGGACACAACCAACAAAACTGGGACAATGGAAGACCACGAGACAGCACCCCCAAACAAGTACGTTTCCAACAAGAAGACCACGGGGAGAGGAGCACCCGGAGGAAGACCTACAGATGGTAAATAACATCTCAGACAGGACCAACCCGATCATTAACTTATCCAAATACACACTTACCAAGAATGAAAGCAGTATTCTCTGCAAAGGTCTATCCTATGTACCAACGTCTTATCCTAACAAATTTAACGTACAGACGGAATTGACAAGGTTTTTCAGAAAACTGAGGCTGAAATATTTCTTCAGGAACAAACCCACATCAGCGATGACGGCTTTTACAAACCTAAGACCTCCATCTACTTTCATGCCTACGGCATCCTCAGTGGCTCATGAAATTCTAACATATGAAAGTACAGTCATGAGAGATGTTCTCAGAACCATCGACAATAAACATTATGTTAGACACAATATCACGAGAGACGAGAGATATGCACTGGAATCACTGAAGAACAACAGGGCGGTGGTTATCAAGCCAGCGGACAAAGGCGGATCGATAGTGGTACTAGATGTGGAAGACTACAAAGCAGAGATTCACTCTCAACTATCTGATGGTGTCAGCTACAGACCTCTAAGGCGAGATCCAACCAGAGAAATACGCACGGACATCACAGCCATAACAACCAAGGCACTAGAGATGGGCTTTCTTTCCAAAAAAGAGTCTGATCATCCTAATGTGGGACAACCCAGAACACCAACTATATACGTCTTACCCAAAGTCCACAAGGACCCAGCAAAACCACCGGGAAGACCCATCATTTCCGGGTGCGGCTCCCTACTGGAACCACTCTGCAAATATATTGATGTCTTCCTTAAACCGCTAGCAGAGACCACTCCCACATATCTAAGAGACACCACGCAAGTCATCACCTTCATTGATAGCAAGCCATTTAACAAAGAGGAACAGATTCTGGTAACAATGGACATTGTCTCCCTATATACCAGCATTCCCCAGAGACCAGCACTTGATTGTATGAGGAGAGTACTTGACCCACCTCAGTACCAACAGAATTTCTAGTGGCACTCTTAGAAATTGCAATGACCAGAAATTTCTTCATTTTCCAAAGTAACTTCTTTGAACAGAGCAAAGGAGTAGCGATGGGCGCTGCCTTTGCTCCAGACTTAGCCATTCTCTATATGTCTGAAATGGAACAGGATAGTATCGTTTCACATAATAACCCATACAGAGCGATGATTACATCATGGCATCGATACATCGACGATGTCCTCATGATATGGACTGGTCAAGAGGAATCCCTCAAGGCATTCCTGGCCTGGCTAAACAATCAGTCACATGATATAAAATTCACCATGCAGTTAAACAGAGAATCAATCGATTTCCTGGATATAAGTATTAAGGAGAAGGATGGACACCTCTATACCACCTTGTACCGCAAGCCATCCGAAAGAAACTCCCTATTACGGTATACTAGTCACCACACCAGAGGACTTAGGGACAATTTGCCCTTTGGCCAATTCCTCCGCCTCCGGAGAAACTGTTCCCTTAAAGAGGACTTTTTTAGGGAATCAGATGACCTCATCAGTCGCCTAATAGATCGAGGCTATCCCCAACGTCTAGTAAAAAGATCAAGAAAGAGAGCTTGGTTCCAGGACAGAGCAACACTACTCGAACCGAGGACCAGAACTACAGCACAGGACCGAATGATATGTGTGACGACGTTCTGTACTGAAAGCAATGCTATTCGAAAAATTGTCAACAAACATTGGGGCTTGGTAGGAGAAATTTTGCAAGCACCCCACCCCCCAATGCATGCCTTCAAAAGATCTAGGAATGTCAGAGACTTTGTGGTGCGCTCTTTGCTAGAAACCCCACCAGCACCCACGATTCAAAGCTTATGGAATCTACCAGAACTAGTGGGCCACTTCAAGTGCACTAAATGCAAAGCCTGTCCGATGTGTTTGGAGACTAAGCAAATACAGTACAACGACCTCACAATAGGGCTCAAGTCCCTGACTAACTGTAACTCAAGTGGGGTGATTTATGCCATTCTGTGTCCTTGTGACCTCATGTATATTGGACAGACACAGCAAAAAGTAAAAAGCAGCATATTTCAACACTGTAGCCGCATTCGCTGTACTACCCAAGGGGCCCCTTTGGTAGATCACTTCATCGAAAAAAACCACTCACCGGAATCCATCCGCTGGTTGGTAATTGAAAAAATTTCCCTGGGCCCACGGGGGGGCAATTTAAATGCAATTCTTGACACAAGGGAATGCAAATGGATGCAAAAGTTTCAGACAATAAGTAAGGGGTTGAATGAACTTGAATCTAGTTTCTCGCAGATGGCGGGACTCAATCCTGAATAGACTATGGGACAATTTAAACTCCCTTGCTGCATCCAATATTCCTTATGTTTGTATACCTTTACAATGTAACGTGTTCACATAGTTGTTAGGTATAATTATTCTTCATACAACAACTTTTGGACATTTACTAAGCCATCACGATACTTGGTTACTTTACTATGGCACATGTATAGAATATATTTCCTAGTACCTTTGACGTTGTTAGTTCTGTCTGGTCCTTTACATGTTAAAAACTGTGTATATTTGTACGTTACTATATACTTGAATTCAGCCAGATTCTTCACCGTCACTACAAAGAACACACCAGCCTGTCATAACTGTGTATATCTGTATGTTCATATATACTCGAACACAGCTTAACTCATTATAAAGAACTTCCCCAGGAGGTGAGGCAAATTTTGCGAGACGCTCCCTTGAGCGCGCTAGTCAGGCCTCGTTTCCCATTGGACCCGTGAGCCGAGCCCCTTTTTCTATTAGGCACTGGCATTGAGCGCCTGCACCGCGAGCACACTCGGATGCAGGACGCCGACGGAGAAGCAGCACGGCTGTGCGTTCCCGTTTTGAAAGGTAATTACCATCCAAACAGCGCGGCTTTCTAGAGACATCCGCTCTGTGTGTCCATATATACAGAGTAAGCCTATTATGCTAAATGTTACTTCCCTTCTTCTTACAGTAATACTAACCCATCGAGGATTATACTACCTGTGCCCAACGGCTGTGTGTTTACCAGCACGGCAAGTAAGTCCCGTTTACCTATCACCCCCGTCTAATTTTAACTTAGCAAGTTTCAGGGCCCTGATGGCACCTTTTAATTGTTTTTCAGTACTCTTTGGAGCTCGAGGGAGCCCCCCCTTTTGCAAACGGAACATATGATGACCGTTTGACGACGTAGGTAACCATCCACGTCCCCTTCTTGTATAATATCACCACACTTATTTCACCACGTAGATACTGAATTTTGTATTCATATTACCTTGTAGGCTCTCCATTTCTTCCTGATGAAGACCCCATCATGAGGCCGCAAATTGCCCTTTAGCGTAACCGGGGTCGAAACGTAGAACTACGCCTCCATTCTACACACCATAGGAGCTAAATAAGCGATGCATTCTCGCTATCTATGTGTGATGTGATTTTGGGAACCTTTGCCCATTAATTTGACTGTAGAGGTTTTTCAATCGTCAATCTGGATGTAACAATTATGTCACAACACCTTTACCCTGTCCCCTTCACTCACTCACTTACCCTTCCCCCTTTTCACTGAGAGCACCGATTTCGAATACCGAATGTAATGACATTACAATTACATGTATATACTACAATCTGTTTACTCATAACTTTGGCTGCAATTGGATCGCACTCTGACCTTGCATGATTAAAATGCCAAAATGTATGAAATGAATAAGCTGTTCCATTATTCTGACCCATTTTTAAATTCAATGGTGATTGTGTGTTTATTTTGAATTATCTGATACTTTTGAAACTCAGACCAAACCTTACGTGCATTAGATTGTGACTGGAGGATTCCATCCACCCAGATCCATCTTCTCACAAATTCTGCACCTCTGTTTGAAGCACTTTCTCTCTAGTTTACTGTACCCCCTCCCATCAGCCTTAAACCAAGATGCATCCTACTATTCAATTCAATTCAATTTGACTTTATTCAGTTAAAAGAATAATAACCATAAAAGTACATTAAAAACAGTTCATAATAATACAGTGTCAAAATCAATACATAGTACAAACAAAGAGAAAAATTCAGGTTAAACATGGATTAAATTTAAGTGCAAATCGATTTACGTAATCTAAAAACATTACTAAAAAATTCCGAGATACAGGCAACATTAAAAATAACATCTAATTTCTGAAGTTCCAGGAAGGCAACCCTACAACGTCTCACACCCATTTCCCTTAAAATTGGAATAATCAATCTTTTCCTGGGTAACGTATAGTATTTACAGAAAAAAGTGATATGGATGTCAGACTGTTCCGATTGGTCATCACATGGGCATTTAGTGAGATTACAGGACTAACAATTCATTGTGGGAAGCTTAGGGCCCTAAAGAGAATGCCTAACCTGAATCGGGTCAAAATGAACCGTGAAAATTCTGTCAAAGAAAGGGTTAAGTATGGTTGGATTTTCCCTTGAGTTGATACAGGTAGATGGGCTAAGACAGTTTTCTTCTCATGTTCCACTGTCATTCTACGTTCTTCCAGGTGTTTCATACATTTTGTTTTTAGTGCCTTTCTCGTGATGTTACACATGGACAAGGGATTGTCATAGTAGCCCATACAACCAACACCTCCAAGGAAGTCCCTAATGTATGTGAACCACCTTATCCTCCCAACATGATCCAAACTTAGTCCATCAGTTAGGATAGCATGGTTCAGTACACATCCGTCACTAGTCCAGGCACTATGCCACAGCAGTATTGGTTGAATTCTAATTATGTCTTCAATATAACATTGGCCCAGTTCCGTATGGCAGATGTAACTAGAGGCACTCTCAGGTACAGCTAAGATGTGTCTCAGAAATTTATTTTCGGCCACTTGTATAGATTTGACATTTTCATACCCCCACAGTCCCGCACCATAGACCGCAATAGAAACACATGTGGCATTGTAAATTTTCAAAAGTTCTACAGTGGGTTTTTTCCCCATCTTTTTTGCAAAATTTTTAAGGGCAGTAATAGATTTGCAGAACAGGGCTTTCCTTACTTTTATCGCTTCTATCCAGTTCCCTGCTTCGTGAAATAAAACACCAAGGTAAGAAAAGGTGGCAGTATAGTCTATAGGGCTTGCATTATTAAACATCCGCCTCCTTCTTCTACTAGCTCCGGGGCCACAATTCATGGAAAATGTCTTGGAGCAGTTGATTTTCAAATCCAGGTTAGTCATGAATGCATTAAAAGATGTTACAAGACATTGCAGAGCCACCGGGGTGCGAGCCATTAAGACCGCATCGCCTGCGTATAGTAACGCAGGAATTGGTCTTTTAGCTACCCTAGGCATATCACAAGTTGTTTCCACTAGGACGTTCTCTATTCCATTTATATATACCAGGAATAGGAAAGGTGCTAAAACGCAACCCTGGCGTACCCCACATCCAGTCTCAAAAGATCTAGTGCATTCACCTTTTTTACCATAACGCACTGTTGCGATGGCACCCGAATACAAGTCCTTAAGAAAGGCGATTATATTTCCTTCTACACCAAGAGATTCTATAATGTCCCATAATTTCCTGTGTGAGACACAGTCAAACGCTGACGTCAAGTCAACGAAGGTGAAATAGATGGGCTCACGCTGTGCCTTGGTATATTTCTGCTGGAGGATAAATAAGTTTAGGCCCTGATCTACTATCCCCTGCCCCTTTTGAAACCCATATTGAAGGTCACTGATTATAGAGTTGTCTTCCAACCATTTTTGTAGCCTACCTAGTATTACTCTTCCTAATATCTTTACAGTGCTGTCCAATAGGGAGATGGGGCGATAGCACATAGGGTTTTGCCTGTCCCCTTTTTAAAAAATTGGAACGATAACAGACATAAACCATGATGGGAGTAGGCTAGTCTTTTGGGATGCATTAAATAGTTGCACTAAGAGTGGGCCCCATAAGTCGATATTATTTTTAAACAGGTCTGGAGGTATGCCATCTGGACCTGGGGCTTTACCGCCCCGTGTTGCTTTGAAGCTCTGTTATTTCTTTTAGGGTAAATTTTTATTCCAAGCCATTCACTCTCATTTCCCCCTGATTAAGCATTGGTAATTGCAACGGAGGAATCTGGTTGTCAGTTGAGGTACTATACAGGCTACAATAGTGGCCCACCCAAGAGTCCTCGGTTATGGCAATTTCAAGACGTGCTTTTCCTGCATCAAAGAAAGGGGCAGGTACTGCTTTCCAAAAAGCACAAACATCCTTCCTCAATGAGGCCTCGCAGAGCTTCTCCCAGGCTTCAGATTTAATTGCCAACTTCCTTCTTTTCAATGCATTCTGATAAGATTTCCGTGCCTCCCTAACCCTTAAGGGACTACGGGGACAGCGTGTAAAGCTCTCTTAAGCTCAGAGTGGGCCTTTGTACACGTGGGATCAAACCATTTTCCCGTCTTTTCCTTACTTGATTTAGAAGCCACCCAAAGGTTACCCTTAATTTGAGAAGCAATAACCTCAAACTGTTTAAGAATCTCCTGACTAGTCACTCTTTCATCCAGAATGGTCAAGAAGCTAGGCAAGCATTCGGTTACCATGTTACGGAGAAAATCACTTGGAACTACCCTGTCCCACTTTAAAGCGTAGCCATTTTGCTTTTCCATACTAATATCAGAGATATTCTGCACAGATCTCCCCTCTATAGCCACTGCCTGAAAGGGATTTATGATCTCCATGATTATCGGGTAGTGATCGCTAAGTGGGGTACCTTTTAACCATATGTCTGTGCCTAACGGAAGTTATTATGAAATCTATTATAGACAAGACACCCCTGCCATTGAACGTAGGGGCAAAGGGGAGCTCTATTTGACCAATTTCATTTGCGTACCCTAGATCTTCAGAGTGAAGAATCTCATTTAATAGGTCTCCACAGATGGAATGTTTAAAGTGTGTTAAGTCAGTATCCGGGTCCAACATAAGCCTGCATACTCCTTTCTGGCTTTTCTTGCATATGGTACAGTTAAAATCACCCCCCCAAACGACCCAAACATCCCTAGCATTTTTATCTGTTTCTTTACCTAGATCATTACCTAGCATCTTAAGGGTCGGTTCCAGATCAGCAGGAGGAATATTGTTATAAAAATGTATAATTAAAAGACACAGTTCCTTACTTGCATCAATCCGCACTAGCTGATAATATGGGTTGTGGGAAAATAGGTGGATCTTCTTGCAGTTTAAGGAGTTAGATATAAACGTCGTCAGTCCCCCTTTAGCCCTACCGTGCTGAACCTCTACTGCAGGTGTAAACAGGGTTTTATAGCCTGGAAGATGGAGGGGTTCTAAGGTCCAAGTTTCCTGTAGACAAAGAATCCCCATCTCTTCTATTGTTTTTAACCAAATGGGAATCGATAATTTGGACCTAAGCCCTGCCACATTCCAGAACATTATGCTAACAGTTTCCCTGTTTAGTGAATTAATTGCTAAGCATTGGCCCGTATCTGCAACTGGGTTATTAATAATGGTTCCTATTCCCTGGGAGGTTGGGTACACCGGAGCAACAATAGGGGGGGGGGGGGTTACAGGAGTGGGAATAAGGGGAGAACTGATGCCAGATGTTACACCAAGACCATTGACAAAAGTGACTGGGTTGGAATCACGGGCTGAGGGCAGTCACATCCTACTATTCTCCACCTGAAAGTTCTTTGGCCCTTCCTTTAGCCACTCCTGTCTGGAGAAGAGGTATTCTTGCCTTTGTAAGGATAAAAACTGGTTTTCCTTTCTGCTGGTGTTCAGAGCAAGATACAGCGACGGCCCGTGGAGGGAGTTACGGTGGGGCAGGAGGGCGGGGAGGGGGAGGGGCAGGGTGGAGGTTGCTAAAAACCGGCATATGGATAATTGCAGGTAAGTAAACAATTTAATTAATACAACGTATTTCGTAGCTCGCACTGCATTGCATTTTGCGATGCAAGGCGCACTACGAAATTCGTTTCATTAATTAAATTGTTTACTTACCTGCAATTATCCATATGCCGGTTTTTAGCAACCTCCACCCTGCCCCTCCCCCTCCCCGCCCTCCTGCCCCACCGTAACTCCCTCCACGGGCCGTCGCTGGCAAGATAGTTTGGGAGGGCATAGGAAAGAAACTTAGCAGATGCTGGCAGCACCATTCGGCATTTCCAAACTCAGAACAACTGTGAAGAATGTCTACTCTTCTCCCTTCCTGCCAGACGGTTACACCCTATTAAGTGACCACTTGAGGACAACATTCCTGCCTTCTGCCTCAAGAGGACAAACCATTGTTCTTCATGTGCAGGGTCCCTCTCAGGAGGTAAGGATCTGTGGTGGGCTTTTGGAGCAGTACTGAGAAGGAAAGGAATTGTAAACTTGTTTACTTTCATGCAGAACAAAGTATGCATTCTTAAAGTTATATTTCCAATAAAGTTATGAAACAATCTATTTTTGCCACTGAATTTTACTTACATTTATAGCTATGCCTGTTCATGGAAACACAGATTTGCCTACACAGTGAAAACAATGTTTGAGTAATTGTTCACTGTGAGAGCATGCTATCCCAATCTGCAGCATGCTGAATTTTTATATTTTAAGCACCCAGTGATATAGACTTACAAGTTACAAAGCATGCTTATATACAAAAATAATGTTTCTAGTTTCCTTGCTATGTGTTTCTGGAGTGCTTTAAACTGACATCCTAATAGAGCCAATGGTGCTCACTGAAGCCATTTTTGCCATTCATGTGGGTGGTGTAAATATGCACTGCAGCCCAAGTATGACATTTAACTTCTACACCATTGGTGCATTTCTTGCATCATTAACCATGGCCTTGCAAGATAGTTAAAAAAAAACAGTTAGGTGTCACCAATACACATAGGTGAATCAGAGGAAAACAGTTTAACAGTGACATATCACATAGAGCCCTCAGCCAACCAAAATCAGACAGGAAAAATAGGGGAAATCATAACAAAAAATATGTTTCTTATGGTGGGCAATACAATTTCCAAGTCATTCCTATGTTAATCAAGTTTTAGGCGATGAACTACGTAAGAAATTGGGTTTCTGGTTGGCTAGGGTGTGCACCTAAGCCATGCAGAACCCACCACTCTAGTCAAGGCAAGTCAGATACACACCAAGATAAACTGTGCTCAAACCTGGCAGGTTTATCATTAGAGGCAATGTATATGTGCTTTTGCAACACACACACAGCAACACAATGAAAACACCACAAAATAGACTCCACACAGGTTTACAAAAATATCTCTCTATAGTATAAATCCCAAAAGGCCATAATGTTTCATACCATTATTGCAAGTAATTCAAGTTTATTTAGAGAAAGGACACAAATAACAATATGTAACTATAGGGCAAAGAGGCACCTGCGCTCCTACTAGACTGGTTACGGTAACTTCTATGAGCTTTCACGATAAACAGCACCAAAGGTTGTTGAGTTTCTGGATGTGGTCCCATGTCTATTTCGGGGTCTTACCGGAGATTCCACCTCACAAGTTAGCAAAAGAAAAATGCCCCCAAGTTTGTCAAGCCAAGAAATGGAGCCACCTGTGCTGAAGCACGGGATGGATGCACGACTCCTCAGGAGTCGACTCACTCACAGTGCTCCACGAGGGGACGGGCCTGACCGCGAAGTTCTTTACTAGTGAGGGGGACACTATTGCACTGTGATGTGGGGGAAAATGCCAGTAGATGGACCTTGGAAACCAGGCACACGTCTTGGTATTCCAGCCTTTCCTGGCTGATCTCACATGCCGCTGCTTCGAGGGTGGGACCTCAGTGAAGATCCTTGTGCCTGCCCTGCCTCTGGTTTCAGGACACCGTCTCAAGGAGGGGCCGCATCCGCAGTCTTCCCTCAGTCTGACATCGCTCCTGCAAATACGAGGACCAGGCAGGACGGCGTCCACACGGTTTCCCTCACACAGCAGAGTTTGGGATGGCGATCGGGTGCTGGAGCTGACCTTCATGCACAGGGAGCTCTGAAGTAAGCTGCCTCTTGGGCACCACAAAGCGCTCAGCACATGCTGTCTAGGGAAGTGAAGTGCTCACCACGCTCTGGTTGTGAAATGTAAAGCAAGGAGCATTCAATCACAACACCTTAATCATCATGCTGCTGCGTGACCCACAAGAGACAGAACCCCACAGCAGAGGTGCTTAAATGCAATCTTTGATGGCCCTAAGATTGCAAAACAGGGGGAAAGCCAATAAGCCCTTGGAGAATACATCTTAGTGGGTGCAGAGGAAGGTGGAAGGAGGCAGGTCAACACATAGAGGCAGGTTGCAAAGTGGCAGTCCCTCCTGCATCACAGCACTTCACCAGGTCAACACAGCAAAGTAGTGAGCAGAAATTGTGGTTCTTTCTGGCTGCACAGCAGTCTTCTGGCAATGTGCACATGTAGCAGCAGCAGGGTCTGGTTACAACATCCATGCAGTGTCTAGAGATATGGGTCCAGAACCCAAATACATATACTACAAAATGCCTTTGATGTAGGGGGTGACTTCAGAGGAACTCTCAGAAGTATGCACCAATCACTTTCAGCCCATCCTTGGCTCCAAATGATCAGTAGATGGTAAATTAGCCTTTGTTTGACGGCAGGACATAACCTATACAAATGTAAGTGTGAACCACATCCCCCTGCCCAGGAAGACTATCAGTACACAGATGCATCCGGATGTATCCCTCGTCCCACCCCGTGATTCCTGTATTGTGGCTGTCCAGAAATAATGCACAAAGTGTAGCTGTCATCCAGCCCTGGCTGCAAAGCACACAGACAAATGCCCACTTTCGAAAAGTGGCATTTGTAAAATAATAAAGTAAAATCTAGCTTCACCAGTAAGTAGGATTTATTATTACCATTTTAGAAATACCAAGCATGGCAACACCATGTCTTTATGTTCAGGAATTACTACTTAAAGGTAGATGAGGGAATTCACAATGCTAGTCTATGAGAGGAGCAGGCCTCCCAGCAGTAAAAAAAAACTAAAGACATTTAACACATAAAGGCACATGTCCTACCTTTTACTTACACAGCACCCTGTCAATGGGGCTACCTATGGCCTACTTTATGGGTGACCTATGTGTAATAGAAGGGGAGTTTGAGGCTTGGCAGGTCATTGTAAATGGCAAGTTGAAGTAGCAGTAAACTGCCCACACATGCCCTGGGGTGTCAGGCCCGAGACAGCTTTGAAAGGCTACTTCTTTGGGTGGCACAATCAGTGCTGCGGGCCCAGTAGTAGCATTTAATTTACAGGCCTTGGGTATATGGCGTACGACTTTACAAGGGACTTATAACTAAATCAAATATGCCAAACAAGTGTAAATGAATCATACCATGTTTTGAGGAGAGAGGTCATGCACTTCAGCACTGTTTAACAGCGGTAAAGTGCCCAGAGTCCCAAAGCCAACAAAAAAGAACATCAGAAAAACAGGCAGAGGAAGGCAAAACGTTTGGGGATAACCCTGCAGAAAGGGGCAGGTCCAACAGATGGTGAATGTCCTCTTTTTCATCACTTCTAGATATAATTCTAATGCTACAGCATGATTCAACATATATGTAGAAAAATGTCTGTCAACTGATGAGCTACTACAATGCACTTGACATCCTTTAGAATGCGCTACCACAGACATTTTTCCAACAGAACACAAACAAATGTGTTGCCGCCATTACTATACTGCCAAACAAACAGTGCATTTGAGTTGTACCACAACTGGATGCTTAACTGCAACTTTTTAAACCTTACTAGTAGTATTGGCAGGAACGTCATGTCCCAAAAAGGCAGAAGATTCCAAATTCACAGCTGCAATGGGCTTCTCACTCTCACAGTTGTCGCGCTTTGGGGGCATTAGTCTCAAATGCTAGCTATGGACAGAATCATTTTTATTTTATTTATTTTATTTTATTTATAGAGTTTTGTATAGCGCGGACAAGACCCGTGGGTATCAGAGCGCTTAACATAGAAACATAAAAAAGATTACAAATTACAGATTGTCATTATAGAAGTAACTTATGATAAACACACATATATGAGGTAGTAGGCGATATGCTATCAGGGGTGATTAAATAAATATATTCCTAACGCCTGTGATATTAGCCATAGGAGGTGCATAGGCTTGGCTTGTGTCACAGTCATATCGTCAGGTTCGGTGAGGTAGGGTTACATAGTATTATCAGTGCAATTCCGTTGGCTAGGTATGGCTTGTGGCAAGGATTAAATAGATAAACCAAGTAGGGTAGAGAATTATATAATTATGACTGTGAGATATAGTGTAGAGATTACATATATATGAGGTGACCTTAAGGTGTGTAGCCGCTGTTTGATCGATTCATTGTCATTGTCTAATTGATCTTCAGAATATTCATGATGAGTCCGATCTTCTTTGTCTTGAGTGTTCATACTAATGGTCGGTATATATCTCTATGTAGGGTATTTACTCATCAAGTGGTTCTTAAGTTCCCGTTTGAATTTTACAGTGTTTTGAATCACCCTGATGTTGGGGGGGAGTGAATTCCAGACTCTGGGGGCGGCTCCGGAGAATGCTCGGTCATAGGTCTTTTTCTTCCGGAAGAAGGCCGGTCGTAGTAGCAACTCCTTAGCGCTTCTCGTTGGTCTGTTGCCTCCCGATAGCTTAATTTTCTTGGCTAGATATCTAGGCGTGCTGTAGTGAACCGCTTTGTGGGTAATACAGGCCATCTTCATTTTAATTCTCGCTTCGTAGGGTAGCCAGTTTAGTGCCTTTAAGTGGGGAGATATGTGATCGAATTTCCTCGTTCCCGTGATGAGTCTTGCCGCAGCGTTGAGACAGGCTTTTAGTGGTGCAGTGGATGTTTTTGGTAGGCCAGCTAATGTGGTGCAGCCATATTCAATTCTCGAGATCACTAGAGATTGGATAGCCAGTTTTAGATCTGCTTCTGAGATAAAGGGTTTCGGTTTTCTTAGATAGTTCAGGTGGAAACGGGCGCTCTTGGCCATTGTGTTGATGTGGTCTTTCATGTCAAGTTTCTTGTCTAACGTAATTCCTAGTGATTTAGCTGAGTTAATTAGGGTCGGAGTACAGTTCAGAGCAGTTACCAATTTAGTCCAATCTTTTACCTCTGGTTGACTCCTTGCAGGTGATATTAGTAGGAATTCTGTTTTGTCTGCATTAAGTTTTAGATGATTAGCCGTTAGCCATTGTAGCGCTCGCTTTAATGTTTCATTCATTAGGTCAATGTCATCCCGACAGGCGATCTTCATATAAATGTGCGTGTCGTCGGCGTACATGTGATAGGAGATCTGTGATTTACGAAGAATCTCCGTGAGAGGTTCAACATACAAGTTGAATAGATCTGGGGATAACGTTGAGCCTTGTGGGACCCCTATTGCATTAGGGCACGGGGAGGAGATTACTTGGTTGACCAGGAATAGTTGTGTCCTGTTCTGTAGGAAGGAGTTAAACAAATTCAGTACGTTTCCAGATAAGCCCATCCTGTCACGTAGCCTGGTCATCAATAATTCGTGATTTACAGTGTCAAATGCTGATGATAAGTCTAGTAGGATCAGTAGGCACGCATGATTTTGGTCTAGGGCTTGTAAGGCATCATCAACAATATGCAGGATCGCCGTTTCAGTACTATGTCCAGTTCTGAAGCCTGATTGGCAGTCATCTAGTAATGAGAACTTAGCGATGTGCTGACTCAGTTGGCCCTGCACGCATTTCTCAATAAGTTTGGCAAGTAGAGGGATGTTGGTCACTGGTCGATAGTTCTTCGGGTCTGTTGCATCCGCTGTCGGTTTTTTGATGATGGGAACTACCTGCCCAGTTTTTAGGCAGTCAGGGAGGGTCCCTTGTGCAAGTGAAGCATTTATTATCTCAGTCCAGATAGGAATTAGGGTGTGGCTGATTTCTCTTACACATTTTGCTGGTAGAGGGTCTTGATAGTGGTTGTTCGGTCTGAGTTCTGCTAGCGTTTTGGCGATCTTTCCCTGGTCATATAGTTCAAATGTGTCCCAATTTGCCTTATTTTTTGTATGAGGGCATTCAGTTGTCGCCTTGGCCTCATTTTTAGGTGAGGGAAGGGTCATGAGGTTAGCTGCTGCACTTGTGAGCTCACCTTCTAGTAGTTTGTTTTTTTCCGTGAAAAATGAAGAGAACTCCTCGCAGCTTATGGGAGTTTTTGAGCTCTCTTGAGACGTTTTGGCTAGTTTATTAGACTGTTGTTTTAGGATCTCGAAGAGTTTTCTTGGTCTGTTTGTGGCATTGTCAAGTTCAGCCCTTATAAATTCTTTTTTGGTGTTGATTATCTTTTTGTTATATTGATTTCTCGTTTTTCTGAGGTCTTTCAGCTCAGAGGAGGAGGAATGTTGTCTCTATTTCCTTTCAGCCATTCTCAGTTTTCGCCTGTCTTCGTTCAATGATTCATTAAACCAAGGATTTTTTGGTTTTTCTGAGACATTTTTCAGTTTTTGAGGCAAGGTGTCGTTGACTATATTACGGATCGAGGTTATGTAATGATCCGTCAGCTCGTTGACATTGACATTCTGCCTGTTGTTACGAGGCTTCAGGTCTTTCTCACATCTTTCCACCAGTAATTCAATATTGGCTTCTTTTGTGTCTCGAATCAGTTTTTTGCACCTGCGGGGTTGCACGGTCTTACCCTTTTTCATTGTGAGTATCGCGAATGTTATGGCGTGATGGTCAGACCAATCACACGGGTCTATAGCAAGGATTGAAGTCTCTTTGTTTCTTGAAATAATCCAGTCAAGAGTCGCTCCTTGTGAGTGAGTGGGCTGGGTGCATGCTTGCGTAAGGTTTGGCTCATTGAGGAAGTCTTTAATCGAGTTCACCATTTTGTCATTGCCGTCGTCCCAGTGGAGGTTAAAGTCTCCTAGGAATATGTTGTTGGCATCCGAGTTAGAATTGGCAGTTATAATCTCTATTAGTTGCTCTGTGAACTTAGTGTTCTCTGCCGGTGGGTGGTAGAACGCATGCAGGTTATAGCTTTGATTATTTAGTGATCGTATGTTAAGACCAAGGTATTCACAGGATTCAATGGGGTCAGATTGGAATTGGTTGACCTTAATCTCGGACCGGTGAATGCACGCTATACCTCCTCCCACTTTCCTTGGTCTGTCTAACCTAACAATGTTATATTGAGGTGGTACTAGGAGATCAATGGTAGGAGATGATGATTCACTGAGCCATGTTTCCGTAAGGATGGCCAAGTCGATTTCCTTGTTGATGATGAGGGCGGCTATATCTGACGCATGTTTATTTGCCGAACGACAGTTAAGAAGTAGGCATTTCAGGGCTTTCTGTGAGTTAACGGGGTTTTCATTTTCAGTGTCGATTGTAGTTACCTGAATATGTTGTAAGTTGTGGTGGATTGCTTTCCTGTCATTCTTTCTGGACGTTCTATTCGAGTCAATAGGTACAATTTCGATATACTCCTCCTTTCTCCTGAGCCGGTTGTTCATAGGATTGAAGTAAGGCCAGGGCTTCTTTATTTGTTAAGGGATTGGTCCTGTTTGGTCTGTTGGGTCGGAGTACAAGATTCTGGATTTGTCCGACCTTCGTGTGCGTATTCATCGTCATCTCCCAGATTTTTTCAATTGTCTTTGCGACATTCATCGAGTCTTGTGCTAGGTTGCATATTAGTTTCTTGAGCTCATTGACTTCTTTCAATGTTCGGGAAGTTTTCTTAAGTGAAATAGACCTGGCTGTATACGTTCTATATTTTTCCCTCCTCCATGACAGGTCTCTTCTCATTGCTACCGGTCTTACCGCTGTATCTTTATTTTTGATATGATTCTTGACTTTATTAGGGGTGTCTCCATTGCTTCCTATGATATTAGGTGTAGAGGGTGTTTTAGTGGATAAAGATCTAATGGACTCCAGATTCGCATTCGAGGGAGATTGGGGAATGTTGATAACCTCTGCCCTGTTCTTTTTGTAGTTATCTTCACAGGCGATCTCACTCGGAACTGAGCCCCCCTCTTCAGGTGTTGTGGCGTCATGCGGTATCGGCACCGGCATTTCTATTTGTGCCTTGCTCTTCTCATTGTTTCGAGGGTTAGGAGATAACCCTATCCTTTCAATCTCCTTCTCCGGTATGGCCATCGTAGTTTCAGGTAAATCTCCGGTGTTAGGGATTAGATCGTTCCGGCAGCCCGTTTGGTTGGCTTCTCTGGTGACAGAGTTGTTTATGTCATTCGTGATATCAGGTGGGGTCATGTTTTATTGATGATACACGATGGCTCGTTGTATTAGCCTTTCATCAACAGTAGTTATGCATCACATTATGTTAGCTCTGCTTAGTGTTTCCCCGAAGCTATAGTACTCAATAGCAATATTTAACCATTATGTACATCAGTAGTCTGTGCTTCCCATGATTTGCCATGCATCCAAAATAATGAAGGGGTAATAAGGGATCAGCAACCAAATGCCAGAGTATGGCGATAACATATAGTTATGATGGTCCAGGAAAACACTCAACTAGCACTCACACACAAATGCCACCAGAGGTAAACAGTAAAGGACACTATAAGGAAAAGGAAGGGAATGGTATTCTGCTTCAATAGACTGCTCTTGTGCTCCCTTTACACTCCCACCATGTCCTTTAAGAGTCCCCTTCAAGCACATGTATGGCAAAACAGTCTGTTGCATGCATCCATCAACTAATGCTCAGGTAATAATCTGAGAGTGATTTTCAAGCAGATGTGTCCTAAAGTCAAAGACCCCACACCCCCTCGCTCCCTTTTACCTCATATGGGATCCTGGGTCCAGACATTGACTGTGTATCCATGTTTTCTAGTTGTGAGTCTCACCTTTGAAAGAGAATGTCAAAAACAGTTGGAGTTTCTGACCAGGGATTCTTTTGTATGGGAAACAGTTGGGAATTGGTATCTTTCAAGTAATAGAATAGCCAGCAGGGTACCTGGCAGAGAGTGTGAACAGCTCTATGATGTGAGTGTTGTAAAAAGGAAGGGGGACAAGAAGGTAATGATTGATAAACTGCAACATTTAATACTGCAATAAATAAAATGTATCAACTTTATTCGGAAAAATACGAAGAAAAGTACATTATTAGAGCATACAACGTCAGATCAGAATACCATCAGTTTATACATACAAAAACAACTAATCCAATACTAATAGCCAGACAAAATATTTAAAATCAGGTGACATCACATACCAAATCCAGTGATACAGATAAATAAAATAGACATGCAAATATTAATCATGTCACAAATTCACACCGTTTCCTTCCTGCTAAAACCGAGTGTATAAAATGTAATACTTCACATCTTATTTCTTGTGTCTCAAAACATTGTAAATATATCTGGCGTTGCTGTAAACATCAAATAGTGGATGCCTGCAGAATTGGGACTACAAATCGTTTCCATAAAGTACTATATGAAGTGTAAAATATTGTAAGATGAG
Organism: Lissotriton vulgaris; assembly: GCF_964263255.1. Classification (NCBI taxonomy): domain Eukaryota; kingdom Metazoa; phylum Chordata; class Amphibia; order Caudata; family Salamandridae; genus Lissotriton; species Lissotriton vulgaris. The sequence goes on from NC_141691.1 coordinate 1,518,762,191, forward strand.
TAGTACTTTACTGAGATGCCTTGTCACAGAGACAGTTTTGCAGGCTTGCCAACCAGCCTACCTGATAGGAGAAGGCTAACAAAAAGTGCACAGTGCTAAGGTGAGAGAGAGTCAAATAAAAATTATGCTGTGAATGACTTAAAGTAGTCGAGTAGGGTTCTATACTAGGGGAAATTATGAGGTAAATATACAAGGTTACCCTCGACATGTATTGAGATTGTTTTGCCCTCTGCGTCAACACTGGCTTAAGAATCAAATCTGATCCTTAATTTGGTATTTTTATCAATCAACCCAGGATTAGAGAAATATTCTGGGACACCACGTTCTGACATAGACTATTTCATATTAGTGAGCCAAGAGATTTTTGGTGAATTGTTCTTTTAATACTAATCTTTTAATACTTGTCTTGCAAATATGACCTCCAATGAGAACCACATTTTAATCCATAGTAATAGAGGGGACTAATTGTATGGTATCTGATTTATAATGTATCCCTAATTCAGTGTGACAAATGTGGGTAGCAGTACTCGTTGGTACCAAAAGGAGTCTACATAAGAAAACATTTTGTGCTGTTTGGAGAGCACCAAAATTAACGTGTTCCCATATACCCGCCCAGTGTAGACCTACTGGAATGCAATTACTACTGTACAACTGTAGAATCACCCTCAGGTGTCTGTGTCCAAAGCTTGTTGGAAAAGCAAAAAATCACCTGGGTCTCCCATGCAAATTTCTGCGATCTGGTATTTATCAAATGATCCCCTGCAATGAAGTGGCAAACATAATTCCCAGAAAATTGAATGTAGTGACCCTACTGACCTCCACCCTGTAATAAAATGTGATGTAGATTTCGTATTTCTCGGTCCACTGGTCATCATTAAAGATTTGCTAAAATGGACCTTTAAATCAAGTTTAATCATAAAAGTAAAAAATCTAATAAAATCTGGAGTGCGTTTGCTATGCTGGCTAAAATTACTGCATCGTTGGCATACAGCAAGGTTGGTATTGGATGCTTCCTGGCTTGCGGCATGTCAACACCATATTGAACAAGAAAGGATTCCAGACCGGTAATGTACAATGAAAACAAAAATGGGGTGGGATTCAGCTTTGGTGTATGCCATTCTCGGAGCTAAATGGAGAAGTACAGTCTCTATTTGGGCCATATCTAATTTTGACTTCAGTATCTGTATGTCATTTCTTCAATAGGATAATGAGGATTTCTTCTATTCCCATGGTTTCTAACATAACCCATAGTTTGGAGCAATTTATGTTGTGAAAGGCACAAGGGAGGTCCATAAAAGCCATATGTAGTAAACCTCTCCTGGCTTAACATACATTTTTATTATTAAGAAGGGATTAACCACTTGGATGCTAGGCGTTTTCCCGCTGTGTGCTGGAAAATGCCATTTTAGTGGCACCATGACGAGCTCAGCTCGTCATCAGCACACGACCCCCGTGGGTGATGACGAGCTGAGCTCGTCATCAGCATCGTAGGGGTTAAAGGACTGTATGGCTGTACTGATAACCGGCTGAAAGTAGCATTGGACCTCTGGTAAAACAGAGTTTCTGTTGGCCCAATCCTCCAGTCTAGTAAGTAAAATTTGTCCCCATATTTTAGTGGTTCAGTCAAGGAGGGAGATTGGTTGGTTAACAATTAGGGCTACGTCTATTCCCTTTTTTAAAAATGGGAACTATGACTGCCTCCCTCCATGATGCTATTGAGGAGCCTTGAAATACTGCATGAAGGACATTGGTAATAATTGGAGCCAAAGGCTAATGTCTGATTTAAAAATATCAATTGGTATACCATCAGGGCCTGGCGCTTTCCCTGAAGAATATATCTTAATTGCATGGGCTACTTCATCAACTTCAGTAGAACTACTAAGGTTAAGGGGTGCAACAGAGATTACATTTAGGGTTTTATTCTTTTCAGCTAGATTACCCTCAGAGCTACATGGGTTTAAAACCTCAACAAAATATGTAGACCATATTTCAGCTGGGATGTAATTCTCGAATTTAGAGGTGGAGTTATCAGACAGTTTGGGGTGATTTATACTATCCCAGAATCACTTTGTATCTCTTTTTAAAGATGCTGCTTTGAGATCCTCCCATGCTGCCTTTCTAATCTGCAGGCTCTCTGTGCATGCAGCTAAAGAATGGAACGCACTCCCAGATACCATCAGGCTTGAGTCCAATCATCTCGCTTTCAGGAAGCGCTTAAAGACACACTTGTTTCAATAGTGTCTTTTTGCTCCCTTGGTCTTACAGCGCTGGGATGCTCAAGAGTAGCCATGCGCTATAGAAGAGGGTATTCATTCATTCATTCATTCATCTCATCTTTACGGGTCTCTAAGACTGTTTTATAAGTTAAACAGGCTTGTCGGACCTCAATGATGTGGTGTTGGATCTGTTTAAGTGCTTCTAAAAGTTGTCTATGAGCTGCAGAACATGCCGAATCATATCATCTCTGTAATGGTATATCCTTTTTGCCAGATGTAATGGTAAGCATGCACAAAATCTCTTGGCTAATCAATTTATATCTCTTTCCTGTAAGGCTAGGGCCGACTTCCGGTGTCAGGCAGGTAATGATGGAGACTAATTTGTTGTAACAAGATCTGTCAGAAACTGGGGGGCAGGGACACTTTAATCCCACTTGATTCTCACATCAGTGTTTTAATTATAAGCCAACTCTCCCTTCTGCACATGTTCAAAATCTGGCCTTGCTATTGAATCAAGGTTCAAATGTACAGGTCTGTGGTATGATGCAGTTTGCAGTGACCCAAAATGTTATAAAAAGAATACTAATATCCAAGCTAATAAAGATAAAACCTGTGATAATTCCCTTATGGGAGTCTGTAAAAGTAGGTGTGTCTGTGACATCTCCACGGCATAGGTCACTAGTTAACACCAGGTTGTACTTTACAATCAGCCCATTTAGGGCCGTCCTATGTGTGTAATGTTTGAAATGTGATGTATCCTCCCCATATGCATCTGTAAATCTGCAAACTGGGGTTTTGCTGAATTTACAGATAACAGTTTTGAAATTGCCTACCCATATCATTGGAGTTCACATTTGATCCTGGATGACAAACTCAGGGCATATTCCGGCATGTCTGTTACCTCTGTAGACAGATTGTCAAAAGTGTTATTATAAAAATAATAAGCAACAAGCCATATGTTCCTAAGAAAGAAAAATAAGAACTTGAAATTTACTGTAACGCTAGAACATGCACTTTTAGTAGAGACAAGGATTGCCAAGCTGCCTTTCTGCCTGCCCTGTGCAGATGGAGTAGCAGGGTGGCAGTAGCTGTGATAATCATCAAAGTAAAAGCCCTCTGTGACCCATGTCTCTTAACAACAAATTATATCGTAACTTTTTATGAAGTTCATCCATTCTGGGTATGATCATTTTATTTGAATGCCAGCTAGATTCCATGAAAGCAAGTTAAAGCCTTTACCATAGGTAGTACAATACTTTTCGGATGACAAGGATTGAAAATTAGCCATTTCAGGGGAAACAGCTAGCGTCCAGGGCGGAATATCAACCTGTGGAGATTTTGAAGATGCAAAAAAATTTTGGGGATTGTAGTCATTCATCATCTTGGATCGAATCAAGGGGAGTTCATCTATTTGCTAGTTCAAGATTGAAGTCTAGAGTAGGAGCAGGTATGTCTGGATAATGTTTTGTGAAGTGGCGCAAAGTCTCGTAACAATGGAGCTGCAGCCGACAGAAATATCTTAAAGGGTGGGCATGAATTCTCCTAGGTGATTTTGACACATAATTCAAGCATTGTAAAAGATTGTTGACCAAAGTTGGTCTTTTAAAATTTATGACCACACAATCCCTATATGATTGTTTTGGTGCTTTTTGCACCCAGCCTACCCTTATGGCAATAAGGATTTCTTTAATTAGATCATTGTGCCAACTTGCATTTTTCCCTATCCAGTGAGCACATTTGTGGGTAAGGTCCAAGCCATTCGCTCGCCTAGTAAAAGTTAATAGAAGGGACTGATTCAAGCACTTAATGAGTACAAACCCGAGGAGGTTGTAAATGCGTGCCATCAATCCTTTATGTCACATTTTGAGCATGAAATGGTGTGTCAGCTATAGGGTTTGCCCTATCTGCTCCTGTTACAGAGGTGGGTAAACGAGTGGGTAGGGCACTGGTAGGTTCAATCATAGGTGCAGAATTTTATTCTGCAAACGCTTGTTCAGGGGAACTACCTGTGAAAATGTTAGAGAACATCTACAATATTGGAGCATACATAAATGATCACAGCCAACTAACATACATCCAGGATGGTGCCTAATTCTTAAAAGATATTTTTGTGTTATCATTAAAGACGGTGAAGCTAAAGAGGAGGTGGAGATGGTTATTGTGAGACACCAAGATTGTTTATCCAATACACCTATTGCCCGATTATGATGTAAATTGGAAAGCCTTATTAGGATGAAGGCTGTTGGATTTGAAACCAGCTGAGAGTCCCGACTGGCTTCAAGGAACCTATCGGCCAGTCGGAGGCCACTCATAATCCCCTATGTATGGCATTTACGCAGTGGGGATTATGATGTCGGTTTCTGACAGGCTTTTCATACCGGGCTTTCAGACATGAAAAGCCTATCAGAAAGTGACTTAGGGTGCCCCTAGCAGGGCTCCCTTGACACAGCGGCCTCCGGTTGGAGGCCTGTGGGGCCAGTATGTGCCCCCCCTGTTAATTCCTGCACTGTGTGACAGGCACTGTCAGGGTTAACAAAAACACTCATTTCTCAATAGGAGATTTTGCTATGGACGGTTTACGGCCGCAGCACAATCTCCTATAGAGAAATGGGAGTGTGTGACCGCACCATGTGCAGTCGCATCCTATTAACGCGGTTGGGCCCACCGACCTCGGTCGGTTGGTCCCGATTCCGCAACGGCGTATGCCCAACATCGTAATGAGGGCCTTAATGTCAATAAGAGGTTAAATATTCCAGTACATTCAGGGGCAATTATAAGGTACTGCTTAGAAAAGAGAATATTTAGGAAATCCAAAACATCATTTTATGGAACTTATTACTCATTCTAGTTTGTGTAGTGTGTGGGTGTGTGTGTGTGTGCATATGTACTTCTCTTTTCTATATTTCTCATATTATCTGTCATCTTTAAGTTGATTACCAGTTGTAGTCAACTCACTAAATACTTTTCTTTCAAAAGGTGGTTGGATCAAGGAGAGGATGATGGCAAAATTGTCAGAGAACTGTACACAGATGTTTCAAATTTCTCAGCAAGTAAGTATTTCTCAGCAAGTAAGTTTGTGCAATGAACAGTTCCATGCTCGCTAAATGTAATGCGGCACATCTGTCAGACTGTGTAGACTTATTCCTGCCCTTTCTTTATGCAGGACAAGAACTAGAGCTCAAACGAAAAGAAATAGTAAGGAATCAAGTTTCTTAAAATAAAAAATTGATACAAAGTTTAACATGTTTAATTAGATGCTTGAGCGTGCTTGAGCGTATGGTACATGTTAAATACGACTGTTTGTTTATAGCTTTTGTTTCTGAGACTCCTCATCAAATAATGTTTTTTCCTTTCGTTTTCCAATTAGTGGGGTGCCGAGAGGTGGAAGTACCAAAAAGGCAACACTCTTCAGTTTTATAGCAAAGTGACCCGGAAGCTCATCCGCCTAATGCCAGATGGCACCGTTGATGCTCTTGGGGACAAGAAAGACAAATATGGTTAAGTGTTAAGCATTACATATACTACTCTTAAAGGTTCTTCAAACAGCTTAAAGCTTTTTCATAATTTAATGTACGTTATAAATATATTTTTTTGTAGTGTTTATAATACAGTGTCGATGTTTCTGGGCACAGTAAATAAGAAATAATTATATTAGCCAAACTAATGGTGCTCACGTTATCAACCTCTGAAGGATGAAATACTGCGTTTGGCTTTTTGAGATTCATACGCATGACCTGAATGTCTCTTCAGTTATCAACCAGCAAGCACTAAATTTAACAATCCTACGGGCAAGCTAGGATCCTCCGTGGTGGGTAGGGCGCTAGATAGAAAAGAGATTCATAAGTTATATTGGGTGAACATGTTGTTGCCAAACAATGTACAAGGGCAGTGGAAGAGTCCCTGAATCATGAAGGTACTGGGTTGTGACTAAGGGTGGCTCCTTTTAAGGCGCTCCAGGGCAGGACCTTGTCACCTGTGAGCCCAAGGAGCCACTACTAACTTAGATTAGCACACTTGTAATACATGAATTTAGCAGTGATCATGTGAACACAACATTTGTGTTTAAATGAGCTCTGCAGTGTGCAGGTCTGCCCTCTCACCCCTCCACCAGAATCCTGATGGTAGGAGGAGGAGGGGCCTGAGGGGGGCTGAGTGATGATCCACCTTCTAGAGTGTTGTTGAAAAACACAGTACTCTGTAGATGGATGTCTGGATTGCACGTGTGAGGGGTGTAGTTCAACTACTATCACCTGGCACATGGCACATTCTGCAGATATATTAGGTATGCCGCAGACAGTACAGTTTATCTGCCTAAATGGGGCTGTCAGGGTCTCGTTAGGAATTGAGTGAGAGTGTCGGTTAGTTTAATGTGTTTGAGACAGCCAATGAGAATAAAAGCGTGAGAACCAGTGAGTGAGTGAGTATAAATAAAGGAAAGCGATGGGTGAATAAATAAGAGTTATTTAGAAGGAGGAAAGGGGAGATTGCGAGATGGAGTGGGAGTGAGGCAGGGGTGCCTCTAACAATCGTGGAGCAGGTGCAGTTTCACCAGGGCTCTAGAGATATATACCCAGAGGCAAGGTCAATAGAGCATGCAGACTCATCATTTATCCAAAACACTAAACCGATTTTACATTTGCATACCACTGTCTCCGAGCAGCCATTAAAATGCTTTCCCCCACATTTCCGGAAGAGCCTCCTGCATGAAATGCTCTGTAGGTGCACCTCACTAACCCATCCCGCAGACACCTTGACACAAGACTATATAATATAACACAGAGAGACAAACTGGCACAAGAATCACTGACGTTGGCACGCTGGAATAACTCTCTAGACCCCCCCACTGTCATTGGAAGATGGGGAGAAAGACCCCCACCGTTCCAGGGATGTTCTCAGGCAAACCAGTAAGCGGGAAACAGCCTAAGCAGCCTAATTCATTGATGGAAAAAAACTCAAGCACAGGCATCGGTCCTGGGACTATATCTGTTTCCCCTTCAGTTAATAACAGAGCCCGCGACATTGTAGCTGCTCCTGAGGGGTTGGGTACACAGGATCCCCTTGCTACTAGAGAGATTGACAGTGTCCACGATACCCGGGATGCTTTAGATGCTGAAACTGCGGGATTGGAAGGAGCACCCCACAGCAGTGAATAGGAGGGGGCGGCAGGGGCAATGACTATACTTAGTGAGGGTGGTGTTGCTGATTCTTAGGAGCTTGGTGATATAGTGCCGGGCACCCCAGATGGGGAGAATTTTTTTTTGCTGGCAGAAGATTCGGATTTAAATAATGTCAGTGACCCTGATAACACGGACATAGGCGCTTCAGGGGATGATAGCGACAGCCCCCCTACGACTGCTGATACACTAAGGAGGGCAGCTAATCATCCTAGAAAGAAAAACCATGAGGGCTCCTGGCATGAAAGCTCTCACTCTGACACCACTGAACATCTCCAATTGGACTATTCTATTACGAATCTGGAGGCAGAGGGGGGGGCCAGGGCCAGTGCTAGCACCTGGGTTCCAGGAGGACAATCTTAGTGTCTCTGATAAAAAAGTGGAGCCTGTTCCCTCAATGAGCTTAATATACGCAACTCTTAAGGCAATGTAATCTGAGGCTCGGCAGAAACATAAAAGGGCACAATTGGTGACCAATAAATCCAGGGCGCTATTCGTAAGATAACTAAAGCCTGCTCAGAGGTGATTGCAAGAACCACTGCCCTAGAAGAACGCGTAGTGGGGTTGGAGAAAAAAAAAATCCGCTAATAATGCTAGAATGATGGATATCCTTTGGAAATTGGAAGAATCCGAAAATAGGCAGCGAAGGAACAATCTACGCTTGCTGGGCATCGAGGAAAAAGCTGAGGGGAGTGATGTACAGGGGGTTTGTGTTAAAGCTCTTCAAATCGGCTTTTCCAGAACTATCTCACTGGAACTGGGAAGCAGAGTTCCCCCTAATAGTAAAACGCAATCCTGGCCCCAACCCAAAACCCAGAGCAATTTTGATATTCTTTAGGAACTTTTTATTGCATCAAGTGATATTCGAAAAGGCTATACCAGACGCCAAAAAATCAGCAGAGGGGCAGAATTTTTTTGTCCGGCCTGACTTCTGCCACACCTCTCCGGAAAGAAGGTGGCGTCTCCGGCAGCTGATCAGCCCCTTCCAAAAACATGGATGTGAAGTGTATTTGATGAACCCCGCAAGGCTGAAAGTTATTTATCAGGGGCGGATTAGGGTATTCACTTCTGAGATCCAGGCTAAGAACTGCCTAAACTACCTAAAGGAGCTAACTGACGATGGATCAAGCTCGGGACCTGTGGGGCTTAATTAAAAAAAAAAAAAAATCTTCTCTTGCCTAAGGAGGGTGCCTGCTTAATCTAAAGGCTTGGTTTGATGGAAAATGTGTAATATGGAATGTGTAATGTGTAATTAGGGTGGAATGTTGTTTTGGCTATAGTGAATCCTGAGGATCTAGACGGGACTTGGCTGCTCGTTTATTATTATTGTGTGGGGTTTAGTTTTTTGCGGCGGAATGGGGAGGGACATGGGGCGCACATCAACGCAGTAGGCATCACAAGGGTCTGAGGACCTTTCTTGCCCAAGTAAGGGGTGTGGGGAGGGCTAGGGAGGTGGATCCTACTTGGAACAAAGGGGACTCTTGGGGGTACAGGTATATATGTGTGTTGGGATATTGTATTTTCTTTCCATGTTGCTCAAGGTTACATTGTTTTTGGTTCTATTCAGCATATCTAATGGGGGTGCATTAGGATAGCCTCTGTCAATATTTTTGAACTAAATGACCCTGCTAAGCGACGTAGGATAAGAGAAGATATGCGAATCTTGAAGGCAGATATCTTTTGCCTCCAAGAGACACATATATAAGCCAGTAGAAATAAAATCAAGGAGCTGTTTGGGTTTCAATTAATTTTGTGGACTAAACAGGAGGTTAAGACAAAGGGTGTGGCTATATTTGCACGGCGGGGTATGGCAAATTTTACTCGCTCCACCTCGGATAAACACGGAAAATGGGCAATGACGCAATGTACCATTGGTAGCAGTATGTTCATATTATGTTCTATTTACGGACCAGTATTGGATGATCCTGCAATGTATAATTGGCTTGATTAAGAGTGTATGGGCTGGCCTGCCCTGATCATACTCTGTGGTGACTTTAATATTAATATAGGCTGCTCGATATCTAATTATCCAGAAATAGTATAACAATAAAATCAAGGAGCTGTTTGGGTTTCAATTAATTTTGTGGACTAAACAGGAGGTTAAGACAAAGGGTGTGGCTATATTTGCACGGCGGGGTATGGCAAATTTTACTCGCTCCACCTCGGATAAACACGGAAAATGGGCAATGACGCAATGTACCATTGGTAGCAGTATGTTCATATTATGTTCTATTTACGGACCAGTATTGGATGATCCTGCAATGTATAATTGGCTTGATTAAGAGTGTATGGGCTGGCCTGCCCTGATCATACTCTGTGGTGACTTTAATATTAATATAGGCTGCTCGATATCTAATTATTCAGAAATAGTATAACAAGGGCAGAAACCAAAAGTGTTTAGATCTCTGTCAACTGAAAGATCTACATGGGCTGGTACACATGTGGGAATTAGCCGAAGGGAATGCTCCAGGGTTTACCTACTTTTCGGCGCCACACCAGTCACATGCAAGGTTGGACTACTTTTTTCTCTCTCAGTGTTTGGTGCAGGGCAGTAAAATCACCAAGTTCCCCAGGGTTATGTCTGACCATAACCCTCTAGTATTGGAAGTGAACATTAAATGCCAGAAACAAGCTCCTAGCAGGACATTTAATAGGTCGTTATAAAGTGACAATTCCTATATAGAACATATGGATATGTGGATTACTAGGTTCCTTAATGAAAACAGGGGAAGCACAGGTATTCCAAATATCTGGGACACCCTAAAAGCTGGGATTAGGGGAGAGACTACACAGTTTGGGTGGGAGTTGCAGAAAAAAGAGAGGAATAAGACCAGCAAACTGTATGAAACACTAGCTAAAGCTGAGAATCATTTGGTGAAGGTTTTAACGGGGGGACGCTGAAATCGCTGAAATGGCTCAAACTGGTATTTCAATTGCTAAATTCGTTATAACGGAAATTTAATTTGCTAAATATGCGGCAGATATCTAGCTTGGCGGTCCAAGCTCTATGAGGGTAATGAAAGGGTAGGCTATATATTTACTTGCTGTGCGGATCAGAGACAAAGAAGCAAAAAATCGGATTACAGGCATTTTAGATCCTGATATCGGCTTAGTCACTGACTCAGGGGTATTCTTTCTGCATTCCAGAAATTTTACCATAAACTATACTCAGAAGATAAACGAGATAATTGTAGTAGGGTGAAATCAAGAGATATCTTGAAGAGGTTAGAATTGACCAACTGTCCCCTGTAGACCGGGATATTTTAGATGCCCGATTAGTCTGGGAGAAATAATCCACGCAGTAGACTCATTCCCATCAGGCAAAGCTGCTGGCCCTGATTATATCCCAGGCAAATTTTTTAAGACCTTCCGGACACAGCTGGCATCAATAATGCTTGAGATGTTTCGTATTGTTCAGAGTGGAGATATACCTCCTGAGTCTTGGCGGAATGCTAAGATTGTTATATTTTTTAAAAAAAGGGGAAAGTGGCGACAGATCCGGGGGCATATCGGCCTATCACATTAATAAATAGTGATATTAAGATTTACTCCAAGATTTTCGCAAATAGATTAGCACAGGTTATCAAAAAAATGATATCTCCCCAACAACATGGTTTTGTTCCTGGTCATGAAACTATAGATCGTATACGACGGGCAATAGCATTGTTTGATTATACCAAGGTTACAGGAGACCCTATGGCCGTAATCCTTTTAGATGCGGAAAAAGCATTTGATAGTGTCTCCTGGCCTTTTTTATGGGCTGTCTTGAAGTATTATGGGATTGAGGATGTTTTTTTGAGCGCAATACAAATTATGCATAAAGATGCAATTGCTAAAATAGCTCTGATGGGGGTACAATCTGGGAAGATCAATATAATGTGTGGAACAAGCCAAGGATGTCTGTGCTCACCTCTACTATTTGCCATCTACATTGATCCACTAATCAGGATGATTCAGGAGAATCAAATAATCCAACCTATTTGTGCCAGAGGGGGAGATATTAAAATTTTGGGACACGCAGACGACTTAACTATAATAACAGCTGCCCTCCTTCAGGCTTTGGAGGAAATACCTATTCTGACATCACAATTTGGCAAGATATCTGGCTATCATCTGAATGATACAAAACACAAATTGTTGTTAACGATAAGGTTATACTAGCTTACCGGGATAGTAGCAAATGCCAGATACTTAGGTATAGAGATAAGTTCCAAACAGATATTGTTGATATTAACGTTAAACCGCTTCTTCAGAAAATTAAATCTGATTCTCGAAGAATGAACAATTTACACCTAACACTAATTGTGACAAATAATGTTTTAAAAATGATTTTCTTGCCCAAAATTCTATACTGTTTTAGAGCAGTTCCTTTAGATATACAAAAAGTTTGGTTTCAGAAGCTGGATCAGCTAGTCTCATGGTTTCTTTGGGCTGGACGGCGCCCAAGAAGGGCTCTTAGATACATGACTCTATCTAGAGACAGGGGAGGCTGGTCCGTCCATAACTTCCAAATCTATTACTGGGTAATCATGTTGAAACAGATAGGGGAGTTGCTGAATGGGGGGAACTCGGGATGCCCAGAGATCTCAATTTATCATTTAATTTTTGGGACAGAAGCCAGAGGACTTCTCTTGCGTCATATAGATTTTGCCTATTTTAAGAGAGTTAAATTTAAGGTTTTACTAGGTACTTACAGGGTTTGGACCACTGTTAGAAAAAAGTTTGGAATCAGGCGGATACATCTTTATTCCCCTTTATCTAATAACATCTTACTCCCGGCTATCTTTTAAGATGCATATTTTTAAAACTGGGGCGAGAAAGGTATTCAGTGCATAGGGGATTTTATTCTGAATGCCGAAATGCTTACTTTCGAGGCTATTAAAGATAAATTTGGGATTGAGAATAAATATTTTTTATAATATTTACAGATAAGGGATTTTGTTGCCAAAAGACTTATTAACCGGGACCAAATCCCTCTATTAGATCTAATCAATGGCGGCCAATCCACAACATCTTTTTTATATAAGCTTATCAATGAGAAGATGGGCGATGACTTGACCAAGCATTTTGAGAGATGACAAACGAGTTTACTTCCTGGGCAAGGGGAGTGTGAAGACTCACTTGTGTTTAGCCAAACAACATGTATCTCCGCTAATCTGCAAGTACAATGTTCCAAGGCTTGGTGTAACTTATATATCACTCCGGTGAGCATCCACCGATGGGGGGGGGGGGGGGGAAGGGGATACGCTGCCCTCGGTGTGGGTTGCTGGCTGCTGATAGCACCCATATGTTTGCCACTTGTTCTGGTCTTTCTCATCTGCTGGTCCAAATTGATCAGCGGTTAGAATCCATACTGGGATAACCAATATTATTGACCCCCCCAGGTTATTATGCTAGGGATTTCTAATCAGGAAATGGAGGAAGCAGATCGGAAAATGGTGTACATAGCTATGGCGGTATTTCGGCTCTGTCTGGCCTACGGTCTGGCTTGATCCAAATCCTCCCTCGATGCATGCATGGTTTAGCAAACTATTATTCATATACAATTGGGAGATTTCTGTGTTTAGAAGAAGGGGGAGCAGGGCAAGGGCCAAAGGCGAAAAGATTTGGGAATCCTTAACTAAATAGCTGAACAAGGATGAATTGTTTATATATTACAAGTACTCCCAAGTCGGTTGTGTTAGTGTCAGTGTTTTGTCTCATATATGTTGGGTTTTTATACTTGTGGGAATCCACCGTTGGGTGGGGGGAGGGGTAAAAAGTACAAATCTGGCCATCAGATATGGTTTTCTTTTTTCTGTATATGTGAATGTATGTCACACTGATTTTCTTTGTTGAATTTTGATGTCCAGTAAAAAAAAAAAAAGGAACATGGAGAGTTCTGTTGTACATTGACAAGGATGCTGACACCCAACTACAATTTGTGCATCATTCATTTCAATTTATTTTTTTTTTTAAACCTTTATTTGGAGATAAGCAAGGAAAAGGAAAGTGCATTCATGGAACATACAATCGTAAATGGCTTTTACAATACAGCGAGGTAATCAATGAGTCCGGAAGAGAGGGTAACACAATGATTCGTACAGACAGTAATGAATGATGTCATACAGCATTTAGAAATGGAACATCCAGGGCATATAATAAACTGATGAGATGTTACAGCATGGGCATGCTCTGTCAACGCAAAATAAAACAAAGGAAAAACAAAAAGAAAGAAAACCCAAGTAAAAGGGAGAGTATGATCGTGCCAGCTGATACCAGCACTCTACAACCATGATGTACTCCAAATAGGCCTTCCCTACTCGCCAATTGAAAGCGGTCAGGCGTTGGATCTCCACCGCCACCACATGAGTGACATAGAAGGGAGTACAGTCCTCTCAACCACGCACAAAAAAGGACGCAGTCCAACCCTCCCCCCAATACCTGAGGACAAGCGAATGAATTATCATATCTGAGCCCCTATGCTGGTGCTAGCCAACCCCTACTCGGTCCTCATGTTCAGAATCAGAGTCCTGCACAGCTCTAGTGAGGAGGTACACCTGTAGCGGGCTCCAAAAGTCCTTGGGCCTGCACCTCACGGGCATCAATTCAGAGTAGACATTATATTGGTCCTGACAGTATATGAGATCGCTCAACCAATCCTTGAAGCGCGGCACCCTGCCCCGACCCCAACAGCAGGCAACCCTGCGCTTGGCCAGCAGCAAGGCCACGTCAGCAAATCTACGGTGGGGGGCAGGCACGTCCCTGGAATAACCCAGCAACATTACTAAGGGGTCAAACGCCACGCCATCCTCCGTCATAACCTGCAGGGCCGCATGGACCTGAGTCCAGTATTCGTAAACTCCCGCACAACTCCAAGCCAAGTGCAGGAAGTCGGCACCCTCTGCTCGGCACCTAGCGCATCTGTCATCCTCCGCTGGACAAATTTATAAGGGATGATTTTCAGGCGGCAACTGGAAGAAACATTGGCAGTAAGCCCACAGCAATACTTCCACTGCTCGTCAGTAATAGGGACGCCCAACTCAACAATCCACTGCTCGCGCACCCGACTGGACGGGACAGAACGCTGTCGACGAATAGCACCGTATAACTTCGAAACTAGGTGACGCCCATCTGAAACCAGCAGCACGTGAAGAGGGAGGGTTACCTCCGGCTCCGAAGGAAAATCAGGCAGCAAGGCGCGCATGCCCTGCCTCAGACGAACATAATAAAACAGCTCCAAAGGAGAGCAGGCAGCAGTCCCAAAGAAATGAGCCTGGGTACGAAGGGCACCATCATGAAACACGTCGCCCCACGTAAGAATACCTAGCCGCCTACACAACCGTTGAAACCCCGTTTCCAGCAACAGAGACAAACCAGGATGATAGGATAAAGGTAGTGCCGGCGAATAAAGAAAGGAGACGCCCAGCAACCGCTCCACCCGTTTCCAGGCGTCCACCGTGCATGTCACCGTCGTTTGATGCGTGTCCACATCTGACACCTTTCCCAATACCATCCCCTCCAGAGGGAGGGGATGAGCAACCCAATGCTCAGCCGCTACCTGGGGCATAAACGGCGTGGGGCGCATCCAATGGTAAGTGTAATGCGTTTGAGCGCTAAGATAGTAAAGCTCAAATTCAGGGACGTCAAATCCTCCATCAATATAGGGCAGCGTAAGGGTAGACCAGGCCACCCGCGGCTGTTTGCCTCCCCAAAACAATCGAATGAGCTCAGAGCGAAGCCTGCGAAAAAAATAAGCCCCAGGGTGATACGGAAGGTTTTGAAATAGGTAAAGAAACCGGGGCAGAACAACCATCTTGATAAGGGACGCCCGACCGGCCATGGATAGAGGCAAGGACATCCATCTAGTGACGTCATCTGCCAATTTAGTAATTGCCACACCGTAATTAAGCCGGACCGTTTCCTCCCTGCTCAATGACACAACAATGCCGAGGTACCGCAGCTCCGAATCGCACCATTCCAAGGGGTAATCAAGAGGAAATCTACTCACAGCCGCAGTGAGAGGGAAGAGTTGGCCAGTTAATGTGGACACCGGAGACACCCCCGAAGGCGATCAACTCTCGCAAGAGCGCATTAAGGTTGTTCTGAGGATCCTTTACATAGAGCGTGACATCGTCCGCATACAGAGAGATCCCGACCTGACGCTGAAGACAATTGAAGGCGCTCTGCTGGTGTAGCTGACGAATCCTGCAGGCCAAGGGCTCAATAGCAATGGCAAATAGGAGGGGCGAGAGGGGACATCCCTGACGAGTCCCCCTAGTAAGAGGGAACGGGGGGGATAGCACTCCATTCACCACCACCCTAGCCATCGGATCAGTATATAAGAGCTTGACCCATGAAATAAAAATCCGAGGAAATCCTATCCGGCATAATACATCAATAAGATAGCCCCATTCAACAGAGTCAAACGCCTTAGTGGCATCAAGGAAGATGGCGGCGACCGGGATATCAGGAGCAATGGTCGAAATAAGGGAAAACAAAGTACGAAGATTGTGGGAAGTAGCACGGCCAGGCACAAACCCCGACTGGTCGGGCAAAACAATAACAGGCATGAGCTCAGAAAGTCTCATCGCTAGGACCTTTGCGAGTATTTTGACATCGCAATTAAGCAAAGAGAGGGGCCTATAGGAATCCACATCCAGGGGATCCTTACCGGGTTTGAGCAGCGATGTAATAGCGACCTCCCGCATGGAGCACGGCAGTCGTCCCTCCTCCAGGGATTCCTCAAAAACCTCGCGAAGAACGGGGGCCATAATGTCCACATAACACTTGTAGAATTCAGCAGGAAGGCCATCCAGACCAGTGGCCTTCCCATTATTCAGAGACATGATGGCATTTCTGACCTCCTCCACCTCTAGAGGCCTACCCAAGAACGCTCGATGCTCATCCGACAACCAACAGAGCGCCAACTCATCCAGAAATCCGCCATATCGTGTCTCCCCCGGCTGCTGTGTCGTGTACAGTTGTGTATAATGGTCAATAAAAGTGCGTTGAATCTCCGCAGTGTCCCGACAGCGAGTGCCATCTGGCAAACCTAATTCCAGCACGTCCGAGCCATGCCTTTGGTGTCTAGTAAGTGCAGCAAGGACCTTACCGGGCCTCTCCCCCTCACAATACCTCCTCGCCGTCCAATATTTCCCCCTATGCTTAGCTTCCCTGGCAGCCTCCTCCTCATACTCGGAGAGCTTGGTGTGGAACTGGCTCATCAGATCGGGATCAGAGCCAGCCTGCATCCTGCGTTCCAAGGCACGTAAATCTCCCTCCAAGCCCTCGAGAGTTCGAACAATCAATTTAAGCATTCCACAACTTTTGGAGATCGTGACTCCCCGGATCGTAACCTTGAATGCCTCCCATATAACCTCGACACTGTCGACAGAGCCCTTGTTTCTAGGGAAGAACGCCTCCACCTCCTCGCCAAGCTCCGCCTTGAACACTGGGTCAAGCAAGGCAGTCGGAAAAAGGCGCCAAGGCGGGCGCGGCCTGTGCAGCCCGGGAACAGATAGGACAACCTTCACTGGGCAGTGATCAGGATACGTACGAGCAAGATGCACCGCCTCCCGCAGGCCAGCCACCAACCCCCTGGAGAGGAAAACATAGTCCAGCCTCGCCCATGAGCGCGCATGTGCAGTGTAATGAGTGCCTTCCCTAGTGGCAGGGTGAGAATACCTCCAGCTATCGATCAGCCCAGCCTCCTCCACAACCCCACACAAAACATCCCTAGCTTGCACATTGTACTGTGGACTTCCGTCCGACCTATCCACCTGAGCATGAAATGCAAAGTTGAAATCCCCCCCCCCACACAATGTGAGTAGCATCGACAGCAAGCACATGGCCCCACAATGTAAGGAAGAAGGACGGTGTATCAACATTGGGAGCATAGCAATTAACAAACAGCACAGTGATCTGCCCAAGCCGCCCCCACTTTAGTACATAGCGTCCCTCAGGGTCTCCCATAGATCCTAGTTCCTGAAAGGCGAGCGATCTTTTAACAAGGATAACAGCCCCGCGAGCATACGAGGAGTACGAAGCAAACACCCTGGTTGCAGCCCACCGCCCACCAAAGCTGGGGGAAGGTCCAGGTCGCAGATGAGTCTCCTGCAGGAGGGCCACATGAATAGCATGCCTGTCCAAATACTGTATCACATTTCGACATTTCCTGGCATCATTAAGACCCCGTACATTCCAGGACAAAATTGATATCTTATCTATAGTGTCAGTCGACATCAGCCATATTCAGGGCCCCTCAGGACCCAGTGAGAAAGGGCAGCGTGCCCGACTCCTAGCGCCAGCCAGCAGCAGGCCACCAACCCAGGGCGCAGTCGCCCCACTACATACACTCCACACACATCCCGGCCATCTCCAAACCAACCAAACAGAACCCCACCAACCCCCCCCCCAGCAGCACCATCCGTGCAACAGGCACCCAGGAAACACATCGCGCAGCACGAAGCAAACACAGTCCACTCGGCCCTCAACTCGCACACGCATCCCCCACATAACGCACTCACTACCATGCGGCCACCGGAAATAGCGAGCACCATACAGACAGCAATAGCAACCAATGCAATGGCCCAGGAGACCAGGGCGAGCACGTGTCGTCCGCATCATCCCCACCCCCACCTCCCACCTGACGAAACCCCAACTATCAGGCCATGCAAACCCCCACCCCCCCCCATTCCCCAACACACATCCAGTCAACCAACAAAGGACTAGAGTCCAAACCAAAGGTACTAGTGGGGTACACCCTCCGGGGAACCCTCTAGAGGTGCACGGCACCACTCCCACACACCACGCCAGTGTCCGAGCCAACGAGTCCCATAAGGCCCCAGGCGCAGCGCGGGGGGGTGGGTGCCCAGAGCGCGAACAAAAAGAGCGCCAACCTGCGGTCCCATACCAACCCCAAGAACCGCCATACAGACAGACAATTGCAAACAGTCACAGCAAAGCCCCTCGACACAAAAGCAGGTGGCAGCGAGGCCTCCGAAACAGTCAAGGAAGTTAGTGCACTAGCCACACGCCAACAATGTCTCAAGAAAAAAGCAAGGTCACCCCCATTCAGGCGACCTCCTCCTCCGCCGCCGAATGATCGCCCTCAGGGTCTCGATCGCCTCCTCGATCCGCAGCCGCTCGATCACGCTTGAGGCGCTTCACAAAGTCCTCAGCATGCTGTGGGTTAGTGAAGAAGTGTTGCTTAGCCTGATGCGTCACTCTTAGCTTGGCAGGGTGAAGCAAAGCATAGTCTACTTCTAGCTCTCGAAGTTTCTTTTTCACCCCTAGGAACTTACGACGTTGGTCCTGCACCATCGGCGTGAAATCAGGGTACATGGTGAAGGACACCCCTTCAAAGGAGAGGACCCGATTAGTACGGGCAGCCTGGAGGGCAGCGTCCCGATCGCGATAGTTTAGAAGACGAGCAATAATGGGGCGCGGTGCAGCCCCAGAGGCAGGCCGAGGCCCCAGTGATCGGTGCGCTCTCTCGACGATGAACTGGGACGAGAAGGCACCTGCACCAATGGCGCCCACCAGGAGTCTCTCCACATAAGTTTCCATCTTTCCCACATTCGTTGACTCCGGCACACCTACTATACGAACGTTATTGCGCCTACTCCTCGCCTCCAACTCCTCATTCTTAGCGGCAATCACCCGCAATATATTATCCATCCTCGCCAACTGTGTGGTATGAGCGGCGGCCGTATCGTCGTGGTCCGAGATGCGCTGTTCCGCCGTTGTTAGGCGTTCCTCGTGCACGTCTAGCTTCTGGACCACCGCATCCATGCGCGACGACAGTTTGTCCACTTTGTCCACTATCGTGGCAAACCCTTGCCTCATCTCTTGCATCATCTGTTGGAGTCCGGTGTTTGTGGCTGCGGCCCAGTATCAGCGACAGGTGGGGGGGGAGACCGCGAGGTCCCAGCGTCCTGTAGCAGCCGCGTTCCCCTCCTAGCTACCCCCGAGTCAAAGGATAATTTAGATTGTTTAGTGTCCGGCTTCCCCGTGATAAAGCGCGATCAGCACGGCGGGGCACAGAAGTCAAGAAGGGCCAGACTGCAGACCAGGCCAATCACTCGACCAGTCGCCAAGAAAATGGGGGCACGAGCAGGCATGGACGCCCCCCACTCCCAGAGAAGCAATGGCCGTCCCCACCCTCAGACCAAAGTGTTCGCTTCTCAGGCGCTCAAGCGATAATCCGCGGCGTCTCTGCAATCAGCAGTCCCAGGACAGGCAAAGGTAGAAGCCGATACCCAGTTCCATTACAGGGGAGCCCTCAGCAGCGTGCCCGTCCAGCTAGCAGGTCCGGAGAAGAGAAGAAGAGCAGGGCCTCCACCCCACGTGCGAAGCCGCGGGCTAGCGTAGAAAGTGACGCCGGGCCACGGAGCACCCGACATCCAGGGCGCAAGTCGGGGAAACTTGGAGCTCTCGTAACTTCGGCCAGCAACCTCTAAATGGAACAGGAGTCGGACCGTGAGTGGCCAGTCGATATTCCAGCAGATCTATAGGGTCAGATCAGGGCGCAGCGATGGTCAGCAGGATCTATAGGCGGATAATAGCTCCGGGCAGCAGGAGCCTCACGACAGTGCGGCCATTCTGCAGTGCGCCCTCTAGCGCCCCCCATTCATTTCAAATTTTTACAGCAAATGTTTCACACACCAATCTGATTGTTTCGATATGGGCTGCAGGTGAATGCAAACTGCATAAGATGTGGGAAAGCTGAAGCAGACTTTTTCTATCTGGCTTGTAATTGTGGCCCGGTACAAGAACACTGGGTGAAGGTGGTACAGGCCCAGATGTGGATGTGTACATGTGCTAATTGCATGAATGAGGGGAGGAAAATGTATAAGAATGCAAAAGTAGCAGAGCATCCGTTCTCCATATAATTGTCTATCAGATGTGTCATGACAAGAACTAAGTGTAGCTATGTTGTTTTTGTAATTGTTTTACCTCAAAAAAGCCAATAGAAAAATATACATAAAAGATGATAGTTCTACCTTCACAGATTCTGTTCCTTGATATGTTTGTATTGACTATATTTTTGACAATATATGCATGCAATTCAGTATTTTTGAAAAAAATATTCTTGTTATTTACTCCACAAAACCATAAAGGCACATATTTTTCATTTCTGAAACTGGCAGAAGGCAATCCGAATTCCATAAGAAAATACAAACCTGATATCTCACACAATGCCCATGCTTATTCAGTCAGCCCTGTACCTTGCTTGTGTATGCTTAGGGTAAGAGGTTCTGATTGAGGATGAAAGTAAACCTTCAACACTAAATAGTCTGATTTTGACAAATCCAATTTATACACTTTAAATGACATTTGTGTTTCCATTTTCTAACCTGTGAAAACCACCATGGATGTATTTTAAGGGTCGCTACCCCTAGCTTGCCCCTTGATACCCCTGGAACTGCCTTTGCGACCCCTGGGCTCATAGGTGGCAAAATCCGTGCCAAGAACACAGGGGTGTCTCACATTATCAGAGTCAGGCTCTAACCTCCTTTTTATGACATTAATAATGAATAATAGTTTATAATTCACTATTAATGTAATAAAGAGTGGAAAAGAAAGATCTGAACCTTCACCGTCATCTTAAATAAGAAAATAAAGTGGTTGTAATGTATGTTGTGTGTATGCATGTGCGTTAGAGTGAGTTTGGGTTAGAGAGTGTGTATATGTGTGTGTGAACATGTATGTTTGTATATGGGATCGTGGATGTGTGTGTCAAAATGAGTGAGGAAGTATAAGTGAATCAGAGTAACAATAAGTGATAGAGTGCGAATAAGTTATTCAGGGTGAGAGTGAGTGCACAAGAGTAGGTGAAAATGAATGAGTGCAGGTCAGTGCTAATGATAGAATGAGTGTGAATACATGAATGTAAGTGAGCATGTGTAGATATGCTTGCAGGTCAGCTGTTGACCTAGCATGCTGCTTGGCTGATAGAAGCACCCTTGACAAAAGGTTGGCACTAGAATACTGGAGGCAATATTTGCATATGGGATACCTTCGGCAAAATGGTACTGCTGGTACTCTGTAGGTACATTTTGGCAAGGAACACTCATGAAAAAATAACAGAGATAGCCTCCTGGAGTAAATTCTTGCATGGTTGGCACCTTGGCAACTTGCTGGTGATGGAACATTGGAGGAAATTCTTGGCATATGGGAAGACAGCTTTGGCAGGGTCATGGGGCCATCCATGACAAAATGTAGACCTGGACATATTAGACATAACCGTTGACATAAGGGACCTCCATAGTGCAAGAGAAGCAGGATTAGGAACATTCTGGCACTGGCATGTTGTATTTAATGTTTGGGCAAAGGAGGCCACCATGGCAAAATGCTGGTTCTAGCATTTGAAGTAATATTTGACGTAACGGGGCACCCATTGGACATTTAAAAAAATAACTGGGTGAACTCATGGGGACTGTCAGATTTCAGTAACTTAGCGCACCACGAAAGGACTTGAATATTTTGTGTTTTTTAGAGCCCATGGCTTTTTAACAAATTTATGTGAAAATTGTGCATTAAAATGCACCAGTAAAGCCTATTTTTTTCAAACTTTTCTCAGAGAAGAGAAACCCCCACCCTTTGTTCTCCCCTAGAAGAATATATAATATTCATTATGGAATTACGTAACTTATGCAATGTTAGTTGTTGTGATGTCATCAGGATTATGGTTACATAACCACTTCTTGGGCGTGATGCAGGGTCAAAGGTCATATGATGTCACTTCCTGTGACATCATTATGGTCAAAGGGTATATGATGTCACTTCCGCTACCCCAGGCATTTTGGTGAATTGACGTCCATGAGCAGATTCCTATATTTTTGTTAGTTAGAATGGCTGTTATTATTTCAAAAATGGAGGAAGTTATGGCTAAGGAAAATCTAGCATGAGTCTACACCCCCTCAGTTCTCAGTAGGAGGCCCAAACAGCTCAAGCTTGTCAGTTAGAGGTGGTTGAGTGTACTCGACATTTGAACCCGGGTTCAATACTTGTTTTTTTTATTTGTCCAAGAACCATTTGTCTTGTTAAATTGGTCCTCGATGAATTACTATAAAAACAGTCATCCTATTGTCACAGTGAAAAATTAGAATTGTCACACGATCCTACGATATACATGTGACTTCGAGGTGATTTAAACAAAATACTAAGTTTCTTTGTGATTGTTTTTCCTGATTAGGTTTTTTCGACGTGACTGTCAAAAGAGGAAACATCCGAGTGTTTACCAGTCGTCAGATTCGCCATCTCGCGCTTGCCATCGACAAAGGTTTCGCTTCTGGAATGGTAGGGGTGGAGAGAGTTCCTTTTTGTGCAGCCTTCAGCGATTACCTCCTAATCATTTTCACACTTCCTCCTTTTATCTCCATCTTTGGTCCTGGAGACGTTTCTTCTCTGGTTGTGTTTCTGTTTGGCTTAATTGGAGCGGACATTTTGATTTATAACTTCTATTGCATGCGTCTTTGATTCTAGCATATCGTTTAACAACTCCGATATTGTATTATTTTAATGTAAATTTAATTTGCTTTTCTAAGTATTTATTGCATGTTATGACAATAAAACCCAGACATGCAAGGAGCAAAGGAGAGGAGCTGTGTTGTTGTGCTGCAATGCTAAAACCATGGAACATATTGGTTTTCTTTGACTAACTTTGGGGATTATTTTTGCATGTTCTTCTGTTATCTTCCAATGTGTATCACATGGCATTTGTTCTTGATTATCTTTGAAATGTACGTCAGTTTGTCTGCTCTCTATTGGCTCCCTTCTGTTTTCATTTACTTCATCAAAGCTTTTTTTCACTTTTAACTGTCTTTATCGTTTGTTTTAGGTAAATGTCTAGAGCTTTCCTTGTTTCTCATTAATATCCCATGTCAAAATAGCATATGCTGCTTTATTTAGCATAAGTGTAGCAGTGACTGTGGTATTAGTACGGCCTACAGAGCCTTCAGAATTGCCCCCTTATTATGTAGAGAACCAACCGCATCACCTGCTCCTGGAGGTCTGTTTCTACGTATGTTCTGACCAGGAATGGAGTGCGATGGGAGGACAGCCCCATCCCACCCTATCCAGGGTTTAGACCAACTCTTTTCATTGTGTAACATTGAACCACATGCTGCACCCTGATAATTCACGCCCTTCTAGTGCACTTTCTTATGTGTGTGACACCCCAACATGATTGATACTGGCCCACGACACCTAGATCTCACACCCACGTGCCATCCTTCCTTCCTAGCATCCTATTTTCCCTCTGGGACATAACAGGTTCTCTGGTTATTAGTGGGTCTAAGTGAGAGGTAGTTATTTCTGTTAGCCTATAGCAGAGCTGCATTACCAGGAAAGAAGGTGCTGTCAGCCTCATTTACATTTTCATAAGACACTGGACTCAGTCAGATGATATACTCCTAAATTGTAAGCAAATGCCTTCAATTTTACACTCTGTCTACAGACCAAATCCTATTGCCAGAGATAGGTAGAGCTTCCATACGCATTTCTGAAAACAGACATCAGCCCCTAAAAATCAGACCCCCCCCCCCTACAGTTTAGAAATTACTAAATGTTGCTTCGCCCTGAATTTATAACTTTCAGGGAGGTGTTTAGTTTCATCTTATTCTCTGACATTCTGGCCTGCTTGTTGCTAAATGAATGATGCTATGAGGCATGATTGTGTGTCCGGTTTCCTAGAGAAGGCTTGTTTTTTTTACAAGTGTGCATTGACTCACTGGCCCAATCGTTAGTCATGGATATTATTGGTCCTTCTATAATTCACTTGTTTCCTGGCTTTTCTTTTAGGAAATGTGATGGTTATGGTTTATGTGTAGCTCATTTATTTGTGTCACATTTCAATGACGTGGAACATATGCTTTGTTTTATAATCACAAGATTAGAAAATCACATTTCCAAGTGAAACAACAGGGCTTGAATCATGGAATGTGTACCTTTCATTGAATAGCTAATGCTGTCTCTCTGTAACGCAGGATTTTAGGGGAAGTGGCCATGCATTAACATTTCCCGTGCTTCTGTGTTTGGTGACTTAGGATAACTATGGGATTCTTTGCGAGCTACAACTGCATGTACATCCGAATCGATGCGTAACTCTAGAGTCTGTCAGAGCACCTGGGCACACCGTAACTTTTAACCCGGAAGGCAAGCCTGCTGAGGGTGCAGCTACAGGATATGCGGGACTTTCCAAAGAATTTGTAGTCCATGTCAAGGTAAGAGGACAAGAACAGGATTCATGCGTACATATGCAAGACAAATTTCTTTTTACCTGTTCTGTGAGATTGCTGTTTGAAGTTTTCACCTGCACATCGCTTATGCTGTGCTTGTCAAACCTCTTGTAAAGTACAACAAAATCTTAAAAGGAGCTTAGAGCCTGTACATTACTTACCTTTGTTTACCATGTTGGTTCCTACATCACTTGTGTTTCCTTGCTATCTATTGACCAGCATCGCTTCCTTGCCTTCTGAATTCTTTGTGAGCTTGAGGCTTCGTCCTTGCCGTGGAGCATGGACCAAGTACAGCTTGCAGTGCCAGTGTCTTTCCACTGTCCAAATGCTCCTGCATGCACACTTTCTTTAACTGCTTTTGCACATGCACTCTTAAAGAATGAATGTGTCGCAGTCCATCTGTCATGTGGCCGATGGGGAAATTGTCAACATCACTAAGTTAGCATGAGCCCAGCAACCATGTTGCAGCTTTTGCGCACATTACTACATGGCTTTCTTTTTGCATGACTCTGTTTTTGCCTTTCACATGAGAACCGTCTGCTGTGTTTATTCTCTGCCTGTTCCTGGAGTTTAGTCTGAACATTGTGAGCAAGGTCGATAAACTGTTCCCTTGTTATTCTGTGGTGGTCAAGTACTATCGCCTAGACAAAACATACTAATGCAGCTGCTGCTGGAGATTGGTACATTGATTTTTTGGGGATACATGTTTAGGTAAGACACCCTAGAAGAGGGACCTTTCCAGGGAGAAGAGCAACACGCACCTACAATGTAGAAATACCATCTATAGTCAAAAGTATAGGGTCTGCTGACAAAGCCCTGAGATATTCTATTATATAATAATACTTCTTCTTACCAAGAGGAGGGAGTTTAGAACTATGGTCCTTATTCCATTGTCTTCATATGATGACATCTCCTTTAATGATGTATGGCCTAGCTGCACTGCTAATTATTTTTGTGTTATGAATTTGTCTGCTTGTTGTGTCCCATATACTTCATGTTAGAGCACAATAGTTGAAATGAACATTTTGAACTATATCCGTGTCTCGGTCAGATCTTATTGTGGACAGGTACGAGAGTGTGAGTGTTGTATTATTGTCACAACATTAAATAAGAAGCAGGTGAATAAGAAATAGGAATTTATTTTAGAAATAATTCCAAGTAAGAGAAAACCCATGTAAGTAGCAAGGTCTCCAAAGAAGCTGTTGTCCGGTGAAATTTCCAAGTAAGAATGGACTAGACAGCAGAAAAACCTAGAAGATAGAATATGGAACACAGAATGATGGAAAGAAACAAAGTTGAAGGGATACAACAGTGAGCGAAAAGGTGTGTCTTGTTACTGCGATTCCTGAGAGATCCGGGAGTGTTGTCTTCTGGGGTGTCTAATCATTTGCTTCTTCGTGAGTGTGTAGGAGGGCGAGTGAGACACTATAACTAGTCGGTCCTGGGCTCAAGGGCACTAAGGTGGTGAGAATGCTTAGCCCCTATACACTGAGGTCCAATAATCCACCCATAGTTCTTTGTATGTGCAGAATCCCTGCAACAACTCTCCTTCACACCATGCCCGTCTTCCTGGTGTCATTCCATCTGCTGACCGTCAGATCTTTTTAACCCGCCCTTTTCCCTCCATCTATTCTTTTTTAAAGCATCCCCCTGCCCCTCTCCGCCGGTCTTTTAACCCACCCTGCTGCTTTTGGGAGGCAGACAGTATAATATCTGAGGCACATGAGAGGTACAGGAACCTTTTCTATATTACTTCACATTGGAAAAATTAGCTTTATAAGAATTAAGATGCCTGCGAGGCTTTGGTTCACTGTAATATAACATTTGTCTTCTTATTCTGTACCATTGATGTAGGCACTGGCTGTGTTATTCCATTTTGTACAAGATTTGCCTTCAGGGCTGTTGAATCCAGCTCTGCCCCATGTGGGTACTGAACACTTTGTTAATTTTTTTTATGGCATTTTATCCTCACCAGGCTGTGTTATTATATACTTGTTTTCCTTCTTGCTAAAAGTAAACCTGACATAAATGCTGTGAGACCCACAACCAAAATACATTTTTGCCTTTGTGTGCTGTTAACAGACTGTCCTTTCTTGTTGCACTTACTTCTGCTCTCATGTGCCTCTCTTCTGTGTTACTTCCGCTCTCATGTTCATCACATAATATAGTACCGTGCGCCTCTCAAAAGCACTCAGTGGGCAAGGGCCAAACTGATTTAGATTGTCAGCAAACACAACTGTTACCTTCATGACAATGTTGCAGGGATTCTGCTTCAGAACAGAATTATGCTTGAGACCACAGAACATCACCATGTAGGAATTGAGTCACAATATCACCCTCAGTATCCATGAGCCTGATTCCGGCTAGCTATAGTCCCTCCCTTGCCCTCCTAACTTTTCTACAGAAACAAGTGAGTTGACACCCCAGAACACAAAACTCTCTACCCTCTCAGGAATCATGGTAAGAGGACACACCCTTTCGCTGTCTCACTCATACTGTCCACAATAAGATTAACAAGAGGCACATAGGAACTTTATAATATGTAAATAAACTATTGTGCTCTAAGACACAGTATTTGTGGCACAATTTGAAAACAAATGCATACCAAAAATATCATTAGCATGGTTATCAGACCAAATACCATAACAAACCCTGCTATGTTATAAAACAGATTAGCCTTAATCCCCCACTTTCTGCTGAAGCTAAATGACAATATATAGAAGATCTCTGGGATTAGTGACGGACCCTGTACCTTAGCATACATAGGTGAGTGTTTTACATCGAAGCTGACACAGCACCCTTGACCTTCCCTCAGTGTGTGTTTTTTCAGAACCCCTGTCCTCAGTTATATGACAAGACGTGTGCCCACAAACAACAGCTGCATTCTCTTGTTATGTCCAGGTGCTAGCATCTGACCAGAGAGAATAACAAGAGGAACTGTTGTTTTACCTGGTCTAGCGTCTTCACACTAAATTCCAGGAAAAGAATAAAACACAAAAACATATGCAGGTCCGGTTCTAGGATGGTGCAACCGGTGTGACCGCACCAGGTGCTATCATCATGTGGGGGCGTCTTTGAAGTATATTATGGTTTTAAAACCACCTGCTGATGTGTTCCTTGCCTCCAGCAATTATCAGGAGACACAAAAAATCTCAAGATAACTCCAGCGATGAATGTTTTTCCTAGAGAGAGAGAGCAGAGGTTTGTCTAGTGGAAGTTTTGATATATGGTAAGATAGAGCAGAGGATTAATATGCCTGCTTCAAAGAAAGTATACCATTCAGATCACAAAGTGCATATAGTGTAAATAGACCAGTGGGTTACTGCTTTTGTCTGAGGGATCCTTTGTTACTTGCAGTTTATAAGTTATAAACTTAACATAGAACAGTGAGCTAATAAACTGTCATCGAAGAGCAGCATGCAAACTGCATGGTATGGATTAGAGCATTATGAGTTTCCCCCCTTCTTTCATTATCTTAATGTTGCAAAAAGGTTTAATTTGGGTAGAAAGCAATTCTTATTGTTGAAGAGAACCTCCAACCATGGTGTTAAATTCTTAGTTTGTGCTTCCCCAGACCGAGCACTCTTAAACTATTCTGCCTACAAGTATGGATGACATGTGACTCCTACACCTGGTAGTACTCTGTCGTATGTAAAATTTCCTGTACACTAACTTACACACTTATGCTTCATTGTCTCTGTGTAGAATGTGTGATGTAAAGTGATCTGTCACCCTACACTGGTATGAGTGGCGTTAAAACTAAATAAATGCATCTGAGAGAGAAGGATTATGGAGATTTGAGGGGCATTGAGAGGGGTCACCAGAGTCAATGCACATATAGGAGCTCTGGGTATGTATTTGATTGTACTGTTGGCAACTGTCACCTATGTCTTTAGTAGTACCTGGTGGCCTGCTCCTTTGTAGGAGATTCGGTGTGAGATTTGGGGACATATGTATGTATCATGTCCCTGGTTCGGGGTACCTGCATAGTCTTACCCTGTTCGATGATAGAAAACCTTAAAATAGGCTTTCACAGGAGTAGTCTCGAAATATTAACTATAATAATACCAGCCCCATATCTTACTTCATTTATATGTTCACCAGTTACTTTAATGTGCAAATTGTACAGCGCAACAACTTTAGGCTCTTTCAACTGTGTGCTTGCCCAGTGTCTTTGCCTGCATGCAGCATCAACTTTGGAAGACAATCCTCTACCCAAGCGTTGGGAAGCACCCACAACTGGTGGCTGCAATCAGTCATATCAAATATGTGCAGTCTTTTCTTTAAATGGGGATGAAGAAAGAGGGGCTCTCTAAAAGGGAACATGTAATGTACATTTTTGTGATTCCCATAGTGTGCCACCTGACCGGTATTTTGGTTTCTCTCTGAGATGTAATTGCATCCAGATATATAACACTACAGCTGACATACACCTAAAACTTGTCAATATAATTGGCTCTGTCCGTAGTTGTTTAAGAAAAATGAGTAACAACCATGATTTGTTATAAATAATTAACAGTGGAAATGTTTCAATTCTGAAATTGTGAGACTGTGAATAAAATATTATTGAGGCATGGTGAAGGAGTATTGGCCTTCAGTTATGTGTGCTTTGTGTTAGATATGTATGCCCTTTTTCTCTGCACATCTCATCCATCTGCACATCTTCTATCTTTTCTCTTTCCTCTTCAGCACCCTCTGTTCATTCTCCCCTGAATACACTTCCTCGCATCTTCCTAATTTCACCATCCCCAAACATACACTGCACTCACTCACATTTAAGCACTTACTTTCCTTTTGCTTTGGTCTTGTAAATATTTTGATATCTGTGTACCCCTTTCACACACATTTACACAGAATTTAAATTGCAACTGGAATACATGACAATTGTTTCTGTGTGCTCTGCAGAGGCGCCAACCCACTAACAAGCATTTTGCTTTGCCCTCAGCCTCAGCACCAGCGCACTCAATCAAATCCTCTCATAAACTCATGGCACAACTCAAAGTATGCACTATGCAAGTGTAATAAGATGCACGAAGAAATACAGAACCACAAAATGATGAAATAGCTAACTCTCTTAGGGGATTCAAGAATAAGTAAAACGTGAAATAAGAGAGTAACTAAATCGTTGATATGTATTACCTTAAAGTTTGTAACATTAATTGTTTGTAAATCAGTCTATGTTTTTGGCAATAATGTTAAGGGCATGAAGACAGGGGCAGTTTTAATGCCGTACAGCAGATAACTAAATGTCTTTACTGTAAGCACATATTTCTTGCTTTGCCCGTGACTCTGATATTTGGATTAACCTTGCAAGGAAACAAGAACCCTGCTCATCTTTAGGATCTATTTCACAGAGGAACAAAAACATAGCAGCTCCACTTCTGACAGTGACAAGCAGTCAGGGCCTGCAGTTTCACAGTGGGGTATGTTAGTGTGATGAGGGGTCTCAGCACGATATGCATAATACAAGATTAGCATTATGACACTTACCATTACTGAGGACAAAGCTAAATGTTATGTTATGGCAATTTTTAAAGCGCATGATTACCCGGAGGTGTGCTGGTACTAGTAACTTCTCCCTAATGCATGGCTAGAAACAAGAAAAAGTGTATTTATCAAAAAGCCAGGTCTTCAACCCTTTCCGGAAAGCTAGAAGATTGGTGGCATTTCTCAGATGGAATGGCAGGCCGTTCCAGGCTTTTGCTGCACATGATGAGAAGCTTCTGCCACCACACTGAGCTGTTTTGTGGGTGGGACTATGACCAGTTTGGCTCCCAGTGATCTGAGAGGTCTTGTCAGTCTATACCATTGAAACCGGCGTCTTAAATGATCTGGTCCCAGGCCTTGAAAAACCATACAAAGTGATTTAAAATGCACCCGGTTCCTCACCGGGAGCCAGTGTAATTTTTTTATCTCTTTGAAAATTGGGGAGAACTTGGAAGTGCCTGTGAGAAGTCTGGCTGTGGCGTTTTGTAGTCGCTGAACTTTATACAAGAGTTTTTGCTGTATATTTAGATAGAGGCTATTACAGTAGTCCAGCCATGACAAGACCAATGCTGTAGCAATTTTTTGCCGGCTCCCCAACGGAAGAAGCCACAATACCGTCTTATACAGATCTCAGGACATGTGCTGTTGTTGAAGCTACTGCATTTTCCTGGGCCCCAAAGGAGAGTTTCTCATCTAATATTATTCCCAAATTCCACACCTTTTTAGAGGGTACAGGGAGTGACCCCAGGAAAGCAGGCCACCAGTTAGGAGTCCAGAAGTTAAGATCATTCCCAAACAACATCACTTCGGTTTTACCAGAGTTCAGTTTTAAGCAAATATCTGCCATCCATCTCCCAACCGATTTCATGCAGGCCTGAAAATGATAATCTATTCCCAGCTCTTTCCCGGGTAATAGAGACACCATGATTTGTGTGTCATCCGCATAGGACATGAATCTACACCCGAATGCACTGATAACGGGGGCCAATGACGAGACATACACATTAAAGAGTGTTGGGCTCAAGTCAAGTCAAGTCAAATAGGCTTTATTTCGACATAAAAAATATCTTAAAAAGCATACATACATATAAAATTCTTTCTGAAGCATTGAAAGTAAAAAGAGTAAAAAACCCCTTGCATGATGGGAATCAGCAATTTTTACTATATTATTTTTTTTTTTTTAGGGGAAGAATTATATAAATTACCTAAAAGAGGTATGTTTATAAAACAGACCGCAAAAATAAAAACATGATTAAACAATTTGTCTAAGTCTTTTTGACCGAATCCGCCATGCCCACCCAAGATACTTCGAGGTGGCGCATGCATAAAATGTGCGAGTGTCTGAGAGTAATATCCTTAGTGCCACATTACAATGTCTTGTGCCCAAGGTGAGACACATGGGTTTTAGCCATTTCATCCGTGGAACCTTATAGGCAGGACACTCAAATAAAAAATGAGGGACAGATTCACGGCGCTGTGGGCAGAAGGGGCACCACGGAGCAGTCTGGTGAGGAATTTTCCAGTGGCTTGTGAGTTCCATTACAGGGAGAAGACCTATTCTAAATTTGAAATACAGGGATCTTTCCCATGGGGCTGAGATAATGTCCAAATACAGTTCTCTAATGGGGACATCTTTGGACTCCATAAAGTTTCTAGTCGATTTACAAATCATTACAGAAGAGTTTCTTTTGTTTGCCACCCATCTCCAATAGAGTTGTTTTAGCATTGATTTGGGCGGGGCTGTCTGTTGATGCCATGCTTCTTCCAGCCCCAGATTGGCAAGTAGTGCTTTGATGTCCCTTAGCCATTTTATTTTTGCCCAACCTGTAGATTTGATTATCTCCCGCAGGCCATCCGCATAACTTGAGAGCTCAGGAACTCTCCAGATGCGGGCCCACAGAAGTAAGGGGCGTAACTTTGCTTGGTCTTCAATCGCCCGACAGCCCATGTCCAATTGCAATGGCAGAATGGGGACAGATGGACCGAGGGACATCAAACTTCTCAAGAAGATGTTCTCAGCTCGAGTAAGCTCTTTCATGTTTGACATTCCCCAGAGTTCCGCCCCATAAAGAGCGGCACTTACTCCTCTGGCCGAGTAAATGTCCATTACTGCTGCTATAGGTTTTGTGGAAGCTGCTCTCTGCTCTTTCAGCAGGGCCCCAGTTACTCTTTTCAAACTTAACAACATGTTGGTCAAGTGATAGTCCCATTTCATGGAGTCCACCAGCCGGATACCCAGATAATCGAACGTCTTGGTCCTTTCCAGTGCAACAGACCCCAGTGTTGGGGGAGGGCCAAGTTTATGCGGAGGATTCAGGATGAGATACTTTGTTTTATCTGTATTAATGCAGAGTCCTCTTTGCTTGCAGAAATCGTCAAAACCAGAGAGAAGCTGCTGGAGGCCCATTGGGGATTTTGACAGAAGTAAAGTATCGTCCGCAAAAAGCAGAGTGGGAATTAAACGGCCTGCCAAACGGGGTGCATCTGCCGGTATCCTGGTCAAGTAGTCCACCACCCCATTTACATAGAGCGTAAAGAGTGTTGGGGCAAGTACGCAACCTTGCCACACACCTCTATTCACATCTATTCTTGAGGTCTTTTGACCATTCGGCCCCCAGCGTATTTGGGCATAGTTCTTTTCATGGAACCTCATGATCAGGTGAAGCAAGTAGGGTGGCATGCCAAGGTCACACAAAACCTTCCATAAGTTATTTCTGGGGACCAAATCGAAGGCCGTCCGGAGGTCGATGAAGGCCAGATATAAAGTACCCTTCCCAATCGTAATGACCTTCCAGTGGATCATAAGTAGCCTTAACGATTGTTCAATTGTTCCTGTGCCAGCTCGGAACCCAGCCTGGAAATCCGAGAGTATCTTATTTTCATCTGCCCACTGCTGGACTCTGGCTAAAAGGACCTTGCCCGCAACTTTTTGCGAACAATCAATCAGGCTAATCGGCCTGTAATTAGCTGGGTCTTCTCTTGTGCCTTTCTTGTGCAGGGGGACCACCTCGGCGGCCATCCATGAGGCGGGCAGGAGAGCACCCGCCATAGCAGCGTTTAATACTGATGCAATTAGCGTACTCCAATCACCTAAGTCTGCACGAAGCAGGTCGCCAGGAAGGCCATCGGGACCAGCCGCTTTGCGCGGGACAAGAGATTTTATAGCATCTTCCGCTTCTTTCCTGGTAAACAGACTTTCCTCGTAACTCCCATCACCTCGAGAGATCTGTGGTAATGGAAAATCCATCGCTTCTGCTACAGATGCTGTATACAATTTTGAGAAATGTGAATACCATAGATCCTCAGTTATATTGCATGTAATGACAGTATCTAGGGGTCTGTTTTTCTTTCGTAATAAGTCCCAAAAACCTTTTGCATTTTTTTCTACGCTGGCGACACGGAGTTCCTGCCAAAATGCATCTTCCCAGTCTCTCCTTGCTGTCTTTAACTCTGCTTTATAACTCTTGCGTTTAGTGGCTATTAGGGTTGCGTCTCCACTTTTTACTGCCAATATTAGTGCTCTCTTTCCAGCACGACACTCCGTCGAGTACCAGCCAAATTTGCCCTGTCGCTTATCAAGGTTGCTGTTTCCCTTTTTTATTTTAACCTTGAATAGGTCCCCAATCGACGTCGAGACCTCGCTAAACATTGCTGAAATCTGATTTGGGCTGACAGGTTCATTTTCCAAAATGTCACAGGCTGCAGTGGTAACAGCTCTAATGCATGATCGTTTTTCTTCATCGATTACCACTTTGTCCCATTTTAAGCGTCTTAGGCAGTTTGAGGGAACCACCCCTCCCGATGACCTTGGCTCAGGTATATCATGTTCTCCACAAGCTGAGCAACTCTCCCTCCACCAGCATATTAGGGATAGTGAAAGTGCGTTGTGGTCACTATCCAGGGAAGGTAGAACTATCATATCCTTCATGTGGGCCCACAAGGAAAAGTTTAAAAGGATATAATCTATCCTGGATGAGTGACCCACCCTATTATATGTATGTGCCCCCGCTAGGTCTGAGCGTGTTCTCCCATTAGCTGCTCTCAAGCCGTGCTCAAGTGTAAGGGAATTTAATTGAATAATTCTGGGGGTCCATCTATTTATAATTGGAAGATCAAGTGACGGGACACCTCTCCTTGAGTCTTCGTCATACAAGTCCAAAGATTCATCGGACAACAGGGGCTCAAATGTACAATTAAAGTCCCCCATGACCATAATTAAGGAGTCTCCACGGCACTCCCCTAATGCTACCTCCAAAGCCAGAAGAGTTGGTGACAAAGCTCCCCCTGAAGCCCCACGTGTGTAAATATTAATGATCTCCAGCTTTTCAGCTTTCCTTGGGCATGTTACGGTAAGGCGCATCAAGTCTGGAGATTTTTGGGGATGATGGTGTACTCTCCAGCCTAGAGAAATATCTACCCAAACTAAGAGACCTCCATAAGGGCGACCTCTTCCCGATGCTGGGATACCTGCCGGGACAAAGAAGGTAGCATGACCCACTCTGTGCCTTGGTTCCACACACCACGTCTCTTGGAATGCACACACTGAGTGGGGTTCAATGAGCGCCACCCAGTCCGGGGCATCCAACTTGTTATTTAAGCCTGCCACATTCCAGCTAATGGCTTTCAGGGTTGGACGATACAAAGGCTCAACGCGTCCTGCTTCCCTACCCTGTGTACCCGAAGATTGTGCTCCATCCACTAACTCAATGGTCTCAGACCGATCGCCTGAGAAAGGGGGAGTAATTGGGTTGAGCGTGGGTTGGGGCGCAGAAATGTTAGACGAGGATGCCCGCCCAACTATGCGTGGTGAATTAACCCTAAGAGGGGGGGCATTTATTACTGCTTTATCACCAAGTCACCAACCCCAGCCCTGGGATGGGGCTGCTTGGGTAGGTGTCCATGCCCTTGCTCTGACATCCAGGGTTTGGTAATGCGGGAACCATGCACCTCTGCCCCCATCCTGAGAAGATTTCTTATACCCCATTAGAGGAGGGGGGTGATAGAAGTACCCCAGGTCCCTAGTTTGAATGTCGCAGAAGTTATAATGCGACTGCTGACTGCAAATCATACCTGCTGCTCTGGGATCGTTAAAATTGATCAGCACGCAGTCCCCGGTTAGATCCTTACGTCTATTCCCAATCCATCCCACACGTCGAACAAAGGCTATTCTGCCATCAATGTGCCCTGGGAGGGGTCTATTTGCTTTGAGCCAGGAGAGCGTCTTGTGTTTGAGATCAGAATACAACTCACAAGAACCCTCTTCAAGCTCTGGAACCCCCGTTAGAATTACCACATAAGGCTTACAACCAGGGGGGAGACTAGCATTTGGAGTGTACCTTCTTGCCCCATCTTTTGGTGTTTTAGCCGGAGATTTAACTACGGTTTTCGCTGGAGGTTTGGGCACAGCCTGTTTGGCAGGAGTGGAAAGGGATGGAGTTATGTCACCCTTCGTTGTACTCGGTGTGTTTCCTGCTACCTTAGGAGTTGGCACTATGGGCTTAGGGTTTGTGGCAAAATTAACCTTAAGAGCCTTAGGTGCCTGGGTACTAGATTTATTCCTCGGGCGGCCCAAACTGGGCTCAAGGGTAAGGGTTTGTGGTGCGGGTATGGTTCCACTATTGGGTTGATGCAATTGGGAAGCCTTTCCCGGTACAGGCGTCTTTTGGCAAGATATTGACTCGGGGTGAGCTACGGTGGCAGAGGGAGCTAAGGAGACAGCACCACTCATTAGCCCTCCATTTTCTTCAACCTGCGCCTTGGCGTGAAATTTGACTAGTGATTTCACAGCGTAAAAGTTATCCAGCATTGACTGTTCAAGTGTAGCTAGTTTACGTGTGAGACTGTCAATCTTATCTACGAGAGGCATCACCACAGACTTAATTATGCTCTCAACTTGGGGGAAAATACTGGTGTCCAAAGAAGCCAACGGACCTAGTACGCCCTCCGACGCGATATCTCTGGTATGGGTCGCATAGGATTTTGGATGTGGGACTTGGTTAGTGCTGGTACCCCCTTTGGTCACATTATGCCTACTTACTTTACAATGTGGCTTTTGAGAACCCCCCCTGCGGGGGCTAGCAGGACGCTTTCTCTTCTTTTGTGGGACTAGTCCTAAAGCTAGTTTCCCTACGGGGGTGTTTTGTTGAGCCACTACTCTGGAGGTGCTAGCTTCAGTGTGTACAACTGTGGGTGGGGAATTTGAAGCTTCATTGGACAACACAGGGGGGCTAAAAGCTATATGGATTTCAGGGTTGGAATCCTGGATTTGCTCCCCCGGCGAATGATCAGTTTGAACGGGTGGATTAGGGTGTATTGGGTCAAGAACAATGCTTGGTGCGGTGGTAATTACCCTTTCTAAACTTGCCCTAATCCGACTTACTCTCTCGTCAATGTTTGGGGAATCAATTATCACCAATGGAGTTGGGGAAACATATGCAGGGCTGGGAGCTAGGGCAAGGGCGCCCAAAGATGAGCGCTTGTTAGACATGCCCATGGAATCCCGGGATAATCTTCGTTCTGCCAAGATTATCTCCTTTTCCACTATAGAGACTGCTCGAGTTATAAATTGGTCCATTGTACCTATGACAACGTCTCCCGCCGATTTCTTTGTTTTACTTGATCTGGTGCCTGAAGCCATTCTCCCGTTAATTGCGTACCCACTTTACGGAGCCAAGAGATGTGGCCCGGCCCGGCCTCTTCTGGCCCCTGATGGCCTAAGATGGTCCCGCCCTTGTCCCGGGCTTCTCCCGCGATACTCCCGCGTGCTCCCGCACAGCGGGGACTAGGCGCTCCTTTATGGGGGTGTGAAGCGAGTGGTGGGAGGGGCAATGGGTCTGCAGGTGTGCCGGGGCGCAGGGACTCCTGGTTAGTTGAGTCCCTGCAACGGCAGCGGCAGCGCTGGTGTGTAGAGCGCGACCCTGCTCCCTGAAGTCCTTCCTTGAGGCTGTGAGCAAACGTGCTCCCAACAGCCTTACTCTCCCAAACTGCGACGCGGCACCCGCGCAGCGGGTGCGGCTAGCTGTAGCTGAAGACAGAAGGCAGCTACAACAAACTTATCAGCAAACGTGGGAAGACGCCGGTAAGCCCTTGGCGTTTCAGTGTCCCGCTGGGATAGGGGGATCTGCTTCCTTTTCTCCTTCAGAGCGAGTGGTGGGAGGGGCAATCGGTCTGCAGGTGTGCCGGGGCGCAGGGACTCCTGGTTAGTTGAGTCCCTGCAGCGGCTGCGGCAGCGCTGGTGTGTAGAGCGCGACCCTGCTCCCTGAAGTCCTTCCTTGAGGCTGTGAGCAAACGTGCTCCCAACAGCCTTACTCTCCCAAACTGCGACGCGGCACCCGCGCAGCGGGTGCGGCTAGCTGTAGCTGAAGACAGAAGGCAGCTACAACAAACTTATCAGCAAACGTGGGAAGACGCCGGTAAGCCCTCGGCGTTTCAGTGTCCCCTGTGCTCCCCACATGGCAATGCAAAGGGTTTGGAATGAAGTTTCCCTAAGGATACATTCGGTCTTCTGTCTGATAAATGGGATTTGAGACGATCTCAAGCTTTACCCTGCACCCCACAGTCCTTGAGATGGTCCATCAAGATATCATGATGGACCGTATCAAATGCAGCGGACAGATCCAGTAAGATCAAAGCTGCCCTAACTCCTTAATCACCTGATCTCTTCAATAGCCTTGATAAGCGCCGACTCAGTGCTGTGTCCCTCTCTAAACCCATATTGGGAGGGATCCAAAGCCTGGACTTCCCCCAGAAAGGCACTGAGTTGAAAAATCATAATTTTCTCAACCTTTTAGCAGGGAGAGGAAGACGGGAGATCGGGCGGAAGCTGTTGGGATCCTTAGGGTCCAGGCTTCTTCAGAAGGGGCAATATTGAGGCCACCTTCCAAGGCTTCGGGAACTGTCCTGTTTCAAACATACCATTAAAAATGTATGTGAGAAAAAGAGTAATTGGACCGGGGGCCAATTTTACGACTGTCACCGGGCATGGATCAAAAGGTGAGCCTGATTTAGCTCCCATTAGGAGCTCAAGAGTGTCATGTACAGACAGTGGCATAAATTTGTCCCAGGCAAGGGGAAGGATCCTCTTGGGTTCAGGAACCTCCTTCACCATATTCGGTCCATCATTTTTGGATCCACGAAAGACCGAGATTATGCTCACCACTTTATTAAGGAATAATATGGCAATCTCCTCACATAGTTCCTGACTAGGTTGGACACTAGCTGGGCTTGGGGAAGCTAAACTGGAAACAGTTCTGAAGAGCTCTTTGGCCGAGTTTTTAGCCAGCTCAATTTGGGCTGAATAGAATGTTTGTTTTGCAGAGAAGATAGCTTGTTTATAAATCTGAAGGCTAGACTTATACAGTAACTTCTCTACTTCCATGTATCCTTTCCTCCAGTTACGTTCGAGGCATTTACAGTTGCGTTTAAGATTTCTTACCTCCTCTGTAAACCATGGAGCAAAGGGATGTGAACTTTTATGGAAGACAGTTTTTAGTGGAGCTAATTCATCACACGCCTGTGCAAGCCACTTGGAGTAAGTGGTGGTCGAACAAAAACGGGCCTCTGTAACCTTAATTCAGAGGTCCTAAGGGGTATGAGAGGGTATATGGAGTATGTCCTCCCTTACAAATACTTTACAACAACAAATACTCCAAAGGAGACCTACTATGAGACCCACTGGATCAATGTAGGTAGCGCAACTGGAAATAAGGAACTTATAAATAGGGTGAGATTAAACATCAACTCACTAGGGATGTGTATGATATGCTTATCATATCTATGTGATGGAAGGGGGGCAACACTAGTTGTTTTTAGTTACCCTCACACACCCTAGTGGTGTCATGCTTCATCATCGGGTCACCCAGACTCCTATAGGTCAGGGTGGGCTCAACCACAGTGTTGGGAAGCTCTTGTGATAGTGAAGGTAAGTGGATATAAATAAAATACCTCAATCAGACCCCAGGTTTCCCTTTATTCATGGGTCTGGTTGGGTTGTTAAAAATAAAGTAAAATGGGTCTTGTAAGGATTTTTATGGTCCTATGACCCTAGTGAAGTGCCGACATGTTTCAGTCCTTAAGTGGCCATAAAGGTCCCGGACTTTCTTCAGGGCAAAAACAAGTTAACCCCTTTAATGTGTGGGGATAATTAGGTGGGGGAATACCCTACTCTATCAATGTAGCGAGGGAAGAGTAGCTTCTCCTCGTGTTAATGTGTTGATAGTGTTGTGAGATACCAGGCTCCATCTGCGGAAAAATTATGGCAAAAAACACATTATCAGATACAGACATTCTCCATATTATTGTGTATAATCCCACGCGTGGAACACTGACTTCACAGTGAACATGCCAGTCTAGTGGAGAGCACAAGTGCTCTCATTCTATGTCACTCAATCTTATATGTAGTGGCATTCTCATTATGTGACACCCAATGTTTAGTGTCAATTATCACACACTATTGTTATCAGAGGATGTGACATTGTGAAGTGAAATACCAAAACAGTGGTCGCAGTCTCAATTGCAGTAAAAAATCTCCATAAAAACACACCCATACAAGTTCAGAACTCGTGTTTACCGTTCTTCACACCAGCACATACATGCAAGTCATGCAACTATCACATCATCTATAGTAGCACTTACCCAAATTATGTTGGGCGTAGGCTTCTCAGTTAGCAAGA
Organism: Lissotriton vulgaris; assembly: GCF_964263255.1. NCBI lineage: Eukaryota > Metazoa > Chordata > Amphibia > Caudata > Salamandridae > Lissotriton > Lissotriton vulgaris. The sequence goes on from NC_141691.1 coordinate 1,518,801,964, forward strand.
CAACGGGGCACACTCTCCTAACCAAAGCGTGTTAGTTAGGTAAGTGTTGGTAGCGGAAATGTTGAAATAAGCATTAGATTAGAGAGAGCATCCAGCATGTAAAAGACCGATTATACACGGTCCACGGCCAATGGGGGATGAGGGCGGGCGTGCTACTTACATATTGTGAGGACGCTCCCTACCGGAAAACATACGGTCTCGCCTCCCGGCTCACGGTTGCTGTTCTTGCCGGAGCCGGGGGAGAGCAATGTTTATTTCCGTATTGAGCGTGACGCGTCTGACGTCACCACCGTAAATGGTCCCTTTTCTGGCTGAATGGATGCCGGGAATTGTAGTTTAAAGCTCCGATATCGGGCTGAATAACTACAAAAAACGGGAGAAAGTTATTGTTTGTGGGACGAATATCTCTTATTTAAGTAGGTCAGGACACCCATGCTATAATTGTACTGCAGCAATACTAGATGGCAAATTAACCATGATGCTAAGCCAATGTAAAGCATATTTGCAATCAAATTGCGGAATTATTCTTATAGCTGAGAACCATGTAGCAGGGGCATATTTGTATGGTGACAAAGTGTGATGTAAACGTGATACACTAACGATGGTAGTGCAATGTATATAAATATATGCCAAATAAAAATCCCACTTTATGCATTTGTAAAGGCCGTTTATGCTGAGCTTAATTAATAAATGAAAGATAGTGGCATAATATATAGAAATGTATGCCATGTGAAAATCACACTTTTCGCTTTTATCACAATTGTTTGTGCTGGGCTTAATTGGTAAACATTCTTAGATCTGATGGATCACGGTGGCTAGGTCTTATTTAATTGATGACTCCGTTTTCTGCAGTACTGGGGTCAAACAAAGGTAGGTAGCACAGGAAGTAGGGGCAATCGACTCTGGAGGCATTTCATTACAGGCTAACTAAGATCAGTCTGTATTGTACAGTATACGGATCGCTCCATTCATTGTTGACAGCAGGGACTCCCATAGTGTCTTTAGTTCTTAGTCTGTTACTGTATTAATAGACTGGGGGTCTGGGGTATATCTAACTCTGATATCATTTTCTCAATTGTGCCCACGGTATGAAATCATTAAGGCCCATGTTGTGAGTTTTGAGACGATAGACCCACCGCTGTTCTTTCTCTAGTAGTATTTTTTTCAGGATGTTGCCAGGTTTAATTTTCTCTATCACCGTCCATTTTATATCTGTGTCCTTATGATGTTTCTCAACATAATGAGCTGTAAGTCTGCTAGCGGTGAAACTATAGGGAGGCACAGAGGAAGTACCACACTATGGTGCGAGGAGCTAAAGCCACCTATTATAAAAATCGTATCCTGGCATTTTCAATTATTCTTATAGGGTATTTTTTCTCTTTCAATTTGCTTGTCAAAATATCGGCCTCTTTTTTGAAGTCCTTGATGACAGAACAGTTTCTTCGAATTCGCAGGAATTGGCCCACAGGTAAATTTTCTCTTAGGCTCCTAGGATGTGCACTATCAAACTTTAAGAGACTATTCTTGTCAGTGGGCTTGGTGTATAATGAGCTGGACAAACTCCCATCACTTGCAATGAAGCGAGCACGGAACACACCGAGGGAGTCCTTACTCGAAACCAATGAGAGAACTGAACCACAACAACTAATATGTGTAACCACATTTAGTTCTTCGTCAAATCAGATCAAAAAGATCATAAATAAAAAATGGAACATCTTGACATCCAACAACCTGGAATATGAAAAACCGATGTTTTCATTTAAAAGAAATAAGAGTCTAAAAGATTCACTTGTACATACCAACAGCTTCAAACCAACAATAAACACACAAACGACCCTTTGGAATACCACTCCAGTGATGGGACGTTATCCATGCGGGTCATGTGTGGCATGCAAATTTACTGAACACACTACACAATTGGATCTTGGCCTAGATACACCATGGGAACAAAGATGCCACACAAATAGTAACTCAGAGGCAGTAGTTTACCTGATCAAATGTCCATGTCAATTGTCCTATGTGGGAATGACCTCCCGAAAGATAAAGACACGTATCAGTGAACACCGTAGTACAATAAGGAGGGCAATCACCACTACCAGACTTACAGCTCATTATGTTGAGAAACATCATAGGGACACAGATATAAAATGGACGGTGATAGAGAAAATTAAACCTGGCAGTAACCTGAAAAAAATACTACTAGAGAAAGAACAGCGTTGGGTCTATCGTCTCAAAACTCACATCATGGGCCTTAATGATTCCATACCGTGGGCACAATTGAGAAAATGATATCAGAGTTAGATATACCCCAGACCCCCAGTCTATTAATACAGTAACAGACTGAGAACTAAAGACACTATGGGAGTCCCTGCTGTCAACAATGAATGGAACGATCCGTATACTGTACAAAACAGACTGATCTTAGTTAGCCAGTAATGAAATGCCTCCAGAGTCGATTGCCCCTACTTCCTGTGCTACCTACCTTTGTTTGACCCCAGTACTGCAGAAAACAGAGTTATCAATTAAATAAGACCTAGCCACCGTGATCCATCAGATCTAAGAATGTTTACCAATTAAGCCCAGCACAAACAATTGTGATAAAAGCGAAAAGTGTGATTTTCACATGGCATACAATTCTATATATTATGCCACTATCTTTCATTTATTAATTAAGCTCAGCATAAACGGCCTTTACAAATGCATAAAGTGGGATTTTTATTTGGCATATATTTATATACATTGCACTACCATCGTTAGTGTATCACGATTACATCACACTTCGTCACCATACAAATATGCCCCTGCTACATGGTTCTAAGCTATAAGAATAATTCCATAATTTGATTGCAAATATGCTTTACATTGGCAAGCATCATGGTTAATTTGCCATCTAGTATCGCTGCAGTACAATTATAGCATGGGGGTCCTGACCTACTTAAATAAGAGATATTCGTCCCACAAACAATAACTTTCTCCCGTTTTTTGTAGTTATTCAGCCCGATATCGGAGCTTTAAACTACAATTCACGGCATCCATTCAGCCGGAAAAGGGACCATTTACGGTGGTGAAGTAAGACTCGTCACGCTCAATACGGAAATAAACATTGCTTTCCCCCGGCTCCGGCAAGAACAGCAACCGTGAGCCGGGAGGCGAGACCGTATGTTTTCCGGTATGGAGCGTCCTCACAATATGTAAGTAGCACGCCCGCCCTCATCCCGCATTGACCGTGGACCGTGTATAATCGGTCTTTTACATGCTGGATGCTCTCTCTAATCTAATGCTTATTTCAACATTTCCGCTACCAACACTTACCTAACTAACACGCTTTGGTTAGGAGAGTGTGCCCCGTTGTCTTGCTGACTGAGAAGCCTACGCCCAACATAATTTGGGTAAGTGCTACTATAGATGATGTGATAGTTGCATGACTTGCATGTATGTGCTGGTGTGAAGAACGGTAAACACGAGTTCTGAACTTGTATGGGTGTGTTTTTATGGAGATTTTTTACTGCAATTGAGACTGCGACCACTGTTTTGGTATTTCACTTCACAATGTCACATCCTCTGATAACAATAGTGTGTGATATTTGACACTAAACATTGGGTGTCACATAAAGAGAATGCCACTACATATAAGATTGAGTGACATAGAATGAGAGCACTCGTGCTCTCCACTAGACTGGCATGTTCACTGTGAAGTCAGTGTTCCACGCGTGGGATTATACACAATAATATGGAGAATGTCTGTATCTGATAATGTGTTTTTTGCCATAATTTTTCCACAGATGGAGCCTGGCATCTCACAACACTATCAACACATTAACACGAGGAGAAGCTACTCATCCCTCGCTACATTGATAGAGTAGGGTATTCCCCCACCTAATTATCCCCACACATTAAAGGGGTTAACTTGTTTTTGCCCTGAAGAAAGTCCGGGACCTTTATGACCACTTAAGGACTGAAACATGTCGGCACTTCACTAGGATCATAGGACCATAAAAATCCTTACAAGACCCATTTTACTTTATTATTAACAACTCAACCAGACCCATGAATAAAGGGAAACCTGGGGTCTGATTGAGGTATTTTATTTATATCCACTTGCCTTCACTATCACAAGAGCTTCCCAACACTGTGGTTGAGCCCACCTTGACCTATAGGAGTCTGGGTGACCCGATGATGAAGCATCACTAGGGTATGTGATGGTAACTAAAAACAACTAGTGTTGCCCCCTTCCATCACATAGATATGATTAGCATATAATACACATCCCTAGTGAGTTGATGTTTAATCTCACCCTATTTATAAGTTCCTTATTCCCAGTTGCGCTACCTACATTGATCCAGTGGGTCTCATAGTAGGTCTCCCTTGGAGTATTTGTTGTTGTAAAGTAAGTGGTGGTCGCCTACTCTACCGCCAGCGGTATATGACCTGCCGTGGAAGTTATAGGCTCCCATAGAGCAGTCCCATTGACTCAATTCCAGGCTGTAGTTACTATCTGTCCTTTACGATAGCTACTCCTCGCAAGCTGACCCACAATGGCTAGTTCGAATTGGACAGCAGCTTGGTCGGACCACACCAATGGTAATATACTTGTAAATGACAAGCCTGGATGATTTGAGAAAATACCATCCAGGGTGTGTCCTGCTAAATGCGTTGGTCCCCTAACCAGTTCCTTAAAATAATAATAATAATAATAATAAAGTAGCTTATAAAGCGCCTGGTTACGCCATCCGGGCGTGTCCCCGCGCTGTGGAGAGAAACCGCAGGCAGCATTAACACCTCCCCCGCCCACACCTTAGCTTTATAAGTTGTACAGGTGAGTTTTGAGAAGACTTCTGAACTTGGCCTTCGATCTTTCTAGTCTGAGGCACATCGGGAGTCTGTTCCAGCTTAAAGCCGCTACGACTCCAAAAGATCGACCTCCCATTTTAGCTCTTTTTACACAGGGAATCGTCAGCTGGCCCGTCCCTTCTGAACGTAAAGCTCTGCTCGGCTCATACCTATGTATCAGGTCTTGAAGATAGGATGGAGCTTCATGCCATAATATCCGATGGCATATTAGGAGAGATTTATACATGACCCTCTTCTTAACTGGTAACCAGTGTAGAGCCGCAAGAGCAAGCTTAGAGGTTGCTCTTTTTGGGAGTCTCAGGACTAGTTGAGCGGCCTCATTTTGAAGAACTTGCAGACGTCCCAGACTTTTTTTGTAGCACCTAAAAACAGGACATTCCCGTAATCCATACGGGACGTCACAAGTGCCTGGGTCATGGTGCGTCTAGCTTCAAGAGGAAGTAGATCTAAGGTGTGATTAAGTGTTTTTAGCACCCCAAAGCACTTTCCCACTAGGCGGCGAATGTGGCCCTCGTAGGATAGTGTGGGATCAACCCATATCCCCAGATTCTTTGCCTCCTTACAGGGAGTGGGAGTGGGACCCAAGCATGGTGGCCACCAATCCGCTGTCCAGCTGAGGTTAACCCCACCAACCACCAGCACCTCGGTCTTGGCGCCATTTAACTTCAAACAGTGCGAGTTCATCCATAAGGCCAAGGCCTGCATGCAGGCCTTAAAGTTGGATGCCGCAGTTGAAGGTGCTTGAGACAGGGAGATCAGCAGTTGGGTGTCATCGGCGTAGGATACTAACTCCACTCCATACGCTTGCACCACTTCGCCAGGGGGGCCATGTATAAATTAAATAGAGTTGGACTCAGGGCAGAGCCCTGAGGCACCCCCTGTTCTAACGCCACCTCTGTGGATCAAAAAGAGCCCCGTTGAACCTGAAAGCTTCGGCCCGTTAGGAAGGATTTCAGCCACCCCAGTGTGGAACCTGTGACACCACCTCTGTTTAGACACTGCAGCAAGATGGAATGAGCTACAGTGTCAAACGCCGCACTGAGGTCTAACATCACCAGCGCCATGGTGTGTCCGGCATCCGCACCTCGTCTTAGGGTCTCAGTAGCGCTCAGAAGGGCCGTCTCAGTCGAGAATCCTGACCGGAAACCCGATTGGGAGGAGTGCAGGATGTTAGCCTTCTCTAAGTGTGCCATCAGTTGAGAGTTTGCCACTTTCTCAGCCCCCTTGGCTAAGTATGGTAGATTAGAGAGATTGGCCTAAGGTTCTCAAGTACTTCATGGCTCACATTAGGTTTCTTCTTTATAGGAAGAACTACTGCTTTCTTCCAGTCTCCCGGAAGCGTTTGGGAGACAAACGAAGTCTGAAGTACATGCCTGATGTAAGGTTCCAGAACCAGCAGGCTCTCTCCCAACAGCCTAGGGGGTGCCGGGTCCCGAGGGGAACCAGACTTAACACCTAGACAGATGCTACGTAGCTCCTCCGGGGGCGGGACCATAAAATACTCCAGGCAGCTTTCCGTATTGCTTACCACCGTCACTTCCTCAAAAGATAACCCACTTTCTGGGTTTTTTGAAAAGGAAGAGTAAATATCCCTAACCTTCCCTGCAAAGTATTCTGCTACTCTGTTGCACTCCGCCACCGAGTCATTATCTGGGGCATTAGAGCTCGCCACCAAAGAAATCTCCTTAAAAATCTTAAAGAGTTCTTTCGAGGAGTTCTCTGCATCCCCAATACGATTTTTATAATAGGTGGCTTTAGCTCCTCGCACCATAGTGTGGTACTTCCTCTGTGCCTCCCTATAGTTTCTCTTCATTTGTGGGCAGAAGTCCACTCGCCATCTACGCTCAATTTTCTTGCAGTCAGATTTTGCAGTCTGCAAATCACCTGAGCTTACATTCACGCCAACATGTAATCAATGGGAAAGGTTGGGATCTATGCCTGTCAATGACAGACATCTGGCATCACACAGGGATGCAGATTTCAATGCTCAAAACCATGACGTTAATAGCATCACCTGTCCTAGAGTGGATATCACCATAACCACAGTGGCAATAAAAGGCTTTAGAAAAGTAAGCCCTGTGTTGTGCGTTAAAGTGCAGAAAATTGATTTTCTGCCTGGCTTTCATCTTCAGAGTGAGGTGGGGCAGGCAACCTGGGAAAGACAGCCCATTGTATCTCTAAATTGATCTATTTCATATTTTGTGATGTAAATGTGTTGCAACTTCGGAGGGGCGCAGCCCCAGACCCTAATGGAGAAACCGCCCCTGGATCCCTCTATACCTAGCTGACAACATACACATGGAACAGTGGTCAGATAAGAGGTGGATCTCAGGAGAATGGGTCCCTGTCACCTCAAACAGGTGTGGTCCCACACATCACATCCACCATCTACCAAATGGTAGTGCTACTGGAAGACTAATCAGAAGCTCCTCTCAGCGAAAGGTCTAATTGAATATCTAAAGGAGTCTTTTCTCTTCTCTCCCCACTTTAGTGTCCAGGTCTCGTCCCTTTAAGATGGTCAATAATACACTTCCATTCTCTGGAATAGCGAGTTTACCTCCAGATTTGGCACAATAAAAGTTAGGGGCTTTAAAATGGAACTAACAGTCCTCTTATACTCTGACTTGCTCAAACATGCAATATTTCTGTGAGACTAGGGCCAAATCTAAAACCAAGACTCCAGATACTCACTGTCTAGCACTGAGGCCAAGGGAACATAACTTTACAACATCCAGGGGACATTCCTGTCCCAACATGTATCACTCCACCTATTATTCTTACATCAATTCTCCAACAGCAGATATGTAATAGACTCCTTTTCAGGAAAGAAATCACTCACCAAACTACAAGCCCTGATTATGCTAAAGTAAATCAACGTATTCTATCAGTGGATCTAAATAAATCTGGCTTTTTCCTGGCTTGTCACTCTGTGGTGTATTACTTTCGAGGGCGAGCAGCAGGAAAAACGAGAAGGGAAGGCGAAGGACAGCAGACCTTGAAAATCGCCACTGTTGAGCATCGTGGACCCTCTGGAACTACATTACCCAGCATTCCCAGCATTCTAAGCAGGATGCAAGCCACCAGCGTCACCACAAGCGCCCGGAGGCGCTCAAAAACAACCGGCGCCTCCCGCAGCGCAGGCTTTTTCCTGGCTGGTCACTCTGTGGTGTAGTACTTTCGAGGGGGAGCAGCAGGAAAAACGAGAAGGAAAGGCGAAGGACAGCGGACCTTGAAAATCGCCACTGTTGAGCATCGTGGACCCTCTCGAACTACATTACCCAGCATTCCCAGCATTCTAAGTGGGACGCATGCCACCAGCGTCACCGCAAGCGCCCGGAGGTGCTCAAAAACAACCAGCGCCTCACGCAGGGTGGGCTTTTTCCTGGCTTGTCACTCTGTGGTGTAGTACTTTCGAGGGGGCGCAGCAGGAAAAACGAGAAGGGAAGGCGAAGGACAGCGGGCCTTGAAAATAGCCACTGTTGAGCATCGTGGACCCTCTGGAACTAAATTACCCATCATTCCCAGCATTCTAAGCTGGATGCACGCCACCAGCGTCACCGCAAGCGCCCGGAGGCGCTCAATAACAACCGGCGCCTCCGGCAGCGCGCGGGCGAAGCCCGGGCCAAGGGCGGGCCCGTCTGCGCCCGTCATAGCCCGGAAGAGGCTGGGCTGGGCTACCCCCCCTATTTCTCCACCAAGGATACATGAGTAAGATCATACTACCTACTGTAATGCTGTTAAAGGACGTCTAATCTAGTTAGGCGATTGTTTATTTGATAGTTGTTACATGTCCATATATTCAGGCAATTTCCGAAAACAAAGTCACGTGAGATGAATTCAAAATTGGGCAAACACAGGAAGTCCTTGGTGGGAGGGACAATTACGGGGACTCTAGATCAGTTTATAACTAGGGCTGCATCAGTCCTAGAACATGAAATTGCAATTACTGAGCAACATTTATCCCTAGAACCTCTATATAATAAACGGTCCTCTCTGGGACCAATTCAGTTAGCCATTACTCCACCTACATTCGGTACTGATAAGGACCTAAATAATGTTCACAGTACTTCGCCCCATCATTTGGCTCCGGCTGCTCCCAGAGTACTGAGCAGGGAATCTACACGAGAGGATTTAAGCATTGAGCCCACTTTAGAAATTATATCTGAGGAGAGTGTCTTATGCCCCTCCCTAAAGTCGACAATTAAAGATAGCCTGCAATCCATTCCGCAAGGTCAGCGGTTTACCTCAAAAAGAAAGCGTGGGGGGTTAGACATAGGGGAAGATTAGCGAAAACTGCAAAAATACACATAAGCCCCCCTAAGGAAAATATGCTAGCCCCCAAGAAAATAGTGGCAGACTCATTTTCCCCAAGGCTCCATCAAACTCAAGACCTATTTGGAAAAATTGAACAACTACTGAAATCCCTGATAATACCACTGGTGGAAAGAGTAAAGAGAATAGGGGAGACATTGGGATCTATAGAGGAAGCGATAAAGTCGAATACTGTACTTATCAATAAATTGGTTGACCTCCCACAAAACCAGAATCAAAATCAGAATAAGTCAATCAAAATAATTGGGTTGGAGAAAAGTAATGAACTTAGGGCCCGATGTAGGTGGCCTTTACCGGTCGGTAACGGCCGATTTCGGCCGTTACCGACCGGTAAATGGGTCAATGAGATGTAGGGGGACCTTGTTTACCGATTCGGTATATTTACCGAATCAGTAAAGTTACCGAATCTGTAAAATACCGAATCGGTATTCATACCGATTCGGTATTTTACATATGTAGGTGGGACTCTTCTGAGTCCCAGAGGCCTTACAGAATCGGTATTTTACCATGAAATAAAACCTCATGGTAAAATACTGATTCCGGTGTGCATGTACATGTGTGCATGCACACCTATGCCATGTGACAGGCAGACATGCCCTTAGGGCATGTCTGCCTGCCACATGGCACCCACGCCTGTATTGGGGGTGCCAGAGGGTGTCAAAGTGACACCCCCTGCACCCTTGATGGATTCGGTATTTACCGATTCGGAAAATACCGAATCGGTAATGCCCATTGATTTCTATGGGCTTCAAAGCCCATAGGAAGCAATGGGCATTACCGATTCGGTAATTACCGAATCGGTAAATACCGATTTTTACCGAATCGGTAATCAAAACATCTGGATTACCTACATTTCCCCCCTCCAATTTACCACTTCTTAAATACCGAATCGGTATGATTCGGTATTTAAGAAGTGGTAAAGTGGAGTTTACCTACATCGGGCCCTAAGTGAGGAGGATACCCCGTTACCATCCTTACCTAATATTTTGGCACCGCTGAAAAATGTTAGCGGTGCCTCATTACAGAGAGAGGAAGGTATTGTGGGACAGGCAAACAAAGTGTCTAATATAGATAAGGAATGCAGTATTGACGGAAAACTAAATAGATCCTTACCCCGTATTGACCTGCCGCAAGAGGCAGCCTCTTATCTAGTTGTCCTATCTGGGGTCCCTGAATTAGCCACTGGGAAAACAGAGGGATATATTGAGTTAAAAAACAAAGTAGTTTACTGGTTAAGTAAGAACAGACCACTCCCACAAAGCATAGATGGGGAAATCCTTCATGTAAGGAGAGTGGGGTGGTTGGGACACAGGCCAAAGGATGTACTAGGGGATTTGATTATTGTTAATTTTAAGGATAGGCGTGTAATCCCTTACTTTCAAGGCTGGTACTCTGAGAGTGGTGATGGAGATATATCTACGTGGGATTTAAGTTACTTTTACCCCAGACCGCCAGCCATTTCACTGGCAAGATACTAACTAGGAAACCACTACATAGGTAGACCAGCTGACCTTAGTCTGAATGGTTTCAATATTCCAACTTTTAACCGATTTACCATGCTCTCAGGACTAGAAGCAGTTGACTGACTTACCAGAGAGATCCCCAACTTTTGTGAAAATCAAATGACACCTGAAAGATCATTCAATAGCGTACAGACGACAGTGAGGGTGCCCAGGGAGGGGATAACAGAGATGCACCTTGTTGAGCAGGATCTTTTAGAGAGAGGCCCTATGGGTAGAAATGGACATAGTGACCACACACAGAAGGATGAACCCTCTAATTCTACTACTGCAACAGTGATGTATAACTCTGGCAAACTCGGTGCGCCCAGGAGTCTGCCCACAGTGGGAGACTCAGCTGGGGAGCCCTCTGTAAGGAACGATCCTGGAAATTCCATTATCCCCTCAGACAATGGGGAAGTATGCCGCTTAATGTTCTGGAACGTGGCAGGTTTAAAAGCTAAAATAACTAATATCACATGGAATAACATCATAAATAGGTATGATATTTTAAGCTTTCAGGAGACATGGGTAACAGAGCGTCTCCACCTTTGCGGTTTTAAAACTCTGTTTATATCAGCAGTGGATGGAACACATGGCAGGGCTACGGGGGGTCTGTGTACATATCTATCGAACCAGCTCAAATATGAGAAAGTCCAATTACTATCCAATAATAGTACTATCAGCTGGTGAAGATATGAACTAATAAGGTGGCGTGTGTCATAATCATTCATTTCTATAATAACATCCCCTCTGTAGATATTGAAGTGACGTTAAAAAAAATGGGCATTGAACTAAAAAAGGAAATTGAAACAAATTTTAAAGAAGTATTTGTTATTGAGGGGGGGGATTTTAATTGTACAATTTGTAAAAGGGGACGACAAGGAATTTGTGGTATTATGTTGGACAAGGACACCATTTTTAACACATTTTGAACATACTATATGTGGGGATTTGTTAAATGAAATTTTGTTTTCCTGTGATCTGGGGTATGCAAATGAAATCGGCCAAATAGAGTCTCCCTTTGTGCCGACATTTATTGGCAGGGGTGCGTCCACAACAATTAATTTTATTTTATTCTCTGCTAGGTACGGACACCAGATTAAAACCTGTAGGACCCTTAATATCGAAATTAGTGACCACTATCCGCTTATTATGGAGATCTTAAATCCATTTCGGGATTTAGGCGGAGATCAGACCTGTAGGCAGACTGTCCCAGATGTAATCATGAGAAAACAAAATGGTTATTACCTTAAATGGAGTAAGCTGGTCCCAGATGATTTTATACAAAAATTGATGACAAAATGTTTAACTAGTTTCCTGATCTGTCTGGACAAGAATGCTGATAGTCAGAGTATTATTAAACATTTTCATATTATTGCAACTCACATCAAGGATAGTTTATGGGTGGAATTAAAAAATCGTAAAGAATTGACTAGGAGTTGGTTTGACTCAGCATGCACAAAGGCCCACTCGAAACTTAAGAATGCTCTACGTGCTGTCCCCCGTGACCTCCTATTGGTTAGGGAGTACCGGAAAATTTACAATGAGGTATTGAAAAAAAGGAAAGCGACTATTAAAAGGGACGCGTGGGAGTCATTATGCGAGGCCTCACAGAGTAGGGACTCATCTGCTTTTTGGAAAGCAGTGAATGCCCCATTCTTCATTGATAATACTAAGGCATGTATTGAAATTGCGATTACAGAGGATGAATGGGCAAATCATTATGCCCAATTGTATAGCACTCCGTAAGGGGCGCAGCAAACGCTACTTCAAATTCCAGGGGAAGAGAGGGCTAAGGGCATGACATTGGATATCACCATGGAAGAAGTAACTGCAAGCCGTAAAGCAACCCGGGGAGGTAAAGCTGAGGGCCCAGATGGCATACCACCCGATCTGTTTAAATATAATATCGAGTTGAGGGGGCCTATCTTAGCACAATTATTTAATGCGACTTCCGAGATGGGTTTAAACCCTTTGTTGTTTACATCTGTTATCGTGCCCATATACAAAAAGGGAGATAGACAAAATTGTATGTGCTATCGACCGATTTCTTTACTGGATTCTTCCATAAAAATCCTTGGGAGAATTATTTTAAGTAGGCTTCAAAGCTGGGCTGAAGACAATTCTGTTATTAGTGATCTTCAGTATGGGTTTCAGAAAGGAGTAGGAACGATAGATCAGGGCTTAAACCTATTTATCCTGCAACAAAAATATATCAGGGCTAGGAGGGAGCGCATCTATTTTACATTTGTTGACTTAAAGTCAGCATTTGATTGCGTTTCGCATAGTAAACTATGGTTAATTTTAGAAAATTTTGGGGTGGAAGAAAAACGAATTTATTTTTTAAGGGAATTATACTCAGGTGCCACTGCATCAGTAAGATATGGAAGAAACGGAGAGTGCACAAGATCATTTGGCATAGGGCGCGAGGTACGCCAGTGGTGCGTACTTGCCCCCTTTTTATTTTTAGTTTATATAAATGACCTTGAAAAAACTTTACTCCAAGAGTGCAGGGATATGCCTATGGTAGCCAAAAGATCAATCCCTGCGCTCCTTTACGCAGATGATGCGGTCAAAATGGCTTGGACGCCCTTCGCCCTACAAGGCCTGATAGCATCTTTTAATACCTTTATATCAAATTTAGACTTGAAAATTAACTGCACTAAAACGTTCTCAATGAATTGCGGCCCTGGTATTAACAGATGGAAAAAGGTCATGTACATTAATGCCAGCCCCTTGGACTTCACCCCCACCTTTCCATATTTAGGTATTCTGTTTCATGAAGCCGGCACATGGGGAAATGCCATAAATGCAAGAAGATTTATGTTTTGTAAATCAATGATGGCCCTAAAAAAATTTCAAAAAAATAGGGAAAAAGCCAACTGCAGAACTTAAATTTTTTTTTAATGCTACATGCATATCAATTGCTGTCTATGGCGCAAGTATATGGGGATATGCCAATGTAAAATCCATCCAGCTCGCAGAAAATATGTTTCTGAGATACATCTTAGCTGTACCTGGGAGTGTCTCAAGTTACATCTGTCACATGGAAGTCGGCCAACCATATATTGAAGGCACTATTAGGGTCCAGCCAATACTCTTATGGCACAGGGTCTGGACTACCGAGGAGTGTGCACTGAATGGCACTATCATAATGGATGTGATACGTTTATATCATGTGAGCAGGATAAGATGGCTCGCTTACGTAAAAGATTGTCTTGCGAAAATGGGCTGTCAGAATTATTATGATAATCCACTCTTAATGTGCAATATCCCAAGGAAGATACTGAAAAATCAGTGTATGAAGTACCTGGAAGATATAAGAGCCAGTGAGGAAATAAAGAAAAAGACAGTATTAGCTCATCAATTGATATTGGCTCAGGGTAAATTACAACCGTATTTAACCCTTTCTATGAGTAAACACGAGAGGTTCGTTTTAAAACGTTTTAGGTTAAATATCCTTTTTAGAGTTCTTAGCTTCCCTGTTATGAATATCTGGCCACGAGACTTAATTAATTGCCCGTGTGATGATCTATCTGAACAATCGGATATTCATATTTTATTCTTCTGTAAGTTTTATACATTCCCTCGGGATAGACTGATTGTTCCCATACTGAAGGAGATGGAAGTTAATCGCTGTCGTCCAGCTTTTTTAGCAATGCAGAAATTAGATACTATATTGACTGTGGCATCTATTTCTGAATTTTATTAAAATGTTTTTAGATTGCGGAAATCAATTTGTATGTGAGAATCTCACTTTTAATTATTGCTTATGTGACTATCCCCTTTTACAATGTAATTTTCTGTTTCTTTTGGCTGTACTTTTGAACAATGAAATTGTGTGTGTACTTTTATGGTTGCCTGCTTCTAACCGAATAAAGTTATAAAATGAAAAAAAAATGACTGCAAAATCCTCAGTCTCACAACATAAAGTATAGCTGTTACTGTACAAAATCACAGAAATGACAAAGACAGCCTTAGTTTTCCGAATCGATCTGCCTTGTTAGAACAATGTGCAGTAAAGGAGGAAACGAGTGCTACAAAATCAAATCTTCTACACTGTAGTCCAAGTAAAAAAAAGTTATGATTAAAAAAAACACACCTTTTGATCATTTAAGTATACCTTCATCAAAGAACAAATTAACTCATCTTGCACTGCTATCTATTCTGGATCTCAGAGCCATGATCACAAAATTCCCAAATTGAATCCATCGGTGCAATTTGTCTTCTAAGCTTGGTTTCTGTGTTTCAAAAAGTTTATTTTTTCCACACGAATAATTAGCGTTGTGTTTTTTATGTTAAGGGTGTGTTCCACAATGGCGCTGTTGTGTTGCTCACAACAAACTGGTACCAGGCCTTGTGCCTGAGGGATGATGGCAGCTGCAGTGCAACTGGAAGTCACTCTGAAGAATCATATTGGAAGGTTCACAAGATCAGCTCTGGTGTGTGCATGTTCGAAAGTGTGAGAATCCCAAGGATGTTCCTGAGGATCAAAGACACACATTGTGATGGAACAGTAAGTGCCATCATTTTTCGTTTCTCATATATTTATATTTTCATTACTGTAAATTGCATTAGTGACTTCATAACTCATATGCCATTGCAAATTCTACTGGAAGGTATTAGAAATAAACTGCAAAAATGAAAACTAATACAAAACTTAAAAAATGAAGGAAAGCAAAATATGGCAATTAGCAGTATATAAATACCACATTCCAGATACCACCCTATTAATTGCAATTTGGACCAAAACTCTACTTGCTGTCTAACATCCTTAATAAATCATTCTTCATAAACATAGCACCGAAAAAATGTGTTTCACCATGGCTCAAAGGAAAGGGAGAGACACTGAGCCAGATTTAGTAAGATTTTACGCAACACATTGCAGCAGGCCAACTTGCTGCCTTGTGTTGTGTGAAAGGGGGTCTGCATGAATGCGCTATATTTACAAAGATATGGTGCATTTCTGCTGCCTGCAAGCACTAGTGCACTGTGTGCTGCCTAGCACCAATGCAGGCACCCTTACACCAAAGTGCAAGGATCATGATGCCTGCATTGCAGGCAGGATTGTTTTTATGCAGAAAGGATGCCTTCCATTCTGGAAAGTTTTGCACAGTTCCAGTTAAACATAATTGTGGATCAACCCTAAATTTCTCTTTATTCACTGGATATCTATGTTAATAATAACAAATAACTGGATGTTTACAGGAACATAATGGTTTCTGCATCCACAGCTTATTGCTTACATGTTTCTGCTGAAGTCATATTGGCCACCTGGGTCATTTGGCTTACTTCATTGTAAGCTCCCTTCCTTCTAACCCTTCGCCTTGAAGGAGTCTAGTGAATAAGGCTCTCTTACCTGTTCTTTGTGATTCATTTAGAACCTGTAGAAACATGTAAAATAAACTTGCTCTATGAGACTGGATTAGGACCTTTATAGGGTAAGTGAGGGAACAAAGTAAACACATTTTGCACTATCCTTCTAAGCAATACATGCAAGCTGGTTCTGGACTGTATGTATTTACAGAGTGCGGAGTGTAGTCAAAGGATGAGAGCTAAGAATGCTCACATGCACTTGGTGAGGGATGCCACTATTAGAAATTGCTTTATTGCAGTGAACACAGAAAGGAGTGGTTTACTGATTTTATGCTAGAATGATAATTTTAAAACATGACACAATTGGTTTATACCTGATTGGTACATTTAATTTACTTGTAATTTCCTCATATATGGTACCCTGGGTACCCAGGTTCTGAAAATTAAATGCTACTGGTGGGCAACAGCACTCATTATGCACGCACTATAAGTAGCCTTTTAAAACATTTCTCAGGCCTGCAATTGCATCCTGTTGTGCAGTTTTAAACTGCCATTCTGACCTAGTGAAATAAACTTTTTGCCAGGCCTGAACCTTCAATTGTAATACATATAAGCCACCCCTAATGTAGGCCCTAAACAGTCCACAAGGCACTGTGCATTGTATTTTAAAAGTGTGTTTAAGTTTTACATGTCCTGGTAGTGAAAACCCCCTAAATTATTTTTTCACTACTGTAAAGCCTACTTCATAATAGTTACTCCCCCATCAGGAATGCGTATTGGTCCCAGGCAGGGAACAATAGGACCGGTGTAGCTAGACGAAGGCCATTATGCCAGAAGCTGTTCCCTGTCCAATTTACATTTTGAAGGACTGCCTCTAGCACATTCACAAAGAAGATTGACACGAGCCTTTTGTCACCCTAGAAAGGGGAAGGAATGAACTTGCCAGAAACAGATGTGAGGGTGGACTAGAAGTTAAAAAAATTGATAAATGTATAGCTCACTACTCACCCGCAAGGGTCTCAAGGCGCTTGTACGAATATCGCTGTGGAACCCATCCTGGCTTTCCCTGTGAGGCGTCCACTCCTGGGGACCCCCAAGGTGGAGACCAGGCATCCTTAGCGTTGTGGGGGCCGTTGTGGAGATTAAGCAAGCTATTGCCCAGAGTTGCAGAGTGGGACTCCATGATTGGAATAGGCACTGAGGCAAGAATTATCAGGTCTGTGGAATTTTGAGCCCAAGACCCGCCGAGGCGGGGAATTGAACCCTGGTCCCGGGCTAGACCTCTGAATCAGGGTCTGCCGCTCTAATCATTGAGCCACACTTCTCCACAGTTTCCCCCACTTCAAAGGGTGGCACCCAGGATTAATATTGGAAAAAGGGCCTGACTGGCTGTAGCAGGCACTGGGCGTTTCCCCAGTGGGCCCTTAGGTCGGGGGCCGGTTTGGGACCCCTGGGGAGCCGTGTTTGAAACTGTTTTTATATCTTCCCCCTTTGACAAAAGAAGCTGCGTGTTTTAAGCGTGCACCAACCCCATCCCCATTCCCTCGGGCTGCCCAACTGAATTGCCAGTACCGGTTTGCCTTCCCAGTCCGGCCCTGATTGGAAGTCCTGAGCTTCTCATTAGTACACTCCTGGACCTGTGTACATTACAGAAGAAGGACAGCCTTTGTTCTACAGAGAACTGGCCTGCTGCTTGATGCCTGCCTTGTTCCCCAGAGGACTCTCCTGCTGCTGGAGGCCTGGCCTGCTCTATGAGAAGGAAGACTAGACCTGCTCCCTTTATCACAGGCTTATCAGAGTGACTCCAAGGGTCAGTTGCCTGACCTCATGTTCTGAGCTACAGGGACACACCAAGCTCCAAAGATCTCCCTGCAACTGCCCAGTTGACTTGCAGGGACTGGCCCTGCCTGGCCCTGCAACTGGCATTCCTGAGCCCTGCTGGGGTGATTACTGATCCCCAAGAGGTACCTCAACAGGCCCTGAGCTCAAAGCTGGAACCTGTTGAGCTCCTTCATTGAAATCCTGAAAATTTGGACTCTTTGCGCTGGACTTTGAGAAGGTAACTTTTTCAGTTGGACTAACCTAGTCCCTGTATCCGGCCTGCACTCCATCGCGGTCGCCCTGAACTTGTGACTTTGACCTGGCTTAGTGTGACCAGATATCTATAGTTAGCACTTTCTTCTTCTTGGCGCTATTTTTTACTTAAAGCTTTCAAATTGCATGTCTCCCGTTCCACCAATTAGATTTTTGTAGTTCTGGTCTTATATTATTCACTAAATTTTACTCAGTTTTCTAAAGTGGTGTGGGATCTATCTTGTGTTGTGTTTTCACTTTATTATTGCTATTGTGCTGCATAAATACTTAGCACAGTGCCACTAAGTTAAGCCTGACTTATTTTATGCCACGCTGCCAGAGGGGTAAGCACAGCAGGGGTTATTTTAGTGACTTTTGTGGTTCACCCTGACGAAGATTGTGGTTGTTGCTTGTGAAGGGTCCCCCCCCCCCCCCATCAAAACCCTGTTTCCTACAGGTGGGTTATGGTGATTACCTAATTGGAATTAAATAGCATTGGGATGCCAATGGTTTACAAGTGTATCCACCACTGATGCATGGCCACTAATCCCCTACTGCACCAAAAACCCAGAGAAATTGCCTCTCAAGATTCCACTGCCCTTACTCCTTTATCAGTAAACGGTGGAAGCACTTGAAAAAAGGCTCAATTAAAGTAGCAAGTAGTATTTGAAACATTCTTGTCAGGCCCCCCAATAATGTGGTCAATATGCTGAAGTGGGCTAATGCTGCCACTCAACCCTCTCCGCTAGATGTGGTACAGTGGGTAGGTTTCAGTCATGGGGCTGGAATACTTGACATCTAATCCAGCTTAATAACTGTACTAGAATATGTTGGTGTTACCGACTTAGTAAACATTCTGAACAAGACCACCAAAACAAAGGCATTTCCATCTGCAAAGCATTCCATAGACCTGCCAGTGGTGTAGTGAGAAAGCTGGAAACTGTGGAAGCAGAAGATGTTGTAGTTATTTCTAGGATTCCCATGTCACCAAGTTGGGTGCTCTTGGACAATCCTGTTTTTGCAAAGATTGCAAGTATCTAGCATCCGGCTAAACTATTGTAGCAAGTAGGGAGTGGAAAACAAAACAGGTGATGGACCGAATGTGGATCAATGTCACACATTCAACCCAGTCCAAAGATCTGGGCCCAAATCCATCGTTTTTTTGCACTCCACACCACCCTGGGTTAGACAATGGCGATATGCAAATCAGCTCTGACCCTGTGCCCCATGGGAACAGTCCAGTCCGAACTACAAAAGCCATGTCCTTTCCAGAACGGAATCAAGCATCTGGGGTGAATGTGTGACATTGATCCACATTCGGTCCATCACCTGTTTTGTTTGCAATTGCCGCCCTAGGTGTGCTGGGGATGCCCAGACGTGGGTCCCAGGCACTCCACACCACTAGAGTCAAGCTAGCCGGGCTGATGAGAGGTGTTACCTCGAAACCGGTCCGGTCCTCGGATGCTTGATTCCGTTCTGGGAAGGACATGGCTTTTGTAGTTCGGACTGGACTGTTCCCATGGGGCACAGGGTCAGAGCTGATTTGCATATCGCCATTGTCTAACCCAGGGTGGTGTGGAGTGCAAAAAAACGATGGATTTGGGCCCAGATCTTTGGACTGGGGTGAATGTGTGACATTGATCCACATTCGGTCCATCACCTGTTTTGTTTGCAATTGCCGCCCTAGGTGTGCTGGGGATGCCCAGACGTGGGTCCCAGGCACTCCACACCACTGGAGTCAAGCTAGCCGGGCTGATGAGAGGTGTTACCTCGAAACCGGTCCGGTCCTCGGATGCTTGATTCCGTTCTGGGAAGGACATGGCTTTTGTAGTTCGGACTGGACTGTTCCCATGGGGCACAGGGTCAGAGCTGATTTGCATATCGCCATTGTCTAACCCAGGGTGGTGTGGAGTGCAAAAAAACGATGGATTTGGGCCCAGATCTTTGGACTGGGGTGAATGTGTGACATTGATCCACATTCGGTCCATCAGCTGTTTTGTTTGCAATTGCCGCCCTAGGTGTGCTGGGGATGCCCAGACGTGGGTCCCAGGCACTCCACACCACTGGAGTCAAGCTAGCCGGGCTGATGAGAGGTGTTACCTCGAAACCGGTCCGGTCCTCGGATGCTTGATTCCGTTCTGGGAAGGACATGGCTTTTGTAGTTCGGACTGGACTGTTCCCATGGGGCACAGGGTCAGAGCTGATTTGCATATCGCCATTGTCTAACCCAGGGTGGTGTGGAGTGCAAAAAAACGATGGATTTGGGCCCAGATCTTTGGACTGGGGTGAATGTGTGACATTGATCCACATTCGGTCCATCAGCTGTTTTGTTTGCAATTGCCGCCCTAGGTGTGCTGGGGATGCCCAGACGTGAGTCCCAGGCACTCCACACCACTGGAGTCAAGCTAGCCGGGCTGATGAGAGGTGTTACCTCGAAACCGGTCCGGTCCTCGGATGCTTGATTCCGTTCTGGGAAGGACATGGCTTTTGTAGTTCGGACTGGACTGTTCCCATGGGGCACAGGGTCAGAGCTGATTTGCATATCGCCATTGTCTAACCCAGGGTGGTGTGGAGTGCAAAAAAACGATGGATTTGGGCCCAGATCTTTGGACTGGGGTGAATGTGTGACATTGATCCACATTCGGTCCATCACCTGTTTTGTTTGCAATTGCCGACCTAGGTGTGCTGAGGATGCCCAGACGTGGGTCCCAGGCACTCCACACCACTGGAGTCAAGCTAGCCGGGCTGATGAGAGGTGTTACCTCGAAACCGGTCCGGTCCTCGGATGCTTGATTCCGTTCTGGGAAGGACATGGCTTTTGTAGTTCGGACTGGACTGTTCCCATGGGGCACAGGGTCAGAGCTGATTTGCATATCGCCATTGTCTAACCCAGGGTGGTGTGGAGTGCAACAAAACGATTGATTTGGGCCCAGATCTTTGGACTGGGGTGAATGTGTGACATTGATCCACATTCGGTCCATCACCTGTTTTGTTTGCAAGTAGGGAGTGGGCATAACTCTCATAATTTGCTGTAGCATAAAAACACAAAATTACACAAGATTACATGGAATTACTCAACTAGAGTTTAGTGCTGTTTTCCTTGTGCAAAATGAACACTGGTTTCCAAAATTAACCCAAGCATGCATTTTACGGTAGGAAAAAGTACCACTAAATGCAACAGAACAGAAACAGTAGCAGCCAACAGTGACTTCCTCTCTGTTCCTGTGCTCTTGGGTAGGCAGTTTTTGCCCAAATTACTCCAAATTATGCAATCTGGCGTAATCATGTAATTTTGGGTAATCTTGCATCATCAAAGTAATGCAAAATTACTTTGAGTGCTCTGGCATATTTACATTCTCATCCAGCCCTTGAACTCAGCCTTAAACTTAAACTTGAACTCTGCACACATTGATTACCCCTGGAGAGGTGTTGTCATTGTCTTCTCACTAAAATATGGACCTTGAGACAGGCAGTTCTGTACTCCGATTATTGTTCTCCTTCTTAACCAAATTGTTTCATCTTAACATCATCTGTTCTTTCTTAGCTTTTTCCTCATATAGATTATTACATTAACTTTCTCTTTTAAACTACAAGACAAATATTTGTAGTTTAAGGCAGTATGGAAAGTGTGTGGGGATGTAGGGTTCTGCAGAAGACACTAGACTCATTTCAAGCTTACAAAAGTGGCCAAAACATGTTGGCCACACAGAAGCATCATAAAAGTAATGCAAAATTACTTTGAGTGCTCTGGCATAATTACATATTCATCCAGCCCTTGAACTCAGCCTTAAACTTAAACTTGAACTCAGCACACATCGATTACCCCTGGAGAGATCTTGTCATTGTCTTCTCACAAATATATGGACTTTGAGACAGGCAGTTCTGCACTCCGATTATTGGTCTCCTACTTAATCAAATTGTGTCATCTTAACATCACCTGTTCTTTCTTAGCTTTTTCCTCTTATAGATTATTACATTACCTTTCTCTTTTAAACTACAAGACAAAGATTTGTAGTTTAAGGCAGTATGGAAAGTGTGTGGGTATCTAGGGTCCTGCTGAAGACCCTGGACTCAATTCAAGCCTACAAAAGTGGCCAAAACACGTTGGCCACACAAAAGTAGGTTCCTATTAATGTTTCCCCACAACATTGTTTGTATTCTATTTTTTTACTTTTACCGGGGCAACCGTAATAAAGGTCTCTTGGGTTAGTCTTTAGGTATTTTTACATATTATATCACAAAGCCCTCTCATTCTGCAAAGGAAAAGCTCTTCCTACCTCATTGGCACTGGAAACCCATCTAAAGCATTCAGCTGGAGACCTTTCCATTAAATGATATACATATTGCGAGCAAGAGAGAAACAAGTAATTACGCTTGTCATCAATGGTGGGTGAACATCTCAAATCCTGAGAAAGGATTCTTATTTTCTGTAAAAGTCTAATAACCTTCTGACAAGTGGCTTTGCTCGCTATGCCTTTCTGTTGGTGTTTAGTTTATCTGGGGGATGTTTAGTGAACTTCCGATTTGCCAACTCCCCTTCACTGTAAACATAACAGGAAACTTTCGACAAATTCCCCATAGAATTCTTTAAGTCAGAACATTGGGGTTTCCCTTTTACAGACAATAACATTTGTTAAAGATATTAATCTGCGTATTATGGGGTCTCAACTGTTATCATCTGTTCATGGTCTGATTACTGAATCTGCCAAAATTTGGGGCTTTAGGGCAGTCCCCTTCTGGAGAGACATCTCCACTCAAAGTTCAGGGCCTCTCAATAGTATGTGTTTAGGTGTAGAGGTTGACAGTCCTCCTTATTAGCAACTTAAAAGGTAAACCTCTTCAAAAGCTGTCGTTTGCACCTCCGTGGTGTTGCAGCTCCTTAGCTCCTGTTAAGATAATAATGTAAATAAACACTGGTCACTCACAAGCAGCTTTTTACAGCTTTTGGTCATTGTGAGAAGGACATCCCAGTAGGATCCCTTGAGTCTTTACAGTCTGCCTTTTTATCACGTATCCTTCTACTGCCAGTGGTCAGCCCTGATAGTAGCGGCAGAATGTTACTGTTTACCTCTGGGGTTATGTGCAAAGGTCTGGGGGACTGCGAGAGGTCCCTGGGTCATACTTTGAGCACCCATTGTACATAATTTGGCATATTGGGACTTCTGTTGTAAATCAGCAGTGCGCCTGTTCTGCAAAATTCACAGTATTAGATTCTGCTGTTGCAAATCTGAGTGGCAACTCATTTGTCACAAGCTGCCCGTTGCTTTCTCCCTCAAGGCAAATTTAGTCAAGAGAGAGGGATGGCGCAAATATAACCAGTGGACAGTGGAGATGACAATTCTTTATTCTTCCCGAAAACAGCTCAGGGTTTGTGGTCTCAGACTGACACTTTTATAAATGAGTGACAAGCCAGTTGTTAAGAAGGAAAAATCCTAGCTGCTCTCTACATATCCACTTTCAGGCCCGGACTGGCCATAGCGGGCACCGGGCAATCCCCCGGTGCGCCACAAGGGTGGGGGCCGGTTTTGAGCCCCTGAGGGCCGATTTTGTTACAGGGCCGTTTTAGCTGCAAAATCGGCCCTGCAACAAAATCGCCCTAGCAAAGCGCTCGGCGGCACCTCCAACCCCCCCAGTGGGGGGGGGGGCCGGCCGAGCACTTTGCCAGGGCCGGTTTTGGTTTCCAGTCCGGCCCTGTCCACTTTCACTCTAGTGCCATGTCCCCATGCCCAAATAATTTATTTGAGGCTTCCAAAATTCATTAACCACTCATTCCATTTCTTTTTGGATGAAAGAAGTCTTCACATCCTGTCTGGTGTTTAGCTCTCCCCTTTGTCACGTGAAAGTCAATGTCAACTCTCTATTGGAAGAAGGAGGGAGCTGCACTGACTGGACCGGAGGACAATGGCCTAATCTGGTCCCATAACAATTCCCTTGGCAAGCTGAACTAATTAGCATATTGATATAAGTGTGTGCATCAGTTCTGCCAGGAACATTCCTGACAGACTAATTAAAATTGAGATGGGACTATCGATTAGAAGGGCTTTCTTCTGATAACCATGTTCGAGTCTTAAGTGTGGCCACTGACCATTTTGATAGAGAAGACATGTCCCACAGTTGCTCATTTGAACATTGTTAGCTCACCTTTAGTAACTGATCTTTGCGCAGCTTGTGAATATGTTCTAATACTTGCCCTCCAACACTTTGGGTTACACTTACTCCTTTAGTGGAGCAGTGTGATGCTTTTCCCCTTCAGTTTAATGGTGCTTTCATCCAGTCATAAATGAAACAGGACAGGGAAGCTCACTTGCTTATCCAGAACCATTTGATCTGAATCCTTCGGGAAAAGCTTAGTTACTGGAGTCAAGGGTCTTGTGCTCAATTCCTGATGGACGCTCTGCTGTGCTTGCAAAATGAACGTGAAATGCCTCTTGCTTGCAGGTGCCTCTTTGCTCTTTAAATACTTCAAGATAAGTTGCAAGAATTAGACTGAGTTAAAGATCAGTGTTGAAACACTTTTGTTGTGCTTACTTCAGTAATCAGTTCAATAATCTGTCTACTCCATCATCATTTAGGAGTAAAATTGTCTGTTGACAATAGAACAGAAAACTGATATAACATTAATATATGTACAATACCTTGTTTTCGGTACATACTCCAGCATTTGACTCCAATGCAACTAGTTTTCCTAATTCTGTTTTCAACCATAAATACTGTTCATTGTACTGTTTTTAGCACATCAGTTATTTGTCATTCAGTGACTCTTCACTAAATTGTCCCCAGGAAATAATAATAGCATACTGTCTCAATAAACTCGGTCTAGCTAGCTTTGATGATACCTCGGCAGTCCTCTGCTTCCCAGACCCTTGCAGAGTTCCATTGACTCCCAATATTGCAGAGGATTCAATTTAAATCACTTTGTATTGTGTTTAAGGCACTGCAAGGTATGGGGCCCAAACGGTTGCAGAACAAATTTGGCTGGTATGCTCCTGTTCGTAATCTTCGCTCATCTTCGGCCAACTTGATGAACTTACCCAAGATTAGAAGAACAAAACTAG
Organism: Lissotriton vulgaris; assembly: GCF_964263255.1. Lineage (NCBI taxonomy): Eukaryota > Metazoa > Chordata > Amphibia > Caudata > Salamandridae > Lissotriton > Lissotriton vulgaris. The sequence continues at coordinate 1,518,827,093 of NC_141691.1, forward strand.
GGGGGCAAGCTTTCAGTGTTGCAGCAGCACGGCTCTGGAATAGCCTCCTCATGGAGTTGTGTCAGATGAAAGACCTACTGACGTTCAGAAAGAAAATTAAGACCTGGCTCTATCTTAGAGTATCACATCAATCTTTCTCCCGCTCTAGCACATCACAGTCTCCCCCTGGATATGTGGCTACAGGTACTACGTATCTCAGCGCCAGGATCCCCGTTGGGTCACAGTGCGCTTTACAAGTAGCGTTTACATTACATTACACACTAATTTCTTGTAGGTCTTCTGTAATTATCATTCAATAAAGTTGTTTTTTTTATTTGTTTTTTTTTATTGAAAACTGCATTTATCATAATGTCAGTGAGAATAATGAGCATGGAAAGTGAACACTAGAAGCATAGTTCTCAAAAGAATGTTCCCAGAATAGTATACGGACAGGTGTGTATCCCTGCCCTGAGGGCCAATTAGATGGTATCTTAACTTTTGTTTTGGCCCTGGCATTAAACTAATCTAGGAAGTGGGCAGAGCCAAGGCCTGATTATGCAGGGTCCTGGATCTGCCCTTTCATTTGAATGAGTGCATCAAGCATGCCCTTATAATGATCAGACGACTACCGCCCTGTCCTGGGTTTAACACATAAATCGGTGGTTGCAGAAAACTAAGTTTTGTGATATCATATTGTGGATCAGAACTCGATATCTGTATTAATGAGTGTGTGGCCTACAGGATACTCTTGTGTAAAGTTCCGTCCGCTGGTATGTGAAACCCAGAACCTTGTGCTGACATCTTGCGTGTATGTAGAGTGTGTGGTATGTAGATTGTGTGCGTGTGTAAACTAATCATGTTGTACTTGTGTCTTAGTAGGACTTTGTGTATGTATGGGTCTGAGCACTAACACCAGTGGGGTCCATCATGGATGGCCCTGGGTTAGCATGACATAAGACAGAGGATGAGGAAAGCTTTCCCGACAGTGGAAGTGTTTTGGCTGAATTCCTGTGGCTGGAAGGTGGAGATACAGACACTGAAGTGAAAAGAATACAGGCAGGGCTACCTTTAGTAATCCCAGTAAGACTTTGTTAGCAATGCAACGGTCTGCTGATTAGGTTTTTCTGAGCAATGTAATTTGGTAGATGGTAAAGTGAAGGGTGCAACTGCAGTTTCTTATTTATTTATTTCTTTATTTGAAGGTTTTATAGAGCGCGAACATGACCCGTGAGGGTATCAGAGCGCTTTACAGATACACTAGAGTAGTACAGGGTCATAGCACACAAAAAACAGGTAAAACAATAAAAACTTAGTACATAGGAGAGCTTACAGAGAATCAGGGGGATGAAGGTGGGACAGGGTAGCAGACGGGTACTGTACCTGGGGATATGATAGGCTATACAGCAGGATAAATATAATACAATGAACAAGAAAGGTGATGTACAAGGACGCAGGATAGAGCAACAGTCTCTCAGGTGGCTGAGGGAACGAGATTAGCCAAGGAATTTACCCATGAGAAAGGTCTTGGCCTCTTTTTTGAAGCGAGCAAAGGAAGCAATTTTTCTAATGCCGGGAGGGAGGGAGTTCCAAATTCTTGGTGCAGCTCCAGTAAAAGCCCGATTGTAGGTTGTTCTTTTCCTAAAGCGTGCAGGCCGGAGTAGGTGGGCCTTGGTCAATCTTGAGTTTCTGTTTCCTCCAGATAATACAAGCTTCTGAGCAAGATACACAGGGGAGTTAGAGTGAAGGGCCTTGTGCGTGATGCATGCCAGCTAGAAGTGAATCCTTGCCTTGAAGGGGAGCCAGTTTAACGCTTTCAAGTGAGGAGTGATGTGATCGAATTTTTTTGAGCCTGTAAGTAGTCTGGCGGCTGCGTTGAGGCAGGCTTTTAAGGGTGTCAGCAAGATCTTAAGTAAGCCAGATAGGGTGGAGCAACCGTATTCCAGTCGAGAGATGACTAATGATTGGACAGCAAGTTTGAGGTCCGAAGTGTCTAGAAAGGGTTTCAATTTCCATAGGTAGCTCAGGTGGAATCTGGCCGATTTCACCATTGTGTTGATGTGGTCTCGCATATTTAGGTTATAATCCAAGGTGGTTCCCAGAGATTTGGCACAATGGTCGGGGAACAGTTTAAGGCTGTGATGGCTTTCATCTATGTCTGGATGTCGGGGTTGTTCTTGGGTGGGGAGATTAGAGGGAACTCAGTTTTCTTGCCATTAAGTTTTAGTTGATTGGAGGAGAGCCATCTGACGGTCAGCTTCAGGGCTTCATTCAGGGTGAGGATCTCTGCCAGAGATGAGATTTGTATGTAGATCTGAGTGTCATCAGCGTACATATGAAAGGAGATATTTGCATTGCGCAAGACTTCGGCAAGAGGTTCCAGATAGAGATTGAAGAGGGTAGGGGACAATGTTGATCCCTGAGGGACACCCACCGTGACCGCGGAGGGAGCGGACAGTTCGCTATTGACTAGAACTCTTTGAGATTGGTTCTGGCGGTAGGATCTGAACCAGTCGCTTAAGATGAGGACATTGCTAGGTCAGGCCTTCCCTTTTGTCTGCCCCTGTTTATTGCTTCAGAGATGCTCCTGACAATCAGGGGCCAAAACCATGCAAATCACTGCACTCATGTTGTGAGTGCTACCCTTTGGAGGAAGCCCCTTTGCTACCTGCTGTGATAAACACCACTTCACTCAAAGGCTATCGGGGGAGCAGCCTGAGAAGGAGACATGAAAAGAGAAACACCCAAAACTGGCTTTAAAGTTTGAAACAGTGGAAAGTGCTTAAAAAATGTGATCAAAAACACCCCACTGTATTCCAGTTCAGCAGTCCTCATGAAATGAAATGAAATGAAATGAAAATAAAATTTATAAAGCGCTACAGTTGCCCTGAGGCGTCCAGGCGCTGTGACTACACAGAAATACCTTCAGAGGAACAGGAGTAGTTTGTGGTAGCTAAAATAGAAAAGTTTTAAGATGCTTCCGGAAGCTAGTTAGGTTGGAATTGCATCTCAACTGCAGAGGGAGGGTGTTCCACAATTTTGACACATTGTACGAGAACGAACGTCCACCTGCTCTGGCTCTAAAGATTCTAGGAATTTTGGCCAGTGATGCAGTCGAAGATCGAAGCACCTTGTTGGGCAGGTAGGGGGAAATCAGGGAGCGGTTGATTTCTGGACCAGTTTCCCAAAGGGTCTGATGAGCAATGCACAGCGCTTTGAACTTCACTCTGTCCCTGATAGGCAGCCAGTGTAGCGTTTTTAGGCCATTTTTTATTGAAGTTCTTCGTGGGACTCTCAGTAGCGCACGGGCAGCACAATTTTGAGTGCGCTGGAGTTTTTTAAAGGTGTAGTCTGGTGCCCCGAAATAGAGGGCATTATTAAAATCCAGACGAGATTGGACAAGGCCCTGTATGATTATTTGTCTGGCCTCAAATGGAAGAAGGGGAAGAATTTTTTTTATCACCCTAAGGAGACCAAAACATGTGGCTGACACCTTGGTGGCCTGTGTATTGAGGCTCAATGACTTATCCAACCATACCCCCAGACTTTTTATGTTGTCTCTGGGGGTAGGGGCCGCCCCCATGCTCGCGGGCCAAAGCATCTCCATGGTAGAGGGGGCTGCCGGGCCCAGGAGCATGAGCTCGGTCTTATCGTCGTTGAGCTTCAGGCATGAGCTCATCATCCAGCTCCTAACTTCCTCCATACACGCCGCTAGATTGGGCGGTGATTGGAGGCCACTCTTCTGTGTAAGGGAGACCACCAGCTGGGTGTCGTCCGCATAGGAGATGATGTTAATCCCATGCGGACGAACAATCCCAGCCAGCGGCCTCATATATGCGTTGAAGAGCGTGGGGCTCAAGGATGACCCCTGCGGGACTCCACACCCCAGAGGCCTGTCTGATGACATGGATGTGCCGTCAAAGACCTGGAAGGTTCTGTCCGATAGAAAAGACTCAAACCAAACCAGGGCTTCTCCGGCCACTCCTAGGTCGGCGAGATGGTTCAACAGAATTTTATGATGTACCGTGTCGAACGCGGCACTCAGATCGAGGAGGATCACTGCCACTGATCCCCCACGATCCAAGATCCGTCTCGCCTCCTCAGTCACAGCCAATAGGGCGGTCTCTGTCCCATGTTTTGGGCGAAAGCCCGTCTGGGAAGCATCGAGGAGGTGGTTTTCCTCGAAAAACTTTGTCAGAATGGTATTGACGTACTTTTCCAGGATCTTTGATGCCCATGGGAGCAGAGAAATCGGGCGATAGTTGCTAGGATTAGCTGGGTCGAGGGAAGGTTTTTTTAACAAGGCCCGTACCATTGCATGCTTCCATGTCGCAGGTACCATCCCACTCGAAATGGAGGAGTTCAATAATTCCAGAAGAGTAGGGAAGATGGTTTTACTGGCCAACCCCAGCGAGGCCGGAGGAGCAGGGTCACGCGGTGAGCCGGATTTTATTTTTTGTGCCAGAGACTCCAGTGTTTCCAAATTCAGCAATGGAAAGGACTCCAGCTTGTTGTGAAAGGGAGTTACCATGTCCCGTGCTGAGTACGAGTATTGTGGGAGTGAGCCAGTAGCTGGATCGGGAAAAGAGAGGTAGATTTTATTAACTTTCTGAAAAAAGAAATCAACCAGCTCATCGCATTTAGAAGGGGAACTACCATTATCTACGATGGACAGGGAAGGTTTTATCAGGGAGCTCACTATACGATATATTTCTTTCGGCTTAGACTTGGACGTTGTTATTTTATCATTATAGTAAGCTGCTTGTGAAATTTTTATTGCCAATTTATAGTTCCTGATGGCTTCCCTGTAGGTGGCTTTATCAGAAGGATTGTAGGTCAAACGCCATTTTCTCTCTAGTCTCTTACAGGAGCGCTTTTGGTCCCTAAGATCTTCCGTGTACCACGGTGCTGATTTACTCTGCCTCTTTGACCCAGATGGATGTAAAGGGAGAACCAGGTCAAGAGAGGCAGTGATCCACTCATTGTACTTATTGTTGTTTGTCGTCGGGTCATGGGAGAGTATCGGTCTGGTGGTGCTAAGAGCCTCCGTCCAGTTGTCTATAGAGATTTTGGACCAATTTCGGATTTTCCGAGATGTAGGGAAGGATGGAGGGGGTTTACTGGTGGTCCAGGTGAAGGCTATCAGAAAATGATCCGACCATGGAAGGCTACTTATAGTGCCTACTTTAAGTTGGTCACTATTACTGAAGATCGGATCTAAGAGATGACCTTTTTCATGCGTAGAGGAGGGAACTAATTGCTCAAGTTGGATGGCAGCTAGACTTGACATCATCTCTAGTGCCGTAGGGTCCAACAGATTGTCAAAATGGATATTAAAATCTCCCAATACAGTGAAATTAGAGGGAGAGACAATCAATTGGGATGCCACCGACAGAAGGGAGGTGTTGAATTGTCCAATAGCTCCCGGAGGGCGATAGATAAGAATACCCGTAAAAGTGGTATTAGGGGAAAACTCGATTGCAAAAGAAAAATTTTCACAATCTTCAATCTCCTCTGTCAGGCAGCGGCAGACATAGCTCTCCTTATAAATGATCGCAAGGCCACCGCCTCTGCCCAGTGGTCGATCAACCCGTGCTATCTGGTATCCCGGGATAATGGCCTGTGCCAAATCCGGCTGGGAATCTTGATTTAACCATGTCTCGGTCAAAAAGATCACATCCGGTGTATATTCATCTAAAAGCAAGGAGATTTCTAAGCAATGTTTCACTAGAGACCTGCAATTGAGCAGAAGAATGGAGTAGTCCTTTACCTCAGATCTGGTAGCGGTAGTGGTGATTAGCTCTGATTTGCAGTGCATGCAGCAGCGAGAAATCTCCAAGGGATGTCGGGAAAGGCCACAGCAGGATGAGACCGGTGGGCGCAGCCGATGTAAACGGCTTGAGCTGTATACTCGCCTCATTCCGCCAGACCAACCAGGGGACGTGGCCCCTGGGCCCGGCCGGGAGCGGCCGGGCGCAGACGGGCTTGCCTTAGGCGCGCCTTTGGCGCGCAAACGTCGCGCCCGCTGCGCTCGTCCGCTGCGCGTTCGATGGAAGCACATGATTTGTAGTGTGGGAGGAGATGAAAGAGGGCGTGGCCTCGGTAAGAAGGCGTGGCCTCGGCGCTCGCCAAGTGGCATCAGGGGGTGAAGTTTGCTCGGTCTCCTCCCGCAGCAGCGTTCAGTCAGCTGCGCGGGGAACCAAGATCAGCTGGTGAGTAAGTTTTTAAAATTGCCAATGCAAGTGCAAACAAACAGTTCGGTGATTTTAAAAAAGGACCCTCTGGTCACGCTCCCGGCTTCCGCCTCAGGAGGTTTCAGTGTAGCAGGACCGGCGCTTGTAATCAGCGCCTATATAGATGCGCGATGAAAAAGGGGGCGTGGCCTCGGTAAGGGGGCGTGGCCTCGGCGCTCGCCAAGTGGCGTCAGGGGGTGAAGTTTGCTCGGTCTCCTCCCGCAGCAGCGTTCAGTCAGCTGCGCGGGGAACCAAGATCAGCTGGTGAGTAAGTTTTTAAAATTGCCAATGCAAGTGCAAACAAACAGTTCAGTGATTTTAAAAAAGGACCCTCTGGTCACGCTCCCGGCTTCCGCCTCAGGAGGTTTCAGTGTAGCAGGACCGGCGCTTGTAATCAGCGCCTATATAGATGCGCGATGAAAAAGGGGGCGTGGCCTCGGTAACGGGGCGTGGCCTCGGCGCTCGCCAAGTGGCGTCAGGGGGTGAAGTTTGCTCGGTCTCCTCCCGCAGCAGCGTTCAGTCAGCTGCGCGGGGAACCAAGATCAGCTGGTGAGTAAGTTTTTAAAATTGCCAATGCAAGTGCAAACAAACAGTTCAGTGATTTTAAAAAAGGACCCTCTGGTCACGCTCCCGGCTTCCGCCTCAGGAGGTTTCAGTGTAGGGAAGGGAGTGCCTCACAGAGTACTTGAAGGGCTGCTAAGTGATCAGGGCTGGTGTCTGCCTTACAGCAAGTCTGAGAGAGGCGGGGGGACATCACTTGAAGTCTGCAATTTCTGCTGGGGAAGCTGAGGATCTACCTAGTGCCAAGAAACATTCCTGCCTTGTCCTTCAGGAGGAGAGAATGTCCAGGAGGAGAATGCCAGCATTTTTCTAGTTTGAGTCACACCCAGAAAAAGAAGATGGCCTTAGAGAGTGAAGCGAGGAGCAACCCTGCTGCACATAATCTCCAGGTCTTTCTCCATGGTGCCTGAGAAGCAGAAAGGATTATGTACCTCTGTACATCGTTGTGAGGCGGGCTGCATCCACCCTACCGTCTGTATTGCCCAGGTTGGAGCTGCAACTGCCTGCCATTTGCATTGGTCAGAGGGGGGCTACATTTACCTGGCTGTGTTTATTGGCCCAGTTCGGGTCTGTAACGTGCTGCTAAGTGCAATGGCCTGGGGTTGACTGCACCTGGTTTGCCACCTGTATTGTCCCAGAACAGGGCAGCAGCTGCCTGAATATGTGTACCAGCCAGGGGTGGTCTGCAGCTGTACCATCACATACATCAGCCCAGGTTTGGCAACAACTGCCTTCCCATGCATCCTTGTAGACCTAGAAGTGGACTATGACTGCCAAAAACACCGTAGCCCACTGAGCAACATCCAAACATTTAGGGCTTCTGCTTTCGGTGAAGACTCGAGCTGATCTCTGGCTGCCTTTCCTAAGGCGGCATGCGATAATTGCCTGTTTATGCATTTGACTTGTAGAGAAACGTTATCTGCACCTGATTCTTACTCATGCTACTACTGTTGCTTGCTTGGGAACAATCGAGGTAGGGTCACCTTATTGGGAGAATGCACGGAGAGGAGTGACGGGGTATAGCCCTCACAAGGGAGTTGTGATCAGGGGTATCACCCTGTTTTCTCATTTGAATTGTCTATTATTGAGTGCAGTGCAGGTGTTCTTTTCGTCCTGCGTCCTGCTGCCTGGAAGCCCTGCAAAACTTACTTTCTGCTGCTGCTGGCCCTAACGACCCTTGCTGACCCGTAGTCCTCCCGCCCCCGCAACTACATCCAAGCAGCCGCCGAGGTGAGGACTACCTTTCCCAGGGGGCAAATCGGCGGCCACGTCACACACGCGCCCGGAGGCGCCTTAAATCGTGCTCCCTATCGGTGGAGCGGGTGTTCTTTTCGTCCTGCGTCCTGCTACCTGGGAGCCCTGCAAAACTTACTTTCTGCTGCTGCTGGCCCTAACAACCGTTGCTGACCCGTAGTCCTCCCGCCGCTACAACTACATCCAAGCGGCCGCCGAGAGGAGGACTACCTTTCCCAGGGGGCAAAGCGGCGGCCACGTCACACACGCGCCCGGAGGCGCCTTAAATCGTGCTCCCTATCGGTGGAGCGGGTGTTCTTTTCGTCCTGCGTCCTGCTGCCTGGGAGCCCTGCAAAACTTACTTTCTGCTGCTGCTGGCCCTAACAACCGTTGCTGACCCGTAGTCCTCCCGCCGCTGCAACTACATCCAAGCGGCCGCCGAGAGGAGGACTACCTTTCCCAGGGGGCAAAGTGGCGGCCACATCACACACGCGCCCAGGGGCGCCTTAAATCGTGCTCCCTATCGGTGGAGCGGGTGTTCTTTTAGTCCTGCGTCCTGCTGCCTGGGAGCCCTGCAAAACTTACTTTCTGCTGCTGCTGGCCCTAACGGCCCTTGCTGACCCGTAGTCCTCCCGCCGCCGCAACTACTTCCAAGCGGCCGCCGAGGTGAGGACTACTTTTCCCAGGGGGCAAAGCGGCGGCCACGTCACACACGTGCCCGGAGGGGCCTTAAATCGTGCTCCCTATAGGTGGAGCGGGTGTTCTTTTCGTCCTGCGTCCTGCTGCCTGGGAGCCCTGCAAAACTTACTTTCTGCTGCTGCTGGCCCTAACGACCCTTGCTGACCCGTAGTCCTCCCGCCACCGCAACTGCATTCAAGCGGCCGCCGAGAAGAGGACTACCTTTCCCAGGGGGCAAAGCGGCGGCCACGTCACACACGCTCCCGGAGGCACCTTAAATCGTGCTCCCTATAGGTGGAGCGGGTGTTCTTTTCGTCCTGCGTCCTGCTGCCTGGGAGCCCTGCAAAACTTACTTTCTGCTGCTGCTGGCCCTAACAACCCTTGCTGACTCGTAGTCCTCCCGCCGCCGCAACTACATCCAAGCGGCCGCCGAGAGGAGGACTACCTTTCCCAGGGGGCAAAGCGCCGGCCACGTCACACACGCGCCCGGAGGCGCCTTAAAACTTTCCTCCCTATCCGCGTCGCGGGAGCGCCGGGGCTAAGCCCGGGCAAAGGGCGGGCCCTCAGAGGCCTGAGGAGACTGGACTGGGTCATAGACTTTGGTCTTGAAGGGAAGACCCGTACGCAGGTATTCTCTGTCAGCTCCTATTTTAAATATTAGTTGCAGGTAATGAGCGCTGATCGCTTCAGGCCTGTTCTGTAATAATAACCTTTTAGACTGTGTGTGGAACTAAGCTGGTATGATGTGTAAAGTAAGCATGGGCGAATTTTGCGTATCTGGCGTTCGCGAATTTTGCAAATTTCCGAATTCGCAATCCGCAAAATCCACAAATTCTCGCGAATTTGCCGATTTTTTTTTGTGTTCGCAAGGATTTCTGCCAGTTCGGGAGGATTTTGTACCAGTTCGCAATTGCGAACTTACATGTCGGCTCGCAACGGTCGTGATGATGTTGTTTCTACGTCTGGTTCATCATCACAGGTTCCCAGCACCCTCTGTTTCACCCCTGCCACCCTCTGTTTCACCCATGCCACCCTCTGGTACATCAATGCCACCCTCTGGTTCATCATCACTGCAGATTATGGGGGGAAAAAGCAAGCACACCTGCCCTGATTCAACTGACATGAATTAATTTGGGGTTGATTTATTAATGTGTCACTGTTTTAAAATTCCAGTCTGGCACCTGCTTTCTTATCTGTAATTTGCTTTCTGTTGCAGTGCAATTTTTTTTTTCCAGGACCTTTGTGGCCTACTTGTAGCGATTCTATGATCCGGCTGTGAGGGTCAGAGCAGGGTCATACAATTGTTGCAACTAGCAACTGAACTCTGGAGGGGCCCCAGTCAGAAAGCACTACAGGGAATGGTTACTAATTATGAATTTGAACTTTTGCACCTGCTGAGTGCTACTGCTTTCAGTTTAGAAAAACTTGTTTTTCTGCAGACCAGCATTACAGCAACTGTAATGCCCCAAACAAGCTTACTTGTGAAAGTTGATTTCTAATCCAAAAGTGATCCAAAGAAAGTCAAAAGGCCTCAAATCCAAAAAAGTGCAGGCAAATGTCAACCTGAGGAGTTATTCTCATAAAAATCATCATTTTCAGAAGGTTTATGCTGCTTGCTCGTGGATTTCTTGTGCAGAATTGCAATTTTTGTAATTTCGCGAGTGCGAGATTGTTGAGTGAGGTAGTGTGGCTCACTGGTTAGAGGCGGCAGACCCGAGAGCAGAGGACGGCCCGGGACCAGGGTTCGATTCCTGGCGCGGCAGGTTTCTGGACTAGGGTCAGCGGACTCGATAATTCTCTCGCCTCGGTGCCCACTCTGATCAGCGATCACACTCGGCAACTCTGGGCATTAGCTTGCCTCATCCTCACTAACGGCCCCACCAGACCGCCGGGGATGCCTGGCCTCACCCTGGAGATACCCATTAAGGGACCATCTCTCAGGGAAGCCAGGAATGGTTTTGCAGCGGTCGAAGCGCCTTGGGACCCTCCGGGTAAGTAGTGCGCTATATAAATGCCTATACATTTACATTTTACATTTACATTTACATTTGCTGCCCGCCGCACCTACATGTTCTCAATTGCGAACTTACACTGCACGCCGCAAAATTGTATCACCAAGAAAAAAAAATCCGCTGCGTGCGAATTTTCGGATTTTCGGTAAATTCGTGAGCGTTCGCGGATTGCGAATTTACCAAAAATCCGCAAAATCCGCGAGCGGAACGGATTTACCGCCCATGCTTAGTCTAAAGATAAAAAAGACAAAAGTGATAAAATTGTTTCTGGGCTAGGTCCCATGGATAATTATCTGATTAAGAAGATAAACCAGATCAATAACGATAGAAGGGCTTCCCTAGGCCAGGGGAGTCCTAGATCGATACAGGATGAGGTGTCACTGTTAGTGGCGGACACACCCATGCCCAACAATCCCCGTACTGCTCCTGGGAAAGTTGTGACGGCCATAGCCCAGGTGCATGCTGAAAGATTTGATGACTGGCCAGATATCCCTATTGTGGAAATAGAACATGCCTCGTCTCCCCCACGTTCTGCTAGAATAGTCAAAAAAGCAAAACCAAGACGAAGGGGGAAGCATAATCAAAAAAAAGCAGATATATCTAACCCTAAATGGGGTCCTCCTCTGGACTCAATGACAGACAAACGATCCTCTTTGGGGCACATAGGGGCAGTACCATCGCCAACCCAAACACATACTATTGCAGAACACACTGGGCTAGTAAACGCTGGAGACAGGGAGGATAAAGGGGAAGCGTCAGAATATTCTAGCACTGAGGTTTCCCTGTTGAGTACTCCCATTAGTACTCGTGCGTCCTTGTCGAGTCCGTATAATAGTTATGATGATGAAGGGTTATCAAATTCCCCTAGATTCTCTGCTGTATCTTCTCCCAATATAAACCACATGTCACCACCCAACGCCAAAATACAAAAAAAAAGAGGGGGTTGCCCATTAAAGACCCAGCAAGCCAAAATACAGAAGAGGAGCTCTACTTCAACATTGGTTGACGTGGTCTATTCACTGACTCCTCCTATGGTCCCTTTAACGACAACTCATTGTTCTTCTAGTGAGGGCGGCCTCCTGGGAAAAATTGAAAGTCTGGTAAAATCACTAATACAGCCTCTGTTAGAAAAGATAAATCTGTGTAACACTCACCTAGACCTGATTGATACAAAGGTAGAAAAAAAACACTTTTATTAATAGATCTGGCCAAGGGGGTAAATATCATAAAATCTAGAGGAACATCTGCCACAATGACGACAGTAATTAAACAAGTCCCACCATGTCCCACTCCCTCTATAAAATCAAATCAAGGTGGGAAGAAGCCAACCGGTTCCTCCCCGAAAAAAGTTCAGCCACCCCCTTTGTTGAAAAAGAAGCCCTTGCCTGAAATTCAAACCTTAAGTAAAGCAGGCGTCCAAGGGGGGGAAAATTTGATTGTGGAAGAAAGGGCAGAGCCTTCGCAAAATAAGGCTATTAAGGAGAATGGGACAGGGAATTTCCATAATACAAATTGGCATTCACACAGAATAGTTGATTTACCGCCAGAAGCTGCTCCTTACGCAAGATACACAGGGGAGTTAGAGTGAAGGGCCTTGTGCGTGATGCATGCCAGCTAGAAGTGAATCCTCGCCTTGAAGGGGAGCCAGTTTAACGCTTTCAAGTGAGGAATGATGTGATCGAATTTTTTTGAGCCTGTAAGTAGTCTGGCGGCTGCGTTGAGGCAGGCTTTTAAGGGTGTCAGCGAGATCTTAAGTAAGCCAGATAGGGTGGAGCAACCGTATTCCAGTCGAGAGATGACTAATGATTGGACAGCGAGTTTGAGGTCCGAAGTGTCTAGAAAGGGTTTCAATTTCCATAGGTAGCTCAGGTGGAATCTGGCCGATTTCACCATTGTGTTGATGTGGTCTCGCATATTTAGGTTATAATCCAAGGTGGTTCCCAGAGATTTGGCACAATGGTCGGGGAACAGTTTAAGGCTGTGATGGCTTTAATCTATGTCTGGATGTCGGGGTTGTTCTTGGGTGGGGAGATTAGAGGGAACTCAGTTTTCTTGCCATTAAGTTTTAGTTGATTGGAGGAGAGCCATCTGACGGTCAGCTTCAGGGCTTCATTCAGGGTGAGGATCTCTGCCAGAGATGAGATTTGTATGTAAATCTGAGTGTCATCAGCGTACATATGAAAGGAGATATTTGCATTGCGCAAGACTTCGGCAAGAGGTTCCAGATAGAGATTGAAGAGGGTAGGGGACAATGTTGATCCCTGAGGGACACCCACCGTGACCGCGGAGGGAGCGGACAGTTCGCTATTGACTAGAACTCTTTGAGATTGGTTCTGGCGGTAGGATCTGAACCAGTCGCTTAAGATGAGGACATTGCTAGGTCAGGCCTTCCCTTTTGTCTGCCCCTGTTTATTGCTTCAGAGATGCTCCTGACAATCAGGGGCCAAAACCATGCAAATCACTGCACTCATGTTGTGAGTGCTACCCTTTGGAGGAAGCCCCTTTGCTACCTGCTGTGATAAACACCACTTCACTCAAAGGCTATCGGGGGAGCAGCCTGAGAAGGAGACATGAAAAGAGAAACACCCAAAACTGGCTTTAAAGTTTGAAACAGTGGTTACACATCGTCAGTGTAGAAAGTGCTTAAAAGATGTGATCAAAAACACCCCACTGTATTCCAGTTCAGCAGTCCTCATGATGAGGGAAGGGAGTGCCTCACAGAGTACTTGAAGGGCTGCTAAGTGATCAGGGCTGGTGTCTGCCTTACAGCAAGTCTGAGAGAGGCGGGGGGACATCACTTGAATTCTGCAATTTCTGCTGGGGAAGCTGAGGATCTACCTAGTGCCCAGAAACATTCCTGCCTTGTCCTTCAGGAGGAGAGAATGTCCAGGAGGAGAATGCCAGCATTTTTTCTAGTTTGAGTCACACCCAGAAAAAGAAGATGGCCTTAGAGAGTAAAGCGAGGAGCAACCCTGCTGCACATAATCTCCAGGTCTTTCTCCATGGTGCCTGAGAAGCAGAAAGGATTATGTACCTCTGTACATCGTTGTGAGGCGGGCTGCATCCACCCTACCGTCTGTATTGCCCAGGTTGGAGCTGCAACTGCCTGCCATTTGCATTGGTCAGAGGGGGGCTACATTTACCTGGCTGTGTTTATTGGCCCAGTTCGGGTCTGTAACGTGCTGCTAAGTGCAATGGCCTGGGGTTGACTGCACCTGGTTTGCCACCTGTATTGTCCCAGAACAGGGCAGCAGCTGCCTGAATATGTGTACCAGCCAGGGGTGGTCTGCAGGTGTACCATCACATACATCAGCCCAGGTTTGGCAACAACTGCCTTCCCATGCATCCTTGTAGACCTAGAAGTGGACTATGACTGCCAAAAACACCGTAGCCCACTGAGCAACATCCAAACGTTTAGGGCTTCTGCTTTCGGTGAAGACTCGAGCTGATCTCTGGCTGCCTTTCCTAAGGCGGCATGCGATAATTGCCTGTTTGTGCATTTGACTTGTAGAGAAACATTATCTGCACCTGATTCTTACTCATGCTACTACTGTTGCTTGCTTGGGAACAATCGAGGTAGGGTCACCTTATTGGGAGAATGCACGGAGAGGAGTGACGGGGTATAGCCCTCACAAGGGAGTTGTGATCAGGGGTATCACCCTGTTTTCTCATTTGAATTGTCTATTATTGAGTGCAGTGCAGGTGTTCTTTTCGTCCTGCGTCCTGCTGCCTGGGAGCCCTGCAAAACTTACTTTCTGCTGCTGCTGGCCCTAACGACCCTTGCTGACCCGTAGTCCTCCCGCCGCCGCAACTACATCCAAGCAGCCACCGAGGTGAGGACTACCTTTCCCAGGGGGCAAAGCGGCGGCCACGTCACACATGCGCCCGGAGGCGCCTTAAATCGTGCTCCCTATCGGTGGAGCGGGTGTTCTTTTCGTCCTGCGTCCTGCTACCTGGGAGCCCTGCAAAACTTACTTTCTGCTGCTGCTGGCCCTAACAACCGTTGCGGACCCGTAGTCCTCCCGCCGCTGCAACTACATCCAAGCGGCCGCCGAGAGGAGGACTACCTTTCCCAGGGGGCAAAGCGGCGGCCACGTCACACACGCGCCCGGAGGTGCCTTAAATCGTGCTCCCTATCGGTGGAGCGGGTGTTCTTTTCGTCCTTGCGTCCTGCTGCCTGGGAGCCCTGCAAAACTTACTTTCTGCTGCTGCTGGCCCTAACAACCGTTGCTGACCCGTAGTCCTCCCGCCGCTGCAACTACATCCAAGCGGCCGCCGAGAGGAGGACTACCTTTCCCAGGGGGCAAAGTGGCGGCCACATCACACACGCGCCCGGAGGCGCATTAAATCGTGCTCCCTATCGGTGGAGCGGGTGTTCTTTTCGTCCTGCGTCCTGCTGCCTGGGAGCCCTGCAAAACTTACTTTCTGCTGCTGCTGGCCCTAACGACCCTTGCTGACCCGTAGTCCTCCCGCCGCCGCAACTACATCCAAGCGGCCGCCGAGAAGAGGACTACCTTTCCCAGGGGGCAAAGCGGCGGCCACGTCACACACGCTCCCGGAGGCACCTTAAATCGTGCTCCCTATAGGTGGAGCGGGTGTTCTTTTTGTCCTGCGTCCTGCTGCCTGGGAGCCCTGCAAAACTTACTTTCTGCTGCTGCTGGCCCTAACAACCCTTGCTGACCCGTAGTCCTCCCGCCGCCGCAACTACATCCAAGCGGCCGCCGAGAGGAGGACTACCTTTCCCAGGGGGCAAAGCGCCGGCCACGTCACACACGCGCCCGGAGGCGCCTTAAAACTTTCCTCCCTAACCGCGTCGCGGGAGCGCCGGGGCTAAGCCCGGGCAAAGGGCGGGCCCTCCGAGGCCTGAGGAGACTGGACTGGGTCATAGACTTTGGTCTTGAAGGGAAGACCCGTACGCAGGTATTCTCTGTGAGCTCCTATTTTAAATATTAGTTGCAGGTAATAAGCGCTGATCGCTTCAGGCCTGTTCTGTTATAATAACCTTTTAGACTGTGTGTGGAATTAAGCTGGTATGATGTGTAAAGTAAGCATGGGCGAATTTTGCGAATCTGGCGTTCGCGAATTTTGCGAATTTCCGAATTCGCAATCCGCAAAATCCGTAAATTCGCGCAAATTTGCCGATTTTTTTTGTGTTCGCAAGGATTTCTTCCAGTTCGGGAGGATTTTGTACCAGTTCGCAATTGCGAACTTACATGTCGGCTCGCAACGGTCGTGATTATGTTGTTTCTACGTCTGGTTCATCATCACAGGTTCCCAGCACCCTCTGTTTCACCCCTGCCACCCTCTGTTTCACCCATGCCACCCTCTGGTACATCAATGCCACCCTCTGGTTCATCATCACTGCAGATTATGGGGGGAAAAAGCAAGCACACCTGCCCTGATTCAACTGACATGAATTAATTTGGGGTTGATTTATTAATGTGTCACTGTTTTAAAATTCCAGTCTGGCACCTGCTTCCTTATCTGTAATTTGCTTTCTGTTGCAGTGCAATTTTTTTTTCCAGGACCTTTGTGGCCTACTTGTAGCGATTCTATGATCCGGCTGTGAGGGTCAGAGCAGGGTCATACAATTGTTGCAATTAGCAACTGAACTCTGGAGGGGCCCCAGTCAGAAAGCACTACAGGGAATGGTTACTAATGATGAATTTGAACTTTTGCACCTGCTGAGTGCTACTGCTTTCAGTTTAGAAAAACTTGTTTTTCTGCAGAACAGCATTACAGCAACTGTAATGCCCCAAACAAGCTTACTTGTGAAAGTTGATTTCTAATCCAAAAGTGATCCAAAGAAAGTCAAAAGGCCTCAAATCCAAAAAAGTGCAGGCAAATGTCAACCTGAGGAGTTATTCTCATAAAAATCATCATTTTCAGAAGGTTTATGCTGCTTGCTCGTGGATTTCTTGTGCAGAATTGCAATTTTTGTAATTTCGCGAGTGCGAGATTGTTGAGTGAGGTAGTGTGGCTCACTGGTTAGAGGTGGCAGACCCGAGAGCAGAGGACGGCCCGGGACCAGGGTTCGATTCCCGGCGCGGCAGGTTTCTGGACTAGGGTCAGCGGACTCGATAATTCTCTCGCCTCGGTGCCCACTCTGATCAGCGATCACACTCAGCAACTCTGGGGATTAGCTTGCCTCATCCTCACTAACGGCCCCACCAGACCGCCGGGGATGCCTGGCCTCACCCTGGAGATACCCATTAAGGGACCATCTCTGAGGGAAGCCAGGAATGGTTTCGCAGCGGTCGAAGCGCCTTGGGACCCTCCGGGTAAGTAGTGCGCTATATAAATGCCTATACATTTACATTTTACATTTACATTTACATTTGCTGCCCGCCGCACCTACATGTTCGCAATTGCGAACTTACACTGCACGCCGCAAAATTGTATCACCAAGAAAAAAAAATCCGCTGCGTGCGAATTTTCGGATTTTCGGTAGATTCGTGAGCGTTCGCGGATTGCGAATTTACCAAAAATCCGCAAAATCCGCGAGCGGAACGGATTTACCGCCCATGCTTAGTCTAAAGATAAAAAAGACAAAAGTGATAAAATTGTTTCTGGGCTAGGTCCCATGGATAATTATCTGATTAAGAAGATAAACCAGATCAATAACGATAGAAGGGCTTCCCTAGGCCAGGGGAGTCCTAGATCGATACAGGAGGAGGTGTCACTGTTAGTGGCGGACACACCCATGCCCAACAATCCCCGTACTGCTCCTGGGAAAGTTGTGACGGCCATAGCCCAGGTGCATGCTGAAAGATTTGATGACTGGCCAGATATCCCTATTGTGGAAATAGAACATGCCTCGTCTCCCCCACGTTCTGCTAGAATAGTCAAAAAAGCAAAACCAAGATGAAGGGGGAAGCATAATCAAAAAAAAGCAGATATATCTAACCCTAAATGGGGTCCTCCTCTGGGCTCAATGACAGACAAACGATCCTCTTTGGGGCACATAGGGGCAGTACCATCGCCAACCCAAACACATACTATTGCAGAACACACTGGGCTAGTAAACACTGGAGACAGGGAGGATAAAGGGGAAGCGTCAGAATATTCTAGCACTGAGGTTTCCCTGTTGAGTACTCCCATTAGTACTCGTGCGTCCTTGTCGAGTCCGTATAATAGTTATGATGATGAAGGGTTGTCAAATTCCCCTAGATTCTCTGCTGTATCTTCTCCCAATATAAACCACATGTCACCACCCAACGCCAAAATACAAAAAAAAAGAGGGGGTTGCCCATTAAAGACCCGGCAAGCCAAAATACAGAAGAGCAGCTCTACTTCAACATTGGTTGACGTGGTCTATTCACTGACTCCTCCTATGGTCCCTTTAACGACAACTCATTGTTCTTCTAGTGAGGGCGGCCTCCTGGGAAAAATTGAAAGTCTGGTAAAATCACTAATACAGCCTCTGTTAGAAAAGATAAATCTGTGTAACACTCACCTAGACCTGATTGATACAAAGGTAGAAAAAAACACTTTTAAATAATAGATCTGGCCAAGGGGGTAAATATCATAAAATCTAGAGGAACATCTGCCACAATGACGACAGTAATTAAACAAGTCCCACCATGTCCCACTCCCTCTATAAAATCAAATCAAGGTGGGAAGAAGCCAACCGGTTCCTCCCCGAAAAAAGTTCAGCCACCCCCTTTGTTGAAAAAGAAGCCTGTGCCTGAAATTCAAACCTTAAGTAAAGCAGGCGTCCAAGGGGGGGAAAATTTGATTGTGGAAGAAAGGGCAGAGCCTTCGCAAAATAAGGCTATTAAGCAGAATGGGACAGGGAATTTCCATAATACAAATTGGCATTCACACAGAATAGTTGATTTACCGCCAGAAGCTGCTCCTTACGCAAGATACACAGGGGAGTTAGAGTGAAGGGCCTTGTGCGTGATGCATGCCAGCTAGAAGTGAATCCTCGCCTTGAAGGGGAGCCAGTTTAACGCTTTCAAGTGAGGAATGATGTGATCGAATTTTTTTGAGCCTGTAAGTAGTCTGGCGGCTGCGTTGAGGCAGGCTTTTAAGGGTGTCAGCGAGATCTTAAGTAAGCCAGATAGGGTGGAGCAACCGTATTCCAGTCGAGAGATGACTAATGATTGGACAGCGAGTTTGAGGTCCGAAGTGTCTAGAAAGGGTTTCAATTCCCATAGGTAGCTCAGGTGGAATCTGGCCGATTTCACCATTGTGTTGATGTGGTCTCGCATATTTAGGTTATAATCCAAGGTGGTTCCCAGAGATTTGGCACAATGGTCGGGGAACAGTTTAAGGCTGTGATGGCTTTAATCTGACACAAAGGTAGAAAAAAACACTTTTAAATAATAGATCTGGCCAAGGGGGTAAATATCATAAAATCTAGAGGAACATCTGCCACAATGACGACAGTAATTAAACAAGTCCCACCATGTCCCACTCCCTCTATAAAATCAAATCAAGGTGGGAAGAAGCCAACCGGTTCCTCCCCGAAAAAAGTTCAGCCACCCCCTTTGTTGAAAAAGAAGCCTGTGCCTGAAATTCAAACCTTAAGTAAAGCAGGCGTCCAAGGGGGGGAAAATTTGATTGTGGAAGAAAGGGCAGAGCCTTCGCAAAATAAGGCTATTAAGCAGAATGGGACAGGGAATTTCCATAATACAAATTGGCATTCACACAGAATAGTTGATTTACCGCCAGAAGCTGCTCCTTACGCAAGATACACAGGGGAGTTAGAGTGAAGGGCCTTGTGCGTGATGCATGCCAGCTAGAAGTGAATCCTCGCCTTGAAGGGGAGCCAGTTTAACGCTTTCAAGTGAGGAATGATGTGCTCGAATTTTTTTGAGCCTGTAAGTAGTCTGGCGGCTGCGTTGAGGCAGGCTTTTAAGGGTGTCAGCGAGATCTTAAGTAAGCCAGATAGGGTGGAGCAACCGTATTCCAGTCGAGAGATGACTAATGATTGGACAGCGAGTTTGAGGTCCGAAGTGTCTAGAAAGGGTTTCAATTCCCATAGGTAGCTCAGGTGGAATCTGGCCGATTTCACCATTGTGTTGATGTGGTCTCGCATATTTAGGTTATAATCCAAGGTGGTTCCCAGAGATTTGGCACAATGGTCGGGGAACAGTTTAAGGCTGTGATGGCTTTAATCTATGTCTGGATGTCGGGGTTGTTCTTGGGTGGGGAGATTAGAGGGAACTCAGTTTTCTTGCCATTAAGTTTTAGTTGATTGGAGGAGAGCCATCTGACGGTCAGCTTCAGGGCTTCATTCAGGGTGAGGATCTCTGCCAGAGATGAGATTTGTATGTAAATCTGAGTGTCATCAGCGTACATATGAAAGGAGATATTTGCATTGCGCAAGACTTCGGCAAGAGGTTCCAGATAGAGATTGAAGAGGGTAGGGGACAATGTTGATCCCTGAGGGACACCCACCGTGACCGCGGAGGGAGCGGACAGTTCGCTATTGACTAGAACTCTTTGAGATTGGTTCTGGCGGTAGGATCTGAACCAGTCGCTTAAGATGAGGACATTGCTAGGTCAGGCCTTCCCGTTTGTCTACCCCTGTTTATTGCTTCAGAGATGCTCCTGACAATCAGGGGCCAAAACCATGCAAATCACTGCACTCATGTTGTGAGTGCTACCCTTTGGAGGAAGCCCCTTTGCTACCTGCTGTGATAAACACCACTTCACTCAAAGGCTATCGGGGGAGCAGCCTGAGAAGGAGACATGAAAAGAGAAACACCCAAAACTGGCTTTAAAGTTTGAAACAGTGGTTACACATCGTCAGTGTAGAAAGTGCTTAAAAAATGTGATCAAAAACACCCCACTGTATTCCAGTTCAGCAGTCCTCATGATGAGGGAAGGGAGTGCCTCACAGAGTACTTGAAGGGCTGCTAAGTGATCAGGGCTGGTGTCTGCCTTACAGCAAGTCTGAGAGAGGCGGGGGGACATCACTTGAATTCTGCAATTTCTGCTGGGGAAGCTGAGGATCTACCTAGTGCCCAGAAACATTCCTGCCTTGTCCTTCAGGAGGAGAGAATGTCCAGGAGGAGAATGCCAGCATTTTTCTAGTTTGAGTCACACCCAGAAAAAGAAGATGGCCTTAGAGAGTAAAGCAAGGAGCAACCCTGCTGCACATAATCTCCAGGTCTTTCTCCATGGTGCCTGAGAAGCAGAAAGGATTATGTACCTCTGTACATCGTTGTGAGGCGGGCTGCATCCACCCTACCGTCTGTATTGCCCAGGTTGGAGCTGCAACTGCCTGCCATTTGCATTGGTCAGAGGGGGGCTACATTTACCTGGCTGTGTTTATTGGCCCAGTTCGGGTCTGTAACGTGCTGCTAAGTGCAATGGCCTGGGGTTGACTGCACCTGGTTGGCCACCTGTATTGTCCCAGAACAGGGCAGCAGCTGCCTGAATATGTGTACCAGCCAGGGGTGGTCTGCAGCTGTACCATCACATACATCAGCCCAGGTTTGGCAACAACTGCCTTCCCATGCATCCTTGTAGACCTAGAAGTGGACTATGACTGCCAAAAACACCGTAGCCCACTGAGCAACATCCAAACGTTTAGGGCTTCTGCTTTCGGTGAAGACTCAAGCTGATCTCTGGCTGCCTTTCCTAAGGCGGCATGCGATAATTGCCTGTTTGTGCATTTGACTTGTAGAGAAACGTTATCTGCACCTGATTCTTACTCATGCTACTACTGTTGCTTGCTTGGGAACAATCGAGGTAGGGTCACCTTATTGGGAGAATGCACGGAGAGGAGTGACGGGGTATAGCCCTCACAAGGGAGTTGTGATCAGGGGTATCACCCTGTTTTCTCATTTGAATTGTCTATTATTGAGTGCAGTGCAGGTGTTCTTTTCATCCTGCGTCCTGCTGCCTGGGAGCCCTGCAAAACTTACTTTCTGCTGCTGCTGGCCCTAACGACCCTTGCTGACCCGTAGTCCTCCCGCCGCCGCAACTACATCAAGCAGCCGCCGAGGTGAGGACTACCTTTCCCAGGGGGCAAAGCGGCGGCCACGTCACACATGCGCCCGGAGGCGCCTTAAATCGTGCTCCCTATCGGTGGAGCGGGTGTTCTTTTCGTCCTGCGTCCTGCTACCTGGGAGCCCTGCAAAACTTACTTTCTGCTGCTGCTGGCCCTAACAACCGTTGCTGACCTGTAGTCCTCCCGCCGCTGCAACTACATCCAAGCGGCCGCCGAGAGGAGGACTACCTTTCCCAGGGGGCAAAGCGGCGGCAACGTCACACACGCGCCCGGAGGTGCCTTAAATCGTGCTCCCTATCGGTGGAGCGGGTGTTCTTTTCGTCCTGCGTCCTGCTGCCTGGGAGCCCTGCAAAACTTACTTTCTGCTGCAGCTGGCCCTAACAACCGTTGCTGACCCGTAGTCCTCCCGCCGCTGCAACTACATCCAAGCGGCCGCCGAGAGGAGGACTACATTTCCCAGGGGGCAAAGTGGCGGCCACATCACACACGCGCCCGGAGGCGCCTTAAATCGTGCTCCCTATCGGTGGAGCGGGTGTTCTTTTCGTCCTGCGTCCTGCTGCCTGGGAGCCCTGCAAAACTTACTTTCTGCTGCTGCTGGCCCTAACGACCCTTGCTGACCCGTAGTCCTCCCGCCGCCGCAACTACATCCAAGCGGCCGCCGAGGTGAGGACTACCTTTCCCAGGGGGCAAAGCGGCGGCCACGTCACACACGTGCCCGGAGGCGCCTTAAATCGTGCTCCCTATAGGTGGAGCGGGTGTTCTTTCAGTCCTGCGTCCTGCTGCCTGGGAGCCCTGCAAAACTTACTTTCTGCTGCTGCTGGCCCTAACGACCCTTGCTGACCCGTAGTCCTCCCACCACCGCAACTACATCCAAGCGGCCGCCGAGAAGAGGACTACCTTTCCCAGGGGGCAAAGCGGCGGCCACGTCACACACGCTCCCGGAGGCACCTTAAATCGTGCTCCCTATAGGTGGAGCGGGTGTTCTTTTCGTCCTGCGTCCTGCTGCCTGGGAGCCCTGCAAAACTTACTTTCTGCTGCTGCTGGCCCTAACAACCCTTGCTGACCCGTAGTCCTCCCGCCGCCGCAACTACATCTAAGCGGCCGCCGAGAGGAGGACTACCTTTCCCAGGGGGCAAAGCGCCGGCCACGTCACACACGCGCCCGGATGCGCCTTAAAACTTTCCTCCCTATCCGCGTCGCGGGAGCGCCGGGGCTAAGCCCGGGCAAAGGGCGGGCCCTCAGAGGCCTGAGGAGACTGGACTGGGTCATAGACTTTGGTCTTGAAGGGAAGACCCGTACGCAGGTATTCTCTGTGAGCTCCTATTTTAAATATTAGTTGCAGGTAATGAGCGCTGATCGCTTCAGGCCTGTTCTGTTATAATAACCTTTTAGACTGTGTGTGGAATTAAGCTGGTATGATGTGTAAAGTAAGCATGGGCGAATTTTGCAAATCTGGCGTTCGCGAATTTTGCGAATTTCCGAATTCGCAATCTGCAAAATCCGCAAATTCTCGCGAATTTGCCGATTTTTTTTTTGTGTTCGCAAGGATTTCTGCCAGTTCGGGAGGATTTTGTACCAGTTCGCAATTGCGAACTTACATGTCGGCTCGCAACGGTCGTGATTATGTTGTTTCTACGTCTGGTTCATCATCACAGGTTCCCAGCACCCTCTGTTTCACCCCTGCCACCCTCTGTTTCACCCATGCCACCCTCTGGTACATCAATGCCACCCTCTGGTTCATCATCACTGCAGATTATGGGGGGAAAAAGCAAGCACACCTGCCCTGATTCAACTGACATGAATTAATTTGGGGTTGATTTATTAATGTGTCACTGTTTTAAAATTCCAGTCTGGCACCTGCTTCCTTATCTGTATTTTGCTTTCTGTTGCAGTGCAATTTTTGTTTTTTCCAGGACCTTTGTGGCCTACTTGTAGCGATTCTATGATCCGGCTGTGAGGGTCAGAGCAGGGTCATACAATTGTTGCAATTAGCAACTGAACTCTGGAGGGGCCCCAGTCAGAAAGCACTACAGGGAATGGTTACTAATGATGAATTTGAACTTTTGCACCTGCTGAGTGCTACTGCTTTCAGTTTAGAAAAACTTGTTTTTCTGCAGAACAGTATTACAGCAACTGTAATGCCCCAAACAAGCTTACTTGTGAAAGTTGATTTCTAATCCAAAAGTGATCCAAAGAAAGTCAAAAGGCCTCAAATCCAAAAAAGTGCAGGCAAATGTCAACCTGAGGAGTTATTCTCATAAAAATCATCATTTTCAGAAGGTTTATGCTGCTTGCTCGTGGATTTCTTGTGCAGAATTGCAATTTTTGTAATTTCGCGAGTGCGAGATTGTTGAGTGAGGTAGTGTGGCTCACTGGTTAGAGGCGGCAGACCCGAGAGCAGAGGACGGCCCGGGACCAGGGTTCGATTCCCGGCGCGGCAGGTTTCTGGACTAGGGTCAGCGGACTCGATAATTCTCTCGCCTCGGTGCCCACTCTGATCAGCGATCACACTCGGCAACTCTGGGCATTAGCTTGCCTCATCCTCACTAACGGCCCCACCAGACCGCCGGGGATGCCTGGCCTCACCCTGGAGATACCCATTAAGGGACCATCTCTCAGGGAAGCCAGGAATGGTTTCGCAGCGGTCGAAGCGCCTTGGGACCCTCCGGGTAAGTAGTGCGCTATATAAATGCCTATACATTTACATTTTACATTTACATTTACATTTGCTGCCCGCCGCACCTACATGTTCGCAATTGCGAACTTACACTGCACGCCGCAAAATTGTATCACCAAGAAAAAAAAATCCGCTGCGTGCGAATTTGCGGATTTTCGGTAAATTCGTGAGCGTTCGCGGATTGCAAATTTACCAAAAATCTGCAAAATCCGCGAGCGGAACGGATTTACCGCCCTTGCTTAGTCTAAAGATAAAAAAGACAAAAGTGATAAAATTGTTTCTGGGCTAGGTCCCATGGATAATTATCTGATTAAGAAGATAAACCAGATCAATAACGATAGAAGGGCTTCCCTAGGCCAGGGGAGTCCTAGATCGATACAGGATGAGGTGTCACTGTTAGTGGCGGACACACCCATGCCCAACAATCCCCGTACTGCTCCTGGGAAAGTTGTGACGGCCATAGCCCAGGTGCATGCTGAAAGATTTGATGACTGGCCAGATATCCCTATTGTGGAAATAGAACATGCCTCGTCTCCCCCACGTTCTGCTAGAATAGTCAAAAAAGCAAAACCAAGACGAAGGGGGAAGCATAATCAAAAAAAAGCAGATATATCTAACCCTAAATGGGGTCCTCCTCTGGACTCAATGACAGACAAACGATCCTCTTTGGGGCACATAGGGGCAGTACCATCGCCAACCCAAACACATACTATTGCAGAACACACTGGGCTAGTAAACACTGGAGACAGGGAGGATAAAGGGGAAGCGTCAGAATATTCTAGCACTGAGGTTTCCCTGTTGAGTACTCCCATTAGTACTCGTGCGTCCTTGTCGAGTCCGTATAATAGTTATGATGATGAAGGGTTATCAAATTCCCCTAGATTCTCTGCTGTATCTTCTCCCAATATAAACCACATGTCACCACCCAACGCCAAAATACAAAAAAAAAGAGGGGGTTGCCCATTAAAGACCCGGCAAGCCAAAATACAGAAGAGGAGCTCTACTTCAACATTGGTTGACGTGGTCTATTCACTGACTCCTCCTATGGTCCCTTTAACGACAACTCATTGTTCTTCTAGTGAGGGCGGCCTCCTGGGAAAAATTGAAAGTCTGGTAAAATCACTAATACAGCCTCTGTTAGAAAAGATAAATCTGTGTAACACTCACCTAGACCTGATTGATACAAAGGTAGAAAAAAAACACTTTTATTAATAGATCTGGCCAAGGGGGTAAATATCATAAAATCTAGAGGAACATCTGCCACAATGACGACAGTAATTAAACAAGTCCCACCATGTCCCACTCCCTCTATAAAATCAAATCAAGGTGGGAAGAAGCCAACCGGTTCCTCCCCGAAAAAAGTTCAGCCACCCCCTTTGTTGAAAAAGAAGCCTGTGCCTGAAATTCAAACCTTAAGTAAAGCAGGCGTCCAAGAGGGGGGGGAAATTTGATTGTGGAAGAAAGGGCAGAGCCTTCGCAAAATAAGGCTATTAAGGAGAACGGGACAGGGAATTTCCATAATACAAATTGGCATTCACACAGAATAGTTGATTTACCGCCAGAAGCTGCTCCTTACGCAATAGTCATGGCGGGTGTCCCTGAGCTCCCTATGGGCACCAGGGAAGATCACCGAGCTTCAAGAAATAAAGTGACCAATTGGCTACGCAATAATAGACCCTTGCCTGCCCATATTAATGGGGAAATTCTGAATGTTAGGCATTCAACCTGGGTGGGCCCATGACCCAATGATAAGAAAGGGGATGTAATTATTGTAAATTTTAAAGATCATAGAGTTGTCAGGCATATTGGAGATTGGTATGATTCAAGAAGTAGCGATTCTACTTCCACTCATTATCTTAGCTACTTCTACCCTTATTTTCCAGTGAAACATTCTAAAAATAGGGACGCAGTAAGGCAGCCTGTAAGCAGGTCTGGCTTTAACCAATATGGATACAGTCAGACTCCTTTTTCCCAAACACAGAGAGCATTACATTTCCATCCAAGGCATTTTTATCCATCAACTCCAGGACCTAATTTTGGAAATAACTATTTTTGGGACAATAGAGGTTTTGCCTTACCTACTTATAATATACCAACCCATACTCGATTTGACGCCTTTTCAGGGCTTGAATATGTTGATTGACACAAGAAGGATACTCACCAGACCAAAATATTAGGAACAGGGGACTACACTGGTGATTTCAAGGGGAATCTAAAAGAACATATGTTCATAGGAACATAGGGTAATAAGGTTACCTTGCAACCAGAATTGGTCCCAAAAATGAACCATGGTGATATTGAAGAGGATCTTTGTAAGACCTTGAGCACCCCAGAGTTAAATGAGGGGGGTAATTGTGGAGGAGCAAGTTCCCCTTTTGAAAAGGTTTTGGGTAATATTTCCTTGGGTGATTTTGTAGCAAATGAGAATAGGAAATCCTGTACTCTCCTATTTTGGAACGTGGCAGGATCAAGGAATAAAATTAAAACCCCATCCTGGGAAACTGTCATAAATGGTCGGGATATTTTGGCCCTCCAAGAAACCTGGTCTATTGATCCAGTGTATATAAGCGGCTATAGAAGCTTTTTTACTCCGGCCGTGGGGGGTCAACATGGAAGAGCAAAGGGAGGCTTAATTACGTTCCTTTCAAACCAGCTCAAGTACGAGAAAGATCATTTTATCCCTAAATCTAGTTACTATCAAGTAATAACCCTAAGCACTATGAAGGGAATCAATGTAGTTATCATAAACTTTTACAATAATATTCTGAAAGATGAAATTCCCAATACTCTAAAAATGCTTAGTGATGATATACAATATGAAATTGACAAGAACAATAGGGAATTGATAATTTTATGGGGGGGGGATTTTAATTGTCCACTCTGCTCAAAGGGTAAACAGGGGATTTGGGGCCTAATGTTAGAGCAGGATATCAATCTGACAAATTTTGACCACTCATTGATCGGGGATTTACTAAATGAAATACTGTTCATGTACGACCTGGGATGCGCCAACGAAATAGCTCAAAAACCTACTCCCTTCGGGCCTACATTTATGGGTAGAGGGGCATTGTCCACTGATTTTATTATTACCTCAAATAGTTATAGTCATAAGAACATCATGAAGACGTGCTCTCTTTACGTACAGTCTCTGATGTGGCTTTGGGGAGGCAGAACGGGTACACTCTAAAATGGGGTAAGGTCATCCCAGAAATGTTCCTCCCGAAACTGCTGAACGTTTGCTCAGATAGTTTTGCAATTTGCCTAGGGGAGAAGTCTCATAGTGAGCAGATAATAGAGCACTTTAACATAATAGCTTCTGAAATTAAAAATAGTCAGCGGGTGGAGGCAAAGAAAAGGACAAAGGGCAATAAAAGTTGGTTTGACAACGCATGTACAAGGGACCTAACTGACTTAAAACACGCTATTCACAGGTCACCCCGAGACCCGCTAGAAATAAGAGGGTTGCGGAAAACATATAACGAGGCTTTAAAAAATAGAAAAATGCTATAAAAAAGGAGGCCCTAGAAGCCCTTTGCGAGGCTTCACAGTCGAAGGATGCATCTGCATTTTGGCGGGCGGTTAATACCCCTTTCCTCTTTGACAATCTCAAGGCCCGTATGGAGATAGCAATTACTGAGGAGGACTGGGTGGAGCATTTTTCAAACCTTTATAGATCCCAAGATGAATCTCACACTATAGATCCTTTTAAAATGGGTAATGGTGGATTGGGGGCTGAAAAATTGGTGATAACTCTGGAGGAAGTCATGATGGGTCTGAAAGCAAGGAAGGGAGGCAAGGCCGCAGGTCCTGATGGGATCCCAGCAGATCTATACAGAGCAAATATTGAGATCTGGGGCCCTATGCTGGTGCAACTTTTTAATGCAGCACTAGCTAGGGGTTTAAATCCTTCTTGGTTTACCTCGGTTATTGTACCGATATATAAGAAGGGAGACAGACGAAACTGCGCTTGTTGTAGGCCAATCTCCCTCCTTGACTCATCTGTAAAAATCCTTGGAAGAATCATCCTGGAAAGACTCCAGAACTGGGCGGAGGAGAATGAAATAATGAGCGACCTACAGTATGGATTCCAGAAGGGCATGGGAACCGTTGAACAATGTTTAAATTTAATGATTGTTCAACAAAAGTATACTAGGGTAAGAGGTGAATGTCTGTATCTTCAGTTTGTCGACCTTTCGTCCGCATTCGACTGTGTGTCACATACTAAATTGTGGGTAATCCTGAAAGGGCTGGGCATGGAAGATCCCATCATCTGCTTTCTGAGAGAATTATACTCAGGAGCTACAGCTTCAGTCCGATATAGTAGGAGGGGAGAATGTACTAGAAAATTCGGAGTGGGACGTGAAGTACGCCAGGGGTGTGTTCTGGCCCCTTTCCTATTTCTGATTTACATAAATCGACTTGAGCATTGTCTCCTGCAGGAGTGCAGGGATATGCCTAGGGCTGGTAAGAGATCTATCCCTGCACTCTTGTATGCGGATGATGCAGTCTTAATGACTCGTACTCCCTTGGTCCTACAAAAACTGATAATATCATTTGAGAAGTTCATGTTGAGTCTAGATCTAAAAATCAATTGTAGTAAAACTTTCTCCATGAACTGTGGCACAAGATCTGGAAAACAGATGAAAAGAATGTTTATAAATAACGTTCCTTTGGAAAATACCACTACATGCCCTTACCTGGGTATTTTGTTCCATGAATCTGGGGGTTGGACAAGTGCTGTAAAGGCCAGAACTCTTTTGTTCCAAAAAACAATAATGGCCATAAAGACTTTTATAAAAAAAGTTGGGTAAAAAAGCAATAAGAGAAATCTTGACTATATATAATGCCACATGTACATCGGTAGCCCTGTACGGCGCAGGTCTTTGGGGGTATTAAAATATAGAACCAATTCAAATAGCCGAAAATAAATTTATGAGGGACGTCCTAGCAGTACCACAAAGTGTTTCGACCTACATTTGCCATACTGAACTGGGTCAACCTCATATTTCGGATTTAATTAGAACACAACCCATCCTCTTGTGGCATAGGGTATGGACAACATACGAATGTGTCATGAATCGGGCTATGTTGCTGGACGTATTAAAAATGGAAAATGTGGGTAGATTTGATTGGCTAGATTATGTTAAACGTTTTATGATCCAAATTGGTTGCCGACAATACTACGAGGACCCACTCTCAATGGGAAATATACCCAGAAAACTGCTGAAAAAACTGTGCTTGGAATACCTCGAAGACAAGAGAAGGCGAGAGGAAATGAATGAAAAGACAGTTACCTCGCACGTCTTGTTATTAACTGGCGATAAAGTACAGCCATACTTAACTCTGCCGATGTCTAATTATGATCGATTCCTCTTGACCCGTTTTAGATTAAATATTGTTTTTAGACTCTTGTCCTTCCCAGAAATGAATTCATGGCCGCAAAATTTATCTACTTGCCCGTGTGATGATTCCTCGCCCCAATCTGATATTCATATTTTATTTTTTTGTAAATTTTATATCATGCCTCGTAGGACATTTATAATCCCTTTCCTTAAAGAAATGAATTTAAATAGATGTCGCCCAGCCTTTTTATAATGTCAGAGAATGGACTCAGTTTTAACCGTTGCTGTAGTTTTAAGTTTTTTTAAACATGTATTTAAATTACGGAAAACAATTGGTGCTAATGAAATATAATAGACTTGTTATTTTTTAAATTTCCCTGTGTAAATTGTAAATTTCATGCTGCTGCTTTTATGGTTATTGTCTTTTAACCGAATAAAGTACTTTTTGAACTTGGAGTGTAGATATGTAATTAAAAGAACTTTATTTTTTTTAAAGACAAGCACTGGGCTGGACATTAAAGTGTTTGCTCGTGCCACTCCACACACTATAGCCTGTGACTGTTCGCCCTCATTCACTACCCTGAGAGTCAAGTATCAAAGGTGGTTTACTTTGCCCAGTTTGCAAAGCCATAAGAGAACGTATCCCACGTCCTGTTTATTCTCTCAGGCAGTTTATCTATTACAAAACCCTCTTCACTTAGAGTAACTGTTCCTTATAAGGGAACATTCAGTTATACAGTTGGCTCAGTTATACATTAGTTATATTTCGAAAATAAAACATCATTTATGCCCTTTGATATACATTTTCCAATGCATCTGAACAGATATGGGAAATGTTGGTTTCCAAATCTACCCGCCCCTCTATTAACACTCCCACTCTCACTCAATTGGTCCTACCAGCTAGCATGGTGGTTGTATCTATGTGTGAAATGTTTACACCTTCCCATAATGTTGCTTAAATCAAGAATCCTGCTGGCCCACCCTTATCCTATAATAAGGGGTCAGCATCTGACCTCACATGGCCTCATATTTGTAAGGACTTGGGATACAGAGCCAGGTTAGGATTCCAGCGCCTGGGAACTTCTGCACCACAAGTAATTGGTAGTTTCATTTTTGTAATGAAACTGTAATCTTGGACTAGTTTCATGTGCACTTGTTGACAGCTCTCTCCAGTCTTCAGACTCAATTTCTTTGGCGTTCCTCTGGTACAGCTCTTTCTCCTCAACTTCCGCTCTCAACTAACATCTGCTCAGTAAAAAGCAGGTGTACTCAAATGTTCTCGTAGACCACAGAGTAACTATTTCCAGCCAGAGAACTATTTCTTTGGCCAAGAAATCCAAGATGATGTTAACTCTCGGAAGTCGATTAACAATTGGTTCACACCCGAATTATTCTGTGTATAAAATTTGTAAAAAAAAATCCTATAAAAGTAACTAAACTGCCTTTAATAGCAAGAAAATATTTCATACTTTGATTTCAATTTGATTAGTACCAGACACCACTTCACTTTTCTCATTTATTTTCTTTTTCTAGGGCACGGGCGATCAGTATTGTCACTTTAAAATTGAGAAAAACTTAGAAAATGGATCCATATGTCTGGAGTCTGTCAGAAACCGAGGAATGTATGTTGGTTTTCTGACTGATGGTCGGACGAAGCCACTTGTACACACCGGAGAGAGAAATATCCTGATCTACCCACAGGTCATCAAATGTAAGTGGCTGCTTCAATATTAATTCTATGGGTCCTGCATGATTAAGAAATACAACATATTTAAACAATTGTAAGCAATAATATTCCATCCCTATGTCCTGTTTCCATACGTCAATGAGTACAAACTGCAGAAAGAGCTTACTTGTCTAGTCACTATGTTGAGGTCCTGGTGTAGCATGTGCTGCAATTCGGTGAATTCCCTGAAGTTTGTTTGACTATGTTATTATAGGTTACAGGCAGTAACCTATCATTAATAAAAACTCCATTGGTGCATTGAATAGTATTTATTTGTGCATTGAGTGTTTAAACTTGTATTAGTCCTTAAAATGAAGCCACAAAAAGGAATGTCTCTTGCTTCGTGCATGCAAAGCTCACAGAATGATATTTTGCGTATAAATAATTGCAACATGTCTGTTTTTCTTTAATTTAGCTGAAGGGGAATGTGCACAATGTGTGCTGCAAGATATTAGAATCAATGTAGCAATGGTGTAACATTTTCTTGAAAGGTAACCTTGCTAAAATGTCCTCTCTCTGCAATAACAGGCTTCTGAATGTCAAATGTACAAATGTTTCTCAATTCTTCACATGGAAGCTGGATGTTGCACACACTAGGTTACGAATACGAGCACCCCTGACCGCTCCATTGAAATAGTGTTGAAAAAGGGAAAAGAGGATCTCCCTAGATAGGAAGGGCCATAGAGAGCACCCATATGCTGGTGGACATGCTGCCTGCCGGGACACTTACTTTAAAGACCCTCCCCTCTGCACAAGGAGTGTGGGATGTCATATGAGTCACCAATAGACAAAATATAACGCGTCAAGGCAAACAGAGAGTTCTAGATTCATTGGTTAGAAATGTGTGATGAATACGCTTCTGAATCTCTATACTTTTCACTTTTATATTATTCTTTTTTTTTAATCAACTGAATTAATTTTCTCAGAAATAAAAAAGGACAAGAGTGCAAATGGCAGCACACAATGAGCAGGAGCTGAAGGTAGGACATGAAGGAGCTGCGGGGGCAGACTACTGATAGCTGGGGATTGTCCTCTCCGCAGACTGTCGCCCTCCAGGATGTTGTCTTCCTGTTTAAGTTGTCACCGAAGCCTCTTTTAAACTGCTGCTCCTCCCAAGGGTGTGTCATACACACTGTGTGTGACACACCCTTAGGAGTACGATGACATAGAGGATGTGTGACTCACACATCCTCTATGTCATCTTACTCCCAAGGGTGTGTCATACACACTGTGTGTGACACACCCTTAGGAGTAAGATGACATAGAGGATGTGTGACTCACACATCCACACATCCTCTGTATCATCCGGGTAAGAGAAGGTGTGTCCCTGCTCTGGCTCCTACCAAACCAGAGCACCCATCAGAGACTGTAGAGGGTCAGCACAGACCAACATCAAAGTAAAACTGATCATGAACCATGAGTGCAACTTTCTGAACTGAATTCCACAGTCCGGGAACTGTGCCTATGTTGTGCCTCACTTCCTGAACAGTCGAGTGTTTCTTATGTCCATGAGAGGGCATATTTCTCCTGGTCCTTGACTGCTTATATTGTCCCCATTTTACAATCGAGTTGAAATGTTATTAGGCCATTAAATGACAGTCTGGTAGATGTATAAAGCCACAGCACTGCATTAGCCTTCGTGGGGTCCACAAGTAAGCCTCGATGGCACCTGAAGCTTCTCCCTCAGCTTGCAGTAGTGTCTGGTCCCTGAGGGCCCAGGGATGCTTGTAGTCCCTGCCGCAAGGATTGCTCCATCGCTCCTGAGTCCCCTAGGCCCTGAGACCAGTGTGTTTGCTGGAGGGGCACACATGTATGCACATATTGTGGGCACACATAGTATGTCACATGAAGCCAGTGAGGCTGACCCAGGGATACTCCTTACCACAGAAACATGAAATATAGGACAGCAAGCAGAAGAGTGGGAAACTGGCTAGGTCGTAAATCTTTTTTTTTTTTTAAACATAATTTAGCATTACAATCGGGGCAGCACAGTATTAGCGCATTTTATAAGCTCTTCAGTTGTGAAATGGAGTCAGTGTAAGACAGACAGCATGCACTAGTTTGCCTTTCCATACAGTAAAAGTGATATTTGCATAGCACGAATACATAATTTGCATTCAGGAATTCCTTGTATATTGCCTTACAAAGCTCTGAATAAACATTTGAGGGTTACACTTCTCTTCTAGACGTCCTACATATCTGCGCCCAGCAATCAACAGCTGCAGCCATCTGCTGGGAAAACATGACTCACAAAGTGACTCTGCAAACGTTAACCTTAAACACTTGACAAGCACGTGGAGAGAAAAGACCACGGGGTTCTTTTTGGTGACATTGAATGAATCTGTATTTTAGTTGGCAGGGAGAAGCCCACGGGAACCTCTGCAACAGCCAGCCAAGAAAAAGAAGTCACCAATATATCTGAGCAAGACCCAGAGAAACCCCAGAAACCAGTGGCCCCGAGCCCATCAGACTCGCCACCCTTGAGCAAGAGTAAGTTGAACAGCCCTGCTTTCTGTCTATGTCTGTCTTCTGCACGAGCTTTCTCCCCAGGGAGGAAATCACGCTGTTGTTGACGGATGTTACATCATGGCTTTGGGTTATCAGCCGCTACACACATGCTACCATGCGATGGATGTGCTTTCTTTCTCTCACCTGTGGTGTATAAGACTCTTCAAGTACGGGCCTCCTACGTGCTGACGTAGGCGTATGGTAAGGCATTGAAGTTAGGTTTGCAACCTGCAGATATGAGGCGTGTGCTTGAGATCTGACGGTGCCAGCGGAATATCATGTACAACCAACCTAACATGATCAGCACTTTGACAGTGTGATTGACACAAGTCTCCTGGATGCTTGGAGTGCTGTGAAGGTCTAAGAACAGGATTTACAAAGAAGTCACATATTCACACCTGTAGCCAAACTCATATGCAAGCGTGTAAGTGGATGAATTGTGAGAATTCACAAACATTCCCAGCGGTACATCTGAAAAGCAGTGCTAGCCACAGCTTAACAGGCGCACTACTGGTAAGGCACGCTTCATCTGCTGTTTCGCCATATCTGAGTTATGTACATTAGAGAAATCAGCCCGGTGTGGAAATACAATGGTTTTTTTTCTATTGGGAGAAAATTCTGAGTAGAGAAACCCCTTCTAAACAGCACGTAATTTGAAAGAAAATAAGTTCTAGTGCCCTCCTCAGGAGACCACAGCAGCGTGACTCCTCCATTGCCTCTGTCAGCGCCCCTACATTTTTATTTTTTTATTTTTATTTATTTAAATGCATTTTTATATAGCACAGACTTTACCCAAAGGTGTCACAGTGCTTTACAATAGAACCAAGAACTTTACATAACGGGAATATTACATATTTACACGTTACAGAAACAAACGAGAAACAAGAAAAGGTAAAATAAAACAACAGATGGCAGTCACACAAAAAACACAATAGGATGAAGATTGTAAAGGCATAGATTACAAATTTACATTAATGAAAGAATTTCCTTGAGGGAAATGAAAAGGGGTGTATTAGTTCTGGAAGTGTCTTTGGAAGAGAAGAGATTTGAGGTCGGTTTTGATGGTCGGGGTAGCGGTGGTGGTAGGAGTAGTGGAGGAAGCGAGTTCCAGATTCTCACCACATTGCCTGAGAAGGATTGAGCCATCAATCTTTCCCTTTTGAAGGTGGGGGGGCTCAAGCAGTACATTTTCCGCATTACGAGACGGTCTAGAACCTCCAGAAACGTTCAGTTTATTCGCCAGGTATTGAGGGAAGGAAGTGTGCAAGGCTTTGTGGGTGATACAGGCAGTCTTGTAGATTGATTTTGCTTCGATGGGAAGCCATCAAAGAGAAGACAAAATGGGTGTGATGTGGTCACTTCTTTTGGCCCCAAATATAAAACGAGCCACTGAATGAAGAACAGATTTAAGATGGGAAAGGTGGGATTTGGGGAGGCCAGCCGGAAGAGAATTGCAATAGTACAATCTAGAGAGAACCAGAGATTGTACCAATGTTTTTAGGTCTTTCTCCAGAAAGAAACGTCAAATCCCCCATGCATTCTTTGCAATGGGAAAGAAACGTCAAATCCCCATGCATTCTTTGCAATGGAATTGATGTGGGAGAGTAGATTGAGCCTTTTGTCAAGTATGACACCAAGGGATTTTACGCTGTCGACAATAGGTTTATTGTTGAGTAAATTCAGCTGATACATCCAAGATTAGACAGGAGGAGGAGGGAGTGAGGCAGAGAGGAGGAGGAATTCAGTTTTGGAAGGATTCAGAATGAGTTGATGAGCTAACATCCAGTTTTGATTAGAGTTGAGAGTGGAGTTGAGGATTGAGATATCGTGAGCAGAAGACACATTTACATAGATTTGAGTGTCATCCGCATAGAGATGGTAAAGGATCCCAGATTTACTTAGGAGATTTCCCAATGGTTCCAAATAGGGATTGAACAAAGTGGATGCAAGGATAGAACCTTGAGGGCCGCCTTGACCTACCACCAATGAAGACGAAAGACTGTTCTCTATTTTGATAATTTCAGATCTGTCCAAGAGGAATGAGGCAAACCATTTAAGCACTGTGCCTTCCAAACCCATACTCTGTTGAAAAATGTTAAGGAGAGTGTTGTGATTAACAGTGTCAAGGGCTACAGAGAGGTCTAGAAGATTCAGAATGCAAGACTCTCCTTAATTGAGTATATGTGGCCCATCGTTGATCACTTGCAGCAGGGCTGTTTCAGTGCTACAGTATTGAATGAAACCAGACAGGATTTTCTTTAAGAAGTGGGGTAACTTGCACAGTTTTAAGGGCAACAGGAAGGGAGCTTTGCCTGGGGAAGAGGTTATTTAGACAGGTCCGGTAGGAAAGAGTATAGGTGTAGAAATCAATGGCAATGTCACCAGGGATGGAGTCAAAAGAATGGTTAGAGGGTGTTGTTTCAAGGATGCATTTGAGGAGGGCATCTTCAGAGATGATGTCAAAGTGCTGCCAAATGACTAAGGATTTGTGCTCCTCTAGGGAGGTAGAGTGAATGACCTGATCCACCAGTGATTTTACTTTTTCATCAAAGAACATGGCGAATTCTGCTGCATTCTTTGGAGAATCATGAGGATTGATAGTTGGGGGAGAGCAGTTTTGATTTTTGATGAGGTCAAATAGTTTTTTGGGTCTGTTTTTGGCTGAGTCGAGGAGGGTTCTGAAGTGTTATGCTTTTCATTGAAGATGTGTTTGTGCTATTTTGATCTTGCTGAATGTAGAATAGAAAGATTAGTGGTGGATGGAGATTGTCTTCAATCAATCAATCAATCTAAGCATTTGTATAGCGCGCTACTCACCCGGAGGGTCTCAAGGCGCTTGGGGAGGGGGGTCCGCTACTGCTCGAACAGCCAGGTCTTGAGCTGCTTCCTGAAGGCGAGGTGGTCCTGGGTCAGGCGGAGGTGGGTCGGGAGGGAGTTCCAGGTCTTGGCGGCGAGGTAGGAGAAGGACCTTCCCCCTGTGGTAGCTCTTCGGATGCGGGGGACGGCGGCGAGGGCGTGGCCGGTCGATCGGAGCTGGCGTTTGGGAGCGTAGAAGTTGAGGCGGCTGTTGAGGTATCCTGGTCCTTGGTTGTGCACGGCTTTGTGTGCGTGGGTGAGGAGACGAAAGGTGATTCTCTTGTTGACCGGGAGCCAGTGCAGGTCTCGCTGGTGTCCGGGGATGTGGTTGCGGTGGGGGATGTCCAGGATGAGTCTTGCTGAGGCGTTCTGGATCCGCTGGAGTCTCTTCTGGAGTTTGGCGGTGATTCCGGCATAGAGGGAGTTGCCGAAGTCCAGTCGGCTGGTGACGAGGGCCTGGGTGACCGTCTTCCTGGTCTTGGTGGGGATCCACCGGAAGATCTTGCGTATCATGCGTAGGATGTTGAAGCACGACGAGGAGATGGCGTTGACTTGTCTGGTCATGGAGAGGGAGGAGTCCAGGATGAAGCCCAGGTTGCGTGCGTGGTCTGTTGGTTTGGGTGCGCTACCTAGGGCGGGGGGCCACCAGGAGTCGTCCCAGGCAGAGGGTGAGGATCCCAGGATGAGGACTTCCGTCTTGTCCGAGTTCAGTTTCAGGCGGCTGTTCTTCATCCATTCGGCTACTTCCTTCATTCCTTCGTGTAGGTTGGCTCTGGCGGTGGTGGGGTCGTTGGTGAGGGAGAGGATCAGCTGGGTGTCGTCGGCGTAGGAGATGATGTTGAGGTTGTGCTGTCGTGCGATGGCTGCGAGGGGACTCATGTAGATGTTGAAGAGGGTTGGGCTGAGCGAGTACCCTTGAGGAACGCCGCAGATGACTTCGGTGGCTTCTGATCTGAACGGGGGGAGGCGGACTCTCTGTGTCCTTCCGGCGAGGAAGGAGATGGTTCACTCCAGTGCCTTCTCCTGGATTCCGATGTTGCTGAGGCGCTGTACTAGGGTACGGTGGCAGACGGTGTCGAAGGCCGCGGAGAGGTCTAGGAGGATGAGGGCCGCTGTTTCTCCATTGTCGAGCAGAGCTCGGATGTCATCGGTGGCTGCGATCAGGGCGGTCTCGGTGCTGTGGTTGGCCTTGAAGCCAGACTGAAGCCTTGAAACCAGTCTTCATTGTTTCTCCAGGATTCTCAGGTTCTTCCTATCTTCATAGAGGTATTTATTGATCCATGGTGCTTAAGAAATAGGCCTTTTCCTTTTGCTTTGAAGTAGAGCGACATTATCAATTTCAACTGCAAAAGGACTGAGAGGCATTGGGAGGTAAGATCGTTGACATCCAAGTTAGGGTCTAGCCTTGGAAGTGAAAGCATAGCAGAATCACAAAGAGTGTTAAGGTCAATGTTCTTAATGTTATGGAACCAGTTAGTAGTCCTTTTAGTTTGGCCAAGAGTCATAGAGTGTGATAGGTGAAGAGAAGGGCATGAGGAAGTGGTCAGATCATGACAGAACCAACACAGCTACTAACCATTAGACCCTGTAAGTGGGACAATTCGGATTATTCCAGGCCCCCAAAGCTATAAGAATGTCTTGAGCAGCAGATATTAGTCATTTTTAATGTAAATTGAATTATTAATCAACTGTTGCATGGCTTACTATATGATTTGCTAAAATGTTTACAGATATCCTCTAACATTCTTAAATGAGGTGATGTTTTGGAATGTTCTAGATTAGTTGATATTTCTGCAACACTGCTATGGCCAGTACAATTGTCTTAAACTAGTATACAAGTTGATATTTAGAACAGTGATATGTTAGGCTGGAAGAAGCAACAATAAAACAGCAACATAGCTGATGAAAGTTTCGAAGAGTAATAAGCAGAAGAGCGCCCCCTACCCCCACTGCTGAGGACATTAGTTAAGAGTTTTTAAGACTCTCTCCTGTGGGTGCTTGTTAATACCTCTTTCAGGTGACCATGGAACATGCAGGGGTTACTGTTAGTACCTTATTCAGATGGCCATGGGAAACGCAGTGGTTATTGGTCCCAGCAGTGGGGATTAGGGCCTTTTACTCCTGGCGCACAGTGGTCCTTCTTACTATGGATCCTGAATAACTAAGCCAAGTACCCTTCTGCACTTGACTCTCAGGGTGTGTGGTCCGAACAGTCTCAGGCTTCCTCCGGGGGAGGGGTGCATACAGATTTGTGAACACGGCTGCCAATTTAAATTCGCGCATCTGCAGCAGCAATAAATCATTGTCCTGCCAAATACCCACATTTATGAAAAAAAAATAAGTCTTTTATTTTTAAAGCGACTCACACAAAGGAATATTACACAATTCACAAACAGTTACACAGTCCTCACCTGAGGTCTGGGGTCTAGTGGTTCTCTGTCCTACTCGCTCTTCGGGTTGGCGATCATGATTATTCCCTATTCACTATTGGTAATATTCAGTATATGCCCCATTAGTATCTGAGTCTCAAGAGTCCACTACAACTCTGATTTAAGGACAAATGTGTTCCAGTGCATACTTGCTCAATTTAGCAGCAGATTTCCCCAGAGGTTTCAGGCCTTAAACAAGCCCTACTCGCTCTGGCAGATGGGAAGTCCTTCAGTGCGCCCCATCCGAGGATGCTGGCAGCAGCTCCATCTCAAGCCAGGTGAGTCGGCCTCACAGAGACTCCGCAATTGCCCTCGATGGACACAGGCATTTTCCCTCATGGTCACAGTCAACAGCTATGGGAGAGTTCCTATGGCTTCTCCTGTGGGCTAAGTGTTCACTCACTCCCATTAGGGGTGACTACGATGATCCGGTTCATTGTGCCACGCTTGGGTGATGGTGCTCTCAGAGCAGCCTCACTTATCTTACGCTTCCAGTGACACGGGGTCACCACCGCTTGCTGTCCACAGGCTCTGGCCCAGTCAACACAGCAAAGGTATTCACAGCAGTCCCTCCTGGCATAGTGGGTCACTGCCCTGCTGCCGAACAAGACTTCAATCCTTACCGCACGGCAGGCTTTAACTCGTTGGCCCCTCTTGGCATACTGGATTGCCAGACTGCTACTGAAAAAGGCTTAGGCCATTATCACACTGCAGCCATTACCACGACGGCCACTTCTGGCGATAAAGTGGTTGCTGCACCGCTGCCACACAAGGCTTCGCCCCTCACCGCAGGACAGACTTTGACATGACTATTTGGCATGTGGCAATGGAGGTTACCGACTCAGTCCTGCACACCGGCAATGATCCAATCGGTACAGCAGCCATTTCCTCTCACATGGATCCCATTCGCCAGGGTTCCCCACTGGACCTGCTCCCTCTTACGCTGTCCTTTTCCTCACAGGGTGCACCGATCTTGGCAAGTAGGCAGGCACTAGCACTCCAGGGCTGATGGTCTTGGATTCCCTGGGTGATGTCCCTTCACCAAAGCAGGGAGACTAGCAGGCCTTGGGCCCCCAATCCTGATCATAGGCAGAACTCTTGAAGCGCTTCCTCCCTCACACATCCCATCTAGCTGCTTTAAAGATGACAAGGTTTGGGGCTTCATCCTCCACTCCATTTAGCCCATTTCCAAACACCAAATGTGATTTAGGCTATGAGTGTTTGAGGTTTAATGTTAGGGTTCTGCTTTGTTCGAAGTACATACTCCTCTGCTTTCTCTTCCTCTTTTAAAACAGTCTGTCACAGCAGGGATGTTTCGAAGCAGAAAGTCTCACAACAAAGGCCATGGGAGTGACTTAAGATCACACCTGGATGTCAGCTGCAGTGATATGTACATCAAAAGGTTAGCCGAGGGCTCCCTGTCCTAATCTTTATGATTCTCTTATTAATCCCATCTCCTCCCTGAGATGTGCCCAGGCCCCTCCTTGTGACCTCTCACTGAATCTAAGAAAGCTCTTTGAGGTGTATAAGCGAGGCCTGGTCCTCCCCTCCAGAGTATGTGTTCCTCCCAGCTTACAGTAATGTAAATTTAAACAAATCTTTTTAGGGGGATCTTTCCACCTCCACTGTATATTTCACCATTCAAGGAACCCAGGGACCTCAATATATTGTACCATCCACAGGCACATGTAAATTCAGTGCATGTGTACAGAAGACACGCACTGCACACTTTGTATCCTCCATGTACTGTACCATTCAGAGACACACATTCATCCATCACTTGCATTCAACATGCCAAGCAATGTATCCTTTACATACTGTACCACTCATAGGCACATGTACACCCAGCATATGCACCTCTCATGCACACACTGCATCCTTCATGTATTATCCCAGTCTCAAGTACAGCTACACCAAGCACATGCATTACTCTTGCACAAACTGTACTGTACTACATCCTTCAGGCGCTGTACCACTCATAGGCAGGTATACATCCAGCACATACACATGCTATGCATGCACTGCACTTTTCCTGTAATGTACTCTTCTCAGGTACACTTACACCCAGTGCAAATATACCACTTCTGCTCCTTGCAGCACTTCACACCAGCGTGATCTAAGCCAAAGGTGAGTTAAGCACACCGGAGCAGAACTTAAAAAAGTGAGTGAGCCAGCAGGCCTCACTCCAGTGACACAGGTTAAAAAGGACAGATTCACTACTACTGATCACTAACAAGTATGTCGCCACTGCCTTGCTTGTGCTGCTTAACTCCTGGCGATGGCGGTCACCTTCCATCACTATGAGGGTAGTGCTTTGGGTGCCGCTTCCTGTCAGCTGCGGTCGGTAGTGGGAGTACCTGCCGGGCGGTGATGTGGGAAGGGGGAGGGGCAGGGTGGGGGTTAGTAATCTATGGATTACGAAGATTTACAGTTAAGTAAACATATAAATAAATAAAACGAATTTCGTTGCGCGCACTGCATCCCCAATGCGATGCAGTGCGCGCAACGAAATTCGTTTTATTTATTTATATGTTTTACCTGTAAAGCTCTGTAATCCATAAATTACTACCCCCCAACCTGCCCCTCCGCCTCCACACGTCACCGCCCGGCAGGAACTCCCACTACCGACCGCAGCTGTTTCCTGTCCAACAAGACCGTTATCCAATAGACAGAACTATATAATTGTGCACTCGCATGATCCATGTTCACCCATGATCACAAAAATCAGTATTAGGGAGCTAGAGATCAGTACAGTTGGGTACTCAAGGCAGGGCTGCATGTCCATTACCATACAGAGGAGTTTTCCGTCCCTACAGTGCTAATTGCTATTAATGACTGTACTGTAAAATTACATCCAAGCCAAAGAAGAGGATGCATGAATTTATGAGGCCAACAATTCTATTAGCAACCACACCCTAATCGTATTCCAATCAGACTAACAATGGAAGTGGCCATAGCCGCCAGATTTGGCATGTTCCTCCTGTCCTCTCTAAGACTATTGTTCTTCAACCTGCAATAGCCTTATCTTCAGGCTTGTTGAATCTTGATGGGTGGGCAGGAGGTATGCTGCCTTGTCGTCATCCAACCAGACTCTCCCTATGCAACATCCAGGCCCACCATTCCACTTACTGACTTTCACATAATACATGCTTCAAATGTGGTTCTCCTTTTCATCCGTTGAATGCAATGAATTATCCTGTAAGGACTGCCACTCTGCTGAACTGCTGCAATGCTGAACTACTGCCTTGCTGGATAGCTGCTTCGTTGGATTGCTGCCTTCCTGCCTGAGATAGAGGGATTTGGTTCTGCGCCAGAACCCAGGACTCCCAGAGTGACTCCAAGGGTTAGTCTGCTGACCTTCTGTTCACAGTCATAGGGATATATCAATATGCAACAACCTCTACCAGCACCCATAGCCAGAAGAAGTAAGTCCCTGACGCCCAAGTGGTGACTCTCAGGTACTGAACCCTTGTGTCGCCACAGTGGAGCTGAATTGAAGTTTTGGAGCTCTTTGCGACTGTGAATGGGCCCATTGACACCAAAACCAATGCGAAGTTCTGTCAACCCGACCCGTTGAACCACAGCATCAACCACTTTTGGAGAGCGACACCATGAAGCTTCGGCTCGAACATCCGCAACAAAAAAAGTATCTTCACTCTGCAGTGACGCCTATCCGTGACTCCCAGCCTGCTCTTTGTGCTAGAAACAACCACTGTCCGGTATGCTAGTCCACTCCTCGTGGCCCCCTCCACTCCGAATGGAACTCTTTGCGCTAGACTGAGAAGGTACCTTTTCAGCGGCACCAACCGGGCCTTGTCAGCCTGAATGTGAGACTTTCTCCCGGTCTTGCACGACCAAATAGCTGTGAGTAGCGTTTTGAGAAATTTGACAATATTTTCACTTAAGTTACCTAAATTGCATATCTCCGGTTCTACAGATTGGGTTTTTGTAATTTTGGTCTTGGTTAATTTATTAAATATTGCCCTACTCTCCTAAATTGGTTTGGGATTTTTCTTGTGTTGTGTTTCACTTTATTACTGTTTGTGTACTGCATATATACTTTACACATTGAC
Organism: Lissotriton vulgaris; assembly: GCF_964263255.1. Classification (NCBI taxonomy): domain Eukaryota; kingdom Metazoa; phylum Chordata; class Amphibia; order Caudata; family Salamandridae; genus Lissotriton; species Lissotriton vulgaris. The sequence continues at coordinate 1,518,870,366 of NC_141691.1, forward strand.
TCTAAGTTAAGCCTGACTGTTCTATACCAATCTACCAGCGGGTTGAGCACTGGTTAATTTAGGGTTTGCGTGTGCCTCACCCTGACAAGGACTGTGGTTCCTGCTTGAGTAAGAGTTTCACCCCACCTCAACCAGTAGGCCAATTTCTCATACTATATGAGTGTTAGGGATGTCTGCATCAGGGTGTGATTGTGGAAATCGGCGGTATTGGGTGCTGGCTGATGCACATGATTTTACCTTACCTTGTATGTTTTACTTGAAAAGTTTCTCTGGCCCAAGGCCCTCTATGGTCTTAATAGACAGTGCCATTACCCTCGCACACAGAAAAGAACTCTGCCACTATTGAGTGAAGGACCTAGCACTGATCTTCCAGCAATAGCCCCACACTCAGCAGTCTGTGCATGGGTCAACCATGGGAGGGTATGGAGCCACTAAGGGTTATGGGATACGTGCAAGTTCCATTCCCGCACACCAAAAAATGAGAAGTGGGAACCGCCTTTATACTGGCCACCCAAGCTAGCGCTGCATCCCTGAGAAAATATTAGAATGGATCCACCGAAGAGAATCTTTTGGGGTAACCATTTTCTGAAGGTTACGTTATTAAGTGAAGACGGGGGGCCACAAACTCAGAAGTAATGCGACGCCACAGGCCCTGCAGCAAGTTAATAAGTTACTGAAGGTCATTCGTTGCATCATTTCACTAGTGATATCATGTTTGCAAGTTTAAGATGAGCTTCCAAACTCGTTATTTCATCACTAGACGTATACAAGCTACTGATTAGTACTCGAAAGCATTGATATGGCCAAGACCATATTTTGTGTTGTATGAGCTCACTTAACAAGAACAATTTCCGCGCTACATGTATGTTCTGGTATCAACACATGCCTGTGAAAATAGCTAGGCTCGAGTCTTTCAAAGAGATTTAATTTATCTCCCTCAAGTATACTTAATTATCAATCTAATGGCCTTATCCTTTGAAGTAATGAGGCAATTTCTTCGTTTACCACAGTCATAAAATATTCATCCTTTTGTCTTGTGGTTGTGTGTTGCAGGGGAAATTAAAACGGTCCAGGCTCCCTCTGATGAGGATTGGAAGGTGTTGGTGCTCACAGGAGACACAGGAACTCGTGCACCTGTCACCCTCTGGGTATATGGTGATAAAGGAACATCCGGCCCAATTAAGTTAGGTAACGATGAGAAGGAAACGCTGTTCATTGCCCAGCAAGAGGACGAATTTAAGGTACATAAGGAACTTCAGTTTCAATTCTTTAAGCTGTACATTTCCTCATTAGAGAAAATATTGCTACTTAAATGTCAATATATAAAATGAAGCTTTATAACATACGAACATGTGCTCCTTTTCATACTTGCCTGATGCGTGCCCTCTGCACTTGGGTGGATAAAACCACAGAGATTCAGCAGTGTCTCAAGAACAACCTGTCACTCACAGTTGAATCTTCAGTCGGAGATATGGATCTGCTAGTTATCTGTTTCAAAAGTTGGAAAATATTCTGTCAAAAATAATTTGTAAAATAATGTGTAAAACACTGGTGCGCCCGTGTGTGCATGCTTCCATGTTGTATGTATGAGTGTTTTCTAATGCTCCTGTAAGGGTGAAAAATCGGGAGACCTGGATTCAAGTGTATTTTCAAAACTGCGCAGGGGTCACAGTAGTAAAATATGAAGGGTCTGAATCAAGAAATGAAGGGGCATGTTACCAACAACGGGTGCTAAATATCGCTATGCGCGAGTAGCGCGATGTTAATTATCGCCGGCTATTGCTGCTGGATTTTATCGCCCGAGTAGTGCGTTATTAACAACGCCTATCACCCAGGTGATAAAAAACCGGCGATAGCCGGCGAAATGCGGCAATATTGCTGAAAATCCAGCGATATTCCCGCAACGATTGGGAATTACTAAATAATATTAGTAAATAGCCCAGGGTGGTTGTAGCCTGAGATTCCACCCCCCATTACACATAGAGCTAAGTCTGAATTTTAGCAGACGTTAGCTTTCAGCGATAACCGTGGTTAGCGCAGGTTTTGACATCGCTATGTGTGTCAGGGCAGGCTTTGTAAATACCGCAATGTGCGGTTAGCGACTTATTCCCTTTGGTTTTGCTCGGGAACGCCTACTTTGCATCTCATTAGAGATGTGATGCAAGGCGTAAGCAAAACCGGGGCTACAAAAAGGACACACGGGCCAGAGTGTCCTTGCTGATACTGCTATGCCATTATCGCCGCTTTTCGGACGAAAACGTCCGCTAAAGCGGCGATAATGGGCTTGGAAGTTGGGACAGGGTGGCTCCTCCCCTAAGTCGGAGGAGCGTTGCCCCACTGCTCTCAGAGCAGGATAAATAAAATGATAATAACGTTGTTATTATCATTTTATTTTTTGTAGGTTCAGGGCTGAGTTAGGGAGGGGCTGGTGGTACAGAGGAGGAATGGTTTGTGCAGTCCAAGTGTGCATGACTGTTTTGCCGGCCATCTCAGGCGGCCAGTCAGTCATGCACACTTTGCATGTTCCCCACTAGGCTGAATTAGACAGCCTGATGAGGAACATGCCCAGGCTCCCATTCCCCGATTGAGCGCCGAACCACAGCGCTCAGACCAATCACAGCACTGCATTGCAGTATTGTGATTGGCTTGGGTGAGGGAGCCTGTGTGCTTCCTGGTTCTGGTCGCTGAGAGTTGGCGATGGACTTCAGAGGAGAGACGGGCGAGGAGGTAAGTCTTTTTTGTATTTTGTACCCCCCACCACCCTTGCAGCCTCTCCACTCTCGCTCAGCTGCTACTGAGTTGGGATGTCATAGATATCGGAACATCACAAAATGGAGAGACTGTTGATATCTGGCTTTGAATATATGCTATAACTTAACATATTCAAATGGTCCTTGAGCCAGCTAATGCATTCAGGGCCAGACTAAATAATGGCTTGCATTGCGCTTGCGTCATGGACAACCACAGCCCTTAGGCAAGATTTACTATACCATCTTGTGTGGCTCTGTGTGGCACAATACATCTGGAATAACGCAAGGCAGTGTGCCGTAATTCTGCGCTGGAGAGGCGTTCATGGGTAGAGTGTTAGTGTTCCCGTGCATTCACCATTGGTTTTTTGGCACAGTTCCCGAATTGGCCAACACTAGCAGACCCGGGAATGCATCAAAATGGTACACCTTCTCAGAGGAGGCATAACAAGGAGAAATATGTTTATTACTTGTCCATATTGCCTCTTTCCATGTGAGCTGTATTTTGCAGCACACAAAGAAAATGGAAAAAGCATCAGAGGATTGTTTTTGTGCAAGAATGTGCCCCTTCCTGCACAAAAAGCATTCCTGGCTGTAACACAGGCACCCAGCTCCAAGGTGCAAGGGTGCCTGCGTTGTCAGCCACAAGTGTGCCAACGCAGATAAAGAGCAGGAATGCTCCATATCTTACTAAATTTGGTGCATTCCTGCCCTCTCCATTTGACAAAACGCAGCGGAGCATGTTGTGTTGCTGCGTTGCATTGAACCACATATTAATACATCTGTCCCTCAATTAGCCAGGGGCACCTTTTCACCTGACAACTCTTTCCTGCATTTCAACAAACCTAACTAAACACTCAATAAACAAACATCAAGTCATCAGTCCGTCAACTGGTAATTTTATCACAAACAGAAATTGCTTTCCCAGGCTGTTATTTGTCCCAACTCTTTACTAGTGTCTTCTTTTAATAACAGTGTTATTTCTTTCATTAGTATCACTGAACCAATTTCCAAGAACAAATGATATGTTAATGTATTCCTTTAAGAACAAATGTAAACCCTGATTAATATTATGGTTCGCTTTTGAATGTAGCTGCACAGTGAGGAAAACGGAATTACATTAAATGTAGTCCTGAGTGGATACATATGGCCAAGATTAATGTAAGCATTGAACCAAGAAGCTGAGATTACCTCAAACATTACACCCTTCACTTTTTTGATTTTCTCAATGACAGATTAATTCAAACATTCCGACCAGCACGTTTTTTGCAGTGAAAGGCCCTAAAACCAATTAATATGCCCAGATGTATTTCTTGTTCTTTCAGATTCATATTATTACCCCAGGTTTAATTCCCAGAACATCCTTAATAAGTAAACCTAGTATGTGTTAATTTCCTTCCAATTCTCACCTTCTAAACTCACCAAAAAATAACTAATTTAAACATTGACTTCAAAGTTGGTGCCTGAACATTCAGCTCAAATGCTCCAAAACAACCCTTAGGAATACCCTGTTAGGAATACACTGTTAAAGAGACACCACATTAAGAACACATTTTAATGTGCTATTCTCTCTACATAGATATTTATAGATACAACTGATATTCCTAGTTGCCTCATAATAAAAGTTTCGCCTGATCAACCTAACCATAATGGCAACTCGTTTTTTCACTGTCCACCACAATATCAATGTCTTATCAGACAACTCCGAAACGAAAAACAGGAGAGAGTTTTCCCGAATCAACCCAGAAAGGACTGGGAAATAGTGACACCAAAAGAGGGGGGTTTCCTTTCTGTGGTTATTTTGTAATGATTGTACAATAAATCAGACCAATAGAGTAAGACCACTGTTGCGGGACAAATTTTGCAGTATCCTCAAAAACACATACCTTTAGACCAAAAAGTTGTATCAAAAATTGTCACATTTATTTAAAAAGAAGAAAAAACAAGCATTGGTATTCAAAGATTCAAACAGTTTCATTTAAACAACAAAATACATACATATACTTATTCTTCCTAATGTTACAGTATAAAATATTTTAAAAAAACACAGTTGTCGACGCGTTTCGGTGCTTATTCGGATCGAACACCTTCTTCAGGACTTATGGTTAAAAACTTCATAAATCTAAAAGAAACATATGTGGCATAAAATTAATACAAGGCACTTGAGGATTTTTTTCAAAAACACTTTTGTCTCACTGAAAACAGGGTCATAACTAATAATGGTCAAAGAATCTTACTTTTAAAGCATTTTCAGTTTGCTATACCAGTCTTGATCCTGGAGTGAAATATTCCTTTAGTTTATATGTTCACCTCTGCTTGACCATCTGGAGGATCTAAAATAACAGTGGTACTTGGTTTTACACAAAGTTCTAGCTTTG